>NC_091810.1:26187500-28687500 GCF_041296235.1 Equus asinus
ATACTTGCTGACTGGTTGTAATTGCTGATTGGCTGGTCCTTCATAACAGAATCTTGTGTTAAGTTTCTCAAAGATTGAGAAAGATAGGGTATGTACTATAATTTTATGTGGAACAAAGATATTACGAAAAAAATAAAAGCATGATTTTTAGAATTGATTATATAAAACAATATAATTAGCATATAAAAATTATAAGATAAACACTGTAGTTTAGGAAGTATTCAAGTTTGGAGAGTCCAAATTAAGCAGGTGTTAAAACTCATAGGCACATACAGAGCTCAAACATGCTCTTCAATGTTTCAAAACTTCAGTACTTTTTACCATAACTATTTAACATTGTGGTTTATACAATTGCTTAGTTAAGGCTGAATTCTCTAAAACATCACCAGACAACCTGTTAATAAGTAAAAACTAAATTTTAAGAAAACATAGTAAATGAGAACACTATCTTAACAGAATCTTTCCAGTTTCTCAGAAGGAGAAAGGCATAAGTGGGATATTTACAGGATTTGGGGTCTGGATTCAAACATTTTAAGGAAAGTCTTTCAGGGCAGGAAAATTATTGGGATTGGACAAAATTTAAGATATTAATTTAGAGGATGAACATAGCAAGGCAACGGTCTTCAAATGGTTCTTGATAAGTAAACTATTGTTTGATAAGGAAGCAAGTTGCTCAGGTAAATAAACTCTTAACTCAGATAAACTGACTTTTAGGAATTTCCTGAAGAAAATGGTATTCATACGCATGTAGTTTTCTCTTTCTTGGGCAAAGATTTTCCAGAAAACACAACTCAGACACCTTAATCCAGGTGGTCCAAATTCTTTTCTTTCCTGTACAAAGTTTGCTGAACACAAAGCTGAATAATGGTGACACAGGTGGTCTCACTTATACTTCTCTTTAAAACAATGTGCTTTGGGTAGGATGTCCTTACCCTAAGCTGTAACAGATATGTTCTTATTTCGCTCAACCACTATGATGCACTTTTGGCCAAAGAATATAGGAGGAAGTAGCATCAGCAATGTGGCAGCTCCAAGCCTCTCTCCTCCAATGAAACATAAAAATTCAAGAAAAACTATCAGAACTACTTTTGTCAGAACCTTGGAAAAGAGTTGAAGGTTTACAGTAACCAAGTAAACACTGAATCAAGAAAGGCAACTTCAAAATGGTAGGAAAGTTTTGTGGCATTTTTACTTGGACTTGTCCTACCCCCTCACTGGCATGGCACCACCCATGAGCAGGGAAACCTATGTTCCCAGTGAGGAATTCTGATCCCCCATTCTGGCAGGAGTAGCGAAGCCCTTAATCACAAATCGTTATGGATGTCTGCTCCAACCTGTTTGTGGACTATCTGAACAATTGATGTAAAGCACTCATCTTTGTTTCATCTAGCTCAGAATTGAGGCTGAAAAGTGGTGAGCATTGCTCAAAAACATTGCAAGGTGAACTAACAAACCACAGATATCTGGGGCAAACAATTACAGTCAAAACATACAGTAGACTGCCAAAGTCTAGGAGAAAAAGCTGGAGAGAACTTCTTTGGAAAATTAGGAAATTCAAAATGACTTCTGTGCATGGGGAGTTTAGAAAACCAGTTTTGAAAGCTTGCCCACGGCAAGAAGTACACTCAGAAAAGATGAGAAAGAATCTTAAGTTTTTACCTTCAATTGAATCCTAGGCTCAGTGAAAGCCTGGCTAATTGTTAGGAGGTCTCTGTAAAAGAGTCAAAATGCAAAGACTGAGACAGGTATTATTTCTATTTTGCATGTTTGTTTGTTTTTATCTCCTGGCATTTAAAGAAATCACTTTCAAAACACTACCTGAACACAAGCTAAGGAACAGAGACTATAGTGATCATGCACAATGAGGAATATAGTCTTTTCAAACATAATTTGAGAAAATCACTAAAGAAACAGACTTCTATAGTTGTCACCAATTTAAAAACAAAAGCAAAGCAAATAAAACAGCAAACTAGAGAATGAGGAGTTACCACATTATAATATTCAAATGTCTACTTTTCAGAAATAAACACCTACATCTATGGCCAACTGATTTTCAACAAGAATGCTAAGGCCATTCAATAAAGAAAGAATAATCTTTTCAAGAAATTGTGCCGGAATAACTGGATGTTTGCATGCAAGAGTGAATAATGAACACAAAATGGACCTAAATGTAGGTATTGTAAAATTCTTTGAAAAATAATAGTGTTAAATTTACCTGACCCTGGATTTTACAAAAGCTTTTTCAATATGTACACCTAAAGCATAAGCAGCTAAAAAAAACAAAAGATAAATAGAATTTAATCGAAATAAAATAAAACTTTTGTGGTTCACATGATACTATCAAGAAAATCAAAACAGAACCCCTGAAAAGGAGAAAATGTTTGCACATCATTTATCTGGCAAGAGTCTAGTATACAGAATAAAGAAATAGAATTTGCACCTCAAGAATAAAAAGGTACCCCAATAGAAATATGGGCAAAACATTTACAGATATTTCACTAAAGAATGTATACAAATGCCAATAAATACATGAAAAGATGTTCAATATTATTAGGAAAATACAAATAAATCAAATTCACAATGACACACCACTTCATATCCACTAGAATGGCAATAAGAGGGGCTGGCCCTGTGGCAGAGTGGTTAAGTTCACATACTCCACTTTGGTGGCCCAGGGTTTCACTAGTTTGGATCCTAGGTGTGGACATGGCAGTGAGCATCAAGCCATGCTGAGGCAGCATCCCACATAGCACAGCCAGAAAGACCTACAACGAGAATATACAACTATGTACTAGGGGGCTTTGGGGAGAAGAAGGAAAAAAAGCCCGAAGATTGGAAACAGATATTAGCTCAGGTGCCAATTAAAAAAAAAAAGAATGGCCATAATAATAATAATAAAAAAAAAACAGACAATAACACATGTTGGCAAGGATGTGAAGAAAATGGAACTGCCATACATTACTGTTGGGAATATACAATGGTGCAGCCACCATGGGAAATATCTTGTCAGTTCTTCTTCAAAAAGTTAAACATACTAGAGTGACATCAGGATCATGGTGGAGTGAACTTGCCTGGGACTCTCTCTCCTCCAACATACAACAAACAGTGGCATCCATACTCCAACAGAGGACATCCTAACACACACAAAAATGCAGCCATATGACAGAGGGTGGAGAAGCTGGAGCCCACCTCAGAGGAGCTGGAATGGGGTAAGAGAGAACTTCGCTCCCTCCTCTAAAGACTGCAATCCATGGCCAGGGGAGGCTCCACGAGGGAAGGAACAGGGGAGGCAGCGTTCGTTTGTGGGAACATCAAGGACCCCCAAGGACACATACAGCTTAGAGGCAAGACCTCTACCTGGGGGAGAGCTTTCATGGTGGGTGACCTCACCAAACCAACATCTCAGAAGACCAGATAGCAAGAGCAGAGTGAGAAAGCCTGGAAAGCACCCAGGAGAAAGTGCCCCTCCCAATTCTACCCACTCCACATCTGCTCCATTGCCTGGGATCTAGGCTGAAGGCACAGGGCTCAGACTACATGGCTCTTGACCCCCACCCGGTGGAAATAGGTGGTAACTGCAACCAAATAATATCCAGATGCGTAAGATCTGAACCACCTCCTCTAGCAATAGAAAACACTAATTCAAATCTCCAGACCAGAGAGAAAGTGATAAGTACCCAGAATTCAGTCTTGAGGACACAGAAATATGTAATCTAAATGACAATGAATTCAAAATAGCTATCTTCAAAGACTCAGTGAGGTAAAAGAGAATGAAGAGAAATAATTCAACCAGTTCAGGAGCTACTTCACAAAAGAGATTGAAGCTATAAAGAAGAATCAATCAGAAATATTAGACATGAAAGAATGGAAGAGGTAAAACAAAATATGGATTCCCTGAATGCTCTAGTGGGCATCAAAGAGAAGTGTATCAGAATAAGTGAAGATAGACATGTTGCAATGCTCCAGACAGAGGGGGAGAGGGAACTAAGACTAAAAACAAATTAAGAAAGTCTCTGAGAAACATCCAACTCAGTTAGGAAATGCAGCATAAGAATTATAGGTATTCAAGAAGGTGAAAACAAGGAGAATGGAGCAGAAAGCATATTCAAAGAGATAATAGCAGAGAACTTCCCAAACCTCGGGAAAGAGAGGGAAATCTGTGTGGAAGAGACTTCCAGATCTCCTAGATATGTCAATGTAAAAAGACCTACTGCAAGGCAGATAGTAGTAAAACTGGCAAAAACGAATGACAAGGAAAGAATACTAAGGGCAGCAAGGCAGAAGAAAATAATCTACAAAGAACCCCTATCAGGCTTTCAGCAGATTTCTCTGCAGAAATCTTATAAGCTAGGAGAGAATGGAATGACACATTCAAATCTTCTAGAGACAAAAATTTTCAGCCAAGAATACTGTATCCAGCAAAAATATCCTTCAGATATGAGGGAGAAATAAAATCTTTCCCAGACAAACAAAATCTAAGAGCATTTGTAGCCACGAGACACCCCCCCCCGACAAGAAATCCTCAAGAAGGCCCTCATACCTGAAAAAAAAAAGGGAGAAATAGATCACAAAACACAAAGTAGGGAGATAAATAGCTAGATAGAATCAGAATAGGATAGCAAATACTCAAGTATAGCATTAAGCTAAAAGGAAGGAAAACACCAAAAACAAAGATAATCCTGTCATTTTAAACACAAACTCATAACACAAGATGGAATAAGATGTGAGAAAAACAACTTAGGAGAGGAGGGAAGGGACTGAATCAGTTTAGACTAAGGAATTAAGAGACCATCAGAAAATGGACTATCTGATACAGGAGATTCTGAATAGAAACCTCAGGGTAACCACTAAACAAAACAGCAGAACAAAGATGCAAATAATAAGTAAGGAGAAAATAAAGAAACCCAAAACAAAAAAATACATAACTCAATGGGTAGACCAAAACACACAGGATGAGAAACAAAGGAAATGCAGGAAAACTGGAAAAAGAGTGACAGAATGACAGCATTAAGCCCTCATACATCAATAATCACCCTAAACATAAATGGATTGAATTCTCCAATAAAAAGACACAGATTCATGAGATGGACTAAAGAGCAAGACCCAAAAATATACTGCCTCCAGGAAATACATCTCAACTCCAATGACAAACACAGGTTTGTAGTGATGGGAGATGATACCCCAAGTTAATGGCAAATAAAAGAAAGCAGGTATCAGAATACTTATATCATACAAATTAGACATCAAGATAAGACAGGTAAAGAGAGACAAAGAGAGGCAGTATATAATGATCAAAGGGACACTCCATCAAGAAGAAATAACACTTATAAATATCAACGTGCCAACACAGGAGCACCAAAGTTCACAAAGTAACTATTAACAAACCCAAAAGAGGATATTAATAATAACACAATAATAGTAGGGGACCTCAACACTCCACTCATATCAATGGATAGATTATCCAGACAGAAATCCAACCAGGAAACAGTGGAATTAAATGAAAAGCTAAACCAGTTGGACTTAATAAACATATATAGAACACTCCATCCAAAAACAGCAGAATACACATTCTTCTCAAGTGCACATGGAACATTCTCAAGGATAGACCATATGATGGGAAACAATGCAAGCTTCAATAAATTTAAGAAAATTTAAATAATAACAAACACCTTTTCTGATCACAATGCTATAAAGCTAGAAAATAATTACAAGAAAAAAGCTAAGAAAGAGAAAAAGATGTGGAGACTAAACAACAAGCTATTGAACAAGCAATGGATCATTGAAGAAATTAAAGGAGAAATCAAAAAATATCTAGAGACAAAAAAAAAATGGTAAAATACCATACCAACTCATATGGGATGCAGCAGAAGCCATATTAAGAGGGAAATTCATTTCAATACAGGCACAACTAACAAACAAGTAAAATTCCAAATGAGCAATCTCAAATTACACCTAACTGAATTAGAAAAAGAAGAACAAACAAAGCCCAAAGTCAGCTGAAGGAGAGAAATAATAAAAATCAGAGCAGAAATAAATGCTATTGAAACAAAAATGGCAGTAGAAAGGATCAGTGAAACAAAGAGCTGGTTCTTTGAGAAGATAAATAAAATTGGCAAACCTCTAGCCAGACCTACAAAGAAAAAAAGAGAGAAAGCTCAAATAAACAAAATCAGAAATGAAAGAGAAGAAATAACAACAGACATCACAGAAATACATTGGATTATAAGAGAATAGTACGAAAAACTATATGTCAACAAGATGGATATTCTAGAGGATATGGATAAATTCTTAGACTCTTTCAACCTCCCAAAGCTGAATGAAGAAGAAACAGATAATCTGACTAGACCAATCACAAGGAAATATTGAAAGAGTACTCAAAAGCATCCCAAAGAATAAAATCCCAGGACCAGGCGGCTTCCTGGGGGAATTCTACCAAACTTTCAGAGAGGATGTAATACCTATCCTTCTCAAACTATTCCAAAAAATTAGAGAAGATGAAACTCTTCCTAACACATTATATGAGGCCAACATCACTCTGATACCAAAGCCTAACAAGAACAACACGAAAAAGGAAAACTACAGGTCAATATCACTGATGAACATAGATGCAAAAATCCTCAACAAAATTTTGGCAACCCGAATTCAGCAATACATCAAAAGGATCATACATCATAATCAAGTGGGATTTATACCAGGGGCACAGGGATGGTTCAACATCTGAAAATCAATCAACATGATACACCACATCAACAAATTGAGGAATAAACACCACATGATCATCTCCATAGATGCAGAGAAAGCATTTGACAAGATCCAACAGCCATTTATGATAAGAACTCTTAACAAAATGAGGATAGAAGGAAATTATCTCAATATAATAAAGGCCATATATGACAAACCCACAGCCAACATCATAAGTAATGGGCAAAAACTGAATGCCATCCCCCTGAGAATAGGAACAAGACAAAGATGCCCACTATCACCATACTAATTCAACATAGTACTAGTGGTTTTGGCCAGAGCAATTAGACAAAAGAAAGGAATAAAAGGAATGCAAATAGGGAATGAAGAAGTGAAAGTCTCACTGTTTGCAGACGACATGACCTTATATACAGAAAACCCCAAAGAATTCATCAGAAAAATAATAGAAATAATTAACAATTACAGTAAAGTTGCAGGGTACAAAATCAACTTACAAAGATCAGTTGCTTTTCTATATTCTAATAACAAACTTACAGAAAGAGAACTCAAGAATACAATTCCATTTACAATAACAACTAAAAGAATAAAGTACCTAGGAATAAATTTCACCAGGGAGATGAAGGACTTATACAATGAAAACTATAAGACATTACTGAAAGAAATGATAATGACATAAAGAGATGAAAAGAGATTCCATGAACATAGATTGGAAGAATTAACATAGTTAAAATGTCCATACTACCCAAAGCAATCCACAGATTCAATCCAATCCCAATCAGAATCCCAATGACATTCTTCACCGAAATAGAACAAAGAATCCTAAAATTCATATGAATTGCTAAGGCAATCCTGAGACAAAAGAACAAAGCTGGAGGCATCACAAACCCTGACTTCAATATGTACTACAAAGCCATAGTGATAAAACGGCATGGTACTGGTACAAAAACAGGCACACAGATCAATGGAACAAAACAAATTTCAGTTCTAGGTATATACCTAAGGGAATTACAATATAGGTTCACACATAAACTTTTACACAAATGCTCATAATAGCATTAGTCACAATAGCCAAAACAGAAACAACTCAAATGTTCATCAGTTAATGAATGGATAAACAAAAAGTGGTATTGAATGCTGCTACTACTGCTCCTCTCCCTCCTGCTCCTAATACAATAGAATATTACTCAGCCTTAAAAAAGAATGAAGGACTGATACAGTAGTTGACCTTGAAAACTTGATGCTAAGTGGAAGAAGCCAGAAACAAAAGGCCATATATTGTATGATTCCATCTAATGAAATACCAAGAATAGGGAAATCCATAGAGGCAGAAAGTGGATTAGTCATTAGTAGAGGATGAGATTAGAGAGAATGGAAGTGAGTACTAATGTGTATGGAGTTTCTTTGTGTGGTGATGAAAATGTTCCGGAATTAGATGGTTGCACAATCTTGAGAATACAGTAAGAACTCTTGAATTTTGCTCTTTTTAAAATGGTGAATTTTATCATAAATGAGCTATATCTCAATAAAAAATAAATTATATAGGGGCTGGCCCCGTGGCCGAGTGGTTAAAGTTCACGCGCTCCGCTGCAGGCGGCCCAGTGTTTCGTTGGTTCGAATCCTGGGTGCGAACATGGCACTGCTCGTCAGACCACGCTGAGGCAGTGTCCCACATGCCACAACTAGAAGAACCCACAACGAAGAATACACAACTATGTACCGGGGGGCTTTGGGGAGAAAAAGGAAAAAATAAAATCTTTAAAAAAAAAAATAAAAAATAAATAAATTATATAAAAACAATAGACAGGGACATTGCACTGGATGCTTTTGAGCCAGACCTTCATTCTTAGAAAGAGGTACATATAAAGTGATAAACCTTTCTTCTACTGAGCATCATTTAAGTTATGAGTTTTGGAACTACAGGACGTAGCTTGTAATCATGGGTGTGTCTGCTAAAGAAGCAATAAACTTCATAAGTCTTTGATGTTTTTAGCTGCTAAATCCACCATTCCTATATCCAGCATGTTTCAGGACTGCTTGTTATATAAGATAGTGAAACTCCTTATTGTTTAAGCCTTTTGGTTGGGATTTTGCTTACAGCCCAAAAGCATCTTATATGAATTAAGAAGCGTAGATAGTAGAGATAAGACAGGTGACTATTACAGATTCTAATCTACAGAATTTCTGTATACGCCACAGCATTCTTTTCAACACTGTACAAGATATTGTTAATCAGCAAAATATGTATAAATAAACATGTATAAATAAAAATAATTGTGAATTGATTTCAGACCTATGCAATTTTCTTTTTTGGAACTTGTCATAGATCAGTCATTAAAAATGCATTAATTACCTAAATTATTTGTCAGTTGAAGCAGATGCTGTCAATGCCTTACCTATATTCCTCAGACCTTACTATTTTGGTGTGCTTCCAGCAACTGTCAGTCAATCTATCTCTGAGCCTAAGGCATTTTGCAGAACCACAGAAAGCTGTTTACCCATCCTTGTGTTGCAGGACAGAAGTCCCAGAGAAACAACACTCTCTCAAAGCAGTTCTCAAGCAATGGGTCTTGGAAGATCACGTATAAATATCCAGTTCCCTTTTCCTTCTGGTGGACTAATTCTAAGGATTGTGTTTTGCACCATGTATAAGAGTTTTCTTATAAAACTGAGCCCCAGGGACTCATTATGCTTGCTGGCTTGATAACATTCTTTATTTCCTCTTTTTCCTCTATCACTTCCCTATAACCCTACCAATGTTCCTGCACCTGCCAAATTAACTATTTACTTTCAAATTCTTGTCTCAGGGTTTCCTTCCAAGGAAATTCAAACTAAAGTATTAGTGTGCTATAAAAAAATAAAGGCAAAATTATCAATCTGAAGGTTTATTATTTATTCACAATTACCACTTATGCTAAAGTTTTCATCACAATCTTTACTTTGCTGTCACAAAGAAGCCCCAGGAAAGAATTAAGATGTAAGAGTACTCAGTGAAGTCACCAACATTATTAAGAGTAAGGAACTGAATCCATGGCCTTCCCCCACTTCAGCTTTGTGAACAATGTGATTGCCAACAGCTACTCTTTCATATTGAAGCTAATTGAGCTTCTCATAGAAAAGTTCTCATTAATAGCTTTTATTTTTTTAGAAAAACTATTTAATATATTATGTTCACTTGTGGAATTGCATTTTTAAATTAACATATATTACTGGTATATTTGCTTATTTGAAAAACTAAAATTAATCTGTACAAGGGAAGCTTAATTCAGTATTGAGTGTGTAAGAAAGAGAATGGTAAACTGAAGCCATGCTTCTCATGCTTAGATCATGGTGAATTGGGTTGATTTGGTCGTCTGAAAACATAGTTATTAATTCATTCCATTAACTTGCATATTTTAAAGTCCTGTATGATTCCATTGGAAGTACTTTCCCAATCTGAATGAGAGAAATGAACAGATAAAATATACATTTTTCCTATCACTCTAAAAACATTCTCCCCAAACTTGACATATTCAGAGAAAAATCAGATTCAGCATTGCTTTAAATCACTTTCTAAGAAACTGTTGTTGAATAAGATCATATCGTTTTGGTTAGAAACTAAATCTTAGTAGTCAGTCCCAAAATAATAATAGTAAGATTTATATATATATACAAATAAGAGATTGGCCTTGGTTAAGACAAAACTAGAAAATGGAAGCACCTTTTCAATTTAACATTTCATCATTTTTTAAAATTAAGGGAACATGCCAAATGTATTGATCTTGCACAGTTATGTCCTTCTCACTGGGGACTTTATATCTTTTGTAAACAGATTTACTATTACTTATATTTGCTTGTTTATGTTATTCAATTATTATTAAAATGATAATATTATTATGTTTTCCTTGTATAAATTTTTACAATTAGCTTTTACTTATGGCAAAAGGGATTTTCCATTTGTTCTAGTGATATAAACACTCCTTTTGAAATAAATTTAAGAATATTAATTGAGTCAATTTAGACATTATTAAATATGTATCAGTACATGGAAATGGCAAAAATAGATGGTATGTGACTACAGCACAAGAAACTCTGCCTTAAAATTAGAACAAGATATTGTAAAAATTGGAAGAGCATTCTTTTGGGACTATCATTTGTTACCTGTATGAACTTATTCACTTCACTTTATCCTTCTTGGCTACAGTTCCCCCTCCAAAGCTATTGCCCCTTCTAACCTAATATTTTATGATTTTGTAATTGCTAGTCATAAACCTCTCTATTTTTCAGTGACCTTTCACTTGTATAATTGAAGTACCACTTTCGTATTTTTCTACATGTCGATCTTGAGGGAGTGCTAAATCTCCTACTTCTTGATTCTGCTAATTATGCCTCATGGTGGATCACACTTTTGGTGGTGATTTTCAATGAAAACTCATCTTTAGCAGGGGTTCCCCCAGCCCCATGGGAGATGCAGAGCATCAGTAACTTTTTACCACTTGGAATAATTTCTTCGTTGCTGGCATCTTGAGATTTTCTTTCTTCCTCTTCTTTTTTCCTTCCTTCTTTCTTCCTTCTCCTTTTGTTATATTTTATCCAGAATTTCTACGTAGTTTTGGGGGGAAGGGCCTCATTCCACATTGGTTCAGTTGCCATATTACTAAAATTTCTTTCACATTTACATAATATAATTGGAGCCTTGTATTCATATTAGGCAATAGATACATTTGTAGCTAGATCAACTTTTAATTTTTTCATCATAACTAGATCCCATTATAAAATCTATCTATTCACATTAAAAGATGTTAAAATAAGTAGAGAAAGCTATTTTTCATGGCATTCTGACTGTCTTTAGTTACTTATATTTCAGCATATAATTCTTTTGTTAAAATCTAAACATTTCAAAAAATCTAAATATTGTTAAGAAAATTCACAATCCTATTTAAGGGTACATAATTCTTTTCAATTAGTTACGTAATGAGTTTTCTTGTCAACTGTGATTTACTATGTAGTTGAATAGATTTTCGTTTCAACATGAAGCACTTTTTGAAAATCATTGACATGTGGAAATGGCAACAACTCCCCTCAAGCTTTGAAAACAATTATGTTAAGGACCAATTTGGATTGACTTTAAGAAGTTCAAGAGTTCAGTAAATAAAGTAGGTCAAGTATAAGTCATACTTTTATACTGTAGCAAATGCGAGTAGCCTTTGGACACATTAATATTTCACTAAGTTCAATGTCCTCAATCACACTCAATCATTACCTTTTTTTTTTTTTTTAAAGATTTTATTTTTTTTTTCCTTTTTCTCCCCAAAGCCCCCCGGTACATAGTTGTGTATTCTTCGTTGTGGGTTCCTCTAGTTGTGGCATGTGGGACGCTGCCTCAGCGTGGTCTGACGAGCAGTGCCATGTCCGCGCCCAGGATTCGAACTGACGAAACACTGGGCTGCCTGCAGCGGAGCGCGCGAACTTAACCACTCGGCCACGGGGCCAGCCCCTCAATCATTACCTTTTTATTTCTAATTAAGAAATATTAGTCCTTCAGAACTTAGCTTAAACATTTTTTCTTCCAGGAAAACTTCTATGACCATTTGAATTGGGTTATCACATATACTGTTATAATACCTGATCATAGGGTGTCTCACACTTTATTGGGGTTACATGTTTAACATTTGTCTTTTTTCCAATGCCTTATAAGCTCTCTGAGGGCAATGACTATGTTATGTGGTTTCCCTCTGTATCTCCAATCCTTAGGTTCTTTGAACCAGGAAAGTGCTTAAGAAATAGGTGGTGAATGCAGGAATGGGTGAATAAACAAATATATGTTCAGAACTCTTCTTACACATAATTTCAAGATACAACAGGGTAAAAGATTTTGAAAAAAACAATGTGATGTAATGAAATCAGAATAGCTGCTACTTTCATGTGTTGATCAAATGTGCTCTCTGGAACAGTGAGCTTGACTGCTAATAAAGACCATAATTGTTCCTGGATGTCCCTTCTGCTCTAGCTTTTATTGTTCCCAAGGCTGAAAAATATGGCTCTTCACTAAGCCAAATTCATATCCTCATCTTCTTTCGTATTATCCTTAATGCTTGGGTCTCAACTTCCTCTTATAAAAAGTGAGGACAACACTCTGCAATGATGATCTCTAGGGAACATTTTGCAATTAATATACTAACGCAGATTTTTCATATTTGAGATTCACATTTTCTACAGCATAACTTGTTATTTTCTTTCTAACAATACAGGAGGAAACTTAGTACTCCTTTAAGAATTCCTGCATTCCAAATAAATACTGAAAAACAACAAAAAAGAAATAGCTGTAGATCTTGATTGCATATTTTTCTC
Organism: Equus asinus; assembly: GCF_041296235.1. Lineage (NCBI taxonomy): Eukaryota > Metazoa > Chordata > Mammalia > Perissodactyla > Equidae > Equus > Equus asinus. Next base: position 26,200,530 of record NC_091810.1, read on the forward strand.
TTTTGGCATTTTTATTCCAGGGAAAGCTATTTGATTGATCCAGGATTTTCCTACATCTTGACCATCCAGCCTACTTGAGTACCTCTAAAGGAACTGCTTATTGAGGCAATAGAAAAGGAGACCTGAAAACAAGTTAATTGATGTTTCCATGTTCATAATACTTATTTTTATAAGCTAGAGCCCAAAATCTCATTTTTGCCAACAAATCTCAGTACTCTGTAGGGGTCTCTCAGAAAGTCATTAAATTCTGTTCATTTTTGTAGACTTTTTCTTCTTCCAGCTTATAACATTTAGACAGTCCTCCACTCTGTTTTTCATTATTTCCATTGTTGCAAGTTTGCAGCAGACAATTCTCTAGCCTATTTATTTAAAGACCAGTTTTGAATGCAGCTAAAAGAAATAGGATGTGGTAACTTGTAAATTAGAACTGAGATAGAAAATATACCACTTTCCAAGCAGGATTTTACTGGTATATTAATTCTTGTTGTTGCCTCAGATAATTGAGTTATAAATAGACACATATCATAAACAATATAACTCCCTCCAAGTTCGGTAATACTTTAAACAGCTTTTTCAGGGCTTGCTTCATTCATTTGACTAAATAAATCTGTAAGGTGCAGTTGCAAACTACCAATGAATCGATGGTACTACATCAAAGAAGAAAGAGCAGGAAATTTCTGTTTATGAACTCCTGGGAACCAATGTGTTACTAGTGGAATATTCTTTGTAGCTAAAATTAATACCTGGACACTTCAGAGTTATTTAGTGCTGTATAAATCAGCATTTGAATCTTATTAGGAATTCTCCCTCTACATTTTGTTTTTTTTTAATTACAGTTATTTCAGTCTGGTACAAAATACTTCAAGTTTAATTTGAATATTAAAGAGTTTTATGGCAGCATTTTGGCTGCTTCTTGTAGTGAGTTCTATTTGGAATTGCAGCCTTAAGTTTCACAGGGCTTTTTAAGGAAGTGATGGATTATTTTGCAGTGGTAGTTTATAATGTGTGACTATGATTACTTTGGTTTACATGGGCTCTGGAATTTATTTCTTTTTTGTTTAGTTTGAAGGCTCTCTCTGCTTCCCTGTTGCTTAAATCTAGAAAAAAAAAAAAAAGGAAAAATTGGCCCTTGGAATCACTCATGAAATTTGAGACCACATAAGAATCCAAGAACTAGAAGTTGGAATTTTTAACTCTGAAATCTAGAGAAGTAACCCAGAAGTATAAAGAATCTTATTTTAAAGTTCAAAGTGACCTTAAAATCATCTCATTCAATCATAATACAATTCCATTAAGGATCTAACAGATTTTTTTTTCTTCTTCTCCCCAAAGCCCCCCAGTACGTAGTTGTATATTCTAGTTGTAGGTCCCTCTGGTTCTGCTATGTGGGATGTGGCCTCAGCATGGCCTGACTGATGAGCGGTGCCATGTCTGCACCCGTGATCTGAACCGGCGAAACCCTGGGCTGCCAAAGCGGAGCGCGCAAACTTAACCACTCAGCCACAGGGCTGGTCCCAGGATCTGATGTTTTGATGTATCTTATATACCATATAAACTATAATTTATGAACTAGTTATTAATACATTTCCTATTTTTTCACCAAAGTCATGTGTAACTAACATGAAGAATTTCTGATCAATATATAATAATTATTGGAATATCAAAAAATTGATTTCACTCCAAAGCACAGAAACTTGATTTTTGAGTACAGTTTGTGCTTCTTTATTAAAAGGTCAGTTTTTTGAAATGGTAAAAACATCCTGCTCCTACTCTTTTACTGCTGTCAGGAATTTCATTTCCTAAGGAGCAGAGGACAGAGCAAACAGTCCGCATTAACATGGGTTGTTCATTCAGATAATTGTTACCATAGAAAACTGAGACCAGGGGCCTGCAGCAAACAGGAAATATCACAGAGATTCAGATCTTGGGTCACTATTAGTATTTAAGTTTGTTAATAATGTGGACCATTGTTTTTTCCTAGAATTCTGCACTGTGCCTGGCATATAAGGGATCCACTGCAAATTTCTTGAATAAATAAAACACTGAGTAACTTTGGGATCGTGTTGTGAGTGGAAATTTGAGAAATGTGTGTTCCTACACTGGGGGCAGAGAAGGACAATCTTAGAAACCGAGATGAAAGGGAATTTAAAAATAATTTAATCTAACTTCCTCCTTCTGTAGAACCGAGATCCTGACATCATGTGATCAACATCACACAGCTGGCTAACCAAGTGCAAAGCCAGGTCTTGAACTCTAGGCTTCCAGATGTGATGAAAATAATTTTGCTCACTTCATTCTTCACTTACAGCAAAGAAAGATTACTGTATTTATACAACAAGAAGGTGAAATCAATGCCTAAAGACCCCTGTTTTATACATTCTGCTTCTGTTCAGTTCAGCTTCAAGTCATGAGAAAGGTTGTTAGCAATCCTGATAGAAGAGGTTGCTGTTGAATTTCTTGATCATGATGTTTATAACACTTCAAGCAATATTCAGCAGGCAGCTTAGTTGATATTGATTTTACTAAAGAGAAAAATTTCTCCATATAGCATTCTTGAATTATCTGTTGGCAGACTGGCTGTTAGTTACAGTCTTTATCTATTAGATTTAGCTCTGGTCAAATGGCAATGTAGATGCAGCAGTTGAATCCTTTTTATCAAGGCTGATGTGGGATATTTTGTAATGTAACAGAATGCATCTAGTTTGAGCCACAAAATCGAAAATTGGCTATCTATGTACCACACTGAATCTTCTGGTCATTAGGAGGTATCTTTGGTGGCGATTTGAAGCCAAAAACATAAAATGGCTGATTGTTCTGCCAACTGCTGCTTGGTACCACTTGTGCCACTGTAGCCACAAGACAAAGGGACTATAAATAGCTATTTTTAACAGCTAGCAGGGAATGTCCTACTCAATCAGATAGACTCAGTGAGAAAGGGAAAATTTTATGTGTCCCATATCTCCATGGCACATTTCTCTCTGTGCCTAGACACATCTTTTAGATCATGTGTTTCCCACAAGAGATGCTTCTCTAAAACTATAATATTTTTTCCCTTTAATCTCTAATCTTTCATAAGAAAGAATAGGAAAACCCACTTTCAGTCTCAGTTATCCCATAAAAACTGTGATTCTGGATGTCATTTATTATCTCATTTGTAATATCAGAGGGTTGAAATATATGATGGTATGTACCCTAATATTAACATCTATATGCCAGATTCAGTGAAAAATCTTTAACCCAGGTGACCTCACTTAATTGTTATAAAACCTCAAATATAGTTATCTTCATTTTATTGACGGGGAAACTTAGGTTCAAATAGAATTTGTTCCTTATCTAAATTATGACAGAGCTGGGCTCCAAATGCTGGTGGTCCTGGTTCCAAAGACCACTTTTACTATATCCTACTGATATTCTGTTCATTAGTGATGTTTGTGTTTTAGTCAGTTTTAGACTATATATTGTAGAGTGCTGTCCTTGGATTTCTATGGCAAAGTAAGGTAACCGACTGGGTGATTCTGTCTAATTTACAAATGGAAAATGGAATTTAAACACAAATAACATTTGCAAGGTTGAATATCTAACAGAAGATGATGTCTGCATCATGCTCCATAATCTTAGAGTTGCTTCTGAATTGACTATGGGTTTGTGAGTGTTTGGCGCATCTGAGGGCTTCTATGGGGTAATCCTTGCTCAATCAAGATTTTTCTGATTTCTAATTGCAAAATTTTTTACCTTGGTAGGCTTCCTCAAGTTTCCCCAATGATCTCCATCTCACATGGTCCCCCTAAAGAGATTACGTGAGAAAAATCTGGCTCACCATACTAGATGGCATTGGTTAACATCAATAGTTTCATCAATAGTAGCATCAATTTTCCCTTTATTTAAAGTTAAACAGAAAATAATACTTAAGTAGTATAAGTCGTGTTTAAAGCTTCCAAATATATGCTTTAATTATGAATGTCCCAATGGTCTTTTCAATTGACTTGAAGTTGTACAATTATCCAAAATGTATTTATGTATAATTAAAATGGTCAATTTTTAGTTTATTTTGTAATTAGACTATTTTTGATTGCACAAATATATGCATGAAGATACATGCACACACACATATTACTTTAGAACGCAAATTAGACAGATCTGCAGCTTCAAAAGGGTAATTTTAAGTTATATGTAAGTGCTATTGGCCTGAACTTTAGCAGGCCAGATCTACAAAACATTATTAAAATTAAGGAGATTCTCAATCATAGAGTCTCGGAACTGATCAGATTCTCACTGATACACCAATCAGATATATATTCCTTCTATATGACCCAAGAGAAATGTTGGATTTACTGACTATGTTGCAACATGATTAATCTTCTGATTGATTCGACTAAAAGATACAACTGGAAGTGTTTTCAGAATCATGTAAAACATTGGCATATCTGGAACTTACATTCCTTTGAACATTCTCTTTTAAGCAATATTTCTTACTTTGTTTAGACATGTAAGTAAGAAGAGACAAAGTGTGATTCCACACCCACACTATCATCCCTGGAAAATTTCTCTTTAAATGCAACTGTCTAGCAAAGTGCAAAGAGGGTGAGAGTTTTGCAGTCATATTGTCCTTAGAAACCTGTATGACATTCAGAACATAACAAATTGAAAGAAAAAAGATTGACTTTAAGACAACATTAAAAATGAATGTGAAACATTGATACTTTCTTTCAACAAGGTTACTGGAAACCTCTCTTTCCAATACTAACCACAGAAATAAAGGAAAGGAAAAAAATCTTTTAACGAATACTGCTTTAATCTAAATGGAACGACTGCAAAGCATGCAATTATAAATGTGTAAAAAGACAGGAAGAGAAAAAGCCAAAATAATGAGAGGTTCTTGTAACATCTAGTGTCACAAAGTTGCAGTTCTCTTAGAAGTTTTGGTCTCAAGAGGTATCTTGGAAAGGAAAAAAAAAAAGCCTCAGGAAATAATAAGTAGAACTTGGCAAAGAAATCTCCTTTATGAGAAGTGCCTGCAGGCAGAAATAATTGGAAGCAGAGGCTTCCTTGGCCCTGACAGGTGCCCCTTGCTTCCACCAGGAGTGGACTCCCCAAAAGACCCAAAACAGAGTATAACAAAGAATCATCTAGGGGTGATCCTGATATTGTATTTGGACAAACAGAGGGAAAAGTGAAGAGAGACATTAACTTAAGTGGACATTCAAACCCTCTCCACCATGGAACCAAGAGGCAATTATTGGGGTTGCTCAGGCCAAAACATGCTTTAGCCTGAAGTATCCAGTGGATATGTCCTCAAATGACTAGGATAATTGTTTCTATGTCCCCATTCATTTTTTTGAGTGCTGAGCTGGTCTGAGAAACATTAATGTTTAGTGGAAGGAACTTTTTCTCTTGGTAGCAATGCAAACAGTGCCTTTGAGTGTTCATTTCATCTAGCAGAAGGTTCAACATTCATAAGAGCATACTGCTGGAGAAGAAGGTACAAAAACAATGAGCACTGTTCCGTACCAATGCTGGTTTAGATGCCAAGATAGCACCAAAAATTTAACTCCAGTAAAGAAAAAGTCTGAGTGTTTTTATAATGTATATAAAACAATCTAGTATCAGAACTTTCATATCTTATTACGTATTGAAGCAGTTTAAAATGACACCTATCGAGAGCCAGATCTCCGAAAATCTACTCTATCAGCTGCTGCATTTGCTACCATTCTCAGGACCCTCACCATGAAAGGCCTTCTGCTGCTCACCCTGTCTTCTCTGGTGTGCTGGGTCTCAGCTGACATTCGCTGTCACTCCTGCTACAAGGTCCCTGTGCTGGGCTGTGTGGACCGGCAGTCCTGCCGCCTGGAACCAGGACAACAATGCCTGACAACAAATGTGTACCTCGGTAAGATGAGGGTTTTCTCCAACCTTCGCTGTGGCACACCAGAAGAGCCCTGTCGGGAGGCCTTCTACCAAACCAGCCACAAGCTGGGCCTGACCTATAACACCGCCTGCTGCAACAAGGACACCTGCAATAGCCTGGCCCCCCGGCCCACCCCGGCCCTAGACCTTGTCCTCACCTCCTTGGCTGGCCTTGGCCTCTGGCTGCTGCACTGAGGCTCACTCCATGGCTGCCCCTCTCCCTCCTGCCTCACCTGAACCTTTCTCCCTGTGTCTCGGATCCCCTGGCTTCCCACAGTGGTCTCTCCCTACCTCTCTTTGCACTAAAAAAAAATTTCTCCAGATCCTTCACATTTCTTTAATTAGACAGTGGTCTCCCTCTCCATCCTTCTACCCCATACCCTCCAGTCTGCTTTTCCTGAGTCCCTTCCTATTTCCCCCTAGACCATTCCAGATCCTCCATTGGCCCCTAGAAGGGCTCCCCACTTTGCCTCCTGCTCTCTGTGGTGCCCTACTCAGAGAGGGATTGGAATCTGGGCCTGAAATGGAGCTTCCATCCTGTTCCTAATGAAGGCTCCCAGAAAGAACCTGATGACTTAATTGTACAGGGCTTATTCCCCAAATCCTGGCTCCCATTGTACTCCATCCCTATGCTCCCCTGTTTCCATTTTGAGTAACAAATGTCTGTGCCTGAAAAAAATAAAATAAATAAAATAAAATAAAATGACACCTATCTATCTATCTATCTATCTATCTATCTATCTATCTATCTATCCATTCCAGCTACATAGCAATGGAAAGGAATATAGAAAAAGAGACACAGAGAGAGATAGAGAGATATCCAAATAGCTATTTTATGAATATCTTCACAGTAAGGATCACTGCATATTTTCAAAATGTTTGGTTGATAGAAAATGTTGAAAGGAACTGAGGCTCATTGAGGCTCATAAAAATATTATAACATGGAGATAAAAAATATTTGGAAAACATATTTCATTCTATTCACCTTACCACTTTACTGTTCTAAAAATAATTAATTTCGCAGTGTGATGCCTGAAGAACTTTACGTTTAGAGTAGGTCAAAGGATACCATCTCTGGTGGTTTTACTGTGACAACATGGTTAAACTTGAAACTGTATTTCCCAGAATCCCCTTCACTGTATGGTTATAGATTAAATTTGGTCGAAAGGGAAACTTGTGTGAGATTTGCATGGTGTGAGTGAAATAGCAATTACTTTCTTGAGGTTGTCTTAGTCAGATGCAGTCCTTAGGTATCCTCTCTCACCTACTCTATGTCTACTATTCTTCCTGACTGACGGCCTGTTGGCCACAATGGCCCAGGTCTGTCACCAGATGCTTGGCGGCATAACCACAGAGAAGCCATAGCTTTTCATTGATCTCCCTCTCTTCCTTTAATCATGCTGTAGGGAAAAAAGTACTGTATTAGGAAGTCAGAAGTTCTCCACGCTTATCCAGATTTTGCCGTATCTTCATGACCTTGAGCAATCACTTACTCTGTGCCTCAGTTTCCTCAATTATATAATAAAGGTATTGAACTAGAGAAGCTCTCAGGTCCTTTATGGGTCTAAAAATTGATCTGTGTCTTTGCTAGACTTTTATTAGCGCTTCCTTTGGGAGGGAGGTGAATCAAGTGAATGATTTCATCACTTCCTCAGGTATGCATACATGCTTGACCCAACAAAGCCTGCGGCCTTCTAAAATCAATTTAGTGCTTATGCTTTACTTCTGCTCTGATAGACACAACACCAGAAACTCTGCTTTAAGGAACTCATTTTACTATCCTGGATAATTGTGTGTGTGTGTGTGTGTGTGTGTGTGTGAGGAACATTGACCCTGAGCTAACATCTGTTGCCAATCTTCCTCTTTTTGCTTGAGGAAGATTGTCACTGAGCTAACATCGGTGCCAATCTTCCTCTATTTAATATCAGATGCCACCACAGCGTGGCTTGATGAGCAGTGCTAGGTCCACGCCCGGGATCCAAACCTGTGAACCCTGGGCCACTGAAGGGGAGCATGTGAACTCAACCACTATGCCACCGGGCTGGCCCCTAATTTTTTTTTAATGGATGAGAAAAAGGATTATAAGTTACTTCTCCTGAGTAGGGATGAAATAATCACATTATGTGCATAGGAAAACATTGATGCATCAGTTTTCTACATTTTTAGTTTTTTGAACAAATTTAAATTATGCCACTGTTCAGTCTATATATCTAGAGTTAAAAAAGCAAAAGAGAGTTGTAATGAGAGACTTAAAATAAAGAAAGATTGGACTAGGTTATGTTTGGAGTAAAACTGAGAGGTAAAAGTAAAAAGAGATTAAAGAACGTTCTTAGTAGTCAGGAAAGAAAATATTTCAAATGGAAAGTCATTAGCAATAATTATTTAATTATTATAGTAAACAAAACACTGACTTGATCAATGAAAAATACTTCTAAAGAGATCTTGTGTGTTTTACCTTGCAATGATTGAATAATATCAGTCCAACGTACATCCATTTTGGCCCTAAGCTAAGCTCCAAAGATTTGCAGCCAAAGAGCATGCTCAGATCACCGATCCTCAGTTCAGCTCAGAGATTAGTAGCATACAATTTCATCTTCCTTTAATCATGATAGTTAGCTTATAATTATTTTAAATCATTTAGGGAAAACTGGGCTATCTAACCATTCATTCACTCATTCATTTGATGGCTTATGTGAAAGTACTTACCATGTGCTAGGAAAGTGCAAGGGACTCAATGTGTTTCCCATTTAATCTTTACTGGAACTAAGGTAGGTAATATTGTTCTCTGCTTTCTACATATTAAGAAATTGAGGCTGAGAAAGTCCAAGGATTGGCCAGACAGCACATAACTAGAAAGTCCAAAACGAGTATTTGAAGGCCAGTGTGTCTGAATGCAAAATCCACATTTAACATTTACAATATACTGGCTCTTAAGTATAATCACATATAACATCCAAATTTAACAGCATATAACACTCCTGCTCATGGAAGTGGAAAATGAGTCCAGTGAAGTTACATGACTTGTCCCTGGGTTACATAGTTAGAGGCCAACGCACACTTCAGAAGATTGGAGATGCTTGTGTGTAGATACAGACAGAGTTCAACTGGGAGGGAGAGTATCACTTGTACTCACTCAAGGTCTCTTCTTGTAATCTCCATTATTTCAAATGGCTATTCTCTTGAAGTTTTGCGTACACAGTCTAAAAATGTCACTAAATATAGAACTCTTATAAGAAGAATATTCCATCTAAAGTCAGAAAGGTAAACCATATGACCTTTCACATTCTTTGAAGACAGCCAAGTGATCTTTATATTTTCCTAAGGTTATTGAACAATTCTAAGTAAAAGTTCATGACCGTTTGTTTTTATTTTTGAATTGATGTAGTCAGTCATTTTTGTTATTTCCTTATGTATTAAGATATTAAAAACTTTTATTATTTCTAAAAATTTTTAGTGAGAAGTGAAAACTTGAACATTGGCAGTTACTTTTTTTTTTAAAGTGCAATAAACTACAATATGATAATAAGTGCCAGTGACATTCCTAATTGTGTCTATCTGACACTTATAAAATCTTTTGGCTTGAATCCATATTTAAATCCTTTGGGATCCTTTGTACCTAAATATGTAAATCTTGAGAAATAGAAGATAAACTACATTAAAAGAAGATTTTAAATTTTAATCAGTTCATTTAAAAAGTGTAATCTCTTCTTTCCTCATTTTTTCAATGATTGACATTTACTAGAAATTAAAATTAGAATATTTCTCCTCATACAGTTAATATCATAAAGCTTCAATTATTTGCATTATTAGTACTCTACCCCTTTATCTCCAAATATGCCAAACCATTCCTTTTTTATTGTTGCATACACAACCTTCATCTAACTCTTTGGCTTGGCTGAACAGTGACCTCTTTTGACAGATTTTCTCTGACGTCTCCCAAATGGTCTAATCTCTGCTCTAGTAGGCTGGTTAAAACCATGTCCCCAGGGGTGCCTGTTGGCATAGGGGTTGAGTTCTCACACTGTGCTTCGGCAGCCCGGGGTTCATGGGTTTGGATCCCAGGCGTGGACCTGCACCCCACTCATCAAGCCATGCCATGGCAGCATCCTACATACTAAATAGTGGAAGATTGGCACAGATGTTGGATCAGCAACAGTTTTCCTCGAGCAAAAAGTGGAAGATTGGCAACAGATGCTAGCTCAGGGCCAATCTTTTTCACCAAAACAAAAAAAAAATGTCCTCAGCTCACCACCTCTTCCTATTTCCAAGCCCTTTGCAATGTGACTTTATAACTCTTCTCATCATGAGTAAAGTCTGTTTCCCTACCCCTTGATCTAGGCTGGTTGTGTAAGTTGTTTTGCAAATAGAGTGCAGTGTATGTGAAACTGTGCCAGTTCCAAGGTCCTGCACACTACTGCTTACTCTCTTGATATGCCGCTATTACGGTGAGACATGCTCACGATAATCCGCTGGATAATGAAAGACACAAGGCCTAGTCATTGTGCCAGATGGCTGTCAGCCAAGCGTCAGACATGAATGAGGTCCATGGATACCTAGACTCCCGCTCACACGCAGCTGAGCACAGATGCCAAGATGGGCCAAGCATGACCCAGATCAGCAGAACCACCTGGCTTACCCATGGATGTAACAGCAATGATAAACGCATATGAGTTTAAGCTACTAAGTTTTGGGGAAAGTTTCTCACATAATATTATATCATAGACCTTCCCTTGTTGATGCCAAGCACTTATTCCTCTTCCTTCACAATTAACACTTTTTACATATGATTTTAATCTCCAATCATTTCAGCTATGCGCATCTTGAATCCTCAAGTATTTTAAAAACCGTATAAGAAGAGCTGTGTGGTAACCATTTTTAAAAAATTGTTTTTAATACTCAGCAAAGGACCTATAACAGTGGGTGGTTTCACAGGGTAAGGAAAAGAACTTTGGAAGAAGCATGCGCTCGGCTAACTGCATGTACTGCATCTTTTACATAAGTGACCTGGGCAAGCCTCTTAACCTCTTTGAACTTTCTAATTTTAAGCCCAGAGCGTTAACCACTACACCATGCTTTGGAGAGTACAGCATACAGTAGTACACTATCCTCCTACTTTGGTAATGAAGCCAGAGAACACGTACTTCTATTTTCCATTTTACAGCATGGACCCAGATTTGAAAGCCTTACTCACTCCAAACTCTCTTGGACATCTCTATCACTTTGTACCATATTAGCATTTCAAATCGTCTCTCTTTCCAGCAACTCTTGCCTTTGCCAGTATGTTGAACAGGATAAAATGTAAATGAACTGACTTTTTTGGTCAAGAATGTAAACAATGTTAATATATTACTTGCAGACCTGGTTAAATGATATACGGAATGTTGTCTCCTCTCATCTTACACATGTGCTTATATACCTGGGTAATTTCACTCACCGTTTCCATCCAAAGGCTTAAAACCATAGTGGAACTTAACTGAAAGAAACGTACCATTCTGAGGATGCTTGAAATATGCATATGTTGATCTTAAAAGTACTGATATAAAACAAGCAGAAAAAACAGCTGATAACTACCTAATCACTAGCGATTATACTCGATTTTGAGAGAAATTTGTAGGTGTCACAAATCTCATCACGCTTTTGCTTAGCTACATTTAATTATAACTATTTGCAGATTGCAAATAATCATATACATATAGACGGATCTAAATAGCAGATTGTAGATACAAATGGTATATTTTATAAATAGTGAGCTATCAGTAGAACTATATTATAAGTCTCTTAGCAAAAAAAGTACTTTCATGCCCTAATGTTAGCTAAACAAATTTTTTAAAGCAAACGTTTGGCTCTCATAATTCTAGAGCACTTATTTGTTGGAACACTGCCCTTGGTTTGAAACCAGGGTACTTAGCCAGCTTTGGCCAAGTTTCTGTAGATAGACTACCTGTTTGTGGTCATTTGGAATGCATAGGGATCTACAATTCAGCATTAGTTCTTGTGCTTATTCTTCAGGAAATTTGGAACTATAGGTAAGCAAATGAGCTTACAAGAATCTTAGAAACCTATAGATGATACGCCCCCCAACAATTATTAGACTTGCTTGATAACATCAGATTCAACTTGGACAGCCCAGATACTTATACAAATTTTATTCATTTCCTCACACCGAATAGACAGCTTCTCAGAGCTGTGTTGATCTGTGAAGCACTAGCACAGTATAAATTTTCATTCATATTATTTAGGGCTTAGGCAACAGAAGTAACCAACCAACTAGTTTGGTTTGTAATTCTTGTTGAATTCATTCACTCTACGTAGGCAAGGTCTAATTTTTTAATTTAGAAGGGCTCTAATACAACTTTGAGATTGCCTTTGGGTGGGGAAGCAATCTAATTCCCCTATATCCTACTGGATGTCACTCTTGGATCCATCAAGAAACCAAAATGTACTTATTAAATTATTCTAGAACAATATACAATGATAATTAAGATACAATTTTACCAACAATACCATATTTTATTGATTCTAGTATGCATATTCTTCACAATTTAACGTCTCTAAACTAGAGATGTGTCACAATCAAAAACACCTTATAATTACTGTTGGCCAGACAACATTTATGAGGTAGTTGCTTGCACGCATGCAAATTTTTTTGCTGGCATCACTGGATTCCAGCAGCCCTTTGACATGTAAATTACTAAACCACTTGAGAATCACTGGACAAGAGCTGTGAGTTCCAGATATTGTCTAAAATCCTTCAGTTGTTATAATCTGGGAAAGTCAGGAAAGCAGTAAAACTTGCAGAACCAGTGTCAGAGCTTATAAGAGAATCCCGGAGACGATGGAGATGACAGTGAAGTAATCTTTTAAGAAAATTGCATCCCCCCAATGCCTTGGATGGTGCAGGAGACAAATGGTGTAGAAAACTATGGACATCAACAACTCTGACTTGAGAAGTGATTCAAAAGTATTGGATTTTTAGTGTTAAGGCATTTTAGGAGTACCTTAACTGCTTTCAAACTTATTTCCATTTTTACATACACATGAGTTAATTATTTTTATTTTTATTTTTTTGCTGAGGAAAAGTGGCCCTGAGCGAACATCCGTGCCCACTGTCCTCTACTTTATATGTGGGACACCTGCCACAGCATGGCTTGATAAGCAGCACGTAGGTTTATGCCCACGATCCGAACTGGCAAACCCTGGGTCACCAAAGCAGAGCACATGAACTTAACAACTATGCCACCAGGCCAGCCCCTAAGAGTTAATTTTTAATTGTCTAAAAATACCTCTAACTGATCTTATTTAATAAGTATAAATACAGATTTTAGTGAGAAGAAGACACAATGAAGCAATAAGAGAGCGTTGGATCATACTTGATTTGGCAGGAATTTTTCTTTTTTTGGTTTTACAAAAAATAATGTGTCCATCAACGGCATCTTAGATTTAATAAATAGGGTACTATTTATTTGAGAAATCTTATTAATACTAGCACTCTAGGAATATGAATTGAGCTTTAATCTGGTGATAAAACAGACAGTGAAGAGTCAAGTGTGCTGTGACAAACCAAATGTATATTCCGTGAAGAGAAAAGTATGTCAACTCATTAGTGGACATTGTAAAAATATTGCTTATGACAGTAAAAGTCATTCCTTATGTTTTATTAAATTTTAGCTTGAAACTTACTTTTAAAAATATTGTTTAAATATAACATGCCTTTAAAATCCATAAAGAGACTTTTGCCTCACTGAGCAATTCTAAGGCACTGCCTTATATATTTGGGGAAGAAGGATATGACTTTAATAAGGATATGATTTTACTTGGAACACGTTCTTAATTAGAGAATTCTGGAGATGCTGGGAAGAGAGACAATTTTATTTATGAATCCAGCAAGTCTTGGATCTGCTTTATTTAACAAATCTTCATTTTAGCTTGTCCTCTTCCATAGTATTTTATTGTAAGCAGCAAGAAGCCAAGAGGCATCTTTCACATCCTGCCTAGAAATCTCCTTAGATAAATCATCTATTTCATTAGGTACCTTTTCCACTTGCTACTTTATCACAAGTAGATTGCTAAACTTTCTGCCAGGACATAACAATGATTCTCTTTCTTTGAGCTCCAGGTTTTCTGCCTTTTTCTATCAGTTCTCACTGACAGCCTCCTCAGAGGCCATCAGGCTTCCACTAACAGTCTATTCAAAGCCTTTTCAACTTCTGTCTCCCATCCATAGCCAATATCAATTTTTACAGTTTTTGTTGCACAGGACCCTACTTGTGGTATCAAAATCTGTTTCAGTTGTTATAATTACAATACAAAATTCTCAAAAGTTAGTGGCTTAAAACAACATCATGTATTATCTCTCACAGTTTCTGTGGGTAAGGAATTTAGACAGGGCATAGTGGGGACAATTTGTCTTGGCTCCATAAGATTTGGAATCTCAGGTGGAAGACTGGAAATGTGGGGACTGAAAAACTTTGAAGGCTTGTCTTCTCACCTGACTGAAAGTGGATGCTACCTGTTGACTGAGGACTTCAGTTTCTCTTCCTGTCGTATTCTCCATGTCTCTGCTTTGGGCTTCTCCATAGCATGCTTGAGCTCTAAAGCAAAATTCCAGGAGGGTAGAGTGGTGTGAGAGGCGGGGAGAGAGGGAGAATGTCAGGCAGAAGAGAATCACCTTTATGACCATACCATGGAAGTCTCCTGTACCACGTACTTCTGCCATACTTATTTATCAGAAGAGTCACAAAGCCCAACTAGATTTAAAGAGAGAGAACATAGATCCTTTCTCTACACGAGAGTGATGCCAGTCACACTGTAAGAAGAGCATGTTTGGAAATGCAATTTGACTCAGTAGGGTTCTATGTGTAAATTTAAGTTTTATTTTGTGAAACATCTTTATTTCACCTTTATAAGTGAACAGTATTTTCACTGAGTATTACATAGTTCTAGATTAAGACTTAATTTTTTTAATACATTGATAATATCATTCCAGTGTCTTCATTATTGCTTTCTAGAATTTAGTTGTCATTTTAGTTGTTTCTCCTTTGAAGTCATCCTGTTGTTTTTCCTTTTTTCTCCTGATTCATTTATAATTTTATGTTTGTATTTATTTTTCTGTCATTTTACTAGGTGGTGATTTTTATTATACTGCTATTTGTTAGGCCAATTGATTCTGTGGATTCATGTCTTTTATTATTTGGAGGTAACCATCAGCAATTGTCCTGTCATTTCTTTCTTCTTTGCTTCCCTGCCTCTTGTGTTAGACCTTCTAATTATATCTTTTTGTTCCTTACAAAATTTTCTATACTTTGCCCCTTTGGCTATCTTTAATATGGATACTTTTTTTGAACAATTCTCTCAGCTTATTACTTCTTTTAACCAAATATTCTTCAGTCAAATCTAGTTTGTCATTGAAACATCCATTAAGTTCTTAATTTAGATTATTTTATTTTTCTATTGTACGATTTTATTTGGCTATTTATTAGATAAGTTATATTACATTTCATGGTGTCTTGTTCACTAGAAATTTGCAAAATTACCTGTTAGTTTTGTAGATATACTTTGTTTTTTATAGCGGTTTTAGGTTTACAGAAAAATTAAGAGAATGGTACAGAGATTTTCCAAATACGCTTTGCTCCCACACATGCATGGTTTCCCCATTATCAGTCATCCACCAAAGTGGTACATTTGTTACAACTGAACGTACACTGACACATCATTGTCACCTAAAGTCTGTAGTTTACTTTAGAATTCTTTCTTGGTGTTGTACATCATATGGGTTTGGACAAATGTATAATGATATGTAACCACTGTTATTGCATCATACTGAGTAGCTTTGCTGCCCTAAAAATGCTATGTGCCTATTCATCACTTCCTCCTCCAAACCCCTGGCTACCACTGATCTTTTACTGTCTCCATAGTTTTGACTTTTCCAGAATGTTATATAGGTGAAATCACACAGTAGGTAAACTTTCAGATTGGCTTCTTTCATTTAGTATTATGCATTTAATTTTCCTCCATGTCTTTTCATTGCTTGATAGCTCATTTCTTTTTACTGCTGCATAATATTCCATTGTCTGGATGTACCGTAGTTTATTTACCCATTTACCCATTGTAGGACATCTTGGTTACTTTTAAGTTTTAACAATTGTGAATAAAGCTTCTATAAACATCTGTGTACAGGTCTTTGTGTGGACAAAGTTTTCAATTCCTTTGGATAAATACTAAGGAGTAAAGTTGCTGTATCATGTGATAAGACTATGTTTAGTTTTGTAAGAAACCACTAAACTATCTTCCAAAGTAGCTGTACCATTTTGCATTCCCACCAGCAATGAGTGAGAGTTCCTGTTGCTCCACATCCTAGCCAGTGTTGATCGTTGTCAGTGTTCTGGATTTTGACCATTCTAATGGATATGTAGTGGTATCCCATTTTAATTTGCATTTCCGTAATGACATGATATGGAACATCTCTTTGGCCCATTTCTTAATCAGGTCGTTTGTTTTCTTCTTGTTGAGTTTTAAGAGTTCTTTGTATATTTTTGAAAGTAGTCCTTTATCATATATGTCTTTTAAAGATATTTTCTCCCAGTCTCTGACTTGCCTTTTCATTCTCTTGACTATGTGTTATATCTTTTTTTTTCATATTTCCCATATCTGCAGTACCTGTACTTCTGTTTCTTCTGTCTGTTGCTTATGTTACCAGTTTCTTCATCTGCCTGGATATTGTTTATTTTGTACTGGATATATATTTCAAATAATATTTGTAGAAATAATTTGAGATCTCAGATGATGTTATTTGCTTCCAGTAAGGATTTTTGTTTCTGTCAGGCAAGAAGGCCCTATCAATTCTGAATCTTGGTGACAAAAATATCTGTAACGTACCTACTTTAGGCCAAGCATTCTTCTGAACCGTGGAATGTAGTATTAAACTAAGTAGACGGAGTCTTTGGCCTCATAAAAGTTATATTCTACTTTGAATTTATCAAGCTTGAACTTAGGGAAACTTTGTTCTGCTTTTGCTATTTATATCAATTCTACACTCTTTTGGCATAAAAATCTTCTTTTCCCTGTAAGTGACTACTTTTAGCCATTAAAAATATTTCTAATGGAACTATAAATTATGGGTCCCTTCTGTAGCCACCCTACAGTGCACATTTCATGGACATGAGCAAGGAAAATTAGAATAAACCCAAATATTGGTTGTTTCAAAAATAACTTTATACCTGAGGAAAATACAATAAGTAACCAATTATTTTTAAAACAATCAATATCTTGAATTTGTCTTTTAGATTGAGTATTAAATTATATAATGTGTACATTTATAGAGAGACTATATTATTCTTTCTTTGAAATGTGAATTTGATTTTTTTTTATAGTAACCTCTCATAGAGAAAAAATTTTAAATGGCTCAGGAGGCTTTAATAGATCTACTCAATCTTTCTTTTGTTATGTTTACCAATATACAGAATTTGGAAATTTTTTAATTAGCTTCTCCATAGGAGAAATAAGTTCCAATAAAAGTGATTAACATCCAAATTCTCTGTTGCTAGAAATAATTGAAAAGTGCCTATCATAACTGCAAGTCCTTTGAATAAAATTGTGATTTATTATCTGAGACATAATTGGTTAGAAATATTACCATTTTTATTCTGAAAAGGTTAGTTGAATCTGTGCTTTTTGTCTCTTTATTCAAAACTTTGAGTGAAGTTATGATTGTAAACTTACAGCACAATAAACATACTTTACATTTAAATAGTGCTTAACTTTTTGCAAAGTACTTTGCATTCATAATCTCATTTGATACGTCAGTAACTCTTCAACAGGCAACACTGGTATTATATAGGCCATTTTATGGATGAAGAAACTGAGACTCAGAGAAATTGCTTTCCAAAGCTTATGTGGTACAGCAGTGTTTGAGTTAAAATCGACAAACTTCTGACTCCTAGTCTTTTTCGATTCTTAAACTTTGTTAAATATATCCTGTAGAGCACCATCCTGAGGGATGTAATGTTAAATATACTTTTTTAAACCTCTATGGAAAATAAACTTGAAAAAGCCAACTACTACAGATTTGCAATGTATGTTAGTATACTAAAAACTCTGAGAAGTTCATTGCTAGTGTTTAACTTTGTTTAATCCAAGCTTTCTCACATTTATTTGCACATAGAGTTCTTTTTCATGAGACACATATTCACTTTCTGTGTAAAAATGTTCTGGAAAATATATTACTCAAAGAACACTACTATATTATATTCTGTTGCTGGTCTTATCTTTTATCCATTGTTTGTTTTTTGCAGACCAAAAGCACTTTCTGGGATTCCAAGAGATGTGCTATATAGTTTCTACCCTCAAATTGTTTTCAGTTCTCGAAGATAAGTAACTTCACTGACCTGAAACGTTTCACAAATTACATTATATCACAATGGACATAGCCAGTGAGTGACATACTTGCTGAGAAGATGGGGAGATGGAGTGATCAACAAGGGCAAAGTTTTCTCAGGTATATTTTCATGGGGAAGGCTGTTCTAAAAGAGTACGGAACTGATTTCTATTCTAATTTTTGCCTCCACTTCTCTGTGTGATCCTGGATAATTCAGTTCGTTTAACATCTCCAGATTTTTTATTTCATTCTTCTATAAACTGGTGTTTAACCAGATCATTAATTTTCAAACTGTACCTGACAAAGTTCTTGAGAGACCATGACAGGGAGGAAGTTGGGAGAAGTTTTGTGGCACCCAGTCCCATTCTGATTCACCTTGAGACGCTCCTCTGCTGTTCATACTGGTCTTCTTCATCAGACTTCTTGTGAACAATGGGTTCACAGGATGAAATTGACTTTGAAACCAATTCCTTTGGAAAACCAGTTCCTTTCTCTTTTAACATTCTAAGAATCTGAATCTATGGAAAACTGAGAATGAAAAATCTGACCTATTTTAATTTTATGATATAAAATCGATTCATCTGCAGTATTTATTTATTCCCATTTTTCTTAAAATATTTATAAGAATGATGTCATTAACTGGTAAACAAAACTTCTTTACTGATCAGTTTAGAAAACCATTGGGCACTCCAAAGTCAAATCTTGATATCCATCATCAGTATTTCACAGTAATATGTGATTACTGACAAAACAAAATTGCAGAGTATTCAGTTACTGTTCAATATAATATTAAATGCTAATTTAGAAAGGAGTCTTTATGCATTTTGATTTCCAGAATTTTTGATTGATCACCAGCAGAAAATTTGAACACTAAGGGGAAAAAATTACTTTGACTTCATAAAGATTAATTCAGAATGCAGGATAAATTCCTCTCATGAACATGGATATATAGCAGTATCAGAAACAAAGATGCATTTGAGCTTTGGAAGAAGAATTAAGATTTGAGGAAGGATTTCATTTTTCGAAGACTACATATACAATTGTCGTTCTCTTGAAGTGGTTTAGATTTTCCAAAAGGCGACATTTCAAGATGAAGCAAAATGTGTTCTTTCCTTTTTATCTCAACAACAACTCTGAATAAAATTGTATCTAAATTGTGTTACCTGAAATAAATGAGACTCCACCACCACCTTCTGTGGGATTTATCAGGCAGGTCAATAAAGCTAAGTGGGAGTAGATTGCCTTTTGGAGATATATGAATGGGATGCTACCATATCATTGTTCCCTAATTACTTACTTTAATGTACTTTCAAAAATCAAGCAATTTATCCCATATCTCTTGAGCAACTTAAATATGGGGAATTTTTCACTCCTATGCCACGTTGTTTAGGATGAATTTTCTCTCAGGGAAGTGATGGGGTAGGAAAAGTATACAAATTTGCTGCTTAAAAGTCCCTTTGTTATAAAAAAAATTGTTGAGTCCCTAAAGTATTGTGAAAAAGTTACTTAGTTTGTAGGTGTATAATGCAACAAAAATAATGACAGTAACTTTGAGTTAGAAGGTTTCCCCAAAACTAACTTTATGCTGTTCCCATCACATTTTTTTTCCTTAGTCAGTATACATGGGGAAAATAAAAAATAAAATTATTCCACCACAAGATACAACACGCATCTTTTCCTTTTGATTTTGTTACTGTATAGATATATCAATAGTCAATTGAAACCCACACTACAGGTTGTTTGATAAGCATACAGTTAAACACACCCTGATTTTATGCATGTGACCAGGCTTAAAGTGAATTATTTCCATTATACACAGATAGAAAACAACATGACAGTCTATTGTATGGTATACAGTATTAAAAAAAGAAAGAACGAAACAACAGGCCTAAAGTGGAGTCACTTGCCCCATGACAACAAACTAAGTCTTATTAAATTGTGGTTTCAACCTCTCCCAGGCATGTGACCTTTAGCCAGTCAATCTGGAATTACCTGATCAGCACTAGTGAAGTAATCTACATGATAGACCCCCACCTTTCCCCAAAACGAAGATGATCTTTCCTGAAACAATCCACTTTTTGCTAGAAACTTCTTTTTTCCACCCCCTTTTGCCTTCAAAAACCTTCCTTTTTGTACAGCTCCTCAGAGCTCCTTTCTATTTGCTTGATGGGATGCTGCCCGATTCATGAAGCCAATTAGATCTTCAAATTTACATCTGCTGAATTTTGTTTTTTAACATCAGTGATGAAACCTACAATCTGTGCATGTTTGAGGCAATTCACTTAATTTATCCAAGCTTCCCTTGCTTAATCTACAAAAGACTTATATCAGAAAAGCTAAGTAAGTGAAAGTGATGAGGATACGTATGACAGCTACGTAAACAAAACATTCCCTACCCTTAGGAGACTTCACTCCCGTGACACTCTTTCATGGTAAAGCAACAACTATCTCTTAATGAAAGTGTAAGTACAGCATACTAAAAGAGACATAAATGGGAAAGTGGGAGGGAGAAAGAGGCAGAGAGAGAGAATGTGTGTTTCTGTGTGTGTGTGTGTGTGTGTGTGTGTGTGTGTGTGTGGCTGCAATGGAGAGGAATTGGCATCCTCAGGTAATTTAAATTCAAAATTGAATGAGTTTAGTACATGTGGTCCTATCACCGCCTCACTTCTGTAAAATAACATGAAACTCTCTAAAACACTGATCTCTCCTGTTGCTCTTTTCTAAGTGAAGGTTCAATCTGATACAATTTTTAAAGAAAGTGAAAACTCAATCAGACACCCTGAGTAGATCAAAGACAATGCAAACCTTTATCTTCTGTGCTTCCCTTCACAGTTTAGCAGTTTTCAAGCTTAAAAGCTTCAATGGCCATCTCAGTAAAGAATACCTCAGTCAAGCACCACAATATGCTAACGAATCTTAATAATAATAATGAGATAGCCTCCTTCAGTGTGGGGAGAGGTCTTCATTTGTTATTCATTTAAGAGCTTAAGCCTATGTTTAAAAAAGAACACAATTTTCTCTGATTGTCAGCCTACTTTAGTAAGTTTAGAGCAGGACAATGTGCCTGGTGAGAATGTAGATGGAGTGTCTATCTGCTCCTTAAAACAGTTCTCCGTCTTCATTCCCTGGTTAAACAGATATTTATTGAATGTCCATGAAGTGCTGGGCTATGCTAAGTGCTAGGATAAAAAACTGATTGAGAAAAGAACTCTTTCTTTTTTTTTTTTTTTTAAAGATTGGCACCTGAGCTATCAACTGTGGCCAATCTTCTTTTTTTTTTTTCTGCTTTTTTAAATCCCCAAATCCCCGCAGCACATAGTTGCATGTATTTTCAGTTGTGGGTCCTTCTAGTTGTGGCATGTGGGATGCCACCTCAATGTGGCCTGACAAGCGGTGCCACGTCCACGCCCAAGATCCCAACCAGTGAACCCTGGGCCACCAAAGGAGAGCGCAAACTTAACCACTTGGCCACGGACTGGCCCTAAGAACTGTTTCTTGAGAATTTCTTGAACCAGTGGAGGAGACAGACATGCATCTATGTAATAACAAGAACATTAATAAGGGTGTGTAGAAGATCACTCCGCATGAGGTGATCTGCACTCTAGCTTAGGGTGTTAAGATTGTGGCAGGTCCAGGGACGGCTTTATGCTTACGGAAAGACTTTCAGGATAAACAAATCAGGACTTAGCTTGTCTGTTCTACCTATTTCTGACTCCCCAGTGGCACCAAGAGCCAATATTAGTAAAAATCGCTCATAATGCTTTTTTAAACATTGCATTCCAAATAAATAAAGACTATCTTCAGGTAGTTCTCCCATTCTTTAACCTTGTATGAGGGATGAGTATGTAGGGGAGGAAGACATTTCCTCTTCCCAAATGTGGGTTTGTCTGGCCAGAGAATGAATTAAATTCACACGAGACAGAATAGCAAGAGAAAATTAAACAAAGCTTAACGAGGAACCATGGCCCGGGGCCTTTCTTCCCGAAGGAAGAAAGGGCACCGAAGAAGTGGGGTGCACAGAGTGGTTATATACCCCCAAACAGGGTGTTTCACATGTGATGAAATGTCCCTCCCACAATAGTCACAAGATTGCCCTGTCGGCACAGGGCTTGATGGACACAGCAGGTAGTGGGTCTGCTATCTCGGAGGGCAGGCGTAGCAGGAGGCAAGTCTATTGTCTGGAGCTGGGCAGTCACAGGTGAGTGCAGCAATCAGTTCCTAGCCTAAGGAAAGATGCTTAATCCTTAAAGAAATGCCAACGTTGAGGGGGGGGGGGGAAGTCAGTTACAGGAGGTTACCAGACAAGCACAATAAAATGCAGATTTAAGTCCTTGCCTTTGGTATTGATTAAGAGTTTCTAGAGAGAAGGTCATCTCCTTTCTTCTTCCTGGTACAGAGAGGGAGGCACCTTTACAGACAGAGATTTACCTTACAAATGTAAATGTGTCCTAACAAAGGGCAAGTTCCATTCCTCAGAGCCTCCTTCCCTGTCCCAGTTTATCAAAAGCAATCAGCCTGAAATAATCCTGATGCCAAAGAGACATATCTTGGGGTGGCCAATTTCAGGTCCCTACAAGTACATCCCTTCTTTTCTCTTCTCGGGGTCTGCAGGATTTTGTGAGGAAAAAGATGGTGTCAACTGGCTAGATTTCAGGGGAAATATCTGCTACCAATTCTTTTTTTTCCTCACAAGGATGATCAGTTGTTAAAACATCTTCTTTTTGTCTTTAAAATAAAAATAAACAGAGACTGACAGAGACTCTAGTCAGAACAAGAGTTCGAGAGACTGCGTTTGAGATTAAATTGAGTATTGACTCTGATATTTGTTGGCTATATGATCCTGGGAGAATGATTTCGTTCTCTGTGCCTCAGCTTCTATCTTTGAAATGGTCTAGTAACAGCCTCCTCATAGAACTGGGATGAGCAATAAATGAGCTAATACAGGCAAAGGTGCTTAGAATACTAGTTAACACATACTAAGTGCAAAATAAATATTAGCTATTGTAATCTGCACATGTAAATAAGTGTGAGTGGGGCTGAGGCCAGAAGGAAAAGTTAGTCAAACAATGAAATAACTGAAATCCATGTTGTTAAAAAAGTAAACATTTGTTTGTCTGAAATAATCCTTTTCCTATTCATTTAACACTCAATAAATATTTATTGAGTCCTTACTATTTGGTACTGGAGATATACAAAATAAATAAAATTGGTAAAAATCTTGCTCTCTTAGAACTTAAATTTAAGGTGCTAAAGTTGCATAGGAAAGAGAGTAGATTAACTGACTTTTCAAATCCCTTCCTGCTCCCATGACTTAACAAAATACTCCAGAAATTTGTTTCTCAATGAAATCAGTATTTAGTATATGGCAGATTCTGTGCTCAGCACTTTTCCTATACATATTTTTTCACTTTGGACAGATGAATACGGAAAGTGTTGTTATTATCAGCATTTTACTGATGTGAAAACCATGCTATAGAAAAGTTAAGAAATTTAGCTGAGGGCTGGCCCTGTGGCCGAGTGGTTAAGTACACATGCTCCCCTTTGGAGGCCCAGGGTTTGCTGATTCAGATCCTGGGCACAGACCTAGCATCACTCATCAGGCCACGCTGAGGCCACATCCCACATAGCACAACATAAGGACCTACAACTAGAATATACAACTCTGTACTGGGGGACCTTGAGGAGAAGCAGAAGAAGAAAAAATATAAAGATTGGCAACAGATGTTAGTTCATCTTTCAGAAAAAGAAAAGGAAATTTAGCCAGGATCGAACAGTACTCAGTAGTAGACCCGGAAAACAGGAAACCTGATTCTAAGGGCACATTTTCTTTACCAATATCTAGTATTGTCACATTCCAAAACTCAGTGAGGCAGGATTAAAGGAAAAAAAAGAAAAAAAACTTTCAATATTCCACTTAGTATAGAAAGAGTATAGAGATATTTTATTTTGTTAGAGAGATACAACATGTTAGCACTTGTTAACTTTTGGTACTAAGTATATGGACGATTCTTATATGACTCTTTATAATTTTCTCTATTTGTTTGAATGGTACACACACACAGAGTATCGAACCATTTATTATGCATCTACTATGTTCCAGATACTGTTCTAAACTCATTATATCATTGCCCATTTAATCCTCACTGATGCGGGGTCGGTGAGCCAAGGAGTCCAAAGAAAGATTTCTTAGACTCTTAAGATCTGGCAGTAGTGCTCTTTTATTTAGAGAATAGTATAGAATAGCATGGGGACAGGACCCATGGGCAGGCAGAGCTGGTGCGTGGGGACAAGACCCACGGGCAGTCAGAGCTCCTGCTGCTGCCCCGAGTTGAGGGTTAGGGCTAAATTTAAGGCATAGGTATATGATTCATCTCTTTACAAGACAAAGGAAAGAACATGAAAAAAAGTTAAAATGATATCAGTGCAGGTGGGGTCTGGTCATTGGGTGATCCCATGACTTTTAGACAAGAATGAAATCGGATTAAGTAAAGGTCAGAAGCCACCACCTAAATCAGTTACATGAGATTGCCAGACAGCAACCAACTTAGTTCTTGCCTTCCCCATTAAGAGCTTCTAGGGACAAGGTCATCTCTCCTCTTCTTCCTGGTACAGAGAGGGAGGCACCTTTTACAGATAGAGATTTACCTTACACATGTAAATGTGTCCCAACAAGGGCAAGTTCCATTCCCCAGAGCCTCCTTCCCGCAGTTTATCAAAAGCAATCAGCCCCAAACAATCCCGATGCCAAAGAGACATATCCCGGGGTGGCCTATTTCAGGTCCCTACAAGGTCATCCCCGCTTCCTTCACAAGTGCAAATGTCTCTCAAAAGGGCAAGCAAAATTCCAGTCCTCGGAGCCTGCTTCTCATCTGTAGTTTTAAAAGTAACCAGCCTAAAATCCTCATCACTCACAAGTCTTGTCTTGAGTATTAAATGAGGAATGTGAGAGATGCTATTATTCAAACACATTTCACAGATGAGGAAACTGAAGTAGAGAGAGATTAAGTAAGTGGTAGAGTTGGTATTCATATCTAGGCAGGAAACTTATAGAGAATGTGTTCTTCTAAAACACTATCTGATGCTCTCACTTCAAATAACAAAAGATAATGCTTATGAAACACCACAATGTGACAAGAGTCATTTTGCATGTGTTAACTTGTTACCCCAACTTTATAAGGTAGTTGCGTATCCTCCCTTTAAAACTGGGAATCATGGGACATAGAGCAGCTTAGTAACTTGCTTAAGTCCATTCATCTAAAATGAATATCATCAATAACAGTAATAGCTACCTCTGAGTATTCAAAATGTGTCAAGCATAAAGATGACATTTCCTTTTAATTATTTTACTGATTTACCCAATTAACTCTGCCAAGCAAGTACTTGTCATATTTTACATAAAAAATAATTGAGGTTCAAAAAACTTAGGCCAAATCATCCAAGGTCACAAAGAAAGCAAATATCTACAATAATATTTGAACATTGGCTTGCTGACTCCAGAAGTCACGGGTTAAACCAAAGGTGCAGAGTAAGATATTTCAAGGAGTTTCAGATTTACTCTCTAACAAAGACAAGAGCCTTTAAGGAACATCTTGGAAATAAAATACAATGACTTCTTTTGACATGTTTGCTTTCGTTACTTTACCAAGCCCATCTCGTTAATTTTTCAGAAAAGGTACAAAATTTGATTCAAGGTTGAATACCATTCTTAATTTTGCCTTTTGAATATACTATGTAGGTCACCTCCTGAGCATATAACTTTATCCATAATTTACTTACACAGTGAGATAAAAGTTCCATTACACCACTAGACTGATTACCCAGGTTTTTTCATTAAATGAAGTTAAAAGCACAGAATCTTTATCTAAAGACCATCTCATGGGAATTGTGCTGACATGATACTTTCAATTTTGGTTGGCACTACAGGGCAAACTTTCATTACTCAGCAATTCCTTGCAAATATTGCTCAGGTTATGCTAGTGTGAACCATAAGTCCTCTGAAAGGATCTGACAAGATAAAACAGCTGTTTTCCAACTATTTCCATTTCAATCTTATATATAACTGATCAGAATTCTGTGTAATACATATCTGGGGCCATAAAGACCTCTGATGTCAGCTCTTTCCATTTCCCTCTAGACCAATGTGACAGATAAGAATGTGGACTGTCTCCTTTGCTGTCTTTTTTGAGTTAAGTTTTAACCTGTCACCATTTGGGTTGCTGAGTACAACAATGAATTATTCACCTAGAAATCTGAAAATAGAATTGCATTATCTGCTGATAATGTATAATTTTTTAAATAGGCAAGTCCAGCTAAGAATTCTCTTACATTCAGAGAAAACTATTTCAAAGATCAGTTGGAGAAAAAAAGAAGTCCTTCAATAACCCAAACTTCACTTAACTGATCTGCAGGTCAAATTCAGACTTCAGTGCATTTCTGAAAGAGACCTTAAGAATAAGCTAAAAAATGATAACCAAATGGTGATTCACATTTACATTGTTGTCTTAAAATACATCTGAACAATTGTGTGTAGATCAAAGCTATCATCAGAATATAATTGTACAGTAAGTGAATATGGTGTTGGATTTCAGGGCATATGAACTGATTTATGTTGTATCTAAATGTGTGTATTGACTCAGTGGACTATAGAACCTAGTTCATCTCCATGGATTTACTAGAAAGCTTATAAAATATATTTGCAGCTTACTAACCATCTAATCATAATAAAGTACATAAGAATATCTTAATGACGAGGACGTAACAATGGTAATGCTGCTGCTGCTGCTACCTTACATCTGTGGAGTTCTTAGTCTATTCTGTCTTAAAATAAAATTCCTCATTTAATACTCAAGACAATGAGTCTTGTATGTACAAATGAGATATGTATTATTATTTATCTCATTGATGTAGATCTAGCTATTGGTACTTAAAGAGATAAATTTTCATGCGCCTGTTATGAGGTAGAGATGTGATTCAAACCCATGTTTGTTCAACTCAAGAGACGATGATTTTATCTCCATCTTAAATTACAGATAACTATTGAAAATGAGGCACAAGAACATGGTTGCTCATAAATGATGTTCCTTTTTTGGTATCCCCTCACGTGCAAAAAAATTCCTTACAATTGTTTACCTTTATAAATAAAACTCCATCCCCCAAGTTTTCTCCTGCTGTAAAACTTGTTCGTTTTCTTCTTTCTTCTCAAAAAAGTACACTCAGCTTAGACTTTCACTTCTGGCATAATTTAACAACTGGTATTAAACTAGCCCTTCCACCATATAAAATGCTATAATTTGACAAAATATATGAAGCAACTACTTTCAGGCAGTGGACAACAGGCAGCACAAGACTGTGGTGACTGAGACAGAGAAGGGAAGCTCACCAGGTGAGCATTATAATCCAGTTCTCTGCATGAGTGTAATTTCCTGACCACATTTCAGAAAGCTATAATCCAAGCAGAGCTTGGGTGTCCAACTGAGCTGAAGAGGCAGACAAAGGAGTTTAAGCAGCTATTGTGCTTAGCATCTGCACAACAGAACAACAGAAAGGAGAGAGCTGAGCAGAATGGAGGTTTCCTAAGTTCATATAGGGAGTCACTGGCTTTGGACTGGGGTATGCAAATGCAAGCCAAGACCTCCTGAGGCTTATCACATCATGGGGAGAGTGAAGGGGTACTCTAAATAGACTTCAACAAGTTAAAGATGTGTAGTGTTCACCATGGAGAAGCAATTAAAAAATAAAGGAGAAATAGCTACAAAGTCAATAAAGAAAATAAAATGGGATGCCAAAATAAATAATAATTTGAGGGGCCAGCCCAGTGGTATAGTGGTTAAGTTCATGTGCTCCACTTCCGCAGCCTGGGGTTCACAGTTTAAATTCCAGGAGTGGACCCACACACCACTTGTCAAGCCATGCTGTGGGGAGCCCCATATACAAAATAGAGGAAGATTGGTACAGATGTTAGCTCAGGGACAATACTTCTCACTAAAAAATAATTTAAAAAATAAAAAATAATAATTTGAAAGAAAGCAAGAAAATGAAAAAGAGAAATGAAACATTGGAGCAGAAAATGGCAGACAAACAATAAGATGATATATTTAAACCAATGAGATCAATAGTTATATGAATTGCAAATATATTAAACAGTCCCGATTAATAGGCAGAAATTTGGTAGACTGGATAAAAATAAATCAAATCCAATTATGTCTTTTCTACAAGAGGTGAATTTTAAATATAAAACTCAGATAGATTGGAAAGAAAAGAAAAGAAAAAAGATATAGCATGCAAAGAGTAAGCATAAAAAGGTGACATGACTATATTAATATCATACGATATGTATTTCATGACCCAAAGGATTACAAGAGATAATGAGGAATCAAACATTGCAAGAGGAGCAATTTACCAGTGATACACAAGAATTATAAATATGTATATATCTAATAACAAAGCATTAAAATATATGATTCAAAAACTGTCAGAAGAGGAAGAATAGACAAATACATACTTATAGTCAGAGATTGTTAATATCACTCTCTCAGTAATTGGACAAGCAGACAAAATAACATGTATATACAAGATCTCAACACAATCAACTCACTTGACCTAACTGACATATACAGATCTCTACACCCAATAACTGTGCAGTATACCTTCATTTTCAAGTGCATAGGAAACAGTCACCAAGATAGATCATATGCCAGGCCATAAAAAGTCCCAATAAATATCAAAAGTTTGAAATCTCACAGAGTACATTATCTGAATGCAATAAAATTGAATTACAAATCAACAATAATAAGATAATGAGAAAATCTCCCATGTATTTGGAAATTAAATTACACATTTCTAAATAATCCACAGGTCAATAAAGAGATTACAAGGGAAATAGGAAAATACTTTGAGGAATGAAATGAAAACTATGTATAAAATATATAAATACCAAAATATCAAAAATACCACTGATGATGTTTAGAGTGAAATTTTACAACTAAAGATACTTAGAATGAAATTTAGAATGCTAAATGCTAATACTAGAAAAGAAAAAAATGACTTAAAATTAATTATCTAAATTTTTACCAGGAAAATCTGGAAAACATGAGCAAATTACCAAAATTATATAGGAAGAAATTTAAAAAAACAAGAATAGCAAAAAAGAAATCAATGGAATAGAAAACAAGCAGGAGAGAAAATTAAGAAGGCAAAAGTTGGTTCTTTGAAAAGATCAGTAATAATGATAAAATCCTATCAGGAGTCATAAAGAAAAGAAGGAAACACAAATTGCCAATATCAGAAATGAAAATGGATATATCCCTACAGAACCTATTAGTATTGACAAGAGTATAAGGAAAATTTGTGATGAAATTTATGCCAAGAAAATGAAAATTTAGACAAAATGGAAAATTTGATAGAAACACAATATTCCAAAATTGACTGATGAAAGATTAGAAAAATCTGAATAAAATCTGTATTTGTTAAAGAAATTGAATTCAGAATTTAAAAAAGAACGAAAATAAAAGCTTCTTATGAGGAAAATACCAGACCTACGTGCTTTTATTGAGGAGTTACATAAGTATTAAATGAAAAATCTATACCAATATTACAAAAACACTTTTAGAAAGTAGAAAAGGAAACACTTCCCAACCAATGCTTTGAGGCCAGAAGATCCCTGATTTCAAAAGCTGATGAAGTCATTTCAGAAAAATTATTACTGTTCAGTATCCCACATAAGCATAGACACAAAAATTCTCAGTGAAATAACAGGAAATCAAATCCATCAAAATATAAAATGGAAAATATTTTGACCTGAGTAGGTTTTTTATTTCAGGAATACAAGATTGGCTCAGTATTCAAAAATCAACAAAATTTACTAAATCTCAAGGATAAAGGATAAAAATTATATGGTCATCTTAACAGATGCAGAAAACGCATTTAAAAATTCAACACCTGTTTATGACAAAAACTCTTAGCAAACTATGAATAAAATTAAATTCTTCAACAGGCCAGCCTGGTTCTGTAGTGGCTGAGTTCCCATGCTCTGCTTTGGGGGCCCAGGATTAGCAGGTTTGGATCCTGAGCATGGACCTACATGCTACTCATCGAGCCATGCGGTGGCAGTGTCCCACACACAAAATAGAGGAAGATTGGCATGGATGTTAGATCAGCGACAATCTTCCTCAATCGAAAAGAGAAAGATTGGCAACAGGTGTCAGCTCAGTGACAATCTTCCTCACAAAAACAAAACAAAAAACAGTAAATTCTTCAACTCAATAAAACACATCTTTGAAAAACCTGCAGCTGACATCATGCAAGTGCTGAAAAACTGAAGACTTTCTTCTTAAGATCAGGAAACTAGGAAAGAATATCTGCTCTCAGGAATTTTATTCTATATTGTGCTGGAGATCATATTCAGTGCAACAAGACAAGAAGAGTAAAAGGTATAAAGATAGAAAATGAAGTGATAAAACTGTCTTTATTCAGAAATTGCATGATAGTTCACACAATAAAATCTTGGGATAGGTATAAAATATTCCACACTGAAACTAAGAAGCAAATTTTGCGAGTCATAGGATACAAGGTCAATATGTAAAAATCAACTATATTTCTATATACTAGCACTAAAACTATTGGAAAAGGGATTTTTAAAAATACTATTTACCATAGCATAAAAATTAAGATAATTAGACATCAGTTTAACAAAATATATGAATAACTCTGCAGTAGACATTGGAAAATAAAGTTGAGAAGTTCATAAAAAGACAAAAAACTAAAACTAAATGAATAAGTAATTGTATTGTATTCATGGTTCAAAAAATTTCCTATTTCTAAAATTTTTATTCTCTACAAATTATCTATAAACTTAAACCCATCTCAGTCAAAGTCCCAGGCTTTTTGTTGTTCAGTTGACAAGTTGATTCTCAAACTTACGGAGAAATGCAAAGCACTTAGAATAGCAAAACCATATTTGAAAAGGAAGAATAAAATTGAAGGATCTATCTTATCTGACTTTAAGAGATGCTATAAAGCTGTTATCATGACAATACGGTATGACACAAGGTGAAATGTAAAGTTCAGTGTCATACTGGCATAAAAATTGACATAAAGATGCATCAATGGAACAAAATTAGAGTCCAGAAATCACTTTCACTTAGTTGCTCATGTGATTTTTGACAAAGGCACCAAGATACTTATACAATGAAATGACAATCTTTTCAACACATAGTCTGGAACAATAGATCTCCATATGGGAAAAGAAATAAACCTTGACCCCTCTATAAGTTTCCTAGGGCTGATGCAAAAAATTACTATAAGGTGGTGATTTAAAATGACAGAAATTTGTTCTCTCACAGTTCTGGAGACCTGAAGTCTGAAATCCAGGTGTCAGCAGGATTAATTCCTTCTGGAGTCTCTGAGGGCGAATCTGCTCCGTGTCTCTCTCTTAGCTACGTCTGCTGGCAACCCTTGCCACTCCTTGGCTCACGGCAGCATAACTCCAATCTCTGTCTTTGCCTTCGCATGTCCTTCTTCTCTGTGTGTGTCTCAAATCTTCCTCTCTTTTCTTTTATAAGGATCCTAGTCATGGATTTTAGTCCCACCTTAATTCCAGGATGATCTCATCTCCAGATCCTTAACTGAATTATCTGCAAAGACCCTATTTCCAAAGTAGGTCACATTCACAGGTACTGGGGGTTAGGACTAGGACATATCTTTTGGGGGCCACAATTCAACCCAGTACAACTCATATCTCACCAAAGGAATTTAAAATGAATTATAGATTTAAAAGGAGAAGGTAAAATTACTAAAAATTTCAGGGAAAAAAAACATAGGAGAGCATCTTTATGATCTTGGGTAAGCAAAGTTTTCATAGATAATACACAAAAGAGCTTGAAGCATTAAAACAAATGATAAATTAGCTTTCAATAGAACAAAAGTCTTCTGATTTCAAAGGACACCAAGAAGAAATTTCAAAGTCAAACCACATACTAGGAGAAAATATCTGTAACACCTGTCTGAGAAAGAAATTGTATGTAAAATATTTAATGATTTCTTGTAACTCATACACCCATAATAACAGGCACATGGAAAGAGCCTCAATATCAGTAGTCATCAAGGAAATTTAAATGAAAAGTACAGTGAGATATCACTTCACAGCTATAGAAGCGGGGTTTATGGAAGACTCAATAGGCAACTTTTGGTGCTGATGTGGAGCAGAGGAACTGGAACTTCCAAACATAGCTGGTAGAATTGTCAAATGGTATAATGACTTTGAACAACAGTTTGGTAGTCTGTTAAACGCACATTGCCTATATCATTCGCCAATTTCACATCTAAGTATTTATCCAAGAGAAATGAAAACATATGTCCCTATAAAGACTTATACACAGATGTTCTTAGTTGCTTTATTCAGAAGAGCTGCATGCTAGAAACTACCCTGTGATCATCAACAAATGAATCGATAAACAGATTGTGGTATATTCATACATATTCATACTACTTGGCAATAAAAAGGAATCAACAGTTGTTATACAAACATATGGATAAATCTCACAGGCGGTATTAGTTTCCTAGGTCCGCCCTAACAAAATACCATAGATTGAATTGCTTAAAAACAACAGAAATTTATTTTCTCACAGTTCTGGAGGCTGAGGTCCAGGAGCAAGATGTCTGCAGAGTTGGTTTCTTCTGAGGCCCCATCCCTCAGCTTGCAGATGGCTGTCTTCTTTCTTTTCCTCACACTGACCCCTTGTTCTCTGTTGTCTGTGTCCTAACCTCCTCTTCTTATAGGGATTCCAGTCATATTGGACATGACTCATTTTACCTTACTTATCTTCTTAAAGGTCCTATCTCCAAAATGGTCACATTCTGAGTTACCGGGGGTTAGCACTTCAACATATGATGTGGCGGTGCCCAATTAAGCCCGCGACAATGATTTTGTGTGGAGTGAATAAAGCTGGACACAGAGGAGTCTGTACTGCACGATTCCGTTAATATTGAATTCTGAAGAGTCATAAGTAATCAATAGCGATGGAAATTGGGTCGGTATTGTCTGGGAAGTGGAGTGGTGGTGGTGGTGTATGTTGACTGCAATGGAGCCCGAGGGAACAGTTTAGGAAGATGGTTACATAAGTGTACATATGTGTCTAAATTAAGGACCTGTGTCATTTTATTCTATGTAAATTATACCTCAGTGCATTTGACCACAGAAAAGGATATTCAAATTTTACTTCAGTAAACGTTTAACACTGTGCTAATCTCTGGGGATATTAGTATTCACCAAAATTTACTTAGTCACCTTGTGTCAGACCTGTGCTAACTTTAAGCTAATTTGATAGTTACTTTTATCTTTCTCATATTACAAATAGAGAAATTGAGGCCTAGAGAGTGTACAGTGCACAGCTAGAAAAGTGTTGATAACAACAAGCAAACTGTGGCAGTGTAATTCAGATTCCATGCTTGTAACCAACAGTGTTTCAAGGATTTCTAAATTGAATGGGTCATTTCTTTACCACTTGATTCCTGTGTGGGTTTGGATAGACCATGTTGGTATTGTGTATAGTTTCTTATCTGTAAAATGGAAATTATAGCTATTTACTGGACAGTTCTCTTTCCAATTAGTTAAAGACAAAGTATTTTCTCAAAAATATGTAGTTTTGCTGTAGCTAAATATGGCATTTTTAAACTATGAACTTCAAACTGGATTCAAGTAATTCAAATAAATGTACTTACATTTATAATTTATTTCAAATGGGGAGTAATGAGAAAGTTTTTTCACCAAAAGCTTGGAAATTATATGTTTTCCTGATTATTTACAAAAAATGCTGTTGATCTTGCCTACATTCTCAAATTATTTTTGTAATGAAGGCCAGAGTAAAACGTATAAATTGGTGCTTGTTTTAAAGGCAATAATCACACCTAGCAAAGTTTCAAGAAGTTAGCATGTATGGCACAAAAATTAGAAAATACATAAAACAATAAAATCCAGGAAATTAATAGTGCTTAAAAGAAAATGTAAAAATTATATTGAATATTGGGCATATTTTGAGATTTGGAAACAATTCTATCTGCTGACTGACCAACAACATATAGAAATACATTTTCTGTATATCATATATATAAATAATTATTGTGCATGTGTGTGCACACTCGCATGCGTGTGGTGAGAATCTCTACTCTTAAATAAGAAGAAAAGATAATTTTTGATAAGAGAAAATATCAAAAACATAACTATTTAAGGTAGTAGATATACTAAAGAGTTTTTACCAATAAATCTTTTCAATTTTATCCAAGACTTTAATATATAGTTTTTATCAAATGAGATGATTGCATTTATTTTATTAATGTTTCATAATTTACATACACTTATGTACATACAGATATGTGAATATTTATGAACACATATATGAATGTATATAAAATTATTTTCCATGTAACATATATTTCTTAGTAAACCAACTAAAGTTTTTAAAATACGACAGAAGAACTATCTACACAATTAACAATTTTTTCTCCAGTCCGCATATTTTGTACATATGCATTGTCATGAGAATCTCAAGAAAAAAATTTTATTGAAGGCAATTCTTCCCAAAAGCATAGAATCATTTAAATCAATCACGCACTTAACTCAAATAATTTTTTTGAAAAAATTAGATGTCAATTTCTTTCTGGCTCTGAAGCTATATCATGTGGCTACTAATACTGAGGGATGCTGAGTTTTCATTATTATTTGTATTGATGAAAGAACTAGAAAGGAATTTAACTCACTGAAAAAAGACCTGAAGAAATTGTTATTAAAAAATAAACGATAAAAATGGAAAGTTATTTTTTCACTGAGAAAAGTTAGGCTTCTCATTAGCCACACACTTTTATTCATTTTTGATAGAATGAAATAATGACTAGTAATACTAAATATTCTTGTTTCATCAAGAATGATAATGGTTTATGCAAATTTGCTTCAATGATAATCATGTATTATATGTTTTTACTAATAAAATACATCAAGTATTGGTGAATCAAAAAGAAAACCATGTCACTACAAAATTCTGAAATATCTAGCTAAAATAGAATGGCTTCTTTTGAGTTTTGAGATTTTCTTTTTGAGGAAGATTAGCCTTGAGCTAACATCTGCTGCCAATCTTCCTCTTTTTGCTGAGGAAGATTGGCCCTGAGCTAACATCCATGCCCATCTTCCTCTACTTTATATGTGGGACACCTGCCACAGCACGGCTTGAAAAGCAGTGCATAGGTCCGCACCCAGGATCTGAACCTGCAAACCTGGGGCTGCTGAAGCGGAATATGCGAACTTAACTGCTGTCCCATGGGGCAAGCCCCTGAGATTTTTTTTTTAATGTGCCCTTTGAAAAACATGTTCTGCTGGTGTTCACATTCTTTTCTGATGTATGGTATCTTTGAATGCACATCACAGCAAGCAATACCAAACACCTGTTGCATTTTCACATCTCCTTTTTGTAAATTTATCTCCACAAACCAATTAATGCCTGTGTCCAACATGGAGTTACTCGAGGGGAGGAGGGAGTTCCATTAATCATCTGGTTATTTGCCAATTTCCAATTATGATAAGAATAATCAGTTTGTGTGACCACAGGAACCATGAAAAAGGGAGGAATGAAATAGGCCAGTTATGTGTAAGTTTCAAGTGCCCAGAACTAGGTATCTCCAGTTCCAGAATGGTACCAAGAGTGAGAGTCACTCTGGAGATATCAGTCAAAGAGAAGAGCTATTCTCATTAACATTGTCGTAGAGGTTAAAAAGTATGTTACCTCCCATGTGGAAGGCATGGCAACCCTAGAAACTCTCCAGTCACTGTTGAGGCAGTTGGGCCAGGGGATTACATAACTAGTTTTATTAGATGACTTGATCTGATCATTGTTTTAGGCAGCACTGTGTCTTGCTATGCTACATTCTTACTACTCCCCTCAGTCACTTAATAAAGAGAGGGAAATGCCTGAGAATATGCTCAGACTATTTTATTTTATAGATGAAGAAACAAACATCCTATTTTTACAATATGAAATATATATCTACATATTGCTTTCATGAAAGTCCCTCAGACATTTTCTTATTTCAGAATTACTGCCATATTGTGAATTGGTGAAAGGCATTGAGATGTTCAGTCATTTGCCACAAGAACAATCTTTGATTATGCTTTCGCAAATTGTATGAAAATAACAAAAAGCAAACTCTATGAAACAATAATTTTAATATGCTAGCATTTCAGTGTTAACAGCTTCTTTAGCTTGGACTTTTATCCCCAAAACTGCAGGCTTGAAGAATTTCTTTGAAATACTATTAAAAAAAGAGAAATGATTACAGAAATCACTAGTGTCATCTGTTGGTGAAACTGAAAAATACAAGATATCTTAGAATTGGATTTCTTAAAAAAAACTGTTTACATTCTTATAGGATCCGTTGAAGAAGCATCTGTGGGTTTTCAAAGCTAATAGAACTGTTTGGTGCCTCATTTTATCATTTCTTTTCATTAAAAAAACAATACTCTTTTAGCTCATGGTTGAAAAATGGCAAAACTGTTTTGCAAAATGAGTTAGAAATGGGAGTCTGTTTTAGATAAATTTAGACAGATTTACATAGTAAGTAGGGAAGCTACTGTAGAATAAGGTAGTAATGATACCTCCCTCCTCTTTCTATTACTAGCTATACTAATACAGGGAGGTTGTTGTGAACCTGGGCAAAGCAACATTAAGAACATCAAGTTTGGAGTGTGCAAAGAAGAAAGGCGCATACTTCAAATTTTCTTTCGATTGAGTAATAATTCCCACTGTCCCAAACAATCTACATCTTATCACTTCTCTTTTTCCAAAAACATGTAAATGAGTGAAATAGCAGTGATTTAAAAATACAAAAAGCAATGGAGTCCCCAGGGGAAAAAAGCCAATGCTTCCTTACAGCTTGGAAAAGAGAAAAAGAAAGGAAGGAGAGGGGAGAGGCAGGGAGAAGAGGGGAGGGATGGAGTGGGGAGGGAATGAGAAGGGAGAGGAGGGAAAGGAAAAGAGATGCAACCAGAACGGCCACTTCTTCCGATGTGTAGGGGACTTACATTCTTGCCACTCAAAATGGTCCTCAACCAGTACCGTTGGCAGTTACCAGAGAATTTGTTCAATATGCAAAATCTCAAGCCCAGTTGAGATCTACTGAATCAGAGTCAACATTTTAATAAGATCCTCAGGTAATTTATCATTTGTAAGAATGTTGATATTTGGAAATCATGGATCACGTCACTTAACCTTATTTCTCATAATGCTTTGAAATACATGCTTTTATCTCCATCTTACTGATTAAGAAATAGATCCTCAGAGAATTTCTTTTTGCTTTTCCCCCGTGTCCCAAATAAAGCAGGAAGTTTCCCAGAAAAGCATAGTTTTTATTAGTGTACTTATCAGAAATGACTTTTTCTAGAAATTTTTCTTTGCTAAATTAATAATTTTTATTTGATCTTTATCATTTATGTGTGAAGATTTTTTCTCCTATTAGACAGAATATAGGCTGTTTTATGTTTCTGTATTCCTAGACCCACGTTTGTCATGCCAAAAACGTTTAATTTGAGAGTACATACGTGTGTAATTGTATCAATATTCCCAGTAGCTCTGGGCAAATTTCTCAACTTCTATTAGTTTCAGAGTCATTACCTATAAATAATAATCTAGTAGTAGAATAGTGGTTCTCAATTATAAAGGACCTTGAGCCCTTTCAGAGAACAAATATTTCAAAATGCCTCCTTTATTATCCTAAAATTAAATTCACAGACATTATTGTCTACCGCTCCACAAAATCTAGGAAACTGGAAAAGTTATATAATGCTTTAAATTGATATAATGGAGAAACAAAAGAAAAAAGAAAATCAATTGATAAAATAATATATTTTTCACTGTGTAATTGCTTTAGTACGATTACAATGGAAGATAAAATACAAAGTCACCTTTTGTACTTACTCTCCCAGAATTACCATGAATTTTGCAGTCACAAATTGCAGGCTGATATGTGGTTGTATTGGCTGTTTATTTGGCAACACTGGTGTGACTATTATTGATGTGATTTCCCCAAATGGCCAACCACCCTTAGCAAAATTTTGAGGACAGAGATGGATTTGATTTATTAAGTTCAAATAATTTGACCAATCTGCAGAAAATACTTGCTGACCTACTGGACTGGACCAAACTGGAGTCAAACTTTAGTTCCCACTCCAAAAGGCCCCAGAACCTTGACTCCCTCTTGAATTTAAGCATTAGAACACGGAACAACTCTCCTGAAAGGCCTCCTCCCCTAAACTGACTGACCTCAAGGAGAAACACTCCCTGATAACTGTTGAATCCCAGCACCTGCTCGTCCCACGCCCCCACATCCAGTTCCTTCCAGTTTTATTTAATCCTGGGAAAGCAGAGCCCATTCTGCCCGACCTTTGAGACTCTTGCAGATCTTATGGTAGCTGTGTTCTCTCTATTCCAATAGTCTTTTCAAATAAAATCTCTCCTTACCTAAGTCTGGAAGTTTTTTTGACACACCACTAGAAATTCAGAAAGGTACATAGTTGGAGAAAGTAACCGTCTGTGAAAGCACTCCACATTGTGGTCAAACATCTGGTTGTTTCCTAATATTCAGATGTCATCTTACCAGATGTTTGATGATTATGAAGAAATGCCTGTCAGACAAGGGGAATAGCCTGTGCAGTAACCCTGGGAGAAGGAAGCCCAGTGTAACTAGAATTCAGTGGGCAAGGAAGGGAGGTTACAAGAAGTCAGAGAGGTAGGCAGGGGCCAGACTGGAGGTTACTTAAAAGTCTTGCATTTGTAAAAATCTAGCACATTGTATTATCAGAAAGCTCTGAAAGGAAGTGGTCTAGCTCATCCACCCATGCATCCATTTATTCATCCATGCATCCATCCGTGCGTGCATGCATGCATGCATCCATCCATCTATCTGTCCATCCATTCAATCATCTATCTGCCCATCCATCCATCTATACTTCTATCTATCAGCTCATAAACATTTATCACATACTATGTTCTGTTTGTTTTTTTTTTAAAGATTGGCACCTGGGCTAACAACTGTTGCCAATCTTTTTTTTTTTTTTTCTGCTTTATCTCCCCAAACCCACCCTGTACACAGTTGTATATCTTAGTTGCAGGTCCTCCTAGTTGTGGGACGTAGGACGCTGCCTCAACGTGGCCTGACGAGCGGTGCCATGTCCGCGCCCAAGATCTGAACCCTGGGCCGCCGCAGCAGAGCACGCAAACTTAACCACTCGGTCATGGAGCCGGCCCCTATGTTCTGTTATTTTTTAATCATGTGTATAACGATAAATAAATTCCCAATCACTGATTTCAAAGAACTCATGGGCTGACGGAAAACAGTTTATTTTACAAATAATAGAGAACTAGGACCTCTCCTTCTCTCACTTTTGTTCTGAGTTCTGATGCAGAACATGCTGGGAGTTTTAGCCAGTTGAGTCGTCAGCCTCCTGGCCTTCACACAGTAATGACTCTCTGTGGTGTCTGACAACAATCAAGCCCCTTATCTTCAGATAACTCACAAGATAAAGCCTGTGACGGCTGCATCAAACCACACTAATGCGCCTCTCTTGCTTTATGAGAACACATGCCTTTGGATATAGCTTTAGACGGATACACGAGTGGTGACAATAAATAGATATATTGCATTGTCTGCCTCAGTGTACAGATACACAAATAGATAAATTCACTTGGGACAAAGACAGGCCTTGGGATATCAGCATCTCATGCCTGGGAAAGCTGATTGCTCGTGCCCTGA
Source organism: Equus asinus (assembly GCF_041296235.1). NCBI lineage: Eukaryota > Metazoa > Chordata > Mammalia > Perissodactyla > Equidae > Equus > Equus asinus. Next base: position 26,240,596 of record NC_091810.1, read on the forward strand.
CAGAAGGAAGCTATTTACTTGTAACAAGGACCATGCTAGGCTGATTTGACAACTTCTGAAGTAAATATTTTAAAGCCATAACGGAAGAGGAAATTACTTAACCTCCAGTCCTTGTAAACCAAGGGAAGTTTGTCATATGACATATTCCCCTCAGTGACTTTATGTTGCAGCTCTCCTAAAGGAACAACTATTAACTAGATATGATGGCTTTATTATTTAGATTCTATTTTGAGGAAGAAAAAGTAGGGGGACAAGAAGAGTGAACTACACAGCACGCTCATTAAGAGGTAGATTTTTCTAACTGTTTCCTAAATGGAATTTCTGGCTCATCTGACCTCTATTTTCTTGCCTCCTATATTTGCTAGAAAAAAAGTTGAGGGCTTAGCATGATATCTTAACTGTGATGATTCTGCCATAAGAAAAAAGTTTAAATGTCTTTAGCTGAGGAATAGAAAAGAGATTCACTAAAGATATCTTGCAGTGCACATATAGAAATGTCTCACAGGGCTGGCCCAAGGGCATAGTGGTTAGTTTGTTCGTTCCGCTTCAGTGGCCTGGGGTTCACAGGTTTGGATGCCAGGTGTGGACCTACACACCACTTATCAAGCCATGCTGTGGCAGCATCACACATAAAAAATAAAGGAAGATTGGCACAGACATTAGCTCAAGGACAATTTTCCTCAAGCAAAAAGAGGAAGATTGGCACAGATGTTAGCTCAGGGCCAATCTTCCTGACCAAAAAAAAAAAGAAAGAAAAGGAAAAGAAAAAGAAATGTCTTACTCTATTCTCCTCCATCTTCTTGTAGAAAAGAGAATAATCTCCTCCAGATTTCACCTCTAAAAATTGTCACTGTGTTATAAAATCCCCTGTTGAAATGATGTAGTTGACTCTCTCACTCAGGGTCAGTTCAGAAATGCTGGTATCTAAATAATTTAGTTCAGACTCCCTGTATTTATAAACAAGACAGTTAGGACTTAGCCTTTCCCCCCTGCAGTGTTCCTGAGCTAAATCCTTCCAGGAGAACTCAAGCTGTTGTTAACAGCATGTCACCATTTTGGCTAGCTTGAGACTTTAACAGCCTAAGGTCAGAGTTAAATATTAGGCTGTTTGTAGTCAGACTTCGAGGAAGAGGACAGGTGAGGGAAACGATTTCCTGAATCCTGTCAAAGTGGACATCCTATGTACTGCAGAAACCTTTTGGGGTTGACCAGATATGTTCATCTTTCTCACGGAACTGCTACCTCTACCCAGCTGCGCCAGTCGCCAAGAATTCACTATGGGATCCTTGGCAGCAGTTGCTTGGATCAGGTATGGATTTGTAACCAGAGTTGGACCGATCAGACCCTTTCTCCTAGGAATTTGGAACTGGAGCAAGTTAACCCTAAGTCTATGTAGGTGACTTGAATTGGGCACAAGTAAAATCAGGTGTAGTATGATGGTCATTGACACAGAAACAAATGGTAAAGTTCACATTGAGAAAAGCAAAACCCTCTGTTGTCTTTGCCCTTGATTCCATCCAATTTCCTTTGTTGGCTTAAGCAAATTTGAAAGGCTTCTATTATTTGGAACTAAAAGATTTTAACTATGACACTACTCAAATAATTAAGCCACAAACCTTACCTTCTCAATTGCCAATACTGCACTTTACCAGAAGTATATGCACATTAAAATATTAAATAAGTAACTAGTTTAGTGCACTTAAAAGTTAACACACCACATTATCAAACTTCGTTTAAGCACCTAGTATGTATAAAGCTCTGATATTTTGGTGGGAATGGGAAGATTAACAAGATGTAAATGGGTAGGTGAGGTTCTTTGTAGCTACCTTTCTCTAATACTGTTATGCACAACATGCTAGTAACTCTATGGAATGAGAAAATAAGACATAGTGAATGCACGGATCACAGTAGTCATGATTTTAACTGATACATTCAGACACATTCAGAGTCAGAGAACATCCCAGAAGTTCTTGAGACTGTAATAAACCAACTTCTCCACAAAAAGACTGAAGTGAAATGATGTGATAAGCTCTTTGCTTATATAGACCTGTCCTTGGAGAAATCCAATTTCAAATGGTTGGGCAATCTATCCAAAGAAAACAGTCCAATAACATACCAGGAAATCTATAAATCCAAGATGTTAAACGTCAACCTACTGTTAGTTGGATATAAAAGCTTGGCAATTAATCTCTAGAGGAAACAGTTGCATGTGTTGGAAAATGATTATGGAGTGAACTTGCTAATCAGACTTATTTGGCAGATAATGCATTAGATAAACTAAGGAGCGGATGAAAGTTATCAGATCGCGGGGCTACACTCAGGTTTATTAGCTTTCCTATCTAGGGCACAGGGACTCTAATCCAAAAAAAAAAAGGATTTAGAATGTGAGGATATCTAGCATGCCATGATTAGTAACGGAGATTTGATTAGAGAAATGACTAAAGAAAATTAAATTGTAAGTTCAGTACTCATGGGCGTGCATAAGTTTGGTGCCATTCTACATCACAGACTGTTCCCAGACCTCTGCAAACAAGTGTCAACAAAAATCTCTGGAAGACAAGAATCTGGCTAGGAAAGCTTTATTGTTCACACAGTTTGCAAACTGCGGAGACATGGCCTTCCGTAGCAAACCAAAAATACACTCTGGGAGTATAAAGTAAGGGGGCTGCCTTTATAGAAAAATTTCCCTCTTGGGTTCCCTCTCAGGTCCTCTTATGCAAATGAAAGATGCAAGACAAGTTAGTCCTAATTGGTTGGCTTAGTTTACACTTTTATTGGTTGGGTCCGGGTGGTTGTTAGAGGCCTTTGTAAAATCAGGAACTTTGGCAGAATCAAAATTTATTAGTGCATTCTCTGGTTTTTCTGAGAACAGACGACGCGACTGCATCCCAGTCTCAGTCATGGCTGCTTGAGTCCACTTTGCTTTTAGGTCTGCATGAGCCACACAGAGTCCATCTGATTCTCAGGAGTCCTTTTGATTTCATTTTATTCCACACAAGTTTCGGATCACAAGACAGAATCCTCAGGCCAGTATTCAAATTCCATCTCCATCACTTGTTAACTGTGTAACTGGGCAAGCCACTTAATGTCGTTAAGCTTGTTTCTTTAACTGTAAAACGAGAAAAGATTCACAGGATCAACACTAAAAAAAATAATTATAATATCTTTCTCAAGGGTATTTTGGGGATCGAGCCAAATGAAGTAAATTAAACTACATAGTGCTCTGCAGGAGTTAGTTACCATGTTTAACCTCATGTCTCTCTCATTTCTTCATCTTCGATCATCACCAGATACACATGCCCATTTATTCATCCCTAGTCCAGCATGTTCTCCATCCCCATGCCTATCCAGCTCTGCTCCCCTCCCACACCAAGTCATTCCATGCTCTGACCCAAACACCAATGCCTTTGAAATAAAACTTACCTACAGTTTCCTTGACTGCTTCACTTAATGCGCCTCTTCGTTGACTTAAAAGAAACCTGTTTGAAGACAAAACTGTTTTTTCCTTTTTTCCTCCTTCATTAGACCCGGAAGAAGATTGGAATTTTTCTTGCTCCCCACTCTTATTCACTCATGGAAAAATGGGCAAGTTTTTGACTCTGCCAAGCTTCTTCTAAATTGGTAAAATATATCATGGGGCTTGGGGATGATAAAATTAGATAATGAGTATAAAATATTCTGATTGTTCTCCTTTTGCCACTGCCCCTCCCATCCATTGTTTAACCCCTGTCTGGGATTGAGCTCTGCAGAAGGCTTCCTCTGGTCTCCCTGGCCCTCAGGCTTCTGGGTAGGTCTGGCAGGACATAGAGGGGCCTGAGCTGAGAGCAGTCCAGGCCTTGCCGCTCTTCTAGTGATGACTGTGTTCCTCTAAGGCTGTAGTCTGTGAGGTACTCCCTCTTCCAGAACCTTCATTTGGACTCGGATGATACCTCCCTTCAGGTCTGAAGTGGTGACAGTTTCTCATTTTTGCTAGACTTTGGTCATCTTACCAATCAATGATGGTTCCCTTAACCCTACCCACATCCTGTAAAAATGTCCTTTCTTTAAGTTCTCTTCAGTTAAAGCCTTTTAATTAAGGCATCTTGTTTCTGTCAGAGTGCTAATTGATGCATAAAACATTTAGCACAGTGCCTGTCACATGGCCAGCATTCAAGAGGTATTGGATTTTTATGTGCAACAAAATAGTATATAAAATGACAAAATTATTATTCATTTATTATTATTATTAACCAATTTCAGTGTACACCACTTCCAAAAAACACCCCTAAATTAGTAATTGTGGGTCTTTTCCAAGATTTCCATAGATGACGTGTTACTGAACCCAAAGTGGGTTCCCTCCTGGTGAGTTAAATCAGACTCTCCACGAGAAGTAGTTGTCTCACAAAGTAAAGTATATTTGTGGCAAACAGGAGGCTGTGATGAATCATTTCCTGAGTCATGGCATCCCTGAACAAAGGGAAGCAGGGACATTTATTTCGGATGGGGAATGAGTATTCAAAAGAGAGAAGTGGATATTCCCTTGCACAGGCTCAGTTGGAAAACATGCTTCCACCTACACTCCAGGTATGAAGGTCTAAGCTCCTCCTGGAGAGATCTTAGCATTAAAAAGCAGGCACCAGTCAAAGGCATAGCTCTTGTGGTGAGGCTTGGTCTGGTTCAAGGTGGTTGGTGATTAGATCTCCTTAACAGAACAAAAGGAAAAAAAGAAATTTGGAAAAAGTTAAAATGTGCAAACCCACCCTTGAGTTCCTCGGGGTAACTAGTCGGTGACAAAAGAGCTCTGTAAAACCTCACAAAGATCCACTATTTTAAGTACTCTGTCAGTAAACCTAATAGTCAAATCAAATGTCAATTTTTTTCAAAATTAAATTCATTGTTTAAATTCCGTTTTAATTGCGAGATTTTCAGTTTTGTTTTGTTCTGCTAAGCTGAGCAATCAGTTTTGAGGTCTTTTATTTTGCGGGGGGTTTTTTTGTTTCTGATGGAAATTATTTTAGTTAAAAAGACCACTCAAGTTGCACATGGTGGATTAAAGGCAGTTTAAGATTCAACAGAAAGGAACTAGGGTTTTAAACACTGGATTATAATAGTTAAAAATCATTTGCATGGAATCTTATCTTTCTCCTTTACAACACTTTGTAATCTGAGATGAGAAACCCATTATCTTCTTTAAGAATCGTCTGTTAAATAAGAATAATAGTAAGCACTTTATCCAAATTGCTGAGTTGTGAGTATCAGTTGAGTTAATATAGATACAAGAACTCTATTTGGTGTAAAGTAATTCAGTTGGGAGCATTCACTGAGTACCCATGATAGGGCACACACTGTGGAAGGCTCTGAGAGTGTAAAGATGAGTCAGCACAATCTTCGCTGGTGGTGGGCAAGGTGGCATTGGGGGCTTGACACAGGAGGGAAAGTAAAGTAAATAATATTCATTGGTTTCCTAGAGCTGCCCTAACTGATGTCGACGAAAATAATCCATAACCAATCTATAAATGAAAATTTGGGTGAGTTTATTCTGAGCTTAAATTTTAGGATTATAACCGGGGGAGTCTTTTCACAAAGGAAGAGAGCACTCCAAAGAAGTGGGGGTATAAGGGTGGTTATATACCCTCAAAGAGCATGTTTCACATATGATTGAAATGGCCCTTTTACAATAGTCACGAGGCTGCTTTCTCAGCACAGCGATTGATGGAAACAGCAGATAGGTCTGCAGTCTCAGTGAACGCCGTGGGGTGGCAGGTGTGTTGCCTCTGGCTGGGGGGTCACAGATGAGCGCTGCAATCGGTTCCCAGCCTAAAGAAAGATGCTTAATCTTTAAGGAGATGCCAACATTGGGAGGGGGAGAGAAGTTGCACCTTTATCTCAAGGGCCTTTTGCTCTTGCCAGAGGGAATCTCTAAAGCAGATATACAATGCATGCTCAACCGCCTCCGTCAGGCCCTTTTGGAAAGACAAGGTCAGGCCGAATTAGGTTTATACCAAATGGCTTCCTCATATATTCCAACATATCCTATCACTTGCCATTTTTGTTTGTCACAGAGCACCACAAGCTAGGTGCTTAAACAACAGGAATTTATTGTCTCACAGTTCTGGAGGATAGGAGTCTCAGGTCAAGGTGTGGGCAAGGTTTGTTCTTTCTGAGACTGTGAGGGAAGTATCCGATCCAGGCCTTTCTCCTCAGCTTACAGACGGCCATTTTCTCTCTATATTCTTCTCATTGTCTTCCCTCTATACGTGACTGTGTCCAAATTTCTCCATTTTATAAGGACACCAGTCATATTGGATCAAAATCCACTCTAATGACCTCTCTTTAACATGTTTACCTCTGTAAAGATGCTATTTCCAAAAACGGTCATATTCTGACATACTGGGGGTTAGGACTTCAACATATAAATTGGGAAGTGGGGGCACAATTCAACCTATAACATAATGAATATGAAAAGTGACAATACGCTGTGGGAGAGGAAAGCAGGGGACAATTTGAGAGCATAAAGATGAGATGTCTACCTGAAATTATTAAAACTGTGTCTTAGGCCTCATTCTCTAATCTCTCCCTATATTTAATTAGCTCAAAGTCATTTGGTGTTTTCTCAATATCCAGGGCTTTACTGCATTAACCTAATGAATATACTTCTCTTCATTAACCTACGAGTCATTAGATTCCTTTCTTTTCAAGTATTTCAATGGGACTGACTCAAGGACTCAGAACTCAAGCCCCAGTGAAGGCATTAACTAGCTATGTGACCTTGTGTAAACCAGTTAACTGCTCTGGGCCTCTGTTCTTCTACCTGTGAAGCGAGGGATCGGGGGTGAGCTTGCTAAGGTATCTTTTAGCATCTATTTTCTGAGGTTCTAATTATTGTATGGATGCTGCCACATACTAACAGAGGACCCTTCTTTTTTGAAGAGTTCAACTCTGTTAAATTGGGTAATAAATTTACCAAATTCAATATAAAAAAGCACAGGTTGTACTGAGCAGTTAATTGATTCATTTAGAGATAAAAAGTTAATATGAAATTCTTAATCTTCTGGGAGGAGACATTCAATTAGAGCGTGCCTGGTTTCAGCTCTCACTGTCATGGCTCTGCCTAAGTGGAAAATAAAGTGGATACTTAGTCACGTTAACTTAGGGCCTTCAAACACATCTGCCATATTATTTGGCTACTTTAGTCAGAAATTTTATCTCCCAGAGCTATGGTCCTTTGCTTTGCTTTTCCACTTCCTGATGTGTAGTTGTTCTTGAAGGAGTCCGGAGTATGTCGCTGTGGCATAAAGATTATTTGGAGCTGAAGGCATTAGAGATTCAACAGAAGCAGGAGGAGGCTTTCTCTGCACTCCCCTTAACTGCCTAAAAGTAGAATCTTCTGGAAGAATTCAACTGTCATTAAAACCTCCCCTTTAATGAAGGATTCCCATACCAGGGGGAAGGAGGGACTCCAGTCTCTGGGCATGAGAATTTACGTAAACAGACCTTGTTAAAACAAACTTTACTTTCCATTAGTTTCCCCCATATATTTCTCACCATTTCCTGTCATCTATTTTCCCTCAAAATCCTAACCCTTTACCCTTGTTAAGCTGGCATACAAGCCCCAATTTCTAATTACTTCTTTGAGTTACGTTTTCTATGTTCTCCCTTGTAGGTGTACATAAGTGAATAAACTTTTGTCTTTTCTCTTGCTAATCTGTCTTTTGTCCATTTAATTCACAGGCCCCCAAGCAAATACATAAGAGCGTAGAGGAAAAGTTTTTTCTCCTGGACATTCTCTACCTGAAACTGATGATTTAAGAAGTTTTTGACTAGTAAATCTATTTAATTAGTTAATTTAATAGCTAGAGTGAAGATAGTTCAAAAGTCCTGCTTTTAAAAGTAGAAAGAACCACTGTCCTCATATTGGTTGTTTGAGGGTCAATTATAGAAAAAGAAATATTGCCTATCTTACCAAAACCAATGAGGGCCACGAGCATCACAGCACATTCTTTTTGGCCCCAACTTTGAAATGTTCTCTGAAGAGAAGTTGCTGACGTGGAGTTAGAGGGAAAATAAATCGGCATTTTCAGTGGAGTCGGGCAATGCTGCCTCAGGGAGCACTCCCTTCTGGCGATAATAATCCCACACATTCCACTGAAACATATATTAGCTTTCCTCATGGGTTTGGTGATATGAGTGTCAAAATGTTCCCCTACTGTGAGTCAGCATAGTGCCCTTAGGAACACAAGTTACAAGCCCAGTTTGTGCTAACTCACACCAAATTGCACATTTGAAGAATCTAATTCCTTTCAGAAGTTGGAGCAGAGGGAAATGTGCCTACTTGGTGAAAACTGGGCTGAACAATAAAATAGCAACTCCTTTATATAAAGTTAGTTTGCAGAATACTTTTGTGCAGTTAGCAATACGGATGGGGGCCCTGTGCATAGCCAGGTGTTGATACAGAGATGGTTATGAGGGGGGCAGACTGACCAAGTGGAGCCCAGATGAAAGTCACCAGAGGGGGAGTTTCTGATCTTGCTCCTTTCATTTGCCATGTACACTTGCTGACACCAGGGAAACTTCAATGGGGACCAGGCCAAGAGGTATTCTGTCAAATTTGTCCCAAGACTCTTTTCAGACGTCAGCTCTTCATTTATCCATTAATTCCATAGCTATTTATTCAAGATCTGCTGCGTATCAAGCTCTGTGGGAGGCAAGGGAGAGAGAGAAGTGAATGAAGCAGACCCAGGCCGCTTTTCACATGCTGGGAACTAGTGGAATGTGCCCCGAAAGTGGAGAAGGCTGTGGAACAGAAGGTGCAGGTGTGCCGAAACCTCATGAACGCAGACCCTAAATGCTAGACCAGAATATTAAATTTCACATGGAAGTCGGTAGGGATCTGTCGAAGAAATTTAAACACTAAGAAGGCGTATCTTGTTCTACATTTCAGAACGATCATTCCAGCAAGCCTTGTGAAGGATGGATTTGTGGACAAAGCAAAATAAAAATCTGCAAGCAGACAGAGCTGTTTCTTCCCATGAAAATTCAATTAATAATGACTAATAATGGCATTTACCTTTTCTGTGCCTTAATTTCCACATATATGAAATAGGTCAGTTGCACTAAATCAGAGGTTGGTAAACAATAGCTCTAAGGCCAAATCTGGTAGGCTGCCTGTTTTTGTAAATGACATCTTATTGGAATATGTCATGCTCATTCATTTTGCATTGTCTTTGGCTGGTTTAGTGATATAATGGAAAAGCTGAGTAGTGGCAACAGAGTCTTTGTGGCCCACAAGTCCTAAGGTATTTACTATCTGGCCTTGCACTGGATAATTAGTTGGGTTTCTTCCAGTCATAATAGTATTTGGGTCTAATTGAATACTTGTCTATATATCTGCAACCCTCTCCAATTTCTTCCTCACGCATGCACTATTTAAAAGCAATAAATACGCATATTTAATGATTGGAGATGTTTCAGATAATTGAACATATTTGTTAACTGAGATTGACACAAGCTCGAAATATGAATTAAAAAAGTTCAAATTCTTAGAGAGCTAAAAAATTACATTAAACCTTAAATTTAGGCTTAAGTGAATTTAATATCTGAAGATATAGATTATTTTGAAGAGAGGTGGAGTAATGAGTACTCAATATAAAGCACTAGAAAGTGGAATATGTAAGATAAGGAACTTGCTATGAACATAGCATAATAAGAATGATGTCTCAGAAGTGGTTTACTGAATCAATCCCTGACATCATCATTTCCAATAATCATTCATTTAACTTCTAAACATGTTGACGGTTTAATCGTTTGCACTACAGCAAATGTGATGACCAGACACACCTTTACAGAACCATGGAAGGATAGCAGAATTGCTTGGAGGCCTCATCCTCTCAGGAACTCACAGGTTATTGCTATCGATAATGAAAATATCTCACCTTTACATAACACCTTTCCTTGGAAGAACTCATTAGATCATTTATTCTCCCCGATTTTTATTTAAAATTTCATGGCTCATACTTACATCAAACATTTCTTAGAAATATGGAGAGAAATAATTTTTAGCTATGTTTTATCTATGGGGAAATTCAAGTACAGAAACCACCATTTATTTTATTTTCCTCATTTTTGTCACTTAGTGACAGAGCTAGTTAGGTGTAGTACATACAGAAATGAGATCATTTAGACTGGGGCCTGCCTCCTAAACTAGAATTGATTGGATATTTCCTTAGTTAGATGGATAAGGCAGTGAATGCCGAGATTATAAAATTAGTTCCCTTTCTGAATTTCATGAGTTTGTGAAGTTGTCTGAGCCTACTTTCCACTAAGGAGAAGACGGATACCAGGCCAATGTAGGTAAATCTCAAAGGTATTCCAAAAGAGTGAGAACCTAACAGTTCTAAGTGAGAAAATTTCAAAGATTTTCCAACACTCCCGTTGTCGTTGTCTGGAACAAAGTTCTTCAAAGCTTAGTTCAAATCTTTCTTCTTCCCTAAAGCTCTTCCAAGCCCATCCGGTCCTAGATAGTTTCTCTCTGATCTAAATAATGTTAGCAAGTGTTGAGTGTTTACTATGCTGCAGGCACTATACTGTCTAATTCTCATGGCAATCCTAGGGCAGGAGCTATTTATTTTATTATCCTTATTTTATAGATGAGAAAATTGAGCTTGTCCAGTGTAGCAGAGGAAAAATGACTTTCTCTCTACCCTTCTAGGTTCTTGGCAGAGACCCTCCCTGTAATAAAAGACAGATTAAGAGGAGAAAACAAACAAAGTTTAATAACATGTATACATCCTGTATACATAGGAGATACCCAAGAAAACTGAGTAACTCCCTGAAATGGTCCAAGCCATCACCTTAGATACCATCTCCAGCTAAAGGCAAAGAAGATGTTGGGAGTGGGGAGTCAGTTATGGGAAGTGACCAGGAAAAGCATGGTAAACAACAGTATGGTTGCTATGCAGATTTAAGTCATGGCCTTCTCCACTGATAAGAGTTTCTAGAGATTTAGTCATCCTCCTCTTCCTGGTACAGAGAGTGAGATACCCTTACAAATGGAGATTTTCATTATAAGTGTAAATATCTCTTATGAAGGGTAAGTTCTACTCATTTTCAGAGCTTTTCTTATGTCTACTGTTTCTTAAAAATAATCAGTCTAAAATAATCCTTATGCTAAAGAGGCATATTTTAGGGTGGCAAATTCTGCTCCCCTTCACCAGTCAGCGGTAGATACAGGATTCAAACCCAACACACTGACTCTCAGGTCCCTTTTACTAACCACCACACTGTTCTGCTTCCTAACTCATCAGTCCTTGTACACCCTGCTCGTTTGATGTTTTGCTTTTACATCTCTAAGCAAGACTTACACTTTTATTTTAATTTAAATAAAGCATTTGGACCTTTTCTCACCAGATAATATGCCACTTAAGGATGTGACTGTCTCATCAGTATCTGGAAGTGAGGTAGCTGTACACGGACAACTCCTGAGTGACAGATATAAGTGAATGTGTGTGCACCAGTGTTGTTACCACACAAAAAGGGTGTTCTCTGCCTGATAGACATAAAATTAAGCCAATCATTACGCCTCTGACTTTTGAGAAAAGAAAAGGCTTTATTGCGAGGTCAACCAGCAAGGAAACAGGAGGTAAAGCTCTCAAATCTGTCTCCCCACTTCAGGGTTTGGGATGAAATTTAAGTGGTTAGGGAAAAAAGGATGGTATGTGGAAATGCTGGCGGGGCAGGTTATGATTGGAGGGCTTTAAACATTTATGGTAAAGTGTGGAAAGGGCTTTAACACCAGATCTTCCTAGAAAATGGACCTCTTGCTTCTAATACGAGGCCAACTTTCAAGTTCCAGTAATGTCCTGGTCCTTTGGCTGTGTGGAGTGAGAATCTTCGGTTCCAGTGTCATGTCAGGTCCAGATTTTCTCCTCTACATATGCTCTGGCTACATGGCTTGCAGTTTTGGCCCCTGAAAAACAAATTTTAGTCACTCTGTTGTCAGTTCGAACTGGTTGTAGAGGGCCTGTGGTTACAGTGTGCCTGTGGAGAGTGTGTACCTTCAGTAATGCAATGTCAGTTGCCTTACAAAAGTACTTAAGAGCCTTACCATCCCTAAAACTGGAAGGCATTTCTGTTCCCTTAAACAGCTGTCTCATGCTCTATGCATCACTCTTTCAGAATTTTTTACATTCTATCTACTACCATAAATATTTGAATATATTTTTAAATTATTAGCTTCCTGAGTCGAAGACTAAAGTCATTCTTTTCTTTTATCTCCACAATTCTTAACAGACTGCTTTGTATATGATCTACAGAAATATAAATTTCTGTTGAATCAATGAATAGCATCATTCGATTTTATCTGTTCATTTGTTATTTTGCTGATCTGTTAATGCAAGCCACAATCTTTAGCTTTTATGTTCAGATCATTTTCTTAATCTACAAAGTGTTCCAGGTTGTGTGATATCTAAAGTCCAAATAACATTTTAATTGGAGCTCTGCCTTTGATGCTTAACCTTGGGGCCTATAAGGAATTTCTCTGATTTTGTGGTTAACTTTTAATTTCTAAGTTATGAATTTGACTGGTTTGAGGTGGCATAGCAATATCAGACTGAGGTCACCTTGAGGTTAGGAACATTGTCTTCCTTTTAATTAACATTATTTTAAATTAAGCAACTCTGGATCTTAAGAAAAACTGGTCAGGATTCACCATATAACGAGTTGTATCTACAGGAAAAAAACGACTTTTGCAAACCCATGACAGGCTACAGAGCCATATGTCCTTGTACGTTTTTTCAGTTTATTTCTAGACATACTTTTTTTTTCTTCTTCTTTTTTTTAATTCTTTTGTCCTCTTTTTTCTGTATAGTTTTAAAATTTTTCCTTAACAATACTTATCATCCCAAATCACAATTTTTATTAGGCAGATTTTAATTTTAATTACTCATGATACTCTGCTCTGATTTTCCTGTAAAGGGAATTTAAGAAGGAATAGGGATGTGATGCCTCAGTATATTACTTTTCATTAAGTTTCTGAAGAAGTGTGAAGATTATTAATTATCAGGTTTTTAAGGTGGGAAACACAGAGGTTTTACCATGTTCAAAAACATATACGAAAATTATCTTCACGTCTCATAAACTGTACTTTCTTTTCCATTATTGGTGAGGATCAGAGTAGATAACTTTGGGGTCAAGCTGTGGGCTTTTCTGATTCTTCTGTTAATAATAAAAGCTAACATTGATGGTCTACTTATCGTGTTCTGGAATCATATTTTACACAGATTATCTCACTTAATCTAATTTATATGCTATATCATCTTTAATTAAAGTTGAAATACCAATGAGAGAGGATCAGAGTCACAAAGGAAATAAGAGTGGAGGTGCCAAGACTTTTTGAACTCAAGTTCTCGCTTTTATCAGAAAAAATATTTGCACATGCAAATAATCATTTGCAAGGAGGGGTCTTTGCAATTAACTACTTCAATTGCCTCATTTTACAAATTAGACCTAGATCAGCGAGTTGAGGTGACTTGCCCAAGTACAATAGCAGTTGGGTCTGTTTTCTAATGCTGTGCAAAAATCCACCTCAAAATATGGATTGAATTGCAACACTCAATTATATCCCATAATTGGGCAATCAGTGATGTCTCAGTGGGACAGTCCTTCCACTCCACTTTATGTCTTCTGAGCCTGGAAAGTCCAAGATGCTTCTTCATTCACATATGTTCATTTCAAGGAGGCAGGAACTGCTAGGGGATGGCTAGTCTTTCTCTTCTTTTCCACTTGGCCTTTGCATGTGGCTAGCTTGGGTTTCCTCACAACATGGCATCTGGCTGCCAAGACAAAGAATGTTGAAGCCCCAAGCCCTTTAAAGGTGAGGTCTGGAGCTGCCACTTCTGCTGCATTCTATCAGTCAAAGCAAATCACAAGTCTTGTTTAGAGTCAAGAGGAGGGGAAGAAGACTCCATTTTCTTATGGATACATCAGCATGTGATTACAGAAATTAATCGTGGCCATCTTTCCAGACTGTCTATCACAACAGTACAGCTGAGCGGAACCACATTCCTCATCCTAGTTTGGTTTTGGTTCTGGCTCATGGCTGTGTCTCTCCTACTTATGTTTCCACAGCAGTATAAATCCTTTAGAAGAGAAATTGAGTTTCTGATCTCTTCCATAGCCTGAACCCTTGCACTGAATGCTTTGTTTAGACCCATTATGAATACTAAATAGCTATTTCCTGATATTTACTTACCGCTGGTACTATCCCCTCTCCTCTCAAGATGAGACATTTACAAAACCTATCTTAGAGGACAGATTGGTATGGACCCTTGAGAAAACTAAGTCAGTTATTATTTATTAAGAGTTTGCTATCTGCCAAGTACTATGCTATGTGCTTCTACCATGTTATTTTGTGTAAACCTCACTAGAAATTAGAGAGATATGGTATAGCATCTGAGGGTCAGAATTCAGGTCATTTGTCAAAGATTACACATTAGAAGACAGAACCAGGAAAACAATCCCGGTCTCTCTACCTTCCAGGCCATGGTCTTTTCACATGCCAGAGTGTTCAGAAAGCCAAGAAGTTTTCCAGTAAAATGAAGAGAAGGAAAGCAAGGAAGAGACAGAGAACAGAGAGAAGGAGAGAAGACAAAAAGAGAAGAGGAGACTAGGAGACAGTAGAGGGCAGGAAAGGAGAGAGAGTACTTTTTAATGTTTAAAAATAGCTTAGAAAGATGGTGTTTTGAGGATAGGAAGATTTAGCACTTCTGAAAGCTAATCTGAGTCATTAGGTCATGAGAGATAAACGATGCGAGTAAGGAAAGAATTCCCTTAGGGAGCAATGTCTCCAAGGAAACTAGAAGCAAATGCGCCTAGGTGGAGATGAAGGTGTTGGCCTTGACAGCCAGGATGGGCATTTCCTCCTCAGACACGGTGATAATAGAAGAGGAGGAAGGAAGCCCCAAGGACTTTTGAAGAGGAGAGGAAGAAAGTTGGGAGATTATTTGAGTGATTAGAAATCTCATTGAATACCATTTTGGGAAAAATATTCAAATTTTGATCAAAGCAAATGATGTTACCAAAAACAAAGACAAGTTACTTAAAGAAGATGCTTCTGAATTGCTCCTTAAGGGAGAGAGGAGGAAAGAATAACCACAGCACAGGACACACCTCTCTTTTTTTTTTAGAACTTCTAATCTTTAATTTTGAAATAACCGCTAATATCAGAAAAGGATGAGTAATCTAATTAGAGCTTAATATTGTTGAGTGATAAATTCTCCAGTTATTTCCTGCCTTCTGAGATTTTGTAAGTAGAAGATTAACAATCTTCTCAATATTTGAAGGAATAAAATATATTTTGGAGATGATATTAATATCTTTTCCTTAGAGTGTGCTGAATAAGAAGAGGTCAAGTTCAAGAAGTAAAAAAGTTCCATGGAACCTCAATTATTGCCCAAGAATCCATGGCTTTTCCAATTTTTATGCAATGACTTAGGCTACCTTAAAGAAAAATCATGTAACGGGTTGAATAAGGGTTGTTTTTCCTTTTTTTTTTTTCCAGATAAGTCTGTTTTTAAAAGAGTTTAATATTTTATCAGGAAAGACCAAAACATAAGCCTTAGGAAATTAGCCATAAAGGCATTAATGGGTGTCTGTGAGAATGGCCTGCAGCAAAGCTTAAGAGACGTCATCCACTAATCTTAACATTAGCTGACATTAATTTTGAAGTAGTTATTGCTAATATGAATTATGTATAACAGATTAAACTATATTTATTTGCAGTCTTTAAAATTCAAGAAGATATTTTCTCCCTCTGACATATACATTTAAGCTCCCATTCACACTAATCATGCAGGCTTTCTCTCTTAAGAACGGACAAGAAGCACCTCATCACGCATTTTTAGTGGGAAGAGGGAATCTCAGGCCTTTATTCTTCATGCCGAAGTTTTTCATTTCATCAAGTTTGACCACCAACATTTTTATTGGAACATTGATAAGTGTCTTGGAACTTCTCAACAGCCCCAGAAGGTGCAAAATCATTATTGAGATCATTGAGGGTATGACAGGAAAATAGCACCATTTTCCTTGGTGTGAAAGAATTCAAGAGAACACGGCTAGTGGTTAAGGTCACGGAGACTAAAAGCAGAATATCTGGATATAAATACCAGCATCACCACTTTCTAGCTGTGTGACCCAGGACAAATGGGTCATTCTTGGTCACCATTTTTTGATTTTATTACTTTATTACCTCAACCATGTCAAAGTACTATAGAGTTTAATCTCCACTTTACTCTATGTGAAACGATACACTTATTGAAAAATACGAATAATAGCTCTCAGTTTTGTTTGTACAATACCATGTAGCTCAAATGTTACTTTCTCAATGAGGCTTATTTCATTGAAAATTGATATATCTACTGCTCCATCGTGACTCAGTACTTCCAAAACTCCCAATCTGTTCTATTTCTTTTTTCCATGTCACTTATTTCCTAACCTGCACTATTTATTTATTTTTTTATTTTATTTTTTAATTTATTTTATTGTGGTAACATTGGTTTATAACATTATATAAATGTCAAGTGTACATCATTGTATTTTGATTTCTGTGTGGATTACATCATGTTAACCACGCGAAGACTAATTACAATCCATCACCATACACGTGTTCCTAATCACCCCTTTCACCCTCCTCCCTCCGCACTTCCTGTCTGGTAACCACCAATCCAATCTCTAATGCTATGAGTTTGTTTGTTGTTGTTTTTATCTTCTACTTATGAGTGAGATCATATAGTATTTGACTTTCTCCCTCTGACTTATTTCACTTAGCATAATACTCTCAAGGTCCATCCATGTTGTCACAAATGCAGATTTCATCATTTTCTTATGGCTGAGTAGTATTCCATTGTGTATATATACCACATCTTCTTTACCCATTCATCCAATGATGAGCACCTAGGTTCCTTCCAAGTCCTGTCTATTGTCAATAATGCTGCAATGAACACAGGCATGCATGTATCTTTATTCATTCATCCTTTCATGTTCTTTGGATAAATACCCAGCAGTGGAATAGATGGATCATACGGTGGTTCTATGCTTAATTTTTTGAGGAATCTCCATAATGTTTTCCATAGGGGCTGCACCAGTTTGCATTCCAACCAGCAGTGTATAAGAGCTCCCTTTTCTCCACATCTTCTCCAACACTTAGTATTTCCTGTCTTGTTAATTATAGCCATTCTTATGGGAGTGAGGTGATATCTCATTGTAGTTTTGACTTTCATTTCCCTGATAGTTAATGATGTTGAATGTCTTTACACGTGCCTGTTGGCCATCTGTGTATCTTCTTTGGAGAAATGTCTGTTCATATCTTTTGCCCATTTTTTAATTGGGTTGTTAGTTTTTTGGTTGTTGAGATGTATGGGTTCTTTATATATTTTGAATGTTAACCTTTATCAGATATATGGTTTGTGAATATCTTCTCCCAATTTTTAGGTTGTCTTTTCATTTTGTTGATGGGTTCCTTTGATGTGAAGAAGTTTTTCAGTTTGGTGTAGTCCCATTTGTTTGTTTTTTCTTCTGTTTCCCTTGTCCAATCAGTCATGGTACTTGAAAATATGCTGCTAAGACCCATGTCAAAGAGTGTATTGCCCGTGTTTTCTTCTAGAAGTTTCATGGTTTCAGATTTTACATTCAAGGTCTTCAATCCATTTTGAGTTAATTTCGTGTACAATGTAAGATAATGATTTACTTTCACTCTTTTGTGTGTGGCTGTCCAGTTTTCCCAACACTATTTATTGAAGAGACTTTCCTTTCTGCATTGTATATTCTTGGCTCTCTTGTTGAAAACTAGCTTTTCATAGATGTGTGGGTTTATTTCTGGGCTTTCAATTCTGTTCCATTGATCTGTGTGTCTGTTTTTGTGCCAGTACCATGATGTTTTTGTTACTGTAGCTTTTTAGTATATTTTGAAGTCAGGGAGTGTGATACTTCCAACTTTGTTCTTCTTTTTCAAACTTCCTTAGGCTGTTTGGGGTCTTTTCTTGTTGCTATAAATTTTAGGATTCTTTGTTCCATTTCTGTGAAAAATTGTTGTTGGAAGTTTGATAGGGATTGCACTGAATCTGTAGATTGCTTTAGGAAGTATGGACATTTTAACTCTATTAATTCTTCCAATCCAAGAGCACAGAATATCTTTCCATTTCTTTGTGTCTTCTTCAATATCTTTAAACAATGTTCTATAATTTTCAGTGTACAGGTCTTTCACCTCTTTGGATAAATTTATTCCTAAGTATTTGATTCTTTTTGTTGATGTTTTAAATGGGAGTGTATTCTTAATTTCTTTTCCTGCTACTCCATTGTCATTGTATAGAAACATATCTGATTTTTGTATGTTGATTTTGTTTCCTGCAACTTTACTATATTCATTTATTATTTTCAAACATTTTTTGGTGAATTCTTTTGGGTTTTCTATATATAAAATCATGTCATCTGCAAATAGTGACAGTTTCACTTCTTCATTTCCAATTTCGAACCCTTTTATTTCTTATTCCTCCCTGACTGCTCTGGCCAGGACTTTCAATACTATGTTGAATAAGAGTGGTGAAAGTGGGCATCCGTGTCTGGTTCCTGTTCTTAGAGGGATAATTTTCAGTTTTTCTCCATTGAGAATGATATTACCTATGGGTTTGTCATATATGGCCTTTATTATGTTGAGGTACTTTCCTTCTATACTCGCTTTATTCAGGGATTTTATCATAAATGGATGCTGTATCTTGTCAAATGCTTTTTCTGCATCTATTGAGATGATTGTGTGATTTTTATTCTTCATTTTGTTAATGTGGTGTATCACATTAATTGATTTGCAGATGTTGAACTCTCTCTGCATCCTGGGAACAAATCCAATTTGATCATGGTGTATGATCTTTTTAACGTATTGTTTTATTTGATTTGCTAGTATTTGTTGAGGATTTTTGCATCAGTATTCATCAATGATATTGGCCTGTAATTTTCTTTTTTTGTGTTGTCCTTGTCTGCTTTTGGTATCAGGGTAATGTTGGCTTTGTATAATGGGAAGGAAGCCTCCCCTCCTCTTCAATTTTTTGAAAGAGTTTGAGAAGGATATGTATTAAGTCTTCTTTGAATGTTTGGTACAATTCACCAGGGAAGCCATCTGGTTCTGGAGTTTTATTTTTGGGGAGGTTTTTGATTACTGTTTTTCTCTCCTTACTGGTGATTGGTCTATTCAAATTCTCTATTTCTTCTTGATTCAGTTTTGAAGGACTGTAATTCTAAGAATTTATCCATTTCTTTTAGATTATACAGTTTGTTGGCATATAGCTTTTCATAGTATTATCTTATAAGCTTTTGTATTTCTGAGGTGTCTGTTGTAATTGCTCCTCTAATTTCTGATTTTATTTATTTGAGCCTTCTCCCTTTTTTTCTTGGTGAGCCAAGCTAAAGTCTTGTCAATTTTGTTTATCTTTTCAAAGAACCAGCTTTTCGTTTTATTGATTTTTTTCTTTTTTTTTTTTTTGGTCTCTTTTTCATTTATTTCTGCTCTGATTTTTATTATTTCCTTCCTTTTACTGATTTTGGGCTTTGTTTGTTTTTCTTTTTCCAGTTCCTTTAGGTATACTGTTAGACTGTTTATTTGAGATTTTTCTTGTTTGTTGAGGTAGGCCTGTATTGCTTTAAACTTCCCTCTAAGAACTGCTTTTGCTCTATCCCATAAATTTTGGCATGTCAAATTTTCATTTGTCTCCAGGTATTTTTGATTTCTCCTTTGATTTCTTCATTGACTCAATAGTTGATCTGTAGCATTTTGTTTAATCTACACATATTTGTGGCTTTTCTGACTTTCTTACTGTAGTTGATTTCTAGTTTCATACCTTTATGGTGAGAAACGCTGCTTGGTATTATTTCAATCTTCTTAAATTTGTTGTGACTTGTTTTGTCACCTAATATATCATCTATCCTTGAGAGGGTTACATGTGCATTTGAAAAAGATGCATATTCTGCAGTTTTTGGATGCAATGTTCTGTATATATCTACTACGTCCATCTGGTCTAATGTGTCATTTCAGGCCAATGTTTCCTTATTGATCTTCTGTTTGGATAATCTATCCATTGGTGTCATTGGAGTGTTAAAATTTCCTACTATTATTGTGTTGCTGTCTATTTCTCCTTTTATATCTATTAATAATTGTTTTATATATTTAGGTGCTCCTATGTTGGGTGCATAGATATTTATAAGTGTTATATCCTCTTGTTGGATTGTTCCCTTTATCATTATATAGTGTCCTTCTTTATCTCTTGTTACAGTTTTTGTTTTAAAGTCTATTTTGTCTCATATAAGTATTGCTACTCCATCTTTCTTTTCTTTGCTATTTGCATGGAGTATCTTTTTCCATCACTTCACTTTTAGTTTGTGACTGTCTTCATGTCTGAAGTGTGTCTCTTGTATGTAGTGTATTTGTGGGTCTTGTTTTTTATCTAATTGGCCACCCTATGCCTGTTTATTGGAGCATTTAGTCCATTGACATTTAAAGTAGCTACTGATAAGAACGTACTTATTACCATTTTGTTACCTTTTTTCTGGGTGTTTTAGTAGTTCTTCTCTGTTCTTTCCTTCCTCTCTTACTCTCTTCCCTTGTGGTTTGATGGCTTTCTGTAGTATTACGTTGGGCTTCCTTTCTCTTAGTTTTTTGTGTATATAGGTTTCTGATTTGTGATTACCATGAGGTTCATATATAATAATCTATGTATATAGAAATCTATATTAAGTTGATGGTCTCCTAAGTTTGACCTCTTACTAAAAGTTTTACTTCCCCCTTCCTCCTGCATTTTATGTGTTTGATATCTAACCTCATTTTTGTGTGTGTGCATCCCTTACCCTCTTATCATGGAAATAGGTAATTTTGGTGCTTTTGTCTTTTGACTATCATATTAGCTTCATAGGTGGTTGATATGATACCTTTACTGTATGTTTGCCTTTACCAGTGATTTTATGGTTTTTTCTGTGTTTTATTTTGTGTTTTTTGGATAATTTTCTTATTCCTATTTGTGCTCTTTTTTCCCCCCACTACACAAGTCCTATTAGCATTTCTTTTAATGCCGGTTTCTTGGTGATAAACTCCTTTAGTTTTACTTGTCTGGGAAATTCTTTATCTCTCCTTCCATTCTTGATGATGACCTTGCTGGGTGGAGAATTCTTAGTGTAGGTTTTTTTCCTTTCAGAAGTTTACATATATTGTGCCACTTCTTTCTAGCCTGTCAGGTTTCTGCTGAGAAGTCAGCTGATCGCCTTAGGTCTTTCCTTTGTATGTAACTTGTTGCCTTTCTCTTTCAGCTTTTAGGATTCTCTCTTTATCTTTAATTTGTGACACTTTAATTATAATGTGTCTTGGTGTGGGCCTGTTTGGATTTCCTTTGTTTGGTGTTCTCTGTGCTTCTTGTATCTGGAGATCTGTTTCCTTCTTTATGTTAAGAAAGTTTCAGCTATTATTCATTCAAATAGATTCTCTGCCCCTTTGTCACTCTCTTTGCCTTCTGGGACACCTACAATATGGATATTAGTGTTCTTGATGTTCTCTTAGAGGTCCCTTAGACTATCTTCATTCTTTTTAATTCTTTTTTCTTTTATCTGTTCAGCTTGGGCCACTTCCTCTAGTCTTTCATCTAGCTCACTGATCCATTCTTCTGTATCATCCACTCTGCTATTGAATCCTTCTAGTGAATTTTTCATTTCAAGTATTGTATTCTTCATTTCTGATTCCTTCTCTTTTATATTTTCCAATTCTTCATTGAAGTTCTCACTGATGTCATCCATTCTTCTGCCAAGATCAGCAAGCATGCTTATGACTATTTGTTCAAACTCTTTGTCAGGTAGATTGTTCATTTCTGTATTGTTTAGGTTTTTTCTGGGGTTTTGTCCTGTTCCCTCACTTGGAACATATTCCTTTGTCTCTTCATTTTGCCTCTTTCTCTGTGCTTGTATCTATGTATTAGGTAGGTCAGCCATGTCTCCTGATCTTGAAGAGATGGGCTTATGTAAGACATGCCTTATGAGGCTCAGTAGTGTGTTTTCCTCTCATCACCAGTTCCCAGTGTTACAGGAGTGTCCCCTGTGTGGGCTACGTGTCTCATTCTGTTATGGCAGGGTTGCTCTTGCTCCAGGTGCCTGCTGCAGGCTGTACCCCTGGCTAGCTGGTTGTAATGCTTTGTAGTGTGTGGCTGGTATGGTCCTTTCAGTCACTTTATTGGCACGGGGAGCCCCAGCACAGTTGGCTGTAAGTCTAATTTCATATTCCTGTTGCAGTTTTTCTGTTAAGTAAGGAGACCCCCAGTGTGGCTGGTTGGTCAGCTCAGGGGGTAGTTTTAAGCAATTGTAGATGTAGGCCTCCAGCCTGAAAGACTGTTTTAAGCTCTCTTAGAGTTGCAGCTGAGTGGGGCTGGCCCCAGGCATGGGACGACCCAATTATTTCAGTCTGGAAAGTGGGGCCAATCCCCTATGTGGTTGTTTGAGAAGCACAAGTCTGCTGCAGTTGTCAGGCCCCAACACCTGCAGGACTACATACTCCATCAACACAGTCCGGCCCTGTGTGCTTGCCCCAACCCACTGGAGTAGACATAGTCACCCTACGGTAGAGGGCCCACATACTCCACCAACACAGGCCCACCCTGTACATGCCCTGCCCTGCTGAGGTGTACCCACTTGGCTGGTTGCAGAGGTTCCAGGCACCCTGCCTATGTGGGCCCACAAGTTGCCCAAGGGCTTGCTGTTAGGTAGACACAGTCCCTAGGGCAGTCTGCCCTGCCCTGCTGAGTTGGATTAAATTGGTGTTCTAGTGGGTGGGTCATAACCCTGCACTAATAGGCCAGGGGAAGAACTCCAATGGCTCTGCCAGCATCTGTGTCAGTATGCCTGTACTAGGTCACAACAGTGGCTGCCACTAATGCCTCAGTCCCTAAGAGGTCTCACCTCTCAACAAGATGTATCCAGAGCCTATCAGGTGAGTCTCTTTTCACCAAAGGACTGTGTACCTTCCTTTCTGGTGATATTAGATTACTTTCTGAAATAGGTGAATTTGTGCATGGATCATTTAAGAGCAGGCTTTTTCCCCTTTATGTTTGATAGCTTTCCTGGGGGTATTCCCTGCTGTAGTTAAAATCCAGCAAAGCTAGGTATTACAACACTTATCTCAGTTGGGCTGAGTCTAAAAAAGCTGCTTATTGTAGAAATGTTCCCCTGCTCAGATGCCCCACTCCTCTAGGGATGGTTTCATACCTTAAGATTGTTCCCGGCCAGCTGTGAAGCATCATAGTTCAAAGGTGGCTTTTTTCTCTCCAGAAAGGAATTTCTGCCTCTTCCACCTCAGTCAGCACTGCCCCTTGTTGTTGGGGTTCTTTTTATCCAGTTTTCAGTTCTGTCTTTGGGGTAATTTTTCCAGGAGTAGTTGTAAATTTTTTGTGTCTGTTGGAGGAGGTGAGTTCAGTGTCTGCCTATGCTGCCATCTTGACACCACCCTCTTTATTTTATTTATTGTCTTTCTCCTTCCACTAGAATATCAGCTTCTCAAGGTCAGAGGTTTATATTAACTTTATTCCTTAATGTATCCCAAGTGCCAAGAGTAATGCCAGCAACATAGCAAACTTTATGTAAATAATTGTTGAGTAATGGGAGGAAGAAGAGAAGAAAAGATGGAGGCAAGCACAATTATTCTTGTCCAAAAACAAAAAAAAAAAAAAAGGAAAAAAAGGCATGAGGGAGAAAATATGAGTGTATCATGTCTAAGGTTTAAAATATTTTAAAGACATAGTAACAATACAAAAATGTCCTTTATTTGAGTAGTTCATTAACCTTTTCTAACTTAACTTGTGACAACAAACTTAAAGCTTCCTCAACAGAAGAAAAAATAGCTCTATTATAGATAAAAAATAAACATAATATTGATGATGTGAATAAATCCAGAGGTACTTGTTCTGACTCATTTTTCTTTTGTATTCTTTCTTTTTATAGAAGCAACTTCCTAGAAATAGAGACCACAGATATCCAGTAATCACCTCCCTCAGAAAGAGAATCCACAGAACAGAGTCAGCAATCCCTAGTCCCAGAGCTAATCCGCAAAGAATACCAAGAACTCACCACCCGTGATTCCTAGGTCAGGGCAGGATATCCATCTTGCTTCATCAGCCCAGTCATAGGTTCGCTGTCCCTCTTGGAGGAACAATGGAAGATATCCAAATTATTTAATTAGCGCTTGAGTTGAATCCAGAGGTAGAACCACTTACAACAACTTACAGGGGACAAACACAAAACAACCTTATGTGGAAAACACCACCAACAATCCCAATAATTGGGTGGACCAAAGTCAGACTCGATTTGTGCCTCATTTCATCATTTGCAATTTAGCAAGAAATTCATACATTTCCTAAGAAAATGGTGCACAGAATTGACATCAATTGGGAGAGAAGAGTTCTATACTGAGTGAATAATTTTATTTAGTTTTAGGAAATTATTAATATGTTATCTTCATGAGTGGTAAAACCTAGATAGAATCTTCAGGCAAAGGATTTTGCTACTGCTTTCTCCACCTTCTATTTTTTCCTGTCCCACCTCTCCCTGCCCCATGCCACTTAAGCAATTATTCTTTCCACCAATTACTCAATTCTAGTATTTATGTAGGAATATGGGGGCGAATTTTCATACCACACCCCCTAAGAGTCTAGAGTCCAGATATCGAGGGTGGCCATACATGCCAGTTTGCCAGAGATATCCCAAGTTTCTGCCAATATTCCTAACATACTTGTTAATAACACCCTTCTTTCAGTTTGGAAGACTACCCTAAAGATACTGAACTCCAGATACCAAGAGAAGAGGAAATAAAAAGTTTCAAAGAGCACACATCACAGTAAATCCATCTTCCAAGGCCGTTACTTATTACTACCATATACGCTAGAGGATTCGGAAGGACTAAAAGCAACATTCACTTAAGGAGGCTCTAGTCATCCACATACTGATTTACATCATTGCTACATGGTGAAAATATCATTCAGTTCCTGGGCCCCAAGATTTTACTAATAGCCATTTACATTAAAAACCTGTCTTTTTCCAAAAAACCTGATATTCTAAAATTTTTCTTTCCAAACATACTTACAGATTATTAAACAGAAAGGGTGGTATCTTACCAGTCATGACTTCCAACACTTGAATCAAGGGCTAACACCTATTTGCTCCATACCTCAAAAAATTATTTATCCATATCAAAAGCACAAAAACATATTCTTAATAACATATATAAGTATTTATATGATTATTGATGTTTAAGTGTAGGTGAAAAATGAAACCTGAAGTGTGATAAGTAAAAGAATCTCATCAGTTGAGCTCGAAAGATTTTTAAAATGTAAATAGACTATTTCCTCTATAGACATTATGTCATTGGGGGGAAACTTTATAGATTTCCTGCAAACCATCCTAATTAAACCCTCCTTTCCTCATTCGATGATCTCTTTCCTTTTGTTGGAAAATCATGATCACCTCTGCCTTTGGTGACATATTAAAACATAATTAACAAATTAAAAATTAGTTCAAACAAGGTGAACATGCAGGCATAATAAAGTCAGTCTATTGATTGTCCTTTAGCTACTGTTTCACTCTCATGCAGTGGAGAAGTGACAAATTATGGCCTTGAAGTCATCAGCCTGCAGGATCATGTCATTTAAATGGGAAGATTACACAAGGCTTGTATGTGCAGAAAATGACATTCCTCTCAAATTACGATTTCGGCTACTCCAGTGGCAGAAATGACCATCATCAATATGAGAAAATGTTCAAGATCACAGGAAATGCTGCCCTGCATTTCTCTTCCTTCCCGGTATAGCTCTCTGCTCTCCAAAATGAGATAGCTGAGTAGCTGCTGGATCCTTTCCTAATGATTAAAGATGCTGCCTGCGTTACACCATACGTTTTGTTGCTTGTATGATACGGCTGTAATAAAAAGACAGATACCTTACCACAGGAGAAACACGTTTAGGCAATGCCCTTTACCCAGAACCTGATTAAATCAGGATGCTTAAAAGACTTTTGCTTTTATGATCCAAGTAGTTTGAGCCCTATTGGCACTGAGTTTAAACACTGCAAGCAAAATATTAGTTTTGGGTCTGCGGTGTATTCATAGCCCTGAGTGTCTCCAACAAGCTTATCTGGAGGATTCTGTTTATGTGAAAGAAATTGCTATGATCAATCACTGTGTAGTAAGGGATCAAACAAAATGCTGAATGGAGAAATGTTTTCCATTGGCTCTGTTCAGCAAGAGACAGGAGCACTACAAGTGAGCTGTTATACATTCTGCAAGAAAACTACAATTTATGTTCTAGATTTTATTTTTCTGTTGTTGATATGAAACCTCATGTTTCAGGATCATTTTTTTCCTCCAGCTCATATTATGCATTCTCCACAGAGCAGAAGGCAATTTCAGTTGCCCAACCTTGGCCGTTATGAGTGTTTTAGAAGCTTATATTTTTCTTGAAATAGAGGAAAACCTCTGAAATTCTCAATGTGAATTGCAGAAATGAATTCAATTTGTTTCTTCCCTAAATCCACATGAAGGTGGCCAACATCACTATCACCATTTCATAAATACATTGAGAAATTGAGAGACTATTTGGGCTGTAGGAAGCTTTTCAAAGAAATAGCAATGATGAGAAAAGAAAAAAGAATTCTGAGTCCTAATTTCCAGGTATGATGATAAATCATATGGCCATATGCATCCCCCTCTCATTTGACAGGGTAGAGCAGGCATTTGAAATTCCATGGGGTGAAAACTCTGGGCTGTTATCGTAGCGTTAACAACAGGCAACTTTTTAATATTCTAATTTTTTATTCCTCTTTTTCTTTTTTCAGTTCCCAGCCCCCATTTAGTCAGATACTGACAAATTGGGGCCATCCATTATGTCCCCTTACTTTCCTCCTGATGAGG
Organism: Equus asinus; assembly: GCF_041296235.1. Taxonomy (NCBI): domain Eukaryota; kingdom Metazoa; phylum Chordata; class Mammalia; order Perissodactyla; family Equidae; genus Equus; species Equus asinus. Next base: position 26,267,543 of record NC_091810.1, read on the forward strand.
AAAAGTACTATGTTTTGTTTTGTTTTTTTGCTGAGGAAGATTCTCCCTGAGCTAACATCTGTCCCAGTCTTCCTCTATTTTTTATGTGAGTCACTGCCACAGAATGGCTGATGAGTGGTGTAGGCTTGTCCCTGGGATCCAAACCTGCAAACCTGGGTGCTAAAATGGAGCATGCGGAACCTAAACACTATGCCACGTGGCCAGCCCCTACAACTCAATATTTAACAGCATAGGTGTTAGCCCTTATTTAAGCCTCATCTTTGCTAGCACAGACTCTGTGACATCATTCCCAATGCTTTCAAATAGAGAAGAGAACCTGCTGGTCTTTCAGACTCCCACAGCCTATTGCCTGTTACCACACTTAGCACATTCTACCTCACATCTTAGGGATGTGTCATCACGCTTTAGTGCTCCTGAGGCTGCCAGACTACCAACCCTTGAGAAGAAGATCCATTCCCCATCTGTTTTTCCCTCATATAAATGATGATTTACATGTTGCAAGTGCTCAAGAGGGTTTTGCTAAGTGAATTAAGAGAAGTGTTTCCGTTTTTCAATTCTGTTGAACTCATCAAAACTTTTTGTTATAGGGCTGGCCCAGTGGCCATGTTCCGCTTCTCAGCGACCCAGGGTTTGCCGGCCCAGATGCTGGGTGCGGACATGGCACCACCTGGCAAAAGCCATGGTGTGGTAGGCATCCCACGTATAAAGTAGAGGAAGATGGGCATGGATGTTAGCTCAGGGCCAGTCTTCCTCAGCAAAAAGAGGAGGATTGGCAGTAGTTAGCTCAAGGCTAATCTTCCTCAAAAAAAAAAAAAAAACTTATTTCTTATAAGTTCCAGTCCCTCATTGAACTCCCTTCTCTGTTAAGAAATTAATAAACTGGCTTATGCTACTGGGGGCCAGTGACTTACGGTTTTATTCTCACTGCAGGTGTCTACATCTAGAAAGAGGCTGCTTAGTGACACGGTCTTGGAGAACTGACAGCTTTTATAACATGGACAGAAATCCATTTTTCTCATGCTCTGCTGCCCCTTTATCACAGCCAGCTTAGAGGATTGGCCTTTCCTGGTTGGCCCATGAAATGCCAGGACTCCTTTGCCCTCAGGGATTCAAACCCCAAGCTCTGCTGACCCGTATCTTTTCCTCTTACTTTCCACTTTTACAAACGTCTTCTTCCTACAATTTAGTTAATCTTGGCTAAACCCAGCCTGGACCTCATGTCCTAAACAATTTGAAGATCTATTTTCTTTATAAAAAAGTAAAATGTTGAGAATGGACAATGATTAGACCATCCATAAAAGCAGAACTCCGACCCACAGTCTGCTGCAACCAGCCCAACCTCATTGAAGAACCCAACCTGCTATCTACCAGTAACCAGTCCAGGAAGTCAGACTACTATCTCCAGCAACCAGTCCAGGAAGGCAAAGGATAAGCCCCGTAACCACTGGCTCAAAGGGCCACAAATTCTTAACAACTAAAAGCTGCCCTAATTTTTGACCCCACTTCCAACTTCAGACCAAAAGTAGAAAGCCAAATATGCACCCCTAACCAATCACATATGATGCTGTGCTTCTAGCAGCCCACCTACAGCTTCCCCACGCCACCAGCCTCCAATCAGGGCAGACCTGAAGCCTTCCCTTTTCTCCACTAGAAACCTTTCCCACGCCTGCCTGCATTTGAGTCTTTGCCAAATACAAGTGGTGGTGGCTGACTCTCTTGCCATACAAAGCTCTCAATAAACAGCCTTTGCTTGCTCTTATTTGGATTTATTTCTACCACACACTAGTAACATTAGTAACTAGCAAGGTTTAGAGAACATTTCTCAGCGCTCACTTGGGAATGTGGGCTTGGTCTTCTTCTACAGCAGTTCTCTGTTGCTATGTTAAAAACCACCCTGAAACTTAGTGGACTAAAATAATAACTGCTTATCATGTCTCATGATTCTGTGGGTTGGTCGAGTGGTCCTTTGGTCACCCTCACCTATGTTCACTGATGGCATAGCATTCAGCAGGTGGGTTGCCTGAGGATTAGGCTCACCTGGGGCTATGGGGACAGCTGGGATGGCTGCATCTCTCTGTGTGGTCCTTCACACTATAGCACAGCAGTGTCCTAGGACCTCAAAGACAGAACCTACAAGGCCTCTGGAAGTCTAGGCTCTGGAGCTCACACACTGTCACTTCTGGTATATTGTGTTCTTCAAAGTGAGTCACAAGTTCAGCCCAGACTCAGAAGGGTAGAAAATTCCTCTTAATGGAGGCTTAGTAAAGTCACACTATAAAGGGGCATACAAGCAGAAATGGAGGATATGTTTAGGCTGAGATTTTGAATCTTATATATGTAAAAAAAGAAAGAAGAAAGACAGAAAGAAATGAAGAACGAAAAAGAAAAGAAGGAAGGAAGAAAGAAAAGCTTTGCCAATCTGTGAGCTCCTTATGGGAGATGAAAGATGAAATATGTTTTAAGCAGGGAGAGTGAAATGGCAATCAGGTTTATGTTTTAGAAACTTTGTTGACTGAAGTAGATAGCCTTCAAAGAAATGAGACTGGGATCAGAGTGGTTAAGTACCTTGCCCAAGGTCACACAGCTAGCAAGCGGCAGTGGTAAAAGTACACAGCCTGCAAGTCTGGCTCCACTGCTACCCCGTTTTCACTTCACTTCACTACCCTTGTAGACAAGGAATTCTCAAGTTCTTCTGACAGTAAAAATATCTCAGTCCAGTGCAAATGGTAATGACTCATTTGGACTAACATAATAGGTTCCTAACTGATGACCTTCACTTGAATATTCAGTCTCCTTGAATTGACCCTCCACAGAGCTATCATAGTGATCTATAAACATACACACACACATCCCAAGTATGGTTATATCACATCTTTCTTCAGTGTTTCCCTATCATGCAAAGGAGAAAGTATAAGCTTCTTAGCAGACTCATAGGATGTCTAAAATCTGACTACGTTAGTTAGCTTGGGCTGCCTTGATAGAGGACCACAGACTGGATAGCTTAAACCACAGAAATTTCTGAACTCACAGACTGGAGACTAGAAGTCCACAATCAAGGTGTAGGAGGGATTGGTTCCTTCTGAGGGCTGTGAGGGAAGGATCTGTTCCAGGACTTGATCCTTGGCTTATGGATAACAGTGTTTCCCCCACGTGTCTTCACACCAACTTCCTCTATGAGTGACTGCCTCTGTGTCCAAATTTCCCCTTTATAAAGGGACACCGGTCCCACTGGGCCTGGGCCCACCATAATGACCTCATTCTGACTTGCTAACCACGGTGGTCAAAGACTCTATCTCCAAATGAGGTCACACTGTGAGGTTCTAGGGGTTAGGGCTTCAATATATGAATGTTGGGGGGAAATAATTCAACTCTTAACACTAGCCCTGACCTCTTGCTTAGTCTCCCCAGATTTCCTGCCTTTATCTGTTTCTCTAGCAACACTGAAGTACTTGTAGTACCTTAACATATCACCCTCCAACTCCCGCCACCCGCTTCTCACCCATTCTGTTTCCATATCTTGATGCTGTTGAGCTTTGTATCTGCTCTGCATTGTATGGGCAATCTGTCCTTCATCATCCCCTTGACCTGGTTAACTCCTACACATTCCTAAGAAGCCTCCTTTGATGCCTAGGCTACATAAATGCCTCCTCAAGTCACTGGGGGTTTGTGTCTATCACTAGCATGTCCCGCATCTAGGAGTTTGGGGTAAAGGCTGAATTCATTTGCCAAACTTACAAGTTTGATCTATAAAAAGCTAATGCTCAGTTTATGTATGAAAATAGAACTTCCCTAGAAACTGATTGGCCCAAGCAAAGCATTTCTTCCCGCAAGGCAGGCCTATGTAGGATGCCAGTTAGCAACAGAAGGTTGCTTCATAAGCACAGAATCAGGACTAAGAGGATGAGATAATTCAAATGTTGGTTAGATGGCACTTGGCTAAGGTGGTCTGATAATCTTTTCTCATATTACAGATAACTACACCAATTCTACAGTAGCAGTGGTACAAATAAGAATAATAGTAAAATGTATTAATAATATTTTATATTAACTCGTGCATTAGGCATTGTGCATAATATGAATTATTTCATCTAACTTTCACAGTTAGCCAGTAAAATTGATGCTGTTATCTCCGTATGAGACCTAAAAAAATTAACATCTAGAGAGGTTAAGCAAATTCTCCAGAATTTGAACAAATGGTACCTGATTCCAGATTCCTTAATCTTACCCCCTCACTCTGCTAGTGGTGAAGGTACTCTTTCTCTACTGATCAGTGCTTATGTGGAACCTTCCAACCTTTTCTTTTACAAATCTATTCTTCCAACAGCGATCAATACATCTTTTGACAAATATATTCTTTAGTTTTCAGTTATGTCTTGGTGGCACAGAAGCTGTCCTATATCTATCATATAGGGCTGCTTACCTGTAATTTTGGCTCTTAAGTTTTGATTTTAAACCTCAGGCAACAACACCTTAGGAAGCGGAAGTTTTAGGAAGATGCCTCACAGTTGCCTGCAGGTTCTGGCACCAACACATTGTATTATAATTATCTCTTTTATGTGTCTCTATCTTCTCACGAAAATGAAAATCCCTTATTATTCGGACTCTAAAGTGTTCATCTATGCATCCTTATCTCTAACAGAGTGCCTCTCACGTGGCAGATACTAAATAAATAATTGTTGAGAGTGTTAGCTGTGTGTGTTTGCAAGCAACAGAGACTGACTATAGCTAGCATAAGAGGAAAGAGATGAACTGGAAGAATACCGGAGTTCCTAGACTCAGAGGGGAGACTGAAAGGCTAGGCTTAGAAAAGACTTGGGCCAATACAGTTCTAAGGGTCTGGGTTCTAAGACTTGTGCTATCTTTCTGAGGTAAAATAGCTGGAATGAATCAACTCCTACTATTTCTAATCCTTGTGTTAATCAGATCAAGGTGGACTAATCAGGGTTATGCATGGTCATTTGGCCATAACAAGGCTGGCTCCCTTGACTGACACTCCGCCAGACTGTAGCCAGTGCAGGCAGGGTTAGTTCCCTCAAAGCTGGGGCTATTGCCTAAAGGTGAAGCAAGGCAGGCTGACTAGGGAAGGAAAAGAAGATCACTAGTCTAGTGATTTAATGATACAGCACTTTTGGAAATCTGAGTTGGCTGGCATTCTTAGAAGATATTAAGCATTTGGGGGATAAGAGATGTGGATTCAGAAATCATTTGCCCATGATTATTATGTAAGGTTTTGAGAACAGGCAAAATCACAGAAGAGGAAGCAAAAAGAATAAAAAGAGAATAAAAATACAGAAACTGGGAAAACCATTAGTTTTTAGGAAAAAAAGAACAAAAGCACAGAGAAGGTAATAAACCTTCAGAAAATTACCTCACCCCTCCAAATCCCAGTTTGTTTATTTTTTGTTTTGTTTTGCCTTTTGTAAAACACAGATTATAATAGTGTCTACTCCTTTGGTGAGTGACAAGGGTGAAATGAGACAATTCATGTGAAGGTTTTACTAAAATGTGTGCCTCATTAATAGACATTAACTGCCATCATTATTCCGAAAAGGAGAAAACAGAACGCAATGTTTTAGAAACTAAGGAAGTTGGGGAGGTCAATAGATTTCATGCTTCAGAGTGACTAAGAAAAGTAAGACAGGGGATCCAATGGTTAGAGAGTTACTGGGAATATTTAGAAAATATTTTTCAGTAAATGAGAAAGGGTTAAAAATGGAATGGGTGGTGAGGCGAGGCAAGGTTAGGGCAGCCTTTCCTTCAGAAGGAAAGTGAAAGCAAAGGAGCTGGGAATTCGTGAAATTCTCCCTGCCAGCTGCCAATTTGAAATCCGTTCTGTTATTTGTGTCAATCCTTGGAAGTTGGACGTCCCCCTTTTTTTCTGTGCTAGAGCCCCGGAAAGGATGCAGAATCACCCCACCCATCTGTCAGTTGCCATGCTGTGGCAGCAGTTCAGATAGAATACTCAGAAGGACTTACAACTACGATACACAACTATGCACTGGGGATTTAGGGAGGGAAAAAGAAGAGGAAGATTGGCAACAGATGTTAGCTCAGGGTGAATCTTTCCCAGAAAAATAAAATAGCCTATTAATTAATTTAAAAATATATATATATATATATATATATATATATAACTTGTATAAAGACCAAAACCAGTAGTTGAAAACTTTCCTATTGCTATTACATTTTTGGTGACATAGTTTTTAAGCATAAACTTACTCTGATGAACACTGGATTATTTAAGCTGAGCTCTATGTATATATTAATGAAAAATCTTGTTCTTTTTGTGCTTATTACTGTCCTGCTGGCACTCTATCTGTTCTTTAATATCTGCTTAAATACTCCCTTTTCTTTTCATTCTACTCAGTTCTCCCATTTTCAATTAATCTTTTTCATATAACACTTTCTTCTTACTGTCTATATTATCTTTTAATATATTTCTGTAACATTCCAGTTAAAGCTCCCTGAGGGAAGGTCCTTATCTAGGTTAGTCTTTCCAACAGAATACAGCACATCCCTTGCCGTTAGTGGTTAATAAATGTGTATGAAACAAGTTTTGTTGATGAATATATTTTTTCCAGATCAAGGAAATATTGCTCTGTTTAACTTGCTAAGTTGACCTTTCTGAATACTCAAAATTCTACTTACATATCATCTGATAGCAGGGCCCTTAGGGAAATATTCTCACATAAACTTAAGAGACTTCAAATCAATGAAGGAGGAAAGTACGTGTCTATACTCATTTCTTCCCTTTTTTCTTCTCCAGGTCTATTCAATCTAATTTAGTGGTTGGGCAAGAAAGATCCCCAAAAGCTAACAGCATTGTGCAAACTAACTCTAGTAGCAAAAGGCCGGTATCCAAAAAGGCTACTGAAATTATGTTTCTAACAATCCCAAACCTGGTCTTAATGCAAACCCTTTGCTTTTGTGTTGAAGAAGGGCTACCATACCTCAAAATGTAGTAAAAACTCTATCTTACCATTTTGCCATGGACTCCTGGACCCAGAGACTTTGAGAACAGGAAAGAGTCCTAATCTCATCAGATCTCTCTCAGCCCATTTTAGAGATCATGAAACTGATATATAGAAAGATTATATAACTCTGTACACATCTAATTACTTATAATGGATATCTGACACAATAGCTGCAGTACCAGAGAACTTATAAAGACATTCAAAATGCCTGATCTTAATTAAGGGCATTGATCACATTGCCTCCCTGAACAGAGATGGGATTACTTAGGTTGCTATATTTCTCCCTTGCCAGGTATACTACTTCTCATCTGGTATAATTTCTGTATCACTCACCCACAACAGACTGAAGTGGCCGTTAGCTTCGTGAGAGCTCAACGACCAGCAAAAGCTAACCTGTCCCGTCTTTGACCCAATTCCAGTGGTACACATCCTGCTACATCCTCTATTCTTATTGATGAGAGGGTTAATGAGTACCTTTTGCTGGGAGTGTTATGTCCCCCAGATCCCTTGTAATTGTTATAATGATTTTGGTGTATCAATCCATTTTGCTGGAACTTCTGGTCAATTATTGTTGAATCTCATAATTTTCACACTCTATGAATAGTTTCTTGCTGAAGATGACTGACCTTTGTTTTATGAGATGGGTCAAAGCAGTGGGATTGAGACTCAGAATATTAATAGTTGATAAGCACAATTACCTGTAGCACTGCAAATTCTGTGTTTAATGTAATTCATTACTTGTGTTATTTTATGCCTCTCAGTTCAGCTCGAAATAGTCATTAGATGGACAACGGCAGTACCTAGTGTGATACTCTCTCACCGGGGCCATTTAAATTGTTCAGAGCCCAGAGGCAGGTTAAGATCAGAGGCAGCATCTACTTGCCTCATTAGGCATTTGTTTAACCAGCTTCATCAGCTCTCTGTCTCCGAGTTAGCACTGGAACCTCAGACTTTAATAATGAACACAAAGTGGTGGAAGACTGGCCCGATCTATATTGATCACTAATGAAATCCTGGTGCTTTCAAAAACTCTTCAATAATTAAACCAGGCAAGACACACACCGGGTTTAGTTTGCAGAGTACTTAAAGCAATTGAGTAGGATAATTGATGATTAAAACACAAAGGATCTGCAATTTGTCCCCCAGAACAGGAATTAGAACACTAAAGAGAATACACAGGCTCATAAATGAATGACAGTACACACATGAAAATGGGTTGACAGGTTCAAAGAATTATAAAAGGTAATTCATTGTCAGTATAGATAGAATATAAAATATTTCGGCAAAATGAATTTCCGTTTTAAAGTTTGCAAAAGAATCAGGATTTTCTGCCCCTCTCTCTTTGGGAAGGATACTATAGAAAAAAAATATAAATTATCCAAAAAAGCTCTGTAATATCACCAGAAAGACACTGAAAACTGACTGAAGCTCTTAAGAGCAACCAGGGAATATAGTGTCCAGTCGTATTTTCCTCCCACTTACTTTAGATTGTCTTAGTTTAACAGAGTATCAAGCCTTTGTGATATTACTGGAGCTGCCTTCCTTGGGTAATCATTTAAGTCTGCTTTTCGAGAAACTCTGCGTGGGGCCGGAGGCAGCTAAGGGAGCAGAAGGACGAGAAGATGGCACTCTATGGCATTGCCACAATGGAAGAAGCCACCAACTACCACCACCATTAAAATAAAACAAAAACCTTGCACAAAATTAGAGCACCCTTGATAAAAGACTGCAAACAGTGCTGAATTTATAATATAACGACAATGGAAAAGAATGGAACTTGCTTTGCTTGCTAAGATGACGCTCCTGTTCCACTAACAGTCAGCCTGATGTTGCCTTACCAGAGAGGTGATGGATCTGGACCCAGCCATGCAAATCCTGTACCCCATCTCCCTCACGCTAAATAACAGTTGTTTGCAAGCGAATAGCCATCACTGGGTAAAGGGCTCACTGGACTATCTGGAGATTAAACTCACAGCTGTGTTCTCTTTAAAATCAGCCGCTGAAGAGACTAAGCTAATTCATAACTCCAATATACACACGTACCTTACTTTAAGCAAACTTGCTTTCATTCAGAATACGTCAAATATTCCTCCTCTATTAGCACTCCTGTTTTTTTTTTTAATTTATTGATTATATATCTATTTCCTTGTTTTATTGTCTTTCTAACCTTTACTAGATTATAAACTCTCTGGAGGTAAAGTCTTCATCTCTTTTGTTCATCACTCTCTAGTGCCTAGAACCGTGTCTGTTAGAGGGCAAGAGTTAGATAATTGTTGATTCAGTCACTCAATCTATAATCAAAAGAAAAATAATGGCAGATAGGTTAATTTTTAAAATTCTTTCCCTTGATTCAGTCACTCAATCTATAATCAAAAGAAAAATAATGGCAGATAGGTTAATTTTTAAAATTATTTCCCAGAGGATAGTGAAATATGAATAATTTTGTATTTTAGCAATAGATCTGAAGCTGGAAAGAAATAAAAGGTAATCTGTAAACTCTCTTCCAGGGCAAAAGAATTTTCTGTGAGCCAGGAAAGCCTTGGTTAAATTTCAAACTAGAAATCACCTCTATACTTTATCTGCAGTATTGGGCTGCATATCATGATGATCACTAGCCTCCAAAGGCTTTTGAAATATATCCCAAGCTCCAAACTCCTCAGCACAGCAAACCCCAAATTTATGTCCACTTCAGTCTTTGCCATTTCAGTGATAATTTACTACTTGGGCTGGAGATAATAAGCAAATACTGTATATTTCTGCTCACTTACATGGACAAGAGCCTTCAATGACTAGCATATCATTTATTTTATAATACTGTAGCTCTAGTCAAACATTCTTCTCCCCTCACACCACATTTGCATTTGGTGATTTAGTATAAATCAACATTTTTTTTCACTGCCTATTACTGTTGGATTAGCGTGCTTACCGATGCTTTGATTCTCCTGGAGGGAGGTGGAAGGTTGAAGAATATGTGCTTGTGTGTACTGGATGTATATTTGGGAAAGGGGCCTTGAGGTGTGGAGAAGGCATCTCCAGGTATAATGGAGACCCATTGACTTGGTCTTGTAGATTACAGAAAGAACATAATTTGATATACATTTGTTCCCTAATAGTCCATGCTGTTAAATGAATAATATTTCTTAAAAAGTCCCATCTACAAATCCTTTGACGGATGCCTCTTTAAAGGTGATATTGCTGTGATATACAAGCAAATCAAGGCGGGAAAACTTCTACAGCAGCCACAGAAAGTTGTCATCTAACTTTAGCTTGAAAACCTCCGGTGATGAAGAATGAAGAAACAAAACGAAGTAGAGATGTAGAGAACTATCGATGCTTATTTGATGGACTTTTTTGATTGATGTCAATTCATCAGCAACATATTCCATCCATTAGCAAGTTCTACACATTCCACAACCCAAACATCTCCTGGTCTATTTCATCTTCATTGCTGATGGCCCCGTCTATCTTTGTCTACCACTATCATACCTCACCTAGCACACTACAATTGCCTCCTAATTTGTCTCCTTGCTTCTATACTTGCAAACCAGCAATTGGTTTGTCACATGGCAGTCAAACTGATGTTCTCAGAATATAAAACATCTCATGTCCCTTCTCTGCTTAAAGGATCCCAGTGCTTTCCTATCTCACCCAAAATCAAATCCGAATTCCCAGGGACCAAAATATTGTCTGATCTTTACCTATCTTCCCAACCAGCCTTCTTGCTCCCATTTCTGTCCCCGAAACACACTGCTCCCTGCTTCAGGGCTTTGTATATTTAGTTTCTTCAGCTTGCAAAGCTCTATCCCTTATTTTCCATTGGCTAAACCTCATTTTCCACAATAAGAGAGCATTCATTCACTACTCTCTAGAGTATTAACCTCCCTTTCTAACTTGCACAGTCACTCTCTGTCCTATTACCCTGTTTAAGTTCAGAGAATAACTAATGTCTGAATTTTTTTCTTTATTCACAGATTCATTTATTTCCTTATGTATTTGTTGATTGTCTAATTTTGCTTCTAAAATACAAACTTCATCACACCAGGGCCAGGGCCAGTTTTGCTCACCACTTCAACTCCAGTTGTCCAGAAAAGTTTCTGACTCATAGAAGCTGTCCAATAAATGTTTATTGATTGAGTAAATGAATGAGAATTCTAGTTCAATATAACAATATTCTGACAATCATAACTTCCTTACTGTGAAATAAGCCATTTGTAAAGTAATAAATCTCATCATATTTGGGCCTTTTAACCTCTGAAATCTTACATTATCTAGGATAGCTATAGCACTCATCACATTGTATTAAAACTTAAAGTTTGCATGCCATTCTCACTGATCTCTGGGAAGTATGAAGGCATAGCTCATGTATTATTCAATTCTAGAGCTCCTGTACCTATCACAGTAGAGACATTTCTCTATAATGATATATGTTACCGAAGACCTCATATTCTACATAGTACAAGAGATGACAAAGCCAATTTTAAGTAAATTTTTTAACTGAAGCACAAACAGAAAATGTAACAATTACCTGTGGCGTTAACCTGAACTGCCTAGGCAGGCAACTTAGTGTAGCTGAATGTTGCCACAGAATATTTTACTAATGTCCAAAAAACTACAGTTAAGGACTTCTAGCAGGCACTGAAACAAAACAGATGGAAATGAAGATCCAAGACAGGCTGATGGTAATGTGGACTTGGAAGGAAGTACGGTTTGCCACTGGTTGAACAAAGCTGCTTGAGCCTATCTGGGGAGGAAGCCCTCCTTGCTTGCATTCAGTTAGAATGTTCTGGAAGGGCTCCCACTGCCAGGGCAGTAGCTGAAATGATGGTTTTTCCTTTTTCTGCTGAAGATTATAATCTATTAACACTTCTCTAGCTCCTTTTGCTTGAGAAAACCACATGTGAATCAATAAAATTTTGCATAATATTGTCATCATTTCCCTACTTGTCAATCATCTATGAGCTAATGTGAATTACAGAAACGTGTGCAAGCACCGAATAGACTTGGTGGTGGTTGAAAGAATGATGTAGTATGACAAGCAGATTTTTACTTAAAGGGCATCTTCACAAGTTTTCTTTGGCTGTCAACACCATATGGAAAAAAAGAGAACGTTTAATTGCTTCACCTCGGAATAATGGAGTGCAGAAATGGACTGATGATCTGAGATATTTCATTTGGAGATGAATAACACAATATCTATCTTTTAGGGGACTTTCTTGTATCATTTTAGCATCCTCATAAAGAAGTTTGGTCTCCATAGACACTTGCATTTGATTTTCTATTTCTAAAGGCTAATCTTAGTGTTGTTAATATTTAAGGAGTTTTGTTGCTCCTTTAGAAAATAGCGTACTTCTATATAATTAATATTATGCACACTATGGCTAGTGATGGTTTTAGAATGCTAGCTTACATATTATGAACTAATCTTTTTGTGAATGTTCTCACCTGTTTTTGAGCAGCTCTTAATAAAATATGACTGATTAAATCATGATGGATGGTGGCCCTTTATTGTTGACCTTTCAAATTATGAATTGGCTTCACCTTCAACACGTTGATTAAATAGCATTCTCCATTATTAAACATTCCTATGTAAAGGCTATGCTATGTTAAATCCATACCCAAGTTTTATGACTTAATAGATGAATTGTCTGTAAGTTAATTAAATATGGGAAAACCTACATGGGAAAATTAAGATCAAAGAGTGGGTATAAGTTTGTAAATAGCCACTACTCATTCTTTTAGGTTGAGTGATTAATGTTAACAAGTGGTTGGGATAGTCCTTGAACAAAACTTTTCAGTCAGTGCTGTGTTTTAGATGAGAGATTATAAATTAATAGAAACCTAAATGATGGTTATGGAGTTCTCTCTTCATCACTTTGAAAAAAGCTGCATACAGCCAGGAGCTTTTGGAGATAAATGGTGAAGAAATGTTGATGCAACATTGAATCATAGATTCTCTGAGTTAAAAGAAATCTTGTAACTCACTTATTGAAACCCCATATCTGATAAATCACTCCCATTTATAAACCTGTTGATATATTTGTCTTTCAGTCCCTTTCAAACACCTCTAGGAACAGGAAATTGGTTATAAAGTAGCATATTCCATCTTTGAATACATCAATCTGTTAGGAACATTTTTCTAAAGCTGACCAGAATCTGTGACTTCACAACTTCCATCTGCTGATGGAATCACAAAAATAAACTGAATCCCACTAAAGTATGACAATTCTTTTTTAAGTAGTTACTCTAGGTAGGAAGAACCCCTTAATTTTTCTATTTTCTTGTATGTACATATGACTTCCCTGTTTCTTTCCAACTCTACTCATAGATACTGATTTATAAAGTCCCCACCTTCCTGCGGAGTTTTCACCCAAGTATACGCAATTTTTAAATATTTCACTTATGTCCTGCCTCCAACTAAACACAGTACAAGCTACTCTCATTAAGCTGGAAAGCTTTAGTTCTGGAAATCGCTTTGTATATAAAAGTGTATAAAATGAAACATGTATAAAATGTATTCCTCTACTTTTCACATTGGCAAAAACAACAACATAACAAATTATCAATAGCCACATTAGAACAGGGAATAAGAAGCACAACTTAGAAGAGAGAATGCTATAAGCACATGATGAATGAGCAAATGCAATAGTGCCTAAACTCTCAAAATTGAGTTTTGTAGGATCCAGGTGGAGCTGAACTCACACAAAGACATGGAAAATGAAAACACATATTGCTCAAGCTGACTGCACTCCAGGCATGAACTCTCCAGTCTAGACTGGAGTGGGGCCTAGTAGGAGTGCTCATCTGTACTTCTCAGAGCAAGGCAAGATTCCAAATGCTCACACTCACGCTCTTTGCAGGCTTGTCACAACATTGACTCATGAAGAGCTTGCAGCCAACTAAAATCTTTCCACACACAGACTGCTATTGCTATTTGATTCTATCTTCCCCTTGCTGGCTTTGCTTTTGCTTTTGCTTTGAGTTTTTCTCCCCTTAATTCAAATATGTTGATCCTTACTGTGCTTTATTTTATTAGAATCAAATTCTCATTTCAACATGTTGATGTGGAATTGGATGTCAACACTACTATTCAAAGTTTTTATTACTTTGTTTTGTTCAGGACATGTCAGTGGTCTTAGCCAAAATATCAGTAAAATTAGAATCAGACAGGAGAAAAAACAGAGGTCTTTAGCTATGGACTTTATTCCAAAGAAATCAATTTCTATTTATCACATCAGATTTGAGAATATACTGTTGATATTTCTAAAAAGTAAGTGATCTGGGGAAAAACAAATCAAGGTAGGGTCGAATGTAACCTGTTAATCATCTGCTAGTGAAAGTGCCATTATGAACTTTATACAATTTAATGTCTTATTTCACCCAAGCTTTCTAGACATATTTGTCATCTCATCCTTAAAGGATTGAAAATAATACCATACCTTGCATTTGTTCACAAAAGACTTTATATACGATTTTGTGTATGATGCTCATGAATCTCAGTGTACCAGAGCATACCAGCGGCTGAGTGTCACATGAGCCATGCATTCTTTTACAGACTTCTCAATGAAATCATTTCCTTTATTCTTTTCACCAAGCGTGTTAGAAATAGATGCTTTTGTAAGCTTTTCAATGAAGCAAAGAGAGAATTCCTGAAGGGTAAGATGGTTTTGACAGTTTGATCCGTTTTTCAAGCCGTAAGCACTGAAAGAATAAACAAACAAATAAACAAAACCTGTCAGGTTGGCTGTCAAATATAATTAGACTATAATGGCTGCTGTGAGACCTCAGTTTATTTCTAGCACAATGAGCTGGAGCAGCTTTTCACTGCTATTGTGCCAGTGGTGGATTTAACAGGCCAGGCATGTGAACCTAATTAATGGGACAGTCCTTTCTTTTCACACACAAAGAATATGCCAAAGATTCTCCTCACAAAGATGGCCCAGGAATTAAGGTTTGGTGTGAAGCAATATAAAAGGCCTGACCTTCACAATCAGGAGCCTAGAGTTGTCACCTTTTCTCTGCCAGTACCTGGCTTGGAAAGTTTAGGCAAGACATCCAAACACAAGGTATCTCTACTTTCATATCTTTAAAATGAGGGTCTTAGACTGAATTATCTTCTTCCTGGACAGCTTTAAATTCTTTTATTTCATTCATTATCTGAGAGCCTTAAAAATCAATCAGGCATTAAAGAGAGAATAAATATTCAATTGACTCTAGTTTTATCTTACCTTTCATTGGACATTTTGCCTGTGGTGGAAATCAATATTATTTTTTGTTCTTAATCTAGGAGGATAACTTAGAAAGGGAAGTAAGGAAGTGGCAGCAAAAGTTGGAGAGAAAAAGAAAGAAGATTAAAAGATGCCTTTTCCCTTAATGAATCTAGAAATACCATGGAGATCATTTAAGTAACAGATCTCTAATTATTATACACAATTCGGAGTGAAAACACTCCTGCAGTTCTACTTTACTGAATGAAAATGGTTAAAACCTGTGAACCCAACAGCTATCACTTTCCCTCTTCCTTCCTGATATCACACCTTGCTGGTGGACCTGATTCAAAGAGGCCTATGAAAGCCAATTGTTCAATTTCCAGGAATTTTGTAAACCTCTTATGAAACATAGACATTAGTAAAAGTCAAATTGTATAAGCTCACAATTAATTCCATTAAAAGCAAGGTAATGAAAGCTCAAAACTTATCACTCCCTATTATCTTACTACCTTGTACTATTAGCTATGCTCTTGTGTTTATTTAAACTTACTGCATCTGTATAGTGGAAATGCTAGATAGTGGCATGCTACTGCACATCTCATCTCAACTCCACATTCAGTGCCGTCATGTTGGTAGCAGGAAAATGGCAATGTTGGGAGTATTCACACCATGGAAATAGGCAAATGCTATAAATCAGGACAATTTATTGTTTTGTTGATTATCTATACTTAAGAGAGTGATGGAAAAATGTTAATAATGTAGGTTAAATTTAAAAGTGTGTCAATCAATAGCCATTGCATTATGAAAAGTGCAAAACATTGAGGAATTGTCTTTCTGGTATTCAAAGATTCAACAAAGATGTCTCTCACATTATTGACAAACAGGTGAACTTCTGACATGCATCATCAGTGTTGTTTTGCTTTTACAGCACTCATTAACTCAAATGAAATTATCATCTAATATTCATGTCGAATTATACTCATGAGCTGCAACCATAGTTTGATTATGGATATAAAGTTTGGAAAAAATCAACAGACATGTTCTGTGTGAATCAATTAGGTATATGGGATTTGCAATAAAAAATACTCTATATATTACTCATAAATACTATGCTACACATCTTTTATATCAATGGAATTTATAATACATTTATGTATATACAAACGTGTGCCCTCTCTTCTGACAGCCATTTGTCAATGATATACTCCTAAAGCTTAAAATAGTGCTAGTACACAGTAGGTTTTCAATAAATGCTACGTCAATAAAAAATAAGAGCCAGAGCTATATTTTTTCCATAAAAATTTATTTCCAGTGCTGACCTTAGTATATGACCCGTAACTGACTCTCAATAAGTATTTGTTGAATGAATGAATGAACTGCCTAGTATCTAGACATTGCTTAATGGATCCTTGACGGCTGATTAATTATTTATGTTTTTGGTCTCTTTGACTATCTAAGATAATTCTGATGCAGGTTATTTGAGGATGGTAGTTGCAGAAACACTGGGCTAAGGACAGGGGAGAAAAGTTAGAAAGAGAGGAAATCCCCTTGTGACTTTTCTCATCTCTCCTTTATCCTAGAGTTTCTGCTTGAGTTGCAAGTCAAATACATGATGTCTATATACATCAGCACCATGTGCTTTACATCTTGGATGTTACTGCTCAGTAACAGATGTGAGACACCTCGCCCAAATGCACAAGGTGTCTTCCCTAGAAAACAAAAGACAACCACGTGCAGCTTTTCATCCACCATCATCCACTTCCAGGTTCCAGTTCAATATAGCATCAGCTCTAATGTCAGACCAAGAAAGAATTTGTGCTTGGCTTCATGTGACTATATTTAAGGGACATTTATTTTATATTTGGGTACACAATATTAATTTTCTTGAACTTACCAAAGTGGCGATTGGCTATCATAAAACATTTCTACTTTTCTTATTGAAGCTTAATCTTTTCCTCCCTTCCTCACTGTCTTTTTTCCTTTTCTTTTCTCTTCTCATCCCCTCCCCCTCCTTTAAGTCACTTTTTGCTTCCCTTCACCCCTGCCTCTCTTTCTTTCCTTTCTCGCTTGTCCTCTAGTGAAACTGTGGCCATGTGAGTGTATGAGTGACAGCAGGCACCAGCATCTCCCATGTTATACACGGGGTTCTGAGCACAGCATGCCTTTGGCCCAGGCAGGTGGGGGAGCTGAGAGATGCAGGCTAGCCATCTGGAGATGAACATATGGGTGGTGTGGCATACATTCTCACGATTGGCGGCTGGGAGGATCAGAAATGGAAAAGGGAGGTTTGATTCCTCTTAATCAAATTAACAACAAAAAAAATTAGAATTTGAAGGGAGTACCAATATGAAGAGATCCCAGTTTAAAGGAGAGGCATAGTTTTCCTAAATATTCATATATGGCTGCATATTTAAAGTTTTTAAAATTTAGAATTGTTTTCATTTTCATATAACTACCAAGTGACTTTCTTCTCTTACATTTTATCATCATCATCATCATTACTATTATTTTAATAGCTACGATATTATCAGCTTAATGAAAAACTAATTGTTTAGTACAGTAGTTCTATGAATTGTAAGATTAAGAGAATCACTTTGGGAACTTTTTTCCTTTCTACTGATAGGCAGATTCCAGCTCGGATAAACTGAAACAAATTCTTGGATAGTGGGTATAAAATAGGCACAAAATTGTGTGAAAAATGAAATAGTCTTTTTTTTGTTTTAAATCCTCCCTAGATTTATTCTAATCATTAGCCATCTTTGGTACATGTTTTAAAAATTCTGGCCTAGGAGTCAGAGAGCTGTGTTTCAGCTGTAACTTTGATCTGTCCCAGAGCTTCAGGCAAATAATTTAGGCTTCTTGGGACTCCGTTTCCTCATCTCAAAAACAGAGAGACCAAAATAAAAGATCTCTGTATTCATAGATTCTGTGATGGAGTTCACCATAGTTGAAATGGAGCAAAACGGATAAAATAGAACTATTGTATTGTAGACTAAAACAAATTAGGAATTATGTAAGAAAAATTAAATAAGTTGCCTGGTGAAACAGATTAGAGTGGCTAGTCTTATAATTACCAGAAATCATTCCATGTTGGCTATTTTATTAGCTAATCTTCTGTCTTCTACAAATTGAATGAACAGGGAAGTTAAGTGACATGGGTAGAGAAAAAAACATATTTATTTCCTAAAGTGTTGGGTTCATTTCCGTGCACATCATTTTCAGAGTTACCTATACTTTATCTAGACTATGAAAAGCATGCTCAGGGAGGGATGAGCAAGTTATAAGGGGTCACAAAAATATTTAACATGAAGATTGACTGAAGAAGTGAAGGTCATTATTCCTGAAGTAAAAAGGTCCAAGTTGGAGTGGGAACCATGATGCTTATCCTCAAAGATCTGAAGAAATATTAGGTAGAAAATGAGTTACACCTCTTTTATGTGCACTAAAAGAGGTTCGCTCATTTATTCCATAAATATTTATTGAGTAGAAATTATGTGTCGGACAATAAGCTAAATGCTATGGATCAGAAATTGAGTGAGAACAAATATGGCACCCACCTTCACAGAAATTTCAGCCCAGAACCTAATAAATCTTAGAATTAAATATAAAATTACAAATGTGATAAGAGTTTTGTAGGGAAGAAATTGATCTAGTTAGAGAGGTCAGGAGGTATTTCCCGAGGAAGAAACAATTGAACTGGAATCTGAAACATGAATGAATAAGAAGGAAATAACTTTGCAAAATCAATTTTGGGAATGTGTATATGTGTCTGTGCTTGAGGGTACTGCTGAGTGGAAGAATATTCTAAGTAGAAAAACTGTATGTGTTAAAGACTTATAATAGGAGAGACACAGTCTGATTGAGAAACCAAACAGGTGGTTGGGACACATAGATGGAAGAAGAGTGTGGAGTGATTTGAGGCTGTAAAAGGAGCTAAAAGATTTAAGATTTTATAGGTCATATTAATTGTGACCAGAATCCACTGAAGTGTTTCATGAATGGGATGGAGCATGTGATATCATTATATATTTATTTAGATAAATGCAGTGTAAGAACCGTTAAAAGAGACACAAAAGTGGCTGTGGATTAACCAGTTAGAAAGCTTCCCTCTCCACACAAGAGATAGTGAAAACTTAGTCTTGAGTAGTGATGACGGCCATGGAGATGGAGAGAAGTGGGTATATGCGTGGGATATTTAGGAATGAACTGCACCAGACTTTTCTGTTGAACTGCACAGTGAGAGAGAGAAAGGGAGGATGTCAAGGAGGAAAGGAGGACACTTGGGTTTCTGGCTTGTACAGGGGTGGATAGTGGTGTTTTTGTCTTTCACTGAAAAGATTACACTACACTGTAGGAGACCAGGTTTGAAGACTCATGTATCGAGATTATGTGTTGAATGGAGTAATGCTGAGTTCACATGCCATGTTCGAAATTTTTAAATCACCGAGTCCTTACACACATACAGTGCAGACAGTCAAGTCACAGCTCAGTATTCATAAAAGCTGGAGCTGCTGGGAAGTCTGGGAGAGAAAGGGCAAATGAAGAAAGATCTTTGCAAATGCTGCTTGGCTCTTGTTAGTCCTGATCTTGTTTTAAACCTATGCTGAGACAAGCATAAATGGAGCCTTCAGCAAATATTCAGCAAGAATCCAGTGTGACATTACTCAGAGGTCTGTATTCAAGGTTGAAAGTGGTGCTGGAAAAAATAAGCTCGTCTGTGTCTGCCTTGTTTGGCACTAAACTTCAGTGCCTGCTGATAATTCAAGCTGTTAATAAAAAGAGGGCAACCTCTTCCCCCCACCAACAATGAAACAAATGAGTAAAACACCATAGGAAGAAATGCATAAAGCAAAACAAGGAAAGAAACAGCTGAGAAAGGAGAAAACAAAGTCAATAAAAGCTATCGATCCAGGATGCTCTACGAATGTAAACATTCAATATTGAAAGGAAAACAGAAACATAATTGTAGAGGCTGTTTAATATTTGCACAGCCTTCATTAGGCTGCTCACTACAGCTAAAATTTCTCAAGAGGCCTCCTTCATAAACACAGTGTACCTACAGTTTAAACAACGTTTTCTCCGGTTGTCTTAACCACTGAATAAAATAGCACTGAATTCCCATTGACCGCTAGGACCTTAAAAAGTTCCGTTATTTAAAATAGAAATTGTAGGACACTTGTGAAGTTTCTCTGTTGGTACACAATTCTACTTTCAATATCTTCAAGTTTTTAAAATGTTGGTATTTGGCAGTCCTCTGTGCTGTGGGAAAAATTATAGCACGTCCTTCTCGAATATCTTGGGTTTATGACAGAAAGACATCACTAAGAAATCAACCATTCTCCAGGTTGGATATTTTCCAGTTTTCCTTCAGAAATAGCAACTTCAAGCTTTTAAAATAATCATTTCTTTGGTGGCCTATACGCTGTTAAATCATGCAAATAATTAATCGAGGTAATTAAACACATAAAGAAACACTTGCAAAATTTTCTACTGTGAAAACTAGCTAGAGTTTTACAGTAAAATGCAATTAATGCAAAATAAAAGTGAAGAAGTATATATTGAGATTCTGCCTTATGTGTGATAGTACCACAACTGGGGAAATTTTTTTAATTGTTCTTTTTGAGGAACATGACAACAAAAGGCCATAAACATTTATTATACTAATTGATCAATTTGGTATACTTAATACTGAATCAAATTATTCTGTCCAGCTTTTAGACATATCTTCAATTGAGGAGGAAGACCTACACTGAATTGCAGAAGGTAAGAAGTTTTTTGAAGAAAAAGGGGTAAGTCGCCATGTTGATGACCCTGGCGGTAGGCAAGCTGTTTTAAAGCTTTGCGCCCTGGGAAATAAGCTCATTTTCCCCTCCTCCAGGTCATCCTTGACCCCCCACCCCCCAGTAAAAAGTAGCCCAAAACCCCTACCTGTTTCCACCACTTTCTCTTCTACTAGCCTTCATTCTTAACGGCAGCCATCCCGATCGACGTTAAACTATGCACTTTTTCTTTCTCAACATCCCTTTCTTCTATTAGAACTGACTCTTGTCATGTTTCTGATGTTCTGTTTCCTAGACAAATGACTAGCACTTTGTAGAGATCAAACAATAATTTGGGGGGAGGAAAACACTCGTTATGTGTCAGGCACTGTGCAAGATGCTTTATATACATTTTCCCGATAATTCCTTAATATGCTTAGCTTTTAATAAACAATAAAACTAATTCTGTTAAAATGAAACAAAACGCTCTTCTAACATAAAAGTTTGCTTACATTCCAGTTAAGTCCATCTAACTCTATTGGTTGAAATTGTTCCAATGAGTGATTTATTAATAAATGTCTATTTGACTAAATTGACTACCTCTACTGAGAATTCAGTCGAATACATCATTAGAATAGAGAAACAAATATACTTTATTTATGTCTGTATCCTTGGTTTCTGAAATTCAGGAGGTACGTAATAAATGTTTGTTGAATGAAAGAATAAATAGCTATATCTAGTTCATATTTACAGCTACAGGTGTACAGTTACTCAGACCCATGAGAAGAAAAATATCTAACTTAAACCTGTCCTTACTGCTTATGTCTGGGATCAGAACTCTGCACAGACACTTATTTACGAATACAAATATTCATTAAATGTGTCAGTGAGAAAAATACAGTACACAGTAAATATAAGTGACAAAAATAAGTAAATTCTGTGAATGACAACCCTCTAAAGTAGGTGCTATGACGTAAATTCTAAATTGTGTCCCTTCCAAATTCACATGTTGAAGCCCCAACCTTCAATGTGATTCCGTTTGGAGACACGGTTTTTAGGAGATAATTAAGGTTAAACGAAGTAATAAGGATAGGATTGTAATTCCAGAGGATTGGTGCCCTTATAAAAAAAAAAAAAAAAGGCTTTCTCCCTCTGACTTATTTCACTCAGCATAATACCCTCAAGGTCCATCCATGTTGTCACAAGTGACTGGATTTCATCATTTCTTATGGCTGAGTAGTATTCCATTGTGTATATATACCACATCTTCTTTATCCATTTATCCCTTGATGGACACCTAGGTTGCTTCCAAGTCTTGGCTATTGTGCATAATGCTGCAACGAACATAGGGGTGCAGGTATCATTATGCATTCGTGTTTTCAAGTTCTTTGGATAAATACCCAGCAGTGGGATAGCTGGATCATATGGTAGATCTATTCTTAATTTTCTGAGGATACTCCATGCTGCTTTCCATAGTGGCTGCACCAGTTTGCTCTCCCACCAGCAGTGTACGAGGCTTCCCTTCTCTCCACATCCTCTCCAACATTTGTTGTTTCCTGTCTTGTTAATCAAATACTGTATGATCTCACTCATAAGTAGAAGATAGAAACAACGACAAACAAACACATAGCATTGGAGATTGGATTGGTGGTTACCATAGGGGAAGGGGGGGAGGGCAAAAGGGGTGATTAGGCTCACATGTGAGGGGATGGACTATAATTAGTTTCTGGGTGCTGAACACGATGTCATCTACACAGAATTCGAAATGTATTATGATGTACATCCAGAAAAAAAAATTAAATTAAAAAAAAAGAGTTTGGAGATCTCTCTCTCTTTCCCCACACACACCCACCAAGGAAAGGCCATGTGAGAACACAGCCAGAAGGTGGCTTCTGCAAGCCGGAAAGAGAGGTCTCACCAGGAACTGAATCAGTGGACACCTTCATCTTGGACCTCCAGCCTCTAGAATTGTGAGAAAGAACCATCTGTTGTTTAAGCTGCCCAGTCAGTTGGTATTGTTATTCTCCCCACTATATTGATGAAGAAATTGAGGCTCAGAGAAGTTAAGTATTTTGCCTGAAGTCATAGAGCAAGGAAGTGGCAAAGGCAGGATTTGAACTTAGGACAATATAACTCCAGAGCCCATCCTATTAACCATTTATACGGCTTCCAGGCATCAAAGGTAAAGGCGTGCAGTTAGAAAAATAAATGTGTCATGAGGAGGAATCATAGAAGAATGAATATGAGCCTAGAGAGGCAGGGGAAAGCCAAACCAGGCAGGGACTTTTGAAAAAAAAGTCCTGTTTTCCTAAGAGCAAAAGGAAGCCATTGAAAGGGCTTAAGAAGGAGCATGATGAAGGAGATGGGATGATGGATGAGATGTGGACTCTGAAAAGGCCACTCTGGTTACAGTATATCTGTTAAAAATATTGAAAAGACTTGATGTCAACAGTGAAACAAAAATGGTCATTTGGAATCTTCTTGAAATTCTTATCTTTTCCATGAGTCAGCTCACTGTTTGACCCGCCACTAAAAGGATGGAACCGTTTTAATAAGGCCAAGAGGTGCAACTTCTCCAAAGACGGTTAGAAGCATGAGGTTTACCTGCTTAAGCAACTCAGTTGCAGGTAAACGTAGTGTATTATTTTCCCATTTTTATCATAACAAATTACCACAGTGTTACCAGTCTAAAACAACTGAAATTTATTACCTCACAGTTCTATAGGGATCCAAGTTCAGGTCAGCATGGCTTGACTGGTTCCATTAGTGCTACACAGTCGTAGAAATGAGGTCCCCATTTCATTACTGGCTATCTGATATGGATAATGCTTACCTTCTGGAGGCCATCTTTCCAGGCTATTGGCCCCCTCAAAGCTAACAATGGCGTGTCTTTGAATCTCTCTGATTCTTCTCTTTCTGCCTTATCTCTCCAATGCATCTCTTCTGCCTGAATATTCTACCTTGGTCTTCTGCTTCTAAGGGCCCATATGATTACATTGGACCCACCAAGATAATCTAAAATAATCTCCTTGAATTAAAATGAGCTGATCAATAATCTTAATTCCATCTGCAAAATCTCTCCAAGGCAGAAACCAAATTAGAGTTTGTTGAATAAGTTGTGGATCAGAGTCTTGGGGGACCTCTTTAGAATTCTGCCTACCACATATGGTTTCCATTTTCTATGCACACATCATTTAGAATTAACTGTATAGCTTGGAGGATGTTCTTGAACTGATTTTTTTCGCTTAATTTTAGTCACTATAAACACATATTTTTTCATTCTTCCTTTAGTCATAAAACAAGAGTTATATAAAAATGTATTCTCTTGAAAGAAATCATAATTTCTGATGCTAGAGGTGGATATGTCATTACATTTGGAGCCAGTGTATATGAATAAAGATTGAAAGCTTAGAAATAAATTTCTTAATATGATAAATTAAGATATTCCACTCATTCCAATTATCTTTCCAGCAACTCATCATTCCTCTAGGATTTCATTTTGCTATTTCAGATACAAGTGACATATTTTATTCAGTCAAACCAGCATTAATAATTTCATAGCAAAATATGACAAAGAAACAAGTGCACTTTAGATGATAGATGATGGAACTTGGAAGTAGAAACAAATTCTGATTTTACTTCTTTACTACCTATGGCAATACCTCTAGCGAAGAAGGGGGCAAAGGTATGGCATGGTAAATGTCTGCATCCTAAAGCGAGGAATAATTGGTAAATATTAGTTTTTTATGTCTTCATGCTGCATTTAAATCAATCTTTGCAAAAGCATTAGATGCTTCAGAGATGCCCTTAAGGTAGCTACCAAATGATGTGTGTAATTTTGAAGGAGTTAATGTGTATCCCTTGGAAAGTAGCTTATCCGAAGGTAACCAAGGTATTTGAGATAACATTGCTCTAAAATCCGATAAACAATTCTATGTACAGATAAAAGAATAAATTAAGTATTATTTAATGGATTCCAAATCTAAACTACTTTACCTCTAGGAAAAAGTAAGCAGGTAAGATTTAGTGAACAGCTAAACATCTTTCTAATTTCAAAGAGCTTTGAAAAATTAGTGAACACTCCAACAACTAATAGGGAATTAAATTTCTCTTTCCTAAAACAGAAACAATAAATCTAGGAACCAGTACAAATAGTTATTTTTCAATTTGCCCTACAGTGCTCCTAAAGTCATATGTCTCATGTTCAAAGTGAACAATGCCTCTATGCTCTCTGTAGGGGATCAGAAATAATGCAGAGGAGAGGCTAATTACATGGTCATTATAGAATGTGCAACATGTTGATTGATTACTAAACACTAACGTCTATGCAAATAAGGAGCTGAAGGCCAGAAGTTATGAAATACAAGAAGAAAAATGAGGTCAAGAATCCCACATGAGTGTCCTCAATTCTGACTCTTTAACCAGTAAGTGTGTAGATTATAGAGTTTAGTTATGTTTCATTTTGGAAGTTCATGTTAAATACACAATGTAACTAAAAGGGCATCAAATTGTTTCTCACATATTGCATGAACATTGTGCATAAGTTTTTAGAAAGCCGTTGGTGGTCATATAGGAAGATATCTTTATCCTCAGGCAAATCCATGTTGCTTTCATATTGCTTTAAAAAAAATTTACAACTTCTACCATCAACTCCAAAGTATATTCTTTTCCCAAACAGGCAGGTGATTTCTGAGCATACATTGCCTATAATTCTTTTAGAAAATCCAAATGCATTCATGTTTATCTAGTATTTGTATAAAAATCACTCATGTTTTCATACTATAACTACTTAACACTAAGAAATGTATAGGTAACTGACAGTATATGTCTCCTCATATACAGCAAAGTTTACATTTTGGCTTAAAAAATGTAGGTCAATTCACCAATACTTTGATGAACAGAGTAGATTCAATTTATCTCATAGACTGTGTCTATCAGGTATCCTTGAAGTTGCTTGCTCCAAGTCTTACTCATGAAGTTGAAATGATACATAAATATATATATCTTCCCACTCTTTAAATGAAACTCAAACCCAAGGATATTCAATGAGCAATGCTTGCAGCCTACAAGGAATTTAATAACAGCCCTGGAGCCAACCACTTTATAATATCTTTAGGCCTTACTTCTGTCAGAGCTCAGAATAAATCAGGGGAGTGAACTGGTATTTATGCCTTTCCCGATCTCCTACCAAGCTCAGGAGAACAGCCGGTTTTACTCATACCATTTTTCGAGCTGTTAATGCCCTTACAAAATAGGACTGTGAAAAAGATACAGAACCTGAGTGAGCACAATCTCGCAACACCATTTTCTGAAAGAGGAACACATTCAAGAAAAAAACTGTTTTATAATGCATACGTTCCCTCTAAGATTTCCAAATTTGTCATCTTTGCCTATTAGTAGACTGAATAAAATCATGGCTATTTTACTAAAGGGGCAGAATTCTGTGGAAAATCATACAAAGGGGAAGTGAGGTGTATTCATGAGAAGAAATGTGTTCTAGTTTCAGTGTAGAATAACTTACAGACTGCTAAACATTCCTCTGACAAAGTTCTGGCATATATTCCAGGTAAGCTAACAATTTACAGACAGTCTGATGACATAATTAAGCATATACTTCCCAGAGAAAATCGTTTTGGTGTGAATCCTGGATCCACTAATTACTAGGAATGTGACCTAAAGCTGTAAATATGAGTAATAAAATATTTGTTTGTGGAACTGTTGAGGGGATTAAATTAGGTAATATACATGAAGCATTTGATAGAATGCTTGGCGTATATTAGGCACTCAATAATGTTAGTTAGTAATAATGATAGAAGTGAAAACAAAGCAACTTTAAGACAATAATAGCCAGGTGTTGCAGTCAATAGCAAATGGCCACACCATTGCTGTAAACATTCTTTTTTTAGTGTTTTATATTTATTTCATTTAGGAATTACAACCTGTCTGTCTTTGAAAGTACTCCAGACAAGTTACAAAATAAAACAAAAGAGAGGATAGAGTCAATATGAATAAAATCACATTTAATTATTCTTTCTTTCCTCCTTACTTAGTACAGTGCTTTGCACATAGTTGATGTACAAGTAATGTTTGATGAATAAGCAAATAAGGGTATGGAAAGGTGAGTGAATGTATGCATGCATAAATGAAAAACATTCTGGATCATCTGAAAGATACAGAAAGATTACGTTTTCAACTTCTAACTTGAGCTTATTGCCACATTCTGGCTATAATTCTAAAAGGATAGAATAGTAGGACAAAAAATAAAATATTTAGGTTATCTCATTTTACTTCTCTGCCCAGGGCAAGAAAACATTTTTTTTCCCCTGGCACTAAGTGGAAGGAGAAAGTGGAGAGGGCTCGTGGTACAGAGGAAGAGGATTCTAGATCCCCCTCCTGGTTTTGCCACTATCTAGACACATGACTTTAATCTCCCTAGAACATTGGATTCTTCAGTTGTAAAATGAAGGGATAGGAAAAGAGTATTGCTAAAGTTCTCTTTACTTTCAAGTTTTTGTAAATAATTTAGATAAAAGACATTGCCTAAAGCTACTGTATCAGGTAGTAGGAGTGGATTCTTTTACTAAAAACGCAATCTTCATATGTCAAGTCTGTTCTACTCTAGTGGGATGTAACTTATGATTCTGAGATCCTGGCCACTGTTGTGACAAAGGATCATTCCTTCCTTGATTAGCTGGAGAAAACAAAACTCAGACTCTGGATACAACCAGACTGACTTTCAATACCAGCTCTTGCTACTTAGCTGTGGTCAGATAATCTCTCTGTTCCTCCTCATAATTATCTTGTAATAAGAGAATAACAATAGTATATACTTTCTAAGCTTGTTTCAGGGTTAAATGAGTTACTGTAATGTGTTTAGAGGCGTGGCATTTTTAGTGTCAATAAATGTCCACTATTAATATTGAAGCTCAGAGTTGGTTAGAGGAGTTTTCCAGAAGCACGAACAGCTGATTTGTGTCTTCAAGCCTATCCTACTAGACACAAGTCCCTTGATGGCAAGAGCTATGCCTTTATTTACTCTTCAGTGCTAATTTACAACAAATATTTGTTGAGCTCCATCTATGTCCCAGGAACTGTATAAGTACAGATGATGCATTAGTGAGCAAATTAATAGATGGATCCTGCCCTCAAAGAGCTTGTGTGGGGCAGAAATGAACAAGATGATCCAACAAGTAAATATCTTACTACTTGACTTCATTTGTTTTAGTTTTATAGTGACATGCATAGTAAGTATAGGAGTTTATAACCAATTTTATGCTTATATATATTTAAGAAAAATATAACAAAAACAAATTTTAATCTTTAAGAGTTTACATATATTACTTAAATTAATGCGTGCATTGCTCTGTCTCCTGCCTTCGTATTTAGCCTAAGAAAACCAATCTGGCCCACATTTTTCATGACGGCCTTGGAAAACCTCTCTTGAATACTAAAGCTGAGTATTTATCCATTCAACTAGAACTACTCAGCACTGTTCTAAATACTAAGGATGCTTCAATGAACAAGACACAAAAGATCTTTATTCTTGAGGAATTTATATTCTATTTTGGAGAAACAGACAATTAACCAGCAAATAAATGAATACATAAATAAGCAGAAGAACTATCTTGCAGTGAAAAGTGCTTTGCAGAAATTTAAAAACTAGGTAAGTGATAATGTGATATCATATGCCTGGGTGGCTGTGTCAGGTTGAGTGATTAAGAAAACGCTTCTTGAAGGAAGCGACATTTGAATTGAAAGCTGATTGATGAGAAGGAGCCATTTGTGAGAGGACCTCGTGGAGGAAAAGAAGCCCAGGCAGAGGAGGCAGCGAGTGCAAAGGTCCAGAAGTGGGAACTTCAAATGTTGGAGCAGTAGAAAACTCTGCGAGGCTGGAAGAGGTGGCAGCAGACAGAGGGAGAATTCGGATCATATAAGACTTTGTATGTATAGAGTAGGGAATAGAAGTTTTATTCTAAGTGAAATACATAGCCATCGAAAGTTTTTAAGCCGGTAAAGGGCTAAATAACATGTGATTCGAGAAGACTTTTCTGTAATTTAAAAAGACTATAAGGAGTGTAAAAGGGCAAAAAAGTAGAAAAAATAATTAGGAAGTTGTTTCAGTGCTTCAGGTGACATATGATGGCTGCAGTGGAGATTTTAAAAATAGAAAGGTACGAGTATACTTTAAAGGTAAATTCCGTAAGAACTGCTAACGCATTGGATGTAGTAGGTAAAGGAAAGAAAGAAACTAAGAATAATTATGAGATTGTTGGCTTGGGAAATGAGCCAGAAGGTGGTATTATCTAATCAGATAAAGGCTTACTGGGAGAAGAGCAGGTTGGATGTATAGACCAGCTGTTGACAAACTTTCTATAAAGGGCCAGATAGTAAATATTTTAGTATTTGCAGACCATATCATCTCTGTTGCAACTACTCAACTCTACTTTGCAGTGTGAAATAATATATAGACAAAATGTAAACAGATGGTGTTATCTTATTCCAATACAATTTTACTTAAGAAAATTATACAGAGGGTCAGATTTTAATTACAGCTGTAGTTTGGGAACACCTGGTATAAACAAAAAGTTTTCTTCAGGTCATGTTAAGTTTGAAATGCCTATCAGACATCCAAATGGAAGTACCAAGTTGGAAATATAATTCAGGAGTTCTGAGGACAGGTCAAGACTAAAGGTTGAAATTTGGGATTTGTCAGCATTTCGATTGTGTTGAATTAGAGCCCCAATGCTGAGCAAGCAGATAAAGAAGAAAAGGAGATTCAAGGATAACGTATTGAAACATTTCGATATTTGGAATTTTAAGATCAAGAAGGAGAGATCGGAGAGATAGGAGGAAACCCATCATAGTTTTGTGTCAGTGAAATGAAGGGAAGAAGTGATTTCCAGAAGTTGGATGTAGCCAACCATGTTGAAAACTGCTAAAAGGTTAAATATGATAAGAATAAAGATAGGGCTATTTGATTTGGCAAGGTGGAGGATAGTGATAACTAATAGTTGAATCTCTTCAGAATGTGAGAAGTGAAGAGAGCAATAAAAGACAATTCTTTTACAAAATTTGCCTGGGAAGGGGAGTAGAAAATTTGGGTCATAGTGAAATTTGGGGTCAAGATATGGCTTTTTACTTAAGAATGAATGATGGTGGGAACATGTTGATTAGTTATGGGGAATGAGTCAGCAGAGAGAGAACTAATGAAGGCAGAAGAAAAAGAGGGTGCATGCAATAATAAGTTCTCCAAGAAGGAAAGATGGGTTCAAATCCAGAGCACAAGGGTGTGGAGGCTGACTTTGTCATAGAGTGTGGAGATCTTGGATAAGTCACTTCCCTTCCTGCTTCTGGAAGCCTTCTATAACAGTCAGCAGTGCACTGGAGCCCATTTAAATTGGCTAGAGAGCACCAAGGTGAAATATTCAGGAATTTTAACTTTTGGTAACATGAAATTTCCCATGCTGTCAGTATTTACTACAGTGAAATAGACAAAGCCTACAAATCATTCCTTTTTTTTTTAAAGAAACTGAAGGTGTTGGACTGTCAGTGATCTGACATTCATGTAAAACATAGAGCTCATTAAAGAAATTCCTTCAAGATGTCTTAATACTGAAGTTTCCATTCAAAATCTCACTATTCCAACCATTGTGGGCTATTGCTGGAAACTGGTGCGGAAAGAAACTCTGAAACCAACACACGAACAAGGTTTCAGAGAACTCACTCTTCACAATTAATTGCAGTGTTTCAATATATAAGAGGCCTTGAACTTTGAAAGTCTGAACTGGGGCTGGCCTGGTGGCAAGGTGGTTAGGTTCACATGTTCCTCTTTGTCGGCCTGAGGTTCACAGGTCCAGATCCCAGGCGTGGAGCTTCATACTATTCATCAAGTCATGCTCTGACATCATCCCCTGTACAAAATAGAGGAAGATTGCCAAAAATGGTAGCTCAGGGCCAATCTTCCTCATAAAAAAAAAAAATGTCTGAACTATGAAAATCTGTCTGGAATGAGATTTAATCAGATGCCTATCCTCATGATAGTTTTATTCACACTCAGTGCCTGAGCTTTTGAATTCCAACTGGCCCACAGAATCCAGCTTCCCTGCTTGTGTTGTTGAA
This sequence comes from Equus asinus, assembly GCF_041296235.1. Classification (NCBI taxonomy): domain Eukaryota; kingdom Metazoa; phylum Chordata; class Mammalia; order Perissodactyla; family Equidae; genus Equus; species Equus asinus. Next base: position 26,298,602 of record NC_091810.1, read on the forward strand.
ACATGCCACTTCACATTGGTTGCTGATGCTGATCTCTTCCCGGAGTCTAACTCCATTTGGTTCCCCGAGCTAGGTTTGGGCAGCCGGGTCATCTTTTCCCAGTAGTGATCCCTGTTTTCATCCATTTGGGCTTTGCAACTCTCATCTTGACATTGACAACCTATTATGGACTCAGTGTTTGTGTTTTCCAAAACTGCATATAGTGAAATCCTGACCTCCAATATGATGATATTAGGAAGGGAAGTAAGGCCTTTGGGAGCTAATTAGGTTATGAGGGTGGAGCTTTCATGAATGGGATTAGTGCCCTTAGAAGAAGAGACAGGAGAGTACTTGATTTCACTCTCTGTTCTTGCATGAGAACAGAAGACAAAGATGACAGTCTGCAATACAGGAAGAGTGCCCTCATCAGACAGCAGATCTGCCAGAACCTTCATTTTGGACTTTCCAGGCTCCAAACCTGTTAGGAAGAACTTTTCTGTTGTTTAAGCCACCTACTCTACAGTATTCTTGTTAGAGCAGCCAAAATGACGGAAACTCAACTTATACCAACAATGTTTGATACCCGCTTACCCCAGAAAGCTTCTGTTTTACAAGTGGGAATAATGGCTATAGATGTGAGGCAAATAGAAAGTCAAGCTTATTTTCATATTTAATTACTGGAAAACAAACCAAAAGCTAATTGTTACCAGGTCTTCAAACTCCACAAGGGAAATTCATGCCAGAATAAACAGATGGCCTCCGAGCCTCCTCCAAGAAGCACATCCCACCACAGCCAGGACTCTGTGGCATCCAAGTAGGTGGCATAAAGAAGCTTAGAAAAAGACATTTGGATCTGTGATCCTGCACATTATGGGCTTGCAGGTTTAAAGAAGTTGGCATGTTCTGTGCATCTAAGGCAATTACTCTTCTTAGGATAGAAAAGAGAAGCAGGAGAGGCAAATTAATTCTCCTCAAAGAGCCTTATTCTTCTAATTTTTAATAGATTTTTCTAAGATTTCTCCCTGACTAGATACCTGGTTGAGATAGAGGATAGTGCAATTTGGGAAAACAGATATTTTATCTCTTTTCTCCTCTCCAAAATATCTTTAGATTTCAGATGAAAAAAAAACAATGCAAATATAAGTAATTGCTATTATGTGTTAATGATCCTATTGGTCATACATTGTGATTGAACAATGAACAAAATTTCCCTGCTCCAGGATCAACTACGTCATTCTAATACCTAACAACAGTCTTCAGAAGTGGTGAAAGAAATGAGAAAAAAACATGATCTTCATTACTTTTATTTTTTACTCTTTCCATAATTTTTCTCATTAACCAAGTTTATGTTGCAATTTTATGTTATATAAACTATTGGAAAAATGTGAAAATTAGAAGGAATGGCAAGAGGGGCATCAGTAGGCTTGGAGGGGAAAGAGGATTGGAACTGGAGAATCAAAACAGGTCACAAAGATTGCATTTATTTTCATTAATTCTATCTTTTGTGCTTTCTTGGTGAAAGACTAGGATTCTATAAAGAATTGTGAGGATATATGGAATTATCTGCTTTTTAGAAATGTTATTGATCATTATAAACCATGGCACCTTATACTTCTACATGGCCTGCATTATATAATGTATATTCACATGCATTACATTTTCATTGTTTATATTTTACAAATATGGAATGAAATCCAGAAATGCGGAACAGCTTGGCTTAAGCCAAATAGACAAACAATGACAAAACCAAGAATGAAGTCAGGTCTTCACAACTCAGTATGACTGCTCTTTTCTTTAACTAAGCTAGTAGTTAGAGATTCTAAGCACTTATATTGACATTTATTCATTAATTCAATTAATATATAAGTGATAATTGAGAGCCATCTTGTACTCACTCTGCTAGTACTGAGTATACATGGTGAATAAACACAAATGGTCCTTCCCTCATTGGAGCCTAGAGCCCAGTTGGCTGTAGGGAAAACAATATAACAAGTAAGGAAATGTCCAAAAAATAACAAAACATTTAAGATAAATGTGATTAAAAAATGAGCAGTGTACTCTTAGACAACAAATGGGGTAGGTCTCATTTGAGATGGCAAATGAAAAGGGTAGGTCTCTCTGACGATGTGTAATTTAAGCAGAAACCTAGAAAACGGAAAGAGCCAAGTATGTGAAAAGTGGGCAAAAAAATATTCCAGGCAGAGGGAACTTGTGGCAACGAGAGGGTTGGTATGTTTGGAAACTGAAAGTTGTCTGGTGTGACGAACACGAAAAGAATGAGAGGGAGGGTGTCAGGAAGAGAAGCTGGAAAGGTGATCAGGGGCAGGCGGAAGGAAAGTATTACAGGACACGGTGAGGTGTTTACATTTTACTTTAGTTTCAATGGGAAGCCAATGCATTGTTTCCAGGAGAGAATGACATCATTCTTTTATGTGATCCTCTTAACAATGCTATGAGATAAGTGGGAGAGCTATTATTATAGCTGGTGGACTATAGCATTAACAGATAGAGAGAGTTTTAGGTAACTTGCTGAAGTTACACAGTCATTTAGTCATAAACATCTCATCCAGAATTCCCTGCCTAGCCTGGTAGAAACATCCAAAGTAAACTTTGAGATAAGAATGAACACTTCATGGTTTAAAAATAGCTAAACAATTTCTGAAACTCCACTGTCAAAATACATAAGTCCCAAGCCACAGAGAAGAAGTCAACTTTCAGCAATGAATTGCAGTTCTCTTAGTTTTAAGGAATTTAAAACCAAAGTGCTTGTGTGGGATTTTTGGCAATGTATACACCATTTATAAGGATTGTCATTTCTTTAAAAAGGACATGCAATGTTTAATACGTAAGTTTTATCCACTGCTTAGTATCATGAGGATTAATTAGTTAAAATTACACAAATGTGTTGAAGATAAAGAGTGTTCACATGTTCATGCATCATATTCTTGCTGCTTTAAATCAGACACTCCAAGATTGGAATTTGTTTAGAACTTTTCTCTTCCCTGAAATAAAATTTTAGATTTTCTGGTTTTATTTGTTTCTGTTTCTTCAGTGCCTATAACAGTCTGACTTGAAATATATACTCATTGAATTTGTGTTCCATGAAATAAACTAAAATATGGCTGTAAATGCCCTTTGAAAAAGTAACACTATTAAGGTAGTGATTATTTTGAATTTAATTGCTTTTTTATATCACTGATTATGCTACTTAAACACTGTTAGTTCTCTGCATATAAAGTGGTGAAAATTAACTGACTATATATGTATATGTGTGTGTAATTTATTCAGCACATTGGGAAACAGTGGCAGTATGGGGTGTGGGGTCAAAATGTCAGTGTTCTATTCATTGCCTTGTTTCATCACACATTAGTTTATAAGACCATGCAGAGAAACACCTTAGAACATTCTTTAGAATGTTAAGACATACTTTCAAATGTTCCTAAAACACAGAGATCTTTCAGCATAAAGATTCTCTTCTTGCCCCAACAAAAGATTTGAAATCTTGGTCATTCTGTCCACAAGGATCTCCCCAGTTCACGGTGCCTAGGTTCAAGGCACTCGGTAAATATTTGAAGAATTTGGAGAAGGATTCAAAGAATTAATGAGTAGCCTAGGTTCAGATATGTAACTAAGAATTCTGTTCTGCACATCCTCATACCCTCTCCATTTGTTCTTTATGTCATTTTTCAACAAATGTTTTTTAAAGGGCTTCATGTATCAGCTGGTTTATTAGGCTTTGTGTACCGGGAAGGAAATAAATGTGATCCTTGAAGGAAGCAGCCTTTTAGGGGAGGAAGGTCAAAAATAAGAAAACACACAAATATCATAATCAGAAATTGTAATAATGGCATATGTTAACCAAACTGAGTACTGATGTACAGGATAGAGGAGGATGTGGGAGTCAGGAAAGGTTTGGAAGAAGAGAAGGAATCAGTTATGAAGAGCACCTGGGAATGAGGTCAGGGGTCAGCGAGAGGCTACAAGAAGGCACAATCTTGGGATGTCAGAGAGCAGAAGAGGAAGAGAGTGAGGCTGGAGGTGAGTGATCAATACAGAGTGAAGTATGGTAAGACTGGAAAGGTCAAAAGCTATTAGATAGGGTTGCCTGATAAAATACAGGGCAACCAGTTGTGTTTCAGATAAACGGTGATTTTATCTTGTACAAGCATGTCCCAAATATTTCATGAGATATGCTAACAATTTAATTGGCATTTATCTGAAATTCAAATTTAACAGGGTATTTTTATATATGTATAGTTTGACCCCCATTATTTGTGAATTGACCTGCTCACTAACATTTATTTGTAACCCTCAAAGGCAAGACTCGCAGTTCTGTCACAGTAATTCATGGACATGTGCAGAGTATCAAAAAGTTTGACTCACCCAACACACGCTTTCCCAGCCGAAGTCGAACAAGGCAATGTTCTATCTTCTTCTTTGAGTTCTTATGTGTTCTTTTCAAAGTCTATTTAGTGCCACATTTATTTTTTGCATTTTTGTACTTTTTTTGGTGATTTTGGTGTTTAAACTGGTCCCAAGTTAAAATGCTGTCTAGTGTTTCTAAGCACAGGAAGCTTGTGATGTGCCATAGGGAGAAAATATGTGTGCTAGGTAAGCTTCATTCAGGCATGAATTATAATGCTATTGGCTATGAGTTCAAATATTAATGAATCAATTATACATATATGTATATATAATAAAGTGTCTTTAAAGAGGAGCACACGTAACACAAGGTTATACATTGATAGGTTGATGAAAATATTCCAACCAGAGGCTCTCAGAAACCTCACACTCTATTTCCTCTAGGAGCAATAGTTTCATATTCACTAATTCAGTGTTAACTGCAATTTTATAGACCATTACTATTGGGAATAATGAAAACCAATTGTATGTATATATATATATATATAGAAATATATATAGAAATAGATTGTATATATATATGTGCATGTGTGTATATGTTATGTATATTTATGTATCTACATTTTATATATCTAAAATTCATAACTGTATAAAACATAAAATGTTATAGCATTATCTATAAATATACATATTTATCTATAGGGATACATATTTATTTTAATGCTATATTTATATTTATATTATATATGTTAATATTATATATTTATAAATATAGCATTATCTATAAATATACATACGTGTACATTTATAAATATACATATATATATATACACACACACATACATTTTTTGCTTAATCTGGCAACCTAAGATATCCTTAGAGCCTTTGTAGACCATGGGAAGGAGTTTAGATGCCGTTCCATGTTTTTATATTTGATAAGGAGCCATTGAAGGTCTATCAATGGGAGTTAAAAATGGAGAATATGTTGCGGGGGTTGAGGGGGGATTCGGAAGCAGAGAGAATGAGTACTTGCCTATTGTGGTAGCAAAGGGAAGGAGTGATGATAGACTGGTTTAGAGATAAAGAACTGCTGGTAGAGAGGGAAAATAATTAACATTTTAAAACTTTGCTTATTTATTTTTGAGGAAGATTAGCCCTGAACTGACATCTGCTGCCAATCCTCCCATTTTTGCTGAAGAAGATTGGCCTGAACTATCATCTGTGCCCATCTTCCTCTATTTTATATGCGGGATGCCTACCACAGCATGGCTTGGTAAGCAGTGTGTAGATCCATGCCCAAGATCCAAACCGGTGAACCCTGGGCCGCCGAAGTGGAGCAGGCAAACTTAAGTACTACGCCATGGGGCCAGCCCCTAAACTTTATTTTTGAAGTAGAATAAAACTATGGACATTGAACAGCCATATGCATACATATGAGTGGATAGGTCGGAGGGAGGGTTACAGGTGGAGGTGGTACTATCTATCTCTTTGCGTCATTATGAGATCAAAATGAGATAATACATGTAAAGAAGTTGGGATAATTTACACTCATGGGGAATACATAGAAATGTTAATGCATTCCCTCACTGTTCTTGCTACTCCACAGACAAATCTTATATTTTGCCAAAAATATTATTTGAGAGAAGTTTTTTCATAAAAAGTGAGTTTCCTAGATACTTATTTTTAAACAGCTCATATGACATCTTTTTAGCATCAACATAGTTTTCACATCCATATAAAGCTACTTGCAAGTGGCTTGGATGCCCCCTTAGGTTTAGCAGTATAGGCACATATTTGTCAACTGTCCAAAGATTTCTTAGTATTGCACAGAAATAAGCATATAAATATTCAGATGCTCCTATTCTTGGCCAGCATTAGCAGCATAAGGCACCAAAGCCTGCCGTGTGATCCAAACGTTATAGTCTTTTAATTCCACACTAATGGCTGAGATGTAAGAGCAACCACTTGTTCATGTTCCAGAGTCATCTGCTATGAAATCCACTTGGCAGGTCAAGTTGGAGAAACATTGTAACACAAAATGTTAAATAAAGGTTTGCTTTAAACCTCCATGCTTCCTGGATCTCAAGTTGTTTCCGGTTTATGGGTGATGAATACTGCAAGATCAGATGTTTCATAGACTCTTCCATTTCTAGCAAGCAAATATTGGGAGAGTTCAAAGAATGTAATGGAACTCTTTCCGGATGCCAATATAGGGGATAGACTGTGAGAAACCTGCTTACATTGGATTGGAATTAGCTTTATGTTAAATGAAATTGCTTTACTGAACTAACTCAGTAATTCAACAATTGAATATAAGAACACATAAATGTCTATTCAAACTGTTTGTATATATGAAATGGGTAGCTTAATGTAACACAGTTTTGAAACGTTAAGGTGGGAAGGCAAAGAGAAATAGAGCAAAAAGAAATCTGTAGTTTCTAAATATCTGCCCAAATTTCTCTCAATAAGAAATCTGTAACAATTCAAGGGGAAAAGAAAACATCAATTATGTCTACTAATCTACCCAATCAGTAGAGTCAGAAGGAAAAAGAGTAAAATCCAGCTTGTGCTGTGTGGGTATAGGTACACACACCTGCACATACATAGCGATTGAGAAAATATGGATGGAGTGGGGGATGACAGATGACATTTCTACCAGAGACATGGCGTGCTGCTTTTGCTGACACCCTGTGTCACAACCTAGTATTCCAGTTCAGATAAAGCCTCGTGCAGAGTGACTCTATCTTCATGAGCAACAATATCTCAACAGACTTGGAAGGGCAACACTATTCCTTTCAAGCTTCTGGTAAGGATGTTTAACATTTTTTTTGGATCCAAAGGGACATCCTCAGTGGATATAGGGTCACCCAGAGTCAGTTTGTGTGTGTTTAAGGAGCAAGGATAAAAAAGGCAAGACAAAACCATTGTTAGGCACAGCTATTTGTAGGGGTTATAAGGGGAGAATAAGCTTTTTAGCTTCTCTTGACCCTCTCCCCCAAAATGTTTATACATACAAAACAATTTTCTCCTCATTAAGTTTTATTATCTTTGTGATTATTGCATTTGAGTAGAATTTCAAAGTTTCCAACGAATTGTCTTATACATCTGCTCATTTTATTTTTCTGCTTTAAATTCATACTACTAAGTATGACCATAAGGCTCTGTATGACCCAACTTCCCCTTTCTCTCTCCCTTGCCTTGCTCAGTACTAATATTGTTTACTCCTCTTCCCAACATCATTCTTTCCCAGAGGTTGGAATGTTCTTCTTTTCTGCCAAACTCTGTGGTTGGTACCGAGGTCGCACAGTCTCACCATCACCTGGGAACTTACTGGAAATGCAAATTCCAGAGCGCTAGCCCAGACCTCAGAATAAGAAATTCTGAGGGTGGGGCCCAGCATTTAGTGTTTTAACAAGCTTGCCAAGGGATTCTAAGGCATGGTCAAGTTTTAGAACCACTGACCTAACTCTTTTTTGAGTCCCAGCTCCTGTGTCACCTCCTACAGGAACATACTGACAATTTTCTCCCCAGGACCAGATTTCCCTCCTCCGTGTGCCTTTATTAATTTGAGTACATCTATGTATTAATGCTAACCATATTGTATTCAAAGTATTTGCTTTATGTCTGTAATAAGGATCAAGATGTATTTGCTACAATTCATATGTGTAAAAACAAAACAGCAATGACCAAAAATTTATTCTCTACTACTAGTTTTATCATGATTTATGTAGGCAATATAGCATAGCGGTTAAGATTCTGAGTTAAATTCTGGCTCTACCACTTACTACCTGAGTGATTTTGTGGAATTGACTTAATCTCTGTGGGTCTCGTGTGTAAAATGGGCATAGTAATGTCTCAGGGCTGCCGTCAGGATTAAAGGTTAACACACCTCCAACACTCAGCATAGTGGCTGGTCTATAGAAAGCATTTCTTAAGTATTTGCTATTATTTTTCTTGAACAGAAGTGGGCAGAAGGACAAAAAACTTTAATTGACCTGTTCAATATACTTCAGTCACAACGAGAATGAAACAGTCTCGGGCAACTTCAGTGTCCTTTTTCTTTTTAAAGATTTTCATTTCTATGATTTCTTTTTTAAAGATTGGCACCTGAGCTAACATCTCTTGCCAATCTTTTTTTTTTTTTTATTCTCCCCAAAGCCCCCCAGTGATATGTGGTATATTCCAGTCAGAGGTCATCAGAAGCAAGCCAAAAAGACCAATGTGTGGAACAGAAGTCCTTCCTGCTTCCATGAGGAAGCCCAGGGTTTTGCCGGTTCAGATCCTGGGCGCAGGCATGGCAGTGCTCATCAGGACATGCCACAACTAGAAGTACCTACAATTAGAATATATAACTATGTACTGGGGGGGCTTCATGTGTTCCGCTTTGGTGGCCCAGGGTTTTGCCGGTTCAGATCCTGGGCGCAGACATGGCAGTGCTCATCAGGACATGTTGAGGTGGCAGCCACATGAACTTAACCACTAAGCCACAGGCTGGCCCTTGCGTGACTCTTTTTTTAGGGTTTCTTTCCATTCTGCCCCATCTTTGCCTTTTTGTTGAGTGTTATCTGAACGTAGCAGGAAGTTTGCTTGTCCTCATGGAAGCAGGAAGGACTTCTGTTCCACACATTGGTCTTTTTTGGTTTGCTTCTGACGACCTCTGGTTGGAATATACTGCATATCACTTGGGTGTTGGACATTAACTTCTGTTCTATCTGGGTCTAGACTGCAGTGTCTATAGCCAGTATCACTTGTCTGTCCTTCAGATCAGCAAGGGTAACATACAACGATAGTGTTCAGGGAGCTTAGACACATGCCTGGATGAACAGGCCTCCATCTTAGATCTTGCCGATTCTGCTGACTCTCAGATTCACTAGGTCTCCATACTGAGAGTGTCTACCAACAGCCCCTGCTATGGAACTGCTGCCCTGAGCCTCATTCTTAAATCCCAGCTACCTTCTGTGTACTGGCCCTTGACTTCTGGATTTCTGCCATGTGTCTGCTGGTCATGGAAGACTACAGGAAGAAATAATACTGACCGTTGTCTCTAGATATCATCTCCACCTAGCATCAATGATCACTGCAGGTCCATACTGCCTCTTGCTGTGAATAAGAAAAAGGTGCCCCTCTGGGAACACACAGTAGGGCAAGTGGACCATTCATTTCTTTGATTTAGAATAAGGTACCACTTTTCTAGGGTTACTGTTGTCAGGGCACTTGGCAGGATTTCCACTCCCATAAGCCCCAGCAGCCTAGCCTCCTTGAGGAGTGAACATCCCCCACAGGTATAAAAGCAGCTCTGCCCACATCTGTGTTTCTCTTCTGCTTCTCTCCTGTGGGACCTCTGTTAGAGCGATGGGGGCCTGGGTAAAGGAATCAGAGCCCCAGCTGTAGTTTCTAGATTTCCCTTCAGCTCCTTTTTATCACTTCACTCATCTTGCCTCCTTCCTCTGTGGCTGACAGCCTGGGGAGAGGAGAAGGGGAGCATGTGAGACTAATCCTTGCAAAGGGACAGCAACATTATCCAGTATGACACACTCCAAATCTTTCTTCCAATCCTGGACTCCTCCTTCCAGCACAGGACTTTTCCTGTTGTCCTCCCAGGCCGCACGTGGGCTCCCCACGTGATGGTTTGAGGTAATATTCCATAGATAGTATATGAAGGACTTCTTGTGGATCTTTAAAAATCATCCTTCTCTCATGTAAAAGCCTGGAATTAAAGACTCATTTCAGGTTCAAGACATAGGTAGGTCTGCCATTCCCATGAAGACAAACACAGTTCATTGATTCAGTGTGTGGAACTTTGAAGCAACATGTTGTTCTGCTTGTGTTGTGGGGAAGGAAAAAATATATCTGTTAACTGAAAATTAAAATAACAATGAAATGCCACCACACGCCTAATAGAATGGCTAAAATCCAAAATACTGACAATATCAAATACCGGTGAGGTAGAGAGCAACAGGCACATTTATTAGTGGGTAGTGGAAATAAACATATGAAACCATTTCATAACCACTATGAAAAATAGTTTGGCAGCTTCTTATAAATCTAAATGTAGTCTTATACAACCCAGCAATTACACTTCTAGATATTTACTCAACTGAGGTGAAAAAAATGTCTACGTGAAAACCTGCACAGTGTCTTTGTTTGATTATAAAAAAGTGTACAACATTGCAAGATCTTAGTAGTAGATAGAAATCTATTGGCCATTTTGTCCATAATACAGGCCAGTTTGTCTCTGATGCAGGTCTGTTTAGTTGCATTAATAGTGATTTGTACATGCCAAGCCATGTGTACAGATAAGAGAGATGATTAAAACACAGACCTTTGTTGTGAGGAGACATGTAATGAAATGGAGGAAATGCCATTGCATTAAGGCTTATATTTCTTAGAGATACAACAGACACATTTTTTCAATATGTGTATATTTATTGACATTATATTTTACAATGTAGTCCATGTATCTACATGTCAGTTAATAAATGAGAAATCTTGAAACTCTGAAATTTAAATCATTCACATATCTTTCAAAGTATGTGATACAAGTTATGAATATTTAAAGAATAATTTTAATAGACATTGTTTTCCTAAAATGCCATCTTCTCATCAGATCTATGTTTTCTTTCCCAGTTTTACTTTCTAAATTAAATTTTAAAATATATAGAGATGTAAGATGAATTTAGGAACAAAACACCACATGTTATTACCAAATCTACCTCATCCCTGCCAATGTCATAAAAAAAATAATTACCCTTCAGCAGTGTGCGATGTGCAATGGTCTAGACCCAAGGAGACATGGGTTCAAGACCTGATTGTGGCCCTAACATTAAGATCAATGGTCTTTAACAAGTTATTTAATCTCTCTGAACTTCCTTTTTTACTCTTCTGGTGTGGAAAATGAATATAGAGAGGATATTAAATTACAATTTTTCTTTTTTTTGGCTAACTCTATTTTAAACTCCAATAAAAATGTTATCTATGGATTCATCAGAGAACACTAGCTTCAGTCATTTTAATATATTAAAGGATTCTTGTCTTTCATATATTAGAATTTCTTTTTTCCCTACAATGATTACTAATATTCTTGTCTTTTCTTTATTAAATAAAGTGAAAATTAATTTTGCACCATGTAATCACTTTTTTATCCAAAATAATTACTGAAAAAACTATCATTGTAAAGGTAATTTTAACCTAATTACTATTAAACTTCTGCTTACTATGATAAAAAAAAAATTACTGACTTATTTTGCTGGCAGACAAAATAGTATTTCTTATTATTAGGCATTTGTTTTCACCAGACTAGACTAATGTTTTTTTCAAGTAATAGAATAAGAAACTATGTAGAGAGAGAAAGTAACGAACAAGAAGTGAAAAAAATGACAGCTGAAATTCCTGTAGTTTTATACCTTTATCAGCTCACCATAAAAAGAATTACTCAATCTAAGTTTACCTATTTGCACAATTGGCAAAATCATTCCCTGCTTTAGTGTCATGTAATGGTAAGTTCTACTCTGAAGCACATAAATTCTGAAAATTTAAAGTGTTTCTGCTTGCAATATTCATATTATGCTTCATTCCCATTCCAAGATAGGTTCTATCAACAGGGCTTAAGAGTTATATAGGAATAGAAATCAACGTCTCTAAAACAGGGCTTCTCAACTTTGGTACTATTGACATGTGGGGCCAGTTAAGTTCGTTTGTTTGTTTTGGTTGGAGGCCGTCTTGTTCATTGTAAGATCTTTAGCAGTATCTCTGGCTTCTACCTACTTAAGGCCGATAGCAATCCCATCCCAACTGTTGCAATCAAATATTTATGCAGATATTACAAATGTCCCATATGGGGCAAAATCACTCTTGATTGAGAACCACTGCTCTAGAATATACCAGACCAAGCATAATCTGAACTCAATAGCAAGCTTTAGCATATGATTCAAAAAAATTCAGTTAATGTCTTAAATGCCATTTTCAGATGGATGAGATCCAATAAAATTTTTCTGCAAATTCTTTTTTTAAATTGCCATCTTAACAGCATTACTGATTATAATCTATATACTATACAATTTACCCAAAATATATGATTCAACAGGTTTTGGGATATTCACAGAGTTGTGCAGCTATCACCAAATTCTAGAACATTTACATCATCGCTCCAAGAAGACCCTTGTGCCTATTAGGAGTCACTCCCATTATTTCCCCATCTTTCCTTCCCAGACCTAGGCAGCCATTAATCTACTTTCTGTCTTTATGGATTTTCTTGTTCTGGACATTTCATACAAATGGAATAATACAATATCTAGTTTTTTTGTGACTAAATTCTTTCATCTAGTATAATATTTTCAAGGTTCATCCATGTTATATGTAGCATGCATCAGTACTTCATTCATTTTTTCTTGCAGAATACGAATACTCCATTGTATGGATACAGCACACTTTATTTATTCATTTAGCGTAGACTGAATGTTTGTGCCCACTCCATAAAATTCATGTGTTGAAACTCAATCCTCAATGTGATGGTGTTTGGAGGTGGGGCCTTCCGAGGTGATTAGGTCATGAGGCAAACCCCTTATGAAGGGGCTTAGTGTCCTTATAAAAGAGACCCCAGGGAGCTCTTTTACCCTTTCCACCGTGTGAGGACACAGGAAAAGGACAGCAATCTATGAAACAGAAAAATGGCTTTCACTAGACACCAAATCTGCCACTGTCTTGATCTTGGGCTTTCTAGCCTCCAGAACTGTGAGAAATAAATTTCTGTTGTTTATAAGACACTCAGTTTATTATATTCTGTAACAGCAACCTGAATGGATCAAGACGTCATCCATCATTTGCTTAATCTTGTAGTTGCTAAGAAAAGTGTGTTAAAAATCTCCCACTATGATTATGAACTTAGCTATATTATTTTTGTTCTATTTTCTCTTTTTGCATTTTGAAGCTAATAGACGCTTAAAAAATATTTTTTTTAATTTCTTTCTGTTGTTTTATCTATATATCACTAGAAAATGTCCTTCTTTATGTCTAGTAACGCTTCTTGGCTTTCAGTCTATTTTCTGTAATATTACCAGCTTTATTTTGATTAGTTTACCATTTTCCATAATTTTACTTTTAACTTTTTCATTCCTTCCATTTAAGACATAGCTCTTGGAAGCTACATAGAGTAAAATTTTGTTTTAGTCTTCCGTTTAAAAATTTTTTCCTATTACTTAGAGCATCTTGCTCATTTTTATTTAATGCCATATCTAAAATATTTGAATTTACATTTACTATCCTATTATTTTTTTCCATTTTTCCTACCTGCTCTATATTGCTATTTTTCTGGCCTTTTGCTTCTTTTTAGATTGAATGTAACTCCCTTCTCTATTAGCTTATTGTTATACATTTTTTATTACTTTCCTTTTGGTGATTTCCCTTGAAATTACAATACACATACTTTTTCATGTTTAATATAGATTAGTATTCTTAAAGCTTCCTGGAAATGCAAGGACCTTAGAAGATGTTAACTCATTCTTTTGTATTACTGTTGTGACATATTTTTACATTTTATAAAATGTAGAGAGAATGTTGCTTTATACTATAAGTATTCTTTTAGGGGTCCCAATAAACTATTCTTTCCATTGATTTTTATTCCTTCCTGCTTATATCTTGAAATATTTTCATTATGGCTAAAGAGCTCTCTTTAGTATAGTTCTGCTAGTGATGAATTTTGACTTTTTGTTTAAGTGAAAATATTTTAATTTTGCCTTCATTTTTTAAAGTAGATGTAAGCTGTTTTATTTTTCTATAACAAAATTGAGTTGGCTCTTGAGCTCTAATTTCCACAAATGGAAAAAAAAATCTTTGATCCTAGATTCTTTTAGTTTAAAGATCAGTCTCTTTTATTTGTCTTTATTTGTCTCTACATTTTTAGGGATATTTTTGCTGGGAATAAAATTCCAGATTGTTAATGCTCCACCCACTCCCACAAGCAATTTGAAGATCACATATTTTCACATTTATATATTTTAGTATTTTTTCCATGATGTAATGTGTGGCTTATTTGATTTTATCCTGTTTGGGAATGCAGTGTGACATAAATCTATGCCTTGATATCTTTTGTCTGTTTGGGGAAATTCCCAGCCATTGTATGTTTAAATAATATTTATTCTCCATTATCTCCCTATTCTCCATCTGAGACCACAACAAATATTTCAGACTTTTAGTCATATGCTCCATGTTTCTTATGCTCTTTTCTGAATTTTCTATCTTTCTTTTTCCTCTTAATGCTTCAGTATATGTCTCTTCTTACCTACTTATCAGTTCACTAATCCTGTTGTCAATTATATCTAAACTATTGTTATTTAAATCTATTGAGTCCTTAATACATTTATTATATTTTACAGTTCAAAAATTTTATTGATTTTCTAGTTTACAGTTAGTGTTGCCAAATAAAATAAAAGATGCCCAGTTAAACTTCAGTTTCAGATAAATTCTATATTTTTATTTTCTAAATCTGGCAATTTTATTTCCACTTCTCTACTGAAAATTTCCGAGGCCATCTAATTTTGTGAATATGTAAAACACTTATTTAAAAATCTGTCTATGATAACTTCAATATGTGGATCTTCTGAGAATCTGTTTTATTTTTTTTCTCTTGGTTTCAGTTACATGGACTTGCCTACTTGTATGGTAGGCAGGATCCTAAGGTGGCACCCAAGTTCTTGGCCCCCACTGTATACGCCCTGTGTAATCCTCTCCCTTGAATGTGAGAGTGAACTGTGAATATGATGGGATATTATTCCCATGATTTTATTATTTTATACGACCAATGGATTTTACAGATGTAAGTAAGTTCCTTAATAGACTGACTTTAAATTAATCAAAAGGAATCTTATCTTTGTTCGTCCTTATTAATCAAATAATTAGGTCAGGTTGGTCTGATCTAATCACATTAACTCTTTAAAAGTGGGTTTAGAGTTCAAGGACAAGAGAAATCAGAGACATTTAAAACAAGAGAGATGCTCTTTCTCTGGCCTTGAAGATAAAGCAAATTTCCACATTGTGAGAGGGCCTATGAAGCAGGACACACAGCAAGGAACTGTGGACGTCTTTTAGGAGCTTGGCACATACCCCAGCCAGCAAACAGCAAGAAAATAGCAACTTCAGTCCTGTAGCCATAAGGAACAATGACTTGAACATGCTTAAAAGAGGACCTCAAGCCTCATATGAGATCACAGACACAATTGACACTTTGGTTTTTAACATGTTGAGATCCTGAGCAAAGGACCCAGATAACCTGAGCTGAATCAGGGAAACTGTGAGAATAAGTTTGCATTTCTTTTCTAGTTATTTTCAGTATGAGGGTTGGCCTATAGCAAATTAGCTGACCTTTATGAGAAGCAAGAGATTTCATATAAAATTTTAACAGTTCTAACTTGAGAAATACAGTCAATCCAAATAGATGCACTCTAGGTACCTCATCATTTATAAAGACTATTCTTGACCCTACAAATGCAAGAGTGTCTAAAAATGCTCTGTTCAGGAAATGTAAAAAAATAAAAATTTGCAAGTAAATATGGAAGGATATTAGAAGAGGGATATTAGATTCTTAGACTTGTATACAGTTGTCCTACAACATTTAGTTTAAAAATCCTACTCCCAACTTTGAATTCAATATGGTGAACTAGACATACATATTTACTTCACTACTGAGAGCCCACTGAAAGAAAAGTAATAATAGAAATAAATTTAGAAATGCAAAGGAAAAGAAAGCATACAAAAAGGAAAAATTTCTAAGTGTTACAAAAGGACGGAACAGGTAGAAAAATTACCCTCATTAGAAGTGAGTGAGCCTGTCCAACAGAACCCCTACCAGCCTCTGACTTCAGAGAGAGCAGGTACTGAAAGTTTTGAGAAGACAATGGGGGAAAGAAAACAGAAATTAATTGAAGGGTTCTATATGGACTAATTCCACAGCTTGACAGTATTTTCTCTCTCAAAGCAAGATAGAGTGTAAAAGGCAAAAACATTTACCAGGAAGGAAAGAATACCCCTCCCCCTCAAAGTAAATGACTCTTCTTAAAAAGAACTAGATTATCTTTTTAGGGAAATTTTTAATGAGGATGCTGGTTCTTATCTTACCTTAGCATTTGGGGAATCTGTGACCAATATCACTGTCCTTTTAAAGTATAAAGTAATAGCCAGAGATCACTAAAAGCAGAAACTTGAAAGAGTGAGAACAAGAAAAATAAATAGAACAGCTTGTTCCAAAAGAAACAGACCCAGTTTATGGAAAATAAATAATTTCAAAAGTTATAATTTATACAGAAAGATTCAAAAACCTATTCCTACCATTAAAATAGAATAGTATGCTATAAAATTTAAACCCAAAGACAGTCTCTTAGAGAATAAAAGCATAATTGTCAACAATCAATAATAGGATTTGTAAATAAAGTTGAACAGAAGAAATAAAGAGAGCAGAATAAATAAAGGAAAGAAAACAATAAAAGAAATAATAGAAGATAATTTTGTAGAGATGAAGAAAGAAATAAACCTTCAGATATGAACCCAGAGTATCCAGCCAAATGAATGAAAAATAATCCAGGCACATTGTCTTGAAATTTCAGAACACCAAAAATAAAAACAAACTCCCAAAGTATCCTGAGAGAAGAAGAGCAAGTTCAATGCTAATGAGAAGAGCATCAGATTCTCATCATCTATTCTGGATGCTGAAAAGCAACGGACAGATAACTAAATTTGGGAGGACTGAGAGGGAAGTGAAGGAGTGAGGGAGGAAGGAAAGAAAGAAAGAAATGACATTTTTAGACACACTAGTAAAAAGAAAATAATCTCCTGTTTGCCCACCCATTTATAGAGGTAGCCCTCATAAAAACTAAAATTAGAAACAAAAGACTTTGCTTGTGTGAAGGAAGATGGGTGGGAGAGAGATTGTAGTTATTGCTACTGTTATTTTATTATAAACCCCTCTGCAACCATTAGATTTGTAACCAGTGTTAATTTTAAGCACACCTTGATTTAAAGAAATTAAATTAATTATTTAATTAACTGGATTAAATGTCAATTTTACCTGAAAAATTTCAACCCAACAGAAATAACTTATTTTGATTGTTATATACGCAATTAGACTCATTTTGATTGATCATTTAATTGTGCTACTCTCTCCTAATTGTCTCTAAGCCCAGTCCTAATGCAAATGATTCAGAGTAGTCAGTCTGGTTGATAATTATTAAGCATAAATCCTTTCTTTGAGATACAGTCTGCCTTGTAAAACTCCATCCTAAAGATATTCTCTTCGTCATGCCTGACATGTGACATCCATGGCTAGCATGATAAGACAATGAAGGAAATATGCATAATGAGGTTTGCTAGAGAGAAATTTAATTTGAAAAATATATTTTATCTTCACAGGTGGCTGGCTAGTGCATCTTGTCATAAAAATCTAAATGATGTGCCTGGTGTTGAAGTATATTTGAAACAATAAAGGACTCATAAAGCCGTCAAATACATGTTTTGCTTCCTCATTTAACTGACTTCTAGAGTCACAGATAAAATCTAAACAACCATGTTAATATGCTGTTAATGGAGTACAATTATAGTTTTGTTTTGTTATTTAATTTTGGAGAGACCATTGAGATTATCTAATTCAATTAATTTATGCATCTCTTGTCTGAACAATTGATTACACAGTCAGATTTAGACCTTTGCAAAAGACCATTAAATGCAATGCAGACTGAGCTGAAAATAATCAGCTTAATTATTACTGGGCTTTGTGTGCCCAGGGGTATAGCAGTGAAAAAGGTCAATAGGTCACCTTCCTTCATGAAGCTTCCACTCTAGTAATTTTGGCTTTGCAAAAGAACAACAAAAAGAAAGAGGAAAACGGGGAAAAAGTAGCCCATGTTGAAAAAATAAACACATCCCAATTGCATTTTTGAAAAAGAGCATTAATCAGGTGAGTACAAAAAGAATCTCAATTTCTGATTTTACTTGAGGAACATAGTCAGGTTTTTCCTCCCAAAGGGAAGAAGTACACTTGGGACTATATAATTTCTCTGAAAGATGTAGTGGGTCGGAAGTATCCCCTTCCATCTCTAGAGGTGAAGGTAATTCATGAGAAATCCTTTTCTTGTGTTTTTCCAACTATACTCAGAAATGGAAAAATGCGTAGCAAGGCCTTTTGAAGATGGAGACTATGTCAGGAGAAAAAAGAACATACAGATAGGCCCTGAAAAGATGGAGAAAAATAGGTTTAACAGAACAAAGGCAAGACAAAGTCCTTACTCCAGCTATACCAGTTCAACTGGAAATCAATATGGAAGATGGAGCTGGAAGTACCTACAAAGAATGACAACCCGCTTATCCTTGAGGTTGTAAGGCCACATAGGCCCCATTGTAACTACGGGCCTTAATCTCACTTTTGTTTCAGATGTTCACACAGAGCTTAAGCATTTCATTTCCTTCTCCGCTTCCATGAATGGTAACCAAACTCTCCCAGTCATCAAAATGATTTTGTCTAACGTCTTGCTTGTACCCTTTCATCTGTTGTGAGTGTCTTTAGCTGAAATTTTCACTTATTGAAGTCCCAAACGTTCTTCAGTTCCGAAAAAAATTCCACTTCCTCTTCAAATGTGCCTTTGATCTCTCTAACTGAAGGGATTTGTCCCTCATCTTTACCCTTACATCACGTCACTCATATCTTATATAGCACATAGAGCAATATCTTGTAGATACTAACAACGATTATCTATTCAAATAATAATGAAATTTCTTTGAAGTTCAGGAGTATGTTTTGCTCAGATTGAAAGAGACCAGATAGAGTTTAGTGAGTTCTGGACTGAACTTTGAATCCTGTCCATCACTAACAATCTCTATAATCATATTTAAAAACCTTAATAATTCTGAATCCAAATTTTTCACCTATAAAATGAAGGTGCTTCATCAAAATAACTGCATGATCCTACCTCTACCCCACAGTGTCTAACACAATACTTTTAATGTAGTCGGCTTTTATAAATACTTGTGGAATATTGAATGAATGGACTTCAGGCGTAAATGATGCAGGGTGACAAAATGGAAAGGGTATAAAATGCATTTCCAAGTTTGGCACTGATGCTTACCGGTTCTGCAGGTTTGATCAAGTCCCAGTGTATTTTTCTGTAAAATGGGGGGGAAAACCAGACCTAATTCACATTCCCCTGTGTAAATCAAATAATATAATTTATGATGGGATTATGTTTTTAGACATATGTCTCATTTTTCTCTCTGTATATTGCACTTTTCCACTCAATGAGCCTGTGCTTATCTGCTTGGTAGATGGATACAGCAGAGAACAAACTTGAAATAGCCAAGAGGGCTTCCTGGCTCTTTCTAGACCTCAGTGTACAGAGATAATACACTGGGAATAAACGAAGTGCTTTTCTTAGAAATAGAGACGTAAGAAAGATGAGGAGAAGTGATGAAAACAGAGAGGATAGTAGGTCCAGGGCTGAGCTTCTGAAGGGGCATGAAGACCCTAGAAAAAGGGTACATGGCCCATAGGGACAGAGAGAGGCAGCAGCCACAAACTGCTCAAACAGGGAACCACAAATCCTGATGTAATTTCTCATTTTGAACTGGTGCAGATGACTCTTTGACCAGAGTTTATTCTCCATCTTGCCACAACATAAGATTCAATATATATCTACAAGACATTTTAAATTTGGAGATACCCTGAAAAAAACTGAGGTTAAGTTTTCTTGGTGGCATTAAAATATAAAACATAAAAGAGTCTAAAAGGAATACATAACTGATTTTTTTTTGCACATCAATCTGTATGGCTGAGATTCATAGCATCAAAACATACATGAAAGATCTTTATAAACTGCAAATTGCTACTGAATAAGAGTTACTCTAAATCCTTTATTAAATGGGTACAATGGATGTAGTTAGAATATTGCCTGGAGTAAGGTTTGCAATTAATAATTATCATTGTTATTATTGTCACTGTACTAACACTAGACATGAATTGTAGTAGGAGAGGCTGCACTTGCACTTGAAATGGGTAGGGGAATTAAGTGAGTTTCTGGTACATGCTCATGTAAAGCTAAGTCATGACATCATTGACTTGAATGTTATCTAGTATCCCATCTTTGTCTACAAAGAACTATTGAGTCCTGGATTGACATAAAGGTGGCAATAAAGTGGAAATATGTCAGTCTGGGGCAAACAGCAATCTGATCATCACTTATAGAGTGACTGTAAATTTACAGGGATCAAGACCTGTTCCAAGGTCACATAAGTGGCTTATTCACAAAATGCCTAAAGGAATATTCTATCTTCATTTAGTGGACCTGCACATCATGTCGAACTCCAAGTCAACCCTGGTGGAGACTACAAGTCTCAGTGGCAAAGACTTGCTGATTAATTTGATGATTAATAAGCAATGATTCAACTCATAAAGATCTCTTGCTATAGAATATGGCCCCTTACTGTTGAGTACAATTTAGTTCCAACTTAAACACTGAATCCAACAAAGGAATGTTACAGACTAATGAATTCCTGATCTTTAGAAACTAAAATAGGAAATTCTTCTGTTGAATTCTGCTGAATTCTATGAAATACATAACGGATTTATAACCTTCTACCCACCCACCTGTGCCCCATGAGGAATATCGTAAAACCATAAAAGCTTCTCCCTAGGCATTTTTATTTTATTTTCGCTTTCCCCTGAGTTACAGTCTTCTTACATCAAAGGTTCCTAGCAATTCTAGCTCTTTAGAGCACAAGCTTTGCTATAAAGATCTGACAGTGGGATCTTTTGAACTTTGCTAATCTGAACTGCTTCTCTACATGCTGAACATGATTCTGAAGTATCTGAAAGACTCCCCATCTATTGACTCATTCAACTCTTATTCTTTTTTATTGCTTTTCTATCAGCAATCTTGTGGAAAAGCAATGCTGAGATTTGCAGTCACTTCTCCGTAAATCATGCTTACTAATCTTTGGATATCATTATAAAATATCACATTTGCATAGTGAATTCTAACTTACTGTGTTTCAATGATGACTCATTTTCCATTTTAAACAAAAGGTGAAGTATTTTAAATCTAATTTTTGAGGGAAGCCAGACATTACTATTATCCCCAGTGTGCAAATGAATAACTTAGGGCCTGACCCTACCGCTGGTGGTTGACAAAGCCTAGTCAACCAGAATGCCAAACTAGACTTTTGTCTGTAGACCTTAGGCTCTTTTTAACCACATGTTGTGGTTTAGAAACCATTGCTTCCCAGCCTTCTGACTTCTCATCTCTATTTCATTCTGTTTTTAAAAATAGTGTATTCCAGGAGCCAACTGAAAGATCCCCAAATAGCCAAAGCTAGAACAACATGAATAACAAAATAAATCAGTATTCGATTACAACTCAATTATAACCTGAATATTCATGAGTCCATGATGAAATAAGTGGTGATTTAATCGTATTTAATAGATAGTTAAATCAATAAATAAGGAGAATAAACAAATCTGTGTAGAAGAATTTCAGATAATTTATGTACTCTTCCCCTCTACCTCAAAAAGATAGAGCGTAATGCCCTGCACCTTGCTTGTAGGCTGTGTATTTAGTAACTTACTTCCGAAGTGTACAGTGCGTATGGGGGGAAAGTAACTTTACAGTGGAGAAAGCTGACAAACATTACTGCAGCTGAGTGATCAAGGTCAACATCAACAGTGACGAGTCATGTTGATGGTATGTACAGTGACAAGTCATGTTGATAGATGATGTGATGAGAATGGCACTTTATCTTTATGGTCTTCCTCTCAAAAATCTATATCTTAATCTAATCATGTAAAAAACATAAGACGTACCTCAAATGAGCAACATTCTACAACATACTTAACTAGTGCTACTCAAAGATGTTGAGGTCTTCAAAAACAAGGAATGTCTGAGAAATGGTCCCAGACAAGAGGAGCTGAAGGAGACATGACAAGGAAATGTAATGTGGTATCCTGAAACAGAAAAAAGTACACTAGATAAAAATTAAAGAACTCCGAATAAACTATAGACATTAGTTACTAATAATGTATCAATATTGGTTTATTAATTAACAAATGTACTATGCTAATGTAGGATGTTAATAATAGAAACTGGGAGGAGAGAGGGACTTTCTGTACTACTTTGCAATTTTTCTGTAAATCTAAAACTATTCAGGGGCCAGCCCTATGGCTGAGTGGTTAAGTTCACGCGCTCTGCTGTGGCGGCCCAGGGTTTCATCAGTTCGGATCCTGGGCACGGACACAGCATGGATCATCAAACCATGCTGAAGCGGCATCCCACACGCCACAAGTAGAAGGACCTACAACTAGAATATAAAACTGTACTGGGAGACTTTGGGGAGAAGATGAAGAGGAAGGGAAAAAAAAGGAAGATTGGTGTAGGAGGGAAAGACTTTTCCTCTACATAATGTGAGTTTTTCTGGCCAGAGAACGAATTAAATTCACACGAGACAGAATAGCAAGACAAAATTAAACAAAGCTTTATGAGGACCATGGCCTGGGGCCTTTCTTCCCGGAGTAAGAAAGGGCACTAAAGAAGTGGGGTGCACAGAGTGGTTATATACCCCCAAATATGGTGTTTCACATATGATTGAAATGTCCCTCCCACAATAGTCACAAGATTGCCCTGTCAGCACAGCGCGTGATGGACACAGCAGGTACTGGTCTGCAATCTCGGAGGGTGTAGCAGGAGGCAAGTCTATTGTCTTGAACTGGGTGGTCACAGGTGAGTGCAGCAATCAGTTCCTAACCTAAGGAAAGATGCTTACTCCTTAAAGAAATGCCAACGTTGGGAGGGGGAGGGAAGTCAGTTACAGGAGGTTACCAGAAACAGGAATAAGATTATTGTGTAGATTTTAGTCCTTGCCTTTGGTATTGATTAAAAGTTTCTAGAGATAAGGTCATCTCCCCTTCTTCCTGGTAGAGGGAGATATCTTTACAGATGAAGATTTACCTTACAAATGTAAACGTCTCCTAACAAAGGGTAAGCGAGTTCTACTTTTCAGTTGCTTTCCTGTCTGCAAAGAAACCAGCCTCAAATAATCCTCATGCCAATGAGACATATCTTGGGGTCGCCATATCCAGGTCCCCACATTGGCAACAGACGTTAGCTCAGGTACCAATCTTTAGGAAAAAAAAGCTATTCTAAAATCCAGAAATAAATATATAGCATGCTGTTTTTTCTGTATGATCATCTGCGCGTCCACTTTCCACTATTATGTCTGCTCTTATTGCCCTAAATAACAATTACTAAATTTTCATTCTTACTTTACTGTTTCTTGTCCCTTTTCTTGATTTTCTTTAGTAGTCAGGAATCTAACTCCATCACCAAAGCCAAAGAACCAATTCATTTTTCAAAAGATGTTGATAATCTGAGGGGAAGAGGATATAGATTTGAGGCCCATCTTGCCCTCCTCTCAAGCAGAAAAATGCCAAATCTTGCCAACCACCAAGTCCAATGGTGACTCCCCACAGAAAGAGCAAATTCACTTTAAAGATTGATTTACAAGGCAGAAGCCCAAATGCCCTTCCAACAGCCCTCAGCTGCAGGGAGTGACCACACAGGGCTTAATTCCCTAGCAATCTAATCAATTCCAAACTGAAAACTTCATTTTGCTCTTAAAAGATTAACACTGCCCAATTATACTTGCTATGTACACAGATATAAAATAGATATTGTATGTCCATGCCATTCAATTGATTATAAAGTTAATCCATAGAAAGGGGAGAGGAAAATGAGTTTGAATATACTTTTTGTTTTTTAGAGTAAGCTCTAGATAGAGAATAAAGACGAAAGCCTGAGAGATTTGGAAATGTATTCAATAGGGCAGGTGATGGCACCGATCTGAATATTATAACCTCAAGAAATAGGATCGAGCTCCTCTCAGCGCCACTTTCAGAATAGGGTTTTGCTTCTGGGAAGAAACTTCTTGGTCTGTTCAATGCTGTCTTAGCCATACTTTAGAAATGCAAATTCCATGTGGAAGTACAATAGTAAATTGACTTTCTTTAAAGATTTTATGGTCAGTGTCAGGTCCCTGACTGTCCTCTATAGTTTTGAGGCCCCTCTGATAAAGGAAATGTGGGACTAGGCTGGGCAACAGGTGGGCTGGGGTGGCAGGGAAATTGACTCCTCACAGCCTGTCACTGTCCAGACAGTTCAGTCGGGCAGGAGAGAGTCTTTGAGATCCTCTCACAAGTCAGACTACAAAGATTCAACCGCCAGAGAGAAAATGTGTTTTAAAAGGACAGCTCTCTGAATTTTTAAGAACTCTAGAAAGAGGTGAAAGTTCAAGAGCTACCAGTTTCCTTCTCCTCTGTACTAGCTTCCTCTAGTGTGCTGTTTATGCAAAACTACCCCAAACCAGTCTTCAGGGTTCTATCTTTTATCGGCAGTGGATATCTTGAAAGAGAATAAAATGGTGAGGAGAGTCCTCTGTACTGTGCCTTGGCCAAGTCTGTGCACTCTATAGTCTAGCTCAGAGCTTCTCAAATGTTCATGTGCACAGGAATTACCTGGGGCCTTCTTAAAATGCAGATTCCAACCCAATAAGGAGGAGGTAGGGCCTAGAGTCTGCATTCCTAACAAGCCCAGATGATGCTAAAACTGATGGTTTACAAAGATAACATATGTTTATGCAACACACAAGGGTACAGAGTTTGAATGCCCAAATCTTGGCAACACCTGAAGGGCATCCCTCATGGACAACTTGTCTTTTTAGTGTCAACCTCCTTTCTTTTCCCAGTTCACCAATTTTTTTTTAGTCTTTCTCTCCTCAATGCTCCTTTCTCTTCACGTATCCATAGCAGTTAACACATTCCTCACTTTTTCTTTGATCTTAGAAGATTGCTTTCATTTCCTGTGCATGAATATGTATGTTGAGACATGTCACCATATGAATTTCAGCTTTTTCCAACAGCTCTTTCCAGATTTATTTGAAAACTAAATGTTTCCCCTTTCTCCACCCCTATCCTTAGCATAATTTTAGCAGTTTATTGTGTTAAAACTGTGTCTATCTTCTACCTAACATTAGGTTTATATCACAAACCACCCTTCTATTAGCCTAACATAAGAAGGTGCTCTTCCTAATTTTCCCTTACTCCAGTTACTAGAATTCTAAGGATGGCAATATGAGCAACATTGATGCGGTAAGTAATTGAAGACTATTCACACACACACACTTTCTAAACAGCACCTACAAAGATAATAGGCTAATTTTTCTTTGTTTTCTTTCACATTAAAAAATTGAGTCGATGGGACTTATAAATGTGTAAATATATGAAGTGGGTGTAGTGAGAAAGATAAGTTAATTTAGTCTAAAAATATAATGAGTAATTTACATAAAATTATTCTAGGGAAGAACCATTTGAATTATTTTGCCATATTATTTTGCTCCTGGAATTGAGAATAAGCAAGTATAAGTGAAGGCATAAGCAAATATCCTGTTCTTAGTGGCCGATTCCTATTCTTTGTGGCTTTATAGTATGAAAGACGTGAAATGATACAGAAAACATAAGTTCCTGTATTCTGTATGATTAGATATAATCTCCCTCACAGGGTCTCAAGACAGAATGAGAAAAGCTCAGAAGTCAGTGAGATCTGCGTTAATTCATCTACTACTCAAGGATAACAAAAGAAAATGCCAATCACAGCAGTTTTGGTCTTATTTGCATTGTTATCAGTGGTTCTTTCTTTAGGGAAGTTATTCGATTAATGAAAAGATCCCACCTATAGATTGTATCGCAGAAAATGTGCTTGTTCTGCATTGTGAAAGTAAGCAGACAGATAAGTCACTGTGCAATGGCGCCTCTTTACCTGGGAAATTGGTGTGAAATCAAAATGTAATCAAATACTACACACTAATTTTACAAATAAAGTAAGTTCACTAATCTACTTTTGGATATGATGCTGTTTGCTCATGGTGTTTCAGGTTCTGCTATTTAGCCAACTAACTGTTCTTGTGTGTGTTTATTGTTGTTGTTGTGTTGTTTTGTTTCTGTAATTATATACTGCAGCAGTTTAGTGTAAAGTTCTTCTGATGGTGAGGACTCAAAGTTCTTCTGATGATGAGAGCTCAAACTGCTTGCTGACGGAATCTAATTAAGACCTCGAAGTTGCCTTGATTAGCTAGCACAATATTTTAGAGGTAAAGAAAAGAATTTGAATGCCATGAGAAGAGACTTGCACTTTAGTTCATCAAGGAGTTTTTCCCACATTCCCACATCTCCATTCCCTCATCCAATTCACTGGTGTGTATTACCTGACTTTCTTTTAAGGTAATTTGAATTTGAATTCGAATCCCTGTTCTAGAGTTGGTCTCAGTGAAGAATTGAATTAAACACCAGTGCATCTGCTGGGTGGCATTTGCACAATGCATGCTAGACTTTTTAGTTTTAATTATCTTTCAGTATGAATCTGTCTATTCTGTTATTCAAGCAATTTGCTCATAGCCACATAATAACTTTTCAGTGGTGAACAGAACATCTGATACAAAATCTGATAATTGAGTTTGTTCTTTTCCTTGTTACTTTAAAATGAAAACACATACTTCGTTAAAAATCCTCTTCACATACCTAAAAGATGAGAGAAAATAAACCTCTGGAATAATCTAAAATAGCTAGAATTTGTTTAGCTCATCTCTTCTTTCATCCACATACGTACAAATTAACAAAGATATACTTAGGATGAGCAAGTTCCAGTTTATTTTGACAATTAGTCAATTAATAGTAATAATGTTATTTCCCACTTATACTCTTTGAAATGAGAATTAATTTCTCTAAAAGGAAGCTACATCAAACTGATCTTAATAACCTTATAAAGAAAGGCAATATGAAGGACTCCTCAAAGTTCTTCTGGATTTTTAGGATAATTGTTACAAATCTTCATCATATTTTATATGCACAAATAAATTGTGGATGGTCGTCAATCATTAGTGAAATATCTACATGGTGGGAAGATCTGCATGAGATTTTACTTTCAAGTTGGCTAATACATTCATTCAACAAATACCTATTAGCTGCTCTATAAAATGCAGTGCACTAGATTCTATTCAGCAGCCAGCTCCTTTGTTGTGGAATTACTCTTGTTTTGTAGGTTTTTCTTGTACTTACTTTTGGCAGTTACACCACACTCAGGCAATGGAAAACTGTTGTCAGCTGCAGGAAGCGAGGTGAATAACTCCTTTGTGTTTGGTATTTCGGAGATGGATGGAATTTTGTTTAAATTCTGGCTCTGTTACTTGTGATACTATGCAAATGACTCAACATATACACATCTCTTCATCCGAAAAATGTGAGTAGCAAGAGTCTCATACAGTTTTATGGGCTGAATTGTGTCCTCCCATAAAAGATATATGTTGAAGTCCTACCCCTCAGTACCACAGAATGTGGCTTTATTTGGAATAGGATTGTTGTAGATGTAATTAGTTAAGATGAGGTCATACTGGAGTAGGGTAGCCCCCTAACCCAAAATGACTGGGTCCTTATAAGAAGATGGCTCTAAGAAGACAAGGATACACACAGAGAGAACACCAGGAGATGCTGAAAGCAGAGATTGGAGGTATGCAGCTTCAAGGAAAAGCAAGGATTACATGCTTCATCCAAAAGCTAGGAAGAGCCAAGGGAGTTTTCCCCTAGAGATTTCAGAGGAACCATTGCCCCACTGACACCTTGATTTTGAACTTAAAGCCTGCAGAACTGTGATACAATAAATTTCTCTTGTTTTAAGTGGCCCAGTTTGTAGTATTTTGTTGTACCAGTCCTGGGAACCTAATATTTATAGCTAAGTGAGATAATGAGGGCGCTAAGCAAAGAACCTGACACCAATTCTCAATAGACAATTGCTGCTTTATATTTATACTTATTTTTTCTTTCACATCTGAAACATAATTAACCAAGGAGATATGTTTGAAGATTTGAGAAGATTGTACTCTTCAATTATTCAAAAAATCTATTTGAGAAAAGCAAAGTTTCTGTTCAAAATACAGTTTAGGAAAGAATGCAAAAAATAATAAAAATAGATGAGAAACAGCTTTTACTTCCTCTGTAGCACAGTCTTTAAAATGTGGGTGCATTTGTTTCATCTGAAGGGAAGCTACTTCTAATATTGACCAACTACTGACTGATTGAATAAGTGAGTAGATAACACTTTTTCCCAGGGTTCCCATCTTCAGAAGAATCTCCTCTCTCCCATTTCATGTAATTCACATGGGGTTGATTCTGCTCCATGTAGAGTCACGTCACCTAACTTGATTTTACAAGCCGTTAAGTGCCCTCAGAATAAGGGCCACTGTGAGGCAGAGCTGACTCTGGTTACCTTCTTCAACCACATGGAGAAAATTACTTATGGAAGAGAAAGTAGTCAACATGCAGAGAGAAAACGAGTCATAAAGGAAGATAAACATTTCAGCATTATGATTGGCGTCTTGGATCTAGGTAAGCCCGAAACCAACTAAGACCTACACCTGGACATTTTATTCATTGTGGCAAGAAATTCAATTCAATTTCTTAAGTGAAATAAATAGTTGTTTTGCATCAGAATCGCCTGAATTTGCTTCCAGAGTTTCTTTTTTTTAAATGTTGTGACTTGGGCATCTCTTCTAGTAATTCAGCTACGCAACTATGTTTAAGAATCACTGAGCTGGTGAAGGAGTGTTGTTATCACTTGGAACCTACAGAATCCCCAATAATGAAACAGCTTAATTGACCACCAAATGTAATGTAGTGAAATGTCGTGAAAACTCACCAAATAACATGAAAATAATTAAAGAGGTTTAAACCTTTACATACCCACCCACTCTTACCCTCCAAACACCCCTGTTTCTCACAGAAATTGGATACTACAAACAACTTTTGGTAAGAGAGGGAGTTAGAAACTTCTGAAGAATATAGAGACTCTCGCCCTAAGTCTTATTTGATTGTAATAGAATGTGAAAGTGTTTGAATAAAAATGGAATGTAGCTTCCCTATATTTTAATCCTCTAAGTATGAAGCAGAGGGTAATAACATGGATCTCCTACAGGTTTTTTCTAAAATATATATGACAGTGACACTACAACAAAATGAAAGGCATATGGGAGACAGAGAAGAGAAAAGAGAAGAGAAGAGAAGTGAAGGGAAGCGGAAGGAAGGAAGGAAGAAAAGAAGGTAAGAAAGAAGAAAGGAAGAAACTATCTTAGGAAAGTTCAGTACTTGCATTTTGGCCAAATTTTTAAAGTTCAAGGTTTATTTTGTATTATGTTGACCTTTTAAAATTATGCAAATACAATCTTCTTTTTGACTACATTTCTTGTTCATTTTCCTAACAACCACAATTTTATGATTTATGGTGATCTTTCCTGGTATGATAAATATAGCATGGTGCATTTTGCAGAAACTCAAATCCAAACAGTGCTATATTTTTCATAAATTCTCACACAATAAGCAAACTGTTTAGGAGAAAAAGAATGTAAAATAATCACATTTTACTGTGAACGCTCAGAAAATGTACTGAAAACCTGGTAAAACAATAACCTTTGGAACTTAGGAGTCAGGCAGGTATAGGTGTATGTTGGAGGGGCTCAATTTTTTTTAAAAAGGACTCAGACTAGCCTCAGGCCTCACTCTGGCCTTTTTAGATATAGTTAACTCACATCGATCATATACATGATTTTGAACTTGTACCTCTAATAGCTAAATTTTCTAACCCAGATGGCTACCTGTAAACTTTTCACTACCTGCCACCAGGACTGGCTTCGCAATTTGTGCAGCCCACTGTAAATGAAAATATTGCTCAAATATTCTTAAGAATTTCAAGATGGCTCAACAGAGCATTAAGCCCAGCATAGAGACCTTCTCAGTATGGGACCCTGTCTGTCACACACCCATGAAGTCTAGATGTCACTGATAAAAACTTAAATGTAGGACAAAAATTGATAAGTGCTCTTGAGAACCTGCATATTTTTTTTTTATTAAACATTTTCTTTGGGGATCATTTGTAAGCAGTTTTAAGAACTAGTACAGAGAGCTCTTCTGTACCCTTTACCCAGTTTCCCCCAGTGGTAGCATTTGGAAAATCTGGAGTGCAATATCACAACCAGGATACTGACATTGATATAGTGAACATACAAAGCATCTCCATCACCACAGGGATCCTTCATCTTGCCTTTTTATAGCCACACCCACTTCTGTCCTGGCAGCCACCTATCTCTTCTCCCTTTCTATAATTTTGTCATTTCAAGAATGTTATATAAATGGAATCATACAGTATGTAAACTTTTGGGATTGGCTTTTTCCACTCAGTGTAATTCATATTGTCGAGTAGTATGCCAAGCTATGGATGTACCACAGTTTATTTAGCCATTTACGAAGTGAAGAACATCTAGGTTGTTTCCAGTTTGGGACTATTATAAATAAAGCTATTATGAACTTTCCTGTACACACTTCTGCATGAAAATAAGTCTTCACCTTTCTGGAATAAATGCCAGAAGAGCAATTGCTGGATCATTCAATAGTTGTATGTTTACCTAAGAAATTGCCAAATTGTTTTCCCGAGTGGCTCTCTTTTCTTAATTTCCCACCAGCTAGGCAAGAATGATGTAATTTCTCTGCATCTTCACCAGCATTTGATGTTTATTTTATTTTTTAACTTTAGCTATTCACCTAGATGTGTAATGATATTATACTGTGGCTTTACTTAGCATTTCTCTAATGGCTAACGATATTGAACATATTTTCATTTGCCTATTTATTATATATGTTCTTTTCAGTGAAATGTTTCTTCATGTCTTTTGCTCATTTTCTTAGTGAATTGCTTTTTGAAAGTTGAGTTATTAGTTTTCTCTATATTTTTTAAATAGTAGTCCATTGTTGGATATGTGATTTGTAGCTTTTCTTTCTATCTTCTTAGCAGGAACTTTTGGAAAGAAAAGGCTTTTAATTTATCAATTTTTCCTTTTATGGATCATATTTTTAATGTCATGTCTAAGAGCTCTTTGCCTAGTTCTAGATCCTAGAGATTTTCCCATACATGTTTTTCTATAGATTTTTTTAATTTTCAGTTTACATTTTAGTCGATGGTCTATTTTGAGTTAATTTTTGTAAAGAGTGTTAGACTTAGGTAGAGTGTTTTTGTTTTTGTTTTTGTTTTTCTGCCTTTAGATGTGCTATTTCTCTAGCACCATTTGTTGAAAGGTTATCTTTTCTTTTTTGAACCACTTTTTCCCCTTTGTATAAAATCAGTTGGGTATGTTAGGGTGAGTCATACTCAAGGTTTTCTGTTCTGTTCCATTGATCTTTGTTTCTCTTCTGCTGATACCAAACCATCTTGATTACTTTAGCAAGTCCTGCAATTGGGTAGACTGATTCCTCCCACTTTATTCTTCTTTTGAGCAATAGTTTTGTTCATTTGCCTTTCAGTATAAATTGTAAAATAAAGTTGTCTATGTCTACAAAAATCTTGCTGGGATTCTGACAGGAATTGCGTTAACCAGTATGTAGTTTGGGAGAAAATTGACGTCTTTACTACTTTGAGTCTTCCAATCCATTAACACACGATGTTTCTCCATTTATTAGATATTCTTTGATTACTGTCATCAGTGTTGTGTTGTTTTAACATAAAAGTCCTGTGCAGCTTTTGTTACATTTACACATAAGTATTTAATTTTTCAACAATTGTAAGTGGCATTGTAATTTTGGTGTCCATGTGTTCCTTGCTTGTTGAATAGAGATACAGTTGAGTTTTATATATTAATCTTGTATCATACGACATTGCTGACCATTGCTGAACTTAGGAATTAGTTCTAGGGTTTCTTTATATCTTCCTTTCTAATGGGCGTGCCTCTTATTCCCTTTTCTTGCCTTATCGTGTTGGCTAGAATTTCCAGCCCTAAGTTGAATAAGAGTAGTAAGAATGCACAGCCTTGTCATTTTCCCTGTCTTAGATGGAAAGCATTCAGTCTTTCGTCATTAAGTATAATGGCAGCCATAGTTGCTTTTTTTTTTAATTTTTGGGCGCTCTTTATCAAGTTGAAGAAGTTTCTCTCTATTTCTGTGTTTCTGAGAGTTTTAAATATAAATGGTATATTTTATCAAACGACTTTTCTACATCAGTTGATACAATCATGATTTTTCTTCTTTAGCTTATTAATAAAGTAGATTACATTGTTTTATTTTTGAATATTGAACCAGCCATGTATCCCTGGAATAATAACCCCATGGTGCATAATTTTTTACATACATTAGTTAACACTATTTATTAATATTCTGTGAAGGAATTTTGCATATATATTCGTGAGGAACATTGATAGGTATGTAATGTCTCTGTCTAGTTTTGTTATCGAGGTAATACTAGCTTTATCAGGTGAAATGGAGAGTGTCTCCTTCTCTTCTATTTTCTGGAATATCTTGTATAGAATTTGTGTTAATTCTTCTTTAGACATCTGATAGATTTTTCTAGTGAAATCATCTGGGCCTGGAGATTTTTGGAGAGAGTTTTAAAATTATGAATTCAATTCCATTAATAGTTATAGGGCTATTAAAATTATCTATTTCATATTGGGTGAGTTGTGGTAATTTGTGGCTTTTGAGGAATTTGTCCACTATGTCTATGTTGTTAAACTTATGTGTATGTAGATTCGTTCCTAGTATTCCCTTATTGCCCTTTTGATATCTTCAGTGGGATTTATCCTTTTTTATTCCATATATTGGAAATTGTGTCATTTCTCTCTGGGGTTTTTGTGGTCACTTTTACTAGAGGTATGTTAATTTTTTTGATCTTTTCAAAGAACCAGGTTTCTCTTTCATTGATTTTTTCCATTCTTTTTCTGTTTTCAATTTCATGTGGTTCTTTTCTTCTCTTTATTATTTCCTTCCTTCTGCTTGCTTTATGTTTATTTTCCTTTTCTTTTTATAGGTTCTTGAGGTAGGAGGTAGATTATTGATTTGAGATTTTTCCTCTGTTTCTAATAATTTAGTGCAGTTCCTACAAACTTTGGTATGCCTGTATTTTAATTTTTATTCAGTTCAATTTTTTTTTTTAATTTTCCTTGCAACTTCCTCTTTGACCTATGGATTATTTACAAGTATGTTGTTTAGTTTTCCTGTGTTTGGAGGTTTTCCTTTTACCTTTCTGATATGGATTTCTACTTTGATTTTATTTTTGTAAGGGATTACTCTATGATTTCAATTATTTTACATTTTTTGAGATTTTTTATATGGCTTAAGATATAGTTTATTGTATATGTTCTATGGGTACATGAAATGAATGCGTCTTATGCTATTGTTGGGTTAAGTGTTTGATAAAGGTTGATTAGATCCTATTGGTTGATGATTTTCCTGTGTTCTTGTATATCCTTGCTGATTTTCTATTTAGGTGTTTTTTTCATTGTTGAGAAAAGGAAGTTGAAGTCTCCAATATTAATTGTGAATTTATCTACTTTTCCCTTTAGCTGTATCAGTTTTTGAGTTATCTATTTTGCAGCTCTATTGTTTGGTGCACACGCATTTTGGATTGTGACATCCTTTTGTGGATAGATGCATATCTGGTTTTTTTTTTCTTTTTTGGTGAGGAAGATTGGCCCTGAGCTAACATCTGTTGCCAGTCTTCCTCTTTTTGCTTGAGGAATATTGTCACTGAGCTAACATCTGTGCCAATATTCCTCTGTTTTATGTGGGATGCTGCCACAGCATGGCTTAACAAGCAGTGCTAGGTCCACGCTTGGGATCTGAACCAGGGAACCCCAGGCTACTGAAGTAGAGCATGCAAACTTAACCACTACTCCACCAGATCAGCCCCAATGAATCCTCCTCTTTTTGCTTGAGGAGGAATGTCCCTGAGCCAACAACTGTGGCAATTGTCCTCTATTGTGTATGTGGGACATTATCACAGCACAGCTCGATGAGAAATGTGAATGACTGCCCCTGGGATCCAAACCCATGAACCCCAGGCCTCTGAAGTGGAGCACGTACACTTAACCAGTACTCCATCAGGCCAGCCCATGATACTTATCTTTGTATAAGGTCTTTTTATGTCTGTGATAATTTTATTGCTCTGAAATCTTTTTTGTCTGATATTAATTTAACCACTTCTATTTTCCTTTGATCAATATTTGCATGTATATCATACCCCATCCTTTTATTTTCAATCTACTTATACAGTGTTAGAAATGAGTTTCTTGTAAAGAACATATAGTTAGGTCATGTTTTAAAATCAATTCTGCTATTCTCTGTCTTTTAATTGGTATATTTATATCACTTACATTTAATGTAATTATTGATGTGTTAGGGCTTATGTCTGCCATTTTGTTTTTTGTTGCTTACTTTTTCCCTGTGTATTTCTCAATTTTATTTCATGCTTTCTTATTGGTTAATTGAAAATAATTTAGACTTTTATTTTGATTCATTGACTGTTTTTGAGTGGGGTTTTTTTGCTAGAAATTTTAGTGGTATCTCTAGGTATTATATTATTCATGTATAACTTATCATAGTCTACTGTTATAATTTTACCAGTTTGAGTGAAGTACAGAAACTTTACTTATTTTATGCCCTTTCACTCTTTCATGTTATAAGTACGTTACTCAAATATTTTGTCTATGTACATTTAGAACTACATCAGATAAAATTTTAATATTTTACTTCAACCATTAAACATAGTTTAGAAAATTCAGAAGAGAAAGAAATCTTATTAGATTTACAATAATTTTGCTTACTGTGTTACTTTTTTCTTCCTAGTGTCTCAAGTTTCCTAATTTTATCATTTCTCTTTCATTTGTAGAGCAATTTCCTTTAGCCATTCTTTTATAGTTAGCTCCGCTGGTGACAAAATCATTTTTCTTCATCTAAGAACGTTTTGACTTCCCCTTCAGTCACGAAGGATATTTTCACTGGGTATAAGATTCTTGGTTGAAAACCTTTTTCCTTTATTACTCTAAATTATTGTGCTACTTCTTTCTGGCTCCAATGGTTTCTAATAAGAAATCTACTCTCATTTGTATTGTTTTCTTCCTAAATGAAAAGTGTTGGTTTTTTCTCTAAATACTTTCAAGATTCTTTTTCTTTATCTTTAGTTTTCAGTAGCATAAGTATGGTATCTCTTGGCATGGATTTTCTTGGGTTTATTCAGCTTGGGGTTACTCAGTGTTTATGTGTATGTGCATAAAATATTATAAATGATATTACTAGAAAAGTAGGGGAAACGTTTACTTGATATTTTCAGAGACCTGGTTATTTAACCAATTGAGAATTTCTGTATAATATCTATATAAAAAACTCGTGCAAATCAATAAAAAATAAATGTCTATTCAGTAGGAAAAAATGTTATTTATGGCATAGGCAATTTGCAATAAAAGAACTACAAGTGGCAAAATAACTGTACATTAAATTGTTTATCCTAGCTGGCACTATGTGTCTTTTTTCTATCAAAGGGGGAAAAATGGGGAAAAATTTTAAAATAAAGAGGGGGAAAATAAAATGATATTGCCTTGTTTAATGCAGGGTACACATTTTATGATAATTTTAAATTTGAAAATAAAATCGCTTTGAATAAAATTACATTCTATGAACATATTTTGGAAGATAATGCAAAACTCCTGTATTAAAAGTGTGTTAAGAATGATGGAACTTCAAAGCTCCTGAGTGGAGTGAACTATAAATAGATTTAATGTAATTGCCACATACCTCTGGCCCTTTAATGAGTGAAAAGTAATAGCCACCATTCTTTGTCAGGACTAGTCTTGAATGACGCAAGTTTTGAATTAGAGGATTCTTTCAGAAAGTCCTCTTTCAACACACACCACATATACACAGACACACACATATAAATCAGCTCTGTTATAGTATGACAAAGGTGTTCCTTAAAACCACCATACTATGCAAAGTCATGAAATAAAAAATATAGAGCTTATTGGAAAATGGAGTTGAGACACAATGCTTGTCAGTGACATACATACAGAAAAAAAGAAACTAATAAAAATATTAGCACATTTTTATGCATGTTAAATGGTTAAGAAATGCCTAATTACAAGAATAAATGTGTGCTTCACTCTCAAAAAGGCCTTAACTTTGCCTGTGGAAGTGGGTTTTGGAAGGTTTTCAGCTTGTGAGGAACTATGAAATGGTGGAAAAAGAGTTATCTGAAATCAGAAAAAGTCGTCACAGCAGATATAAATGGGCAAGTTCACAGCCCATGTTGAACCAGCTGGTTCATGTTTGAGGTGTGTGCCTGTTTACATTGTGTGTATTCCTACAGGGCTTGGTTCAGACAGGTGCCATTTTGTGCATCCATCTAGTGTTTCTCAAAAACCCAGTAGAATGACAGCAAATGTGAAATTTGTATGTTCAAATTGTCCTTTAAATATCAAAAGTATTGGAACAAATTCACTTGTTCAAAACAAGCATTTTAGCAGAATTGACTTCACTTTCTTATAATCAGATGAATTTGTGGCAAGGTCTTTAAGTTGGCATCGACTTTCTGTGGTGTAATTTAGTATAACTTCTTTTAATATCAAAAAAACCTTGTGAAATCAGTATGCCATTTGACTCAACATATCAACTTTTGGGAGTTTACTAAGAAAGAAACATTTTATTTCAAAAATATTTAGTGTGAGGATAATTCAAATGAACAAAAGTTAGACCCTACTTCAATGTATAAATATAGGTATTTGTTTTAATAAATTATGGTATATCCATATAACTACCTTGCAAATGTTAAAATAGCTTTGCAAACATTATCTTTTGATGTAAAAATATTCATGGCATACAAGTAGAGAGAAAAAGAAGATATTAAAATATTACATACAGTGAAACCTAAGTAGATCCATATACATAAAGGCATGTAGGAGAACATCAATAAATTGTTGCCCCTGAGTGAGAGTAAAGTTTTTACTTAAGTTTTTTGTTCCTTTTGTTTCTAAATATTTAGTAATTGTTTTCCTTTTGTAATACATACACAATTAGCATTACAATAAAAATATACCTTATGCAACTTATAATGTGATTTCAAAACAATCTGGTGATATATTTTTATTAAGCGATTTACCCATGGCGCTAAACTTTATTAAGTACAATACCTTTATTAAGCATAGGGCTCATGACCCTAGCTCTTTCCCCTCCACCAGGTATGCATACCACATGTTTCTACTTGTGCCCCTGGCAAACGTCGCTAATTGATCCCTGACCGTTAACTTTTGTCAACACAGTATTGATATAACTGCCTCTGAGCAATCAGAACTGGCACATGAGATGAAATTTATTGGCTTCTTCTCTATGTCATAACACAGGCCAGGAGGACTGGTATGACATACTCCCACTTGAACAACCGTTGTCAGTATCAATTGTAAGAAATTTGGTTTGGTTATTTTTAGAGCTGGCTGAAATGAACTATATATTTACTGCATTGTAGTATGTGTATTTTTGAAACAGATATGTGTCCTACAAAAACATGAGGAAATGATCTATATTTTCCAGCACATAATACTTACATTGTTTCTGATGTGTCCTCAGAGGATTCATTTTTAGATCCCACTCTTGGGCAAAATATTGCTGTGCTCTCCTTCACTGGTGACATTGAAATAAAACTGCAGTGAGCCGAGGACCAGAGAAATAAATACAATATGTTTTAAAGAAGCTAATTTGGCAGCAGTTGGGGCGGGGGAAGGAAACACTGCTGTGCCGATGTCAAAAACAGCCCTTCCTCAAATCCTATCCTTTTTGCAGTGCAGAACAACCTTCATGAGTTATACTTCTCTCACATCCTGAAGCCAAACTTAAAAGTTTAATCCCACATGAGCTAGGAATGAAATCCTTTATAAAAATAGCTCCCGGCCAAAAAGCCCTACTTTTAAAAAGAAAGAAAGAAAAAAAGAAAAAAAAGTAGACAGCAAATGGAATAGTAAGCCAACATAATTCTAGCAGTGTCACCTTACCACCTAGCATGCAGATTCTGGGCAGCCAGGTGTCAAGCTATGGTGAGAAAAAGCATGAGTCCCTGGTGCTTACAAATTCAATTCCATTAAATAAGTATTTATCGAGTGTCTTCCGTGAGCTCAGCAATGTTTTAGACACCGTGGAAGAAACAAAGGAAGTGTAAGACAGTTACTACCCTGAAGGAGTTTGCAATCTTGTTGAAGAGCTTCCTCTGGAAAACAATTTGCTGCTGACTGAGTTAGAAATACACATGATTCAACACACCCTGTGGACAGAAAACCTATTCACATGTCATCCAGATGTCATTTTAATGGAGGTTCAACCACCTCATTTTTAATTTGCCAAAGGAATCAACCCAGAGCATATGTATGTCTTTAGCCTTGTCCACATTTCAAGTGGATCACTCTAAGCAAACAAACTCGCTCTCAGACCCCGAATGCTGCTGACACACTGTGCTGGAGCTGTCTGAATTTGCTCCTTGACCTTGTCTGTCAAGTATGATAGTCATTTTTTTCTGGGTAATGCATTATCATCGCATCCCATCTTGATGATGTATTATACTTACACATCATTGAAGAGGCAATTTGCTTTGATGATGTACTGACATGCCATAGATCACAACACTGAAAGAGCGAGAGGAGGAGCGCCCTGGAGGTCTATAACTCAAGTAGTGATGCCATCCGTAGAAGAACAGGGAGACAATTAATTTAAATTATCTGGACAGGAACTGGGCTGATGAAATGACTTTTGACCCTTCCCCAAATGTAAAATGTAAAAATAGCTATATTAAAAATGCTATCACATCGTTATAAAAGAGCGACATGAAAGATCCTCTGATTCTGGAACTTTTCAGTTCACATAAGTGACAAAAATAGATAGAACTTACACACACATGCACACACAGATGAGTACAAGTCAAACTGGGACAATCTGAACAAGACAGATAGATAGTATCAATGTTGACATCTTGGTTGTGATATTATACCATAGTTTTACAAAGTACTACCATTGAAGGGAACTGGGTAAATCTTTTACAGGATGCATTGTATTATTTCTTACAAATGTACATGGTTCTACAATTACATCAGGAATTACAATGAAAATATTGTTTAAGTGCTTTCTCAGAGGCAATATCAGCATGTTCATCTGTTTAGGGAATTAAACAAAAAAAGTTCATTTACATGCTTTTTTTAAAAAATTTCTATTCTAAAGGGACATGATGGCAAATATTTAATATTAAACTGTGACCCTTATATTTATGTTAACTAATGTTCAATACAAGTAAAAAGTTCTGTTTAATGAAATAAACTGACAGGTTTTAAAGGATTTCAGAAAGATATTTCAGTGTGCATTTATAAACACAAGAAAGCTTAGTGTTGTCCTTTATTATCAAACAAGCAGCTTATGAGAGCACAGCCTGTGAAGACAAATTTAAATAAAGAGGTTTACATGAAGCCCTGCAGATGAGATCCATATATAAGCTCTTCTACAAGTAGAGTTCTTGATAGAGTATATCTACTTGACACAAGAAATACTTTTGATAAGTGGACATTTCCATTATTAGTCATATTTAGTGCAATAGAATTTATTTTTGGACAATATAAAAACTGAAGAGATGGTTATAGACAGCTGTCAGCCTCAGGGAATAGTTTTGCCTACTAGGAATAGAATGTAGATATACAACTACGAGAGACAGAACTATAAAATGCAAAGGGAGCAATGGAACAGGATGTAAATGTAAAGAGAGCTTCCTATAGGCAAACGAAGATGCTAAAAATAAGAGGGAAGGAAGATATTAGGAGGCAAAGACTCTGATACTTCTCTGGTAGTAGGAAGGCAAATGAGATCATGTTTATGAATGAATGAAAATGCTCAGAAAATCAGCAAAGAACTACATAGTGAGGGTGAAAGTTGTTCTTTATCAAAGACCCCTCAGGAGTTGGTAGCTGGTAGTTGCGGAGATCAGCGATAAGAGGAAATAGGATGTAAATAAGTTACACGGAAGTGCTTCCCCAGCTATACTTTGCAGTGAGGGTGTTTTCTCTCATGCTGAGGCCAAAGTAAGAATATATTCCAAAAATCGATGAATCTGACTGGCCAAGGTGGGACTCCCAGAGAGGATGTTGAGACATGTAATAGAACAAAAATCACTTTTATGTTTGGGAAGGGAGGCACATGACTGTGTATTCTTTGCTCATATCTCTAAAAGTAACAATGGACAGTAATTGTTGACAGTCACTGCTCTTATTCAAGGGTACAGGCCAGTATGTGGCACAATAAAAGAAATAGAATTTAAATGTATAAAATAAAAGAGGATTAAATAAAAATCATTTGTAACATTAAATGTTTCCAACAAGGATATAAAGACTAGTTGGTCCTAATTCTAGCTATCCCTTTATTTTATTTGAATAAAGACCATTCCAGTGATAAATAAGTAGAATATGCAAGTGGATGAAGTGTAACTAACCAATAGAAGGTTCATTTCAGTTGTATGTACAATTGGAAGAATGTAAATACGTAACAATGTGTGTGTACATGGGTGTGTATAAGAAACAGTGATTCTATATCCATACTAAACTTCATTTTACACTGCCTTGTAGAAACTTATCAATGAAAGATGAAAAGAATTTCAGTTCTGACTCCAAATGCTATCAGAATTTACTAGAGTGAAAATGTGCCGCCATGGGCTCTCAGAGGTGATATGATGATATGACAATAGAGGAAATTTTTTCCCTGATTGTTACTAGCCGTAAGGTCAAGTTTCTTAATTTTAGAAACTGTAATCAATTAACCAGGAAGAGAGCTTAAAGACAAAACATCAAAGAAGAGTAAAGGAAGAGAGAGGAGAGTCCATTTCTAGTAGCGGCTGCTGCAATTCAAGATTTCCTTATAATGTCAGCGGTACATTTTCAAAGAAATAAGCGCAAAAATAGTAACACACGAAAGAGAGAAACATGCTTCTGGAATGGCAACCAAAGCGGAAATAGCTGACAGATCTTATCAGAATATGTGTGATTTGTGAAGAACCCTTGGACAGTCCAAACCTAGAGACAAATTAATAAATTCTTCATCTATTCCCCAACGGCAAAACCCATCTGGGGCTCCTGCTTTGGTTCACTTAGACTCCACTTCTTTCTTTCTCTTTCTTCCTTGTTCTTGCTTGTTTCTTGCGCTTTTCCTCATTCAGTTTCATTTGCAGATACCATATGTGGAGGCACATGGATGGATTTGGCTCTTTAAAAACAAATTTAAGTAGATTTCAGATTTATGTAACACACATCTCAATGATAAAGGCAGATGGTGGCACCAACCCATGAAGACCATTGAATTTTGAGATGTATTGGAAGAATGGTTTTAGGAAGATAACAGAGATTTGGTCACCATGGTAAATACTAGTTTGTTTTAGAAACCAACCACTAAATTCGATAAAAGAACTGATGTTCTGGGTAAGTTTTAAGTGCTGTGTTACTGTTTGAACTTTCTAATACAATTAAACATTTTTATTCCCTCTAAAAAAGGCATTGGTAGCAATGGATTAATTTTTAAACAACATATAATAGAAAAAACAAAGTGAATTATGAGTCACAGAGGCCGACATAAAATACAAATTCTGGTTAAAATAATTTAAGGAAATTTCCTAATAAAAATGAAATACATGGAAAATTGTTATATGATTTCACATAGAGCATTTTAATCTTATAAAATAATACCTAATCTTGGAATTTGTGACAAAGAAAGATTGCACAATTTAGGACAAAATCACAAAGAGTAGTGTTTATAAACAATGAGCAACCTTATATGATGCCTAAATTGATTGCATAAAATTTAAGAGGCTGAAAATTCATTACAATTGAGGACCAGCTACTTAACATGAAGCCAGACTTTCTAAAACACAGTAGTTGAGTTTAGGTTAAATGTCAATGATTTGCAATCACTTTGAACAAAGCGAATAATAAAAAACAAAAAAAAACGGCTGTTTATAGTAGCAAATAAAGTTAAAGATCTAGAGTCGTTTAAAATAGAATGAAGATAACTTGTAAATGAAGTAGAGGGGAGAGGAACCTGTTGTCAAATATTCAAAGTTTATTATATAAAAGACAGAGAAGACTTTAGTATAATCTCAAGTGAAAGACTTGGACCCGAGGATGGAAATGCAAGGGAGGCGGTCTACTGAAAGTCTCTTTCAAAATGGAAAAGATTTCCTTAGCTTTGGTTGAGTTTCTGGCCGTGCGGGATATAAGGGGATCTTTCTAAAGCTGCTTCAAACATTTTGCAGGTCTTACACTTATAAATCCGGGATCTTATGACTTGATAAGAAATGTTACGCTCAAGAAACAAATATTTTACAATGTAAATAACACAATTTACAAACTGATGATGATTAGTAAAGAGTTTCCAGGGATAGCTGGAGCATAGTCTTAACTGCTGGATTTCAAGTGAAATACGACAGCCAAGATCTTTGTATCTCTTTTAAGAAATCAAAATGCACCCAGACAACTCTTCGGTTAGGTCCAGCTTTGCAAATATGATATTCCTAAAACAATGAATGAATTAGTGTGAATTGTAGGAGAGAGTGGAAGAAACACTCCCATTTGCTGGAGAAGGAAATGCTTTTATTATTGGAATCCACCAGCTAAAGCAGTCCTAATCTATTGCTACTTGATTCAATCTTACTTACACTCTCCCTTTCTTTTAGTTGTTAAAATTTGGAAGTGTGTTCATTTCTAATGGTGATTCTCTACTTTCCTCACTGACAAGACATGATAAATGCCAAGGCCACAAAAGCTCTTGTTCAGAATGAAGTTAACAGGCATGTGTGTCTTAGAGCTGTGCTACAACATACCACAGGTTTCCAAGAGGGCCTGTTCTTTTCTCTTTTTTTAATCTCAATGTGATAGTTTTGAGTGAAAAATTTAAGGCCCTTTCATATGCCATTAGCTTGACTTCTGGGGATAAAGGCATAATATATACAGAGAATGGGAAAAAAAAAAACCTTTCCTTGTTAGCCAAAACTGTTTTTGTAAGCAATACTGTATTAACAGGCTAGTAGCAGCAGTATTTATTCTATTCTCAAGATGCTCATCAATTCAAAGAACAAAAGTCCCTATTTGTTTGTATTTTTCAGTAGTTTAACACAATAAAATACAGCATTATTTTAATAAAGTAAATGAGGATGGAACATTCCTTTGCTATTGCCTCAAAATTAGTTAATACTAGCACTCAAGCTCCCAATTTTTCAATTATGCACTAGAGAAGATTTTTCAATTAAAATATGATTTATGGCTTACATAGAAAATAAGTCAAATAATAATTATATACTCACAGAAAAGAAGCACAGGATATAAGTATACATTTTATTGTAGATTTACCATTCTTTTTATAATGTTCCCTATTGAAAAAAATGCTTTTTCTTTTGAAAAGAATTAAATTATGTCATTAATTCACACATATGTTAATATTTTGTCATTGACATCTGGATTCATTCTAGAATTTATTTTGAAATTAATCATATGTCAGTAGTTTCATGACATTGATAGATTTTGAATCTGAGAAAATCCTGAGTATTTTATCTCTTTGGAAAAAATTAAAATGGACTACACTTAAAGGTACATATTACACATATAAAGCAATTGACATTTATACATATTTTGGGTTAAGGATTAAACCTGAGTTTGTTACCAATGGGATGGTATCTTCTTGGATTTCTTTTAGTTAGAGTAATCACTTAGGAGTCAGCACATTCAGGGTTTTCTTTTTTCTTTTTTTTTTCTTTTTTTTGTAGTATTGTAAGCTAAGGAAACTAATTATTGTTATTCAAATGTCTTGGAAAAATGGTGTATTATGTGTAGAAATAATAGAATCACAAGTACCTGGACTATTCACATCAATTTTCAGCGTGACAATTTTAAAGGGATAAAAACAAAATGGAAACTATTTCATGGTCATAAGCAGTATGATGAGAGAGGATTCAGAACTATGACATGTTGGTGATTGCTGTAGCATACCGATGACTCTGGAATATATGCCACCATTGTATATAACCCCAAACAACGTGACTGGGCCTAATGATGGAAGCCCCCATGAGGAGCCTTCAGTTTGATGTGAAAATGTGGGCACTATACAGAGATGTCATGGACTTTCCAGAACTTTTTTGTGCTTGTTTGTTGGTATTTCTGTTTTTTAAGTTAGAGGTATTAAAAAATAGGCAAGGTAACATTTGGCAGGGAAAGTGTAGAAGAGCTGGCCTTTCTAATTCTTCCTATCTGATTCTGAATAAGGATAAAAGTGAATGATACCAACTTTAGGACTGAATCTATATCAAGACAGTGTGCTGTCAAAGCACAACTTGGCTCCTTAGAAACCTATTCCTCAAAAATATCTATTTCACAGCTTACAGTTAACATATCTGAATATCAGAGGTATCTAACGAAGCTTTATAGTGGATTTAATGCAATATTGTGTATTCAAGCATAGTATGGGGTTT
Organism: Equus asinus; assembly: GCF_041296235.1. Classification (NCBI taxonomy): domain Eukaryota; kingdom Metazoa; phylum Chordata; class Mammalia; order Perissodactyla; family Equidae; genus Equus; species Equus asinus. Next base: position 26,343,343 of record NC_091810.1, read on the forward strand.
TACAAGTATTCTTTGTGTTATTGATAATAAAATAAGAACAATTTTTATTGGCTAATGATAATGTCTCCTGTGCTGTTCTAAACACTTTTGTCCAGTTAATTCCTTGGATCATTAGAATCAAAGCAGTAAAGAGTTAGGTAATTGTTTAAAGGTCACCCAGTAAATTGTAAAATGAAAACTCAAGCTTAAGTTTTTCTGAAACACAGAGGACACCTCTCCACGATTTAATCACTTTAACCAGGCTTGTGGGGTTCTTTCTTTTCACTTTTATCACTCGAATAATTACTTTAATATCTGTTTTGTTCTATACAGACAAAATATGAAGGAATGTAACTCATGGAGAGATATATATACTATAATTACGTATATATAATATATAATTAATTTCACTGAAGTGGTATAATTAGTATAAATCATGTCTAGAAGAGAAAGACTATGAAGACATTACTATGTTTTGTATAATAAAGATAACAATAATTGTTGAAGAATAATTTTAGTCAAGTATTATTTTAAAGTTTGGGACACGTATTTATTTTGTTGACTTTTATCTTCCTTCATGCTTGAATGGGGCACATTTGAGTCACAGATATTTTGGCAAGGTCTGTGATGGTTCAACCAGAATGATGAATGAGGCTTTTGAAGGTAGCAGGTAGCAGGCAACCACCTCCGGCTTTAGCCCCTGGAAAATCTATAAGCCCTGATGTTGTCTGCCTTCTATAGGAAGGAAGTTTTTCCTTGAGACATTTGACCCCAGATAAGTTTATTTGCTTGGCTTTCTTTCCTCCCTAGTGGTTTCTCTGAGCAGCAAACTAAGTCCCTTTCAGTCAAAAAATAAAGATCACGCATGATTTGACAACTTTGTTATAATTTCATATATGTGCTGGGTGATGTAGGTAATATGTTTTTGGCCTGTATCTCCATACATAAAATGAAAGGGGATTACCAACACTGCTAGCCAGGTAACTCAGGCAAAAAGTTTTATTTGCAATAATTAGGGCTCTGCATGAGTTAGCAGGACATATTTAAAGTGATGATTAACATTGGTTAACAGATCACTTAAATATCCGAGTTGTATACACATAACTTTCATTTTATTTTTTTGGTGAGGAAGACTGGCCCTGAGCTAACATCTGTGCTAACCTTCCTCCATTTTGTATGTGGGTGCCAGCACAGGATGGCTCAACATGCAGTACATAGGTCCACACCCAGGATCTGAACCTGCAAACTCCGGGCTGCTGAAGCAGCGCCCACAAACTTAATCACTATGCTACTAGGCCGGCCCTATAATTTTCATTTATTTGGTTCCCCACACATAGATGAAACTAGCTAAACTTTAACACAAAAAAGCAGAATGAGGTAGTGGAGGTGATGAAGAATTATTAACTAGCTAGCAAGAGAGTTGCAGAGAATCATTAGAAAAATCCAGAAAAATTACAGTTTTCTGAAAAAAGAAATAGAGACAGCCCAGGAGCTGAAATATGTTCAGTTCAGACAGCTGATAAGTGTTAGGGCAAAAGCCTATCTATGTGATTTCCCCTGAATTGGAACTCCTGGGGAATAATAGCTCAGTGATGTGCAACCCATGGAAACAAAATGCTCATGTTTGTTCCACGCTTTCAAACTTCCTCTACCTGAGGTCAATAATAAAGACTCTAATTAAAGCAGTTTGTGAAATGCAAACCTACAGAGGTGAAAACAGGAATTGCACAGGTGGAGAACTGCCCATTAAAGTTGTCCTCCAAGAACATGCAGCATGACAGCTCAACGTATTGGATCTTAGCCCTGTGAGCACCTCCACGTTTGCTGAAACACTCCAGACATGCTAAATGAGGTCGACTCTAGGTAATGCTGGAAATTTGTGGGTTTTGATAAGGAATAAATTTCAAGGTCTCATTCCATAATTTAAAAGTAGCTCAAAAACTAAGATGCCCGCCACCATCACAAATAATTTCTCCTTAAGTTTTCATGTTTGCATCTTTAACTCCTCATAAAGATAACCTAGAAAAAGCAGCATCTAGTCAAAAAGATAAAGTTTGTTCTTCCATACAAGAAAACAATATATATTTAGAGTTTACTAAAATTAACAATTATAGCTCATCAAAAGACAAAACTAAGAAAATGAATAGGTAAGCCATGAGTGATGGGAAAAATATCTATAATACACACATCTGACACAGAAGTTGCACCAAAAATATATAAAAGCTCTTGCTAATCAACAGCAAAAGGAAAAACAATCCAACAGGATGATGGACAACAGAAGTGAAAAACATACTTCACAGAGAAAGATACACAAATGGCCAAAAAGCTTTTGAAAATGTGTTCACTGTTACTAGTCATAGAGGAAATGCAAATTAAAATGACCATGCTCAACCAATTCACACTCACTAGAATGCAAAAATTAAAAAGACTGGCAACCACAAAAGTTGGCCAGGATGCAGATTGTGTTGCCTATTGCTGCTATAACAAATTACTGCACATTTAGTGGTTTAAAATGCAAATTTGGGGGGGCCGGCCTGGCGGCGCAGCTAAGTTCACATGTTCCGCTTCTCGGTGGCCCAGGGTTCGCCGGTTGGGATCACGGGTTCGTACATGGCACTGCTTGGCAGGAGCCATGCTGTCGTAGGCATCTCATGCATAAAATAGAGGAAGATGAGCATGGCTGTTAGCTCAGTGCCAGTTTTCCTCGGCAAAAAGAGGAGTATTGGCAGTAGTTAGCTCAGGGCTAACCTTCCTCAAAAAAAAAAAAAAAAAAAAAATCGCAAATTTTTTATCTTACAGTTCTGGAGGTCGAAAGTCCTAAAATCAAGGCATTGGAAGGATTGTATTCCTTTTTCCTTGTATTCCTTTCTTCCTATAAAGGAATAATATGTTTCCTTGCCTTTTCCAGCTTCTGGAGGCCACCTGCATTTGTTGGTTCATGGCCTCTTCCTCATTTTCAAAGCCAGCAGCGTAGGAACTCTTCTTTCTCTATCTTCCCTCCTCTCTGTCTCTGCCTCCATCATCATTTGCTTCTCTGACTCTGACTTTCCTTCCTCCTTCCTATAAGAACCCTGTGATCATCCTTGAACCACTGGATAATCCAGGTCACCATTCCTATGTCAAGATCCTCAAATTAACCACATCAACAAAGTCCCTCTAGCCATGTAAGGGAACATGTTATCAGGTTTGGGGGATTAGAACATCTTTGGGGAGGCATTCTCTTGCCAACTACACAGAGATACTTGAATTCTCCAAAATTGCTGGTGGAAACATAAAATGGTACAACCTCATTGAAAAACAGTTTGGCAATTTCTCACACAAACATGGTTAAATATATACAATTAAATTTACCTAGGAATTCCAGTCTAGGTTATTTACTCAAAAATAAAACATATGTCCACAAACAGGCTTACCTAAGAATGCTTATAGCAGCCTTAATTATAGCAGAAAAAAACTAGAAATGAAATAATTACCAACCAGAGAATGGATAAATACATTTTGATATATCCCAACAATGGGATAATATTCAGCAATAAAAATAAACAAACTACTGATACATACAACATGAATAGATCTTAAAAACATTATGTTGAGTGAAAGAAGCCAGACGCAAAATTGTGATTCCATTTATAAGAATCCAATATCAAGCAACACAAACTGGTTGAGTGGAAATCAGAAAGTGGTTGCCACTTTGAGGGTAGAAATTGTATAGAAAGGCATATGAAGGAGATTTCTAGGGTGATCAAAATGTTCTGTATCTTGTTTAGGGTCTTGGTTGTAACTCATCAAAATGAACATGTAGGATTTGTACATTTTATTCAACATAAATTATATGGACATAAAATATTTTAAAAAGTAAACATTTAAAAAGTCTTGTCTTAAACTTTCAAGACTTTATGTTACGTTTTTCGTCTACAAGTCTCAATTCTGCCTAAAGGTTGTACAAACTTCATTGTATTAAACCTGCATAAAAGGAAACAGCCACTATCGCTGTAAAACTATTAATTGTGAACACAAATGTTTGAATGATCTATTTTCTTCTTCGATTTCTACTTTTTCTTTTCCTGAATGATTGATTATGATCACTGAAAGCAAGCGACTTAACCTACTGGTAAACTGGGAAATGCTTTTTTTCTTAATTTTAATATACCACAGACAGCCCTATGGCAAAACATTTTTATTACAGTCAATTCTAACAATATTTGGATTCTGAAATAAAATTTCTGCAACCTTGATTGATGATTTTCTTTTATGTTAAATTAAACGAAGATATGCCATCGAGCTAGAATCAATCAGTCTTTATCTCTATCTCTATCTCTATTCTCTGTATATGTGTATCTATCTATACGGAAAACATAATTTTACCTTTTGCACTGAACTTTCTATTAGTTCCTCTTAGAATATTCCTTTGAATATTCTATTCATTCATCAGAATTATTGATTCTGCCCAAAGGAAAATATTAATTAGAATCATACTAACTGTTTCCTAGATCCTTGTTGAAAACATAAGGCATGCAAAGGGATTCTGCTTCCCCTTAACCTACATGTGCTTCTTATATTGAAATTCCATAGCATTTTGCTCACCGAGGCAGGCAGCTGACATGTTCATGTTCATCATTTCAATAAAACCAAAGCAAACACTGCAGTTCTCCGAGAAAGTCTTAGTGTGAATACTGATGAAGTTAACAGTGATGTACAGGCTTTCCATGCAACCTCTATTTAACTCAAATGTTGTCAAAATCTCAGTGATTTTTTTACTCGTGCTTCCAAGCTACTCCAGTCAATGGTGCCTTCATTGTTTCCGAAATTATCCTTCAAAGATGATTTTTGTGACATCTGTATAAGTTCATAGAGCTGAATTGGCTTCTAAATTATATCCACTTCTTCACGGGGATTAATTAAAAATCTCAAAAATTGAGTAATAAGAGCAAAAAATGCTTTGGAAGTTTTCAGTAAGGGGAAAGGTTTGCCCGATGGAGCTACTCTCATTGTGAGTACAAGGAAGATCATGTCACTGATAATAAGTTGATCCTAATATCATAATGCAAGACAGGATGGAAAAGAGAAGGTAGATGGTAAAGGAAACATCAGATATTTTATACTTTTATAGTGGTCCAGAGATAAAAACATGATGCATATTAAATTATCACATTGACACCAAAACGTACAAGTCTTTAAGAATGTGATTTTGAGCCCAATCCAAGTATTTATAGCAAGCAAAATGTCAGTAATTGTTCCTAATATTATTTTTTATCACAGGAAAAATAATTAAAATATGCTGTTGCAGAAAAAAAGTGCTAAGTATTTACCAACCTGTATGCGTCCCTCTAATTTCCTCTAATCAGATAATGTTACTTTGGCTAACTTTATAAAATTAATTAATAATCATTGAAATTCATCTGTTATTGACAAGATGCAGCTTGCCCAAAAAAATAAGCCTTTGGATTATGAAATGCATATGTATAGCTGATTCAGCTCAATAATTAATTACAGTTGAAGGCTAGATTTCCCAGCTGATACTAGTGAAGCCAAAGTTTTCAATCTATGGAAGTTTTGTCTTTTTTGCCTTAAGATTCTAGACTGTGCATTTAAATTCCCTCATTCTTAAGAGCCCATTAATCAAAGACATTGTCCATGCCATTATCAAGGTATTAGGTATTTCCCACTCTGGCCATCATTTTAATGAGGGCCTTAACTGCCGGAGAAGTAGGGAAGGAAAATCCAATAGATCACAGAAGCTCTTCATCATTAATGGAAAAAAAATATATCAAAGACCCTTCTGCAGGCTGGATCCAGAATAGCATGTTCATCTGTAGAGGGCATTGCATGTTTAACAATATATCATATAAGCCGTCATTATCTCTCTACTACAAAACCGAAATAGTCTACTCTCTAGCCTATATAGCTTCACACTTCAAAATTATCTTCTCTGAAATTCATACTCTCTCTAATAAACGAAAGTAAGCATGTAACTGCTTTGAAAAAAGAAATCCTCTGTATTACAGTGTGCTAAGAGCTTTACTCCCTAGCTTACTCACACACAAAATGATCATTTGACTTTGACTTTGTCTTTCCTCTTCATTGGTTCCCTCCATGTGTTCTCATAACTAGGTGTTCTATCCTTTGATGATTCTAAAATATCATTTCTTAAGCATAGCATATTTGTTTCTTGGGGCTGCCATAGCAAATTGCCACAAACTGGGTGGCTTAAAATAATAGAAATTTATTCTCTCAAAGTTTGGAGGCTAGAAGTTTGACGTCCAGATGTTGTCAGGGTCAGTTCCTTCTTGGGAGCAATGAGCGATAATCTGTTCCATGTCTTTCTTCTAGCTTCTGGTGGTTGCTGACGATCTTTGATGCTCCTTGGCTTGCAGCTGCGTCACTGCAGTCTCTGCTTCCATCATCGCATGGCCATCTTCCCTCTGTGAGTCTGTCTTCATGGTGATCTCTGTGTGTGTATCTGTCTAGGTGTCTTTTCTTTTATAAGGACACCAGTCATATTGGTTTGAGGGCCCATGCTACTCCAGTACAACCCCATCTTAACTTACATCTTAATTACATCTGCAAAGATTCTATTAACAAATAAGGCCATATTCACAAGTACCTGGAATTAGGACAACAACATAGTTGAGGGTCGGGTGACACAATTCAACCCACAACAAATGGGATATGAATTTATGGCTCCTGGCTATTTTTATTCATTTTCTTTTATCACTCTATCATATTTTGCCCCCATCCCTACTTGGAAAAGCTTCTTCTGCCTAATATTAAAACACTAGCTCAAACGTCCATTCCTTTCATAGATTTCTGTATCCTTCTTGAAGAAGACTCATTCTTTCCTTGTAGTAATTTTCACCCGAGTCCTTAGAACAAGGGTTACAGCACCATGTCTCATACATAGTATATTCTTAATAAATGGTTTTTAAAAGAATAAGTGGTACTTATATTTCATAATATTTATTATAATCTATTAGGCTAAAAATCTTTGAGCATATGAGAACATATGCTATACTCATGCTAGTTCTTGACAATATTTATCCATTTGAATTGAATAATTTTGTAAAGATGAATACTGAATCATTTACCTGGATATGAAATGCAAGTCATTTAGCCTATTCCTGTCTCTCTTTAGAAACAGGTTAAAATCATCCCTCACACCTCAAAGCACACTGATTCTTAGAGTCTTCCTTTCCCACATCTCTTTCACTTTAACAGATTTGTCTGAAGATACATGATAAACATAATGTTCAATTTGTGATAAAATATAATCTGGAAAAATGCAAAATATTTTAAAGGTACAATATATGAAAAACAATATGATTATTGTAAATATATAAACTTATTGGAAGTGTATCAACCACAAAATATTATTAGGAAACAATTATGGTCATTCTCTGGGTGTGTAATCCATAGACCTAATCCATTATCAACAGGCAATTAGAAGTATACATGTACGGGGCCAGTCCCATGGTGTAGTGGTTAAGTTCACATGAGCCATTTAGGCAGTCGGGGGTTTGTGAGTTCGGATCTAGGGTGTGTAGCCCTACATGCCGCTCATCAGGCCATGCTGAGGCGACATTCCACATACAAAATAGAGGAACACAGATGTTAGCTCGACAATCATCCTCACAGGAAAAAAAAGAGGAAGAGTGGCAACAGATGCTAGCTCAGGGCCAATCTTCCTCACCAAAAAAAAAAAAGAAGAAGAAGAAGAAGGAGAAGTATACATTTAGCAATTTATGAGGGAGGATGAAAAGGTCCTAGTGGCCTAGTAGTTTACTCTTTTAGTAAATGGTTCTGTGACAAATTTAAGTTGCACCAAACTGAAGTTTAGAAAAATATCTTCCTGTCTGGGCTAGATGTTAACATAAAATCAACTGATCTTTCTACAGTGCGTGGAAAGTGTAAAGGCATTAAATAACTAATAATAATATTTATTCTTGAAAAAAACATTACATTTGATATAAAAACAACAGGCAGCAATATTTTTCACCTTAGTCTAATTTGCATAAATTCTCTTTCCAGTACCTTAGCCAGTTTCTCAAAAATGTGCACACCAGTATTAGCCATATTTTCAGCCTATTAGTGTACTACATACTAATAAATATGGTTACTTAAATTATAACAGCATCGAACACTGACATTATGTAATTATTCTATATATACATGAATGTTCCAAGTATTACTTTGGTGGCTATACTTTCCATAAATATAGTTTTATATTTACATTACAAATGATGATTCAAAGAACAGATTTCTTTAACCGTACCAACTACAGTCCAAATAGTTTCCTTTCACTTAAATTAATAGCACTTTATGTGTATATAAATATATGCATATGTTATGTGTATTTTATATATAAGTATATGAGTATATATGTATGTGTGTCTGTATGTTTGCATTTTTTTCCTGAAAATTTCATATCCAAATTCCTTCTAAAATCTATTGTTGAATTCGTTGTCTTAGGAGAACACAAAACTCTACTTGATATTTCAGGTCTAGGCTCTACAATTTACTTATTCTTCTCACCTCCTCTTCCGACAATTGCACTCCATTCTTCAGCTAAACAAAAGTACTCGCTCTTCCCAACTCCTTCACTTTGCAATCACATCTGCCAAAGTCTAACGCATCCTCAATGGAGGAGACGTTACCTCCTCCTTAAAATCTTTAAAATCAATCACCCCAGTTAGAATCATTGTTCTTTTCCATTAAATGTTCTCAACGCTTTAACCTCACTTAGTGCATGTAGAACATTGCCTGCTTTACATTATAATAATTATCATCATAGATGCAGCTCAACTTTGAAATTATAAACTCATTCAGGATAGGAATTTTCCTAGTCATCTCTATGTTCCTACATGCCTGGTCCAGAGTGGATATTCAAAAATATGTCTTGAATTTCTGGATAGAAGTATTTAATGTAAATGCTAAGGTTACCAATTATTAGTAAGGAGTTGTGCCACAGAGAATCTGCCTTGAGTTAATCATTGAAGACAAAAAATTACAATTAGAAATTAAAACAGAGTATTTAATAAAGGGTGACAATGTATCTTATTTATCTTTCCCTACTTACTTGACAGGACAAAGTCAGTATTTTATATTCTGGATTGTGAATCATTCTAATTGTCAGAATAGATAGATATGGATTCTTAGAGGCTACATTCACAGTGTGGAGGGGAGGATTCACGTGGCAAGAAGAAAGCATCACCAGCTCTCAGATGTTGGATTTTCGCAGAAATAGGATGTTGTCTTAGATTATACCTCTATTTACTCACCTACTACTCCCTGAGAGTAATTATTAAATCCTAAATGCAGAGACTTCACAAAGATATTACTGACATATTTTATTTTAGCAACAAAGAAAATAGACCACAACTTTTTAGTACGGTTAACCTGACTCATCTTAGAATTTAACAAAGATGTAAAATACGAAGAAAACAGTTAATGACTTAGTTCTCCTTTATGGTGGAATTCACCACTCAGTCACTCAGATTAGTTTTTTCTTAAATCAAAAAAGATCACAATACTAACAAAGAATCCACAGAGAGCAACAAATCTGAAAAAAAAAAAAAAAACAATTCATCTTCATTTACCAGAAACAATGGATGTTTTACTAACCTCATTTTTTGCATGTTAGAGATGCTTAGGTAATTAAATATCTAACGCCTCTGGAAAAAGCAAAATCAGCCAGGAACTGGGCCAGAATTTAAGCAAAAGAAAGGTATGAATATCGATAATGACAATTCACTTGTAGTCAATCATCATTTGAGCAAAGCTGAATAACTGAAGTTATGCATAAAAATTACTAAACTACATGTCTTTCTTTTATGTAGAGTATTTGAATGGCTAATAATGCTTTCCATTATTTGAGGAAGAAGTTTGGCACAATTTGTAAAGTTTCTGATATTTGCTTTATTTTCTTACATGTAAAGTCACATCTGTTAGACATTTTCAAGAGATGAATTGCAGGTAAATTAAATGATGACATCTATTAAAATTAATCTAATCTTAATCTTTAAAACACACTTTTCCTTGAGTGCATAATAAAAACACATAGACATTTACCGAAAGCAGAAAATTTTGGTGATAGTGACATTTATTCACTTCAGTGACCTTTTCTCTGAGTTAGACACAGCTTTGTCTCCTAGAGGAGCTAGGAAAAAGTAGAGTCACTTTTCACTTCTAAAAGGTAGATTACATCATTGCACAGTCTTTTGAATAACTTATTCATGTTGAAGGAGAATGGAATTATTAAGCATTTCAGGATCATAACATTAAACTGTCTTAGCATTTGCCGTATTAACCATTAATTATTTTTTGTTAAATGATCTTACTGTCAAAAGTTGCTTTTTATCATTTATTATTATTATATTTTAACTTACATAAAGTAAAATTCACTTTTGATGGTCTTCAGACCTATGAGTTTTAACAGATACATAGATTCTTGTAACCATCACCACCAACAGGATAAAGAATGATTTCAACATCCCGTTTCAGAGACGCTGCCCTTTGCAGTCAGACACCCCCCTAAACCTAACCACAGGCAACAACCAATCTGTTTTCTGTTCCTAACAGTTTTACTTTTTTCATATTGTCTATATCTACAAAGACTCCTGCTAGGAATTTAATTGGAATTACAGTAAACCTAAAAACAAATTTGGAGGAAATTGCATCTTAACTATATTAAGTCTTCCAATCCATGACCATGGTATGTCTCTTCATTCGTTTAGATTTTTTTTTAATTTCCTTCATCAGCATTTTTTGTTTTTTATTATATAGACCTTACATGTAATTTATTATATTTACACTTAAATATTTCATTTTTGAGGGGCTACGATAAATAGTATTTCTTAAAATTCTAGTTTTCAATGTTTCTTTGTTAGTGTATGGAAAAATAATTGATTTTCTATGTCAATCTTGTATCCTGCAAACTGTCTAAAGTCACTTATTAGCTGTGAGACCCTTTTTTATAGATTCCTTGAGGTTTTCTACATCGAAAAATCATCTTGCTTATTTCTAAGGATATTTTTATTTCTTCCTTTTCAAATTATATGTCATATATATTTTTTTTGCCTCGTGGCACTTACTAGGACGGGAGGCAGTGTGATGTTGAATAGGAGTAGTGAGAGTTTACATCCTTAATGGTTCCCACTAATAGGTGGAAAACATTCAGTATTTCCCCACTAAGTATGATGTTAGCTGTAGTTTTTTAAAATATAGATTTTTTTTTCAGATTGAGACTATCACCTTATATTCCTAGTTTGCCGGAAGTGTTTATTTTTATCATGAATGGAGATTGATTTTGCCAAATTCACTTTCTTCTTTTATTGATATGACTATGTGTTGTTCTTTTCTTATTTAGTCTGCTAATATTACAGATTACATTGACTGATGTTTGAAAGTTGAACCAGCCTTCCTTGACTCAGAATGTGGTCTATTTTGTGAAAATTCCACGTGCGACTGAAAAGCGTGTGAGTTGCTTGGTAGAGTGTTCTATAAATGTCAATTACATCAAATTGATTTATGTTGTTAAGTCTTCTTTATCATTGCTGATTTTTCTCTGTTTTTTCTATCAGGTACTGGAAGAGAGTGCTGCAGTTCTCAAGAATAATTGTGTATTTATATACTTCTCCTTTCAGTTCTATCAGTTTTTGCATCATGTACTTTAAAGCTCTGTGGTTAGATGCATAAACACTTAATTAGAATAGAAAAACCATTTTGGACGAGAAGAACTAAATTGGAGGACTCACACCAAATGATTTCAAGATTTACTGAAAAGCAATGGCAATCAAGACAGCACAGTTTTAACAAAAGCACAGACACAGATATTAGTGGTAATGAAAGAAGACCCTAGGAATAGACTCATCCTTGTATGATCAAATTGGCAAAGATACAAAGAAAACTCAGAGGAGAATGGACAGTCACCAACAAATTATGCTTGTTTGTTCATCCATATGTAAAAAAAAAGAAAGAAAGAGAAAAAAGTTTCTCTATACTCCACAACATATACAAAAATTAAGTCAAATGGATTGTATACCTAAATGCAAAACCAAAATTATATAACTTCCAGAAGAACACATAGAGAAAAACCTTTGTGACCTTGTGTTTGGCAAATAATTCTTAAATATTACACCAAGAATATAATTCACAAAAGAAAAATATTGATAAATTTGTCTTTATTAAAATTTAAAATTTTCATTCTTTAAAAGGCATTGTTAAGAAAAAGATGACAAGCCACACAAGAAAAAATATTTAAAATTCATAGCTGATAAAAAGATTCCTATCAGGTACGTGCAAAGAACTCTTAAAACTCAATAATATGGGGGCCAGCCCAGTGGTGCAGTGGTTAAGTTTGCAAGTTCCGCTTCTCGGCTGCCTGCGGTGCATCGGTTCGGATCTCGGGGGCAGACATGGTACTGCTTGGCACGTCATGCTGTGGTAGGCGTCCTACATATAAAATAGAGGAAGATGGGCACGGATGTTAGCTCAGGGCCAGTCTTCCTCAGCAAAAAGAGGAGGATTGGTGGCAGATGTTAGCTCAGGGCTGATCTTCCTCAAAAAAAAAAAAAAAAATCCTCAATAATAAAAATGAAAGTAACCTAATTAAAAATGGATAAAATATTGGAACAGACACCACACAGATATATATATAGAGAGAGAGAGAGACAGAGAGAGAGAGAAAGAGAAAGCCAAAAAGAAGCACGTGAAAAGATCTTCAATGCAAACTACAATCACCTTGAGAGCTGTGAAATACCATTATATTTCACAGCAAAAAAATAAAAAGTTTTACAATACCAAATTCTGGTAAACATGTGGAGCAACTGGAAATCTCATACACCATTGATGGAAATGTAAGATGCCAAACACTTTGGAAAACAGTTCTGCAATTCCTTAGGGAGCTAAACATACATTTCCCATACATCTGAGAAATACCACGCCTAGGCATTTTCTCAAGTGAAATGAAAACTTACATTTACAAAAAACTCTGTGCCGTAGTTTTTGTATTAGTTTCATTCATAATTGTCAAAATCTGTAAACAAGTTAAATAGACTTTAATGAGTGGATGGATAAAGAAACTGTGGTCCATCTATACAATGGCAATGAAAATTAAAAAGCTCAAACTACTGAACAAGCAAAACATGAATAAATGAATAAATCTCAAATGCATTATGTTGAGTGAAATAAAAGTATATACTCGAAAGGCTACATCCAAATGATTCCATTTGCATGCATTTCTGGGAGGGTCAAAATTAAATGGACAAAAAAACAGATCAGTGGTTACCAGCGGCCGGGACTGGGAAGTGATTGGCTACAACAGGCACAGGGTACATTTTCAGTTGATGTAAATATCTTGATTCTAGTGGTGGCTCCACAACTATATACATTCATCAAACTCATAGAACTATATGCCAAAAAGAATAAATTTTACTTTTTGTAAATTATACCTGAAAGAACCTATCTTTAAAAATAAAAGGTAGTTGAGAGGTGAGTTGTTGAGGAGTTTGAGAGAAAAGAAAACCTGTTTGGATTTTTATGTTGGAAGTGCTGGGGAGCCACTTGAGGATTTTGAGCAGGAGTTAAATGAGTAGAGATGTTCTGAGTAATGATTTCTCTGTTTGGAGCATGTAGGATGGATCGTTTCACAGGTAGATAAATGATTAGAGGGAACGGGTGCTATAATTTTCCTGTAGTTGCTGTTGCTAAGGAAAGATCATTCCTGGTAAACCTATTTACTTTTCTCTCCTGGAAGACAAGGAGGCATACTCACCAAAAAAGCTATCTATTTATCTATTTTTTTTAGTTTATGCTATTTTCCATTTAGCAAACAAGGAAGAAGTATTGTTTTATTTTTATTACAGGTATTTTTAATTACTCTATAAAATTTAACATTTAATATTGCAGTGTACTACTATTATTGTAATTATCCCTATGTACCTAAAAGTAAATCATCTAATAGACATTTTAAGAACTCAGGTCTTGGTGGGAGGTAGCATGACTTATTGGAGAAAGTATGGGCATTCGAGCAAAATAGGTTAAATAAGAGCTCCTTTATGTACTATTGATTGATCTGGTGTAATTGTATGTAGCTTATTTGCATCATTCTATAAATAAATAATGATAATAATGTTAATAAACTTCCATCACATTTGTCTCATTTTACCCACAAAACAAGCCCATGGGTGAGAATTATTATATACTAATAATATATATGTATATAGAGAGATACACGAAGAGAGTACTCAATGTACTACATATCATATACTATTCCTTCCATGTCAATTCTTTCTCCATCCCCTGATCTTCTTTGCTAACCAGGACAATTCACATGCTTTAATACTGTTATGTACTCTCTAAAAATCACATATTTGGCTCAATTAAATGCTAAATAAAGAAACCCAGTAATTGAAATCTCCATACTACATCCCATATTTTTGGGAATTATATCGTACCATCTTGCTTATAATATGTTAATCTGCAGTATAACATATTCATAGGCTCAAGAGCTTGAAGTCTCTGATATCTTTAAAATATTGTATCTTAACGTATTTATAACTTTCTGTGTATCTACTTCATTCAGAAGTGCTATGGAAAAGGAAAATCAATATATTAGATAAATGGGGAAAGTTGACTGAACTCTACATAGCCATGGTTTAGATGTTTCTTCAAATGAAATTAAATGGACTAAGCAGATATTTCCTTTAAAGGGAAACTAAACAAAATCTGTAGCTGCTGAGGTATAGGGAAAGTACTAACAACTGGGAGATTTGGTGCTAATATCACTTCTGCCATATTCAAATTTTTCCTTAAATAATGGTTTAACCAATCTCTTTATTAGTTATCTCACCTGTACAATGAGAATACTGAAGTATGTTGTGACATTGCTGGACCTGGCCATTCAGAATACAATGCTCCCTCTTCTAGTATTTTTAAATTTTCCTTCAGGAAAACACCCATCTCCTGTTCTTTTGTTTCTAGTATTCATGGGGCTTCACCTCTGATTGTAGGGGTGGACACAAAACTTTGGCCCAGGCAATCTGAGCACAACAGAAACATATCCCTAGTGATTGGTTCAAGGATGAGCATGTGGCCCTCACAGTCAATAAGATAGATTATTGGAACTTTTTCTAAGACTCTTGAAAGTGAAATACGAAGTTTTTTCTACTAAACTTGATAGGCCTTGGGGAGCCATCTCCCATCGCTTGGAATATTGAAATTAAGCCAACACAGAGGAAAATAGAACTAAGAAATAATAAAAGCTGGGTCCTGAAGACATTTTTAAGCCCCTAAAAACCAACCATGACTGAAGTTATATTTACCCATGAATTGTTATGCTACATAAGGCAATATATATTTTTTTGTTCTTAGATTATTATAGTGGAATATTATGAAAGGATGTGTGTGTGCATATTTGCCACTTATAGTCAAAATCTAATTTGTAGATTTGGACCAGATGATTATCCAGGATCTTCCCACTCTGAAATTCTATATATTCTTTAAAATTTTCAATAAAATCCATCAATTAATAACCACATGTTTGAATATATTACATGAAAAGATGGAGTATGAGTATGTGTTTTTGTGGGTTTTTTTTTTTTTGAGGAAGATTAGCCCTGAGCTGCCAATCCTCCTCTTTTTTTTTTTTTTTTTTTTTTGCTGAGGAAGACTGGCTCTGAGTTAACATCTGTGCCCATCTTCCTCTACTTTATACATGGGACGCCTACCACAGCATGGTTTGTCCCAAGTGGTACCATGTCCGCACCCAGGATCCTAACCATTGAACCCCGGGCTGCCGAAGCAGAATGTGTGCACTTAACTGATGCGCCACCAGGCCAGCTCCTAGAGTATGTATTTTAAATAGTTAAGTTGGCTAATGCATTAAAAAACTTGTGCAGAGAAACAGTGTCTTCCCTTTGCAAACTTGAAACTAAAAAAAAAATAGGCTAGACATCTCACCAAAGATGACATACAGATGGCATATAAGCATATGAAAATATGTTCCACATTGTATGTCATCAGGGAATGCAAATTGAAACAGCAATGAGATATCCCTACACACCTATTAGAATGGCCAAAATCCAGAACATTGACAACACCAAATGCTGGCAAGGATTTGGAGCAATAGGAACTCTCATTTATTGCTAGCAGGAATACAAAATGATATAGCCACTTTAAAAGATAGCTTGGTAGTTTCTTACAAAACTAAATATACTCTTACTATATGATCCAGCAGCCATTCTCCTTGATATTTACCCCAAGTTTCTGAAAATTTATGTCCTCACAAAACCGTGCACATTATAGTGTATAGCAGCTTTTTTCATAATTGCCAAAACTTAGAACCAACCAAAGTATCCTTCAGTAGGTGAATGGATAAATAAACTGTAGTACATCCAGACAACGGAATATTATTCAGTGCTAAAAAGAAATGAGCTGTCAAGCCATGAAAAGAGATGGAGAAACCTTAAATGTGTATTACTAAGTGGAAGAAGCCAATCTAAAAAGGCTACATACTGTATTATTCCAACTATCTGATATTCTGGAAAAGGCAAAACTATGGAGACAGTAAAAAGATCAGGAGAATGAGGAGGGAGATGACTAGTCAGAACTCAAAGGGTTTTTAGGATAGTGAAAATACTCTTTGTGATATTATAATGGTGGACATATACCATTACACATTTGTCCAAACCCATTGAATGTAGAATACCAGGAGTGAACCCTGATATAAACTATGGAGTTTGAGTGATTATGATGTGTCAGTGTAGGTTCACCCTTGGTACAAAATGTGTCTCGTGAATGATGTTGACAATGAGGAAGTCTATGCAGGTGTGAGGACAAGGGGTATATGGGAAATCTCTGTACCTTCCACTCAATTTTATTGTAAACCTAAAACTGATTTTTTTAAGTTTTTAAATTTTTTTAAACAGACTAGAAAAATTTTCCTTCAACTTACGTTATTAGTCATTTTAAACAAAATCTTAATCATACACAAGGATTGCAAAATGCAAATCACCAATATTATCTGAATTTGATAAACTTTTTATCACTGCTGGGGAACAGTCATTGCGTGTGTCAAACCTATGAACTAAGCCAGAAATCTGCTAAGGCATAGTGGTGGACACTTTAAGGATCGTAGAAAGTGACTCTACTACCAGATTTTAAGTCAACTTTTACTCTCCCCAAAGCCATCAAGCCATGCTTTGGAGACATGTTGGAAGATCTTTTTTTTTTTTTTTTTTTTGGTGAAAGCAAGGATTGCTCACAGTAGGCCATTTAGAAATTACTACTATCATTTCTTCTGGAAAACTTAAGAATAAGGGAATGAAATAACCTGCCATGTCTTCTGCTCTCAAGAAAATCGTTTAAATATTTTATTTATACCTCCTGGGGGGTGTGAAGTGAGGAAACCAAGGAAATTTGTACATATGCGAGGGTGTACACATATGTATGCACAGTTGGTATTTCATATCCCCAAATAGATATTTTGTGCTGAATTACTTGATTTTGCTGCCTGGTTGGCTCAAGTTTGTGGCGTAATCTTAAATCTGTTTTCTTAGACGATGTTTAAATTATACTCTTGTAAAGCCTGATTGATTATAAGGCTAAGCTCACATGATGTACTTAATAAATACACACTCAGTTGAACAAATGTTGATCTGCATAGCCTCATTGATGGGATAGTAATCTATATTATGCAGCTTATTAGGATAGTAGCATAGTGCTTCTACAGTTATACAGAGGCTTGCAAACTATGACTCCATCAGACCAAATCCAGATCTTGCTTGTTTTTTATAAATAAAGTTTTATTGAGACAGCCACACAGTTAGACTCATTTGTTTATATGTTATGTGTGGCTGCTTTTGCCCTACAATAACCAAGTTGAATAGTTGCAATAGAGACCATGTGGCCTACAAAGCTGAAAATATTTACTGTCTGGTCTTTTACAGAAAAAGTTTGTTGTCCTCTACCCAAATCTATTTATTTTTATTATTGTCTATCATGGTGAAAATGTAACTTTGGTCTTTATCCACATAAGCTTACTCCTTAAAAGATCAAAACATAAGAACTAAGATTCAAGTGATGGAGTAAATTACACAAATATCAATAAATATATAGTAATAACATGCATTGTTTTCATATTTTATTTTCTGTAATCAGATATACTTTAAATAACACTTTAATTAAGACAGATATTGAATGTAAAGAAAGCAATCAGTATGAAGAAACCAGGGTATTCTATGTATTTCATTTTTTTAAACAACATTATATTATAGCTTAAAGTATTAAAGATATCATTACCTACTGGGTGGGATAGGAATTTCTTTTTTATAAGCATGTATGTATTTTGCCTGGACATTAAAATAATGTTTCCATATTTAGAACATATATAGCAATGTAATGAACCCCATATGTTAAGCAGACCCTGTAGCTGCAGGTATTCAGGCCCAGACAGGTGCAAAAGGGCCATTATGGAGGAGATTGACACGGTATGGAGGGTTCTCAAGATTCCTTACAGTTAAGATTTTGTGAATTAACTTGTTGACATTTGGGTGAAATGAATAGGACTTAAGAGGCTCCACTTAAAAAAAAAAATCTTGTCGGGGCTGGCCCCATGGTCTAGTGGTTAAATTTGGCACACTCCGCTTCAGCGGCTGAGGTTGTGTTCCTAGGCACAGACCTACACCAGTCAGTGGTAGCCATGCTGAGGTGGTGATCCACATACAAAATAGAGGAAGGTTGACACAGATGTTAGCTCAGGGCAAATCTTCCTCAGGAAAAAAAAATCTTGTGTGTGTGTGTGTGTGCATGAACATCTGAGTATCTTCTAGAGACTTCTTTTTTAATCCTGTGGGTATTTACCAAGCCACTTTTGTACTGCTATGGGAGACACAGAGTGTTATAAGAGAAGAATCTTGCCTTCAGAGAGTTTAGATTTGGTGAGATTGTTCCCATTAGCTGATATATTCAGCAAGCTAAGGCATGAAGGCAAAAAAATTTGAATGGTTGTTCAAAAGAGTTAGGATTTACATAGAGAGAAAAAGCATAGGGGAAAAAAGGTGCAGTACATTTTCAGAAGAAAACAGTTCAGTTACTGTGGCTGAGGTGAAGATCAACAATATGAGAAATTCATCATGTGGAAATAATCACTTCATATTTTGTTATGTGACCTTCTGATTTTTTTATACATATGCGCACTTCTACAGCACTGAGGCACGTTGAATACAAAATTCTGTAACTTGATTTTTCCACTTAGCAAAATAGGATGGTTATTTTCATATATCACTGGATATTCTTTGTAGCTGTATACTATGTCTTGTATAGTTGAATCACAACTTACGTAATCCCCTAGTATTTGATACTTCCATTAAGATGGTTAAAGAGGACAATGATTTAAATAAATTTGTTTTTCCAATAGATGAATCTGATATTTGAATTTAGATTGTCATAGACAAACTTCACAATGACAAAGGATGGGTAGCAATACTGTTTTTAAGTCACTGATATTGCCTTATAAATTTATTTGGTTAAAGAGAGTGACTAAGGAAAAGGAGCCATGGACAGACGTACTTTGGTTTGTTTTACATTTGAATCCCAAGTGGGGCATGTTATGGTAGATGTAACCTTAAATGCGTAATTATCTTCATCAGCTCCTTTCTTAAAAGGATTCAGTTGATTTTTGCTGATAGGTATTAGGAGAGGAGGAAGATCCCATCATTCCAAGATTGCAATCCAAGATTCCATTATTATCCTCATTTCTCCAAATTGTATGAGGATGCTGAGAGGATTCTTCACTTTTACATTTCCTTTTGTCATTTATATTATTTTTGTCTGAAGAGAAGGAAGATGAGTCACATGCTTGCACCTTTGTCTGAACTTTTCACCTAAGCCCCCATACCAGCCTCTAGCTTTCCCTTCCCTTTTGTACTTTTCTGCTCAAATTTCATATCCTGTATACTGGGGGAATAATATCTTTGGAAGGAGTGTTTTATCTACATTTTGTAGAAAGGAATGTATGTTATTTAAAATATATATCAATGACTTAAAGGAGAATTGATAAAAATAGAAAAAGTGACTCCAGATAAATGTTCTTTCAAAAGAATCTGGTTGTCCTTGAAAGAAGCAAATTCAGAGTTAGAAAAAAAACCTACACATTTTTTTACTGAGTCTATCTCTGTAGCACTTGCGTGTTCTTTAATCTCTTTTCCTTTCTTTTTTATCACTTGGTTTTTGAAAACTTAATTCTCTGTGCTGTACTTTGGGCAGTAAAAAGTATATCCAGAATGAGAAAACTTCTTAAATTTTGCTTTTTATTAGAGCAAAGATCCATGCAAGGAACAAGAGAGAAACAAACCTTATAAGATTGATGGGGGAAGAGAAAGAGCAGAAGTTGAAGAAAAGAGGTGCTGATAATGAGGATTTGTTTGGTCCCAAGTTACAAAGCATCCTACCAGGCTAAGCACAGACATCTCATTCTCTTGTTCTGCGTCAGAGTCTTCTCTTAATCATACAGTTGGTTTGTGGCAGTTATAAATACAATTTTCCAGCAATAAATGGGGAAGCAAGATTAAATTGCAAGTGAAATTTCTTATCAATTTTCCTGAATTATAAAAAATGCTTTTGGCACATCGTTTTTCTTAGTAAATTAATAACATGAAGTCCTAATTTGTTTTCTCATATAACTCACCACATATATGATGATTTCTTTTAAAGTCAGTTAATAAAAAAATAGTAGCTTGGCAATTACCCAGATAAATTTTACAGGGTATTGATCTACCAAGTCAATGTTGACTACGAATCTCCATGCATGAGTTTGGTGAACTATATCACACAAGAAAGTCATTCTCAAAGTCGCTCTATTACAAGCGTAACATTTTGGAATAGTAGGTTTGTTGTGAATTCATCTACTTAGAATAAATCAGTGATACACAGTATGAATTATTTAGTGAATTAGACTATCTACTTATTAAGTTTGTGATTTCTTTCCTAAGCACCTGAGATGGAGTCTAAAAAGCATTTCTCTTTCCGTGGGGCTGTAGTGCTCTGCCCCAGCCGCTGTGCTCTGCTGGTGGCTGTGCGAAACCAGAAGGAGAGTTCAGATCAGATATTTAGGACCTCTGCTTCAATTAAGTGATTATTTAACAGTGTTCTTGTAAATAGATCTAATTTCTTATTAAGCACATAAATCACTATTATTAGGCTAGTGCTAGAGGAGATATTGCAGGTTTGCGGTTTGGGGAGTTGCATTTAGATTTTAAATCTGCCTTTGCTAATTAAGAGTTACGTTATGTTGGAGAAGTCATTAACCTCTTCAACACTTGGTGCCTCATCTATATGATGGCAATAAGAATACCTACTGTACACAGTTGTGCTTAGGAGTAAATGAGATAAGGCCACTAAATCACTTAATCTACAGTAACTTGACTCATGGTAGATATCTGAAAATCCCTCTTGGAAGCTCCTAAAGGCCACAGGTCCTATCATACTAATTTAGCAACTCCCCTATATAATGTCATATAGATTATGGACAATAAGGCTAATTTCTCAGCATGAACACCAAGGAAATTAGGAAGATAAATATTTAATGGCTTCAGGTTCTGCTCACCTTCAAATCCTTAGTTTTATTTTAAATGCTCTTGGACTTTATCTATTTCAGGCTTCACAGCTGTAATCTTAGGTGGGACCGCAAAAACTTTTTAAAACATCATAAAATTAAATCTGGAAATAGCTACAAATAGTACTTTGGCAGAGCTTTTTTTTTTTCCTCATAAAAATGCATGCATACATATGGAGAGTGTTTCTTTTTTCTTAATCTTTTTCTGGTGTTAAATATCTTCAAGTAAACAGAAAAAGTATGTATGATTTTCATCTACCACTTCTAAGTATCTGAGAAATTGCAGGATATAGCACTCACACTTAAGTCATAGTTGAGATTTTCACAGAAAAGTATAAAACCATATATATTATTATTACTAATAAGTCATAAGTTGAAATAAGTTCTGATCTTGTGAATAGTAATCTTGGGTCAAAATGTGATATTTAAAAGCTAAATGGACCAATAAAATAGTTGTTCTCCACATGCTTGTTAATTAGTTTTGTCTTCTGTTACAGGGTATTAAAGCAGCTTTTAAAACAGAGTCTTGTCTAATAGTCATGTTCTATATTGTAACTAGCTAATCAAACTACCTGTGTGTTAGTAAGCATGAAGGTCTAGCCTTCATTGAAAGAAAACTTGGTGTATTAAAATCTCAACCTTAGAAATTTATGTTTATGTTAAATTAATTTAACTTTAGATGATTTTAAAAATCTGCTTCCTAGTGCAACGAAAATTACATGATTAAAAATAAAAACTCCTATCTATAGATAATTTTCAGAGAAGTTAGCAGATTTTAAATGTGGTGGTATGCTAACTTAAGATAAGTAGACTATAATCATTGTCTGAATCCTGGCTAAGGATGAGTTACAAAGCTTTGTCTCTTTACTGGGGGCAGAACTATAACAGAATCAAATGAAGATAATTTTTAACTCAAACTGATCAATCTGGCTTCTCTGCCATAGGATGTGCCTGGGATGATCTATATTCTAAGTCTCTGTTGATTGGGCTATTTCGTAGAAACTCCATTATTGATGCGTTCAGCCACAAGTTCCAGCTTAGACAGGGCCTACATCCACTAAACCATGATTTTGCAATATCCGAATAATCTTAAAATTTACAAAACTCTTGGATATTAGCATTATGCCTCGAGATCCTTGACTCCCAAGTTCTGTTTAAGGATTATCCTCCTATGGTGAAGAATAGGGGGATTCCTTTGGTACAACATGGCCAACCATTGTCCCACCCCCAGTAGACAATTAGTTTTATTACCCATGCTTCCTTTAGGAGCAATAACAATAAAGTAAATATCAGCTAATTGCGCTCATTATCATGGCAGCCACTCATGTGGCTACCGTCTTTGATTATAGTCTTTCCTATGAAGGAGGAAGAGGAGGTAGGTATGAACTGTTGTACTTTGAATGAAGTCCAGACTCCTTATATGACTGCATGGTCAGACCCTTAGCTCTCTCTCCAACTTCATCTTATACCACTTTTCCTCTTGGTCAAACTTCCTGTGCCAGTGTTCTCTCAGGTTCTTAGACAAAGCAGCCATCTCTTGCCTCAGGACTTTACACATGATGGCAATGGAGAAGAAGCCAGCAAGTGTGCTGTTGCAGGCTTAGTCCTGCTGAAAGTAGCTTCATCCTGATCTCAAAGGATGCTGAACTTGTTACTCCCACAGATATAGGCCACCGACTAAGGGCCTTTGGGTGGCAGGGCGATATAAACCCCCAAGCACTCTGGTTCTCCATGCCTATGGATAAAGTGTCTCCTGTAGCCCTAAGAAAGACGGCCAAAGAAGACTTGCAGGTGCAGGTGATTGAAATCAAAAACACACTGAAGCTGGAAGAGGGCTACTCAGAAATGAGAAATGGGAATAAGGAGTCTGGGCAGTACACCAATAGGGCCTTATGACAGCCATCATATAAATAGAGTTTTTTCTCTAATAATGGTCTATTCCTTCTTTGTGTTTTAATTCTTTATTTTCTGCTCCACACTTATAGTTCTGGAGCTAATTGCTAAAAGGAAAATTGTTACACACAACGAATTGTCTAAATAGCGTTGGCAATTGGCCTCACAGTTACAAGTATGGAGAAGGATATAAAGAATTAAAACACAGAGGAGGAATCAAAACATTATCAATTCTAACTAACAGCGAAATGTTATATAAAAAAACAGTGAAAGTAAAGTTCGTTAAAAATCAAGAGTAAAAGAAAACAAAACTGATGGGCGTCAATGGACGACTAGTCAGTCAAATTGATCCCCAGCTTAGCAGACCTTTTCCTCTGCTAGAGGGAACACTCCTTAATCATCTTGATAGCCCTGCTAGCAAGAGAGATATGCTAATTGGATACCTGACCCAGTTTTCTAAGATTGAGCAACTACTTTATTCCATAAACTACTTTTTTACAAAAATCTGTATAAGTAAGGAGAAAAACAACACTCCATTATATATTCCAGATAAGAACTTCTTAGAATATAAAAGAGAATTGGTAAGATATACTAAAAAAAAGGAAGGAAGCAAGGTTACTGTTTTCCCTTTTCTATCATAAAATGCCACATACTGACACATAGGGATTGGCTAAGGCAACTCTGCGACTTGGCTAAGATTCTGGCACCCTTTGAACTCCACATGTTATTCACAACTAGAGTGTTTTCTGACTTTCACAGTCTCTCATATTCATTATATACTTTTTCCTAGAGCCCTGGTTTAAGTAAGTCATAGGTGATTTGTGTTGCTATTCCACATTCAATCTGCCTTCTTTTGGCGACAGCACAGTAATTTCCTACTTGGGAATTACTTCTCACCCACTGTAAGCAATATGGTGGAACTGTCAGTCAAGGTGACGTACTTCTCTCAGTCAAGGAGTGAATATGTGATTCATACTAGGTCAATCCAACACCTGCCCCATCTCCCACTGGTCTCTGAGTCAAGTGGAGGAACTCAAGAACAGAAAAAGAGTTGGAGCTGAAACATTCTAGTGTCATTGTTCAGAAAAGATGGAATCCTCCTAGTTTGATGATTGGAATAGACATTGTTTCTGTCCCAGCTGTGGTACCTCAGCCATTTCTTTGATTTTGTGAACTACACTGTGAAATTACAATAAGCTTAATTGATACAAACAGTAAAGGGAGTTGGTGGTTAATTAGCCCACCTCCTCTCTGCTAAATTACAAGATAAACCTCAGTATCAAAGCTTTTTATAATTTAATGCAGTTAAACCTTAACTGGGTTGAATTCCAGTTTTAGTCCTGGAATATGTGTCACTGGAAGTAAGCTTTACGAGGGCATTACCCAAGGCCTTTCAGATCATCTGTTATATAGCAGGTGCTTAATAAACATCACAGTTCACAATAGTAAATTGTGAAGAAAAATAAATATATGAATTATCTTGAGCAAGTCATTTGATGCTCTGGACCATTTTTCCCTCAGCAATAAGATGAAAAGGCTGGATTTCAAGCTGAAAAATTCTTTAAAATTCCCTCTCCTCCCCCAGTGTAGCCACTAATTACTACTTACTGTACACTGGGCTCTAATCTTAGTTCTTTATACGCATTATTTCATTTAATCTTTATGACAACTCTAAGAGAAAGACGTTAGTATCAGTTGGCAACTCATTTGGTTACAAGTGGCAGAAAACCACTTGCACTGGCTTAGACCATTAATTTTTCTCACTTCACAAAAAATCTAAGAGTCAGAAGCTGACGTCCTGTTGATGCCAAGATTAGAAGCTCCCCACATGTTCACAGATTGCAGACCCAGCTCCTTGCATTGTGTCCTTGTTTGAGGCAAATAAAACAGAGAAAGGTGGGACAGTCCAGAAGCCAGATCTCATTTGTTTTTTCATCAAGAAAGAACAAGCTTTCTTCACAACCTGCAGCTGACTTCTGCTTACATCTTATTGGCTGGAACTGTTACATGGCAACACTTAGCTTCCAGAAAGCCAGAGAAACGGTGTATTTAGCTCAAAAGATTTCTAGACCTCAAATGGGGTTCTGTCGGCAATGAAAAAAGGATGAATAGATGTTTGGAAGGCAATTGACATGGTCAGCTGCAAAAATTTTTTAATTTCTATTTTACAGTTGAGAAATGAAAGCACCAAAAAGAGAATAACAAAGTCACGCAGCTGGTAAATAGATGAAGAGAGCAATTTGAAGCTAAGCGGTCTGATTGAGAATCCAAACTCTTAACAAGGATAGGGTCAATACAGTACAGGGCCACCAACGGGCAGCCAAGGCTATTTAGAATGTCCAGCTGTTTTAATAACTAAGTGTGCAGCAACCAATTGGATCAATGGGGCCAGATTTTTAAAGATTACTTGTAAATCTGTGTTAATTATGGCAAAAACTGTTTTTTGTCATCTTCTTAATGTGTGTACTGCGTCTTTAATCTGTTTCCATTTAAGAGAATTGCATTAAATCTTTCAGGTCCCTATATTTCAAGATCATGAGCCACATCACCATATATATCACAAGCTTTCGGGGAGGGTGTGGGGTAGTATAAATAGTTTAGTTCTAAGAGGCCAAAACCTAGACCTGAAACATGGTGTATTTTACGTGAACTTGTGTTAGTTAATTACAATGAGCCTTAGTGTATTCATGTGTGAAAGGAAATAATAATCGATAAACCATTTTTCAGAATAGATTAAATACACAAAATTTCTTTGCAGAGTATAGTGGCATATTGTAGACGCTCAATAAATGGCACATATTGTTTCAATTATTTATGAATATTTCTGAGTCTTTTCTTATTACCAAAAACTACAGATACATTATAGCAAATGTTTTAGACGCAAAAAGTAAAACCAAGCAAATAAAATCACTTATAATCCCACAACTAAGCAATGAAGACCAATAAGATTCTTATGTGTTCTCTCCTATTTGTTTCATTCAAATATTTATTGGAGTAACACATGTCCCTGATAACTAATCAAATTGTACAGAAAAACTCGCTACAAAAAAGCCACAATCCATAGTCTCACTTTTTTTCAATCCTTGTTCCACTTTTTAAGGAATACTATAGATTTGTAGATAATATAATTATACAACAATTTCTTGATCTATCAACTGTAGAAAATGTCTATTCTCTCCCCAATGTGAAAAAAATAAAGATTTGTTTTGCTTATAGTACACTCTTTATTTTCTCCTCCAACTACATCATAACTCTATTGGTTACGTTTTCAACATTAAATGATATGCTTAATCCTCAATTTCTTGTGCCATTAATATTCAGCAGTATCTCTTGACTGTTTAAGATTAGAATTTTAGTTCCCTTTCTCTCTCTTCCATTATTTTCTTTCCACCCTGTCTTCCATGTTAATAAACTAAGTTATGCTTTGACTTCTACATTGTTGATGTTTTTAATGTTAACATTTCATATTGCAACTACAACCAAGTTTATTATGCATGGTCCTTAGGCTAATGCTAAAAAGTAGTTCCACATTTTATGATTACGTAGATATTTTTTGGTTGTCCAACAAAGTACGACGAGAAGATTGCATTTAGTTGTCCTCTGAGCCAACATCTGCACTCTGTGTCATGCACAGGAGAATTTTTTTAGCGTCAGGTTCAAATAAATTATCTCCTCTAATTGCCTATACAAGTTAGTTTGCTTCATAATTAGACCATGACTTTCCTCTAAAACGTTTTGTTTTTCCAGGAGTTTTTAACTGTTTTCCCTTGTTTTTCTTTACTGATCATTTGCCTTTACACATTCACGCTTTTCTAGATTTTTAATCCTATTATCCATTCTGTGATTTCTCCTTTTCTGGATGCTTCCCTTGTGAAGACTCTCTTTCTCCTATTTAAACCCAAAAAGGCAATAATCGTGGTCATCTGTTCAGCTGCCTTTCTGGCACTTCTCATCCTAACTTTCCCAGTTGGATTCACTGCTTCCTGACCTTGTATGTTCATTTTTTTTGGATTACTCTTTGGTTTTACAAGAGCTTAAACTGAAGTAACTTTTGAAGAATGGTTTGTCAGAAGAAAGGCACCAATGTCATTTCAAGATTTTTTTTTTTCAAGCTTTACATTTGATTGTTAGTTAGACTAGTTTAGAATTCTAGGTTCAAAAAACTTTTCCTCCAAAAATTTGCAGTTCTAAAACTTTGTAGAGATGCAATTAAGTATGACCGTTTTTAATTCATATTTCCGGAGCCTTTATCCCTTCCAATCTAAATTTTAGTACTTATATTCACTTCTGGGAAATTCTCTTTAATTATTTATTTGACAGTCAGGTTTTTATTTGCATTTGTATTTCTTTATTTTATTTTTTTTAAGAGAAATTAGGTGAGTTCTACTTGACCCAGGGTGAGGATTATAACCCAGGAAGGCCTTAGAAAGCATTCCCTCTTTTTTCTATTTTAAAAATATTTCCTTGGGGCTGGCCTGGTGGCGCAGCAGTTAAGTTCGCACGTTCTACTTCGGTGGCCAGGGGTTCACCGGTTGGGATCCCGGGTGCAGACATGGCACCACTTGGCAAAAGCCATGCTGTGGTAGGCATCCCACATATAAAGTAGAGGAAGATGGGCACGGATGTTAGGTCAGGGCCAGTCTTCCTCAGTGAAAAGAGGAGGATTGGCAGCAGTTAGCTCAGGGCTAATCTTCCTCAAAAAAAAAAAAATTTCTCTACTTTAGAAACATAATAATTTCTCAAATCTTTCATTATAGACTGGATTATTTTAAATTCTCTTCTGTTGCCAGAGTTATCTCTATTTCCTTTTACAACAGATTATATGTTTGAGTTTCTAGCTTTTTCTACTTGATTCTGCTAGTTTATCTCATAAGCATGATTTAAATTTATGAAATAAGGATGCAGACGATGTGCTCTTTCACTGTTGCTTGATCAGTAGTACCATTTCCACTTGATTTTCCCCAGTGAGTTGGAACTTTCACCAGAATCTCTACATGGGGTAGGATAAGGTCTGACATGTTAGCTGGCTGGCTATCAAGCTTCCTCCCCCAAATGCCAAAATGACCATGACCTTACTACTAATACTGACAGACACATTTAGAGCCTTACCGTTCCTCAAACTGTTTGTTGCTTGGCAAAATACCTCACTTGGGGTTTTTCTTAAGGATAAACATCAGATGTCTATGGTCTAAGACTGGCCATAGGATTGCTACTTGGTTTAGTTGTTCTATGTAATTACTATTTGGGCCCGACTTGCCTGTTGCCCTTGGCTGTGCTTATTGTCTCTGACTCTATAGCCTTTAGTAGCTCAGAAAACATGTTGGCTCCAAAATCCTTCAGCCTTCCATATTCTGGGATGTATGGCTTTCTTCATATTGGTCATTCATTAATCCACTACCATCTAATTTTCAGCTCTCCTTCAGTTATAAATCACCTCCAATTATCTTCCTTGTTAGAATGTAATCATTTTGTATTAGTTTGAAACTTAGGAAATAGCCAACGTTTAGCCATTTTGACTAACAAAAATGGGAATTTTAAATGGTTCAACCAATGTATACGTTCTGTAAGCTACACTTTCTCTTCAATACTTTTATTTCAGTCAGTTCTCGGAGAGGATGGGAGGCAATGATTATACTAAACTATCCATCTTGTATCTGAAGCTTATATTAGTTTTACTGAATAGTGATGTAAATTGAGCCATGCTGGATTATAGACTTGACAGGGTAAGTTCTTTTTAGCCTGGAAAAGCTGAAATGGTCATGTGATGAGAAAGAGGACTTTTTCTACTCAGTATTTTCCACCGAAGACCTCAATATTTTGCAGATCTTACTTAAAGTGATACTGGGCAATTTTGGCCTGGTAACCCCTCCTTACTGAAAACAAAACAAAACAAAAAAGAAAACAATCAAAAACCTTCTATACTTCAAACACATGATTTTTCTACAAAAGGTTAAGTTCAGGTTAAATCCAAAGGTGAAAAATATAGACTCTTTTCCTTGAAAGAGAAGCATCACCTTAGCTGACAGTTCTCTTGAACAGACACAAGTACGAAAACATGTCAGGGTGTAACTGTGTGGTTAGAGGCCAGGAACATGAAGCAGACATTCTCTGCTCCCCTTCTGTTGCCCACACAATGGACAAGCAGCGAATGCAATGAGGCCAGCACTGACAGGCCAGAATGTCAGATTTAGGACTCCCACATGAGGATGCCCTGCCATCAGCTCCAGATTGCTGTGCAAGATTTGCAGCCCTGCTCTGCTGTCTGCTGCCAATAAGAGAGACAACGAGGAGGCAGCTTCGAAGAAGGCAGGATATGTTTGCACATTTACAACCTTAGGTGTTGCAATCACTTCTCAAGGGGCATAGCAATGAGGCCCTAATACTCCTTAGCATCCTCAGTACCTGTGGCCTGAGAGTCTGAGAAGACATCCAAGGGGATGTGGCCCACCCCACATCCAAAGACAGGGTCGAGATACTGAGTACAGGGTTAACACTTCATTCCTGGACCAATTTATTTTTTGTATTGAGCTGATGTTTTCACTTATCTCTCAAATGAATTCCGCAAGGATCAACCACATTCCTCTGCTCTAGTTGAAGATGCTTAAAAATCTCAGATTAACTTTTATTCTGCCACAATAAAGACATTGTTTTAATCTCATTAATTTCCTAAAATGTGAATTGATATCATATTCTAACTAAAAAAAGGGTAGGGGGTTGCTGAAAATGTTGATCTAACTTAGATTCCAGCGCATTGTAGATTGAACAAAGTTTGTAGCAAACTATTTTTAAATTCTTAATAATTATAATAGAAATGTGTTGTTTTTGCCAAGCCACATCAATTTTCCTGTATTCTGGTGACAGCTCCCAATTTTACTTCGAAGGATTGGTCATTTAGTGAAATTGTACACCATGGTATCCTGCAAGAAGGTGGGCACATAATCCACATTTGTCACCTCCCACTCACTAGAGAATGTCAACCTGGAGCAGAGTGATCAAAACTGGAAGACAGTTTTAGCGGGTTTATTCCAGGGGTCATGCCCTGAATAATTTGGTCATTATTTCCTGCTCCTCAGAAGTTCCAGATCCCGGGAACTGCCTGTGTTTTGGTCCAGCCCAGCTCTGTTCTTTAAGCATTGCTTTAATTTTCTGAGCTACCGCTTATATATCAATAAATTTATTTTCAGCTTAAGAAAACCAGAGTCAGTTCCTGAGTTCCTACAACCAGGTGATGACTCATGTAGATCGGGGGTGCACAAGTGTCCAGAAAACACGGCAGCAGATCTGATATACAAGTCTTTTGATTAATGGGATTTTTTTGACCAATTGCGACACGATGTAAATGAACCATGTGGTTCAGCTTTGCTAATTCTAGATTAATTCTGCCACGGAGTTTAGATGCAGCCCTATTCTTAATGAATTGTGACTCACCCAACTGAAATACAACAGATTCAAATAAAACTGCCACCTGATTTTCACGTCATATATACGGCCAGGTGGACAACAGGCCAAGGGAAAAAGTCAGAACAAGAGAAAAAGTCAGAACAAGAGAAAACAAGACTCCAGAAAAATGCTTCCTAATTTTTTCATCCTCTAACTCTCTGTATAAAACCATTATAGTCATATTGACAGCAAAAATGACATTATTATGCAAACGCTGCAATTGGGAAAGCAACAATAATCTTAAAGAAGGGCAGAGCTGAAGCAAGCGCATACATGTTAGATAAATTCGAGGAAAAAAAACTTGTGTTTCTCCAGGGACCAAGGGTAAGTCGAAAGTAAAATGCATCTTTATTTATTTATTTATTTATTCATTTATTTATTTATTTATTTTTATTGAGTTAATGATAGGTTACAATCTTGTGAAATTTCAGTTGTACATTAATGTTTGTCAGTCATGTTGTAGGTGCACCACTTCACCCTTTGTGCCCACCCCCCACCCCACCTTTCCCCTCGTATCCACTAAACTGTTCTTAGTCCATAATTTTAAATTCCTCATATGAGTGGAGTCATACACAGATTATCCTTCTCTCGCTGGCTTATTTCACTTAATATAATTCCCTCAAGGTCCATCCATGTTATTGCAAATGGAATGATTTTGTTCTGTTTTGCAGCTGAGTAGTATTCCATTGTATATATGTACCACATCTTCTTTATCCATTCGTCTGTTGCTGGGCACTTAGGTTGCTTCCAAGTCTTGGCTATTGTAAATAATGCTGCAATGAACATTGGGGTGCATAGGACTTTTGGGATTGCTGACTTCAAGCTCTTTGGATAAATACCCAGTAGTGGGATGGCTGGATCGTATGGTAGTTCTATTTTTAATTTTTTGAGGAATCTCCATACTGTTTTCCATAGTGGCTGCACCAGTTTGCATTCCCACCAGCAGTGTATGAGGGTTCCTTTTTCTCCGCAACCTCTCCAACATTTGTTGCTACTAGTTTTAGATATTTTTGTCATTCTAACGGGTGTAAGGTGATATCTTAGTGTAGTTTTGATTTGCATTTCCCTGATGATCAGCGATGATGAGCATCTTTTCATGTGCCTATTGGCCATCAGTATATCTTCTTTGGAGAAATGTCTGTTCATGTCTCCCGCCCATTTTTTGATGGGCTTGTTTGATGTTTTGTTGTTGAGTTGTGAGAGTTCTTTATATATTATGGATATTAAGCCTTTGTCAGATATATGACTTGCAAATATTTTTTCCCAGTTAGTGGGTTGTTTTTTTGTTTCAATCCTGTTTTCATTTGCCTTGAAGAAGTTCTTTAATCTGATGAAGTCCCATTTGTTTATTCTTTCTATTGTTTCCCTTCTCTGAGAAGGCATGGTGTCTGAAAAGATCCTTTTAATACTGATGTCAAAGAGTGTACTGCCTACGTTTTCTTCCAGAAGCCTTATGGTTTCAGGTCTCACCTTTAGGTCTTTGATCCATTTTGAGTTTATTTTGGTGAATGGTGAAAAAGAATGGTCAATTTTCGTTCTTTTACATGTGGCTTTCCAGTTTTCCCAGCACCATTTGTTGAAAAGACTTTCTTTTCTCCATTGTATGCCCTCAGCTCCTTTGTCAAAGATAAGCTGTCCATAGATGTGTGGTTTTATTTCTGGGCTTTCAATTCTGTTCCATTGATCTGTGCACCTGTTTTTATACCAGTACCGTGCTGTTTTGATTACTGTAGCTTTGTAGTATGTTTGGAAGTCAGGGATTGTGATGCCTCCCGTTTTGTTCTTTTTTCTCAGGATTGCTTTAGAAATTCGCGGTCTTTTGTTGCCCCATATGAATTTTAGGATTCTTTGTTCTAATTCTGTAAAGAATGTCATTGGGATTCTGATTGGGATGGCGTTGAATCTGTAGATTGCTTTAGGTAGAACGGACATTTTAACTATGTTTATTCTTCCAATCCATGTATATGGAATGTCTTTCCATCTCCTTATGTCGTCATCCAATTCTCTCAGAAAGGCCTTGTAATTTTCATTATATAGGTCCTTCACTTCCTTAGTTAAATTTACCTCAAGGTATTTTATTCTTTTTGTTGCTATTGTGAATGGTATTGTGTTCTTGAGTTCTTTTTCTGTTGGTTCATTACTGGAGTATAGAAATGCTACTGATTTATGCAAATTGATTTTACCCTGCAACTTTGCTGTAGTTGTTGATTACTTCTAAGAGTTTTCCAATGGATTCTTTGGGGTTTTCTATATATAAGATCATGGCATCTGCAAACAGCGAGAGTTTCGCTTCTTCCCTCTCTATTTGGATTCCTTTTATTCCTTTTTCTTGCCTGATTGCTCTGGCCAGGAACTCCAGTACTATGTTAAATAAGAGTGGTGATAGAGGGCATCCTTGTCTCGTTCCTGTTATCAGGGGGATGGCGTCCCGTTTTTGCCCATTGAGTATGATGTTGGCTATGGGTTTGTCATATATGGCCTTTATTACATTGAGGTAGTTTCCTTCTATGCCCATTTTGTTCAGAGTTTTTATCATAAATGGCTGTTGGATCTTGTCAAATGCCTTCTCTGCATCTATTGAGATGATCATGTGGTTTTTATTCCTCAGTTTGTTGATGTGGTGTATCACGTTGATTGATTTGCGGATGTTGAACCATCCCTGTGTCCCTGGTATGAATCCCACCTGATCATGATGTATGATCCTTTTGATGAATTGCTGAATTCTGGTTGCCAAAATTTTGTTTAGAATTTTTGCATCTATGTTCATCAGTGATATTGGCCTGTAGTTCTCTTTTTTCGTGGTGTCCTTGTCAGGTTTTGGTATCAGCGTGATGTTGGCCTCATAGAATGTGTTAGGAAGTGTTCCATCTTCCCTAATTTTTTGGAATAGCTTGAAAAGGATAGGTATTAAATCCTCTCTGAAAGTTTGGTAGAATTCCCCAGGAAAGCCATCTGGTCCTGGGGTTTTATTCTTTGGGATGTTTTTGATTGCTGTTTCAATCTCTTTCCTTGTGATTGGTCTGTTCAAATTGTCTGCCTCTTCTTGAGTGAGCTTTGGGAGATTGTAGGAGTCCAAGAACTTATCCATTTCCTCTAGGTTATCCATTCTGTTGGCATATAGTTTTTTGTAGTATTCTCTTATAATCTGTTGTATTTCTGCAGAGTCTGTTGTTATTTCTCCTCGCTCATTTCTGATTTTGTTTATTTGAGCTTTCTCCCTTTTTTTCTTTGTAAGTCTGGCTAATGGTTTGTCAATTTTATTTATCTTCTCAAAAAACCAGCTCTTTGTTTCATTGACCCTTTCTACTGCCTTTTTCGTTTCAATAGTATTTATTTCTGCTCTGACTTTTGGTATTTCTCTCCTTCTGCTGACTTTGGGCTTCATTTGTTCTTTTTCTCTAGTTCAGTTAGGTGTGCTTTAAGGTTGCTTATTTGGGATTTTTCTTGTTTCTTAAGATGTGCCTGTATTGCGATGAATTTTCCTCTTAATACAGCTTTTGCTGTATCCCATATGAGTTGGTATGGCATGCTATCATTTTCATTTGTTTCCAGGTCTTTTTTTATTTCTTCTTTAATTTCTTCAATGATCCATTGCTTGTTCAGTAGTGTGTTGTTTAGTTTCCACATCTTTGTGCCTTTCTCAGCTTTTTTCTTGTAATTAATTTCTAGCCTTATAGCACTATGATCGGAGAAGATGCTTGTTATTATTTCAATTTTTTTTAAATTTGTAGAGGCTTGCCTTGTTTCCCAACATATGGTCTATCCTAGAGAATGTTCCATGTGCACTTGAGAAGAATGTGTATTCAGCTCTTTCAGGGTGAAGTGATCTATATATGTCTATTAAGTCCAATTGTTTTCGTTTTTCATTTAGCTCCACTATTTCCTTGTTGATTTTCTGTCTGGATGATCTGTCCATTGATGTGAGTGGGGTGTTGAGGTCCCCTACTATTATTGTGTTGTTTTTAACATCTTCCTTTAGGTCTGTTACTAGTTGCTTTATGAATCTTGGTTCTCCTGTGTTGGGTGCATAGATATTTATAAGCGTTATTTCTTCTTGATGAAGTGTCCCTTTGATCATTATATATTGTCCCTCTGTGTCTCTCTTTACCTGTCTTATTTTGAAATCCACTTGGT
The DNA here is from genome assembly GCF_041296235.1 of Equus asinus. Taxonomy (NCBI): domain Eukaryota; kingdom Metazoa; phylum Chordata; class Mammalia; order Perissodactyla; family Equidae; genus Equus; species Equus asinus. Next base: position 26,378,396 of record NC_091810.1, read on the forward strand.
CTGATATAAAGAATTGCAACACCTGCCTTTTTTTCCTTGCTATTAGCTTGAAGTATTGTCCTCCGCCCCTTCACCCTGAGTCTGTGTTTGTCCTTGGGGCTGAGGTGTGTTTCCTGGAGGCAACAAATTGTTGGATGGTGTTCTTTAATCCATTTTGTCACTCTGTGTCTTTTCATTGGAGAGTTCAATCCGTATGCATGTGGACTTAATGCTGTCAATCTGTCGCTCATTATCTTGTTTTCCTGCATTTCTTTGCCTGTGTGCTTTAGACTACCCATTTAATAGTGCAATTTCTTAGGCTGGGTTTCTTAGATTTTTCCTTATTTATGATTTGTGACTCTGTTCTGTACTTTATTTTAGTGTCTACCTTGAAGTTTGTATTTAGAATCTCGTGTATAATATAGTCTATTCTCTGGTGGTCTCTTACTTACTCGACCAATACTGATTTAGACACTTTGCTCTTCCCCTCCTAAATAATTATTTTCATTTTTTATTCCAACTCATCTTATGAATTTTTAGTTAGAGTGCCAAGATCGTCCTTGTTTTGGTAGTTTCCTTACCTTTACCCTAACGCTATAGTTGAATATTTGCTATCCTGTTCTGGTTCTATCCATCGGTCTCCCTAGTCTGTGGATTGTGTCCCCTTTCTCCCTTTTTTCTTTTTTCAGGTATGAGAGCCTTCTTGAGGATTTCTTGTAATGCAGGGCTTTTAGTTACAAATTCCCTTAACTTTTGTTTGTCTGGAAAAGATTTAATTTCTCCCTCATATCTGAAGGAAATTCTTGCTGGATAGAGTATTCTTGGCTGAAGATTTTTATCTTTTAAAGCTTTGAACATGTCACTCCATTCTCTCCTAGCTTGTAAGGTTTCTGTAGAGAAATCTGCTGACAGTCTGATAGGGGCTCTTTTATAGGTTATTTTCTTTTTTTTCTTACTTCCCTGAGTATTCTTTCTTTATCATTCCTTTTTGCCAATTTTACTACTATGTGCCTTGCAGTAGATCTTTTTACATTGACAAATCTAGGAGATCTAAAACCCTCCTCTACACACATTTCTCCATCGATCCCTAGATTTGGGAAGTTCTCTTCAATAATTTCATTAGGCACACTTTCTGCTCCATTTTCCTTTTCCACATTCTCGGGAATTCCTATGATCCTTATGTTCTTACTCCTCATTGAATCCATTATCTCTCGGAGATTTTCCTCAGTTTTTTTTATTTCTTAGAGCCATTCAGCCTGTCTATCTTCAATTATGTTAATTTGCTCTTGTATGGTGTCTACACGGGCATTCAGGGAATCCGTATTCTGTTTTATCTGGTCCATTGTGTTTTCCATCTCTAGTAATTCTGTTTGATTCTTCTTTATGATTTCAATCTCTTTTGTGAAGTAACTCCAGAACTCGGCTTGTTTCTCTATCTTTCTCTCTACCTTATTGAGTATTTTGATTATAGCTGCTCTGAACTCATTATCACTTAGTTTACCTAATTCCAAGTCCTCAGGACTTAATTCTATGTTTTTATTGTTTTCCTTCTGGTCTGGGGCTTTTATAAATTGCTGGATGGTAGAGGAGCGGTTTTTTCACACGATGGTAGAATTCGGTTGCAGTTACAGCCTGTCGCCACTAGATGGGGGTTGAGAGCGGCATGTTATGAGCTCTCCGCCTTGGGGCAAGATGGCTGCGCCCACTGGCTTTGCTGGGGCAGAGGGGCTGTCACTCTCACACACGGGTCTGGGTTCAGATCAGTTCTGTTCTCTGGTCTCCCGAGGCCCTTGGTTTATGGGGTCCCCACGGATGGAAGCTTTCCCCCTGTCAGCGGGTCTCCACTGAACCAGCGGCAGGAGTCCTGGATGATCCCTTGGTCGTGCAGCCCCTCCCCTGCTCTTTCCCAACCCGTGCCCCAGCGATGGCAGACTCTAGGGGAGGGAGAGATGTTCTCTCCTACCGTTCCAGCGCCTCCAAGGCTGTAAGTAGGCTTTATGATCTCCACCTTCTTGGTATTGTAGGTCTCTAATGTGTTGGCATTATGTTTATTCTTTGAAATTCAGTTTTTCCAATCCTTTGTTGTATTTTGGAGGGGAGAGAATCCTGGGTCAGCTCACCCTGCCATTTTGCTCTGCCCCCTAAATTAAAATGGATCTTTAAAAAGAAAGAAAGATCCTGTCCACCAGCTTTTGTTTCAGTAGAGGGGTCCTCTCTGGAAAATGTTTTTTCTAGTAGGAAAATAGTTAGGATACCAGGTGCTATATGGACAAGTGAATAGTATATTGATTCTTCAGTTGTTTGAGGTAGCAAACTGGGATGAGTTAAACATCGTGAAACACATAACTGCATTATGAAAACAACCTGAGGATCTGTTGACATTAACAAAGTGGGAAAAAAGTTGTATTTAGTGAATTTTAAAAAATTAAAATCTACTAATAATAATACTTTGAGCTCCCTAAATAGTTTTCTTCAGTGACATACATACATACAGGAATTAATATATTCATATGTACATTAAAATAATGTATGTATATATGACATATATGCACATTAATATAGTGTATGCCATATATCTTAATACACATAAAATACATAGTGCTTACAACTATGTGACATTGGGTAAATATCTTAACTTTTCTGTTTCTTTACCTATAAAATAAAATTATAATACCTATCACATTTAATTGTTGTGACAATTAAATAAGGTAACATATAAAAAGTACTTAAAAAATATACGAATGATAAATCTCATTGTACTTTGTTTGATATCTCTGATCCCTTTATTATCCCTGTAACATTGTGTGATAATATTAATGACAGGAAAATAATTACTATTTCATTGAAAGTTTTCTGAGTTAAAGACTTGCAATTTTGTATTGTATACTTTTTGATATAGTAGTAGACGGGCCTGATACATGTATTCAATCATTCAAATAAACAATTTTAGATACACATTTTGTGTTTGTTCTGTGCTATGTAAAGCAGAGGCAAAGATGAAAACAGTGTGTCTGCTCTAGATTCTCATGATCGTGGCCCAGTAGTTGAGAAAAAGACTTACATGACAGAATTTAGATGCAAACTTTCTGTATGTTGTGTGAATACAATTCATATGTGTGACTTAGTGCTTACAAGATGTTGACAATGAACAAATCAAGTTATCTATCCCAGGAAAAGCCTTAGTTTTCTAGGATACACTTATTATCCCTTTCTTTGTACCACTGTTGAATTTTTTATTTCAAGAATTGGAATTAAAAATAAAAGTTGACTATACAAGCTAAATAAGGAATTGTGGCACAGAGGTTAAGTTCACATGTTCTGCTTTGGTGGCCTGGGGTTCGAGGTTCGGATCCCGGGTGTGGACATGGCACCGCTTGGCAAAAGCCATGCTGTGGTAGGTGTCCCGTGTATAAAGTAGAGGAAGATGGGCATGGATGTTAGCTCAGGGACAGTCTTCCTCAGCAAAAAGAGGAGGATTGGCAATAGTTAGCTTAGAGCTAATCTTCCTAAAAAAAAAAAAAAAAAGAATTGTGGTATTAAGTTCCTCAGACGTTATAGGTAAGTGTCAGGGAAGTTAAAATGAAGTGGGTCCTTGGGTAGAACATTTCTACAAAACAAACATTTCTACTGTCTTTCAAAAATGACTTTTCTCTCCTTAATCTAGTTAATAGTCCTCCCTCTTTATCAGGTAGAGAATATTTCACTTTTCCTCTCATGTCAATGACTTCTTTTTAGATTTTCTTCCTGTTCCTAGAAAGGTGTTCATTACAAGAGAATGGATCAACAGTAACCTGAAGTCCTAAGGATTCAACAGATAGAGAGCTTACCGTTTTGATAAACAGGAGGTTTTAACTGGAGTGCCCCACATTGTCTATTTATATTAACCAAATTAAGTGTTAACCAGTCAAATTATATGAACCATGTAATCATACCTTTTAGTATTTTGTCAGATATTTATTAGGCCTTCTTATTGCTGAATACCAATTTTATCATCATTTGTTCGCCTGTTTATTGTTGCCAAATAAAAAGTACATTCTCTCTTCCTGTGTTTGAGGATCTCCAAAGTTTATAAAAACTTGGTAAGGGGCCTGCCCCATGGTGTAGTGGTTGGCTTCGATGCACTCCACTTTGGCAGCCTGGGTTCCTGGGTTTGGATCCCAGGTGCGGATCTACACCGCTTGTCAGCCACACTGTGGCAGCGACCCACATATAAAGTGGAGGAAGATTGGCACAGATGTTAGCTCAGGCCTAATCTTCTTCAAGCAAAAAAAGAGATAGACTGGCAATAAATGTTAGCTCAGGGCAAATCGTCCTCAGCAAAAACAAAAAATGAAAAACAAAAACAAAATCTTGGTGAAAGTTCACTGTAGAACTGAAAATATGAGACATTTGTTTACTATCTATTTTATGAGCCACATCCTCCAGGTTTCCCAACCATTCCAAAAAGCACCTAATATCTATTCAATAAATTCCTTTTCCACTTCAATCACCTAGAACGTATTTAGATTGGTCACAAATTTAAAAAAAGACTGATATTGAAAGAAACAGATGTTTGAAAAGTTCCCACTCTGTGGTAGGAAATGTTGAGTTTTTTGAAACATGTTAACAACAGCAACAAATAATAATACTTTATTCGCTACTTCACTATTTGTAAAAATTGTTCATTTCAACTGTGTACATTCTGAAAAGACATAAACCTACTCTAAATCATTATAAAATGATTGCCTGTTGTGAAAAAATCCTTTATCACAAAGCACAGCAAAAGCTTTTCTTCCTTTCCAAATGGTTGAGAGTGTACCAAGCTTTGCCAAAGTTGTGCTAATGAGGAAGGGAAATTTTTTTCACATACTGAAGCCTAAAGCACATCCTCTTGCTAATATTGTTACAAGCTTTTTTAGTCTGTACAGTAAATTTTCATTTGTGGTTCTTCTTAGAAAGAAGGCTGGAAAATTTTTGCAAGAGTTCATCATTCTTGCGTCTCTCTTATGAATTTTGAATAGATAAGCATCTTGCTATGCCATTCAGTTATTCTGAAAAGTTAAAATAAAGCAGACCCTTGGGCTTACTGCACAGATATCTACCCACAGAATTAGATGTGGAACCATTCTGTGCTGCTTGTGTTTTATATTTGCTGCTCATTTCCAGAAGCTGACCTCAGCTGATAAACATTTTTCACTTTTACTTGAAAGTAAAGGAGCTGAAAGAAAGCTTGTCTCATTTGGGGCATGTTATAGTCGCAGCTACTTAATGTTCTCAGTGCCTCTCTTCACACCTAGAAATGTGCGAAGCTACCTTGATAGTGCACTGGGTAGTTCCAGTTACTTATTAGTATTCTTATCTGTGAGTCTTTCTGTCAATAAGAGAATAAAATTCTGCTTGGAAATCACTAATAAAACAGAAATCTCCTCCTAATCACCTTTTAGGTAAAAGCAAGTCAGAGCTATGACTACAGCTATGATTACAGGTAGTCATATTTCTTCTCCTTATGGTTTTGTTTTTGTTTTTGTTTTCAGCAAATTATTCAGCTGTATTGCAAAGGATTTCTGAACTAGGGTGTAGGTAACATTTTCAGATTCAGAATAGAACTTTAAACAGGGAGAGATCAAATCAAGTGCCTGGAAAGGAGAAAATATACATGGCTTAACGATGAGGATGCGTTCTAAGAAATGTGTCTTTAGGCGATTTTGTCATCGTTCCAACACCATAGCGTGTACTTACACAAACTTAGGTGGTATAGCCTACCACATACCTAGGCTATATGCTAGAGCCTGCTGCTCCTAGGCTACAAACCTGTACAGCATGCTCTTGTATTGAATGCTGTAGGCCATTGAAACACAATGGTATTTGTGTTTTTAAACATAGAAAAGTCACAGTAAGAAAACTATAAAAGTTAAAAAATGGTGCACCTGTATAGAGCATTTACCATGAATGGAGCTTGCAGGACTGGAGGTTGCTCTGGGTGAGTCAGTGAGTGAGTGGTCAGTGAATGCAAAGGCCTGGGACCTTACCATACGCTACTGTAGACTTTATAGATACTGTACACATAGGCTACATTAAATTTATAAAAAGATATTTTTCTTTCTTCAATAATAAATTAACCTTAGCTTACTGTATCTCTTTTACCTTATAAACGTTTTAATTTTTTTAACTTTTTGCCTCTTTTGTAATAACACAGCTTGAAACACAAACACATTGTACAGCTGTACAAAAATATTTTTTCTTTATATCCTATTCTATGTCATTTTTCTATTTAAATTTTCTTTTTTACTTTTTAAACATTTTTGTTAAAAACTAAGACAAAACCACACACATTAACCTAGGCCTACACAGGATCAGGTCATCATCAATATCAGTGTCTTCCATCTTCGAATCTTGTCCCACTGGAAGGTCTTCAGGGGCAATAACACGCATGGAGCTGTCATCTCTTATGATAACAATGCCTTCTTGTGGAACACCTCCTGAAGGACCTCACTGAGGCTCTTCCTGAAGAGGCGTCACTCTTTTCAGAAATATGTCTATGATGGTTTCCTTGGTTTGCTTCTCTTTTTCATCATAGATTTTGTTGTAAGCAGATAATGCACCACGAACATTCCCCTTTATTAATGAAAGCCTTTTGGTGCTGGGGTCCATGTTTTCCAACTTTTTAAGGAGCTTGCTAAAATCTGCAAAAGCTTATGCTAAACCTTTCACTGTGAATTTTCTTGGGGGATCTTCCTCTTTTTCTTGTCCTGCAGTTTCCTTTTCTCTTGCCTCTTCTTCAGCTATGCGTTCCTGTTTCAGTTCCAACAACTTCTTATTAGTCAACTGGTCAGGCACCAGCTCTAGAAACTCCTCCTTGTCATCCTCATCCACACTCAGGTTAAAGTTGTTTACCATCTCAACCACAGCATGGTTTATTTTTGTAACCTCCTCATCCTTGGCAAATTCTTCAAAGTCACGGATGAACTTCTTGAGTGTCTTCTTCCGGACGCCATTCATACACTCCTGGTGACACCACCCTAAGCCCAAGCAAGCTTCTTGGTGCAGTCATAGGTGTCGTAATCCTTCCAGAATTGCCTCAGTGTCTTCCTCAATTGCAGCAATAGCCTGGGCAAAGGTCCTCTTCAGGTGGTGGGCCTTAAAAGCTGCTATAATTCCTTCATTCATTGGTTGAATCGAAGAGGTGGTGTTTGCAGGGAGAAACACTGCTTTGATATTGGGATGAAGATCACCAGCAAATGGATGATGTCCCGGAACATTATCAACAATAAGCACAATCTTGAAAGGAATGTTATTCTCAGTACTTCTCCACTTTGCTGGCGTAACAATTCAAGAGGGCATCTTGGAAGAGGAGCTGGGTCATCCATAACTTTCACTCCTGTAGTACACTGGCAGTGTGTGCTTATGGATATGTTTGGAAGCCCTGGGGTTCTCACTGTTCCACGTCACAAAGGGTTTCAATTTGTAGCCTGCAACTTTGCCCACAAGCAAGACTTATCCTGTCCCTAAAAGCCTCAAATCATGGCTTTGACTGGGCCTCCTTACGGATGAAAGTCCTTTCAGTCATCCATTTCCAGAACAGGAAGCTTTCATCCATATTGAATATTTGCTCTAGCAGGTAATTTTCTTCCACAACCAGCTTATCTAGAGTCTCCAAAAATTCTTCAGCTGCCTTCACAGCAGCATTTGCAGACTCACCACCCACTTTCACATTACATAATAAATAACAATTTTTGAATCATTTAAAGCACCCAGACCTGGCAGTACATTCAGCATTGCAGTTGAGTCCAGCCTTTTTGTTCAACATCATAAACAAACATTTGGTTTGGCTGTGGTCATCTCAGTGCTGAGAGGGATATGTTTCTGTGTCTGGTCTTCAATCCAGGTCATTAGCAGCTTCTCCATGTCTGATGTAGGCCCTTCTCAAATTTTTGTTAGTTTCATTGCCTTCATTGAAGCAGATCCTTTAAAAGCTTTCATCACTTTGTTCTTGTTCTTCAAGATTGTAGCTACAGTGAAATGGGACATGTCTGACTGGCGAGAAATAATTGTCACTGATTTTTCACCTTCATAGTCCTTAATCACTTTTAATTTTGTTTCCAGGTTAATTGCTCTATGTGGCCTCTTACTGGCAACATTAGCATTGGATTTTGTACACTTAGGAGCCACGATGCACAAAGCAACCCAAGATTAAATGGAGCACAAGGGAAATGATGCAAACAAGAGATGCGTTAAACATGAGATGCATGAGGCTGCTGCCGGCACAACACAGCATGCTGTTTTACAGTAAACTTTTTTTATGAGTACACTCTAAAATAATGATAAAAAGTACCGTATAGTAAATACATAAACCAGTAACATGGTCATTTATTATCATTATCAAGTATTATGTATTGTACATAATTGTATGTGCTATACTTTTATATGACTGGCAGTGCAGTAGGTTTGTTTACACTACCATCACCACGAACACTTGAGTAATGTGTCCCGCTATGATGGCTGTGACATCACTAGGTAATAGGAATTTTTCAGCTCCATTATAGTCTTATGGGACCACCTTCGTAAACATGGTCAGTCGTTGACTGAAACATCACTATATGGCACATGACTGTACTTTGTTCCTTAAGGCCAGGCCACTAGCTCCCCATACCTCACACTATGTTTCCCTTAATGAATCATTTTCTAACAATGGGGAGGATCCCTCTGCCAGTAGGCTGAGGCAGTCTTGGAGTTTCAGAGTTTTTGCAGCAGCAATCCAGAAAGGAGAAAGACCAATGACTGTGCTAGAAAATCCCCAATTACATTTGTCGTGTGTTTAAAACTGAGAACATTCAATTTGTTGTACTATTGAAAATCTGCACTTAGTCTCTGTTTTGCAGTGAATCTGTGATTGCAGAAGGAGAAGAAAAGCCTCTTAAGCAAGACAACAGTGAAGAGAGGAAACATTCACAGCAAGCAGGTTGGGGAGATTTTATCTTCTTTGTGATGTACAGAAATCATGTGTTAAAAGGCTGTAAATTTCCAAATCCCCCATCACTGCAGTATGAAGCTGATTCAGAGTTAGCAGAGATATCATTCTGTGGGTCAGTTTTTATTTAATATCAACTCGAGGGGACAGGGAGCACATAGCATTTAGGATTAGCATAATGATCACAAGACCACATAGGTAGACTGTGGAGAACTGACACAGCAAATTTCTCCACGGCATGAAACATCACTTTGCTCATCAGTTCTAGAGTTGAGATAGTTCATTCTCTGAGCTAGGGAAGAAATCTTTCGTTCTCAAAATTAGTGGATGGTCACCACCAACAACAAATAAATACTTGAGTTCAAAATAAGTTGATTTAAATCATATCAAAACATAATTGCATATTATAGAATTCAAGTTATAGAGATATTAGAAAGCATAAGGAGATATCCTTATATTTTTACCAATATAAGGGATTTCAATTTAAAAGTTAAAAAGACTTACAATGTTATGTGTTAGCGACACCCTGGAGCAAATGGCAGCCTCCTACTGGAGACAGTGTAAATTGACCTCATGATTTTAGAATTGCTTCCCATTGCCTACTAAAATAGGAAATATGCACACTCTATGATCCAGCAATTCCACTCTTTGGTAAATAAAAAATAGAAATACGTGTCCACGTGCATCAAAAGATATGCACAAAAATATTTATAGTAGCACGATTTGCAATAGCTCGAAAATCCAAAGGTACATCAATGGTTGAATGCGCATATAAAACAAGATAATTGTATAATGGAACAGTAATGAGAGTGAAAATGCAGCTACACAAAATGAAAGAATATGTGTTCATGTTTTCACTTATAAAATGTTCAAACTGAAGCAAAATTTGAGTGGCTTAAACCAACACAAATTTATTGACTCACAGTTCTGGAAGCTAGAAGTCCAAAATCAAAGTGTCTTATGGATTGTGCTTCCTCTGACGGTACTAGGGGAGAATCCTTCTTTGCGTTTCTAGGTACTGGGATCTGCCAGTAATCCTCAGTGTTCCTTGGCTCCTAGATGCCTCTATTCCACTCATGTAGCCATCTTCTTCCTATGTATCTTCATTCATTTTCCTCTGTGCATTTCTATCTCTGTGTCTAAATTTCTCCTTTTCATAAGGGCATCAGTCATATTGGATTAGAAACCCATTCTACTGCAATATCTTAATTAAATACATCTGCCACGACCCTATTTCCAAATATGTTTACAGGCTGAGATGCTGGGAATTAGGATTTCAACATATTTCTGTGGAGGGAAAGAACTCAACTCATAATATACCTGAAATTCTCAGTGTGAAACTATTGAGGTGAAATGAAAAATAGCTGGGATTGGACACAAAGCTGCATGCACCCCTGTGTAGTGTGTACCTGCAGCCTTTATGATGCCATGTTTGTCAGTAATAACTCAAGTGCCGGGGTTCAAGGGTGGTTTCTCTGAATAGAACCATTATTTGACTTTCCTACAGTCTACTAGTGCACGTACAGACAACACTGGCCAAGGCATTAAAGTTATGTGTATTCCTAGATCAAATATCAAACATCACAGAGTCAACCCATTTCTTTTCTGTTACAGGACTGATGAGAGATTTTAGGATATTAAAAGTCAAACATCAAGCCATGAAAATGTTGACCTAGTGCAGGGATAACACATACAGGCTTTGTAGAACATTATAGCTTACATCCACACTCATCACAGATCTTGATAAGGGAGAGCAGAATACACTTCAACATGGTCCAAACCAGACCTCACACTCCATCTCAATACCACATTCTAGGCAGCTGTTCCCAATCAACTGGAGTTGGCGTTTGAGATGAAACCTATGATTAGTGCATAGGGAATACAGCAGGGCCAGCCCCAGGCTAACTGATCAGATCAGGCAAGTTTGATCTCTGTGACATCTTTTGCACCTTCCATTTTGGCTCCTTTCTCCTTTCTTCATATTCTTAGCATTCTCCTGATGTCTCTGGCTGCTCATGACTCAATGGTTATAATCTCAAGAGAGAGAGCCCATCTTGGTGTTAGCCACGTTTCCTCCACTCTCAGCCATCAACTTTTGCCACTTCTAAATTCAATTTCTGGTTAAAGGATAAGACCTATATTATACCATGACTGCAATTATGAAAAATTACCCAGACCCCAAGGCATTGCTTAACTTTGATAATAGAGACGGTAAATTATGATGGCTATGGGCTTTGACTCTTGACTCAGAGAGCCTGGGTTCAAATGCTGGCTGTGCCACACACTCATTTTGGGCAAATAACCTTCCTGGTCTGTGCCTATTATTTCCACCTCTGTATAATGTGGATAAATAAAAGTGCCTACCTTACAGGGTTGTTGAGGTGAATGAATGAGTTAACACAGAAATGCCTGAAAACATTATTTTGGCATATGGAAAGCATTTCACACCAGTTAGATATTTTAATTGTATAACTATGCTAATAAGAACCCTGGGTATGGTCATTACATTTTAAAGGTTAAAAACAAAAAAAAAATTTCTTTTTGATTTTCACCTATATGTTTGGCACTGTTTTAGACTTTGGAGATATATAGCTGTGTCTTGAAGTAGAATGTAATGACAGAGAAAGACAAGTAGAAATTAAAATAGAATATGGTAAGTATTACAGTGACTTTATTTAGCACTTGTTATGGGAACATGATGCAGCAGATTTTTTTTAATTTTACATTATTTACTGTTACTGGATGTGATATTTTCTTTGTTATTATACACAAGAGATACTTCCCGGTTGAACCAATAAAGTGCTTTTTCAAAGGTCTGACTATTCTGTTTGCTTGCTTCTTCCTTATGCCGTTCTTCTTCATTCCATGCTTTTCTAGCCCAGATTATTAGTTATTCTTGGAATAATACATTTTATAGACAAGTGGGATTCTTTAAAATCTGACATTTGATTTCCAAGAAACTTCCCTGTAATTCAAAGTTAGGTTCATTCATGCGCATTTATGAGGTTCGTCTGTGTTAATTAACTCGCTTGTACTTTGAATAAAAAATGTGTGTATGTATGTGCATACATATATGTGTACGTACATGATTTTAATTTTGGCTTACAAAAAAGGACATCTTATAAGACATTGTATGTAATTTATTACGAACATGACATATTTTCTTTCGTGCTTTAGCTCAGCATTTCTACATTCATAGTTCCTAACCAAAAAACATTTTGGTTAGTATTCAACGATTTATTTTTAATCTGAAATTGCTTTCTTGTCTATGGTGTAAGTAAGAAGAAAAACACCATGAGGGTGTTTGTATATTTAAACTTGCCTTTTTAACATAGTAATAAAATACGTCCATTTAGAAAATATCACTTGTCACCAAATATACAGAGTCCAGTGGGATAGCACGTCCTGGGCTCTAAAACTTTACAATTTCACATACACCTCATCATTCATAAATAAATCTTCAGACCACTGAGTTATTTCCACATTTTGAAAAAGAAATATTGTCTTTAAAGTTTAAAACCCACATTTCCTTGCTTTGGGCATTTGATAGAATTCTCTGGTGATAAAAATAAAAGTTGTTAAATATCAAGGCTATAGATTAATGCTCAGAAATGTTTTCAAAATACTCCCAGGTCTAACTCTATGTTAAAGATCTTATTCTAATTCTTCACAAAAGACCTGTCTCTATGGTTAACATGAAAAGAATTCTAAATTTTCCATTTACTCTTTCATGTCACCTACATGGATGCCTTGAATGAAACCCTCAGGGTTCATTATCATATTTCATATTTCACATCATATTTCAATATCTCAGGATATTAAAAGAGAACACATTTGGGAGCCATGAATATATAAGTTACTCCAGGTTCTTCCTGTTGACAAGATTAGTTATACAAGTGAAGAATGAGTTCACTATATTTCTTCAAATTCACTACTTTATTCCAATATCTTCAGCATCCCCTCATGCTTTTCTAAACCCTTAGCTATCTATAAACTTAGCTCTCTATGAACTTTCTATGCATAGTTCAAACAACAGATGCTGCCCTTTGAAATCTGGTTTGAAATCTGTTACAAGACGTAACCAAAAGTAAGCATGTAAAAGAAGAAGGGCAGACCTTTGTTGCTTTCTATTTTGCAATAGCATGAGTCTATTATTAAGGGTGAGTATCTTACCCCTATTTTGTTTGAGACATTGACCTCTCTGTAGCAGTTAGAGTGTGTGGCTTCTGCTGTGTAGAGCTTTAAATTTACTGATAATGTGTAAGTTTGCTTGAGCACTTTCAGGCCTGACCGTACTATTTTCAGTTTTAATTCAAGTTCATGTGGGAAGGTCTTGAGTTAACCTTTAGAAATATGGATGTGTTGTCGTTATCAACAACACAAGGTGACATTCAATAACCATTAGGAAGGGAGAAATAAAACTGGGCCAAGTATAGTTTGTGAGCTCTTATGAGGAGATGCAACACAGGTTGTCAATTTTTTTCTCCTGTGGAATGAAAGTAAGAATGTTATTATGCTAAACATAATAGTTATTTCCTTAGACTTAAAATGCTTGAGTTCGTCTTAGATTCACCTATGCTTTAGAGCTGGTTTGTATTGTTATCACCATTAAAGCAATGGTTTAAAATTAACCAAAAATCTCAAAGAGTGTCAAATGATGCTTAAAATTAAAGTTATTTTCATCACTCAGCAATCTTTAGACTAAACAAAATTTACTTCAGATACTATAAAATTATCGTGGATCAATAGCTTGGCAATGCAACCTTTGGTGAAAGGTCTTAAATATCCCAATTTTTTCCCCAAATAAGATAGTAACTAAATATAATACAAATTTTAGTAACAATAGCACAAATTTTAGGGCTTTATATAATATATTATTCTGTACTAGCATTCTTAATACACGTATTTTACTCAAGGTGATTTTTTTTTTCCATTTGGATCTCTCTTCAAACTGTGAAAAGGGAAAACAATAGATTTTTGCTTGTTTGGGGATTTTATTTTCATGATTTCTACAAATGCTACCTTCCTTTACGCAAACTTTAAATACCATTAGAAAATGAGATACACATAAAAAATATCCAGAAACAAATCTTTTGAAAGGTCTGACATTATACCGAGAGTATGTAGATTTGAGGCTGTTTGATCAACAATAGCAAAGAGAAAGGGATAGCAAGGAATGAGTAATCTGCAACCACTGAAACCTGCAAGGAGAACAGATTAGATTCATTGCTGGCTCTGAAAAAGTTGCAGAACTGGGAATAGATAAATCAGACTCTTGTGATGATTAAAGCTCCCTGGAAATGCTATGTGCTGCCTCAATAGGTTATAAGCCTCCTATCATTGGAGTTCTTCAAACAGATATTGGATGGCAATAATTAAAGTTATATGGTCTCCAAGGGGTCTTCTAACTCTGATGTCCTATGATTCCATAAGTTGAATTTAAGATTTATGGTGCAAAATACCACCCTCTTTTTTTATTTTTCCAGTTTTATTGAGATATAATTGACATAAAACCTTATATTAGTTTAAGGCATACAGCATAATAATTTCATATATGTCTATTGCAAAATGATTACCACAATAAATTTAGTCAACATCATCACCTCAAATAGCTATACATTTTTTGTGTGTGATGGAAACTTTTAAGATCTACTATTAAATATAAGTTGTGCTTATTTCAGCGATGTCTGTCTCTCTTTTTTTTTTTTCTTTTTTTAGGAAGATTAGCCCTGAGCTAACGTCCATGCCCATCTTCCTCCACTTTATATGCGGGACGCCTACTACAGCACGGCTTGCCAAGTGGTGCCATGTCGGCACCTGGGATCCGAACCAGTGAACCTGGGGCTGCTGAAGTGGAACATGTACACTTAACCGCTGTGCCACCTGCCCGGCCCCAATGTCTGTCTCTCTTATTAGCACTTTGAAGGAAGGAACCATATTTGTTTCACTCATCAATTCACACTCAAATCCAAGATAGCTCCAGGCACATTGTGGATACATAAAAATATTTGCTTTTTTTCTTTTACTATTTTTGAATTTTTCCCCAGCTTTATTGAGATATTGTTCACATATATCTAAGTTTAAAGTGTACAATGTGATGACTGGATACATGTGTATATTGCAGAATAATTACGACAATAAGATTAGTTAATATCTCTATCCCTTCACATAATTACAACTGTGTGTGTGTGGTGATCACATTTAAGATCTACATTCTTAGAAACTTTTAAGTACGTAACACAGTATTATTAATTATAGTCACAATGCTGTGAATTAGACCCCCAGATCTTATTTATCTTATAGCTAGGAGTTTGTACCCATTGACCAACATCTCATTTCTCCCCCCTCCCATCCCATGGCAACCACCACTCCCCTCTCTGTGTCTCACAAATTTTATAGATTCCATATATGTGAAAACATAGTTTTTGTCTTTCACAGTCTGATTTATTTCACTTAGAATAATGCCCTCAAGATCCATCCATGTTTTCACACACACAAAAAAACAAAACACCATCCAGTTTAAGAAAATGGATAGATTTCATTAAAAAGATTAAAGGAAAAATTATTTTTAAATATTATCCCATTTTGGTGTCAAAAAGACACCAAAGAGTAAAAAGACATTTATTCTTCCTCTTCGTCTCTCCCAACTCTGCTGAAGAGGAAAAGAGAAAGGTTGTCTACGGAACAAATAAGGAACTGACTGTCAGGATGCTCATAGGTAATTCAAAACCCATTATCTAGCAGTTTCAAGCAACAGAATCATTTAGAAGCTCTTCTCATCCTCTGCTTCTCTTTGTGGGTATAGATAAAACCTTAGGACACCTACTTTGCTCAACATGGCATGCAATTGAAATGTCTGCCTTCCACACGGAGAGCATGAATGGCCCATGCTTATATGATTTTATTAGTGGGATATCTAAGGATTAAAATAAGCCTCTCATCCTGAGACTGTCCTCCCACATATTTTAAAAAGTACTTTAATATAAGCTTTTGGCTTTACTACTCGTCTCAATGAAGAGCTAATGTGTGACAAGTATATCATGTGGTATAGAAATCTATAAGGAGAATCTTGGGATTATATTATTTTCATGTCTTTTTGTATTTTTCAAAAGATCTAACCTAGAAAATACTCAAATACAATGCCCAGTAAAGCCACCAAATGACATTAGTGCACTAC
This sequence comes from Equus asinus, assembly GCF_041296235.1. Lineage (NCBI taxonomy): Eukaryota > Metazoa > Chordata > Mammalia > Perissodactyla > Equidae > Equus > Equus asinus. The sequence goes on from NC_091810.1 coordinate 26,394,499, forward strand.
ATGGAACGGATGATGAATGGAGTTGCTCTTGTCTCCTGAGCTTTTAAAATGTCGCTGTGCTTCCTACTGGTGATGCTTTGAAATTCTCCACCTCTTCAGATCCTCTCAGAGATTTTTCATCAAGTGGAGAAGAATTAAATATATGAAACAGGAGGATTGAGCTAAAACAATTTAGAACCAAAATAATCCAATATTTGCATGGGTGTAATTCATTGTATTTAATAACAATAATGAGATTCTTTCAACTTGTTTCAAGGAATTCTTTATATTCTAAGATAAACGACTGTCTAGGCAGGACCTAGAATATTGTTAACCAATAATGTGCTTTATTTTGTTGTTGGTTTAAACATGGTGTTTAGTTTTTTTTTTAATGACAACATTGTTTTAAGCATCACAATTTAAAAACCCTTCAAAATGCCACAAAGAAATCATTAGTCTAGTAGAGTATATTTTTTTATAATTGATGATAACTGTGTAATGATGTGGTAAGCTGGCAATTAGGCATAATTTGCTTATGCAAGTGAGTGGGAAAAAAGTGGGGATCAATATTCAATCTACACCTATGTGAAAAGCAATTAGTGTAATTGATGGAGAAAAAAACTCTCAACAATGGCTAATTATTCCAAAATGACCTGAAACAGTCATGCAAATTAGTAGAATTAATTATACATGAATGATTAGATTATATAAATCATTTTTAAAACCTTGGAGTTTCTATAGTTAGTCATTCATAAAATGTAGTAAAAAAAGTGATTTAATAATATAATGGATGCAGCTAGAGGATAATCATCAGGTTTTGCCTACAATCTGCTGGCACAATGCCATCTCAAAATAGACAATAATGAATATAAACAAAACAGGTACAATAATTTCTCACTTAGGTTATAATAGCTCAACAAAGAAGCATTTATCCAATAAACGATTATTTTGTATAATTATTTTTCTCTCTCAAGTCCCACTTAGTGTCTCTACAGGAATTCCTGAGAAAACTATCATATTTCATATTCCTTTCAAAGGTAAAACTCAAATACCTTGGTTTACTTTTCACCAACTCTGGTTTTTGTTTATGAAATCGATGAAGGTTTACTCTGTGCGTATTTTGCATTCTATTCTTCACACAACCATGCCATTCTCATCATTACTTCTACAAAAGAAGAAGAGTTTCAAGAGTATCTGAAAACAGCTTATTTGTTGTCCATCTGAAATTAATTTTAATTTAAATTCTGATTCTCTTTACCAATATATCAATCTATTATCTAAACACATATCGATTCACTTCCTGACTTTATCGAACTCCAAGCAACATGATTGAGTTTAAATAAATTAGGGGCAATGCCACAAACAAAAGCAAACCCTTGGATCTGACTTTATTCTCCGGTGTAAAGTTACAAAACTGAGTCCTGTCGATCTAAGAAATTGGTTACAGCTGAAGTTGTTTCTGGCATATATAGATAATAGTTTTAGGAAAGAAAACATACACACACATATGGACGATAGGGGACATCCCAACTCAGGCTGCCCTTTTTGGTAAGCTCTTTACTTTTTGGAATAATTTTAGAATTATTTCCGTATCTTTTCCTACAGAGAATCAAAACACCTCACATGATGATTGATTATCTTATACACTTGCTTTCATAATGCTACCTGAGTTTCATGCTAAAATAAGCCTAAATGTTTTCACTATTTTTAATTTTTATCAGTTACTCTATCTCCAACTCATCAATGCCCTCTATAAAACCTTGTTTTTAAACTTGCAGTTCTAGTCTTCATCTTTGCCTTCAATATCATAGCTTTATCCTGATGTAAGGCAGCCCTGTGGTACCGCACAGTGGAGTAATACAGCGTTATTAGCATGCTATAAGGACTCTGCACACATTCTCACAAATTACAGAAAGGCATTAAGCATGAATCTTCAGAATGCCCAAGTGCATTTTATAACAACTCAGACAACACTCTGAACTATATTACATTTTTGTTCTGAACAGGAGCCCCTCAGAGAGGAAGCAAAAACTTATCTGCTGTCAAAAAGCCATGGCATGTTTCGAGTCATGGAAGTTTCACACTTGAGAACTGAAGACAGTTTCGTATGGAATATTTTGACCTTCTACAGAGAATGAACAAGTATGAACACAAATAATAGAAAGCGTTGAGCTCTGAGCTCTGCCGCTGGCTCCTGATCACTGCAGGCCTTTTCATAGCGAGTTATTAAACCCATAAAACTTGCAGTTACCAACCTCGTGATTCACTAGAGAGGCGTAAGCTGGACCTTGGAGGGTGACCAGGGGCAAAAGTTTCTCACCAAAGCATTGAAATAAGAATTTCAAATTTCTGAGCACTTTTCTGAATGTAAGTTAGTAGGTTTGAAACATCATTTTATGTTTCTTACAGTAGGTTTATATCTTAATGTACTTTTATTTTGATTTTCTGATATTGTCTTTACCACAACTATATGACATGAGTACAGCATTGTATATATGTGCTGTTGAATCATAGATGAAAAAAGAAAATGAGACCTGGGACGAGAAAATGATTTTCTTGGGTTACAGAGAATGTTGGCCACAGAACTAAGATCAATCTCTGATACTTTTCTTTTGGGTGTGGACATTGTCTGCTAGATTGGGCTGCACATCTAAAGCATTGGTGTGCACTGTTCAGCTCAACAAGTGGAGGTCCGTAATCAGTGTCCCTGTATCAATCCCAGGTGCCCAATATAGAGCTTACACTCAATATATTGAAACCCTTCAATCTTTAGGAAAATCGACTTCAAAATTGTAAGTCTTAGAATTTGTGAAACAGGAAAGATCTTAGAGAATATCTGACTCAGTGGTTCATTGTTCAACTTTGGCTGCATATTGGAATCCACTGCGAAGCTGTGAATACTGATATCTGGGTTCCACCCAAAGATATTTTGATGTAATTGGTCTGGAGTGCAGCCTGAACACTTGAATTTTAAAAATTTCTCCAGAGGATTCATATGTATAGCCAACGTTGGGAACCATTGATCTAGAGACAGTATTGCATACTTATAAACTTACATGCCTACAGGAGCCAAAAAGATTACATAAAAGAGGAAAGTAGGACAGGTATAAGAAAAATAACATAGCTATCTTGGACTATTGCTTATGTTTCCACTCTTGATTGAGATATGGGTAAAAAAAATATTGCTTCACAATAAATAAGAAAACCAGTGCAAGCTCAATGTCAAATAGCAATTGACACATACTTTGTGTGGGGAAGTCATAGGGCATATTGGGGATATTGTGTTTAACTAGGATGTCATTTAGCAATCACTTGCAACATGTAGTAGTTCTATTAATAAAAAGATCTTTCTTCATATACAAACTGGGGTTTTTCACTTTTAAAAATATATTATTATTTCCTGCTGATGGACAGTACTTGGGGCTTATCAAATGGGCTTCTTTCAGTGATTTGCCTTCAGTTCTATGGTATGAACCCAGAAGACTCACCTCACTGCTGCAGTCCCTGAGAAATTCAGCACACAGCAGTTTCTGTTTACAAACCTCACTGACAGCATTATCCTGACTACGCTCAGTTGAATTACATCAAAAGTCCCGCATTTCCACGGCATTCTCACTCATTTCCCTTCCACTGACACCTAAAATTTAAGACACAGCAAAGAACCTAGAAAGGACCAATTAGAGCAAATAATTTATAAATTAGGGTCTATTTATTGGATTCAAACTCTAGAAAAGCTGGCAAATACAACTTCCCATTACTTTTTTTTTAAATCTATAAAAACTGTATACAATAAAAACAATCCCATAAAACTTTCATAAACATTATTGTAAAATGTTTTCAAATCAATAGTCCAGATACAAAACTGTTTTAGAACTTCAAAATCAGCATATTGTGCCTTATTTGTGATCATTGTACGACTTTAGTAGTGTAAGCTTGTGAAGATGCCACTACCTAAAACTGTGCACTCTGTAGGCTAAACATTGCCTACCCCAATACAAGGCATCAATAAAGGCCTGTTGATTGAATGCCGCATGAATTAAACATATATTGCTACCCCGCCTCCCGGGTTCTCATTCTGGAACTTTAATGTTGCCAAGATTCCAGAAGAGTACTCCTCCAATACTCATAATTATAGCATTTAGTAAATGCTTTTGTGTGCCCAAGGTATGTGCACATATCATACTACTTTCTTGACTTACAGAAACCCCCTCTTAAGTTCCTGTCTTTCTATTTGACACCTCTCTGGATGTGTCAGTTCGTTAAGAAGCTACTTTCTTCCTATTTGATTTGACTTTCCTCTTGATTTTAAGTTTTAGGAGCCTGCAGATCAATGTCTACCCTCATCAGTTTCACATTAGCATTCAGCCTGTCAAGATTATTTCATTCAGCTGCCCCCACGTGTCAATGTGGGTCAAGAAGTATACTGTTGGGGAAGACCACAGACTCTCTTGACTGAAACCACCCATTCCATGTTAGTGGGCAGCAGGAAAAAGACACGCGATCAAACACCGTCTTGATGTAAGGGAACACAGTTTGAAAAACATGAATACAAGCCCATCACAGGAAAATCAGTGATAACGTGAAGACAAGCAAGTCAAAATAGAATAGCATCCTTCAGACTCATGAGGTGACTCCACTTACTAACAAAAATGTGAAAGGTCTACCATAAATATTTAAAGGATTGTTTTGTGGAAGGGGAATGAGGTTCATACTAAATATTAACAAGGGCAGAGTTTATGTCAACATGTACAAACTGCAAGTGGATAAGCTCAGTCTTGATATGAGGAAGAACTTTCTAACTGAACAAGTTGACTTGTTGTAGATGAGGCTCCCTCAGAAGGCAAAGAGTTCTACCACTAAAGCTATTAAACTTTAGACTGGACATCAAATTTCAGAAGTAAAAATCAGTGGCTTCAAAGGGAAACAAGCATTAAATGGCAATTGGCAGGGTTAGGTTACACCTCCTCCTAACACCAGCATTCTGGGATTCTGTCAAGGATGAGCTCAGACTGCTAGTGTTTGCCCGCAAACTCTCACTGAAAGAAAGAAATAAAGAAAAGAAGCCAAAGCATAAATAACTGCAAATAGATGCTAACATAAAAGTAACACCTATTCTACAGCTAATTGCTGATGTGATTCTCCTCTAATTACATGACTGTGAATGTGTCTTTTCTTTTTAAGTCTTCTTAAAATGGATGGCTAGATCCAAGCATGTTTTACAGCAGCTCTAATAGGGGACTATATTTTGGAGTAGAATTTGTTGAATTCCTGTCAGTACCTGTCATTATTTTATTTGATCTTATTGACTTCAATAGCATTCTCAAGTAATACTTTCCAGATTAACGAGTGGATTGTTTACAGAGAAGAAAGTAAACACTTTTCCGTTAATGAAATGCATTTAAGAATTAACTTCCTGTCAGTCCATTTTATAGAAGTGGCATTTCAAAGCCCTGTTAAGATTGTTTTACAGACTTCGTAACTGCTGTAACACATTAGGGGGTAATCACATTGGATGGTGCCTGCTGAGCTTGGCAAGACTTGGTCAGTAGTTTAAAGAACTGTTCCATTACAGTCAGCTCACTAGTAGCTGGGTGACTCTAATTGAAATAACCTGACTGCGCCATTAATCCAAATGGATACTTCAATCCCATTTATGCTTCATTTGAATCCAAGATTAAAAAGATGTCACTTACAAAAATGAGCTTCATTATAATATTGGCCTCAAGGGTCAGGGTAGTAGGAATATATTGTAGGTGAAATCTCATACTGATGCACATTTTTAAATCATTTGTCTATTAGTTTTTTATTACAAGTACCTGTCAACTATGAAGTCAAATCATAGAAATCCCTATGATATTATAATTTTCAATATATCTATTTCAATTGACCACTATTAGATGAAGATCAAGCAGATTTTATGCTAATACTCTTGACAAAGCCCACTTTCCATGATGTTGACAGAGATTGTGCTTTAGAAACTGAATCTCCTCTCCAGGTCCCCATGAGCCCCACCTTCTACCACCTACTATTCAGATCCTTTTGTAGTCTTCTCCAACATTGTACCAGGGTTGGTCTGTGTGTCCAAGGAATACAGCCAAGATAATGACATGTTACTTGTAAGATTAGGTTGGATTCCCTCTCTCAGATGGCTCTTCCTAAGGGAAGCCAGCTGCCATGTTGTGAGGATACTGAAGCAGCCTATGGAGAGACAGCCATGCAGCAAGGAAGTATCTGGCCACAGCAACTATGCAAAATAATAAACCTTTCCTGTTCTAAGCTACTAAAATTAAGATTACTTTTTATGCAGTAACAGATAAATAAATTCAGATCTTAGCACTTTAGAAATGGGATGCCGAAATTAAAAAAATTCTCAATGTGAGAGTGACTTTGGAACTGAGGAGTAGGCAGAAGCTGGAGAAGGTGAAAAGACTTTGAAGAGAGTGCTAGCGAAAGCTCGAAGTGCCTTGAGCATGCAGACTTAAGAAAAGTAAAGAAAATCTACTGGAAAGTTGGAGTTTAGAAATACCGTTGCCTGCAGTAATAAGCAAGGTAGAACATTTGCCTAAAGAACTGAGTGATCTTGCTAAAAGTCTGTCCAACCAAAGTATTAAATGTCCCTTGGTTTCTCCTTGCTGCCTACAAGAAAACGTGAAAGGAGAGATAAACTAAAGGAAGTATTGTTAAACAAGAAGAGATTATTATCAGGCTAATAATATTATGTTAATAAATATATAACAAAAAGACATGACATGACAAACTCATTAAAATATGCAAGAAATAGAAAATTTGAACAGATTCATTAACATGAAGCAAATTAAAATGGTAGTCAAAGACATGTTTTCCATCAGCAACTCGTCCCCATTAAAAAAAGTAATCCTTGATGGATTCACAAATGAGAATTACCAAACTATCATGGATAATTTATTCTATGCTTATTAATTTCCTAGGGCTACTGTAATGAACGACCACACAGCAGGTGGCTCAAAAACAACAGAAATTTATTCTTTCAGAGCTCTAGAGCTTCAAGTCCAAAACCAATATATTGGCAAGGCTATGATCTCTCTTGTAGCTTCTGGTGGATTTTTTTAATAGACGTTTTTTAGAGCAGTTTCATGTTGATAGCCAAATTGAGGAGAAAGTATAGAGATTTCTCATATACTCCCTGCCCACAACCATTCATAGCCTTCCCCATTATCAACATCTTCCACCACAGAGATGCATTTATTACAACTGGTTAACCTATATTGACATATCATTGTTATCCAAAGTCCATAGTTTACATTATGGTTCATTCTTGGTGTTGTGCATTCTATGGGCACAAACACATGTATTCACTGTTATAGTACCATACAGAGTAGTTTCACTGAGTTTTTAATATTCTTTGTCTGTCTATTCATCCCTCTCTTCTCCCTAATCCCTGGCGACCACTGATTATTTTACCTGTTTCCATAGTTTTGCCTTTCCCAGAATGTCATATAGTTGGAAGCACACAGAATGCAGTCTTTTCAGATTGGTTTCTTTCACCTAGTAATATGCATTTGAGTTTCTTCCATGTCTTTTCATGGCTTGATAGCTGATTTCTTTTTAGCAGTGAATAATATTCCATTGTCTAGCTGTACCTAGATTATTTATCCATTCATCTACAGAGGGATGTCAAGCTTACTTCCAAGTTTGACAGTTAAAATAGAGCTGCTGTAAACATTCATGTGCAGGTTTTATGTGAACATAAATTTTCAACTCCTTTGGGTAAATGCCAAAGAGCATGATTGCTTGATTGTACTGTAAGAGTATGTTTAGTTTTGTAAGAAACTACCGAAGTGTATTCCATAGCGGCTACACCGTTTTGCATTCCCACCAACAATGAATGAGAATTCCTATGACACATCCTTGCCGGTATTTGGTGGTCTCACTGTTTCAGATTTTGGCCATCTTAATAGGCGTGTAGTGGTATCTCTACATATTTTAATTTGCATTTCCTTGATGATATACAATGTGGAGAATCTTTTCAGACACTTCTTTGCCATCTGTGTATCTTCTCTGGTGAAGTATCTGTTAATATCTTTGGCACATTTTTTATTCAGGTTGTTTGTTTTCTTGTTGTTGAATTTAAGAGTTCTTTGTGTAATTTGGATAATGATCCTTTATCAGATATGTTTTTTGCAAATATTTTCTCCCAGTCTATGACATTTGTTTTCATTCTCTTGACAATGTATTTTGCAGAGAAGAAATTTTTAATTTTATTGAAGTGCAGCTTATAAATTCTTTCTTTCATGGATTGTGCTTTTGTTGTTGTATTTAAAATGTCATTGCCAAACTCAGGGTCATCTACATATTCTCCTATGTTATCTTCTAAGATTTTTATAGTTTTTTGTTTTACCTTTGGGTCTTTGATCTATTTTGAGTTAATTTTTGTGAAAAGTCCTGCTTTTTTCACTAGCTCCTCCTCTTCTAAGCTCCATTCAAATGTCTTTTCTGAAAACCCACCTCAACTGTTTCTGTCCCTGTGATTCTTGGTCATGGTGGTCAGGGGACTGGCGGTGGTGAGGCTCTGTCACTGCAGGACCAATCCAAGTCCGCATTGTCAAAAATAACCATTCCTTTGAGTTAGATGACACCACATTAAAGTGCACGCTTCTCTTGGAAGCTGTCAGAGTCAAGGAGATTGTTGCCATATCTGTTCCTGGAGCATTTTCCTCTATTCCTGACAGAGTTCATGTTGAGATACATGTAGAACTAGGAATCAGTTGATTGGATTTGAGATTATAGAGAGGTCTGCCTGGATGAGAGAGCACAACAATCCAGGTGTGGAGTGGTCTTCCTTATCAATAAACCTGATGGTAAAAAAGTTGCAGTGTTATTGATGGACTCTCAAGGAACCTTAAGCACAATGACCAGCTTAATACAGGTATATAATTCATCCCAAAATGTCCTAAAAGATGATCTGCAGAACCTCCAGCTTTCCACTGAGTATGGCAGACTGGCAATGGAGGTAATATCCCCGAAGCCATTTCAGAGTCTGATATTTCTTGTTTGAGACTGGAGTTTCCCATGTGAATTTTCATATGGAGCTTATGGTGGCACCAAATTCTTGGAAAAGTGCCTCAAGTCCTCTGGGAAACAGCGTGAAGAACTACAGAATGTTTCAAAACATATCTATTTCTGTTTCACCAAAATATATTGCCTTCTGCTGCCTCATCCTAGCTTAAAAGTAGCTACTTTGATGGAATCCAAACTTTGATGGAAAACTGAAAGAGACAGATGATGAATTCATCAAAACTTGAAAACACTGATTCCTTGGCTACCTAGTCCTGAGAACCTAGATATTAAAGAGATTAATAGGAATAAAATCACCTGCCAAGGTCTGGTGTACTACTTCAAGGTTTATCAAAAGATCTATCAAGGTTAAGAATTACTATATCCCAAATCTATTTTACAGGCCACAACAGAAGCTAAGGATTTAGTAGTCATGGCAACTGCCAAGGATACATGAAACGAGAAAATGGAAGAGATCTGTGGTAGTGACACACCACTTCTGTTTCCAAATGACTTGCAGACCAAACATCTGGAGCTTAAGGAAGAATCTGTGGAGCTATCCTGAGGAGTGAAGAAGATGGTTGGGGAGGAATTGAGCTGGCGTTATGTGTGGCATTTGGAGAGTAAAATAAATGAGCCCTACCAGTATATCAAGCATAATGAGCAAAAATATCTTCCATGCACTCATACCCAGGCCACACTGTTTATCACCATCTTTATTTCATATGTGATTGTTGGTGTGACTAAATTCATTGGTTTGCACATTATAGATAGACTATGCAATGTGATAATGGATTTCACCCTTATTACCCTGTGCTCCAGGGTACAATCTGGTACTCAGGAGAATACCAAGAGCTAGGTGCTGTAATACATCAGGTAGCTGCAACCTTATGGGACAGGCTTTATACAGGTTTTATAGTACTGTGGCAACCAACAGAAATCTCCATCACCAAGCGTTTCCTGTACCAAATTTGAATTCTACTGAACTATCAGAAAAGAAGAAACTTTAATCCAAATTTTAAAAAATACAGCTGTATGACCAATTGCCAGTTAAATATTCAGTTTTATGTCTTTATGGAAGCATTCAAAGTGCTTTCATCAGAACAGAGTGAAATATCAAACAACTTTCAAGATTGCAAATGGTTTAGTTCTTTTACTTCAGATATATGTGTGCATGGTTATATCATTTCATTAACGTGCATTTTCCTGATTTTTTTCTTCAAGTGTGTTGTCATAATTTAAAGTATTTGCTTATTTAAGATGACAGTATCTATGTTCTGCTGGAATTTATTAGATTCTAAGAATGAGTTATAATTAAATGACATAGATACTTCAAAAAATTGTGCAGAGAGTAACATCTGTGTCTAGAATCATTGTTTTGCATATGGATGTCCAATTGTTTCAACATCCTTTGTTGAAAAGACTATCTTTGCTCCAGTGTATTACCTTTGCTTCTTTGTCAAAGATCAGTTGACTCTGTTTATGTGGATTTATTTCTATGCTTTCTATTTTGTTCCACTGATTTATTTGTCTATTCTTTTGCCAATACTACACTGTATTTATTGCTGTACATTTATAATAAGTCTTGAAATCAGGTAGTATCAGTCTTCCAAGTTTATTCTTCTCTTTCAATATTGTGTTGGCTATTCTGGGTCTTCTGCTTCTCCATATAAACTTTAGAATTAGATCCTCAATGTCAACAAAATAACTTACCGTGATTTTTATTGGGAATGCATTGAAACTATAGATCAAGTTGGGAAGAACTGACATCCATGAACATATAACATCTTCTTATTTATTTAGTTCTTCTTTGATATCTTTCATTAGAGTTTTGTAGTTTTTCTCACACAGATCTTATACAATCGTGCATCGCATAATGACATTTCAGTCAACAAAGAACCGCACATACGATGGTTGTCCCATAGGTGAGTACCATATAGCTTAGGTGTGTAGTGGGCTATGCCATCTAGTTTTGTACAACTATACTCTATGATGTTCACACAATGATGAAGTTGCCTAATGAGGAATTTCTCAGAACATATCCCCATTGTTAAGTGACACATGACTGTACATATTTTGTTAGATCTATACCTATTTCATTTTTTTGTATGCTAACATAAATGATATTGTGTTTTTTATTTCAAATTCCACTGTTCACTACTAGTATCTAGGAAAATAATTGACTTTTGTACATTAACCTTGTAACCTGTAATCTTGCTGTAATCCCCTATTGTTCCAGGATTTTTTTCGTATGTTCTTTTGGATTTTCTACATAGATAATCATGTCATTTGCAAGCAAACACAGTTTTATTTCTTCCTTCTCAATACGTATATCTTTTACTTGCTTTTCTTCTCTTACTGCATTAGCTAGGACTTCTTGTATGATAGTGAAAATTAGTGGTGAGAGAGAACATCCTTACCTTGTTCCTGATCTTATTGGGAAAGCTTCAAGTTTCTCACTATTAAGTATAATGCTAGCTATAGGGTTTTTTGTAGACATATTTTATCAAGTTCAGGAAGTTCTCCTCTAAGTTTACTGAGAGTTTTTATCATGAACAAGTATTGGATTTTGTCAAATGCTTTTTCTACACGTATTGATATGATCATATGATTTTTCTTCATTAGCCTGTCGGTGTGATATATTACATTAATTGATTCTCAAATGTTGAATCAGCCTTGTATACCTGGGGTAAATCACACTTGGTGATCTTGTATAATTCTTTGTATATATTGTTGTATTTGATTTACTAATATTTTGTTGAAGATTTTTGCATCTATGTTTATCAGAGATACTTGTCTGTAGTCTTCTTTTCTTGTAACGTCTTTGTCTGCTTTTTGGAATTTGAGGAATGCTGGCCTTGTGGACTGAGTTAGGAATTATGTCCTCTGCTTCTATGCTTTGAAAAAGATTATACAGTATCGGGATAATTTTTTCCTTAAATGTTTAATAGAATTCATCGGAGAACTCATCTGGGCTTGGTGCTTTCTGTTTTGGATGGTTAGTAGTTATTTATTCGATTTCTTCAATAGTTATAGGCCTATTCAGATTGTATATTTCTTCTTGTGTGAGTTTTGGGAAATTGTGTCTTTGAACAAATTGGTCTTTTTCACCTAGGTTATCAAATTTGTAGGCACACAGTTGTTCACAGTATTCTTCTATAATCCTCTTAATGTCCATAAGATCTGTAATGCTGTCCCCTCCTTCATTTCTCATACTAGTAGTACCTATTCTCTCTTTTTTTCTTAATTAGCCTGGCTAGAGTCTTATTGAATTCATTAATCTTTTCAAAGAAATAGCTTTTGGTTTTGTTGATTTTCTCTATTGATTTTCTGTTTTTAATTACATGGATTTCTACTCTAATTGTTACTATTTATTTTCCTTTGCCTACTTTGGACTAAATTTGCTCCTCTGTTTCTAGTTTCTTAAAGTGGAAACTTAGATTATTGATTTTAGAACTTTCATCTTTTCTATTACATGCATTCAATGCTATAAATTTACCTTTAAGCACTGCTTTCACTGCATCCCACACATTTTGAAAGGTTGTGTTTTCATTCTCAGTTCAAAATATTTTAAAATTTCTCTCGTGATTTCTTCTTTGACTTGTGTTATTTAGAAGTTCGCTATTTAATCTCTGCATATTTTTGGATTTTCAAGTTATCTTTTTGTTATTGATTTCTAGTTTAATTCCATTGAGGCCTGAGAGCAGACATTGTATTATTTCTTAAAATTTATTAACATACGTTTTATGACTCAGAATGTGGACGATCTTGATGAATGTTTTATGTGCTGATGAACTTTTGAGGGGACACAGATCAACACATAACTCTGTGCCCTCTCGTCCCCCAAATACACATCCTTCCCACGTGCAAAATACATTTACGCCATCCCAACATCCCCTAAGGCCTTAACTTATTCTAGCATTACCTCTAAATCCAAAATTTCATCTAAATATTAACTCAAATTTCATCAAAATTAACACGAAAAGTCCCAAATCTCGTTACATAAAGCATCTAAATCAGGTATGATGAGATGCTGGATATGGTCCATTCTGGGGCAAAATTCCTCTCCATCTGTGGACGTCTGAAACAGGAAACAAGTTATCCATTTCCACTGTGCAATGGTGGGCTAGGATAGGATAGACATTCCCGTTCCAAAAGGAAGAAATCTGAAGGAAAAAAATAGTTCACAGTTTCCAAGCAAGTCTAAAACCTGGCATGGAAAATTCCATTAGATGTCAAGGCCTGAGAATAATCCTCTGTGGCTCTGTTCATTGGGCCCCATCAGAGCAGCCCTACACTTTCAGCGCTCCACAGCAGCCCTCTCGGCCCACAGCAGTGACCACTCCATCCTCTGTCTTTGAAAATCTCCCTGGCATCTGAGCCACTCTTTGAGTCGTTCTTCTCTTTTCTTAAAAGATAACACACATTTGCCGCTGAGTAGCTCTAGCTGCCTACTTCCTGCCTATGGTATCCCAGAAGTCCAACACCTTCCTTTATTTCTGTCATCTTCAGGCCAAGCAGCAGCATTTCTGCTGAGACAGTTGATTGGATCCACGAAGTCACTTACCTAATCTCTCTAGCAGAAGCTTATCCAGGCACATCTTCGGTGTTTTGTTTCTAGAGCACACTTTCTGATTTTTCGAAATATGAATAGGCTGAGAATTTTCCAAACCATCAAGCTCTCTGCCACTTTATAATGAGGATCACCTTTCCTCCATTGTCCAAAATCATGTTCTTCATTTCTGAGATCTCACCAGAAGCACTTTTAACATCCATGTTTCTATCAAGAGCCTCTTCAAGGTAAACTAATCTTTTTCTAGCACATGCCCCCCAAACTATTCCAGGTTCTACCCATTATGCAATGCAAAACCACTTTCAAATTTTTAATTGTTTGTTACAGCAGTATCCCACTTCATAGTACCAAAATCTGTGTTAGTTTCCTAGGGCTGCCATAATAAACTACCACATATTGGATGGCTTAGAACAACAGAAATTTATTCTCTTATAGCTCTGGAAGTTTGAAGCCCCCAAATTAAGATGTTGGCAAAGCTATGCTCCCTTTCTTAGTTTCTCATGAGTTTCTCACGGTTGCCACCATTCTTGGCATTCCTTAGCTTATGGCTATATAACTTCAATCTCCTCCTCTGTAGTCACATGGTGATCTTCCCTATGTGTGTCTGTTTCTTCACACAGCCTTCTCCTCCTTCTGTGTGTTTGCTTCTGTGCTCTTCTCCTTTTATTATAAGGATACCAGTTAGATTGGCTTTTCTGTATTACAGAGGCCAGAAAGCTAAAATCACATTCCCCTCACTCCTTTGGAGCTAAGGTTCTGGGAACAAATTAAGTTCTATCAGTAAAATGAACACTTGTAAATTTGGAAGATGAAAATATGACAAATGCCCTCTTCCTGCCCTTTTTGCTATTTTCTGCTAGCAGGAACTGGTCAAGAGATATGAGCTGTTTTCTGCAGCAATGTTCAATTATCTTTGGAGGATGTCAAGAAGCATTTGCATCTCTAGTAATGGTGGGAGATCCTTTCTAGTTGTAGTCTCCTGATAGACAGATAGCAGGTATAGCAGTGTGTTCTTAAGCTCAATAGTACCAGGGTGGCCTCAGAAGTAGTACCTATCTTTTGAAGATATTTGAATATTTGTTCTGATGTCATTCCTGGAAGCCCAGTATAGACTTGCTTGTAAGTCCTATTTTTTAAAGCATGTAATTAAAATACATAAATTAATTTCTCCTTAAAATACATAAATTAATTTCCATTTCCTGCAATGGCACCTGATTGAAACCACTGTATAATCCCAAGTTTGGCAAGGATAGAGGAGTCTCTTGGATTCCTAGTATAGACTGAAAGAGTCATTTTGAAGAGCCATTCATTAATCCCTAGTCGAATTCAATATATAAATACCATTCCAACTAATTCTGGTCCTAGGTATATAAGTCAGATACATGCTTGCACAAGTCTGTAAGAAGATGTTGGCAAGAATTTATTGCAATGTTATTGGTGATCATGCAAAACTAGAAGCAAAATGGGTATCCATTACTGAGGAAGTGAGTAAGTAAAATACACCAGATGCTCACCTTAGAGAACTGCACAGCAATAGGGAGCAATGAATGGGATATACCTGTACCAATAAAGGTATATCATAAAAACATATTGTTAAGTTCCAAAGTGAGAAATAGAAAAAGATCAATAGTACAGTACTATGTATGCAAATATAAAACAACAAAACAAATTTTATGAGGCATTCGTCAATAGACAGATGCCTAACAAATGCACTAAGAGCTTTGCTTTGTTAAGGGAAAGATAACAGAAAGTGAGGAATAGGGATAAAACTGAATGAATGAAGAAAAATGAATTAATGGTTTTATTTATCTATAACATAAGAGTAAGCTTACACAGACTTAGGAGTTCATTAATTCATCCCTCTATATTTGAGTCAAATAATTAGAATTCTGTATATCCCGCACAGAGCAGTAACACACTAAAACTTACTTGTAGTATACATTGTGGTTGTCTCCATAGAATTGATGGTACCCTCCCCCATTGCATAACATTCTTGTGTTAGATGAGACCAGTCGAAAGGGTAAGACATAACCGGCCAATTCCAAACAGGATATTCCCATTTACCCTTGCCACAATGATCACTGTAGCTAATCCAAATCTAAGTGTCCTATCCTGGGCTACAGGGATGGTTTCATGGCTGCTTCAACATGCAGGAAAGTCAAGATTTATGCTGGGAACTCTGGGTCACAGATTTCCCGAAACTGTCATTGACCTTTAGCAAACATGAGAGATGTCTACAAGTAAATCTGAGACACTTGAGCACAAACCTAGGAGACTCACGAGAGCAATGGCTCTGGACTTTATGTTTACATCAGCCAATAAATTTCCTTCAATGTTTAAACCAGTTAGAGTTGAACTGTGTGAGACAGAGAGCATCCTAATTCATCCAGCAAATACACATTGCTTTATCTCCGATTTTGCTCTTCCTCTTGCTGTCGGCTAGTGTGTGTGAGTGTGTGCATGAGGGTACTAATGTATTCACTCACACGTACTTATTGGCAATAGTGTGACTGCATATTACAGAGAGTGCCAACCTTGATGTATAAAGGACTGGGTCCAACATGCAGCTACATTTCTTATTGGTGTTACAATTAAAATACTCTTAGATTCTCCACATCTTCTTTGGTGAAGAACAGACTAATACCACATATTCCACGTGTACCACAGGACTATTTTTAGGTTCAGATGAATTTACATATATGAAAAGGTTTGTTAATGTCTGAGTTATTATATAAATATAGTTATTATGATTACTTTGTATATGATACATCTATAAAGGCATTTAAAAAGTAAAATATTCAAATTCCTCAAGTTTATCTTGTATTTTATTCAACTTCTTTCATTTTTAAAGCTGCACAAGGGAAGGACAAAATGTCATTTTTTACTTTGAATTTCCTTTCCTTACTCAGTGTCTTTCACAACCTTAGATCCATTTATGCATAGTTCAGTGGTAAATCTCTCTATATAATTGCACTTTCAAGTTGCTTAAAGATATAACATAATTGGGTGTACCTTCAACCCAATGGCTTAAAATCCTAAAGGAATGGTGGTGCACACAACATCTTCTAGTATTAAATAGCCTGAGATCAAATAAAATGCAATGAACAATGTCTGCTCCTACTGAACTGGAAATGTTGTTAGTGAGATACTGGACACAGATGACAGTGCTACCTCAAGAAACATAATGAGGGAGTTTTGTAAAGCCAAACCTTTTAAAACATTTGAACTCCATAAAAACCTGCAGGCATGACAGATTAAATGTGATGCTTACCTCTGATTCTGAGCGGCAGCTTGTACCATCTAATTCCTGTAAATAAGAACAGATGTGCTGCTAGAAGGTTTTGATTTGTGTTTTTATTTTTCAAACCCATCTAGCATAGTGAGGTTTTTCCATTTGGGGGATGGTGGAGTAGCTTTGTTTTCTCATTCAAGCGTGTCAGAAATGGGAAAATAAGTCTCACTCATCTCCATCCTATTAAAAGAGAAGCTCAAAACAATTTAGAGTCGGATGTGTGTTTTAAAGATGGATGAAAAGAGACTTATCTATTCAAATACATCTTCAAATAGTTCGAGCAAGAGAAAAACATTACTTTAGCAAGTTTTGAAACATAACAATTATGAGTTTCAGCTTGTATTCATGTTGCACCACCAGCAACTTGAGAAGTCAGTAAGCACCTAGAACAAATAAACAGGATAAAGATACTGCAGCATCCCATTTCTAGGCAAGCCTGCTCCTCCTGTAGGTTACACACCCTCTGCTTTAGGAACACATGTTGTTTTCTATTAGGCGATTTCTTTAGCAAAACATAGAAGTCTTGACTTCAGCACATACAAAAAATATAATTTACAAGTTTGGCATTTTCATTTCTGCCGATGACAGCTTCATGAGATCCTCACAAATCTAATTAAACAGTTCACAGACATACGTTTAAAAATATTCACATGACAATGATATGGGAAGGAGGATAATAATACTTTTCACTTACATTGACGTGCTACCCAGAATAATCCAATAAAGCTTGCACAGTATCATGGAAGAACATGGGGTCTATTTGGATTAGAGTTACGCAGCTGCGTGTAATAAAACGATACCTAGAGGTCTTTTAATGTTGTTTTTCTGAATAATCACATTTATATACTAACCATAAACCACACATTAAAATTATGAGAATCTTCATTTCTTGTCACATAATGCCACAGCAATAACTGAAAAGCAAAAATACTCGTTACATGGATTTTTCTCCCTGCTCTGAAAAAAAATGAATACTTAACATTAATTTTTTAAATCAAATCACCAGTTTCTTTTGGTACTATGAAAATATAACTTTCAACTACATATGTACATTATATTGAAAATTATATTTTTTTAAATAACAAGCAACCAAAGATATAGGTAAAATACAATACAACCAGAAAGCAAAAATTCAGTTTTTGTTATTACCATTGCTGCTTGCTTGACTTCATTATGAAATAGTCAAAATATATTTTGAATGAAAAATAGGAAATGTGAAACAATTGATTCAGATCACTGATAAGATTTTTAATTTTATTGTATTAGTTCCTACTGTCTTTGGATAGCAATGCCACAGAAAAGCATAAGATTGAACAGTCAGTTTCTCACAACAATGCCATCAAGTGAGATGATTAATTGGATGATTCATGCTGTCCATACATGATATGAAGTAAGAGCCATATTTCTGTCATCTTTGAAACCCTCGTTCCCAGCAAAGTGGAACATCAATTATTAATTACTCCAGAAATATTTGCCAAATAAATTAAAACATATATATAATTGAGAGCTGCCTACACACAGTAGCATGAAGATTAAGAGCGTGGGCTTTGGTGTTAAAGAGACCTAAGTCTGAGACCATTTCCAGCTATGTGATTTTTGGCAAATATCCTAAGTGCTTAATTGTTAGTGTACCAATCTGTCGGGCTAGTGCCATCTACCACATAGGGTTGCAGGGAAAATGAAATAAAGCAATACATTTAAAGTACTTTGTACTGTAGACTCCAATACATGCTAGCTATAATTAGAAGTAATTACTATTATTCGTAAGTCAGCCCTCAATAGTCCTCTAATAATCCTTTTAGATTAGTTACTAGATTTCATAATTATTAATATACTATCACCCATTTAAGCCTGGACTTCAACACTCAGATTTGTCTTAGAAAGGGGACTGTTATGTGATGCAGTGAAAAAAAAGCTCCATTAAATACTTGCACAGTCATAATTTTTGGTTTAGATCCATAAAACAGCAATTGTATTGGGTTGATAAAATAAGATTTTCCTTTAGAAGAACATTGAGCTGATTCCTCTTTGATCTGTTATTTAAAAATCATCGGCAGTGCCCATTTCTAGGCTGGAAGTGAAATTATTTCTCTTTTTCATACACATTTTTAACCTTTACTGAAAAAGATGTATTAGGTGCATCTGCTCATGGTACCATTATACAAACAAGGTGCTGCTTCCTGCCTGTTCTCTGTGAGCTCAACAACCTGAGTAACCCCGACTCAGCACACAAGCATATGCTCTTCAGAGGAACCGTGAGAGACACAGGCAAAAGAAGAGGCATTTTAGGATTCAAAGCAATGATCATCAGAAAGGATGCCAAAATAACCATAAAAAGATCAGAAAACTTTATATTTAACTTTTTAGATAGATAATATAGTCACATGGATAAAAATCCAAAAATATAACCAAGGTATACAGAGAAAATTCTTTCCCATCCTTATCCTCCATCTGCTCAGTTTCTACCCCACATAAGAAAAACTGTTACCAGTATCTAGTATTTAATTTCAGAGTTCCTTAGGAAAAAACATGCAAATATGAATATATATCCTTATTCCTCCTTTTCATGTACAAAAGGTTATCTCACACTTATTGAGTGGTTTCCATGGATTATGGAGTTTGTCAAGATTTTTAAATCTACCACCTCATTTCATCTTTACTGCAATCCATTGAGATGGGCCCAAATTCTGTATGAACATGGAGATGAAATCTACTTGCATCCAAACCGTACATGAGCATCTAATTCTGCATGAGATAGTCTACTGCGTCAAATCATCAAGTACTAAAGTCTGACATGCATAAAATAACATAAACTGCTCCCTGGGCCCCACATCTTGATAAACGAGCAAACGTATTCAGACTAGGGCTATTAGGATACAGCAGTAATATTAGTGTAATTGTCTTTAAATATGTGAAATAGATGTGCGCATATAAGACATACTATTAAGCCCCCTTGCTGATATAGAACAAATCCATCAGTAAGAGCTTAGTCTCCATATATTAGTTGATATTGAAAAAATTGAGCTGGGGGAAAAAGCAAGAACAATTGTAAGTGAAGATTCACCTTCTTTTCCTCTTCTATGTACACCTCAATAAACATTTATCCTTTTTTCCTTGTGTACAATACTTGATGATTGGGAAAGGGAAACCTATTAACCTGAAGGGAAATGGAGATTGGATAGGGAAAGCTCATCTCTGCCTCTAGGCACACATTATAAGCAATGATCAGTAAAATTAAATCTTACTCTATACAAGAGAGATGATAATCAGCAAACAGTGGTATCTTATTGCATTTGGGGTGAAAATGAAAATGATGGCTATTGGAATAACTTGAAAATAGTTCCACGAATCCAAAAGAAGTTTCCATCATGAAAAACTAGATTTTAGCAATTCGGTGGAGGCTATATTTTAGTTAGGTTGCAAACATTTCACAAAAGTCACATTAAAATTTCATCTTGAGTTTACACACATATGCATTTTTCTCCACCCAAAACAGCCAGAATTCTCCATCAAGATTAGTTTCCTTTGGGGCAAATTTGTGACAAGAAGACTGAAGATTGGATGGAATGTTCTCATGTTGTTAGTTTGAGATGATAGAGAATTGAAATTATCAGACTTGTGTGTACTTTCATGATTTCAAAATTAGCCAGTTTTATTTACGGTGTTATGTGGCTTGAAGCAGTTTACATTTTCAATAAATACTTAAGGCATATCTCTTGCAACTTATCATTCTGCTTCCGGGAAAAAAATATTACTAGAAAACAAATGGCACTTATATATTTTACCTTGGAGCTAGAGGAGGAAAAGTAAATAGAAGATAAGGAAAACCTGGGTCTTTGCCATCTTTTAAAAAGATGAAAACTGTCATTTTCCCTAGTCTCCCAAGAAGCTTCCTTTTTGAAGGACAATGTTCTAAAATGTTTACCTGTGCTCTAGGGTACTTGTTGGCATTATTTCCATTTAACATTTATCTAACCCCATGAAATCTAACTTGAGCATGATTACTCTATGTAAACTCTTCATTTTACAGCTTTGTTGAGGTATAATTGACATACAGTTATAAACTTCATATATTTAAAGTGTACAGTCCATTTTTGCTGAGGTAACTGGTGGTGTTCTCACTTGCAAACTCAATGGCTTTTCTCATTCCTCATTCTCTCTGGACTTTAATCCACCTCTAGATTTTGAATTCCAAAAGAACAGATCCCCTTAATTTGCGACCATTATGACAAATTCAACCAAACTTATTACCTTCAAATCAAATTAGCTTATTTAACTGAAATTATTCAGTTTCTTTTGGTGATAATATCATTTGTCAAGTATCCCAAGCTCAGCGTTCAAACTAATCTTCAATTTATCCTTTTCTTTATCTCCTATGACCAATCAGTTTCAAATCATAATTTCCTCTAAAACGTGTCTCAGAATAACTCCTTTTTCTCAGTTTTTACATCTCCCACTCTTTTATAGGATAACTACATCCTATGATTTATTATGAATGATTTATTATGATTTATTATTCATCCCCCATCTCTCATGTTCCTTTCAGTCTGCTCTGCTTACTGCTATCAAACGTTTCCAAAACGCTTTATCTTGCATTCTTTGGCCCACAACTCTTCATTAAATACTTGCACAGTCAGTAGTTATCTGTTGCTTCCTATATCAAAAAGTTAGTGGGTCTGGCCCTGTGGCATAGTGGTTAAGTTTGGCATGCTCTTCTTCGGCAGCAGGGGTTCACAGATTCTGATCCCGGACACAGACTTACACACTCATCAACCACGCTGTGGCAGCATCCTACATACAAAATAGAGGAAGATTGGCACAGATGTTAGCTCAGGGCTAATCTTCCTCAAGCAAAAAAAAAAAAAAAAAAAAACCAGAGGAAAATAGGCAACAGATGTTAGCTCAGAGTAAAACTTCATCAGAAAAAAAATAATTAGCTTCCTCCACCAATAATCTGAGAACTGCCCTATCTGGCAAATCCGTCTCTTGCTCTTCTCCAATTAATACTTCCCTTCTCTAATTGGCAACCTGATCTGTACACACCTTTTAGTGTCTTTGTTCAGACTATTTCTCCTGCCCTACAGATTAGAGCATAGGCTCTAGAGTCAGTCTCCCCAGGCTGGAATACCTGAACTACTGATCTCTGCTCACATCATGTTGGGTGACACTGTGTCTTCTTTTTCATCCACAAAGTAAGATTGTGAAGATTAAAGGAGATAATTTGTAAAAAGCCCTGGCATGTATTAGGCAATCAACAAATGTCGGCTATTATGATTAGATAAATCTTGCTTGTTTTCACAGACCAGCTCAAATTTCAAAGAGCAGCATGACATCAACCTAAGGGCAATCTTGGGCAATGTTTGAGAGTATTGGCTCCTGAGGTGGACTGGATGGATTAAAACTCTGGCCCTATCATTCTCTAGCTGTGAGGCCAGGGAAAATTCTTCAACTGTCTGTGCCTCAGTTTCATTATTTATAAAATGAGGATGATATTACTATTCACTTCATAGGGTTTTCTTTCTTTTTTCCTTTTTTTCCCCCCAACACTATTTATTGAAAAGACTATCCTTTTCCCATTGTATATGTTTGGGTCCTTTGACATAGATTAATTGCCATATACACGTGGATTTCTTTCTGTGCTTTCTATTCTGTTCCATTGAACTATGTATCTGTTTTTATACCAATGTTGTACTGTTTTGACTACTATAGCTTTGTAATATAGTTAGAAATTAGGAAGTGTGATGTCTCAGTTTTGTTCTTCTTTCTCAACATTGTTTTGGCTATTTGGGGTCTTTTGTGATTCCATACAAATTTTAGGATTGTTTGTTCTATTTCTGTGAAAAATTCCATTGGAATTTTGATGGGGATTGCCTTGAATCTGTAGATTACTTTGGCTAGTACGGACTTTTTTTTTTTTTAAAGATTGGCACCTGGGCTAACAACTGTTGCCAATCTTTTTTTTTTTTCCTGCTTTATCCACCCCCCCCACCCCCACCGCCCCCCCCCCCCCCCCCCCCCGGCCAACACACACTTGTATATCTTAGTTGCAGGTGCTTCTACTTGTGGGATGTGGGACGTCACCACAATGTGGCCTGACAAGCGGTGCCATGTCCACGCCCAGGATCTGAACCCTGGGCCACCACAGCGGAGCTCGCAAACTTAACCACTCGGCCATGGAGCCGGCCCTCTAGCATGGACATTTTAACAATATTAATTCTTCCAATCCATGAGCACAGAATATCTTCCTTACATTTCTTTGTGACTTCTTTGCTGTTTTCATCAATGTCCTATAGTTTCAGTGTACAGGTCTCTCATGCCCTTGGTTAAATTTATTCCTAAGTATTTTATTATCATAGAGTTTTTCTGAAATAAAAATAAGATAACCCTCGGGAGGAACTGCAGAAAGTACCTGGCGCTATCCTCATTGCTTACTCCAAATTTTGTTTCTCATGAGACCCAGCTCTACAGTAGTTTCTGGGCTTATGTTTCTGCAGGATATATTTATTATTAAATTACATCTACCTTTTATTTAAGTTTGATTTATTTTTTTCTTTGTCCTAGATGAGTGAAAGATATAGAAAAACAGAATTTTTGCTCACTGTGGATTCAACTCTGAGTTAGAAGTATTAGTACCACAGTCAGACCTGGTCCTGGTATGGATTCCTGTTGATGTTTCCGAGTGAACATTTGGTAAACATTCATCTTTATGTGATGCTGTCTTAGTGTAGTAATTTTCTTTAATTTTTCCCATGCCTATTTCCAATAATTTTCTAGAATAGGCTCAGGAAACGATAGCCCATTGGCCAAATCTGGCCCACTATCTGACTTTGTAAATAAAGTTTAAATGGAAGGTATCATGCCCTTTCATTTGCATATCGTCAATAGCTTCTTTAATGCTACAAAGGCAGAGTAGAATACTTGTGACAGAGACCATTTGGTGTGCAAAGCCCAACATATTTAGTACCTGACTCTTTATGAAAAAAGTTTGCTAACCCTTGTTCTAAAATATTAATTTCTTGGGGCTGGCCCCGTGGCCGAGTGGTTAAGTTCGCGCGCTCCGCTGCGGGCGGCCCAGTGTTCCGTTGGTTCGAATCCTGGGCGCGGACATGGCACTGCTCATCAAACCACGCTGAGGCGGCGTCCCACATGCCACAACTTGAAGGACCCACAACGAAGAATATACAACTATGTACTGGGGGGCTTTGGGGAGAAAAAGGAAAAAAATAAAATCTTTAAAAAATATATTAATTTCTTCCCTAGTTCTTCCAACAAAAACTGCCAGATTGTGGACTGTCAATGGCTCAAATTTTCTCATTGCTTTGATGTTTCTCCCTACTGTGGACATACACACTCTAACATGCTAAGTGTTTGGCTTGCGTTTATGCTTGCCTCAAACCAGCCAATTACATTTTTTAAAAATAGTCATTCAGTCAATTTTAAATATTAAAAAGAAATAATCAAGAAAACCATTTGTATGACATCCGGTAGTAAAATAAATGATTGAATGAAAATGTTTTACTGGTTGCTCTCATGTGCAGAAATAACCTTCAAGTAAGTTATACCAGCCATCAATGTTTATACTAAATTCTTTTTAATGATCCATAAAGTCAAACGGATAGTAAACAAATTAGTACTGTTAGGCTGGTATTCATGCCCCACCAAGACATTTTTAACCACGTCTCTCAATTCTCCCCAGCTCTGTGCATACTTCCACCATCCTAGGCTCTTCCCTGAACATCAGAGCAGGTTGTCATTTTTGTGTCTTCACTAAACTCATTTCTCTGCTTGAAATTCCCTTCTGCCTAACGCCATTTTTATCCCTAAAAGACTATTAATAAAATCCCTACTCAAATGTCATTCACTTCATGATATTTTTCTACCGTTTCAGCCAATGTTATTTTTATGCCACTTATTTCTAGTTTGTGTTGTAGAAACTAATGTACATGTCTCTCTTCAGTGATTACGTTGTAAATTCCTTGAGGGCAAAAATCATATATTTTAGGCATCAGTAGGACTCAAACACCAGGAGCCTAATCCTAGGGCTCATGCTTATAATCCTCCCAATAACCTTGAAGACTGGGAAGAAAATAAGGAGACCCTAATAGTGTCCAGATTAGAGGGACTAAAAGATATAAAAAATTTCTAAAAAATAAAAAATTTGATATAGGAAACCATATTGGAGGGAATGACTATGTAGCTTCCAAATTAGTAGAAATCTCCTTAAAGATTTCTCCCAGACATCACTGTAGAAAAGCTAACGAAGACATCTGCTCAGTATTTAACAACTGCCATATTAATAAGCATGATTGTTAGACTCCATTCACTCTTACATTTCAACAACCTTATGTAAAATAATGATAATTTTCTCTATGAACATGGGTTTAGCATTTACCAAGTAATTTGAAAAATTCAAATGGAGTAAAATAGAGATATAAGGAATTGTTTCTGAAAAATCATTAGATATTCAGAGCTGTTACCATGTCTTCTTTCTTCCAGGCCAGTATTTTCGACTTAACTTAAAAAAGTTAAAAAATGTTAAAAATTGAGAGTATATATATGTATGTGTATATATATATACATACATGCATATATTATGGGTTATAGGTATATGTATATTATGATAATTATGATAATATATTTATATATCTATATCCTATAACATACATTCATTAAAATTACTCAAGAATACTAAATAAAATGAGAAAACTTACATCCTTCATAATGTTACCATGCTGTTAATGTTTCAGTAGAGTTATGCACACAGTTCCCTGTTTCAGCAACACTGTCTACTGTCCCCTCTCAAAGCTTCCACACAAACCTGGACAAGAGAGAGAAAGGAGAGCTCAGAGCATCATTCTTTCCAAGTAACACCACCCTCCTTCTCCTCCAACACACATTTTCCATTCCACCACAATATGTCTCATAGACCAGAGCTCTTGCGATTCACATCCCGCATGTCTGTTTATGTTAGTGACTGCAAGAACCCTTTACCAGCAAGGCTCTTTCTCCCATATGGCACAGAGGATCTCAGTCTGACCCCACCTCCCACTTTTCTTGACTCCTAAATCTATTCTGCTCTTGCTCAGCCCTATAGACGTCATGTCTTCAGCAAATTAACTCATATTTTCAGCTTCTTCTCTGAGCATCTCCTTAACCATTTAGCTGTAATTGAATCCTAGGTCTTCCCTGACAACATGGCTTCCCCTGTGACCCTCTCCAAGCTGTGACAGTTTTTCGCTCCCATATCCCTTGTAACCCCGGGCTTGAAGTTGGATAGATCCCCTTTGCTCTTCAGAACTTATTTCAAGGGCTGGCCTGGTGGCGTAGT
The DNA here is from genome assembly GCF_041296235.1 of Equus asinus. Classification (NCBI taxonomy): domain Eukaryota; kingdom Metazoa; phylum Chordata; class Mammalia; order Perissodactyla; family Equidae; genus Equus; species Equus asinus. The sequence goes on from NC_091810.1 coordinate 26,420,704, forward strand.
CATTAAGTTCCTGTGCTCCACTTTGGCTGCCCAGAGTTTGTGGGTTCAGAACCCAGGGTGCGGACCTGCACACCACTCAGCTCATCAAGCCATGCTGTGGTGGTGTCCCACATACAAAGTGGAGGAAGATTGGCACTGATGTTGGCTTGGGGACAGTCTTCCATGAACAAAAAGAAAGCGGAAGACTGGCAATGGATGTTAGCTCAGGGCCAATCTTCCTCACACACACAAAAAAAACCAACAAAAAGAAAAACAAGAAAAGCTTCTTTCAGAGCATGATTTCTCTCCAGTCCCTAAAATGCCCAGGCTAGCTCATGTCATCATATTCTACCATCTGCCTCCCTTATATGCTCAACTCATTGACACCTCTTTGGGTTCCCTCTTCCACATTCCTGAATATTTTAGCACATAGAGCCTTTTCAACCCAACTTCTGTCATAATTCTTGGTGATTTTAATAATAATCTAAACAATCATTCCAGAGTGCTGACTTCTCAATTTCTTGACTTTCTGTCCTTCAATAATCTTGTCATCCATGCTGTCTCAGCCACCTGATCTCATGGTCATAATCCAGATATTTTCATTTTCGATAACTACATCTCCTCTATAATCTTAGTTTCAGTTGTTACCTTTTCCAGCCATTAACTCTTTATCTGTCCAACAATAGTAACCTTTCAACCCCACAGGAGTGATTATCTTTTCATTCTAGAGATTTTTACTGATCCAAGGTGAAACAATACAATCTCTCATTTGCATAAACTCTCAACTCCATTATCAAATCCTGTTTCGCCTTTCTGTTCTAACCCCTTTCCTCATCCACACTGATGACTGTGCTTCCTATTTTACTGAGAAAGTAGAATCACATAAAAGAGTATTCCACTTGCACCACTAAGCTATCTCTATCAATCAAGTATCAATCTATCTCTATCTGTAACCTGTATACCCTATATTCAATACTACTATTATTATAGATCATCTGTCTGTAGTTCCAATAAAGACCAACCTCTTTGCTTCTGCAGAGGAACCATCTTCTCTCATCCTTTCCCGATGATTGTTTCTTCCATCCTAAATATCCTTGATTTTTGTCTTTATTGCATTATTGCTGTCAGCATATAAGCATGCTATAATACCTCTCATGGAAAAGAAAAAGCGAAAACTTTCCTTCACTCCACATTCTCTGCTACCTATTGTTGCTAGTCTCTGCTCTCTTACAAGAAATACTTTCTTACTCTTTCCACATCCTCTTCTTCCATTGTCTTAAAACCACTGCAATTAGACTTTCATTTTCACCATGCTACCAAATGCTCATTCAAATGTGACCATTGATCTCCGTGTTGCCAAATTGTATTGTCCATTTTCAACCATCTTACTTGACTATAAGCTGTAATTGAGAGTTCATCGCAAACTCCCATGTAAATACTCACACTTAGCTTAGGTGCCGCTCTCTCAGCTTTCTTCCAATCTCACAGTTGCTCCTTTTCTTTATTATTTGCTAATTCTACCTCATCTCAGCAAGCTCTATATGTACGAGTACTCCATGATTCAGTCTGTGGATGCCTTCTTTTACTGTCTATATACTCTCCAGATGATCATTCAGGATCATTACTTTAAAAAGCCTACAATACCATCTATGCGCTAGTGACTCCAAAGTTTGTATCTTCAGTCAGAGTTGTATATCCAACTTCCTAACTGACATCTCCATTTGATGCAAAAAAGGAAACTCAGTCCTAACATGCCCCAAACCAAATTTCTGATTTTCTCATAATCCTACTCCTTCCTCCGTCTTTTTCGTGCACCCTTTCACTTGGTCAGACTACCATCTTGGAATCATCTTTGACTCTTTTCTTTCTGTTACTCACTGTATCCATACATCAGCAAATCTTACTTGTTCTGTCTTTAAATTATTCCGGATCTTGCATCACTATCTTCCTCTTCCAAGTCACCAGTATCTCTTAATTTGCTTTATGAAATAGCCACCTAACTGGTCGTCCTGCTTCATTTTACCACTCAACTCACTAAGCAATGGGCCAAGTGACCCTTTTAATTGGTCAGTCAGATTGTGTCACTCTTTTGGTCAACTCCATCAAATAGGCTTTTAATCTCAGTCAGAGTAAAAGTCTAAGTTCTTATGATGGCCTACAAGCCACCTAAGAGTTGGCCTCCACCATCCTACCTTCTATATCTTCTCTCGAGCTGACTTTTTCATAGCCTTACAAACATTTTTTCTTTCACATACCCAGCATTCTCCTACTAGGATACCTTGTACTTACTATGTTTTCTGCCTGTAACAGAATTCCATTGTATGTGTATACCATAATTTATTAAAACTATTGCCTACTTGTAAAAATATATCTTTATTTTTTTCAGTTTTATAAATAATGCTACTGTGAATATCTTTAAAAATGTGTCCTTATAGATGTTTTGGATGTTTCCCCAGGATATATTTTCCATTCTTAATTTTCATAAAAGTTATTAAATTGCTTTCCAAAAGAGTTATATATTTTTTAGTGAAATCAGCTATATTTAAATCTGCCTATTCCGCTAGCCCCTTGTTTGATCATCTTTTTTTTTTTTTTTTTTTGGTGAGGAAGATTGGTCCTGAGCTAACATCTGTTGCCAATCTTCCTCTTTTTCTTCAAGGAAGATTGTCCCTAACATCTGTGCCAATCTTCCTCTATTTTGCATTTTTGCATGTGGGATGCTGCCACAGCATAGCCTAATGAATGGTGTGTAGGTCCACACTGGGATTCAAACCAATGAGCCCTGGGCCACCGAAGTGGGGTGCATGAACTTAACCACTATGCCACTGAATTGGCCCCCTTATCATAATTTTTTAAAACGTTTTTGGAAATTTGGTAGGCAAGATATATACTTGATTTTTTTTTATTTGAATTTCCTTGAGGAGAATGAGACTGAAGTTTTTCATAAGTTTACTGGCATTGCACATTCATAATGTGAATTAACTGACTATTCTTCTCTTTTTCCTGATTTTATATTATGTTCTTTACATTTTGTAAAATTGATTTTTAAGAGTTCTTGATAAAGTAAGGACATAAACCCCTGTTATAATCTCTGAAAATATATTTACCAGTCTTTTAAAGAAATCTATTTATGATTTTTTTAAATAATTTTTCATTTTATTATAGACATATTTATGGGTCTGTTCCATTATGACTCTGATTTTATGTCAAGTTGAGAAAGGTTTTCTCTTTGTGAAAATGCTAGTTTTATCCTAACTATATAAAAGATTACTTAATTATGAAGTTCATTTTTCCACTAATTCTGTAGGATCAAATGCTGATAGAGATCAAGTTCACATTCTCTCTAGAAATTGTATGAGAATAAAGGGATTTAACTTCTGACTCAATTTCATCTGTTAACTAGTTGTGAGACTGGGGAGAAATTACGTATCTTCTCAGGATCATGATTTCTTTATATGAAAATAGAGTTGTTAAATAGGAAAAGTCTTCAAACCTTAATGTTCTTAAGAGTTACTTGGGAACTTTATGAAAAATGCAGACTTGAATTTCACTCACCAAAGGTTCTTATTCAGAAATTTTGGATAGTGCCAAGAAATCTACTTTAAAAGTAGATTTACGTTAAAGTGAAATCGACTATCCTCAAAGACTTCTGTGCTCCCATTTTCATTGCAGCATTATTGAAAAGAGCCAAGATATGGCAGCAACCTAAGTGTCCATGGACAGATGAATGAATAAAGAAAATGTGTGCGTGTGTATATATATATGTACACACATACGTACATACACACACAGTGAAATATTGTTCAGCCACAAAAAAAGGAAATATTGCCATTTGCAACGATATGGGTGAAACTTGAGAGCATTATGGTAAAGGATATATCAGACAAAGAAAGATAAATACTCTATGATCTCTCTTATATATCAAATCTAAAAAAAAATCAAAGTCATAGAAATAGCAGGTAGATTAGTAGTTGCCAGGGGCAGGAGGATGGGGGAAATGGGTCAAGGTGGTCAAAGGGCACAAACTTCCAGTTGTAAGATGGCTAAGTTCTGGGGATCTAATGTACAGCATGAAGACGATAGTTAACAATATGTATTGTATACTTGAAGGTTGGTAAGACAATAGATCTTAAAAGTTGTCATCACAACAACAACAAAAATGGCAAGTATGTAGGTGATAGGTTAATTAACTTTATCATGGTAATCATTTCACAACATATTCACATTTCAAGTTTTCACATTGTACACTTTAAACATACACAGTGTCATATGTTAATTGTGTCTCAATACAGCTAGAAAAAAAGACATGGAAATTCTGAATCAGCAGGTCAGTTGGTAAAAAAAAATCTGCCTTTTTAAGATATTCTCCGATTTCTTAAGCAGGTAGTCTAAAGGTAGCTCTTTGAAGATCCATGATAGAGACAATGTGAAAGGTGCACCTGATCATTAAAAACAAACAGTATTTTAACAAGTGTTGATTTTTCCAACACTGACAGTCTATTTCTACAGGGAAGTCACTAGATATTTTTACTTTCAATATTGGATTGCAAACCATTTTTTTAATTTACAAAAATTATAAACCATTGACTATCATTTTTCCCAAGGGCTGACTGTTACAACCAATTGCAAAAATAAACATGCTATGGTGCTCTAAATCACAAACACCTCTGATTAAAGTCACACAGCCAAAGGCTAGAATTGAATAGCTTTGGTAAGCAATAAAATAAATGTTTTTGTTAAAAATGGAACATCCAATTATCCTACTGACCATAAGATTGATTAAGAAGAAAAAGGAAATTCTTGAGCAGATAGTAATGTATTCCAAATACTTAAAAATACATAATATCAAGGGTGGAAAAAACAAAATATTTACCATTGAAATAAGCAAAATTGCTAAATCCTGCTCCGCTGCATAATTAGGTTGGGGTGGGCCAACACTTACCACTGAGTGGGTTAGTACTAAATTACAAAACTTCATACATAGCAGAGTCAGCAGAAAGGATCCAGTCACTCCAGGGTTTATAAGTACAACTTTTCAGAGAAATCACAATCTGTGTTTGAGGTAACATTTACATTGAACACCCAATGCTGTTCATCACCAGAGTTTGTCTCTAAATTAGCACAGATCCATCACTTCAATTGGGGCCATGACTTCTAATTTTCACCTGCTTGTGTTTTGAGGTCCCATCGTGAACATACACAATTGTAAACAGGTGGGGTTTTGCTGGCATAGGGAAATTTGGAGACAGAGAAACAGTATAAATTGTAAAATGAGTTCTCATTAAATCATTTTAAAACTTACTGATGTGAATTTTTGTTCTCTCAAATACTTGTGATGTCTACTTTATCAGTGCCACAAAAGTATTTCCTGTCTCAGAAGATAATAATAGTAATAATAATATTATTATTTACAGTAATCAAAACTTTGAAATTTATTGTTTAAGCAAAAATCCCCCTTTAGGGCATAAATATTAAATTTCATAGTTCTTCACTTTGTTTGTCCATTTCTGATTACTGTGGCTAAGTTTGGTGACCCACAAAGCAAGAAATATCCCTAAATCTGTACATTTTTAGAGGAAAAAGTCATTTGACTGAAAATAATCAAATTTCTTGATGAAGCTAAATACATATTATGCACAAAATACTCTCCGTATCAGGAAGAAATTATCCCAAGCTATAAGAAGTGTTAATTAATATTAGCCCTACAACTGACTTTAGAACTCATCACACTCAGTCCTCTCATTTTACATGTGGGAAAACTAGGACTCAGAGAACTAAGTGATATGCTCAGCAGTGGCAAAACTGGAGAAAGAATCCAAGTTTCTTGAAACTCTTTCAAATAATCTTTCCATTTGCTATTCATAGCAATTACTCTTAGTTTTGACAATCAAGGACTCAGTACATTTTCCTTCTCAGAAGCAAAGAAGAGGCTAGTCAGATGCCTCACTTGCATGATTTTGGCTCAAATTTGGCATCTCCCAGAAGCCAACAAACAATTTGTCCATTGGCTTTTTTGACGGAGTGTAGTGGAAATGAAAAGATCACGGGACTGGGTGAATCTCAGTATTTTAGTCATAGGCATGTAAGTAATTTCTAGCACCTAAGAAATAATAAAACAGTTAGTAAGGGTTTTATGGTAGATTTCAGTGGAGAAGACTGCACAGATCTTAGAAAGTGAGTCCTACTTCTTTCGGAAGAAATATCCTTAGGGTGAAAAAGTTCAATTCAACAGCTAAAATAGAAGTATCCCTTAAAACCCCCAAATCCCTTTGCTCACAAAGCAGACTTTGGTCTATAATTTGATAAACTGAATGGATTTTCCCACCAGAAAGGTTATGCCCATGAAGACAAATAGTTCTGGATGGTAGGCCACATATATCTCTAATGTTAAATCAACCACTGTCCTGTTTTTTTTGAGGTAGTCTCTGTTGAATCTGATCTGATTCAATTCCTCAGATAATTGCTGAGCAAACTGATGATACAGAACTTCTCAATGTACAGTTACTTCATGAAATCAGAGAGTGATTTACTACAATGTTGGACAGGAAAACAGCAAATAGATTTTCTTATGCTGGACAAGTTCATAGAAACAATGAAGGACCCTCTCCCAGCAATAGTGCACAAAAGCATCTTGCAATGGGGAGACTGTTGATTTTGGATTGTTTTTCACTTGTCTTCAAATTCTGAGTTCTCATGAAGGACAGGAAAAGTCATCATAGTTAAGATCAGCGCTGTCTATTGATGTCACATTATGTAGTGTATGTAGTCAAATAAACCTGGTGATTGGGCCACTACTGTTGGATTTTACAAGACTTTCTATTTGATTTAATCCTCTTGGTGATTCTGAGGCAAAACAAGATAATTTCCATTTACAGCTTTATGTCCAGGTATTACTATTTATCATATAGAAAACAAAGACACAAACGAATGGTTTAATCAACAATACAATTCCGTCTGCAACACTTTCTTTATAGCTTTCTATGTATTCTGAATGAAAAGTCCTCTTGGCACTTTGGGGGTAGTAGAGATTACATGTGTTTCAATACTCTTTTGACAGTAGTACAGGCTTTTGACTATAACAGAATTTTAATATGGGGCAAAGTTGCCCCACTTTTGTTCTTGTTGGACAATCAAAATTGTTGATAAATATACATTTATATGACACACTGATCAATGTCAATTTCTTCTACCAAACTATCAGCCCATGAAGCCAGACCTCATATCCGTTTTCCTCAGTATTGTATACCCAGTATATGATCTATTACATGATGTAACTGAATAAACAGTTATCAGTAAATGAGCGAGCGAATGAAGATGACCTTAATATGTGGATTATTAAAACCAGTCAGGAATAATTCAGTATGGGTTTCTTTTGTCACAGAATTTCTTTTAGCACACATAGTTGAGCCATTCCATTTATGCTTAAACGAGCCCAAGAATCCTGCTCAAATTAAGAAATAAAAATTATCATTAAAAACAATAGCAAAAGTTTGCATCTATGCTCCTTATATGATAATCTAAACAATATTCATTTAACACAAGCACAAAGATAGAACAATAAAATCATTTTAAAGAGATGACCAGTATTTTAATTTTATGTATATTTCAAAGGATTGGGGTAAATTATTAGGTCTTTCCTTCTTTATCTTTTCTGTAATAATAAACATTAGTTTTCTGACAGACTCTTTCTCTTCATTTTTTAATGGTCGCAAATAGATTTATACCCATATTTAATACACTTATGCACTGTGACATACATTATCTAACTTTAACCTAACAGTACCACCGTAATAACTATTTTCTTCTCTTTTACAGTGGGGAAATTGAAAATAAGAGAAATTAAGTTGTTCAGTGTCACAAAACTAAGAAGCACTGGGGCCAGCATGGGAAATCAGGTGTTCAGACAGCAAACTCACATCCTTTCTACTACCCCAGAAGCCTAAGTTTCCATAGCTGGTCAAGATACTAGTAAGTCTTGTTTCCAGTTTTATAATTCTCATTTCAAGGGTGATTCTGTCACTCTCTGCTGTCCCATATCTGGGTTCCTAAGAGGCAGATACAATATCTCCAGTCTTCTAGCAGTTTGTTAAAAATTCACAGTGAACAAATATGTTATGTACAAGTTCTTTTCTCCTTCTCTGCTCAAAAAGCAGCAGAAGGTCTGAGATTTTCCTAATTTTTAAAACTAGTTTTATTTGTAACTAAAATACAGGTTTGAATCTACAAATACCATTAAAAAATACAAAAGAAAAATGTGTAAAAGATGCAAAGAAAAATAGGAAGGAAGGAAGGGAAGAAAGAAGGCAAGAAGGACAGAAAGAAAGCTGGAAGGAAGGAAGGAAGGAAGAAAGGAGGGAGGGAGTGAAGGCAGGAAGGAAAGAAGAGAGAGAAAGAAAAGAAAGGAAAGATTTCAAGACAGACAAAATGACTTAACCTTCCCCGAAAGCCTGCTACTATTCTCTCTGTTTATATATTAGTAAATTATAGACATTACGGATAGCTATATATTGTAGTTCATTTAATAAAAATGAAAATGCACATGCCCTAAGGCCACCAATGTAAGTGTGTTTGCTGTAGTATTTTTGTCATAGAAAAGAAATTGGTAATAATTTGAATGTTTTTGAGTACGAAATGGTTGAGCAAATTATAGTATATATCTCTCATGGAATATAAACCAATTATGCTTTTCATAAGTTAGGTTCATATGTACTGACCTAGCAAATTGACTGTACTAAAGTGATAAGTTAAAAAAATAAAAGCAAGTTGCAGAGTAATAATTTTAGTATATTCACATTTATGTGTAAAAAATTTTAAAAGATAGAAAAATGCATTTGTGTTGCTAGAAGCACAGAAGAAAAACTGGCAGCATATGTGCCAATCTGTTAACACCAGTTATTTTAAGAGATTTAGGTTTGGAGCAAAGAAGGAAAGTATATCCTATTTTATCTTCTTTATATACATCTGCATTGTTTGAATTGTTTGAAGCCTATATTACTTTAAAATTAAAAAGAAAACCTTCATATTGTGTTTTTAAGTTTCTACTGAAATCAAACCTGGACTGTCATGGTAGTATGATGTACATTTACTAGGTAGTATTATAAGTGAAATGGGCAAAACTGTCTTTTAAAAAACATTCTAAGAGGGCCGACCCAGTTGTGTAGTGGTTAAGTTCACACACTCCGCTTCAGCGGCCCCGGGTTTCCAGGTTCATATCCCAGGCATGGGCCTACACAGTGCTCATGAAGCCATGCTATGGCAGCATCCCACATACGAAATAGAGGAAGATTGTCACAGATGTTGTTAGCTCAGGGCCAATCTTCGTCGCACACACACACACGGTTCTAGGAAAGCTCCCGATAATTACACGATGACATGCACATACAAAACTACAATTGCCCCCTTCATTCATTGGTTTCTAATAGTAAAACAATCTGAACGCTTTGGGAATATAAGTAAATGTTTTGTTAGGGTTCTCACAATTGTCACTCAGTATAGTCAGAATTTAAACCCAGATTTCATTTAATGTAGCTATACTAAACATCAGCAGAGAAGTTTTGGAGACAATGTGTTGGAACAGGGGAAGATTTCATATAAGTGCACTATACAGCAGTGAAATGTCTGTCAGCAAGCATCACCCTATATCATAGACTTGGAAAAATGTATGGATGTGGTTCACTTCAACTCGTTTTTGAAACTGTTGTCAATTAGATTTTAAACTTTCATATTAGCTAGAGATCACAAAACCTCAAAACACCATTAAGAGGGGTCAGAATCAAGTCTAACAATGTTCTTGCGAGGTCTTCTATCAGTTAGATTAAAATTTTTAAGCTACTGAGAAACTATAGAAAAATATCCATATTTAGACATATTCAACTCCCACTCCCTGAATATTTGCCTCATCCCATATACATTGCAAGAGGTCACTTACAATTTTATTTATGATAGAGACAGGAAGAGAGAGAGAGGCAAAGAGATAGACAGAGAGACGACGACAGAAAGACAGACAGAGAGAGAGGAGACAGAGAGACGGGGTGGGGAGTACGGAGAGAAAGAGGGAGGGAAGGAGGAAAGAAGGAAGGGAGAAATAACTTTAAGTCTGAGACTCAAGTTCCAGAGGTACAGGATATTATAGAAGAATGTACACATAGTAGGTGAGCAATAAATTCATGTTGGACGAATTAGTTTAAATGTTTCACAATATCTTCATTCTCTAGATTGTCAATCAAAACATTTGTTTTTTAGACTAATGAGAAATTGGAAAGGAGGTTAACATTCAATAGACAAGGACTGCTTAAAAAAATCTACAGTCATCTGTTCATTGACAACAGTGTTACAGAAGTGCAAGGATAGACATGAGGAGATATTCAATATACTAAAGATAAAAAGTACATTTAAACAACATAGGTAGAATAATCTCATTTTTGTTTAAATCTATGTTTGGAAGGATTTGAATAAAAATATCAATAGTAGGTATTTCCAGATAATGTTTTTGCTTATGGCTCATCTACATTTCTGGATAACTCATATTACTTATTAAAGCAAAACACAATTATGATGTACTTTAAAAATAGAAAATAAAATCTCCCTTTAGGTGGGATATCTGTGTAGCCTCAAAAATCTCAGTCAGCTGTGTGTGCTTCGTGCATAGGTAGATTGAGGATGCTGATGGAGATGTAGCAGCACTTGTTTTAGATCACCATGGGCCCCTTAGCTGGATTTTGGAATGACTGAGATAGATTTTAATATACCAATGCCTGGGTTTCAATCTTCAGGGATCCTGATTTACTGCCTCTTGAGCTGTGGCCTGCCCATGAACTTTTTATAAAGCTTTGCCAGTGATTCTAATGGGCAACAAGGTTGAAAAATACTATCCTAATTTTTTTTTTTCTTTTTTAAAGTAAATCTCATCTCAAATCAGGGTGTCTTTCCCCATTAAAATAGATGCACAAGTAGGAACAGCATTCCATTTATTATAGGTCATAGGTCATGTCATCTTCTGCTCCCCCTTCGTCTTGTACATTCTCTCTTTCTTGATTTACATTCTACATTTCTTTCAAAACAAATACAAATTCCTTCCTGAACCACTTCATAATTTCACAAAAAACATTGAAAGCACTTTCCACAACGTTAGTTTTCCAATAACTATTCTTATATTATGTCAACCTATTGAATTGAGGCACTCCTGCTCTCCCACATGACTGAGCATGTTGTAACAACTTCGATAGCTCAAGCCCACCCCCCCACCTTTAATATCTAGAAACACACATTTCCCCTCCTATGGGAATACACATTAAAAGTTCATTTATCAGCTTTATAACTCTAAAATGTACACATATGATAATATGATATAAATGCATGATTTTGGATAGAACTACATCTGAATGAAATAAACATATTTATTAAATTTTATTTGCCTTTTGACTACCTTCAAATCACCTTGGTAAACATTTCTTAACCATGAAGACAAATCTGATGAAATAATAATTCTGTAGTGTACCAAACAGTAGGACTAAACTGAGATTACCAGTTCATCTTCTCTTGTAATCTTTTGAACTCTGGTGGTTGAAAAATTAGTGCAATTAATACACGATGTCACCTCATAGATAATAAAAATACCTGGTATTGGGGTAGCACTTTTCATCAAAAGGACTCCAGGCACTTTACACACAATTATCTCAGTAAAGCTCATGACAGCCATGAGCACTAGGGACGCAATTGACATCATCACTGTGTTCCTTACTGAGAAACTGTAGCAAGGAAAGTTGAATAAACTTGCTCAGCTTCACCCAGCATGTAACTGAATTTTTTTGCTACCCATGCAATATGCATTATTTTAAAATCTACTTTCCTTTTTACTGTAAAATGTAAAAATTCAGTTTGTCATCACCTGAAATATTGTTCAAAAGCCTAGGAAAATGATTTTTTTATGTTCCCTAGAAGCCCTTATTACTTAACTGATTTTAGAAAGACTTTGCCGATTACTTTTTCATTATTTCATTATTTATGTCTAGGTTAACATAAAGTATCATATTGGCTGCTATTATCTAATGCTGCATGTATTGCTCTGTTGCTCCATTCACACATAAATGAAGCAAAATGAAGCATTACCAACCACAACACATTTTTAAAAACCAATTTGTAGGATTAATTTATTGCGTTATAGCCTCCAAAATAATTATATTTTACAATAAGAATTTTAACTATAGCGTACCATGATACAAACTATTTCTTTTCTATAAAGGCAAAGATTAATGACTAACCATAAATAGCATTCCCTAACCTTTGTGGGTTAATAATAACAAAAAAGGAAAATGTTGGTGCTCATCTGTACAAGTGATCTTACACTTGGAAACAATATCATCGTATGTTCAGACATTTCAGCACTCTGGTTCGCACTCTTATCTATTTCGTTGAATATACATGCCTTGACTTTTGATCGGAGATAACTATGTGATTTTAAGTTAATCTGGTGGCGAGCTTTGATTGTATTTCAGAACTCCACCAGGCCATTTAAAGTTAGAAATGTGTTATTTCCTTCACACTCATGTATCACCTAATGTTCATAGAGTGTAAAGTTCAGAGGAGAAAATGGTGCTATAATAAAGAAAAAATATATTTACTCATATCCTACAGATCAGATAATTTAAAACTACAATTTTAATATCAAGTATGATCTTTATTGTGTATTTATTACCTTATTGGAACTGTGAGTTTGAAAGTTCCATAAATCAAGGAATAAATCTAATTTATCTTTAGAACTTTGTCAATGTCAAGTACAATGTCACACATAACTTTTTGGGGTTTTATAATGTTTATTGAATAAGCAAAAGAATGGGTGAATAGATAAGTGAAGAAAAGTATTTTAAAAATAAATAATGTTCTTTGAATACCAGGAAACTGTGAATCTTGAATCATTAGGGAAGGAAGAGAGTGAGCGGAGGCATTAACTATCAGATAATTAATATCCAGGCACAAAGAGAAGATTCAGCAAGATGAAAGGAAGACACACACCATAGACAGTATAATTAGGTTACTGTTGAAAGTTTAACACAAGTTTTTAAAATTTGACTTTTAATACTTATTTTCTGTTAAAAATATTAAAACATTTCTCTTGAAATTGCTGAATGCAAAGAAAATAATGGATGGGTTTCAAAAAGTCTCCAGAACACTTAATAAAGAAAACAATGCGAAAATATATCAGCTAATCTCATGGAACAGAGAGAAGGAGAGAGAATTCAAGAGATTGAATCACTTACAAATATTTTGTTTGATTTTAAATTTCATATATGTGTTTATATACACATGCACACTGTATATAACACACTCTGTACACACATGCATAATACACCTAGATGCTTGTCATTCAGTTTTTGTCCTCAAGTAACTTAATAGTCCTCTTGATGGAACTAGATTTTAATTAAATAATTACACAAATGAAAGGAAAATCCTGCTTTTGATCTGTATCAAGAGGGAGAAGTAAGTGATGCTCTAAGAGCATAAAGCTGACAGATACGATGTATTTTTAGACTAATATGACCATAATATGTCATCCTCCTTATGCCTTCCTAGCCACCTCATAGCTGGATGGGTGGAGGAGACGGTGGGATTTGGTGACCTTTCACAAATAAAGGCAAAGTAAGTGTGCTGTGGCTTCACTCCCTCTTTTCTCCCTTTACAAAAATAAATCAATTTCCCAATATAGAGAATAAAAAAGATGGATTTATGAATACATAAGAAGAAGCAGAAGATAAGCAGCCCTTTAACAGTAATTTTTATTTTAACATAAAAATCTATTTGTACTAGTTTTAGACTTGAATCAAAACTCAAAGGCATAATAATTTAAAATTGAACTTCATTCATATGTTCATTGGCTTTTTTTAATTGGGAGAGGTCAGTTCAAGCTTGCAAGTCACAGAAGGCGAGTTTTCTAATGTGTATCTATACACAAATTCAAGAAAAAAAATGCCCTAGGAATTTCTTTTAAAACGTTCTGAAGGCAATAACCAAAAGCTAAATAGTTGGACTCTGTAATTCACAGAACTTTATAATAAGAAGAAACCCTAGTGACCATAAATATGTTCCTTCATCCCCAAAACTCCATTTTTTAAATGAGGAACATCAGAGCCGGAGAAACTAGAGATGGCTACTAGAAATTCAAGTCTTCTGAAAAGGATGGGAAAGAGCATATTGTGATGGAACAAGCATGTGCCTAGGAGTCAGATAGACAGAGGTTCAAGTCCTCCCCCTGTCACTTATGATAATTTTCAGCTCTATTCAGAGTAGCCTTCCAAATTCCTGACTCTGCCTTTTCATCTTTCAAGCTTCATCTCAAGTTTAATTTGTATTATAACAACTTTATGTTCACTGCTCCTGCTCTGCTCTTAGAACCTGTAATATTTGTTTTCGCGGTTAGTCACACAAGTATTAGTTTTCCCTATCAAGCACTCAAGGGCAAGGTGTTTTTACTATTTATCTTATTATGTGTTATTTGTCTTTGTACTCATTTTTAACTCTCTTGCAGATATGAAATGTCTCAAAGATTTTACTCAATCTATTAATTACTGAGGAAACATGTAAGATGTTAAAACTGGTTGCAAGAACATTTGAAGTGATAGGTATTTATAAACAATTTAATAAAGGAATGTTAGAATAAAAATGCTGAGTTAAACACAGACCTGATTAATACTCAACAAGGCAATAAGCCATAACCTTCTGTATTTACCACTGGTCAGGGTTATGTTTATCTCTGCCAGGCAAATATTTACAATTTAATATGTCATTCACTAAATATGGACCTATATTTAATAATAAAGTGAGTTAAACAACATACATTACTAAATAATTGGATAAGCCTATACTGGTATATGATATTGAAAAAATATGCCATCCACATTTTTGCTTTATTTCAAAGCTTGAGAGGTTTTTTCTTGAAACATCTAAGAAATTGTATCCAAATATAAAGATTTGTCAAATGGATGAGTGAACATATGAATCAACAAAGTTTAGCAAATAATTTGATATATCTGGATGCCAGCTTCCTTATCTGTAATGAAAAATTATCCATTTTACTTTACAGGGAAATTAAAAGGATTGTAAATAAATACCATATACCTAGTGCCTGCTCTCACTAAATGTCACTTCCCGTCCTCCACTTTTCTTTCTCTTTGCCCAGTGTTTTTCCTAACATGCCTCTTGCTTCTCCATGAACTGCCCCGTAATTAATGACATATATTTTTCCATTCGTAAGGAAAGTCCAGCTTCATCATGGTTACAGAAACTCTTGAACTATGAAATACATCAGGCAGAAAGATCTAGAGCAATGTGTATCACAGCTGTAAGTTACTAGCTTATTAGTGCAACATCCTGGCACCTTATTTTCTGGCCTCTTATATTGTTTACCCAAGGCTATCCATATTTTTTTTCCTCAAATTATCTACCTGTTCATTTACTCACATATCCCACAGGGTTTCATCTCAGCCATATACTACTTTTTCTTAATTTATTATGCTCCTAGCTGTGGAACAAAGATGGCCTGGAGCACTTTTAAATCAGGGGAATGGGATGGGAATTATTTTTCTCCTCATGTTTTGTCAGTGGCACAAAGGAGCCTCCTGCTTGTTTCCCATTAAGCATATGGAGATGCTAGTCATCAATTCACAGTAGCTGTGTTTTCCCGAGAGGGGATTGTGGTGGTGGTAACAATTAGCTGGTCATTAACTCTTGCAATGTGCCTAGTCAGCCTACTTCTATTTGCATATTAAACTAATGGCTACAAAGGTAGAGCGAAAGGGGCATGAAGGAGATCATCACCTTAGTATAAAAAATGAGGGCCTTGATCTTGGAGATAACAATAATTTCCTTAGATATATATAAAGAAACGGGAATCATGAAAGTACAGCATGACAATGACAATCTCAAAAATAACTTATGCACTCTACGAGTTTTTATTTTTTAAAAAACTTAAATCATTTGCCTGTTCAAGGAAAGATTGATATTGCTGTCTCAAAGCAAAACATAACAAAAAGTAAAAAATAAAAACTATCAACTTCAATTCCTATTAGAAGAAATTATACATAAGATATTTTAAATGACTGTTCTTTGAATAGCTGTAGAGATGTACAGAGTTATAAAGTGTTATTTTCAAGTAACTTTGCAATTGACTGAAATTGTCATGGGCAAGGTACATATTTAAACACCAGAATAGGCAATTGTCGTAAGGGTGCAAGGAAAATAATTCAGTCAATACAAGCAATTGGCTATTCCAGGGGGGATTTTAAAAGATTAATATGAGGAGTGGCTTATTGTAGGAGATTGGCCAATGTTCTTTCAATTGTTTGATAAAATTTAGGAATGAGAATATGAAGAACAGAAAATAAGGGTCATGAGAACTAGAAAAAATAAAAGAAAGATTTATTGTTACTATTCCAAGAGTCCTCAACAAATCAAGATGCTTAGGTAAAATTGCTATCTTATAAACTTTACAGGTGAAATTTAAATTGATTTCCATCTCCTCTACTCTACAATAAAATGGTGAATAGTTGATTATCATAAAATAAATCTTTCAAATACTTGGAAACAGTTAAGTATCCTCTTAACTTTCTTTCTACAACACAAAATTACTTATAAACTACCTTATGAATCATGCACACACCTTTAGAACAAGCACAGTACATAAATTAACAAATCCCCTTGAGGAATAAACTTAGGTGTTCTTTTCAAATATATGTGACACATTCCATTTATAAAACATTTTTCTGCTGAAGTGCATGGGGAGCCTTACATATATCATTCCAATAGCAGTGCTTTGTTTACATGTAGCATTTTTATACAAAGAATGCAAACCAATTTGGGGACAAGTTCACTCTTTTAAACTGTTCTGGGAGACAGGAAAAATCCTCCCTAAATTTAAGAAGAGTGTTAAGGTTCTTTTTTTGTGGATTTCCATGGATCAAAATTCAGGGTAGAATTCCATTGGGGAAAGAAGGAGGGAAGGAAAGGAAAAAGGTGGGAAGGAAAAAAGGAGGGTAACAAAGAATGAAATTTGAAAAGAAAAAAAGACGTTGTATCATTTCTTTCCTTACTATCAATTCTTACCTCTCATTTTATCTTTCCCATGTCAGTGGCTGCTCTGATTTTTTCCTTGTCTCCAAAATTATTCTTTCCAGAACTCAGGCTCCCTCTCAACCTACAGCCCATCTTTCTTCCTATTGTGTAATTTAGAGTGTGACCTTGACTTCCTCAATACTGGCTATATGCTTTGTTAAACCTCCTGGCTTCCACTCTCAAGACCTGACTGAAACTGTTGTCTCATGCAGTCACCAAATCAAAAGATCCTTTTTCAATCCTCATCTGGTAAACACTCCTCTCTTCCAAATTCTTTATGACTTCTTTGCAATGAGCATAATACTAATTCCCTATACTCCTGAAACATTCTACTTTGGTTTTCCATCTACCTTCCAGGCCACTCATGTCTCTTTTGCAGAGCCCTCTTCCATGCCCCAGATTCCTTAATCCTCCAAGAAGTCCTCCTCCATTCTTTTTCTATCTCTTCGTTAGGGATCTCATCTACTTTAACAGCTTTAATTTTCACCAATTATTGGACAATAAACATCAGAATAATTTGAATATTGGAAAAAATGAGTGAAGAGGGAGTCTTTCCATATCAAGACGTTACATGTTTTGGTTGAAAGAATGATACTCGCCAATAATTAACACATAGATTAACAGACTAAAATAAGTCACCAGAACTAGAACCTAATAGATACAAGACTTTAATATGTGATAATGAGACATTAAAACCCATTGGGAATGAATGGATTATTTAAAAACTGGTGGTTGGATGCTGTATTAGTTTTCTATTTCTGCTGTAACAAATTACCACAAACTTAATGCCTTAAAACAACACAAATTCATTATTCCAAAGTGCTGTATGTCAAAAGTCTAACACAGGTCTCAATGGGCTATAATCAAGGTATCTGTAGGGCTGTACTCATTCCTAGAAGCTCTAGGGATTATCCATTTCCTTGGTTATTCAGATTATTCACAGAATTCAGTTACAGGACTGAGGTCCCAATTTTCTTGCTGGCTATCAGCTGAGGGCTTTTCCCACATTTCATTGACGTATAGTCCCTTTCTCCATTTCATAGCCAACAACAGTGAGTCAAGTCCTTCTCATTTCTAATCTGTCTGACTCAGCTGGGACTTTTAATGACTTATATGATTAGATTGGGCCCACTCAGATAATCTGGCTATTTCAATGTGTATCCTTAATCACATTTTCAAGGTCCTTTTGACATGAAATGTATATACTTATAGGTTTTGTAGATTCGGGTATGGACATCTTGTTAGTGGGGTAGAGGGGCATTATTCTGCCAACCACAAACCCATTGGTCAACTATTCGAAAAGTCATTTACCACCAACCCCATGCATCTTATGTTTAATTTAAAACGTGCCATATAAACGAGTTACCCAAAAAATAGAAAAGATAAAAAATACATGGGTAGGTTCAACTTGGACTGAAAGTAGACTTTTCAAATATAAAGTCAACACTAGAAACCATAAAGGAAAAGATAGGTTGTTTTGGCTTGATTTCCTTAAGACTGAACAATTTTGAATACTTCTGTTCTCATAACATTTTTCCCAGTCCCCATTCACCCCAGCTGGAAAAGTCCACATAGCCTTGAGTTAAAACTAACTTTTTGAACAATAGTCAATTATACCTTTCTCGAGGAAGTTATGGAATTCTTTTATTCTTGCTCACAGCAAAAAACTCTTGTTTTGCTGAAAACATGCATGCCAGAATACATCAAACTCTGCTCTGACTTCTATTCTCAGAATTTCTTCCATTTTTCTTCAGAGTGGTTCATACTCCAAAACTTATAAAGTCTCTTCCCTGAGTAATTACTTTGAAGCATTTCTTTTGGAGGGCTTTTCCCTCTTCATACATCAGTTAATAAAGAGAACTTGTATTTTCCTTCAGATTTCCTAATCTACTTCAACACTACATAAATATTTATATATCAAAAAATTATGAGCAAAATAAAAAAGCAAATAAATTTAGTAAAATTTTGCAGCATATATTATGTTTAAAGGTCAATACAGACATATTCTTTTAAATCAGTAAACTAACTAAACTCACTAAAAAATATGTCTTTCTATATACATGTATATGTGTATATATGCAGATGAACACTCATAGTACAGTGTCTAGGTGAATAGAAACTGTTTTTCCTTCTAGGAAAAGAATAAGAGAAAAAACCAAGATGAAGACCTATTTTAATATTTGATTCCATTTGTAATCAAATAAACTCATATCCATTGTCAAAATTTCTTTTTTATTGTAACTAATTGGTAAAACTCAAAAGAATGATAATTCTGAAGCTTTATGAGAATATCATGATCAGAACTCTCTCATACATTGTTAGAAACTGCATGATCTTTTGGAGAAGAATATGGCAATATACATATCTAGAGAAAAAAATTTTTGAAACTGTACTTTGACTTCTAGAAATATATCTTAGAGACGCCATTATAAATGAGAACCATGATTTATGCCTAATATATGCAATATAAGATTATTTAAAATAGTAAAATATTGGGGGGTAAGGATTTGCAAAATTCAACAATAGGGTATGCCCTCCTGCACCTTTTCCTAGACACATTTCTAGAAGCAAACTTCTTTTTTTGATGTTAAGGGCATGCTCATTCTCCTAGGCACTTGAAGTCAGAATCTCTATGCTACCTTTGATTTCATATTTGAACACTGTATGTGTTATCAGATTCTATTGGTCACAACATCACAATATTTGGCTCATCACTCCTTTACTTCCAATTTTAACAGTGACCAAGCTAGTTTAATCTCTGTTTCTTTTCACCTGGATTATTATAACAAACATTAAATTGATGTCTGTGCATCTTGTCTTTCCCTTTATCAATCTATACATAATGCCTCTGTATTAATTTCTTAAATTTTAAAATCCAATTTATTTGATCCTTCAAGAGTATGTACAAATTATTCACCCTGACATATATAACCTTCAATAGTATGTTCCTAAACAAATTTTCAGCTTTATCACTCATTTTCCATACGTACCTTATCTTCATAGATTCAGTGCTGCCCTGAAAACCCCAGGCACTCTCTTTCTTCCATGCCTTTATGCATGCTGTATCCTCGACCAGGGAACTCTTCTTCCTTTGACAGGTCTAAACCCTCTATTACTAGTCCTAATCCATTTAAATTCTATCCTGTGTTTGCTTTTTAAAAGCAGTATCATTCAATGAGTGCCCAAGGTTTTCCTAATCCCCCTTTATCCCCCTCTCTTGAATATTTATACCTTTAGGTTTGTCTTTTTTACAGGTCTTGCATACTTTTTAATTTTACCTACCTGTGTTGTATATTTGCGTACTTCTCTAATTCTCTTTGCTAAATCCTAGAGCCATTGAGGACAATGATGTTGAGAAAATACTTGCTCTTCAAGAAGTGATTGTGGTCTTGTGGTCTTGTGGAAGATAAAAATTGGGCAGTCTTTTTTTTCTTTTTCTTATTGCACTCTGTCCATATTGCGTTTAGATTTGTGTGACCAAAGAATAGTCCAGGAGATTCAATTCAATAAGTGTATGGAAGCAAATCATAAATCCTTCAGCAAAATTATTATTTGGAAACGAGAAAGTCATACACTGCAGTCACTGCAGCTTGGCTCAAAATCGAATCTATAGTCACTTCTGTGTTTTTAACTATGCATCAAAGCATGCTTTTAAAGAAATAGAACTATTACACATATATTAATGTTTGTATCCTGAGAAGTACACATGTAGTTTTCAATCACTGCAGTTTGCCTCAACCATTTCCTTTGAATCCTGTTAAGACAGAGAGGCCTACCTGATAGAGTTCTTGAGGCAATTGTTTCTCTTTGGAGCCCCACATCATACTACAAACTAGTTTAAAGTGTTTCTGGAAGTAATAAATCATTAATTTAAAATGAATCTTCATTACAAAAGCTTGAATGTACTTGAAATAGCTGAGAAACCCTTGAAGTTATGAATATATAAAACCTCAAAGCTAGTCATTTTATAAATAAAAATCATTAATTTTTAATCAAAAGAAAATTTCCTCCGTGTAGGCTCCTACATGTTTTATATCCGATATTCAGTGAAAGGTTTGCTCTTTTTGACTGCCTTATCCTTCATGCCCTGCTCATTCTATTTGCCTTAATCTCAGATACCGCTCCAGCATGTGTCTACAATTGATTTTGTAGAACTTAGACTCTAACCCTGGTATTCAGCCTGACTTTCGTAGAAAATACAGCAGCCCAATCATTTTAGCTTTTGTTTTTAGTTTATTTTAATTATTTTTGAACTATGTTAAAAACACCTCCTTGTATTTCCAAGTGAGAATTTCACAAAGGATATTTTGAGATGAGATTCCACTGTAAAGTTAAAGTGGGTTATAAGACCTTATAAGAGTCCTCTGGTAGAAGACAGCACTGAATTTATTGGGGTTTTCTATTTCAGGTGATAAAATAGCACATTATCTTGATATTTTCAGAAGAATCTCATTTTATCACTAAGATGTAGACATTAATTTCTATTAAAGATGCATTTTTTAAAGTCACATTTTTGTAGCCAGTTTCTTAACTTATATTTGTAGTTGAGTTTAAAATGTTTAAAGATACATTTTAATACATTTTTAGGTCCACAAAAAGATAATAATGTGGAGAGCCTATAGGAAATATTTTTAAATTTCATCTTAATATCAAACTCTTTGATCTATAGAACTCTACTTTACACGGTGCAGTCTAGAAAGAAACCAGAAAACTAAAAACATAAAAGAAACTAAGAAAAATGAATATAAAAATAGCCAATAGGGACCAGGCCGGTGGTGTGGTGGTTAAATTCACTCTTCTTCAGTGGCCCAAGGTTTTTGGGTTCAGATCCCAGGCATGGACCTTCACACCACTCATCAAGCCATACTGTGGCAGTGTCCCACATACAAAATAGAGGAAGATTGGCACAGATGTTAGCTCAGTGACAATCTTCCTCAAGCAAAAAGAGGAAAATTTGCAACACATATTGGTTCAGGGCCAATATTCCTTTCACACACACACACACAAATATCTACTATAATAAAATATTCAAAGAAGACTACAGATCTAAAACTATTACATGACTATGCAACCATGATTACAAGTAACTTGGAATTTTTAAACTCTTCATAATATAGTTCTACACTACCGAAGACTTTCATTTTTTATCCTGAGTTCAAATATTTTCTTGTACAAAGGTCAGCATATATGACCTAATTAACTTTGGAAGTGAGCAGAGGTTCCAGGACCAAAGGCAAAATAAACTGTAAATAATTACTCTACTCTAGTTGGTAAAGTTGTTCCCCATTGGGGTACAGGTTAACAACTCAGCACCCCCTATACATATATAGTGGAATTGAACAATTAAGTAAATGGATGGCAGATAGCAGGAGCCAGATTTCCTACTATTGGCATGGAGGATCCCAGAGAAGCAAGGGGGAAGGTTAGAATGATCCATGTTATAACAAATTTGAGTTAAAGGCATCAGTATGGACTAATGCTTAGCATAATGTAGATACAGATGGATACATATAGAATTATCTGAAGATCTGTGTATATACATACATTAGTAGACACATGTATATTTCTTTCTCTATCAACTGCGAGGGCCTAGAAGCAATCACATCCCAGTAGCAGTGAGCACACCCAAATCCAGATCTTGTTTTCTCCAACAAAAGGAACCAGTACTCCTTAGAGAAATGGATGATTCTAGGGCCTGGACAGGGAATATATAATATTATCCTGGAATATCTTGTAGTGCCAGAGAGCAAAAACATGAGGAAAACAAAACAAACAAACAAAGACAACAAGGGGATATGTCAAAGTGGCGTAGGAGTCAGCTGAAAGTTCAAGCTCCTAATGGCCATAGCTAGAACAATATGAGCAACAAAAAATGTAGTATTAGGGGCTGACCTGGTTGTGTAGTGGCTAAGTTTGGGCACTCCACTTGGGTGGCCCAGGTTTGCTGGGTTGGATCTTGAATGGGACCTATACACAGCTCATCTAGCCATCCTGTGCTGGCATCTCACATAGAACTAGAAGGACTTACATCTAGTATATACATCTATGTGTTGGGGCTTTGGGGAGAAAAAAGAAGAAAGGAGGAAAATTTGCAACATGTTAGCTCAGGGCCAATATTCCTCACCAAAAGAAAAAACGTACTAGATTATAACCTAAAGTATAAAATGAATATCTATGAGTCCATACTGCTATAAATTAATGATTGAACAAGTAAATAAATGGAGGGAAATAGACAAATATCTCATACAGAAGAACCCCAAATAATTCATAAAGATGCCCTCCCTTCCCACCCAAAAAAGAGGTATAACATAGCTTACTACTCCTTAAGCTTCGCATACTGGCTTCCTTCTAAACAACACACTATGGAAAGTGGAGGAATGAATACGTTTACAGTGGAGAAACCTGACAAACACCATGTCAAGTAGGTGATAAAATACAACATCAATAGTGATAAGTCATGTTGACAGCAATTGCTCTTGATATGATGCGAAAATGGCACTTTAGCCATGTAGTCTTCCTCCTAAAAACCCATGACCCCAATCTAATCATGAGAAAAACGTCAGACAAATCCCAGTTGAAGAACAGAGGACAAAATATCTGATCAATAGTCCTCAAAACTGTCAACATCATCAAAATCAAGGAATAAAAGTCTAAGAAACTGTCATAGTCTAGGGGAGCCTAAGGAGACATGATGACTAAGTGTAATGCGGTATCGTGGATGGGATGCTGGAACAGAAAAAGATGAGACATGTTCCATACTAATGTAAGATGCTAACAGTAACTGGATGTAGGGTATATGGAGAATTCTCTGTCCTCTAGTGATAATTTCTGTAAATCTAAAACTATTCTAAATTAGAAGTTTATTTTAAAAAATAATGACAAAACTTTTAGACATGATGGAAACTGTGTTTGATCCTAATGGTGTTTACACAACTGTGTCAGAATTCATAGAACTGCATGTGTGAAAAAGGTGAAATTTGCTATAGGTAGATTTTATCTCAATAAACTTAACTTTAAAAAATGACCCATGGCATGTGGCTGTCAGGAAATCTATGAAAGTGATAAACCTCAGAGCATGTCCCTCTTTCAATAGCAGTGATGGACAAGAAAAAAATATAACTCTGTTGCATTACCTGGAGGCACAGTGTCAGTGATTAGATTTGAGCACTTTTAATTGATTTTAAATACATTGCATATAGAGTTAGACGTCAGGGACTAATTTCAGTCATTATTAACTGATTTTAAATACATTGCCATACAGAGTAATACTTAAGAATATAGTGTTGGAGTCTACCTTAGATCTGAATCCCAGTTCTGTCACCTACTTACTAGCTGTGCAAACTTGGGCAACTCATCTCATTCCCCAAAGCCTCAATTTCCACATCAGTACAATGTGAATAACAAGACTTCTATCCTGGACATGTTAAGGATTAAATAAAATAGATGAAATTTAGAGCTTAGTATCATGCATAAAGTGGAAGAGCTGGTCTATTAATGGTAGAGCACCATTATGTTTATTATAATGTAATTTTATGTTTATAACAGTGTGAGTGCGTATAATAGAGATGAATGGAGGGGGCAGAGTAGTGTAAAACTCTAATTAAAAGGCAAGCCAAACCGTTCCAGTAGTTCTCGAAATACCGTCTATTTTTTACCCTGGCTTCTGATATAATATTAAACTAAGAGCTAATTCTAAATGCATTCTGGTCAGGTTGTAACAACCCCATTTCTGTTTGAGAGAATGAACAGCCTAATTAGTGAACTTCTGCAATGACCAATTGCTTCTGCTAGAAATCTAGGGTAAAGGGCTCACTTAGTGGTTTTTACCCACACAAAAGAAACTATATTTTCCTTTCTGATAAATTGCGTAACTCAAAGGTCAATAATGGTATCATGCATCACAAGTCCCGTCTTGTGCCTCACAGCGCCTCAGGGCACCCGTTCCAATGTGATCTGTCAGCCCCTACCTAACAGATTTAGTACTTACTTGTAATATATTAATAGCTTCATTTTTAGATTTTGCTTTCTTCCCAAATAGCACTAAGAAATTGATTGCCAGCTCACTGAGTTGAGAATGGAAGCAGATTGTTGAGCATGAATTATGATCACGAAAATAGCATCAAGATTGCAGATTTAAATATGATAAATAAGAGATAAGTTACAAAGGAGTCAGAGAGCCAGTTGGAGTGGTTTTACCATTAGAAATGGAGGAGTTGGGCCTTTCTAATATGATTTAAGCTTCAGAAAGAGTTGCCAAGGCATGCAAAAAGAAATTTATATCTACCTCAAAACATGTGAACATTTATTTGCTTTTTTTCTAAAGCATGGTGGTTTTCACTGATATTTAAAAATGCACAGCAAACTAATGAGGCCTCATTTAATCTACATTAAACGAAAGAGTAGAAAATATATCAGATATGGAGTTAAAAGACCTATGTTCATATATTTTCTTCACTACTCTACCAATATAACATCAGGGATGATAAAGGCATTTCATTTGTCTAAATTACCAGATCTACAGTCTGCATCACAAGATTTTTGTGAGATTCAAATTAATTCATGAAAGGAAGAATTGGTAAGTTGGACCTCATTAAAATTAAAATATTCTGCTCTGCAAAAGACACTGTCAAGAGATTGAGAAGACAAGCCTCAGACTGGGAGAAAATATTTGCAGAAGACATATGTGATAAAGCACTATTATCCAAAATGTACCAAAAAACTCTTAAAATTCAACAGTAAGAAAATGAACACCTGATTAAAAAATAGGCAAAATATACGAACAGACGTCTGACCAAAGAAGATATACTGATGGCAAATAAGCATATGAAAAGATGCTCTAATTCATACGTGATTAGGGAATTGCAAATTAAAACAACAAGATACCATCACAAGCTATCAAAATCCAAAACACTGACAACATCAAATGCTAGCAAAGATGTGGAGCAACAGGAACTCTCATTTGTTGCCAGTGGGAATGGAAAATGGTATAGCCACTGTGGAAGACACTTTGGTGGTTTCTTATGAAACTAAACAAACTCTTACCAAATGATCCAGTATTTGCTCTCCTTGATATTTACCCAAAGTTTTTGAAAACTTATGTTCACACAAAAACCTTCACATCATAGTATAGCAGCTTTAGTCATAACTGCCAAAACTTTAAAACAACCAAGATGTCCTTTAATAGGTAAATGGATAAATAAACTGTGATACATCTAGACAACAGAATGTTATTTGGCACTAAAAGAAATGAGCTACAATATATGAAAAGACACGGAGGAATCATAAGTGCATATTACTAAGTGAAAGAAGCCAATTCAAAGAGGCAACATACTGTAAGATTCAAGCTATAGGACATTCTGAAAAAGGCAAAACTATGAAGACAGTAAAAAGACCAGTGGTTGCCAGTGGTTTGTGGAGAGGGAGGGATGAATGGGCAGAGCACAGAGGATTTTTAGGGCAGTGAAATTATTTGAATGATACTATAATAGTGGATACATGTCATTATACATTTGTCCAAATTCACAGAATGTACAACACCTAATGTAAACTATGTGTTTTTGATGATGATCTGTCAATGTAGGTTCATCAATTGTAGAAAATATATCACTCTGGTGAAGGATGTTGATAGTGGGGGAGCGCATGCGTCGGGGCAGGGGTATATGAGAACTCTCTGTACCGTCCCCTCAATTTTGCTGTGGACCTAAAACTGCTCTTAAAAATAAAGTGTATTTTTTAAAATGTAGTGTGTGGATAACCTGCATTAGAATTACCCCAGGGCACCAGTGCTTGTTATTAATACAGATTCCCAGGTCTTACCTCAGACCTGCAGAAACTTAACCTTTCAACATGGGACCCGATAATCTGAATTTTTTGTGTGTCTGTGAGGAAGATTCACACTGAGCTAACATCCATTGCCAATAATCCTTTTTTTTTTTATTTTTGCTTGGGGAATGTTAGCCCTGAGCTGATATGTGTGCCCATCTTCCTCTGTTTTGTATGCAGGATGCCTCCACAGTGTGGCTGACGCATGAAGTAAGTCCATGCCTGGGATCTGGATCCGCAAACCCGGTGGCCGAAGTGGAATGCTCAGAACTTTGACCTCTCAGGCAAGGGGCTGGCCCCTAGATAATCTGAATTTTTAATGGACTATCCAGAGGATTCTTAAAAATATCATAGCCATATAATATATCATCCAAAGTGGAGATATTGAGAGAAGAAGAAATGACGATTAATAATCAACACCAGGAATTTCTTCAGGCAAACCAGCACATATGGTTGGTTACCCCACTTAAGAACACCAACTTGAGAACTGCTACCTACGACAGTGGTTCTCATTCCCCAGATGCACGTTGCAATTATCTGGGGTGCTTTTAAAAAATACTGATGTACGGGACCTCTCCAAAGCTATTAAATCAGGCACCTGCATTTTAACATAGCTTCCCAGATGATTCTAAGTGTAATTATCTGATCCCCATTAAACGCATGAACAAGTTTTTTTAAAAAGATGGAAAAAAACCCATTTTTGTTAGAAAAGTAAAAATGACACTGTCACATTAAAAAAAATCTGGGATAATTTTGCGCAAAGATAACACGAGTTTCCTATAGCTCATGGGCTCCATGTAACTCAGAAGAATATAGTTTTAATAGAGTATAACCAGAAGTTGTAGTTACTGAGTTTTATGAGTTGAGGTAGCAGAAGAGACACGAAGCAAATCGCCAGGAGAAGAAAGAAAACATCCAGGAGCAACGGCACAGAACAGGAAAGCCTTCCTCTACTTAGAGAAATCACTGTTTCATGCCTCTACAGAGATCAGTGGCAAGAGAAAAGTAAGGACTGTTGATTGAGGGCACATAGTTAAAAGGGAGGCAAGAAATTACTCACAGGTGTGAAGCTAGGTTCCTCGTGGAATGACTTAGCATTATGAAGGGGTAGCTGGGAAAGAGGAAGTGGTAGAGGTGAATACCTCCAAAGCGAACCCATGACTGTTTTGTAAGGCCTACTGTTGGTTTAGAATTCAGGAAGCACCCTGTGGCATGAGTGAGTTTAGAGACTATCAGCTTTGATATTGGGTTTGGTAATCACCTTCAGAAATCATCCTCAGGTTTTTAGTTCTTGACCTCTATTGTCTTAAGTAATATCTTCTTCTTCTTACATCTACTTAGCATCAATTCATGGAAATCTGGCTGAAGTCTTAGGTCGTTATGAAGGTTTCATGATGGGGAAGAGAGAGGGCAAAGAAATTGGGCACCAGATGATAGCATTAAGACACAAGCTTTGGAGACAAGCAAACCTGGATTCAATTCTTGACTCTACCATGTACCAGCTGTGGAGTCTTTAGTCCCTTGTCTTCTCTTCTGCAAAATGATGAGACTAACACCTGCCTCAGAATTGTCGTGAAAACTGAGATAAGATATAAAAAATGAATGGTATCTTAGATGCTTTGCAAATTATTAGTACTAAAATAAGAAAGAATCCAGGAGTTTTGATAGTTGTTTAATAGAAAAGAAGGCCAAAGAATAATCAAGCATGTAGAGAGTAATTTGGAAATTGAGTGATCAAGAGTATAGAGTAGGGCAGGAGCTCTGAATGCCCAAAGTTATGAACCAACAACCCACAGAGAACTTTCTCAGACAATTAAGACAATTAAGTCTTGATAACTAGAAAGTTAAGGTGGTGAACGAAGACCTAAGGAACAGAAAGGTGGCATTAACAGTCCATTATAGTCCAAAAGGTCTACAAAAAAATGGATATTTGGAAAGAAATAAGTGAAAATTATTCTTTTTATTTTTCATTTTTGTTTTAGAATTTTGATTTAATCTGTGAATAATACTTTAATATGTTGCATACTGGTATTTTGTGATTCTCACGGAAAAATATTTTCGTTATCAAAAAAAACTGAGAAAATACTGCATTTAGCAATATTTCCTTAGAGATTCATGTGTTAAAGTTTTGAGCAGTCATGAAGCAAAGTTTAATAAAGTGCATACCAAATATTTGATCACAGAATGCTTTTTACAAGTAATGCTTACTTACGTCTCCAGCACTACAATTCCTGGAACCATTATTTTAGACGCAACTGGGTAGGTCATCTGGTCTAAATCATTCATTTGACAATTGAGTTCCTTTATCTAGATTTAGACGTTTTTTTTTTTTAACTGCATCATTAACTTTAAACATATTTTCAGTCAAATCCATGTGGAGAAAAGATTTGTTTTTTGCATCATTTTTGTTTTTTTACAATGGAATTAGTTTGGCATAAAAATGTAGTTCAGTATTGTCCATAGTAACTTTGGCTGGCTTAGTTACATTTTACTCTTAAATGTTTCTAGACTTTCTCATACCAACTTTTGTGAAAGCCAGGTTGACTTTCTATACACACTGATTTTATTGACAATTTCCCAGCCTTCTATTTTGCTCTGTGTATTCCTTGATTTAGCATACTCATATTTGTTTTCTCTATAAATGCACTTAACATGTCAACATCATAATGCTTTTTCTTTTAATATGTAAAATTGACTTTTTTTATGAAGTTGCCAGAATTTCTTGTGTCTATTTTCATCTCGCTCATAATTGGCAGTATTTGTTGTTTCGTATAATTTAGAGATGACTTTTTTTATTCTTTATAGTAAATGAAACAGCTTTCTGTGAGTTTCCAGATCTCACTTATTACATCCATTAGTTTAGGAGATTTTCATTTGTTTGCTTTGACAATAATGTTCTCATGATCTTCTTAAGAAATGTTCTGATTATTTGCAAAGAAGGAACTAAATATAATAGAGCATCTTTCTCAAGCAATGCTATTTCTATTTAATTAGATTCATTTGAATTTTTCCCCAATTAACAATTTCTCAGACACTGTCATCCTACTTCTCTTCCTTATTCCACTGCCTAATTTGCTGAAAATATGGGCAACACCTGCTGCTTCCGTTTCTCATTTCTGAGACTCTGTAATAGGTTTCCACCCTTTTTACAGATACTCTATATCCATGGAAACAATAGCCATCTGTATTAGTTTCCTATTGCTGCTATAAAAAATGGGTGCAAACTTAGGGGCTTAAAACAACGCAAACGTTACTTGACAGTTCTGGAGATCAGGGGTCCAAAATGGTGGTCTCACTAAGCTAAAATCAAGGTGTTAGAAGAGCTGTTTCTTTTTGGAGAATCGGTTTTGTGTCTTTGCAGCCTCTAGAGGATAACTACATTCCTTGGCTTATGGCCCCTTTCCATCTTCAAAGCCAGAAATGGCTAGATAAGTCTTTCTCATATCCCATCTCTCTGAAACTGATTGTTCTGCCTCCCTAATCCATATATGCAAAGGAGACTTGTGATTACATTGTCCTTCCTGGACAATTCAGAAACATCTTATTTTAAGGTCAGCTTATTCGCAACCCTAATTCCATCTACAACCTTAATTCCCCTTTGCATATAACATAACATCTTCACCGGTTTCAAGGATTAGCATATAAGCGTCTCTGGGGGCACATTATTCTGCCTACTACACTTTCCTGTCCCCAAATTTAATGATCTTTCTTCTTCTCCTCTTGTACTTTCTTGACTCAGTCGCCTTCCTTTCCCTTTAAATTCTCTACTGGATATATCTTAATCTCCATTGCTGGTAATTCTTCTTTTTTGGAACTCTATTGTGGGTGTTCTGTGACGTTTCTTATAGCATTACCATCTCTTCTTATAGGCACATTTTTGGAGAAATTCTCTATTTTTCATGTAAAGATATGATTTTTCACTCTATGCTGATGATTCCAAAATGTATATTTTTAGCCCTGATCTTTCTTTCTCAACCCAGTCCTATATCTTCCAAATTTTATTGAATAATTCTGCTTGGTTATTTTTCAGCCCTTTCAAATTTACCACATCTGATGCTAAAATCCCAGTTTCTTAGCTGTGGCTCTTTAGGACCATGGAGTAAGTCAAACGGAGACAAAACACAGATTTAGACACTTAGAAAAAATTGTTGATAGAATTGAGTCTAGAGCAATATGAGGTATTAACGTCTAACTCAAACATTTATTTACAACAAAGATTTTAATATTCCATTCTTCCCTTTCACAACGCCTTATAAGCATCGTAACACACCAAGGTATAAGGTAGAGAGTGAATAGGAACATTCAATAAGAGTGAGAAAAATTGTCTTGCCCTAGCTTATTTTTGCCCATTATTCAGAATGTTTGTCCTTGGAGGATCCCTGATTTCTTTACATGTGTACTCACAATAAGGCACATTCTACCAAAAAGCACTAAAATATCCAGCATTCATTGATTATCTTGGTGTTTGGATCCCTCTTCCATATCAATCATCAATGGATCAGACACATACTCAGTAAGATATGCTTCTACATAACAAGTAGGTGAAAGATGATGTAATCCTTTTAGCTCTCTTTACTAAATTAAGAAAATGCAAGATAGGTAGAACATGATTCAATCCTTGACAAGTTATGACTCCAGACAACTTAAGTAGAGACATCAGAATAATCCCCCAATTTTTAGGTTTCTAAATATTTGCAATATTCCTCCACAAAAACATCCCACCCTTTTGATTTATTCAGTTCAAGGATTATTTGAAGCCACATTTTATCCTCTCATTCAGGCTTGGACCTCCTTGGTAGTTTTAATGACTTTCTCTCAACGTCTTTTCTCCCTCCCATCCACATCCATTAGTCACCATGTCCTGTGACTTAATCTCTTCTATTGGTGGCTTCCATTCTACATTCAATGCCTTCATTCTAATTCTTAATTATTTTCTCTAAAATGAGATATCACAATAGCTTATTAATGGATTCCCTTGCCTCCATCTCTGTTTCCTCTTTTTAATGAAGTCTACATATCATTGCCAATTAATCTTTCTAGCTCACCAACTTCTTATTGTTCTACCTGAAAAATTTTTAATAGCTCTCCAGTGCCTGGAGGATAAAGCTCCAAATATTTCAACTGTTTTTTATGAGTCTTCACAATTGCTCAGACCTACCTTTCCAGTTTCATTTTTCATTATTGAATTATATCAACTGTATATTTTGGATCATCACAAAATGCTCTGTAAAAACAAATCAAAACAAACTAATTAAGAAAATTTTTCTTCCAGTAGATTGGGAGAAGTGAGTTTTAGAAAAATGAGACAGGTTTCTTTACTCTGAGTCTTCAGAATCTCTAATAACAATATGCATGGTAAAAACTCAAAAATTAATCCTGATAAGCAGGGAGTCTGACATACAACTGATTACAAAGTCCTTTTTGTTCATAAAACACTGTTGCTATTTTGAATGGTACTAACGTCCCAAGAAAGAAAATTGGAGAAATGTGCCCAATGCTACACTTGGCTGCGTCCACCTCTTTGTGCCCCTGCAGGATCTGCAGATTCACGAGGTGCTTGCAGTCTGGTGCAGCTGGCTTTTCTTCACAGTCACTTCTTCCCTCTTATTAGTTGCCTATAGACTCCCATCTCGGGAACAACATAAAATCCTACTTAAATGAACAGCAGTAAAACGTTATTTGTTTATTTAACCATAAAACTCTTAGAACTTGACTTAGTACCATCCTAACACACTCTGGCGGTTTTTAAAGATCCTTACTCTCTCACACTTTTAATCACTAGATGTTAAGGCCTGGGTGAATATCATTTTAAAAGTGAGAGCTAAGTAAACACGCATAATTTTGAGAAAATAAAAGCAAGAAAAATACAAAAGTCAAGCTGAAATTTGCAGAGATTGGTATCTCATACACAGGGAATACAAATAATACTTACAGATTCATAGGCAATACTGAGACTATATGATTACTGATAATGATTACCATGCACTGTTGTGAATGCCTACTACGTGTGAGTACTACATTATAATCTTGGCTTACGTTATATCATTTAATTCATATAATCTCATTAAATTGGTAATGTTGTCCAGAATTTACATTTACTATGGAAAAGAATAATTCATCGATTTACTAAAAGTCACACAACTACCAAGTAGTAGAGGCTTTAAATTGGTGTCTTTAGCTTATTTTAAACCACCAAGCTCTACCAGGTGCTGAGTTTTGGTTCTCCACTATTGAAGAGACCCAAGGAGATTCTGGTGATGACTTAGACAAGAGTTCCAATTATGCCATAAAGGGAATAGTATATGTGAAAGGTTAAACAAATATTTTTTATATAGCTAGAGGAAGGAAGAAAAGGCTAAGATAAGAAGCAAATATACTGTGTATCCTTTCATTGTGCCAAGGGAGTTTTGTTGTATTAGTGAGAGCCCTCAGTTGCAAGCCACAGAAACTGACTCTGGCAGAACTTACTAAAGAGAATCTATTGAGTGGATACTGAATAGTTTAGAGTACTA
Organism: Equus asinus; assembly: GCF_041296235.1. NCBI lineage: Eukaryota > Metazoa > Chordata > Mammalia > Perissodactyla > Equidae > Equus > Equus asinus. Next base: position 26,454,120 of record NC_091810.1, read on the forward strand.
TCAGGAAAACCAGAGATGTAGACTAAAAAATGGACAGGAACAAGAAAGAATAGGCAGCTGGCAAGACCATAATAAGATCTTTTCATAAAAGCAATTCAGTGAGAACATCACAGCTGTTGCTAGAGCTGTGTATGCCACAGATCTTAAAGCCATGGCTACTGCATCTGGACACTGCCACTGACCCACTGACTCTATTGGCCCTGACAGTCACATGTTTATGCTGCCACTGCAGCAAATTCTCAGCCAGTCTTACTTTTTTTTTTTTTTTTTTTTTTTTTGCATCGTCGCCTCCAAATTTAAAGACCTGCTTGGAAGCATCTCATTGATCATGCCCTAGTTGCAAGGGAGGATGCAAAAGTTGGTACCTGCTGTTTTTAACTTCTGAAGAGAAAATAATCTCTGCCTTTTACTGAGACTCTTAAAGTTGTTTTAAGGAGAATTATCCAAACATGGGATACAGGTACAGATACTAAGTCTTGAAAAAAATAACAAATATTCTTTACAGTCTACAGTGTTATATGACTTCTATTTACATAAAATCTAGTACAGAATCCACGGCTCTAGATTCAGCACTCACTTGAAGGACATGGATAAGTCATTCTATTCAGTTAATATTTAGTCTCCTACTCTATGTTTAGAAATCAATGCTTTTGAACTGAGGATCATTTAAGAAGTAGCTAAGAATGCAATTAAGGTAAAGTTAGGGATTATATTGAAAGAGATTGTTGAGGCAATCATTGAAATAAGTACAAATATGGTTTAAACTAATATAAATATGACAGACTTTTAATAAAATACTTAGGAAAATTTATGGAAAATACTTAGATAGCTAATGATAGGTAGAACATCCATAAGTGTTTAATGATTCTTTTGAGCTTGAGATATCTACCTTTTATATACAGTGACCAAATAGTTAATGAATAATTTTTATATAGTAAGCGCTTAAAATGAGTTCTGGATAAAAAAAGGAATATGAAAGACAAACATCAATGTTTCACTCAAAGAGCATACTATTAGGGAAACTGAAAAATAAGGATTGAGGAGTATCACAGGAAAGACTCCAATAAAATAATCCAGAGATGTTGTCTTTTACATAAGTCAGAGAATTAGTTTTCTAGAGTCAGAAAAGGCTCCATGAAATGTTGCATGTAAGTCAGATGCTGTTCTAGAGGCAACAGGGAATTCACAGCAGTAGGAAGAGCATGTGAAAGGTGTAAAGTGGGGGCATATGTAAGGAAGAATGCACGTAACGATGTACCTAGAGAATAATGTTGAGGGCAGCGGCTGGAAATGAGATTCGAGTCATATTGTCTTGGCCTCTGAAGTCCACACTCAACCAGAAAGTGAAAGCTCTGGCTTCTAGTTTCTTCTTCTACTCTGACATTATAATCCTTGGTCTAAGTCATTTCCCTCTGAATTTCAGTTTCTTTAAAAATAAAGGGAGTAGACATGAGATGACCTAAAATTACTAATAGTTTTAATAACTAGAGCATGGTTTTGTTTTTAATACCTACCAATACAATTTATTATGAATTTTTGAAAGAATGCAGAAAGTACAAAGAAATAAACCCAGGATAATATTATTGTCATTATTTCTGTTTCCTTCAACTCTTTCCTCTCTCTCTTCTTCCCTTTCTTTATCTTTTTACCTATATATCTGCCTGTCTGCCTATCTCTTTATCCATATATTCAACTATTTCTTTTTAAAATTAAAATCTTAAGTTTAATAGGTTCCATTTTCACCTAAAATACGTTGTGAACAATTTTCCATGTGATTCTGTATTCTTCTATTAAAACTCTTCATGGATACATGATATTTCATTGATTAGATATCATATGGCTATTTAATCTATGCCTGTTTTTTAAATGGATAGATGTATGAAATTTTGGCTTTTGATTTCTTTTACTTAGGGTGGAATTTTAGAAGTGAAATTGAGTCGTTAATTATTTTATAATCAGGGCCTCAATTCTATAAGTTTGGTACTTTTGGATCAGATTTTGAAAGTGAAATTTGACAGCTACGACATCATAATCTTCAGAAACATAAGTTCACCAAAAGGATAAAATGCCTGCATATGTATCTGTGACACTAAATTGAAGCTGAATCAGCTTCAAATAATGATTTCAACAGCAGAGAAAAACACTATGAGGGAATTTGCAACACGAAAGTCATATAGTTCATGTCCTAAATATTGGTGTCATATTAAGGGAAATAGCTATCCTATTTTGTATTTCACCAGGATTGTGTTACCCATTATAGGTGCTGTTGATTTTTTTAATGGTCATCTTAGAGAAATATTAGCTTCTAATCTTGAGATCTGAATCTGTCAGTTCAGCTGAAAAGATGCTTCTTAAATACCCTGGCTTTTAATTCGAACAGTGACCTGTTATCTAACACTGTTCTTCTTAAAATGATAAAACAGTGTGATCATAATGTAGCTGAAAACAAGTTATTTAAAGCCATTTAAATGTCTCCAGAATTTGAAGGCTTAAAATATGTATGTCAAAGTGGGCAGTCCAGTGACTATCTAAGTTTTATTTTAGAGCGATGGAAATTGCAAGAGTGAAGTAAATGTGAACCATTGTTAACATGAAATTTAGCCAAAGGGCACTATTCTTAGAAAAAATGAAATTATGGCAGAATGGTCCTTAATTCATTTTCTGTATGCAACACCTATCAAATGCATCATTACTATTTCCATTAAAGCAGAATTTTACAAGTCCTTCTATTTGCTGTCTCTGGAGCAAGGGCATTTCTAATCAGGGAAGTTGGGTTTGGAAACGTACAAATGACTGATGTCTCGTTAATTCTTTAAGTGACAGTTATAAGCACATTTAATTCAGAGTAAAAATTTTATGGCTGTTAAATATCATACAAGCAAAAGTGCTTCCAGGCTGCTATGCCTGCTGTGATATCATTGTAAAATTTCTCAGTTGCTTGTGAATTTTGCTATGCAATTATATCCTCCTACAATTAATTCAATGAAAATAGGAAGCACTTGTGTGTTCCAAGAGATCACAAAGGAGAAGCTTTTAATTGGGTATGAAATTCTTTTCACATCCATCAAAAGAATTTAAAAAAAACTTACCTACCTTCTATAACCCTCAATTATGAATTGTTGAAAATCTCTTTAGAGGGCATACTGACAGAACAAACTCTTTTTTTTTTTTTATTTTTGTAGAGGTCACGAGTCTACCAGAATATTTGTAATTTTCCAAATTGAAATCTAGGTGTATTCTGAGATGGCCAATGTCGTAAGGGTGGATTAGCATCTGAACCTTCAGTGGTTTTTGGATGATAAAATTGGACCGTGCAGCTGTCACTATATGAAAATCGAAATCAAAATTCATTTTCTTTTTATCTTTTTTTTTATTGAGGTGGCATCGGTTTACATTATACAAATTTCAAGTATACATCATTATATTTCGATTGCTATGTAGACTACATCATGTTCACACCCAAAGGCTAGTTACCATCCATCACCATACACATGTACCCTATTACCCCTTTCGCCCTCACCCCTCCCCATTTCCACCCTCAGAGAAAAGGCATATAACTCCCTACTCCATAAATGTGGGCTCCGTGTATAGCTGCCTTCCATTAGTACAGTATAAAAAGGGAGAACAAAAGAGATATAATTCCAAAGTGGAGAAAGCTGGCCAGCACTCTCTCAGCCAGGTGATCAATATCAATATCAAATCACACATCATATTGATGGTATGCACACTTGATATGATGTGATGGAAATGGCACTTTATCTCTGTGATCGTCCTCCCCAAAACGCACAACCTCAGTTTAACCATGGAAAAACATCAGACAAATCACAATAGAAGGAAAGCCAATGAAATACCTAACCAGTGCTCAAAACATGCCAAGGTCTTGGGGCTGGCCCCGTGGCCGAGTGGTTAAGTTCGCGCGCTCCGCTGCAGGCGGCCCAGTGTTTCGTTGGTTCGAGTCCTGGGTGCGGACATGGCGCTGCTCATCAAGCCACGCTGAGGCGGTGTCCCACATGCCACAACTAGAAGGACCCACAATGAAGAATATACAACTATGTACTGGAGGGCTTTGGGGAGAAAAAGGAAAAAAAATAAACAAATAAAATCTAAAAAAAAAAAAAAATGCCAAGGTCTTCAAAAAAAAAAAAAAAAGAGGAAAATGTAAGAAACTATCGCAATCTGGAAAAATCTAAGGAGACATGACAACAAAGTGAAACCAGGTGGGATCCTGAAAGAGAAAAAGGACATTAAGTACAAATAAAGGAAATGTGAGTAAACTATGGAAGTTAGTGAATAATAATGTATCTATATTGGTTCATTAATTGTTGTAAATGCACCACTCTAGTGCAAGATGTTAATAATACAGAAAAACTGATTGTGAGATAAATAGGAACTCTCCTTTGTACCTTTCCAATTTTTATGTAAATCTAAAACTATTCTAAAAAGTAATTTTTTTAAAAATCTCTGTTCAAACCCAAACTAGAAGTTGAGAAGAACTTTGTAAATGAATGTATTCTCTATGCAAAGCGGTGTGCGAGTATTATGTCCTAAAACTCTAGGGGATCCTGTTGCAGAAAGATAAGTCCCTAAGTTAAACAGTGTTTGTTTTGCCAAGTATAAAATTGTATAATCAGAAAAAAATGCAATTATGTGGGGTTTAAGACTTAAGACCAAAATTAACATTCAAAATCAGAAAGATAAATACTTGCTTAATTATGCTGTACACTCTAGGGCTTGTTTTATGACTTTTTCTGGTAATATTTTGATCATTTTACCTGTTACAAAGAGTGACATATCCTTAATTCAAAGGCTGCTAAATAGTATGAATTTGGAAGTTGCGAAAGAGATAAAAATGGTCATTGACTTGAATTAATCATTGGATTATAGTGAGATGATTCAGCTGCTGAAAAAGTCATGATGGGAATTTATAAATATAATTCACTATGTCTTATTTTGTGTCATTATACACGTGATTCAAATACAATGACAGAGATGCAGTCAACTTTTGGATATTATATTAGCCACGCAACTGCAATAATAATTTAAAAAGACATAAAACAGAAGTGGCTTAAACAAGATAAAACTTTTATTTTTGTTTCTCACAGAGCAGTCCAGAGTTAGTTTAACAGTCTAAAGTTGGTTTATTCTTCTTTAATATATGGCTCCCTCCTTTGGGTCCAATTTGGCTACACAAGTTGTCACCATCTTCCAGGCAGCAATAAGTGGAAAAGAACCAAGGTTCATACACACTCACTTTCCACACATGACCTGGAAATCACAGACAACATTCTTTTCATGTTCCATTGGCCAGAATTTTGTCCCATAACTACAACAAGGTGTAAGAAAAGCTGAGAACTGTATTCTCTCAATGGTTACCATGGTACCCAGCTAAAACTAATGTCTATTATTTAAAAAATAGAGAGAGAGAGAGGAGCCGTTCTGGCAGTGTAGTGGGTAAGTTCATGGGCTCCACTTCAGAGCCTGGAGTTCATGGGTTAGGATCTTGGTTGAGGATCAACACACTACTCATCAAGTCTTGCTGTGGTGGTGTCCCACATACAAAAAAATAGAGGAAGACTGGCACAGATGTTAGCTCAGGGCCAATCTCCCTCAGGAAAAAAAAAACGAGAGAGAGAATATTTTTTTGGTAGATATCTAGCCATCTTTACTACAGTTATATAGTTATGTCAGGGTCCCAAATGTCCAAAACTTGCATGTAAAGCACTTGAGGAATTTAAGTTAAGAAGAAAATTGTTATTTGTTAGGTCTGAGATTGAGTCTGAGGTTGTGCTCCAAAGTGGTGTCAACGCTAATGATCTGAGGACTAAACTTTGACTTTCAAGATTCTAGCCTGTTCCTTACCTAGAAGAACTGCTATTGAGTCAGATATGGAATGGGCCAGTGTTCAGGTTAAGTAAGACTTTTACTCTTTGGTTTGTATTTTTAATCTTGTATGTAATATGGTGATGGTGGTAGTAAGAGAAATTACAAAGATTGCACTACCTTTGTAAATAAAATTAGAAATAAGCGGACCCTATACAAGGACAATTTGCAATGTATTTTCTCATTATTAAAGTAGTATATTTAATTTATCACTGAGAGTTAATAATGAACTGAGAAACAGGATGAAATTGTGGCAAGGTGGTATGTAGGTGAATGCATACAAGAAAGGATGAGAAGAAAAACCTATATCTGTATATGAATTGAGAAAATATAGCAAATTTCAAAGGGCAAAAGATGAACTGTTAAAAGTGAGTTTCTCCTGAATAACAACATATTACATTTTATACTGTACTTTTCTCTGTGTAGCTGAGAACTTTTATTTTTGAACTCAGGGTCTATATTGACAGTAGACAGATCAGATATTTTTGTCTCTTTTTGCAGATATATGCCCCAGGCCCAATCAGTAAAAACTAGGATGCATAGAAGCACATAGTGGAAACACATCCACAGGATCTACTGCCTTGGAGTGGGGGACAATTATCAGATAATGGGCATGGCTTGAGGAATGCAAAAACTCCCTCAACATTCCTAGTATGTGAATATAACCATTTCCAGTTCACCTGCATATTTAACCCAAAGAAAATGTACATTATTTATTCACCAACATTGAAACTTTTAGCAAATGATTTCTAGAAATAAGGTAATCAAAGGAATTTTTATAGTTTATTTTCTGAGGGACATATTTACTCTGACAGTAGAGCTACGTAGAGCTATACTGCCTACACTTAGGGCCAACAGGGCTACGATCATTACATACTCGGTACATGCTAAGTGTAGTTAGGATAAAGGAAAATGAAGCTTCCTGAAGTTCTTTGAAAAATGTATTGACTCATTTTAGATACTTTCAGTTCTTATCATAAGCAAAATATGGGCGCACTAAGATATAGGTTGAATTATGGTGTATCTCTGCCCTCTGAGCATTTATCATCTAGCGGGGGAGATAAGAAATTGTCCTATGAAAATTGCCATAGAATGTAAAAACATATGTCATTAGTTCTAAAAACCTAGTTAAAAATACGCATGTCATAGGAAATTCATAAAGTGATTAATATTAGTTGGACTAATGGGGAAGGAGTTCATAGAATCATAAGACAAGAAGATGGTCAGAGGTCTAGACCTCTCCTACACTATTCATCCAGTCTCCTTGGATAACCTCACCACATTTTTGCCCAACTTGTGCTTAAAAACATACAGGAATGGCAAACCAATCATCTCCTAAAGTATTCCATTTGGACAGCTCTGAGATTAAACTTTCTATTGAAGAATCTCAGATTTGAATGCTGTCCCAAAGAATAAGTGGGAGTTCAATAAGCCAAGATTATTCCAGTTAAAGGGGATCAAGGGGGTTATGTAGAAAAGCAGAAGAATGTATCAAAGGAGAATATTTGATAATGGATGCCAAGAGTAAGAAAAAGCATAATAAAACTAACTTACATGAATGTAAGCTAAGAGTTTTGGCTGAATCTTATAATAAAAGAATACTTATTGAGGGCTGTTGAGAAGGCACACAACATGATGGATGACATGCTTTAATAATACTCATCTATCAGTGGTATTTTAGATTGGGGAAGAACACGCGCTGAAGACCAGCAAAATAACTAATGGTCAAAAGTGTTGGAGAGAAAGCTTGAGCTATGTGATTATAGTACTACTAAGCCTCAGGTAAACTGGAGCAAATGCTGCGAATATCTTGCCCATATCTCTTAAAAATATATCATTTTTACATGTGTCGGAGGACTTCCAACTGCCAATATCTGCATATCCTTGTCCAGAACCTTTCTGAGAAGGCCATTCTCCTTGATGTATCCCTGCAGGAATATCAACCATCCTCTACATCCATCCTAAACAAATGATGGGAAAGAGTATATAAATACTCCAAGTCCATTGACCATCAAGTGGGATATTTCTGATATGTTTTTGGCATTGTTTCCCAGTCTTCCCTATGGGATTAAGTTTCAGTCACCAGCTGTGGTTTAACAACACATTGTTAGCTACCTTCACTTTGCCTCTATCATGTTCCGTTTTCCTCTTCATATTCCCCACATGTAGTAATAAACTATTCTCATGTGAATATTCAGATTAGGGTCTGCTACTGAGGGAACTCAAACTAAGGCATTAATTTCGGTCAAAATGGAGGAAAATACTTTTGATGAATATTTTCCTTTAGACGATCATGATAGCAGTTTAAAGCTTTTGAGTCATTAATTCATTAATTCTTTTAGTACTTATTGAATGTTTACTATATGCAAAGCACTGCATTAAAGGCTGGAAACAAATGAGTGAATGAAACCAAACATAATATCTGCCTTTGTGAAATTTATACTCTAGTGGGTATTTTATTTAATAACAAGAAAAACAAATGTAAAAATAGTAACAGAGACAAATGCTGCAGAGTAGAGATACACAGTAGGGTGTAGCTGTGAGAACTCATAACAAAAGAAATTGACTCAAAAAAGTTGGGTCAGAATTTGACAAAGAAATCACAATTATCCTGAGATCCAAAGACAAAATAAATGTGCAAAAAATCATATTAAAAGGAAAAGTGTGGCATTAAAGAGATAGAAGGAACACCTATGTGAGCCAAAGGAGAGCAGGGTGCTTGATAAGGCCAGAAATCCAGGGTCTTACATGACATCTTTTTTTTTTTTTTTAAGATTGGCACCTGGGCTAACAACTGTTGCCAATCTTGCTTTTTTTTTTTTTTCTGCTTTATCTCCCCAAGCCCCCCCTGTTCACAGTTGTATATCTTAGTTGCACATCCTTCTAGTTGTAGGATGTCGGGCACCGCCTCAACGAGGCCTGACGAGAGGTGCCATGTCCGTACCCAGGATCCGAACCCTGGGCCGCCGCAGCGGAATGCACGAACTTAACCACTCGGCCACGGAGCCGGCCCCTTACATGGCATCTTAAGGGATAAGTTTGTAGCAGAGACAATTAGCTGTTCAGTAAAAACTATGTCTCACCATTTATGGTGGAAAACTGTCTCTAGAAGTGACTTTCCATTGAAGGAACATATCCCAAGACACAAGTTCAGCTAGATGTGGCCATCAAACTATTTCTGGTTAATGGAATATGTTAAAATTGGTGTGTACTTTTGGGATAACACAATTAAGAAATAATGTGACTTCTTCACCCTTTCTTTACCCTTCCATCAAAATGCAGAGAACTCTGAGTCATTAAGGGATGGAATCTGGGTTCTCATATCATAATTAGGTTGAATCTCACCTACCAGAAACACCTGTTTTGTACAGTTACATAAATGAAAGAGAAATGTTTATTGCATTAAGCCAATAAAATTTGGGTCTATGTTTTCCAGCAGCTACTTTCTCTAACTAATACAATGTCTTATAAACAGAGAAATTCTGAGCCTTTGAAGAGTTTAAGCAATGGAGTAGATGTCATTATTGTTGGTTTTAGAAAGAGATTCCTCTAGTGACAGATTGAAGATGAAATTTGAGACGAGGATGAGTGGGTGCAGGTATTCCAACTAGGAGTCTTACAGTGGTTGCCATAAGAGCTGATGCTAACCTGGAACTTGAGCAAGACCAAATCTTGGTTAGCTTTACTTACAATCGAAAGAGAGTAATACATGACTTACAACTTGCTCTTTCTTGATGCAAACATTCTCACTATTTCCTTTTGTCGTGACATATGTACAATATAACTAATGGGAATACCATTAACTAATGAAAAAAACCCATGAAACTGTATTCCACAATTTGTAAAACATAAAACATGCATTCACTTATTCATCCCATTTCTTCATGGTATTGCAAACTGTCAACTAAATGAATGACTCTAAAAACCATTAATTTAATGAAGCAGCATATGTGCTAAAAGTCATAAAATATGTTTATTAAAATAAGTAAGCATATCAGCATTTTCTTTAAGCTTAAAATATACTTCAATTAGTCACTGATGTAACAATGAGTAAAAATGACATCAATATAATGCAGAATTCATGATGATGATGTTCAATTCAGAAAGTGAATGCATATAGATAATTCCAAATTTGCACTGCTTGATTAAAAAGACTTTTCAAGGATCTTTACTCCTTCACAATAAGAATGAATTTATTGTTTCATATCATTTGGTAAAATCACTAACTACAATGATGTACATCTGACAGCATAGAATTCCTACTGCCTTCTGATTTTACTCCCAGAGGTCACTGCTTCTTATCAACTAGAGACGAATTTGAGAGGTTTAAACTATGCAAATTACCAAAACCTGTTTTCCCTCTAAACTGACACATCCAATTATTTATTCACAAAAGTAATAGTTTTATGGGACTTGTTCACACCATCTCTTTAAAGGATTACTTCCAAATGAATAAAGATCAATTGAAAGTTCTAGGGAACAACAATGTTAAGTGGTACATGCTGTATGAGATAGCAGGTGCAACACTGTACCACTTGTAAGACCTGGATTTCGTTACTTTGCCATTCATTCATTCATTCATTCATTCACTTATGCATGCATTCATTCCATCAATAGGCAGAATTATTGTCTCAACTCATTTTCCAACTGTGTGATCTTCATCAAATTCTTTAATCTTTCTGGAGTTAGTAACTGATCTACCTACTTACAAGGCTTTTACTAACATCAATTAAAGCTATATGTATGAATATATTTTGTTAAGATGTAAAGATCAGTACTACCGTGTTTGCATCTTAAATCATTATGTGAAGCGCCAAAACTTTTTTGAATGCTCTCTGATCTGCAACACAATCACACAAGAGAGATCACAGAGAGAATTCTTCTGTGAATCCTAGCATACTAGCAATTGAAAACAGCAAACTGAATATAAACTCAACATGAAGCTCTGAAGGTAAGCTCTGCATTTTCTGAGTCATTCCTGCCTGACTAGTGCCGGATCTTAAAGAATTATCTCCTCTGTTGGTAATTACAAAGTAACTCTTCCTGATCTTTAAGGTGAAGAAATTTCTGAAAGTCTTAATGAGTACTGGACTACTGCTAAATCATCCTATGTTATAATACATTAACACATCAATGCATTTAATGTGATCATGCATCTTCTGTCACAGAACATCTACTTCAGTTACATTATCTAGAAAGAACAAATGAATTTGAAGGTGAGATTAACATGATTTGACAATGTAAATTAGCTGCCAGATCCACCCTGGACGTGGGAGTGAGCCACAGAGTGACATTTTAACATATAATAAACGGAATCGTTCCCTCTCTTGCTCTCCCTCTCATTTTGCCAACACACAGAAAAAGATATCATTCCTCCAGTTAAACATAAATTGATTTTTTCGCTTAGGAGGATCTTGTAGTAAAAGCTGTGCATTCAAGAGTATAATGAGATTGATTCCATGCTCTGCGAATAGAAACACATGGCATTTAAATTTGGCTGCTTCAAGGATGAGCGAATGATTAAGATGAGCATATATGTTGAAGAGGCAAATTAAAGAGAGATTCTTAAAGAGAAATGCTATGACATGTCAAACCACCAAAACGTCATTTAGAGATGTGACTTCATATGTAGGTTTTAATCTGCTTCCCAGTATATACTCTGAGCCAGGCAAGGCCATCTTCAATACTACCAGGGGATCACCAGTGTTTCCTGTGAACATAAGAATCTTGACTGTCTGACGCCATATATAACAAGAGGATATGCAGCATTATATTTTAAATAAAATGAATGATAAAGTGACTAGGTCATATTTCTCTTACACTTTGGTGGTTAGGTCGCCATGAACTAGCTTGAGGGTTGTTTTTTCCAGCACAGAAATTTTGATATCTCAAGCAGTCAAAATTTGAAAAACAATGCAATTCCCATAGATACAGTTAAAACAAAAATTTTTAATATTCTACTGAATATCCTTAGTCTCCTTTCTTTCATATATGTTGTGCTATGCATAGTTTACATTTATTAATATTTATTTACTCCTCCCTCTTCACTAGGCACTAAGAATTATGAATTTAAGGATTAATAAAGAGTATGGCCTAAATACCAAAAGGGCTAATATCTAGTGCACAAATCACACTTTATGAGCAAATATGTACTCCTCTTAATTCAATTACATAAGAGACATTATTCCTTATGAGCCTATATTCTTCTTAAAGAAAATAGTTTAATTATAAAATTTTCACATGTATTTCAAAAATCTCAATGAGAATTACTTTGAATGTAAAGTAGACTTCATGCATAGATTAAATAGCCATATGATATCTAATCAATGAAATATCATGTAGCCATGAAGAGTTCTTTCTTTACAATAGCCCACACTATAATCACCAGAGGTAATCACAGATAATTGGAGTGTTTCCATCTAGCTGAACATTCACAGACACAGACCAGAACCACACGACTTGTTTTTGTTTTATCTGGATGTGATCTGCTTAGGTATATTTTTTGAGATTTGGTATGGATCAGCTTACTTTGAAGTTACTTTAAATCTTGACTGGCACAGATCTACATCAGCATTCTGTGTGTTGGTGTGTGCTCAGACGTTCTTACACACAAGAATATCATTAGCCATTAGATAGTCAACTTTAAGCCAATTTTCCAAAGTGGAAATTCAAGTTACGTTTATAGTAAAAACTCTTGTTATATTGCCAAATTAATTTTAATTAGAATTTTCATTTTGAGATAATCGTAGAGTCACAAGCAGTTGTAAGAAATACCCCAGAGAGAACCCATATACCCGTACCCAATTTCCTCCAGTGTTGCTTCATAGTATACAGTATCACAACTGAGATGTTGACATTGACACAATCCACCAATCTTATTCAGATTTTTCTAGTCTAGCTTGAACTTATTTGTGTTTGTGTGTCCATGTGTGTATTTAATTTTATCACATATGTTGTTTTGTGTATCTACCACCACAGTCAGGATACAGAACAGTTCCATCACCACAAGGATCCCTCAGGCTGCCTCATATGACCATATCCTCCTTCTCTACCTTGCCACCCCTCCTTCTCTTACCCCTGGCAACCACTGATCTATTCTCCAGTTCTAAAATTTTGTCTTTTCAAAATGTAATCTAAATAGATTTATGCCATATGAAACCTTTTGGGATTGGATTTTTTTCCACTCATCATAATTCTTTGGAGATTCATACAAATCGTTGCATGTATCAATCGTTAGTTCCTTTTTATTGCTAAGTACTATTCCATGATATGGATGTCTAACTGTTTGTTTATCCATTCACCAATTGAAGGATATCTAAGTTATTTCCAGTTTGAGGCTATTATTAATAAAGCTGATATGAACATTTTTATAGAAATGTTTATATTAACATACATTTTCATTTCTCTAGGATAGATGCGCAAGGTTGCAATTGCTGGATTGTATTGTAATCACATGTATAGTTTTATAACGGCCAATCTGTTTTCCAGAGTTGCTGTAACATTTCATGTTCTCAAAATGTATACATGGTGCAATTTCTCTGTGTCCTCATCTTCACTCAGTATGTTACTATTTTTTATTTTAGCCATTCTGATGGGTATATGGTGATATCTCACTGTGTTTTTAATCTGCAACTATCTAATGGCTAATGATGTTGAACATTTTTCATGAGCTTATTTACCATCTGTACATCTTCTTTGGTGAAATATCTCTTTATATCTTCTGCCCATTTTCTAATTAGATTATTTTTTCACTGTTGAATTTGAAAACTTCTTTATATATTAGTCTAGTCTTCTTTGGGATATGTGCTTTGCAAATATTTTCTCTCAGTATGTATCTTGTCTTTTCATCATTTTAACAGGGTCTTTTACAAAACACAAGTTTTTAATTTTTATAAGGTCCAATTTATCAACCCTTTCTTTTATGGATTGTGTTTTGATATAGGTCTAAGAACTTTGTGCCTATCTCTAGATTTCCAAGATTTTTGCTTATGTGGGTTTTTTTTAACTCTTACAATTTTTCCCTTACATTTAAGTCTATGATCCATTTTGAGTTAATTTTTGCATAAGGTATGACGTTTAGGTCAAGGTTCAATTTTTGTTGTCTGTGTTCAGTCACCATTGTTGAAAAGCTATCAGAAGGCAGTAGGAATTCTGTGGTGTCAGATGTATATCACTCAAGGTAGTGATTTTACCAAATGATATAAAACAACGTTCTCATTCTTATTGTGAAGTAGTAAATGTCCTTGAAAAATCTTTTTAATCAAGCAGTGCAAATTGGGAATTGTCCATATGCATTCACTTTCTGAGTTCAATACCATCAACATGAATTCTGCATCACATTGATGTCATTTTTGCTCACTGTTACACCAGTGACTAAATGAAGTACATTTTAAACTTAAAGAATATGTTGATATGCTTAATTATCTTAATAAACGTACTTCGGAATCCTAGAAGTTAATCTTCATGCTGTAACTTTGTGTGACTTGTGAGTTTATTTCCCTTAGAGACCAAGTGAATGACTGTTGTCCTTGTGTGTATGTAGGAAGGAAAGGAGAGTATATCAAATATGTGGTGACCAGAAGAGCAGATTTTGGTTGTCCTTAGGGTAACTACAAAGATTCTAGTTTTTCTCTTTTCCAAGCATATGGTGGGATTGTGTTTGACTGGCCCCTCTGAAACTAGGCCGAGCTTTGGCTACTACAATGGGAACAAAAGTTACATGTGTCACTTTTCAGGTGGCAGGCTTAAAACTGGGATTAATTAACCATGTCTCCTTTTTCCTGCCATAGTGATTGTGGAAGAGAAGGCGTCTTCAGCACTTGGATCCTTGAGTAACTACAATAAGAATGGACTAACGTGCCGCCCTTATTGGAGACAGAACTTGAGGAAAAAAACACCGTCGTTTCAAACCACTGAGATCTTGGAGGTTGTTTATTTCTGCAGCATAAACCAGCTCATGCTGACTGATACAACATATTTTTTTTTTATTAATGTTATGATAGATTACAACCTTGTGAGATTTCAGTTGTACATTTTTGTTAGTCATGTTGTGGGTATACCACTTCCCCCTTTGTGCCCTCCCCCCACCCCCCCTTTTCCCTGGTAACCACCGATCAGATCTCCTTATCAATATACTAACTTCCACCTATGAGTGGAGTCATATAGCGTTCGTCTTTCTCTGACTGGCTTATTTCGCTTAACATAATACCCTCGAGGTCCATCCACGTTGTTGTGAATGGGCCAATTTTGTCTTTTTTATGGCTGAGTAGTATTCCATTGTGTATATATACCACATCTTCTTTATCCAATCATCAGTTTCTGGGCATGTAGGTTGGTTCCATGTCTTGGCTATTGTAAATAATGCTGCGATGCACATAGGGGTGCAACGGACTCTTGAGATTTCTGATTTCAGGTTCTTAGGATAGATACCCAGTAATGGGATGGCTGGGTCATAGGGTATTTCTATTTTTAACTTTTTGAGAAATCTCCATACTGTTTTCCATAGTGGCTGTACCAGTTTGCATTCCCACCAACAGTGTATGAGGGTTCCTTTTTCTCCACAACCTCTCCAACATTTGTCGCTCTTGGTTTTGGATGTTTTTGCCAATCTAACAGGTGTAAGGTGATATCTTAGTGTAGTTTTGATTTGCATTTCCCTGATGATTAGCGATGATGAACATCTTTTCATGTGTCTCTTGGCCATATTCATATCTTCTTTTGAGAAATGTCTGTTCATGTCCTCTGCCCATTTTTTGATCGGGTTGTTTGTTTTTTTGTTGTTAAGCAGTGTGAGTTCTTTGTATATTATGGAGATTAACCCTTTGTCGGATAAGTGGCTTGTAAATATTTTTTCCCAATTAGTGAGCTGTTTTTTTGTTTCAATCCTGTTTTCCCTTGCCTTGAAGAAGCTCTTTAGTCTGATGAAGTCCCATTTGTTCATTCTTTCTATTGTTTCCCTCAACTGAGGAGTTATAGTGTCCGAACAGATTCTTTTGAAACTGATGTCAAAGAGTGTATTGCCTATATTCTCTTCCAAAAGACTTATTGTCTCAGGCCTAATCTTTAGGTCTTTGATCCATTTTGAGTTTATTTTGGTGTGTGGTGAAAAAGAATGGTCAATTTTCAATCTTTTGCATGTGGCTGTCCAGTTTTCCCAGCACCATTTGTTGAAGAGACTTTCTTTTCTCCATTGTAGGCCCTCAGCTCCTTTGTCAAAGATTAACTGTCCGTAGATGTGTGGTTTTATCTCTGGGCTTTCAATTCTGTTCCATTGATCTTTGGACCTGTTTTTGTACCAGTACCATGCTGTTTTGATCACTGTAGCTTTGTAGTATGTTTTGAAATCGGGGATTGTGATTCCACCGGCTTTGTTTTTCTTGCTCAGGATTGCTTTAGCAATTCGCGGTCTTTTGTTGCCCCATATGAATTTTAGGAGTCTTTGTTCAATTTCTGTGAAGAATGTTCTTGGGATTCTGATTGGGATAGCATTGAATCTGTAGATTGCTTTAGGTAGTATGGACATTTTAACTATGTTTATTCTTCCAATCCATGTGCATGGAATGTCTTTCCATCTCTTTATGTCATCGTCAATTTCTTTCAAGAAAGTCTTGTAGTTTTCATTGTATAGATCCTTCACTTCCTTGGTTAAGTTTATCCCAAGGTATTTTATTCTTTTCGTTGCGATTGTGAATGGGATTGAGTTCTTGAGTTCTTTTTCTGTTAGTTCATTGTTAGTGTATAGAAATGCTACTGATTTATGCATGTTAATTTTATACCCTGCTACTTTTCTGTAGTTGTTGATTATTTCTAATAGTTTTTCTATGGATTCTTTGGGGTTTTCTATATATAAGATCATGTTGTCTGCAAACAGCGAGAGTTTTACTTCTTCGTTACCTATTTGGATTCCTTTTATTTCTTTTTCCTGCCGAATTGCTCTGGCCAACACCTCCAGTACTATGTTGAATAGGAGTGGTGAAAGTGGGCACCCTTGTCTTGTTCCTGTCCTCAGAGGGATGGCTTTCAGTTTTTGTCCATTGAGTATGATGTTGGCTGTGGGTCTGTCATATATGGCCTTTATTATGTTGAGGTACTTTCCTTCTATACCCATTTTATTGAGGGTTTTTATCATAAATGGGTGTTGGATCTTGTCGAATGCTTTCTCTGCGTCTATTGAGATGATCATGTGGTTTTTGTTTTTCATTTTGTTGATGTAGTGTATCACATTGATTGACTTGCGGATGTTGAACCATCCCTGTGTCCCTGGTATAAATCCCACTTGATCATGGTGTATAATCTTTTTGATGTATTGCTGTATTCGGTTTGCCAAAATTTTGTTGAGGATTTTTGCATCTATGTTCATCAGTGATATCGGCCTGTAGTTCTCCTTCTTTGTGTTGTCCTTGTCAGGTTTGGGGATCAGAGTGATGTTGGCTTCATAGAATGTGTTAGGGAGTACTCCATCTTTCTCAATTTTCTGGAACAGTTTGAGGAGAATAGGTATTAAGTCTTCTTTGAATGTTTGGTAGAATTCTCCAGAGAAGCTGTCTGGTCCTGGACTCTTATTTTTGGGGAGGTTTTTGATTACCGTTTCTATTTCCTTACTTGTGATTGGCCTATTCAGATTCTCCATTTCTTCCTGATTCAGTTTGGGGAGATTGTAGGAGTCTAGGAATTTGTCCATTTCTTCCAGGTTGTTCAATTTGTTGGCATATAGTTTTTCATAGTATTCTCTTATGATCTCTTGTATTTCATTGGTATCTGTTGTGATTTCTCCTCTGTCATTCCTAATTTTATTAATTTGCGATTTCTCTCTTCTTTTCTTGGTGAGTCTGGCTAAGGGTTTGTCAATTTTGTTAATTCTTTTGAAGAACCAACTCTTTGTTTCATTGATCCTTTCTATT
Source organism: Equus asinus (assembly GCF_041296235.1). NCBI lineage: Eukaryota > Metazoa > Chordata > Mammalia > Perissodactyla > Equidae > Equus > Equus asinus. Next base: position 26,471,900 of record NC_091810.1, read on the forward strand.
GTCTTTTTTGTTTCAATATCGTTTATTTCTGCTCTTATTTTTATTATTTCCCTTCTTCTACTGACTCTGGGCTTTGTTTGTTCTTCTTTTTCTAGTTCTGTTAGGTGTCGTTTGAAGTTGCTTATGTGAGCTTTTTCTTGTTTAGTGAGGTGAGCCTGTATTGCGATGAATTTCCCTCTTAGGACTGCTTTTGCTGCATCCCAAATGATTTGGTATGTCGTGTTCTCATTTTCATTTGTCTCCAGAAAATATTTGATTTCTTCTTTAATTTCTTCAATGATCCATTGTTTGTTCAGAAGCGTGTTGTTTAGTCTCCACATTTTTGCACCTTTCTCTGCTTTTTTCTTGTAGTTGATTTCTAGTTTAATAGCATTATGATCAGAAAAGGTGCTTGATATTATTTCAACTCTCTTGTATTTATTGATGTTTGCTTTGTTTCCCAAAATATGGTCAATCCTTGAGAATGTTCCATGTGCACTTGAGAAGAATGTGTAACCTGCTGTTTTTGGATGAAGTGTTCTATGTATATCTATTAAGTCCATCTGGTCTAATTTTTCATTTAATTCTATTATTTCCTGGTGGATTTTCTGTCTGGATGTTCTGTCCATTGGTGTTAATGGTGTGTTGACGTCCCCTACTATTATTGTATTGTTGTTGATGTCTTCTTTTAGTTCTATTAAGAGTTGCTTTACAAATTTTGGTGCTCCTGTGTTGGGTGCGTATATATTTATAAGTGTTATGTCTTCTTGGTGGAGAGTCCCTTTTATCATTATATACTGTCCCTCTTTGTCTTTCTTTATCTGTTTTGCTTTAAAATCTACCTTGTCTGATATTAGTATAGCGACACCTGCTTTCTTTTGTTCATTATTAGCTTGGAGTATTGTTCTCCATCCCTTCACTCTGAGTCTGTGTTTGTCTTTGGGGCTGAGGTGTGTTTCCTGGAGGCAGCATATTGTTGGATCTTGTTCTTTGATCCATCCTGCCACTCTGTGTCTTTTGATTGGGGAGTTCAATCCATTTACATTTAGAGTGATTATTGAGATGTGGGGGCCTACCACTCCCATTTTGTGTCTTGTTTTCCGGTTTTCTTCAATTTCCTTTGTTTCTCGTCCCATGGTTTAATCTGTTCTGATGAAGAGCTGCTACTCTCTGTTGTTGTCCTTCTACTTATCTCCTCTGCTCTTGGTTTTGTAGCCCCTTTCCGTTTTTTGGATTTTTCAGGAATGAGGGTTTTCCTGAGGATTTCCTGAAGAGGAGGTTTTATGGCAATGAACTCCCTTAATTTTTGTTTATCTGGGAAAGTTTTCATTTCTCCATCATATTTGAAGGATATTTTCGCTGGGTAGAGAATTCTCGGCTGTAGATTTTTGTGCTTCAGATTTTTGAATATATCATTCCACTCTCTTCTAGCCTGTAAAGTTTCTGCTGAGAAATCTGCTGATAGCTTGATGGCAGTTCCTTTGTAGATTAGTTTCTTTTGCCTGGCTGTCCTTAGTATTTTCTCCTTGTCGTTGACTTTTGCTAGCTTCACTACTATATGCCGTGGAGTTGGTCTTCTTGCATTGATAAAGTTTGGAGATCTATTGGCTTCTGTCACCTGAAGATCCATCTCTCTCACCAGATTTGGGAAGTTCTCAGCCATTATTTCTTTGAATAGGCTTTCTGTCCCTTTCTCCTTCTCTTCTCCCTCTGGTATACCTATAATCCTTACGTTGCATCTCCTAATTGTGTCTGATAATTCTCGGAGAGTTTCTTCATTTCTCTTTAGTCTTGCTTCTCTCTCCTCCTCTGCTTGCAGCAATTTTATATTGCCATCTTCCAAATTGCTAATTCTTTCCTCCATATTATCAGCCCTACTCTTCAGAGCATCTAGATTTTTCTTAATCTCCTCTATTGTGTTCTTCATTTCCAATATTTCTGTTTGGTTCTTCTTTATCGTATCAAACTCTTTTGTGACATAGCTCCTGAACTCGTTGAGTTGTCGGTCAGAATTCTCTCTTAACTCATTGAGTATTTTAATGATGGCTGTTTTGAAGTCATCATCATTTAGGTTATATATCTCATTTTCTTTGGGATTGTTTTCTGTGTATTTGTCATTTTCTTTCTGTTCTGGAGATTTAATGTATTTTTTCATATTGCTTGATGTTGTTGATTTGTGCCTCCGCATAGAGATAGAGTTTAGTTGCTCCTTTCACTTGTTTCAGCTGCTGCGGTGGGGGAGCAGCTGTTTATACTGCACCAACCAGGAACCCTGTCCGCAGTTGCTAACTGGGCCTGGGCCCCTCCTTGTAGTCACAGTGGTCCTTTGGATTCCCTCCTCTGCCATGGGGGCCGTCACAGGGGGGACTTCAGGCTGCTGGTGCCTACTGTTGCAGCCCACCTAGATGTGCTCCCTCCTTGGGGTCTGCAACGGTGTTATGGGCTTTTCCAGCGGCCAGGGGTGGGATCACTTATATTTGTTGCTCCGTCGCTGTCGGCACCCACAAAATCTCACTTGTCCACTATGGGTCGCAGGAGAGCTATTGGCATCTTCTACAGTCTGTGGTTAGTTCACCTAGCCATGCTACTTTTGTCCCGGGGTCTTCCAGCCTTGTGGCTGCCGGATGGGTGCTTTCTACTAGTGCTGTGCAGAGGCTTTCCCTGAGGCTGCTGTGAGCCTGTAGGGTTTCCCCCTAGGCTAAGGAGCTGGGTCGCTGGAACTCCCCCCCCAGCCCCAGTCCTGTTCCCCAGGAACTCGGGGAGCCCTTTGCCCTGTCTTGGGGGGATAGCTGGAGATCCTGATTTCAGTGGTAGCTGGTCAGCTGCTACCCTGCCTGATATTCTCCTCTCCGGGACCCTCCCGGTATTGTGGATGCTGGGCGTGACCCCTCCGCTAATAGTAGACAGAGAGTTTTGTCTGCTGCCCGGGCAGAACTCTGGAGCTTCCCCTCCAGGCTGTGGAGCTGGCCTCTGGAGCTTCACCCAGCCCCAGTCCTCTCCAAGATCTCCGGCAATCCCTAGCCCCATGGGGTGGGCAACGGCAGCTGGAGGTCACTTCACCCTCTGGGATTCTCTCCGGGACTTTCCTGGAGTTGAATGCTGGGCGTGGACCCTCTGCTAATGGCAGACAGAGAGTTTTGTCTGCTGCCCGGGCAGAACTCTGGAGCTTCCCCTCCGGGGCGTGGAGTCGGCCTCTGGAGCTTCACCCAGCCCCAGTCCGCTCGGAGATCTCCGGCAATCCCTAGCCCCACCGTGCCGGCAGTGGCAGCCGGGAGACCTCCGTACCCTCAGCGACTCTCTCTGGGACCCTCCGGGCGCCGTGAACACCAGGCGGGATCTCCCCACCAATGGCGGGGAGAGACTCTCCCCGCGGGCCCAGGTGTGCAACTCCAAAGTTTCCTTCTGCATTTAGGAGTAATTGCGGGGGGTTTAGGTAGGGTTCTGGTCACCTGTTTCCACCGTCGCTCCTCTGTTGTGTGCTCGCTCCTGCCCTAGATGTGTGTTGATCTTCTGGGGGCATCCGTTGGAAGAAAGCCGCTTGCGAGTACTAGGCTGTTCGGTCAGGGTCGGAGAGTTTTCACCTAGTTCCACATCCTCCCGGAGGAAAGTCTGTCCACCTTCTGATGTATAGTCGCATGGGTCTCTCAGACGTCCTGAGATGCTGTCTGGATATCCTTTGTCAAGCGATAAGTGTCCAAATAATTGTAGACTCGAAGGGGGAGAGACAAAGAGGACTACTCACGGTGCCATCTTGGATCCCTCCCTAACCTGATACAACATATTTTAACCAAGCTTCTTTTTTATTCTTAAATCATATAAACATGAAAGAGTTAAGATGTGAACTATGGTTTATGTATGTGGTAGAAATTTAATAAATACCAACTGGGAATTTTTATATATATTAGTTTTACTTTTAAATTATTTTAAAACTGAAAAAGATCTAGCAAGCCTAACTAACAGAGCTAAGTTTTCAGTGAAAATGGGCAAAATAGCACTTCCTTGCACTGAACTATCTAGCTAATGAGGTGTGGTAAAGTTGTGTGTAAACTGAAAGAACAGGGACAAGCTATCCCATTTTAATCTCATTAATTTGCACTCAGTGCAGACAGGTCAGCTTGAATTAGCTAAAAGTCTTAATTGCTGAACTCAAAAAGCAAAGGTGTTTTTATTACATTTAAGAGCACATAGTAACCAGCAGTAGGAAAAAGAAAGCATGGTCCAGCTGAAACTGCTTTGGCGAACGCATAAAAATGTTATATAGACACAAAAAATACCAGATTAAGCAGAGTTATTAACTGCATTGATGGCAAGAGAGGCTTCAAAATTCCATACAAACTGCTTATCATTTTAAGAGGATCAAACTTGCACTTGAAACTTGATAGTGACTTTATTACCAAGCCATGTTTTGCTGCTAAAATCACCTTGCATCCAGTTTCTGAGCTAATTAGCACATATTTAAAATTAGTGAAATGATTTAAATAAATGGAGCAGAAATTAAAGTGTGCTCAAAGTGTAATAAAGGAAAACATAGTAATATGAAAGACAAAGCAGAAAAAAGTATGTACTACCTTTAAAATATTTAGGGTTTTGAATTATCTCACTAGTTGTACAACTGGAGGTATTTTGGTACTTGGTTAACAAAAGTCAATATTTTCTGGCAACTGAATAAAAATTAACTAAATTCCTAATGACATGTTTATGTTTTTATATTTACTACACATTTTACCGAATCATCATGACTTATATGAACTCCCACTAATTAAGTGGTGGGATCATTTTGCACATTTGGTACACCTTCATTAAATACCTTTTGCAATTAAGCCTAAATTCACTTATAAGTTTTTGGAAAGAATTATGGACAATCAGATTGATGCATAATTCTTTCTTATTGTTTGTGATTTAATTAGTTGCGTCATCATTAATTTTCCACATTATAAAGGCATACTGGAATTATGCCCAGAGATACCGCTTCACCACACTGACCCTGAATTTTCTAGCATGTTCAGCTCATGTTGTTGAGCACTAGGGACAAATGAACACATTTGTAGAAAATAGAGAACGCTGTCCAACTATACTTCAGGGAGCGTATTGGATGGACTGCCCCAAGACCCTCTGACTTCCTGCCAAGTGAAGGATATTACTCCTTGCACTGTTTGGAATCCATAATCCACTTTCGAATAACAAACCTTTAGGTGGAATTCAATAACTGACAGCAGCACAACACCTTTTCTGAGGAGGATGTCAAGGTTTGGTATCAGCACAATGTTTTATTTATAACTGAAAGCACATCACTAAATATGGAAGATTTCTACACATTTCTTACATATATACATTTCTTCATGTGCCCCTTAATAAATTCCTGGAAATTCCAAAAACTGGAACTACTAAAGGCATTGTCTTCTATATACATAGTGAAACAAATGAAAGAGATAAAAAAATGGACAAAAGTCAGAAAGATTTTCTCAATTTCCATATGAGATGAAGAATTTTGCTCTGTGATTATAAACAATAGTACTATATTATAAACTTCAAGGTTGCTAAAACTAGATCTTAATTATTTGCAACACAAAAAAGAAATGACAGTTATGTGACATGATAGAGGTGTTAGCTAATGCTACAATGGTAATCATATCGCAATACATAAATATATCAAATCAAAATGCTGTATACCTTAAACTTACACACTCTTGTTGTTTATATGTCAATAACAATTTTTAGAAAAGAATTTGGCTCTAATTCTAAGAATTTTTTGACTTCAGGCATGTAAAAGTATCTAAAGTGCTAAACTTGTATTAGCAGTTTGGATATGTAGGAATGAAAATAGTGTATAAATACTGTCTAGTGGCAGATATATAAATGTTCTTTATGTCTTAAAATCAGGCAGGAGGTGGGCTGGCCCCGTGGCCGAGTGGTTAAGTTTGTGCACTCCACTGCAGGTGGCCCAGTGTTTCGTTGGTTCGAATCCTGGGCACGGACATGGCACTGCTAATCAAAGCATGCTGAGACAGAGTCCCACATGCCACAACTAGAAGGACCCACAACAAAGAATATACAACTATGCACCGGGGGGTTTTGGGGAGAAAAAGGAAAAAAATAAAATCTTTGGGAAAAAAAAATCAGTCAGGAGGTAAAGCATGCTAGATCATTATTAACACATATTAATTGCCAGCTTTATCTTTCCAGGATAATATCTAACATGAACTGATCATTGACTATGTGTGAGGCACTGCAATTACACATATTTAAAGCTTGAGAAATAGACACCATCAGTATCCCCTTTGTATACATCAGGAAACTGAAATGCTGCCTTGGTCTGAATATCTGAGTCCCCCAAATTCTTATAGTGAAATTCTAACCCACCAAAGTGATGCTGTTAGTAGATGGGGCCTTTGGGAGGTGACTAGGTTATGAAGGTGGGAACTTCATGAATCGGATTAGTATTCTTATAAAAGAGATCCAGCAGAACTCCACAGTCCCTTCCACCATGTGAGGACACAGAGCAAAAGCTCTGGCAGCGAACCAGGAAGAGGGCCCTCACAGGACCTTCCTGGCGTCTTGATCTTGGACTTCCCAGCCTCCAGAACTGTGAGAAATAAATCCCAGTCTGTGGATTTTGTTACAGCAGCCCAAAAGGACAAAGACAGGTACCAAGAGGCTAAACAACCAACCCTAAATCTAAATTTACAGTTAGCAAATGGTGCATTTGGGATTTAGACCCAGGCAGTGCAGCTCTACAACCAACATACTGACCAGTACATTTTACTGGAGTTCAGAGATGAGGCAAGACTACCAGAAGCACCCTGTCAACCACTCCCACTCTCCAAAAAATACCTAATCACATAAAATTAGAGGAAATCAGACAGTCAAAGAATAAGGGCATTCAAGTTGTGTTTGAAAGGATGGAAAGGACTGTAAAAGATAGTGATGGATGGTTTATTTTGGAGGGGGTCTGGGCCCAGGAACATAGAGGAAAAGCGCAAAGGTCTCTTTGTTGTTTACCCACCATGTGTCTTGAATTTAAAAATAGGGATAATAACCCTTTGCAAATTACATAATTAAGAGTTAAGATAAAACATGATTAAAACACAATTTTTTAAATCTATTTTTGGGAAATGCTCTGGAAAACAAATCTTAAAGTAAATCCCGGATGGCTTACATTTTTTCATTTGTCATAAAAATAAAACATCCCCAAATATTAAGATAATATTTTTCCTGGTTGATGTGGATTGTGTGTATAGTGTACAAAACATGTCTGTCTATTTAGCTGTGGAAGCACAAAGAACCAAAATTATTGACAAATATACATTTGCCATCTATAGTTAAACAATTATGCATTCTTTTAAGCAAAATAAGATCATCTGCAAAAGGCAGCATATAAGTGTGTAAATAATAAAATAGTATATAAATAATTCCAAAATAGTGAATATCACAATGGATGGTTGCATTATTCATGCAGTAGAACAATACTTAACACATCTCAATACAATTCTCCTTTAATAGTGACTCCCCCAAGCAAGGTAACCATTCCATTTCGCTACGAGGAGAAATTCCATTTTACAAAGCTGGCTACAGAGAGCCTCATACATATTTTATAGCTGGTAATAGGTATTTTCCCAATATAAATTTCATGTTCCAGTGTAAGAAGCAGTTTGCAGCAGCTGTTGCATAATTTTTAGATTACAAAGACCTTAATCTTCATGATGTGTAAAAAAGTAAGTGATAAAACATAACGAAAATAAAAACAGTTTGGAAATAGCTGTGTCTTCAGAAATTAACAATGTGAATGTTCTACTATTTCGGCAATTGTAATAAAAAGCCTACATCTCATAAAGTTTTCAAGTTGTGTCAGTTCCCATTCCTTGCAGAATGATGAAAAACAAAAAAATGTGAGTTTGAACTTCCAAATTATTCCCATTGCAAATGCCAAGGAGAATGGAATTTGTTTGTATTAGTTTATGATTTTGTCATTTTAAAATCATTTCTGTTGGGTAAATGGAAGGACATTGCAATGATATAATCTTATAGTCTGAATTTAGGCTTTATCACCACTACACTGAATCAAGTACTTAGCACACATCACTACACCTCTCGAGATCTCTGTTTCCTTATTTGGAAAACAGAAGACTAAATTAGTCTGTAACTGTCTATTGCAGTTCTAAATTTCTCTAATCTTACCAATAAGGCCTTCTGAGTTTGATATGTGATATATCTCTGCTTTCCTTTTACTATGCTTGTTTTATCTTAGTAGTAAAAGATTATACAGAGAATTAATAAGGTTACAGGTAACGAGAATCTTGAATGTTCACAATGACTGTGATTGTCTTTGGTTATAGAATCTGGAAAAGACATGATTATTGACTGGAAAACTCAAAGCACATATTATTAATGTTTAGTAACCACTATGTTTTTGTATGCAAGACATCTTGTCAATCTTAGAACACATTATTCTCCATTTTTCCCACTCTAGCTTGTGAAAGCCTACAATTCTGTTACGATCTCCTACCAAATGCCCAATACACGATAATTTCCATAAAAATAAATAGATGATTGACATTCTATTTAATTTAAACCTGAACAGAAAGAGGAAAAGAAACACCACAAAGAAAGCCTTTCTTTGCATATTTTGAATAGCTTATTAATGTGTGCATAGATGCTGTAAGGTGTACAGAGTTTATTTTTTATTGTATAGTCAAGAGACAAAAACTTTAAAGAGGGCATTAAGGTAAAAGCAAAACTATGATATTTAAATTTTTTTTTTGTTACACAAGGACATTTCCCTGTCCTTCACCACTTGCCTCCTTTACCAGAAATAATAACTTGCCTGATTTCCAACTTGGCTTGCTCTACAAATTGGAATGACCCTTCCAATTTTACTCAGCCTATAGTTCTGTGAAGACTTTCAGATTCAAATGTGTTGCATAAAAATCTGTTCTGGTTTCAAGAGAAAATTCTCAACAGCCCTAATTGTGATGAGCAAATACTAATGATGTGTAATTAAATGTCTCATTTAAGATTTTAAATGGCAAAGAGGGCAATGATGGCTATTTTAGGGGGAAAAAAATTCAGCAAAGTCTATTTTTAAAAATGGCTTGGGATGCAAACACCTGGTTCAAATTCCAGCTCTGTCCTTAACTAGTTGTACAAATTACTCATCTTCTGTAAATCACAATAAACTATTCGCAAAATGCACAGTTGAATTAAATCAAGAACAGTAAGGAGGTGACCCACATGCTGTCAAAACCCCAATTTCTAAAAACATGATCTTCTGCTAATTGTTCATGCTGCACTTTACCGCTGAGTGTGTTTCTTCCTCTGCCTGGTGCTCAGAAAGCCACAACAATTGGAGTTAGCAGGTACTATAGACTGAATGTTTTGTACCCTCAAAATTCTTAAGTTGATAACTCCAGTGTGATAGTATTTGGACGCGAGGCCTCTGGGAGGTGATTAGGTCATGAGGGTGGAGTCCTTGTGGACAGCATTAGTGCCCTTATAGAAGAGGCCCCAGAGAGCTCTCTTGGCCCTTCCGCCATGTGAGCGAGGACACCGCTACCAGACAGCCATCTATGAACCAGGAAAAAGACCTTCACTAGACATCGAATCAGTCATTGCTTTGATCTGGGATTTCCCAGCCTCCAGAACTGTGAGAAATAAATGTGTGTTATTTATAAGCCACTCAGTCTATGGTATTCTGTTACAGCAGGTCAGAGGGACTAAGACAGCATGGGAGCTGAAATCTACCTACTGTTACACTACCTTCTCTTCCAAGTGGGAACATTTTCTAAGTCCACTGGCTTGACTTGGAAAAGGTTGACTGGCCTTAGGTCATTCAGTCATAGCATTTAATCTACTGTGTTACATCTTTTATCATGTTGGCCCTTCCGTATTAACATGTTTTCCCTCATATTAATCCCAAAGCTGGCTTCCTGGAGTAGCTACTTACTGATCTCACTTTGATTTTTAATAGGAAGTGTTCCTTTTATGTTTTCCACTGCCACTTAGGAGGTCCTCTCGCCATGGCTTGGCATTAGGCTGGGGAAAACAGTTGGAGGTTCACAAGCGCCGGTGGCTGATCTTGCTAATAGCTTTTCTTTATAAATATGCTCAGTACTATCAATTTCTACATTGGTGGCTGAAATAATAAATTTCAAAGCTGTGCTTACATTTCCCAGGGGAGGAATGAGCTAAGTGGTGTATATTTGTTTCTTAGTATGATTCACAACTGCACGGCTTCCTTTAACCCTCCACTAACTGCAAACATGAAGAAGGACTAACGGATAAAAGAATTCAAGTGACCACAAACAAATTATTACTTTAGTCTCAATTTTCAGAAATAAGAAGTGTACCAAGAAGTCATTCCTAAACAGTATATCAGAGATTACGAGTTCTGAGAAACAGTCTAAGTTTAAAACAAAAAGGTGATAAAAATATTGGGAAGGCACAGCATACTATCGCTCCCCCTTGAAGACTCATCATGCATTACAGCATGGTTCTGATAAGTCCTGCAGTAGAGAAACACATTTCTCTTGATTTAATTCACAATTTTTCCAACAAATTTGACTGAAACATTTTTTTGTCGTAATACTTCTTAACATTGCACAAAACTAATATTCCAGCATATACAGTAGGGGAAGCACAGACTATTGTACAAGTAGATATGTAACTTAGTATGTAAATAGGGCAATAATAGAATGGGACAGCTGAACTTACGTAAGGAGAGCAGCCCAACGAAAGCTATACTGTAACTAGTTGGAATCTAATGGGAGCTAATCAGATAATTTGAGGTCAATGAGAAGAAGATACCTAGTAGCCTAACTTACTAAATAATAGTCTTTACATTCTAACAATGTGTACCGCTCTTAAGGGACTCTCATTCATGTTTAATACAAGATAATTAAAAGGAACAAAGACAGATGAAGATTATGTTTGTGTGAAACGCATTCTATTTGTAAAAGGAAGCAAGTCTCAGGTCACCTGGGTAATGTAGAGAACTGTTTGAATTCTCCAATTCAAATGAAGACAGACAGAGAGACAGAAAGTATGATGTATTTGAATCCTATTGAATTGGAAATAGCTATAACAGTTCACCGTGAATTCTCTTCATGCCTGAGAGTCAAAGACAGTGCTCCTTGTTCACGTCCAATGAAATTTAGTCAATGAAGATGGTGAATTTGCATTGGATTGGTGATTACTGAGGCTGGCTGATCACTGACATCACTTTAAGACTCTGTAAATATTTCTATTCCCATAGCTGTCCACAAAACCCCCTCCATCAGAATATCTGAGCCAAAAGCTTTCTATAACATCGGCTTTATTAAAATTTTTAAATCCTGCTTGGTGCAATGCACCCAGTTCTACTTATTCCCGGAAAGAAGCAGAGTTTGACCATTTAGCAGTGGGGGGCGGTGGGACTGGGGTCACTTTTATGTTTCATCGAAGCAACCAGCCATTTGGGCATTTTGTATATGGTTATGCATTGTAATAAAATTTTTGAGAGAGGAAAAAGCAAAAAAGGTTTATGTATGGTGAGGTAAGAGAGGAAGTAAATATCAGAAATAGGTGGATATTCCATCACATTTTCAGTCAGAGATCTACAAAATCCTCCAGGATGTGATGGAACTACTGATAGAAATATATTTTCATATTTTTTAATTTAACAAGCACTTATATGATAGGTAGAATTCTAAATGCTTTAGAAACATTAAATTAGTTTTCTCCCAATGCACTCCAACATATTAGGGACTATTAACCAGTCGATTTTACAGACAAGGAAACTGAGGAGCAGAAAGGTTAAGTCACTTTGCCAAGCGCCCTTAGCTAGTAAGTAGTTGAAACAGGAAGTGAACCCAGCAATTCACTCCAAAGTCTGTACTCTTAACCACCCTGTTACATTATTCAGGGCATTGAATTCTTATGTTATACCAACCCTTAAAAAAACTAGTGTGTGTGTGTATCTTTCAGGTCGGAAGAAGGATCATAAAATTCCCAGAACCAGAGGGAGGAAGGCAGCAGGCACAACAGCCGAAAGGCCAACTCTGGTTTCCTGGTTACAAACCAGTAGCTTAGAGAAACAATTTTCTTGATACATTGAAGTGTTACTATTTGGAACAGCTGGTTCTACAACATACAAACTTATTTGTATGATATGTTTGAGTAGATTATTTCAAATTTAACTCAAAATTGTGCATGAGTATTTGGAAAGACCGGCTGGTAGATGGGGCACTTAGAAATTTGGAATCTAACTTAGTATTCAATCAAAGCAAGATTTCATATACTACATTTCTGTTGAATAAAACGCAAAGTGATCATTATTTTTGAAACTTCTATTTTTAATGTACAAATTGCAAGGCATATACAATGGTGATAAAAATCCAATTTTAAAATGCTGGTAATAAAATACATACTGTGTTAGATGGAAAACCAAACATACTAATTTTGTTACCTTTAGTTACCCAACTGATCGGTGGGAATGAGCCTAGCAGATGTCTGTTTTATAATCTGCATTTCATTAGGCAGAAATCAACCAATAACACTGCAAACTCCATGAAATGCTATGATTTTAAATTATCTTTTCTAAGGGAAAATTTGCCTTCAGTGATATGTTTTGCGATTTACTATCCTGAATGGTTTTCTATTGCTAATAAATGGTAAACATTTAGGGATATATTTTCAGTATATCCAGAAAGTTGGCTCTAGTTAATGGATTTCTTTATTATATAGAGAGCCAAATAATGTGAAAATTGTCAAAATCATAGTAAAATACTTTAGGTCCACTTCATGTCAATAAATATTTTCTGAGTTCCCATTTTGTGAAAGACAGTATAGTAGGTGTCAAAGGAAATATCAAGGTGAATAATATCCATGGGTTCCCTCTCAGGTGTCCATAATCTGGAAATGTTATAGAACATATGCATACACCCCATGTTCTCATATTTAGATATATATGTACATACACACACACACAAAGACATACATATTGGCGAATACACAGGCACACATGTGTATACTTGCCAGCACCAAATTTAAATAAAATGTATCATTGGCTTTGAAGAAAACCTCAGGGATGGCAATCAACTATTTGTTTAAGAAATACTTTGTTACCATTAGTTTTGAAGCACTGCAAGATGTTAACTAGTAGTGGTATATGGAAAAACACATAATTCTGAACCTAAAAGTTATCTGGAAAAATAGGGCACTAAATGGGAAAGAAATTCAGGAAGACCTTAAACAAGTTTATTTTCCTCATATTTTTCTTTTTCTGATATATGACAAAATATCTACTTCTAAATAAGTAAAAAAGAGTTTTTCTCATAAATATAAAATAACACAGTAATTGATAATAAAGCATGGTATCAGTTTAAGTTGTAACTTTTTATTCTTTCCCGGTGGCACATAAAATAATGGTCCTCTTTCAAATAATAGCATCCCAGAGTTATTGACATTATATGCCTGAATAAATTTTCTTGATTGCAAGAATGATGAACTACTTTACTGCAAACCAATGCTATGGACCACAGTTATAAATCTATAAATCTGCTCTGAGAATCTCATTTTACAAATTTGGAAACTGAGGCCTAAAAAAGAAAAAAGTAGCATTCCCAAGGTCATGGGGTATTTTAAGGGCAATGGGGTATCAGAAGTAAATGTTCTGTACTCCTCACCTATGCTTTTTCCGTCAAACCATGTGCCATCCCAGGAAGGTCAATTTCTACTTATGACCTGTGCAATCAACTAGACTGTTGAATATCCACTGAAAAGGTCAATCTTATTTTGAGAGGGAATGTCCTTTAATGGAAAGTCCAAAACAGGGGAATTGGAGTTAGAAATTAGTTTGAATCCTGGCTCTGCATGAGCTGCTGCATGACCCTGGGAAAGATAATTAACCTCTCTGAGAGTTATCTAAAAATGGGATAATAATAATATACTCTCATATAGTGAGGATTAAAAACTTCAATGTTTTTTAAAGAGTTCTCCTAGAGCTGTCATATAACAACACTCAGGAAATGGTAGTGCCCTTATTTTCTTTTCTATCCATTGTTCTTGCCCAATTTTTACCACTATGACACACGCATACACACACATGCCCCTTACATCTGGGAGATGTCTGGTCCTTTTCAAAAATGTTAAATTGATCCTACATTATGTTTGCAATGGGATTTGGTTGTACTCGCTCTTTGGTGTTTTTATTTTTACATTGACATTTAAACAATGCAGTGAAAACTGAAGTCTGATCTTGCTCTGGAAAAGTTTTCTTATCAGATTCACGTACTTACGGTTGGTCTTCAGCTGCTTTGAATGATTCCAGAGTTTATTTAATATTCTTATGCTTCTTAATATTTATGTTTCACCCAAAGAACTGGGTGAAAAAGTGCAAACTTGATATTCAACCTAACTCTTAATGGCCAGATCTTCAGTGAAAAGCTGTCTCAAACTTTAAGAGACACTTAGTAGTCTCTAAGTCAATATTGTCTGAGTGAACAGGCTTTCTAGAACTACAAATATATATATATTTTCAATTATTGAGGTCACAATGGTTTACAACATTGCGTTATTTCAAGTGTACAATATTATTTATCAGTTTCTCTATAGACAGCATTTTGCTCACCCCAGTAGTCTAATTTTTATACATCACCATATACACATACCCTTTTACCCCTTTTGCCCAACCCCCAACACCCTTTCCCTCTGGTAACCATTAAACTCTTCTCTTTATCCATGTGTTTCTTTATCTTCCACATATGAGTGAAGTCATGTGGTGTTTGTCTTTCTCTGTCTGGCTTATTTTGCTTAACATAATACCCTCAAGGTCCATCCATGTTGTTGCAAATGGGATGATTTTGTCCCTTTTCATGGCTGAGTAGTATTCCACTGTGAATATATACACCACATCTTCTTTATCCATTCACCAGTTGATGGGCACTTGGGTTGCTTTCACTTCTTAGCTATTGTGAATAATGCTGCAATGAACATAGGGGTACATAAATCTCTTTGAATTGTTGATTTCAAGTTTCAAGTAGTGGGACAGCTGGGCCCTATGGTATTTCTATTTTTAATTTTTTGAGAAATCACCATAATGTTTTCCACAGTGGCTATACCAATTTGTATTCCCACTGGCAGTGGATGAGGGTTCCCTTTTCTCCAATCCTAGCCAACATTTGTCATTTTTTGTCTTGTTAATTATAGCCATTCTGACAGGTGTAAAGTGATATCTTATTGCAGTTTTCATTTGCATTTCCAGAATAGGAATTGTATACATATTTTTAAAGTCTAAGAAATTCCTTCTTCAATCTTAAGCAAGAAGAGAAATATCATTGTTTTCTCTCAGCACACTAAAATCCTTTCGTATTTTCCATTTAATGTCAACATCCTAATTTCTGCCTTATGGATATATTCACAAATAGTCATTCAGCTACTCTGGATCTATCAGTGTTCTCAAATAATTTTGTCTATGTTTGTGGCATGTCAAAGTATAAGTATCAAAAAGTTGAAAATTTGATTTTCATACAAATATAGCAAGGCTGATTCTCCTCATTAATGAAGTAATCAGCAGGAAGATAAAGTTAATTTAAAGGAGAATTATTAGAACAAGGGTTATATAGGCATTGGAAAAAGAATGTGAGCATAAGATTGCTAGATTAGATATAAAACTAGTTAATATTGTAGAGGGCAATGAAACTCTAACCTTTGAATTATATTTTCTACCAGAAGATAATTATTTGCATCTCTGCCAGACAAAAATCTAGACGTTAACATGTAACGTCACAGAATTTGGGCCTTTAATTTATGGTTAATGTCAAGTCAAACAATGGAACATTCCTCAAGTGCAGATAATTAAACGATCTTGAATCGGGCCTGTTAAACAATGTTCTAATCTAATTCGGCTATAAGAGCACATGCTGCCCTCCCTTTGCCTGACTTCCAAGTTTGGGTCATTTTTCTTAATAAACCATGTCTGACCAGCTACCAATACCAAATGACACCAAGAACGACATCAATAAATGTTTGCTTATTAGATAGGACAGTTTGATGCAAGCAACAGAAATCGATTCAGGCTAACTTCAATCTAAAGGGAATTTATTGGAAAGATTATGGAGTAACTCCTACAATGAAGGAGAAACAGATGAGTTAGGCTTGGAAAAGAACCAGCAACAGGGCATCTCAGTAGATCAAAGCAGAAGAAGCAAAAGGATGGTGTATTAGTTTCCTAGGACGGGTGGAACAAATGGCCACAGATTAGGTGACTGAACCCAACAGGAATCTATTTTCTCACAGGTCGTCAGTCTAAAGGTCCAAACTGAGGTGTAGGCAGGGCCTTACTCCCTCCAAAGCCTCTAAAGGAAGAGCCTTTCATGCCTCTTCCAGCTTCTGCTAGCCCAGGCATTCCTTGGTTTGTGGCAGCCTAACAATCTCTGCCTCTGTCTTCACATGGCTGTCTTACTTCTGCATCTTTGCCCACTTATATCCACTCTAACTCAGCATGAGCTTATCCTAACTTGTTTGCATCAACAAGGACCCTATTGCCAAATAAAATTATACTCACAGCTACCAGGGGTTAGGACCTATATATATACACACACACACACACACACACACACACACACACACACACACGTATATATATTTTTTTTGGTGAGAAAGATTGGCCTTGAGCTAATATCTGTGCCAATCTTCTTCTATTTTGTATGTGGGATGCCAACACAGCATGGGTTGGCAAGTGGTAGGTAGGTCCATGCCTGGCATCTGAACCTGCAAACCCCAGGTCACTGAGGCAGAGCTCTCGAACCCAACCACCATGCCACCACGCCACTGGGCCAGTCCCACAGGACTTTAATATATTTCTGAGTGGGAAATAAGTCAATCCATGACAGAAAATCTCATTACAAGGATGAGTCAGCTACAAGCATTTTTCTATGTTACATGACTGCATTTAAGAGTCTCAACATTCTGGGAGAAAAATTTAGATAGCCACCTTTGGACCACATGTCCCCACGTTTCACAAAATTCCATGCAAATAGGTTATTGTTGTTTTCCAAAGTATAATTATCTTATCAAAATGAATGTTATGACTGCAAAAACAAAAAAAAAGCCTTGCATATCTTGCAATAAATCTAGAGTTTCCTCCAGTCCCCTAATCTATTTGTTACAAAAGTTTCAGCAAATTACCTCAACTTCGTTAATCAACAACCCTGACCTTGTAAATGCCTGAGAAATCTGTTAAATGAAAACAAAATTTGTCTCTTTCTCTAGATTTTTCCATTATGTTTTACGAAAAAAGTTCTTTGCCATAAAATTGCCCTAGTAACACAGTTTACAAGCAGCTGCTGTATATTTAGAAGGAAAGCAGGCAGGTAAATGTACCCCATTGGCTGACTCTCTTTATTTTTGTCATTGCAGGCTGGCAAAGGAGTTTAAAAACAAAAGTTAAAAGCAGCTTCAACTTGTGTGCAACTTGGAGATATACAGCTAAACTGTACCATGCTGAGCACCTTTAATTTTATTTATTTGAAAAAGAAATAAAGACCCAGCTGTGATGGCGGTGGCAATGCTACCAGCAAAAATAAGTGTCATTCTACCAACAAGGAATAAAAAGATTGGTAATCGGAGAAATGCAGATGTCGGGCTTCTTATCTCTGCCTTGTGGAACCGGATAACAATAATATGAAGATGTGAGAAGGGGAAAGTACTTCCTATTCACATTTACTCTGGCTGGAGTTATGCCTCCATGAAGATACCAGTTAGCGTTTTGTTTGGAGTGGATTCAGGTTAGTGAATTGCTTATTTGCAACTCCTAATAAGGAATAGAACTAATTCCCCGAATAGAAAGAGCTCTCAACTACAGTACATTAAGCACCTTCTTAATTAGCTACTTACAGTGTAATTATAGATTCACTTGACTGATGGCTGGGTTAATGTGTGAAGTAGTAACAATTCCTAATAGACAGGCACACCTAGAATGGGTTAAAATCCTTAATCCTTTCTAAGATGTCACTTAAGTAGAAGATAGTGGTATCCTCCAAGGGGCATTATGAATTTAAAATCTTTCAAAATACAAACAGAAAAAAAATACAACATGCCTGAATTCAGTTGCCATTGCTATGCAATATTCAAAGAGAGGAGAAACAGTCTTAAGAATGTGGTTTTTGGGGGCCGGCTGGGTGGCATAGTGGTTAAGTTCATGTGCTCCACTTTGGCAGCCCAGGGTTCACAGGTTCAGATCTCGGGCATGGATGCACACACTGCTTCAAGCCCATGATGTGGTGGCACCCCACATACAAAATAGAGGAAGACTGGTACAGATGTTAGCTCAGGAACAATATTCCTCAAGCAAAAAGAGGATGATTGACAATGGATGTTAGCTCAGGGCCAATCTTCTTCACCAAAAAAAAGAAGAAGAAGAAGAATATGATTTCTAAGATTATCATTCAAAATTGACACTTCAAGAAAAGGCTAGAAAGTATCCTGATGACTCTCCTACATATATAATTTAGCTGATGTTGATTGAAAACCCTAAATTAATGCCCCAGAAATAGATTTCAGGTAAGCAGCCTCTGTATTGTAAGAACCTGGTTTTAGGGAAATAATGCATAGTGTCATATAGCAACTCTGGATTTCTGATTCCCGGTTCCACATGTAAGAAACTTGGAAGTCTTCACTCTGTCTTAACAACAAGTAAAAAGCTGAACAGACTGAAAAATCAACAACTCTTCTTGGATCCATAAGAGAGGAGAGGGCACAGGGTGTAAACCACTGCCTCAAAAACTGGAGAGACAGACAGGGGATACAGAGGGTCACAGTTCAGTGGAGCAGAAATTCACTAGCAGAAACTGCCCGGGGAAACGTGCTAGAGTAGAGAGCCCTGAACTGTAACTGACAAATTGCTGGAGGCTCAGTGTGGACAACTCTGAGAGTTAAAATCTCCAGGGGATCCGCTCATCAGTGGGCTCCCACAATTTTGTGAGATTACTTCTGGGGGCTTGCCTAGGTTCCCACAGTAAATATCAAATAAAAATCTGGTTTTGCTTCCGGCAGGAGGAGGGCAAAAGGAACCATTCTGAAATACACCAAAGCCCACTGTTCTTAACAAGCCCTGCCCTTGGGAAAAACTAGTTACTAGAGACTAACTTGATGAGGTATTATCAGCACCTAACTGACCTGGGGGAAGGGAAATACCCAACTCCAGCCCGTTCAAGCCATCCTGTCCCATCTGAGAGGGGAAAAATACTGAGAAACTCTTGTGAAGTTTCACAGATGAGAAGCATAGGCACTAAAAGACAGAAGTCTAATCTTACCTGCATTGAATGCTTCCTCTCCACCCACACCTCAACAGCACATTACTAAGACCTACTTAACAGCAGTTCCATTTACCCAGTACATCATGTATGGCTATCTAGAGAAAATTACAGGGCATACCAAAAGCCAAAAAAGAAAATGTGAAGACACAGAGCAGGCATCAGAACAAAACATGCCAGGGATGTTGGAACTATCAAGCCAAGAATTTAAAATAACTATGCTTAAAAGCTAAGGGCTTTAATGGATAAATTTGACAACATGTAATACCAGATGGGTAATGTCAGCAGAGAGATGGAAATTGTAAGAAAGAACCAAAAAGAAATGCTAGAGGTGAAAAATGCTGCAACAGAAATGAAGAATGCCATTGATGGGTTATTTAATAGACTGGACATGGCTGAGGAAACAGTCTTTGAACTAGTACATGTATCAACAGAAGCCTTGAAAATTGAAAAACAAAGAGAACAAAGATTGATAACAAAAACAAAAACAAACTCTAGAACAGAATATCCAACAGAATATCCATGCGGGAAAACTACAAGAGGTATATCATTTGTGTAATGGGAATACCAGAAGGAGAAGAAAGAGAGAATGGAAACAAAGGAATATTTGAAACAATAATGACTGAGAATTTCCCCCAAATTATTGTCAGACACCAAATAACAGATCCAGAAAGCTAGAGAACATGAAGCAGGATAAATGCCAAAGGAACTACACCTAGGCATAACATTCTCTTTTTTTCCTCCAGTTTTATTGAGGCATAATTGACAAAAAAATGGATGATTTATTTACAATGTACAATTTGATGATTTGATAAATGTATACATGGTGAAAGGATCGCTTCAGTCAAGTTAATTAACAAATCCATCACCTCACGTAGTTACCTTTTTTGGATGGGGGGGTGAGAATTCTTAAGACCTACTCTCTTAGCAAATTTCAGTTATATAACACAATATTATCAACTGTATATATCCTTTTGCCAAACTCTCCACATTTCCCCAAAATCTCAAACCCTGGCAACCACCATTCTGCTCTCTGTTTCTATAAGTATGACTTTTTTTTAAGATTACCCATGTGATACCATGCAGTATTTGTCTTTCTCCGTCTGGCTTATTTCACTTAGCATAATGCCCTTCAGTTTCACTCATGTTGTCACAAATGGCAGGATTTCCTTCTTTTCTAAGGCTGAATAGTATTCCATTGCATATACATACATTTTCTTTATCCACTTCTCAGTTGATGGACACTTAGGCTGTCTCCAAATCTTGGCTATCATGAATATTGCAACAATGAACATGGGAACACAAATATCTGTTGGAGATAGCAATTTCATTTCCTTTGAGAATATATGCAGAATATGGATTGCTGGATCATACGGTAGTTCTATTTTTAATTTCTTGAGGAACCTCCATTACTGTTTTCTATAGTGGCTGCACCAATTTACATTCCCAGCAATGGCGTACAAGGCTCTCCTTTTCTCCATATCCTGACCAGCATTTACTTTCTCTTGTCTTTTTCATAATAGAGATACTAACAGGTGTGAAGTAATACCTTATTGTGGCTTTGATTTGCATTTCACTGATGATTCGTGATGCTGAGCATCTTTTCATGTAACTGTTGGAGATTTGTATGTCTTCTTTGGCAAAGCATCTATTCAGTTTCTTTGACTATTTTTTAACTGAGTTTTATAATTTTTTTTTTTTGCTATTGAGTTATATGAGTTGTGTGTTTTGGATATTAACTCCTTAGCCAATATAGGGTTTGCAAATATTTTCTCCCATTCAGTAAGTTGCCTTTTCATTTTGTTGATGGTTTCCTTTGCTGTACAGAAGCTTTTTGCTTTGAAAATCAACATCAACTAAGGCTTGAATGACAAGCAGAAATTACCTATGTGCCATGGGAGGAAGCACATTGCAGGTGTAAAAGTCTAGGAGAGAGAGCCTGGGGCACACGGGAGGTGGTGGTGGTGTGCATGTGGCTACTATGAGGACAGGGAGGAATGAAGCTGCAAAGAGATGTGAGGATAAACTTGGGAACTTGATGTTTATTTTTTGTTAATGAGAAGCCACTGAAGAAATTTAAGGAAGGAGATGAAATGAAAAGAACTGACTTTGAGGAAGAGCCCTCAAGTTATGGTATAAGGAGAGAGTGAAGAGAAAGCCTGAGGGGAGGGATTAAAGGTGGGTAGGGCAGCTGTCCTGGTCATCTCTAGAGATGAGGCAGACATGCAAGGCTTTGACAGTGGGGATGAAGATTGGATAATGTCAATAGATAGCAAGTGCTAAGCATTTTACGTATGTCATTTCATGTAATCCTTGCAACTTGTTAATTACAATTGAGGAAATCAAAGCTTTAAAAGTTCAACAATTTGCATTTAGCTTTGAGTTACAAACCTGGGATTTGAATTCTCCAAATCTTTTTTTCCCTTGAGTCCATACCTTTGAATATAAAAAGTATTAAGGAGGATAGAAGTGTGGGAGTGGGTGGGGCAGTGGAGAAGAGGGGATAAATAAAAAGGAGGAGTACTGTTTCAGCAAAAAATAATATGAAATAAAATAAAAATGTGTCAGGCCACGGTCTGATCTCTTGTTCATAATAGTTCAAAGGCACAGATTTTAATATAAGACACCCTTTTTTTCATGCTGAAATTATTTTGTAGAGTCAGCCATCTTTCAGCTACAAGTAGTTCAGTGGCTGAGTTTAAATCATGGTGGCTTTATAATAAAATATGCCTCATTAAGCATAGTTTGGCCCCTCCTTCTCAAATTCATACTGTCTTCTTAAAGAAATTTTAAATTATTTTTATGATAAGCTCTTTGAATGTTGGAATATGTCTCTTCCAAATAAACAGAAATAAACAATGGCCATTTGTAGAGTGTCTAACTCAAGCCAGGCAGTGTGTAGAAGCAGGGAACTCATTTATGTATTTCTTCCTGTATTCATCACAACTGATCTACAAATTGGTGAGGGTTTATCTGACCTAGTTTGTGTGTCACTCCAGATTTGCTCAGTCTACTTGCCCCTGGACCTTAGCATGTCCCACTGAAAATCTCAAGATACAGCATCATATGCCTCGTCTCCTTAAACAGCCCCCAGGATAAGAGCTGGGTGTGGACGTAGCTTCCATTGTACCTGACATTATCCATTCCAACCCTACCTACCAGAGCCTTTGTCTCCTCCCCTGACTTCTGAGTTCTGTTGAAGCATTTCCCCTTGGCATGGAGTCTGGCTTCCCCAGACTGCCTAGGCAGGCTAGATCACAAAGCCCAGAATGGGGAATGGGGCGAGCCGGAGAATTAAGGCTTCTTGGGGTTAAATAGGACCAATGAGAAACAGGAGTTAAAAAAGAGGGACGTTGCTGACAGAAATATTTCTTCTATTTATCCAATCAGATGATGCTGAGCTATGGTGGCTCCACAAAGCCTGTCTGGAAACGCTGTATGTGACTGAGCAACTGACACTGTCTTCTTGTGAAGCTGTAACCAACTGGGTAATAATGGACCAGCATGCATTTGCTTCCAGTGTTTCTCTCTTCTTTGCCCTTTTCTCCCTCACTCTAGCTGCCATAGGATCAGACCCTCCAATAAAAGTTTAGCACACAAACTCTCCTTTAGGCTTTCTTATAGAGAAATGGACCTAAGACCGGCTGTTAGTATTATTGTTTTTATGATCATCACCCAAGGAAAGTATGATTCAAAAAATCAAACCTGAGCTCACATAACTAATAAAGGGCTTATCTGAGATTTGAATTCAGGTCAGCTTTATGTCAGATATTTGCCTAGTATATCACAGCTATTTCAAGGTTTGTAGATGGTGTTAATGATTGTTATGGGTTGAATTGTTTTCCCCCAAAAGATATGCTGAAGTCTTAATTTTCGTACCTCAAAATGTGAGCTTATTTGGAAATAACGTCATTGTAGATATAATTTGTTATAGAATTACAGTTATAATTAGTTATAAGATATCATACTGGAGTAAGATGGTGCCCTTATAAGAGGAAAAGAGACACAAACAGACACTCAAGGAGAATACCATGTGATAACAGAAGCAGAGATTGGAGTGACACAGCTATAAACCAAGGATGGATGGCCATCACCAGAAGCTAGCAAGAGGCAAGAAAGGATTCTTCTGTAAAGGTTTCAGAAGAATATGGCCCTACTGATACCTTGCTTTTCGACTTCTAGCCTCCAGAACTGAGAGATTACATTTTTGTTGTTTTAAGCCATGCTGCTGTGGTAACTTTTTAGAACAGCTCTCAGAAATTAACACAGTGATTCTTGACAAGTGTCAGCAAATTTGCTCCCAGATATATCAGCTCAGGTTAGGTCTTGAGTTCACTTAAAATTTGTACACCTTTATTTATGACCATGAAAATTATGCATCCTTACTGAAAAAATTATAGAGTAAAATAAATCAATAAAAATAAAGGATTCACAAATCCTATAACCCAAAGCTAATTTCTGTTAATGTCATTTAAAAATATCATTTTTAACTTTTTATTATGTAAAATTTCATATAATTTTTAGGTGTAGGTGATGCTGAATAATTGCCATTGTATAACATCAGTAGGCACATCTTTTTCTGCTTTGTGTGTGTGTGTGTGTGTGATACTAAGACTGGAAGGTGTTGACAACCCGATCTGTCCATTGTAAACATTGCTACCAGCCTCTTAACACTTGTTTTTGATTTTAGCAACTAGTAATTATCTTTTTTTTCATTAGTGGGTCCAAATGGTAATAATCTAATTTTATCATCCCTTCTACATTTATTCTCTGAAATACTCCCATATAAAGGAACTCTGGCTACACTGAGGCACAGTGTGCATAGGAAAGGTAAGAAGAGTACATGATTCTTTCTCTTTTTACTATTTTTTGTATCTTTGCGCACCCATATATTTTACATTTTCTACATTTCAATCCATTGCCATTATTACTATTTTTGTGTTCACAGTTCTCATCTTTTCTGGGATGGGATTGTGCTTTTAAAAATAACTACAAATTCCTTTTGATGTAAGCACAGTAGTGTGGCTTCTTGTTTTGGGTTCAAGTAGATATTCCAGGTTCATTTTATACTTTTTATGCCCCAAACTTGGCATTATCCATCTCTCCATGGTATCTTGATTCCTTTTATTAGGAAAAGGCACTTAGAGGCCACAATCTGTATGCTGAGCTATTCACTAATACTGAGATGGTCATTGTTTCTAACCTTTTTCAGTGGAAGATCTAGAAAATATTGTGTTAAGATAAAATACATTATCTTGTCAACTAACATTTGACAAGGTAGCCAGGAACACTCAATGGAGAAAATATAGTCTTTTCAATAAATACTGCTGGGATAATTGGACATTCACACATAAAAGAATGGAACCGGACCCATATCTTACACCACTCACAAAAATCAATTAAAATGGATTAAAGACTTAAATGTAAGACCTGAAACCATGAAACTTCTAGAATAAAATGTAGGAATCAAGTTCCTTGACATGGGTATTGGTAATGATTTTTTGGATATGACACTTGAAGCATAAGAAACAAAATAAAAAATAAACAAGTGGGGCTACATCAAACTAAAAAGTTCCTGCACGTCACACAAAATAAACCATCAACAAAGTGAGAAGACAACCTATGGAATGGTAAAAAATATTTTTAAGCCATATATCTGATAAGGGGTTAATATGCAAAATATATAAAGAACTCATACAACCCAATAACAAAAATAAATAAATAAATAACCCAATTTAAAAATGGTCAAAAGACCTAATTAGACATTTCTCCAAAGAATATATAAGAAAGGCCAACAGGTACATGAGAAGATGCTTAACATCACTAGTTATTAGGGAAATGCAAATTAAACCACAATGAGGTACCACCACACCTCTGTTAGAACGGCCATCATCAAAATGATAAGAGATAATAAATGCTGGTGTGGTTGTAGAGAAAACGGAACCCTTGTTTATGTGTTGGTGGGAATGTAAATTGGTACAGCCACTATGGAAAACACTATGGAAGATCCTAAAAAAATTAAAAACAGAACTACCATATGATGCAGCAATTCCACTTCTGGGGATATATCCAAAAGAAACAAAAACACTAACTTGAAAAGATATTTGTACCCCAATCTTCACGGCATCATTATTTACAATAGCAAAGACATGGAAACAACTGGAAACAACCTAAGTGTCCATTGATGGATGAATGGATAAAGAAGTTATACACACACGCACACACACACAATGGAATATTATCCAGCCATAAAAAAGAGGACATCCTACCATTTGCAACGACATGGATGGACCTTGAAGGCAACATGTTAAGAGAAGTAAGTCAGAGAGAGAAAGGCAAATAGCTGTATGATTTTACTTACTTATGGAAGCTAAAAAAGTGGATCAGATTTGTGGTTACCAAAGACAGGGAGTTGCAGGAGGGGTGGTCAAAAGTACAAACTTCCAGTTGTAAGATGAATAAGTACTAGGGCTGTAATGTGCAACATGATGACTATAGTTAACGCTGCCGTATATTATATAAGAACATTGCTAAGAGAGTAAATCCTACGAGTTCTTATCACACAGAGAAATTTTTTTCCCTTTTTTCTTTCTTTTCATTTTATTGTATCTATACGAGAAGGTGGATGTTAGCTGAACCTATTGTGGTAATCATTTCACAATATATATAAATCAAACTCTCATGCTGTACACTTTAAACTTATACAGGGGTGTATGTCAATTATTTCACAATAAAACAGGAGAAGAATATATTATGAGTTAATTCCGATAATTTCAATTCATACGTTGAATGGTAGAGCTTTTGGATAACTTCTTTGATTTTATATTTGCATGCCTTTTGTTTTAACAAAAGTCATGTTTTCTAATGACATAGAAAATTACGTTTCCTTTATCCCAAAATATGTTGGTAATAATTAAAAAATAACAGTATCAACATTATAAAAATATTATTACAGATTACATTTTAAGATTTTTTTTGCCATATTTGTCATTGAAATATATTTCATAAAGCACGTACAAATTATTAGAACTCAAAATTTCTGGAAATAATTCTTCTTTGCGCCATTAAGACACTAATTTTACACACAAGTTTTTTGTTTCATTTTCCTTTGGAGTTCAATGACTGTTTTTTTCCACCTTATGTGATTACATAAAACTTTTGCTTGCTTCCAAATTCAAAACTAAAATAATCAAGGTCATTTCTCCTACCTTATTTCTTTCCAACTTCCTCCTATATTTAACCATTATTAATAGTTTTTATTTTATCCTTCCACCTTTATTTTTAGTTTAAAGATATCTTACTATACACACTGTACTGCATCTTTCTGGAAGTTTAATTGTTTAGTTTTCCACAATATAGATTTAATTATAATTTTGTTTCACTGGCTCTGTATTAACAAATATCGTCTTTTCTTTTACTACTATAAAAAATGCTATAATGAAGTATTTTGTACACAAATCCCTGACTATCCTTTCATTATTTCTTTAAGATAGATTCTCAGAAGTATGATTTCTTATTTGAGTGTGAATATTTTAAGCTTGGTCATTTAAGTGTCAAGTTGCTTTGCCCAGATTTGGTATTCGAGAGCACTTTCGCCCATACCATTTGAAGTCCCAATTGTCTGCACTGACAATCTCACATGAATATGAATTCATTATGGCAGAGCCCATTTCTGTAACATTTCTTTCTTCAGTGAATTTCATCAAGATAAAAGGTAATGAAATTTTGTATGAAATTTCAAATCATTCAAATCAATACTATAATGCAGAACCTTTAAAATATAAACCCATAAAATTTCTGCATTATGCCTTGGCATTTACAGAAGGATGTGAAAGTTTTATTTCTGATTTTCTTGTTCTTCTCAGTCTCCAAGCACAAAGCACTTATGGGAGAGAGATGATATTATTCATAACAACTTCCTTTCCACATGAGGATCCCATTCAGATCTGACTTTCTGTTCTCACAATTCCTCCCCAATGAAATTTCCCTGTCTTATGTCAGCTCCCTCGGGACTTTCATAAATGAAAAGTAGCTAATCTCATAAATCGATAAGGAACACCAAATGTCAACTGTGTTAGGCAGCTACCAGCAAAGCTAATATGATAATGTTATAGTTATAAAAGTAGGTATCTATATTATGGAGGATCATGCTACATTTGGAGTATTTGTTAATGAAACAACTATTAAATACCAATTAGATATCAGGTACTAGGTTAGGGTCCTGAGGCTACAGCGGTGAACTACATAGACGTGATAGAACCACCTACCCTGGTAGAGCAGACAGTCTGGAGGATGATATGGATAAGTATCCCACTACAAAATGTGCTTGATATGCAGTTTTGAGTCCCAGG
The DNA here is from genome assembly GCF_041296235.1 of Equus asinus. Classification (NCBI taxonomy): domain Eukaryota; kingdom Metazoa; phylum Chordata; class Mammalia; order Perissodactyla; family Equidae; genus Equus; species Equus asinus. Next base: position 26,499,516 of record NC_091810.1, read on the forward strand.
TATTAAGAGGGACAACCAGGTATTAAGGGCAAACCAGTATGTATGCAAAGGAGTGACCAGTGTAGCGAGGGTAATTGAGCTGATTCTTACCAGAAAAAAATCAAGAAAATGAGATATTTGGCCCAGCAAGTACAGCTGGAATAGGATAGTTCTTTGGAGCTATGAATTTTTGTAACGATTCTTGAACAGGAAAATCGTGTTCCAGACTAGAACTTAACAAATGATTGCCAATTATTTATTTTTAGCAGTATATCCTTTGTCAAACACACATAAGAGGACACACAAGTAGACCCCACTTTGCCTGGTACCAAATTAACTGAAATTAAAGCATACCGGAAGCATGTGGAAATTGTGAAAAGCGAGGACTCAGTTCCTATATACACAAGTTCATACCTTTGTGCTAACATGGTGCTTTGCAGAGTGAGGACCACCTGTACTCTGATTGAAGTGGGTATGGGAGCTGTGCATCCTCAGCACATGCCTTCTCGCTGACATGGTCCAGTGGCACCTGAACACATTTGTGAGACCCTTACAGAGCACAACTGAAAAACTAAAATGAGAGCTTCATAAGGGAAAAGACTTGTTTGGTTTTTCTACTATCATATGTCCATCACTTAGCAATGAATTTAGAAAATGATCTGATTAGAGCTTCACACATTGATGCGTCCACCCCTCTTTAGGATATATACCCAGGTTTTGGCCTGTTAATGCCTCTTACGATAACTCTGGTGTAATATGTACCACAGTTGGCATTAATCATTTTTGAAATTTTTGGTTTAATATCTGCCTCTATCCTCTAAAATATAAATTTCATGTTCCAATGATTGTGTTTAGCTTGATCTTTATTTTACCCCAAGAATCTATAAATAGGTGCTCACTACATATTATTGATGGTGAATAAAATAACATGAGGAAGCAAGGAAAGGAGGAAGAAGGGAGGGAAGGTGTGATGAGGGAAGAGAGAAAATAATCTACTAACTTTCAGATTCTATAAATTAAACTCTATAGACGTGGTAACAGGTATAAACAGGTTACAAGGTGCAGCTAATGCCTTTTACAACTACCACAACTATCCGTACTGCCTGTTAACATTCACTGAGTTTACTGTGTGCTATGCCCTATGTTAAGCTCCTTGCAAATTTCATCTTATTTAATCTTCAAAATACATGGATGAAGTAATAACTTTTTATTATTCCCATTTATCACTGTGGAGAGCATCTGAGTAAAGTGCTGCTAATATTTTTTTGGTAACTGCCTCCACGTTTTGATGACACCATAGAAGCTCACAATTCTCTAAAATAAAGACAATTTTTTAGCATGATAGCCTTTGACCTTTATTGAATCATAGATTTCAAACACCACCTTGGATTGGAAGGGTAGATTGGAAAAGTAGTAGTTCTCATTTCAAAACTACACTGTTTTCTATCCTTTCTGTCTCTATGTGTACAAACCACTCCTACTTATTCCTGTAAAAGAAATGCACAGAAATGGTCCCTGCTAAGAATTACAAGGCCACAAAGACATGCTGTATCTCCTTTTTCTTCCAGAGTGGCTTGAAAAAGCAAGCGGTGCAAGATATTTTCTTTTTGTCAACCTCTCCTCCCCAAAGGGAAGAGTCAAGTTCAATGAAATATGACAAAGTGCTTGGAGATCTGAGGAGCAAATTATACCAATTCAAAGCATTTCATGTAAGTTAAAGGTGGTTTTATGCCCTTCAAAAAGAGTATCAACGTTCCCCTTTTATAGGTTTGTGCTTTGAAACAGTAGAGAAAGTGAAACCTTATAATTTAATCTTTTCTGATTCAGGGGACACTTGCAAAGATTTGGAGAATAATAATATGATGCCTTCCACTCTGAACTCTTACGTTATGTACCCCCCAGGGATTTCCTAAAATAAGACTAAGGCTACTGAGAAGAATATTGCTTTCTAAATGAAGCCAATACTTCGTGACAATTCTTCATTAACAAAATTCACAATTTAGGGACACCTACTGAGTAGTGAGTGCAATGTATTGACAACTTGAGCAGTTACTGAAAATCTATAAACCTGGAGCAGTTATCCCGGCCAGGGTGAAGTGCATTTTTAAAAACACTTTTTGCTAATACTCCCCAAGAGGGAAAGTAATAAATAGCTCCATCTTCCGTGCTTCTATTTCTGTCACATTAATCTTAGAGCTCAGTATTATTGTAATCTTTCTTTTATATATGGTAAATGCAGTCCTGAAATCTTTGGCGACTCTTATTGAAATGCTCTCTTGGAGCACAGGGGTACCAATTGTAGCATCTGCATTCTAAAATAAAGTACGTTTTATGTAAGTGTAAAATATGTTTCATCTCCGAAGTAACTTGAGAGTCTATTAAATATAAGAGCCTTCACCATTGCAGCAATCACATTTAAGAAGATTAGAAGGAAACAAAAGACTTCCAACCACAAAGACTAACTGCTCAGTGCTTGCTTTCCTCTTTTCTTTTAATCCCTTGTGTTACATTATTGAACAGGTCTCTTGGCTCCAGACTATTCATCCTGATCACAGGTCCTCCCGTTACCTGACACATGCCTGCTTCTTGCAAACCAGATCCCAAATGCCAGGCTTCTGAGTGCCTAAAGGGCAATTACAAAGAGGATTGCTCAGATGTAAGCAGGCTTCTTGTCTTTTGGTAACCGCCTCCATGATTTGAGGATTCCACAGAAGCTCCGGTTTCCCTAAACTAAAGGCAACTTTTCACCTGGTAGTCCTTGACCTTCTTTGGACTCTAGACCTTTGGAGTCTCAAATATAAGTCATCTACCCTCTCTCCAGGGAAAAGAAAAGCACATACACATAGACTATTGCATACAATTTCTAGGATATAGTAGTGGATATTTAAAAATTCTGTTTCTGTTTATCTCACCAGAGGTTTGTGATGAAAACGTAAAATGGATTTCAGCCTGTCTATGAGATTTTTAGTACAAAAGATGCTCTCCCCCTCATTTGTCAGGGTAGGAAATACTAGCTTCTGAAACAGACAAATCCTGAAATCTTAGAGGTGTAACACAATATTTTGTGTGTGTCTTTGCTTTGTTTTCTCTCACCAGGTCTGATGTAGAATCAGCCGTCTGCTGGACTGTGTGGCTGTAAGATCACGACAATGAAGGGAAGGAGAGATGGTGATGGCAGACCACACATGAAATTAATCACCTCAGGCCATGAGTGTTAATATCAGTATTGTTTATCAAAGTAGTCACATGTTTCAAACCCATCTGTGGTAGAACCTAGACAATGATAGAGTGACTGAATGTTTGGTGTACATTTTCATATTTGGTGTCCGATAATGTTATGTCTGGTGTCTGATCTTCTTATTATATTTGGTGTCTATTATCTCTCTGTGCTCTAACTTTTCTCAGAGACAGAAAGACAGTGAAAGAAAGGAAGTCGAGAGAAACCAAGGCCACACTACTATTCAGAGTTTAGATATGGAGTTAATTTTTTCCTCAAAGATGAAAAATCAAAATACAACTTTTTACTGGTTCAGAGTATCCACTCAGACCAACGTTCTGGTTTCTTAGAACGTTCACCTAAGTAGGAGAAAATACCTGAGCTTGTCATTATTAGAATCTCCCCTCTTCTGCCTGGATCTTACGATAAAATAATACACAGTCATATGCCACTTAACAACAGGGATATGTTGTGGTAAATGAGTTGTCAGGCAATTTTGTCATGGTGCAAACATCATAGAGTGTACTTACACAAACATAGATGGTATAGCCTACCACATACCTAGGCTATATGGTACTAATGTTGTGGGACCACCATCATAGATGCAGTTCATCATTGTCCAAAACATCGTTATGTGGCACATGACTGCATTGAGAGACAAGCCCCGCATCCCAAATACACACACAAGCTGGCATTGATACCGTCTGTATAGTACCTCAAGTCCCAACTTTAACCTCTGGCTTTCTCATAGAGGGATAGATGAGAACCTGCATATCTGAGCTATGTTCAAGGAAGAACCATTGATCTTCCGTCAACTATAAGCCACACCTACATTGAGGAGAAGAATTTCAGGTCCAGAGAGATATTGTGGAGGCATCAAAATCAGTTATTGGTCTTTCTATCTTATCTTTCATGCTTTCATATTCACTAAATGTGCTTCTATTTTTTCAGTAGTGCCTTGTGGTGAATATAACAATTCAATTTTACTGTGCAGGTAAGCTTAAGGTAATGGAAAGAGATCATCATTAAATGAAGTTAATTCATAAAGCAAATGTGACACTCTCTGAAGCCTACTGATGATTCTGTATTAGAACCATTCATTTATTAACTATCTTCTGATTTCACTGTAATTTTTCTCTTGCATCAATAACATAACATCTTAGATGTCTTTAACTCATTTATTCATGCAACAAATGTTTATGAAGCCCCTACTATGTGCCAATGAATTCTTCCAGCATGTAAAACAGTGTTAAGAAATTTCTTCTCTATTTTCCCTGAAGAAATGAGGAAAAAAGGACGTGAAAACAGGACTTAAATCTCAGAATACTTATTTAAAGTGATTTCACTGACAAAATAAATAGAAATCCAGAATTATGCAATTCATAAGTCTGTATCTCTGAGGCTGGATGCCTGGGTGTTATATTGCACAGACTCCCATGTCTCTGGGTTCTGAATTCAATTTACATCTACCAATAAGATGCACTTGTGCAAGACATGGAAGATGTAAGAGGGACAGTGGGCATCCTCCTCCAGCCCTGGAAGCTGATGTGAGCAGACGTGAGCATCTGCATGTCTGTCTGGACTCCATGGCCTCTGACAGTTGCCACCTTTGGGGCTGAGGGACTCTGATTCCTTTGTACTTTCCTCTAACTTTTTTTTTTGACGTCCCAGTGGCAGCAGCACTTTCCTGACCTTCCGAATGCAGTTTACACGGTGTGACCTAAAAACTTAGTGGCAGTATTTCCCACTATCTTCTATTCTTGCCGACTTTGCAAAAATTTTGTCAGCACCTACTTTCAAGTGTGAAATCTTTCTGTTTGAAATATTTAGAACTTTTTTTCTGCTCTAAAATCTACTGATACAGTGATTCTTTTCCTTTGCAAAACAGTTCCTCATTTTAAAATAGGATTTACTGAAGAAGCTATGGGTCCTGCAAACCTCAGTTCCCTGGGTTTTTAATTTGTATTAAATGAAATAAGGATCCTCTTGCCAAATGTACTGGAAAATTCTGCATTATATATCTATCTCTTGAGAATCACATAGAACATTATGGATAAATTTATTCTATACACTAGCACGTGGAAGTGTCTAAGAGGTCCCGCAATTAAATAACCACATTGAACTATGTTTTTAACAAAGCCTTATTTCCCACACTCACCTGATCAAGAGAATTTTTTTTTTTACCTTTATGGAGTATCTTCAGAACTATGCTTTAATAACTATGGTGTGGTAAGTGGCATACTATACCAATTCTGGGAGGACTACATTTTTGTAATAAGTTATGCTCTTCTTTATGGAATAAAATTAAGCACATGGGTTTTTCCAGGATATCCATACTGCAAAATGTAACTTATTACTATTGTGAGAATTGGTATGGGGTATCCAGAAGAGTATTCAGTCAATAGACTTTTACGTTTTAAATAGATGTTACAAAAAGCTGTAAAATTTTTTCATCTAGAAGTTTTTTAAGATACGCTCATTGCCAATTTGTCTGTTGCTTGTGTACCCAATTTATGACAGTAAGAGTGTTCTTATTATTAATTAGAGCTGTGTATTAGTCTGCTAGGGCTGCCATGACAAAATATCATAGATTGGGTAGCTTAAACAACAGAGATTTATTTTCTCACAGTTTTAGAGACTGGGAAGTTCACGATCAAGGTTCTGTTGGGTTCACTTTCTGGTAAGGGCTCTCATCCTGGCTTATGGACGCACTTGCCTCTGAGCGCACATGCCGAGTCAGGTGTGGGGGGGAATCTCTCTTCTTCTTATGAGGCCATCGATCCTATCAGATTTGGGCCCACCCTTATCACCTCATCTAACCTTAATTCCTTCCTAAAGGCCCTGTCTCCTAACACAGTCACATTAGGGGTTAGGATTTCAACATATGAATTTAGGGGGTGACTCAGTTCAGTCCATAGCAAGCTGATATTCAACTGATATTAGCAGTAGGGCCATATAAACTCTTCACAGCCAGTAACTGTTCTGATTCATCAGAAAATGCTGTATCCATTTTGAAATATTTTGACTATTATCAATTATAGCTAAGATATTGGAATCATTATGCCTACTTCTTTTTTTGAGGTAAAATTTGATAGGATTATAGGGTCTTAAAGTTATTAATGGGCATTTTCTACTGAATTATCAAACTTGTACAACTAAACTAGCTCAGGGACATTGGCTTCAAATTTCAAGTATGTTCACAATTTTTGAAGTTGTTAGATAAGTGATCTCCAGATAAAAGAATTAGACATGTCGTGATATAATTTCAGTTACCTCCAACACTTCTAGAATTCCCAGTTTTCTTACCAACATCTTTATGCAGCCACGTTAATTTTTGTTTGAAGTTGTGCATGTCGAACCACTGGTCCGTCTTATAAATAAAATATTGTCCCAAAGGAATCCTCTTTTGTACATCCCAGATCCCCATGTATTCAGTCTTTAATCCAGCTAAGATTATTTCTGGAATATCTCTTGATAACTTCCAATTTTATCACCCCCATTGTTGCTACCTCAGACCATATACTACTATCTCCGCCTCCAATTCTTGACAGCCTGCCACCTATTTCCCTGACTCCTCTCTCACGTCTTATCCATTCCTTCTTCACACAACATCTGCAGTGATCTTTCGAAAGTTCAATGGTGCTTTTCTTAAACTCTTTCATGTCTTCGTAACATTTGCAGGACAAAGCCTAAACTCCTCATAGCAACAAAGATTTTTTACGATTTGGGCCCCGTTTACCTTTCCAGCCCTATCTCTTTCCATCTCTCCCTCCACTCTGTTAAATCCAACCCTATAAAGCTAACCCTCCACTCTTGAAAGGTCTCTTCACAATCTTACCTCTGGACCTTCGCAGACTGAAACACTCTCATCATTTTCTCTTTGCCAGGTTAGCTTATTCTTTCTTGGACTTTGACTTAGAAATCCCCTCTTTCCAGGATCTTCTCTCACAAACACTTCCAGAAAATAGAGTTGGGGACCTTTCATATATTCTGGTGGCGACCCATGCTGAACCCTAGCATAACATATTTCACAGGTGTTAGCTATTTTCTGATTTCCTGTCCATTAGTTGCAGTGTTCCTGGAAACTATAGGTCATTATGGTGTCCTTTCTGCCTAGCAGAGTGTCTTAGTACATAGCAGATATTCAATAAATCTATGTTAAGTAAATGAATATAATTATTAGAAAAGAAGGATTGTTTTGCTTCCAACAATATTTCTGTATGCACCTCCTCATGCAGTATTATACTAGACACCAACAAAACTCATATTTTCAAAATGCACATTAAAAATACCTTTATCTTCTAAATTTAGATACTAAATGCCTAGGTGAGAGGGACAATGTTTATTTATTTCCTACTTTTATAGCACCTTAAACAAATAGGCGTGTAATTGCTTTGGATGGTGGTAGTGATGGTGATAGAGATGAAAAGACAGTGCTGTGCTAATGATCAGAGATTGAGGCTAGTATTATGAAAGGCCTGAGTTGCACTTCTAATTGTGACTTATAACCCTTGGATGATTCAGAGAAGGTGATTCACTCTGAGACCAACACACTTGCACTCACGGAACCCATTATTTCATAAGTCTTTGTTCAAAAGGACAACGTATCTCCAATGTGCCTTTTTGTTTTTTCTTGAAAATCTTCCTGTTTTTCCTTGAGGTGTACGTAAGGAAACTTTTTGCCAAGAATATATCCTAATTGGGGTGCTTTCAAATTGTAGGAACAAACCACATCCTGCTTCCTAACACCTCCTGAACATTTTACAATTTACATTAATTAGACAAACTGGGTGGTGTTCTAACAGGTACATTAATCTGCCTCTTCCTTGGAGTGAATCAAGTAATTAAGATTAAGGCTATTGTCAGAATAGGAAAAGAACTCTTCCCCACGCTGAATTACATCTCTGTTTGTGATTAACCTTCTTCCCAACAGGTTTTTACAAAACAAAGGAAATGGGCCTCTGAACAAGAGTGCATGTTTTCCATCCTCTGCTGATTGGGAGCCTCTACTGGGACAAGTATTATACAGCGTTATCTGTTGTTCAGAGTTAGAGAGTAAAAAAAGTGACAATCCTATTAACAAGAAAGGCAAAGTCAGAGATTTTTCTATTGGGAGGTTCATATTAAGCAATTCCAGGCATGCAACCATTTTTAAATTATTTCGCAAAGGCAGCCTGAGTGTATTATACTTACGATTATAATCTTTCTGTGTCTATTACCAAATGTACTTGTTCATCACCTTTTGTCACTTTTTTTTACCAGGAAGGAAATTCAGGACAAAAATTCAGGACTTTAACGTCAACTAAAACTAAAATTTCCATTAAAATTTAAAAACCAGTTGTTCAAAACCGAAACAAATCTCAGGACTCTAGCCAGTGCCAAGGGTGCTGATCTCAGCGACAGACGGACATGTTGGTAAAGAATTAAGACTTTGGAGTAAATGTAGGATGACAATATAAGCTCCGTTACTAACCAGTTGCGTAACCTTGATTAACCTCTCTGAGTCTCCATTTCCTCTTCTGCAAAAGGAATGAAAACAATTGTACCCCCTTCCTAAGACTTTGTGAGGACTGAGCTAATTAACATGAGATAGTGTTGTGAGAATTGAGATAATGAAATGAGTTAATGAACTCTGTGTCTCACATTGTGTAAGCATTCAACAACATTTTGATACTATCATTGTTACCTGACAACATTTGTCTCCTCTATGTGTGTTTATAGTGTGGTATGGTTCACTAAACAGACTAAATCCTATCGTTAGGACCACTGTATTCTTTCTAATATATTTAAAGAAGTTTAATGTCACCCTTCTGGAAATGAGTGTTTAGGGTTATGCTGCTTCAGAACATCAATAAATCCTGATTCGACCGAGTGACACGTGGAGAAAGGAAGTACTTAAGCGCCACCTGGTGGCGTCTTCTGGACTTTTGCTCCTGCTGTCTCTGCTACCAATACTTTCACAAGTCCCATAAAGCTCATGCAAAATGAAGTCTTGGCCCATTAAGCTAATTAAGCACTACTCGACGCCATGGTGTGTATGACCCAATCTAAGAATTTTCACGATCCAAAAATGAGGCTAAATTTAGAGTAATGTCTCCCCTTTAACTGTGAATTTAGTCACGGCAAACCTCTTATTAGGATGATTTTAGATTATATGATTTCTGGGGTAGGCACTCCAAACTTAACTTATAAATTGAATGTTCTCAGAGTCTAAAACACTTATTCACCGTTCTTTAAAATTTAAATAAAATTTTTTCTCTAACACCTACACTCTCCACCAAACTGTGAATTTGACTTTCTCACCAGCGTTTGTCCTAAACCAAAGCACAGCAGGGTATGGAGTGGTTAACATTGTTTCTTTTTTCTCACTCTCCCCTTAGCTTTCTAGATTCTGTATATGTAATAGCTCTTTTCTAGTGCTGCAAGCCAGCTGTGACATAGTGACAAGATGCAGCCAAGTGGATCGATAATAATAATAATCCAGCCACCACATAGACAGGAGCCATAAGTTTCATTGACTTTAGTGGGCAATTTGTGCACTTTATGCAAGGTGGCCACATATGTCTGGGACTAGCAGAGAAAAGACGGCAGTATATCCATTAATGAAGGTGGTGGCAGCCAATTAGTAGAATTAGAATAACCTTGTCCAAAGATTCATATTTCCAAATGTAGTAAAAGCATTGCCATTGGATGTGTTGTTCTTTAAATGGGAAATTCTGACCACAAATAGATAGCTCTCCCATGGCCCAATTGAGTCACCTCCTTAAGTTTGACTGTTTTTTATAAGTCGGATGAGTTTAATTACAGTCTTTTAGCACCTACGGAAGAATCTGGCTAGTTCTTATATTGAGAAGGTGTATGAGTACTTAAGAATAATGTTCTGGGGTTTCACTAAGGTAAGTCTGCCATCATGGCTCATGATGTCTCCTATCCATTCCCTCCTCTCTATTCCCAAGGCTACTACCCTGGTTTAGACTCTTTTCAAGAGTCACTAAATGGGTGTCCAAGTCTCAAATCTCTATCCCTCAGATCTATCTCACGTAGTGTGGCCAAAACAGTCTTCTTGTCTTCTTGTATTGCCATCTTCCCACTCAAAATGGCCATTGTCTAAAAACAAAGTCCAATGCTTATGTACATGTACTCATACATAAATATATATGTATATGTCTGTGTATTTCTTTGAATTCATTTCAAATGTTTTTATTAGAACAGGTTGACCTTTTGTCATCAATACTTTCTCCTACTGGTAGGGTATTACTATACATACACATATATACATATAAATGCATGATATAAAAAATATCTAAATCCTTCTTCTGGCGTTCAAGGTCTGCCATCACTCTGTCCTATCTATATTATCACCTTTGCTATTATCCCAGTGTCCCCTTTCCTATCTTCAAATCCTCAAACTCATGCAATCATTATTCCCAGACTAATATGTGCTGCCAATGGAAAAAGTTAGGCTTTGAGCCAGACAGACTTGGGTTTAAACAATTCACCAGCTATTACAATGAGCCATTTTAAGGAAACTATTCACAGTCTCTGAACTGTGGTCTCCTCATTAGTAAATAGGAACAGCAATATGTTTCTCCCAGGGTGGTTTGGAAGACTGAATGAAATAAAGTGTTTAGAAGGGGCTCATAGTTAGTATTCATGTTAGTCCTTTCTCTTCCCACTTTATCTACAGCTAGGAGCATTTTATCTTGTTATCTATATCTTTTTAAGGACATTAAACATGTTCTATATAGCAGCAAAGTTTGTTTCTACTGTACATTTCACAAACTCCAGGTCAGATATGGAAAGAGTTGGCACATCTATTGCTGCATGCCATTCAGCACCGTACCAATGCGAGCCCTGAGACTTTCATAGTTTAACTCCTTTCCCCAGAGCTCAATGAGATCTCAGAACACTGCAAAATGCTTGGGATGAATGTGCTCTAACTTTCTTCATAAAAACCTGGGGAAATGTAGACATAGACTAGGTATGGTTAGCTGGTATCAGAATCGGGGCTGGAACAGAAGCTACCCAGCTTCCTACCTTCACTCTACCAGAGGGCACTGCTGCACTGCTGCACACACATTCCTGGGAGGCCCAAGCCCTGCCACGGAGGAATTAAACAGCAGTAAAGTATGCAAATCAATAAGCTAAAATAGGGACATGTGTTGACGGGGAAGGCAGAAGGCTGAGGAAAACATCACCTCAGGTTGATAAGTGAATTGCCTTCAGATCAGAAAATGTCCCTCTACATATAAGGAAGTCCTTCCCCTCAACTCTTACATTGATTCCTTGAGACTGTGATCAATTTTGTGGCCATTTAAAGCGCAAGCACTATTATGAGCAACCAAGGGCTTGAGTCTGAGTGATGCTGAAAGATTCTCACTATAGTTTCAGGAAAACATTCAGAACAAAGGCCCAGTCTCCAAACTGGTGGCTTAAAAGTCAACAAATTAGTTATCTGCTACCCCTCTGCCAACAGCTGTACATATCGATAGGGGGGAAATGGCAGCTCCTCAATGCATGCAATAGGGAGCTGCCAGCTAGTAAAATAATGGCCTTTTTTGTGATTGGTTTGTACCTTGACAAACGAATTGGTTCTCTAACACAAATTCACAAAAAATTACCTTGTACTTGTCTAAAAAGGCAAATTTCAAGATAATATGCCCAGATCCTAATTCTGTGTAGCCAAGGAGCCTTTGGGAAATATTATTCTAAAGCTGTAGATCTCAATCTTGCATGTACGTTGTATCACTGGGGGACATTTTATATATGCATCTACTTGTATATGTATATGTGTGTGTTTATAAACATATGTGTGTGTGTGTGTGTGTGTGTATTCCCAAAGACAAAAAGTTGGTGATCTGGGCTTCATTAGCGACTTTTCACAAGTCTTCTTTTGTAGAAGAGCTTCAGAAATTAGTCTGATTATTGGAAATTGTGATATGCCTAATAGAAACATATTGAAAGCAAAATGATGGAGTAGACAATACTTCCCCAAAATAGTTTGCCATCTATTCACATGTATAAATATGTATGTGTATGACTTCCATCCTACAATAAGTTTGAATGGACCTCCCTTAAAAAATAGTGACCAAAATGTATGAAAGGTAATAGAGTGAATATTATAGTTGCTATCAAACATAGAAGAAATCAACATAAATTACAGTTATAATAATAAATAAGAAAGAATTTTCCAGCAGTGAAATGAGTTACATACATAGAATGGTTAAAAAGGGAAGCTCATTATTTAAAACCAAGCAATATGGAGAATTAATTGGGCACAAATTTTGTTGAATTTATTGATAGACATAAGTTCAAAGCCTCTTGTTTGTGGTAGAAACATCAGCTAAGGAATTGAATATAAGTTGGGAATTGAAGAAAGGTGTCATCTAGACAAGGATTTCTCAACCTCAGCACTATTGACATTCTAGCTCGACCTTCCTTTGTTAGAGGAGGCTTGCCTGTGCACTGAAGGATGTTAAGAGCATCCATGGTCTCTACACGTTAGATCCCAGTAGCACCACATTCCTTCAGTTTTAACAACCAAAAATATCTCCATATGGGGGGCAAATGTGCCATGGGGGGGGCAAAATCACCCTGACTGAGAACCACTGGTCTAGGCAGATGGATGTCATATAGGTGGCATTGAAGCCAGAGAGAAGGTTAAGCACATAAAGAACTGAATTGTGAGATATAAAAGAATCTATAGAGAATGCATGGCAGGGGGTAGGGGAAGTGAAAGAAGTTTGGTGTAAGAGGTAGGAGAGAGACCAAGAAAACATTTTTTTTTAAAGTAAAAGAGTTTCAGAAAGGAGTCATTTACTCTAAAGAGAAGAAATAATTTAAGGATAGAAAAGTATCCATTTGATGTGAGAAATAAAAGATCATTATAGATCTTCCTCGACTTAGGATGGGGTTACGTCCTGATAAACTCATCGTAAGTTGAAAATATTGTAAGTCGAAAATGCATTCAATTCACCTAACCTACTAAACATCATAGCTTAACCTAGCCTGCCCTGAATGTGCCCAGAACACTTATATTAGCCTACAGTTGGGCAAAATCATCTAACATAAAACCTATTTTATAATAAAGTATTGACTATCTCATGTAATCTATTGAATATTATACTTAAAGTGAACAAAAGAAAGGTCACCCGGGGACAGAATGGGTGTAAGTGTATTGGTTGTTTGCCCTTGTGATCGCGGGGTAGACTGGGAGCTGTGGCTTGCTATGCTGCCCGGTATCTCGAGAGAGGATCGTACTGTGTGTCACTAGACAGGAAAAGATCGAAATTTGAAATTTGAAGTGCAGTTTCCACTAAATGCCTATTGTGTCCCACCATCCTAAAGTCCAAAAATTGTAAGCTGAACTATCGTAAAGTTGGGAACCATCTGTATTAACTCAATGAGGCCAGTTTTAGCTGATTGATCAAGGCAGAAATCAATTGCAATAAAGGCAGAGGACATTGATTAATTCTTCAAAAATTTGGGGTATGAGAAGAGTAGAAAGGGAGATAATTAGATAGGTACTTGGAGAAGAAAAATTTTATATATTTTTACTTATGTATTTTTTCTGATAAGAGAGACAAGAATGTTGTAGGTTAAAAAGAAAAGGAGTGGGTATAATGGGAGAGGCTGAGAAAACTGCATTGAGAGACTCACAGGAACAACACTAGCGTTATTCTTTTAAATCTTAGTATACAAAATGACTGTAACCAGACTGAGAAGCGGACGTCTGGGTTATGGTGCTGATTTTACTATGAACTGACAGCATGACAGGTGTCCTTATTTAAAAGACTCCGTTTTTGAACACGTGAAAAATGAAGCATTTAGAAAATGAAGGAACATTAAGAAGTTAAGGTCAAAAGAAAATGTCAAATCTGTGAAAGGAAAGGACAATGCTTAGAGACAGCAGGAGTGGATGCTGGGGGCAAGGAGTAATATTAAACCAAAACCAATCAGCCCAATTACAGCCCAACATGTCACCCCTTCATGGATTTTTTTTTGAAGACATTTGGATCTTTTTTGCCTTGAGAATTATAACCTGTGCAATAGCATACCTTTTCTTGGGAAATTAAATGAGATTAAAAAAAAGAAAGCTACAGAGATCCGAGACATGCTGTTACTCTTTTACAACAATGATCAATTTTAGACAGCTTTCCTTGGCCTCTAGTTCATCATTCTTCCATCCTCAAGCATATTTTGGGAACATTTTATTTTCCTGAAAAGAAAGAAAGAATTACTCCTCAAATTATGTGTGTTTTTGGAGTTCTGAGAGCTATATCCTTCCAAAACACTAGAGGAGCAAGTAATCACATAAATTCTGCAACTCTGTTTTTCTCCTCTTTAAAATGAGAAAGTCTGACAACATGGTCTCTGAAGTCCCTTTAGTGTTGAAAACTGAATTTATTATTATTCTAACACGTCCTGGGAACCCCGGCACTTTTGCTCCGACTTAAAGTAAAATTTGGTGGCTGAAGTTATGGTAAGGCTGTGTGTGTGTCTGTGTGAATGTGTGTGTGTAATTAGGCATTTTAGTTAAGTCAGGCAATTTAAGAATATTAACTCTTTAAACCATAAAATCATTATCTAGTGCCCTGAGGCAGCAGTTTACTAAATGGCATTCTAAGTAGCCTGGAAAATTTAACAGAGCCTCTGAAAAATGACCAAAGGCTTTGGACTGGAAACTGTCCTTAAATTGTCCAGCATAAAACCATGTTGGCACAAAGATGGTAGCTATTAACAAAATTTTATATATAATGTATATGTAGCCACAAACATTTTGATGATTTATTCCCAACAAATGTATATTTGCTGACAGGGAAGCGCAATCTTCAGAGGAAATGGCTCTGTAATGTATGATTTGATATGTCTTCCATATCAAGCCGTCATTAAAGACCCAAGAATTCATCTACATAAATCAATCAAATAAATGGCCATTCACTCAAAAGAAGGATTTTATCAGCAAAAGAAAGACAAACAATAATGTCAGAATGTACAATAATAGTGAAATACCATCTCTCAGAAGGAGCCAAGGTTTTGCCTTAATTGATATTTCATAGAAAATCTCAACAAAAGGACAAAAATAAGAACATTACCTGTGTAATCACTTTGTTATAATGAGAAATGTGCTCCATCTTAATATTCACATAACAGAGGAAGAAGGTAAAGCTTTATAAGATAACTCATTATAAAATGTGTATTGATCAATAAAAGATACATTACTTTAAAGTGAAGAGGTCTTTGAAGAAGGAGTGTGAGGGTCAGATTTTCATCTTATATCTGCTACTTATTAGCTTTAAACCTCTTCCTCCACCCTCATCTTTGGTCGTATCCCCACATTTCCTTTGCATGTACTGGCCATTCAATTTTTGATGAGTATCCTCTTCTCCAGCACCAGGGATAAACTTTGACTAAAATGAGATCCATTAGTTTTGGGATAACCTCCAATTCATGGCCACAGGGATTGGTTTGTGTAATCCAGGCACCAACCAAGCACTACATAGTATTCCATGGCGTTCAAGTTTGGTTCAGAGATAGTTCAGTGAGCCAGAAGCTCAGTACTCCTAGTCAGTGGATGCAAATCAGACAGCAGGTGGCCTCACTTCTGCTGGTAGCCATCTTGTGAATATGGGCAGAATATCAAACCAATATATGGAGAAAGACAGACACACAGCAATCACAGAAAAGTCAAGCTCTTATTAAACCAGGGGTTATCTTGGCCTACCACTGAGCTTTATGAACAAATTAATCCTTTTTATTGTTTAAACCAAAATATAATGGATTATATTTTGTTTGCTGTCAAATGCATCCTTAACTATTACATAGACCCAGGTCAAGTCTTAATTTCATTGACTTAAGCTTTAATTTATTCATATGGCAAATGAGGATACAAATCTATGTCTATATTAAAGATATTACATGAATGTAAAAGCAGACGTGTGAAAATACATTGTGAAATATTGTAATGCTTTTAAGTTACTACTATGCAAAAGAAAACAATTACATTTTTCTTCTGGGAATCAAAAGTTACTCTCAGGTGACATTTTGTTACAAAAGTTTTTTTAGATTTTTTACTCTCCTTAGTCATACTGGTTCCTCTTGCCAGATGTGTAGTCCACAAAGTGAGGTGTAAAATCGAGTTATTGGGCATAAAAATTGAATTTTCTCTAGTACATTCCACTGAGGGCTGTGAGAAGAGGCCGTCTCTTGATCTACATTCACTCTGAATAAGTTTTACATCAAAGAAAATCCTAAAACATACTAGGAGTGGCTAAGAACAATTTTGTCACTCCACACGGCTCTGAATTACAGCATTCCTGTAAAAGTTGTTCCACCTTTCATGGAGTATATGTACTGCTTTTCATTTTTATTAAAAGATGTTAAATTGTTCATATAATAGAGATATCTTTGAATCTCTACATATCAGCATACTTAATGTAACAATAAACACCAAAACTCTCATTTTTATTAATTATCCTTAAGAATCCATAAACTCATACACAGTTTGGAGAAACATGCATATACTTAGAATTCCTTAAGTGTGTTTGTTGTAGATTCTCTCAAATCTTCACTTCCCCTCCTCCAAAAATGGAATTATACATCCAATCCTTGCCCTGTAACTTTGCAACATCCCTTCCCCCCTTGATCCTGGATATAGCTTTGTGACTTGATTTGACCAGTGTTAAGTTGGTAGATGTGACTCAGTAGAGGCTTGAAATGCCTGTGTGATTGGGCTTTTCCTCCTTTACCTCTGTCTCTGTGAGGAGAACATGCTAAGCTATCCCTCTGGGAGTAAGAGAGACACACAAATGAAAGCAAAATCACCCAGCCAAGCCCAGGATAGACCTGCGGAGCTATCCAGCCAAGCCACGCAGACCAGCCAACCCAAAAGCAACTAAGAGATGCATAAGAAATAATAAATGATTATTTCTTTAAGCTAATAAATTTGAGGTGATTTGCTATGCAGCATTCTATGGCAATAGCAAATTGATACAGCTCTGTGTGTGTGTACGTATGTGTGCTGGACACCGTGAACTGTATTAATACATATAATCCATTGTTCCTAGACCTCAATGAGCTAATACTCCAAAAAGGGAGATGGATGCAAATGATGACAATATATAGGAGGATGTCGTAGCTTTCTAAAGACCTTGAAAGCCAAGACTGATTTCTTCACCATTGTGTCTTTAGTATCCAGTACATATTTTGGGCTGCATGATTCCAGTTGGGCATCACTTGTCATGAAAGGGATAAGTGATATAGTCTACAACCAAATGGCCTTGTTACTAGTTGGTCATGACTAACTGGAATGGAATCCAGGGGGTAATCATTACTTCACTTCTTTTCTTCAGATTCAATCCTAATACTCAAAAGCAAACTCTGTCTTCAGGATGGTAGAAATCCAGTATGGTTTCTTTAGCTTATTCAGTTCACACCCATCCTCCCTTAAAATGACTATCTCTGCGGGCCAAGAAAAAATATTTTTTTGTGAGACAAGCAATTTTATGCTGTCATAATCTCTCTTCTTCCATAAAATCTTTCATTTCTTTGCAACCCCTTAGCTGCCCTCATGTTGAAGATTCTAAAGGTTAATTGAAATTTTAATATTGAGATTAACCTCTTGCTGGCATTTGTCCTTACTAGACTGAAAGAGTATCTGTTTTCATCTGATTGCAAAAAATATAAATCAATATTAAAGACACATTCTGTTATGTCATCAAATGTCAGCTATAAGAAAATGATGTGGATGGGGAAGAGTAAATATTAATATACACATAAGTAAAATCATAAACATTAGTGTAGAATTATGATAGATAGTATATCTCTATTTTTCAATCAGTCTGATATATTTTTTTCATGGCCAAGTTTCCAAATATCCCTGAACTATGTCCAGTATAAACATGGCAAAAACACATTCTGGTCAATTGTCCAAGGTGAATGCCCAGGTAGAAATTTCTATTTCAAGAATGACTCACGCATAAAAGGTGTGTTAGAGTTTTCTAGCAAAACAAAAGCAATAAGGTGTATGTGTATATAAAACAGAGAGAGATTTATTTTAAGAAATTGACTCATGATTGTGGAGGCTGACAAGTCCAAAATCTACAGAGTAAGCTGGCAGATGGACATCCAGTGAAGAGCTAATGTTGGAGCTAGGGCCCACAGGCAGTCTTCTGGTAGAATTCCCTCTTTCTCTCGGGAGGTCTGGGTTTTTTTTTCCTATTAAGGCCATCAACTGATTGAATGAAGCCCACCTATGTTATGTAAAGTAATCCGCTTTACTCAAAGTCTACTGATTTAAATCTTAATGTCATCTAAAAAATGCCTTCACAGTAACATCCTGACTAGTGTTTGACCAAGTATCTGGGTACCATGGTCCAGTAAGGTGACATAAAATTAACCATCACAGAAGCATAGATTATGGATAGGAAAGAGCAAACTTTATTTTCTTCAAAATGTAAAGAATTAGATTTGTAGATTTTAGGTAATCCATAGTTAACCTAAAAATGTTTTTAATTCAAATGAAAAGAGAAGAAAATGAAAAGTATAATCATCTTCTAAACAATGCCAAAATCATGTAAAACCAAAGAGACTCAGGGGAAAAAAAAACACTAGGAAATAATTAGCAGTTTACTTTCTGGCTCATAGGCTTAAATTTTCTTTCATATTTGTGTAAACATTACCTAGGTGTTATTTGCCCCCTTGCCTTAACATTCCTAGACAGTGCCACTGTCATATAGAACAAAGCACTTGAAGTTTTCCTGCAGAAAACATGAATCTGAAATATCAGCAAGAATATCCCCCCCTCTTATTTTTGGTGAGGAAGATTGGCCCTGAGCTAACATCTGTTGCCAATCTTCCTCTTTTTGCTTGAGGAAGATTGTTGCTGAGCTAACATCCGTGCAAATCGTCTTCTATTTTGTATGTGGGATACTGCCACAGCATGGCTTGACAAGTGGTGTATAGGTCTGCACCTGGGATCCAAACCTGCAAACCCCGGGCCACCAAAGTAGAGTACGTGAACTTAACCACTACACCACTGGGCCATCCCTAGAAAATCATCTTTATTGTGATGTGTTATAGTCAAAGAAAAATATAAACTGCCTATCCTCAGTGGAATTTTCTTCCTGAAAAACACCAAAAGTCTATTACAAAGCTTGTCATAAAATCTCTCCCTCAGCCCTAGATTATCCCATAACTACCTAGTGATCCAACATGAGGTATGATGTTATTATAGAAAAGTCGCATCCTCTTGCAAAAAAGAAATCTCAGTAAGATCTAAAGAAATAATAGTGGTCTTATTCTACATTTGTCCTTTTTCTGGAAGATGAGGGCCATCTTAAACTCATCCAAGTTCTCAAATATAACCCAATTTGTCAAAGAATTTCCAATACTTCTAAGTGGAATGCAGCTTCTCTGGGTCACCCAAACGCTTCAGAATTATGCTTTTTTCAGAACCTCTTAATGAAAAGACTTATCCTGATGTTCTTTCACTATCTTATTATTCACTACTGTCACTTAGCAACATTTGCTATTACAGAAAGTTTTTGTCTGGTTAAAAAGGTAATTATCAATATTTACACATTTTTAACATTCTGACTTGTGTACTGTATTTAAGGGCTGGATAAAATGCTTGATTTTTTGTGTGTGTGTTTGAGGAAGATTGGCCCAGAGTTAACATCTGTAGCCAATTTTCTTCTTCTTTTTCCTTGAGGAATATTGTCACTGAGCTAACATCTGTGCCAGTCTTCCTCTGTTTCATATGGGATGCTGCCACAGCATGACTGATGAATAGTATGTGTGTAGGTCCGCCGCGCCTGGGATCCGAACCTGCGAACCCTGGGCTGCCAAAGCAGAGCACATAAAGTCAACCACTACACCACTGGGCGGGCCCCAAAATGCTTGAAATTTTTTAAAACATGGGTGGATATGATAAAGCAGATTTATTTTTCTCAAAATGGGGATCAAATACCGAGAACAGCAATAATTACAACCAACATTTATTAAGCAATTTACTCTGTGCCAGGCACTGTCAACTCCTGAAGGTGTGGGCTTTTTCTGTACTATCCAGCACAGTGCACCCAGTACCTAAAGAATTGTCTGGCTATAATAAGTGTTTAATAAATATTTATTGAATAGACAGGGACATTCCCTCACTCTATTCTCATACCAACTTCTGAGCTAGATCCATTATGTTCATCTTTAATGCGAAGTAACTGAAACATAGAAAGAATGAGACATGTGACCAAAGGCACATAATTAGTTGGTGACATTTGGGGGACTAGAACTCATGTCTGTCTGAATCCAAAGACTGCTCTCAATCTCTATGCCATACTACTTTTAAATTCTCAAAATTCACGAGAGACAATTTGAGTGTACTAAAAACTTATGAACTAGGTTATGTGGGTGGTCTTTTCTAGATACATTTTTGAAAACAATTATGTATTAGTCAGTATCTGGGTGCTAAAGGCAAACAATAAATGAGAACAAATCTTGTCATCATGGGCCCTATTGAATATAATTAAAATCATGTGGTTTAACCAGACACAAATGACAATTCCTATATGCTTCCACTTGTGTGACGTAGCTAGAACAGTCGAATTCATACAGCCAAGAACTAGAATAGAAGTTAACAGGGCTGGGGGGGTAGGCAGAATGGGGAGTTATTGTTGAATGGGTACAGAGTTCCATTTGGGATAATGAAAAAGTTCTAGAGATGGTTAGTGGTGATGCAACAACAATGAGAATGTACTTAACGCCACTAAAACATACGCTTAACATGGCTAGAGTGGTAAATTTTAAGTTACATTTTATCACAATAAAAAAAATTTTAAAACATAGTCATGGTTTAGAAGATATTGGACAAAAGCTGTATTTAAGAGAGATGTGCTTGTAAGACACTGGTTTTGGTTAAGAGAAAGTTTGGTGAGGTTAAAAAAAAGTCAGAATTACCAATACAAATTTGACAATTAAACTAAAATCCACTTTATACTTAAGATTATATATTTCACAGGGAACAAGGTCATTATTCTCATTTTCTCTAGGTCTTCTGTTCTCCACACTTTCCAGGGGTTCTTGAGCTTTTGGGGATCAGGAAAATCTTTAGAACCTACTGTCATTTATAGACCTCTTTCCACAAAACTTAAAAACACACATACATAACAGTTCTTTACAGGAATTTGCTGGGTTCAAAAACATCATGAGGCCCTAGCTAGTGCACCTGACCTAAATAATTAAAGACCATCTCCTAAGCCCTGCAATCTGATGCAGGATTTTTTTTTTTTCCCTAATGAATCATGTCTAAAAAAAAACGAGATGGGAAAACACACACTTTATTGTGGGGAAGGTAGAGTACACTATAACTCATTCAATAACTCAGTAGAGCAAGTCCCTATGAGAAAATCAAGCCGCCATGCCTTTGCCAACCTGCAACACTTGACATTTACAAGATTTCTACCTTTATCCTTGGCCTCTATATTGAAACTACTTATCATTCCAACCCTTTATGCTTTCTTTTTTGACCTTCCATGTGATGTTTACAGATTTTATCAATAGTATATTATTATACCTCAGAATTTTGGCATCTAAGTAGGGAACAGAGTCTTAAATCTAAAATCTCCAATAATAGAATTGCAGGCATCCACTGTAGATCCACTTGGAACATTCTCCAGTTTTTAATGTGTATATGATATGTGGGGAAGTTTTACCAGAACTGAGCTAAAACAATATGTATAACTTTCTAAAATAGACCAAACTGTACCTTCTCTAAAATAGGAGTTTGGGTTTCAACATTTAGGATTCATGATTTCAAGATGCAGAAGTCAGCTCTGGCTCTCCTATGTTGAGCTGAGGGGACAGACTGGAAGTTTTCAGACACAGTGACAGCAGGCAGCAGAAACAGTTTGAAAAACAGGCAATAACCAAAACACTTCAGAGGCCAGTGATGGGAACAACCTAGCTGGGAAAAGGATCACGGCACTATGCAACTTCTGGGAGGTTGTCACTTGAAATTTACTATAATCATTTGCTGGATGCCACCTTGGCTGGATAGCACTGGCACATGGCAACTCAAATAAATTCTCACCATCCCCCAGTCTACTTCATTTACTCAAGATTCAAAAACAGATTCTAGTTCTTTAGGAGTTAGATGTTTATAGGCAAGAAGAACTTAGGGAATGAGAAGTATTTCCTAAAATTGTATCCATCAACTTATATTTTTAATATTTGCCGTATCCAACTAGTACCTGTAATAAATGTTTTACTTATTTTTTTTAGAGGAAGATTTGCCCTGAGCTAACATCTATACCAGTCTTCCCCTACTTTGTATGTGAGTCACAGCCACAGCATGGCCACCCACAGGTCTGCCCCCAGGGAACCAAACCTGGGCTGCAAAAGCAGAGCATGCCAAACTTAAGCACTAGGCCACATGGCTGGCCCCTGCAATAAATGTTTTTAAAATGAAATTCATATGTGTCTTCCAACTTTTCCTGCTCCTAAGCAATCATAAATATGAAATCATGTATTTGGCATGCTAGCTGTATATCTATATTTTATGTAATTGTTATTAGCATAAATATAAAACCATAGTAATCAAAAGGGAACAATTTTTCACTTAAAAGCATTTCATACACCACCAGTAGTATATTACTGCATTTTGAAATACTGAGATAGATGACACTCAAAAAAATTAAAATCTGAGCATCTAAATCATTCTTCCTTAAAATGTTTAAACTCATTTCTCCTTTCTTATGGAGTTTACAGCATTCCGTTTGAATATTGCATTTCTATGGTTTAGGTTGGCTTCCCTAGAAGCAGAGCCTAAGTTGAGGATTCTGGTTCAAGAGACGTTTTAGGGAGTGGGGAGGGGAGGGGAGTTGCTCTTAGAAAACTGAGAATGAAGGAAGTAAATAACGGCAAGAGAGACTAGCTTCAGTCTAACTGCAACGGCAGGGGAGGAAAGCTAAGCAGCACAGTTAGTGACAGCTTGAGGCAAAGCCGTACCACTGAGTCATTGCCCCAGAGCACATTGGTGGGGGAGCACAGGGAGAGCAAAGACTACCAGCCAAGCTGCTGTGAATTATTATCACCCGACACTTAAAGAAGTATAGGTGATCCATCTGTGACACCCTCTGTGCCACAACACAGAAAAAGTTTAATAAATGCTGCTATAGTTTTTGCTGTCTTAAAACTCTCTATTACATTTATTTTTGAGCAAATTAGTAGAATTCTATTGCATGCGGATTCATGCCACAGCCCAATTTTTCAAAATGGATATAGATTCACTGCTATATAATCTTGACCATTAGCCAAGGAGATAGGCAGCACACTTAAAAAATAAGTTCCTGGTAATAAGTAATTCCAAATATCATGTTTTTACCATAAAAGCCTATAACACAGAGTAGAATGCGAAGTTTGTATGAATTTGTATTAAAACAAGAGAAATTTTGCTTGGGATTTGAGTTTGAGGTTATGCTCTCTGCAAATCTGAAGTATGTTTTATTCTCCTCTTCCACCAAGGGTTACTACAGAGGATGCTTTAAGTTAACAATCATTTATTGAGGGCTGAGGATATCCTGGGTACCATGCTAAGCTACTTACATACACGTCACCCCTTATTCATGCTCCCCCAAATCCTTAGAGTCCAATAGTCTTATGCCCTTTTAGAGATCAGCAAACGGATGTGTGACCATCTGTGGTAACTTGTCACAACTCTGGTAAAAGGCAAAATCAGAATTCAGACCTAGGAGAAGTCCAAGACAGAGGACACCTTCAAAACTATTATAATCTTTCATCCCCGCTCCTGTGCAGTATGGGCAGACACAGAAGTGGTCCTTTAAAAGGAAAGTCTGGAGCCAGAGAAACTTCATGGACTGCTCGGGTTTTATTTTATTTAGTAAATAGCAGAATAGTGTTGAGTTTAATAATGTGGGCTCTAGAGTCAGCTTGCCTGCGTTCAAATCCTAGGTCCTTCCACTTATTAAAAATAAACTAGGAGAATTAATTTAACTTTTGTGGACCCCAATTTTCTCCTTTGTAAAATGAGAATAGTAGAAAGCCTCAATGAATTGTTTCGAGGGCTTTATTGACTTATAAAAAGGGCTTGAAATAGCATGTGGCGTGTATAGTGATGTATAAATTTTAGCTATTATATGTTTTACATTTTGGCTCTCATTTCACAACTATAATTTTAGTGTGTTCCCAACATGGCTACTTCTATCAGCTGTGTAAAAACAATAGGCTCCTTTTCATTAATTTTGGTATTCACTGCCACTTTACTATCAATTAACTACATGCACAAAAGAGAAAATGTCAAACATGATTAAAGACCTTAACTTTATTCCAGGTCTCCCTCACTGCTGCTGACACTGAATAAGATATTTGACTTCCATACCCAAGTATAGGTCTTGTTTCCTGACAGAGGCATCATTCAGAAAATGTTTAAATTGAAGCTGATTTTGTAAAAGGTTATTTTAGGTGATTGCCTTTCTTAATACAAAGGAAAATCAAGATTTAGTTCCTTTTCACAAAGGACAAGAACCTATTTTAGAAATTGATATTATAGTGGTTACGGCAATGCTATAGAATGAATGTTTGTGTCCCTCTGAAATCCATATGCTGAAAGCTAATCCCCAATGTAATGGTATTAGGAGGTGGGGCCTTTGGGAGATGATTAGATCACGAGGGTGGAGCCTTCGTGAATGAGATTTGTGTTCTTATAAAAGAGATCCCAGAGAGCTCCCTCTCTCCACACAGTGAGAAGACGCCATCTACAGGCTGGGAGGCAGTCTCTCACCAGACGCTGAACCTGCAGTTGCCTTGATCTTAGACTTCTCAACCTCTTGAACTGTGAGAAATAAATTTCTGTTGCTTATAAGCCACTCAGCTTATGGTATTTTTTTCAAGGAAAGTAGAGAAGAGTTGGATGTATTTAGGTGGAGAAGAAACATGAGGATGAGACCAGAAAACATCTTCAAAAAAGAAGAATTCTCCTCTTTTTCAACAGTCAAAATGCAAAGAAATTTTCAGCCCCACTTGATTTCTAAGACAGTTCATTTTGCACAATGGGAAAAAAATCATGTTCCTTGCGCTCATTCTCTTGAATGCATGGTAAATTAACAGCAAAGTAATGATGAATATGGAAATTAATCAAAAGGAAAACTATAGTTTTCACACACATATTTCTAAGTGAATTAATGATTTCCCTTTATTACAGTAAATGTGTCAAGACAGTAAAATGTGAGGAATAATTAAAAATGTAAGATTAAATGTTGTTGAAACTTTGCCCAGCCTTATTAATGCAACACTGAGCTTAAGCATAAAACTGGAATAGCAATAGAAATTATAAGAAAGTGTTACAGCCAGAAATTTTCAAATAAGGGTCTATGAAAAAATGAGCTAAATGATAATTGCTTTAAAGGAGAAGTCAGGGGAAGACACATAAGCAATTTAATTTTAAACATGGCCATGAGGAGGAAATGTACACACAAAGAATCAAGTGTCACCGAGAAAAATAATCTTAGTCATAAGTCAAAGAGTGGCTTTGAAAGAGAGGATTCACTAGTCTAGTGGTTAGCTCTTGGAATAGTTCCATAAAGAAAGATGTGCACCAAGCTTTCTGCATGGGCAAAAGAATATGTCGTAAACCAGTCCACAGGCTTTGACTAACCGAACTGGTCATGTTGGTCAAATAGGATCATTTTGGAAAACTGTACCTACCTCTCCAAAATGGAAAAGAGAGTAGGGCTATCTAAAGAACTGATGGCTCAAAAATTCCTGTAGAAAATGTGTGCTTACATTCATTTTTTAAAAATGTATTTTAATCCCTGTATGAGCAAGGCACAATGCTAGAGCCCAGAGAATACAAAAATAGAAAACACATGGATTCTTCCCTTGAGGACTTCACGGCCTAGCACAGGGGTGAAGGGGCCCAGAGAAGGGAGGGGGCAGCTCTCCCTGGAAGCAGGAGAGTCTTTAGAGCTGAGGGTGTAGGATAAGCGTGAAGTTAAGTGGTTTCCAGGCAGAGAGACTAGTGCAGGCAAAGACACAGAGTCATGCTCCCTTAGGTTATTTCGGTAGCCTCCTAACTTTTCTCTATGCCCTCAGAATAATGGAATATATTCAGCATTGTGGTTTAAAAAAATGTTACTGTGATAAGGGATAAAGGGGCATATATATACTTGGTGACTGACAAATAATAATGTACAACTGAAATGTCACAATGTTATAAACTATTATGACCCCAATAAATTTTTTTAAAAGAAGGCTACCGTGGCAACAGTGCAGAGGGAGGGAGCAAATAGGAATGTCAGAGCTCATGCTTTAGAGACAGACATAACTGGATCCAAACCACAGCCTCCATTTAAAACTGTAAACCCTAAGCAATCTTCAGTTTGGTCATGTGAAAAGTGGGATGATAACATCTATGCCCATGGTTGCTTGCTGTAAGGTTTAAATGCAATAGTGTAAAAAGTCTCAGCACAGGGCCTGGCACATAGTATATGTAAATTAAAGGCAGCTGTTGTTATTATGGTCAGGAGAGAGATGAAACGAGAGCATAGAGAAAAGTTAGGAGGCTACCGAAATAACCTAAGGGAGCAGGGTGTCTTGGGGGGAAGAACCTAAAGTAAGGAGATGGCATTGGGGACTGAGAGGCTGCGGCCCTATTCATAAAACCTTCAACAGAATCAAGGACTTTCTCAGTGATATGAGGTGTAAAAGGGAGGACTAGAAAATGAAACCGAGATTTTTTGGCGTCGGTGTTGGGAGATGGAGAAAGATGGTGTATGGTTCTCTTAACCGTTGAGATTTGAAGCAATTGAAGTCAGAAAGGCTAATGGGAGAGAAATTAGAATTTGCAAATCATTATCCAACCATAAAATGTGACTCTGTCTAAGAAAAAGGAGACATGCATTTCTGAGAGCTCCCTTCTACATTCCACATTCTCCCCGAAACAGAAATGTAAAGAAGAAAAATGAGCGATATGGAAAATCACATACAGAGATAATGAATGTGCATATTAAAATACAGTGAATTGATGCTTGAAAGATTATGTTGACTAAAAGTGATTTATAAAGACATTCAAGATCCTATTTACTTTTAAATATACTATTAATAATGCAATATTTTGTCCATGCTTGATTTCACTGATATATTTTGACTACTTAAAAATTCCAAGAAACATGAAACACAGTTATGGGTAATTGTGATTCTTCCATTTGCTTATCTCTACACACAAATGATGGTTCTTTCAAGCATCTATAAACAATCCAGCTTCAAGTACAAATGAGCTTAAATGTAATATATTTAATTTGCTAAAATTTTGCATTTCCTAAGAAAATAACAGCTTTAGCAATTTTACTATGTGTTTTTTTTTTCCTTCCATTGCACTTGAGAAGTCAGCCCTGTGCAATTTAATCTTTCAAAGAATCCTTCTGCTGATCAACTACAGAGAGTACATGTAGCTGATTTGACCCAAACTTTTCAGTTAATAAATATGAGAGGGAGTCTCATAAAAGGAAATGCAATCAGGATTTTCACAGAAGGTTTTTCCTGAAGGGTAAAAATAATAGTGGTGTTTTGACTCACTCTTATACCTGGGAGCAGGCGATGTCCTTGCAAAATTTCTTCTTGGCAGAGCTCTAGTTGGACAGACACTTCCAAAAGATAAGCAAAACATGAAAGATATGAACAACATCAGACAAAATGAAATGAAATAAAAGCATCTCCCAAAGCATTTCAAATCTCAGCAAAAAAGAAGCTTGTTTACATTTATCAAACATAAGTTAGGTGACTTTTTAAAAATGGAAAAGTAGACTTCAGCATGTTTACTGCCAAGATGGTAGAGACAGCTTTTAAAAATTTATTTATTTATTTACTGGAAAGTCAAATTTTACCTCGTCAGCTAGGATGAGTCTAAAATTAAGATGAACCTCCATGATCTATTTAAGAAAATGTGCTTTAGTTTCCTGTGTGCATTATTTGGTCTGTGGAGCGAAGAGACAAATAATAAACTGCTTTATGTAAGTAGGTGTGACTATACATGTTTTAGTAAGAAATTTCATGTGGGATTAACATTATAATTCATTTTATCAGTTACCTCTTCTTTATCTCCTGCGTACCTCTGCTACTGAATGTCTAGAATGTTCAGTGTTAAAGACAGAAAAAGAATAGAAGCACAAAGGCACCAAAACTCTCAGGATCATTGTCCTGGAGACTCAGGTACTGAAATCAAATTGAAAGTTTATTCAAATGACACTCTGTTTGCTTTTAAAACATTCAGTTTGGGAGGGAATTCTGTGATGAGCCAAACAACCAAAATTTGAGCACATAAAGAAGGCAATTTTCTGGATAATTGAAGCCAAAGACATTTATGGTCTTTAGATGACATACTATGTCATAAATACATTTCAGAGAAAAGTATTTAGCAGAGTATTATCCAGTTATCTCAATTCTTGCCTCCCTGAAGGGCATGTATCGTTAATGTAGACAGATGATAATTTGGCACAATCAGACACACCAGACATCTTAAGGGAAACCTGTCTGGGAGTCCGTGAAGAGGTAGTTCACCACTGACTTTCGTGGAGCTGAAGAAATAGAGGGACAAGCAGGGAAATTTAGTAAATGGTGACTTTCATTTATGAATCCATGTGACTCCCACACTGACAATTTTTCTCATTACTAATTGTCTGCTTTGTATGTTTTCAAGGCTCCCATATCAGAGTTAGAGCTTTATTTTCAAAGCCGAGCAATGAAAACATTTGACATATATGAGATGTAACATAAAAATTGGAAGTCTTCTTATAATTTAAATTTGAATGCTAAATTTTGCCCTCTTTGATATGTGAATTTAAGACTGCCCGTGATTCATTACACTGAAATTAGACATAACTGATTGGAAAGAAAAAGTGGTCAATATACGGAGAAACCTAGGCTATTGGAGACAGAAGAGAAAATGGAATAAAACACCAATCACTACTCCCTGAATGTGAAATTTGGGACACATATTAATATAATCCAGAATGATTTAGCCCACTGACTAGGGCTCAGCTCAGAGGAACAGGAATTGGTGGTGGCTGGGCTAGTAGGGCTGTCTTGTGCAAACTCCTCCAAACCCAGTCTGACTAGCTCCATCATTGTGTGTTGTGGAATAAGGATACAACATGGGAGCCTGATCTAAAATGGACTTTATCCCTGATGCCTCTTGGGCATCACTTTGGCTGGGCTTCAACTAGCAAGTGTATCCCAGTAGCAGTAGACAAGAGTGACTTTTTCATGATCAGCCTTTGACAGTAACACTGTGTGGCATTAAAGAGCAATAGCAGTGGTGCACTGTTCACACTCAAGGTATCTCTGCATTTGGCCAAAGAACAGAGAGGCACTACTAGATTCTTTTCTAGCAGGGCACATGGGGTATTCTAATAATTAATTGAAAAAATTAAAATAAAACATAGGTGACTATATATATATTTTGCATTAGTGGAACAGGTGAAAATGGTTAGGTGGATTTAAATTTCACAAGATGGAAGCACGTTGACTATACTATTTTCTGTCTTTTTTTTTTTCATTTAATATATCATCAGCATTTCTCATGCCTCTATCTTTTCATATGTACTCATTCTTAACGACAAGGACCTTCTTTTCAATCCAGGTTTCTTTTTCATCTAAAGCTTAATATTGCGCTGCCATACCATCCAGACTTTATGGAAAATAATTTCCATTAACTTGACAGGTCATTGTCTTGTCAGTATCAGATAATTAAGGACTAGCCGTTGGTCCCTGTACCTGTTGTGTAATCTCTTTTGTCTCATCAGGTTCATGAATTTTGCAGTGTTTGCCTGTCTAGGGTTAGCTTAATTAAAATCAATGGAGTTGAAAATCTGTGCTTTTCTTTCTCTCTCTCTAAACGATTCCATTTTCCAAAACACGATAAACAAATAAGCTGGCATGTGGATCTTTCTGTAGCTGTACAATAGTCACACACACTTAACCATATATATTTAGCTCCTAGCAAAATTGCCTAATTTTGCATTTGCTAGCTAGCCAGCAAACTCCAGGTTTCTTCCATCAGAGAGGGATGTTCACCCACTGATTTTTCACTTAGAAGTAGTCCAATTACTAGTCACTACCCTCAGCAAAAGGCTCAGAAGATGAATCAGTGCCAGTGTTGTCACCTTCCCCCAAGCTGAGATACAGTGTTCGTTCTCCAAAAGTGAAATAGCTGGCAAAGATGCTGATGTTTTCTGGATTTAAACTGGGAAGGTGGTAACTGGAACCAAAGGAAAGAATTTCCAGGTAATGAAGTATTAAATTAACATAAGACTTTCAAAGGGACCAACCACACCGTTTCTGTGATTTGCGCTGGCATTAAGTGATATCCCTTTGATTTTCTCTATAAAGAAGACAAAGACTGGCAAAATTAGCGGCTCAGATTTATGCTGCCCTTGCAAGCTGGAAGACTTGCCTAAGCCAACGTCATGAATGCTTTTCCATTTCCTATAGAGCAACAGTATTCTCACAATCCGACAGACTATATAACCGAAATACAGAAACTTTAAAATAATTGCTAACTCTGATTTTGCCATACTCCAGGGCAACCCCAATTTTCTTGAGAGTTATAACACTATCTACTAGAACTTATAAATATTTAAGTTATGTATACGTGTTTAAAATTCATATTTCAAAAAACAATTACATATTGAAATAGATTATTTGTAGTAAAGGGGAAATCTCAATATGTTAATGATGTAATGAGACGTAAAAATGATCACTATAATTTTTTATGCATTTTGAGCAAAACATGCATCTGTTCCTTATCTTCATTTTCATTCTTTCAGAAAAAAGCAGCATATATTTAGTTCATACAAAGAGCTTATGTGAATTTCCTGGACTATATGGATCAAGTTTACCCAGAAGCATATCAGACATCCTACTAACACAGATGGTATTATGTTTTGCTAATCTAGTTCTAAATATTAACACAAAATAGTTCTAAATATGTCTAACATCATCCTACTTAAGAACTATTAGGGATGTTTCAATTTTCCATCAATAAATTAAAACTTTATTAGAGTTTAAATATAAAATACAAAGATGCCATTTGAAGGTATATCTCCTTTACTATATGTTAATTAGTTAATTAGTTCTACAATTCAAAACATGTTGAGGTCAAAGGTCAGATGTTACAACCAAAGTGATATTACCACCTGAGTAATAATACACCTGAAGTTCCAAATTTTCACTAATGTGGTATTGCATTTTTTGCCCCAAACAAGATATATTGTTACCAGCAAGGCCTGTTACACAGTACATTGAGAACATTGTCAAATAGATATTGGCCCAACTCTTGTTGTAAGTAATAAGTATAGTAAATTTCAAGGTAGTTCTGAAAATGTTTCATTTCTCCAAACTGTGAATAATTAAGAGAGTGCAGACAAGGAAATAAATAGTTCGACTTAAACAGTAGCCTCACTATGACAGGTCAAAAAATGAGGATGGTGGTAACTGTGGATGCTGTTCAAATATTGTGTTATTCTCTGGTGGGGATTCCACTATTATTTATCAATAATATAGTTAGTGCAATTTTAAGTCCTTCGATCCATGCCAATAATCCTAATAGTAGAAAATTTGCTCTTCAACATAAAAATGTGAAGAATCGCTACTGGAGACCATATTCTTATTCAAGGCTTCAATTTGTTTAAGAATGTCTTCACTGAGTGGCTCACTAGACTACTTAAATAGCTCCAAAAGGAGATGTGAAATACTTCCTAAGAGAGCCTGTTCCATTCTAATACCATTTGGGTGTTAGAAAAAGCATCACTACACTGACTTGAAATTTATATCCTTCGATCTTTCTTCCATGTCCCCTGGGGCCACATATAAAAAAATGTATATCTATTTTCAGGAGTATTTCAGATATTTCTCATTGATTGTCATCTCTGCTCTCCTCCCACTTAGATTTTTATTTTCCATACTAAACATAACTATTTCTTTCAACAGCCCTTAACGTAAAATAATTTTTAGTAATTTCATGATTCTGGTCAGTCAGTGTTTCTAGATATCTATAAAAGTGGGATTCCTGCATTTGAACACACCATCTGGTTTGCACAGGGTGGCAGAACTATAAATAGGCAACAGACATTCACTGAGTGCATTTTGTGTGTCATGCGCTTCATAGGGATCTAGGCAGACAAAACTAAACCTAGACTATAAGCTCTTTGAGGATAGGGTTTGGTTTTTGTAGCTGCCCCTGACACAGGAAGGGTTAATAATCACTGGAAAAAGCTTGCCAACAAACTGTGACCCGGAGGTGAGAAGGCCGGTTAGCCAATGACGGGTAAGACTCCCTGGGGGACAACCTAAGCCAGGCGGTGGCCGCCCGGGGGCACAGATGGAGAAATGATATCGATATCTGGAGCAAGAGGGACCGTTGCCTAAGAGACCTTGCCTGCTCTGAGATAAAAATATAGGAGCATAGCAATAACATGATAATATCAAAACAGAGGCCAAGGGAGGGCTCCTTGAGAAATCACTAAGAATTCTTGGCATTCGCTAATTACTTCATCCAGAACACCTGTGTATGTTTAACAGATGTAAGCTCTGTATATATTGAAATGCTGGTTATAATAAACTCAGAGTGGCCATCAGCCCTCTCCGCATCTATCCTGATGTGTACATTGGATTGCGACACCGACAGTTTTGGTGCATAGAGTTTATGGAATATTCACGTAAGTGTGGAATGAAAGACATAGACTCTGCCATCTAGGAACAAAGAACATAATAGAAGAGCACAATTGAATGTTATTCAGTATCAGATATCATAACAAGTAGAGTGAAAGCACAACTCTTGGCTCTTGAACTGAGGATTTAAGGAATGAGTATGAGTCCACACAATGTATGAAAAGGAAAGATGGGCATTAGGTGTGAATGGAAGAGAAGAAACAAAGGCAAAGAGTGTGAGTAGGCATCTTCTGCTTGAGAAGCTCGCAATAGAGGGATGTACTTGTGACAAAGAAGACATTTCAAATGAGTGAGGGAAAAGATAGATTGTGCAATAAATGTTCACTAGTGTTGAAACAGTTCACTATGCTCCTCAGTACAAAAGGGGTCTCCAATTCAGCCTGGTCCCTGAGTGGTCGAGTGGTTAAGTTCACATGCTCTCCTTCTGCGGCCCAGAGCTTCACTGGTTCAGATCCTGGGTGCGGACATGGCACCACTCATCAAGCCATGCTGAGGCGGCATCCCCTAAAGCACAACCAGAGGTGCTCACAACTAGAACATACAATTATGTACTAGGGGCTTTTGGGGAGAAGAAGAAGAAGAGGAAAAAAAAGATTAGCAACAGATGTTAGCTCAGGTGCCAATCTTAAAAAAGAAAATAATAATAAATAAATAAAATGCAAGATTTTCAAAGCATTTCTGAGAAAAGGGTGGGTCCCCAACTCATACTACTACTCATACACAAATAAGTTCCAAATATGGAATATGGAAGACACATATATACATATATACACAAACTCACATCTCTCTGTGTGTGTGGATCACTTTAAGAAAATGTAAAATTGGGTGAAGAACGTCTTCCTAATGTTCTAACCTAAAGGAAAAGAAGTGAAATATTTTTCTACTGCATTAACTCTATGCTACCGTATGTAGTATACTACTATATTTACCACATGCAGAAAGAGAGCATAATTAATGTTAAAACATACTAATGTTTGAACCTGAAGGACAGCCATATGAAGGAAAATACGTGCAACATATGTAAAAACTAAAAGATTACTATCCTTTCTATAAGAGCTCCTACCAATCAATAAGAAAAGGAAATATAGTAGAAATGTGGGCAAAGTATATAAACATGCATTTTATCTAAGATATATAAGTTTCCTATAAACATAAAAATTTGTTTGAATTTTCTGGTAATAATGCAAATCCTTAGTAAAGTAATAATTAGAAGACTTCCTTTTTTCTGGTCTGGCATGTAAGGAGCTTGGAACTTGTCATCACTTTATCCTAACAAGAAGTAAAAAGCTGAACAAACTGAAAAATCAACAACTCTTTTTAGATCCTAAGAGAGGAGAGGCCATGGGGCAAACTACTGCCTCCCAAATTGGAGAGACACCGAGTAAATGCAGAGAATCACAACTTACGTCAGAAGAAACCCACAAGCAGAAACCTCCACAGGAACCAGTGCCAGGATAGGAAAACCTGAACTGTAATTGATGAATTGTTGGAGGCTCATTGTGGATGACTCTCAGAGTTAAAAACTCCAGGGGACCCAGTCAGTGAGGGGCCTCCACACATGTCTGAGTTTTTCCTATAGGACTTCAATTAGATTTTCTATTTACTCACAGTAAATAGAAAAATAATGCCCTCATGCTTCTGGCAGAGGGAGAGGAAAAGGAACCATTTTGAAATACTCCAGAGCATTCTTTTCTTCTTAACATGGTCTGCTCTCAAGAGAAACTATTTTACCAGAGTCTAAACTATTGGGGATTTTAAGAGCCTAACCAATCTGGGGAAAGGAAAATACCCAACTTCAGCCACTGTAGGCTCATATACGGAGGAAAGGAGATACTCAACTCCAACCTGCTCTAGCCTTGTACGTGGAAGAAAGGAAATACCCAACTCTGGGTCACTCTAGCCATCCTGTCCCAAGTGGAGGATGGGGCGAGGACAACAACTGAGAAGCACACATGATGTTCACAGTCCAGGGGCACAGGTTCAATAAAAGACTGAGACTGAATCATAGAAATACAGAACACTTCCCCTCACCGCCCCCCCCCCCCACCACCTTACTAGCACCTCTTTACAGCAGTTCCTTTTACCTGGTACATCATGGCCACTACCAAGAAAAAATTACAAGCCATACCAAAAGGCAGAAACGACAATTTGAAGAGATGGAGCTGGCATCAGAACCAGACTCACATACATCATGGATGTTGAATTATGAGACTGAGAATTTAAAACAATTATGAATCATATGCTAAGAAATCTAAAGGATAAAGTAGACATTATGCAAGAACAGATGGGCAACATAAGCAAAGAGATGGAAATCCGAATAAAGAACCAAAAAGAAATGCTAGAGGTCAAAAACACTATAACAGGAATGAAAATGCCTTTGACGGGCTCATTAGTAGATTGGACATGGCTGAGGAAAGAATCCCTGAGCTTAAGGATATCCCAATAGAAACTTCCAAAGCTGAAAAACAAAGAGAAAAAAATATATCTATATATATAGAATATCCAAGAACTGTGGGACTCTACAAAAAGTTTAACTTATCTGTAATGGGAATACCAGGAGAAGAAAGAGAGAAAGAAACAGAAGAAATATTTGCAGTAACAATGACTAAGAATTTCCCCAAATTAATGTCAGACACCAAACCATAGATCCAAGAAGCTCAGAGAACACCAAGCAGAATAACTATCCAAAAAACTACCACTAGGCATGTCATATTCAAGCTACAGAAAACCAAAGTTAAAGAAAAATTCTTGAAAGAAGCCAGAGGAAAAAAAACACCTTACCTACACAGTAGCAAAGATAAAAATTACATCTGACTTCTCAGAAACTATGCAAGCAAGAAGCGAGTGAAGCGGAATATTTAGTGTTGAGAAAAAAAAAAAACAACACTCCAAACTAGAATTCTTAACCTTGTGAAATTATCCTTTAAAATTGAAGGACATGAACGAGCAGAGTACAGAGGATTTTTAGGGAGTGAAAATACTCTGTATGATACTGTAATGATAGATACGTGTCATTATGCACTTGTCCAAGACCAAATACAATGACAAGAGTGAACCCTAAGGTAAGCTATAGACTTCAGGTGATGATGACGTGTCAGTGTGGGTTCATTAATTGTAACAAACGTACCCGTCTGGCAGGGGATTTGATAAGGAGGAGGCTGTGCATGTGTGGGGGCAGCAGGTATGTGAGAGATGTCTATAACTTCATCTCAATTTTGCTGTGAACCTAAAACTTCTCTTAGATAATTGGCTTTACAATGCATCGTATGTATTATAAATCTCTAATAATGAGTAAAACATAGAATTTTAAATTTATCTTTCATACATTGGAAAAAGAAAAGAATGATTTTAATTCCCCAGTTCTTTGTGTAATGAAGTAGGTTTTACGTTCTAACCATGAGGCATATTAATTATGTGTTCATTTGAAAAGGGAATATTTAACAGCAAATACAATCCTTGGGGAGCTCATTTCAAACTTTTATTTACAAAACTAGTTGTACGTGTGTATTATTGTGCATTATTTTTTGAGATTTTACATTTTATTTAACATAAGCACTCTTAAGGGGTAAGATAACAGGACTGTGACATCTGTGTTTTGATTAAAATAAACACATAAGGAAATATAGCAGAAAAAATCAGCAAAGTGAAGCTTAATTGTGCCTCTTGAAAAAGTAAAGTCCACTTTATAGGATGGTTGGACTAATTTATATATTTAACATAAATTTATATGTTTATATTTATATATTTAAGTATGTGACCACATGTAACATATGAAACAAATATGGTATCACTAATGACCATTTAAGCTGTCAATATGAATAGTCAAGATTGATACAGCCTCAGTATCAGGGAAGTCCCCACTTAAAGCAGAAGAGCTACTACGGTGGTGGGTGCCCCCTGACACTCAACAAACAGAGGAGAAGCCAAAATATCCTCTCCCAACCTTTCCTCTTATTTGTTATAATTTGATATCATCCTAATGGTCTAAACTCTTGCCAATCCTCCACCAATTTCTGAAATTGTACTCCCAATTGAGAACATTTGCTAAAGTTTTACCAGCACTTGCACATAGAATGGACTCAAGATGCCGGTATTGGTTGTCACAGTTATATGAACGAAGACAAAATAGATTTTAAATCTCTACGCTGTTTTCTGGCTATTCAGTTTCATTACGAATGCCAGTCTTGGTTCATGTACTGGCAAGATTTCCACTTGGCTTCCTCGGACACCACCCTCTCCAAATTTTTCTCCTGACTCTTTGGCCCTTTTCTCGTGAACACCCTGCTGGCCCTACCTCATCCTCCTGCCCTCTTAAAATTGAAGTGCTCTGAATTCTTGGTCTTTCTTTTCTCCTTTTGTGCTTTCATTAAGTTTCATGGCTCAATATTTTCTATATGCTGGAAACTCCTACATTTATATCTCCAAGGAGGACCTCTCCTAGGAATGCTACACACATACATATATATATCTACTTCCTTGCCTTCTATACTTGCATGTCAAATAGACATGTAAAACTTAACAAATCCAACACTCAGGTCCTGATTTTTCACCTTCAAAACAGCTCCTCCCAGATTCTTCCCACAACTCAGTAAATGAGAGCTACATTCCGCCAGATGCTCAAAAATCTTGGAGACATCTTTATTCAACCGTTTGTTTTATATCCCATATCAAATCTATCAGGTAAAACTGTTTACTGGACCTTTAAAATACACTTAAGCACTTCTTTGCAGTACTCTAACTGCTACCATTCTGGTCCAAGTCACTAACATCTTTTGCCCGGATTGTTAAAATAGTCTCTTTGATTCTCGCTTGCTCCCCACTCCACCACAAAGCCAAAGAAATCCTGTAAAAATACAAATAATATTATATGATACATTTGATTAAAATACTCAAAAGGCTACTGATTTCACTTATGCAGTTGTGTGTAACAAACAATTCCAAAGCAGAGAGACTTAAAAAAAATAATAATCATGTATTATTGCCTTTCAAGGTCCTGGGACCCGAGTAGGCTCAGCTGGGTTGTTTTGGCCTGAAGTTTCTCATGTGGAAACTTCTCTCAGATGGAGGCCAGGGCTCACATACTCTTGAAGGCTTCCTCACAGGTTTGGTGCCTTAGCTGGGATGACACAGTCTTCTGGAGCCTGGACAGCTGGGGCTCCTCAGGCACCTCTCTGTCTCACTTTCTGTGTAGTCGCCCCAATACAGCAACCTCAGGGTCATTATGTAGCTTTGATTTCTTATGTAGCAGTTGTCTTTCTTTAGAGTGAGGATCCCAAGAGAATGGTGGAAGTTGCACGCCTTCTATGACCTCACCTCGGACGTCATAGAGCATTGTTTCCAACATGTTCTGTTGGTCAAAGAAGTCAGAAGCCCAGCCAAATCAAGGCGAGAAGTAAAGCTATCTCTCCCACTGTATTTATGGTGACTTTTGCACTGCAGCTATGATGGCTGTTCCGTTTCTCTAGTACTCTTTTCCTCATTGATATACTTTCAACATACTTGCCACTGTGCCGCTCTCTTCTCCTGGAATGCTTTTGCTTCAGATATCCAACTGGCTCATTTCTTCACCTCTTTGACATATTTGCTCAAATGTCACTTTCCAGTAAGTCCTTATCTGAATACTCAATTTAAAATTCACTCCTCCTTCCCCAAACTCTTTATCTGCCTCATCTGATTTATTTCCCACGTAGTACTTCTAACATTTTCATATGCTATAAAATTAACATGTTGTTTTATTTATGATCTGTCCCCTCACATCAAGATGTGAGTTCCATTAGGTCATGGAGTCTTGCCTTTTTGTTCACTGATCTATCCAGAGCCTACAACAGTGCCAGCACACGGTAGGTCCTCAATAAATATTTGTTGAACTAACGAAGGCATGAATGTAGTGACTGATGGAAGAAGAAAGGATGAATATGTAAAATTCATAAGGAATTATAAAATGAAATTTATTAGCTGTTTGGGGTTATATAAGTTGCACATAGAAGTGAATTAAAGCTTTAAGTAAGAGGGAAGTTTCTGATGTTAGTATTGATTCCCTTTTCCCGACGATGAATGATATTCTGAAGATCTTGATGCTAACATTAGTTTAATCTCATTCAATACTGTCATAGGAGGGAGAAAATCGTTTGACACCTCAGATATTAATATTCCAATCCCTCACCTTCTGTCTGTTTGAACTCATCCATCACTTTGGGAATAAAACCGGAATAGTGTACAAATTTATGATGAGGTGATAGGTTTTAATATAGAAGACAGTTTATTCTTTCTCTTGATGTCTCAGAGTAAAATGATGAAGCAGGAAGGGAGAGGAACTTTTATTTTTGTATTTAAATTTCTATTATTTATTATTTAAAGGTATGTAATTTGGAGTCAGGATAAAACTGAGTTTATGTCTCAACTCTGTAATTTTTAGCTATAAGTCTTTGGAAAATTTCTTAATGTTTCCAATCCTTAAAATTTTTCTCATTGAGAAAATAGATACAGTAACATGTATATCATGCAATATTGGTAAAAATAAATAAAATTAGATATTATGCAAAATGTACTATACTTAGAATAGCACCTGGTACGTAAGTACTCAAAAACGGTAAATAGAATATTTTCCTACATCTGTTTTCAGTTGTAATGAACATAGTAGATAGAATTTTATAATTTACTTAGAATGAGTTTAAAAACTAAATTTGAGACAATACTCATTCTAGAATGAAGTCTATTAAAACTGGACAACTATATATTAAGCATAACTTACACAGAGAGCAGTAAGATATAATAAAACAGATGGGGTGAAACACTGAGACAGTTAAATGTATTTGTCTTCCTATATTTAACACAATTTGCCCATTTAATTAAGAAACTCTTCTCTAGATCTCAGAATATCAGGAAAATTCAAATGAAAATTTTCAGCTTCCATTAGCTACAGTTCCAGAGCTTCTGTTTGTTTTGTGCTTGCTTTGTTTTTATGTTTTCTAGAGTCTCTTATATAACAGAAATAGTGCCAGAGAGAAAAGGTTATATTCCTCGAGTCAAAAAGCTACTTAGTAGTGACACAGGAACTGAAACTCAGGGATTATTTCGATTCAATCAACTGTTATGTACTGAGTGCCAATTATGTGTCAGATATGATGGAAGGCATTAGGGATAAAATGATGAATAAAACAGGGGCCAAGCTGGTGGCATAGTGGTTAAGTTTGCATGCTCCACTTTGGCGGCCCAGGGTTCACAGGTTTGGATCCCAGGCACTGACCTACACCACTCATCAAGCCATGCTGTGGTGGCATCCCACATACAAAATAGAGGAAGATTGGCACAGATGTTAGCTCAGTGACAATCTTGCTCAAGCAAAAAGAAGAAGATTTGCAACAGATGTTAGCTCAAGGCCAATCTTCCCCACACCAAAAAAAAAGAGAGAAAAATGATGAATAAAGCACATTTCCATTTTTCTTAAAGTTCATTGTTTGCTGATTAACTTTGGAGAATACTACTCTTTACTGGAGAATCATAATGTACATCAACATATCTAAGGCTCTGAGAATTCCTGAAATAAATTTATTTGACTTCCTTTTCATTGATTGTCTCTCAAACTTATTTGACAATGAAACTTTTTCTTTGTGTAACATCTACAACTAACGTGCTCCCTAACAGATTCATCTCCATTCACTCATTCTATCTTTCCTCCACTGATTTCTCCTCTCTATAGGATAGTTTTCAACTCTAAAACTTTTAGATGTCTATTTAATAGAGAATCTTGAAACCCCTGCCGTATGTAGGAACTGATGTTAGTCAGTATTGTGAGAAGACAAGATGAGAAAGAAATATAACCCAAGTTTCTTCTTTGGTATTTACCAAAAAGCAATGATTATTATATTGTTGCAAAGCTCTTTTTTATAAATTAAAAATATAAAGCTGTACTGATTAGAGCTCCTTCAAGTAACCCTAAGGTTATAAACATTGATTTAAAGAATGGATGTCTCAGCCAAAAGGACTGTGAAAATCACAGGCAATGTATTATATTCTTTGATCTTCACAAGGCATATGTGAGGTAGACAAATGATTGGCATGAGATTGCATAGCTAGAAAGTGGTGGTTTTGGAACTCAACCATATAGATGAAGCAATTTGCGTAAGACACATTGAATTCAAACTGCTAATTCCAATTTTGAAAAGATTTCCAAAAGTGCTAGGCAACAGATTTATGTGTATATTACCTATGAGAAAATGAAGAAAGCAAATTTGAAGTGAAATTTCAAAAACTAAAGGGTCCAAATTATTTTCAAGTGCTTTGAAAGTTGTGTTTCCAGTATTCCCATCTTCTCACAAACAATTAAATTGAGGTTATAAGTTATCCCGTTCTGTAAGGCTGATGGGAAGAAAGACTCCGCTCAGAGACATTTGTCAGCAGTTGTGACACGTTATTATAAAAATGAGACATGGTTTAATGAGAGAAGCTGATTCAGCATGAATTTCCGTCAGTAGGAAAAGTAATAGGAATTTTTGTTGGAAGACCATCTTGTGCTTTCTGATGTCAGCATCAAGAGGTCAGGGATGAACTTTATTTCTCTCTTCCCATATACACTTTAAGGAACTATCATTGATGAGCTTACTTTTTGAGGAGGCATCTCATTTTATAATCTAGTTATTTCTTCTCCTTGAGAAATTGAATTACCTAAGTGCCTACTACTTTGAGATCATCAGTTTGGGATGGAGATTTTTAGAAATATATTATTCATAATTTCTTGTTCCTTTCTCAGGTAGAAGCAGTGTGGTACATCACTTGCATAATGCCTGGCATTTGATTTGTGCTCAATCTATGGAGAGTTTATGTATAATAATAATATACATAAAGCATAATAATAATAATATACAAAAAATATGCTAGGTACCATGCCTTTGGATAGAATTAGCATTCTTTATTTAGTGTCCCAACTTGTGCATTGTACATTTACCTGTCATATTACCTATAACATTTTATTACTTTTGTGTGTTCACTTCTTTGTCTCCTAGATTGTAATCATAGTAACAGTTCCTTCTAGTCAAAAATACTGTCTCTTTATCTTGTATCCCTAACTACACTCAATAAATGTTTGCCGTAAAAATTAATGAAAAGGAAGAAATTAATAAACGTCATTTGTTCCTTTTTCTTGAGGTAGCATCTGAAAGAAGAACGTGCTCAATTCAAAATATACAGAGGTTAAATGATATAGCGACGTGGCTTCCTGATGGCAAGGCAACTTCAGGGTATTCACTTCTCAGATGGCAGCTGGTTCACCCCAAAGCAAGCATTCCAAGCAAGAGGAAATGGGAGCCATCAATCCTCTTGGAACAGGCAGAGTGTCACTTCTTCTACCTTATACTGGTTAAACAATCACAGGGCCAACCCAGGTTCAAGGAGAGAGGAAATGAACTCTGCCCATCAATGCAGAGAATTGAGAAAGAAGTCACTGCCATGATTGCTTTTCCACAGACAATTTAATCTCTACCCCCATTAATGAAATTTTCCCAGTTTGACATGATGTTTAATTTGACATTAATAAAATTAAAAGAAAAAAAGAAAAGCAGACACTACATTATGCAGTAGTCATAATTACACTTTCATTTGTGTTCCTGTTCTTGATGACAATACATATGAGAAACAATCTATCAAGAAAATAAACCATCCCTGTAATTGTTTTCTGAGATGATAATCAATGAGTTTACCTTTAGCTACAAAATACATCCACCTTTTTTTCTTTAAGACAATTAAATACCAATTTGTGGAGACAAAACTGCAGAAAAAGGATTCTGAGCCACATCCATGACTCAATATTAATAAATGAAGTTGGAATAGGACCTGTGATTGGTCTGTGATGACAGAAATTAAATAGTTACTCCTCCTGGTACAACTGAAAGATTACTTTACTAAGCATTTATTTTAAATGCCTTGCATTTGAAAGAACATTGTTATAACATAGGTTTGTTTGTGTAATGGAATTAATGCCTTGAATACACATTGAAAGAAGGGATAAATAAAGAAAAATGTGTATATAATGGATATATTTTTAACACTAAAGCATGCTACAAACTTTTTAATTTTTCATTAAAATAGAAATTATAATAAACTATTGCCTTCTGTAAGTCAAAAGTTGTGGGAAATAAATCATGTAACAGAAAAACTCTGAGAGACCTCAAGAAAATCCAAGTTGTTTTGGCAATTTAGGGATAAAGTTGAGAAGACAGATGTGAGAGAAGAGGTGAGTACATTTAATAGAACCATAGGAAAATTCTTACTGATAACAGGTGACTTAACTAGGAGGCCCTCCACCCAGAAGAGAAGCTTTATTCTAACTTAAGTTTATAGAACTCATGGCCCTAGTAAGTTCCAAAATACACACCAGAATAATTTTTGCCGTGGATTAAAATAAACCACCAATGTTTGACTATTACATGTGTTTTTGTAGTTCCAAAGACATAGAAAAAGTGTGCAGTAAAAGTGTGTTGATGGAGAAATTATGCTTTAAAGATCTAACCTGAATCAATTTGAAAAGGAAGGCAATGAGAGTCTGCAATAGTCTATGAACTCTGCAAAAGAAATTGACCAGTTGGACATGAACTACGAGGGATCAATGTTTTACGTGGATCTTCCCGAAACACAAAACAGGATCAGTGAATCATATAGAGCCAAGTAGTGAATGGGGAGGAGACATTGGACAGAAATAGTATTTTTACTTACTCTTCTATTCCTTAGCCTGTGAGGACAGGATTGACTCCTAATACCAGAAAATAAACACTTTATTTATACCTGAAAGTTGTTAATAGTTTCAGATATGTATGTATGCATATTTATGTATTCACTAACTTACACTTGTACACACTGACATTCAGTAAATTATATATGCTTTATTCTAGGGATTGGCAACTATGGCC
This sequence comes from Equus asinus, assembly GCF_041296235.1. Lineage (NCBI taxonomy): Eukaryota > Metazoa > Chordata > Mammalia > Perissodactyla > Equidae > Equus > Equus asinus. The sequence continues at coordinate 26,543,346 of NC_091810.1, forward strand.
AGCAGGTCAAATCCAATCCTCTTGTGTCACAAATAAAGTTTTATTAGAACACAATCACACTTATTCATTTGTGCATTGTCTATGGTTGTTTCTGTGTACAATGGCAGAATTAAGTAGTTGTGACAGAGAAAATAACATACTCAAAACCTAAAATACAGACTGTTTGGTCCTTTACAGAAAAAGTTTACCAACCTCTGGTTTATTCTATAGAGTAAATACAGCAATCTCAACCAATCCTAATAAGTAAATATAATCAAAACAATGGTAATAATCACTATCACTTTATTGAATGTATACTTCGTGTCAAAAATTATACTAAGCAGAAAGGGCAGGGTTCTGTTATTGATAGCCTTGTCAGAATCATATAGAATGGAAAGAAATAGTTAGCCAAAGGATAGACTGATGGTTGTTCTGAAAAAGAAAAAAAATGGCAAATCTCCACTACATTATCAATATATTAAAATGTTAGCCTGCCACGACTTATTTTAATGAATATCCGACTTCATTCAACATACAAAGTGAAAGTGGATAATATCTCATTAATACAAATACAAAGTATTAAAGCAAATACTTCTGTTTCAGAAGTAAATATTTCTTTGATGTTGTGCTAAAGTTAGTTATGGCTCTTCAAGGAGGGGGACCTCTGCGTTATATTTCCTGGCCTTTAGCAACAATCAAACGAAGAAATAGGATCTTATTTAAATGATGCCAGATCAAACTCAGTGGTCTCCAAATGGGATGCAGGCAAAAAAATTCCAGAGTGGTGGAAATTACATATTAAAATTCTGTTTATATCTATTTTATCTCATCAAACTTATAGCATTTATTTTTTAAATTGCATATTATATTGGAAAAATAGTATGCATATATAGTTATAAACAAATACAGTATTAGAGTTTACATGCTCAAATGTTATTACTAATAAAGATACGTGATCGAAAATTTGGACACCATTGACAAACTACTCATCCCAATCAAGTAAATAACCTGTTTAATGTTGTAACTGAGTAGGCCTGTAGCACAATCCTTGTTAATTTTACAAGAAGCATCAGTTATATTCAAATACAAATGAATATAGCTGATTCCAAAATCTAAAAATCAAGGAATGGAAAAAATATTGGCCTAGAGTGTACCTTCACCAGCTTAAATTCAATACGTCTGAAGAAGAACTTCCCATCTTCCACCTAAAAACCAGTTTTTCATTTCGACTTCTTTAATATTTCAATGGCAAACCAAATCTCCTAGTAATGAACCCTCAAAACCATATTGGCCTCTTGTTTGGTTTGACTACCCCTTCACGTTATTCACTAAATTTGAGGATTCTTGTTTCATTCCTTAATAATGCCTCTCATATAGATCACTCCTCTCTTTGTTATTGTTCTAGTCCACATCCTGAAGCTCCTTTCAGCAGATCATCTCTTTTCTGTGTCCTCCATACACGGAGGCTTGTGGCCTATTGAGAGATATAATCCGTGAATACATTTGATCAATATATTCTAGGAAAGGACCTCATTCCTTTGCTCCTAATTTTATATAAGTTAGAATCCAGACTTAGCTTTGCTTTAAAACAAAATCATGATCTCAATTCAATAAATCCTTCTGCCATATTTTTTCTCTTCCATTTTAGGAATCCCTGTTTGCAATGCATTGATATAATGGTCCTCTAAATATTCCTTACTGTTTCATTCTCTCTAATTTATCACTCATGTTCTCTTTCCTCCCTTCTTTATTATCCATGTAAATTTTAATCTCTAAATTAGACTGAATTTTTCCTATAGCAAAGGGCCCTCCTACTTATATGTGAATTCTCCACAGTATCTATCAGAGTAGATTACTAAACAAAGGCTCAATAAATATTTGCAGCTTTGTGCTGTGGCTGACGTGCCATAAAGAACAATAATTTCTTAGTGAAATTCATTGCTCCTGGTGCATGAGGTAAGAATTACATTTTAGCAAATGTGGACCTAAAAACAAAAAGTAAACAACTTTTAGATGCTTAACAATAAAATTGAACATCGTTTAGCCAAGGTCTTAGTGTTTCAGCTAACCCAAGTCTTAGGATCCAAAGGCATTTATAACACTATATCGCAGCTCTGATTCTGTGCACACTAAGTAGAAAATAAAATCACATGTGTTCACTTTAACAACAATCATACTCTGGAGGTAGTTAACCATATAAGGGGGGGAAATAGTTCTTTAGGAGAGTAGAATCTCAATCTAGGACATCTGATTTTTCAACATTTTCTTCTCTTTAAATCTTAAGATCATCAGATGATACTATTATTCAAATTTTTAAATAAAAATGACATATTAACTCTGCCTATAATGAGAGTAGAGACACTGGGAGGTCTTGGGAATATGTGTAAAGGAAACGTTGGCCTTTGCTGCCATGAGCTTTACCTACCATCCTCGCATATCCCTTTAGCAAAATATAAGAAAGCTGTTATAAAGAATAATATTTTCCATTTCATTTATTAATTTAAATATACATTTTCAGAACTGAATTATTGTTCCAAATAAATTGTTTGTATAAGTTAGTTTTTAACACTGAGATAATAATCATTTTGACAAAAATAAGTAAATAAAAACTGGCAGAAGCGGCTGGCCTGGTGGCACAGCAGTTAAGTTGGAGCGCTTCACTTTGGTGGCCTGGGGTTCGCCAGTTCGGATCCTTGGCGCGGACCTAAGGACTGCTTACCTAGCCATTCTGTGGCAGGCGTCCCACATATAAAATAGAGGAAGATGGACACAAATGTTAGCTCAAAGCCAAACTTCCTCAGCAAAAAGATGAGGATTGGGGGCAGATGTTAGCTCAGGGCTAATCTTCCTAAAATAAAAAAAGAAAGATAAAACTGGAAGGAAAAATCCAGTCAAAAGAAGAATAGAATTTGCATTTAAAATTTCAGTTGATGATAGACTACCTGGCAACTATGGGTACACAGTCATGCAGGGAAAAAAGGGCAATGATTCATATTAGGTATACTCATCATCTAATGATAAGCAACATGCTTTTAGGAAAATGAAGATTACATTCCCTTACTGAAAAGAGTTAAATGAACTTCTTTATGTAATATATATAAAATTCTCAGATTTTTAATGAAATTCAGATCACTGCAATTCTTCATGTTAAATAACATCTGGGATTGTTCTTTAATGGAGTAAATTGGGTTAAACTATTGCATTTTTATTGCTAGCTTAATAGCTTAAAGACGTATTAAATATTTAATTATTAACCTTGACATGAAAGAATTGGGGAGATTTCTTAGATGATTTAGGATTTAAAAGTTCTCTCTTCTGAGTGAAGTTCATATGCAAGGATAAAGCAGATCTAACTAGCCATCCTGAAATGGACATTTGATTTTAATTGACAGAAATTAATAATCTGGCATATATATATATATATATATATATATATATATATATGCTATATTGAGGAAATCATTCACAGAGGAATATATGTTTTATAGCAAAAACATCAAATAATGGGTGTTAAATATTAGTAAAATCACCATTACTAAACAACAGATAGGTCCAGCTTGATGATTCACTGATTCAATAAATATTTGCATACACCTGTCATGTGGAAAGCACTACCCTAAGCACTGGGAAGAGACTAGCAAATATATTCTTATAATGCTTATATTCTACCAGAAAAAGATAGGCCTTTACAAACACAAATTTTTAAAAGGACAAACAATTATAATAAATAGTGCAAAGAGAATTAAAAGAGTTTTATATTGATAGGTGGTGTAGGCAATGGTATGTTGGTAAATGTTTAATAACCAACTCGCCAAGAAAAAAATAAGCCCTGGGCTGTAGTGTTTGCCATTCTCTGGAGAGTAAATAATCCCCACATGACTGATTTCAAGCTACAGTATGACATCGCTGACTGTAGAGTTGGAAAGAGGCGTGTGCCATCAGCTGTAGTGAGCTGTTCTAAGAGAGCTCCAGCATACCATTATAAGGCTACTTTAGGTAGAATAGGTTTCTCTGGGAAAGACATTTAACTAAGGTCTGAATAATCAGAAAAAGTCACAGGTGGAGCTACAGGAGCTGTATCATGAGCAGAGAACACAGCTTGTGTAAAGTCTCAAAGCCAGTACAATCTTGGATTGTTGGAGGAAGAAAAAGAAGGCCATGGAATCTGCAGTGTAATAAGCAATGGGAAGATCCAAAATGGGGTTGGAAAGGCAGCTAAAGTCTTCACTCAGAACCTTGTGACATAGGGGACAGAATTTGGCTGGGGTGTCATTGGAAGATTTATGAATCATGTTAATTGTCTTGATTAAAACTCTTGTGAGATTTACTCTGTGCTGTCTACCGTAAAGTAAAAAAGTTATTACAGAAGGTGGGAGGGACTTTGGCTGTCTAATGATAGGAGGAATATGAGAAAACATTTGGGAACGAGGGTGAATAAAAGTTCGGAATTAGTAACATCAGCATAAGACTAGTAATTGTGGCATCCGACTTAATACATAATTTGCTTCATGCAAAATTTATTTTTTATGCTTTTGTTTTCTATAGCTAGGTACTGCTGTCTTTCAGGTTGTCACTATTGTCATTTCTAGAAAGTGATTCTGTCATATAAAACTGACATAATCTAAAATGACTTCCTAAGATCTTGACCTAAGAGCTTATATATAAAACAAATGTTTTTTAAATTGTGGCCATAATAGCACATAACAGCAGGCATTAGATACCACGGACATAATATCAGGCAAATAAAATGTTATGGACTCCAAGGGAATTGTAGATTTCGAACTCTATTCAAAAATGTCCTGTAACTCCAGATAGAATTTCCCTGGGCTATAGAAAAGCACAGATGGTATAGGTGTTTATTAGATCCATGAAAGTTGCTTTTAAAAATATAACTGAAAAACACTGAAGTTCTGCTAACAAGGCCAGAGTAGAGAGGTCAGAAACAACAACGCAAAGGAGACATTCATCGTGGGTGGGAGAAAATAAAAATATTTCTATTAGCAAATTCTAAGGGTAAGAGTTTGATAAAAACACAGGAAACATTCATTTATTTGGGGCTAAATTATGAACTCAATTACATGTTGTGTTTATAAATTCATTGGACTAACACTGAGTTTCCTCTGGACTGAGCCTGGAATAGCAGGGTGCTGTACCACCCCTTGAGTTCATGGTCCAATGGAGAAAACTGGTGCATAAACAGAAAAAGAAACCAGCAAATTTGATAAGTTCTCAAGTAGAAGAGTGATGATAGGAGCAAAGAGTAGGAACAGAACTCGAGGTTTGAGAAGGATTCTAAGGAAGAGGAGATTGACCCACGTATTGAAAAGCAACTAGGAATTTGCCACCAAGAGGGTGGAAGAAGGGATTCCATGCAAACCTGTGAGGATTTCAGGATGGTATAAACTACTTGAAAGAATGAAGAGAAACAGTGTTTAGAGAGTTTTAAAATAATTTGGATTTACATTGTATGCCTTGGTAAGAGTTTGGATTTTTATCTCTCTTGGCCTTGAGGAATCAGTAGAAGTCTTTTTTTTTTCCCCCTTTTTTAACAACAGTTTATTTTGAAATAGTTTAAGATGAACAAGTTCTAAAATAGTACAGAAATTCCCATGCACCTGTGTAACCAAAGAACATTGTCCATACCACAAAATTAACATTGGTACAATACTGCTAACCAGACTGCAGACCTTATTCAGATTTCATCAGCTTTTATAAGGACCATTTCTACCCTCGGTGTCTGGTTCTATGCAATTGTATCACAGATACAGATTCAGGTAACTGTCACCACAGTCAGGATACAGAACAGTTCCATCATCATAAAGAAACTCTCGTGTTATCAATTAATAGTCAAAACCTCTCCCTCCCCAACCATGACCCCTAACAATCACTGATCTTTTCTCTATTACTACAAGTTGTCACTTTGAGACTTCTATATAAGTGGAATCATATAGTAAGTAACCTTATGAAATTGGCTTTTTTTTCACTTAGCATATGCCTTGAAATATATCCAAGTTGTTTGTGTGTCAATAGTTCCTTCTTATTGCTGAGTAGTATTCTGTTGTAATGATATATCACAGTTTTTTTATCCATTCACCCACTTAAGAAAAATTGAGTTGTTCCAGTTTAGGGCTGCTATGAATTTTTGTGTACAGGTTTTGTGTGAACATAAGTTTTCATTTCTCTAAGATAAATACCAAAGCATGTGATTGCTGTGTCATATGGTAAGTTTACAGTTAACTTTTAAAAGACTGCCAAGCTATTTTTCAGAATGGGTGTATCAACTTACATTCCCACCAGCAGTGTAGGGGAGACCCCGTTGCTCTACATCCTTGTCAGTAATTGGTATTGTCAGTGCGTTTTCCCATTCTAATAAATGTGTAGTGGTATGTTACTGCAGCTTTAATTTGCGTTTTCCTAATGGCTAACGATCTTGCATTGGAAGGCTTTTAATGTACAAAAAAGATGTCATGATATAATGGAAAAGTAATTTGGGAAACTACATAGAGGATAGAATGACACTTCCGAGGTTGGGAAGCTAAGGGACAATTGAGAGTAGGAAGATAATTTAGGATGTCAGACATAGTCCAGGTAAGAGAGAAAGTTTACCTAAAATAAAACATTAACAAAGAGCAAGGAGGGGAGAGATCAGATCTGAGAAGCATATGAAAGCAAAGTCAACAGGATTTGTGAGAATGAATAAAGGAAATAGTCAACAGTGATCCTGAGGTTTTAAGCTTGAAAAAGTGAGTGGATAGAGATATCGTAACCAAAATTAAAAAGAATGGAGGGGAAATAGTTTGGGGAGACAGGGAGAGATTTGGAGATATTTTTTGGCCATATTGATATTGAAATAGCTGCAAAGCATACCAAAATATCTAGCTACTTGAGTGGGGGGAAATACCATTCAAGACGGACATTTGGTATGACAAAGAACAAAGACCTATTAATATTAATCGGAGTATTTTGCTTAAAATTATTTTCATAGCTTTTTTGGAACATTGCTCACAATTAATCTCTGACCCCTAGGCCAGTTCACATTGAAAGCAAGACCAAATCAAAGACCATTTTAAGTTTAGAAACTAATGTGAACAATTCTTAGGGAGAAAACTGTAATATTACAATAGCCTAATATATAGCTTCCTTGAAGGGGAATTGGAAAGCCAATAGTTGTTGGAGATCTTTCCCAAATTGACATAGAAGCCTGGGTACTCTATCAAAAGAGTAGACAACATTTGCATTTCTACCTACTGTGCACTTTCTCATGAGCAGAGAAATCATTCAAGACAACAAACTTAACAGATCATATCTCAAAAATTATAGCCACCACTGCATTTTTGTTTTTTCATTGTAAGAATTTTCAATATAATATATAATTATATATTAATACACATATTTATTATATATTTATTTAAATATAAATATCTATATTACTTCATCGCTTATGTACTACTGGTTTTATGTTTATCATGTGGTATATATAATATAGTTCTATGAAATTCTATCACATAATATGTAAAATTATATATTACATGTATATTAAGATAAGCCTAATACTAATATTAGATAATTTTTGAAGTAAAATGTTTAACATATTATTTCATCTGATCTTTCCAACTATCCTCTGTTGTAGCTTGGTGGGAAAAGTAATAACATCTTCATTTTGAAGATGAAAAGATCCTTGAAACTAGAAAGAATGCAAAGCACATGACGCTGGGTGTGGAAGACATTTATTTTTGTCTAACAATAGTTTAACTTCCTTTCTTCTGTACTAGACTGAGAAGCAGCATCTCCCCTCAGAGCTATCTAAATCCTGGTAAATCCACTTGAACCACAAACATATGATTAAAGGGCAAATGTAATCCATATTTATGTCGTTATAAAAAACAGATAAATCTACAAAGTACTGTGTTCATATTTAGAAAAATTTCAATCAAACTATATTGCCAATTCCTAAATATGCTGATAGTGCAAAGAAACAGATGTCTGAGTTCATTCCATCGCCAGTGATATCGGAAAGGAAAACTATTAATAAGCATAAATTCTACGGAAGTCGAAAGACACGGCATATTCATGTAAATAGAGTATATTTTGCCACTTCCTAAATGAACTCAAGAAAATAATATGAAAAATAATTATATAGTGAAGAAAAATAATAAGTATCAGTGAGAAATTCCAAAAACTATTGACAAAGTAAGGGGAGACATGTCAGATCTAAATAAAAACACTAACACAAAAGAATGAAGAAATGAACAAAGACTGCAAGGATATTTATACTGGAAAAAACATTTTTAAAAAGAACCACAGGAAAAACGTCCTTCATTAAATAAATAAAAGAAACAATGACCACTAAAAATAGAATGTAAAATACTAAAGCCTGTGGTAAACTAAGAAATTGCAATGAAAAATATCACTGGTATTTACAAAAGACAAAATTGATGTAGCAGGGAAAAAATACTCTGTTATACATAGTGTACAGTATTAGGAGAGTAAATTGGGAAAATGGGTTAATTAACTATGTAGTATTTCTGGAAAATAAACTGATAGACTTCAAAAACAGAATGACCCAAATGTGGTTAATACATGTATCACAAGAAACAGAAAATTCTATCAATACAGGAACCATAATGGAGGAAATAACTGAGGACAAATATCCTGACTGAATGGAAGGCCTGGTTCTTGGAAACTGTCCACAGCACCATGCAGAAGTGGTATTGCAGAAAAAAATGAAATAGTGCCTTTGGACCTATTGACCAAGTTTTTACTGTTTGAAAGCATTTTTTAATTACAAATTCGGGGAGAAAAAAGAGGCATTAAGTCTATAAACAGTTCTCTGCCCTAATAGCTTAAATGTAAACTTATAAAAAAGTACTTCGTTCACACACGTTTGTTGAGATTATATGAACAACAAATTTACATATAAGGAATTACAAATAAGTAAACAAATAGTAAGCAGTATATGCCATCCTTTAACAATAATGGAAATGCAAAACTTAGAGCAGTCCTTGCTTTAAAATTCAACTCTGAAGTCTAGCAATTGTAAAATTTTTAATCAAAACATGATTTATCAGTATCATGTAAAAGTATGTAGCTATTAGAATTTATAAGGAATGGACTATATCAGTATACACAAAGATATATCAGTATACACAAAGATATATCAGAAGAAATAAATGGTTGGTATTTAAGCATCTTCATTTTTTTCTTCCACTGTACAAAATTTTAAATCAAAAGATTTATTCAGGAAATATGTTGCTATAATCAAATGAATGTTCAATAAATGATATCAAAATATTGGAGCTTGAAGTGATAAAAAATATAGATAGGTCAGTTAGGGATTATGTACAGAATGATTTAAATACTATAGAAGCCCTATATTCATTCAACAAACATTTATAGAATGTGAGGTAAACAAAGCAAATAAGCCAACTTCAAGGAAATAAAGGATTATACTGGGCAAAAAAAGTCACATATGCTTCCTTTCCTGATTTACTGAAGAAAATGACAAAGAAATTTTAAAAGCTCAGTAAAATATATTCATCTTTTAAAAAACACAATATATGGGGTTTAGTAGTTAGGTTCACACACTCTGCTTTGGCAGCCCAGGGTTCGCAGGCTCAGATGCTGGGTGCAGACCTACACACCACTCATCAAGCCATGCTGTGGCACTGTCCCACATAGGAAATAGAGGAAGATTGGCACAAATGTTTGCTCAGTGACGAGCTGCCTCAAGCAAAAAGAGGAAGTTTGGCAAGAGATGTTAGCTCAGGGTAAATCTTCCTCACAAAAAGCAAAACAATACATAATATGAACCTATGCAGACCAATAAGTAGGAAACAGTTGCTGCATCTATTGATTACTGAGACACCTGGGATAAGGTGATTAAAACTAAGAGATAATTTGTCAGCCTGTTGGAAACTGGAGAGAGAGGAAAACACCAGAATCCCAGCCCAGGTAGTTGTGGGATATTGGCAAGGACGTCAGCATCTGTGACACATTCAATTTTCTCTTCTTTAAAAATGAAAATATTAGCATTCCACCATATTGTGGTTAACGTCACTAGAGCTGATGTATACAAGTGGTTTGAAAAGGGAAGACGTTATGCACGTATGAAATATTGATATTCGTTTTTATAGATTTAGATTTAGACTATGAGTTCTTTCTTCTTCCAGTGATACCAAGCCTGGCTCTCACGGCAGTTTCACTCTCGTAAACTTAATCAATTTTACCAACAAAACATTACATTGTGAAAGCTCCTGGCACTGTAACTGACCCAAAGCAGAGCCTCTCTAAAATGTTGGTTGAACCTAAATCTATTTTAGGATACCACTGGAATATTCTGAAATAAGAGTTTTTAAAATTAGAATCAGGCATATTGACTGCAAAGAATTATGGATCTCATTTCCAAATAAATCAACTGACTCTATCTTTTAAAGGGTCATGTTGCTTAGGGACAAAGCACATCTAAATGAAACAGAAGATAAATCTGCTCTCTTTTAGAACCCCAAGAAATTAATTACAGTGGACTGGTGAGACAAAGACTGTGAACAATATGGAGATTAACAGAAAAAATCATGGGAGAGAAGAAACAGTAGCTAGGAAGAAGCCAAAAGGATGGGTAAGATGAGGGAAAGTTGTGCTTCCAAAGGTTAAGTAAAATAGAATTGAAATAAAATCTGGCGGGTTTTTTTGGCGAGAAAAATTGGGCCTGAGCTAACATCTGTTGCCCATCTTCCTCTTTTGGCTTGAGGAAGATTGTTGCTGAGCTAACATCTATGCCAATATTCCACTATTTTATATGTGGGACACCACCACAGTATGGTTTAATGAGTGGTGTGTAGGTCTGCGCCCTGGATCTGAATCTGCAAACCGGGGGCTGCCAAAGCAGAACGCAGAATCTTAATCACTATACCACGGAACCACTCCCAAAATCTGGTGATTTTAACCAATGTAGGTAACTAACATAGTAAGTTTCCAGGGGAAGAGAGAACACAGCCTTGACTGGCAACCTTCTTGCCGGAATTGTACAGATAACATACATGAATACTACAGAGGTCAGTTCTTAGGAAAAAGAAATGTGACTCCTTAAAATTTGTTCCCTATTATTCAAATTCCAGATGAGTAAGCATAAGAATAGAAGCCCCAGGTAACATCAGAGTGGCTCTTTATGTAGAATTCTGTAAACTACTCAGTCTTTTTATATGCAACTTTATATTTCTCAATATAGTTTTGCATGTTATATCAAAAACCAGAATGCATAGAGAGGAGAGACATGGAAACGATAAAAGGCCAATCTAGTCAGAAATGATTAAAGAAACTAGGGGTGTTTAGTCTACAGAAGACAAAATTTCAGAGACACAGCATGGTTGTCTCTAAGATGTGGGGCTATTGTTACATTAGCAAAGCAGAAACATTTTCTTTATGATTCCCAACGATAGAACTAGCACCAATGGATGAATGTTAAAGGAAAATTTCAGCTCAGATGTAAGGAAAGAATTTTCTAACAGTTCAAATTATAGTTTGTTGTTGATCTTAAACAACAACTGTGACATATTTTGAAAATTAATGCTTGTGAAATCAAGTTTAATTTGATAACCATTTTTGATAGGGGACTGGGTTATGGTGCTCTCTTATAACCTTGGTGGGAGTGTAATTTGTTAAATGCAATTTGGCAGCATCTATCAAAAAATTTTAATGGTTACACGTTTTGGCATTCACCTAGCAATTCTGCTTTCATTTTTCCACACAAGACCATAAATACATCTGTTTAAGTTTGCTCAATGAAGCATGGCTGGTAATAGATTTTTTAAATTGGAAATATGCCAATATTCCTCAGATAGATTATGATACTTCCATTGTGTGAAATATTATGCAGTCGTTTATCAAAGTGAGTTGGATTTCTGTGTGAAACTCCAAGACATTATTAACAGCAAAAAAGCTTGTGAAGAGAAATTATTGAATTAAGGTTTAAAGAAAATCTGTATATGTGAATTTGGACACATATACACACATGCAAATTCACAGAAAATGCTAGAATAAAATATGGACTAAAATAATAACAGAGATTACCACTGACGATCAGAATATAGGTTTAAAATAGGGAGAAGGGAACAGTGCTGGGGGGCTGGATACTTTTAAATCTATGTAATTCTGCCTTGTTTAAGCTGTATCATTCAAGCATTGCCTGTGTAATTATTTTTAGAAAGAAAACAAGTTTGTCTGCTTCTCTGTTTTGAGAATTATCTAACATGAAAAGTGCTACCTCTGAGGGAAGAGAGCTCACTGACTCTTTATTCTCCAAAAATCCATTTATTTCCTACAAGTAGAAATAACTAACTGCTATATTTTGAGTATTCTTAGGATTTTATTTGTAAGGTAAATAAAAAAGGCTAAGCCAATATTGAAAAAGAATTAAATCTAAGTCAGCATTAATTTAGTTGTGGACAAGTTGAGATATTTGTATTTTATCTGTCCTATAGTCCTCACATTTAAATTTTTCCTCTTCTACAGTTTAGTGTAAGTTATTTATTTATTGATGGAATAATTAAATGCAAATGGAGCTTTCCAGGAAGATAAAATGGAGTGTGCCACATTTTTAGTAGTTTGTCTGTGTTTTCATGTAGTCTATAATGCTTTTTTCTGACAATCCAAACTTCAAGTTTTTAGGAAAAGTTGGAGTTCTGTCCATTCTGCCCCACCAGCTTCAGGTTCCATCATCAAACTACCCCATACGTATAAACCATCTGTTTGCGATTTTTTGGCTTTGTCTGAACATCTTCACAAAGAGGCCATCTGTTCCCCTTTTTTAAATATCTATTTACAGTACTTTCTCTCTTATCTACTTTACAACTTTTTTTGCATATGTCAAAATTCAATTACACAGTCGCATATTAGTATGTCACCTACTCAGGAGGAGTCTTACGCAAACCCCTGGGTGAGCCAATAGGCATGGGTAATACCGAGAGACTACAATTTCCACCTAAAAACCAGGAGTGGGGGACACTGAAATAAAAGTCTCACAATGCATGGAATCGATAATAGATGTGAGAGTCCCTGGAGAGCTTTGTGCACATGATTTCCAAAAAGCTGTCACTTCACTATATACAAGAACAATACGAATTTGCATTGAAATTTATTTCAGCCATCAGTAACATATGCCTAAAAGAGAAAGGAAAGAAAAGCATAAATAGATGTTTTAACGGCATTTGTGTAATTCTGGAGCAAGGTTTTAGGACAGGCCACCAAAGGAAATTCCTAAGGTGAAATATCAAGCAAATTTTACACATGTGGGGGTGTTTACTCAAAGCAGAACCCTGTGATAAACATAAAAAGCAAAAAAATTAAAGGCAGTGAACTCTTCATTTTCGCTGCTTCCCTGAGAGCAAATCACCAGCAGAAGAATTCTGTAGAGAAATGATATTTCCGACTGTATTGGGAGAGTAGACTTGTGAGATTATAATTGGGAAAACAGATTCAGATACCATCATCACCAGCTCCTTTTGTTCACATTTAAAAATAAAAGGTAAAAAGAAATTTGCTAAAAGTCCCATATGTGTGTGTGTGTGTGTATATATATATATATATACACACACACATATGATTAAAGTTTCATGTATGTATATATATACTTTTATATAACTACGTATCCATACATATATATAAATGTATAACATTTATCTAAAAATTTCTGTTTCCAAGTTTTATTTATAATAGAAGAAATGAACAAATAAGGATAAATGAAGTGTGTCTAACAAACACTGCTAAATTTATTTAGACATCAACACTTTCAAAAAGATTTTGGTATAATAAAGTTGATAGAGAGATGATACATAGATTGATAGATATAGACAGAGAGAAAAAATTAACACAAAATATGAAAAAGCTGTTGCAAAGAAAAGAAGCAAATATGCTAACCATAACAGTAGCTGTGAGAGAGTATAAAGCAAGCCTGGATCAAAACTTCCTAGCAGCCTAGGCAAAGAGAGAATTTTATTAAACATAGAAGGAAATGTGTCTGTTTCTTGGGAGAGGGTGTAGTATTTTAGCACTCATGTCTGAGTGAGATTTCTTACAGTGAGCTGTACACAGGTAAGCAATATTCTTTTTTCCTCCTAGAAGGGCACAGATCAGCAACTCTTAACTGATCATCAACAGTACATCACACTAAGCCATTTTACAAATGGGCTCCCAAATTTTGACCTTCGGGTAGGTAGTCAGTTTTGACCAGGAGTCTCAATGCAGATATGTGCAAACATGAATCTTACTGTATGGTAAATCTGAATATTACAATCTGGATCCAGAGCAGCCCTCTGCCTCCATCTGTCAAAGCAGACAGTTTTCTTTTCATTCATTTTTGGTGAAAAATGCAGCGCAGTGTGATTATTTCTGTGATGCAAATACAATTATTAAACTTCTGCACTCTCATCTCAAAGTCCCCCATCACTCTGTCCCATACTCCTGGTCCCCAAAGCAATCTCACCTCCACCCTCTTGTTGCTGGGGTCTGACTTTTCTATGGGTATGGCCCTTGTGGAGCACTGACAAGATGGTTTAAGCCCCAGCTGACTTCTGTAGAATAAACTCGACTCTTGCGAAGCTCTGATGGTCTTGCCATGGCAACCCAAGGGAATGCAGGCTGGCTTGAGGATTCCTTTTGGCACCTTAGCCCTCCCTCCTGTCCCTTTCTTCCTACCCCAGATCATCTGTAAAAGTCAGGGATGGGAGACAGTTCAATGCCTTTCCTCTTCCCTTAGCATGGGAAGGGGTGAGATTACAGATAACTAGTACTTCACGAATTTTCTGCCTCTCCCCCTCTAGTCCTCTAAACGTCCATGGGCTTGAGGTTTTCAGACACAATCCTTTCACTGTGCCATTTCCAACGGGCCCTGCAGTAGCTAACTAGCACTACAATGGGTATTTTTCTGAACCTAGGAATGTGGAACACTTGGTTTACTCTGCTTGTCAGCATTGTCAGGAAAGCCAGACACAGTCCTCAAAAGCATAGTCTGCCTGATACCATATAAAAACCAATTTTTACTGCCCTTGAGACAATACACTTACAGTGATGTCTCTGGTAAAACACTGCGCGTTCAGTGGGATGGGGAACAAGCTTCTGGGAGGAGGAGATAAGGCTTAATATAAAGGCACGCCAGTGTTAAGGAAAGATTTCCTGTATGCCAGAAATGGTAAGAAATTCACATCATGGCTTGTACAAGAGAATATGTTCAGGATAGTAAAGAGTACTTCACAAATAACAAGCAAATTCTTCAATAACTTTGGGAATATTTTTACAATATCCTTAAACTTAGTTTGCTTTTGCCTTAATCCCTTCAAAGGTGCTATCAAATAATCCAGTTTTTAAAAATATATTGCTAACACAAGAATGTTGACGGGCAAAGTTTTAAATTGAAGGTCTGTAATCGTTTCTCGACATGATGTTGCCATTGCTACATATGCCGTCAGGAAGTCCTTGACTGGTACTTCTGAATACACTGCTACTGAACAGCTCCATTTTGACTGGCCTCCCTATGTACCTGTTACTCTGCAGGATACAGTGTTATGCTAGTTTGTTTTATTTTATTTTATTGTGGTAAGAACACCTAACATGAGATGTGCCCTCTTGACAAATTTTTAGGTGTACATTATTACCCACTACAGGTCAACAGATCTCTAGAACTTATTTATCTTCCTTAACTGAAACTTTACACCTGTTGATTAATAACTGCTCATTTCCTTGTCCCCCCAGCCGCTGATAACCATCATTATACTCTTTGATTTTATGAGTTTGACTATTTTAGTTACCTCATATAAGTGGAATCAGGCAATATTTGTCCTTCTGTGACTGGTTTATTTCTCTTAGAATAATGTCCTCAAGTTTTATCCATGTTGTCACATATGGCAGAATTTCTTTCTTTTTTAAGGCTAAATAGTATTCCATTGTGTGTGTATATATATATATAATTTTATATATATATAAATTGTATATAAAATTTGTATATAAATTATATATATTGTGTATATATATAATTTTCTTTATCCATTTATCTTGAGATGGGCATTTGGTTGTTTCCACATGTTGGCTATTGTGCATAGTGCTGCAATGAACGTGAGAGTGCCAATACCTCTTAGAGATCCTGACTTCAATTCCTTTGGATAAATACTCAGAAGTAGGATTGCTGAATCAAATGGTAGTCCTATCTTTAATTTTTTGAGGACTTTCACACAAGTCCCTCCCTTCCGAAGTGCTCCTCACCTTTTCATCCTTTGGATCTCAACTTAGTCAAGTCCTCCTATTGCCTTTTCTTCATCATCTATTAATTATGCCTTCTCTGCAGCCAGACTACATGGACTCAAAATCCAGCTCCATCACTAACTTGCAGTGTAGCCCTGAACAGATTCATTGAATCTGCCTTTGCCATAATTTCCTTCTTTCTAAAGAAGGGAGAACATTAGTACCTTTTGCATAAGGGTGTTAAGAAGATTGAATGAGTTAATACAGGTGAAGGACTTGGACAGCATAAATGCTTCACTGCACTTAGAGCTATGTAAGTGTTAGTTACTATTACGTTTAGTATTGGCAGTGGTATTTTATTACTGTTGTGGTGGTCGTAGCACAGGCTGCTTTGGGATGCTCCATGATCACATTAATTTTTCTCTACTTTTTTAATCCCAGCACCTAGCACAATACTAGACACACAAAAAAAGATGCTTAATAAATATTTGTTGACTAAATAGATAAACAGCATGGCTTACTGATGTTCAACTCTCTAGATTGTTATCACTGCTGGATCAAAATGAGATCCATTAAGAGCAAAAGAAAAGCTGACAATAGTGAAATAAACTCAGATAGGATTTGGAAGCATCTTATTTTTACTGACATAGCATTAGGGTGTGTCTACACACAGAGAGGTGGTTGAATAATTACAGTTAGCTATGTAAATTAAACCAAACAACATTGTTCCAGGTACTTCGAGATCACAAGAATTTTCCTAACTTTAAATGTAGTAATTTGTATTGCCATCAAAATCTTATGAAGCAGCAAGGTAAAAAGGTACTGTGTATATTGCTCAGGGTTCCAGCAGAAAACAGAAGACATACTCAAAATGGGTAATTTGAGGAGAGTCCAAAATGGGAACTATTTTAAAAAGTATGGGCAAGTCATAGGAAAATCAAAAGGGGAACCAGTAACCTAAAGGCAGTGTGTTAGCAGGCTATGCCTGAAAGGTTATGGGGAAAGAAGAGGTTGTAGGAACCTGGAGGGAGAGCCGTGTGGAGAGAGCCACCTGACAGGAAGTGTGATCTCTGATGGAGAGATACAGTCAGCTTGTGAGGAGGAAGCCAAGGGAATGAATACCTTGACCTCTCTTTCCTCAGATACCTCTTCCCTCTCTCCTTTCTCCGTAGGGTGCTCTTTATTGCTGCAGGACCAGAAACCAGTGTAAAGGAAACCCAGTGTTATAACCCATACAGAGCAGTTGCATGAACACAGAGCAGTGCGAAGAAGGTTGAACAGTAAATTTGGAGGGGCAAAGGAAAGATATCTAATGCATAAGGTCAACTCAGTTTGAGAAACACTGAGTTAAACAAAGTCAAATAATTTTCTTTTCTGTGCTATTTCTCAGAGCCTTTAAATGCTAATGCAAATTATAATGCCCCAGGAGGAAGGAGAAAGTGTGCCAAGCATGCCAAATGTACTTACTTACCATAGAACCTTCTCTTCTTGAAGAACACCTTGAGGGACTAGTGCCCCATGGGACACTCTTTGGAAAATAGTAGTCATTCATAAATATTGAGAGTCAACCAATGTTACCTCAAGCATCAATTTTGCCTGAAGAGATGCTATCTTAATTAATAGAGTTTATATACTCCACTTTGCCAACCCCCAAATTGTAGACCTTTGAGAGCTCCGAATGACTGTAGGCATTTATCTACTTTGACAGCACAATTGGCAGAAAAAATAAAATAATGCAGACTTTGAGAGATGGAGTCAACTGACTAAATACCAAAGTGAGTACTCTGACGCTAATCTCCAAACTTGGTCTTGCCACTTTCCACTAGAATTTATAAGATTTAGAAAACTATGGAGTTTAAAAGACTAGATTCTGAAACAAACATACATGAATCTCACACAGGTAGATAGGGATCCCATTTGCTTCACAGCTAAGACTTTGACCAGGCCTATATTATTTCTACTGGAAACAAATGTATTCGCCCTTTTCACAACTCAGTGTAGAATTCAAGAATTCATTGCCCTCATAATTTGATTTTTTTTTCTGTAAAACTGGATTCTAAATAAAGTTCTCAGTATATAAATGAACACAGAGTTGCGCAGGTGGGTTTGCTCTTGCTAAGAGACACAGCTGTGCCTATCAAACACAAAAATATGGTATTTAATTTTGGAAAATTGCTGAAAGCAGGCAGGATTGTACAAAGGAAAGTCACCTTCAACTCACTCAGCAAGGAACAAAGATATCATGAACAGTATTATTTTTCCAAATGTTTCCAGGCTAGAATCGCATTCGGTGCCCTTCCAGAACCACTGAACAATGAAATGGGTCGCTAGTTGCCAAGCACTATACAGCTGTGCGTCTGTTTGCCAAGGATGTGTGTTGGGGGCTGGGAGATTAGGGAAGTAAGGTTTGAAAGCAGTGTCAGCCCATCCTTTAGAAGCCAATTCTGCTGGTCAAAATGAATTCTTAAGTGGAATTCA
Source organism: Equus asinus (assembly GCF_041296235.1). NCBI lineage: Eukaryota > Metazoa > Chordata > Mammalia > Perissodactyla > Equidae > Equus > Equus asinus. The sequence goes on from NC_091810.1 coordinate 26,562,030, forward strand.
TATTATAATGCAGTCTTCACCGACTTTTCACTACTGTTCCTCATTTTTTTATCCCTCACTTTGGCAATGCTGAAAGAGTGCTGTCTCACCATGGTGCAATAATTCTTTTGGCAACTCCAGGTAGTTGTTGCTTGTGGAGAATGTGTAGTGGCACAGAACACCTACATGCTTATGAATACAGGTGGCTGAAGTTAAGCAATTAGTTAGAGGCAGTTAGAGGAGTCATGTATTTCAGCACTTGTCTGATTCACATCTCAACTCCACGTGTAGAGGATTCTTTTTTCCCCAGTGAAATTTTATGGATTTTTACTAGGGAGAGCAGATGTCCTAGTTTTAGCATTACATGGTGGACTGGAATAGATTCAAAGGTGCTCGCCCAGTCTTTCAGGTGTAGTATATCAATGTTAAGGCCGGCTGGCTATATAAGAGATAAATAAAAATTAGGACATCTGAAGCAGCCAGCTTTGCATGGAGAGTCCTGCTTTTGAGTTGTCATTTTATTGTCATTTTAACTGAAAGTACAGATCTGTTTCAAACACTTTCTACTTTATGATGGCAATAGCTTCTAGTTAGTTTTACTTCACAAATTGTTTCTTCATGCATATATGTTTTTATTCTCCATGGTATCGTAATTGCAATTGGTCTGCTGCTTAAATCCACTTCCCAACCTTCTTTGTCCCTCCAAAAAGATAAATAATAGAGCCAAATTTGAACTGACCATCCATGTAAGTCCAATTAACATGTGGTATATAGATATAAATTACAGAGAAAAAATTAGATTTTCCTAGGCTTGATATCCCTAAAATGTCCAAAAATATCTTTTTCTCATGAATATAAACTTCAAAATGTCATTTGCATTTATACTTATGAATAATAGGGAAATGTTATTCCCAAGAGAAATAGTAAGAAATGTTTTTTGCAAAAACAAATGATTTGCATCTTTCTACCAAAAGGGAACAAAGCCTTTAACATGGAAAATCCCTCAGGTCTCCTTTTTGGAAACACAATTCATAACCACCTGCCATTTGATGAAATCTAATAAATTCCTAGTATAGTACACATGTCTCCAAAGTGTTCACCAGTATTCTTAAAAAAAAAAGGGAAAAGAAGGCTTGGAAACCTCGTCTACACAGAGAGATAAGGAAGTAGCATGTTTTCAATATTTGTGGGGTTTTTTTGTTCCGTCAGAAAGAAAACATACCAGAAATATTAAAGGGAGCACGATTCTTCCCATGGTAATAGTTTTAACTATACTTTGACTCTATCAGCCAGATTCAAACAATTTTTTAAGTGAATGTCAACTTTATTCATAACCTTGCAGTTCTGTTTTTCACAGGGAATAGGCATCAATACGGTGCTTTGAGTCATGCTGTTTTATTCCTATTATTTATCCAATGCATAATTAAAATTTGGGAGACTAACAATGAAAATGGAAAATGCATTTGAAAAATAATTGCCCAGTGAATTTTCAATGAGGCCAAACTTAGGATCTAGAATCTAGAGTTAACGCCAGGATCCCAAAGGCCAGGCTAGAATGTCTTTGTGTGATAAAATTCACACAGCCAACATATGACTGCACAGTAAAGTGTCACATACCTGAATTTCTTACATGCATGAGTGTACATGTTCTTTTACTGATGATATAAATGGAATTTTGCAATAGAAGGGAGGTTATTGACCCATCTAGTGGTTAAATAAAGATCACCTAAACGGGTGTTTGGGAGAGGAAAATCTACCCAGAAATGAGGGCATTTCCATAAATATTGAGTATTGGCTTAAAATTACCACAGGCTTTCATGTCTAGTTCTGCTGCACTCCCATAATGACAGTTGCAGAGATAGGTAAATGGTTCTGCTACCATAGGAAAGTGACCATATTTATTACACTTTGTGCTATACATTGGGTAGCGTTTTCTATACATTATCTCACTTCTCATTTAACAGCCTGTGAGGTTCACACGTTATTCCCATCTCACAGATTGAGAAACTAAAGCTCAGAGAAGCCAAATAAATGGTTCAAAGTTGAATCCTACTTTTTATCTCCTTTTCTTGGGTTCATATCTCAACTAACATATACAATAAATCTCTAAAGTCAGAAATTTATAATTTTACCATGGGCATAATTTGTTTATTTGTTGATTCCAAGATAGGCATCTATATTTTCCAAACATTAAGATAAAGGTCATCTGGACAATCCTCCAAACAGCTCCAAAGAGTGGTTTCTGGAGTTTTTTTCCTTTTATTTCTTCTGCTTGGGCTTAGTATAGGTGCATCTGTGTTACAGAGAAATACACAAAACGTGTTTTATCTCAAAATGAAACGACAGAAGTGACCAGCATGGAGATTCCACAAGAAAAGTTAATTAGTTACGGAGCTAATTGGAAGTTTGCTATATTCATGAGCATGCTGGAGTTGGGAAACCTAGTTATGGGCATAGAATAACATCTATCAAAAGTCTTTAAGATAGCATGAAAAATTTTTACAATACTATCAGTAACAGAAAGGTTTGATAATGTCTAAAATTTTATATGTATTTTTGTCTGTTCTTTAAAAGTTCCCTTATGCCATGATTTAGCTATATTTGTTATATCATAATCACCTTCTTACTTTTGTAATGAGGTTTTAAGGAAAAGACAAAACTATGCAAAATATGCCCCTGGGAAATGGTCACATCATGAATGTTCTCTCTTTGCTAATTAGTGATATGTGGCAGTATCCAACTCAACTAGAGTTGATGGGGCTCTAAGTCTTGCACCAGCCTATTTCATTCCTAAGGGAAACCATGTTTGTTCAGGTCTTTAAATAAAGTGAGTGGGATTTGGGGAAGGATGGCATAATTTAACAAAGAGTGTGACCATTCTGATGGCCTTTTCCTACTGGTTATTTGCAATGCAAAGCTTTACCGTTTGAAGAGTGAGGTGGTAGAGTGTTGAAGTAAGACACGTGTGCATTGGAGTCCTGATTCTGCCTTGGGTGACTGCTAAACTCAGTTTCCTTATTTGTAAAATGGGGATAACCATAGTAGCAATGATTTCAAAGGGTTCTTTTGAAAAGCAATATTATGAGTGCCCCGTAAATGCTGCTCCTACTGCCATTGCTACTGCTGCTACTCCTACTATTACTATCAGTGCCTCTGTTTCTTGTCATTCCCAGGCACAGAGGTCTAGTTCATTACCTCATCTATTCACTCCTAGATTGACATGATCATTTCTGTATATTCTCATTGTCTCTCATTTTTGCCTAATTTATACTGCAAACCACTGCCTAATTACATGATTATAAAGATTATATTTTGAACTCTAAGTAAACTATTTCTCTGTATTAAGTTATAAACAGAAGTCCATGCTCTAAGTCAGTAGTTCTCAACCAGGGATGATTTTGACCCACAGGAGGTATTTGGCAATGTCTGGAGAAATTTGGGTTGTCACAACTAGGAGAGTAAGGTGCCACTGGCATCTAGTGATAGAGGTCAGGGAAGCTGCCAAACATTCTATAGTGTAATAGATTTCCCCTACCCGATAGTGACTTATCTAGCCAAATATGTCAATAGTTCTGAGGTCAAGAAACCTTTCTCTAAGTAGATAGTGATGGTATACATGCAATAGACAATAAAATACTAAGAGGAGTATACGGACTCTAATCAGTGCCTTTGAGCCTTATCACCTTGGAAATTTACCTCCATGTTTTTTAAACCTGGAAATATATATTCAGCTATATAAGTAGTGTATTTAAACTTTTGGGTCTAAATAATTGGCTTTTATTATCAAATAAATACAAACACTCATGCATTAATGCAGAGGACTATGCTAATTGATCTCTTAAGATCCTTCTCTGACATTTACAATTTCGTATTCAAAATCCTCAAATGAACTCCATCGTCTACAAATAAAGTCTTCATTTCTAGCATGGCATTCAGGGCCTTCCACTGCTTGTCTGCTGCTTGCCCGTCAATTCTACTTCCTGTTGTTTCCTGGCGTGAATGTCCGCTTTAGACAACTTGACTTTCTTATTGGTGCCTATACATATTCTTCTGATTCTCTCTCTTCTATTAGCCCTTGCCACTCTCCCCAGTCCTCAGGGCACATGACTTCTTATTATCTATGCCATTTATTTTGTCCCTATTAAGTACTATCTTGTTTTATTTTGTTCTTAGGTAGTTGCCTTATCATTCAGAACTCATTTTGTCTCTTAAAGATGTGAATCACATGAAATGGATTTTTCATCGTTTCATTCATCCTCCTCCATTTCCTTTAAGACACTATACTTGCCCTGCATATTGTATGGAATGTACAGCCCACTTAGAACGTGGTTCCCAGGATTACTCTTAAACTATTTGCTTTGACCTATTCTGATATCACAACCCAACTCTACCTTTAATCCCTTTGAGTGTCTTGCCAAAGTCATACAATGCAAAGCATCCTAAGACGACATCTGTATTCAATGGGAGAGACGTTGTGATTGATTAGTGAAGTCTGTCAAGGGTATAAGAGAAGGCAGTGCCAGCATATATACTAAAGATTTGCCATCCATGTTCTTTCCCTTCCCTGGTGTAGTCCGTTCATTTCCAAACTTCATAACATAGGTGCTCTCCACAATGGATTTAAAGTATGGAATCTGCAAATGCTCATTTGTGTTCCATGGACAAGATAGACTAGATCACCATATAGTCCCACAGATGACCTGATAGTGAAAAACAACTTGTCATCTTAACCAAGGATACTTTAGTTAGTGGTGAAAGAAATCTATCACATGCAAGGTGAGTGAAAAATCAATTTGAATGAATGAGAGATGTGCTGTGGAATTCAAGAAGAGGAATTTATCTGGAACCCAGGAAATTGCAGTCTGTTGTTTCTTATCTCTTTCTTCACTCTGAGTGTCTTCTCTCTCTCCTAGCTTAGCTTTCACTCCTCTATCTCCTTTTCTGGTTGTCTCTACTAAAACACAATTACTTCTTTTGTCATAACCAAAGACAATCAAATACATGACAAATACATAGCTCCTCAAATGAAACATCATTAAATTAAAAGCTAAGCCTAAACTCACAAATGTTGCTCAATCCCAAATCCAAATTGCCCCAAATAAATCAGTTATTACCAGAAAGAAAGAGTAAGGAGAAATGGTTGCTGAATGTCCTTTCCTCTGGGTAGGTGTATCCACGCAAATCTCAGTAACAAGGCATGTGACCTACATAGGTGTCCCCCAAAGCATTTACTTCATATGAATTGTCACATGGGCAAACAATTCAGTGAATTAGGAATTGCCCCCACCTACTACATAAGGAAGCTGACTCTGGCACTTTTAATGACAGTCCAGTTAGTAAGAGAAAGATTCAAGTGTAAGATACAGTCTGTCTTATTCCAGAGACTGATCCTTGCCACATCCCCCAGAAGACCCAGAAATCCAGTCTTACTACATAAGGGAACAAGTCAAAGGTTTTGGAATTAGAAATGGCCAGAATCAAAATTATAGCATAACAAAATAAATAAATAAAACGATGATAATAACTGCTTACATTTATTGAATGCTTGCTATGTGTGGGCATGTGCTATGTGTTTGATGCATTTAATCCTCTTATCAACCCTGTGAGACAGGGACCATTACTATTTCAGATGACAAAACAGGCACAAAAAGAGAGTAAGTCACTTGCTCAAAATAACACAGCTAATTAATTGTGAATTTAAACTCAGGATTCAAACCCAGACAAAATGATTCCAGAGTCCTGTGATTCTAATAGCCACATTTGACTGCAGGTACCACTAGGGAAAGAAGGAAGAGATGGACTTCTTGTTAAATTATATATGCCTACTTTATTAAAATATATGTATGTGTATATATACATATATGTTATACGTACATATGTATATGTTTATATATATTCACACATATATGACTGTAAAAAAACCCATTTAGTCATTCAAATGTTCAAAACTGAAAATGCATTTTGGTGGTGTGGGTTTTTTCCCTTTCCTTTGCATAGGAAAACTGCTTGCTGGTACCTCTCCTTTTGTCAGAGACTGATAAGGGCCGTATAATCTTGTAGTCAAAACATCTCACTAAAAAGCTTCTTTGGCGGCAAAGCCTATCCTGGAGTGTGTTTGGTTTCCTGGCTGCCTTATTTGTTTACAACAATGCTCTTAAAATTGTCTGTACCATCTGTGTGAGGTCTAGTTCCTTGAATGAGAATGAGATATTAAAATGCCATCCAGATGTCTAGATGCATATCTGCATTAACATATTATGCAAATTGTCACAAGGCACTTCTTTTCCTTCTTAAACAAAAAATATTTTTAGATGGAGTATAAGAAAGTAAATCTGTGGAGGCAAAAGAAAATTTTTAAAAGGTAAAGAAAACAAGATACATCAGATTTGCACTGCTTATCATTTTGTAATCACATCTTATGAAACCATGACTCGAAGATGATTTTGTGTTTATCACTTTGCAAAGAGAAGATGGATGCCAACAGAAAAAGCAAACTTCACCTTGAAAGAGGAAAAATATGAATTCAAGATATACTATTTTTATAAGAGAAATCATGTTAGAAACAGTGAAAACGCTAAGATCATTCCTTGATTCAACATCCCAGTTCACGTCTGGCATATATCATCTCCTAAAGATGTGTCTCAAGTTCTCTATTACAATAAAGAACAGGTAAAACTTTATTTCAGATGTATTTATTTATTATTTAAAATGCTAAATAATCGTACATTAAAAACGGTTCCATGTTTATGGGTTTATGGATTGTATGGGGTAGGTGTGTTGGAATATCCCTTAAAATGTTACAAAAATTTCCATTTGTAATATGGCAGGTTGACATATAATAAATAGTCATCTTACATTTCAGAAATAGATATGATTTGTGAGGTAAAGTTATCTGATTCATTCCATAATTAACCTGTAATGAACCTGATATTTCTTCTAATCACTATGTTCCCTTTATAAATCCTGAATATATTTTCTTGTTCAGGGAGTAAACTTTTCAGCTCTCGTATGAGTAAACTAAAATTAAAAGGTTTTTTTTTCCCTGTAAAGAAATAATAATAGCATTACTTTATAAAACATGTTTTGCAACTTCAATTATTCCTGAATCAGTATTTAAATTGCAGCAATATTTACTTACAATGAACTCCACAACATATTTCAGAGATAACTAATTCATCATTGCTATTGAAGACCTGGACATAGAGTGGATAGTTTAAAATATAATCAGCAAAGGAAAACAAAACTAAACTAAAATCTTTTTTAGGATCGTATTATCTCTGAGCTTGCTTTTAATGATAGATTTTTTTTCTTTCCTCAATGAGTGGTGATTCAACAAACAAACCATTAACACCTACTAAAAGCCATTGAAATGGTTGACAACTCCCCAAATTGTCACATCAAACGTTTTCAGCAGAGATGTGACATGATCTTCTACATTCTCTTCCAATTAAACTGTGTCAAGGAGTGCAAACAGAAAATTAAGATAATTATCTAGAAGATTCAGTTCAGCAAACAGTAGCTGGAAAGAATTAGATGAGCCAGGCATTCTTTCCACCCACACGCTGCTGATAAATTGTCTCTGTGTTCCACCTGCCACACAGCCTTGCTTGGATCTGGGAGCTGTACCATCCCTCGTCCCCTCCTCAGATACAAATGGCCATAGCCAACTGCCACCAAATGTCCCAAAGTTCTTTCCAACAATCACAAGCAAGACTAAGTGAGACAATGTAATTTAACACAAACCTATACCCTTTCCTTGAAAACTGACCCAAATCCTGATTAGTGCATCTGTGATCAGAATTCTAAGAGAAAACACAAATGTTGCCCTTACTACCATTGATCTTATCTCCCAGAATGCTGAAATTGTTGACCTTCAGGATAAGAACTACTAAAGAATTATAAGTAAATAATTCTTAACCAAATCACCCAAAAATGTACTGTGACTGTTGACCTTCTATCCAGGATAATTGTCAAGAAACAGGTACCATATTCTACACCTGAGGGAAATTTGTTTTTACTTCAAAATGCATTTTGGTGACAGTAGCAGAAGGATAATACCACCCAGCCTACTAATGTATTCTACATACAATTTAGACTTCAAGTAGTCAATATTCAATGATCTGAATAGCACCTAAGAGTGTGGAAGAGTTTGTCACGTGCTCTAGTCCCAATTTCAAATGGCATTACCCTGTAAAAAGTAGATTCTGCTTTGGAATGATGAATCACTGAAAAAGCAAACTCATTCCTCAAGAATGCCAATTTACAGAGTCCAATGCAAAATCCTACTCTTTCGTCTATTGCTTCACACTGGTGTTCATTCAGCAAATATTTACTAAGCAGCGATTATGTGCCAGTCACTGTCCCACTGCTGTCAGTTGCTCCAGACAGAGCCATGTGAAGTTCCCCTGTAATACCGCAGGAGTGGTCAGATCTTTTCCCCTTCAGTCACTCTGCCTTTCTATCCGTCTTCCGAAGCACTATGGCCAGATTTCAAAAACATAATTTGGCCATCCCGTGGCTCAAAAATTTTCACTGAGTCCTATCATCTAAAGAAAAAATGGAAACCTCACAATATTTTAAAAATTTTTCCTCGTTTGGTCCTAATTTAGTAATTTCCTCTTTGTACTTTTCCAACTTCTCTTCGATGCTTGAAATTTCATTTAATTGGTTCCCAGATACTTTCCCATCTCAGCTTTTGCTTGTATTTTTCCTTCTTCCAGGAATGTCTCCATCTCCAGATCACTAAGTTCTCCCAATTCTTCAAGGAAACTAAAACTTGGCACCTAGTGGATATAGCCTAGGCTCTTATAAAAGATTTCTTCCACAATGCTCGTCTTCTACTTAACGATGCAGCTCATTTTTTAACTCAATTGAAGTACATCTATACAGAAAAATACACACATCATACATGGACAGTTTATGAATTTCCATAAACTGCACACATTGCACATAGTTCAAAGGAACATAATGTTACAAGCACCCTAGAGGGTCCCTTCATGTCACTATGCCTTCCATTTACTATGACTCTCAATGGTAATCTTCCTGATTTTTAATTGCACAGATGCATTTTTGTGTGTACTTTGCATAAATAGAATCATACAGTATATACTCTTTGGTGTCTGGCTTCTTTCCCTCATTATGTTTATGAGATTCATCCATGTTGCTTTATATAGTTGCAGCATATTAATTCTCATGGTTGTATTATGTTCTATCATACAACTTTGAGACATCTTAGTAATTCATTCTACTGTTGATGGACATTTAGGTAAATTCCAGGTTTTGATTATCATGATAGTGCTTCTATGGATATTTTAATTAATATATAAGCATATGTATATTTAACCCATATGAGCATATACAGGCATTCTGGGGGGGATGGTAAATACCTATTTTTTAAACTACCTCATTGCCCATATCAAGCTATAATCATCTTTCTGGCAATGTCTCTACTTGCTTTCTTTCCCAGTATCCTGTCTACAGTATTCATGCAATAAATATGGATAATTATAAGTTGAATTTATTAGTGTATAAAATCCACTGGAAGACACCGCCTTATATAAAATGAAAAATCGGCAACAAATCATTTTCCTAACTTTCTATGAGTTATTACTATTACTATCTTAAATAATCTAGATCACTATTGTTCTAATAGAATCCAAATGTTTCACTGCCTGGCACAGGTTCTCCATGCTGACCCTGGGGAAGGTCAGTCATCCTGTCCTACTTGCTATAATCTTAAAATTCAAGCAACAGAGTTAAAGTGATAAAAAAAACCTGCAAAGAAAAGCCATACATTAAGCAATAAGTATGTTAAAAGAGTCGAAATTAAGATAATATAGAGTATCCTAAATACAAAAGTCCATATAATTTTCTAAAATGAGCAAATCTCCCAGTCAAGGGAGCCGATTCTGGTTCCCTTAAGACTAATAAAGTCAGTGTATGGCTCTCACTAACACCGAGATTTGTGTATCCCCCATAGCTCAAGAGACCCAAGAGAGATACTGTAAATTTTTCCACTAGCAAAGGAAAAACGAGCAATGAATTTTGCTAGTTTTAACACCAGATTCACACATGCTCTAAAAATGTTCAAGGGCAGCCAGTCCTTATTTATAGTAAAGCACTCCTAACACCAGACCTAAACTTCCCAAGTCTTAAATTTATGCCTGGATTTGTGACCATTCATTATCACTGCTGTAGTTAAATGTGTTGCGAGGAGCCAAGGTGAATCCATTATGGGGTACACACCTGATCTCTTTAGCATATTCTGTGAAATAGCACGAAAAACCACCAACATGTTTATTTGAACTGGCTTGACAGATGCTTCAGCTGATTTTAATCAACTCTGAGCACTCGTTGCCCCTAACTCTCCCTTACTACAATTTTTCATAAAATGACTTGACAAGCTTAAGTTTCCCTTATCCACCACTTCTGCTGGGGGCCAATCTCATTACATTTTCGATTTTTAAAAACTTAACCAGTGCTCTGATTTTTAAGAACACACACAAAAGAGTCAAAATGTTTGACTTGTTTAACCAAAAACGATCTGTCAAAAAGCGTACCTATGTGTATTATATTGATAATATTGTAAAGTATGTGTTTAACACATACCAGACAGATATTCCAGAAAATGTATAAATAACTTAAAAACTTGAAAGTAAACTGAAAATATCTTGGAGGCCAGCCCAGTGACATAGTGGTTGGGTTCACCTGCTCCCCTTCAATGGGCCAGGTTCATGGCTTCGTCTCCTGGGTGTGGACATACTCCACTCATCAGCCATGCTGTGGAAGCATCCCACATACAAAACATTTACTTACCTTCTCAGACAATATATCCAATCTCGTATGTTCTGTAAGAAAGGCTGACTAGAAAGATCTTCACTTCTAGATAGACATCTTGCTGAACACTGTGCCTATATGCTTCTACATATTTTATCAGCATAAGAAATAAAATTTTAAATATCATGAAGGAGCATCAAAGGAAAAAAAGACAGACAAAAGCAAGCACATTTTAAATTATGGATTAAGAAAAAAATTATGAATGATCTAAAACTAAGCTTGTTAATTCATTATCCACAATGATTAGGGAAAGTTCAATGCTCCCTGTGAAGCAATTTGGATTTAAGAGTTGAGGTCCAAACGTCAGCCCAAGTTGCTTGTCTTGTGGTGGACTGAAACAGATCTAAAACTTTTCTGAGAAATAGCTCATGCTCGTAGACATTCTCTCTGAGCTCAACTCAGTGTGCGTTTGTGCAGGTGTGCGTATGTTGAGGATGTGAAGACATTCTGTTCAGGTGTAGACACACATCAGACATCTTAGGGTTCACAGGAATTTGTTAACCTTTTTGTCCCCTAGATAGTCTTGTTGCATGTCTGGGGACTCTGAACGTTGATCAACTTACAATTAGTTCTTCCTTCTCCTGGGAAGAGATGAGAGTGACAAATTGTCACTATTGTTCCTGGAACGTGGTACAGGGAAGCTCTGACCATATTATTCTAAGATATAATGTATACATGCTACAAGAGGGGGAGGAAATGTAGGGACAAGATTTTCTCCAAAATTCTTATATACTTCTGCCCAAAAAAGTATGCATGCTTGCTAGTTAACATATATGGAGTGCTTACTATGAGCCCAACAATTGTCTAGGCGTTTTGCACACTTTCTTTCCACTTAATCCCATATCTACATCTCTCCTGCCTCATCTCCTAGTCCACTTCTTCACTCTGGGTGGTTGGTGGCAGCCACCAGGTATAATCTGACATAGCTCGCCTATGTGTCACAACAAACCTCCCAAATTCTTCCCAGGGCTTCTGCACCAGAGCTGGAGAAGATTCCTGTGGAACCATTGCGATACATGTATGCAAACCTACAAGTGTATGATATTTAACACCCCATGGCACAAACATTGGCCAAGAGAGGAGGGGCAGTCTTATAGAAATACTCCCCTCCTCCATCTCTTGGTAGATAATTCTTTGGGACAGTCTGCACAGGCCTCAAATGGCTTGTGGCAAGGTTGAGCCCCAGTGCCCAGCACAGTGACCAGCTTGGAAGCAGAACTGTGGATTAGCTCTTGCTTCTTCACTTTTTCATTCTTCCTAGGCCCCCACTCCTTGGGATCACTTCCCAGAACAAACCACCTGCACCCAATCCATTTTCTTAGGCTCTGCTTTTAAAAGAAACCTAGACTATGCAAATCTTACTATACAACACCCTAATATGGAAAGCACTGATTAGCCCCATTTTAAGGGGAAAATACTGATGCACAGAGAGGCTAAGTAACTTGCCCAAAGTCACACAGTACGTACTAAAACCTGGATGTGAACCCATCCAGTCCAGCCCAAAGCTTTGAGCTCTTACCACTCCAGTGTATGGCCTCTCTATCTCCAACAGGACCGTGTGGAATAAGGGAGGCTGTTCTCAAAGGAAAGAGGGACATTCCACCTGCCTAAGGCAGATAAAGTAGAATGCTGAGTAAACTAAGTAAATACATGCATATATACCTAAAATAGCACACTCGTCCTCACAACCTTCTCTCCTTCTACTGTGTAGACCTCAAACTCTACCACACCATTTCAAATCTCCTCCTGCAGATGTGCTAATGAATTTATTAAAAGTCAAAGGATCAGGCAATTTTCCTGAAAACATTATCAGGAAGGATTCTTCCTTTTCACATCTGTCTCCATTCTACTGCAGAAGGGAATAAAGAGAAGTTCCAGCCCAGAGAATTGTTATTCCTTGAGATAATAGGCCTGGAAACCCAGCCTTATTCCTTGCTGTCCTCTGTGATACACTCTCACCCAGTGACTTGGAGAACAAAAATATTAAATTAGAATAGCATAAAATATCTTAGCAAATAAATCACAAACTGGTTTTTTAAAGGTTGGATATAGAAAGCACAACAGTTACCACATATTGAGCTCTTACTACATACATGTCAGGGTATCTGAAAAGCTGGGAACACAAGATAAATTTATTTGTAAGGCGGTGTTAATTGCGTTTTCAAATAATTGTTCAATGTTTTTCAGATATCTTTTGCAGGGGAGTATCTCTAAATTTAAAGCTATGAGTCCAGTTATCAATAACCTCAAAAAATGCAATCAATGTTCTTCAAAAAATCTCAAATCATAATGAACATACTGCATTTATTTTACAGCTAGTAGCCATTGTGGTGACTCAAATTCAACTTGTCACTCCAATCTCAGTGCTTTACTGCAAAGCTGCCCATTAGTAACTGAATATAACTTAACAGTGTCTGGTGTCTCTATTTCAATTTATTTTATTGTCTATGAGTGCCTAGCTTAATACCCTTGGGGGCTAGAACCCTTTCAAGCAAATAACATGTTGAAAAGAAATTTTCTTTCTGTGGTCATCAGACTGTCCCCTAAAGTAGTTAAAACCTATAAGCCTTGGTTATAAAGCCAGATGATGCAAAGTGATTAAATTCAGTAGTTAAAATCCAGGTATCAATGCCCTCTGAAATGTTTAAGTGGGTAACTGGCTTTTACTTATGTTTTAAAAGGGTTAGTGGGATTATTTTCCCCCAGGGAGCTCCAACTACTGACTGTCAGTCTGGCCTCGATGCTATCTCGTCCTGACGTGTATTCCTGACCACTGTCAGAAGTGTACCCATCTAGCCTCGTAACGAAGATTGTTCAGGGCCATCTCTCCTGATGCCTGGGGAATCTGGACCCACACAGATGGTGCTGTTGCTTTTACATCTGCTGAGACTCACCGATGGAAGTGCTTGTTTCCTTGAGGCTTATGCATTATCAGGACATTCCCACCTTACCCATCTCATCACATGGTGTGCACAAAACTCCATCTGAACAGTAAGAATCCAAAGCCTTCAACTCCCTTCTTTCTCCAGGAACCCTTCCAGGGCTCAAGAGCATGTGCTCACAGGGCACTGCCTGTGTTCCCCTCTCCCCAGGGTAGAGGACTCAACCTCTCACTATCTCAACTGCTTCCTTTGCAAAAGACTGGTCACAAAATAATATCTACCATAGAGTTGTTGCAAGGAAAGAATGAGATACTCCCTATAAGATGCTTTATATAGTTTTTGGAAAATAGTGAGAATCCACAAATTTGGGGTCTTATTAGGAGACCATCTCTGGCAAGGATCCAGGATGTCATATTCAAGGCTAAATTTTAGTTTCTGCACAACTAATCTAAGTGTTTTTCTTCTTGGCTCCAACACTTGATTTCAATTTCTGCCTATCTTTAGGTGCTCAGTTCGGGTCAAACCGGGTCCCATAAAATGACTTTGTTCCACCTGCTGTAGAGTTACATTTTTCCCAGTTTATCTCCTTTACTTTCTTTACTTTTATTCTTTCTTTTACTTTTTTATCTTTATACCAGTCCATCTCTCTTTCAGTATCAATCTTTCTCTCCCATTTACATTCTATACTTTTAATTAACAATTCTTGACTCCTTCCCAAAACTTTTATTCATTCTTTCAATGAATATCATCAACTGTTTGCCATATGTGAAATGGGAAATACGAGGATATATAAGACAGAAATAGTCCTATTAATATTTTGTCTCTTGTCCCTCAGGTTCTAATTATCTGCACTACCATCATCTTCAACCTCATATTTGAATGCATGTACATTCTCTTTGAAATATCAGGTATCATAAGAAGTTACATATACGTAGATGAAGTTATCAAAGATCTATAGGGATTACACATTCAAGGATCAAACATCACCATTGATTTCTACTATGTACTTTGCTTATTCTCCTCCATAAAATACAGTGACTTTTCTCCTAAGGTTATTAAGCAATCACATGTGTACATAAACACAAAGGTGCAGACCAACCTTATAAAGTAGCTAATATAGAGGCTACAAAACACTCAACATTTCCCTAACCACATATTCAGCAAAACGAGGCAGAGATTTACGGAAGTCACTTTCTTAGTCCAGTCAAGCTGCTATAACAGAATTTGATGGATGGGGTGGCTTATAAACAACAAAAATTTATTTCTCATAGTTCTAGAGCCTGGGGAGTCCAAGATCAAGGCACCTGCAGACTCAGCGTCTGGTGAGAGCCTTCTTCCTAGTTCATAGAGGGCTGACTCCTCAACATCCTCACATGCAGAGGGGACAAGAGAGCTCTCTGAGGCCTCTTTTATAAGGGCACTAATGCCTTTCATGAAGCCTCCACCTTTAGGCCCTAATCACCTCCCAAAAGCCCTACCTCCTGATACTATCAACTTAGGGGTTAGGATTTCAATTTTTGAATTTCAGGGGAATACTTATTCAGTCTGTAAAAGTCATTCATTTGGCATATTTTTGTTATTAGTGCCAACAAGTTGATTCCAGCTCCTAGCAACCCTGTGAACAGCAGAATGGAACCCTGCCCAGTCTTTTTGTGCATCCTCTCACCTTCTGCTTCTTTATCAGATAACACTTGGTTGCCATTCATAGGATTTCCTTGGCCAATTTTTCAGAAGTGGGTGGCCAGGTCTTTCTTCATAGTCTGGAAGCGCCACTGAAAACTGTCCACCATGGGTGACCCTGCTGGTATTTGAAATATGGGTGGCATAGCTTTCAGCATCATAGCAACTTGCAGCCGCCACAATATAACAACAGACAGACAGGTAGTGTGGTTCCCTGACTGGGAAACAAACTCAGGCTGCAGTGGTGAGAGCGCCAAACCTTAACCGCTAGACCACC
This sequence comes from Equus asinus, assembly GCF_041296235.1. Lineage (NCBI taxonomy): Eukaryota > Metazoa > Chordata > Mammalia > Perissodactyla > Equidae > Equus > Equus asinus. The sequence goes on from NC_091810.1 coordinate 26,577,684, forward strand.
AGGGCCGGCTGACATATTCTTATTACTACAACTTTATCAAGTCTATCGGTATTTGTTTGCAAAATGCATTATGTGCAAGATGGGTATTATAGTCGTGTGCTGTATACAACATTTCAGTCAACGACAGACCACATATACAACTGTGGTCCCAAAAAATCTTAACTACTAGAAAACCAAGGCTGACTTTGGCACATTTATTAAGCACCTATTATTTCTCAACTTTCTTCATGCCATTCTGACAAAATGGCTCAAATCTCAATAGTTTCCATCATAATATAACTACTGTCAAGAAAGAAATTTTAAAATAAGAGAAGAAATACAAAAACCCTATGATATTTTATAACTCTCTTCACACAAATATTTTCTCCTCCATCCCTACGTCAACCAACTTTATAACCAACATTAAGGATCTAAGAGCTATGAATTCAACAGCCTTTAAAATACTATTTAATTCTTTCTGTCCCTCACTGTCTTTGCTGATCTGGAGTCAGTCTATGTTCTGAATACTTTTTCACCTTGAATTTTTTTTTGCAAAGCATTAGACTAGAGTTAACATTGAGCAATTAGAGTGCTTCACAATGCACAAAATTACAATTGTAAATGCATTCAGAAGATTATTTAGTGATTAAAATATATCTTTGCAAGTTAGGTAATAATTTTTCTTTGGAATGAATATAGTGAAGACATTTAAAGTCAAGAGGAAAGAATTCACTGAAGGACCTTAAATCATCTACTTTTTAAATATAGGAAGCGAAGTAAAATATTGAGTTATACAAGTAGTTTGTAGGTTAGAAAAGAAATAAATGTGTGTTTTTATTCTGAGGAAAGCATTTATCATTACCTTAGGTGCTACCTAGATTATAAAATAATGAATCTTCATCTTTCCAGATTGAATTGATTGGAAGGATTCTAACAACGTGAACAGTATTTTCAAAATGTAATTGATCTTCTCTTCGATTGAAACAAATTACAAATTACAAAATACATGTTCAGTAATCCTAATGACTATCCAAACTATTTAGCATAAAGCAACACAACTTTAGTCAGATATTTGCAGGACAAGACAGACTAGTTAATGAAGAAGAAAATCATCCACATAATTCAAGTAAAAACAATAATTTAACTTGAAGAATTGAACAGGTGAGAGTCTATATTTAAATTTACCACTCTTCATTTCAGGAGAATCATAAGAATATATGGTCATTAGAATATATATGTTGTTGATTTTCTGTATCATCAAAAAGAAAAAAAACAAAACACACAGGCCAGCTAACTTAGAGAAATTCTACATGCATTCGTATTAATAACATTATGTTTCATATTGCCTCAAATTTCCTGGACAAATTAGGATTAACAGTCGAAATTTGAGGCAATATGAAATCTAACTTTTTTTCTCCAGCTTTATTGGGGTATAATTGACATATAACACTACGTAAATTGTAATGATTTGATACATGTACATATTGCAAAACGATTGCCATCAGAAGATCAGTTAACACATCCATCACTTCTCAGTCTTTTACGTTGTTGCTTCACTTGCTCTGCCGAGGCCTCACTGTGGGTGGAGCCTATCTTCCTGGCCCTTGACTTTGCATGTGGCTACATCACTCGCTTTGGTCAATGGGATATGGGCAGAAGTAACAGCTTGCCAGTGCCAAGCCTATGCTGAGAGAAGACTGGCATGCTTTCACTTGCTTTTTTGCACCTCTGCCACCACCATATAAAAAGTATAGTGTAGCTGTCTCCTAGTCCAAGAACTATGAGAGATGTGTGGATTAGAGGGGCCCTCGCTAACCCATCATCCTGCAGTGAGAGACAGAGCCACTCAATTACTGCAGCCTAAAGCAGGGTGTCCTAACTTGGACTCACCTTAATCACCACATCCCAGCCAACCTGCAGCTGCGTGAGCAATAATAAATGATTACCGTAGTTTTAAACCACTGAGTTTTGAATGTTTGTTACATAGCAAGAATGAATTGATACATAGGAGAATAAATAGAAAACTTAGCTTTAGCTTTAGTCACCTAAACCTTAACTGTTTCCCTACTTCCCATGGCATAGAAAGATTTATGTTCTTTAGCCATTCATTTATTCAATAATTTTTATTAAAAACTTACTAAGTACCAGATGTTGTATTATATATCGGGGATACACCAATGAATAAGAAAAAGTGCCCATGTAATTTAGTGAGGAATCAAGATAAGAAATAATTAGAATACAGCTTGATAAATGCTGAGGAGAGAATTTTATATGCTTCATGAGCACATTAAGATTTTCAATTCTCGACTTAGCTGATCAGTCAGGGCATACTTCCCGGAGGAAATGATCTATTAACTAAGTTTAAAGAATGAATAGAGATGCAACTGCCTCTCAGCTTTACTGGCAGCAGTGGTCTTGGGTTTGGATTGACCATCTAATTTATGAGACACAACACACTTCAACTAGCACCAGGTTGACTGAGCTTTAAGAAAAAGTGCAGACAGGAAGCAACTGAGAGTGCACAACAATAGCATTGTAGAGTTCTAGTGACTCCCGTGTACATTTTCTATGTCGTTCCACACTCAAGAGAAGCATAGTCATAAGAGACAAGCCTCTCTCATGAGAGAGAGGTATGTGCAGAATTTTATCTCTGAAAAGTCTCACCTCTGAGATCAGTCCATCTTTTATGCATAGTTTTTTAGGCATTCACTCAGGAGTCTGTGACTTGCCCCCATCCTCTCAGGTAGCTGCATCTCATCAATACTGGTTACTCAAAAAACAGGGGCTTTAGGCAGTCCTGTAGGCCCTGACTGAATTCTCACTTATTTTGATCCAATCTAGGTATATCCCCAGCAACTCCTTGACTTGATGTTGCAAGAATAAGTGACCATGGGCAAACCTCAGGTGTCCAGGAGGCTACAGGAATGGCTGTAGAACCAACTCGTGACCCTTTCATACATGGAATTATCCAGAAGTCAAAATGGAAATATAGGGGAACATAAATTGAGAAAGAAAAAAAAGTTGCAAACAGATGGAAAAACATGCTTAAAAACCTTAAGGGAAGAAGAAAGCATATTATCATTATTCTGGAACTGAAAGTAGTTCAATACAAATAGGTTGTAAAATTCGGGGGTGATACAGTGTGAGATGGGGCTGAACAAGTAAACAGAAATAAGAAGTAGAGATAGCCCAAAATATAAGCACTTTATAAGCCAGAATAAGTATCTGGAATTTTATCTTGAGAGGAACCAAGGAGTTAGAAGGCTGTAGAATCACACACACACACACACACACACACACACACACACACACACACACACAGACCCCATATTATGTATGTATATAGATACATGCATATAATTTATGTATGATTTACTTTCGAAAAAGATTGTTTTGTCTGCAATGTGGAGAACAGAATGACTTTCAAAAGAATATAGACAAGAAGATTAATTAGAAAAGCATGCCCATAGTTCAGGCAAAAGATAATACTAGTCTTGACCCAAATAAAGATATTTGGACAGTGATAAGTGGAAGAAAAAATATCTATGAGGTAGCATTGACTTTAATTAGTAGTTACTACATGGGGTTGGAAAAGAAGTTAGAGGAGTCAGCAATATTACTCAGATTTCTAGTTTGAGCAACTGGTTAGAACATGAAAGAAGAAGGGGAAAGATATTGAGTTCTATTGTGCAAAGTTTGACTTTGAGGTATCTAGGGAATATCCAAATAGAAATAACCAATAGGCTGTTGGATAAATAAGTCTGAAGCTCAAAACTGTTGAAATTTCATATAAGAAGGGGACTTCATTACAAGAAAGTCTTTGTTTGCCTCTTAAGATTATTTCAGTCATATTGTAGGAGTCAAAGCCGGTTCCAGGAATCGAAGAGCAGCAGGGACATAAAGAAGTAGAACAAACAAGTGTTGCTATGGTCTGAATATTTTGTCCTGCCAAAGTTCACATGTGGGAATCCTAATGCCCAGTGTGACGATACAAGGAGGTGGGGGCTTTGGAAGTTGCTTAGGCTATGAGGCTGGAGTCCCCCGAGATTAGTGCTCTTTTAAAAGGGAACCCACAGAACTCAAGCCCCTTCCAAAAAGTGAAGATAAAAACAGAAGTCTGCAATCCAGAGAAGGGCCCTTACCCAACCATACTGGCACTGTGATCTCAGACTTCCCAGCCTCCAGAACTGTAAGCCACGTAGTTCATGAAATTTTGTTACAGCAGCCTGAATGGACTAAGACAAGTGTACAATATCTTATCTGCTTTAGGCTATAATGGAAAGGCAAGTAAGTGATATACATGATGGCAACTCTATCATTGTCAGTCACTTGATGATAACCTTGTATTATAAGGACAAACAAGTAATTTCCTGGTAAATTAAAAACAAACCTCTAAAAAATTCATTCTGAATGACTTGCATCTGAGATTGTGTAGTTGTGTTTATTTTGTCTGCATTTAATTGTTTCAGTCTGCTCACAAATAATCTCCAAATTTCATCTCACTTAAAGTGAGTAACAAAACTACATAGTATTTATGAAAAAAAATGTGTTTTTCTTCATGAAAGGCATCCCACCTGCATTATAAGAACTTGAGGAAACCCTAAGTTTTCATTTTAATTTTTGATTCAACTTATTCCTTCCCTGGACGAGTATTAGTAAACAGTTTGATTCAGACCCCTAGTCTCACAGTGATCTTTATGTTTTGCTTTGTTAATTGATGATGACCCTCAATCTCATCAAAAAGGGCTAACTGGCTGCAATTAATCAATTTCACATTACTTATTTGATAATACTTCTAAGAGTTGAATTGCTAAACACATTTGATGTCAATGGCTAGGACATGGGTACAATAGAATTGTCCTTCAGTTGTTTCACATTCCATCAACTTTTTCAAAGATACTGTCTTGAATTGAAACCCTTCCAGAAAGTTGAATCTGGTCATTTCTCCCTCCCCTTCACCACCAGCATTCTATATTTCATCTGTTGTTTCACCACCTGTTACTCCATCTGTTTCAATGACTGTTGTTATAATTTATAAACATTCCCTACGTTATATCTCACTCCCAGACTGCTTCTTCCAGTGACAACTCCTTTAAAGTCTGTCCGTTACATTAAAATTTCTCTTGTATATTGTCACCAACATATTCTCCATTTTAGGAAACCAGAGAGTGAATTACTTCACATTGCCATTTTATTTTCTTTTTTTTATTCTATAAACCAGAATGCCCTATGAAATAAAAAAAAAAAAAATACTAGGAAAAGAAAGCCACAGTCTGTGATACCTTTCCGTAAATAGTTCAAAACTAATTAATTAATTACATCTACTTCTTTTTTGGTGAAAAGTAATCTAAGGATAAAAAAAATCAGAGTGTAGAATGTTATTTTAAAAAAGCTAAATGCATCTCATCTCCTTTGATTTCCAGTGCTGCTGCTAGGAAGCGATCGCCGTTCATCATTTTAATTCTTCTCATGTTTATCACATATTTTCTTCACTATGTGTTTATACCATTTTTTCTTTATTTATCAAGTTTAGTCAGGATCCATTTTTTCTCTGTTGAAGATGGTGCAGTTAGTTCACTTAAACAACTTGGCATACCCTCATTCCATTCTTCCTCTGAGTGTGATAGCTCGTTTACTAGAGCTGTCATAAAAGTACACAGACTGGTGGCTTAAACTACAGAAATGTATTTTTTCATAGTTCTGGAGGCTAGAGGTCTGAGATCAAAGTATCACCAGGTTTCATTTCTTCTGAGGCCTCTCTCCTTGACTTGCTGGTGGCCCCCTTCTCTGCTTGTATTCACACAGTCTTCTTTCTCTCTCCCATGTTTGTGTCCTAGTCTCCTCTTCTCATAAGGACACCAGTCATATTGGAGGAGGGCTCACCTTAATGGCATCATTTAACATTAATTATCTCTTTAAGGGCCCTGTCTCCAAATACAGTTATATTCTGAGGTACTAGGGGTGATATGCCAAAATTACTATTATGTGAATATTGTTTATTACAGAATCAAGTAGTATGTCTGACTGGTAGACAACGTAAAACTATACTACTAAATCTGGCCTCAAATCACACATGAAATCCCACTGGGTTCTTTTTGTTCTAACTTTCTAGCAATTATACACAATAATAAGACATTTCAGTGTCTCATACTTAGACCACTACTTTCTAGTCATTAAATACTCCAAATTCATAATTATAGTATAGACTAAATAGAAAAGATTTTCTTCTTGAAAATATCTTTGTAGACACCACAGATTTATTGTTTTAATTTGAACTGATTGCTTTCTAAGTATGTTGTAAAACTCTCATTCCAAGATCTCATTTTACTGAATATCTGTGTTAATTGCATTGTTTTCCGGATCCTGCATCTTCCTTTCTCTTATATTACCTTTTATTTCACTGGAATACTTCCTCAAGATTTTCTTCTTGAAAATTTTAGAAAAGTTTATTATAGAAAGTTTGGCAAATGTATCAAATTTTGATCACTCATCTTGTTTGGTCCTTTCTTGGCTTTTTCAATCTAAAGCCAGTTCTTTTTTTCTCAGTTTTCATAATTTTTCTCATATTTTATTTATTTTCTTCACTCTGTTGTCACAATTTTTCCTTTTAATAAAACTCCACATCTCTTAACTTTCAACTTTCTCTCTCTTTTTTAATTGTCCTTGAGTTATGCTATGAGAAATTTTGTTCATTTAATTTTTCAATACTTCTATTGATCATTTTATGTTGACAACTTATATTACATATTTTTCTAAATATTTCTTTTTTTCTGTGGCTTTTTTGGCAACATATGTCATGTGTCTTTAAGGAATTTTATAAAAATCTATGGTCTATTTTACAAAATTCCACTCTCATGTTCTCAAATATAACAAGCACTTATTCTCTTTTAACTCCACTTTTCGTCATTTAATACAACTTGGAGAGGGACTTAGATCATACGCTCAGTCAACTATACTGAATTGAATGCCCAGAAGGCTTTTAGAAAGGAATCCTTAACACTGTTATGCTTATAATGGGCTATTTTCATGGAAAATCTACTTGCAATTGATTTGAGTAGATTAATTGTCTATATGGAAAAATTACATATATTCATATTATTTAATTGACCATTTAAATGTTATTAAGCTAAGGTAAACTTTATATAAGTTTGACAAAATTTTAAAGTGATTGTGCATAATTATTTTTGTAAGAAAGTATGCATTTTAATGAATTTTGAATTTATTAATCAAATGAGGAGTGGGCTAATTTAATTTTTGACTTACCATGACCAACTTCACTTAACAACTGAAAAAATCTAAAGAGACTGTAAAAATTTGGAAGAAATAATTTGACTGATATCCAAGCATAGCTTGAATATTGGAGCAAGAATAATTTTACATCCCTTGAATTATTCATGTTGATCTTATGGAAAAATTTGTATTGTTTAACTGTTGATAATTTTAATTGATTACCTGGATGCTGATAAGTATGAAGACCCATTTCTTTTCCAACCATGAAATAGTAGGCTTCTATGGCATACATTTTTACTTTTATTCTTAGTTATGGGAATTATGAATTGATCCATACACCACCCACAGTTTTTAGACATCGAGCTAAAGTCAATGACTGTGTGAGGCACAGAGGTTAGCCCCTTTGGGATGAGTGTGTCTGCAAAATTAAAAGGGGGAAAACGATTTATCTGAATATAGGGTAACCAAAGAGGTAGGCGATGACAACTACAGCTAGTTGCCTAGAAATATCCATTTTTCATCCCTTGCTACCCAACAGAACCCAGACTTTTTCTCAGAGGCCAATGAGCTCAGCCTCCCTTGCAGCTAAGAGAGGCAATCCAACATACCTATGGCCACTGTGGTGAAGAAAGAGTTATGGAGAAAAATTTCCTTCCTGACACATAGGCAAAGCTAAGCAAAGGAAAGACTGTTGATCTCTGTCCTTTGTCCTTGTTCCTGTCCAAAATACGGTTGCAATAGTTCGTGATGAAGCAGCCATCACGTAAACATGAGTATAAAACCCACATGTTGAAATTAGTGAACAAAATAGATGCAAGGAGCTGGGATAGATTGTGTATTCATTCCACTAGCAAAAGAACTAGCCCTCAACTTCCTAATATACAATGATTTTATATGTGGATATATGTATTTGTCTTATTATTTCTGTTGCATTTTCTGGTACTTGCAGCAAATTTAATCCGTACTGATATATAGACCTCATGAGCAATGTAGTAATTTAGTTGCTTAAACTCCAGAAGCTTCCATTTCTCATCTAAAAAGATAAAATAAAAGATAATAATAATATCTATCTTAGTGTCATGATGATAAAATGAGATAATGAAAGTAAACAACTTATGCAGATTAGTTATTTATTGCTGAGTAACAAATTACCCCAAAACTGAGTGGCTTAAAATAACAATAAACTTTTATAAACTCTCACAGTGACAATGAGTCAGGAATGTGAAAGTGGCTTAGCCAGGCATTTCTGGCTTCGAGGTTCTCATGAGGTTTAGTCATAGTTTAAGAGCTGTAGTCATCGGAAGCCTTGACTGGTACTGAAGGATCTGACCTCAACGTGGCTCACTGACAGGGCTGACAAGTCAGTGCTGGTTGCTGGCAGGAAGCCTCAGTTCCTCCTCACACACACTACCATGTAAGGCTTCTCAACTTACCTCAAAACATAGCAGGTCTCTTTCCCTAATGCAAACAATCCAAGAGAGAGCCAGATAGAAGCTATTCTTTTTATGATCTGCTCTTGGATGTTACATAGAATAATTTTTACCTCATTCCATTCATTATTAACAAGTCAAAAAGTCCAACCTACATTCAGGGGAAGGGGAATTACTCTCCAATTTTAGAAGGAAGGCATATTCAAGAATTTATAGGCATATTTTTTTTAATTACCATAGAGGGACTGTAGAGGATCCTTCCTCTCTTGCTAACTTTTAGCCTATCCTTCCCTCCATGACTTCCTCACACTCACATCAACACACACACAGACACAAGCACACTTCCCATTTTTCCTTTGTTCTCAGAAAGCAAGCCTAGGTCGCATGTAAAAACACAATATAGTTTTTTGGTTCTATGAAGCACTGAAACAAGATTAAGCTTTATTTCAGAAAAAAAATATTCAAGGTCTCCAGAGAATTCATTATTGGGCAGAGGTAAAATATCATCAAAGGTCACGGCTTGTTGTTATAAAAATTACAGCATTCTTTGACTCAAATCAAATTCCTCGTAGCATCTATACCAGCAAGACATGGATATACTGGGGTTAACATATGGCAAGTATTGCCCTGACCCCTGATTCTAGAACTAAATCATGTGTGACTATAACAGAAAGGACCAATTTCCATAAGCTTGATGTGAGGAGCAGTTTCTTTACAGTCTCACCATCTGCTTCTAGTTAAAATTTTTGTGCCTACAAAATGGTATTTTTTACTTCCCACCCTCTACCCCTTTAAATGCTGCACTGAACAAGAAGAATTATTGAAAATGAGGAGAACTATTTCCATACATATTTTAAAGCACCCATTAATGAGAGTAGAGTAGCAATTTCATTTTTGAAAGCATACTTCAGCTTCCAACATACTGGAAAATTTTTACTGATTATAAATTATAGCATCATGTTAAAAATGCCTTTTGATGCTTTACGATGGTGAAAAGAAGATCACACTTCTGTGTTTTAATGATTAGTTACAGGCTTGACAAAAATCTCTGCATGTTTTAGTATAATAATTTGGGCACACATCTAGTTAGCTTCTATTATTAGTTAAAGATTCACTGGTCTTCAGATCATTTCAAGTGACTGGCAATTATCTATAGAGACATGTGTGAGAAACAGAGCTTAGCCAGATTCTAGGATTAGAGAGAACCGTCCTGGGGTGTGGTATATCTAGTGTGTGGAAGCTGTATAACCATCATTGAATGTCTTTTGTATTTATTCATACAATGTTCCAGTGATTTCATACGGCTCTATCTGACAAGTTTACATCATGTCTTTAATAGCCTTTACTTATTTATGTTACATTCAAGTAATTAAGGAAGTTGCACTCATGGTGATTCACTTAGGCAACAACTGGCCTTCAGCCTCACGCCATCTTCCCTGTAAATTTTTGCATGAACTATGTATATAAGAACTATTTCAGCTAACAGACAACCTGATCATCTCAATGGTATTCAACAAGAAGTGTGTATTTTTCTCTAGGGTCTGCAGTTCAGCTGGGTTAGCTTTGCTCCCTCTGTACACAATTGAGGGTGATTTTTTTTTTTCACTTGGGAACCAACAATTCAAACCTTTTATTTGTGGGCACATGTGTCCAGCAGCAGTTGAAAAGAGCCATTCAATCCTATCATTATTTTTTCAGGGTTTACTTTAGTTTTTAATAAAAATTGTATATATTTAAGGTATACAACAGGATGAGTTAATATACATCTACATGGTGAAATGATTATTACAGTCAAGCTAATTAACATATCTTTTCCTCACATGATTATCTTTTCTGTGTAACGAAAGCACTTGAAATCGTCTTCTAGCAAATTTCCAGTATTCATACAGCATTACTAGTTATAGTCATCGTGCTATACGTTAGATATCTAGACTTATTCACCCCAACTGTAACTATGTACCCTTGACCAGCAAGAGTCGAATGACCCATTTCCCCCACCTCCCCATCCCTGATAACCATCATTTTACTTACTTTTTAGATTATTTTTTTTAGAAGTGAGATCATATAGTTTTTTGTTTTTTTCTTTGTCTGGCTTATTTCACTTAGCATAATGTCCTCCAGGTTTATCCATGTCATTGCAAATGACAGATCTCTTTCTTATTGTTGAATAATAGTCCATTTTATATATATCACAATGTCTTTATCCATTCATCTGTCGATGGACACTTAGGCATCCAGTGTCAGGCCTATTGTGACTAATGCTACAATGAAGATGGGAATGCAGATCTCTCCTCAAGGTACTGATTTCATTTTCTTTGGGTGTATATTCAGAAGACAGATTGCAGGATCATATGGTAGTTCTATTTTTAATTTTTTGAGGAAACTTCGCACTGGTTTTCATAATGACTATACCAATTTACATTCCTTGTGTACAAGGGTTCCCTTTTCTTCACACCCTTGCATTTGAGACCCAATTTTAAAGAGCCCACAGCTTCTAGAGAAAAGCTCTTCACAGGAAATAGTGAAGCAAACTGTTTAAACCCCGTTGCACAAGCACATGTCAAACCTTTTCTTGTATCACGCGTCATATCTGCTAAAATCCCACAGGCCAAAGCAAGTGACTTTGTCAAACCCAAAGTCAAGAGGCAGGAAAATATACTCATGCCATGGAGAGGAAATACATACTTTCAAATAGTAACCTATTCTCCAAAACTATAATCTAAAAATTATGTTTTTTTTAAACCAAACCTACAAAATAAGTAATACTGAAAACCAACTTCAATGGCACAATTATAGTTTGGAAATAATTTCAAAAAAGATTCTGGCATAATACTGATTCCTGGGGATTATAGTTATCTACAGTAATTTGATTTGGACTAAGTGATAAAAAATAAATATTGGACCTCTTTGTGAATATAATGATTTAAATTTTTGTAATATCCTAATCAATTTCTCTGATTATTCAATGATGTTATATGGAGTAAATTAGCGCTGGTGGCTAATTTTTGAACAGACTATCAGTGTTATCATCCATTTAATAAGTCAACAGGTGTTTATTTAGGCCACACTATATATATGCACTCTGCTTAATGCTGAAGATACAAGATAAACAAAGTTAGAAGGGTTCCCAATTTTGTGGAACTTATAAGTTAGTGGAAAACAAACACAGTAGGTAACTGTGAAATTTTTAAAGAGTTTATGTAAAAAAGCTTGATATAAAGAAAAATACAGGATTCTATGACCGCTTGTAGCAGGGATAATAACATGAATCCACAAAGTCAGGAAAGGCCTTTACAAGAAAGTGACATTTCAGTTGAGACCTAAAGGGTGAGTAAGAGTATGACAGATGGAGGGTGCAAGGGAAATATGCTGTCTTGGAATGAACATGGTTTTTGTGAATAGCTACCAGAAGTCCCAAATCTCACATGGCTCCAGTGTAGAGTAATAGGAAGGCAAATGATACAAATTTAAGCTGAAGAGGGAGAAAAACATGAGATCATCAAGAACCTCTCAGGAACATGAAAATCCATTAAGGCCTGAGTCAATGGCACCTTTTGAAAGCTTTTAGAAAGTGGAAAATGGTGGTGGAGGACAGGGATGGATAGAAGCTGGATGCATGTGTGCACTATTTAAGAGGGAGAATGAGAAGATCTTAGTATTTTGGGTATGGGGTGGTGAAGGAGAATCATTAGGAAAGAAACGCAACTAGAAAGGCTAGTTTTAGTGGAGTCAGTCACCTGACAAGATCAAAGAACTGACAATTTTTCAGATACCCATAAAGACCCAGTGTTTTCAATGATCAGGCAACCCCTGCCATTGGGAATCTCTTACTGGCTCTCCCCTTTGGTCATCACCTGCTGCCATATCACTGTGGTCAACTTTTTGCACTAAACCATTCTCATTTTCCCCTTTACAACTTCAGGGCCTTTGGCTGTCAGAGAAGAATCATAACTTTCTTTTCATTGGCCCCAGGCTAAATTATGGTGTAGGGTTTAAGAACAGCATGACTGGTTTTCCTCTCCTGAGTAAAGAGTAGATACGGGGATAGTAAAAATTGCATATTCTCCCACCAGAAGCAAATTTAAAGGAGTCCCTGTAATATATGCTGAGATTTGAATTAATGTCCTTCTGACACCAAAGTCACATTGTGCCATACGTATTAGTTGTCATTGTCATTACAGAGAATAGAACTTGTCAGATAAAATGTTCTAAAAGTTCAGAAGATTGCGAGTAAATGTTATTGAAGAAAATTCTGTGGCCTCAATTTAAAAGCCAACAAATCAAAATAGATAACCAAACAAACAAAAACACTAGTATCCATTTTTATGGCAATAAAATGATACAATATTTAACAGGATGGAAGTAGTGTTTCTATTAGAAAACAGATAATCAAACCCATTTTGAATGACTTGTTTCCTTCCCAGATGTTACTTCTGCTGTATAGCTATAAGCACCAAGAATGACCTAACGTCCTTGTTCAAAATATCCAAGAAGCAGTGAAAGAATTTTAATTGTCAGATATTGCTGGGTTGGGGCCAGCCCGGTGGTATAGTGGTTAGGTTCACACATTCCACTTTGGCGGCCCAGGGTTCGCAGGTTTGGATCCCACGTGTGGACCTACACACTACTCATCAAGCCATGCTGTGGCAGCAACCCACATACAAAATAGAGGAAGACTGGCACAGATCTTAGCTCAGGGCCAATCTTCATCACACACACACACACACACACAAAGATATTGATGGATTATTAATATTTTAGGACACTTGCATGTCCTATAAAATTGTTTCCTTCATGTAGGAGAAAAATGTAGACAAAGTCTATATCTTTTAGGCTCGCTAGTTTCCCTTGAGTTCTCATGAATGTTAATTTTGAAGTATTTTGATGCACCTGAAAGAGAATTAACTGCCAGCCCAGCAGGTCATGGAGTGCGGATCTATGGACTTGATTACCCCATCCCGAACTCAGGCAGGTTTCAGTGTGAGTCTGTTCAGTTGTACCACAGACAACAAGCTCTGCATTCTAAATTTAAGGTTTTTCTTCTGCCAGAAGACTTATGCTATCATTCCATAAATTAAAATAGGGAAGTCACTATTTTCCAGATACATCATAGGAAAATTTATCTCTGCTGCCGGATTCAACAGAGGGAATTTTATATACATATGCAAGAGGCACCTTTCCTCTTAAAACTTCTCTCTCAGAGATAAAGGGTCAGAGAGAAAGGGCAAAGAAATAAATGGTAAGCATTTGGGGTCAAGAGTCATATATTTGACGGAGGAAAATAATGTTAATGTTACTTGCAGTGGATGGAAGGGGCAGTATAAAGTATTTATTGGTCCCTTCTCAAGTAACCTTGGGTCGTCTTCCTCTGTAGGGCTCTCACAGTGCCTCGTACGCACCTCTATTAATGTTTTGCTCTATCATCGATTCACAGCCTCTTGAAACAAGATGCATGTTGTATTAATCTTGGTATCCCTAGATCTTAGCCATGAGCCTTACACACAGTAAGTCTGCAATAAATGTTACTGAAACAATTGTTTTATGAAATAAAGTGCAATCTCCTTCTTGGGAGGTCCGGTTTCATTAACTCAACTATAGTATTATCTTATTTCGAGATATTTTTGAAAATGAGAGTGAACATAATGAAATAATTATGAAAATATTTTGGAAATTGCTTCTTATTTCATAGCTTACACTGATGTTTCAGATCATTATCACAGTGGGGAGGAATTCTCTGGCACTAGAGAAAGCCACAAAAAATAATGAATAGCGATTTCTTTTTAGTTTATTTTTGTTTCGCTATTCATAATGATTGCTTTGCTACTATTCTCAATTATTATGGAGGTTAAAATGCATTTAATAGCTATCAAAGCACCAAATATAATCCTCAGCCATTAGTAAGTACCCAAATTTATGGTTTTTATTATAGTTTGTTTTCCTGTTTCTGTAGAAATATGGGGCTATGTTACTTTATTTTTCTCTTGGTGACTTTAATACTTCCTCAGACATGAGGGAAAGTCATTACTAAGTAAAATATGATATATTTTTATATACAGGAGGTGAGCAGACTGTAGCATAACTGGCAGAGTCAATCATCACTAGAATTTTCTCTCACTGAGATTCATGCAGCCACATTGATCAAATGGCAAGACATTTGCGTCATTAAAAACAATAGCTTGGCCAGCAGGGGTGGTACTTGTCTTTGAAGAGGTAAGCTAAAAACACATATGGAAGAATAAATATTTGTTAGTAATATTGCTACTACATTGAAAAAACATCTGACATTAAAAATAATGTTGGCTAGACTAAGCAACAAGAGAATTAGAAGCCTTGGGAGAAGATATAATATGAAAAGTTTGACAAACATTGAATTTTGGAGGGAGTTGGTAAGGACCATGATAGAATTGAGAGATTATTTTTTAGCTAGATTAATCACTACCTCCCCAAGAATCTTAAGAATTATATTGCTGATCAAAATGCAATGCAATAATAAATAAGAATTTCTTGCAAAAGCTATACCATCTTTTGCTGTATCTCCAGTAGTAGTCATTGGAACCATTGAGGCATAGTCAAAAGCATATCCTGAGTAGTGGGAACAGATTTGTGATGAGCATCCCAGCATTCTCAAATAGCTCCTGGGGTCCTGGTTGAGTTCAGCAATGCAGCAATGTGGAGCTAATTCTGTTATATCAGAAGTGATCCCATAACTTTGAGCTTACTTTGCCGTATTATCAGAGACAATAAGGACTAATCTGCCAACCTTAGAGATAATGAATGACCCTCTAGCAACAGAAAGTTCTTCCCATAGAAGTAACTTCCCAAGATGATTCCTTCAAATAATTTTATAGACCAGTTTAGCCTCTTTCCTAAGGCTACTTTTCCCTTCTGATAGACATCCTGTAGGAATGTCTTCAAATCCCAAAGCTATCATTTAAAGAGAGTCTATGAGAATAGCACTTGCCGTTTGTGTTCATTCCCCTGTACCATCATGAAACAAAGCATTTGTCGGTAAAATATGGGTAAACGTTAATATTGACATATAGAAAACCAATCTGAAAGGAAGAGTAATGTATTTCAACAGTATGTTTGTAAATAGTTCATAGAAATGGATGGTCTAACCTCTCATACTGATCTTACTTCTTTTGTTAACTCTCAGTGTCTTCGATGTCTTCAACAAGAGCACCACCAAGTCTGAGATGAAAATGTAAAGATAGTCAAAAAGAAAATTATAATCATAAAAAGCTATCCACTAGATAGGACTGTCAATGCCAACCCTCAAATTAATAGATTCTTCATGCCTTTAAATGTGGCCATAAAGACTAAAGTTGTCGGTTGAGCTATTAAAAGGAAAATTCCAAGTAGCATGAACACTCATAATAATTAATTAATGGAAATTCATTTGATCACTCAAATTTAATATTTTCCTTCTAATCCTTTTTGATATTCAGAACTCACATTCTGGAGACAATTGGATGGATGTGTCTTCTTGTTTTCCTTAAAACACTTTTTTTCACAAAAGTTACTTAAAATATTCTCCTACCCCCTCTAATTTTTTCTTCTATGCTCTTTGCTAATATTCGTTTATACCCTGTCTTCAACCTTGTCATACTCTCTGGTAGTTGAAAATAAACAGCGCTAATGACTTTATTAAAATGTAATTTTATGGGGGCTGGCCGCATGGCTGAGTGGTTAAGTTCACACGATCCACTTCAGTGGCCCAGGGTTTCGCTGGTTCAGATCCTGAGTGCAGACCTAGCAGCACTCATCAAGCTGCCTTGAGGTGGTGTCCCACACAGTAGAACCAGAAGGACCTACAACTAGAATATACAACTACGTACTGGAGGGGCTTTGAGGAGAAGTATTAAAAAAAAAAGTTTGGCAACAGATGTTAGCTCAGGTGCCAATCTTTAAAAAAATAAATGAATAAATAAATAAAATGTAGCTTTCAACTAGTTATAGGAACTTTCATTTCCAAAGAATTCTTTGAGGCCAGTCTACATTTCTAAATGCACAGGAAAAATCATGGTTACTGAATAGGACATAAACAATCTGAGTTGTTGGGGCAGCATAAACATCTCAACGGAGCAAGCGACACACCAGGCCAAAGGAAGTGCCCTTTTCTCTGTGATGTACACACTTAGACACACACACTCTGACTTACTCACACCCTTGCTAATCACATACAACATGTGATTATGTCCTGCAAAGTCCAGCATGGAATCCTAGCCACAGATCACAAAACTGGAACACAGCAGAAAAATTAAGGTCAGCTGCAAGTAATTTTTGTATGTATTTGTTGTTCGTTTTTGCTTCCCTATCTGTCAGACACACTTATTCAAGCAAACCGTCACCCTAAAATACTGCCTAAAGATGTTACAAGGTCTCTTTAAATATTCCCTTTGCTCTTCAACTTTTAGTGCTGGTTACTTCTCACAACGGAAATGGTGTTTCAAAAATGTGTTCTGTAGCTGTTTCTCAGGATCTTTCGGGAGATGGAGAGTGTATGATGAAGTAGGTCTTGTCTAACTACTATAATGTTGTAAATTCCTCCCTTCTTGCAGTATCAAAATATGTCGGGGCCCTCGGAGCTTCTACTAGTCATTCCATATCCTAGCCCACACTTGGTACATGTCTGCCCTGCTGTGGGTCATTTTGAGTTTCATCACGGTAGGCAACAGGCTGTCAGCTCAGAATCTACCACCCATGGAACTGACAAGGGCTCAGGGGTGCAAACAGGACTTTTTCTCTTTCTGTGCATGTGCTACTCCAACCTCTTAGCTGTCCTGAGGCAACCCCTTATAGTATAAAGGAGGTCAGTACAAAGAATATCCTCAGAGTGTTCAGGGAGGGTTAAGACCAAGTCTATCAGTCTTGTATGTTCCCCTCATCTACCCAAATGTATCTCCTCTGGCACCCTGGGTTCTGACACTCCAAGCAAGATGTCAGGCAAGGGAAAGTAAGGCGGCTTTCTTTTGCAGCTTTTGTATCCCCTCTGTTTAGTACAATTATGAGGGCAGAGAGAAGGAGAAGGAGAAAATGGTATAATAAGAAGGGAATATGAATTGGGAGACGGGATATAATATAATACAATACAATAAAATACACTAACGATCCGTTTTTGTTTGGGAAAAGGATCACAAATTTTCACCTGCATTTAACTTTTCTTGAATTCTTATCCTCCTTGCTATCTGGTCCTAACTTCTAAGAAACACTCATGTACACCTTCGAGAACATGCAAATAAGTAGGTGTCTCTTAAAGATTTGTGGACACAAAAAGCATTTGGAGGGCTTCTTCAAAATGTTGGGTTTTGCATTTTCATCCCCTTCCTCCTTTCAGTATTCAGTAAATCTAGGTTGCTGTCCTAAGAATCCACATTTAAAAAAATATCTCCTGGTCTGGCTGGGTGGTATAGTGGTTGGGTTCCCATGCTCTGCTTCAGCGGTTCAGATCCCGGGAGTGGACCTGCATACTGTTCATCAAGCCACGTTGAGGCAGGGTCCCATTTACAAAGTAGAGGAAGATTGACACAGAGGTTAGCTCAGGGACCATCTCTCTCAAGCAAAAAGAGGAAGATTGGCAATGGACATTAGCTCAGGGCCAATCTTCTTCACACACACACACAAAACAAACTCCTGGTGATTCTGATAGACCTGATGATGGAATCACAACTTAAGAATCACTATACTAAGAGACAAGAAAAGTCAGAAAAGGGAAAGACTAAAGATAAAAAGACAGATCTCAAGTGTTTTATAACATCCTAGTGAAAATCAATCTTCATACTAAGTTGTAGAGTATTATAAGAAAAATGGAAACATCTTATAAAAGAAAGCACTATGAGTGAGAAAGTTGTGAGTAACTATGTATAAACAATTACTGAACATTCATATAATAGCGTTTAATTATAGAACTGGAGGAAACATAGGAGAATGTATATGAACCAGCAATGAATCCAGGTTTTGCGAATCCATCAGCACCTTCCATTTGGGAGGCCTCTCTTAAGAAAAACATTTTTTAAATATGATCACAAAAATACTCGGGCCACCCAGGGTCTTGGAAGTGACCTGTACAATTCAGAGTTCCTGAAGCTTAAACTTCATAAGCTTTACAATAAATCCCTCTGTGATTTCAACAATTCTTTGTGAGGATGAGGAATGGAGGTCAAAACGCTAAGAACGTTGGCCGTGTTCTCACACATTGAGTCAGAGGTAGGACTGAGAATAACCTCCGGGTCTCCTGATTCTCCTTACCATATTCTTATGTATTTATATATTCAGTATTGAGTTTTATATACATGATTTCTTTTTCATCCTCCATAGAAGGAATGCTGTGGACTCCAACAGGGCTTCCTTTGAAGTGGAAAGGAAACTTTAAAGTAGCCATCTCTCACTGCTGAATATTAAAAAGTAAGTGGCTGTTAAAAATTCATAGGCGAAGCAACAGCTTTTGGCCCATTCTGAAGTCTTTTAGTGATTTGCAGTGTCAAACATCAGTTTTATGCAACACCATTACAACTGTTCTTCATATTTTAATTAATAGCACCTAAAATTTCCCTCTAAATTGTGAGAGTTTAAATGTGTTCATATAAATGTGTTTAGTAGTGAAGATAGTTTAATGGTTTCTAGCATAGTAAGTTCTCTATTATAATATATTGTTCTAGGTGTAATAATAGAAATACTATAAAGCCTTCAAAACATATATGAGTGTTCTCGAGGCCTAAATATTCTAGATGATAAACACCAGGCCATGTTGAAAATTAGATGCGTTTTAGAATCAGCTCTCAAACATGCAATTATTTATTTTACTGTTTATGGATAATGCTGTTCAACAAATTAAAATCGAAATGGTGTATGTGAAGAATTAATCCAATACATTACTCACTTAGGAATTGAAGAAAAATAAGTACTGTGAGAAAAAAATAACAAAATATGCATTGTGTTTTATATAAATCAATTCATTTATTTTTATAACACCTTTTAGGAATAAAAAAATTCTCCCAGAATAAAAGCCAAACACATCATTAAAAAAACCTAATTTATGGAAAAATAAAACTTTAAAAGCCTTGTTGGGACTTCAAATTGCAGGGATGTAGAAATGTTTGATTTTGGAAAGTCATTTTGAAATAATAACATGATCTGAATGAAATACAAGTCATAGCTTTACATGAGCAAAATTAGGGAGACAAGTAGGCAGTCCTGCGAATAAGTAAGCCGATTAATAATCTGTATTGTTCAGCCTCAATTCCTTCTTCCTCCCAGACAAATTCTGTTACCTTGCATTCCAAGAAAATGATCAAATCTTCTACTTTAAAGGTTTATATAGATATGTCAGACAAAGGCTGACTGTTTTTCTTTTAAGTGTAAGCACACTTCATTCAAATCAATAAGAAAAAACAAACTCAGCTTTTAAAAATGCACAAACAATATGAACTGGTAGTTCATAGAAAAGGAAACACAAACAGCCAATAAGTAGATGAAATAATTTGAACCTCACAAAGAAATGCAAATTTTAAAAATGTGATACCACTTTTTTCAAGTTTCTAGTGAGGCAAAATCCATACAATATTCACCATCTTAATCACTTTTAAGTGTACAGTTCAGTAGCATTAAGTATCCTCAGATAGTTGCACAACCATTACCACCACCCGTCTCTACTCTTTTCAACTCGCAAAACAGAAAATCTATATACGTTAAACAAGAAATACAGCTGGGGGCAACCATCATGCTACTTAGTCTCTATGAGTTTGACTACTCAAGTATCTCGTTGAAGTTGAATCGTGCAGTATTGTTCCTTGCGACTGACATTTCACTTAGTGTAATGCCCTCAAGCTTCATCCATGTTGTAGCATGTGTCAGAATTTCATTCTTTTTAGAGCTCAATAATATTCCATTTTATGTATATATCAAATCTTGTTTACCCATTCATCTGTCGTTAGACAGTTTGCTTCCAGGTTTTAGCCGTGGTAAATAATGTGAAGTGAACAAGGGTATACAAATCTCTCTTCAAGATCCTGCTTTCAATTCTTTTGTGTACATACCCAGAAACAGAATTGCTGGATCATATGGTGATTCTATTTTTAATGTTTTGAGGAAACTCCATACTGTTCTCCATAATGGCTATACCAATTTATACTCCCAATAACAATGTACAAGTGTTCTAACTTCTCCACCTCCTCACCAACACTTCTTATTTTCTACTTTTTTGATAGCCATTCTAATGGATGTGTGGTGATAGCACATTTAGTTTTGATTTACATTTCCCTAATTATAAGTGATATTGAGACTCTAGTAACGTTCTTATTGCTAATTTGAATGTTGTCTTAGAGAAATGCCTATTCAAGTCTTAGCCCATTTTTGAATTGGGTGGTTAGTTTCTTGTTGTTAAGTTTTAGAAGTATTTTATACATTCTGGATATTACTCTCTTATCAGATATGTGGTTTGGAAATATTTTCTCCCATTCTGTGGGGTTGCCTTTTACTCTGTTAAAAATGTTTCTGATGGACAAAAGTTTTTCTTTCATGAAGTCCAATTTGTCTATTTGTTTTATGTTTCCTGTGCCTTTGATGTCATACCCAAGACATCACTACCAAGTCCAATGTCATGAAGCTTTTGCCCTATGTTCTTCCAAGAGTTTTATAGTTTCAGTTCATACATTTAGGTCTTTGATCTATTTTGAGTTAATTTTGGTATGTGGTGTTAGGTAAGGGTCCAGCTTCATTCTCTTGCATGTGGATATCCAGTTTTCCCAGCACCAGTTATTGAAAAGATTGTTCCTTTCCCATTGTATGGTCTTGGCATCCTTGTAAAAAATCATGTGACTATGTATGTGAGGGTTTACTTCTGGGCTTTCCATTCTGTTCCATTAGTCTATATGTCTATCTTTATGCCAATACAACATTGTTTCCTTACTGCAGCTTTGTTGTAAGCATTGAAATTAGGAAGTGTGAGTGTTCCCCCTTTATTATCTATTTTCAAGATTGTTTTTACTATTTAGGCTTTATACAGATTCCATGTGAATTTTAGCATGGGTTTTTCTGTTTCTGCAAAAGATGTCTGGAATTTCAATAAGGATTGCATATAAATCAGTTTGGATAGCACTGACATCTTAACAATATTAAACCTTCCAATCCAACACGAATGTCTTTCCACTTATTTATGCCTTTAATTTCTGTCATCAATGTTTTGCAGTTTTCGTTGTATAAGTTAATTCCTAAGTATTTTTAAATCATTGATGCTATTGTAAATGAAAGTGTTTACTTAATTTTCTTTTGGATTGCTCATTTTTAGCATATAAGAAGGTAATAGATTATTGCATATTAATTTTGTACCCTGATATTTTGGTGAATTGGTTTACTACTTCTAACGGTGTTTTTCTTTTTCATGGACTCTTTAGGGTTTTCTATATGTAAGATCATATCATATGCAAACAGATTTGTTTACTTCTTCAATTTGGATGTTTTTAATTTTTTTTCTTGCCTAATTGCTCTGGCTAGAACATCCAGCACTACGTTGATGTGAAAGTGAGCGTTCTTGCCTTGTTCCTGATCTTACGAGACAAGAGGCTTTTTAGTTGTTTTACCATTGAGAATGATGTTGGCTGTGGGTTTTTCTTGTATGGCTTCTATTATACTGAGGTAGTTTTTTTCTATTCTTAGTTTGTGAATATTTTTATTATTAAAAGGTGTTGAATTTTGTGTAATTCTTTTTCTGCATCAGTTAAGATGATAATGTGGTTCTGGTCCTGAACACTGTTAATGTGATTTATTACACTGGATGATTTTCATGTTGAACCATTTTTGTATTCCAAGAAGAAACTCCACTTGGTCATGGTATCTAACCCTTTTAATATGCTACTGAATTATGTTTGCTAATATTGTGTTGAGGATTTTTGCATCAATGTTCATAAGGATATTGGCCTTCAGCTTCTTTTCTTGCAGTGTCTTTGTCTGGCTTTGGTATCAGAGTAATGCTGGCCTCATAAAATGAATTGGAGACTGTTCCTTCCTCTTAAATTTTTTGGAAAAGTTTAAGAAGGATTAGCGTTAATTCTTTAAATGTTTAAAAGAATTTGCTAGTGAAGCTATCTGGTCCAAGGTTTTTGTTTCTTGGGAGATTTTTGATCACTGATTGAATCTTCTTACTAGTTAGAGGTCTGTTCAGATTTTCTATTTCTTCATGATTCAGTCTTGGTAGGTTTTATCTCTCTAGGAATTTGCCTATCTCACATAGTTATCCAATTTTTGGGTCACAATTGTTTATAGTACTTTCTTATAATCCCTTTAATTTCTGTAGAAACAGTAGCAATGTCTCTACTTTCATTTCTGAGTTTAAAAAATTGTCTTTTTTTTTAATTAAACCATCCAGCTAAAGGTTTGTCAATTTTGTCACTCTTTTCAAAGAATCAAATTCTGGTTTTGATATTGTCTATTTTCATTTCGTTCATCTTTGCTGTAATCCTTATTATTTCATTCCTTCTGCTAGTTTTGGGTTTAGTTTCTCCCTCTTTTACTTTCTTAACTTGTAAAGTTGATTGTTGATTTGGGATCTTACTTCTTTTTTAGCAAAAGCATTTATAGCTATAAATTTCCCCCTTAGCATTCCTTTGTGTCATCCCATAAGTTTTGGTATATTGTGTTTTAATTTGCATTTATGTCCAAGTATTTTATTTACCTTGTGATTTCTTCTTTGATCCATTGCATTTTTAAGAATGTGTTAATTTCCATGAATTCATAATTTTCTAGTTTTCCTCATATTATTGATTTCTGACTTCATCTCATTATTGTCAGAGAAGACACCACTTAGTATTATGTCTATCTTTTAAAATCTATTGGAATTTAATTTCTAGCCTAATATGTAATCTATCCTGGAAGATGACCTACGTGCACTTGAAAAGAATATGAATGCTGTTGTTGGATAGAGTGTTCTATGTATGTCTGTTAGGTCTAGTTAGATTATTGTGTTGTTCAAGTCCTCTATATCTTTTCTTAACTCTGTCTGATTGTTCTAGCCATTATGGAAAGTGGGATATTGAAGTCTCCAAGTACTATTGTGGAATTAACTATTCCTCTCTTCAATATTGTCAAATTTTGTTTCAAGTATTTTGATGGTTTGTTAGAGGGTCCGTAAATGTTAAACTATTATATCTTCTTGCTCTACTGTAGCCACCCCTGACGCAGAAAGGGTTAATAATCACTGGAAAAGGCTTGCCAACAAACTGTGATCCGGAGGTGAGAAGGCCGGTTAGCCAATGACGGGTAAGACCTCCAGGAGGAGGCAACCTAAGCCAGGCACCTGTCGCCTGGGGGCACAGATAGAGACACAATATCAGGAGCAAGAGGGGCCATTGCCTAGGAGGCTTTGCATGCTCCGAGACAAAATATATGAGAACAGCAATAACATGATAATGTCAAAACAGAGGCCAAGGGAGGGCTCCTTGAGAAATCACTAAGAATTCTTGGCATTCGCTAATTACATTGTCCGGAACACCTGTGTATGTTTAACAGATGTAAGCTATGTATATATTGAAACGCTGGTTATAATAAACTCAGAGTGGCCATCAGCCCTCTCCGCATCTATCCTGATGTGTACATTGGATTGTGACACCAACATCTACTGAATCTTTGATTAGTATATAATGTCCTTCTTTGTCTCTTATAAACTTTTTTGATTTAAAAAGACTCTATTAGACTCTGCTCACTTTTCTTCAATTTTTTTTGCTTCTGTTCCTCAGATTTAAGAATGTTCATTGTCCTACCTTCAAGTTCACTGGTTTATTCTACTGCCTGCACAAATATGTCTTTGAATCCCTCTGCAAATTTTTTATTTCAGATATTTTACTTTTCAGTTCCAAAATTTCTTTTTTGGTTTTTTTAGGTTTTCTTTCTCTTTATTGATATTTCCATTTTGTCCATCCATCATTTTCTTGACTCTTTCTGTGTCTTCCTTTTGTTCTTTGAGCATCTTTACAACAATGGTTTTAAAGTTTTATCTAGTAGACCTGCCATCAGGTCTTATTCAGAGATGGTTTCTGATGATTTATTTTTTTCCTTGGAATAAGCCTGTTTCTTTGTATGCCTTGTGACGTTTTTGTTGAAAACTACATTTTAATCTAATAATGTGCTCACTATTGATGTCAGATTTTTTCTCTTCTCCAGGGTTTGCTATTTCTGTTTTTGTTGTTTTCATTGTTGTAGACTCCCTCTGTGCCAAGAATCAGCCTGATATATAAACTCAGGATCTACTCAGATCTTCTACTCTGGCTTTCCCTGGGCATGCACAGAGACTTTCTAATTTCTCCTATATATGCAGTTGCTTTTAAATGTTTTAGTCTTTTTTTAAAAAAAAATTGGCACCTGAGCTAACATCTGTTGCCAATCTTGTTTTCTTCTTCTTCTCCTTCCTTCCAAAGCCAACCAGGACATAGTTGTATATTCTAGCTATAAGTCCTTCTGGCTCTTCTATGTGGGACACTGCCTCAGCATGGCTTGATGAGCAGTGCTAGGTCCACGCCCAGGATCCAAACTGGCAAAACCCTGGGTCACTAAAGTGGAGCACGTGAAGTTAACCACTCAGCAACGGGGCCAGACCCTAAATGTTTTAGCCTTTAATGTCCGACTTCCAAAATGGGGAGGAAAATTAAGAAAGGGGAGGCACTGGCCTTTTAATTTCTCAGAATTCACTTTAGCTGGAAAAGAATGAGCTTGCAGCAATGGGGAGCGGTGCAACAACAATGCCTGCCCCACCTTTGTCTTCATCTCTGTGATCAGAAGCAGCAATAAGCAATCACAGCACAGATACCCAATATTTGGAGCACAGGATCCTTTTTGCCCACTCCATCTTCCACAGGTTGGATGTAAGCTTTTCTTGGAATGCAAGCACAGAAACCTGCCACAGAGCTGGAGGATTGGAATTGGTAGCTGCTACTGTGATAAGAGCTGAAATATGACCATAGTCTTTCATTTTTCAATCCATCAAATACTAGGGTTGGAAAGGAGGAGAAATTATTTTTCATAGGAATGTTAATTGGGTAGCACAAATTGGGGCAAATTTCCAGGAAGCGATTTGACACTTTAACACGATTTTGCACATACTCACTATTAACTCAGTTTGACATTACCCTGCAGATAAATCACTACATAAGCATTCAAAGATATATTTACAAGATTTGTTTTAATTGGAAATAACCTATATACTCCTTACTAGGGACTTGAAAATAATTGATGGGATAAAGAATATGCATGTACATGGCACATTGTGATAAATGAATAAGACTTTTTCTTGGATAAAAATAAAAGAAAATGTAACAGTTATTTTTTTAATTGAAACATTCCTTATGTAACACGTCACCATAGAATATCATTGCCTTTTCGGAATTGGAAATTTCCATAACCTGTATAATAAAGAACAAGAAAAAATATGCACTTAATTTTAATACCTTTTTTTCTTTTTACCTTGTGACCTACTGCACCCATTTTTCCCACCCCCTACAGCTGTCTGTAGCAACCACCAATCTGTTCTCTGTATCTGAGTCTGTTCTGTTTTGTTTTGTTTGTTCATTTATTTGTTTTTCTAGATTTCACATAAATGAAATCAAACAATAGTCGTTGTCTGGCTTATTTTGCTTAACATAATCCCTTTTAGATGCATCTATGTTGTCACAAATGACAGGATTTCATTCTTTTTGTGGCTGAGTAATATTCCATTGTGTGTGTGTGTGTATATATATATATATACCACATCTTCTTTATCCATTTATCTACTGAAGCACACTTGGATTGCTTCCATATCTGGGCTATTATAAACAATGCTACAATTAACATGGGGTCTATATATCTTTTTCAACTGAGGGTTTTCATTTTCTTCAGATAAGTACTCAGAAGTTGTATTGCTGGATTACAAGGTAATTCTATTTTTAATTTTTTGAGGAATCTCCATACTTTTTTCCAGAATGGGAGGATATATTCAAAAATAATATTTCTGATATGGGGTTAATATCCAAAATATATAAAGAACTCATACAATTCAATATAAAAAAAAAACCCACCAATACAATTAAAAAATAGGCAGAGGACCTGAATAGACACTTCTCCAAAGAAGATGCACAGATTGTCAACAGGTACATAGAAAGGTGCTCAGCATCACTAATCATCAGAGAAATTCAAATCAAAACCACAGTGAGACATTACCTCACATTTGTCAGAATGGCTATTATCAAGAAGACTACAAATAACAAGTGTTGGCAAGGATGTGGATAAAAGAGAATCCTTGTGCTCTGTTAGTGGGAATGTAAATTGGTGCAATGCTTGTCTTGTTCTTGACCTTAGACGAAAGGCTTTCAACTTTTCACCATTGAGCATGATGTTAGCTGTGACTTGTAATATATGACTTTATTATTATATTGAGGTACGTTTCCTCTATATTCACTTTACTGAGTTTTTATCCTAAATGGATATCGAATTTTATCACATGCTTTTTCTGCATCGATTAAGATGACTGTATAATTTTTGCTTTTCTTTTTGTTAATCTTAACTGAAATGTTTACAGTTATCTTTAAAGAGAAGGATTTTGGTAAGGGAAGCTTTTTTTCACTATTAATATTTTACCCTTTTAATATAGGTCAATTTTTTAAAACCCTCTTTCCTTGTCTTTCAATCTATACCAGATTTTAATGGTAGTAAAATTATGAGCCATATTTTTCTCTGGGGGAAAATTTGCATCCACCTAGCTGTCTATCTCTATGAGCAAATAACTGTCTCCATGGTGGTACTGTTCATTTCAAGCATCATGGTATTTGTAGCAGCAGTGTTCAGTGATGTATGAAGTCCTCCTAACTAATACAAAACTTTAAAAATAAGATTGAAAGTTATGTCTGATAATGAGCACATTGATATCAGACGTCCCACATAGTTGTTTCTTATTTATAATACAAATAAAAGGGGAGATGGTCAGGTTCATAGTCGTGGAAAATAATTCAAATCATAAAAAAGATAAATTTCTTATGCCTTGCTGGATCCTATCCTATATGTAGGCTACTGAACAAGTACAAATATTAGTATATTAAATTTTTCATGGATTAGTAGAAGAACACGCACTTTGTCACAGCCACAGTCAGTTTTAAATCCTGATTCTTCTATTTACTAGCTATTTTATATTTTATGTACCAGCTTCTTAGCTTTTCAAGCCTCTGTATCTCATTTGAAAATTTTGGACTAATAAAATAATACAATTATGTTGGTTACTTTTGTTATGTAAAATTACCCCAAAATGTTTTGGCATATCACAATAAACATTTGCATCTCACGTATCTAAGTCATTTAGTTGATATAGTCTCAGCTCATCTGGGGACTCTGCTTTGGGCTAGACCTCAGGTGACTTGGCTCTGCTCCATGTGCCTCTCAGTTTTCACGTGGGATCAAAAGAATTCCTAGGAATTTCCTCTCATGGTTGATAGCAGAAGTCATAAGGGCAAACAGAAGCACTCAAGGCCTCTTGAGGTCCTGGCTTGAAACTGGCACACTGTCACTTCCATTGAATATCACTGGTCAAAGTAACTCACAAGTGGTAAGGAAATATACTTATTCTTTGTGGGAACAACTCTAAAGTTACATTACAATGGATGTGTACACAGGGAGCAATGAATAATTGGACCATTAATGCCATCAATCTACCTCAACAATAGAGCTTTACACAGGTGAAGGGTCTAATTCATAGTTGATGCTCAAAATATACCATGATTCTTGATTTGAGCTAACAGAATATGACTGAATTTTTGAGCAAAAAGGAAGTGCAGTGAAAAGATACTGAAGACTCAAGGAATTGCTATAAGTTTAAAAAATAAGTTTGAGAAAGTAGAAAGACAACTAAGGCCATTATAGAGTATACATAGCAAGAAGTATACCTAAGGTCGTGCTCCAAGAACATTCTGGTTCATATGATATATCTTTTATTGCAAGAAGTTGCCCTATCTGCAGAGATGAAGCTTCTCAAGGATATGATTTGGTAAAGGATGGAGTCATGAGGCAAGGAAAATGCTACTTTCTCTTCCAGAGAGACATACCCTCATACCTAGATGATGTCTTGGCAGGTAGAAAGTGGGCTGGTATTTACCTCCCAGCTGCCAGTGCCACTGCCTACTGAGTGCCTCTGTGCAGAAGAAAGGAAATAATAAAGATTGGAGCAGCAATAAACAAAACAGAAATGAAAAACAGAAAAATCAAGAAAACTGAGTTGGTTTTTGGAAAGATCAACAAAACTGATGACTCTTTAGCTAGACTAACTAAGAAAAAAATAGAAAATATTCAAATAAACAAAATCAGAAATGAAAGAGAAGACATCACAGTTCATGCCATTGAAATAAGAAAGCTTATGAGACCACTATAAACAGTTATATGCCAACAAATCGGATGATCTAGAAGAAACTGATAAATTCCTAGATGCATAGAGCCTATCAAGACTGAAACATGAATAAATAGAAAACTGAACAGATCTATAACTAGTAAGGAGATTGAATAAATAATCAAAAATTTCCCAATAAAGAAAAGCCAGGACCAGATGGCTTCACTGGTGAATTCCACAAAACATTCAAAAAAGAATTAATGTGAATCCTTCTCAGACTCTTCCAAAATGTTAAGAGGAGAGAACACTCCCCAACTCACTTTATGAAGCCAACATTACGTTGATACCAGAGCCAAAGACATTACAAGGAAAGAAAACTGCAGACCAATATTCCTTATGAGCATTGATGAAAAATCCTCAACACATTACAAGCAAACTCAATTCAACAGCATATTAAAGGATCATACACCATGATCAACTTGGATTTATCCCTGGGATGCAAGGATAGTTCAACATACTAAAATCAATCAATGTATTACATCAGATTAATAGAATAAAAGAATAAAACTGCACTATCACATCAAAGGATGAAGAAAAAGTATTTTAAAAAATTCATCACTGTTTTATGATAAAAAACACTCAACAAAGTAGCAATAGAGAAAACTGTCTTAACATAATAAAGATCATATATGAAAAGCCCATAGCCAACATTATACTCAACAACGAAAACCAGAAAGTTTTTCTTCTAAGATCAGGAAGAAGGCAAGGACACCTAATCTCACCACTTCTATTCTGACACAGTACTGGAAGACCTAGCCAGAGCAATTAGGCAAGAAAAAGAAAGAAAATCCATTCAAGTCAGAAAGGAAGAAGTAAAATTATCTCTGTTTCTAGGTGACATGATCTTGTGTGTAGAAAACCCTAAAGCTCAACAATAACAACAAAAAACTGTTAGAACTAGTAAATGAATTCAACAAAGTTGTAGGATGCAAAATCAACATAAAAAATCAGTTGCATTTCCATACATTAACAACAAACAATCTGAAAAGAAAATTAAGAAAATAATCCTATTTATAATAATATCATAAAGAATAAAATATTTTAGAATAAACTTAAGTAAGGAAGCAAAATATTTGTAATCTGTAAACTATAAAACATTGCTGAAAGAAATGAAACATACAAACACATGGAAATATATCCTATGTTCATGGATTGGAAGACTTCATATAGTTAAAAGATCCATACTCTCCAAAGCAATTTACAGATTCAATGCAATCCCTACTAAAACGTAAATGGTATTTTTTACAGAAACAGGAAAACCTATTCTAAAATTTATACAAAACTACAAAGAACTCCAAATAGCCAAAACTTGCTTTCTTGAGAAAGAAGAACAAAGATGGAAGTCTCACACTTGTTAATTTCAAAACATATTACAAAGCTACAGTGATCAAAACAATGTAGTACTGGCATAAAAACAGACATATAGGCCAATGGAACAGAATATAAAGCCCAGAAATAAATCCACACGTATACCATCAAATGGTCTTTGACAAGGGTGCCAAGAATACACAATGGGGAAAGACAGTCTTGTCAACAAATTGTATTGGGAAAACCAGATATCCACTTGCAAAAAAATTAAGTTGGATCCTTATCTTACACCATACACAAAAATCAACTCAGAATGGATTAAAGACTTAAATGTAAACCAGAAACTGTAAAATTCCTAGAAGAAAACATAGGGGAAAATCTGCATGACATTGTTCTTGGCAATGATTTCTGTTATACGACACCAAAAGCACAAGCAACAAAAGCAAAAATAGACAAGTGAGACTACATCAAATTAAAAAGCTTCTGTACAAGAAAGGAAACAATCAATAGAGTAAAAAGGTAACCTATGAAATAGGAGAAGATGTGTGCAAATCAGATAAGGAGTTAATATGCAAAATATATAAGAAATTCCTACAATGCAACAACAAAAATCTAAATAACCCAATTTAAAAATGGTCAAAAGGCTTGATTAGACATTTTTCCAAAGAAGACGTCCAAATGACCAAGAGATATATGAAAAGATGGTCAATATCACGAATCATCAGGGAAATGCAAATCAAAATCACAATAAGATATCACATCACACCCACTAGAATGGCCATTATAAAAAGAAAGAAATAAACAAAATAAGCATTGGTGAGGATTTGGGTGCTTATTGAAAAATATTTAAATCAGGAACTCAAATAGATATCTGCACTCCTATGTTCATTGCAGCATTGTTCACAACAGCCAAGAGATTGAAACAACCTAAGTGTCTCTCAATGGATAAATGGGTCTTAAAAACGTGGTATATACAT
The DNA here is from genome assembly GCF_041296235.1 of Equus asinus. NCBI lineage: Eukaryota > Metazoa > Chordata > Mammalia > Perissodactyla > Equidae > Equus > Equus asinus. The sequence continues at coordinate 26,609,000 of NC_091810.1, forward strand.
ACAATGGAATATTATTCAGTCATAAAAAAGAAAGAACTCCTTCATACGCTACCACATAAATGGAGCTTAAAGATGTTATGCTAAGTGAAATAAGCCAGTCTTACAAGGACAAATACTACATTATTCCACTTATGTGAGGTATCTGAAGTTGTCAAAGTCATCAAAGCAGAAAGTAAAACAGTGATTGCCAGAGGCTAGGGGGAGGGGGAAATGGGGAGTTTCTGTTCAACGGGTATAAAGTTCCAGTCATGCAAGATGAAAAAGTTCTAGAGATCTGCTGTACAATATTGTGCTTATAGTTTAAAATACGATACTCTATATTCAAAAAAATTTTAAGAGGGTAGATTTCATGTTATATTTGTTGCCACAATTTAAAAAAAAGACAAATCAAAAGAGTATTCTATTCACGGTCTGGGTTTTAAACAAAAAGGATCATTTTTACAATGTTCCAGTTGAAGATGACTAAAATCAAAGTAAAGCAGAAGAAAAGGTCAATAGTCTTTTTATTAATATTGGTTTAGGTTAATATACCTCATCAAAAGCTCCCAGTGATGGTTTTTTGTTCAACTTCTTTTTAATTGGCAGCTTTTCACTAAGTTTTTCAAGAACCATAGACAAGAGTTTTAATTTGGACACTTACTAAATGAAACTGGAGTGGAACACAAATTATTTCAGGGAATGTTGAATCATTGGTAATTAGAACGTTTCAATTTTCCACTTCTCATACTACGTATGTGTGCTCATGTGTGGGCACACATACATAGCCTAAATGTGTGAGAAGCAGCAGCCTTCTAAAAGAGGAAATTGACTTTATTATCATTCTAATTTTGGATTTTAACAAGAAATTAGGTGGCTTCACAATATAAAAGCTCAGAATTAAAGGTTAATATTTGCTCAGAAACCTGAACTCTACTTCACTGTAAGAGGAACAGGAAATTATAGAGATAGAACAAAATGGAGAAATGAATACTTGAAGGGCATTATTCATCCTAAAGTTCCATTGCCTATGTCATAGGATTCCCTCCTGTGTGAATCTGTACATAATTCCCTAGCGCTAATCTTCATGGCTAATTAGAAATCAAGCATTCAAGACAGATATTTTCATTATCTATTAGAAATGAAACTTTATATAAATCTCTCCTAATAATTGATTTGATATTTCACAAACCCACTGTTCAGAATTACAGGGCACAAGCAGTTCCACTTCACATCATCAGTCAGCTTTTACGCATATCAGCTTTTTGGAGGTCAATATGGAAATCTACAATTCTAAAACTTCACTAACTCTTAATGGAATTTTAGTATCAAAAAGCCTCAATCATTTCAGGGCACAATAGACTTTGTGAAACCCTCTAAATTCAGAAGCAAAAGGACCATTCAACTAAACATTGAATAACGTGTTGTTTTACTGAATTGAAAGTGTTTGAATCACTGAGAATTTTTGGCACCCTAAAGTTAAGCTGAGAGAGAAGGGGAAATATTATTATTTGTGCCAGCCACCCAAGACACTCCAAGCTAGAATATTTCTTCTGAGGCACCTCAGAGTTTCTGTCATGACCTCATCCCTCCCGGAAGAACATCTTGTGAATTAGTAACTGTGCTTCAAACCATGTGATTCCACCCACTGTAGCCATAGCTGATCAGACCAAAATGAGCACCTGATCTCAAGGCAGCTGTCCATAAATTGGTGGGCTGCGGGCGAAATGTTGACTGACTTCAAAACTCTGCCAAGAAGATCATCTTATAAACTGGATAATGACTAACAGACCCAGTAAGATCTTCCCTCTCGAGGGGCTGGAGCTGAGGGGCAAGTAGTAAAAATCATCAATCATTCATGAGTAATTCATGAATTATTAGGTAATTCATGAGTTATTAGAAGTCAATAGTGTAGTAGCAATTATGAGATAGAAAGTAGAGCATAGAAAAATTTCAATAGTAGCATATAAACATGTCGATAGTAAAGCAGAGTGAGTAGCAAGGTTAGCATAATTGTAGTGGGAAGAGCTGAATGCCGGTTTCAGAGGGCAAATGCTAAAGGAGGTGATGAGTAACCAGAGATGCTGGCAGAGACCTTTCCAAACCAGAAAACTGGTATTCTGTTCCTCTAAGAATCCTAACTCCTTGGCCACTAGGGTTTATTTCTGTCTTCTTTACTTCATCTCAAAACCTCACAAGACACCACCAGTTGACAGGAATGAAGCAAAAGTTCTTTATTCCTAGCGATTAGGAAGGGCTTAAAGAATGCATTCATCACTACTATTTTGACTAATTTCAACCAATCTGTAGTAATCGTGGAAATCCAGATACTTGAACTAATTAGGAAAGCAGGTCAAAACCATTATCAGAATTTAACTTGTGCTATATTCTGACTCTTCTTCTGTTTTTTCACCTGTTTCTAACTTTGGAAGTGGGGTTGCATATAGAGGAGCTTATAATGAAGAGAAGAAGGGAGTTGGCAATGGGAAGGCTGATAAGTATACTATGAGTCTCCAGTCTTTAGTTATCAAATAATCATATATTATTTTTATGGATACAGTGGGGAATTGACTTTTGTTCACGCTAGGGTTTATATATAGAAATAAGAATGCATACACTAACTTTTTCACTGTTCCTCCATCTTAGGTGGAAATGGTAGCCAACCAGCTGGCTATGGAGTCATGTCTTCAAGAGATTTGCTTATAGATTCTCCTAACAAAGATCTACTACTCTTTAAAGCAGAGACTGTACAATGATGATCTATTGGGTGGAATCAATCCAAGAAATGTTTGGCTTTGCCCAGACAATGGTCATAATCATATTAAAATAAAATGAATTAGTTTTCACATAAGAAAATTGTACCAAAAATTGCATTTCCATATTTTCTTGAAAAATAAGACCTAGCAACACTGGTCCCACATCTCACTATTAATAATTACCTAAGGATGAAGTGTAACTCTCCCTTTGGATGCGGCATGAACTCTCCTGTTTGCTGTGGTCACTGCAATTTCACATTGCCCCCCGCCACTGGGATAGATCTTCAGGTATTATTTAGTATTATACTTATGCACTTGTTTTGTTTCTTTTTTTCTTAAAGATTGGCACCTGAGCTAACAACTGTGGCCAATCTTTTTTTTTTTTTTTTTCTGCTTTATCTCCCCAAATCCCCCCTGGTACATAGTTGTATATCTTAGTTGCAGGTCCTTCTAGTTGTGGCACATGGGGTGCCACCTCAACATGGCCTGACGAGTAGTGCCATGTCCGCGCCCAGGATCCCAACCAGCGAAACCACGGGCCACCGCAGCGGAGCGTGCGAACTTAACCACTCAGCCATGGGGCCGGCCCCAGTATGCACTTGTTTAATCTTAGAATTAAGAAGAAAATAAAATACTCTTGAATCTATAACTCTATTAACTGGGAAAATCAAACAGTGAGAAGGCTCTGAATTTCCAAAAACAAGAGAGAATGTGCCTTGGTGAAATGAAGAATATTTGTTTGAAATTTGAAACTATGTGTACCTGGATCAAAAGAGCAGTTTAAGGAAACATTCCAGGCCATCTCTCTCTTGTTCTTTAGGCATTTAGATTTTCAACCTCTGCCCTAGAGAGAGAGTGGTTTATTGTTGGACAGAAACAAGTCTTTTTTCAGCAGTCCTTTACTAAGTAGCTGTTAGCTGGTCAAAGTTGTGCTGAGGGTTTTGGAGAAAACAAAGGAGTCATATTATGGCATCTACATACAAAGAGCTAAAAATCTATTTAGGAAGATAAAATGAAAATATAAAAATGAAATATGTTCTAAACTTATTATTAATGTTAATAAATACCAATAGTTATCATTTATTGAACAAGAACTCTGTTGGAAGGCCACTTACATATACTATACTCCATTTTAAATTCAATTCTTAAAAATGGGCATTGTAACCCTATTTTAAGAATGAAGAATCTAGAGTTAGGAAGGTTAAATGAGTTGCCAAATTACAAAAGTATTATTTAGTGCTGGGAGCTGGAATTTGAACAAATTCTATTTGGATCCAAATCCTGTGCTATACCCAATATATCATGTTTTCTATACTTAAAATGTGTTTTTCTGGCAAAATATATCGATTGATAGTTATATCTTTTGATATCACAAGAAGTTTTGGCCTCTCATCAAGATGAAATATATTAGGAAATGAGATGAAATGTTAGAATTAAATTATTTTGAGACCTCCAAATTCCCACTGCTATGGAAATCATTTTGTACAATGCAAATATTTTAACTGGCTAACACTCCAAGTTTTCCAGGTTAAATTCTTTGCCTTCTCTCCATAGAGTACTAGTTATTTACCTTTGTATTGTTTGTCCACAGTAAGTATCTTAATTTTCTCCATGATGCATATTTAAATAACCAGTCTTTTAAATGAAAGCACAGTTTCAACAAGAAAAATTTCCTCCCATAAAACACACACACAGGAAATTATTAAAATCCTCATTTAAGCTTCCATTACAATATTATTAAACTCATGCCATTTTTAGGTTTGACATTATCTCACTCTTTGATTTCATAGCCCCTTCTCTCCTTAAAAAGGGTCTTAATTCATTTACTTTATAAATTATATTTCAGATTTGCAAGGTCTCATTAGCAATAACCTGAAACATCCTTAACAAAAGCTAATAGTCAATAGTATAGATTCTGCACCATAAAGAGAAATGACCTGAGTTTTATTTTAGTATAATCAGAGATACTATTTAGTGAAGGCCTATCATAGAATTGCATCTGACTTATTCTATGTTGTAGATATTTCTCCATTTTGCAAATGAGAGACTTAATGATTTAAGCAATTTGAGCCAAATGTTCCCAACCAAGTAGTGACGTAGTCTGGATTCACACTCATATCCGACTTCCTCAAATCTAATCTACTAAAATACACTGCCTCCTACCTCGATGACTGAACAATGAAAATGGATCACAAATGAATGAACTATTTATAATTTTGATTGGGTACTTAAATGGATGAGCAAAAGAAGTTAGTGCTCCATTCACCACTTACCAATCTACATCTGGGAGTGCTCTGGGGAACTGGGCAAGCTCAGAAATCTAGCGTGACAATCCAGAAAAATACTCCAGACAAAAACATGAATTGGAGTTAATATCATCTTAAAATGCATTTAATTGATATAATTCCTGTCAATACCAGAATACATAACAGCCTGATTAATCAGGACCTGAAAGATTCTTGAATGTGGATATCTGGCCCTGAGAGGGCAAATGTGGTGCAAAATTTAGATTTTGCTCCACTGACAAAATCAAGAGCCAGGGCCGACCTTGTGGGTATATAGCCTATGCAGCCACACAGGCCCAAACTTAGAAGGGTCCTGCACTTGGTTTAATGCTCTCTTGTCATCATCTTGAAATTATTAATAATTTTTAACAAAAAGCCGCACATCTTTCTTTTGCACTGGGCCCTGAAAATTACATAGCCAGTCCTGCCGTGAGCCCTGGTGCAGTGGTGAACTTAACCAGAAGCAGTGGTACAAAGTACTTTTTTGTACAAAAGGTCAATAGGGGCTAACAGTAATCTGGGTCTCTATGTGAAAGGTAAAAAACAAGGTGCCTCTAATAGAAATAAGAAGAATGTAGTCAAAAGAAATGAGCTACTTTCAGAAAGTAGATACTAACAGATGTGTATTCATCATGCCAGCCATTTACAGATGTCCTGGTAACCAAAGTTACTGAAATAAATGTCAACTTGGGTCCTTAAACGATCCTCACTAATTTATACACAATCTTTCCCCATGTCTATTGCCTGCCATTTCATCACTAAATAACTGCTCAAAATGCCCAATTTATTTTGCCTTAGAGGACCTAGGGCTAAGCCGAAAAAGCAGGTTCTTACTTACTGTAACTTGTTATTTGATTGTGGAAGCAAAGTGGACAAGGGTCTTTAAACTGCAGTATTAAACTTGTTAAAAAATAAACTGAAGCCTATTAAAATTTTTAAGAGTTTATCTGAGCAAAAATCAATTTGAATTGGACACCATCCAATCCAGCAGATATAAAGGAGTTCCAAGGAGCTGTACAAAATGAAAGACTCTTATAGGCAGAAGGGAGGACGAACAAGGACCTCATTCAAGGCAAAACAAACCAGGTTGGTTATTGTAAAGTTATTTTTCATAAGGCAATGGCAGAAGTCTATCATGCAGATTACCTTACCAGTGCTAATCAGGTGATTCCTGATCGACTGGTTTAAGATTCAATTTCTAGGAGAGCCAAAACTATAGTTAAGTCTCAATGTGGTGGCATGGGGCTTAGCATAAGCAACTCCATTTGGGGCCTGTTGTCTATTTTTTTTTTTTTTAACAATTACCTCCTTTTTACGAGACTCTCAGCCTGAGAGATGCAATAAAAAATTTAAGGCATAGACACACTTTTAGAGTTCTCACAGTTTTTGCTGAATTTCTATGTGGCATTCAGAGATCACAACAATGGGTTTACATTCTGTAAGTTGGTCATTCTCTTCATTCCTTTTCTGAGTTCTATTCTTTTTTAAAAATTATTTTAATATTTTAAATATTGTTATCTCAAGCTGCGATAAATTCTCTTTTGCGTCTTTCATTTTTGTTAAGATCTGCTTTTTTTATTTTCTTTGGTGAGGAAGATTGGCCCTCAGCTAATATCTGTTGCCAATTTTCCTCTTTTTTTCTTTTCTCCCCAATGCCCCAGTGTATAGTTGTATATCCTAGTTCTAGGTCATTCTAGTTCTTCTATGTGGGAAGCTACCACAGTATGGCTTGATGAGCAGTGTGTAGGTCCCAAGCCCAGGATCCAAACCAGCGAACCCTGGGCCACTGAAGTGGAGCATGCGAACTTAACCACTATGCCACCAGGCCAGCTGCTCTGAGTTCTATTCTTACAGAGAGCGTTTGCTTGGTGGTTAGCAGTTGTGAACATGCATTTAAAGCTTTTGAGAGAAGACAGTGCACCAGGGAGACTACCATGATTATTATAAGCAGGATAATTCCCAATGTCTGAAATGCACTTCAGAGCTATGGTCCCCATGACCCAAACCAATCAGAATCAAATATGTCAAAGAAAGACCCCACTGAAAGAGTCGCTTTCTTAAGTCAAGCAGCTCATTAAGGGATCTTATGTAGCTGAGTCTCAACTTTCCCAGAACTGTCAAGCCAAGTGCAGCAAGTGGTGTTGGCCACAGCGCGAACACCTCCTTGCTCAGCTAAAGATAGCCAAGGGCTATCCTCTTATCAAGAACAACTTTGGCCAGAGAGTCTATGGATTCTTGCTGAGCAGCTATTGCTTTAGTAGCAGGTTCTTCAATTTCTTCTCTGTTAAGGAAAGGTTCCCACTCGTGGCCTCATTTGCACTTACACCTAACCAGGGCAGTAGGGATCTTCCTGATAATTCTCACTTGAGTTGGTGGCTTGGAACTAGAAAAGTGACAGCCATGGAGGTCAGAAAAATTTAAGGATCTGTAGATCACACAGGTAGTTTTATTATGGTTACCAATGTCTTGTGTCTCTTTCTTTGCACAAAGTCTGGGCTCCAGGTTCTCCAGGTTTGAGGTTATTAACCAGAGACAGGGAAATTGACTGGTAGGGTTAGGGAGCCTGACACAATAGAGAGAGGGCTAAGTTTTTCCGAAGAAACTGAGGCATGGAAATCAGGGAGAAGTTGATGGTGGGCAGAACTATAGGATCACCAGCATTGTGGCAAATTCAGCAGTCATTTGGAGTTTGGATATCCCCCCACCGACCTGGCAATGGCCTGAGATACATGAACAATGGCATTATATCTCCAGGGCAGAGCAAAGAAGAAGTGGACAAAAGACTCACAAATCATTACCTTCACAGTGTAAGAATTAGCAAAAGGATGGTCAGAGAGGGAAGGAGGAATGGAAAAAAAAATGTGCTTGACCTGACATCATAGAAGGAAGCAATCTAATTCAATGTCCACCACTTATCTTCCTAGTCAATTTTATTTTAAGGTCTCCAGCATTTGCACAGGACCAGATGTCAGGTCGAGCCCTCTTAAGTTGTGAAATATGCGCCCAAGCTTCAAAGCCTTGTAATTTGGCAGCAGTGTCAGTGATCAAGAGTATTTGGTAGAGTCCTTTCCATGAATTCTACTTTTGCAAAAGCATCAGAGTAAAACAATAACTCTTTGTAAGTAACAAAAGACTTAAAAATGTCAATGGTTAAAGATCTGGTGAGGTTCATTTGATAAGGAAATGTAGTTATTTCTATGGCATACGATAATTTAGGATAATAATTGGACAATAAGAGTATTGATAAATTTTTAGAAACGTCAGTTTCTGGAGTATCTATATTAGTAACATACATCATACACATACAACCTCAGAAGGTTTATCATCACTTATTTGACAAAGCTTCCCATGTAATTTAATATACCAAATAAACCCAGTTAGTTTAACATCTCTCTTTTACAAGTCGAGAGACAAATCCTTTGTGATTTTCCAGGGGTCTTCTGGAAAATTTCAAAATTAGTTTGATGCCATCTTGAGGCGGAGCAAAATGGCGGGGTGAGCTGACCCAGGATTCTCTCCCCTCCAAAATACAACAAAAGATTGGAAGAACTGAATTTCAGAGAATAAACATAATGCCAGCTCGTTAGAGACCTACAATACCAAGAAGGCGGAGATCATAAACTTTGCTTACACCCTCGGAGGCGCTGGAATGGTAGGAGATACATCGCTCCCTCCCCTAGAGTCTGCGATTGCTGCTGCACCGGTCGGGAAGGAGCAGGGGAGGGGCAGTGCGACTGGGGGATCATCCAGGACTCCTGCCACTGATTCAGTGGAGACCCGCTGACGGGGGGAAAGCTTCCGTCCGCGGGGACCCCATAAATCAAGGGCCTTGGGAGACCAGAGAACAGAACTGATCTGAACCCAGACCGGCACGTGTGAGTAACAGCCGCTCCCCCCTAACAAAGCCAGCGGGCGCAGCCATCTTGCCCCAAGGCGGAGAGCTCATAACACGCCACTCTCAACCCCCATCTAGCGCGACAGGCTGTAACTGCAACTGAATTCTACCACCATGAGAAAAAACTGCTCCTCTACCATCCAGCAATTTATAAAAGCCCCAGACCAGAAGGAAAACAATAAAAACACAGAATTAAGTCCTGAGGACTTGAAAGTAGGTAAACTAAGTGATAATGAATTCAGAGCAGCTATAATCAAAAAACTCAATGAGGTAGAGAGAAAGATAGAGCAACAAGCTGAGTTCTGGAGTTACTTCACAGAAGAGATTGAAATCATAAAGAAGAATCAAACAGAATTACTTGAGATGAAAAACACAATGGACCACATAAAACAGAATACGGATTCCCTGAATGCCCATGTAGACAACATAGAGGAGAAAATTAGCATAATCAAGGACAGACAGGCTGAATGGCGCCAGATAGAGGAAGAAAGAGAACTAAGAATTTAAAAAAATGAGGAAAATCTCCAAGAGATAATGGATTCAATGAGGAGTAAGAACATAAGGATCATAGGAATTCCCGAGAATATGGAAAAGGAAAATGGAGCAGAAAGTGTGCTTAATGAAATTATTGAAGAGAACTTCCCAAATCTAGGGATCAATGGAGAAATGTGTGTAGAGGAGGGTTTTAGATCTCCTAGATTTGTCAATGTAAAAAGACCTACTGCAAGGCACATAGTAGTAAAGTTGGCAAATAGGAATGATAAGGAGAGAATACTCAGGGAAGTAAGGAAAAAAAAGAGAATAACCTATAAAGGAGCCCCTATCAGACTATCAGCAGATTTCTCTACAGAAACCCTACAAGCTAGGAGAGAATGGAGTGATATATTCAAAGCTTTAAAGGATAAAAACCTTCAGCCAAGAATACTCTATCCAGCAAGAATTTCCTTCAGATATGAGGGAGAAATTAAATCTTTTCCAGACAAACAAAAGTTAAGGGAATTTGTAACTAAAAGCCCTCCATTACAAGAAATCCTCAAGAAGGCTCTCATACTAGAAAAAAGAAAAAAGGGAGAAAGGGGACACAATCCACAGACTAGGGAGACCGATGGATAGAACCAGAACAAGATAGCAAATATTCAATTATAGCATTAGGGTAAACGTAAGGAAACTACCAAAACAAGGACGATCTTAGCACTCTAACTACAAATTAATAAGACGAGTTGGAATAAAAAATGAAAATAACTATTTAGGAGGGGAAGAGCAAAGGGTCTAAATCAGTATTGGTCAAGTAGGTAAGAGACCACCAGAGAATAGACTATATTATACACGAGATTCTAAATACAAACTTCAAGGTAGACACTAAAATAAAGTACAGAACAGAGTCACAAATCATAAATAAGGAAAAATCTAAGAAACCCAGCATAAGAAATTGCAGTATTAAATGGGTAGGATAAAGCACACAGGAAAAGAAACACAGGAAAACAAGATAATGAGTGACAGATTAACAGCATTAAGTCCACATGCATCAATGATCACTCTCAATGTGAACGATTGAACTCTCCAATAAAAAGACACAGAGTGGCAAAATGGATTAAAGAACACGATCCAACAATTTGTTGCCTCTAGGAAACACACCTCAGCCCCAAGGACAAACACAGACTCAGGGTGAAGGGGTGGAGGACAATACTTCAAGCAAATAGCAAGGAAAAAAAGGCAGGTGTTGCAATTCTCATATCAGACCAAGTGGATTTCAAAATAAGACAGGTAAAGAGAGACACAGAGGGACAATATATAATGATCAAAGGGACACTTCATCAAGAAGAAATAACGCTTATAAATATCTATGCACCCAACACAGGAGCACCAAGATTCATAAAGCAACTATTAACAGACCTAAAGGAAGATGTTAAAAACAACACAATAATAGTAGGGGACCTCAACACCCCACTCACATCAATGGACAGATCATCCAGACGGAAAATCAACAAGGAAATAGTGGAGCTAAATGAAAAAGTAAAACAATTGGACTTAATAGACATATATAGATCACCTCAACCTGAAAGAGCTGAATACACATTCTTCTCAAGTGCACATGGAACATTCTCTAGGATAGACCATATGTTGGGAAACAATGCAAGCCTCTACAAATTTAAAAAAATTGAAATAATAACAAGCATCTTCTCAGATCATAGTGCTATAAGGCTAGAAATTGATTACAAGAAAAAAGCTGAGAAAGGCACAAAGATGTGGAGACCAAACAACACACTACTGAACAAGCAATGGATCATTGAAGAAATTAAAAAAGAAATAAAAAAATACCTGGAAACAAATGAAAATGATAGCATGCCATACCAACTCATATGGGATACAGCAAAAGCTGTATTAAGAGGAAAATTCATCACACTACAGTCACATCTTAACAAACAAGAAAAATCCCAAATAAGCAACCTTAAAGCACACCTAACTGAACTAGAGAAAAAAGAACAAATGAAGCCCAAAGTCAGCAGAAGGAGAGAAATAATAAAAATCAGAGCAGAAATAAATACTATTGAAACGAAAAAGGCAGTAGAAAGGATCAATGAGACAAAGAGCCGGTTTTTTGAGAAGATAAATAAAATTGACAAACCACTAGCCAGACTTACAAAGAAAAAAAGGGAGAAAGCTCAAATAAACAAAATCAGAAATGAGCGAGGAGAAATAACAACAGACTCTGCAGAAATACAAAAGATTATAAGAGAATACTACAAAAAACTATATGCCAACAGAATGGATAACCTAGAGGAAATGGATAAATTCCTGGACTCCTACAATCTCCCAAAGCTCACTCAAGAAGAGGCAGACAATTTGAACAGACCAATCACAAGGAAAGAGAGTGAAACAGCAATCAAAAACATCCCAAAGAATAAAACCCCAGGACCAGATGGCTTTCCTGGGGAATTCTACCAAACTTTCAGAGAGGATTTAATACCTATCCTTTTCAAGCTATTCCAAAAAATTAGGGAAGATGGAACACTTCCTAACACATTCTATGAGGCCAACATCACGCTGATACCAAAACCTGACAAGGACACCACGAAAAGAGAGAACTACAGGCCAATATCACTGATGAACATAGATGCAAAAATTCTAAACAAAATTTTGGCAACCAGAATTCAGCAATTCATCAAAAGAATCATACATCAGGATCAGGTGGGATTCATACCAGGGACACAGGGATGGTTCAACATCCGCAAATCAATCAACGTGATACACCACATCAACAAACTGAGGAATAAAAACCACATGATCATCTCAATAGATGCAGAGAAGGCATTTGACAAGATCCAACAGCCATTTATGATAAAAACTCTGAACAAAATGGGCATAGAAGGAAACTACCTCAACATAATAAAGGCCATATACGACAAACCCATAGCCAACATCATACTCAATGGGCAAAAACTGAACCCCATCCCCCTGAAAACAGGAACGAGACAAGGATGCCCTCTATCACCACTCTTATTTAACATAGTACTGGAGGTCCTGGCCAGAGCAATCAGGCAAGAAAAAGGAATAAAAGGAATCCAAATAGGGAGGGAAGAAGTGAAACTCTCGCTGTTTGCAGACGACATGATCTTATATAGAGAAAACCCCAAAGAATCCATTGGAAAACTCTTAGAAGTAATCAACAACTACAGCAAAGTTGCAGGGTATAAAACCAATTTGCATAAATCAGTAGCATTTCTATACTCCAGTAATGAACCAACAGAAAAAGAACTCAACAATACAATACCATTCACAATCGCAACAGAAAGAATAAAATACCTTGGGGTAAATTTAACTAAGGAAGTGAAGGACCTATATAATGAAAATTACAAGGCCTTTCTGAGAGAATTGGATGACAACATAAGGAGATGGAAAGACATTCCATGTACATGGATTGCAAGAATAAACATAGTTAAAATGTCCATTCTACCTAAAGCAACCTACAGATTCAACACCATCCCAATCAGAATCCCAATGACATTCTTCACAGAATTAGAACAAAGAATCCTAAAATTCATATGGGGCAACAAAAGACCCCGAATTTCTAAAGCAATCCTGAGAAAAAAGAACAAAACGGGAGGCATCACAATCCCTGACTTCAAAACATACTACAAAGCTACAGTAATCAAAACAGCATGGTACTGGTACAAAAACAGATGCACAGATCAATGGAACAGAATTGAAAGCCCAGAAATAAAACCACACATCTATGGACAGCTTGTCTTTGACAAAGGAGCTGAGGGCATACAATGGAGAAAAGAAAGTCTTTTCAACAAATGGTGCTGGGAAAACTGGAAAGCCACATGTAAAAGAATGAAAATTGACCATTCTTTTTCACCATTCACCAAAATAAACTCAAAATGGACTAAAGACCTAAAGGTGAGACCTGAAACCATAAGGCTTCTGGAAGCAAACGTAGGCAGTACACTCTTTGAAATCAGTATTAAAAGGATCTTTTCGGACATCATGCCTTCTCAGAGAAGGGAAACAATAGAAAGAATAAACAAATGGGACTTCATCAGATTAAAGGGCTTCTTCAAGTCAAATGAAAACAGGATTGACACAAAAAAACAACCCACTAACTGGGAAAAAATATTTGCAAGTCATATATCTGACAAAGGCTTAATATCCTTAATATATAAAGAACTCTCGCAACTCAACCACAAAACATCAAACAGCCCAATCAAAAAATGGGCTGGAGACATGAACAGACATTTCTCCAAAGAAGATATACTGATGGCCAATAGGCACATGAAAAGATGCTCATCATCGCTGATCATCAGGGAAATGCAAATCAAAACTACACTAAGATATCACCTTACACCCGTTAGAATGACAAAAATATCTAAAACTAATAGCAACAAATGTTGGAGAGGTTGCGGAGAAAAAGGAACCCTCATACACTGCTGGTGGGAATGCAAACTGGTGCAGCCACTATGGAAAACAGTATGGAGTTTCCTCAAAAAATTAAAAATAGAACTACCATACGATCCAGCCATCCCACTACTGGGTATTTATCCAAAGAGCTTGAAGTCAGCAATCCCAAAAGTCCTATGCACCCCAATGTTTATTGCAGCACTGTTTACAATAGCCAAGACGTGGAAGCAACCTAAGTGCCCATCAACAGACGAATGGATAAAGAAGATGTGGTACATATATACAATGGAATACTACTCAGCTGCAAAACAGAACAAAGTAATTCCATTTGCAATAACGTGGATGGACCTTGAGAGAATTATGTTAAGTGAAATAAGCCAGTGAGAGAAAGATAATCTGTGTATGACTCCACTCATATGAGGAATTTAAAATTATGGACTAAGAACAGTTTAGTGGATACGAGGGGAAAGGTGGGGTCGGGGGTGGGCACAAAGGGTGAAGTGGTGCACCTACAACATGACTGACAAACATTAATGTACAACTGAAATTTCACAAGATTGTAACCTATCAATAACTCAATTAAAAAAATTAGTTTGATGTCAAAAAGACTCCATTTGGAATTTGCTTTTGAGAAAATTTCAAAGGGTTTGAACACTTGATTAAATAGGCTCACAGATCATTATGAAGTAATACTTAATTATCTATTTAATCAAAGTGCTAGAAGAGATTAAAGCCAAATACAGAAGGTTACACAGCTGTGAATGAAACTTACCTCTTTTAATATTAGATTTTCTTAAATAATAAAAGACTGATTAAGATAATGTGAAGTACAATAAATTATTTTGATGAGACACAAAATCTTTGCTTCCCAGGTAGATTACCCAAAAGGTTAAAAAACAAAAAACCAAACACCAACAAAAAAAACTTTCACAATCTCTTATGATGAGAAGACCAATAGTCCAAGGAAACTTTGTTCTTTTAACAGAAAGAAAAACTAAATTATAATTTTGCACCAGTGTACTTCTGATATTAAAATTCAGTCTTTAAAAACTTAAATACATCCATTCCAATCTTAGCCAGCTTGATCATACATAAAAATTCTTTCCCAATATTCTTTTTCCAGAAACCTTCTACAACTTTTTCAATATCCATACAGGTTTGGTCCTATATTTTTTCCTCTTTCTCATTCTGGAACAAGCAATCATTTTGTTTTCCTTACCTACTTCTCAGATACAATTATTCCTTTTACCATTATTATTTCTAAGTAGTTTTGATTATATTTTTTTTTTCTGTGAGGAAGATTGGCCCTGAGCTAACACCTGTTTACAATCTTCCTCTTTTTGCTTGAGGAAGACTGTCACTGACCTAACATCTGTGCCAATCTTCCTCTATTATTTGTGAGATGCCACCACACCATGCTTTGAGAAGCAGTGCTAGGTCCATGCCCGGGATCTGAACCTGCAAACCCCAGCCGGCCAAAGTGGAGCATGTAAACTTGACCACTACGCCACCTGGCTGGCCCCTAATTACATTTATTAATTAGGATTTTTAGCCCTTGGAATCTGTAATTCCTAGCAAAAACCAAGAAATAAGCAATTGTGAGCTGTCTGTTACACCTGCATTAGGGGGATTGGCAAATATATAAAAACTTTACATAGTTTCTAGAAGTATTATTCTTCATCAAAGTAAATTTTTCAATGTGACACAAAATTTATTGACTAGGAGATTAAAGTATATTTAGTTCCTCTGTAAAAGGAGGCCAAAAGTGCATAAATCTGCATTTAGTAATTAATATTTCAGTTTTTTCTTATTTGGAAGTGATCTAGATAGTCAATGAACATGCATCATTTAACTTAGCTTAATTTTAACGTTTCAAGTTATCAAAAAGATTTTGGAACCTACTTTTAAAAAGACATGCCATACAGAGGATATGAACAGGCATTTTTCCAAAGAAGTTATACAGATGGCCAATAGGCACATGAGAAGATGTTCAACATCAATAATCATCAGGGAAATGCAAATGAAAACTACATTGAGATATCACCTTACACCCGTTAGAATGGCTATAATCACCAAGACAAAAAAATAATAAATGTTAGAGAGGATGTGGAGCAAAGGGAACCCTCATACACTGCTGGTGGGAATGCAAACTGGTGCAGCAACTATGGAAAACAGTATGGAGATTTCTCAAAAAATTAAAAATTGAAATACCATATGACCCAGTTATTCCACTAATGGGTATTTATCCAAAGAACTTGAAAGCATCAACTCAAAGAGACTTATGCATACCTATGTTCATTGCAGCATTATCCACAATAGCCAAGATGTGGAAGCAACCCAAGTACCCATCGACTGATGAATGTGTAAAGAAATGTGGTATATATATATACACAATGAAATACTACTCAGCCATAAAAAAAAGATAAAATCATCCCATTTGCAACAACATGGATGGAACTTGAGGATGTTGTGTTAAGCTAAATAAGCCAGACAGAGAAGAACAAACATGATATGATTTCACTCATATGTGGAAGATAAACAAATACATGCACAAAGAGAACAGAGCAGTGGTCACCAGAGGAGAAGGGCATTGGGTGATGGGTGTAAAGGGTAAAGGGGCACATGTATATGGTGACTGACAAATAATAATGTACAACTGAAACTTCACAGTGTTATAAACTATTATGATCCCGGTAAAAAAAAAAAAAATACATGCCATAAAGAATAATCATTGTTGAAAAATTCATTTGTAAACTTTTTTCTCACATCTATTTAGTTTACTTGTTCTTAACAATTATGTTTAGATTGCACATGAAAATATCATGAGACATTAAAGAGCTAAGTATCATGTTAACGTCTCCTTCTTGCTAACAAGTTCTGCAAAAGAGATAACATCAGCTTATTTGACGTTTAGCAGACCTAGATAGAATAAATGTATTATATTTAATACTGATAACTCTAAAAAGATATCTGTTCTAATTAAACCAACAAACTTAAAACATCTTTTATTTACCAAAGATTATCCTATATCATGTGAATCTGAAAAACATTTGGGTTAGTTTCTATATTTCTGAGAGTATACTTGATTTATAGGCATACCTTATTTTATTGTGCTTCACTTTAGTGCACTTTGCAGATACTGTATTTTTTATAAATTAAAGGTTTGTGGCAACCCTGCATTGAGCAAGACTATTGATGCCATTTTCCCAACAGTGTTTCCACACGTCATGTCTCTGTGTTACATTTTGGTAATTCTCACAATATTTCAAGCTTTTTCATTATTATTATATTTGTTATGGTGATCTGTGATCAGTGATCTTTGAAGTTAATATTATAATTGCTTTGGGGTGCCATGAAGTACACCCATATAAGACAGTGGACTTAATCAATAAATATTGTATGTATTCTGACTGCTCCACAAACCAGCTGTTCCTCCATTTATCTCCCTCTCCTCAAGCCTCCCTATTCCCTGAGATACAGCGACATTAAAGTTAGACAATTAATAACCCTACAGTGGCTTCTAATGTTCAAGTGAAAGGAAGAGTTGTACATCTCTCACTTTAAATCAAAAGCGAGAAATGCTTAAGCTTAGTGAGGAAGGCATGTCAAAAGATGAGATAGGTTAAAAGTTAGGCTTCTTGTGCCAAACAACTAACCAAGTTGTCATGCAAAGGAAAAGTTCTTGAAGGAAATTAAAAGTGTTGCTCCAGTGAACACATGAATGATAAGAAGGTCAAACAGCCTTACTGCTGATATGAGGAAAGTTTTAGTGGTCTGAATAGAAGATCAAACCAGCCACAGCATTCGTTTAAGCCAAAGCCTAATCCAGAGCAAGGCCCTAACTCTCCTCAATTATATGAAGCCTGGAAGAAGTGAGGAAGCTGCAGAAGAAAAGTTTGAATCTAGCAGAGGTTGGTTCATGAAGTTTAAGGAAATAAGCCCTCTCCATAACATAAAAGTACAAGGTGAAGCCGCAAGTGCTGATGTCAGAGCTGCAGCAAGTTATCCAGAAGATCTAGCTAAAATTATTAATGAAGGTGGCTCCACTAACCAACAGGTTTGAAATGTAAATGAAATAGCCTTATATTGCAAGGAAATACCATCTAGGACTTTCATAGAGAGAGAGGAGAAGTCAATGCTTGGCTTCAAATCTTCAAAGGATGGGCTGACTCTCTTGTTTATGGCTAATGCTTCTGGTGACATTAAGCTGAAGCCAATGCTCATTTGTCATTCCAAAAATCCGAGGGTTAAAAATTACACTAAATCTATTCTGCCTGTGCTCTATAAATTGAATTAAAAAGCCTGGATGACAGCACTTCCATTTACAAAACGGTTTGCTGAATATTTTAAGTCCACTATGGAGACCTACTGCTCAGAAGAAAAGATTCCTTTAAAAATGTTACTGTTCATTAACAATGTACCTGGTCAGCCATGAGCTCTTGTTCAGCCTTAAGAACAAAATTTTACTCACCTGATGCCTCACACTGGATGCAGTACAGCATAAGTCAGACCCAGTCTGGCCTCAGATCTGATCTGGTTTCTGGGTTGGACCCAGTCTGATTCCATCTGGTTTCTGGGCCCAGTCCAGTAAAAGAAATGTTCAAATAAATTCCAAAAGCTCATAATGCAAAAGCTGCAGAGTTAGGATCCAAGAGGAACTTACCCACTACCTCCAGGGGCAGTGAAAAAGTAGCTAGCTCAAGGGGCTCAACAGGTAGCTATGTCTGGTTGCTCATTGCTCCTGGGGGCCGTTGGGAGTCTCCTTCAGTTCCCTCTTCTTACAGCAAAACTGTTAAAAGATAAACTGAGGCATATTAAAAGTTTTAAGAGTTTATCTGAGCAAAACTTGACTTGAATCAGGCAACATCCAATCCAACAGATAGAAAGGAGCTCTGAAGAGATGTACAAAAGATGAAAGACTTTTACAGGCAGAAGGGAGCAGGAATGAGGAAGTTATATGAGGCAAAAAATTCGCTTGGTTATTGTAGTTACTTTTGTTTAGGGGATGGCAGGAGTCTATCAGGCAGATGACTTCACTAGTGCTAATCAGGTGACTTGTGATTGATTGGTTGAAGATTCCTTTTCCGGGAGAACCAAAACTATTATGCAGTCAAGTCTCAGTTTGGTGATGTGGGACTTAGCATAAGCAACTCTATTCTGGGCCTGTCGTCTTATTTTTAACATATTTTACCATGAAATTTCCCATTCAAAGCACACAGGTAAAATTTCAAGATACTCAGAATTTTATACATTCTTTTTTAACTGGAAGTTTAGGTTGCTGAGGTCTCCCAACTTTCCTCAAAAGAAATGTGGTACTTACAACATTCCTGGCTTTTCATATCACCCAGGGAGATATAAAGCCCTGCAGAAAACTGTTTTTGTCAGAATTACAATGGGCCTGCATATTTTAGCAATTTCAGCTACATTATGTAGTCTGATCAGCCTGGTCATTGACCAGTTGCTCACCCCTATCAATTGCACTAGCATTTAACTTGTCACTTTATGTTAGAAAGGTAACAAAAGTTTAAGAAGGTTACAAAAGATTTAATCCTCCACTAAAAAGAAAAAGAATATTACTGAATTATATAGAGAAGATATCTTCCGCCTTCATCTAATTTTGGTGGGGGTTTTCTTCCAGAAATTTTTCTTTCATGAGGTTTAAAGACGTGAGCTCCAAGAACTAGTAAGAAACAGCTTGTGTTGCCCTTGCAGGGCCTATCAAAAGAGAGGAAGAGTTAGTAAGTGTGCAGGTGTCCTCGTTCAAGGAAAAGCAAGTGAATGGCATGTCTCAAAGTAGCCACTAAGATGTGTGCCATTTTGGAGCTACAGTCTCCCAAGTTGCCTTCCAGTGACAAGACCAACGTGATAAGCATGCAGGGGAGAGTAGCAGAGCTTTTGCTGTCATCAAGATGTCGTTCTGGTGGATAACCACATATAAGTTTATAAGTAGGCAGAGGTTACTAAGACCTCAATCACTTAGATAAACCAGACTCTTCCCTTTCTCTTGGTATCTGGGAAGGGAAGCTTCACTTGCCAATTGTTTGAAAAATATTCTTCCAAATGGACTATTTTAGTGTATCTGTCTCCCAAAATCTCTTTTCATTGAGTGGTATTTTGACCAATCTCAGTGGACAAGTCAATCACATACTCAGTTAAATTTTTAAAAAGCCGCTGCATTGACATTTCCTCCCATTGAACTAAATGGCTATTTTGTCAAGTGCATACAAAACCAGTGGATTTGTTGACCCATAATTATGTGGTGTTTAAGAAGTTCTTGGAGAAGCTTGTGCCTGTATGAACACAATGCCAGCAGAGATAAATAATACACTGTTGGATTAAGTGTTCCAAGTGTAGAGGAAGGCGTGAATAAAACACACAATGTGAAAACATGAACCGTGCATATATAATTGAGTGGTAGATAGAGACATAAGCATGGAAAGGAATATGTTAGCAGAAAAAGAATTGCTGAGCTCAAGACAAGAATATATTATCGTGGAGACACATTAGCTGCAGCTGATTACTGAATATCTTGTTAGTTTGCACAGGAGAATTACCTCAAGGTATCAGCTCAGTTTTATATGTGCTATCTCATTCTTCCATAGTCTGCATAGCTGTGTGCTCTGTGTGATCTCAACAACACAAAATTACCAAAGCAAAACAGCTCCCAGAAGTTGTTTGTTCCTTAACACATTCCCAAGCCAAGTTATGTAAAATAACCATTAAGACTCTTAGGCAATAAACCTCATTGTCATCTGTGTAGGTCCCCAGTGAGCGATTTATGGTGTTACTAGCAACACATAAACGCATTTTCCATTGACAGGAATTGTTGAGAGACTATGCTGATGTTACTCACAAACTTATTGTTCTAAGAAAGATTACTCTAAGATTAGAGATCCACTTTATTAAAAAATATGTGAGGGGAATTGTGAGGCTTCTGTAGTCTGAAACATCCCAGTGGTATTCAGAAGACTGCCTTATCATACAACTTACATTTACTGTCTCATGTACTGAACAATGCAATAGAAATACAGAAAACTTACAGCAAAAGAAAAAAATGTGAAAAGAAAAATTGTTCATCTTTCCTCTTTAGGAAGAGAGTCTTTTTAAACTAAAGATATTACAGTGAATTGAGAAAACAGAACACTGATATCAATGAAACCTCATTCTTAAGAGAGGGCTCAGAAAAAATCAAGTTGGAAAAATATACTTTCTTTTTTTAACAGGCATGCATACTTACAAGAAGGACCAGGAAGCAAAAGAAAAATTAGTTACCGCCACAGAAATGTCTTTGTGGCATATGACTGCAGATAGAAATTCAAATAAGCTTAATTAAAGGAACACAAACACGCACACACACACGCACGCACACATGCACACAAATATCCCAAAGTCACTTTCTGTCTAGCACTTAGCATTGGGAAAACAATGTTTAATGAGATTGTCTCTGTACTAAAAATATTCACCATCTGATATATAATCCACAATGATATTTCAAGTGGAAAGATATTTATTTATTTAGAACCTGTCTGATTCCATCAAAGTTTAAAAGTTGCTCGCAAAACTATACAAGTGAATGAAACTCAAAATAAGTGGGAAAATGAGACAGGTACATTTAGCTCACTTAATAAAGCCACAAGTGAGTTCAGTTCAAAATGTTCATGTATAGGTTTGTAAGGAAGAGAGAATGGTATTAGATCACATTAACCAGAATACTCTGTCTCATAACACCGTAAGATAATATGTGCAAACTACCTACACAGTGCCCAGCACATAGTAGGTACTCAGTAAATCTTAACTCTCTCTCTCTATGCTACCATGAAATGGCCTTAAAGGCCTGATATACAGGCCCCTTAAAGGTTAGTAGTTTAAAAATAACGGTGTTAGGAATTTCTACTTACCTACCAAAAAATTCGAGCTTTGTGATAATACACACAGTCAAAACTACATCATCCTTCACTTCCCTAATGGGAAAGCTCTTGAAACTTGCTAACACAGACAGATCGTCTCTTCTGGCAATCCGTTTCGGGTGATTCACATTTTACAGCACAGGCAAATTACAGGCGTGTTGTCATGTGCAGTAATTATAACAGTAAGCCAGGACATAAGTGAACATATGCTATTCATGCGCTCCGGGAAAGACAAATTTTCTTCTTTGAGTAGTAAAACCTCTAAAAATGGAGATATAAAAATATACTGTGCAATGACATCATCATTTGAGCGAGGGTGGAGTCTTTCATGAGGAAAGCTTTAAAGAAAACACCTGCAGACGTCTGTACTGTTCCTCATCTTTTTAATTCCACACCCTTCTGCAAGATACATTTCCGAGGCAGGTGGAAATTAGGATCTTTCTTTCTCCCTTGCTCTGCCTTGGGCTTGTCTGTGGGTAATGCTGCTCTTAGAGGTGGTTGAAGCTCTTAGCAGGTTATCTGCTGGACAGCTCCCTTGGGTCTAGTACAATCCTTTTCTGTCTCTCAGGGCCTGTGCGTGGTAGCTGAGTTGGCTATCGCTAATTTCTGTGTTACATACCCATTCTCTTTTACTCTGTAAGCTTTTATGTTGCTTGTATCATCAAATCTCTGTATTGAATTATCTGTTTAAAATGCTTAGACTGGTTTCTGTGTCCTGGCTAAATCCTGACTGAGATATGACTCGGATGTATTTGTTTCCATATCAACTACATTAATCTGTAATCATACACTATACTGAAATTTTCATACACTGAAAGACGGTGCACTATTGTGACTTGGGATCAATGATTATATTATCTTTTAAGTGTAGTTCTCTTCAGAAAGAATTTTTGATTCTATAGAGTTGAAACAAAACTCAGTACAAAGTGTTTTTAAATCTGACCACCAGACAAGCTTAAATTTTTTACCCCCTAGAAAGTATTTATAAAAAGAAATCAAAGACTGAAAACTTTGGGAGAAATACATGTTAATGTGTGCACTTTCAAGGCAGCTATGTACCCATCCAAGGCAGGTGGTGTACAACTCCTAGTGTTGATACATTATTAGTGTTGATTATTAAGGTTGATACATTATTTTTAAGAAAGCAACAATGGTAGTTTAGAATTTAAACTAAATTTAAAAACCAACAAATTGGCTTTTAGTGCTGATGGCTTGGTCAATATAAACTTATAGTAAGAAAAAAGAAATTCATTCATAAGTCAAAATAACTATGGGGGATTCTTATTATCCCATAGTTACCAAAAATAAAATTCTTGTAACAAATTTCCTCAAAGAGTGGAATCCTTCCAACTTCCAGGATACCAAGGACTTTCCTGTACTTGTGCCTTGTTGTATTAATAACAGGACTTGAATTCTGAAGAGCATAGTAACTTTACACAGTACACTGGGATGCAGTATCATATCAAGTGCCATTTTAAGTCATTGGTGACTCTAAAGCACAGCTTAGCCAATTCATATCCCAAAGATGCATGTTGTATTGGTATATCACCTGCCAGTGATTAAAGACAAAGCTTGTTCTCATTTCATGACATGGCCTGGGATGTTGCTCTGGACTGTACCATTGCTTCATTGAGAAAATCAGTTTTGACTTAATGCCATTTTGACTTACGACACCATTTCCAGTAGGATGACTTACCCTAAGATATAAATCTACCTAAATTACATCAATATAAAGTCCCAATCTATTTTTCAAATGTCAAAACTTTGGGGGGAAAAAAAGAATAAGAAGCCCAGTGTTGAGACTTTAGAATATCAGAGGACATTAAGAAGTAAACATGAATCTTTTCCACCAATATTCTTCTCTCCCCCTCCCTCTCTATCTTTCTCTCTCCCTCCGTCGTTCCCTCTCCTCCTTTTTCTCCCCTTCTCTCTTACCCATCCATTCCTCTCTCTTCGCTACCTCTTGCATTTCCCTCCCTCCTTCTTCACCTCTTCTTCTTTCTCTACCCTTGCTTCCTGGCTAGGAAATTAATGAAAGGGGTGTAAATAATTTACAGTTTTTCCCCACAGGCTTCACTGGTGACTTTTCTGCATACGGATGTTTGAGAACCAATGATTTAGAAAGAAATTTTTGAATAATCACTTATTCTCCTATTTTCCTAAGGGAAATAAAAGGCCAGGAGATGCTTGTATTCCAGTTCTTAGATATTTTGGGATTGCTTCTCTCTGATCTTAGAAATTTACTGTTAACTTAAATCTCTTATTTAGGCAAATTTAATTGCAAATTTTAGCTGAACAATTGAAAATGAATCTTACTGTTTGGTAAGGAGAGTTCTTAGGCCAGATCTTCTTGAATTCTGAGTCTTAATGAAAGATCTCACTCACTAAGGTTTATTTTCAGTGTAGTTAAATGAATTACCAGTGACTCCATAACTGAAAAATCATATATGATATTTTTCGCCCCAATCACATAATATTGAGAAAAGTCAGTTATCCTCAGATGATTTCATATAAAATGACAATAATAGTAAGAATAATCATTATTATTGTTCTTGTTATATTAGCAATATCTACTGCCATTTTTTTTATTAATGTTATGATAGATTACAACCTTGTGAGATTTCAGTTGTACATTTTTGTTAGTCATGTTGTGGGTACACCACTTCCCCCTCTGTGCCCTCCTCCCACCTGCCCTTTTCCCTGGTAACCACCGATCAGATCTCCTTATCAATATACTAACTTCCACCTATGAGTGGAGTCATATAGAGTTCGTCTTTCTCTGACTGGCTTATTTCGCTTAACATAAAACCCTCGAGGTCCATCCATGTTGTTGTGAATGGGCCAATTTTGTCTTTTTTTATGGCTGAGTAGTATTCCATTGTGTATATATACCATATCGTCTTTATCCAATCATCAGTTTCTGGGCATGTAGGCTGGTTCCACGTCTTGGCTATTGTAAATAATGCTGCGATGAACATAGGGGTGCAACGGACTCTTGAGATTTCTGATATCAGGTTCTTAGGATAGATACCCAGTAATGGGATGGCTGGGTCATAGGGTATTTCTATTTTTAACTTTTTGAGAAATCTCCATACTGTTTTCTACAGTGGCTGTACCAGTTTGCATTCCCACCAACAGTGTATGAGGGTTCCTTTTTCTCCACAACCTCTCCAACATTTGTCACTCTTGGTTTTGGATGTTTTTGCCAATCTAATGGGTGTAGTCTACTGCCATTTTTTATACATATTATTTGCCAGATACTTTATATTACTGGAATCTTCACAATAAGCCCATGGTTGATATTGTTGTCTGCATTTTCAGATAAGCAACTGAATTCTATAGAATTTAAATAACTGGTCTAACATCTCAAATTTAGCAAGTAGCCTAGCTGGAATTTGAGTCCAGCCCTATCTCTTTAATAATTTTTTTCTCTTTTATCATGTGAAACTCTCCCTCGATGACTATAAATTAGCATACTACAATTTCTAACAAGAGCCAATCTACATTAAATGCACCTCTTTATGAAGAAAACTTCACATATACAAATAGATAAGGCTTTTATTTTATTATGTATGGTGATTTACTCACTCATCAAATATTGACTGAGGTCCTAATTTGTGCCAGAGGTAGCCAGTAAATACAACAGGTGAGTTTTGGATTGGATGTTTTCCAATTAATTTGCAGTTGATACAGGTTAATGTGTGGTTAGCCTTGTGGATAAGGACATGCATTAGTGAAGGAACAAATTGTGTTGATGATACAGGTCGAAAAGAATCATATGGTCACATGTGGTGGTGTACTAGTAAATGTTCAACAACAAGATCTCTACGGATGGAAAGGAAAGGAAAGGAGTCCTGATTTGTAGCATTTATTGACTCCCATGGTGTAAATATGACTATTGTGACCTATTTCCTGTCAACAATGTGATATCACTGAACACAGAGTTGGGTAGAGATATGAATAATGTACAAGCTGCCTCTAGCACACTACTGGATGGTAATTGAGTTCATAATGCATGTTCATTAAATTAAACCCTAAACACCTAACTGGCCTTCAGGTTTACCATTTTAATGATGGGTCTTGAGAGAATATGAGTTCGGCTGTTTCCAAGCGTTATACTTTATTAATTGCAGTACTGTTTTCATCATTTCATTAGCATTCAGAAGCTAAATAAACCTGTTAATTTATGAAGACTCTGTATAAGAAAAGTGTCCATTGTTCCACCAGGAAAAATGTCATCACTTTGTTTCTTGTTTGTCATTATGTTCAGCACTCAATCTGGGTCCAGATTTTTTTCTCTTTTTCTTTCCTCTTCTTATAAGAAGATACAGCTGGGCTTGTCAATTGCAGGGAAAAGGGGAGATAAGGGGAGTGGAGGGAAAGGTGAAGAATCCATCGCATAATTCATGCTAACAAATATTAGTTCAGGCAGAGCATGATTAATTTGGCTTAAATGAACTAGTTCCTCCCAGTTACAAATGTGCTAAAAGTAGGCGGTGAAGAGTAATGATTGAGTCTAAATATATAACCTATTAAACTGTACAAAATTGTAGTGACTACTCATAAATACAAAACTTCGGAACAAGTGTAACTGCATTACACTGCAACAAACAAAGAAAAAAAATCAGAGGTCTTTGTATTATTTAACAAAAAAAAGGGGTAACAGTGAGTCTTCCATGCAGAACCTGTACCGGAGTTTCTAATTCCTTGATACCAGAAATTAGGAGAAGATTCCT
This sequence comes from Equus asinus, assembly GCF_041296235.1. Classification (NCBI taxonomy): domain Eukaryota; kingdom Metazoa; phylum Chordata; class Mammalia; order Perissodactyla; family Equidae; genus Equus; species Equus asinus. Next base: position 26,635,457 of record NC_091810.1, read on the forward strand.
CTTCAAGCCTCCAGCATTAATGTTCTTTCGATTGAAACTACCTCCAAACTGATGGTCGACATTCCCATTCTTTATGGCCCTATGGGGAGTCCAACTCTAACCCAATTAGATAAAAATAGTCAGTCCTCTGTTTTAACAGGACCCATGTGATTACAAAATAAAGTATACGTTAGTCATTTTAAAGGCCCTCAGGGGGCAGACAAGTTTGCCTGCCTTCCATTTTCTCCTTTGAAAGTTTAGCTGTGAAACAATGAAAAAAAAATGTAAGTATCTGGCACCATTGGCTACTGTTAGGCAGCCCTCTCCATCTTTGGCCTGCAAGGGTATTATTATTTTTTCAAGGAAAATCATTAAGTTAGACAGTAACACTCAGAAGCATCCTGTGCAAAAAAAGGTCCAGGAAGAAGGGAATGACGTAAAATGGCAGTGGTTGCATTCTGACAGACATTATACTCATGCTCGAACGTTCTTTCCATTCTCTATCCTTTTGGGAAAATTAATTTTTGTGCTGTCACAGTGCAGTAACTTATGCTAGTGAACTGGTATTGCCTATGCTAAATCTCATACTCTTTTTCAAAGGAGGCAGAAATAGAGATTGTGTGAACACCAAGAAGCACTAAGGTTCAATCATGTTTCCTTTAAGCTGGGTGTTTACTCCATCAAGTTTCATGCTCCAGAATGAGCTTTTCCCTATTGTTTTTGAGGGCCTCTTTATTTGCTGCTTGTTCATGGTTATTCAATAATCAGAAGCTTACAATGAACTCTGGTATATACATACAGTATGTTGGTTATATATATCAATATACACACACACACAGGCATACACCCTGAAAACTGGCTATGATTTCTGGATCCGCCACTTATGTCTATGATCTTGAACAAGATAGACAAAACCTTGCTGAACTTATTTTTTAATGTTCAAAAAGAAATAACACATTATCTAATTAAAAGCATTTTTAGTAAGTTAAGGAGATAATGAAATTGAAATGCTTAGCAAAGTTGCTGATATAATATCAGTGTTGAGTAAGGCCTACTGTTACTATATTACATATTTTAAATCATACCTAGCACCTGAAATATATGAGAAATAACAATTAGATGGAATGATGAGCCTTTCTTTTCAACGATGGTCACACACACAAAGACAGACGCACACACACACGTATTCTGCTTTTGATCTGGAACTATTTATTGCAATTTGTGTTTTCCCACAGTATTCAGAACTATGTTCTTCACATTGGGGCTCAACAAATATTTGTTGAAAGAGCTAATTCAAGTTAAAAGAACTTATTAGTTCTTTTTGGGAAAAAAAAGAATGTAGTAAAATTTCCCTTCGATTTAGTTATCAAAAGAATTTTTGCTTCATCAAGCCTTAGAGGGCTTAGTAAAATGACTTAAGTGGGTGCAGTAGAAGGATGAACTGGGAAATCTGTACCATCAGAGTCTGGGTTGCATGGTGCGAAGACTAATATTTTACCTTGAATTTCTTACAAATCTGTCCAATTTTAATGCAATGGAGATGGTTATATATACATTTCAATTCATTATAATTAAATGATTGATAAATGTCAGCTCACTCCTAAAGCTATAAACAGTCGTTTATAATTCTGAAAGAAAATGATCTTGTGATGACTTCCAGATTTGAATTAATAGTACTCTCTGAGATATGTATGCACAACTGCTGATGCAGTTGATGATTTTTCTGGGTTTAATGCCAATTAGAATGAAGAGATAATATGATATTGTCAATAGAATACATTAGAAGTCTTCTAAAACCAACTCATGTACCCTGAATAATGTCAATGTCATATACAAACACCAACAACATAATAATCAATGTTTTTGGTGGCTTTGTACATCCAGTATGCCTAGTGGCTTCAATGGAAAGAATATTGATGCTGGAGGCTTGAACAGGAGTCTTCTCCTATTCCTGGTATCAAGGAATTAGAAACTCCTGTATGGGTTCTGCATGGAAGACACTGTTACCCTTTTGTTTGATGTTTGTTTTTTTCATTTAGTGTGGGAATGATGCTTTTCCTCCAGATAAATCCCATAACATAGAACTATAGAAATGATAGCCCAAAGTTGAGCATTATCTCTTTTAAGAAGCTCTATTTTTAAAACAGACATCTTTTGCTTAGATAACAGACTTACTTTTCTTTCCTATAAATTACACTTCTCCATATATATATATATATGGGTATGAATTTGTATACACACACACACAATGTTCAAAGTGTATGGGAATAAATTTTTTGCAGGCGTGGTAAAGCTTGGCAACATTTAGAATTCAAATTACTGAATTGAGAATTTTATTCTTCTTGGGAGAGGGAGAGAATATAGGATCCTTGCATCAATGTTTAGGTTTAGAGCCAATGCCATTTGATTATCAATTCCTGTGGTTTAGCACAGTAAATTAGTTATAAATATCTGTGAAAAGAAATAAATGATGCAGTGTATGTGGAAAATATTACATTTTATCAAGGTTAGACTTATTATATTTCATAATGTCAAAACAACATTAAAAAAACATGTCATGTAACTCAAGGCTTCCCGAACAGTAATGTGCACTGGAACACTTGGGAATTTTGCTAAAATGCAGATTCTTATTCAGTTTGCAGGAGTAGGGCCTAAGAGTCTATACTTCGACAATCCGCCAGATATTCCAGATCTCTGGATCACACCTCAAGTAGCAAGAATCTAAAAGATGCCAGTGTAAATTATTATAAGTTTAAAACACTGCAATTTTAAGTTCTGGAAATACAAGCATAAGATTGGTACTTAAAAGCACAAGAAAACTTTTCCTATGACATCAGTCAGAATGTGAGATTTACAGTATGCATTGACTTGATTTACTTATTTAATCATTCCTTCACAGCGTATTGCTGATGATATATTATGGGCCTGGAACTTGAGTAACCCTTGCCCTCCTCCCCTGGTTGTTGTGACCCTCTAGCAGAATGGGATGATATCCAGAAGCCAGAAGTTCATCTGGATAGTGGACCCACAAACTGAGTTTGATTTCAGGATGGAGGCAGAAAAAACTACAAGTCTCACTCTGAAGGTAAATTCTTATAAACATTTTATAGATGGGTACAGGTCATACTTTAATATCTTTGCCAGTTTCCTCCAAAATCTGTCTCCTCTTATCATCATAACAAACACATCCCATTACGATTATAAAACATCTAAAAAAAGACTTTTGCCTTAATGTGTCCTATATTCTCTCCTTCATCCCAAAAGGAATAAAATTCTCAATTCAGTAATTTGAATTCTAAATGCTGCCAAGCTTTACCACGCCTGCAAAAAATTTATTCCCAAATACTTTGAACATTGTGTGTGTGTGTGTATACAAATTCATACCCATAGATATATATATGGAGAAGTGTAATTTATAGGAAAGAAAAGTAAGTCTGTTATCTAAGCAAAAGATGTCTGTTTTCCTTAGGATTCTTTTGGTTACAAACAATGAAAACTCACCTGAATTTAGTTTAAGCAAGAAGGGAGTTTCTGAATAAGGATGTTGGGATACATCAGGAATAGATTAGAATAAGGGAATGGACTGCTGTAGAGAATCATGGAAATAATCTTTGTGTATTTTTTATTTTGCTTCTTTCTGCACATGGGATTTATTCTTCTGTCTTACTGAATAATAGCTTTCTCTGCTACATAGTTGAGAGAGTGGGAAATAGCCACTGGCCAGCTGCTAAATTTTTATCCGACTTCTTCAAGAAAGCATCCAGGGGGATACCAGTCTCTTTATCTTAATTCCCAATTTGCAAGGAAGGAATTTTGATTGCCTAAGCAGGGGTAACATTGTCTATTTCCTAATTAATTAGCTGTCATTAGGGGATTCGATCACATCTTCCTTCAGCAGCCCAATGACATCATGTGGGTGGGAACAGGCTGCATTTTCTCTGCAAGGCAGAGATGGGCAGACACCAAAGCACTGTCCACTGTAAGCAGTGGGTATTGTAGGGTTGATTCCCAAATCCCTTTCAACTCTTTTCCAGTTTGTAGCAGCTATATCATTTAGGTGGGACTGACATCAGTTTCAAGAGGACTCTGATGTACTTAAGCCAATTACCATAGTTTTATTCCCTTGCCAGTTATTGATTCAAGAATGGAGGTTCTGAAAAAATACGGGTAAATATGATAAGAGGAGAGGTTTTCTGGAGACATCTGGAAGAGATGCTACTTCATTCTTAAGAAAAATCAAGAGAAAGTCGGCCTAGTGGTCAAAGGGAAAACAGTTGGTACACTGAGAGTTGATTGCTCTTAAAATGTCCTTGCCAATATTGAGTATAAACCATCCAGATTTTCTTTTATTAATCTGGTAGTTTAAAAATAACTCATCATGTTTCACATCTTTTCATATATTAATACATCCTTTGATGACTTGGCAATAATTTGAAACAATTGGTACATGACACCGACAATAGCTTAAGTTGGAAACCTAAGTCTAAGGCAAGGCTTCTTATTCACATTTTTCAGAGGGCATAAATTAGTCTCAGAGTGCCACTTGACTAGGCTATTCACTTTACCTGCATTATCTCATTCTAATTCATCAAAGCATCATGAAATAAGAACTTTTTAACCACATTTTACAGACGAGGTCAATAAACTTAGCTAACTTGCCCCAAATCACACAGCTAATAAAAAGCATAGCTCAGATCAAAATTCACGTCTCTCTGTTTGACTCTAAAGTCCAAAGCTTTTAACTACTAGTAAATACAGCACCAATTATTTTAAAGACTGCAAACATCCAATCAGAACTATGCGGACTTCCTTCCTAAAGAAGGAAAATTAATATGACGGTTGCTAACCAAAGTTTACTAGAGGTTATAGTTGAAAGCTCTCAGCGTCTTTTTCTGAATAAGAAGCTGTTTTTTCAAAAACAAAGTGAGCCTGTGAGGAAAAGAAAAAAAGAGGTTTCAGTCCAATGTTAATGTATTGCCTAATATTAACCACGAAACTTCATGGCACTCATATTCAGCTTACTTGAACACGAACTTTTAACTTTTAATCCTTATTTACCACAAGTTTGTAAGTTATACCACAAATATTTCATTGGTCATGGCAGTCATATAAATTTTAGGCAAGCTTAATTCTTTTCAGGATACATCTTCTTCCAGGAACGCTAAGTTTATATGCAAGAATTATTTTGTTTACATCTAACATATGATATATTTGTGTGTCTTGAACAGGAAGGGTGGGGGTGAGGTGATGGGAAAGGTTGTGTATAGTCCTTTCAGATCAATTCATCCTTGAACTAATTTCTTAATGCTAGTATGACTCAAAAATGACAGAAATGTAGAGGAATTATTGATATAACAATCATCCACTGCTGATCCTTTGACCTGATCTCTATTATTAGATTTCTTCTAATAGCTTTTTTTAATCTTCATTTTCAGATGGGCAAATACATAAACAGAAGTGTAAATGTATTTCCTTCCAGTCCCTTAGTGTTGAAATACTAGTGCTGATCTTTAAACAAGCATTAAAAATGCAAACAAGCTTCAGAGTCAGATTATCCATAAGTGAATTTTCAATTGAAAACATATTACCTTTGTGACTTTAGGCAAGTTATTTAATAGCTTAAGCCCTAGTTTTCTGAGTGTCATAGTAATGCTTCCTCATCAGGCTGGGAGGATTATTTGAGATAATAATGTAAAGGGCTTAAAACTTATGTGGCATACATTTAATTTTTTTTAATATACTGTGTATTCATTACTAAAAGATTCTGCTTGGATTGAAAAACACAGTTTTTCTAATGTCTGTGGTTTTTTTTCCCTAGGTAAGAAAAGGGGTCTACCAACGAACATCTCGCATGAATCCTGTTGTTTCAGGTTTAAAGTGTTTGGGCTACTACAGATTCTAAAGATGGTAGATCCCCAATCCAGTTTCCTCAGGGTTGATTTAGTAAGCATTTATTAAAAGCCAACTACATGTGCGGCAATATACCAGTGGTTCTCAGCCAAGGACAATTGTACTTCCCACCGTGGGAAACATTTGCCAATCTCTGGAGGCATCCGAGGTTGATGTAACTCAGGATACAGTGAGCCTCTAATGAATAGAGGCCAGGGATGCTGCTAAAATCTTACAACACAGTCGAGTTCCCATAACAAATGATCCTACCCAAAATGTCAATAGTGCAGGACTTGAGAAATTCTAAACTATACTAATCCAAGGCAGAGAGAGAGGAGCGAAAGCAGGGACCTGGATATTGTTCCTGCTCTCAATGAACCTGCAATCTATTATGGAAAAAAAATGCATATTTAATAGCATTAGAGACTATAAGACAAAAATTGGTAATAATAGCTAACATTTGTTATGGGCTGTTATCAGGAGGTGTGTTGAGTACCTTTCATGTATTACTTCATTTAATCAGCAGGGTACAGTAGTATTATGATCTCTATTTTATTGATGAAGACATAGATTTAGCAATGCTACGGAATTTACCCAAGTTGAGGCAGCTGATAAATTTTGGAGTTGGAATTTAAGTACAAGTTTCTCTGATTTGAGAGCCAGAGTAAAAGTCTTAAGTTAGAAAGAACCAAGTGTAACTCGTGGTCAAGCTGACTTGCTGAGCTCAGGCTTTTCATACAATTCTGTTGCTTTAAAAGCATAACAGTGTTGGGGCAGCCCGGTCGTGCAATGATTAAGTTCACATGTTCTGCTTTGGTGCCCTGGGGTTCACCTGTTCGGATCCCGGGTGTGGACCTATGCACTGCTTGTCCAGCCATGCTGTGGCAGGTGTCCCACATATAAAGTAGAGGAAGATGGGCACAGATGTTAGCTCAGAAGCAGCCTTTCTCAGCAAAAAGAGGCAGATTGGCATCAGATGTTAGCTCAAAGCTAATCTTCCTCAAAAATAAAAATGTGTAAATTAATTAATTAAAAGCATAACAGTATCAAATAAAACAAAAAGAGAGAAAACCATAAATATTTATAGTAGATCCTCATTATTCACAGATTTTGTATTTGCAAATTTTCTTACTGGCTAAAATTTATTTGTATTTCCAAAATCAATATTCACAGCATTTTATGGTCATTTTTGGACATGCGCAGAGCAGTGAAAAATGTGAATTGCCCAATGCTCATGTTCCCAGTTGGGGTCAAACAAGATGACACTCTATCTTCTTGTTTCAGCTCTCATACTGTACACAAGTGTCCCTTTTGTGGTATATTTTTCACATTTTTGTGATTTTTTTTTTTCCTGGTGGTTTTACTGTTTAAAACAACCTGCAAACATAGTGCCAAGGTGCTCTCTAGTGTTCCTAAGTACAAGAAGACTGTGATGTGCCTTATGGAGAAAACACATGGGTTAGATAAGATTTGTTCAGACATGAGTTACAGTGCTGTTGGCCATGAGTTCACCAAAGACACAATCAAAGAAAGAAAGAATTGATAAGTTGTACTCTAGCAAAATTAAAAACTTCTGCTCTGCAAATGACACTGTCAAGAGAATTAGAAGACAAGCTACAGATTGGGAGAAAATGTTTGCAAAAGTCACATCTGATAAAGGGCTGTCTTCCAAAATATACAAAGAACTCTTAAAATTCAACAAAAAAAATTAAAAAATGAGCCAAAGACTTTTACGGACACCTCAAGACAAAAGATATGTACATGGCAAATAAGCATATGAAAAGATGTTCCACATAATATGTCATCGAAGGAATTGAAATAGAACAACGAGATACCACTACAAACTTATTAGAATGACCAAAATCTGGAACACTAATGACATCAAATCCTGGTGAGGATGTGGAGCAACATGAACTCATACATTTTTGATGGGAATGCAAAATGGTATGACACTTTGGAAGACAATTTGGCAGTTTCTTATAAATTGAACATACTTTTATTATATGATTCAGCAATCATGTATTTACCTAAATGAGTTGAAAATTTACATCCACACAAAAACGTGCACATGGACATTTAAAGCAGCTTTATTCATAGTTGCCAAAACTTGGAAGCAACCAAGATGCCCTTCAGTAGGTGAATGGATAAACACTGAGGTACATCTAGATAATGGAATATTATTCAGTGCTACAAAGAAATGCACTATCAAGCCATGAAAAGACATCGCGGAAACTTAAATGTATGTAACTAAGCAAAAGAGCCAATCTGAAAAGGCTACATACTGAATGATTCCAACTACATGGCATTCAAAGGCAAACTATAGAGACAATAAAAAGCACAGTGGTTACAGTGTGGGGGGATGGCTAGGTAGAGCACAGAGGATTTTTAGGGCAGTGAAATTACTCTGTATTATATCATAATGATAGATATATGTCATTACACATTTGTCTAAACGCATAGAATGTACAATACCAAGAGTGAACCCTAAGGTAAACTATGGACTTTGGGTGACTATGAGGTGTCAATGAAGGTTCATCCTTGGTAACAAATGTACCATTCTGGTGAGTGACGTTGATAAGGGGGGAGGCCATGCATGTGTGAGGGGAGGGAGTACAAGGGAAATCTCTGTGCCTTCCTCTCAATTTTGTTATGCAACTAAAATGTAAATTTTATAAAAAATAGAAGAGTTAAGTTATCGATGAAGGTCTCACAGTTTGGTCATGATGGTGTGAGCATGTGAAGAAGGTTTTCTGATATCAAAGTAACACCCTGTTTCTCTTTACTGAAAGTCGAAAAGTCCATACGTTTGCCCTTGTTATATAACGAATAGCCTTTGAGGAAACATGCTTTGTGTCCAACAGCAACACTAGAGAGGGAATGGCAAAAAAGCATACATTTACTAAAGTATTTATTTTATCTCCAATAAAGTTTGACTATTGATACAGAAAAGATAAGAGAACTGAATTGTACAGATCAAAAGGAAGTCAGACATCACCTACTATAAGTATTTATCCTCACTTAAGAACAGAACTCACTCTTATTCTTATTACAGCAATTCCAGTTCATTACTTCCTATAGAGAAAGGCAGAGAACATTTGTGATGCATCTCTGCTATTTTTATACATTTTTTTCCACCCAAAGATTTAAATTGTCCATACCCTTGTCATATCTTCCAAAGTCTTCTGACAGGATACTTCATAGACAGAAATATCTTTCTGCAAAGCTTAATTTATCTACTTGATTTGCATATAGCTCATAGATCTCTTAAGCATACATAATAAATATTATGTATGCATTAAGCATATTAAGCATACATAATACATATTATTATTGCAAAATTTCTTAATGATATAACACTTCTCTAAAACAATTGAAATTTATTGAGTTTTCCACATGAACCCAAAAATGTAATCATACTCAATATATGACTTTTATATGCGTAAGCAGATAGACCCATTGGACTACTAATTTGTAGATCTTTGACTAATACTTGAATTCAAATCCAGAGTTTATAGAATTAAGAGACTCAGGAATGGATATTTTTATAACAACCATAGGCATCTAACATCAAAGCCAATCAACTCTAGAGCTAGAAGGTCGATAAAATTGAATTTTTGAAGTTCATTGTGACTTATATTTAAGCAATCAGAAATGATTTATCACATGAATTACCATATGTCCCCATTATTACAAGAGAAAGTTACACAAATTAAAACTGGTTTTCACATGAGGTAGAAGAGTAGATTGATATATGAAAGCAACAACAGATCACAAACATGGTTTATGTATTTAAAGGGTAAATATTAGGGCTTTTAGAAAATGTTACTTAAGTACTGTGATAAATGCATACTTCTTACAAAAATGTCAATAAAATTATTGGTTCAGTATGCAGATTTTCAATATGAAATCTATTTTGAAACTAGACATTAAATGAATATTGAAAATATTTGTAAGAGCAATCATTTATATGAAAAGTACAGTATGAATCCAATGTATAAGGATGAAGATACATATAAATGCCTAAAATCCATATGGAAACCATAATGTATAAGTCATAAGCAGTAAAAGTATGGTTTAGGCCATTTATTTTGTGTCTTTTTGTAGAGATTCTTAATGCTCCCACCCTTCACATATATTTAAATTGATGTATTCAATCATTCATTCATCAAATATGTGTGGAGTGTGTGTTATATGCCAGGATCTGTGACAGAATATAAAGAACAAGCAGTGAACAAGATATAGTCTTGCTTTCACACATCTCAGGATCTCGAGGGACGACAAGACAAGCAACAAGCAACTTTAAGACAGCATCTGAAATGCTCTTCCAGAGGAGAGCATAGAGGAGAACAAAGCAGCCCGGCAGCACAGACAGGACCCACACACCTAGGCTTCAGAAATGCATCGTGAGGACATGTCCTGTAAGCTGAGACCTGGAGCCAAAACATGAGTTGAGGAATAGGGATGTGATGAGAGAGAAACATTCTGATTTCTTCAGTCTTGATGAGATTGAGACGAAATGTGCCTGGAGAGGAAAGAGATTGATGTATCATCTCCCATTTCATGCCCTTGAGGCTGAAATGCTGTTCTGAGCTGCAATGGCCTCCTGGGAGTTTCAAGTTAACCTAGAAAAGTAACTTGGGAAATTGGATTATTCATATGAAATAGATTTCACAAGATAGAGCAATACACAGTCAAGATTTTCCAAAGGAGGCCATTTGAACCCTGGTTTCTGTAATTCACAGAACTACGTGTTCTCCCACATATGTAACAACAGAGGAAGTTTTGATGCTTGGTTTTTCCAGAGCTGTCTTATATTCACTCTGATTTACCGTGAGAAACAACAATAACCCACCCCCAAACACACACACACACACGCAAAACACCTCCACAAATTGTCAAACTCTGCATCTCGCATTTCCTGCAGCAAAGACTAACATTTAACTTTGGCAGATCCCAACTTACCTATCTCGACATAGAGTGGGAGTATGGCCAGCTGCATGGGTGAGTAACCTCTGAAGCTGCATTGGACCTCACGCTCAGGAGCACCACAAACTTGGTTTAATGGTCTGCTGTTACTATCTTTAAATTCTTTATAGTTTTTGAACAAGGAGCCCTGGAGTTTCATTTTGCACTGGGTCCTCCAAATTATGTGCTCAGTTGTGGGAGAAAGGATGGGGATAGAATCATGAAAGGGACAAATCTAGATGGTATCGTAGACATAAAAGACTGTGGGAAGAAAGTTGTGGAACCAGGACTTTCCAAATCTCAGTCTTTCACGTAACTTCGTAAATATTTTTTTCTACATCTGTGTGCTCTCTAAACATTTTTTAAAAATATGAACTCACCGTTTTTCTAAACTTACTTAAATTCTGATTTGACCTTATCTTAAGCAATGATATTTGTGAAGTCATGAGTTTCATGACCCAGTCGTGTATTTTTTCTAATATATTTTAAAAGCAAGTGAATACCTTTAAAAATAAATGTCACCTAAAATCATTCTGAATACTCCCAGGAGTAGGCTTACTACATTCCAGGAAACACTGAGATGTATAATGAAAAGAATGTATATTGGAAACTTTCTCCCTTAAGTTGACAAATCCATAAAGGTGCATATATGGTGGGGCAAAGTATTCTGTCTTCTTGAACTCTATTGTTTTCTCATCAAGCCCCTATAACTTTCTGTACTGTCCTCACTTAATAAAGCATCCTAACCCTTTGCCCACTCCTCCAGGCATTTGGTAAGGTAAAGTGGCCATCTTCATGACAAACCTCAATTCCTGCACTGTTGGTCACATAAGTCTCAGCTGAAGAGTTCAAGACACTCATCCTCCACTGTATCAGGCAGTACACAGGCCCAGCTTTAGGTCTGCAATTTTAAATATTTTCACTGTATGATTTTTGTCAAAAATTCCAAATATTACCTAACCAGCTCACTGTAAGCCACTCTCTCACTTGTTTATTCCTTTCTTTCTCATGTCACTCAAAATTCCTTTCCCAGACGAGAGGATGTACCAGAGTTTCTCATGTCATCCGCTACAATCTCCTCCCAGACCTCTCTGTCTCCACACACAAAGGACTCCAATTATTTCAAAATGCGTCTTTAGTCCTTTGGTGTTCTTCACAATTTAAAAATATTTTTATACGTCACTACCGTTGTGTTCAAGTATAAGACTTCCGAAGTTTTTTAGTCCTTTGATGTTCTTCACAATTTAAAAATATTTTTATACGTCACTACCGTTGTGTTCAAGTATAAGACTTCCGAAGTTTTAGATTCCCACATTCTCTCTTGCCTTAAAAGAAAAAGAAATAAAAATATTTTTATACGTCACTACCATTGTGTTCAAGTATAAGACTTCCAAAGTTTTAGATTCCCACATTCTCTCTTGCCTTAAAAGAAAAAGAAATCTGTCCACACATATATCTATATCCATATAAATCTATGGATATATAGATTTGTATCTATATCTGTATCCTCAATTTCCTGTATCTCAGCTTTCCTATTAGGATTTGGTTTGCGCTTTCAACACAAACAAACAGATTAGGATTTTGTTTAAGCAATATCTAATTATTACTTTTATTATTGTCATCATCAATATAGATCAAATTTAATCAACCATTGTAAATTCCTCAGGTGACAAATCACTAACTCTAAACTCATCAAAAAATAAATACTAAATAATTAAAGGATCTATCACATTGACTTTTTTTTAAAATGTGATACAGTATGATAAACTCTCTTCAGACTTCAAAAATACTTTAGAAAGATCTTTGGAGTTTTAAGTGAAGTAAAAGTGTATTAAATTAAAAAGGAAATTTAAAAATACATATCAGTTGCTATATTTTAAAGTCTTCCTCTCTTGAGGCTATATTTTCTTTTGGAAAAGAAGTGATGAGGGCCTCTATGAGCAATCGCAATTTTTGTTTGACAATAAAATTACTGGTAATGTGCTTATTCGTTGAAAAGTTATTCTTTGGCCTAACTAATATTAATATATGAACTTATTCCAAAACAAGTATTGAGCTTATATGACTCTTCTTTATATCCATTTTCAGAGAATTAGTGGGATCAATCCCCCTTCCACACCTTAACCCACTCCAATCTATGCCCATGCTAAGATATTTTGGAGTCATGCAGATATAATTACATGTTCTAATTCATTAGAACAAATTTTTGCAGACAAAATTTGGAAATGCTTTGGATTATTCTCTAAATTTGGAAAATAAAATAACATTGTGTGCTATATCTCTACTTCTATTATATTTTTAAAAAAGAGAGAGAATAAAGAATAAATATAAACCTTTTGGAGTCCCAAGCACTATTTGGTTAATTTGTTTTGGTCTGATAGTCCTTTATTGAGTGATTCTTGGTCTTAGAATTAGGAAGTGACATTCATCTCAATAATCAATAGATGAACTTTCTTTCTCTTGTACCTTCCAAACAAGTAAAAAGATCCAACTGTTACCAAATTCAGAGCCCAACTCTAAACCTTTAGAACTTCCCAAGGATCTGCTTGTTTTACCTGAAAGAAATAGTTGTGCCACTTGGCTGTCTCGAAGATTTTGTTTTGTTTTTGCTTGTTTGTGATTTTCGGGGTATTTTAGTTACTTATTTTCTCTGACAACCTATTATTGAAGCTTCACGTTATCATGAAAATATTAAGCTCAGATAGAAATTTTAAAAAGTTGGGTCTAAACGCTGAATTTAGTGATAAATGTAAGTTGAGTTCCAAGATTAGTCAGCATGTCTGAAAGCAAATAAAATGTTGGAAGACAGTTTTTTAAAATTTCAGATGACACATATTTAAGAACAGATTTTGAAATATCAGTATTAAAGATCATTTTAGAATACATTATCACCCTCTATAAAACAGTTGTTAAAGCATCCATAAATAGAGATATGCTAAATAATAATAAGACATTTCTAGCCCACGTACAAAACATCCTAATTCCAGATGTTTATTATGAAAATTTAGTCTCTTGCAACTCCTATGTCCTATGTTGTCTCAAGGACATAGCAGTGGGAAGTTACAAAAAGCCACGCATATCGCACCATTCTACAATTGTGCATGACTGGCTCCCACAAAAACCCCAAACAGGAAGGTTTTGACTTCATTGATTTGCTCCTTGCCTTTCCCTTGAGTTGTCTGTATTGAAATATGTATTTTTCACCCGGGTTCACGAGGTCCCTAAGCCTTTTGACTCTAACCATGTCATCTCTCCCTCCACTCAAATGAAAAATACATATTTTTTAAGGCCTGAAATGAATTTTTTCCCCCGCCAAACTTTCAGTTCCTTGGAATGAGTTTTTGACAGCTAAGCTATTTTACCAAGCAATACATCATCAAAGCAACACAGACCTGACAGTCTATCACACGGGGCCAGAAGAAGTATTACATCGGTAGATCATAGAACCACGTCACTCAGGTGATACATTCACTGCACTGTCACAGGCCTGTGGAAACCTACACAAGTGACTTAGACCTTTCAAGGTTTATTTAAAGGAATATAATTTATTTAGCAAATCCTGTCCAGTTCTGAGGGAGAGTATCCATTTCCACTGTACCTGGAGAGAAAGGTAGTAAGGGTCTTTTGGGGCTTAAAAAAAAATTTAAGTGGGAAAATGAAGCCAAATCAAAGGGAATGACTCCCCTTCCATATTTAAAAATGGGAGTCCAGCTGTGATTTTCAATCTCCTTCTAAAACTCTGCTGTGTGAGAAAATTACAACCCTCCACCAGAGCCAGGGGCGCAGGAGATGAAGCTCATCCTTAGTGTCTGCTCACTCTTAGTTTCTGCATAAGTTTCTCTTCAGGTGCCAGCTCCCCCATTGGAATTTCCAAGCTACTCATGGTTCCTCACTGTGACAGGCTTTGTTCCAAGGCTGTTCATGCTCTCAGATTTCTGGAAGACAACAAGACCCTAAAACCCTGGCTCTGCCACTCACCAACTCTGTGATCTTGGAACTCTTTCTTTCTCAGCATGTGTAAAATGGGAATACGATTACTTACCACATAGGATTTTTGTGAGGGTTAGACAAGATAATGCATGCGAAGTCTGGAAACTGTGCCTGGCACAGAGGAAGCAAGTAATTAAGACTAGCTCTTATCATTTTTACCCTCATTTCTTCTGCCTAATTATTCTACCTGCTTTCTAATTACTATCTCTTTGCATTTTCTGTAGCACTCCAACTTGGAGCCTGTCTCCTCCTTAATATTACTGCCTTAGGGGGTCCTTTCCTAATTACCTCCCTCTGTTTTATGTTTTCATAGCACCAGATACTTTTTCTTGGTAGTACTTATTGCAAGTGTATTTAGTTCATTGTTAAATATCTGTCTCACTCTGCTGTAAATTAAAGATGGCTACATATTCTTTGCTACTCCTTCCATTGAGAGTTAAAGGAAAATTCCCCACCTTATGAATCTGGGACAGCTTTAGTGATTTGATTGACTAATAGAATTTAATGGAAGTGACATTCTGTGATTTTAGAGACTAACTCAGAAGAAGCATTGCCACTTACACCTTGTTCTACTGGAACAATGTCTTTGAGGAAAGCCAGTGCCATGGAAGAAGTCCAATTACCTTGAGACTTCCATGCTGTGTGGAAGCCCAAGCAGCCTCTGGGAAGCCCACATGGAGAGGAACCAAGGCCTCAGCTGACAGTCCTGACTGAGCTCCCACTTGACAGTTACTACCAAATTGCCAGCCAGCTCTTGAAACTGGATCTCCCAGCTGCAGTTAGTTGCCCAAGCTGTGCCACACTGAATAGAGAGAAATTGTTTCACAGCCCCGATTCAAAGTGAAAATTGGTGAGCAAAATAAGTGATTGTTGGGTTTTAAGCCAATAAGTTTTAGCATGGTTGATTACCCAGCAGTGGATAACCAGAAAACTCACCTACATCATGAGTTCCCACAGGACAGGAACCATGTCTATTGTTCACTGCTAGATCCCCAGTGCCTCACAGGTGCCTGGCCTATAGCAGGTGTTCAATAAATGTTTGTTGAGTGAATGAATGAATGCGAAACATCAAAGTACTGAAGAGACTGGGATATGATTGGAAGAGATAAATTAATCTTTGTTATTTTGTTAGTTCATTTATCACTTCCAAATAATGATTCCTTATCTAGATAAAACAGAAGTACCACATCATTGGGCACTTTCAACTGATTCAGTAATAGTTATTGAACACCACTCTGCCCTGGTTGCTGGAGTTATAGCCATCGATTAGACAATCACTGAACTCTTCTAATTCATGATCGAGATCTCTATTTCTCAAACTGTAGTCTATGGACCTGCATCAGAACTTCCTGGAAATGTTTATTAAAATTTCAGTTTCCTGGGCGCCACCTCAGATCTGCTGAATCAGAATCATTAGAGGAGAGACTCCATAATTTGCAGTTTTTAACAAGCCTCCTGGTGATTCTTATACACTTTGAAGTGTGAAGCCAGGTCTAAATCACAGAGAGTTTCTCAACCTTTCCTTGTAGTCAGCAGGACATTTAATAAAAACAAAACACAATAGATTTCTAGACCTCTCTCTAAATCCACTGAATCATAATCCCCAGGGACCTAACCTTGGAATAGTTTTTTGTGATTCTTATCATTAGGAAAGTTTGGAGAGGGGCCGGCCTGGTGGCACAGTGGCTAAGTTTGCACATTCTGCTTTGGCGACCCAGGGTTCACTGGTTCAGATCCTGGGTGCAGACCTATGCACTGCTTGTCAAGCCGTGCTGTGGCGGTGTCCCACATAAAATAGAGGAAGATGGGCACGAATCTTACCTCAGGGCCAGTCTTCCTCAGCAAAAAGAGGATGATTGGTGGCAGATGTTAGCTCAGGGCTAATCTTCCTCAAAGAAAAAAAAAAGAAAAAGAAAGTTTGGGGAACAATGCTCTATTTCTTATTTGTATTCTTATTTTGTTTGCGTGAAGAGGAAATAAGCACAAGAGGTCTTTGCGTCTCCAGGTACCTGGGTATTTAAAAAAAAAAGATTTAATGAGAAAGCGCTATTTCCCAAATCACATAACTAGTAAATCAGGCTGGACACTGTTTCCTAGCTCATTATATTTTTCAGTATTATAGCAGCATTTCCTATGTAAGGTATATTTTATTATTGTCAAGGAAAATTAGGATTTCTGACACCATAGTAGGGTGGTAGTAAGATGGATAATTTTACATCTCGTCAAAGAATACCACCTAGTTACATACCTGTTTCATCTATGGTTACGTAGAGCCTACAAAAGGTCTTTGGAATAATTTCCCATCATGTACATTCATTGCCTAGCGATGTTTGGCATAAATTAGATGGGTAGTAAATGACTGATGAACGAATGGATAAATGAATGAATGAACGAATGGAGAAGAGACCTCTTCTGAGTCAATCTGATGTTAGTATGGATTTTGGTGGCTGTTACCAAATTAGGCCTAGGCAGGGTGGCATAAGAGGAACCATGTGGATGCCTTGACTCTGCATGAACTCTCTAAAGCAACAGTCATACTTTTCTCCCTCTTCCTCACTCCAGCATGCAAGATTTTGACTGTGTGTGTGTTCTATAGAGGCAAAATGAAGTGCTCGTGTGAGGCTCTCAAACAAGTAAAAGCATTCAAGTGAAGATAAAGCAGGGTTTGAAACTGTCAGGTCACAGCATCTGTCTAGGCCCAACCTGCATAGAATGTTTTTATCGTCACTAACATAATTACATTTCCTCATTTTAGAAGACTAAAAATTAATTCATCCAATTTTTTTTCCTGCAAACCTATCATGTGGATGGACTGTTTTAAGAGGGATATAAACTCAGAGTGCAACCTCTCCTTTCCAGAACCTGACCAAATAGGGGGCAGAGAGGGCAAAGTCCAGATGAAAGTAACACAAAGTGGAAAGTGTGTCCATCATTTACCCAAGCAAGGTCAAGATAAGTGTTCTGAGATATTTGTTTGATGCTTGCTTGACTGGTTGGGATAAAATCTGGGAAGACTTTAGAAGAAGCTGTAATATTTGATCTGAGCCTTGAAGGATTTCAACAGAAAGAGTAGAAAGAGACTTCTGAGTAGAGGAAATAATATGAGCACATCAGAGAGGTGGCAAGAACAGGACATGTTTTGAGAACATTTTTGTGTAATCGGAGTGTCTATGAAGAAGAAGAATAAGGGAATTTATTGGTAATGACAGAGTCAGGCCCTGAATGGACTTTAATGCTAGGTCAAGAAATATGAACTTGGGGGCCAGCCCCATGGCCTAATGGTTAAGTTCAGCATGTTCCACTTTGGTGGCCTGGGTTCAGTTCCCAGGCGTGGACCTACACCTCTCATCGGCTGCCATGCTGTGGTGGCAACCCACATACAAAATAGAGGAAGATGGGCAACACATGCTAGCTCAAGATGATGTTCATTCACCCTGAGCTAACATATGAGGGGCACCACCACAGCATGGCTGATGAATGGTGTCAGTTCTCACAAACCAGGGCCATCAAAGTGGAGAGTGCCGAACTTAAGCGTTACACCATGGGGCTGGCCCCTAAATAGAACTTTTTGAGTTGATGGAAATGTTGTAGAGTTGCATTGTCTAATACTGTATGCACTGGCCCCTTGAAGTCATTTAACACATGAAATGTGACTATTGTGACTGAGAACTATATTTTTCTTTTATCTAATTTTACTGTATTTAAATTAAACGACCACATGTGGCTAGTGATTGTAGTATTGAACAGCACAGTTCTAGATAATGATAAGCTGTTAAAGTGTTTTGAGCAGGGTAGGATCCTTTGGAAAACTGAAGTTTAGGACTATTAGTAGCTGGGGAAATATGATTTTAAATGGGGGCATCCCCACAGCAGTTTAGAGTGGTGTTCTCTTATGTTAAAGGATTATTAAAGTTGTTATGCTTTCGGACCCCTATCTGATCTATCATGACATCTATAACAGCAAGGCTTTTTACTTCTATTACCCAGTCAAATCTCTTGCTATATCAAGTGGTAACTCAGGAAATAGCTTGTGTCACCCCTGTGTAATTTGAACATCTTCACTTTTCTACAGTTGATTCAGATTCCACACTGTCTGATGACCTTTAGATATTTTACCCCCACATAACTCCATCAGGGGTAAAACTGATAAAAATTGGTGATGCTTTAAAAACATACAATTACAGTGGCTTCATTAAAGAGTGTTTCAAGCAACTTATTCTTTGTATCAATAAGATACACGAGTACTCAAGTTAATGGTCAAACTTTTTCCCCCTCTTATAATGAACCATAAAATTACAGTTGGGAATCAAGAGTACTGTAGCAGATAAGTAAGGCAATTTTCCTCATCATTTTTCCTTTTGTTGTCAATCTTGTTGCAAAGCCCATTGCCTTTTCAATGAACCATGATGGGAATATTCAGATTGTACAATGCTCAAGCATATACACTTAGGTCAAGCCAGGCTGGTTTTGAGCTGTTCATTTTAAACAGGTTATGCCAAGTAAAATGTATGTCTGGAAAGTTTTTTATTAGATGATGTACTCCTATGGCTTAGACCTGTTTGAATAGGAGAGAAACTATCCCTTTTTGATTATTTGAAAAGAGATTCTGGAATTTGACCTTGCATATGCATGTTAGAACATCTAGTTTTTCAGGTAATTAAAATGTTATTTTGAATTATATTGCTATAAATTATTATATATTAGCTATGCCTTCTTTGGATGTTCTATATATACAGATTTAAAAACGAAGAAAGAGCTTACTTTTGCTCAGAAGCTGAAGTTATAGTGAAGAGGCAAACATCTCTGGGCTTTGTCCCATAGCAACGTATTAGAAGAAGACAGTACAAGTCCCTAAACGGCTTTTATGGGGTCATTGTAGGGGCTATTAGGACCAGTGTGTAGTCATTCTGAAACCTAGACTCCTTCCTTATCTGTAAAATGGGGATGATGATATCGACTTCAAGGACTTGGTGAGAGAATTAAATGTTACAATATGTATACAATAAGTGGCATTTAGTAAATATATGGTGCATATTAGTACCATGAAAGACTAATACATTTGCTATTATTTTGGCTAACAGTTTTCATAGATAAACCCTGGCATTTCAGAGGCTTCATAGAACAGAAGTTTATTTCTTGCTGATAAACATTTCTGACTATCATATGGCTCTCGTCCAGGTGGTGAATCAGGGACACAGACCCCCTCCTATTCTGTGACACCACTATCTTCAACACTAGCTTCCAAGTTTGCCCTGGGCACTGTGACTATTCTAGCCAGTTAAAAGGAAAAGAATATGCAAAAATACTTGAAGATTATAAGTGGCATGTGTCATTTCAGCCCACGTTCCACATTGCACATGACTTCACCAAACTGCAAGGGTGGCTGGGAAATGTAATTCAGCTAAGTACTCAGGAAGAAGAGGAAATAGATTTTGTGAACACATTACCATCTGTGCCACAAATATAGTTGGTTTTCCAAGGTTGATGTACAATTCTACATGTGAGCTATTTGTCTTCTTATTTGTAGAAATGGACCTATCTTCAACAAGAGGAAGTTAAACAAGAACTGAAATGGCTTTCTATGAGAGTAGAAAAGAAACAGGGGGCCCCTTGAGAAGGAAGGCTGCACACTGGAGATTTCTCTTTACTCCAGGCAGATCCTTGGTCAAAGGGGAAGGCACCCAGGTAGCAAGCAGCAGCCTCCCGGGAATGTGTGCTATGGAAGAGGTGGCTAGGAGCACTGTAATCCCAGTGGAGTTGCACTATTGTTGTTGTTTTCAAATTAAAAATAATCCCTTTTGGTTTCTGCATGACATGACAATGCTACCCTTGGGATAAAGTTCTCATAGTTTTGGACCACTTTTCTTTGTATTGTTGCAAAGCCACCAGGTGAATCTAAAACAAAACGTGTTTATTTGTTTTAGTATATGATTTGTAAGAGATGAGGATAAAGGTAATCATTGTTGAAGTTGGATCCATGAAACTCACTCAGTTTTCTCTTATTCAAATAAAAATTTTCCTTCAACCTTACATTTCCATTTTCCTTCAGTTAACTCTTCTGTTTTCCACCCCTTCAAGATTTTTCTGCCTTCAATATTTGACAGCTCACTGCCTACTCCTCTTCAATCCACAACCATCTGGCTTCCCTCATACTGACCATATT
Organism: Equus asinus; assembly: GCF_041296235.1. NCBI lineage: Eukaryota > Metazoa > Chordata > Mammalia > Perissodactyla > Equidae > Equus > Equus asinus. Next base: position 26,656,443 of record NC_091810.1, read on the forward strand.
CTTAACATGTTCACCAATGTCTTCTATGCCTCTCCTTCTCTTACTTCTCTGCATCATTTGACCCGCTGTGCCAAACCCAGAGAAAAGTTCCTCTGTCTTCTGTCTGGTTTTCTTAAGAAATCCAAATGTGTCTGTCATTGTAACTACTCCTATTCTCTTTATCTCTGTATCTAACCTAACACAAACCCCTGCTTGTTTATATATGCTTTCTCAAATTGCCTTCGAACATTGCCACTTCTCTCCAGCCCCACATTGAGGTTATCATTATCTTTGCCCAAATTGTGATAACAACTGAGCGGTCCCTTTCACCCATCTGCCCCTATCTTATTCCATCTAACTTTTTTTTAAGTGCACATTTTATTTTCAATTCAGACTAAACCATTTTTTTTAATTGAGGTAACATTGGTTTACAATCATCTAACTTATTCTTTATGCTGCAGTCTGAGTGGTTTCTTTAAAATATACATCTCCTTAGGTCCCTTCATGAATAAGATACTGCAATTGCTCCTTATTGCTCCTGTGACAGAGTTCTGACTGCAAGTTGGTGTCACATGGCCTTACTCTTGCTTTTCACTTCTTCTGGGTCGCTTGATTATCTGACTTTTCACTCTCTTGGATTCAGGTGCCCTGAACTTCTTTCAACTCCTTCACAGTGACTTCATTTCCTTAGTATGCTAAGAGCATTTGAAAGAGCAAATTCATAGAAAATAATGGATATCTAAATTGCATTGAACGGGGTACACAATTTATAAGTCAGTAGGATTGATGAACAGTAATTTGAAAATTATTCCTTTCATCATTCTTTTTCTCAATTGGTCACATTAAATGTAACCAGTGAAGTCTTATTGGTGTCTTCTATGAGAACGATAAGTTCTGGATGTTGTCTTGCTGGCTGGAGACAGAGAAATTAGAATCGGTGGTTTTCTTTTGGGCTTGTTTTTCTGTATTTCTATTTTTACTAGAATCAAAATGGCTTCTTTCAAGATGCTACCATTTCAAAAGAGTAAATAAAGCCCTCGCTTTTTATGGTCATTCTTTCTCAGATGTTTGAGATAGTATAAAATATGTCAGTTAAGATACAGTCATCTCCAAGTAACCACAACAATAACCAAAGGAAGAGTAGCTTTATTCATAGAGTTTTTATTGTATACTTAAGAAATCTGTAGGTAGACCATACAAAGGTTATTGAGAGACTCAATTATATCAGGATTCTATTAGATCAGAGTACATTTCAATTTTATTGGCCTGTTTCTCACGGTTGCAAATATGAAGGAGTAATCAATGCCTCAAACAGGCAGGAACGAAAAGGCATGTAGCAATGGGATTTCCTCTTAAGTGTAGCTTTAATCAGAAAGCATTCCCTCCCGAGAAGCCCCAGAGTAGACTTCCACTTATATTTTATTGACTATAAATTTTTTGCATGGTCGACTTTAGCTATACATGACTGGGAAAAACATGTAGCTAGCAAAAGAAAGTAGAATAGACACGATGGGCTAAAATCCATTACGAATTGCCCCTTGGGGCTGGTCGCATTGACACTCCAAACGAAATCAAACATCTGTTAGCAAGGAAGCAATTGGAAGGCAACACTTGGAGACAAAGGACCCATCCCAGCATACGCCCTATAATATCTAGTAATAATTATCAAGGATTTGCAATGCCTCCATACAATATTTGTGGCTAATATCCTCACACAAGAACAGCTTTCTGTATAATAAAAAGCAAAAATCTGTGTTCTGTAAGAAATTTGTGATTCCTTTTTTTTGTAATTTTAAAGCAGGTTTTTAATAATTTCTAAAAGGACAAACACCATGCCATACCACCCTGAACATGCCAGATCTCATCTAAAAGGACAAACAGGTACATGAAAAGATGCTCAACATCACTAATATTCATGGAAGTGCAAATCAAAACAATGAGATAACACCTTACACCTGTTAGAATGGCTATCATCAAGAAGACAAGAGAGAATGATTGTTGGTGAGGATGTAGAGAAAAGGCAACCCTTGTGCATTGTTGGTGGGAATGTATATTGGTGCAGCCCCTACGGAAAACAGTATGAAGCTTCCTTAAAAAAAAATTAGAAATAGGACTACCGTATGATCCAGCAATCAACAATACTGTCTTATAAACTTCAAAGTTGCCAAGATTAGATCTTAATTATTCTCACCACAGAAAATAAATTATAATTATGTGGCACAATAGCGTGTCTAGTATTTTTGCTGTAAGCATCTTTGCCACAAGCAGTTTTGCTGCAAACATTTTCACTGCACAATTAATTGCTGTAAAGGCATATTTCACTGTAAAAGATAAAATGACTGGTTGATTGACAGTTTTGGTTTCATTGTGCTTTCATTTGGTTACAAATGGTTTTCATTTGGTTACAAATATGCACTCTAGTATTTGGATGAAACTGACACCTCTCTTAATGAAGGAAGACATTTCGGCGAAAAAAAGAAAAAATGTGCAATGCCTAACAAGGAGATTAATCAACAAGAAAACAAAAAGTGTAATACTATGAGTGAAAGAATGGAAAGCCAAAGTGCTTAGGTAACAATCCACAAAGTAAAATCAGTTCTTTGCACAGTATTGCTGACAATCGACACACATTTAAATATTCAAATATTTGCAGTCAAATATTTGGTGTTTTCATTTTTCACAGTCAAATCTTTTTAATTTTGTTGTTCATTTTTTCAGGTTTCATTATGAAAACTATTTGTAAGCAAATGAAACCATAATGAAACCAAAACTGTCAACCAGTTATTTTATCTTATATGGAAAAATTGCCTTATGCCAATTAGTTGTCCTGTGAAATGTTTGCAGTGAAACTGCTTGCAGCAAAGATGCCTATGGTGAAAATACCTAGAACCATTATGATCGAGGCGTGAGCTAACGCTATGGTGGTAACCATATTGCAATATACAAATGTATCAAAAAATACATCTTACACCTTAAACTTACACAATGTTATATGACAATTATATCTCAATAAAAAATAAAATAAGTAAGAGGGCCTTTAGCAACTTTTTAAGAATCTCCATCATATACCACTTACTCTCTGAGTAGAAATTACCTTAGACTCAGAAGGAATAGATGATGACTCTATATTTTCACAATACATTATATACTAAGAAAACGCTTCTGTTTACATTATACCATTTAATCAACCCCATGAGTTGGTATTATGAACTTCCTTTTGCAGATGAGGAAATGGAGCTTAAAACAAAGACATTTAGGAATTTGCCCATTCTACTAAGAGGTCCATCAGAATTTTGAACCAAGTCTTTTACTTCTTCCATCTTCCCCCTTTCACGTTTCCATGCATGGTAAGCCAAGTAGTTATGTTATGACAATTACCTTACCTACTTCTGAAAGAATTTGAGGCATTTGAATTCCAAATAATAGAAAGAACATATTTTGTAAAATTTTAAGAGCATTCTTCACATCAGGATTTTTGGACTCCATTCGTTCATTCCTCAAATGTTTATCAAACTCTTGGTCTGTCTAAGGCACTGTGGGATAGACGAGTACAGTCAGTTGTGTTCTTGGAACAAAAACTTATAAATTAGAATAAAATATGCACACAACTGTCTATCACAATGACCAAGACACATATGAAAACATTAAGGATTACATTATACTCCTTTAGCAATATACTTTTGGCAAACCACGCTCACAGATAGTTCATTTGAAGCTTACAGTATCCCTCTCAAATAGCTATTATCATCCTCCTTCTACTGATGGGGAAATGAAGCTCAGAGAAGTAAAACAGAGCAGCCAGGAGAGGACTCTGTGTCCTCTCAATCCAAAAGCAACTTCCGGCCACCTTGCCAATATAAATGATCAAAATTCACCCCAGAGGAAGATTGAGAGCTTGTGCTTTGTAATCAGGCAGGATTGGTTTTGAATTCCAGTTCTGCCACTAAGTAGCTGTGCGAAATAGGTATGTAATATCAGTACAGTCCTGTAAATTTCTGAGGAGATTGAGTAAAGTAATCTATATCAAATGTTTGGTGTGTATTAAGTACAGCATCAATATTAGCTATTATTAGGAATGACACCTAGTACTGACTAAGCATAAACCATGCAGGCTGCACTATTCTAAGCAGATTTCATATATTGACTCAATTAATTAGTAATACCATTAAATGAGAATTCAACTGAGTTATGCAAAGAAAATAGTTTTATTAAATAAACAAATCAACTCAACAAGTACTTGGAAATACTCTTTACCCAGCAGTTTCTGAGTCACTAGTGATACAGCAGTAAAGAAGACCAAGTCTATCCTCTCATGGGACTTACATTCCAGTAGGAGGAATGAAGAAGAGCATGATTTCACATAGTGAGAAATGCTAGGAAGAAAAATGAGGCAGGATACTAGATGAACATTTGGAAGATATGATAGTTTTTACAAAATGTTTGCAAATTTTTTGACATCCCTGCCCCAAAAGGTGGAATTTAATTCTCCTTTCTTTAAATATGGGCCATCCTTTGTGACTTGCTTCCAACAATCAGAATTTGGCATACATGAGCAAAGCAGCAGTGACACTGTGTGAGTATCTTCCAAAGGCAAGTGACAAATGGCGATTTGGCTTCCACTTGGGCCCCCTGACCTCCACCATGTTTTGGGAGTCCAGCTAACCTGAAGCAGCTCTAACAAGGAGACTATGTGGTGATACCAGAAGAGACAGAGATAGATGTCTGAGCGCAGCTGTTGAATTTTACTCAGTCCAGGTGTCAGGCATGTAATGAATGAGCCTTCAGATAATTCCAGCACCCAGCCTTTAGCCACCTCAATGAGTGAAACAGAAGTGAACTGTTCCCACCAAGACCTGCCCAGACTGTGCATTAGAAAACAAAATAAATGTTTTTCTTTTAAGTCATTCAATTTTTGGTGATAAGTTACACATCCACAGTAACTGAAACAGATGGTATTTTAGACAGGGTATCAGGGAGGTTTATTTGAAGAGCAGATATTGGAACAGAGCTCTGAATACTATAACGTAATGAGCCATTCAAAGACACAGAAGACAAACTTCCCAGGAAGACAGAATAGCAAGTAAAAAGGCCCTGAGGTGACATTGCACTTGATATTTTTTTGTTTTTGAGAAAAATTCTCCCTGAGCTAATATCCACAGCCAATCCTCCTCTTTTTTGCTGAGGAAGATTGGCCCTGAGCTAACAACTGTGCCACCTTCTCCTACTTTATATGTGGAATACCTTTCACAGTGTGGCTTGATAAGCAGTACATAGTCTGTGCCCGGGATCCAAACCAGCAAACCCCGGGCTGCTGAAGTGGAGCACGTGAACCTAACCACTACACCACTGGTCTGGCCCCTGCACTTGGTATTTTGAAGGAATAACAAGATAGCCAGTATGGTTATAGTGGAGTAGAAGACAGAGAAAAATAGGAGATAAGGTGGACCAGATAATGGAGGATCTTACAGTTGCTAAAGAGCTTAGATTTTGTTATTAATGGATTGGGAAACAATTGGAGGATAATTAGGAAGAGGTTTGATGTGATTTATGTTTGAGAAAAGATCTCCCTGCCATTTGTATGAATAACATACTGGTACCAAGGCAAGAGACAAAGAGAGAGGTCCTTTAGGAAGCTAAGAGGCAAGGACAGTAATTAGGAAGGATATGATGGTGGCTTGGCCTTGAGCCTTATCCATGCAGTTTGGTGATACGTGGTCATATCAGGGACAGAGTCTGTGGGTAGAACCAGTAGACTTGCAAATGGGTTGGATGAGAGCAGAGAGGGAGAGGGAGGCCGGACGTGCCAGGGCTCCCCGACCTTCCTGCACAGAGTTTAGCTGGCGAGCCAGCGGCATGAGCATCGTGAGGAAGCTTGTTAGAAATGCTGAATCCCAGGCCCCATCACAGTCTCATTAAATCAGAAGCTGCATTTTGACAATATGTTCAGATCATTCATAGGCAGATTAAAGTTTGAAAAGCATTGTTTTAGACACATGGATATGTCAAGTAAGAACTTGGCTCTTCAAGCCTGACCCTAACAGGATCAGGCAAGACTGGACATTTGTCAAAAAAGACTTTTAAAGGAAAAGAAAATAGCCTTTTATTCAAATTCTTAAGATAGGTAATATAAATCCACAAAATTGTTGTTTGATGCCTAGGAACAGAAATCTGATTCCCTATTACTAGAAGATTCTACAATAATTCCTTCTGGGAATTATCTGTCACTCAGTTTTTAAAGAATTTAAGTTTTCCTGAAAAAGTTTACTTAGAACCTCTATCTTGAATTGCATTTTCTCTTTTGGGTTACTTCTAAGAGAAGAACACAGTATCAGTATACTTTCATAAAGCTCCAGATAACTCTGTTAAATTTGCATAGTTAGGAGATATATTTCATTTTCATCAGAAAGCAGTAGGCCACCACCAAAATGGCTTATTACCCTTCCTTATTCCAATTGCCAAACTATACTTAACATCGTTTCTGCTTACAAGTTGAAAACTCAATTCCACCACTGTGGCTGTCTCAGCAGTTTTCCTTAAAATTCAAGCTCCATGCTGCTAATAATAATAAAATAATGTTAATAAATGGTTTGCCCAAAATTTTCCTTTTCATCTAATACCATATGCATAATATGCAGGGCCTTAAACAAAGATTTTTCAAAAGCCACATACTAAAAGAAACAGCAAAATTTCTAAACAACACAAAGGACAGCAACGTGCTTCCAGTAACGACTGGAGAACAAATTGTCCTTCAGGTTCCTGCAGTTTGTAGATTAAGAGCATTTTTCAAAGTTTTATACAAAGTTCAAGATTACTAAAAACGGAAATTTCAGATGGGCATGTTCACTGTGAAGGTCGGAAGACAAGATTAGAAAGATCTTCTTAAATTAGCCTTGTTTTTTTCCAGCACGTTACAAGGAAGTTGAAAGTATTGAATATAATGCATTTCTAGATACAATTTAAGACCTTTAAGGTTACAGAAAATAGATTCTATAAAACTGAACCCAAAACGTATATTATTTCTTCTAGGATACAATTGTACCAAGTCAGACCTGATGGCAAAAATCCAATTACAGCAGTAAAGGTTGCTCTCAGTTATTCCTTTCTGTGAATGAAAGGAAACGACCAAATGAGGTGAGGGGAAGCACCTGCCTCCGGAAACACATGGACTTCCATTTGGTATCAGTTTTTTGTTAGTGAGAGAATGAAAATGGATAAAAGCATCCAGTGCATTGCAAGTGCCTTCAATACAGATTTTTGTACTTTTTAAGAAACGGAGCAGAGAAAGAAAATAACTTTTTTCACGATGGTAATATGTGCTCTAAGAAAGATGGTACGGTATGATGGTGAGTCAGTGGTTGAAATCCTAACTCTAGAGAATTCTATGACTTCAAAGAGGTTACACAAACTTTCTGAGCCTCAGTGGTTTTTTGGCAAAGTAGGGCTAATTACCATGCAGCTCTCTTAACCTGAAATGGGATGAAGTGAAATAGTGTGTGTAACCACCTGTCAAATAGTCAGTGCTCCATAAATATTAGCTATTATGATCAGCTCAGCCTTTACCAAATATGTATTCTTGGCAGGCTGCTTCACTTTGCCTAAACCAGCTTGATCTGCACTGTTTGGGGGTCGGCTCATTTAAAACCTAGAAAATTACAAAGACCATGAACACAATTAATGTAGCACTTCCCTGATTTCTACACTAGAGCACAGCAGCGGTAATGACAGAGGAGACGGCTTTGCTGTTCTCGGGAATCCAGTTGTGGAGAAAATGACACCGTGGTGAGCCCAAGAGTCTGGATGGTGCTAAATTCTGCTTTCTCTCTAACTTTTCTTCTCTGCCTGACCTTTCTAATGAACCCAGTTTGTCTAATCAGCAGAATATTTATAGTTCTAAAGCAATTCTTTTGTTGCTGAAAACAGGTCCCAACCAGAGGTGAGAACAATGAAACATTTATCTTATTAAGATCACAAAAGAAGAGACGGTTCTCTGTTATGTGTGTTCTCTCTCTGAGTGCAGTACCTGATTTACTCAGCATCCCACAGCCATTGATGGTGATGTCCCTGCTCCCAAGCCACCATTCCCTGCTTTTGCTCACTGATACAGCTAACGACTGCCTGCCTGCCTCTCACCAACCCCAGATCCAAGGTGTTCTTGATCTGCCATAGACGAACAGAGAGAGCATCACAAAGACTGAACAAATTGGGGTTCCGAGGTCACTTCCACCACTTACCAGCTGTTTGGTCTCGGCAAATTTGCTTAACTGGAACCTCCATTTTTCATCTGTAGCATGGGAATAATTCTGACTCTTACTGAACATTTGTGAAAATTAAATGAGATAATTACGTAACAGCCTCTGGCATACAGTAGGGCCTTAGTGAATATTTGTTACCAGGAAGCTTGGTCCCAAAACTGCAGCTCTTAACCAAGAACAATATTTATTTTTAGTCCAACAAACCTTTCCTGTTTGTTGTTATACACTATTGGGTTCAGAGAACTCCTTCTCTGAGTTCAAGGCTCTCTCCCAGGGTGACAACAAGAGGTCACCTTAGGCTTTGTAAAAGTAGTTTTCAGGTAATTCCCATAATGCCACTGTAACATTTGGGCCTCGTGGTTTCTGGATTCATCTGGGAAGATGAGAAACACTTAGGAAAAGCAAAAATACAGATTGGACCAAAAAAGGACGATATAATTGGAAAATACTTCCTCATGTAGAGGAGAAGGAAATTTAGCCCTGCCCAATAGAAATACAACACAAGCCACATCTGTAATTTTAAATTTTCTGGTAGCCACATCTTTTTTTTTTAAGATTTTTTTTTTCCTTTTTCTCTCCAAAGCCCCCGGGTGCATAGTTGTATATTCTTAGTTGTGGATCCTTCCAGTTGTGGCATGTGGGATGCCGCCTCAGCATGGCTTGATGAGCAGCGCCATGTTCACGCCTAGGATTTGAACCCACGAAACACTGGGCCATCGCAGCGGAGTGCATGAACTTAAACACTCGGCCACGGGGCCGGCCCCCTGGTAGCCATATTTTTTAAAAAGTGAGAAGAAACAGCTAAAATCCACATTGATAATATATTTTATTTAACTTAATGTATCCAAAATAGCATTTCAATGTGTAATTAACATAAAAAAATTAGTGACATTTTACATTCTTTTTTTGGTGCAAAGTCTTCAAAATCTGGTATGTATTTTACACTTACAGCACATCTCAATTATAAATAGCCGGGTTTCACGTCCTCAATAGCCATACATGGCAAGTGGCTGCTGTATTAGAGAGCCCTAGTATAGAAACCAGTTTGCAGTTGTGTTGAAAATGATTATTTTAAATTCGTAAACCATTCACCAAGGCCAATGTACACATCATTTTCAAAAGTTTGCTTCCGGTTAGAAAATAGCTTGAAGAGAAAAATCATCTAATAGCGCTGATAAACTATTCAGTGAGCAGGGCTTCTGATTTTAAAATCAGTGATGTTTGATCAGTGCCCCCTGCTGGTCATGTGCCAGATTAAACAGTAAAGAAAGAAAAGTTCTGTCATGGTTGACATTTGCCTAGACTTGGACACCAAATAAAATTTATTTTATTTTCCAGATAACTATCAACTTAGACATATGCAATCAGCTAACAAGCATTTAACTATACCACAAGATGCATTGTCAAAAGACTGTTAATCCCTTCATACCTTGGTAAAATATTCTTTTCTCTGGAGTAGGTGGTGTAACTAAAATTTGGAGGAAAACAAATGGAAACACAACTATCTCTCATTCAGCAAATCCAAATGGGAACTCCTAATGTCAGTGTGATAAGTAGGAAATTTAAACATGATAAGGAACTTTTATACCAAAAGATGACTAGAGCTTTTATGTACCTTTGTCTCCAGAAGCAGCCAAAACTGCAGGCTGATGTTCACTTAATTCGAAATCTCAAAATTCATGTTTCAAATAATGGCTGGAAAACAACAGCTTCTCAAGTAGAATTTCCTGGTGCTGCTTTGGTGACCGGGAGGAGAGAATCTCAATGGAAGGCTCCCACAGCTGCATGAGTGATAAAGATGACTAAGCATGTTCCCGTACTTTGCCAAGTTTAGAGAAAAGTTTAGTTTTCTCGAGGTTTTCTCAAGAAAGTTCACAGTTCTTGGTTAAGTGGCTTCAGATGGTGCAAGTTAACATTCAGGAAGGTTGTAAATAAAACAACCAAAGGAATGTATAACCTTGATATAGCAAAGGGCACAAGTAAATTTGTCCCCTCTTGGGGCGCTCTCGTCCCTTGTCTCGCCCCAAATCCCTGTCTTCAGCAGAAGCACACCTCTGCCTTCGGCCCCCTCACATTGACTTTCTCTCTACCCAAGCTCCCCATTCTGCACCACAAGAATTCCTGGGATCAGCTAGGAAAGACAGAATTTCCCTTAGGCTTTGAAGGAGGGAAGAGAACTGAGGGGCTGATCAATTGACAGCAAATAATCTTTGGTGGCTGCTAAGATAGGCTGGGAGTCCAGGTCCACATTCATTCTCCTGTAGCTTGTATCATTCAATTTATTTATTTATTTGTTTATTTTTTTGAGGATGATTAGCCCTGAGCTAACATCTGCCACCAATCCGCCTCTTTTTGCTGAGGAAGACTGGCCCTGAGCTAACATCCATGCCCATCTTCCTCTACTTTATATGTGGGACGCCTACCACAGCATGGCTTGCCAAGCGGTGCCATGTCCGCACTTGGGATCTGAACCAGCAAACCCCCAGCCGCCGAAACAGAACGTGTGCACTTAACCGCTGTGCCACTAGGCCCGCCCTGCTTGCATCATTCAGAAAGCGAAGAGGTACCAGGGATGTACCAGGGATATACCAGGGAAGGGGATTGTTGAGAATGAAGGGAATAGTAAACAGCTTTTCTTTACTGTCACCAAGAACAAATAAAGAAGATCTTAACTTAAACCAACTGCTTTCTGAAAAATGTATGTTTACGAGTGTTTGAAAGTAATGTCTTGGGAGTCACAGGGTGCTCATCCTGAATCCTGGTTCCACCATTTACTGGCTGTTTGATGGGGGCCAGGTACTTGACTTTAGGAGACTTGGCTCTGTCATCTACAAAAAGGGATGATAGTAAGACTTACTTCATAGAGTTGTAATGAGATTAATTAAAATATGCTTGTAAAGCACCCAATGCATGGCAAACACTTAAGAAAAAAAATACCAAGATATATAAGGGTTTCTGAATCCTTAAACACATGTGCAAGTATTAATCATAATTTATTTATAAATTTGAATCCTTCAGGGTACTTAGTAGATTGCCCAGCCAAGAACATTCAAAACAAACTAATTACCACAATGCTTTCTATTCCCACTACCACTGCCCTAGTTCACACTCTCAGTTCTTTCCCCCGGACTTTTACAATAACCTCCCCATTCTGCATTGTTGCATAATAAGCCACCCTACAACTTAGTGCCTTCAAACAATGGTTTGTTATTTCTCATGATTCTGCATTTTGGCTGGGAGGTTCTGACTCTTGTCTCACCTGGGCATATTCAAGTACTGGGTAGGCTGGGAGCTGGGCTCAGCTGGGATGATAGGAGAGCTGGGCTTCTTTCTGCTTATCTTGTCTCTTTTTTCTTGGTCTCTCATCCTGAAGGATGAGAAGGGCTTACACACTTGGTGGCTGAATTCCAAGAGGGAGGCTCCCAATGCAACAAGCTCTTTTTAAGCCTCCATGGGCAGCATGCTTGTTGATGACTATTGGCCAAAGCAAGTCACATGGCCAAGCCCTGAGTCAATATGAGCGGGGACTACACAGTTGTGAACACCAGAGGCTCGACTCACAGGGGCCATCAGTGTAGCCATCTGCCACACCTTAAATGACTTCCTTCCTCCAGTCAGTCTTAGCATCTCAGTTGTCCTCAACCAGGGCTGAAATTACCCTCCCACCAGCACTCAGAGGAAAGGTTTTTGATTGTCACAAGTAAGAAGAGGTGTGTTACTGACATCTAGTGAGTAGAGACCAGGAATGCTGCTAAACTTCCTACAATGTTCAGGACAGCCCACCACAAGAGGCAATTATCTAGCCCAAAATATCAACAGTACCAGGGTTGAGAGACTCTGTTCTAGACATGAGGTTCTGTGATAACACTAGGAATGAAATCAGACCTGATCCCTCGAAACAGGGACTGATTTCTCATGGGGAAAGTCAGGTAAAAAACGAGTGCAATAAACTGATAGATGTTCTAAACAATGGTGAAGGATTTGATGCACTGGGGGCCAAAGGAGGGAAGAGTCTGTTCAACAGGAGGTGAGAAGAGTCAGGTAGACAGTGAGGAGGAAAGATGAGCAATGCAGGCACAGAGAAGGGCATAAGTCAAAGCCAGAGGGCTTGAAATAGATTGACATTTTCAAAATTTACCATTCTTTCAACATGGCTGAAGGACAAGGTATGGACTGAAAGTAGAATGAGGTTGAGAGAGGAACTGGAGATGTCAAGCAATGGGCAAATCAGCTTATATGGTTTATGGCAGTGATTTTCACTCAGAGTTGCACAACAGAATCACCTGGGGATGTGTTGAAACAGCAGTTCTGAGCCTCATGCCAGACCATTTAACTCTGAGTCTCTAGGCATTGGGATTCTGACATCTACAGATTTTTAAAACCTCCTCAAGAGATTCCAATTTACAGTGGAAGTTGAGAACTGTGCTGACTTTATCTGGTAGGCAATGGGGAAATACAGAAGAGTTTTAAGCAAGGGGCAGCAAGATATTTTAGAATGGTGTTTATCAGAGTGTGAAAAATAGATGGGAGAGGGGCAAGACAAGAAAACAGAGTCCTATTCCTTTAGGAGATAACCAGGGCACACACCTCAGGTGGCAGACAATGAGGACCCACACGAAGACGCAGGGACTGGGCTATTAATATGGTGAGTTAACAGAACTCAGATATTAATTTGAAATCGAAGGATAAAATGGAAGAAGTCATGAGAGAAAGAGAAGAATTTAGACAGAAACACAAATGTTGCATGATTCCACTTCTATGAGGAATCTACCTAAAACAGGCAAACTCATAGAAACAGTAGAATGTTGTCAGGGGTTTGGGGGAGGGGAAACAGGAAGTTGCTGTGTAACAGTATAAACTTTATGTTATACAACATGAATAAGCTCTGTGAATCTGCTGTACAAATGGTGTGTATAGTTAACAATACTGTATTGTGCACTGGAGAATTTAAGAGGGTAGATCTCGTGTTAATATACTTACCACAATTAAAAAAAAAAGAAAGAGGAATTTAGGAAAGCCTTTGATTTTCTGGCTTACCCACTTGATGGGACAGTAAGGCCAATTACTGGTTTGAGATCATGATACGGGTTGGAGGATTGTGAGTCAGATTTGGACACGTGGAGTTTGAGATGCCTCTGCTCCAAGCAACTATTAGTGTGCAGCATCAGGCGGATTCTCAGAAGAGGGCTCCAGTTCGTAGCGATTTGTGAGTCATGGGGATGGGTAAGTTTGACTAAGAGAGTGTAGAAAGTGAGGGGAAGAGGCCAAGGACTGGCTCTTGCATCTCAGCATTATGGAAAGGGTAGGCAGAGGACATCCAGCAAAGAACCCTCATAAGGAAGGTTCGGGGAGACCCTACCCTTCTCCATCCAAGTCATTTTATATACTGCTGCCAGGTAACTGTTCAATAATGAAAACATGAGCTCCTCATTCCACTGTCAAACTCTTCAGTGGCTCATTGCTCATTGGCTGAAGACCATGCTTGCCGTTTAAGGTTTTTCCCCTTGAGACCTTGTATATATATTTTCCTGGCTTCATCCTTCCCCATGTTCCAACATTCTCCCTACCCTCTACTAACACCACTTTAAACTCTGAACTTGTTGTGCTTGTTTCCTGCCTCTGGCCTCTGCACAAGGTTTTCCTTTGACCTACCCACCTCCCTTCCTTCTCTTTTCCTTGTTCTCCTGCTGAAATCCCAAAACTCAGTTCAAATGACCTCTCCTCTGGACCCCCAGTTAGAAAGCTCCTTAAGTACTTTGTATAGCCCTTTGCACAGAATGGCATTTCCCAGGAAGAGGCAGTAGATGATGGTGGTTAAAAGCAGGGAGTCTGCAGCCAGAACTGGTTAGGTTCAGTGCGGGCTCCCTACCACAGCGAGCTTCGCTTAAGAAGAGACCTTGCCTTCTTCTTGCTAATATCACCAGTGGGTGAGCATAGTCCTGCTTACATTTAAAAACAAATGTTTTAATAATTTAAAATTTATTTCCTATTATCTTCTTAAGGTTCCTAATATTATCTATTGTTTTCCATTATTTAAAAACAATCCTTTTAAAAAGAGTTTGTGTGGATTATTTTGTAGGTGTATTAATAAGCACATATATAAATACTTACCTTAATTTTTAATGATTTTAAAGTTTATACTAGACATTAAATTCAAATGGCTAGAAGTTTTAATTAATTTAATTTTAATTTTTAATAAAATTAAGGGCTTTTCTTGTATATATTAGGAAACAAATGGATAATTTATAAAGGAAAAACTTTTTTGTCATTAGAGCCTCTATTAACTCCCAGACAGTTCTGTATCTGGTGCAATGAATGACCAATTCCTCAAGGTAATCAGGACCATAGTTGCTCAGTTGATTAAAATACTGATTCAAGTGAGATTCATACACCTCAACTGCTGTGAGCAAAAGTATTTAAGAATAGCTTGTTGGATGCATGAGTCAGAATATTTTTATCAGAGGAAATGGTATGAATTACTCTTGTGAGTTAGTTAAGTAGAGAGATTAAGGGTGTCTCTGTTGTTAATTAAATTTTTATATCTAGTTTCCAAAAGATAAAGGGATTTGGATTCAGAATGACCTAGATTCGAATGTTGGTTCTGCCACTTCCTAGCTGTATTCATTCATTCATGCAACTGTCTATTGAATGCTACTATCAGCCAACTCCTTTTCTCTGCACATCTTGACTTCCCTGCTTAGTTAACTGTTGGAGATAAGAATGGAACACCTATGATCAAATCTTTGTTATACTACTTACTAGCTAGATAACATTGAGTAAGGCATTTAATCACTCGTTGCCTCCATTCCCCTATCTATAAAATGGGGATATAACACTATCTACCATATAAGGTTATAATGAAAATTAAATAGGTTAATAGGTGGAAATTCATCAAAGTCAGCACACTTTCTCTGTAAGGGCTCAGATAGAAACTCTTTCTGGTTCTGTAAACCATGTGGTCTCTGTTGCAATGATTCAAGTCTGCAGGAAAGCAGCCACTGACTGACTATACAAATGAATGGATGTGGCTGCATTCCACTGAAACTTTATTTACAAAACTGTGGTAGCCAGATTTGGGCCTTGGGCTATAATTTGCCAATCCCTAGAGACCAAGCCCTGGAACATACCAAATTTTATCTGTCCTTGTTATTATCATTATTTTACTTTTTTGGAGGAAATGTTTTATAATCAGTGGCATCTTACTTCGCTGTTCAGCCAGATTTGTATTTGCCTCAGCCAGTTACTTGGGGACACCACATACCAGAAAACACTTTAAATTAAATTGTCTGCTTTAGGTTTTTAGACCACCCTGGCATTATGAATTCAAGTCAAAAATCCATGTTAGTAAGAGTTTGTGGTCCAAATTCTTAGGGGAGTTGACTTTTTCTTCCTTCCATCATGTGCCAAGGTCAAAACACGAAAGTTCCTTATCGCCCTTTTCTGCGTAGTGGTTTTATTACCTATTTGCTCTGACACTGAGGATTTAGCTCTTGGGTGTCCCAGCTTTATGTGGAGGTTTCCTATTAGACCTGCTCCTTGGACATTTTGTTTCCTTTCTTTATAGTACTTAAAATAATAGAGCATTATGATCAATGGGGTCCTAAATTTGATGAAGTATGTTATTAAAGCTAAGGACATATTAGCTACTGCTATCATGATCATTTCTGCAGTGGACACTGGGGGGTGCTCTGCCCAGGTTCCCTTTCCCTTCCAGTACATCTCCCCAGCCCCCTGCCATTTTGAGTGCTTTTCAAGAGACACCTAGAAGGTTACTCCACACCTTCCTCCCCAGAGGTGGCCTACGGCCACTGACTGACAAACTGGTGGATGTTGTGGGCTGAATTATGTCTCCCCAAATCCATACATTAAAGTCCTAATCCCCAGTACCTCAGAATGTATTTGGAGAAAGGGTCTTAAAATAAACGACTAAGTTAAAATGAGGCGCTTAGGGTAGCCCCTAATTCACTCTGTTCTCATAAGAAGAGGCAATTTGGACACAAAAAGAGACAGCAGGGGCTTTCATGCACAGACGCAGCAAGAGGGTTGCCATCTGCAAGCCAAGGAGAGAGGCCTGGAACAGATCCTTCCCCTATGGCCCTCAGAAGAAGCCAACCCAGCTGGCACCTTGATCTTGGACTTCAGCCTCCAGGACTGTGAGACAGTAAGTTTCTGTCGTTTAAGCCACACAATCTGTGGTATTTGATTTATGGCAGCCCTAGCAAACTACTAAAGTGGGGGTACAAAATGCTGACCCTCTTGCCTCAAGATGGAGCAGCTCTTGCTGATCCCATCCCCTTCTTGTCTGTATTCCCTTATTTCTGTTCTCCCAAGCACACTCCCTCAATAAGTCAAGTGGATCCAAATCCCTGGGTCAGGTTCCGTTTCTAGAGAACTGGATCTGAAATAAGGCCTACACTTGTCTTAGCCTGTTCTAGCTGCTATAGAAGAATGCCATAGACTGGGCGGCTTAAACAACAGAAATTTATTTCTTGCGGTTCTGGGGGCTGAGAAGTCCAAGATCAAGGCACTGACAGGGTCAGGATCTGGTGAGGGCCCACTTCCTGGTTCACAGATGGCCATCTTGGCACTGTGTCTTCACATGATGGAAGGGGCAAGGGAGCTCTCTGGGATCTCTTTCATAAGGGCACCAATCCCACTCACGTGGGTTCCACCCTCATGACCTAAGAACCTCCCAAAGTTCCCAACTCCAAATATCATCACATTGGGATTTTAACACGAATTTTGGGGAGGGACACAAGCATTCAGCCTACAGCAGTGCTTCAAAACCTTCCTATGTTCCAGAGGCTATTATTTTTTGCAGGTGAATGTTGAGGATGTAAATCAGATTGGATGGTAAGAGCCACTACCATCAAGAGAAAGATGAAAGTGCCCAGTAAATGAATAATTTTCTCACAGTGATAGCATGTTTTTGCATCTGTGCTGATATTCCCAGCACACCAGTATATTTCAGTGATGTTAAAATATCACTCGTCTAAAGAATACTACCACTGAAATAGAAGATACATTCAAACACAGTATCTGACTTGGCAAAATGACTTAGGAAAAATCTGGCATCCTTAAGCACATGTGGAGAGCAGATTTTTAAATACCCACATCAATCTAATTACAAAAAAGCAGGGAAAAATATTAATATCCTAGGCATATGCAGGGAATTCAATTATCTTTTGCAATATGTTGTGATTTTGCATGTTATGAAACATTGCTACTTTTAATCTTTAGATCGTGATTCATCTTTAGAAACTTTGTTTAATTTCTGAGGACTTTTTCAAAGTTTGGTTTTATTAGAACACATTAACATAAATAGCTTCCTAGAGTGTGTATGTGCATAAGAGAGAGAGGGAGAGAGAAGTGAGAGATAGAGAGAGAGAGAGAGAAATAGATACATGCACAAACATGTTTGTGAAAAAATTTAGATATTCATTGCCTCACAGTTTTAGAAGCTAAGAAACTGTCTGTATGTGGGAAGCAGAAAAGGAATTTATGTATTTCTCTATTTATAAGATGCTATGGTCTGTGATAAAGTTGTATTAAGAGAGCAGTGCAAGCATTGTCAGAACCACTCAACCAGGAAGTAAATTATGGTTAGGTCTCCACAGTCTGATTGAAATGGAAACTTGAAACAATTATCAGGTAATTCAATGAATTTCAAAATAATTGCCACAATTCTCCACTTCACTGTATCAAAGGTAGGTGAACCGTACTAAATTAGAGAGAAACAAAAGGGACCCATGACCTTCATAGAGATGGTACTGTATCTCGTTCTTATTTCCCTGGACAAGTCTTTATCTATCCTTTATTTTCCCCAGAATTTGTCTTCAGAATAATAAGAACCCACACGCAAAAATATTGCAAAGCATGAAAGTAATCCTTTGCCTCTATTATGAAAGAAGAATTTGATTGCTTAGTTTCCTGTACTGCCCCCTCCCTCCCACCACACACACACACACATCCTCACTCACTGTTTACTACTTACCTATGAACTACAAAATATGCTTGATGTAAGTCTCGTCCTTAAAATAAGGGCTCCCAAACTTGTCTCCTCCTTAGAATCGCTTGGGGAACTTTTTGAACATTTACATTCCCAAACTCCAGCCCTGAACAGTTCTAATTCCATAAGCATGGGAAACATTTCCCTAGAGTACGAAAGTTAAATAATAGGAAAACTTAGTCAGTCTTGCTTTCTAACTTCGTATACACCAGGAATGCAAAATGTCTTGCAAATATATGCTACCACTTTCCCTCTCAAACTCATGACAGACGTCATTAATTGATCATGACAATCTTTCCAATAACTTCACAGTTGCAAAATCCTCATTACAGCATTATTGGTGGTTACTAGCAACTGAAGTTGAGGGAAAAAATCAAACCTATTTGTCTTAAAAAAGAAAAGACACAGGGTTAATTTAATTGCTATAAAAATAATCGAAACTTAAGAAGAAGCAACATACATTTATACCACAGTAATTCCACTTGTGGTTTGTAAATTCATTTTTTCTTAAGGTCACATGCTGATTTAAACATAAAGAATCACCTTCTTTGTCCCCTAGAGAGGTCCATTTTATGTGTTATTCAGAAGATATTTCATAGAAATCAAGCTGATAGACAACTGTCTCGTTAAGTAACATATAATCTTAAATCTTCATAAAAAGAAGCAGAGGGAGAAAGTTATTAAAATTTGCAAAACTCCCTACCCATTTTCTCTTCATTCTGAGAACGCATTAGTCATAATCCATTCAATGTTAAGAAGATTCTGATTTACAAAGCTTAAGTGAAGAAGGTTCTAGTTTTATAAACTTAGTTTAGGAATGTTACACTTTCAAGGGTGGAATAAAATTTTGATTAAGAGTTTGTTCACAAAGAGAAGACAATACAAAATGTGAGGCGAAGGCAAATGTGACAATGGAAATATAGAGCCAGCAAAGTTTGCGCATGGGAAATTAATTGTTTTCAAATTGTGTGATGCAATATTAACAATCAGAGGGAGGTCTGATATTAAAATCTAATTAAAATTGAATTCAGACAGAAAACTTCAGCTTCTATACGTCTAACTTGAACTCCTCAAGGCAACATGATTTTGAGAGGCCAGACATCGCCACAATGATTTTCCTTTGATATTTTGCTTCACAAATAATTGAATTGGAATACTTCTGTGATATAGTAAGCCTCCAGACCATGGATCCAGGAGCATGACTAAAAGAAAGGCATAGGAGAAAATGTGAAGAACATATTGGATATTTGTTTAGGCTTTTTGAGGTATGGCATAGTTATAGTGTTCACTTATGGCCTGAGAAAGATAAGATTTCTCCCCCCAAAAAGATGGAGATTTTGGCTCCCAATCCCCAGGCTTTTCAATATGGGAGCAGTTATTAGGAAGGAAATGGGAAAAAAATGAAAGTGGATTTGAGGTGATATTAAAATGTGTGAGCTTATTAAAATAGTGTGACAGCCTATTTTTCTCAGTCATAACTGGCCCTGGACAGAGCTTGATTTCCGTAGCTTGGGGGATGCCACATGGCTAATAAAATATCCAAAGCTTGTGCAAATCAAATAGGTTTTGTCTTAGTTTACACTGCTCCAAAGGCAAAGAGCCTCTGTGTATTGGGGGGCTGGGCATGGTTAGCTCTAAGAGACAACAGCAAAGTGTTGGGGGCGGTTGACCTGAGCTTATATCCAGGTAATTGGCTTAGCTTCAATTTCACTTGGCCTTTATAAATGTTGCTTAAAATGGGGACTAGATAAAATGATTGATATGAGTAACTTGCATTGATTCTTCTTATGGATAAATTTATATTTGAAAATAGAGGAATCACATTCACTAATTATTTTCTTACACACATATTCATTGTCGTTTACCATTTTTAATAAACCCCAACCCAACCTTCAGGCAGCATTTATAAAACATGCTTAGCATCTATTTAAGAATAGAAAGGTTCAGCCAAGTTGCCCTTTTGTTTTGTCTATCAATCAGTTTTAACTGATAATTTTAATAAATAGAACTGAGTCTTCTTGTTGTTGGAGAGGTATACAAATATATGGAACCTCCGTCCCATCACCCTCAAGGCACTTCTGGGGAACTGACATTCACAAGGTAAATACTTGGGGAGAAGGTTGTCCCCTTAAAACTTAAATTCGAATGTTATATAAGCCAGAAAGAAAACAGTAATGTAGAACATCTTTTTCAAAATGAGATAAGCTCTTTGTCTGAAGCATGGGCTCTGCTCTTTGAATACAAGGGTGAAAAGAACCTCTGACCTGTCTGATGATAAAATCTCTTCCTTGGATTTTTAACATCAAGTTAGCATTAAAAGAGCCTTTTATATTTCATATGTTACTGAAACTTACCCATGTAGAAACACGTTTGATATTGGTGTGGTGCCAGCTTACTTCCAGAAGTGGTGAATTGAAGTTAAAATTGAATATAGTACAGGAGGTAATAGTATGGTAATTGAAAGTTTTTGGCATTTATTTGAGGAAGAAATTGAGGTCTAGAAACTTCACATTCAACACCTGTGAAATGAGGATAATGAGAATACCTATTTCTAGGAATGATATTCAAAATATTTAACAACTGGTTGGACACAAGCCTAGAAAAATCAGAACAAACATACATTTGTTAAAAATAAATGCCAGTCAACACATGTATCACTGAGGATCAACTGGAATATCAGCCATTTTTATCTCATCAGATTGTTGTCACATATAATGAAGCCATAAGCCTTGTGTGATAGCCATCCTCCAAGATGGCCCCCAATGATTCTTGCTTTGTACCAGGATTGGTCTGTGTGATCAACAGAAAGAATTCAGCAGAAAGAATGGTACGTAAACTATTTCTGAGATTATATTATAGAATTCACTGCAGCTTCCATCATGATTGCTGTTTTTCTTCTTCCTTTTAGTCACTTACTCTGGGAGAAGCCATGTCATAAGTAGTCCTATGGAGAGGCCCCTTGTGGTAAGAAACTGAAGCCCCTGACAGTAGTCATCTGACTGAGCTTAGAAGCAGATCCTCCAACTTGGGTCAAACTTCAGATGACTCATACCCCAACTGAAAGCTTGATAACAACCTCATGAGAGAGGCGAAGCCAGAGCCACTCAGCTCAGCTGCTCCTGGATTCCTAACCCACAGAATCTGTGTGAGATAATAAGCGCTTGTTATTTTAGGCTGCTAAGTTTTGGGATAACTTGTTATGCAGCAAGAGACCACTAATACACTATCTAGTTGGCATGATTACATAAAAGAAAAATGAAGAGAAAAAATAAACATTTTAGGACATAAAGATGTGTAGCCCTTAATGCTGAAATCTGAATAAAGATTCTTAAACAGATCTTAAACAAGAATCTTTTTTGCCAGAGATGGTGTTAAGAAAAGGTCATCACATTCAGTTGGATAGGACCCACACAAGGGGGACACAACCAAGGATGTCAATGGAGGTTAAAATCAAACCCATGCTCTTTTCTCCAAAAAGTGTGACTAGGCTCAAAGTTGCACCCACCCTGAAGAACAGGTGCCTTTCTCCAATTAACAACGTTTATTCTCTTGCCAAGACTCGTGTCCATGCGGTTTTGTTCACTCAGAGGAGGGGTCTTTTCCCAATAAGCACAAAGATACGACACGGACTGGCAGTGGTTCCAATATTGGTGGGAGCAGGAGGATTGAAACCTTTTAAAGGAGATTTTTCTAGCCTCAAATCCTGTCTGCCTCATTTATTTTATGTGCATCTTTGGATATGTTTTATAACATCAGTTTTCTCATTAGGAAATGAGAAATGAGAACAATATTATCTGTATAATTGGATTATGGCAAGAATCATATGAGGTCATTTTTGAAAAGCACCAAGCTCAATGGGCTGGTACATAGCAAATGCTCAATAAATGCAATTTTCCTATCTCCTTTATATCTGAGTTTCAGCAGAATGAAAAGGCTGTCTATGGAAGAAATTGCAAGCCTGCCAAAAGAGTCAAAACTCATAATGCCCCCTATTCTAGAAATCACTAGGAATGGAACCTTAAGCGAATATGTTATGGACTGAATGTTTGTGTCCACTCCCAAATTCGTATGTTGGAAGCCTAATCCCAATGTGATGGTATTTGCAGGTAGGACCTTTGGGAGACAATTAGGTCGTGAGAGTAGAGCCTTCACAAATGGCATTAGCGTCTTTTTAAGAAGCGACCAGAGAGCTAATTAGCTATCTTTCTGCCATGTGAGGGCATAGCAAGAAGATGACTGTGTGCAGCCTGGAAAAGGGCCCTCACGGGAGCCCAACCATGATCTCAGATTTCTAGTCTCCAGAAACATGAGGATAAGTTTTTGTTGTTTATAAACCACCTAATGTACAGTAATTTGTTATAGCAGCCCAAGCTCACTAGGAATATTCAACAGAAAGTCCTGAACTATTTAGCTGTCAACATCACAAAAATGGGATATATAGATAGATGATAGATAGGGAGGTAGATAGATTGAATACATAGGGAACATATATATCAAATATAAATGTAAATGTACATATATATATATATATATATATATACCTGAGACAGAGACTAAGCAATATTACTCCCCTATTGTATAATAACTTTAATAAGTTGCCAATAAATAAGAGTATAGAGAATTTCTCTCTAGATATCTAATTACTAGATTTCTTCTCTTAAAATGAATAGGGAAAACAATTTGCATAGTTTACTAAGAACTGAATAGTCTTAATTAAAGATTTCTCTATCAATATTACATATACTCCAAGAGACTCAAGATGATCTACAGGAGAAGAGAAAATTTGCAAAGAAAAAAGAAACCTTACTGTAATGAATTTCTCTGCACTAGCAGCAATTAATCTCATATTTGGAGAAAAATGTCAAAGAAAGACTAAAATTATGCTCTGGTTTATTATTTAGGGTTTTTAATGAGAATGAATATGAAAACTATTAACTTTAGTAAAACGGATCTATTATAAGGATATCTCTAGGAGTGAGTTGGACAAGGGATGTTGCTCACAGAACCTACTAGAAGTAGTAGCCAAGGGATTTCTAAAGGCTATGAAGGGGAACTAGAGAGGACAGTCAGGACATTGGCTTGATTGTCACAGTCAACATGGCAACAGATCATCTGCAATCATTCCCTCTTAGCCCTTTTCTTTTACTCAAGATCCAACTTCCAAGGAACAAGCGTCTCATTGGAAGCTTTGGCGAGCTTTGTTTGGGTCACTTCTCTGGCAGGGACCAGAGCGGGGAAGGTAGAACAGGTGATCAGTCTTCTTATCAGAAGGCCATTACTTGGATCTACAATCACATCAAGACTAAAGATAGCAGAACAGAAATACTTCCCCAGGGGGAAGGGGAATTCTTTCCCTACAGTCTTCAGCCAACAGTCAGCAAGGACGCGAGGCCTCCCAACACCCATGTGAGTGAGTTTGGAAGTGGATGTTCTGAGGACCACCAACAGTCATGCGAATAGCTTGGAAGAGGATCTACCCAGTCAAGCTTGGAGGTGACCATGGCCACAGTCAGTATCTTTATTCGAAGCCTTGTGAGAGACTCAGATGCAGAAGCAACCAGCTAAGTTACACCTGGATTCCTGACCCACAAAAACTGAGGTAATACTTGATTGGGTTTTTTGTAAATCACTAAGTTTTGGGGTAAGTGTTCGGCACTAATAAATAAGGAATATGGACGCTGATTTTTATAAGGAATGATTTTGCCAATTATTAAGCTGTTGTCCTAACCCATCCTTCTACACTTGGCTTTGCAATGCTGGAGGTGGAACTCTGCAAACCCTATTTCCTCTTTGCCAGGTGCTCCCTGTTAGGCTCTTCCTACAGGGGGCAACAGAGAGTCATGGGAGGCTAAAGAAGGGAAAAGAGACTTGCTTCTTCCTGTTTGCTTCTTATGGGCCTCCTGTTCTTGTGACCATCACCTTAGCTATGCTACACAGCTGCGTTTCTGTTCTACACATTTCAGCACCTGCAGAACCAGCCTCATTATGTCCCCTTTGAAAGTACCAAGCCCTGCAAAAATTGCAGAGTCTCATGGCAAATAAATTATTGTAGTTTTAAATCACTGTTTTGGGGGATAGTCTGCTTTGCAGTAATAATAACTAAATTTAAAATTACTACTACCTTTTGGCCTGAAGGAGAGAGGGGAGTTTTGGTTACCAACAATACGAAGCAGAAAGAGGTATGTGCTATTAATTCCCCCTCCTAAGAGAGGAAACTTGGAGAATAAATACACTAATCTCACGATCTTCCCTCCTGCTGAGCTCCTGATGATTCTGTCATTGGCTGAACCCAATGAGACGCCAGAGGGTAAGGGTCCCTATTAATATAATTCACTCCAGTTAGCCTCAAGAGGCATCAGGCAATAGAAGGGCGTCACAGATCTGGAGGTGGAAAAAAAAATATCCAACTCAAACTCCTTTAACTAATCTGAGGGCTCTGTATGAAACACAATTTAAAACCCACTGCCCTAGTCAGGGCTCACCTATGGAACAGACACACTTCTGGAATTCCACTGCTGTTTAAAATTCTGCTGTAGATTATCTCACCTTTGTAAAGTTATATACATGGATGTAGGGATCTATAGACCTATAGATAGATCAGTAATAGATATAAAATGTGAATATGGATTAATAGACCATAATGGCAAGATGGTATTGGCAATTAGTATCATTTTAAAAATTTTCTTTCTTTGGCTTTATCTATTTTTTTTTCTACAATGAGCAAGTATTACTTTTGTCATTCTCAAAGTCATTAAGCAAAAATAAGAAAGCCTCAATAGGAAGATTCTTTTAAGTTCAATTTGTGACTCTCTTCTCGATTTAAAATGCAAATCATCCCAGGAGAGAAAGAGTGGGTTAAAATTTAGGCCTTCAGTCCTTTCAGGGTAATATGAATACATTTTAAAGACTTCAAGGCAGGCAGCTTTGATGGGATTGTAAAGGAAAGCTTTGTGGGAAATGGAAGAGGAGGCACAGGTGAAGAGATGCAATGAAATCATCGGACAGGGATTAAAATTTCTGAGTCTAAAGATCTTTGAATACTCCGGTTCGGTTGACAGCAGGACTACTGTTTGAAGAACAATGTCAGTGAGTAACAGCAGGCGGTCACAATGGCTGCTATCCGTAGGATGCTATCTGTGTGCTTTGCCCACATCCAACTCGGTACTTCTCTCAGCTGCTTGTCTGCCTGGTTCTCCAAGGTCCTTTGATATCATCTAAGAGAGGCCGAAACCCCAAGATCTAACTAAAAGTAATTGTGCCTCTGTCTTGAACTCAAACCTTGTACTTACGAATCATGTCTCTGAAAGACAGTGACCCTAATTTACAATACTAACTTTCATTATGAGGTTACAGTCCAGCTAGACACAGGTTGAATGGCCTCA
Organism: Equus asinus; assembly: GCF_041296235.1. NCBI lineage: Eukaryota > Metazoa > Chordata > Mammalia > Perissodactyla > Equidae > Equus > Equus asinus. The sequence continues at coordinate 26,682,065 of NC_091810.1, forward strand.
AGCATGTTTGGCCTTTCAGCACATTAATTCTTTCACTGCACTCAGACCTTCTAAAACATAGGATCCACAGAACTTGGAGCTCTATTTTGGATTGTTTGGAAGAATCCTATTAAACATTTCCTCCAAAGCAGTAATCCAGGCTTTTGAGAGTCAGCATGACACTTAAATGAATTATTCATGCAAGACTCTGCAAGATGGGCAAGTTTCCTGCCAAGAGATGCACAGCAAGGGGTGTTATAAAACTGAAATTGGTATGTGGTAGAGGGGAGCTGATGGAGAAGATTTCAAAAGATGATCTCTTTGCTGGAGAAAAAAAAAACCCTCTAGACCTTTAAACTTTGCTTTCACAGCAGAGAGCTTTCTAAATGCTCTGATTCTCTCCTTCCATTCCTTGTCGTTCCGAAGTCCAAGACACTAAAACATAGTCCTCTCCTAAGCTGGCTTAATTAGAATAAGAAAGGAGGTATGGAATAGACCAATCAGTTCTAAAAGGACACGTTGGCATTTCATTGTGTGACTCTGGTTGCTTCATTCTGCTCAGATGAAAGGGGCTCAAATGGCAAAGTCATTGCGGTGGCGGGGAAGGCTCTATCTTAAACAAACAAGCAGGCAGCACATTGCCTCGCCTTCCGTACAGCAAAACAGACACGAAACTTAACTTCAGCGCTGACATATGGCAGCAGTACAATGACGATTGCCAGTCCGAGGATTAAAGCCTTTGAGTTTTCCCCACAGTTGCAGGATTTAATACCTTGATGCAGTGCTCTGCATCTGTAAATGAATAAAGCTTATGTCACTGATGGTGGATCCCGCTGAGCAGCGGTAAGTAAGCTCACAACAGAGATAAAAGAAGCCATACCCGAGTAAGCCAGTATAAGAATAAATACAAACTACAGATATTACTTATCTGGTCAGGCTGTACAATTTCTGGGCGAACAAATCATTCAGCACTGAATAGTCCTGATAATAACATTATGAATAATGCAAACCATCAGCAGTGCAAGGGAGGCCATCATTAATGCAAAGCTACTCCAATGCCTCTGAAAATGCTCTTTTTATTTTAATTTATATCTTAGCGAATGTCAAATACACACCATTCACAATTAGTCTGGAGAGCTTACCAACAGTTTATTCTAATTCAGTCTCAATTAGGGATTTGGTGACGACTCATGCTTGCCTCCCAGCAAAGCACAAAGTGATCGTCCACAGGTTATTATCCCACCAATTCTGACCATCTAAGAAAGAGTAGCAGGAAAGTAATGAAAAATACATGTGAGTTCGAGGTTCCTGCTCTTTCCAAAATGCTTTTAAAGATTGTGTAAATAATCTTTAGAAAAACACAAAAACTTTCTGTTACAATGAACCACAGAACATGTACATACCTCCCCGGACTCTGCAAATGCTCACACCCAAATTCTGCAACTTTGGCTGTATGCAGACTGCAAACAGGCAAGGAAAAATGGAATGTGCTGGGTGATGGTTTCACTTTCAAGGTAGTAAACCAGAATTATTTATTTGTGACTGGGGATATGCAAATTAGGCTTATGTTGATATTATTCAATTTCCCTCTGGAAGTTGTTAGGGTTCTAAACGACTGGGATGATTTTTTCTCGAAGATAAGCATCACTTATTAAGGACTGGGGTATCCTTTTCATAAAGAATAGCATTTCCATTCTACAGATCCATGGTCATGGGTATGTTTGGGAAACATTCAAAGCTTACTTCCATGCTCCTAAATTTTAGAATTAAACTTAATTCCTGATCCTGCAAGCTAGTTAAACGTTATGATTACGATTAATGAAGAAGCACAAACCCCCTCATTCCGGGTTTGATGCTCTATTTTTAAGTGCTTTCTTGAGCATCCGTGGTCCATATTTATTGACTGCTATTAACTACAAAAACTAAATAATAAGGGCAGTAACTTGGCCACTTCCTAATTTCAAATACACAAACTTAAAATTCAGTGGCTAATGTTTCTCTCGAATCACTAAGTGATTGATTATAAATGCAGAAAAAAATTATTCCTCAAATTAAGTCAGTGAGTATACAAGAGACTATCCAGAAGTTTTCTCCACATATCTTAAGGTGGATTTTAAGAATCAAACCCTAAAAAGAAATAGTAGGTCCCAATGATTTCTATTTGTCATTGGTGGACCATCAGATAATATAAGAAATAAGTATGAACCCCAGTTAGGTATGGATAATGACAAATTGTGCTGTAAGCCAAGCTATCACCTTATCCTCTGGAATTTTCATTTTTTGAATTCCTATGAATTTGGCATAATCATTTATTAAACATTTGGTCCATGACATCTTAGGTGATTAATATCACAAACACATGCCCAAAGTACATTAAGTAAGAGGATGTTGCCATTGATTCTTTTTATATTTTGGTAAACTTTCATGTTTAATCAGGAAACATGAGGGCTGGCCCTGTGATGTAGTGGTTGAGCTTAGCACGCTCCACTTTGGCGGCTCAGGTTTGTGGGTTTGGATCCCAAGCACGGACCTACACCACTTGTCAGCCATGCTATGGCAGCCACCCACATACAAAGTGGAGGAAGATTGGCATAGATGTTAGCTCAGGGCTAATCTTCCTCAAGCAAAAGAAAAAAAAAAAAAAAGGAAATATGCATCTTAAATAACATTAGAATTAAATATAGCCAGCACAATTTTAACATTTTAATTATATAATTTTTGCATATGTTATACTATGCAAACATAACAAATTAGATTAGAAATAAATATGATTGCTCCGTCTTGTAAACGTCTAACATAATATTTCTCATTGCACATAGGACAAGAATTTCCAGTGAATATAGCCTTTGTGATTTTAATTTGTTTTCAGCAAAACAATCTATGTTTAAGAAAAGTTCATAAAAGAGACTCTAGAAAAATATTTGGGCATCACACACTCTGAGATTTTATATGTTATCTTTTCATTTTGATAGACTTTCCTAACATGGATGAAAAACTTTTGTAATTTTACGTACACTGAACAGCTACTGATTGAAATAAGAGTGTGTATCAAACCCATCCACATGCTATCTGTCATGATAACATTTAGCCAATAACCAAAATTGTTGACATATCCACTTGAGACACATCTGAATTCTTCACAACAAAACAATCTATAAAGAGCTAGAATGATTTCCTCTACTTATTTTTAGAAATTGACAATATTAAATAATTGTATTCATGCTTCATTCCCATAATTAATGATACTATTGATAACAGGAGTAAGTCAGATTCTCCTACTGCCTAGAATTCCACTGGCCTCTCTGGATTTTATATTTATTCTTTTAAGCAATCAGGATCCGATGGGTAAGGAGAGCCACTATGTGACAGATGCCTGAATAATGCCATCTTCCAGAGCGGTTTATTTTAAAGAAGGGAGTAACTAGGTGACTGTGAAAATTAAGCACTATGTTAAATTTTTGACATGTCTTACACACTCTTTTCATTCATTCACTCATTAAAAGTGTGTTTAATGCCTAATCTGATCCAGGGATTGATCTTAACGAAGGTATACAAAATTGAATAAGATAGTGCAGTTCTCAAGGAACTTAGATTCTAGTTGGAAGATCACATAAGTGCAAAGTGAAAATAAGACCAAAAAGGACAGACATTTTCATTTAGAATGCAAGATGATACAAAATGTCTTTCCAAACAGGTAACTGATGCTTGCATTCAATCTTGGAGGAAAAGTCATAGTCAAATAAAAAGTGAGGGTTGCAGTATTCGATCTAAAGAAGAAGTATTTCCAGCGGGATACACACCTGCACCATGACCCAGGAAGTCCCAGTCATGACAAACACTGATGGAGGAGAACAAAGCCCATTCTTAGCCAGATAGTAGTACACAGCAAGTTAAATGTACCTTCAGAACTTCAAAGGCTAATTTTTGAACTGTCCTCTATATAGCAAGTAATAAACCTGAGGATGTTTTAGTTACCCCCAAAGATGTTATAAGTTTCAATTAGAGTTTCATAATATAGTTTCAAAGATTTAGTTAAAATAATAGCAGGGATATAAACTCTAAGAGTGAAATAATAACAAATAATAAAAACAGCACTGTTGTATACTTATAATACAGTCAATACGCTTTTATACATTAACTGATTAAATCCTCACAATAATCTTTTGAAATAGATATTATCATTACCAATTTACAAATGAGGAAACTGAGGCCCGGAAATTTAGTGGAGGTATGCTAGACTTCATAGGATATATTTCTGACCCTTTCAGGGTGACAACAGAGGGACAGCTAAGCCTTCCCCTGGGACTTTGCATCAATAGAGAGAAAATAAAATTCTTCATAGGCTCTAAGTCAGACTCAGTACAGTAATTTTAACTCTTTTTATAAGCGATGGCCATTCAACAATTTCTAGTTCTTAGGATCTGCATTGGAATTACTGGTACTTCTTTCTAAAATTGTGTTTTTGCAGGCTGGGCTCCAATATGCTAATTTTGGACTTGGATAACCTCGAGGATACAGAAGTTCAGAAAGTGGGTTCTGAAACATGCATTGATATTTTTAGGACATGTCCATCACTTGTCCCAAAGCACCACTTCACGAAATGCCATCCAAAACCAACGCAGACTCACACAGCATTGCACAGATTATGAACATAAAATAATCTCCCATATTACTCAGTTGTTATGGATTTACAAATTTTTTTCCGCCAGGCTCTGTTTGATTTTGTCTTCCTATATTATGTGCTTGGTTCTCTGATCTAGATAAGGTATAAAATTAAAAATAAAACAATCTCATAGGAAGAAAGTTGAATTATTGAGCCATAATTTTGAATTGAGTTTCTTTTGAACACACAAACCATTTGAGCTGTGCCCTCGTCTTTTCTGCTGTCATCGGTGGCTCTCTGAGGAATTACAGCATCTCATAATTCAGACTTGTTTATTCCAGGGTTAACAGCACAGAAAGCGAACATATTTTTATGCTTAAAATATACGGTCACATATTAAAAGTGTTGGAGATGATGTTTGTTCTTGTATCTAAGTAAAAATAAAAATGATCCTTAGATAGATTTTATTCTTTCTAAATATTTATTGTGTGACACGCGTAAACATCACAACTGCATATTATGGGAACAGAAAGCTAATACAACACAACTACAGTGCAGCTGAGAAAAAAGTAAATGTGTACCTATAAAAATAATTTATTTTTTTAAATAAACATAATTGTAAAACAGCCTACCAAGAAAATTATAAATATTTAATAAAAATGAAATAATTGTTGAAATGATAAAATGGAGTTATCAAAGTGAGAGAGTGAGATGAGTATTGTCAAGCTAGAGTTTTGGAAGAGCCAATCCTAATTCAGAGCTTTTTTCTAATTGAAGACACTTGATGACAAACAGAAATCTACCTCCACTAGCAAAGTTTATACTGGTAATTTCTTAAGAAGATACAGGGGAATCTTATGGACTCCTAGGGCAGGAACGTAGCTGGCCTGACGTAGGATAGAGCTAGGAACCAAAATGCCCATAGGAAACACTCTTTACACATCCCACGGCTCTTGCTCTCTCCTGCAACTGCATGGGCTCTCATTTCTGCATCCTCCTAAACAAAGGCAGCTTAGTCTAACAGACTAGGGTATGGATTGTTGAGTCAGCCTGCCTGAGTCTGCAACTCAGCTTCATCCTTTACTCGCTCTCTTATCCTGCACAAATTATTTAATCATCATTGCTTTATCTTTCTCGTCCATTAAGTGGAGGTCATAATAAAAGTGCCGACTTCATATGGTTGTTGTGAACGTAAAATGAATAGGCACTATTATTCTTTATTCTCTGGAATTTTCCACACCGGGACTTCTCTGGAACACGAGTTTTATGAGATGTTATGCAAAATGTGCTGTGAACAAATGCATGTGGTAGACAGTGGTTTAGACCTAATTAACTAGGCATCTTGACCATGAGATTACTAAGAACCTGGTCTGGGACGAGGTAAGGCAAATGAGGCACTTGCCTCTGGAGGAAAATTTCAACAGGCACCCAAAAACTCAGTAATCAAGAGAAATATTTTAATGTAGTATTTTTTAAAAAATCAACTCAGTAAACAGGTTGGCTGCCTGTTTTTATAGATGAAATTTTATTGGAAGCAGGACAGGACTAGGGTGTGGTCGGGGAGGAAGGGCCGTGAAATGCAGCATTGCATCGTCATTAATCAACCCTAAATTAAGATAGGTCTTGTTCTTTTAATTAATGGTATTTAGAGAGGAAAAGGTTGCAGTCCCTAACTACCAAGGAGGGCTGTAAACAAACTCCCTTGGGGTAAGTAGATGAGGCGAGAATGCAAGATGTGAAAATGTTTTCCATAGTAAAAGGAGATAATGGCGGAAAACTATGAGAATCTAGAAAGATCCTTTGGCATTAAAAATAATTCTACATCATACTGGCCTCTGGCTAAGACTGGGAAAAAGAAAGAAGATGGGTTTAAAAACACCTCTCCCTCTGTGAAGGTTTTCCCATTTCTGCCTTATAATTAGACAAGAGCCACAGCAGGTATCAATTAAAGCAATGGTTTCTAGATAGGCTTGTCAATCTCAATCGTCTGGAAGACTTTCTGATGGTATTTTTAGTTGGGCCACACCCCCACATGCTGATTCAGTGAGTGAGGATAGGACCTAGATCACCAGACCTACGTTTATATCTTTACGTGGAGGAACATGGCGACACGTGTGTCCCCATGCACATATGGGAAGGCAGTGAGCGTACTGATTGAGAGTACAGCCTCTGGAACTGGACTGCCAGGTTGAGATTGCCCCTCCTAGAGGTGTGACCATGGGCAAGTCACTTAACCCCCATGTCTCAGTTTCCTCCCCTGTAAAAATGAAATGATAATAATAGAATTTACCCCACTGGGTTGTGGTGAGGATTAAAGGATTTAATAGCTTAGAATAATGCCTTTCACATAGGAAGCACTATAAAAGTATTTAGCTATTGCAATTATAATAACAGTAATAATAACAACAATAATATGTTGAATATGTTGAATATGTGTGCACACATGAGAGTGTATGGAGATGAACAAGCTTATGATGTAAATGTGGGTCACTGAAGGCCATCCAGGAAAACAGAAATCACTGCGAGGCAGCTCAGAAACCTCCAGGCTGCCATGCCGGGGCTGTCCCTTTGGAGCTGAGACCACGTAAGAACAGCCATCCAGTGGGAGCAAGAGCTTATGGCAGAGTTTCCAGAGTGGCTAGATCTGCTGCAGAAAGAAGCAGGAGGGGCTGAGCTGATATGTTCTGCTTTCTTGGCTCCCCCTACCCTCCCTTATAAGGAGTGGACATGAGAGGAAACAGATATTTGCCCAGCACAATGCGCTGAAGCATTCTTGTCCATGGAAGCGAATCTGTGCATGTGTTAGGAATATATATATACATATGCATATGGGTGTGTAAAAATAAATGTGCACCCACACATACATACAGATTATATCATATGTAATTTGAAAAAGTTCTCCAGATAAATTTGGCTTAGACCACATTGAGAACCACTAAGGCAAAGAGAATCTGTGTACCTGGCAGCTGCTGTGCTTGTGTATGTGTTAGCCTAGCCTGTTGGCTCAGTCTGTACATATGGTGTTATTGGTGAGGACTGCTAGCTGCTGGTTTCTATTGGTGGCCTATATGTTTCAAAGCACCCTAAAGCATCTCGTTGCCAAAGCAGAGAGTCTTCTTACACCAAGACCTTTAGATCTATACTAAAACAAAACCTCCAAACGCAGATAGTCATTTTTCATATTCAAACCTTCCAGAGTAATCTCTGTTAGGAATAACAATCAAAATTAAATAGAAGGGTAAGTAAGCCTCAGTGAATCCCCATTATGATCTAGGGAAAAGACAAGTAAATACATTAATAAATAAAAAGTGACTTTACAGGTCACAAGATAAAATTCCAAATAAACAAGGAATAGATGGACTTGGAAATGGCTGAACATGTTTTCAAAGGCAGAAACTCCAAGTGTTGTCAGCTAAATGTATTTTGTGACCTCACTGACCTTTCCATAAAAATATTGTTGAGGAATTATGTTACTTGCAAATTATTAAAGAGGGGAAATAGTGTACACTGTAGCAATAACATTTTAAGCATCTCTTATAAATAAAACAAAAGTTCAAATTTTAATTAGGAAAGGTTAATACGAGGTATGTCGCAGAAAGAGAAAAGGAATTTTTTTCAATGATTTTTTAGAAGAAAAGAGGTATAAAAATATTGGAATTGAAGAATCTGTCAGAGAGAAGATATATAAAAACTTGACCTTCTTTGGCATTTCCTTTACAATACTTTCACTCCATCCTAAATTGTCTTGACCCATCACATTAGCCTTTCTCGTTTCTCTTGAAATATGTCCACACCTTGTTTCAACTCCATTTTGCTAATTTCAGCTTCCAAATAAAGTTCTTCCTACCTTCATCTTTTTTTTGACTTATGCATTGATACTTTTATCTCCTTCCTGGAGGCTTGTCCTATCAATTTTATGAGTTTTCTTTTGTATTATTCTTCCTTATACTTTATTATTATTTTTACAAAATACTGCACCCATCAGATAATTTTGGTTTCAAGGAACAAAGACTTGATCAAAGAACCACAGGAGAAACGGGAGGTTTTGAAAGGATGTCCGTGTGTGGGAACTCAAGCGTATCTTGGCAGCCATGCTTATGAAGGGCAGAAATCCAGGCAGCTCTAAGGTCCAGCTGTGTCTCTATTTCTGCCACAGTGATACTGCATGTCTGTTCTTCTCCAGACATTTTCTCAATTCTTACTCTTTTTCCTTTTTTCTTCCTCTCACTCTAATCTTTTCATAATTGTTTCCATTGCCTGTTATTCTCTAAAATGGCAGCCCTAAGACCTGCATCAACATGACCTTCCAGTTATAGCAGTGAAGCTCAGTTAACTTCAATGAGAAGATCCAGGATTCTCATTTCAAATACCCTATTTAAAAGGAGTAAGTGACAAGCACTTTTCCAATCAGCTGTGTCATAGAAGCAGGTTATGTGGACTGCTGCCTAGTCAGAAGGTTATGGACGGATGTGGACAAGAGTACACTTTCTAATTTGCCTAGCACATAAGTAAACCTCCAAATCCCTCCTAATCTCTTCAGAGGCCTGTATTGTGCAAAGCTTTAGCTCTTCGATTTATTCCCATAAGCCATCCTTTTGCTCATGCTCTCTGACTTTTTCTCAAAGAAGTTTAGTTGTCATTAGAGCATGAGTTCATACTATTTTAGCGGGTTTCAAGCAGAAATTGGGAGAGGTATATTTCCTCTACTTTGAGAGCAAAGCAGAGAGAAAAAGCCTTTGATTTTAAACAAAAGTCATTTTAAAAGAAAAAGGGTAAGGGGAAAGATCAGTATTGGAGGGAAAGAGAACAGATTCTCTTTGTGTGCGTATATGTGGGAGGATACCACCAAGGCGTGACTGAGAGACTGTCTCCTTCCTGCTGCCTCCTCCCTCCTCCCAGAATAGGACTCCCACCACACAGAATCAATGTGCTGGCTTCCCCATTCTCCTTCTCTCTGTAGGGCACTAGGGCAGAGACAGATATTAAGGGTGGAAGCTTCATTTGAAGAGGAAGGAAGTGACCTCAAATGCAATCAAACCCCATCTTACTCATATTTCGTGGATGTACACTAAAACCCAGAAAAGCTGGGTCACTGGCTCCAGCCCTAAAGCTGGTGAACAGCAGGACACTAAGGAACCACCCATGAGATCCTTATTCTGAAGTGACATCTCTCCCAGGACTGGGTGGCCTATTCTTTGTAGGAAATGAAATGATCTTGCCGCAACCCCACAGCTTCACACAGAGGCTACAGTGTAAAGTCAGAAAGTCTTTACATGTGTTTCACTTCTGCCAACCATACCTCCTCCTGCCCATCAGAAGATGCTCGAGTCAGGGTGATACCTTGGTAGAGTTATTGAGTGTTATATAAGCTTGCTTTTCTTTTTTATTGTGTAAGAAAGAAAAACAATTTTATGAAACACTGAAATTGAAAGTTGTGCATCATTATTACAGCAGGAGCTAGAGGGCAGATAGAGACAGAACTGATGAATAAAACTTATGTGTAAGATTACTCAAATTTATCTGGGGAACACTTGTAAGACCATGCAAAACTTTTAGGAGCAAGGTAACTTATGGCATCAGGAACACACATACACCTGGACAAAATCTTTTGTCTGCAGACTAAGAATTCAAGTGAAGTTAGAAAAATTATTCTAGTTAAAGTTTTAAAACAGGTTATGGTTCTAACAATTTCATTCATTCAGAATAAGTTTTTGAGGCATTGATCTAGGCACAAAGATGATGAGAAGTGTTAACAGCAACTAAGTCTTCTTGAGAATGACGTTTAGATGCTCCTCATTTAGAGTTTGCTTTAAACCTCGCCTGTGGGTTGAGGGTTGATTAAAGCCATTCTTATTATACATCCAGCACAGACTTCTGAACCTATTTGAACCTAGCGGTAATGACTAAAGAAGCACCAACATCTGATGATAGGAAAAGTAATAGAAAAGGGAAACGGGTTTTTAATACAGATATCAAAAACGTAAACTTACCAAATGCTGACACACATCAAAACTGCAGTTTCTAATACTTGATTACATAGCACCAAGATTGCTTTTTACTTGCTTCTAGTATGTAAGTCTTAGTGCGCAAGTTAGATTTAAATGAGCAAATTTGAGGATGGGTTTTGGTAAAATCCTCTGTAATGATAAGCAGATCATTGGCCATAGTAATAAATAAAAATATTTTAGGGTGCATGTTTTATTTATATACAAATACTAATTCAGAACCTTAATCTTCGAGAAAAAGGTCAAGTCTTCAGTGTTGCAAACAGCAGATGTTTTAGGGTTGTTGGCAACTTATTGCAGATGAAATGGATTTTTATTTTTTGATGCTTGACTCAATTGACGTATCTTAGTGTTAGATCCCAGTCCAAAAAGGTGCTTTAAAGAAAAGTGGTATAGTATGACTTTAGTTACAGAGTAGAAATAGAAGAAAATTATTGCAAAGAAGCCAATGGTAGATGTGTCTTTTACAGCCTCAACAGAGTGGACATCAGGAGTGGAAGTTTAATTTAGTGCACTGGAAAGCCAAATTCCATAAATGGTATTATCTTGATGGAAAATTAATCTCTTCCAAATTAAAAACTGATCATGCTGTCACAGCTTACTTGAACAAAGTGGATAGCTGTGTCAAAGGTAATGTTAGCCACTACCACTGACATTTTGATACAAGATCTGAATCCAGACCTAAGATTCTCTGGAGGTGAGATGTGAGAGAAATTTTTGCAGGAGGTATAGAAGCTAAAGGAAAGGAACACCAAACCAATGAAACATCAGTTTCAGCATTTCAAATTTTCACAATGTTGTGAAGGTCAAGGAAACCTGAGAGAGCCCAGGAAGAGTTCACACATCTAGAAGAAAATTCAACATCAGTTGGAAATAGTTAATGCCACCAAGGTTGGAATTTATAGTGTCGTGTGGGCAGGGAATATGTAGGAAAACTGATTTCCATATCTCTTTGTTTTCTAATTGTTGAAAGCGTATGTGTCCATAGCTACAGATCATTTCAGATTTGCTTTGAAACTTGAAAGACTATAGTAGATGAGGCCACATTTTGGGATCAGCACAAGGGCGGTGTCCAGCAGAACACCTTTGAGACAGAATGATAAACACTGGGCTTGAAATCAGGCTACAAAATATGCATTTCAGAGCGAATTTTAACTGTGTACAATGTGAAATGTCAGCTAGGCAGAACTGCCAACAGTATCTGCAGGGCAATCGTTCAAGTTTAAAGAGATCACCTAACTGACATTGGGGCATTGGGTGAGCAGGAGCTGCAGGTAGCCAATGAGCATTTTTGGTTTATTTTGAGATGTTAACTTAATAACTACTATTGGCATGATGTTGATCTAGATATTATGGGTTTTACAAATGGGTAAAGCATGCTGTTCTCTCCTTGAAGTGTTTACATTTTGTACATTGCAGATGTCTTAATTATCTATTGCTGTATAACTAGCCACTTCAGAGCTTAGTGGAACTGTAAAAACCAATTACCATGTGTTGGCTCACAAGTCCACAATTTGTGCCAGGCTTGTTGGGGACGGATCCTCTCTGCAGAGATCAAGTTGACTTGGGTTACTTATGCAGCTACATTTAGCTGAAAGCTTGGGTGGGACTGGAACATCGAAGATGGTTCACTCACATGTCGGGTATCTCAGCTGGAGTGACTGGAGTGGGTGGCGCTGACTGTTTCTCTCTCTCTCTCTCTCTCTCTTCATGTCTATAATAATTCTTCAAGCCTTTCACATGGGAGCTGGATCCCAAGAAGGTAAAAATCAGAGCTTCCAGCCTAGGCCTAGAAGTCTCACAACACAACTGCAGCCACATTCTGTTAGTCAAAGCAAGTCCTGGGGCCAGGAAGGACTTGAGGGGAGGGGAAACAGACCTCAGGACTTAATGGAAGGAGTAGCGGGGCATTCAGAGATGAGAAGTGTTGGCAGCCATCTTTGCAGACAATCTGCCACAGTCTGTAGGACAACTATGTAACTAAGGATGCATGACACAAAACATAAAAGACAAAACAAACCAGAAATAGCTAGCGTTTGTTGAGCATCTATTTTGTTCCAGATAAGAGGTCTATACCGATATGTATCTTACTAAATCCTAGGAAATAAAATAAATTCAGTGAAATAAATCTAGGCTTTGCAGATGAAATCATGTTTATTATGGAAATAAAAAGATTAATAAGTATAAGTAGACAGGGGAGAAGAAGAGAAATTTATTCCAAGTTGAGAGGACAGCAGGAAAGCAGCAAATTGCAGGAGTTAAGGAAGAAGCCTGGATGAAAGGGGTAAGTGTATGTGTCTGTGCATGAGTTTAAATAGTGAGGCATAAAGCTGAAAAATATGGCAAGGATTTACTTAGTCCTGGAAGGTGTGGCTGGAAAAACAGAATGGGATTGAAGTGGATGGTAAAATGTATGAACTGTTGAGAACATTACAGAGAGCAGGGCCAATATGATCTGTGATTTGGTCAGAAGGGATGTTTTTCAGATTTTCTAATTTTCTGAGGGTTGAGATGATGCTAGCTTTTTCATCACTGCAAAACAGTATCCAGATTTAATTTACTAAATTGAAAGAAAAAGCTGTATCCAAACTCGAGTCCATGTCCTTAAGTGTGTATTCAGTGACACCATGTGTACCAGTGGCTACGTGGAATCCACCGCCTTCTATGCTCATCAAAGCCTTTGCCCTCCATGACCCACTTATCTTTGGCAGGAGTTCTGATCATAAAGATTCAGACCCACTGTGCTGGCATATTGCAGCTACTGAATGATTATTTGCTGAAGGATTGATAAGCTGTCTCCTTTCTGAGTCAGCATCCTCTCCTACTGCCTGAATCTCCACTGTCAAATGAGCTTGCCTGAGGAGTCCATAATTGACCCTGTCATTCTCAAGGAGGAATCTTAGGGTGTCTAAATGCTTCCTGTCAATGTTTGCCAGGGCACAAACCTCCATTAACATTGCTTTCAGACTGTCACCCTTCAAATTTACAATTTAGAAACATTCCTGCAACACCCTGGATACCTAGGTGGATGGGTACCATTTTGGAAATCATTTATCCTTTGGAGATGTGAATAACTGGCAGGCCTCAACTGTAGTGCTCTCATCAGATGTTAGAATGTTGCCAGTAATCAAACCTATTCTCCTGTCAGCTGCTTTCCAACATCATTCTTTTCCTTCTTACAGCAAGACACTTTCTGGCTTGCACTGACATAGGGAAACAGCAACATGCATGCTTGCTTTGAGAAAGTGAGATGAGACATTCCGGATTTGGCAGAGACAATTTATGGACACACTTTGAAAACAAGGGGTTCTGTCAAAGAGCTATGAGGCAACAGTGCGTCCTAGTGGATAGCTCTTTACCCTAAAATAAAAAAAACACATTTTAATTCCCTGGCTAGATGGCTAACCTCATAAGCAATTTTGAAAATGATATTTTTAATGCAAGTTTTCTGACCTTCTCTGAAAGGTTCAGATCATCCTCTCAGATGTCAAACATATTATGTTAGGCTTTCTTCTAGTAATTTGATTTTGTGGCATATAAACCTCCAGCTTCAGTACATTCATTTTAAAGGAATCAGCCATGTTTTTAAAATGGAAATAGACAGTAATACCTGGGAAAATTGGAGAACATTATCTTGGTGTGAAACCAAAGTGCTGCTTTTCTTGCTTAGTATTTTTAGAAAGCTCTGTGTAGGTTTGGAGAAGAGGAGGAGAAAAGGCAATAGAAAATTTGAAAGGTGGAGTTTGTTAGTGGTTAGACTTTATCCCCCAGCACGAATACTCATGTGTTCATTTCTAAAGTTTGTATTGAATTTCTAAGAACCTTAAATTTAACCAGTGTATCAGATAGGATGCCATCAGCTACAAGTTACAGAAAAATCTAACTCATATGTCTTAGATAGTAGGAAATACATTATTTCCCATAGCAGGAAGTCTCGAGTAGGCGGTTTGAGGTTCATTAATTCTGAGCCTCAGCTAAATCAGTTATTCCGTGTCAACTTCTCTGTGATTCTCTTGACTTTCACCTCATGCCTTCAAGGTAGCTGCCAGAGCTCCAAGCATCACATTATCATATGGCAGTATCCAAAGGCAGGATGTGGCATGTTTTTGACTTGTACCCAGAAAAGTATCTGCTGTAGAATTCTCAGATGACTCACTTGTCAGTGTTATATCTGCTGCCCAGTCACTAGCAAAATAAACGACGTTACTATGATTGGCTTATACTAATCAACATTTACCCAGCTGGGCTTATGAAGCTTATATGTATCCAATTCCTGAACACCATTGATGTAACGACAACAAGATGAAGGGGAGGAATAGACATTGAGTAGATAACCAAGAGTGTCCACTACAAATATTTTCTCTTCTGCAGCTATGGCTGGGTAGTAATTAAATTTTTGCTGCATAACAAACCACTTCAAAATTTAGTGGCTTAAACAACACCATTTATTTAGCTCCTAATTCTGTGAGTCAGCCATTTGGGCTGGGCTCAGATGAGTAGCTTTTCTGTTGGTCTCAACTATTCCCACACTTGCATTTGTAATAAGTGCCAAGTAAGCTGGGGACTGTTTGGTCTAGGGGAGGTTCTGCTCTAGGGGAGGCACTTAGCATTACCAGCTTGTTCTCTTCCATATGTTCTTTCATCCTCCAAAAGCCTAGTCTGGACTTGTTCACATGGTGGTAGAAAGGTTTCCAGAGCCACCAAAAGGCAATCCCCAACATATGAGTGCTTTGTAAGCCTCTGATGGCATCATGTATACTAATGTCTCATTGCCCAGTGAAATCACAAGGCCAATCCCATTTCAAGGCATGGGAAATGGTCCCACTTCTTAGTGAGAAGATATGCAATATAAGATTGCGAAGGTGTGGATGCAGGAGAAGAAGAACATGTAGCCATTTCACAAACTATCACAGTTTCTCTAGAAATTGCTGTGCTGAGCTGCTTTCCAATTTTCTTACAATACATGAACAAAGGAAAAATTCAGAAGAATAATGAGTTACACATTGCTTTTTACATGCTATACGTTATTTTGAACGTGTCACTCATTAAATTAATGATTACAGTCTTATAAAACTTGAAGTCTATAGTGGAAAGCATATGGTGTAGTGGAAAGAATATGGGCTTTCATGTCAGAAAGATCTATGTTTGATTCTGACACTTTCCTTTTACAAGCAATATGTATGTGACCTTGGGAAAGATATTTAGCCTCTCTGAATTGGTTTTCTAATCTGGAAAATGGGGATGTGTCAGTTTGAGTCCTCTAAGAAACAGACACCAAGAGAGAGTTAAATATGCAATGGATTTATTGGGGAAAACACTTGTGAAGGACAAAGAGAGATGGAGCAAAAGTAGGCAATATTTCAGACCACAAAGGAGGTCTGGCACCTGTGAAAGGAGAAAGGGAAGGGAATTGGGTGTGAAGAGCCTTAGACCACAGCACAGGGCTAAAAAAGTCTTAGGGCTGGCAGAGAATCCCCAAGCCAAACTTGCCCACTGGAAGAATCCTGCAGAGGGCAGGACTGGCCCATATCTAGTCTCCCTGCTGGGCTTAATTAGGAGCAGGCAGTCCAGGGAAATGTTGGCCTGGTGTGAACACAGGAGCACATTCAAAGAGGTGGCAACTAGAAGCCGTCAATCAACAATGTTCCCTGCGGCTGGTTCTCTTGGAGGGTGAACAGTGCATTTTCTCAGCTGCCGCAGAGTAAAATAGTGCTAACCTTGTAGGATTGTTGTGTTAAATAAGGTAACATAGAGTCTGCTATATTGCCTGGCATATGATAGAAGCTACATGATACTTTCATTCCAACTGCTGGAAGTATAAATAGCCTCAAATTTCAGTCTTCTTACCCAAAAGCTAAGTTCAACACTGAGTGTAGATTAGGTGTTTAACAAAATATTACCCAATGTTCACTAGCTATGGTAAGCATCTATGTTAGTTGTTGAGCCCAATCCTATGTTCAGAAACAGTTACCACTACAGTTTCTATGACTTGTACCCCTCAAATCTTATTGGTACAGCCAAAGAAGCCATTTCTATAATATACATCTCTACCATATTGAATACAGTCTATTGCCGTGAAGTGGGCAGCTAACCCAAGATGAGCTCATGAAATGTCTTCCCTGGGAGCTGAAAGATAGAAAGAGTCAATTCAGTTTCTCTCTGAGGGTTGGATCAGTAGCAGGAAAACTCAGGATGTCACAGAAGCTGTATTTCCAACATGTGGCCTGGGAAGTACAGAATGTCAGTGTGTTAACAGGAAGAAAAATGAAGTAGATTCAAGAAAAAGAGCAGATACAAAGACGGAATGAGTTTCCTTTCGGTATTTGAATCCTTTATTTTAACATTTCTGTCATTATATGTGTTGATGTGGTACATAAAATGATTACCATATTTCCCTTATTTTCTTTAAACTGGTTTAAGTGTACTTTGTTATATATAATTAAAAGTGTCCCAACCAATATGCGAGCATATGTATGTGTGCAATCTGATTACAATTAAGTACCAAAGAGTTCTTTTCTTCAATATGTTATTTGGTAGTTATAACAAAAATGATTAAAATATAATAAAAATGGAAAGAGGCCATTGTGCTTTTGAACAAATGGAACTTTCTATATATGAATCCTTGATAGCATCAAATTTAGAATAGACACATTAAATAAACAAATCAAAAGCACACTGAAAAACGTATTTAAACTGTAAGAAGAAAACAAATTGCTTGAAAAAGCTTACCAGCATGTGACTATGAAAATGAATATAGGGATTTTAAACATTGGGAATTACTAAATAGAGAAAAGCACTTTACAGGCCTATTTGTTAGAGCTAAGAATTAGTGAATATTAAAAGATATTCACGGGGTGCTAGTAAAAACTATTTAATTGGAAGTATTTAAATAGATGGTGGCTGATGATCCTCTTGTGGTTATATAAAATGGATTCCACTCTGTACTGCAGATTGAACCAGGTTATCATTAAATCCGTAATTCTCTATTCAAAAAGGCCTTCAGAAACAACAGAATGTATGGGACATGATGAGAACTGGAAAGTTTCCGATAAACACATAAGATGTTCAGCATCACTACAATCAGAGAAATTAATAAAAGCATTAATGAGAAGATTAGGATATTAAACAATCATGCAATATTAAGTGTTTGGCAAACATAGGGGGAAACAGAAACTCTTATTCTCCACCTGGTGGAAATATAAATTGATTCATATCAATTTTCTTATGTTAAGAAATATGATCATAACATAGAAAAACTGATAAAGTGTATATGCTCCAATCCAATAATTTTAATTCTATGCCTATAAACTACAGACATACCTTGTTTTATTGTGCTTCACTTTATTTTGCTTGAGAAATATTGTGTTTTTTACTCGTTTAAGATTGTGTCAACCCTGCGTGAGCAAGACTGTTCATGCCATTTTTCCAACAGCATTTACTCATTCCGTGTCTCTGTGTCACATTTTGGTAATTCTCATAATATTTCAAACTTTTTCACTATTATTATGTTTGTTATGGTGATCTCTGATCACTGATCTTTGATGTTACTATTGTAATTGTTTTGGGGCACCACAAACCGTGCCCATATGGGCACGAATTTAATCGATAAAGGTGTGTGTTCTAACTGCTCCACTGACCGGCCATTTTCACATCTCTCTCCCCTTCCTGGGCCTCCCTATTCCCGGAGACACAACAATATTGAGATTAGGGCAATTAGTAACTCTGCAATGGCCTGTAAGTGTTCGAATGAAAGGAAGAGTCACATGTCTCTCATTTTAAATCAAAAAGTAGAAATGACTGGGACCAGCCGGGTAGCATAATGGTTAAGCTCATGCACTCAGCTTCAGCAGCTCGGAGTTTGCAGGTTCGGATCCCGGGTGCAGACTTACACACTGCTTATCAAGCCATGCTGTGGTGTCATCCCACATACATAATGGAGGAAGATTGGCACAGATGCTAGCTCAGTGACAATCTTCTTCACCAAAAAGAAAAGAAAAAAAAGAAAAAGCCTAGGAATGATTAAGCTTAGTGAGGAACATATGTCGAAAACTGAAACTGGCCAAGAGCTAAGCCTGTTGCAACAAACAGTGAAGTTGTGAATGCAAAGGAAAAGTTCTTGAAAGAAATAAAAAGTGCTATTCCAGTGAGCACACAAATGATAAGAAAGGAAAACAGCCTTATTGCTGACATGGAGAAAGTTTTAGTGGTCTAGCCAGAAGATCAAAGCCGGCACAACATTCCCTTAAACCAAAGCCTAATCCAGAGCAAGACTCTAACTCTGTTCAATTCTATGAAGCTGAGAGAAGTGGGGAACCTGCAGAAGAGAAGTTTGAAACCAGCAGAGGTTTGTTCACGAGGTTTATGGAAAGAAGCCGTCTCCATAACACAACGGTGCAGGTGAAGCAGCAAATACTGAGATGGACACTGCAGCAAGTTATCCAGAAGATCTAGCTAAGATAATTAATGAAGGTGGTCACACCAAACAGCAGATTTTCACTGTAGATAAAACAGCCTTATATTGGAAGGAGAGGCCATCTAGGACTTTCATACAGAGAGAGGAGAAGTCAATGCCTGGCTTCAAAGCTTCAAAGGACAGGCTGACTCTCTTGTTAGGAGTTTATTCAGTGGTGGACTTCAAGTTGAAGCCAAGCTGATTTACCATTCTGAAAATCCTAGGGCCCTTAAGAATTATGCCAAATCTACTCTGTCTGTGTTCTATAAATGGAACAACAAAGGCTGGATGACAGCACATCTGTTTACAACATGATCTACTGAACATTTTAAGCCCACTGTTGAGATTTACTGCTCAGAAAGAAAGATTCCTTTCAAAATATTACTGTTCACTGACAATATACCTGGTCACCCAAGAGCTCTGATGGAGATGTACAATGAAATTAATGTTGTTTTTATGCCTGGTAACACTACATCCATTCTGCAGCCCATGGATCAAGGAGTAATTTTGACTTTCAAGTATTATTATTTAAGAAATACATTTTGCAAGGTTATAGCTGCCGTAGGTAGTGATTCCTCCGATAGATCTGGACAAAGTAAATCATAAACCTCCTGGAAAGGATTCACCATTCTAGATGCCATTGAGAACATTCATGATTCATGGGAAGAGGTCAAAATATCAACAATTAGAGGAGTTTGGAAGAAATTGATTCCAACACTCATGGATGACTTTGAGAGTTTCAAGACTTCAGTGGAGGAAGTAACTGCAGGCATGGTGGAAATAGCAAGAGAACTAGAATTAGAAGTGGAGCCTGAAGATGTGAATGAATTGCTGCAATCTCATGATAAAATTTCAATGGATGAGGGGCTGCTTCTTATGGATGACCAAGGAAGTGGTTTCTTGAGATGGAATCTACTTCTGGTGAAGATGCTGTGAAGATTGTTAAAACGACAACAAAGCATTTTGAGTATTACATAAACTTACTTGATAAATCAGTGGCAGGGTTTGAGAGGCTTGACCTCAATTTTGAAAGAAGTTCTACTCTGGGTAAAATGCTATCAAACAGCATTGCATGCTACAGAGAAATCATTTTTGGAAGGAAGAGTCAATTGATGGGGAAAATTCATTGTTTTCCTGTTTTAAGAAATTACCACAGCCACTCCAATTTTCAGCAACCACCACCCTGATCAGTCAGCAGCCATCAACAATGAGGGAAGACCGTCCACCAGCAAAAAGATTATAACTCACTGAAGGCTCAGATGATATCTAGCATTGTTTAGCATAAAGTATTTTTTAATTAAGGTATGTGCATTGTTTTTTCAGACATAATGCCTTTGCACACTTAATAGACTGCAGTATACTTTAAACATAACTCTTATATGAACTGGGAGACCAAAAAAATCATATGACTCACTTTATTATGATATTAGCTTTATCGTGGTGGTCTGGAACTGAACCCACAATGTCCCTGAGGTATGCCTGTGGAATTACTCTTGAACATGTGCACAATACGACATGTACAAGATGTTCACTGAAGCATGTTTTATAATCGCAAGAACAAAGAAACAATCCAAATACCCATCAATAAGGAAATAGATAAATAAAATATGTTCATATGACTGATTCCTATAGATCAGCTGAAATAGTGAGCTAAATCTATATAAAAGTGGCTAGATAGCACAATCGTAATAATGAATCATGTATGTTGAGGTAGCATTCCACAGTATGAGATCATCTCTGCACATCTGGGTCCTCTAAGAGGCAGTCACGAAGAGAAGATAAAACATTCAAGGAAGGATGCTGGGAAAGGCTGGGAGAGCGATCAGACTGTAATGCTAGTCTGACACTGAGAGAAGGGAAGGGAGAGAAGTTTGAGTGGAAGAGACCTACACTGCCTTGGTGTATAAGGAAGGTTCAGCAAAGCCAACAGGGAGTTCTTGAGCTAAAGTCAGCAGACACATGTCTCAGACCAGATCTGCCTTGTATTCTCTCAGTCATTGGCAAGGAGCAGCCTGTGGAAGACATGGCCTCAGCACAAACACAATGGATTTAAGAATGCAGCAGTTGGGACTCTCCCAGTGAAAGGAGGTCTGTGAGACACTCTCGTGACTGCTGTGCCATCATCAAACAGTCAAACAAACACAGACTATACCAAATATTGTTCATGGAGAAATTTATGTGTGTGAAATATTTTTAGTGACATATTTTTTAAATGAACAGGAAGGATACACACCAAAGTCATAATAGTACATTCCCTTTCTAAAAACAGAGGGAAATGGGATTGGTAATAAAACACGATGGGGATCCAACTGTAACTATAATGTTTCAAAATTTTCATTTAACAACAAGACAAAGAAATAGAAAAAACTGTTGTCACTAGTCAATTCTGACTAGTGTGTATAATGATGTTTTATTATTTTTATTGATTATTTATAAAAAGTTTAATATATTTCAATTAGTATTTGTTGAACGAGAATGGATATCAACAAAATTGGGCCAACTCTAAATATATACCATTCTACACTATTGCATAATGTGGACTGGGATGATGGTGTTTAATTGGAACCTGAATGATGAGATTTCTTGTCATGAAGAATACATGTATTTTCTTCCGACATAAAGATAATACGAGATAAAAACACCAACCTAGACAGGTTTTGTCCCAAGAAACCCATTTACAAGCTGTAATATATAATTTAACATAATACGTAATATATAAACCTTCATTATGAGGCTTAAATCCCTCCTAATCTTGTTGGGCCTCCCCTGTACCACTGCCTTTTCCTTCCCATAGAAATATTTACCATTAAAATGTATAAATATTTGTTTTGTGACCATTTATGGTGAAATTGGTGCAGAGAGCCTTCAAAAGTCAGTAATTGATGATAATTTAAGGGAATGAGAAGATTGACTCCATAATCATTTACTTATGACTTTAAGGGGACAGTTCTAAAGAAATCCGGAAGGTCATAAATAAAATAGGCTCATTTAGTGCAAGCAGTTTTTCCCATTTAGCAATAGAATTTTGAGAAACTAGTTTATCTCTTGGATTTTCCTGTGGACTGGAGTCTATTCTTACTCAGTGCCTTAAATTTTCCCCGGCGAATAAAATAGAAAAGACTTCCCACCAGAAAAGGATATTGGAAAGCTTGCAATCAAATCATTACAAAAATACCGAAGACTTACATTGCTTTCCTCTTGAAGTGATCAGTGTCAGTTCTTGCAAGTCCAGGTTGTGAAGAAGGATGCTAATAAAACAGTATGTGAGACACTGTTATTACCTACTTAAAAGCCTAATCCTCCTCTAATGCTTCCTCCTTAAAATAATTACAGTCTTTTTTTGCATGTCCACTCTCTTCCTGTACATTTTCCTTCTCCATGTGCAATAGCTTCAGGTCAAGGGTTGCTCCTGAATTGTTTAAGCCGATCATTGTAACCCAAGTTCTCCTGTCAATGATTGATTCGAGCGTGAACATGTGGCCCCATTCTGGCCAAGGAGGCAGGTGAGAAAGGCCGCTCGGGGGCTCTTGCATGTTGTTCTCCCACTAACAAAAAAGAAAAACAGAAAAAACACAGCTCGTCCTCACTCTTGATGGTATTCTCCCTGCAAGTGATGTCTAGAAATGGTATGATCATCTTGCTATCCACTTGAAGATGAAGCCAGAATAGGAAGGACAGAATCAAGAAAACTCCAAAGAAAAAAAGATGGATCACGATGCCTGGAATTGCCCTATATATGTACTTGTGTGGGTACACAATTTAAAGATAACATATCCTTTTATTATTTACACCATTTGAGTGGTGGTTTTCCTACGACTTGCAACCAAAGCATTCTGAAAAATAATATCTTGAGATTTTTGTCTGTTGCTTTATTTAATTTTGTGTATTATTTTGTTTTAACATGGTATGTGCCTTATTTGCTAGGATGAAATATCAAGTTAATTCTAGACTTTTAACATTGGCTAATTATAGGATGCGTTAAAAATCCAGGTTTGACCTTTTCTTCATTTCATTTTTCTTGCCATTTGCTCTTTGATCATTTCACTGTCCACGGGGAAAACTTTCTGGCATGGACTTTGAGGAAGAGTCAAAATTTAATTCAGATAGTTTAGAAGTTTCTGTGCAATTCTAATGAATTTTTATATAAATGTAGAATTTTACTGTACATCACGATTTCAATTTAGTAAAACCGTTGGCTGAAAAGAGGTTAAATCTTTTGTTCATCTATAAATAGCTATAATATTCTTATTTAGATATTTATGAATGGGCCTTGTAATAAAGATAATCTGATATTTATAATACCTCTTTGCCCAACCATGAGACACGTTTGCAATCTGTGAAATGGGTATTTCGACAATATAATTAAAATGTAAAAGATTCTTCCAAAAGATTGCTCAAATTTATTGATAAGACTTCAAGCACTTGAAAGATGCTCTCTTTAAAATATTAAACCAATTATATGAGCTTTATTTTTAGTTTCTCTCTTACTGGATGGCTAGGAATCCCTATAATATCGAAATTGCTTCATTTTACTTTGCATAAAGAAGGGTGGGGGTGCAAGAGAGGGGCACGGATGCTTGGCAAAGTCCACTGTTTTCTACTCCAGTGAAGAGCTGTCCATGGCAAGAGGCTGTGGAGGTGAGTTAATCCAAACACTTGTTGATGGCTCTTGAGGAAAGCGGCTCCCCCACAAGCAACTTCCTCTGGGAACTGTCGATTCATAAATCTAAATCACATTCCAATTCAGCATGTTCTCCAGTCTCACAGACCACAATACTCAGTGTTTCCCCAGTAAAGCTTTCTATTTCATTTCACTTTAATGCACACTACTGTTCTGCTCTCAGGCAGAAATTCCCTCTCCTGGCTTTTCGATGAAGAATGTTTATTCTGTGAAATTTCCATAAGAGGGAAGATACTGAATTTAAGTGTTTTATTCTCTTGGGTGATATTAATTGGCTGAACATAACTGAATAAAATCCATCCAATTGAGTAGCCAGTCAACAGGAGGACAAGAAGATTAAAACAAAAGAGTTCCAATGTGTAATCCCCCATTACAGATTTTTCACAGGATGCAAGGCTGCACAATATCACAAAATGTCCGGTGTATGATAGATTTAAATGTGAATATTTAGTCTTTGTATTCATTAGAATCATTCTCCCATTCCCCTAGCAACTGAATAGTGTTGACTACATATAATCTTATGGTTTAGGAAAGGGTTTTCCTAACTCCCTTTAGTCACTTTATATCATCCCTCCCCAACACTCAAACAGTGTCTGGGGTTGTTACTTAATATAATTAAAATCAATTAAGGCGAAAAAATTGTATTCACTAAAAACCAGGGGGGAAACATGGCTAAAGTATGTCGTGAAATATATTTCACAGTTAATGTTATTTAACATATTTTAGTTAAAAGTAGACATATTAAATGTCTTCCAGAACAATAAAATACCACAGTAGCAGAAAAATACTTTAAACAATGTTTTGATTATATTCTGCTTGATCTTATATCCATTTTTGGACATTAGAAATATCAATAGATTATTTCTGTCTCAAAACTTTCAGTCCTTTGTATTGTGCTGAGTGGAAGATGTTAATATAAATTAGGATATGCAGTGGTCTATAAAACACATGATTTCCAAGTTGGGGTGATACAATTCACAGGCTAGTGAGGGTTCCAATTCCTGAACGCACTGGGGAGGCTGAGCTGGTACACTCATAAATTATTAGCAGATGTGGTTTGAGTAACGTGCCCAATTCCAGGCAGCTTTGCAGTGGTCATTATATTTGGAAAGTGATCACTGGATGATCTGCTTTCCTATTTGCATTATTTTGCATATTTCGGTTTTATCATAAGCTCATTTCATGAACATTGGTGAGAATATGAATATTTATATAGATTTGTATGTCATTCCTCACAAGAATTAGTTTATATCCTGACAGCAAGCATTTGCCCTCTGACTTTCTTCACACACTCATAAATGAGGTTCAAATTAAGCCAAAAGGAAAAATTATCTAGAGATGTGGAGAATAACTTACTATACACTTAGCATATATTTGGGTGCAGACGTGTTCTTACCTCATAAGTTCTCTTTCGATCAAAACAAGAGGAAATCTCCTAGGGTAACATTAAATCATTTTTATAATTTACCTTTACAATCTCTTCATTTATTTTTGGAGGAAGTCATATAAGTTAGCCCTGTATTTGAGTAAATGCTGGAATAATAGAAATAGATCTTTGCTTGTCACTATGATAGCCACAAGCCAAGTGTAGCTTTTAAATATATATTTAAATTAGTTAAAATTAAATAAAATGAAAAATTCAGCTCCTCAGATGTACCAGCCATATTTAAAGTGTTCAATAGCTGCGTGTAGCTAATGATTATGTATAGGACAGTGTAGCTCTAGAATATATAAAACAATCATACAAATCAATGAGAAAAACAAACCAACAGAAAAAAGTGGCCTATAACGAACATTTTCATGATCACAGAATGTTCTATTGAACACCTCTTATATAGAGAAATCACAGCTTACATTTTTGAATAATTTCCAAAGAAATCAAGCCGCATATGTGGCATCTTCTTTGGTGTTTAATGATTTTCATTTTTGGACCAGAAGTTCGATTTGGTTTTGTTTTCAATTTTAAAAGAAACTCCACTCATTGCTGTAAGCCAGTGGGCATGGGGATCATTAGCAAAGGGATGCCCTAAGAAAGCAGGGCTGAAGAAAAAGCCAAAAGAGTGGATCAAGAGGTGTGCTGTCAGTAGAAAGAAATGTGATCTTAAAGATGAGTAAAAAGTGGCCGTAGGCAGACCCTCTCTGCACTCACCTGCTTTGTTGAATGAATGTTGCAGATCAGCTGCCACCTGCCCTTCCTCGGACTACCTTCCAGCACACTGGTGATTCCAGTTCCCCTTGCTGAGTCATGTGCTTGCTAAGAGTTGGTTGCATTTGGTCCCCTAACCATTTATTCCGCTTGAATGTTAAGCTTTAAATTCTATGGAAACATTTAGAAATGATTTAAATAGTCCATATTTAATAATATATATGTTCTATGAAATAAGTCAGAAAGGGCATGTTGCTCAGAAATTATTGTAAAATTAGGTATATAATAGTTTTAAATAATTGAGAAGAGCAATCATAAAAGCATAAAAGACCTCACTCTGTAAGGAAACTAAAGCTGGGAATCTTAGATGATGCACCTTGAGAATCTTCAAATGAATAAAAGAGCAGTGGGGAACTTCTATCAGTGGACCCACGCTCAATAAACAAAAAACCTTGACTTTACATCAAACGATTGATGAACAAAAGACCATTTATATTTTTATATTAAAAATGCTTGTGTGTGCATCTATTGTATGGTCCCACACGTTAAATGATGTTTATATGAGTGATCAAATATCAGTGCCAGTTATGTTACATTGAGTTCCTACTACATACTTTTCTTTACCAACTAAACTCTAAAGGACAACAAAACCACTCACTGAATTGTATTTTATTACAAAAGAAAACATTCACATTGTTGCCATTGGTCCATTTAAAATGTTCAAATCCTAATTTTCTAATTTTTGCCTTCATGTTCCTCACCCTCAGTTTCCTCCTCCATAAAGTAGATGTAGCAATACTACTAACCCCAAACTTTGTGGTGAGCATTAAATGAGATAATATTATAAAGCACTTATTACGGTGTCTGGGACTTCAGAGAGCAAGACATTTCGTAAGATGTATTTACACAGTACTTTTCAGAACTCATCAACAAGGCTCAAAATTTACAGTCCCCAGATCACTGCTCAGCCCAGAAATTAGACGGAGAAAAAAAGCAGCTGGGCCAGTGGCCAGCCATCTGGTTGCAGGGCCTGGCCAGATCTCTTTCTGTGCAAGCTGGCGCAACTCCCTGTGTGAGGTGCTCAGGTGCTGTCGGCTCAATGCTTGGTGCTTCTGGCCCCAGTCTGTGATCAGGAGACAGCCACAAAGTGGTCATTGTCAAATATCCTGGCATACCTGGTCATGGGAAGCACTGTCAGCCTACTGCAGACAATTGGGGCTAAGGGTCTGGGGGAGAGCAGAGGGGAGGCCACACTGCCAAGAGCTTTAAGGCCATTTACAGTATTGCAAAAGCAAAATGCCCATTTTTGTAACTTATTTCCTCTTCCATTTGGAGTCTTGATCTAACTTGTAAGCCAAGTCCAGAATAGCTGCACAATAAATGTTTGTTGAATATTAACTTTAATTGATGGTTATGTGTCCCT
Source organism: Equus asinus (assembly GCF_041296235.1). Classification (NCBI taxonomy): domain Eukaryota; kingdom Metazoa; phylum Chordata; class Mammalia; order Perissodactyla; family Equidae; genus Equus; species Equus asinus. Next base: position 26,709,354 of record NC_091810.1, read on the forward strand.
TCTAGATCTAAAAGTCTATGTCACTATGGTACAATAAATGAATCCCATCCACAGATAGTCCTCTGGCAGCAGGAAAGACAAAATTATTTGTCCCAAAACAATAGAATTGGCAATGCTACAGTATAAATAATGGGAAAAATACATGAGTGATGGCAAACATTTATTGACTGCTTACTAAGTGCCAGGAATCCGGCATGCATTATCTCCTTTAGTCTTCACAATAACTTTGTGAGTTAAATATGATGAGTATTTCCACTTTATTTGGGAGTTTATGGCAAAACAAGGGGAAACTAGCCTAAGGTCATAGAACTTGGATTCAATTTCAGTTCTATCTGATTTCAAAGAATGGGCTATGTAACAGTGAAATTAATTCCCTCTTAGAGAAATTAAGAATGGGTGGAGGGTGTGCCAGCTGAAACATAAAAGAACATAGGCCATTTGGCTGTTTTAAAACATGGCCAGAAATGCTTCAATATTCTTCCCATGAGAAGTGGGGACTATGTCCCCTCCCCTTGAATTAGGCAGACTTGTGACAGTTGAAACCAATAGAGTATGGCAGAAGCGACTCCATGTACCTTCATTTTGGAGGAAAATAATTACCGAGTTAAGCCCTACCCGAAGCCTGGCCCACAAAAATCATAAGACAATATGAAGTTGTTATTAAGCCACAAAGTTTTGGTTAGTTTGTAATGCAAGAATAGATAACTGGAACAGCCATGTTCTAACACAAGCAGCATGAAAGTCAAAAAGTTTGCAAGTGAAAGTGTGACGTGTTTTGGCAGCAAATACTATTCTAATGACGCAATTTTATGAGAAATGACCAGCCCAGGGAAATGAAGCATGACAAGGGTGACCAGGATTACCCAGGACTTTCCTAGTTTTAGCACTGAAAGTCCAAGGTCCCAGGAAATCCCCCACTCCAGGGTAAACCATGGCAGCTGGCCACTCTACCTGGAAATCTTAAAGTGCACAAAATAAACAGGAGTAGGTTTCTCCTCTTGGCCTCCATGGTGAGAAAAGCGTTTCATCTCCTCTGGAAAGTCTGTTATCTTAGCCAAGAGTCACACTGCCCAGTGTAATTGCTTAGTTATGAACTCAAGGTCATTCCTACTAAATTAAAATGTAATGATAATTTATCCTTACTAGTCTCCTCTCTCAATGAAGTCCTTTGATGGAAAGTCTCAGTACACTCATCTTAGCTTCCAGGAAGCCTAGAGGACTTTATACTGCATCCCAGCCATGGCTTTAGCAAGGCTAACATTTCCCAGAGAGTGTTGCTGCTCTGAATTCTTGTACCTTGAGAAGCTTTAAAAAAGATAAAGGGATCCCATGATTAGTCTGGGAAGCATTGCAGATTGTCTATCCTTTCCAGACAATCTCAGTGCATGTTACATATTAAGAATCTGAGTAGGCTTGCAGAAAAGTAACCTTTTTGTAGCAAATACAAATCATAAGGAGATTTATTTCACTCATTAGATTGGCAAAACCAAAAATGATTTGTGCTATCTGCACTTGGCGAGAGAATAGGAAAACTGTTCCTAGGATGAACTGTGGATGAAAGTGTAAACTGGTAGAGATGTTTTTGGAAGGCAATTTCACAGTTATTATTGAATATAAATGTACATATCCTTCCATCCAGCACTCCTACCTCTTGGTATCCCTCTTAGAACAGATACTCATCATTGCACAAAGATGCGTATACAAGGGTTTTATTGCCACAGCCTTGTAATAGTGAAAACTTTAAATCAGCCTAAATGGCCACCCACATACTACATTTATTTTACAAATGTTTATTGAATGCCTGTTACAGAGCAAACAATTTTCTAGTCACAGGAGATGGACCAATGAAAAATGGAGATAAGATACTGGTTGTCCATCATGGAGTTTACACTGAGGGAGTTTATGAAACAATTGGTGAGGAGGAGAAACGTCCATAAGCAAAATAATAAGCAAACAAAATCTGGTAAATATATACCACTCAGATTCAGTTTGGCTTATGATAACAGAAACTCCAAATAATAGTGGCTTAAACAAGGGAGTTTGTTTCTTTCTGTCAAAGTCTAGATGGGTGGTTCAGGAATGGTTCGCTGACTATAGTCATATGAGGCCCAGTGACTCCCAGCTGTCTGCTCTCCCACCCCCAGAAGTGACCCTCATCCTCAGGGTCTAACATGGTGCTCAAGCTCTCACATCTACATTCAGGAGAAAGGCAAAAGGTGGGAAGCAGCATGTATATTGGAATTTGTACATACCATCGTCACCTAATCTCACTAGCCAGATTCTAGTTTTCTGATCATGACTAACTGCAAGGGGAGCCACAAATTATAGTGTTTTTCTTTTCTTCTGAGCATTCACGTGACCAGAAGTTCTGGTGATGAGGAAGCAGGAGAGAAGAGATTTGGGGTGACAACTAGTAGTTTTGCCATAAGATACCAATAAGTTATGAAGAATGCAAATTAAGTGATTTGTTAATGAGGGTTGGGGAGTAATGTTAGATTGGGTTGGCAAGGACAGCATTTCTGATGATTTGATAATTATTTATTTGATAAATTGACAACTTGCATGAGAAGAAGTAATCTAAAATTGAGTGGCTTAAACAACACACATTTATTATCTCACAGTTTCTGCGGGTCAGGAACTTGGGCATGATCTCGCTGGCCCCTCTGCTTCACATTCTATGACAAGGCTGGAATCAAGGTGTTGGCCAGGGCAAAAATCTCGTCTCAAGGCTCAGCTTGGGCAGGATGCACTTGCAGGCTCGTGTGATGGGTAGCAGAATTTGGTTTCTCACAAGTTATTGGACTGAGGGCCTAACTTCCTCACTGACAGTGAGCCAGAGATCGCTCTCAAGTCCTAGCCACGTGGGTCTCTTTAACAAGGCAGCTTACTTCCTCAAAGCACATACGCCAAGAAGGCAACAAAGAAAGTTGGCTATCAAAACAGAAGTCACCGACATTTGTAGCCTAATCTCAGAGTGACATCCTTTTACTTTTTGCTGTATTCTACTTATTAGAAGCAAGTCTCTTAATTCCAGTCCACACTCAAGGGGAAGGAATTACATAAAGATGTGAAAATAGCAGAAGGTGGAGCCATCTTAAAAGACTCCATGCAGCACCATCTATGAAAATACATGCGTTAAAGTCATTCCAGGTGGAAGGATCAACTACTACAAAGATCCTAATTTGGTTACTTTTTTGGCATGTTCACAAAAAGAAAGAAAGTGTGTATCATTGGAGTAGAAGGGAGAGGAGTAACATGAAATGAGAACACTGTAGGAGGTTGAGGTCAAATCATACAGGGTTTTTTAAGCCAAGATAAAAAGTCTGGATGTTAATGGTTATAGAACCTTTGGAAGATTTTGAGCAAGAAAGTGATATGACGTAGGTAATGTTTTTCAAGTTCACTGTGGGTCATTGTGCATGATAAGCCAAGGGGACTGAGATGGCATGGCCAGTGGGTAGAAGGAAAACTATAAGAGTACAGTGTCCTGGAAGGCAAAAAAAGAAAATAATTTTCACCATGGTGAATACTCCTGAGAAGTGAAGCAAGGGACAGAGAACTGACCATGGGTTTTGGAAACTTGAATGGCATTAGTGATATTGGAAGGAGTTTTGAGCAGTCATGGCTGTTAAAGGATGACAGGAGTAAGTAGATGATGAAGAAATTGAAAAGGTAAATATGGATAGCTCTGTAAAGAAATATTGCTGTGAAGGTGAGTGACATGGGAAGCCAAAGGATGGGAGCATGATTTTCTGCATGATATTAGGTGAACTTAGCAAGGTTATGCCGAGACAACAGACAAACTTGACGTTCAGTAGTTCAACACAACAAACATTTATTGCTCTCCCATGCTACAAATCTAGTTAAGGTTTGTACGGGGCTTTGCTTGTCATCCTCACTCAGGGACTCAGGCTGATGAAGGTTCTGTGTCAACACTTGCTTGCATGACCTCCTGGCATGAGGTAGAGACCATGGAAAGTTCTGCACTGGGTTTTAAAGCTTCCATCAGAAGTGACTGACCAAAATGAGTCCCACGTCCGTGGCTAACTTCAAAAAGCTTGAAGAGTACACTCCTACCATGAGTCTGCAAGGAGAAGGAAACATTTGAAAACTCATCAAAGGGAGGCTTAACAACCATTTCTAAGAGCTTCTATCATTAAATATTTGGGTCAGAAACTCCACAAGATAACTACCACAAGTAGTGAGAAAGAAATTGATAATACAAGACAAAGGAGAATAGCCAAGATGAAAGAATTGAGAAAGTATCGGTAAGTTAATACGAGCAGAGAGATTTGATCTGTCGTAACTATTGTAGCAGGAGGAACACAGAAAGTTTGGAGAGATTGGTATATTTGATAGGAATATTTAAATAAACAGCAACACATCACTAAGCTGGCCTTTAAAATGAATGAAGTTTATATTTATCTAAAAGTTATTGTTACTCAAGAAAAAGTTGCATAAAACACTTTTAAAATAAAATGCATAGAGAATATAGAAGTTATTTATATAAACAGCCGTCAGTGCACACATATGTGCATGCACACACATACTTTTCCTATGCAGTACTAGGATGGCACTGGATGGTATAGGACAAAGAAATCTGATGTTTACACATTAGACTGATAAAAAAACCTTGTTCCTTTGGGAGACTAGAGTGGGACTGGGAGTGGAGAGAGATGAAGGGAACTGTTGCTTAAGTTTTATTTTTTGTGGTTTTTGTAACATAATGTTCATGTATTATTTGTACAATTATTTAAAAAACTAATTAACTTTGTTTAACCCAGCATTTCCTAAATGAAAATATGCCTAAAATATATACACCACTTATGAAAATCTCAAGGAACAAACTGGGGAAATAGGGCTGACTTTCCTCTAGGCCTTTATTGAGGACTCCATGGGGGGATGAGGACAAACTTAATATTCCACTTCCAAATCCTGGTAAGAGTCATCTTGTCTCTGGCTCGTCAATAAAGCTGGGAAACTGGATGATGCTGTCATTTTATTTACATCCTTATAAATAAACTTCTCATGTTTTTTCTTTTTAAAAATATATCTATGATGTTCAATTTAGTCCATAAAGGTTGCCAGGTCAAATAAAATTAATTTTCTTTCCTGTTCCTTTTGTATTTGCATATATGCAAATCAGTTGAGGAGGTCATTTAGATTTTATTAAAGTGCAAATAAGGGCACCCAGGTAGAACCACACAAATATGGCGCATAAGGAGAACTCCTGGACCCAGCATCTAGGTACATGAAAATTTTTTCCCAAACCCACCCTTGAGAGGGCCACTGACTTTGTTTTGCAATGCTCTTTTATCCAGTTACCCAAGCATTGGAATTCTCTCAAAAATAAAATAACGGTTATGTGTTATTGTGAAGTGAGACTTTAAAACCACCAGTATCTTCATCATTAAATATATATTTTAGAAATACCAATCCAAATTTTATAATCAAGTAGTTGAATCCATTACTGGAGAGATCTATGCATTGACAAAACAGATATTGTTATGTAAAAGAGATGATTATGTACAATAAGAATATTGAAACAAAAAATTATGATGAAATTAACCTAAACAAATACAGGCTATTTTCTCACATGACAAGAAGCCTACAAGACAGTAATTTGCTGTGTTGTTTCAGCAGCTCCAAAGTGATAGTGACCGGAATCTCTATGATTATTTTTACTTTCCTTTGTTGGTGACAAGATGACTGCAGCAGCTCCAAACATCACAGTCTCCATCACATTCAAAGGAATAAGGTAGGAGATGGTACAGGGCAGAGCATTTCGCCTTAGGGTCACTCTTTAATGGGGAAGGAATTCTTCCTAGAATCTATCCAAATTTATTTCCCCTCACATATCATTGAACAGAACTAGGTAACATTTTCAATATTAGAAAAGGTATTTGCCTTATCCAATCCCCCCACAACATCAGTGTGCACCTCTACAACATGGAAAAGAGGCCAATGACTTTGAGAAAAATAATGACCATAGTGTGCATCAGTGACTCTAAGAGTAAGTCCTATACTTGGCTAGGCATTGTTCTAAGCCCTTTACAAATATTAGCTAATTTACTTCTCACAATAGATATATTAGATAGATACTGTAATTATTCCCACTTTACAGATGTGGATATTGAGGAATGGACAAAGTAAATAACCACACAGCAAGTAAGTGTTCTGAGTCAAGATTTGAACACTGGTTGAAAGTCAGAGTTCCTAACCATTATGCTAAACTGTCTCTCAGGAAATAAGTGGAATGATGACTAAAAAAATAACGTGTATGGAAGGTTCTCCCACACTATTGAACAGTCTGCTGTGTAAAACTGGGAGGCGAATCTTGCACAGACCTTCCAGACCTTACTCAAAAAGGCATCCCTCAATTATAAATGAAAACCAAAATACAAGAAAATATAAATACGAAAAATTAAGCAAGCTTATCTTGTCATAAAAATTAATAAAAATGAAACTCAAAATGACAAAAGAGCCCAGAAAGGAGAAGGAACTAACTTAAAAGGAAACCCAGAAAGCTAGAGGTGAGGAAGAGACCGTATAACCTGGGGACGCAGGGACTCCGGTTGGAGTAATTTTATTTTCCTCTGCATCGAACCAAAGGCCAGCTTGAGATAGAGACTCATCAGAGTGAAGGATCAGGGAGCCAGGAGGAAATGACTCACATTCTTCCTCCTTGAGTACCTGACAAGGAAGGCATTGTGATTCTGTCCTCATGTGAGCTACAAGGAGAAATCAAACATAGTATCCCAATCAAATTTCCCCGCTGAGGACCGAGACTGAAGTTAACTAACACACGGGGCTCTTGGACTATAAATGATGCCTTAGCAGGCATCTCATCACTTTAAAGACCACCTCTAACCTTCCGGCCATGTCACAGATAAGAAGAGCTGAATTTAAAGAAAGGGACATTCAGCCGACCTGCCCTCCTCGAGTTAAAGAAAGAAAATTTAACACATTCACTGGATAATATAGAATAGAAACTAGTTTTCAAAGTTTTATTACAAAACAAAATATTTTTTCACTTTTAAGAATCACTTTAAAATAATGATTTTCCTTTAGAAAATCATTGTCTTTGGTTATGGGTTAACTTTTATTCCTTTCATTCATAGAAATAAACAAACGAAAAAAACCCACAAATTTATTCCTTTCTCATCAACTCACAGCCAAATATCTGAGCGCTTGAGAGCAGCATACTCTTCATGAACATGAAATACAACACCCCAACATTCAGAGGCAAAAATAGTTGTTTTTGCTTTTTTAAAAATAAACTTCTTGCTTATTTACAATTTGACCTGCAATCATTGGCTTTAATTTCCATCAGTCCGTCAATTACGGTTTAACATTATGATCATTTTTCTTTCACTGTAGACTAATTTTATTTCCTCTTGGAGGGCATTCTGGCATTCCAGAATGACAAAAAGCTGAGGCTGTTTTATTGAGGCTGATGATATAGAACCGGAGTCAGCAAACTTTTTCTGTAAAGGGCAGATAGTAAATATTTTAGGCTTTGTGGGCCATGTCCTCTGTCATAACAAGTCACTCTACAGTTCTAACGCGAAAACAGCCAAAGACACTGTACAAACAGGTGTAGCTGTGTTCTAATAAAACTTTGTAGAAACTGGAGGGGCCTACTTGGCCCAGGAGTGGTGGTTTGCGGACCTCTGATAGGGAACGCCAGCTCTCAAGTGACTGAAAGATTTAATATGCGTCTATGTCTATGCTATTTCAAAACAGTTTAAATAGAATAATGAATTTACTGTAATGGCCCTGTCAACTTATGTCGTGTAGGCTCATCCTTTTGTAATTTTAAATTAGTAATTTGCTTTGTGGGCAATTATTGGTGATAAAGACTCAATAATTATGTCAAAAATTAATCTGTATTTTCCATTGCAGAGAATCTATCAAATAATTTTACTGGCCATTATCTTGATTGTGAGGACAAAAGAGGTCACTATAGTCGTGACAAACGGTCTAGAACGTGAAAATAGAGATTGTGGGTGGAGAAACGATAGACATGATGAACCTCAGCTAGTCCTTTGTCTGGTCGCATATTTCAAAGCTTATATTTCACGTTCTTTTTGTTCAGAATAAAACTAAATTTTGTCTCTTTCTCACATTTACGTATCTGTGTTTATTTCCCAGTGTTTGGAAATTGCTTTGCTTTCAAATTCCCTTCTCTAGTTTAATAATTTAGGATTCCCTTGATCAGTTATTCCTTTCTCCACCTCTTTCTCGAGGCAGATATTTCCCTTTAGCCAAATAACGTGCAGCAAATAATTGTCCGAGTCCTTTTTTTCATGAGTTCTCTTTGCATTTGGAATCCTGCTATGTAGCTTTGGCATGGAGACCCCTGTCTAAACAGTGTCTCTTAAAGCATGTGGGGAAATAGACAATTTTAAATTAGAAAGCCGAAATGGTTATTACAGAGGGTATTCAATGTTAATCTTCGCCCCAAAATTTTCATCCAATATGAACAAAACTTTTTTTTCCTAGGAAGGTATATAAAGTGGAATTATTGGTAAAATTCACAAACACATGAGGTTGAGACTATGTTTTGGACTGTTGGGTGGGTTAACAGGGTGAGCGCTAGGATATGAAATGTGAGATGGCTTCTGAGTGTGTTCTAGCTGGTAATCTTATTCAAAGAAATTCTGTGAATGTAATAATTAAAGTTTTGTATGTTAAAATTACTGTAATTTAGCCTTTTCAATTATTCTAAGAAAAAGTAAACCAGTAGTTATTGGTCCGTTAATCTCTGTGATTTACATCCTATTACGGACTGAATATGTATGTCCTCTGAAAATTCACATGTTGAAACCCTAACCCCCAGTGTGACTGCATTTGGAGATAGGGCCCACAAGGAAGTAGTTAAGTAAATGATGTCATAGAGTAGGGCCCTGATCCTCTAGGATTAGCGTCCTTATAAGGAGAGAGATCAGAGAGCTTGCTCTCTCTCTCTCTCCCTTCCATGTCTGGACACAGCAAGAAGGCTGCCATCTACAAGCCTGGAGGGAGTTCTCACCAGGAACCAAATTAGCCTTGATCTTGGACTTCCAGCCTCCAGAACTGTGAAAAATAAATTTCTATTGTTTAAGCCCCCCAGTCTACTGTATTTTGTTATGGCAGCCCCAGTCAGCTAAGAGACACCTGTTGGTACAAGCCTTAAATAAGTGCTAGTTTATATGTAGAGGCCCCAGGAGACAAAGGCCTCCCGCTCTCTCTATGGATTATGGGAAATAGTAAGGTGCAGCAGTTAAGGGCAGGAGTTTGGACTCAACTGGCCCTGGTTACAAAACTGGTTGTGAGGCCTTAGGCCTCTCTAAGTTTAATTTTCTATGTTAGAAAATAGTTCTGATAATAGCAACTGAAACTTAGTTAAGCTGTGAGGATTAAAGAAGATAAAAGAAGTGAATCTCTGGGGCCAGCCTGTGGCTGAGTGGTAAAGTTCGTGCGCTCTGCTTCAGCAGCCTGGGGTTCACCGGTTCAGATCCTGGGCATGGACGTATACACAGCTCATCAAGCTATGCTGTGGTGGCATCCCACACAGAAGAACTAGAATGACCTACAACTAGGATATAAACTATGTACTGGGGCTTTGGGGAGAAAAAAAATAAAAATTAAAAGAGGAAGATTAGCAACAGATGTTAGCTTAGGGACAATCTTCTTCACCAAAAAAAAAAAAAAAGAAAAAAGAGAGAAAGAAAGAAAGAAAAGAAAAAAAGCATACTTTAAAAAAAACGAGGGTAACCTTGGCAGTTAGGTGTCCCTGAGTCACATCTGCTGGGTAAATCATTAAACAAAAAAAGCAGCGAATCTCTGAACAATGCTTGGCATGAAGAAATCAACAAACTATTATAGCGTTGTATCTATTAGTATTCAGAAGAGATGAGTAAACAAATTAATGTAAGTTCTCACATTAATATTGTTGAATGGTAGCATTAAATAAAACTAATAGCTTGATAATTTTTGAAAATTAGCTGTAGATCTTTTCTAAAACAAATTTGCTTGTGACTATAATGTAGACTGGCACTTACCTACATAAAACATATTTAAGGTGACAACATTGAATTTTACCTGAGCCCTGTGAAACTCTTTTCCCCATATGACTTACGGCGTCCTCTGGTTTACCTATGACAAGGCTAGACACAGACCCTCCAAATTCCATTCTTTCCCTCATAAATGATTAGCCAAACCATTTTGTCCCCCCATCAATGAAACAAAATACCTGTTGAGCAAACTTTGCTCAATTTTCTCTCCTTCCTGCAGGCCTCTGAATTTTGACCCACCCTCAACCTGAGGCAGCACATAGTTCCTCCTTAACGACCCTTCCAGGGAACAGGCAATAGGTTGACCTTAGAGCAAACTATTCTCCTGGCTCATCCCACTTCCCCACATCAGATACTTCCTAGCCTTGTTTATTCCTCCTTATAAAGAAAAATCCCTTTGCCTAATGTCCTAGACCTTTGCTGATCTTATGATGAGAGTACCTCCCCCATCACAAAAGTCCCATTCACCACTCTTGTAAGAATCCTTTAGAATATTCTCTCCTTACCTAAGCCCATTTATTTTTTATTTAATGAAGGAAACTTGAATGAAATAAAAAGTTGTCAAAAGCCTTTGGGAGTCTTAGACTAATTGGCTCCTTAGAATGTTCTTTCTTTTTTCCCAGTGACTGCGGCTATTTTGGTTTCTGCCACTATAATTGAAAATTGATGGGTGTAATAAAGTAAGCCATGATGAAACTGAGGAGTTTTACCTTCCTTTTAGGAAGATCTCAAGAGTATTTAGTATCTAATCCAACTCTAAATGAAGGGGGTTTTTTTGTTATTTAGGATCTTGCAGAGCTGAAAACGGAGCTATTTTACCAAATTAGTTTCAGAGTGATTTTATAACATACATTAGAAAATTTAAACCATCTTTACTCTAGAGAGCAATGGATATGATTAAATAGTTCCATAACATTCTGATCAAAAGGTTTGCATATTAAAGTGATTGGGATTCTCTCTAGAGTGATGTGTTCTACTCAGAAGTAAGTTGGACCTTGGGTCTGTGATGTCCTGGAAAGAACTGTGGTTTAGAGTCTCATAGGTTTGGGCCCGCATTTCAGTTTGCTGTTTAGCAGCAGCTGAGTGACTTGGGGCCTCAATTGTCTCACCTGAAAATTGAAATAACAACACTTATCTCTCATGGTTTTGGGGAGCACTGAGTGTGGGCAAAGTGCCCAGTGCAATGCCTGGGGCAGGCTAAATACAGAAATGCTGTTATTAATAAAGTAACTTTCTTCAGCTTCCTCTGTCTTTATGCTCAATGGAAGAAAGTCTCTCCCTGTCTCTGGATGAAAAGTTCAGCAGTTCTAGGAGTTTATTGGTCAGTTTGAAGAATTTCAAAGTCCTTTATTGGTTTAAGTTACAAAAAACATCCTCAGCTTGGACGCTAGAATGTCTGGATCCAGATAATATTGATTTCAAGTAAGCCAGCATATGGGATCTGGATGGTGGACGGGGGGGTGAGTGGAGTATCTGGTTTGCCTCTATTTATCTCTAAGCCTGGCAGGTGTTTGTTGCTGACTCTTCCTTTATTAGAGGCGTTTGTTGGTTCTTTGGAGACCAAGACCCTCCTCTTATTGGTGAACTCTCTCCTCCAGCTCCATTGACTGTGGCAAATAGATTTCCATTAAGCTGGTCACTTACTTCTGTAGCAGTTCCTTTAGAATCCAGAATTTAGAATCCAGATTTTCTCTGCTGATGCTTTTTCTCCTCCAGGAGAGTCTTCTTGGACGAGATTTGACCACTAACCCCTGACCCTGCACCATGCTGGCTCTCACTCCCTCATGGTCCTCGTGAGGACCACAGAAAACACTTGCCCATCCTTTGCTCCAACAGGTACTTGGCGTGCAAGGTGATTCCAAGGCAGGTTTCTCTCTTTCAGCCTGTCTACCCTACATTGTCTATCTCTTGCTCTTTAGATTCTTCAGATAGAATTCAGACACTGGTCTACTGTGTTATTTCAACCTCAGGTGACCCATTTCAAGGTTGCTTTATGATTCTGAAGTTACTTTTTCTAGAAGCAAAGGAGGAAGCACCTCCGACCCTTCTGCTTCGAGAGGAGTAGGTGAGGTAAGACTCACGGGATAAAGATGCTCCACCATTCTTTCCCAAATTCTTACCCTCATTGTTGGTGAACTGTTTCAGAGACATCTGACGGGTTCTCAACCATCTAAAGTTTGCAAGTTCTATCAAGTAGGCTCTTTTCCCACACTTTTAGATGTCTGGCATCTGATAACTAATAGATTTGAGTCTATTTTAACACTCTCTTCCCTTATTATTGGCTTATTAAAGCTATTCAGCTCAGTAAAAGTAAAGTCTAATTTATGGGAATACATAGGTTATTTGCACAATTAACATTAGCTCAGCATCAGAAAGAATTCTGTGAGGTGATCTAAGAAACTCCCAAAAGGCTCAGAAGGGAAAGTAAACAAATAAAAAGAAAACAAAAGGATGAGTTTTAATACTCAGCACAAATTTCAGACCAACGTTATCAGCATGGGCGTTAGTGAAGTGAGTGGTATCAGCCTTAGTGGACATTTTGGCTTCCTTCTCAATTCATATCCTCAAGGATAGAATAAAATTAGTAGCTACTACATTCATGGGCCACATAAGCACCTTTCGGTCAATGACAGACCACATATTGATGGTGGTCCCATAAGATTAGTACCGTATAGCCCAGGTGAGTAGTAGGCTATACCATCTAGGTTTGTGTAAGTACACTCTAGGATGTTTGCACAACAATGAAATTGTCTAATGACACATTTCTCAAAAATCTCAGTCAGGCAGTGCCATCCTTTAGCACTGCCTGACTGTATTTGAATGTGCTTTATTAACAGGCACTGTGCTAAACACTTTTATATTCATTAACTCATTTAATATTCAAGTCATTCAGAATGTCAGAAGAATTTAATAATTTGTCCAGGTTCCCATGATTAACAGGTTTAGAGATATGAAGCTGAGATCAGGTCTATCTGGATCCATAACCTGAGCTCTTAAATGCTGTGCTAGTTGATGTTATTCCAGACCATTTCCTAGGTTTTGCAGAAAACTTGTCCAAGGTCTTGTGTCTCAATTATTCCATGAACATACTCAGTTTGTGAGGAGGAAAACATGTCTGAGAGCTTGCTCAATATTTTTTCTTTAGTTTGGCTGGAGAAGTATTGTGCTATTTATCAGCTCAGAGAATGAGATTTCTCTTTAACTTTTCTACCTGGTCCACCGGGGATACAATTAAAATCAAAACCACTAATTTGGTCATGGATGCAAAAAGTGCATTTTGTGAACATGAACAATAGAAAATAATTTCCTACTTCTTCTTTGGGGAGAACCAGACAGCCTACCGTTAAGTAGGGGTTAGAGATTACGCAATGGATGGTTTTTAAACACCCAAATGAGATAAATCTAAATTTATATAAAGAATAAAGCAATATGCTTAAGAGCTGAGGAGGCAATAGTTGAGATCCACATTTCCCAAACTATGCTTTTCACAATGTCCCACACGAGATTAATAGGGATTCTGTGAAAGAGTTGTAAGAACAAACACGTTTGTGAAACACTGGATTAAACGGGCTTCCATCTTATATTTTTGCAGTCTTTAACATGCATTTCAACTCTCAAAGAAGGGACAGAGTTCACTTAGTTCCACATTCCTTTTATTACAGAAGCCTTTTGTTCCCTCCATCCAGCCACCCCTCAGAGGGACAAATGCTATGAAGTGGGGTGCCAGCGCTCCAGAGAAGCTTCTTTGAGAAATGGTAACCTAGGTGGTCACAAGAATGAAGCCACTGTTCTAATAATCTACGTTAAGCGTGATTATTGGGAGAGAAATAGTCAGAATATGGGAGTCTTTTTATCTAAAGAAGAAAAGTCAAAACCGTTTTTTGGTGAGAAGGAAAGTGTCCAAGTCAGATGTTTCACCAGTAGGAACACTGCATAATGAGGTGGCACCTTCAACCTAACCATCTGATGTGTGTACCCTGAGATGGATGGCAGGACTTTGGCTTCTATTTGAAAAATTTAAGTGAAAAATGCTTATTTTTGGCACCAAAAGTCACGATGTTTTTTAGATACTGATTTCCCAGCTGAAATAACTCATCATAATGATATGCACAGACTGTACACTACAGACAAACTTCCTTCTGCCATCTGCAAATGGAGCATAAACAGTAGGAAGGCATGGCGGCTATAATATGCAGCTTCTTTTGGTAAAAACCAGAGAAGAGCAGATGTTAGCAAGGGGAGTGTCACAGTGCTTTCCAGTTTATTTATTATTATACATCCAAAATTGTTAAAGCAGTGATATTAATTTCATCTTACTGTAAAGGAATAGAAGATGAGCTCTTTTCATAGAAAGAAGCTCTTCATGCTACTTTGGAAAATAGTGCAATTAAGATCCCTTTCAAGAAGTTGATGTTACAGGATTCCAAGACTGACTTTGCTCTTAGACCCTCCTTCCACATGGCTGAGCCCAGCAAAATTGTCATCCATCTAGGAGTCTTCAGAGACTGAACAACCTTATGCCATGACCCTTATAAGCTTGTTCCAAAGTCACTTGGTCAGTCCTGATCTTCTTGGATGACCCTAACATTTCAGCAAACATTGCAACCATCAGCTTTTAAATCTGTTCTTAATTCTATATGAAAATAGTTACCGGGATTTCTTGACAGCATGAATTCTTTACCCTCGAATCTAAAGGATTCCAATCAAAGGAATTGGTTCTTTAAGAAGTTTTGTTTATATAAGTAATAAAATAATCTTAAACAAGTGCAACAAGATACTAACATTGAAAATCTCAGCTAATGGGTAAATGGGTGTGTGGTGTTCTTTGAGCTTTCTGAATTTTTTTTTTTAAAGTACATTGCTTTGGGTTTTTTTTGGTGAGGAAGATTGGCTCTGAGCTAACATCGGTTGACAATCTTCCTCTTTTTTTTCTTTCTCCCCAGAGCTCCCAGTACATAGTTGTGTATCCTAGTTGTATGTCACTCTAGTTCTTCTATGTGGGATACAGCCACAGCATGGCTTGATGAGCTGTGCATAGGTCCACACCCGGGATCCGAATCAGCCAACCTTGGGCCACCAAAGCAGAGTGCATGAACTTAACCACTCGGCCATGGGGCCAGACCCTAAATTTTTAAATGACATTAAAAGTCTATATTTTTGCACATGCATGGTACTTTTTAATTTAGAAATTAACTTTGCTTGCAGTATCACAATTAAATCTTACGACAAGCTAGGGAGGAAGTTCGGGTAGGTATCTGAAGCCCAGCCATGTAATTGGCCCAATAGTTCTGGCTAAAATGGCGTAGCCTGGATTCTGCCTGAGGCCACGGTGTTTCAAAGGTCAGCACACCTTCGACCATGCCACAGCATCTCCTGCAAAGGTTATGCTTTCAGGATTTAGTTTTGGACCTGCTTGAGAAGGATGACCTTTGCCAGTTAGGAGAATGGGTAAGAGATTGCTATGAGTTCTTAATGTATCTGCTGGCTGGTTACTTCTTCAATGTGTGGTGAACCTGAAGAAATATCCTTTCTTTGTAATATCATTAGTAGCAATAGTAATAGAACTATCTAACTTTGTTGAACACTCAGCTATATTCCAGGTACCACTTTAAATGCATTTAATAATCACAACCACCAAGACAGAGAATGACAGAGAGAGAGAAAGAGAGATTATTAGTTTCCTCAATTATAGCTAATGAAACTGACTGATATAGGCTCTGAGGATTACATAATTTCCGTAAGGTCATTTAGTTACTTAGCTAGAAAGTGGTGATGCCAGGAATTAAATCCAGGAAACTCTGACTCTTAAAACCTAGGGTTCATAATCACAAACCCAGGAAAAGCAAATAGACTGTATGCGTGCTGCCACTCTCAACTCCTATGTCTGTGGCAGACATTGCTAATCAATTTCAGCACTCTGTTGGCCTACCTCAATGTGCTTTCCTTCTCCAGACAGTTCTCCAAACAATCACTACCATGTGATTGGGGTTGGCGTGTAAAATGAGTTGACATTCTTTCATCAACTATACTGACTTCAAAATTCATACACTGAAGTGCTAAGATATATTTTGAGGGAAAAAAATAGATAATGCATTTTATTATTAATTATCAAGTATTATCACCCAATAATAATAATATTGGGTGATAATTATTATTATTATTATTAGCTGTTGATAAGTAGGAAATGAAGTGAATGTTAATTTGGTACTGCGATGTATGCAGTGTGAGAGTGATGATCATGGACTTTGTTTGATATGGAATATGCATTTTTAATTATTTAGGCAAGCGTAGTCATTGTAACTACTTCCAAAGTATAAATAACACTTTAGATACCATGTGTCCAACCATCTCCAGGATTCCAGTAGAATGTGTCTTCCAGTGGACTTAACTATACAATAGGGAGTTGCGCAAGCATTTAGTTGCTTTTTACGTGTCCTCTGATTTGACCAAGGCTGGCAGAGGAGGGAAGAATTTTGCAAGGAAAACAAAAAGACACACATATACTTTCAATGGGTGGGGTGATGAATGCGATGACCATCTGCCCATAGTCCTGAGGAAAGTATAAATGCCCTGAAATCCTTAAGGGAGGTTAAGACCTCCCACGTTTCATTAATGTTTGGAAAATCCTCACTTAAACTATAAGGATGTTGAACTACCCATTCAAGTGAAGCCCAGCAGTCAGCTACAATTAGAAGTCAGCCCACAAAATTCTCCGCCACCTGTTTCAATTATAATGACTGCCAGACATTTTTCCAAGAAAGGTGGCAGACAATTATGATTTTTGACATGATGAATTCAATGAGGGTGGTTAGGAGGTGGGAATGGCTCTCAGAGAAGCTTTGCTTCTAGCAGTGGAGTGGAAAGATGTGAGGTTTCTGGCAGGATTAAAAGGTCAATAGTTCCCATTCAAAAACTGTTTTGATATAACTTGTGGTATACATAGTAGTTAAGATGTTAAGATATTTTATAAAGATCGATGATATAAATTATAAGGGATGTATATATATATAGTGTGTGTGTGTGTGTGTGTGTGGTGATTGGTCCTGAGCTAACATCTGTGCCAATCATCCTTTATTTTATGTGGGATGCCACCACAGCGTGGCTTGATGAGTGGTGCTGGTCTGCACCCAGGATTTGAACCCCTGACGGCTGAAGCAGAGTGCACAAACTTAACCACTACACCACTGGACCAGCCCCGATAGGATTTTTATTTTTTATAAGCAGTTATGGATGCTTCCATTTTGACAATCATAGTCATTATCTTGTTTGCTTTCACCCAGGATAAATAATTATATCTTAACGGTATTTGTATTTGTCTTACAGTGCCCAGCAACCATTTGGTAAGAGCCTATTTTGTTCCTTGTTAATTTAGTTATAATTTTCTCGTTTATTCCTTCCCACAAAGCTGAATGCTAGATATTATTACAGACGAGAAAACTGTAGGGCTTGTGGGGTCAGACAACTAGAAAGTGGAGGAGCCAAGATTTGAAATCTGAAACATTGGACGCAAAATACATCTACCTAAAAATCTGAAGGCTATTTTTTGGCTTTCCTCACTGTAGATAAGCAAGGGGCCTTTGGACAAGTCCCTTTCTCTGGGCTCATTCTGTACAATAATGAAATTAAACTATTCTATTTTTTTCTACCAAGGGATTCTAATCCTGAACAATGACAAATGTAAGAGCACAAACATCAAAACATGTTATAGGGGTTTATACATATTTTTTTAAAACACGGAGAGACATATAGATATATGGATACAAAGATAGATACAGTTATGGAACTATGCTATATCTATATGCTTTCCTTATATGCTGTAATTAGTAGAGTGCCGTTGTGAAACTTATTTTCTTTAGACTTCAATTTCCTCTTGCGTTAAATGTCTAGTTGACTAGATCAGGGGTTCTAAGGATGGTGCATCAACTTGGCATCAAAGAATCCTCTAAATCTCCATTTAAATGCAGATTTGTGCATAGGGGCATCTTCAAGAATATGACTAAAGCTATTACGGATTTTTCCCAGGAAATATGCATATGCAAATAGATGCAAGGTTTATATATAATGACAGAGTATTGACTCCTGGAGTATGAACTCCAGGGGTTTCTGTTCTGACATTCTGTCACTATAAAATGCTATCTTCATAACAGGTTTATTTGAAAATGACCTTTTAAACATTTTGCATTATATTGATTTTTTTCCCTTACAGTTTAACACGAATTGAAGGAAACACAGTATTCTTAATTTTATTCCTAGAATATATTTTGGGGCTTCTTATGCATTTTGATACATATTGCCAAATTGCTTTTTAAATTTTTTACCAATTTGGGTTACCAGCAGGAGTTATAAGCAATTTATCATCTCCCTTGCCAATCCTAACCATTATGATCATTTTTCATCTTTGCCAATTTTATAGGGACTAATAACATTCTATTTCTTTAAATTTTACTATTATATTACTGCACTCAGTTTACATGTCTCAGTTTTGAACTTACCACAGCTACAACTAAGTTGTAAATTTTTCTAACGTCATGGCAAAACCTGAGAATGAAGAGTATTACCCCTCTGCTAAATTATAGTTTCAGGAAGAAGTACTATTATGGGTGCTTTCTCTCTAGAAAATTGGGTTCTCATGTCTGCATAGTAATTTGTGTGTTTATCTTACCATATACACTAGGTGTCCCCATTAACTCCAAAACTTCCTAAGATTTGTGAAACGGAGAGGCACGGAGGATCCTGGGAAGTAGGATAATTTAGAGAGGGCTTACAGTAATCTGCTGTAAGCATGTGCTTCAACAGCTGCTGGGAAGATAAAGAAATCGCAGATAGACTAGGGTAGAAACTGATTAAGGGTATTGAAGGATTTAAGAAAGTCCTGTGCTGTTTATCCCAGTGCAAAAGGGACTTTCTGCGCAGATTTGGAGAGAACCATGAGCGAACGTGAGATTGCTCTGCCCTAGAACCAAAATGGATGCTAAGGCAATTTTCCAATCATTTCATAACTTCTCAGTGTCCCTCAAGATTAGCTGTTTCATTTGCTTAATAAAAAAAAAAAATCTAATGCAATAGGAAGTTGAGCAATTTTTCCTATACCAGCATTTCTTGGGGTGAAAAAATAAAACTTCTCAGATATTACAAAATATTGAAAATTTATATTACTGTGTTGTAGATTTTAATCTATAAATCATGAAGGGAATGTGCCATTACTTTTCTTTCTGAAAGTCAATTTGCTTCTTCTATGAAAAGAATATTTAAAGAACTGATGGAACAATTTCATTCCTTCTGAATTTTCCTTGAGTTTAACTGATTGTTTTGAGATTTACGCATTGTTTTAGGTCAGTGGTTCTCAAAGTGCACTCCCGGACCAGCAGCGGAAGTAGCAGCACCTGGGAACTGGTTTTTTTTTTTTTGAAAGAGTCACCCTGAGCTAACATCTGTTGCTAATCTTCCTCTTTTCTTTTTTTTTTTTTTTTTTTTGTCTCCCCAAAGCCTCAGTATACGGTTGTATATCCTAATTAGAAATCCTTCTAGTTCTTCTATGTGAGCTGCCCCCCAGCATGGCGACTGACTGACAGTGGTGTGGTTCTGTGACTGGAAAGTGAATGGCCCCTGAAGCAGTGAGCGCCAAACTTTAACTACTAGGCCATCAGGACTGACTCTGGGAATTTTCTAAAAATGCAGATTCTTGGGACTGGCCTGGTGGCACAGTGGTCAAATTTGTGTGCTCTGCTTCAGCAGCCCAGGGTTTGCAGTTTCAGATCCCGGGTGTGGACCTAGCACCATTCTTCAAGCCATGCTGTGGGGGCAGCCCACATAAAATAGAAGAAGATTGGCACAGATGTTAGCTCAGTGACAGTCTTCCTCAAGCAAAAAGAGGAGGATTGGCAACAGATGTTAGCTCTGGGCCAATCTTCCTCACCAAAAAAAAAAAAAAAAAAAAGCACAAATTCTTGGGCCCCACCCCAGATCTACAGAACCGAAAACTCTGGGGATGGAATCCAGCACTCATGTTTTAACAAGCCCTCCAGGTGATGCTGATGCCTGCTGAAGTTTGAGACTATTAATCTGAGAGACGTCCAATTATGTAAGGCATTTAACTTTTATGTACTGAAGTTCAAGTTCAACATGATTTTGAAATTAATGTTTTATTTGCAATATATATCAACTCAGATTTTTCCTAGTGACCTTTCTTGACAAAATAGAGCTTATTTCAAATGACATCTTATCCTTTATTGTAGAATTATCAACATGACCATAACTACATCTTCTCAGTTAACATACTTTTATAAAAATGTTTAATTATTATGTCATAGTGTGTAATTAGCATGCATGTGGCTGAGGTACTTACATTATTTGAACTCCCTTTTTATCTTTACAACAGTCCTGTGATACTAGCACTACTATTATATTTAGGTACGCATATATTCATCAGAAAATATTTTACCATTGTGCCTGTGTTATTCATATACCAAGGAAAAAACTAAGAAATATCAATTTGTTTGCAAATAGATAATAATATAAATAATTCAGAGATCACTTCCACGTATTTCTACTAGATAGGAAAAGGTTAAATATATAAAGCTAATTTTTTCATGTCCTAAGTATTATAACAGGATATTTTCATCATACTGTGTTAGGATTTGAAAATTACTGATCCCTTCAAAATTAGAAAAGATTTATATACTTCACAAAACCTGAATTAATGAAAGTTAATAACTATTATGAGATCACAATTTAGAAGTAAATAAGAAACGTAAATAAATCCATAAGTAATACCTACGTAACACAAGCTTAAATCTTGAAAACTGCCTTCAAAGGAAAAAAGACCTTGACTATAGGATACTTTCTATGTGCGGTTTGTATCACTTTGAAACGGCTCCATCTAGTGGTTGAGTCTTTTAATTACATCTTTTATTAAAACGGTACACTTCATTATAAGGTGATTCTACTGTTTAAATTCATCAAAGAAGCATGTGTTGTATTTTTTAAAATTCACTTTAAAACATAGTTGATTCTCAACTCCATGTAGGAATTTATTGTTTTATAATATAAACATTTTCCCTGTGGAATTATAAACATACATCATAAACATTGTAATCATCATAATCATTCTGATACATGTTGTACCGCAGTTAACTTCTTTGTATGCAACTTACTGAAGTTTACCCCCCCCAAAATGTGCACTGATTCTTATAACTGCAAATACTGAGTTACTTACTGAGTTACATAGTTGTTTTACAAAACATTAAAAACGACTTGCTTTCCTAAAAGCACAAGGGAAGGCTTGGTATCAGCTTTGAAAAACACTTTTTTTCTTCTGTGATCAGGTCTGCTGTGCAGTTTCGTGTTTTTGTTTAGGCTGCTTTATAGTCTCTTGTATATAATTGAGGTATAATTTTCATACATTATATTAGTTTCAGCTGTACAATATAATGATTCTATATTAGTGTATATTGTGAAATGTTCACAATGTCTAGTATATTCTAGATACATGCATATTTTTAAAATATAAAACTCAATTCAATAGATTTTGATAAGCAGATTAAGTAGGTGTTTTTCTTACTATTGTTTATTTCATGGTTTCCCATTTGGTGCTTTAGCTCGTTCATTTACCCTGCAGATATTTATTTTGGATCTCTTATGCTAGGGCTGATTTCGGTTGTAGAGGAATGAATAAGACAAAGTTGCTATACTTGTGTAGCTTACACTGTAATAAGGGCAGAGAAGGAAAAAAAAATCATGTAAGAATACAGATTAATAGGTGCTGGCCCAGTGGTGCAGTGGTTAAGTTTGCACATTCCGCTTCGGCAGCCCAGGGTTCACCAGCCCGGATCCTGGGTGCGGACCTATGCACCACTTGGCAAGCCATGCTGTGGCAGGTGTCCCACATATAAAGCAGAGGAAGATGGGCACGGATGTCAGGTTGGTGCCAGTCTTCCTCAGCAAAAAGAGGAGGATTGGCGGCAGATGTTAGCTCAGGGCTAATCTTGCTCAAAAAAAAAAAAAAATACAGATTAATATAGTAATGACTGCTATGAAGAAATAAAAAGAATAATGCAACAGGGCCTGATCACTTTAGAATCAATAACTAGAAAAGTCTTCTCTGAAGAAGTGACCTTTAAACAGACTATAAGCCAGTTTACACAAGATTTGGGAGAAGAAAATTCCAGACAGGAAAAACAGCAATTGCAAATGTCCTTAGGCATGAATGAGTTTGACTGGGTTCTAGAAACACAGAGAAGGTCAGAGTGGCCAGAGCATAGCTTTGGGGGAAGAATATAAGAGAGAGAGTCAGTGAGGTAGGCAGGGGCTAGCTCATATATGGTCCTGTGGTTAGGAATTTGGATATCGGCTACATTTACTAAGAAACGTTAGTAAAATCAGATTTATACTTTAGAAAGTTCACTGGGATTGTTTTACAGCTTGGAAAGAAGGGCCAAAATTAAACAAGAAGACCAGTCGTAGGAAAGAAATGCCTTTGCCTTGGTTTAGGGCAGTAGTAAGAGTGGTACAGAAACATGAATGGATTTGAAATATATTTCAGAGTTGGAACTGATAGGAGGTGATGGAGTACAATGAAGAAAAGAGTGACCCAAGAATGATTCTAAGTATTTGGCTTGACTACTTGGATGGATGGTGGGGTCATTTATTGAGATGGTAAAAGGAGTTAGGAGTGCAAACGGAGACTTCCTTCATGCATCTGGTTAGCATTTTCTCAAATGCATTCATTATTTGGCATATCTGCTCCTTGTGACTCTCATTCATTTATTTAACAAATATTTAATAAATGAGCATCAGATGCCAGGCGCTATGCTAGATGGTTGATATTTCCAATAAAAATGAAGATGCATTCTCTGCCCTTATAGAAGCTCTAGACTATTCAGAGAAATAAAGATGGTAATCAAATACACATACCATAAAAGTAAAACTGCAACAGTGATTAGTGCAAAACATGAGAGATACATAATATTATCATACATCAAAATATAGTGATTTGACTTACTTATGGAAGCCGTGGGAAGTTTTCCTAAAGAAATGACATTAAACTTGAAAGCAAATCGGTGATTCTGTGAAGGAGAAATAAGAGATTCAAGGGCCTCATGATAGGAAGGAATTTTCCAAATACTTGGAGCTGATGAAAGACAAGAGCCTTAGCCTGGATTCCTTGATAGCAGAGGCTGCAGCAATCAGTGTATAGGCTGCTGCTAATTTACTAGGGAGTGCAATCCTAATAGACCGGTATTAGGTATGAGGGAAAGGGAGAGCGAGGCAGGGAAAGACAGAGAACCAATAGAAGGTGCACTAGTGAATTGGCCACTGTTAAATGCAAATGATTGCACTAATCCATGGGACTATCATGTACAATAGAGAGGGGAGGGGACGTGGGAGAAGAGAGAAGTTTGAAATTTACTCACCAGCTCCCTTCTCTCTTTGGACAAAACTTTGCCCCATAGGTTGTTAATTTCTCTATGCTTCCAACTTAAGCAGGAGTGGGCACCTGGTGGGGTCTCATGGCATCTCATGCCATAGTGGCTAGGGAAAAGCCCCTGGCAAGAGGTGCATCATGAGCACTACTATTAATTTCCACCTGCATTTAGTCAATCACAGTCCATGCCAAGCTGCTCACTCCACCAGTGGCTGGTATGAGACAGACACGGTCTAGAGACTCTGAAGCAGGGCATAAGAGGTATTTGACGCAATCACTATGACAGGAATGGAGAGAGGAAGGGAAGAATGGTAAATGATGGGACTTGGGAGCTTAGCAGGGGTCTGACCATGCAGGACATTGAAGACAAACTGAAGCTTTTTATTATTATCTTAGGAGTAATGGAAAGCCATTTTGGGGAGTTAAAGCAGGGAAACAGCAAGAACAGATCTGCACTTTAAATATCACCCTGCCTGTATAGTAGAGAACAGATTGGAGGGGGAGCCAATGGACAAAGAAAGACCAGTTGGCATGAAAGTGGTCCAGTCAAAATGGTCACAGTGCAGAGCAGTGGGTGGATCCAGGAGATACATAGGCAATGACATCAACAGGATTTAGTGAAGGATTGAGCATGGATGAAGGGAGAAAGCTTGGTATGGAGGATGGTGCCTAGGTTTATGGCTTGAGTACTTGGATGGATACCACTGCTGAAAATCACTGAACTGTACAGTTGGGGGTGGGTGTTGAACAGGGCTGGAAGGGGAAAACTATGCATTCACCTTTGAAACATTAAGTTTGAAATATCTTTCAGACATCAGAGAGGAGATGTCAAGTGGGAAGTCATATATAAAAGCCACAGATGTAAGGAGAATTCTGGGCTAATACTACCTTGAAGTCATCTGTCTGCACATGACAATCAAACCCTTGGATGGATGAGACATGTTAGGGAGACAACAGAGTGGGAAAGAGACGCAAGATTGAGTCTGCAAGAACTCCAAGGTCCAACAAGTTTGGATACCATATTTTCCTCCCGGAGAATTGCAATGCAGCAAATTTATCAACCTATTTCAATGACTGTTTTTTAGATTGCACACATTCAACTGTTTTACACATATTGTATTGACTGTTTACCCCTATTGTATGTTTTGACCACATAGCTTAAAAAGAAGTTTCTAAACATGATCAATAAGTTAGCTTTAAACTCAAACACCTTTCTTTTAGCATTTCTAAGAGAATGTGGAGGAACGAAGGAATAAAACAATATACTAGAGTATAAGGATTATGAGCCTGCGTTTTGGAGTCAGACAGCCCTGGGTTTAATTTCTAGCTCTAGACCACGCTGGTTACACTCATCAAGTTATTTACCCATCTTGTGCCTTAATTCTACAAACAGAGGATTGTTTTAGAGGTTTAGTGTGACAATATATGTACTTAGTACACATAAAACACTTTTTAAAAATCAAACTTTTCAATAGGTTATCTGCTGAGCCAGATTGGGTGTCCCAATTACCAACTAGCCTTATTTGAAAGTATGGCATATTGGACATTTTCTTGAACAGTGACATTTCTACATTGTCTTAAAAATAATCAAATGAATATACATTCATCTTAATTCTGCATTTATCATAAGTGTAGAATTTATTGGCATGTTACATTTTGTAGATGTTGATGATATTAAATGGTCTATTTGTAAATATAGTCATTCAAATCAAAATCACTTCATGCCTCATTTGTAATTTATTAATTTGTTCTACATTTATAGATATTCCGGGATCAGAGGCAATTGAAGATAAAGTTGATATGTAAATTCTTATTCTTCTCATCTGGATAGAAAAGGATACAAACATTTTTAGAGTACATGAAGTCAAACTTTTATTTGGAAAGTTGAATTTCATGTATAATGAAAATATTTTTAAACCATACATATTCGTAAGCATAATACAAACACCACCTACAATACAAACACATTTTAATAAAGTTCTACTATGAATATTCTCTAAGCCAAAAAAAAGTCATCAGGTAAACCAGTTCTACATACCTTTTATCTCTTTTGATGATGTAATCAAACAATTTAAGATACAAAACAAAGTAAACTTTGGCTCAACCCTACTCATTTCACTATGGGAACACTAGGATATATACTACCACAGATTACAAACCCAATCCCTTTATAATCAATTTAAAATTGTTACAAGAATCATATCTTAATGGCATGTAAACATACTTAGGGTTTCAATTGGCAATTATGTTTTAAATGCTTAGAAAAACACACCAACATTTCTCATTATTGTTCTCTCTTTAGCTCATCTCTTCCATGAATATAAAATAGGAAAAAAATATTATTTGAGACTTCCAGCATAATTTCATTGTGCTTTACACTTTTATAAATATGGGTACATCTAAAATATCAGATGCCTTTATACCAATAGAATAAATCCACCAAATTCACATTTTCTTATAAATACACATGCAAAATTAGTGAAAAACACTTTTGTATAGCAAAGACCCTGCTTAACTTTCTTCTGATTAATCACTTCTGATGGCATATGCAAATCCCACTGCTCATTGAACAGTAGACTTATTTTATTTCCTGTAGATTTGTTTTTCTATAAAAATATATTTATGTGCTCACAGGAAAAAAGTTGAATTGGTATGCATGGGGTGACTTTCCAATACATCATTAGATTAAAGGTTTGTTTATGAAGTTAAAAGGCATCTTAGCTTTTATCATTTTCAATTTCTTTTCATTAAAAAAACACCCTGTGACAAAGATAAGGTAACTGAGATCATCATTAGCACTTTATAGCTGAGCCAGTTTGAAGCAAAGGGGTCAAGCAACTTGCCTATTTATGTACAAAATCAGTGCTGGAACCAGGAAGAGAACTTGGGTTTTCCCAACTCTTGGACAGCTCCCTAGGGACTCACCCCCACCAACAATCCTTGAGATGATACACAATCTATGACATTAAAATAATATTGACAGTAGACTAGAGAAAGTCAGTCAGGGACCTATTCCTTCTGTGCTGAAGATTCCCAGTAGAAGCCAAATGGTATCGAGAAAAGGTAATAGAGAGTGATAGCAAAAGGAAGTCATAATGCAACCTCATTTTTCATATCCATAAGTTTTGGCCATTCAGAAAATATAAGCAGGAACAGTCTTATTGCTCAACTAAAGGAGAACTTTAAGATCTAGGCAAAGAAAACATTTCATTATTTGTGTGAACTTCTAACTTAAAGTTGTTAAGTCTTTAAAAAATCTACTTCTAATGCTTTTTTCAGATTACCTCCAACCTACATGATTCTCTTAAAATCTTTTTGGCTAATGGCAAAGAAAAGAACTAGAATAATGGTAGAACTAAACTCATAAGTCCCACCCTGGGCCTCATCAGTAGCTGAGTACCAGAAATTCCTCCCAGATAAGTCAAAACCTGATGATGCCTCCTCCAGAAAAGATGTGCCTTAAAAATCAGATGGGGATAAAGCTCAAGGTGAACTGATGGATGTGTGGATCCTCATACTCACAGAAGGTGAGGACCAAGATGCCTTCCCTCTTTGGAAATTCTTATTTGGGGAGTGTGGTCAAATCCTGAGCCCATGAAGTATTGTTTTAAATAAGACATTCTTTTGCCTCCCATGCATTTTGGAGGACACACAGGTTTAAAACGAGAATTAGATATTCCGAGTGGATTATTGCATGGACCATTATAAACATCCCTAATTTTGGTCCACAAGAAATATAGTGGGCTACATAAATCAAAGTTAAGGAATTAACAATATATGCCCATAGCTACAATTCAAAAAATAAAATCTCTGAGTCAATTTCAGTTAAGCATAATTAAGAATTTCATAGTAAGGTTAAAAAAAAATGCTTCCAGAAAATGAGGAGTTGAACCTTGAATTTTACTGACATGCATGCACAGTCCTTCATACTGTTTCTAAACCATTTGAATGTACAATCTTAGAAGGATTAGTAGCCCACATCAGGAAATAAATTCCCTGAATTTGTACTGACTTTGACAGAAGGAGAACATAGAAAAAGACTCCCCCCTGAAGATGTTTAAAATATGATATAGGCAAACATATGTATAGGAATTTCTACTGTAAACAGTTTTTCTTTTGGGGGGCTGGGGTAGGAAAACACTTGACAACAAAAATTTATTTTGAAAAATATGAAAACATCTCCCTCAATATTTATATGACATTTTATTTTGAGACTGTTGGAAAAAGCAATATAAGAACAAAACCCAAATGCTTTATACAAAATCTTCAGTTTTGAAACCTCATGTTATAGGTTGTAGCTCTGAAATGATGAAAAATTGTATCTTACTATATAACTCTAGCTATACAGACATGCCTGTTAATGCTCTTCTTCTCACTTCAAAATAAAACACATCTATATTTTAAATTGTGTAAATATTAACATAATATGTACAATGCATTCATGAAACATATGCAAGCATACCATTATATAAACATAGAACAAAGGTAAAAGCAGTCAATTTAGAAATGGAGATATTTAAAAGATACAGTTATTAGACTCCAGCATCATGGACACCTCGTGCCTGTTCTTTCATAAGATAGCCTTCTGACCACTGCTTCCGTTGCAGCTGAATTTAGTTCAAGAAAAAAACAAAAACAAAGATGTTGGCAGATGTGATAACTGATAGAGATAACAAATTCCTATTGAAACTGACAAAGTTAGAATTCTCTTTAAACATGACCATCTCTGGGCAAATAGTTAGGAGCTCAATAAATACTAGTTGATTGTTCGCCTAAGACTTCTACTACTAAAAATTTAAATAACTTTAGACTGTATATATTCAATGAACTGTTTTAATATGACATTCATATTCCTCTTTACATTTTAAATAACCAGTTTGCTTACCATCTTTTAAGACAGTTCTCAGAGACTGAATACACATGTGCATACATGAAAAACCCACAAGGTAGCAACATCTATGCAAACACAGTGAATAGTAAAACCAGGCAAATACGGAGGACAGGGAGTGGATACTTTGGATTCAGTTGAGGTGAAACTAAATACAAGATTTGTTTTGTGTTCTGCATTTTGAGCACCTGAACAGAAACAACAACATAGGTCTGTAGTGTAGGTATTTTATTTTTTCAAGGCAGCGCTATTGTTCTCAACATGATAGCAGGATGTTCGAATTCTAGATGAAATCTTCTGCCAATACATTTCTATTCCTATGTGAAAGTTCTAGCCCATTTGAACAGATAAATATGGAAGCTTGGTATGAACCACTGATGTTGTTTACATGCGCTGTGTTTATGCTCGGAGGGGAAATGTTGCTGTAGAACTGCCATTGCTTTCAACAGATCCTTTCTCCTTAGACCCAGTATAAGCGCCAATAAATGATCCATCTTCATTGAATAGGCCATGGTCGCCTTCTCCATACTCAACTAAGCTGTCAGCACTTTCTGTTGCCTGCATATCCCTGTTGAGGGACCGAAGACTTCCCTTGAGAGGTTTTTCATCACTGTCACTAGAAAACAAAAAGAATAGTTCAACAAAACCTAAGATAAGATATTGCCATAAAGCAAACCTCACGCAGCAGGGCTAATCGGTCTCATAATTTTCAGGATATTCACATTATCATTGAAGATGGAGAAATAAACCCACAAATGACACTTCCACAAATAAATGTTTAAAAAGTCATAACCAATTCACGTCATTGTGAGTAACTGGGAAACGATTTTTATTATTCATAACACTTCCGCTTCTCTTCAATATTGGGAGCCTTTGTGGGAAACGCAGAGCTTCAATCTGTCAACATACATATAGGACAGACGCTGTCTCCCTTGCTTTCATGAACTTTCGGAACTCGTCGTCAGCAAGTTTTGATCTTCTGTCTTTACCTTTGATCCTGTACATTCCCTCGAATCCTTGCAAAAATTTCTCTTTTGTTTAGGTTAATCAATCAAATTCTGTTTCTTATAACAAAGGAACTTTCTTTAATATAGTTTAAAACTCAGGTTTGTTAAATGAAAAAAAATAGCCGGCATTTTTAGAACATAAAAACTACAAGTATCCTATATTTTTGGTCTGGGTTTTATTCTTCAACAAAAGCAACTCTGAATTAGTAAAATGTCTATAAAATGATACCTTTTTCTAAATTTCTGATGAAGATTTCTTTTAAGTACTGACTACTGTCACACTGTAAAGTTATATACCAAATTAAATGATTTTTATACAATTTTAAAAATAAGAATTTGGAAAAAATATAATAAGAATGTGATTAGCACTTCATAATTTGTGGTCGTCACCAGTGCTCCTCATCAAATAGGTCCAGCTCTCAGCTGTCTGGAAATATGGTAGGACGGTACTTCTTTGCATGTGACTTGCTTTGGCCAAAGAAAAGTGAGCAAAGGTGACATGGGTCACTTTACAGCCAGTCCTCAATTTGCCATGTTCTATCCCACTGCCGTGGTGACCCTGGATGTTCACCCACCAGCCAATCACTCCTAAGTGACCAAGATGACCAGAGCCATCTGCATTGGACACACAACTTGAGAAAGAAAAAAAGTTTGGGGGCCAGCCCTGTGGCCAAGTGGTTAAGTTTACTTGTTCCACTTTGGCGGCCCAGGGTTCGCCAGTTCGGATCCTGGACATGGACCTACACACTGCTCATCAGGCCATGCTGTAGCAGCATCCCACATAGAAGAAGTAGAATGACTTACAACTAGGATCTATAACTATGTACTGGGGCTTTGCAGCGGGGGGGGGGGAGGGTGGGGGAAGAGGAAGATTGGCAACAGTTGTTAGCTCAGGGCCAATCTTCCTTACCAATAAAGCATAAAAAAAATGAAAAGAAAAATATTTTGGCATTGTTTTTCACAGCAGCATTACCCAGCCTATCCTGACTCATACAATAACTGGCTCCAGAATTGGGATTCTACAGTTACAAAAACAAAACCAACAAACAAAAGCAAGATATAGCATTGGCTTGGGGGCCAGGCAATGAGTAGTTAAGAAACTATTTCCAGAAGCTGGAATGATAAGAATTCATGTTATACAAGGGCACAACATCCAGGAAATTGTCTTCTGGGATAACTTGGAGACTAAATAATGTTCCTGATGAACATGTAGTTTTAGGGAAAGAGGATGGAACACATCTTAACTCTGATGGGATGCCAGGTGAAATCGTTTAGGGGGTGATTCTCTCTGTCTCTTTAAAGAAGCAGCAGAGCATGGAGAAATTAGTTTTTTGACAAGGCACTGTCCTAGTTTTCTTGCCTGTAAAATTGAACTAGTAATACCTGTCTTTCAAACAGTCTTTAAACTGTTTCCAACTGTCTTCAAACAGTTGACATTGGTCCCCTGTGATCCTTGCCTTGTGGAATTTGAGCCACAATTTATAAATTTGTAAAGTTTCAAGTTTTTCTTTCTCTCTCTCTCTTTTCCTCCCTCCTTCCCTTCCTTTCTTCCTTGCTTCTTCCCTCTTTAATGCTCCTTATTCTGGAAAGAACTTAAAGTGATTTATCAAGAAATAGAAAAACATAAAGAGAGTATTTACCAAGCAGGAGAAAGAAAGGTAAGTATAGAGCAAAGTAGAGCCTATGATGAGGCTCAGATGTATATCAGTTAATGCAAGATAGCTAATCAGAGTACTCTTTATCCCTGATTATAGCAATGGATGCAGGCATGGCCCAATCTGGGCCAATCAGGTCTCTTATTTGATATGGATCCTGGTCTCACGCGTGCTAAAGGCCATATAAGCCTGGAAATTGCAATAGCTCTCTTGGCTGCAATATACAGAGGACGTGACAGAAAACAATAGCATCCCAAAGAAGAAGAGCTAAGGAATGGAGAGGGTGGAAAGGGGAAGATGGAGAGAGACAACAGGAGAGTGGGAAGAACAACACACCCTCAAGAGCTAGCCGCCTCATACCAGATTTCTTGCAATTTCTCCCATGTATGGCGACACACTTTTATATCCTCACATATTTGGTCATGCTCTGCTCAGCAGCTAACAGTAACAATCTTTTTCATCCTTTAAAGCCTAGCTTATTTCTTTCAAATGATCCCTTTCCAAAACCCATCCTAGGCAGAAATAGTTGCTCTCTTTTTTGCTCTCTTATTCTATTTAATTAAATACAGCTATTGGAATAGAAAAGTTTTTTCCTCTGCAGACTAGGTTCGTCTTGAGGACAAGGTTTGTAACTCACTCACCTTTGCAGGTACACCCAGTAGGTGCACAGAATATATATTTATGGATGTAAACTGAATACAACCTGGGTTCATAATGGCCATGCT
The DNA here is from genome assembly GCF_041296235.1 of Equus asinus. NCBI lineage: Eukaryota > Metazoa > Chordata > Mammalia > Perissodactyla > Equidae > Equus > Equus asinus. The sequence continues at coordinate 26,741,110 of NC_091810.1, forward strand.
GAAGAGTGACTTCATATATTTTAGCTGCCCCAAATAGATATTCAGTCTAAATAAAAATAGTGTCCTTTGCATAGCACATAGAGCATCAAGAAAGTTTCTTGGCACCACTTCTCCCTAGTTTGCAGTTACAACCCCACGCCTGCACACAGAAATTCAGCTGCTATCACTTAGGTAGGCCCTATTTTTACAAATTGTTCTCTATAGGGGCATTACAATATAGTCCTATAAGCTTCATTTTAATAATAAACACTTCTTTTTGTATTTTTAAGCTTATAACCTGATGAATATGTGTTTTGATACGTTTTAAAATAGAACATTACGTTTACCTGTATTCACCAAAAGTTTCATCTTTTACTGACTGAACTTCTGGATCTGGATGCAAATCTTCCTTTTCTTTCACTAAAAAAAATAGAGGAGAAAGTAATACAAATAAATTTTACAGACATATTAGCAATGCTGTTGAAAGATGAATAATCAATAAGAATAGTATTGCTCAAATTTTTTGATCCTAATAAATCAAGTTGGGGTGTTTTTTCTTGTTTTTTTTTTTTTTTTTTTGCTGAGGCAGATTCATCCTGAGCTGACATCTGTGCCTATCTTCTTATATTTTGTATATGGGTTGCTGCCACAGCATGGATGATGAGTGGTGTCGGTCCATGCCAGGGATCCAAACCTGCAAACCTGGGCCACCAAAGTGGAGCGTGCTGAACTTAAGCACCACGCCATGGGGCCAGCCACCTAAGTCAAGTTTTTTGTGGTTGTATCTACAACTCATCAGTTATCCTTCACTTAAATAAAAAAGAAAAAGGATTTTCTGGGTTCTCCTTATTTGTCATCAGAGTTACAGAATGTTGTAGATTTTCATGTGACAATTTGATATTATATGGGCAATAAATCTTACTGGAAGAGTCAAATTTAGTTATGGCCTCTTAATGAAGAGCAAATTACTAAATATTCATTTTGTTATCCTAAACTTTTTGAAGATGTCATAGGCTCATATCAGATCTCTGCCTCTAAGCTAAAGTGAATAGAAGAGTTGATTATGGTTGTTCTGCTCTTTCTCTTACTCAAAATTGCCTCAATATTCAGAATATTTAGGTCTGTAGTGACATTTTAAATTAGACATTCTAAATAGTGGGATATAGAACAAGGAAGTTCTTGCTTCACTTTAATAGGAAAACAAACAAAGTCCTTCTTCGCAGCACCTTTTACTACTGCTTGCAAGGATCTAGAAGATTCTCTCAGTTGTCCTAAAATGTGAAGTGCTGACTTATTTTTCCTTTAAGAGCACCATTTGAGAAAGCTTCTTTAGAATTTAGAGCCACACTTCACAAATGAGTATTTGTTGGGGATACTCAAAAGGAAATGCTATATCTTTTTAAAGTTTCCAATTAATGACCTAGAACATTCATTAGTCATTGAAAATCGAATTCATAATAATTGAGTCTTCACAGGAAAAAAAAATGAGATCTATCATTGCATAAATTTTCCAAGTCATTTTACAAAATATCATAAATTATGCTCTTGTTTGTTTCTTTGACTGTTCAATATACATAATAGGCTCCCAATAAATATTTGCTGGACGAACCATAAGCCAGTAAAGAACTTCTCACTAATCTGAACATCATCAAACTAATAGCAGTAGGATCTAAATCATTCTCCCTATATAAAAACACCATGACTAGTAAGCAAAAATAATAATAGCAACAACTATATATATATAAAAGATAAAATAAATTTGAAAGTTGAATAAAATTAAAGCCAACCATTATATTAGCTAGGATGGTTTTTATTTATGTTTTGTGTACCATTAATTCAGGAGGCAGTGTATCCAATATATATCATGGTAATAAGAAATGCATTCCCAGCAATGGTTAACTCTAACAAAGTTGACTAGTGGAGCCAATACTATTAGAACGCACTAGTGCAAAAACTCTCTGAGTGATGAATGTATAGAGATATACTATAAATAGGTCCATGGGGCCGGCCCCATGGCCAAGTGGTTAAATTCAGACACTCCACTTCGGCAGCCAGGGTTTCACTGGTTTGGATCCTGGGTGCGGACACCACACCGCTCATCAGGCCATGCTGAGGTGGTGTCCCACATACCACAACCAGAGACACTCACAACTAGAATATGCAGCTATGCACTGGGAGGCTTTGGAGAGAAGAATAAAAAGAAAACAAAAAAGAAGATTGGCAACAGATGGTGGCTCAGGTGCCAATCTTTAAATAGGTCCTTTCTTCTTGAGACATGAAAATATATGAGTGTGACTTCATAATATGTCTTCGCAACATCTCAACATCTCTGATATTTTACAATAGAAAATAGAAGCTTGGAAATATAGCCTCATTAGAGCCTATTTCAAGCACTAGAAACTAGAAAACAAGTTACCATCTGGAGATAATATTCTAGACTACACATAGTCCCTTTGGTCAGTTAATATAGGGATTTCTTTTCCTTTCAGTACACTGTATATCTAATCTGCTAATGTAAATTTGACTTAACTTAAAAAAATAAGTCTCTGAAGAACACCTCCTAGAAAATACTACTTAATAAATTGAAAGTCATAAAAAGAAACACTTTTACCTGAGTACTTTCCACCTTTGTTCCTCTTCACAAAGCAAACAGTTAACAATATTAGCGTGAGAAGAGCAATCGCACACATCAATCCAATAAACCAGCCTTGAGTGGAGATGTCATCGTATAAACCAGCATATTCTGTTGTACAAAGAGAAGTCACACAGTGAATGCTAGAAAGGCTCTGGGATTATGCCCCTTGGGGGAAAATTAAACATCATTTTTAAACATACAAAATAGCATCAATATTAATTTCCTTTGAGCGACCGTAGAGGGAATGTGATTTGAAGGACATTTCCCGGGGAGAATACTGATAAATCCTTCATTCTTGATTTAGAAAGGGTCCTCTCAAGTTGCATTTGGTTCTGAGGATAAAAACCAAAGAGGAAAGTGGAGGCAGACGAAGTTACATACAGCAGCAGCCACAAGCAAGCAAAAGCACAAGCCGCCTTGGTTATATGCAGGTTGTCATGGAGCTTCTGTGTTTTTATTTTGTTGTGGTTTTCTTTTTAGTTTTGTTATTAACATGTGTTAATCAGGAGGAGATATTTTTAGGCAAGTACTCTGGTAAAAACAGTAAGGGATAAATTGGACCTGGGTAGAACATTTTTCATTTTGATGATTTTAAAATACTACGCCAAAACAAATTGAAACTCTTTTTTATAGCTAATGGACTCCATATTTTTATCTTTAATATAGGAAGAATGTAAAATGAAATAATCTACAGAACACAGATCTACTGTCTAATACTGCCCCAAATATAATCTCGTTTCTCACCTCTCCCTCTTGTGTCAATTACATCTTCAAAAATGCTATTGTTATCAACCCAATTCTTAGTCAATAGACGAACTACATGTTCAGCTCCCGGCTCAAATACCTCTACGGGGTGAATCTTTTGAGTAAGATTTACTCCTTCTGATATCTTCCCGATACTTTTACCTAAGAAATGCACACAGTTAAATCAAACGAATTGTTTAATCATTTAAAAGCAGGACGTGAAAGGTGAAAAAATATTGTTATTTGAGATGAATAAAAAAGCCATTTGTAGCATTTTGTTTTCTCAGGTAGTTTTTGAATTATCAGGTGATCAAGAAAATCAACATTTCAAGATTTTCTTTTTGAACATACTGAAATTGAAGAAATGAAATGAACTTAATTCATGTCCTTTTAAGATGATGTACTGGTTGATGAAATGGTACTATAAATCTGCCCAGTCAAGTGAATGGTTCAAAACCAAACACGGACTTCAAAACTCACACAAGGTAATTTTGTGCAATTGGACTTTCACAAATCTAGCAGAAAAAGGAATATGACCATTTTGGCTTATAATTGGAAGTATATGACATTATAATCCTTACTATGTATTACTTCTTTTTGCCTTGATCTTCTCCATAAATATTGATAGAATAGTAGGATAATATGGTCATATATTAAATATTTAAAATTGGTAGAAATTTAAGGTACATAAAGTGCAGGTTTATAGGTACATTTAAATGAAATGCAATGAGATTTTGAAAGCGTTTGAGAAATTAACATTTTTCAAAAAAGAAACATGAATATGTCAATATATTAATTGTAGAATCTCATAGCAGCAGATAAAAATGAGTCAATTAAATATATATTTAATTTCTGATCTTGCAACAAGATATCTAAAATATTTTTGAATTTTATTGATAATTTTGCTAACCAGAAAATATTAACAATTTATACTGAAAATAAAATACATTCCATGTTGAGAATATTGGGGGTTTTGAAACTCTGTTTTAAATGGATATATGTTACATGTTAAAATTTAGTTATAACTTTTCACTTTAGAATAGAAATTGACCAAATAATTACTGATAACAAAAGGGCTTCATTAAAAAATGGTACTATGGGAGAAATCAGGCCACTTATATTAGTTGAGCAAAGCCTTTAAGACTGAGCACCATTGAAACAGAATGCAATTAATTTTGACTTTGAAAAACAGAAGTATTAGTATAACATTAAGTAGAACAAGCTTTTGAAAAACAGAGCAAAGCAAGTGTTTCTTATTCAAACCAGTAATGACACAAAAAAGAATATTTCTGATTATCTCCCTCTTTTTCCCCATCTTAGATTATGGAATGGGAGCCACCTGAAAATTGGAATGACAGCCTGAAAATAATTTTAAAAAAGGTTGTGTAGCAAATCCCATTCTCTGAATAATTGTCAGATGACCTTAAACTGTGCTATCGAGGCAAAGCAAGGAGAAGAAAGATACACAGAAACAGATTCCAATTTGGCCAAAAGTTATCATTTTTAGAGTGTTTAGTGATAACAAGATGTGTCTCCTCAGTGGAAATATATATATTTTTCTTTTTTGCAAAGATTATGCTGAAATCCAGTGGGAAAAGAGATTACAGTTTCTTTCCTGTAAATATGGCAAGATATGCCTACGGAAGAGAAATCAGTGTCAACTAGGAAAGGGGCAGTAGCAGGAATACTGAAAATGCAGATTCCTGAAAAAGAGCACAAACATAGTAGTAAGAAACATTTGCAAATTACTGACACATAAGACAGTGAAGACATTTGCTGTCAGACACTCAAGCACATTAGTTACATCTTTAATTGGCTGAAGAGATGTAGCATCATTTATAAAATCATATCAACAGCATTTTCCATCCTCTAAAAGCAATTTTTGAATTGTTTCATGAACACAATCAAGCCCAAATTTTCCAAATATTTCGACATATATTAGAATGTGTAACTACTACAAAATTGTGTAGGCCATTTTGAGAATATTTTTTTCTCACATGCTGCAAATCTGCAAGAATGGGATTAGCATTTCTCACGCATATTATAGTCATAGTTCTAACGAAACAGAAACCCTCTCCATGCCTTCAAACCCTGTTTTTAAAAATACAGAAGTTGCATATTTAGATTACTACTATTCTGACTTCTTTTCTTTGTAATGAACTCTCAACGCCAGTTTGAACACTTGAGAAATAAGATCCTTTTAGTTACCAGAAAGTTTTCAAACATCATTTTTAAATCTAACTTTTATGAGTAGGTAAATGAGTTCCTCACTTCACTTGGTGTGTAATTCATCCTTGGAAATAATTTGTGGGTCTCTTGGGAGAAATTATGTGAATATATATACTTTTCCCATAAAAGAGAGTTTTGAGTATGTGGGGCATCTGAGGAAAACATAAGCCCTTCGTTATCTAGATGCAGCAAGAATAATAAGAGGGAGAAACAACTAAACTGACAATAAAGATCAGAGCATAACCATTCACACAAACACGTTGATTTCCAGTGATTCGCAAACTTGAACATATTTTAATGTAGATCTTTTATAAATGGCAATTTAATTTTCTTCATTACTATTTTCTCTTTTCCCATTGATTCTACCTTTTTTCTAATCTAAAATTTGGATTTCCTGTGATTCATTTCCCTTTCTTACTCCACCTTCTTATTTCTTTCCTGATGCCCTGTTGATATCACAGAAAGCTTAGCAGAAACAATGATAAAATCATAACTGGAGAAATAATTTGGTAAAGGAAATAGTTCTGAGTTGGAAAAAAAATAGAAAAGTGCAATTGAATTAGGAGGATTTTCCAAATGAAACTACAGATTTACGGGCTGCTTTCAAGGCAGTTATTTGGCATCAACCAGTAGACAGTAAAATAAAATTGATGCATGATTCAATGTATATATGAGTCAAGACACAGAAGTGAAATGTATTAGATTAGTGTTGCAAAACGTCTATGAGGGCAAGAGACATATATTTTTCTGTTTGGAAACATTTCCAAAAGAAAAATATCCCTCTACTAACCTTATGAATAACTTTATGACCTTATGTCCCCCTATTTTGATTAAGTAAAATTATAGTTCCTGACCTTAAATACACCAAGGCTATAGTTTGATGCTGTTACATAGAAATCCATAAATTGAGTCAATGTGAACTTTACAAACAAGATAAATAAATTCTGTATATATGTCAGTGAAAAACAAAAGGTCAGACAGATTGAGATCGCAATCATTTCTAATTTACAATGACAAACGTAGAACATTCTTTTCAGTGTAGTTGTTTAAAAAACTGCATGCAGAAGCCTCTGGTACTTACTCCCTTCTCCTAGTGTGGTACTTTCCTCAGTGATTGGTTTTCCACAGCCCTTTGAGGTGCAAGCCCTCAAGTAGAATTTGTACTTGGTAGCTGCATTGAGGTTTCTGAGATGCCAGCTAGGCTGTGATGGAGTTGTAATGTTGATATCATTTAGTTCTCCAACCTCATAGGTGTCATTTACTAGAGAAATAAACATGAACAATAACACTTCAAATTTCATAGTCTTAATAATTCAAGTTAGGTTGCCTCTTGTTTTCCCTTCTGTGAACGCTTGTGATATGCAAGGCATTATCTTAATTATTCATAGCCGTCAATTCATTTAATTCTATGAGGTAGAAACAATTAGTATGACTATACCATACATTGTAAAACTGAGGTTTGGCAAGAATAAACACCTTGCCTAGATCTAGGCCAGTAATTGGCAGACTGGGATTTATTTGAATACAAACCATAGCCTTTTGACTCCAGAGTCCATGTTCTCAATCACTTGCCATACTAAAGTCAATCATTCCACCTCCATCGTACCTATCAAAATGAGAGACTCTTCTCCATTATCATATTTTCACTGTGTCTTTGACTTAAGCACGTTTAACCTCCTTTGGGGGGAATAATTTGGACAACGATCTATTTGTTTTCTATGGTTTCGAGTTTAATATGTGGCACCAAATAAGTACTCACTATATGTAGCATCAATAAACTAATTAATAAATTAAATATTTTAAATATCTACTGTGTACTAAGCACTATGTAAAGTGCTAAAGGGAAAATGATGAATTTAATAGCTTCTTTCAAAGAATTTGTAATCCAACAAAGACATGAGATTTGTGCAAGAGCACAAAATGCTGTGGGATTACCAATAAGAATAGTCCAAGAGATGAAATGGCACATCTAAGATCATGCAACCACTAGCGGCAGGAAAAGGATTAGAATAAACCCTCCTGACTCTCAGTCCAAGATACCACATACGAAAACAAAATAAAAGTATTTTCTTTGACATAAAAATGCCTTCCTTGTTCTGTATAATGCATTAGATCAAGAAAAACGAAAAACAAACTAAAGATCCAAATATTGGAAAGAAGAAAGTAACATTATCAAACTTTATGAATTATCTGAGAATATTGCTGTAAAATATCACAAAGTCAATTTAAAAACTACCACAAACAATGTAAGAATTCAGGAAAGTATACACAGAGATCTCATATACATAATCAGCAACTATTTAGAACATATAATAGCAATAAAAAAGATAAACTAAAATACTTTGATAACTTGCTATTAATGCAAAACAAAATAAGTATACAATTAAATCATTTAATTTAAAAACAAAATAAGTATACAATTAAATCATTTAATTTAAAAATCCACATATCAAACAGTACAATAATCCCAGAAATTGTTACTATTTCAGCTTTTTCTCTATATATTCCAAGAACTTGTTTCTAAAGTAAATTTAAATCTTAAATACAGATCAACATTAAGGTTGGAATTTAATTCATGTTAAGTTTCTTTATTGTTAGGATAAAGATAAGGCATATCTTTACCAAACAAATTGACATTTAAAAAGTCTTCAATATTTCTTCAGTGCCTTCCACATTTTTGAAAACCAGTTCACAGAATTGTGTAGGCTTAAGAGCTCAAGACCTAGAATAAGATTGATCTGGGTTTGAACCCTTGCTTAACACTTATTTTACTGCATGACTCTAGGTAAGTATATTATATACGCCTCAATTCTCTTATCCATAAAATAGTGACAATACAGACCTTATAGATTTCCTATTTTAATGAAGAAATGCAAGGAGAATACTCATTACTGATCCTGCTACAAACAGTCACTCAAAAATGCTAAAATTAGATCAATATCCTTGATCTGTTGGGATTACAGTGATACGAGCCCACCTCAGAGCAGGCCATCAGAAGCTAAAGACGGCACCTGACCTGGACTGCTGCAAGACTTGAATTGATGGCAGAGTGGCACATCAGGGCTATGATCAAGTTAGTTTTTCCAAGCAGTGTAGACTGGGTTTCTGTAGTCCTAGTGTTTTTTTTTTTTTTTCTTTTTTTTTTAAATTTTTTTTAAAGATTTTATTTTTCTCCTTTTTCTCCCCAAAGCCCCCCGGTACATAGTTGTATATTTCGTTGTGGGTCCTTCTAGTTGTGGCACGTGGGATGCTGCCTCAGCGTGGTCTGATGAGCAGTGCCATGTTCGCGCCCAGGATTCGAACCAACGAAACACTGGGCCGCCTGCAGTGGAGCGCGAGAACTTAACCACTCGGCCACGGGGCCAGCCCCAGTGTTTTGGTTTTTTTAGGAATGTATGTCCTCAAAGTCTAAAATCTTCTATGATCTCAGTCCCCTCATTTCCATTTTGAGATGATGCTTAGATGTGAAGACTATTAGAGTGGGAGGGGCTATGATTAAGAATGACATGATTTCCTCTAAACATGTTCTTTTCAACCCAATGGCAGAGCAGCATCTGGGTTTAGCCTATTTTGAGTAATAGTTGAAAACCAACTCTTTAGTTTTCTCGATATTTCCTGCCTGTCCCAATAGGCTATCAATAAAGGACTCCACAAATATAAGTATATTTAGGGTTGAGACTGGAAACATACATTGGAGACAGAAGAGAGAGTGCAGTGTGGAAGTTACCTGTGCTTTGAATCTGCATTACATCATTTACTAACTCTTTTCTTTGGCATGTTTCTTAATTCTTAAGGCCTCTCATATACAAATATCAAACACATGTTTTCTGGTACTCATTGGCATATTGCTTTTCTTCTGTAACAGGGTTTGGCAAACCTTTCTGAAAAAGCTAGACTGTGAATAATTTAGATTTTGTGGGCCATTCAATCTCTATCACTGCTACTCAACTTTGCCATTATAGTGAGAAAAACTTAAATGGGTGCATATGGCTGTGTTCCAATAAAACTTTCCTCATAAAAACAGGTAGTGGGCTGGGTTTGGCTGCAAGCCAGCTTACAGGCCCCTGTGCTATAAAGAAGTATGCCGGCCTATAAACCATGATCATCAGATGCTCAGCATAACAAACCAAATACTCAACCAAAAAATGAAACAACAATAGGTTAATCCGATTCAAATTTTTACTTACTTATCTGGTACTGTAATAGATAGCCAGTTAAGTTTCCATTCAATTTTTTAGGTAGTCCCCAGGATAAAGTGGCAGTGTCTTTATCAACTTTGATGACCTTGAGAAAAGTTGGCTGTTCAGGTACTAGAAAACACAAGACCAAGAAGAGACACTCATGAATTGGTAAATTTCTAAAAAAAACCCAAAACCATTAGATTATAATTTTTCAGAGAAATTGAGAAGTTAGCTCATATTTGAAGTACATATTAATTAACTACTAATAAGAGAGGAATGTTTAATTTGTTCATTGGACAATTCCTATGTTGACATTATAATACATTGTTATTCTCTCACCTCCTTCTGGTGTTTGAAATGTATAAGGCTCACTTTCTGGACCAGCTCCCTTTGAATTATAGGCTAAGACTGTTAAGTGAAATTCACTAAAGGCATCTAGGGAAGGAACCATTCCATAGCTTCTTTGTCCTGAAAATCTCAGAATGTTTACTTCTTTGGGATGAGTTCTTCCATCCAACAGACTTTTTGTTTTCCACCAATTTATCTGCAATGAAAATAGGAACCCTGTAACTTATCAGCCATGTGGCCACAGTGGCAGATTCTCTTTTGGCTTCTTCTGAAATCAGTTCTTATTTGCAAGAAGATATTAACTCAACAATGAGAAGAAAATCTAAGATAAAAACCTGATATCCTTTCAGATGTCCATGTACTCTCTCCTTTGGAATCGATGACCAGGTAACTTTAACTAATGTGCTGTTTATAACGTCCACCCCATGGATCACTGGAGCCGTATCAGGATCTGTTAAGCACATAAGAATGATTAGCTTTCAATAATCTCCAAATGTGATTATTAGGAGCGTTTTCAAAAGGTGATTTTTCATATTGTTTATTCTGAGGAAAGCACTTTTGTGAAATCAATTCCAAATGGAACCAAGAGAGTTTCTCATTACAGAGGAGTTTCTCAGCCCACACAGGTTTCCAGGGGAAGAGGATAGCCTGTTCCACACTGAGAAAGGTCACTCTCCAAATGGATACAAGTGGGCAATGTAACTGGAAACTTAAAACAATGCCCAGGGAAATACTCAGTGGGCATTTTGCCTTTGGAAGGTGAACTATAACATAACTAAAATTACTTGGGAGTTTGATTCATATTAATAACAACAGCTAACCTTATTTGAGCATGCACTATGTGTCAGGCACCATTCAAAGGGCCTTACCTGGATTGGCGCACATCATCCTTAGAACACTCTATAAAGTAGACACGTTATGCTCAACCTACAGGGGAGCTAAACACATGAAGAGCTGCCAAGACTAATATCTTGGTACACGGTGATGTGTAGTTTCATTTGTGTAGAATTTAGATAGCAGGTGAATAAGGAGTTTTCATTTCACATTTCCAAGCTTCTACTCTTAGATCAAAATATTACTTTGGATACTGGAAGAACAATGAGAATAACTCCTAACGTGTAGTGATATGGAATGCTGTGTCATTCCTTTTTCCAATAACCTATTTGCAGGAGTTATTAAGGTATAAGTATTTAATAGTAAGATCATATCTCATATCACCAGTACCTCAAAACTGTTTGTGTATCTGTGTGTGTGTTTAATTCTATACACAGTCTGGGTCTGTATCTCCTCTGTGTGAGGAAGGCTCCAGACATGTCACTGAGTCGGTGGCACAGCAGCAGGTGGCTGCCAGGAGGGCCTTGACAAGGAAGGGCAAATGTAATTGAAAACCTTATGACAGTTATGCTGCCTAACTGATTGCAATGATGATTCCAGGTCTTTGATTTTCAATATAGAAATAACTTTATTGGGAAACTGAATATAATTAAAACTTTCAAGGTACATCCTAACCACTCTATACTGATCAACTGTCCTGCAGTCAACCCTAAAGTAGGAACCATGTGTTCTGTTTCATTTTATCTCCCACAGCTAGTACAACCTCTTTGCACGCAGTAGTTGCTGCAAAAATGTTCATCGACAGAAATGCAATATACTTGAGAGAAACTGCTGTTGAGTGCTTGGGAGTTTCAGCTGCATCACTTACAGTCTTCTCCAGAATAGAGAACCACTGACTGAGGCTCAGGGCCAGAGCCGAGGTGATTGACGGCTTGGACTTGGACATCATAAGGAGCATAGACAGTAGGCGTCATCACCCGCAAGGTGTGATTTGTGACTGTTTCTTCTTCCCATTCCACTGGGGCTCCCTGTGGCTTCCAGGTCACTCTGTATTCCAGTCCTGGTCCATTCTGCTCCATGGATTTCAAAGGCTAAAACAGAAGGCAGGACTCATCCAGTGTGATCACAAATATGTTGACTTAGAGATGGTGGTAAGCCATCCTAAGTGGCGTGAGAAGTGCTGCTATAGATGGATCATTTCTTGGGAGATCTTAAATCCCCTTTGTGGTCTGGAAAGACTTGTGGACATTTTTGTCATTCTGTAAGTTTATTTTGAAAGTTAGTCCCTCAGCTTCCCACATAGTAAGAAACTCACAATTTAGATGCCTGGAATATGCCCTTGGGGCTAAGTCTAACTTTTCATATATGAAAGAATTGACTAAGAAGTTTCATATGGGTTTAAGCTTTTGTTTACCTTTTTCATCTATATTCCACTTTTTCACTCCCAAAGAAGTGACAGGAATAAAAAAGACATGGCCTCGAATTCCACACTTGTGAATGGGATTTTCCCATGGCTTTTCAGTCAGAATACTTTCTTCCACCTGACTCTACCCATCCTTCTCTATCTTCCTTCCAAGAAGAGAGAGATTGAGTAAATTTTTACTTTTGAAGAATATGCATGCTTATACATCAGAAGATGTAGCCCCTCGCAATAATAATATAATATATAATATAATGCAATATAATAATATAATTCTCCAGCTCCTTGGACAATCTGTTTCTGTTTCTTCAAGATAAAGTACCCCCTGACTCCACTTTATTTTGCTGTATAGGAATATTTAGTGGAGGAATTTCCAGTATAGGAAATTGGTTATTTCTGCTTTGGTTTTTAATTGAGTAATATTTTGATTCAAAAAAAAATTCATGTGATTTAAACGACCTGCTTCATTTCACAGACATGAGAATGTGCATTTAAATGAATAAGTTAAATAAAATACATTAAAAGTGTGATTTTAGTCCTAGATTATAAGATTCACTTATATAAACAGTAATTTTCTCTGCATATGCACGTGATTGAATAATGTCATATGTAGTATTCTTACAGAATTTCCAGGGCTTCTTGACTCAGCCTAATTTGTTAAAATACTTAGAGAGATTGTCTGGAATTAAGTTAAAAGCATAGGGTTCTATCAGCAAAATAATTTCAAGTCTATGCTTATTCCAAGATGAATACTTAAATTAGCTGGGGGAAAAAATCAAAGCAAGACAAGATTTTCTGGTCTCTGTTTCTAGTTTGCATTCAAAGTTTTCCCCCAAGATAATTTTTACTATCATATGGATATAAATTTGCCCAAGCTTTTGGCATTGCCCAGATGAATCAGGCCATAAGCTTTTAATTCCACAGTGCAATCTGGAATTACATTTTCCTTCAGCCCCTCCTGACAATAAATGTGTACAAATAGTATTATTCAATTTGCATATGTTTTGCTCCAAGGAAAACAGTTACATTTGATAAAGCTCTCTGGAAAATTTTGAACAAACTGTGCCACCGTGGGTAACACTTTTAAGAAAAATATTATCTAAATTGCCAGCCTCTTTGGTGCCTAGACTCCTAAATAAACAGCACGAATAGTTTGTAGTATTTGGCTTTCAGACAATGGACAACAAAACCTCAGCCAATTCTCAGATAGACCCCCGACAAAGCTGGAAACCAGAGGAGCAAGAGCAGAGCTGGGGTGGGGGTGAGGTGGGGAGGTGGAAGCGAGGCTGGGGGTGAAGTAGACCACAAGTCTTCCCCTCTCATGAAGCTCATTCGGAAGGAATCTCTAGAAAAGAGGTTCTTCACTTGGGCTCTAGGGATGGCTAGATGGGGTCCACGATGCCCTTCAGAGGATCTGAGAAGCTATGAACTAGTTAGGAAAACCTTCTGTGAATAACTTTCTAGAAAAAATCTATACTTCTGTCATGTTTTCAAAGAGATCTACGAACAAAGCAAGGTTATAATGACTGATCTAGAAACTGGACAGATTGCCGTACTGCTGTCATTCCATTTTAAAGCTGGTAGGTTTTATTATATTTGTAGTAGAAATAATAAAGTTTAGGTCCTTTAAAAGTGAAACAACTGAGCTGTGATCATATAACCAGGTAACTGAAGAAGTTCCTATTTTCCAGACATTAGTAGATTTGGGTTTTTTGTTTTGTTTTGTTTTTTTGATGTCCTTGAGATTAGACAATTGCTATTTTATTGAAGTTCAAATTTAACATAAATATACTCACACTTAAGAACAAAGGGAAATGTTAAGGAAAAATCATCCTGATATAATTATTTAACTGGCCAGGTTGCAGTGGGCTCTTTTTTTCCTGTTTTGAGGGATAGGACATTATCATTTTTTAATACTTAAAACATATGAGTGAGTCATGACCACCCTAATATATGAAAAGTGAATTTTATAAGATAATGCTAACTAAAAAGACTAGTTCTATCACTGAGCTATAATTTAACATTAATAAATACATTAGTGTTAAAAAAATTTGTGTCCTTAATATTCAGTGACAAATTTATAAAGAAAATTCACACACAAAAGAACATGAGCTCAATAAGATAAAGAAAAATTTATTTTTGACTGTAATATGAGGTTCACCCATTCCGTTAGTAAATGCAGATTTATTAATAACCTATCTATAAGGCTCTGTATCTTATTTTCCTCCACAAGATTTTCCATTAAATGACATATTATTTTACTTCTAATGTATTTGCTTATTTCCTGTCCTTCCAACTAAAATATCCATTCCAGGTGAGCAAAGACTTTTTTTTTACTGCCATATATAAACCAAGTTCCTCATAATTCATTAATTTTAATTGAATAGTGTTTAATACTAAAATAAAAACATAAAACAAATAAAAATTAGGGACATCTAGTCTGTTCTTAGTGTTTATTGGTGTTGTTAATCCTTTTGTGAAAAATGAACTTTTTTAAAAAACAAATTGCTTCTCTCTGATCATTATCTTGTAGACAGAAATTATTTTGTAAGTCAGTCTCTGGAGGGGGTTTGGTAATTCATTCATAGCGTCTGTTTGTCAACTTGGGAAATATCTGACATTTAACTCCTTTTTATAGAATAATCCATGCAAAATAATAACCAATGAATAAATGTTCTTAAACTTCACTGTGTGCCTATAGTTTTAGATCTCTGACATTTCAAAATAATGTGAAACACAATGGAACATATTATGAATGCAAAAGTCAATGTAGTTCCAAATCTCTCTACTTCCTTTCTCTAGTCAATTAATCACTAAATTACCTGTCATTTACTCTTCAAAGACAAATTATAAACACTTTCTTGGTGTAATCCCATTTGTACAAGAAGAGAGCATTAGTAATTAGTCTTGTGCATGTATCTTTGAGGGAAAAAAAGAGTGACTTATGAGTAAGATGAACAGTAAGGACTGAAGATTCCTGCCCTCTTTTCATTACTCACTTTGCGCATGGCATCTGGATAAGGTCATTTAACTGAGTCCCAGCTTCTCTGTATGAAATGTAAAGCTGATACCATTGAACTACAATAGCCC
Organism: Equus asinus; assembly: GCF_041296235.1. Classification (NCBI taxonomy): domain Eukaryota; kingdom Metazoa; phylum Chordata; class Mammalia; order Perissodactyla; family Equidae; genus Equus; species Equus asinus. The sequence continues at coordinate 26,756,570 of NC_091810.1, forward strand.
TCGCAGAGGAGTGGTGAGGATTAATGAGCTAATGTTAGCAGAACATGGTGTGCTTCTCTAAGGAACTGACCCGAAAATTACATACTATTATTTTCATCTAACCAGTTATTTCATCTATCATATGAAAACTTCTATGGAACTTAAAAGAGGATAAAACAGATATTCTAAAAGAATAAGATACTAACATAATTTCAGATTATAAATTAAGTAATTATCAAGATAATTTGGTAGCAACCATTTATGGTGACAAATTCAAGGAAAGAATAATATTCTTGAATATATTTAGTTTCTGTGTATTAATAATGTTTTTAAAATTTTAAATTTGCAAAACAATTTCTCTGAAATGGAATAAAGAGTTAGTGTTGATACAAAAACATTTACTAAATACTTTGCAGGTATGGGCCATGTGATTATGTAATCAGTACTAAGACCCAACATATGAAGGAAAAAAAAATCGAACCAAACTTTATATACCCTAAAACTATTCCAAAAATCATACTTGGAATGAGGTTTGGAAATAACTTAGTATATTCCAGCATACATTCAAAAATGTTCTGTATTTATGTAAAATTCAATTAATGCAACTTTGGAAGCCCATTATTAATCAGAATGGTTGAATGATAAACTAGTTTCAAGTGAGTTAATGTACTAGTTAATAAAATATGTCCAAATAGTAGAGGGGTGAAAAATGTTCTCCATTGTTATAAAACAAATTTAGAAATGACAATCAAAAAAATTAAAACCATCTGAGCAGATATAAAATTTTATGCCAAGTTCAAAGAAGAAAGTCTATTTAATCACTTTTAACTGAGATCTACAAAGTGGGAAATAGTGGAGTTTGAAGTCCAAAAATATCCATGATTAAATCCTGTTTTTGTTGATTTCTGGTTGTATGGTTACGGGCAAGACTGCCAATAACTCTGGACCTCAGTTTCGACATCCAAAAGAAGGTGTTAATGATGCTCTCTTGATAGGGCTGTTCTCAGAATCAGAAGTGAGTATACAAAATGCCTAATAGTGCCTAATAAGTGGTGACTATTATTGAAGTCATTTTTTGATAAGCATAATGCTTATTAGAATGTCTACTAAAATTTAGCAAAAGATTTTCAGTATCTTTTGAATGGGAGAGGATTTAGAACATTGGTAATAAAAATATTAGAAAGCTGAAACTTTTGGTAATAGATTTCCATTAAATCAACCTGTATAATCTTCCTTAAATTATTTACCACTGTTAAACTCTATTTCACAACATTCTAATCACAATGATCTTTAAAATATACAAATAAAATATATTTCTAAAATATAATCAAATGTACAAATCTTATCCCTTTATTCTTAAAAAATATTGATCTATCGTTACACTTAGCATGCAGACCTAACAGAAAGAAAAAAAGAACACAAAGTAATACAAAACATATGAAAGAATACACACCTCCCATTTTATAATCATTTCCTTGGGTTGAGAGGCTTGAACTCTTATATTTTGTGGATTCTTGTCTGGAGCTGAAAAATTACAAGCATTAAAATTATTCTTTTCTATTGTATGGTCCATAGGTAAATTATTAAATAGTGCCTTCTCCCTCAAAAACCAGATTTTTAAATAACTTTGATTTATATTTGTCTATTTCTCTCTGACTCAGTTTGTAAAAAGATTTAAGGCTGGTTTTTTTCCAGCTTTATTGAGACATAATTGACACGTAACATGGTGTTTAAGTTTAAGGTGTACAATGTAATGGTTTTATACATGTATATATATCAAACATACATATATATACACACATTTTATATTTATACATATAAGTTGTTAAATAATGACCATAGTAAGGGTAGCTAACACATCCATCACCTCACATAAGGCCGCTTTTAAATATATCTATTTCTTTAAGGAGTAAAATCGTGTTTTTGGAGTGATATGATTACTATCCAATGAAAACAAATGATTTACTTTATATATCTTCATTACATTTATTTATTTTTTTTTTAAAGATTGGCACCTTAGCTAACATCTGCTGCCAACCTTTTCTTCTTCTTCTTCTCCCCAAAGCTCCCCAGTACATAGTTGTATATTCTAGTTGTAGGTCCTTCTGGTTGTGCTCTGTGGGACGGCAGCTCAGCATGGCTTCATGAGCAGTGCCATGTCCACGCCCAGGATCTGAACCAGCGAAACCCTGGGCCATGAAAGCGGAGTGTGTGGACTTAACCACTCAGCCACGGGGCCAGCCGCTACATGTCTTCATTTTAAACCTGCTTTTTAAATTTTTAGACTTGCTTTTTAAAATCCTAAACCCACTTTCTAAATGTATATTTTAATTTTAAACCTGCTTTACCTTTTCTATTAGAATTATTGTTAGAAATGTATGTTGTCAATATTTGCTTCTAAGTGAATAAAATTAAATATCATTTTATCAACAGCCCAGTGTCAGGGTCAATACATAGGAAATAGCAGGTAATGTGCCCATGAAACATATTCAGATGGATCCAGTTTATACGGAAGGGCTAAGTAGGGAGTTTAGTGCCAAGTTCAACTTATATTAAAATCACGCAAGTATCTGATTCAGTTATTACCTCTGCTTGCTTTTTCTCAATGCAAAAAGGAATTATAACCTAGCATATTTATTTCACCCAGGAAAAAAAAAATAATACCAGGCTATGACCATATTGATAACTTATGCCAATTCAGTTACACAAATTTTTGTACTATCATTCTTGAAATTAAAAAAATAAGCATCTTGGGAATTGAGATAGATATTAAATATGTATCTATTTAGATACTGAGATACAAAAAATACACTAAATGCATAAAATTAATGACATTAGATACATTGAAAATTTAATAAGGTGCCTATAATGAGTCAAAAAGTTTTATTTCAGAAAGTTGAAATAAAGAGAAAAGCGAGAAAGTTGACTTTCTCTATACATACTGGATGTCAGTTTAGAACTTACTTTACTATATCTGGTTTTAACAAGATATTTAGCTATCAGAAATTACTCAGAGTAATGTTTGCTCAAATACCTCCCCATGATTTCCTGCTATCAAACATTTATATACTACTTATGAGACTGCTATAGTTTGAATATTTTGTGTGTGGTTGGTTTCAGAACTTTTCAAGCGCTCTATTGGGAGAAATCTAAAATCTTATACCATGCTATCAGTCCATTTTTTTTTTAGATGTTCAAAGTTGGGGCAAATCTAAACTATTGTGTTAGAAACCTGACTTGAGAACCTACATACCTGCTGGAGGTGTCTCATGATGGTCTGATGGCTGGCTTGGTTGGCTTCTCCCCACTTCATTCACGGCTATGACCCTGAACTGGTATCTCACATATGGAGCCAAAGATAACAAGACTGTTGTTTCCTTTCCTTGGACTCTAGTCAATTCCTCCCATCTTCCAGGTTCCTCTTTGTTTCCTTCAAATTCTACAATATACTCTGGCAGTAGGAACATAGAAAAAAAATCAGAACAAACTGAATTGTTATACTAAGATTCATATAAAGTATTAAAAGTTTTAAAGGATGTTTTAAGAAGAACAATCCATCAACTGTGGTGAAAAATGGCTTTAATATTAATTTTGACTCTGCAGTGTAAGAAACATAGTTATCCCAGGTCTTCCCTACCGCTAATATTGCTATTGTGGTCATCTCCAGCCTCCCAGGTCAGCCGAACACTCCTGTTCTGCCTTTCAGACAAATGAAGGTTTTCTGGTGGATCTGGAACATCTAATTAATAACAAAAAATAAAGGTAAGGAGAATGCAGATCATTGCCTTTCTTTCCCAAATTTCTTCACTCAAGCACATTGCCAGCCCCCTTCCTCTCTGGGTCCATGTCTATACTCTCAATTGTCCACACCTCACCAGCCCTTCAGGTTCTATTCAAAGGCAGCTTCTGTCACATCTATTCCCTATTGGACGTATTATCTCCCTCTACTCTAATTACGGTTCTCAAAGGGCCATCCTTGCCCATGGGCATCAGAATTTTTTTAGGATCACTTAATAATGATGAAGATTTCTGGGCCCCACCCCTCCGGCTTACTGAAGGAGCTGGGCCCAGGAATCTGTATTTCTAAACAAGTTCCTTGGGTGATAATTATGCACACTCAAGATTGAGAAACATGACTGATCTGAAGTGAATCAGTATCCTCCAGCTTATATACTTATTTATATGCCTGATTCATTGCCTGTACGTGACTAAACAGATCTTCAAGAATAGGGATCATATTTTACTAATCTTTGCATCACCCACAGTGCCTTGCACATAAATGTTTTATGATTAAACGAGTAAGCACAAACTATATTATCACTTCAATCATGAATATAATTATCATACTAGAGCAATAGAAATTAGGTCCTATCACTGTAGGAAAAAAGATAGAGAAACATGAACTCAGGCTTTTTTTTCCCTGCAACTGCTTTGGATTTTTATTGTAATTTATAACAATGAATTCTCAGTATATTATAGCAACTTTTATATTATCTTGGCATAGAGTTATGAAAAAGAGTAGGGAGTCAGTTTATATTGGAAGAGTAAGATCTGGCACTGATAAATGTTGTGACAGAAACTAGAAAATTGAGTAGGTGATGACAAATTTTAAGAGTGTTAAAGTCCAAGGAAATTTCTAGTACTTTTAAAATAAAAGCATCAGTAAAAAGAAATCTTACCCCTAGTGATTTTTATTTCCAAAATTTGGGTTCAATTCTCACATTTATTTGAGGAAATTTATTTTTCTCAGAGGAGACAATGAAATAACATCTAAAAGTAGCATCTATTGACACTGCTGAGTATTTGCCAATTGCTGGTAATGTTACACGGACAAAAAATATTGCTTTCAATTCAGAAGAGAACATGTTTACTTTTCAAATGTGATCAGTGACTGTCCAAACTTTAGGGCCTTAAATAAGAAATTATTTCATCAACAGGTTTCCGAATCTCTGAGCTCAGAGAACTGATATTTCTCTTCAGCACTTACTAAGAGCCTACTCATATCTGAACTTTTCCTGAAGAAATCAATACGGCATGTTGCATCCGACACCAAAATCTGCTCTTTCTGAGAATCATGTGGAGCTAGAATTGATGGATTACAGTTGAGACTTAAAAGAGTGATACTCTTAAAAGACGTTTATGTCAAGGCTTTTGAAAGTAACTTCTGATTGAAATCAGTCAAGCATATGCTTTTAAAAATTGTCTTCCATGGAAAAGAGTCTTTTAGAATCTACACATGGATCTGTCACTTGTTACTGTCAGTTACTGAGATATGCTTCTTAAAATCAGAGATGGGCCTAAAAAACTAGAATGTAAACTCTAAGAAGTGGTTAAGAAAATGCAGCCTATCTCATCGAATATTTTTTCTAAAAATTTTATTTTCACTCTAAAAATAATTGGTAATTATTTCATATATAAATAATACATATAATAATAGCCATGATTTACGTTAAATTATCAAAATTTAATGGTTCTGGAAGAAGACAGCCTAAGCATATGACTGAAATATTAAATTTTACAGGGCAATTAAGACAGTGTGTACCAAGTAGGGGGAAAGTCCATGAATCCTGACACTTACCCTCCTACACTTGTGGTGCTTGAGATAAATTCAAGATTACCTAAAGCTAAACTATTTTATCTGGTGAATTACTGTTGGAATAATTACTAGAGGATTTAACATTTCTGCTTATAGTCCCTGAAGTAGCTGAAACTCCTATGGCCAAACATCTTGCCTAAAGGTACAATTCTATTGAACCAAGTCCATACCTTCTACCACCTGGGGACTGTTCTTTTTTCTTCTTTATCTTATTTTTGTTTTTTTTGGTAGAACCCAACCTGGTGGCCATTTCCTTTACCTGAGACATATTGGCCATCTGCTTTACTTGAAACATAGTGGCCATTTATTTCACTTGAAATACAGTGGCCATTTGCTTCACTTGAAGAGATCCATCCTGTTTATTCATTTTTCACCAGTCTACATCAAAGCAGACTGAATTGTTTCCTCTCAGTCTGTACCACCTCCCCCTCATTAGCAACCTTCCTGTGGATCCCAGCAACCAGAGTGCTAAAGATACAAATGCCTGTTAATGACAATGATTAATCTAGACATACGATAAAGGAGTTTAGGCAAAACCAAATACTTTTAAGGAATATCAGCAAATTAAAGGAAAAACTAAATGATGCTCACTAAAACAGAATTATAAGACAAAACTGTAAAATTGTCTATATCAGTCAGGGGTCAAGTAGAAAACAAATAGTTCACACATTTTAGGATAGTTCAAAGAGCTTTTAATAAAGACTCTTTCAAAAGATATGGGCAGGAGGGGGTCCACCCGGTGGCGCAGTGGTTAAGGTCACACATTCCACTTCAGTGGCCTGGGGTTCCCTGGATCCCAGCTGTGGACCAACGCACTGCTCATCAAGCCATGTTGTGGCAGGCATTCCACATATAAAGTAGAGGAAGATGGGCATGGCTGTTAGCTCAGGGCCAGTCTTCCTCAGCAAAAAGAGGAGGATTGGTGGCAGATGTTAGCTCAGGGCTAGTCTTCCCCAAAAAGAAAAAAAAAAAAGATATGGGCAGGATATCCAGGGTCAGGGTGAGGGGAACAGTTACTAGAATCCCCTTAGAGAAAACTGGGTGGAGAGCGCCTCCTAGGGAGAATCACTGATTTTGGCAATGGGACACAGCCAGCCTGCAGGGAGGGAGTATGGAGAACAAACACACCCACCCACCCGCCTCTACTGCCAGAGGTCCCCAGGTTTCATTTCAAACCAAATGAAAGCTTGAGGTTAAGGGTTTGTTGATATTGTCCATACAGGTTAGATTTCCAGATCAGAAAGCTGGTGGAGAGTGAATCTGGAAGGGAAACTGGACGAGACATCCAGCAGATGGTCTAAGAGCTTTAAACATGGGTGATTGCACGGGTAATTACATTGATTACACTAGTGAAGTGTGCACATTGTTTTCCAATTAGCATTATCATTAAAAAAAAAAAAATCAAAGGCATTCCTTTGCAGAACCCTTGAAGTCTCTCCCCATCCTTCCTGTAGGCCTGGAAGCTCAGTCTATGCCTTTAGTTTAGAGCATGACCACTGCGCAACCCCCTCTGGACCCCCATTCTGATTCCTCTACACCAACTCATCTCCATTCCTCAGCCCATTTCTTTGCACACAAGAGCTCTGGAAACTCAAGCATGCTTTAGCTTTCTTCCTGCTGATAGCATTGCCTACCTCCCACTCCTTTCAGCAACATTACCCATGTAGGGAAAAGCAATTTAGCATTAATTTCTTTAAAACCAGAAGAGGAGAAAGCATTTGAAAGCGGGGTCACTATTTAAGTGAAAAATTCAAACTAACAATATATGTGCAGGGGCTCAAATAATCATTGGTTTAATTGCCAAAGAACAGTGAAATTTAATCAGTAATGGAGAAGAAATGAACAGAGATTTCTCATTAGTTAGTGCACTTACCAAGGATGGTTACTTGAGTTATATCAGCAACGCTATCTAGAGCAGTTTGAGCTGAACAGGAGTAAATACCTTTGTCCTCTAAGGTGACATTAGATATAGTCAGATTAGCTCCATCAATAATTATCCTACCAGGAAAAAAAGTGAGTGTTATGATGAGGATGAAAAGAACAGAAACATAATCCTTTCGAAAATACATGTTTCCCATAGGAAACAATTCAAGGAAGAGTAAAAACAAAACAAAACAAAAAAAACTTCACATAATGCAAATTTTATTAGAGGATACCAAAGTGGAAAACTGAAGATAAAGCATTACTCAAGCATATGCAAATTTCTACACAGCCATGAAAGGGATCAGTTTTATCTCTTTTTGTTTTAAATTACCATATCCAACCATCTGTGATGCATGGGGCAGTGATGGAACTGTGTTGCCTGGTGTGTCTGAAGAGTGCCCCATACTTCACAAGAGCTGAGATACATCTGCACAAATCTTAAGGTATGAAAGGGAACTGCCCACACAGGATCAATTAGAGTGCTTCTTACAAAGGCAGATTTCTGAATCATACTTCAGTTCTACAGAGCCAGAATATCTGAGATGGAGTCTAAAAATCTCTATTTTTGACAAGCTTCCCTTTTTTCCACAATTCCACCTCCCAAGTAAAACGCATACTAAGATCTATAACAATGAAGCTTTGTGACTTATTTGAACAGTAGATGGCAGACAAGTACTTCTTTTCACAGATCATTTACAACTAGCTTTTTATCATTTGTTCTATTTTTGCTGATTTGTAATTGAGTTTGTACATGAAAATTCTTTTTCAATAATTATACCTTTTACCCTACACCTATGTATTGTTAACACAATTTTCAATAATTATACCTTTTACCCTATACACATGTATTGTTAACACAATTATTCAAGTATTTTTTAAAAACTAAAGGGCCATTACATCCAAGATATATTCACAGCAGTTTGCTATTTAGTTGAAATAAATAGTGTCATTCTTGTAGGGAGGGAGAGAAACTCTTATATAATTGAAGTTTTCAAGTAAAACTCATATAAACTGCTGGAAAGTTTGAATTATAGAAAACTACTTAAAATTGTAGTAAAATCAAACAGGGTCTACAATTTGATTATAGACAAAGTCAACCTCTCATTCCTACACCAATAACTAAACAACTTTCCAATTGATATGACTTAGTATTGCAAGTCAAGAATCTCATAAAAGATGTAAAATATGATGTCAAAAACAAAACGTGGGAGGAAGTAAAAATGTACTGCTTTTAGAATGCACTCAAACTTAAGCAACAATCAACTTAAAATAGACTGCTAGATACATAGGTCATTATATATGAATCTCATAGCAATTACCAACCAAAAGCCTATATAGATACACAAAAAAATAAATAGAAAGGAATACAAACATAACACTAAAAAGACAGTCATCAAATCACAAGGGAAGACAGCAAGAGAAAAAGAAAAGAAAAGAGAAGAACTACAAAAACAGCCAGAAAACAATTAACAAAATGGCAATAAGAACATACCTATCAATAATTACTTTAAATGTAAACGGACTAAATGTCCCAATCAAAAGACATAGGGTGGCTGAATGGATAAAACAAAACAAGACCCATCTATATGCTGCCTACAAGAGACTCATTTCAGATCTAAAGACATACACAGACTGAAAGTGAAGGGATGGAAAAAGATATTCTAGGCAAATGGAAGGGAAAAGAAAGCTGGGGTAGCAAGACTTATAGCACAGACAAATTAGACTTTAAAACAAAGACTGTAACAAGAGACAAAGAAGGGCATTACATAATGATAAAGAGATCAATCCAGCAGAGGATATAATGCTTGCAATATCTATGCACCCAACATAGGAGCCCCTAAATACATAAAGCAAATATTAACAGACATAAAGGAAGAAATGGACAGTGATACAGTAACAGTAGGGGACATTCACACCCGACTTACGTCAATGGATAGATGATCCTGACAGAAAATCAACAAGGAAACATTGCCTTAAATGACATATTAGACCAGATGAACTTAATAGATATATATGTAACATTCCTTCCAAAAACAGCAAAATACACATTATTTTCAAATGTACATGGAACATTCTCCAGGATAGATCACATATTAAGCCACAAAACAAGTCTCAATAAATTTAAGAAGATTGAAATCATATCAAGCATCTTTTCTGACCACAACAGTATGAAACTAAAAACCAATTATAAGAAGAAAACTGGACAAGACACAAACACATGGAAGCTAAATAACATGCTACTAAACAACCAATGGGTCAATGAAGAAATCAAAGAGGAGATAAAAAAATACCTTGAGATAAATGAAAATGGAAACACATTCCAAAATGCATGGGACACATTAAAAGCAATTCTAAGAGAGAAGTTCATAGTGATACAGGCCTAACTGAGGAAACAAGAAAAATCTCAAGTAAATAATGTAAACTTACCCCTAAATGAACTGGAGAAAGAAGAAAAACAAAGAGCAAAGGTAGTAAAAGGAAGGAAATAATAAAGATTGGAGTGGAAATAAGTGAAATATAGACTAAAAAACAATAGAAAAGATCAATGAAACTAAGAGCTGGTCCTTTGAAAAAAATAAACAAAATTAATAAACCTATAGCCAGAATCATCAAGGAAAAAAGAAAGAGGGCTCAACTAAATAAAATCAGAAATGAAAGAGGCAATGTTACAGCAAACACCACAGAAATACAAAGGATCATAAAAGATTATTAAAACAATTATATACCAACAAATTGGACAACCTGGAAGAAATGGATAGATTCCTAGAAACATACACTCTTCCAAGACTGAATCAGGGAGAAATAGAAAGCTAAACAGACCAGGGGCTGGGCCCATGCAGAGTGATTAAGTTCGCACACTCTGGTTCAGCAGCCTGGGGTTCACTGGTTCAGATCCTGGGTGCAAACTTACACACCACTCATCAAGCCATGCTATGGTGGCATCCCACATAGAAGAACTAGAATCACTTACAACTAGGATGTACAACTATGTGCTGGGGCTTTAGGGGGTAAAAAAAAAAAAAAAAAAAAGAGGAAGATTGACAACAGATGTTAGCTCAGGGCCAATCTTTCTCACCAAAAAGTATATCTTAAAAAAAAAAAAAAGAATCAAAGAAAATCCAAACAGATCAATTACTAGTAATGAAACTGAATCAGTCATCAAAAAACTCCCAACAAACAAAAGACCAGGACCAGTCAGCTTCACTGGTGAATTCTATCACACATTCAAAGAATATTTAATACTCATTCTTCTCAAACTCTTCCAAAAAATTGCAGAGGAGTGAAGGCTTCCAAAATCATTTTATGAGGCCAGTATTATCCTTATCAAAACCAGATAAGGATACCACAAAAAAATAAAATTACAGGCCAATATCCCTGATGAACATAAATGCAAAAATCCTCAACAAAATACTAGCAAATCTAATTGAACAATACATTAAAAGAGTCATACACCATGATCAAGTGAGATTTATTCCAGGGATGCAAGGATGGGACAGTATCTGCAAATCAATGAATGTGATACACCATATTAACAAAAAGAAGGAGAAAAATCATATGATCATCTCAATAGATGCAGAAAAAGCATTTGACAAAATTCAACATCCACTTATGATAAAAACTCTCAACAAAGTGGGTATAGAGGAAACAGCTCTCAACATAATAAAGGCCATATATGACGAACCCACAGCTAACATATTCAGTGGTGAAGAGCTAAAAGCATTTCCGCTAAGATCAGGAACAAAAAAAGGATGCCCACTCTTGCCACTTTCATTCAACATGGCATTGGAAGTCCTAACCCCAGCAATCAGACAAGAAAAAGAAATAAAAGGCATCCAAATTGGAAAGGAAGAAGTAAAACTGTCACTATTTGCAGATAACATGAAATTATATACAGAAAACTCTAAAGACTCCACCAAAAGACTATCAGAACTAATAAGTGAATTCAGTAAAGTTGCAGGATACAAAATCAATATACAGAAATCTATTGTGTTTCTATACACTAACAACAAACAATCAGAAAAAGAAATTGAGAAAATAATTTTATTTGCAATGCATTAAAAATAATAAAATACTTAGGAATAAATTTAACAAAATAAAAGACCTGTACTCTGAAAACTATAAGACAGTATGAAAGAAATTGAAGAAGACACAAATAAAAGAAAAGATATACCATGCTCATGGATTGGAAGGATTAATATTGTTAAAATGTCCATACCACCCAAAGCGATCTACAGATTCACGGCAATCTCTATCAAAATACCAAAGGCATTTTTCATAGAACTAGGACAAATAATCCTAAAATTTGTATGAAACCACAAAAGACCCTAAACAGCCAAAGCAATCTTGAGAAAGAGAACAAAGTTGGAGGTATCATGCTCCATGATTTCACACTATACTACAAAGCTACAGTAATAAAAACTGAATGGCTCTGGCACAAAAATATACACATAGATTAATAGAACAGAATAGATAGCCCAGAAATAAACCCAGGCATATATGGTCAATTAATATATGACAAAGGAGACAGGAATATACAATGGAGAAAAGGCAGTCTCTTTAATAAATGGTGTTTGGAAAACTGGACAGCTTCATGAAAAAGAATGAAAGTAGATCACTTTCTTACACCAATTACAAAAATAAACTCAAAATACATTAAAGACTTGAAAGACAGTTTGAAGACAGTAAGAACTGAAACCATAAAACTCCAAGAAGAAAACATAGGCAGTAAGCTCTTTGACATCAGTCTTACCAAAATTTTCTTGGATATTCTCCTCAGGCAAAGGCAACCAAAGCAAAAATAAACATATGGGACTACATCAAACTAAAAAGCTTTTGCACAGCAAAAGAAACCATCAGCAAAACAAAGAGGCTATCTACTGAATAGGAGAATATATTTGCAAATGATCTATCTGATAAGGGGTTAATATCCAAAATATATAGAAAACTCATACAACTCAATACCAAAAAACAAATAATCTGATTAAAAACTGGGCAAAGGACATTAATAGACATTTTTCCCAAGAAGACATACAGGTGGCCAACAGACAAATGAAAAGATGCTCGAGATCACTAACCATCGGGGAAATGCAAATCAAAACCACAATGAGATATCAGCTGACACCTGTCACAATGACTATTGTCAAAAAGACAAGAAATAGCAAGTGTTGACAAGGCTGTGGAGAAAAGGGAACTCTCGTGTACTGTTGGTGGGAATGTAAATTGGTGCAGCCATTAGGGAAAACACTATGGAGCCTCCTCAAAAAATTAAAAATAGAACTACCATAACATGCATACCATCTTGCAATTTCACCTCTGAGTATTTATCTGCAGAAAACGAAAACACTAATTCAAAAAGATATGTGTAACCCTATGTTCATTACAGCATTATTACAATAACCAAGACTGGAAACAACCTGTGTCCACTGATAGATGAATGGATAAAAAAGATTTGGTACATACAACAGAATATTACTCAGCCATAAAAAGAATAAAATCTTGCCATTTGCCACAGAGCCAAGGGCATTATGCTAAGCGAAATAAGTCAGACAGAAAGACAAAAACCATATGATTTCACTTACATGTGGAATATTCAAAACAAAACAAACCAGAAACAAACTTATAGATACAAAGAACAAACTGTTGGTTGCCAGAGGGTAGGGAGGTAGGGGGATGGGAAAAATAGATGAAGAGGATCAAGAGGTACAAACATCCAGTTATAAAATAAGTCAGTTATGAGGATGTGACGTACAGCATAGGGAACACAGTCAATGATATTATAACAACTTTAAATGCTGACTGATAGTTCCTAGACTTGTCTCAGTGATCATTTCACAATATATATAAATGTCAAATCACTATGTTGTACACCTGAAACTAATATAGTATGTCAACTTACTTCAATAAAAAAATATAACAACAAAAAGTAAAAAACAAATCTCACTGTAATTCTAAATATGATAAAGTTTTGACATAAATTAGCTTCTCAGTTCATGTTAGTTATGTGTCCATTTGGTACAATATAAGAATATTGCATATACCGACAATGTTTGAAAATTTTACCTTCTTAGATGAAGAAATGCAATTTAATAACCACTTCATCAGGGTTGTTTGTGCCTTGCACAAAGCTACTCATCCACAAGGGTTCCTGAGAGCTGCAACCTAGCCTACAGTCTTCTTGCCAAGATTTATACTCTGGCATGGTGCTGCTTTAGGCCAGAAAGAAAGGGTAACTTTTTAGTAACTCATTATCCCAGAGGAGGTCTCTTTTTTAATCTTACAAATGTGCCTCAGGTGCCCTCAAATTTATCAAAGTAGAACGACCCACTGATCCTTAAAATTTGGTAGGTATGTTGTCCCTAGGGAGCTTATTAAAAACATTCATGTCTTGGCCTCAGTCCATCTTCCAAATCAGAAACTTTGGAGAGGAAGGGCAAGGGCCATTGTTTTTGAACATGATTCATAGGTAATTCTGGCTCACGTCAATATCTGACAACTATTTGTGTTAGCAAGGAGACACTCTGTTACGCTGCAGTAACAAACAACTCCAAATTCTCAATGCCTAAGACAATAATCATTTATTCCTCTCTTACATTATGTTTCCATCATAGGTCAACTGGATCCTGAAGAAGAATAGAATCTTGAAGAAGCCCTATTATTACATTTGTTAAGCACGGTATAAATTTTAAAAATGGTTTCTACTCTCATAGAAGCTGCTCTCCAGCTTCATCTTCATCTCTATTCCTCCCAGTCCTTTCCTCTGTTTTTACCTGCTTATCTCACCTGAATAACCTGCTATATCACCCTACAACCTCTCACCTCTTTCACCTGCAATATCCAGCTTGCTAGTTCCCAACCCATGTTAACCTCTGCTGCTGTCTTATTCCATTCCATCTGTGTAATAACCACGTATCGCTGAAGGCAATATGACAAAGTCATTCTCTCTTTGGACACCTGCGTTCGCAGCTTAGTTCTACTAATTATGACTTCTGTAATCTTAAACCAAACTTTGAGCCTAATTTGCCTTAACTAAAAAATGGGGATAACAGTATGTTTTTTCTCCCCAGGAGAAGTAAATGAAGTACAACACATAAAATAACTAGTGTATAAAGCGTAGCATAGTATGTGTTAATAGGGTGTTAGTAATGTTAATTAAATTGATTTTATTCCTTGCTGGCTTGTAACTAATCATATTTCTTATGATCCCCAACTCCTGCCTCTGTTGCCTCTCTGCTTGAACTGATTACCTTACTTGCTGATTCGTTAGAGAGGGACTCTTCCATCCTTATAATCTCTACCTATACTAATGCCTTATAATCTCTGCATCCTTATTCCTCTCCCCTACCCGCTGTGCTCTGCCACCTTCATTTGCTGCCCTTTCTGAGGATGAATATAGCCCTTCCTTGATACCAAAGATAGAGCCCTCTCTCTTGTGCTCTTGACACCCTTTTCTCTCACATCCTATTCACAGACACATCCATATACTGAATATCCCTCTCTCACTTGCCACTCCAGTCTCTCCTGCAGGACTGGGTCCTTGGCTGTGCCTACGGTCAAGAACAGTGCCCATTACATTTCTTAAGCACAGGCCAAATTTTGAAAATGGTTTGATATCACATCCATCCTCCTTTTCATTTTTGATAACAATAGTGTGGGGTCTAGAGCAACCTGCAGACAGCCACAGAAAACTGTGTGAGGTTATTCCAGCCTTCTTTATAGGCTTGCTGTGAGAATTAACAAAGGAAAGTGTGTCAGTGGGTATAATGGGCCAGAGAGGCAGTTTCCAGCCTTATCATACCCCTACACATGACAGGGGACAGGGGGTAAAAGAAGAAGGAATTTCACCTCTCATTATTCTCTATTTCCTTTTGATCAGAAATTTAACCTCTTTCTAGGTAAAAGCTTCTGGTCCCCAGGCTAGTAATAAGGAGAAGGTGTCCCAGCAGAAGGTGAGAAATGGGAAGTTAATAAGGGTTCTCTAAAATTCAGCAGATACCTGTAATTTCTTATCCCTGCTCTATTTCCGCGCCTGCTCCTGGCTCCAGTCAAGATCAGCCAGTAACAGTCCCTCCTTGCCTTCCCGACTCTGGAGATCTCTTCTGAGCTAAGGCTCCTGTTCCTCACCCCCACCCCTTGTTTAGGAACAGCATCTGTGTCACTTGCTTAGTTCTCTTAGATAGCCCTGGGCTTATTTGAGTGTCAGCCCCAGCATAGCAGAAACTATAAAACAGAGTGCCACAAAGAATCTGGTTGGAGTTTCTGGGGTCAGAGACTAAATATGCAGGTCACATTACCAACAAGGTCTGAGTCTCTGCTTCCTTTCTTGACTGTAGCCCAGGTGTCATATGGAAGACCTCAAATAACTAGACAGTAGTGAGAAAAGAGGGAGAATTTGGGGAGCTCTGAGCAGTTAACAAATCAACTGAGAACTAACACAGGGCTTCATATCTCTATTGCGATGTGCAGCCTTTTAGGTATCAATAATTAATCTCCTCTTGTTTCAATGACAACTGGTTGCAATATATACACTTTCCACAAACCTTTACATATACATGAGGGGTGAGATGAAATAAATTAAGTACCAAGGCTGAGACCAATGTCTTTGCCTAGAGGTGGCACACACACACACAAATACCAATAGAAGCCAAGAAGGTAACAGAAATGAGACAATCCCACCAGATAAATTAAGTAGCACAAATCACAATAGCTAAATTAGACTGAGTTCTTAGTATTTTCTAAGAGCTTGGCATGTTAAGCCACAATAACCCTATGACAAAGTGCCTTTAAAAAGTTTTTTTTAACTGAACTATGTTATAAAATGTAAAACTAAGGCACAGAGA
Organism: Equus asinus; assembly: GCF_041296235.1. Lineage (NCBI taxonomy): Eukaryota > Metazoa > Chordata > Mammalia > Perissodactyla > Equidae > Equus > Equus asinus. The sequence goes on from NC_091810.1 coordinate 26,772,905, forward strand.
AGTTAAGCATCTTGTCTAAGGTCTTAGACCCAAAAGATCACAGAGTTGGGATTCAAACCCAGACCAATGGCCTCCAGAGCCCACGACACTGCTGCTGTCTTACCAAGGAACGCAGGTCCTATCTACAAATCTTTGGTTGTACTTTTTACAGAGTGATAAACAACAAAACATAACTGCAGGTGAGATTTGGCTCTAGGATGGTCAATTTTTAATCCTACTTAGTAAAACTTCAAAAGGAAGGAGAGCTGACCTCTGCATGCTTTCAAAAGACAGTGTAGGCATTCAGTAAACACTAATTTTTTTCTCTTACTTGATGTACTTAATGTCTAGTGCTATTCAGCATCTACTCACACTTTCTTCTTTATTTTTTCTATATTCTCTCTATAGTGGCTGGAAGGCTCAAAAACGTGCTTGCCAATACTTTCTAATGGGAAGGATTCCATTAGATTTAGGTTCTGCCAGATTCATGTGAGATGGGAGAGAGACGGGAAATGGGCACTGTCTCCTCTGGGGCCATATGAGCAGACAGTGACTTTGGCAGACATAAGAGCTCTCAGTGGCTGGACTCCCTAGCAGCAATAATGGGGCGAGATGGCAGTGAAGACAGCAGCAATTTCCAGACATATGGATTGCAGCTGTAGTGCCATGTGACGAAGAACCCAAAAGTTTAGCAAGCAGTTTCCTTTAGGCCTATCTTCTCATCTTTCCAATAGTTTTGTGAGCACCCAAGCCCATGCAACAAATATGCCTCAATTACTTGGAGTGGTTTCTGTTTCATGCACTAACAGGATGGTACACATTATGTGAAAAGTCAGTAGCAAAAACACGAAGACAAAAATGTGAGAGAAACATGAAACAAGGACATTGTATGAGCTTTTAAATATTGTCTTGAAAACTAAAATTTATTAATCGGTTTTTGTATTTTAATTCAGTGTGAATATTTTTGCAACTAGTTTTTTCAAATGCAAGGTTTAATCCCAAGCAAATATTACGACTTATAATAGTTTACCTACCTGCCATCCTCTGTACCATTAATTTCAAAGGCTTCTCCATCCTTACTCCAGGACAACTTCAAACTGTGTTTCAAATATGAGTCACATGTGCTTTCACAATGTAATTCAAGTGTATGTGATCTGGGGACACGAGGATTCTTCGGAGAAATTCTAAGTTTTGTAGCATCTGTTTGTACCAAACAAACATACTAGTCAGAACTACAGAGCACAGCTTACTTTGTTATCAAGTGTCTGGAATTTAATAACCAAAATGGTCAATATAATAGTCAAATCCTCATGCAATGTTTGTCACACTGTAATTGCCTAACATCATATATCATTACTATTTTCTTTCCATTCAGGTCTGGGTATCAGACAAAACTTGAGTGGAAGTATTAATTAATAAAAATTTCCCTTACTACTTCCTGGAAATAGGGAGTGAGGAAAATGTGAGCAAGGAAATGTCTCTAGATGTTGAAAATAATATAAATTCTCCTTTTAGTGCTTCTGGACATGTGATCCAAGCACCAAAAAGAAAATCAATTAATTTTCTGTTAAAGTGTTTATTACTAATTCAAACCTGAGGTTAAATAGTGAAGCCCATGCATAGATTAACTAACAACATGAAGGTGGGGAATTGGAACTTCAGCTCCATGAAGGTCGGAGCTGCACCTCTTGTGTTACATTCAAGTAGCCCCAGAGCACAGAAGAGAGCCTGTATACAGTGGGCACTCAATACATACTTGCTGAATGAGTTATGGTGAGTGATATTTTGAAAATAAATTAGTAGTATGAACAATACGAAGCTCAAACATTGGTACTACGGGTATCTTGAAAAATGTTTGTTTCATGATGACTGTTTCAAAATGTAATCCTTATTCTTAAAGGACATATTAAAGGCAGGATACTTTATCCCAGTGTGGCACTTGGTAACCCTCTCAGAGGCCAAATCTCATGAGCTGACCTCCAGGTCCACAATCATGTTCTAATACTCGCTAACTACATTACGGAAACTGAAGAAACTTTACAAGAAACTGATTAAAAACTTAAAGTGTTAGTAAAATTGATTATTTAGTATTCTAGGCATGAAACCTGAAGACATTATTAAATTGAATTAATTTTGAGTGAATCATTAAACATCCTACTCCTAATTCTAAATTTAAGACAGAAAGCCATTTACTAATAATAGATACCATTTAATAAGCACTAATTCTATTTACTAAGACTCTTCTAAGAAGCTCACATTCATTGTAACCTTTTATAACAATTCTATGAATATTAATATCTACTTTCCAGAAAAGATTAAGGTTAAAATGAAATTAAATAATGATACTAAAGTTTCCTTCCTGGTAAGGGGCTGAGCTGGGAGTTGAACTCAAGTATGGCAGAGACCCAAGCTCATGCTTTCAATCATTATGCTATATTGCCCCTTATTCAACTCCATTCTTGACATTCCTCTTTTATATGCAAAAGTTATGTCCTTAATCCTTCATTAATATGATTCCTATATATCCCTTATATATAAAATGGACATTAGAATAGACCAAAAGTTTATGAACTTGTCCGTCTCTCTGGCTGCTAGTAGTTTTGAGGTCCACTTTGGGCCAAGCACTGTGTTGAGCAGCAGTAATATGAAGGTTCATTTGGATTCCAGGCTTCACTCTCATTGCCTTTAACCTGGCTCAGTTGCTTAACTTTGATATAGGTTGGCTTTATAAAGTATACAAAGAATCATCTTCATTGACGTCATATGGGTATTTTGAAAATTGTACATGACACTTGAAAATGCAGAGAGACATCAGACGTAAGTAGACACTGTACGAGAATACTTATGTGCTTAAAAAATATAGTCCATGGGCTTGGCATGTTGGATAACTTTAGGATATAGAAAGAAACAAATACTGTGAAAGAAAAAAGAATATAAGACAGCAGAGAAGGAAGGAAGGAATGAAAGAAGGAAGAAAGGGTATGTGTGTGCGGGGAGAGACAGAAAGAAATGTTAAGAAACCAGTGAAAACAGACGATTAAACGAATATGTGCTCTGTCATCTAAGTACTAGGCCGTGACATTGACATGTCACAATAAACGCAAATGCTCCCTACAATCACCACAGGACCTCTCCATTCTTTGTGTTTTCCTGAAAAGTATTCTCTGAACAATTTTAAAATCAGAATATTAGTGAAACCCAAGAGACTATTAATGGCTTCTCAGGATTTTATTCTGAAGAAAGAAGAAATACAACAGTGACGATGATTCAAAAAGAGGACAAAAACCCTCTTCACCCTGTCATGCCCCAGTCTTTATGAGACTGAGCTTTTATGAGTTTATTTGTGAAATTTTTACCTCGAAGAGTTGATTACTGGTGACATTACACTGAGTTGGTTATTGTAATAAAATACAGATACAGAAATACACCAAAATGGACCATCTTTAAATACTGCTGGTCATTCATCTCCAACAACACCTAGCTCCCTCTTAAAATTCTATAAAGCCGTGTGCACATCATTGGCATATCCTATAATCCTGTGATGACCTTTTGTTGAAACACAATCTAGGCGTTTTGAAATTGACTAAAGAAATTTAACAGGTGCTCGAACTTCAACTGTATTGTTTCATTTGGGAAAATGAAGACAAACTGAACCCACGTGAGAATTCATGCAAAGCAAAAGCAAAAAATTACTTCTAATATCCAAATTGGCTGTGACTGCAGTTTTTCCTTTAGCATTTTCTACCCAACAAGAGTATGAGCCAGCATCTTCTTCTGTGGTTTTGTTGATCTGTAATGTGCCATTCTCATAGATGTGGTACCGTCTGCCTTCAAGGGGTTTCGCTTCTTCTACCTTCTGCCTACGGACATAGAAAGCACAAGTCAATGTGGGATGTGACAGAATTGTATACTCTTTTTGAAACTGGTCACTGATGTTATTCAAGCTTATCCCCTAAGAGCTTAGTAGACCTTGGGCCGGCCCTGTGGCTGAGTAGTTAAGTTCACACTCTCTGCTTCGGTGGCCCAGGGTTTCGCCAGTTCAGATTCTGGGCACGGACATAGCACTGCTCATCAAGCCATGCTGAGGTGGTGTCCCACATAGCAGAACTAGAAGGACCTACAACTAGAATATACAACTATGTACTGGGGGGCTTTGGGGAGAAGAAGAAGAAGAAAGAAGAAAGATTGGCACAGATGTTAGCTCAGGACCAATCTTTCCAAAAAGAAAAAAAGAAGAGCTTAGCAGACCTTAGGAAATGTTCCACTGGGGTTTACATTTTTCCCAAAATGAGTGATAGGTGTACATTTTACCTGCCCAAGTAGACTGTGGCTGGAGGAAATCTGGGTCCAAGCTCTATGCTTCTGCTGTATTTTTAATAGCTATCAGTACTGTTTTGTAACTGTTCTCAGAGCTTAATAAATATTTTCTGGCTTATTGATGGTGAACTCTTTAGTTAATGTTTGCTTCAGGGTACTAAATGGGAAAGCCAGTAATTGCAAGAGATAATGAACCTCCTGCTGTCCTGGGAGAACATTGGTCATTTGGAAATATCAGAGGCCAGGAAGTCCTCCCTGTGCTGTGGACATGGATTACACTTACCCTTATCAACCCAGAGTCATTTTCTCCTACATTCATCCATTTTCCAAGCGTCAGCTGCCACAGCTTGATTTACCCTGCACGTTACGCAATAAGAGACTGCCCGAGCTAAAAAACCCAAAGGCCAAACTCTGGCTGCTGTCCAAACAGGACTTCACAGGGTCACATCTAGGGCCAGGCAAGTGAAGCATTTGCCTCAGAGGCAAAATTTAAGGGTGTGCCGAAAAGATTCTCAGTAATCAAGATAAATAACATTTTAATGGCGTATTTTTAAAAATCAAAATTAATGCAAAAATACCCACAATGAAAAAAACACCCAAATTTTAAACAAAGACAGAATCTGACTCTGCCTTTGCATGACCCTGCCTCGCTCACCTCACTCTAATGACAAAATTAAGAAGAATTTAACCAAGCTTTTCTAGTGAAGTAACAAATATGGTAGATCCATATGACAATGTGTTTGAACTGATTATACCAATCAATATATTGAAATTAAATGCAAAATACATCTTGGAAAAGTTTTAAGCATACGTATTTGAAACGAAATGTGGACTTTGATAACTATGTAGATTATATCCAAAACAATAACAAGAAAGTGGTATATGATCTTAGAGTAATACGTGACCATAATGAAAAACTAAATCTATCTGAAAAATTGTCTTGGTCATCACTTCAAGTCTTTGCTTTCCTTTGGGAGCAGAAACAGCTCTCCATATTTCCCCATGTGAGAGAATCCTACAAATTTAGTCAATGGGTCCAGGAGAGGTCGGTGATGAAGTTTTCTACCTTATTTCTCAGAGGCATTGGGTCCATGTAACAACATGGATGCAATGCAGCCTGTCAAATGATGGATGAAGAAACAGGCGAAATTTACAACTGACATTCTCTTAAGAAAACCGTGTACCAGCTTACCAGGACACTATTGCCTCCGGTGAAGAAAAGAACTCACAATATAAGAAAGCACTGTACCCAACCACCGTAGCATAGTTTTCTTCATCTTCAGTTTGTATCAATGGACGAACATCTATGTGAAAATGGCATAAATACAGTTTTAAACTTTCATGTAAGAAATAATACGAGCAAATTAAGTTTTTCCATATCCTAGCCATATTAATGTTATAAGAATCAAAACAGCTGAATATTATAGTACATATGCTTGAATTAGAAAAGTATTCAAATTTAATATATTTTTGAAAGTACAATTTTAGTATGAAGTCTAATGCCCAAATGTAAGTTGGAACGTACTTTGATTTTTGCCCATGTTTTATGTGTGGAGAATTTAATCTACTTGTGAGTATGACCTTGAATAGTTTCCTTTAGAAAATAGCAAGTAACCATCTGCTCCCAGGTATGCTTACCTACAACATCGATATTGGCATTGGCAAGGATAGTTCCATGGGCATTCGAGGCTTCACACTGGTACACAGCAGTGTGATTTGGTTGTAGGTTGGTAAAACTGATTTCCCTGGAGGAGACGACATCACCAGCAAATGGATTTTCTGCAAGAGATTAAAGAATGTCAGTTTGATAAAAAATAGGACATAAAATATTTATACACCATTTATTAAACATGTCACACAGTATTTATATTTTAAGACCAGTTTAGGATGAATAATAGTTCATTGAAGCCAATTCTTTAGAATTTCTTAACATCCACCATGGCTTTTTCTTTCCAGACTCTTCTGCAGTTTCAATTTTCCCGCAAATTAATATTTATTGTCAAAATATTTGTTGATCTCTAGCTTATTGCTTCTCCATACCCATACCCATAAGTAAGATTCCAGATTTTCTGTTTAGCATTTAGGTCCCATTATGAACTGAACATCTCCTACTCTTGTAAATTTAGGTCCTGGTACCACCCAACATAAATCACAATGTCAACACAGTCTGATCCCCTAACCCATCAACACTGGCTGCTGTTTTCCCCCTTGGCACTTTTGTTCCTCTCTTTCACTTCTCTGCCCTTCTGCAATTTTCAGACATACAATTCATTTCAATTGTCTTGTTTTGCTATTTAACCACTTCAGGTACATAATTCATATATTTCATTTTTCCAGTAAAACTAAACCCTTCTTGAGAGCAGGGGCCAGGTTTCCTACTTTTTGGCAATAAATCCTTCCCCACTCCTGATCCAGGTATAATTCTGGAAATATCTTTTGGAAATGAGAAGACTTAACACTTCTGGTGCATTTATTAAGAGCAAAAGAAGTCTGTTGAATGTGGCACACGCGTCATCTCATTAGTTCTGCTCAGAACCTGCAAGATCAGCACTAATATGGCCATTGTGGAGGTGAGGGATTTCAGAGGAGGTAAATGACATGGCCCATAGCATTGGCCACATTTCTGACCCCAAATCTCATGCCCTTGCTGACACTACAACCAAGCAGTGGAAAGGAAAACATATTCACCAGGAATGTTGAGTGAGGGGCAAAAATGTTAAAATTTTTAGTTTAAATGACATTACAAGATTACAAATAAACCTAATTTCTTTTTTTTATTGTGCCTCCATTATATAAAATAGTGACCATAATAAATTTGGGGTTATAGAAAACATTGAATACTACATATTAAAATAGAAGAGTTTTCTCATACATCTTTCCCTCTGGGAGTCAGAAATGAATACATTTTTATACTTGACTATGAGCTCCACGGGAGCTGGACTTTCTCTGTGTGTTGTGCACTGGGTCCCCAGTGCCTGAAAAGCAGCTATCATAAAGGAGGCAGTCAGTAAATATTTCCTAGAGTGACTGAAAAACATTTATGTGGGAAGGTATTTTATTCCTGGAAGATCCCTGTGGTAGGCAGAGTAATAGTCCTTAAAAGATGTCCATGTTCTAACCTCTACAACTTGTGAATATTTTATCTTACATGGTAAAAGGGACTATACAGACATGATTAAGGTTAAGGACCCTGAGATAAGGAGATTACCCTGGATTATCCAAGTGGGCCCAATGTAATTACAAGGCTCCTTAATGTCACAGAACCTTTCCTGGCTGTGGCCAGCCAAAGGGAGATGTGGTTATGGAAGAGTGATCAGAAAGAAGAGAGATGCAATGTTGCTGGGTTTGAAGATGGAAGAAGGGAGCCATGAGGCAAGGAATGCAGGTAACCCTCTAGGAGCTGGAAAAGACAAGAAAAGCGATTCTTTCCTAGTGCCTCCAGAAAAGAACACAGCACTGCTGACACTTTCATTTTAGCCCAGTGAGACTTGTGTTAGACTTCTAACTTATACGATTGTAAAATAATAAACGCATACTGTTTAAGCCAGTAACTCTGTGGGAATTTGTTATAGCAACAATAGAAAACTAATATAGTCATGGGTCACTTAATGATGGGGATACGTTCTGAGAAATGCATGGCTAGGCAATTTCATCATTGTGTGAACACCATCGAGTGTACTCACACAAACCTAGATGGTACAGCTTACTATATACCTAAGTTATATGGTACTAATCTTATGGGACCACCATCATACATGTGCTCCATCATTGACTAAAATGTCGTTATGCAGCACATGACTATACAATACTGTAGGACAATTTATTGCTTATCTGTTGAGAATTAGCAAGATAAATAGCTCTTCCAAGTTCCTCAAGCTAGCTGAACTCTTAAAGAATGCTGCAATGGACTGAGTCTCTGATCTGATTCTGTACTCATATACTCTGCATTGAGTTCCAAAAATTTCAGAGTTAGCCTCCTCATCCCCTTTAGTTCTTCTTATATCATCTGTCTCATGGTAAACTCTAAATTAACAGCACATTACAAAAGGAAGAAGTGAAATTATGGCCTCAAGTTTGAGATGAAATACAATTAAACATTGCTCAAAGCTGCCTCTGGGGTAGGAAGGAAAATTGCAAAGTATTGCTGCACTTACAGGAGCTCCCAGGATTCAGGAAAGCCAAGTTCTTTATCAATATCAAACAAAACACACTAGTCCTTACATAAGTTTTCTTTGGTCAGCTCAATGAGCAATAATGCAATATAGCGGGAGAAACTTCAGCTCTCGACTTAATCATTTCTGGGTTCCATTTCTAGCTTTAGATTTACTTGGATTGTGTCCTTAAACAAGGAATGTAACCTTGCAGTTGCCACATCTGCAAACTGTAGAATAAAAAATTCTCTTTCATAGGGCTTGTTAGAATGCTCAGAAATATTGGATGCAAAACATTTGAAAAAGGTTAGGCCTGTCATCAATAATGGTAATCATTTTGATTTTGAAATATTACGTATGAAGGATATGTAATTGCTAGAACTACAAGCTCAAAGAGATTCCAAATCCTTTAGTCAGCCCACTGTTATCGAACATCCCCATCTATAAGTGGTTAAGAACTGTTTGCAGGGAAGCAAGGGACAGCTATGGTCAAGAGCTGTGGAAACTGCACTGAGCTTGGTTCCCAAAGATGTGGCTTTGCTTGTAGGTCTGCCATTATTCAACTGTGCTATCTTGCATAAGTTTATTTTCAGCCTTTACCTCCTCATCCATCCACAAACCTGTTGGCTCTACTTTGGGAATAAATCCAGAACGTAACCGTTACTACTGCCAACCCAGCACTAGACCCCGGTGTCTTTCAGGCAGCTCCTAACCAGAACAGTCATACAGTTGATTCTCCATTCAGAGGCCAGAAAAATCCTTTGTTAATAAGTTGTTTATGTCACTCTTCTGCTCAAAATCCTCCAAAAGCTGCCTATCTTATTCACAATAAAATCCCAAGTCCTTACTCAGGCTTTCACCTTTACAGATCATGTGGCCCCTGCACCTCCTGACTGATCCTATCTCCTAGCACGATTAGCAGACATTTGGTCCTGTCCAAAACATCCATGAGCATATTAAGGCCACTCCAAATGCTTTTGGACAGGACCAAATTAAAGGACCTTTTGGCATGGACCAAATGTCTAAGGTAAATTACCACAGAGTCTTCCTAGGATTATTTTAAAATAAAATAGCAACTCTAGGTTCTGAACTTCTGTTACACTCACCCCTTAACCAGCTATTTTTCACTTTACCACACTGCAGCACACATTTATGTACTTATTTGTCTATTGACTGTCTCTCTCCACTACAAAGTCAGATTCATGAGAGGAGGTGCTGCTCATTTTATTCATTGGTATCTCCCAAGCAATAAGGCCAGTGCCTGGCACAAAGAAGGCATTCAATAAATATTACTGAATGAAGGAATCAACCTGTTAAATATGAATAATTGTATCTCATTTAAAAAGGTTCATTTGGAGATTCAAAGCAATATGTGAATACCCCTCAAAAATAGTCAAATGTCATTCAAATATGCAATTTTATGATTTTATGTTCCAGACAATCTACATTCCTTATTCTAACATCTTTAACATTCTTCAAACAAAAACAGTTTTCATTTCCTGCTGATTTACCTGAAGCCTCATTTTTCATTTCTTTTTCTGTTCTCCAAAGAGATGAAAAAGTCTCAAATATTTGAGGATATTAATAATGAGGGCTAAGGTTTCCTGAGTGCTTGCTATGTGAAAACAATAATAGTAAACAATACTTTAAGAGTGTCCCTCTGCTGAGCATTCTCTGTGTGGTGTTTCCTTTAATACATGAAAGAACCCAGGAGTTGGTACTATTTTCTTCCCCATTTTACTGATAAAGAAAGAGGTTTTAAGAGTCATTAATATGCCCAACCATACAGCTAGTAAATGGTAGAGCCTGGATGCAAACATTACCAGTCTGGCCCCAGAGCTTATAAACTACCCCAATATTCTACAGATAAGCCACTATCCTTGGTGGATAAATGTATTTATCTCAACCAACTACCATTAGCTCTATTTTATAGTTAAAAAAAACTAAAGCTAGGGGAGATTCTGCAAACAGCTCAAGATCCTACAGATAGGAAAGCGCACAGCCTCCATGGGACCCCAGCTCTATGGACCACCGGGACACCTACATGTGTGGGTCTAGGGCAACATGTGTGGGTCTAGTGGAAGCAAAATACATATGTCTCAACACTGCAAATGTTCTAAATCAAGCTAATCGACTGATGAATAAAATTTGTCCTATCCTCCTACTTTAACAAAGACATCCGAAATGACCAGAGCTCTACGTTCAAATTGAGGGTTTTTTTTTTTTCTTTTTGCAGAAGATTAGCCCTGAGCTAACATCTGTGCCCATCTTCCTCTATTTTATATGTGGGACACTGCCACGGCCCAAACTCCAGGCCGCCGAAGCAGAGCACAGGAACTTAGCCACTACACCACCAGGCCAGCCCAAATTGGGGATTTTTGAACTTCTTGGAGTTCTAGGCTGCTACATGGTAGAGTTGTGAGCATGGGCCTTCGGCCATGGTCCATCCCCACCTTTCCAGGCCCAGCCCATCTGGGGAGGGCTCAGAGCTGACTGAACAGGGGTATTTTCTGGTCTTGGGTACTAGAGCTTGGTCGAGAGCATGCAGGGAGGCAGAGTAAGGGGCACAGGTTAAGGCTTGGCATGCCTGTTTGGATTTGTGCATTTCTCAAATCATGGAGATCGGCATGATGGGAGGATGGCCAGAGCAGGCCCCTGAACACAGCCGAGCCCAGGGCAGAGGTCTCTGTTGCCTGAGTCTAAGGGAAGTCCTGACTTCTGACCCATGCTCTCAACTACTAGGGCGCTGTAGTTATTTCTTCTCAGGGAGAGGGACAGCAATTCCTCTTCGTCCTTGGATGCATCCTCTTTCCCATGAGTTGCCTTATTTTTTTAAACTTCTTTTTATGTATAATTAATGTAACAGCCAAACGAGTACAAATATTATTTATGGCTTTTCCATAAATTAAATTGCTTAGAAAGACATAATTTCGGATTTTATGGTCAGGTCTGTCTTGCTAATCTAGTCACTTCTCAACTGTTTTACACCTATCCAGGGTGTCTGACCATTAAGCTTCCCAGCAAACCATTGTCTTCAGCATTGCATCACAATTGTATTTTCACTCACTCTCAATTGGGGAGCCATTGACTCTCCACTTGATTGTGGGTTCAGGTTCTCCTTCAGCCTCACATAACAAGATACCACTGCTCCCCGTGCTATACACGCCACTCTGAGGCTTCTTTGTCCAGTGAGGGGGCTCTGGAAATAAAGCGAAGAGCTCATCAGCAATTTTATGTGTCTCAGAACATCCCAAAATGTTAAGGCTTGTATTTCTTCTATGCACCGGCAGATGGCAGCCACAACAAAGTGTTTCACAGAAGCTCTTTTTGGTAAATGTTCTGTAAAGGTAAGCTGGGTGTCTTGTGTGTGTGTGTGTGTGTGTGTGTGTATGTTCTAATTTGGACTCTTAGCCTGTATAACAAAATCAGGATACTAAAAATAGTTATCTACAATCACTGTTTTCCTATACAAGTATCTATCTCATTAGCAGAAAATGAAGGAGGAATATGCAGATTTAAGTTTATTTAGTGCTGGCTACAGCTTATTTTCAAGCAGCAGCAAGGCACCTAAAAATGCTGATACTTAAAAATATATTTTGAGAATTTTTAAATGATATTAAAATGTTCAGCACTTATTTTAAATATTTCTTAATTAATGACTTGATAGCATTTATATATCCATATCTATATCTATCTTTTTATCTAGCTAAAGAATTTGGGAAATGTTATTTCCCAGAGATTTTTTTTTGTAGTGAGAGAGGGAGGGAAGTCTAAAAGCAATTAGGTTATTGCCCTCAAAACAATGGAGGAAAAGATATATTTAAAATAATTGCATTTTCTATGCCCTAATGCTCTAATATTATAATTCTAAGTGGTGTTTCAGTACAGAATGAGACATTTTTCTTTAGTGCAAACATTACTGTCACATTTTGTCACCCTAAGTATATTACTATGTCAGAAGCGAATAAAAGATTTAGATTAAAGTGTGGATGGTTTGGATAATTTGATTTCAGAGAAAATTGCACAATACCTGCAGGTAGTAATTCCTGTCAAATGTTGCTGGGTTATTTCCCTGAAGACATTTTTGGATTTCCATTTTTAGTCAGAAAGGAAAGTCTTTTAAGATACATATATGTGTAAAATAAAAAATTTAATTTAAACCATTTTCTTAAAGAAAAGGGATAATGTGAAAAGAAAATGCCTATAAATTCACCAAGGAAAACAAAAATACACAAATGACCCCAGCAAGTTCAAGTCCTAGCAGAGAAGGGCCTTTGTAATTATTTCATAGGGTATGGACTTAATTGTTAAAAACCAAGTTAAATATTTGTATTCATAATCTACAGTCTGTAAATATTTAGTTTGAATGCAATAGCTCAAATTGCAAACTGCATATCACTCTCTGAGGCAAAGGGTTTTGTTTTGTGTGTGGGGTGTGTGTGTACATTTTGATATTATCGTTACATTTTTTGGCTTTTCATATAACCAAATAAAATTAAACATTTAAGTTAGAGAAAAAGTTCCACAAACATGAAAATTATCGTATTTACAATAGAAAACTAAGACTATTGCTGTGGAAGCATGTAAAAATAAGGGAGATCATGGGATGTAATGTACAGCACAGTGGCTATAGTTAATAATACTGTATTGTATATTGTACAAACCTGCTAAGAGAGTAGATCTTAAAAGTTTTCATCACGAGAAAAAAAACTGGAACTATGTGTGGTGATGGATGTTAACTAGATGGATGGTGGTGATCATTTTGCAATATACATAAATATCAAATCATTATGTTGTACAATTGAAATTAATATGTTACATGTCAATTATATTTCAATAAAAAATAATAAAATAAAGGAGATCATGTAATGATGACATTTCTCTAAATCTTCATGCATAATAAAATCAAGATTTCTAATTCTCTAAATCTTCATGCATAATAAAATCATGATTTCTATTTCTATTCTCATCTTACAAATTTCATTAGTCCCTTGGTGTCTGTATTAGATCTATCACTGTTAAGTTATCACCTTATTCAACCCTTTCACCTTGCAAATGGAGGGCTGAGGTTTGGAAACATTCTCTAACTTGTCCAGAGTCACCAGGAAAAGAAGCCCCATTTCCTGTTTTTGCCACTGACTGGATCTGCCAATCTATAGGGTGAGCAGCACTGAGGCTTCAAAGTAAATATGGTGTTATTTCTAATTCATTACTATTTTGTTAATGTGGGCCACAAACAGGATCCGAGGACAAATCGCTTTACCAACTTCCACCTTGTACTTCCAAATCCAAGCTCCTTCAATATCTATTAAGTGACTCAAAAGGTTTTGTGTATTCACTAGGAATCATCACTAAATTTACCTTAACCCTTTTTCGTAAGCTTTCTTTATAAACATTTGGACATTTGTTTTTATGCTTCTCATCCCTTTTCTCCTAGAGAAGTAAGCTGGTTCTGAGCAAAGGCAGACTTTGACATGCAACTTGAGAGAGACTTCAAGCCTGTTTTACTCAGAAATATCTTATTCTTGGGTCTACCATGATGCTGCCCTTACTTCTAGCCCACTATGGGGTCTGTAGTGAGAGCTCCTAGATTAGTGATCTCTAAAGAGCCAGGGCAGAATCTTAGTCTTCCTCTGCTTGGCACGATGAGAACAGACACATGTGGAGTAATTTTGAGTGGAATTAAAATGATTGGTCCCCAAAGACTCCAGTGAAAAATGCGTAGGGAGGAACGAAGTGACCTTGGATGGGAGGGAATCACCGACTTCTAGTCGTTCAGCATCTCATAATTTCATGTCTTAATTGAACATATCTGGCTAGTGGTTAACTTTGTCCACAGAAGAATGCATAGTGAGCCTGAAGTCATGGACTATGGAACAGGAAATTTTTGGTGGTTGAAGTTAGAGTAGAGGCTTCCAGGGACAGAGAACAAACAGATGCTTTCCAACGCTATTCCTGAAGGTTAAGATCTAGCTGAAAGGTTGGAAAAAAAGCTCAAGAGAGAGGAAGGAATGGTTCAAATGAAAAATTCTGAGAGAAAACACCATCACTGAATCCAATTCTTTCATCTATTATCCTAAGATATATGGTAACAGATGAAAACTACTTACGTTGAAAGTTTACTCATTTGGTCATAATTGTAAACTTAAAAATAAGATGATAAATTTCTCACGCTGCTGAAAACTGAGATGCAAATATCTGAACATTTAGAATATATTAAAACAAGCTAAGTAGACATGTTTATCACTAGAAGGAAAACAAAATAAAAGAGGAAATTTAGCGCCTATAAAACATGCAACACAGAGGTTATTTTCTTAGTAAGAGATTCCTATTAAATATCTATATGCTAATAAATCAAAAATGGTTAGGTTCACCAAGCTTAGACATAATTGTAACTTCTTAGAAATAGATTTGTTATTTGAAAATGAGGTTTTCTTAAGTATATTACATCTCAGTTCATGACATCCTTTTAAAATGCAAAACAATTATGGGTATATAACTATGTATAAATACTTTCCTATTCCACTTACTAAAATTCAAAAGGCTTAAAGTATTAAAAAAATTTCACACATGAACACTGTTGGTGGGAGTTTATTTTTAATCAGTTGAAATGTGATTGTGGTCATATTTGATTTCTGGATTTACAATATTTTATATGCCATTTTATAAATCTCTTTATACTTAATGTGTAATATTTATATCATGGACACTTAGAAAGGATAGTTGTGCTTAGTCAAGACATCCTGGCTATTTTCGCTTATACATATTATAGGATTTGAAGATGTAGCTTGTTTTCATATTTAGGATGTTGTTTGCTTAAATCACAGAATTTGATTTTGTTGAGTAATAAAGAATAAATATCACATAAAGAGAGAATACAATAGAATAGATGCTTTTACTTAAGCACAACAGTGTTTTCAGAACAGACTAGATTTTCAAAGTTCACAGTAACACTGCTCTTTTCCCGTATGACTAATCCTTGTTATTTAATTTGAGTTTCTAAGAAAGAAACAAAAAAAGGGAAAGAAGGTGCAAGAAGGCAGAAGACAACTGAATAAAAGTGAACTCATCCATCCACATGATTAATGAAGGCTATATTTACTGCTTTCACACTTAAAAAAAAAGACTTTTTGAGCTCAATGTGCTTTTCACTTGTCTGTGTGAAGAGAAACTCCTAAAATATACAATTGAGGGCACATTTAGTAGTTTCTCATTAAGGGGAAAGGATTAAATGTTCCTCATAAAAACATTATTTACATCTCAATAGTGCTAATAGCTGTTTTATGAATAGTGAGGGCAATTTCTTCAGGAAATCTATATTCCTTTGGAGTCCTATAGTCAACATTTTAAATTGCATAATTAATTTTACATCCTTGATTTTTTACTTTTGCAATCCTTGCAATTCTTTTGAAGGCTTCAGTCTTATAGTCAAGAAGACTGTGGCCAGATTGTTAAAATATTCAGCTCCCGTAGCAATGCTCCAGCCATCTGGAAGGATTTCTGATAGTCAGCAACTTGAGGTAGGGGCAGCTAACAATTAGACATGTCTGGTTCGTGGGTTTGTGTCTGTGCTGGGGTGGGGGCAGGGGGGTCAAAAAAACATCCCTGTTGCACAGCATAGCCAAATTACATAGAAGCACAAAATGATAACTAAAAATAAAGATAAAATAAATCTCTCAAACTCCTCTTCTCTGAATTTCTTTGTAAATAATTTCATGTCAGAGGAATATATCACTGTTGGCAGACGTTGATATTTATGCATAATATTGGACTTTCTTCTATGTAAGTTTTGCCTTTGTTAAACCAAGGAAAATGATATTTTCATCTTTGGTTTTCTATTCGTCCTAACTTAACTAATCATGCACATTGTGGGAAAGGTCTTGGACACAGCATGACTAAAACAATTATCTTAACATTTACCTGTAAGTGGAATTTGTGTCAGAGTCTTCATTTTTTCTCCATTGATTAAAATAGTGGGCCCTACTTAGGAGCTCCTCGTGTGAATTGAAGCTTTAAGAGGTGAACTCTATTGGAATATGAATGGGAGCTCTACAGCACCAGTTCACTGCATGGAGCCAGGAAAGAGACAATTCCTTTCAATAGTTAAGTCTACATAGCACTAAATAAGCACAAATGCAGTAATCATTCCATTAATTTGATCAATACAGTCAACCAAACCAGACATAGGAGACCTCAGTGTGATCACACCCAGAGAAAATGGTCTGCATCAATCAAATTCACAGAATGACTAGGTAACCTTTACTTCTGCCAAGCAGGCCCAGCCCCAATATCTACATTTTGCGGCTCCCATTTTTTTCAAATGATGACATCATTGTCTACTTATTTCTATAAATACAACAAACAATAGCCAAACCTCTATTGATCAAAAGGCTTGGGTTTACAGAGAGATGACTTGAAGATAATGTCTTTTGCATCTTTTGATAGAGAATTAATATTTATATCCTACAGTCTGTTCTTTCCCCATAAGTAACATATTGAACGTCATCTGAACCTAAGATATGGACAAAAAAAAACGTGTCTAGGAAAGCGTTAAGACAACAATTTGTCTGACTCCTTCATTTCATTGCTGAAGAAACTGACGTACAGAAAAGTGAAGTATATTGATCAGGGACACAGCAAGTTAATGACAGAACTGGGAAACAAAGTCCAAGCTTTCTTCCAGGCCCATCGTAATACTTTCTTCCATCATAATGCCTGCTTCTTTTATGATTTAATATTATACAGTGTCATACATATGTTACAATAAAAATTATCTCACAATACGATGATATAGGAGACTAGGTTGAATGACTATTCGAACAAGTCATTGAAGTCATCCTTAACACGATCATTTCTCCTCCTTTGTCCGTTCCATGTGGTTTTGTAAGGTAAATGAGAAACCTGATTAGTTGAATTGTAATATAACCCAGTCAGTGCCCATTCTTCAATTAAAAGTTGAAAGGGCTTACTTGTTTTAATACATATGCTTTAGAGGCAAAGATCCACTATACGTATGTATTCACTTTTTTTTTAAGTAGAAGAAAAGTAAAGCAACATGGGGAATGTACCTTCTACTGTAATATGAAAATCATGAGTCGCTGAACCCAAGAAATTGTTGGCTGTGCAGCGATAAATTCCTTTGTCCTGGTAGGAGACATTCTCTATCTTCAAAGTCTTGCCATAATTTTCTTTTGTTTCTCTTCCCTTTGGTAAATCACCACCCAATTTGTTCCAATCAACCTGTGGAGTTGGTCTGCAAGACAATAAATAAATGATAAACATTTTTTAAGTTACAAAATAAAACGTAAAGAAACCCACAGGACACATCCCTTATCATGTTGCTTTTACGTACGCACTCGGACTTCCTCTGAATAGCGTCAGCCTTCCCAGTGCACAGACCTGCACAGCACCATCAGTGGCGAACATCAGGATCAAGTCCCTTTCATTGCAAGCTCCTTTAATAGTCTGCTTCCTCGGAAATCTTCTATTTCCTCTATTAAGAGGGCTAACTACAAGTAAGTGCTGAATAGCTGTGGCTAGATGAAGGGTGGATAATTGGACCCATAGAAACATAGAAGATATTTTTCAAGTGGGAAATCTCCCTGTGGGTGGTTCGAAGTGGCCAGAAATAACAGCCCTCTTCCCCATATGAGTTTGAAAAATACGATAAAGTCAGACACAACAGTCAGCAGAGGGAAGCTGTGAGATCCCCTTTTAATCCCAGTGAAGCTGATATTGCAGAATGGAGTCAAATATGTTGGCTGGACCTAGAAACAGAGTATTTTAGGGCAAGGGGGCTCTGCAGCACAGACATTGCTGCCCAGGCGGCTTCTCATTCTATTGAGAAACAGAAGAAAAAGGAATGCACCGTATCTCCCTTGCTTAGAAAGATGCGATCACCCAATCAGAACAAACAAATGAAAAAAGCAAAAACAAAACAAAAGCCAAACCGATAACCTGTCATACACCAAGAGGATAACTTTCTCCGCCTTAGTAGGGACAAAAACGAGTGAGGAATCAAGCCAGCTGGGTTTAAGAAAAATCCTGTCCCATGAAAGCAGACAAGTGGAGAAGTAGTGCTTTCTATGATTTAAATCTTGTGATTTAAAGATTATGTGGAAGGCAGTGAGGACTGATTTTAATTGATGAATGATGTTTTTTTCTCCTCTCTAGTTGGGTCATATGATTGAGTGGAAGAAACTTAATTTCGCTATTTTTATTGATGCCGCTTTTTCTTTCTCATCATATTTCTTATTATTAATAGTTGTAAGTTATTGAGTATGTTCCAAAACTGGGCATTATTATCATTTTACCAGTGAGAATTCTGAAGCTCCAAGAAGTTAGTTAATTTGCTTAAGATCACTGGGGTAATAAATGATATACTAAGAATTAAATTTGTCTCTAAACTTGTTCTTTTTGTCAATGTGTTCTATTATATTTGTACCTTTTCCATCCTATTTTTCCTTCTTAACTGTGTATTCTTGGAATATATGCTTGTAGCCAAATTAATTAGTTATGAGTTAATAATTGAACAATTACCTCATATTGTTTGAGTCAATTATCTCAAATTGTTTGTATTGATAGGTAGTGGTTAAAAAAAGTCAGTTATTATGCAAAAAAAATGTTGGAGGTAAAGATGAAGGTCCATTAATTTACACACATCCACTCTCTTCCCCTGCTCTCAAGGCCCAAGTGCGTGCCTGCCTCAGAATCCGGAACCACTACCTTATATTTTACCAGGCTTAGAGCACACGGCACACTTCGGTAGGAAATAGTAATGATGCTCAGACATGCAGTTATGAGAGGGTATTAGCTATTAGCTTCCTGAGGGCACCACCTAACAGAATGCATAACCCAAGTCTCCTAACCGCTTGCCTTTCATTCCATCTGTCAAAACGGCAATTTGCCAAATTACAGGCTGCTCTGGACCTTACTTGCTCCCAAACAGGAGTTTTTCATGAGTCTATGCTTTAATAGTGCAAGCAACTCATTTTTGCAAGATTTATTTTTGTCAGTCCTCAAAAACTAGTCTAATCCCCTACTACCTATCCTTTAGAAGAAGAGAATACAATGATTATCTATAAGCATCAGGTGAACATGAGACATAATTTATTTAAAGACATAGCTGTACCATTGCAAGAATGTCTAGCTATAGTCTTGCCACATTTTTTTCCTCTTTTTTCTTAATTCAAGGAACATTTACTAAGCATTTGAGCAATGAAACCTTGAGGGAAAATATACCATTTAATCCATTTTTATACACAAATATACACTATCTCATAATCTCAAACTTCTGTTCAGGTCCTGTCCAGCCAACTTTTATGCCTATACTTCCCTTGCCTACAATGTAGTATCTTGCAATAGAATGATACCTAGCTTAAAATCATGAATTTACAAAACAGAGAGAAAGCAGTCAGCAGAGGGAAGGCACCATATCCTCTTTCATCTTAACGAAGCTTTCACAAAGTGTGAACTGGTTCACAAACACTCTTTCCACTGAGGAACTAACTGTCTGCACTTCTTCCAGAGAACGAACACCTTTCTCTTCTGAACAAGATTCACAATATCGTTTCAACGATTCACAACTTCTACCTCAGTTACAGAAGCCATAGAATCTAAACTCCTCGACAGTAGTTTCGCTGTGCAAGTTTCCTGTTTTAATTAATAGTATCAACATTTTCATTATTACTAAGCATTTACTGAAATATCTACTATACGCCAGTTCTTCAGATTCAGAGAAATTGCCATACTTTGTCCCTCCCCTGTAACTGAACAGCACAGTTCCTTCGGTTGAAACATGCTGAGGTAAGTTAAATTAGAGGTCGCCTAAGGTTCTGGAGACAGACAGGATGGATTCCCAGCTCCACTTCACACTAAGCTTGGAGAAGTGAATTCAAACCCCTGGCTTCATTTACCTAATTTGCAGATGAGACTAGTAATAGCCATGAAATGTGGTGAGGACAAAATGAGCTAATGTACAGAAAGTGCAAAACATAGTATCTGACACATAATAAAGAGTGCAATGTCTCAGTTATAATTATTTTTGTTACTGCAGAATGTTTATGGTTTAAGAATTTGTTAGAAAATTTTTTTAAAGTATTCTAAAAATTTGGCAATGTATCACCTTCATCTGAAAGAGGACCAGATCAGATAGGATTGCCCAACACAAACCCAGTAGGAGTAAGAAGAAACCATCTCAGGTGAAAACCCTTCTGACAATGCACCAGGAATCTTCATGTCCCAAGGACAACAGATAGTTATCTCCACTGTCTTTTTATATACTGCTTCATGACATGGCATCTTCTAAAAAGCACATGAGAGCATTTCTACTATTTTGAAGACAAGCCAGGCAGCTGCCAGCCAACTCAAGAGAGAAATTATGGCATGTATGGGGAACAAGAAAAGAGAATTACTGAAATGCTCGCCATGCCCAAAGAGTCAACCAAGAACACTGATGAATCCTGAAAGAATCTAATTTGTACCACTGTAAACACATATGAAGAAGAACAATAGAGCAGGTGGTTACCATCATGATTCAAACCAACCCTGCGGCTTTCATCTTCTCACATAATTCAGAGACCGGACTTCCCAAACAGAGGCCATGTCACAGCACATCTAATTTATGTGAATACACTTTGGCGGATATGCACCCTGAATATTTTTGCTGGTGAAAGAGAAATTTTGCTTGAAGGAGAAATTTACAAAGCTTAGGGGTTGTAAATCCATTAAAATCTGCTCCTTTTCTTCATAATTCGGTTTAAAACTACTCATTAGGAATATATACTGAACTACTAATGAACACAATTTTTCAAATTTCAGATGCAAGTCCTCCAACCAGACTCCTAGCCATATGGAGTTTGGTTAGTGGCTTAGAATTTGCAAACCCTTCAAACTGATCAGCCTGATCACTGTAATCAGGCTTACAAACTGATTATGCAAACTCAGGTACTGGGAATGTGCGAGGTATTTTCCCATGGTATTCCCAACAGTAGGAATCCACATTTGATGGTAAGCAAGGAGGGATGGGGGTAGGAAAAAGGCCAACTTGTATGACCAAGTATTAAATAAAATGGTTCTTGTTTACATAGACTTATGAGAGTTATTCAATAAATGTAGCAATTTTAAGAGGTGACCAAGTGAAGTTTCCTTAGGGTTTCTCTGGAGGATGTGGAAATGTGCATTGCTTTTTCAGATGTGAAAAAGTTCAGTTAATTATATTTTGATGGGAAATTCTCTTAAATTACATGGTCTGGACCTCCTTGTGTGCAAAGGCAGCAGGGTGAAATAATAGATAAATAGAGCTCCTTGGAACCTGAAAAAGGAGCAGAGCTCATAGCATAACAAGCAGGAGTGGGACAAGCATCAGAGACATAAAAACCCGGCACCAATAGCAAAAGGCTGACTACTAACAACCTCATGCTCTAAGGATAGCATCCCCCTATTGACTCAGCTAAGGAGAATGTTGTCATTGTCACCTCCATTCACACTACCACAAATTGACAGAGCGATCTAATTATACATCAGTCTCAGTCACAGCCTGAAATCTGTAGAGTGAAGTGCAAATTGCTTCCTCCAGAAATGTAGTAACAGGATATTTTTTTTAAGAAATCATTTTAAAACGTGTCTGCAAGCACATGCTTATGTTACACCTTATTCTTTATAGAACTGGCTGGACAAAGTCAGGCACAGGGGTCAAGTTACTCACAGGCCTTCGGCAAAACACTCAAGCAGTAGGGTTTCTCCTTTGAGGATGGTAAGTGAAGATTCACCGCCACTCTCAGGAGGAGGCAACAGCAGTCTGGGCTTTCTTTGCTTGATTGAATTTGCTATAAAACAGAACACAAAAACTCATATTTTTTCAAACTAAAAGAGTTAAAATTCTTTGGCACTAAATCTCTCTTAAAACATACTTAAACATATGTATCTATGAGTATGTGTATATTTATATATATATATATATATATCTGTGTATATGTATGTATTTATATATACACACACACACTTCACACATTTTAATACATTTCCATTTAAATAGACTCCCCTCTTGCTATGAAGCATGGATTGTCCCTCAGATTCATTAACTAAGGGTAGCACCAAGTTTTATGAAGGTTATGATTTAAACCACATCTTCAAATTCAGAAGCTCAAACATGGTTCAAGATAATTAATTTCTTGATGAAAGCCCCTAAGTTAATTGATAGCCTATGATTTTATATTCTATCCTTTAGTCATACCTGGTCATGTTTGATGGCTGTGTACTTTTATTTAATTTAATATGCCTAAATATTTGATAATATTCTTTTTACAATACAGCTTCCTGGGCCCTGAACCCAGAAATTCTGATTCAGGAAGCCTCTGGTGGACATCAACCATCTACGAACTTATCAAGCTCTTCAGGTGACTCTACTTAAAGTCTCAGCCCCTCAAAGATAATCACTCTTGTAGGGGATGATCAGCAAGCACAGCCACTAACTGCATATGGAAATGTCCCATTTCTTGTGTTTTTAAGAATACTTTTCAAACACAAGGGCAAATTAGGAGACTTTCATTTTCAATGCACATTCTGATTTCATTTCCAAATGTTCACAAAATTGTTTTCTGCATCCAATGTCAATGTGATTGGACATGATATGAAAAGAGTAAACAGCTGACATTCTGTTATAAGAGTAGGGGAATGAAAGGATGCAAGTAGCAGAGTATCCCTTGCTATAGCTTCCTTACAAGTGTTCATTTATTGAAAGGTAATTTTTGAACATGCACTATGCGCAATGACGTTTATTGAGTGCTGTGAAGATACAATATATATGTTTGAGCTATTGACCTCAAAATAATGTTGAGGACGTATGCTTAATCAGTCCACCTTCAAACTGAGGGTGCACCAAGAGGAGTTGCCATCCAGTCCTGTGATGTTGTGAGTGTATTAGATATCTAAGATAGGTCATTGGTCCCAATGATAGAAGGGATATTTGTTGCACTCATGTAAATGATTCTTCTCACTACAGAGAAACAGCCTATTATATCATTCAGGTTTACTCAGCCATCTTCCACAGAATACTAGCTCTGGTGGATGTTCTATGGGAAAAAATTTAAAAGATTTCATAACAGATGAGTTTGGAAAATGCTGCAAACTATATTTTTTTCTCAGAGAATCACAATGGACAACTGCATATTAAGTATTCTGAGAAACTTACAAGAAAAAATTTTAACTTTCTTAAGCCCAGTGCTTTCTCAACTTCTGTTGACACACAACCATTTCTTTTTCCTTTCTTTGTGTAACAACTATCATCCAAAATGTTTACCAACCATCAGAGACATTTTGGAAAACCCAAAATAATTACTTCAGTAAAGATATATAGGTATATATTACATATATGTGTGTCTATTATATATGTTAATTATATCATATATAAATATAAAGTTACATTATATAGTTATCTATTTATAAATATCACTCATTTTGCATATGTTTAAGAGGGAGGGAGGCAATGTAACCCTATATGCTAAGGGGTTTTCCTTAACCAAAATAATAGTATTTTAATAAACTCATGAAGGTATTAAAGAAAAAATTCAAATTCTGAGATGACAATGAGCTACTAATGGTGAAAATAAATGCCAACACTCTATATGTGATCAACTTACCCTTGGAACCAATTTCTGTGGATGAACTGGAGTCATTAACATGCTTTACTGAAATAAAAAAAAATGGAAGAAAAAAACTCACAAACATAATGGTAGATGCTAATACCAATAAAGAATGAAAGTCATATTTTTCTCTTAGGAAAATTACAAATGAGGTATAACCATGCTTCACTAGAACATCATCTTTGGGGATACAGTTGAAAAAATAATTATAATGAGCTTAATTTGGAACTACCACAGATAATTCCAGGTGGAGAGGATACAAATTATAGCTCCATTAAAGAGAATTGAGGCTGCTGAAAGGATGCTATAGTGAAGCCCTGGCATGGTGTAGCTACACATAACAATGAAAAAAAATCACAAACCAAATTAGACAATGGAATGGTAATGCCAACTTTTGACTCTAGGAGAGCCAATTATTCAGTCAATGAACTGTTGGGGATTATCTCTGCCCTTTGAAACTTATGGTTCTTTCTCCCACTAACGACTTTTTCACATTTGGGAACCCAGACTGGCGTCTGCAGAATCAAGTAGGGAAGAGAAGCAATTCAAACAACTGTGCCAATTTGAGGACAAAAACGCATGGTGTGATAAAAATTGTAATGTTGTGTCTTTTTACTTTTGACTGTTATTTTCTCCCACATTTTCAGCCTGCTGATTTATCCAAGATCACAGTGAATCAAAGCCTGAGATCTGCTTAGAAAACTCTGGAATTTTGTTGTGTATTTCACCCACCGAAAATGACTAGATCCTGCAGACGTCAAATGAAATACATTTGTACTGTGAATTGAGATTTGATTTTCTGGCTGTGAGAGACAGAGCTACTGTAGATCTGTAGCTGCAGATGTCTCTTTCATCTGAATGAATTCTCTAGAGTTGAACTAAACAATGGTGGAGAATACCAACCCAGCTCTAACTGGCTTTGGCCAGAATGAAATTATAGACACATTTGTATTCAGCATTCGTGATGAAACAATAAATTATTTGGACTTACAACTGTTAACTGTTAGTTTCATTGGCATTTTCTGCACAATAGTCCTTAATCTTGGAAATGCAGCAAAGCAACAGTAATCATTTCGACTGTCTTTTTCTTCCACATTTGCGAAGTACAAATCTCCCTTTTGGCTCATGTATACTCTTTCATCTTGTTCAATGTGTTCTAATTCTGGAAAGAAATATCTTGTCATTAAAAGGGGTAGTTGTTCCTTATTGTGCCTCATCTCCCTTTTTCATTTTCATTTCTTTTATATTATTTCATTTTATTTTATTTTTCATGTCTGTTCTTCCTGTTCTTCTCAAGTTTGGTCTTACTATAGGAGCAATGAGTGTGCAAGAAGTAAAAAACAAACAACAACAAAACTCCTGGGAGAAAGCTTTTCACCATCAACCAAACAAGTCTACTGGTGGACAACCAGTCTGTGCATTCTAGCTCTCTTTACTATCTAGGACTCTACTTCTGCTCAATGGGTGTGTACTGGCTTATTTGAAAATTGGTCCAATTCAAATAATGGCCTAATTATTACTTTTATTTTCTTACAATCGTATTTCTTTAAAACATATCTCCCCAAAAGTTGTATATGATATATTAATCTCTCTTTTCTGGATGCAGCCTGGAAAGTTCTAGGGTAAATGGAGTCTGGAACATTTGGCTGCAGCCAAGAATAGCTTCTTTTTCTTGCTTCTGAGTACTGTACAAATATTATCATTTTTCTGTCTGAGCCACAATGAGAAAATATTTAGGGAGCACTATTAAGGAACATGCCAGAAGTGGGCTTTACAAGAAGCTGGAATTTCAACTTGAAAGTTAGTAAAAATTTTTAGCAAATTAAACACAAAGCTTAATACTAATTTCTCTGTGGGTCACTGTGTGTAGCGGGTGGAACATTATTAAAATAGAAATATAAAGATAGCAACACATACACAAGCCATCCTCAAGTTTAACATGCAAAATATCTCAAAGGTAAGTGAGCTGTTTGGATTATAGAAAGTATTTTCTTCATGGGCATACTTTATCATATCAATAGCCTCTACTCTTTTCAGATATGATAAAATCAAGAGATATATTTAGTGATTTTCTAGGGTTTTCATGTACACGCTTAAGTATATATTCAGGACTTAGAGGAGACTATTGATGGATTTAATTTTTAAAATCTATTTGATTCCACATTGATAACCTTGTATTAATTTTTTATCTTTGGTTTTAGTATGCTATCTGACATGATGCAGGAAATTAAAATGTCCCGCTATTGATGGAAGCGAATGTTACTTACCAATATTCATCCAGTAAATGTGTAAAGGTGGGAGGCCTTTGGGAGGGTTGCACGGGAGGACAATTGCATCCCCCTCCTCCACTTCCAGAGGCTCAATTTTTTCTTTGGGGAATTTTGGAACATCTGGTATAAAAATCATTTTAAGACGTTATTTTAAAG
Source organism: Equus asinus (assembly GCF_041296235.1). NCBI lineage: Eukaryota > Metazoa > Chordata > Mammalia > Perissodactyla > Equidae > Equus > Equus asinus. The sequence continues at coordinate 26,799,419 of NC_091810.1, forward strand.
TTAACTTTTATTGTCATAAGTAATATCTTAATGCATTCCTCTTTTTAAAAATCAGAGCATTTTAATAAATTCAACACCCCAAATCTTGGTTCCCTTATCTCCCCTACACAGGTAAATACTGGTAAGAATCTGGAGTCCATCCTTACATAACTTTAAAAATACTTCTGCATTTTGTAATGTGGACAACAAATATTTTCGCTATGTGACATCAATAAGGGAACAATATGCTTGTGCATATTTCTATGCAGAGAGGTAAGCCCTGAGTCACAGGATTTGTTCATTTGAAGTTTTGATAGATGTGAAATCTTTGTTCTCCAAACACTGTGATTTGTTTTTAGGCAGAGACATTTCTCTGTCTCTTGTTTTATTATGAAGCCGTTGAATGGGATTGGCAAATATTCCATTCGGAGCATTAACCAACCTAAATAAAAAAATTCAAAGCCCATGTGGGGAAAATGGTATGTATACAAAAAGCCAAACATGAACACTTGAAATTGTGAAGAGAGCCATCCACATTGAAATCACTCCCAGTAAATAAAATTGTAAGGTATTTTCTTTTTTCCTTTGGCGGGGGGCGGGGGGAGAGGAAGATTCACCCTGAGCTATAATCTGTTTCAATCTTGTTCTTCTTTTTTTTTCTTTGCTTGAGGAAGATTAGCCCTGAGATAACATCTGTGCTGATCTTCCTCCACTTTGTACGTGGGGTGCCTCCATAGCATGACTGATGAGTGGAGTAGGTCCATGCCCAAGATCCGAACCGTGAACCTGAGCCTCCGAAGCAGAGGGCATGGAACTTTAACCACTTGGTCATGGGGCCGGCCCACTGAAATTGCAAATGAAATGGAACTGATGTAGGAGAGGAGACTGCGCGATATTTCAAGGTATTGTTTCTTTCCCGTGCTGGATTCAGTTTCCTAAAAGAGCAACTCAGTTACAATGGTAATAAAAGTTGGAATTGTGCAGAATTTGAAATCCAGCAGTAATATTGGATATTTTTATGAAATTATTTATAAAATAGTTTTAAGAATATTCGAAATGTACTCTGCCTGAACATTACATTGGTATCTTTCAACTTTGTTCGGGGAATTTGCATTATAGAATCACACAGGCTCTTATGGAAGAGAAGACCATTAAAAAGGTATTTACAATATTCCTGACTTGATGGAATTTATTAGGGGTTATTCCATATCTGCATTTCATTCTTAAACTGTGGTTCACAAAAGATTATCATTATTCTTAGAAATCTAAAGATATACTCATTTATTGTAAAATTTCTTCTTGAGCAGCTTTGTGAATTTCCTATATATTTGTTTCCTCGCCCCTCAATCCCCACTCCAATTCCTTAGTGGTTGAGAGAATTTGCTGCCCTTTCTCTTATCAATGTACCAGCTGGTTACAATGAATTGCTTTTTGTTTAAATTCAAGGACCTTTGAAGGCTTAACATTGCAGGGGACAGCATGGTTATTATAGTGCCTTCGCAAGTTCAGAAGGCAGGCTTCAGTGCTCTGTACACATTCAGTCATGTGACAGTCCTCAGTGGATCCCCTTTTGGTCTTTTCATTCCTGGAGATTTCCCCCGCAAGTCTGGAAACACATTTGAGATGGCCACTGTCTTGGAATCATGCTTTTGCTCTAGGCAGCTTGAAATTTCCATCAAAAGGCAGGAAAACATGTTTAGTACATTCACTACGTTAAGATCTTGTAGATAAAATATCAATGTCATCTATTTGAGAAAGCCTTAGCTTTGACTGAGAGCAAGTTATTATGCAAGTCATTTTGTAGAAAGTATACCTTATCCAAGTAAAGTGCAGTAACTTACAAAACCATTATGTACCCAAAACTCCAAATTCAAATCACTTGTTTAGTGTAACTTATTATAACTAAAGCCCAGTGTTCATAGGCATTGAAGTTAACAGTGTTGTTGAGTGGTTAATGTATCTGTTTACACTCAGATACAAGGGCCAACACAAGAAGGGAAACAGATGAGAAAATAGAAACAGCATGCAATCCTGTTCTATAACAAACAAACTTTACAGTGTCCAATATAAATACATAGTTCCCCGGATGAGCTCTATCGTAAAGCAGCTACTAATAAGATGTATAAAGTTCGCATTGCAGAGCTGCCCTCTCAGAGCATTCAGAAAAATCTAACGATTCAAACAGATAACATTGCCAGTGAAGCACTACCATCCTGCATTAATTAAATCTAGACTATAAAATTCTAATTCTGAAAATGTAAATATGTAATTCAACTGGCTTCTAAGCCATCAATAATTAAAAAAATTAAATTTATAGGTCTACCAAACCCTTTATCACTGCCATAAATCTTTGGAACAGCTTTTAACCAAAGATGAAATTAATATCTGGAAATAGGGAAGAATATTTATATATTTAATAATTTAATGTCTGAGAATAGATATTGCGAAGGACATTAATTTGTCAGATTTTTTTAGGCCTTACTCTTTGACTTTGAAACTATTTAGTGAGTCTGATGCCATGCTAGAAAATGAACATTTTAACATCCACAGGTAAATGTGAAATTTAATTACTGTAACTCAACAGCAGGCATGAAGTCTTCCTTAATCCGAACAAAGAAATGACTCCACTTAAAAATAACTTCAACCAATGACTTTTCATAATTGTGTTTCTCTGGTGATAAACATTAGCATTGTTGAGTTTGGACAGACACAATATGCTTAAAAGTAAATTGTAAACAAGCATTTTTCATTTTTGAGGCAACTACACTGCTTTAGCTGGCCAACTTATTTCAAATGAGTACCCCATCAACACCAAAAACAGCTTAATAGTGTTTCAGTGAGACTCAGCTTGACCATGGAATAACCTCTCTGTAAAGGGATCAGAATCTTACCTGTACATCAGCATCTACTCAAGCAGGACTTTAAGAATGTTTGGAAATCCCACCATAACCAAGTCTAGATGAAGCCAATTTCCTTTCTATATAACGTCACTACCAGTCCATCTGCCTCAGGAAATAAAGCATATCACAGCAGCCATCTCTTTACTATTCTCCAACAGGCTTCCACAATTATTTTTCAGGGTAGCAGATAAATTTCCGGTAACAACTCCAAGGGTATAGGCTCCTGAAAACTTCCCCAGTTGGAATCCAGCATGAAAAAACTTCCCTAGAGACAAGTTGGCTGCACACCAGCCTTCTTACTGGAACTATCAACACACAGCAAACCTACAAATCTCAAATCTTCAGGAGCTCTACAACTTGAGGTGTTGGCAATGAGTTCTGAAACACATCATCTCAATTCTTTCAATCTAATATACTGAAAAAATAATGTCGTCATATTTGAAATATAGAAGACTTCTGAGAAAAGATTTTTTATCTATAGGATTAACTGAGTTGTAGCCCAGAACCTAAAAATAACCAACTGGCTATGTAGCTTCAGACTGATATCTTTATCTTTCTGTGCCCCTTTTACTTTGCTCTGGCATCCTAGAATCCTTTGAACTTATCTCTCCGGGCTCCTCAAAAGTCTCACTGGGTTAGAAGCTTCTTAAGGGAAGGGATACTATAAAATGTAAGCTGTATAATCCCAGCACACCAACAAGCTTAATAGTGAAGACTAATAAGGAAATGGCATCAGGGTAATTTAAATAAATATAGATCATGCTCACTAACCACTTCAATAAAAAATGTACTGACAACATAACGACTACCAAGTTATGTAACTCTACAGATTATCTTTCTCTGGCACTCAAGGAATAAAATCAAGTCTCCCTATGTTCCCCTACCTATCTAATACTCTACTGAGTCTCATACTCTACTGACAAGGCATTTTTGACAGAGAAGTACAATGCGTTTCAGCTCATCTGCCTTTCAGCTCATCTAGATGATGTTACCTGAATGATCAAAGCATAGGCAACACTGTATAGTTATACATGTGATCTCTGGAGCCAGCCGCTTGGGGCTAAATCCTGGCTTCATCACCTACTATGTGACCTGCATCTATTACTTAACGGCTTCAGTTTCCTCTTTCATAAAATGGAAACTGTAATAACACCTAATTCATTGATTTGTGTCAAAGTTTAAATAAACCATTTCATATAAATCAATTAAAATAGTGCCAGGCACTTAACCATCACTCACTATATATTGGCTACTATTCAAATATTTTCACTTGGCATGATACATCCAGCCACATGGTACAGAGATGAGATGGGCAAAAGGACAGAGTTTTCTTCTACCGCTGTTTGTGATTTTCCCTGTAGCCTCTATTCTAACAACTATATCAAAACAACTCTAATTTTATGCAAATATTTGGAATTAACTTTTTCAAGAGGAGGTAGGCACGGGGTCAGAGAGGAAGAAATATTATGTATTTCGTGTAGAACCTATCATTTGTTTAATGAATTATTTCCCCCTCCCCTCTTCATTAGGTTAACCTTCCTATGTCAAGGAGCTTTATCTGTTTTGACTTCTCGCTCTGTTTACAGGACTGGCCTGGTGAGCTTTAAAGCGCCTTACATTTCCCTTGAATGTACTTGGCAAATTGCTTACAGTCTGGCATCATTATCATGAATGCATGCTACTGAGCTCACATGCTGTATCACCCCTAACTCGTTTCCGTCTGTAAAGAGATTTAATTGATTCCCATTTCCTGTAGAGTACTCCATTAATCCACTTAGGACAACAGAGAAATAACATTGCCTTTCAGTCCATGAGCTCATAATGAATTCACACTAAGCAAGGATGCCCAAATCAGCCCATTTCATTCTAGTCATTCACATACTCTGACGGATGAGAGCAAAATCCTCAGCCTTAATTAAACCTTTAAAACTCAAAGTTGCACTCTCAACTGAATAAACTGATCTTCTTTGGTTGGTTTGCATATGTCAGCAGAAGAAATTAGCATATACTACTGGACCCTGCTTTTGCTATGCTATCCCACCCAAATCAGAGTAGTAAAGATTTGGTGTATGTTTTAAGGAAATTGTCTTCAGGAATCTGAGGAAGCTATACAAATGTAGAAACCCAGCAGGCTAGTAATTCCAATTGGTTGTCGTTAAAAGAGTATATAGAGGATTTTTATCCCTAAGTCTGCCATTTCTAAGGTACTTTAATAGTGTGTGGAAATTGCATTTTTATTTTTATTCATTCTTTTATTCCTCAACCTATGAGGCAATAAATCAATCATTGATAATACGCATTTATGTGGTATCTACAAGACAATAGAGTAGAGGAAAAATAGGATAGCATGACATCTTTCTCATTTTTAAGGATGCGAATTGATACATACAACAATCAAAAGACTCTCCTAAACAGAATATGACTAAATCCCTTTAAAACTCCAGAGAATTTACAAGTGGATATTCCTAACAGAACTATTTGGAATAGCACAAAATTGGAAATAATCCAAATGGCCATCAACTGGCGAATGGGTAAACAAAATGTAGTATATCCACATAATGGAATATTATTCAACAATAAACAGGAATGAACTACTGATATATGCTACAATGTGAATAAACCACAAAAACATGCTAAGTGGAAGAAGCTAGATGGAAAAGATCATATATTGTATGATTCCATTTATAGGAAATAATTCAGAAAATAAATTTACAGAGGCAGAAAGTAGATTAGTGATTGCCTGGGGCTGGAAGTGGGAAGAGAGAGTATCTACAAATGGGTACAAGGAATCTTTTGGGGATGACAGAAATGTTATATTGGGTTATGATGATGGCTATACTGAAAATTTTATGAAAAAGTCACTGATTGTGCACTTACTATAGGCAAAATTTACAATGTATAAATAATAGCTCAAAAAATTGTCTAAAAAATCAGAGAAAAGAAAAATCAGTACAGGCTGAGATAGACTGGGAATGCTAGGTGGAGAAGGATAATCTCTGCCCTGAAGGATGGGTAGTATTGAGTAGCCAAAATGGAATTATTTATATCATCATTTCAACACTACTGACTGTTGTCATAATGAAGGCTAGAAAGCAGCTTACCTTCTCCCAGATCCACTCACCACATCCACAGGATCTAAGTAAGGAGTGTCTTTGTTTTGTTCACTGCCCTATCTCAAACTACTAGAAAGTAGCTGGCACATCAAGGGAACTTAAGATTTGTTGAATAATTCACTAACTCTCCATGCCACATCTTAGAAATCCATTTAGTTAAACAATTTTTCCTGTGTTTGAAAACAGTACGCTGTGTTTGATTGTTTATTTCTCTTTCCTTTCACTCTTTCTCTCCCTAGAAAACTCAACTACAAAATTGTTGAAAGCAGAAAACTGAACATTGTGTATGAAGGTTTCTGTTTGTAGGGAGTAATAATAATAAATTTTCAGCTACTGTACTCATGCAGAAACTTAAGTGGCTAAAGCCTTTAAGATTAGTCTAATGAAAACTTTAAGAAATAAGAGATATAAACTCCAAAACTTGAATCACAAAGTTTCCATCAATATAAAAGAAAAATCAATTCTCTACAGCTTGAGAGAAGAATCAATTGGTCAAGGTTGTACGAAGCTTTAAATGATCTCTGATGTACAAACTCCTAAGAACCAGGGTGGTGGTCCTATTCAAAATATAAATGATTACAGAAAGCTGTTATATTATGAAGTAACTTCCGGAGAGACTGGAAATGATGCATAAGAAACCTAATTTATTTTTCTCTTTCCTACAGCAGCAGAAAAATGAAACAGCCACCACACAGCTCAGATCCAGCTTTTATCTCTTAGCTACAATACTAGCAGATTCTGGCCAGAATTATCCTTATATTGTTCATGTCTTCACTTTTGGTCTGCTTCGATAACAAGAGAAAATATTTCTTTAAATCCTTTAATTGCAGAATCCTCTACTAAATTGTGCCGCTTCCTTCTCTGCAATAGGTCTAGCTACCACCTTTTCCTTTGTGTCTCCATAGCAACCATTAGAAGGCAGATTGGGGATCATTCTAACGCCTTGTCTGCTACAACAGGTTTTTAATCTCTCTCTCTCGCTCTCTCTCTCATATCTTATTTCAGTTAACTTATTTCAGATAGATAAATAGACAAACAGACAGATAGATAATGTCGTTTTATTATTCCCAACCACAATTTTCACGGTAATACTTTCTGATCCAGAATTCATGAGCATTTCCTATTAAAAGTCATGTCAAATCCAAACTCCTGTGACCAATTTCCAAGCTTACATGTCGCTGCTCTGTCCATTACTATGCTATCATATCTTATTTAATAATCCAGTACATCTAATTCAGACAAGTCAGTATGCTACATCCTTACTAATTTTGTGTATATAAAAACAGTATTTATAAAATAAAAGTAAAGAATAAAAAATGAAAGAAATACAACTAAGACTTTTACCCACCAATGATTACACAAAAATGTAACATCACCATTATCTTTCTGGCTGGTGTAGATGTTATTCCCTCCCCATTCTACTAGAGGTAACTAGAATCCTGAACTCTGTTTTTATCCTTCTCTTGTTTTTCACTATAATTTTCCCACATAAAAGTATACTCCTAAACAATATTTTATTTATTTTTACATATTTTCAAATTATGTAAATAAAATCACACTATATTTCTTCTTCTAAAATTTGTTTTTATGGTTCAATGTAATCCTAAGGTTCATCAGTTTTCACTGGTGAGTAGTGTTTTTGTATGAATATACCACAACTCATTTATTCACTCTACTATGGGTGGACTCATGTTTTTTCCAGTATATTTTTTAATATAAACAATGCTACCACAAATATTCCTGATGCACATGGACAAGGGGTACATGCATATGGGCAATGAAATGGAATTGCTGGGTCATAAGAGCATCTTCAACTAAGGAGGCAATGACAAAATGTGTCCCACAGACCAAGCAGTAAACTATACTCTCATCAGTGTGGATATGTGTTATGACGGCTGGAAATTCCCACCTAAAATTGTTAGTCTCAGACTTTGCTATATTTCCTAATTTTGTGGGCTCAAACGCTGTTATTACCTGGGTTACAACTGATCCATTTCTGATTACTAACGATACTTAGCACATTTTCATATACTTATTGGCCATTCCAGTCAGAGGTGGAAGTTTATGTCTTTTTCCACTTCATTTTCTGATTTCTTCTTAGAGGTTGGTAAAATTATTTACAAATACCCATTATTATTTTTATTTATATTCATTGACAATGATTTTTCTGGCTTGTGTCTTACATTTCACTTTCTTCTTGAGGTCTTTCAATGAAAAGAGGATCTAAAGATCAAATGAAGTCAAATGTATCCTTAATGATTTCCTCCATAGAGCTTTAATATGTCTTGTTTAAAAAATCTTCCCTACTTCAAGGTCATCAATACATTGTCCAAATCATTTCCTAATTTTTGGTTTGTATTTTTTTTTTGTGAGGAAGATCGGCCCTGAGCTAACAACCTTTGCCCATGTTCCTGTTTTTGCTTGAGCTAACATCTGTGCCAATCCTCCTCTATCATATGTGGGACTCTGCCACAGCGTGGCTTCACAAGTGGTGCCAGGTACATGCCCGGGATCTGAATCCTTGAACCCCGGGTCACCAAAGCTGAGCACACAAACTTAACCACTATACCACCAGGGTGGCCCCCTCTAATTTTTAAAAATAGTTTTCCCTTTCACAGTTAAGTCTTTAATCCCCCTGGAATTAATCTTTTATATGAGGTGAGGTAGGACTCCAAACAAATGTTTCCCTATGTGGATAATCAGTTGTTCCACATCACTTAGTTTGAAAAAAAGAAAGAAAATCCATGCTAGCTCTTTCCGACATTTTCAGATATGAGGGCTTGTTTCCAAGTTCTCTGTGCTGTTCCACTGGCCTGTGTGTCTAACCCTGCACACAGCCAGACTTGCTTAATTACTGGAGATTTACATTGAGTTTTGTTATCTGATAAAGCCTAATTCCACTGACTTGTTTTTATTCTCCAAGAGTTTCTACCAAGCTTTGCCCTTTATTCCTCAAATATACCTGTGAATCAGTTAGTCACACTCCACAAACAGACAGACAAACAAAAAACAAACTATAGACATTTTGATTTCAATTATTCTATCTATCAATTCATGGAGAATGACATGTTAGCATTCCTGAGTCCTCCAGTCCATGAAAATGATATTCTCCCATTTATTGAGACAATTTTGTTTTTCCATAAATATGTATATTTTTCAACTACAAAGTTTTCACACCTCTTTGCTGGACTTGTTTTTTGCTCCTAGATTATTTTCTCCCTTCACTGTATTTCTTTTGAGTTTATTTTGTTACCTTAAGTGAGCTCATTCATTTTCATCTAAAATTATGTTACCTAATAAGCTTAGATATTAATGTTCATCCTTGCTTCTTGTCTAATATGTTTTTAAGATGAAATTATCCCTCTACATAATACTTTAGGTGCCTCAAGCATGTCTTGCTATGTAGAATTTCTACTATTGTCACTTCAAAATATATTCTATTCTACTTTGCCATTTCTTATTTGACCTATGTGTTAGTTAGAAATACGTTTATTAATTTTCAAAGATATGACTTTTCTGGTTTTCTTTTTAGTACTGATTTCAACTTAATTGCATTTTGGTCATATTTTCTTCAAAGCTAATACATCATCAAATATTGAAAAAAATGTATTCTGCAGTTTTAGGTACAATATGCTATACATGTTCATTAGCTGGAGCTTGTAATAGGGTTCTTTAAATTTTCTACATGCTTACTGATGTTTTTCTCTGCCTGAGCTACCAAATAATGAAAGAGAGACGTTACTATCTCTTGTTATTATGATAAATTTGTCTATTTCTTCTGGTAGCTCTATTTTTGCTTCATACATTTGAATATAATATATGTCTCGTGACTTAATCTCCAGGAAGCCTTTTTAAAATAAAGTCTATTTTGACTGATATTAAGATAGCCATACTTACTTTCTTTTAAATAGTATTTTTCTGGGATATCTTTTCCATCTTTTTAGCTTCAAAAATTCTATATCCTTATGATTTAGGTGTGTTACATTGCAAATAGTCTACAGATTTTTTTTTAGTTTGGAGCATTTAGTCTACTCACATTCATCATGAATTAATGATATATATTTGGATTTATTTCTACATTTTTTCCTTTCTGCTTATCTCGCCTTTCTTTCTTTTTCTCTCCTTTCTTATTTTTTCTTCCTTTTCCTCTCACCACATAGGTTGATAATCATTCACATTTTTTTTTACTTTTAGTATAATTACTCTATAACTTTAAGATGTATACTTTACTTGGAAGAGTCTAAATTTGATCTGTATTCTAATTTAAATCCAGTCTCCTGCCCCAACTGTAAGGATAAGGCACATGTGCTTTTTATTGTTTGTTTTTCTGAAGTTTGTGTACATTCTGTCCCCCAGCATAAAGTATTCACATCCTGCAACATCTATGACTTTGACTTCCTTCAATGTCTAGAACTCTGCAAGAAGAAATTTCCAAATAGAAGCTAATGACAGTCTTATACATAGGAATTTATTCTGTCAAGACTTCAGTTAGAATCATGTAATGCTAGCCAGCTTAAGACCAGGAAAAATAAATGACCAAATATGGAAATTGGTCATCAGAGATCCCATGCACATAGGCCGAATATGGTAATGTTGAAGTCACTTACTCTTGGTGACAATTATTGATAAATAACACCCTTAATATTAAAGTAGTTTACAGTTTTCCACGATTATTCTGTACAGAAGACATTATCAATATATATCAATTACTGGTTCTCCTCTCCTAATGGGCACTCATAATACTGAAGTTAGGTGAGGCTGTGTGACTTGCTTTGCCCTACCTAACAAAACTTTGAAAGAAGTTGCCAGTGTAACTTCTCATTGGAAGCAATTTTCCATGCTGTTTGCCTCAGATTCTTGGCCATGGTGACATGAATTTCATATGATACAGTCACAGGATAATGGTATCTCCATCAGCTTGGATCACCGAGGAACCTGCCTGGAGAATAGCTGCCCTGAAGAGCTGTCAGACCCACAGTTAATCCCACAATCAAGGAATAAGCTTGTGTTAACACAGGGGCTTGGAGATTACTTATTGCTACAGTAAAACTTAGCTGAAGCTGACTGATAATGTATGTAACTTAATTCCTATCCTATCAGGCAAAGTGGATATTATTTTTCCCCATGTGAGATATAAAGTTACTGAAACACGACAAAATTACCTCACTTTCAAGGTCATCCACTTCTAAGTATCAAGACCTGGAAGAGAATTTCTCTTACAAATAAAATTTAAGGCACACATAAGCTGACTAAATTGACAATGTGTCATTTCGTTAGAGCCCAGTATAATTCCTACTTAACACTTCACAAAAATGTTTGTAAAACAAAATCTCCATTGTAATACTTACTTGGAACTATAAATTCTATTTCTTCTGACACAGCGACTCCGAGTTTATTAGAGGCAAAGCAGCGGTATTTCCCTTGAAAGTGAGATATGTGCCCCTCATTTGGGATCTTGAATGTTCCTGAGTTGTTAGATACAATTATTCGAGGATCAGAGAGGTTAAAAGGCTTGTCATCCTTAGTCCACGTAAATCTGTAAGATAAAATGAAACTTAATAATCTTGAAAAATCGTAATATATTTCTTAAAGTATTGATTAAAAAAATGTATAGAAATGACAAAACCAAGACAGTTTATGGTAAAAAAAAAAAAAAAACCCACATATATTTAATAGAATATAATAAAATACAAATAAGGGCCTCAGAAGAATCTGAGAAATCTTACCAGCTCCTGTTAACTGAAACTTCACGTTCCACTAAAATTCATATGTTGAAGCCTAACCTCCAGTGTAATGGGATTAGGAGGTGGGGCCTTTGGAAGGTGATTAAGTCATGAGGTGGAGTCCGCATGAATGGGATTAGTGTCCTTAGAAAAGAGAGCACTCTTACTGTCTTCCTCCACGTGCTATGAACCAGGAAGCAGCCTTCACCAGACACCAACTCTGCTGGTGCCTTGATCTTGCATTTCCCACCCTCCAGAACAGTGAGAAATGAATATTCATTGTTAAAGCACCTAGCCTGTGGTATTTTTCTTATTGCAGCCTGAATGGACTAAAACACAAGCCATAAAAAAGCTGTTACAGGGGCCAGCCTGGTGGCGTGCTGGTTAAGTTCGTGCACTCCACTTCTGCGGCCCGGGGTTCACCCTTTCGGCTCCCGGGCGTGGAACTATGCACCGCTTGGCAAGCCATGCTGTAGAAGGCATCCCACATATAAAATAGAGGGAGATGGGCATGGATGTTGGCTCAGGGCCAATCTTCCTCAGCAAAAAGAGGAGGATTGGCCACGGATGTCAGGTCAGGACCAAACTCCCTCAAAAAAAAAAGAAAGCTATTACAAACTGGGAGAATATAAGTTGAAGGCAGGCTTTGTTCTATTTTTAAATTAAAGTTATTTTTTAATTTTTCCAATTAGAAAGATAATGTAGGACTTTTACTAATATTCTGGAGACTATAATAAATATAAATATGTAATGTGTGTGTATGTATAAAGATCACACTCAAAATTCAAAAACACACAAGTACTATTAAATTCAATCACATTTCCATCAATATTTTTAGATATATTTGCCACATATTTGAGACCACATGAATATATAATTTCAACAATGGAGTTTTTCCAGTTATTACAATGCTAGTAAAGACAGTTTTTATGACTATATTATCTTCTGTCATATGGTTACTATTTAAGTTGCTTAACTATTTTCATTTTTTCCCTTTTATAAGCAATACTATGGTAAACAGTCCCACATATTTGTTTTTTGGTGCTTGTCCAAATAATTCTCTAGGTCCAAACAGTTCTTCAGGCCAATTCCTTAAAAGTGAGATCAATAAACCAATAACATAAGAAAATTTTTATAGCTTTTATAAATGCTGCAGAATTGTTTTCTGGAAAAAATATACACAGTTAAATTCCCACTCCAGCATGTGACACTGTCATATTTATGGATTGACAAGGCTGTAAAAAGCTTTTTTTAATCTTTATCAATCTAACAGACAAATAACGACTTCCCAGTTTGATTTTATTCAGCATTTTATATACAAGTGTGACCCATGTAAATTTGGGTATGTTTCAGGACACCAATTCTTACGCTGATGTATCTGATGATTCTTTCAACAGGAATAACAAACCTCCATGGGATACAGGTATATCCCTGAGCCAACCTCTGTTGCCAATCTTTTTTTTTTTTCCTCAAATATTGGCACCTGAGCTAACAATTTGCCAACCCCTTTTTTTTCCTTTTTCTCCCCAAATCCCCCCCAGTAGATAGGTGTATACTTTTAGTTGTCTGTCCTTCCAGCTATGGCATGTGGGATGCCGCCTCAACATGGCCTGATGAGTGGTGCCATGTCGGCGCCCAGGATCTCAACCCGCAAAACCCTGGGCTTCCGAAGCAGAGCGCACAAACTTAACCGCTCGGCCACGGGGCCGGCCCCTGGGACATATATTTTTGTTAGGAGTATGCCTGCCTTCTCCACCAGCAACTTCTTTCACTTCTCTCTCTCTATGTTTTATGTTTTCCTTCCAAAAGGATATATAGAATCTATTCTTTTAAATTCCTCTATGTTGACTGGGATCACTTCACATATACAGAATTAAACACTTCCATTTGACAATATGTTACATCGCCTTTTCATTCATTCCAATCTTCTTTTGTGATCCTAGACAGAATTTTATGGACACCTCCCCCAGTTGAGATCCTACATAGCTCTTGTTACATAGTTTTAGATATTGTCTTTCTTGATATTGCTGTCACTGTTGACATCGCTCAATCTGTTCCTTTTGCTATTGTGATGGATATGTTTCTCTTCTTGTTTTCTAATTATTTTCTAACTGCTTTGTGTAGCATCTAATTAAGCTTTTCTAAAAAAGATTTATTTATAATTGACCACTTAATGCAACACTTCGTATTTACAAAAGCTTGTTTTTGTCCAATGTATTTTCTTGGACTTTCAGATAGAATATCAAATTAATAATAATATAATATTATTAATCATATTTTCTTAATATTTATAGTCTTTATTTTATTTTCTTACACAATTGTATTGGACATGACTCTAGAAAAATAAATAATGGTGTTAATAGCAGATACTCCATTCTTATTTCTGAATTTATTAGACATGTTAGTACATGCTAGTAGTATTTCACAATTAAACTCGATGCTGGATATTGACATGATAAATACATTTAATCATTAATCATCTCTGGTGATTGTATGATTTTATCTTTTGATATAATAATTTGGTTAATTAATATTAATATAAACCATAATATTGATCTATATTCACATTGATTGACTAAATTCTTCTTCATTCTGTATAATTCTATCCATATTTACATACACTGATAGAATATATTCTATTTGGTAAAATACAGAAATAATGATAATATAGCATGTTAATGATACACTAAGAATGATTTTTAAAATATCAAATCATCAGGCAATAATAATGTTAGTCACAATACAATTTCAAATAGTCAATTTTCATTAAATATGTATGTTCTTAATGGATATAAAATAATTAAGCAAATCAATAAAATTACGTAGCTTTGCTGCCCATTTTAGAATCACCCGGAACTTTAAAATCTGAAATTCTCCCCACAGCTTCTCCCTCGTCACTCTTAATAAACACACATTTCTTTCTCCCTTCCAAAACACAGGAGGTACTTTGAAAGAACTTCATCACTGATTAGGATCACCTAGAGTAACAATTATTTAATTTAAAAACACTGGATAGTAATTAATATACCACGTAGATAGTATTCTGCCATCCGGGATGACCAAATATTTCTATAACAACTTAAAAAAGGTAAAGTAACAACTTATTCACTGAATAAGATATGCGTCACATTTAAGGACATGCAATAATAAATATGTATAAAATACCGTTTATAAACGTATTAACTTTTGGCTTAATAATTGCTACCTTTCACTAAGTAGAATAAAGGATCTCCTGTTTTTTAGCCACCTTGTTCACTTGTAAGGTAAGGAATTGAATATTTCCACAGTGCCGAAGCCTATGCTAAATATTTAACATAAGAATTTATTTTATGGTAAAAATAATTTTGACTGGCAGAAGAACATATGAAAAATAACCAAACTTTATTTTTATAGACATGGCTACCACTCATTTGGTAACGTTTACCTTTAATTGTGTATAGATTTATAGACCAACAAGTATATAATGGTCAGAGCGAAAAAGAAGCAAAAAGACTCTATACATTTAAACCACTATATTTTTGATGGATTACTCACGTAGGTTCTGGATTTCCTTTAGCTTCACATTCAATTTGAAAATATTCATCGAAGGGAAAGGCCACTTGCACTTTTGACTGTTTTATGATGGTTGGAACCTGTTGAACTAAATATTAAAATATGTATTTAAAGAAAATGCTCTTCAAAAACTGAGTGAGGTTAATTTAGCTATAACATAAATACTAAATATACTTTCTATATCGATAAGTAAAAGAACCGTAAAAGAGTAAAAATTATAGAACAAATCTGACTTCATTGCAAAATGTATTTAATTCTAATACACTTCACTGACATCATTTCATGTTGCCATATATGTTTATTTTATTTAACCCCAGAAAAATGTGACAATTTTTGAAGCAGAATAAAAATTTCCATGTCAACTTTAAAATATCTATTTTTAAATTATTGACATTTAGTCTATGTTGATGAGTATATGCATTTTTACTTAGCTCAGTTATTTTGATAGTTCTTTTTTTCTTTATAGTTTTATAAGACATTATAATTAATTTATTGCTATTCGATTATTTCCTTCCATTGATATGTGATAACTTATTTAATAATTATCTTATTATTGGACAGAGATTTTTTTTTACATTTTTCTCCTTCCAGGTAACATGTACTTCAATAGACATCCTCCAGCATATATATTTTTCCTTTATTGACGTAGTGACTTACAATAAATATCCAGGAATGGACACAAATGGTAATCACTCTGGATAAATGTTAATATCATTTCACGGGGGTATTTACCAGAAACAAGATATGTACAGTACAGTGGTTTCCCACATTCTTGTCACCAATGAACACTAGTATTTAAAAATGAGGGGCCAGCCCAGTGGCATAGTGGTTAAGTTCACATGCTCTGCTTCAGTGGCCTGGGGTTCGTGGGTTTGGATCCTGGGAGCAGACCTACACACTGCTCATCAAGCCAAACTATGGCAGCATCCCACATAGAAAATAGAGGAAGATTGGCACAGATGTTAGCTCAGCAATAATCTTCCTCAAGCAAAAAGAGGACAATTGGCAACAGATGTTAACTCAGGGCCAATCTTCCTTACAAAAAATAAAAATAAAAATAAAAATGATAAAATATTTTACTAATTATTACAAAGGAAAATATAACCTCCTCATTCTCTTTATTTTTATTTTATTTCCATTTATGGCATTTGTTAATAAATGTTTTTCCCTGAGTTTATTACTTGTCATTTCTCATTTATAAATTTCTCTTTCATATCTTTTTCCCATTTAACCACTGGGGACTTGAGGTTAAGTTTCTTCCCCCCTTATAGAATTTAACACTAATAAACATTAATATAAAAATAATAGCTAATAAATAATGGCATTTTAATAAAGGATTCTACATATTCAAATACCTCCTCACCTTGTGATAAACTTAGCTAGTATTTGACAAGTAAACTTCAAGACCAATTTGAAAAGTGGAGATGACTTCATCTCTCATGAAGTCAGGCACCTCGATGGAATTTGTGAGAACTGTGACTATTAAGTAAGTGTACTAATGCTGGAGACACAAATTTGGATTAAGTTTGAAATAGGGCACAGATCATGATATATACAAAGATCTCCTGTCAATGAGCGCTCAATAGTTTTCAAATTGATACCTTCCCATTTTAGTACAGTTCTTACAACTAAGGGGACAGGACTGAATTCATAAGGAAGTCCAAATGGTTGAGAAGCACAAGCCTGACTTTGGCAAAGATGTTTTGAGAAAAGCAATTTGGAGCAATGCAGTGAGCCTAACTTACATGAGTAATATTCCACAGTGGAGTTATGAATAGGACCCTGAACCCCGAGACACCGAGCCAGGCCCTGAACCACTCTGTTTTCTCATTTGTAACATTAGGGATTCAGGCTATATAAATTGCTCTTAGACTTTTTGGCCTGAGGATCCCTTTACATTCTTAAAAATTACAGGCGAGGGGCCAGCCTCAGCTTGAAAACGGCTGAGATATTTTATAGTCATTTCTGATGACTGTGGATATTGTTGTTGGATACTACAACAAAACTCAACAAGTGGTAGTTTCTTAAACATTTTTTGCAATATGGAATCTAAAACCATTTTAATAAACTTTTCATATTCTGCTATAGTAAAATGTTTTATCCATGGGTTCTTTTTAATTCGTACATGATTTTGTAACATCACACAATAATCATCAAATATTGGTTCTTTGAGTTATGCAGATCTTCCAAATACTGACGCATTTCATTATATAATATCAAAAATTCACATTTGTTAGTATCTTCACTGATATAACCAGAAAAGTCTTAAATGTGGGGAAGCTGTGAAGCTCAGAGTGGAGAATACAAGTTCTCCACAATTCTAATTTTTACTTAAACACTCAAATTTTATCATTGACAACACATATTGCCAGTTGTTTCCCTTGAAGTGACAGGCTCACTTGGTTCATTTTGGGGAAAATATCTGCCATAAACCTGTCAGAGTAACCAAAATCTGTCTGTCAGTTGTACTTTTAAGTAAAAATGGCATTCAGCTTGGTGCTCAAACAATGACACAATCAGGGAACAGAGACTATCACAGGACTTTGTCACACAGCAGAATTACTTTATGTATATTTCCCAGTTCATCCCACAGAACGTACGTTAAGAAAAATATACTGAAGGATGGATATGTAAGAAAATCAATAAGGTTTAACTGCTTCAACAAGGGTAATCTTAAGCAAAGCTATTCTGTTTTTACTTTTGTTTCTTTTTCACTGTGAGTATATGTCCGTGGAAAATACCTTGAGTACTGGTACATTTTGGTACCAATGTCTTGATCTGAGCTGGGACAACAAGAGCTTTCCCACCATTGTTTTTGTGACATCAGTGCAAATGTCAATCCAGTGAAAGACAAAAATGGCATCATAGTATTATTATGAAATGTTCGATGTCTTAGACTGCCTGAATGAGTCTCTGGGACCCTGAGAGGGCCACAAATCACATTTTGAGCATTGACGGCCAGCCTAGAATAATAACTACATGCCATTGTCAATTTTAAAATTCAATTTTCTTTACCTTTCATCTGATAATTGAATTTTACTAGCTTAGGGACATTAGCCCAAGTTCAGTCTTTATCCCTTGGATATTCATAAACATTTTAACAACATGCAAAAACACTCCGATCTTCATTGACATTTACCTTGTTTCTGATTACTACTATTTCTAAGTAGATCAGGTCTTAAGCTTACTGTAAATTGATATTATTTAAATTTTACTACAGTTATAAATGGTGAGGGATGATGCACAATAGCAACAGTCCCTAAGATATCAGCTAATAACTTGTGAACAACTTGTTTATTAGAACATTATTCTTTCTGAAATTTGCTAAGGTTGTAAAGTCTCAGCAATAGCTAATTGTTCAGGGGATGGAGCTAATAACCTTTGGGTGTTTATAAGAACATATATTCTACATTATAAATCCCTTCTTCCATAATTAGGCCAATTACAGAGACACTAGCCTCGTTGACATTCAAATTGGATACCTGCCTTAGTTGCATTTGCTAGTGTGTGCTCTAGAGTACTGAAATAAATGGATAATATTCAGTTGTTCTGAAAACATGTCATTAATATTTTATAACAATTGTTGTCTAAGGACATTACTGCATGAAAATGCATGAGTAACTGAGACAACCAGAATAAAAATGTCTGCTATGGATTAATACACAATTTCACACCCTTCACCATTGATGAACTAAATAAGAAAAGACGGAGAGAAAATGTATATTCTAAGATTCTAAGAGAATGTGGTCAGGAATCTCAGTGCATCTTTGTTGCTACTAGGGAAAAAAAGGTAAAATTGTTAACCCCTTTTCGCAAGGATCACCAAGAAACTTGCTCTTAATTTGGCATTGCATACTCAAACCAAAAAAATCTATTAAAGATGAATTATTTCAGGGTCTTGGCCAGAATTTCGATAACTAGGCTGCTATATATTGTGTGTAGGCTAACAGAGTTCAGCTTGATATACAGAGAACTTTCAATCTGTACATCTGTAGAACAAGGAAGCAGAAATCCTGAAGAAGTGGGAATATTGAGACAGAGACTTGAGCCTCTGTCAAGGATGGTAGAGAAGGAATTCTTAACTTGGGGTTGAACTACTAGTGCAAGGTTGCCCAAAGTGTGTGATGTGGAACTGCCACATCAAGTAATTTAAGGCAGCCCTCAGAAGACACATTATATTATACAGTAAGAGGGTTACTTCCCTTTCTATTCACATTCAGACTGTCTGAGTACGTCAGAAGAAAATTTCAGTTCAGCGTTAGCACTTCTTTAATGTTTACTCAACCTTCTGAGGTCATGACTAACTATCTAGAATATAGATGATCTGAAAAGATTATTTCCAATGCTAAAATTCTAATAACAAATGCCTCTTGTATTATAACTCTCTAAATTATATATGGAAAAGATGGTAGGGACAATATTTGAACTATATGGATAAAAATATCTAAATAATCTCTCAAGGGTCTTTTAGATCTCATGTACTTATAACACAAGAGAAATTCCCCAAACCTCAACATGACATAGTTGATACACTATTACAGAAACTGTGTTTGCAGATGTCTTATATTTTGAACTTTTAATTACTGTAACTTATTCAAACTGATTTACTATAGTTAAAAGTCTTTATCCATTTTTACCAACAGATGCTAAGATATATATTTCCATAAAACCACTGACTAACCTCTTGATATGAATTCCCACTAAAGAATGCTCTGGATTTTCAGTAGATATCATCTTATACTTTCAGTTGTGTACTATAACAATGTTTCTAAAATATTTTTCTAATTCATTGTTTTCATTCTTAAATATGTAATCATTTTGAAAAAGAATACAAAGATTATTCACTTTCTTTTTGTCATTATTTATTGAATACCAGTAATTTCTGAATCACAATTCTCCTTAAAATAAACTAACCTGAGTATGCAAAAGTAATAGCTGTTGGTAATATTGCAGACTATCTTACATGGCAAAATACCACCTGGTCTATAGATTATGTGCCAAGTTTGCATGAGAGGCAGAAAGATTGAGCTGCAAAATAATTATAGCAAACAGCCAAATATAAGCCATCCAAAAACGGAAAGAGGCAGAGATGAATTCTGATGACAGATTGCTGGAAAATATATGGAAATATGATAGAAAAATCACATTCTCAATCTACAAGTATTCTACTTAAAAATTAAAATGCAAATATGAAATTCCATAAAGTAGGTATTGAATGCTGTCACTTTACCTGAAAGTGGTATTTCAATGGCTGTGGAGAATTTTAACAGGAAGAAAATTAGAGATACGATTAAACCTCTTCCATTTAATAGCATCTCCATTGTTCTTCAAGAAGGAGGCAATCCAGAAAGAATGAAAATTTAAAATCTCGTTGTACTTTTGGTTTCAAGTTGAGGAGAACGTGGTTAACCTGGAAACTCAAAAAACAAACAGAATAACATACTCTAAGTTTATATATTCTAAAAAATACCAACATAATGAAAATTAAATACGTTTTTCTGTTGGCATTAATTTTCCTCTTTATGAAACTATTCTCTAATAACTCCACATAAATGTAACTAGTTTTTTCTCTTTATTTTTAAGGCACAGTTGATATATGACATCTTATAAACCATAAACCATTCCAATGAATCGTTATGTTTCAGTCAGAGCAACTTTTACTCGATGGCACTCTAGTACACGCTAATGAGTGTCAGTGGCGATGAGAATAACTTCATTTAGTCCATTTCATTCAAAAGGTGGCTCTTTTTCAATCAACTCTTTATATCAGATATCTAACCCCATTTGAGTCATTTACTAAGCATCACGAATTTAATCTTTGATTTTTCTGGCAAAATAACTTTTCATGTTCAAAGTTTTCACACTAATAGAAGGTAAATATGAGCTATAAGGAGTAGAAGAATGAAGAACAAATGAATAAGGACCAGCCACTTTAACTAAGCAGAAAATAACGGCATCAGTCGCTTTCCACTTAAACAGGTTTATTCACACCAAAGTTTGCAGAAGTAGAATAAAAATTAAAATGTCGATTTTACTTTACTTTCTCTTAAGCTTCCATTTTTTTTCTGAAACACTGTGATACTAGACTGAAATATTGTTTATAATGTATTCTTAAAAATGAATTTGCTCCCAAATGTGATAATTAGTTTTTCAGGTACATGATTTTCTTTTTCCATAAAAATCAATTACTCTATTTATTCACTTAGAACTAGCGAAAAAAAATTAATTAGTATAGAGTCAGACATGCCATTAAATTTATATTTAATGCCAAGTATTTTGGCTTTACTTATTTCAACTCAAGTTGCATCAGAAGAGATTAAGGACGGGCTTCTTTCACATATGTATACAAGCAGGTCAATTTTAAAGTAATAACTAACACTGCTGTTTTATTTTATAATTTTGAAAGCCTGAAGAGACAGTAATCCTATTTATATTTTAATTTGAAAAAAGTTATAGTGATCATAAAGAAAAATAATCCCATTCCTGTCTCCAAAATAGGTTGTGAATCTTTGTTCTTGAATCAGAGTAATGACATTACTCTACTGTGATCTCAATTGATCTGTCTGTAAAATGGGAATTGGAAAGAAATTATCCTTGTGTGGTTCAGAATATTTCCTAAAATGACAAGTAACTTACATTGGTAATTAAAAATATTTTCAAATGTGACATTATGCTAATTGACACCCACCTTCCTGATCTAATGAATTATTCCAAGCAACAAAATAAAATGTGGAAAAAATTGCTTTCATTATAAAAAGCAGAACATTGCCTAACTATAAAAACTGAGTTCTACATATTTGTACAAAGTTGGGGGACACTGAACCATTTAGCTATTTATAAGATGTAAAGTTAGGAGAAAATATTAATGCCTTGTCCTTTGAATTTTCCTTTTCTTTCTCTCTTCTGAAACACTTTGATAATAATCTAAATTCATTATCTATAGTTATATGTTACTCTTTATCTGCAATCTATTATTTAATATTCTGTTCCATTAATATGCAGTGATGATTTCTTTAAGGGTATCTCATGTATCTGTTTAATGAGCTGTCCTCTATTTGTAAGGAGAAACGCTTTCAAAACCATGATGCTGTTAGGAGACCACATTTCCAGATTAATCTATCATCCTACCCTGATATAGCGAATAAAAGTACTAGACAGTTGAATAAGTGAGAACAGGCTCAATTTCAGTTAATCTCCTGATTTAGGCTAGTCAGCTTAGTAGTCCCTAATTGTCATAGTAAAATACCTCGTAGATACTAATTGTTCAATAGTGATGATCTGACTTTTGGAACTTTAATAGTTTTAACTACAGAGTCTTGATCCAAGAAATTCTCACCCATCAAAGGATGCCACATTGAACCCTGGCTGAAAATGAGACTATAAATTAAGAGATATAACAAACACTGATGATACCATCAGTTTACAAAATATGAATAATGGTTAATTCTACTGCTGACCTTTTCTCCTGCAGAAATTAACTTCAATTTACCTGAGACTTATACGTTAAGAGGCTGTTACATAAAAGTTATTGGAAGTTAAAATGTGAACCCCTGCAAGCAAGACTCCATTACATGATGACGACAGACGGAAAATAGCTTTCAGATTGAAAAGGGTAAGTCAGTCATAATTTCATTGTCAGAATGTATAAAGGGCATACTGTTTAGTAATTATGTTTTGCAATAGAAAGATAGCAATAAAATCATATTCCCATTTATCTTTCTTCAAAGAATATGAGTTTAATGCCTCACACCAGACCTCAAAGATATAAGCACTTATTGAAATTCAGGATGGAGCTGACACTAAGACAAGAAGAAAATATACTAACATATTTTTGAGGCCTAGTCACATAAGGCTGATGTCTGATTGCTTAATGCTAATGACATACTTCAAACCCAAAAGAGAATCAGTGAATTTTCATGATCAGGACAAACTGGGTTAACTCTTCCTACTATCCTAGCTCATCCTTGGAAAGAAAATCCTCCTTGACATCTAACTCAAAAGTAAATAGATGTCTTAGTGTCAT
Source organism: Equus asinus (assembly GCF_041296235.1). Classification (NCBI taxonomy): domain Eukaryota; kingdom Metazoa; phylum Chordata; class Mammalia; order Perissodactyla; family Equidae; genus Equus; species Equus asinus. The sequence goes on from NC_091810.1 coordinate 26,822,709, forward strand.
TAACAATTGAGGCTTCCTGAGTACCTCAGCTTCTCTAGTACGAACAGTGTGATATGGATTAATAACACACTGGCTTCGAGACAGAAAGAGAAAAATGGACAGGTGTGCATACCACATGGGACTACTCCTAATACAACAATAAGCAAATAAACCTCTTTGTTTCTCTAAAACAATAGCCTCTAACATACACACATCATCAATATTATAAATTGACCTCATAGATCCCTCTGATGTTCTTAACTTGGTTCTACTGTGGTAAATCTAGAAACAACTTACTCTCTTCACTTAAATTCATCTTCTGCTTTAAGAAATGGAAAAGAGAGTTGGCTTAACCTTTGTCCATTCTACCTGACTTCCCAAATAAATGCAAAGCTATTGTGGCCTGCTGACCAGTTAACAGAAGAGAGTGATGCATACTGCATAAGATTATGGAAGATGGAGTCAGTATATAATGAGCTCAAAGTCATCACTTACTAACTATCCAACCTCTCACTCATCTCTACAAATGAATGTAAGAGTTGCTGCCCTATAGCACACTTATGAGGGTTAAGTGAGGTAATGTATGTTTGACACAGAATAACAAATGAAATTTACTACTATAGTGACAGTGATGGTAGTACTTTTGTTGTTAGTGGTAATTAGGGTATAGCCTCTAGTAATAATATTCTGATCAAAAGAGTATGGTTAACTTGTATGGCTTCTACTAGAGTTACTAAATTGTTACAACTTAATAAATAAAAGACTATTCACTAAAGTACTTAGTAGTAAAATTGTATTAATTGATTAAAATACTCTAAAAAAGAAAAAAAGGTGGGGTGGGGGGGGTGTGGTAGATTGTTCACAGAAAGTCTTCAATTCCTCTTCCCTCGTATCCACATGCTTTGCAGTATGACTTTACAGGTCCTCCCAACGAGAAGCTATTTCCTCACGTCTTGAATCTGGCCAGTCTTTGATCAATAGAATGAGTTTGAGCTTAGGACTCAATTAGACTTGCAGGTTTTTATTCTCTCTTTTGAAACCCTGTGCAAGTCTAGAGGGCACTAGCCTGCTAGAAGATGAGAAACAATGTCACGTCACCCTCTGTAATCTTGGTCAACAGCCAGCCAGCCACCAAATGTGAGAGGTCACCATCCTAGACGAGCCAGCCCCAGAAGACCTGCCTGCTGAACACAGATGCATGAGCCAGCCTGGTCAGCAGCAGTCCGGACTGGCTAAGGTCAGTAGAATCACCTGACGGAGTTCAGCACATACTACCTCAAAATACAGCACCTTGGGGAAACAATAGAAAGAATAAATGAATGGGACTTCATCAGACTAAAGAGCTTCTTCAAGGCAAGGGAAAACAGGATTGAAACAAAAAAACAACCCACTAATTGGGAAAAAAATATTTGTAAGTCATATATCCAACAAAGGGTTAATCTTCATAATATGTAAAGAACTCACAGAACTCAACAACAAAAAAATCAAACAACCCCATCAAAAAATGGGCAGGAGACATGAACAGACATGTTCAAAGAAAGAAAGAATCTTCTTTCTCCAAAGAAGATATACGGATGGCCAATAGGCACATGAAAAGATACTCATCATCACTGATCATCAGGGAAATGCAAATCAAAACTACACTAAGATATCACCTTATACCCATTAGAATGGCAAAAATAACCAAAACAAAAAGTAACAAATGTTGGAGAGGTTATGGAGAAAAAGGAACCCTTATACACTGCCGGTGGGAACGCAAACTGGTGCAGCCACTATGGAAAACAGTATGGAGATTTTTCAAAAAACTAAAAGTAGAGATACCATATGACCCAGCCATCCCACTGCTGGGTATCTATCCAAAGAACTTGAAGTCAGCAATTCCAAAAGTCCCACGCACCCCTATGTTCATTGCAGCATTAATTACAATAGCCAAGACGTGGAAGCAACCTAAGTGCCCATCAACTGATGATTGGATAAAGAAGATATGGTATATATATTACAATGGAATACTACTCAGTCATAAAAAAAGAACTAAATCATCCCATTCGCAACAACATGGATGGACCTTGAAGGAATTATGCTAAGTGAAATAAGCCAGATAGAGAAAGACAATCTCTGTACAACGCCACTCACATGTGGAAGTTAAACATGTAGACAAAGAGAACAGAATAGTGGCTACCAGGGGAAAGGGGGGGTGAGGGGGCGCACAAAGGGTGAAGTGGTGCACTTAGAACATGACTGACAAACAATAATGTACAACTGAAATTTCCCAAGGTTGTAAACTACCATAAACTCCATAAAAATTAAAAAAAAATACAGCACCTTGGCATATTGAATATTTTAAGGCGAAGGAATTTTACAAATGGCAGATGTGGGAAAAACTCTTTGATCTTCCCCTGAAGCAGGTCATAAAACGCTCATGTAAGAGGTTTTCCTCCTATCCATGCACGAAGAGGAGCTTCCTTAACTGCGAAGATGGAGGGACAATTTACAGAATCTAAGCAAATAGACCTTGCCTAGCTTCTCACGGGTTACTACACTTAGCTCAGACCCCTTTTGTTCTACTGCATTTTTCCATGACTTTCCACTCCTCATCAAACCTAGCATAAAAATGCTTCAGGTTTTCATTTCTTTATGAAGGCTCCTGTATCACATAAAACTTACATCAAATAAATTTCCAAGCTTTTCTCCTGGTAATCTGCTGTTTGTTACAGAGACCCAGCCTAGAAGGGTAGAAGGAAAAAAGATATTTTTCCCTCCCCTGCACGTCTGAAGAAACAGTAGAATTAGGGATAATAGTAAATGTTTCCTGTATTAAATCAATCTGTTTTGGTGTTGTTTGCAAAGCAGAAATAACCAATTGATGCAGAGAGGTATAGAATAAAACAATTGATAAAATATTGATAATTGTTGAAGCTGTGCAATCAATATATATATATGGAGGTTCTTTACACTAATCTATTTTAGGGTATAATTTAACATTTCCGTAATGCAGACATGTTTAATGTCTATTCAGTGTATGGAAATAAAAAACAAGCCTAAAATATTCCAACAGCAGTAAGGAGATTCCGTTAGGCAAAAGGTGGGCAAAGTCATGAGAATACCTATTGGCATACTTTTAAAACAAACAAAAAGGACAGAAAGACTCCCTTATGGCTACTGTGTTATCCAGCCTCTTCTGTGTGAACCAGATTCAGAAAATTTGGGGTCCCTTGGAACATAAATGTATGTATTCACTAAAACAAGCATTTAATTTAACACAATGTTTGCCCCTTATTGCTTTATAGGTCCAAATAAGTAAAATATAAGCCCAATTTATAGTAATTATTTAATTCTGAGTAGCTGATAGTATATCCTCTGGATGTCTTTTGATAGTTCTTTCATGCTTTGATCCTTAATTCACCAATTTTGCATTACGTTTCCATTGGAGTCCGCTTTAAATTTCAATAATAAAGTACAGAAAGGCAAAAAGGGATAAAATGGGTTAAAATTACATTGTCACTTTGGACTATTATGCATATATATCCTACCCTTCTAAACTGAACAGAAACACAAAGCATTTTAAAATCAGTTTAAAGGTCTCCAGCTATTAATACATTCTGAACAATAAACATTCCCTAATAACCACTTTTTTTTATACTTAACAGTAATGGTGTCGTATTTACTCAAAACCTTTGACACTAAGGTTCTCTAATTGTCCTGCACGGAATGTAAACAGCTAAAAAAAGTGCTGTGTTGACATTCCTCTTCACTAAGAAACAGCATTAAGTTGTCTCAGCCGCCATGAATTCTAGAGATCAGAATTAACTTCGAGCATGATAATCATTAAACAACATTTTTCTACTCAGGAAGCTTGAAATAGATCAGCAACTTTTATTATCGTCAGCAGGAATGGAGATACTATAACACTGGCGTCCAAATTGTAGTTTTAAAAATAACTCAGTGGATTTGTATAACAGTCTGGGACAGTGATATAAGTTGGAATTGTGGAAATTTTATGTTTTTTTCCACACAATAAGGGCTTAAGAATCAGTGAGCTGCAACAAGCAAGTGTCTTTCATAAGGCCATTTGACATTTTCATGATGAGTTGGATGTCACCTTCACTTCCTTCTGACCTCAAGTGTCCCTTTATGAAATTCCTTTTTATGCAACTGTCAGGCTATTCCCCTGATTCAGGAATTAGGTCTTAAGGGGAAGAAGTCCAGCATATTTCCATATTTCCATAAGCCTGAAGTATGATCTGAATCACTTAACACCTTGAAACTGGGAAAGGATAAACACAAAGAAAATTAAAAGCCTTGTTCACTCGCCTGCTTAGCTAAGACCATAAATCAATTTACAAGTATCATAATCACGGTAATCCTGAAATAACTGTTAATGGCTTTTCACTCTGAAAACAAAAGCAGTATTGTACATTATGGCCATCTCCATTCAAACTCTTTCATGTCACTGAAGTGACAAGACAAAAGAATTGCTTAGAGTGTTAATTCATCCTCCCAGCAGAAGATCAAAGAAATGTAAATTTTATTATAAGCAAATTGATTTTATTGGAAAAATGTCAGCTTTAATTAATAATTATGTTGGCTAAACTAATATCATTAATATACCATTTATTAATTAAATAGCAATATACTGTGGTTGAGCTCTGACAGGAATATAACTTAATCAATCTTCCTTTTGTTTTGGTTTTCCCCTTTGTTTACCTGTGCATCCAAAATTCTTACCAAGTAGTATGCTATAAAGACATCTAATTCAAATACTTTCATAATAGAGGAAAAGGAAGAAAAAGTACCAAAAATCAAGATCATTTTACTGCAGGGATGGAGAAAATGATCTTACATCCCAACACATAAGTCATTCTGAGTAATTTCTCACAAAACACCTTAAATACCAGTGATGATCATCTTGGGGATTTTCTTTTAAATCGAGGTACATAGATGTACTAAAATACACAAAACTTAGCTGTGTAGTTCAGTGAATTTTTACATAAGTATAAATCCATATAACCACTTCTCAAACCATTAAAGAGTTTTAGTCACCAAAAGCATTCCACTATCTTCTTTCCTAGAGGATTTTAGATGGCCATTCAAAAGAGAGCAAAACTTGTTTGTATTCCTCTAGCCTACTGGATTCCAACCAGGCTGGTATCTCTCCCCTGGGGGATGTTTGTATTATGTGGGGGTCAGTTTTGGATGTCACAATGACTGGGGAGAGCTATTGGCATTTAGTGTGTAGGAATCATGGATCCTAAATGACCTGCAGTGCTCAACACAGTCCTGCACAATGAAAAATTACCCTGCCTGAAAAGTGCCCCTACCTTCACTGTGAGATACACTGGTGTTTAGCGTGCTTGGTGAAAAGAAGGTTATGTGGTCAATGAACTGGGGACATGCTATATGCACTGCTATATGTACCTCTGAAAATTTTCAATGCACATTAGCATATAAAGGCTAATAATCTGATTTTGCTTAATCTAGGACTTCACAAACTTACTTGACTATGAAAATCTGTGTATCTCTGTGTGTATAATTTTTATCAAAATCCACACATGGAAGAAACTGCTTTATGAACCATCACCAACAAATGATAACTGCTAACAAAAAGATATCAATACTAATAATAGCTATCAGCCTGTAACCTTTATTGAACAATTTTTATGTGTCATAATTGCTTTTCCATATAAACAACTCACTTAATTCTCATAACATCTTCATGATGTAGATATAATATTACAATAATGATGTGGAAGGGGAAGACAATATGCCACCCCAATATATGCCTCTTTGGCATAAGGTTTATTCTGAGCTGATTATATTTAAGAAACAGAGACACAGGAAAAGCTTTGAAAACTTAGTAGAAGTTACCCTCTGTAAGAGACATTTACATTCACTACAGAAAATTTCCATTTGTATGGATGTCTCCCTCTCTGTTCCAGGAAGAGAAGTATGACTCAAATGCTAAAAATGCTCATCAGTAGAGAAGGCAATGACTTAAATCTGCCTAAAAACCTTACTTTGTTTACTGTGCTTTTCCCAGTCACTGCCCATAACTGCCACCCCTCCCCTAATATCTTCTTCTGTCTTTAGCTGGAGATGTTATTTAAGGTGGTGGCTTGGGCCATTTCAGGAGTTACTCAGTTTTCCTGTATATCTCTCATGTACACAGGAGTTATACATGTTACTAAACTTTTGCTTTTCCCTTGTTAATCTGTCTTTTTTATTACAAGAGGGTCTCGATCAAGAACCTAGAAGGTAAAGGGAAAATTATTTTTCCTCCCCCACAGTTTGGCAACTGGACCTGCTAAGACACCATATTCACTCTAGAGCCCCAGATGGGATCCTGGAAAACTGGCAGAAGTGGCGAAGGGTAAGAATTCTTACCACTCAGCTCTCCTGGATCCCACTCTGTAATGCCCCACCAAGAAAGGAAGGTAAAAATTTCACCATGTCTCCTCCTTTCCAAATTTAGATTAGCAGGAGAAAATAAGTGTGTGAAAATTAGTTGCTTAGGTATGGCAACTTTGGTAACGATTTTTGTTATGAATACTCCTGTTTTCTGTTGATCCTCTTCCTCCCAGAGATGGTCATTGTTTTCTTTTGTCTCTGTGTTTTGTGTCATTTGTTATAAAAGGAAAAACACAGGTCTGATGAGGTCTTCCTTTCATCTTGTTCTGTGTCTTGGCGGCTTGGCTTTGTGACTAGTGGGAATATTCTCTCTGGTCTCTGCCAGCCAGAGGATGCATGTACTGACATGCATCTGGCAAACAAACAGGCTGTGGATCCAAGATGAAGTATTCACTTTGTCTGACTATGCCAGCTTTCAGGGGAGTTTGTCATAAGTGCTCCCAGTTCATAAGAAGCCTTTGTCGTTTCAACCTTCATTGTGTCATTCTTGCTAGAAAAGTCCCATTCCAGTAGTTCCTGCCCCATGTCACAGATTAGCAGGTCTGTGACTGGAGGCGTCTCAGGTTCTCATGGGAAACCAGAGACACCATATTCACTACATCATTCTTACCACCTGTAACAATGAAGGTCTTTACTTTCTTAGGCTAACCTTGAGAGTGAACTTTCTGGATCTTTTGAAGGCTACATGTTTTGCATTCTCTTTGGGGAGGCCCCTGGTGTCCACGATTAAGCCATAAAAGGCTTATTGGTTTGAGTTGCTATTGAGATTAATATAATATCCTACTTGTCAATGGCCAGATGATGGATCCTTTGAACTGGAAAAACATCTATATTTGAAAAAAACTTTTTCAGAGAGCTCTAATCGTAAATAATTTTCTTACTGGCACATATGGAGAGATTAAATGGAAAAGAGGAGTATGGTGGCTAGCCTTCAGGGCTCCTTTACCAAAATGAAATTATAAAACTCTTTTTACCTCCAGTTTCAGAAGATCATATCAAATTTAGGAAAGAATTAGAAAGAACAGGAAACATTCACAACCCCACTCACAGAGACCTTGACTGGCTGCTGAGGGATATTCCTCCCACACATAATTATACTGTAGTTAACAGACAAGACAGATGACCCCTGTGGAAAATGCCCCCCTTCATAGAGAAAACAGATTACCAGAATTTCTCCCAGGCTTTTCAAAAGATGATCAGGAAATGGATCAGCTGGCAGCTGATATTCAGAGGCTAATAGAAGCAGTAATAGAGGCTTTCTCCCTAAGGTGAATTGGTCTAAGTTTGAATTGTGCACTCAAAGAAGTGCATTCAAAGGCCTTTGTTGAAAGCCTCATACAGACTGTTTAAAGGCATGCTGCATTAAAACCTAAAGCTCTAGAGGCAGGTCCCATGCCCGAGTGGTTAAGTTTGCATGCTCTGCTTTGGCAGCCTGAGGTTCGCCAGCTCTGATCCTGGATGCAGGCTTATGCACTGCTTATCAAGCCATGCTGGGGTGGCATCCCACATAGAAGAACTAGAATGACCTACAACTAGGATATACAACTATGTACTGGGGCTCTGAGGAGAAAAGAAAAAAGAAAAAGAAAAAGAAGATTGGCCACAGATGTTAGCTTAGGACCAATCTTCCTCACTAAAAAAGAAATAAAACCTAGAGCTCTAAAACATAAGAATCTTTTGATTTTCTTATTGGTTAGAATGGAAATCTTCTCCCTGATATAAAGAAGCAAATTTGGTTGTATGGACAGGTCAGCTCCTTGATGTTCAGGTTGCAATCCAGTTCTTTGGGGAATGGGAAATAACTACCTTTTTCTTGCAAATCTTGGTAAAACCAGACTTGCAGCTCCACAATCAATTTAAAGTCCATCACCTATCCCTTTTACCATCTCCAAGCCCCCACTATTCATCTCAAAATGCTTGTAGATATGGTAAAAGATTGAGACATTGGAAATCAAGCTGTCCTACAATTAAGGAAAAGAAAGAAAAAGTTAAGTAGTAAGTACCCTAGGCCTCTGATATTAGACAAACATATTCCAAAACTCCTTGAAGAAAACTTAGACACTTTCTCTTCTTTTGTGATATAGATTTGCTAAGTCATCTTCTCTAGGAACTAAGAGCCATTTTTCAAAATTCAAACTTTAGGACAATGACTCTCATCAGGAATAACAAAAAAAGCTACTTGGAAATTGGGCAAGAGAAACCTTAAGTATCTTCTCCACAATTATTATTAAAAAAAACTTTAGCCATCTGAGCAGGTACACTTAACTTTTTGCAACTGCCAGAAATAAAATTTGTATCCACCTGATCTTTTATAAACTAGTGGGTTTTATATTATCGTACTTGACTCATGGCTAAACTTTTATGATGACAGCTATAAGGTCTCTGTTTGCATCTGTCCGTATGCTCACAGGTGTCTATATATGTATCTTGTAGATGTGTGACATTTTTCAACCTCCAGATGGTATTTCCAAAATTAATTTGTAAAAGAGCTCTATTTAATTGACTTAAAATAAGTGCTTACAGGAATTAAGTATTTCTAAACTCAGAAATACAGAAACGAATCCAAATGCTTTCCAAGTTAACATGATCTGAGATAATCTTTGGTAACTAATAGCCAGGTTAAATTTGTTGGTTTAATTAAAACATACGTTTTCAGAGTTATCAGCACTAAATACATGGCAGACATATGGCTTTGATTTTATCTAGGATTATTAGTCAAATAACTTCTTTTATCTCTGTTACAAAATTTGTCAGCAAGGAAAACAGCTTGGGATGATGGCTGACTTTGTCTCATGTTTCACGAAATTTTTGTGGGTAGTCTAAACATAATTGTTGAGAATAAGTGATTTAGAAACAAGTAAGTAAGAGTTTTTACATGAACTTTTCAGCAATAATCATGTTTTATGTTATGGGTACTTAAAAAATAGCTTTAAAAATCTTTACTTCCACCCTTAGAATCTTGCTCAATTAAGGTAAATGATGGAAATTTATTGATTATCTAGATTATTTCCAAATAAGATAAAATTCTTAAACATTAATTATTGTCCATAGATTTATCTACATTTGTCTTCTTAGCATAAAAGAACTAAAGATATTTGGATCTGTGAGTAAACATGCCCTGTTCCACAGTGAAAGACTGTCCTATGAAGAAACATACATTTCTAGAAATTATGTATTCATAAATTTCCCAATCTAAAGAATGTTATTGTAACATCCAGTTCACAATTGCTTATCAGTTTTCACTAGAAATTAAGGGTTCTAAGGGTTAAGAATTCTAAGTAATATTGTAATTAAAACTACTAGAAATAATAAGGGAAACAACTCAGTACGCAAGGAAACTAGGAAGTGTTTTTGGCTAAGAAAATGTGTGAGGTATGGAAATACATTTTTGTTAAAGAAAAAGAAAGTAAATTTAACAAATTTGACCTAACATAAAACTGGTTACTCGGAACTGGAAAGAGAAGAATAAAGGGAAAATGGTATAGAAAGTTGGGAAGAGAGAATCTTACCTGTGTGGTCAAGCTGGCTAACATTGAATTGTTATTATAAGGGTTTAAAAAATAAGATTTAAGGGTCAGCCCCGGTGGCCTAGTGACTAAATTCAGCATGCTACACCTCAGAGGCCCAGGTTTGGTTCCTGGGCACAGACCTACACCATTCATCAGTGGCCATGCTGTGGCAGTGGCTCACATTCAAAATAGAGGAAGATTGGCAACAGATGTTAAGTCATGGTGAATCTTCCTCAGTAAAAATAAATTAATTAATTAAATAAGCTTTAATATCAAAAGTATATGTACATAAAACTGAAACAATTTTCTTTCTTGGTCTATCGGTCTACTCTTACAACAGATTGTAAAAGGCTTTTCTTTACCTTTTAAGAAATCTGCCTAGTAGGCAAAGATTTTGTGTTTTATCAAAATAATTTCCTTGGGGCCAGCCCTATGACATGGTGGTTAAGTTCAGCATGCTCTGCTTCAGAAGCCCGGAATTGCAGGAGCAGATCCTGGGTGCAGACCTACAGCACTTGTCAGACATGCTGTGGTGGTGACGCACATATAAAGTAGAGGAAGATTGGCATAGATGTTAGCTCAGGGCTAATCTTCCTTAGAAAATGAAAAAGAAAACAATCCTGTGTTTCATGTTGTCTTTTTTAGAGCTTTGAATATGTAAAGAAACTGAGTATTTTCAATATTAAAAGTTATGTTTTGCTCACAACTATGTAACTTTTATATTTGCCTTTAAAATATTTTGTCACTTTGGCTAAGTAAATAAGTTTTGTTTCATAATGATCTATGATCCTTTTTAGTCAAGTGTCCAAAACTTTCTGATATTTTTGAGAAACTTCCCCAAATCAAATCCTAAATGATGTCTTTTTGACCTGACTGTAACTTGGGCTTTTCCACAGGGCTCCTGGAACATCTCAAAATATCTGTTCTCTCTCTTTATCCAAAGAAAAAAAAAGGGGTGAAATGTTAAAATAATTAGGTTTATTTGATATGTTAAATTACACGGGAAGCATTGTCAAATAAGTGATGCTAAATCTTCCTAGTTTATATTTGTGTGCGTATATGTTATTCACTTGTGTTCCCAAAATTGTATGAAATTCCTAGAAATCTGACATGCCCTGGTAAAACATTATCACTTGGAATTCTAGTTATTATCTTAAAATGTATGTCACAGAAATAACCAAATTTCCTTGTCAATAGCACTGTAATGACACTTCATCAGATCTTTAACCATGGTCATTTTAAAATCTTTTGTTATCTACAGTTATTGTTTTACTCTGATGCTTTTGCAAAATTGCTTCATCTTCAAGGAGATTCATGGAAAGGACTCTGAGCTCTCTGACAAATAAAGTTTTCTGATAACTTTAAGATACAACACTGAACTGGGTAAGAATTTCAAGAACTAATGGAAAAACTGAATTCAAGCAGAAAAAGAATTAATTACATGGGATAAATGAAATAATGAGGATGATTATAATTTTTTATGAGCTTTTCTTTAAAATATTGCTGATTCTTTAATATTTTATTTTTCCAGATTTAAGCAAAATCTTTTCTCTTTTCTCTTCAGCCACCTATGACTTACAGTAATTTGGTAAAATATACCTAGGTGAACAAAGATGAAATAATTACTTTTTCTCCCTACCTGATCCCCCCAGAATTTGGAAACTTAAAGAGTATTCTTTATGGCAACATAGTTATTTGCATAAGTTCAACAGGAATCTGTTCTCTTTGTAACAGGATACAATTGGAAACATTGGTTATATTATCAAGGGTTGGACCAGAATGTCATATTTGAGAATGATGTGCATAAAACAAGACATGACCAAACAGATTAAAAAACTAAAGTTGACTTCATGGAGTCAATAAAGGCCTTTAGAAAAATCAGCCTGGTAACTTGCTTACATGGTTCCTCATAGCCTTACCAGGTGAGTAAGGAAGGTCACTTCCAGGCAGCTACAGGAACCTCAGAAGGAGCTTGAGGACCTTGAGAAGAGAGGAATTCTCTCAACCTATAGGTATTGCAGGTGATGTCTGGTGGCAAGTCCTTGGCTTGTCTTCCTAGCCTTGAGAAGCTTTTAAAAGTTCAATCTGAGATTCCTTATGAAAAGTTCCAGGACAGCAGATTTAAAAGAGCCTATATGGCCAGCCACTATTCTTGCTGCACTTATGTAAATAATCTGGCCAAGTTTAATAAGACTAGACTTATTTTGCAAACAAATTAGTCTGATTATTATTATTTTTGATAGAAATGGGTGACTGCAGAGAGAAAAATTATGTTTCAGTAGAAACTATAATATAGCTTGTGGATATTAGATTCTAGTGCTGTTAATTGTCTTTGAGGTTTTGTTTTCTAACTGTAAACTGGACTGGATCCTAAATTTTTCTAGTTTCCTCATATCTGGCTACAAATCTCCAAACTAATGTTTCCAAATTTCTCCCATCTTTTTGACACGGAATCACTGAAAACTAAAACTGCTGTTCTGTGAAGTCTTTCACAAACTGAGTGTGAAAGACTTGATATGAACTTCAGAGAAATCACCACAATAGCTCATGTTTAGACAATCTTCATGCCTATCACTGTATGAGCCATTCAGAAAGTTTGTCCAAACACCTATGACATCATCAGAGACATTCAAACTGCAAAATATGCTTCAACCCTCACATCTAGACTGGCTGCTCTCAGGATTCAGACTGGTTTATAATTTGCTCAAATCTTTAACCATTGCTTTTCTTTTGTTTCCATAGAAATGTCTCTTATTAAATAACCTGACTGCTTGCACAACATAGACCTAACTTTGGGAGCCTACCTGCATCTCAATGAGGCACAACTGTTGAACTGAACAGACCTATTCTCAGGACTAAGAGACTGGTTCAAGGAGATACAGAGCAATCTATCAACTCAGCTTTTGGACTGTAAAACTTATTTGAAGTTTCAAAGACAGGACTGAAGGGGAGCAGAATATGGCACCCCAAAATATGCCTCTTTTGCATAAGGATTATTTTGAGCTGATTACTTTTAAGAAACAGTAGTCATAAGAAAAGCTCTGAAAACTAAGTAGAAATTACCCTACATAAAAGACATTTACATTTGCTAAGGGAAATCTCCATTCATAAGGGTGTCTCCTTCTCTGTAACAGGAAGAGGATAACTCAATTGCTAGAAACTCTTATAAAAGGAAAATGTAAAGACTTAGGTCTGCATAACAACTTTACTCTTGTTTACTGTGCTTTTCCTGGTCACCTCCAATAACTGCCACCCCTTCCCCAACATCTTTTGTCTTCAGCTGGAAATGATATTTAAGGTGGTGGCCTGGGCCACTTCAGAGAATCACTCAATTTTCCTGGGTATCTCCCAGTATACAGAAGGTATACATGTTATTAAACATCTGTTTGTTTTTCTCTTGTTAATCTAGAACCTAGAAGGGTAGAGGGAAAATTATTTTTCCTTCTACACAATATCCATTTTATATATAATAAAACTGAAATACTGAATGCCCCAAATCTTACAACAAAATGTTGAGTTGAAGTTAAAACCAAAGGAATATGTTTCTAGAACTATTGTCCTTAACTATACCTACAACCATTTGGTAATAATAATCTTAAAAATTTAAAGATGTTTACTTACTATTAGAATAAAACACATCAAATTAATCAAGTAAGAAATATATGGAGCAACTACAAAAGTTTCCTACTGATTAATTCCGTCAGTTCTTGACTAAAATCTCCTAGAAAAATTGGTCATGGTGCTGGACCGGTGGCTCAGCAGTTAAGTTCACACGCTCTGCTTCACTGGCCTAGGGTTTGCTGGTTTGAATCTTGGGTGCGGACCTATGCACCGTTTATCAAGCCATGCTGTGGCAGGCATCTCACATATAAAGTAGAGGAAGATGGGCATGGATGTTACCTCAGGGCCAATTTTCCTCAGCAAAAAGAGGAAGACTGGCAGCAGATGTTAGCTCAGGACAAATCTTCCTCAAAAAAAATTGGCCAAAATACACTAACAGAGCATTTTCTTCAAGGAAAAAAGGTTATCTGCAAGTAGATAATCGAGAACTTTATATCATTCAAAATTGTCTCACCAAGAAATTTGCATCACTTCTAATTTGAGTCTAAACATTTGTGGATTATATTCTCATGTAAAATAATCAAACAATAAACTTTCTAAAATTTAAGAATTTCCATAGTGTAAGAAAGAAATTATATGAGAGCTCTGAACTATAACCAATGATCAATTTCAGGAAATAAGTTCTTAAAGAAAGCACCCTCATAATTCTTTTTTTCTTTTTCCCGTCTCCCAGCCCTATTTCATAGTACTTAAAATTACAAAAGAATGCTAACAGCCTTTAACAAATAAACTATTGATATCCAGCTGGCAATTAGATCAAAGCTCAATTTTTAGAATTTCTTTTCTCCTTCTATACTTTTCTCGTGTCATTAAATACTATCCCCTGTCTTTATTCCCTCTTTACTTATTCCTGATATATTTCAACTTTGCCCAGTATCAAGAAAGAAATTTTTGAAAGGAAATAGGGTACTTCCAGGTAAGTTAAAAGTTCTCTTCCTTATTTCTCATTAATAGACCAATGACATAAAAAACATGTGAAAATAGCACTCATTGAGTCTAGAAACCAATGATAAAAATCAACCATAAGCAAGAAATTTGGAATTTTTTAAAAAGGAAGGCAAATTATCTATAAAATGTTTTATTATAACTAGTGATCACATTTTTAAATAAGTAGAAAACTGATTTTTAAAATATGCCTAAGTTTGGGATGGTTTTCATCTGTTTTTCTACTTTGTATTAATCCAATGTTTTCAATGAACACATCCTACTTATAAAACTAAAACAAGGACTTGTGTCTTGCTTTTGCACCTGCCTTATGTACATATTTGTAGGAGGTAGTATGCCTCCTGGCAGGCACCAGATCCTATTCATAGTTATTGTGCCTATCTAAAATGTGGATGACACTCAATAAATCTTTCTGAATGAATGAATGAATTTCATACATATGCCCATAAAAGAATATATTCTGCATAAATGTAGAATGTCAATACAACTCAAAATTCTTTTTTTCCCATTCATCCAACAACAAATCAGAAATTAAATTTTCTGAATTACTTATTAAAGTAAATATGGATTTGAATATGTAAACCATTGATCTAAACATTGCTAGGCCTGTGGCAATAATAAAGGTTAATAGAAGTAGAACTTTCAATGAATGTGATTAATTTTGTTAGTATCTACTCGAGGCCAACTTTATTCAGAGCTTTTAGTGGTTCTGACAAGTGCCAACAGAAGCAAAATATTACATTTTCTAAAATTTACTTTAGAATACTTCAGCATAGACTGTGATAGTTACACAGATGTGACAATTTTAATCTATTCTGTAGTGAAGTTAGGTAATATTTGAAAGGTTTTAATCAAAACTCTTCCAAATTTCTAATTTCTAATCAAATGTAGCAGAATTGGCTACTACAAGTACTTCAGCTATGTTTCTTTTTAAAAATATCAGATGGCTTGTTAATCACCATAACAGAAGTTAGAAAAATCTTACATAGTAAAACAAGTGATGTTCAGGAAGCAGATGGATTTGCTAGAAATGTTCGTCCAGACATGCACAGCCTTGCATAAATATGGTATAAAAATCAAGCAAGGCTTACAGCCTATAGAAAATTTCATTGCACTCTAGACTTAGGATTCCACTGATTCCCGCATAGTGAGAGCTTTTTTCCTGACTCCGGTTGGAAGGGTAGCTGAATCCAGCAGCTAGAACATCATCTCATCTGCCTCTAGGGAAGCTTTCCTGCAGAGTTCTCTCACAATGCCTGAATGGTTTAACAGTTGGGACTCCATCAAACTGACAGAATACAGGGTACAACCTTGTGTATAGTGTGTGCACGTGTGTGAGCACATCTGTCTGACCACATGTATACATTTGATGGTTAATAAACGTGTTTTAACCTGGGAAACTTCAGCCTAAGACTGTCCTTGTCACATAGCACCTGGTAGCCAGGCTATAAGAGAGAACTAAAACTCTCATCTTGCTCTAAGTCTTGGAAACTACCAATAAACACAAAAAGAACCAAATGATGAAAAAAATGAACAAATTGGATTAAGTCAGGATGTAAATATCAAGAAATGATTACATGCTGTAAACTTTCTATGCAGAGGCATTGTCAAAAAAGATATTTTTATAAATCTAAGTTATACACCATTAACCTTAACCTAAAGTCATTTCAAAGGCTTTAAGGACTGAATTTCAACAATTGGCACTTGAGTATGGTTTATTTTTAATCATCCAAAGGCACTTAAGGATTTTATTGTGGCTAGGAGGGTCAACATCACAATCAACTGCTAGTGAATATCAAGCACATGAACAAGACACTAATAGATTCTTTCAGGGAAGACAAGACTATGATGTAGATAATTAGTCCATAGTCTAGGGTATCTCACTTCTGATTTTCTGCCTACACTATTTAACACTTTTTGTTATTTTTTCATCTTTTCTGTTTTGTCTCCACATTTATTTTTCTATTCCCTGAGGCAAAAGCATCCAAGGCAATTTATTGGTTAAAAATGCTAATGGTCATATAGTAATACTAAAACCTTAGACTTATTTTCTCTTCAAATTTGTAGTTCATAAAAATATACTTCTTGTCAATTCAAAATTTTCAGGTGAAACATAATAAAGCAAACCAACAGTGATCAGTGAGATCTGGGCATATTAAGGAAATAATATTTATGCATAAGCACAGTCTAGAAGTTATCAAAGTGGGATTTCTTTAGTCAAATTCATAAAAAAGGTATAGATATTTGTGTTACAAATAGTCTAATAGATGTATGAATGCCTAGGTATGTCAGATATTTTAAGTTTGCCACTGTACAAATCCTAAAAAGCAATGCTATTCTATTCAAGTTATATTATACAATGTATGATTTCTTGGTACTTAAGAGAAATTTATAAATAGCTTATAATCTCCTTTGGTTCATCATCACTCTGATGATGACATTAGAGCTGACAAAGTTGATTGATCATCCTTTGTACTTTTATGAGAAGAATTAATGCAGAATCCTGGGCTGATGACCTAGATTTCTAAATACTTCACATCTTGTACTCACTTTCCATGAATAAGAAATAATAAGAGGAAAGCAGTATCAGCTTGTATGGCATTCTGAACTGATTTCCTTCTTTTATTTGTATAATAACCAGTTAGATACAATTTTCTAGGGTAGAGTTATGCAGCTTACTTAAATACATATGTTTACAAGATAAAATAATCTTATGCCTTTGATTCCAATATCAACAATATTTTTTAAACCATACTCAGTTTTTATCACATACCATTTGTTTTTTTGAGGAAGATTAGCTGAACTAACATCCACTGCCAATCCTCCTCTTTTTGCTGAGGAAGATTGGCCCTGAGCTAACATCTCTGCCCATCTTCCTCTATTTTATATGTGAGACGCCTGCCACAGCATGGCTTGATAAGTGGTGTGTAGGTCTGTACCCTAGATCTGAACTGGTGAACCCCAGGCCGCTGAAGCAGAGTGCACAAACTTATCTGCTGTGCCATGGGGTCAGGCCCCATATCACATACCACTTTTAATTAGTTTTTATTTATTTTACAATAAAAATATATCCCCATAAAATTCAAAACGAAAATAAAGATATTAAGATATAAAATATTAAATATAATAATTAGATTAATAGTTAATAATTAGGTTAAAGATTACACATCTCCCCTCTCCCTCCCCATCCCCAGGTAACACTTAAGGCATGAACACTGTCAGACATTTTTACATAGAAATAAATAACACAGCATATAATTTATCTATTGTTACATAAATGTTATCATATATCTATGGTATTCTGTTAAGAGAAAAAGGCAAGTTATAGAGTGATATTTACAGAACTACAGGTAAGGACCATGGGGCCCTTCCTGGGAAAGTCACAAGTTATTAGTTCTTATAATTCCATTTCAGGAAAAGAATAATTGAAGGAAACCTGTGAAAGATAAACTTCTCTGGCTATAAAATTATCATTAGGATAGAGATCACTGCCAGTATTATGAATGTTCTTAAATTTTTCAACATTCCTAACATTAATTCATTCATTGGATATTTCTAGGTACAAAGAACATTCACTCTAATCCAGAAGAATTTCCTTTCACATTATATTTTATAACTCCAAAGATAATACTATATCCATTGAAATATCCTGAGTCATAGCAAGTGACAGTGACAAAAGTTTTACGTAAATCTTTCGATGAAACTTGATATGAACTAAGTGATTTTAGCCATGTTAATTTCCTCCTTGTTATAGAGATCTTTCTTTTGAATGAGAGAACTCAAACTTTCATTCTTTGCCACTAACATAAGATTAATAACATAGCATTAGTAAATAGCTCTAGAGATATTCTGTTTTCATAAATATTGTGGTTTGTCATGGATTCTGAATTCAACATAGCTAACGGTCAAATAGGAAGTAAAATGTATCCATGATCAGGTATAACTACAGTGTAATTTATTAGAGAGTAACTGATAAATAAAAGCTCCCATCCAGTCACCCAGAGTGATTTCCTTTTGGAAGAAGAGCTCCAGGCAAGGAGCCAATTTCCATATAGTAATTGCCTAATAATGGTTACTACTATATGGCAATGATGCATTTCCTTAGAAACAGTGATTTTTACAGATCGAATTCTACATTTTGTTCTTTATACTTTTAACTAGACAATGCTGAGTCTCAGCAAAGAGCCACATCATTGCAAAAAGATCTTCCTCTGAGCAGCCAAAACTCACCTCCATTCAATGGAGGACGATGGTACTCAAAAGATAACTGCTACAAGGGGGCCCACTTTCACCACTCCTATTCGACATAGTACTGGAGGTGTTGGCCAGAGCAATTCGGCAGGAAAAAGAAATAAAAGGAATCCAAACAGGGAATGAAGAAGTAAAACTCTCGCTGTTTGCAGACGACATGATCTTATATATAGAAAACCCCAAAGAATCCATAGAAAAACTATTAGAAATAATCAACAACTACAGCAAAGTAGCAGGGTATAAAATCAACATACATAAATCAGTAGCATTTCTATACACTAACAATGAACTAACAGAAAAAGAAGTCAAGAACTCAATCCCATTCACAATTGCAACGAAAAGAATAAAATACCTTGGGATAAACTTAACCAAGGAAGTGAAGGATCTATACAATGAAAACTACAAGACTTTCTTGAAAGAAATTGACGACGACATAAAGAGATGGAAGGACATTCCATGCACATGGATTGGAAGAATAAACATAGTTAAAATGTCCATACTACCTAAAGCAATCTACAGATTCAATGCTATCCCAATCAGAATCCCAAGAACATTCTTCACAGAAATTGAACAAAGAATCCTAAAATTCATATGGGGCAACAAAAGACCGCGAATTGCTAAAGCAATCCTGAGCAAGAAAAACAAAGCCGGCGGAATCACAATCCCCGATTTCAAAACATACTACAAAGCTACAGTGATCAAAACAGCATGGTACTGGTACAAAAACAGGTCCACAGATCAATGGAACAGAATTGAAAGCCCAGAGATAAAACCACACATCTATGGACAGCTAATCTTCGACAAAGGAGCAGAGGGCCTACAATGGAGAAAAGAAAGTCTCTTCAATAAATGGTGCTGGGAAAACTGGACAGCCACATGCAAAAGATTGAAAATTGACCATTCTTTTTCACCACACACCAAAATAAACTCAAAATGGATCAAAGACCTAAAGATTAGGCCTGAAACAATAAGTCTTCTGGAAGAGAATATAGGCAGTACACTCTTTGACATCAGTTTCAAAACAATCTTTTTGGACACTATAACTCCTCAGTTGAGGGAAACAATAGAAAGAATAAACAAATGGGACTTCATCAGACTAAAGAGCTTCTTTAAGGCAAGGGAAAACAGGATTGAAACAAAAAAACAGCTCACTAATTGGGAAAAAATATTTACAAGCCACTTATCCGACAAAGGGTTAATCTCCATAATATACAAAGAACTCACACGGCTTAACAACAAAAAAACAAACAATCCGATCAAAAAATGGGCAGAGGACATGAACAGACATTTCTCAAAAGAAGATATGAATATGGCCAATAGACACATGAAAAGATGTTCATCATCGCTAATCATCAGGGAAATGCAAATCAAAACTACATTAAGATATCACCTTACACCCGTTAGATTGGCAAAAACATCCAAAACCAAGAATGACAAATGTTGGAGAGGTTGTGGAGAAAAAGGAACCCTCATACACTGTTGGTGGGAATGCAAACTGGTACAGCCACTATGGAAAACAGTATGGAGATTTCTCAAAAAGTTAAAAATAGAAATACCCTATGACCTAGCCATCCCATTACTGGGTATCTATCCTAAGAACCTGAGATCAGAAATCCCAAGAGTCCCTTGCACCCCTATGTTCATCGCAGCATTATTTACAATAGCCAAGACGTGGAACCAACCTACATGCCCAGAAACTGATGATTGGATAAAGAAGATATGGTATATATACACAATGGAATACTACTCAGCCATAAAAAAAGACAAAATTGGCCCATTCGCAGCAACGTGGATGGACCTCGAGGGTATTATGTTAAGCGAAATAAGCCAGTCAGAGAAAGACGAACTCTATATGACTCCACTCATAGGTGGAAGTTAATATATTGACAAGGAGATCTGATCGGTGGTTACCAGGGAAAAGGGGGGTGGGGGGAGGGCACAAAGGGGGAAGGGTGTACCCACAACATGACTAACAATAATGTACAACTGAAATCTCACAAGGTTGTAATCTACCATAACATTAATAAAAAAAAACATTAATAAAAAAAAAAAGATAACTGCTGGCTCCCTCAAGTCACTTTTGCTTACTTATTGACTTAGAATTGCCAGTAAGAGCCTGGCAATGAATTCTCTTAATCAGCAAAAACAGTGTCCTTTTGCATTCTCCTGATTTGTTTTTTTCTTTTTGTACAGCCAGAACAATCTAGTTTCTCCAGAGATGTGTCATCTGCCATCTGAAGCCCTAGATGATATAACAAAGTGGTCTGCAGTCTAAGCCAACAGTGCATATTTGTGCATGCAGAAAAGCTGTGGCAACAGCTTCATGATGTTCAGCCCATTCTCAATGCAAACCTTCTGAGGAGATGATGAACCTCTCTTATTTTTGCTCTGGTTCCTCAGCCCTCCCCATCTGAACTGTATGATCAGGGTAAAGAAGATCTATGTCAATGATTTTTTAAAAGGAAAACCTTTAATGACATCTCACTCTTACAACACAAATAAAATGGCTTACTCTGTTCCACAAGTTCTGAATGGTCTGGATCCTGCACACATCTCTCAGCACTCTCCCTCTTGCTCATAACTTCCCAAATACTCCAAACTCTCTCTTGCCACATGCTTGTCCCTTAGTCTGGAGCACTTTTCACTTCCATCACCTTTTGCCTAGACAACTCCTTATCTTTCAGGTCTCAACCTGGCTTAACTTTCTTAGGAAGCCTTCCAATATCACAGGGCTTTAGTTACATTGTTTGCTTATTTATTTTTTCCTAGAAACAAGACTTTTCCTATCAAAACTGTGAAAATTAATAAACAGAAACCTCTTTAAATTGGAATTGGGAAGCCAAGCCCTACATGGATAGCAGAGCCCAACAGGAAGAAGAAAGTCCTCCTCTTCTTAGTAGGCAAGAAGCTCAGCCAATGAAAGACTGTCACAATCCAGCCAATGAAAAGCCACCACACAGCAAGTCTTTGTTTCCAATGGCCCTCCCAACTTCCTCTTCCCTTCTATAAAAGAATTTGTCCTCCTGTTGCTGGGAGAGACTTGCACATGGCTCACCATGGTTGCAGACCTCAAAGTGGAATTCTTGCTGATCCCCAAAAAAATCATTTTTCCTGGAGAGATAACTCACTATCTATTTGTTTAAGATCAACACTTAGTCCCCTGTGCTGGGATCCAGAGAGGATCCCAATGTCTCTGAGGCTGGTAAGCACACAGGTGTGGTACCTATAACAAAGCCCATTGAGCTCACTGCTTTTCTTGCCAACCCTAAAGTTTGAGGGTAAGTCTTTCTCTTGGATCTGAGCTTCCAGTTCTTTGCAATTTTAGGGCTTCATCCTTTTCTGGTTAAGGCCTTGTTTGTCTGTGAGTTCTCAGGGGGGACTTTGGAGTAACTCTTTGAATCAGGCTGTTCCTTGGAACTGCGCTAGCCTTCAGTCTAATTCCTTTCGGAACTGGAGAGTTTCTACTGAAACTGCACTAACCTTTCAAACTGTTTCATTGGAACAGTGCTGATCAAGCCTTTGGCCTGATTCCCTTGGGAGCAGACTGTTCCTTAGAACTGCCTTGATCAATCTTCGATCCAACTCCCTTTGGAACCAGACTGTTCCTTGAAAGTGCGTTGATCTGACCTTTAGTCCACCTTACTGAAATCAGACAGTTCTATTGGAACTGGCTGGTATGAAGCCTGCAGGCTGTTTGAGCTGTTCAAGCTGTTTGAGCTATTTAGGCTATTTGAGAATTATTCCTTTGCTGTAGAGAAAAACCTCTAAGAAATGGGATTCCACTTATCTAAATATTTTGAGGGTGCCCTTCCCCACACCGCAGGGACTCCCACTGATTTACATTTAAAAACCGAGGTCATTCCTCATGTGCATTTCTAACTAAATGGACCGATTTAGCCAAAAGTAAGTTAGAATACCAGTGGCCATTGTGAGGAACTTTTCAACTCCCCAAACTTATTTATGTTAAAACCAAATTGGACTACCGCAGCTCTGTAATTTCCAAAACTGAATGGAACCCCTGTTTTGATTGGTATTTTGAGGCTTCCAAATGTTATCAGGAGTCTAAAATTGCCTCTTTACAAAATAAAACTCTAAGGTTGACTGAGGCAAACAACTGATAACAGAAGGAGAAAATGGCTTCCAGAGCCTCATGTCCCTCTTCCCTGGCGTCTTCGTCTCAGGCTCCGCCTCTGGCGCCATCAGCGCCATCAGTGCATTCTTCCCCCTACACCCTGACTCCTCATGCTCAAAGCCCTGCCTCCAGCACCATCTTCCTCCTTCCCTTCTATACCATCTACACCTCCTCTACACCCTCAGCTCCCCCATGACAACTCTCTCTCTGAACTTCTCCTTTTCCCTGAACCTCTTCCCACTCCCTCTGCCTTTGAACCTATGAGAACCTGTCCCTTTAAAATTAAGCCTTCTGAAGATCCAAAGGCTAAACCCTTAATTTTTTATATTCCCTGGACTCAATCTGAACTGCAAGGCATAGTGAAAGATTTTCCCAAAATAACTGAAGATGCTCACAGATTTGCTGAGGAATTTAACGTAGTCATTCAAACCTCTCAACCTAGCTTCTCTGACTTCTGTCAGCTAGTTCATATGCTTGTCACTGAAGGCCAGACCCAGCAATGGACAAAAACCGCTAATTGGGAAACTCCTAAAAGGTCTCTAGAATTACAACAGAGAGTCCAACCCACTGACTGTTGTATAAAAAGCCTCAGGCAATCTCTAGATGACTTCCTCAGCAATTCTGAGGGCTTTTCCAAAGAATGTTGATTGGAACAAAATTCAGGCTTGTGCACAAACACCTGATAAACATATTCATGACTATTACAGTTG
The DNA here is from genome assembly GCF_041296235.1 of Equus asinus. Lineage (NCBI taxonomy): Eukaryota > Metazoa > Chordata > Mammalia > Perissodactyla > Equidae > Equus > Equus asinus. Next base: position 26,846,261 of record NC_091810.1, read on the forward strand.
ACTTCAGATTCTTTTTAAAGAAAATTCTGGTCTCCCTTCAGATGTTGGTTCCACCTAGGTAGCTTTTAACTCTGTTTATTAATGGGCTGAACTGGGACCTTTCCCTACTAGTAAAAGGTCTAGGACGAAAGGGGCAACTATGTCCACTCCAGATTTAATCTTGCAAACCACTTCTTTCATACTCTCGATCTTTCTAAAAGAAAGATCACTAAAATTCTCAGTCTTCAACTCCAGCAGATGAAATCCCCTAAATGAAACAAAAAAACCTCCAAGTTTCCATTATTAGTGCAAAGAGCTAGGACATTGGAAACATGATGGTTATAAATTTAAGTGCTTCACGCCCCTTCAGCCCTCTCACTAGCCTTTCCAATGTCCTCCAAATTCTCAGTGATGGGGGCTCCAAGGAAATACAGGGGCTCTTCCCAATCTTCCCTCTTAATTAGTTTGGAGAAACATTTCTCCAGATTGGAGACGAATTGCTTTCTGTCCTAACTGACAGAGAAGCCACATTCTTGGTACTCAACCCCACTATTATCAAGCAGCCCCTGCCTCAGAGTACTAAAACAGCTCAAAGAGCGGAGATTTCTAATAAAACTCAAAAGGTTCCTTCCCTGACCCTATTCGCTTTTGTTAGGCCCTTTGAGAGATACACCCTTTTCTCCTTAGTTCCTCTGCTCCTATTCATTTATTAGGCCGAGACTTCTTGGAAAAGCATCACACTGGAATTTCTTTCTCCCAAAAGATGAAACTAATTCTAGAGTTTGACAGTAGCCTCAACAAAACAGCCAACCAGGTAAATTAAATTACCCTTCAACATCTTTTATTTGCTCTGTCTCTGATGGTACTAGAGCTGATTCTGGAAGCACTGATCATTTGTCCCTATTGAATCAGCTACCATCCTAATTTTGGGCAAAATCTTCAACCAATATTAGTAAAATTCAAGATTCCAATGGATGCCTCAAAACCTCTTCTCAGAATTAATCAGTATCCTCTAAGTAAAGAAGCCCTTCAAGGTAGAAAGCCCATAATAGAGGATTACAAGGCTCAAGGCCTGATTATTCTTGTACTAGTCCTGCCACTGATTAATTGCCCGAGGAACTCCAGGGTGGGTTTGGAAGCATTTAACTGTTTAAGAGCTGCAATCACCAATCACCCTGAACCAGACCAAGGCCCACCACAAGAGCAACACCTCTGACCTTTGCGTCATTTGTCACTTTTAATGATAAAGTCTCCTCTCTGGGAGGAGCTTAGGCTTTATTACCATAATTGGCAGTGCATATGGAAGCATGTTTTCCAACTGAGCCTGCGCAAGCAAATGCCCACCTCTCCTTTTTGAATATTCATTCCCCATCCGAAATAAAAGGCCCCTTCTTTCCTGTGTTCAGGGACAGCCACAAATTTGAAAATGATTCCACGTGGCCTCCTATTTGCTGCAAATAAGTTGTACTTTGTGAGACAGCTACTTCTGGTCAGGAGTCTGATTTTAACTCACCAGGAGGCAAACCCCCTTTTGGTTCAGTAACAGGCCCTGTAAGAGTTCTTTTTTACCCAAGGAGGTTTGTCTGGGACCTCCAAGCAATAAACAACATTGTTATCCCTCAACACTCTATTCTTCCTAACCCTTATATGCTACTAACACCCATCCCCATTGGAAGCAAATTCTCTCCAGTAACTGATTTGTGCAGCACATTCTTTAGCTTTGCAATTGATGAAGCTAGCCAACACCTTTCTGCCTTCACCCAGGAAGGAAAATAATTTGCCTGGACAGTAGTGCCTCAGGGATTTACTGAGAGCCCTTCTTATTTCTCACAAATACTGAAGGTTGATCTGGATGATATAAAGTTCCGTGGGGTTCTACTTTGTTGGCATACGTGGATGATTTGCTTCCTTGCTCGCCTTCCCAAGCCTCTTCACAGGAAGACAGCATCCACTTGCTAAAGCTTTTAGCCTTAAAGGGACACAAGGTTGCCAGGAGAAAACTGCAGTTTGCCCAAACCCAGGTTTGATTCTTAGGGCATCTTATATTCAAAACAAAGGCTACACCCAAATCCAAATAGGCTTCATGGTGTCCTAAATTACCCAAAACCCAAAACTCAGTGCCAACTTCAAAGTTTTCTCGGGCTAGTTGGTTATTGCTGAAATTGGATTTCAAATTTCTCCCTTATGGCCAAACCTCTGTATGTTTTTTTAAAGAACAACAAACTCAACCCAATTTTATGGGAAGAACGGAATGACATAGGCTTCAAAGACTTAAAGGAGAGTTTGATGAACCTACCTGCCCTTGGACATCCCAATAATCAGATTCTCTCTTTCCTTTTTGTAAATGAAAAGGAAGGGAATGCTCTTGGGGTACTCACCCCAAAACTCAAGTACCATCATTGAACCATAGGGTATTATAGCCAGGAACTGGAGCCTGTGGAACAGAGATGCCCCCCTTGCCTTAAAGACCTTACTATCACTGACCTTTGTAGTTAAGGCCACTGAGAAAATCATTGTGGAATCCCTTTAACCCTTTTTGTACCTCACGCAGCAGGAGCCCTCCTGAATTCTCATCACACTCAACATTTTACAGTCAGCTGCCTCACCTCCAATGAAATCTTTTTGTTCACTGCTCCTCATGGAACTCTTGTACATTGTAATAACCTTACCCCTGCTACTCTTCCTCCCTCCATTACCTACGAAGTCCCTCACAACTGCCTAATGCTGATCGATCACCTTCTGACTCCTTTTGATGATGTGCAGGTAATTCCTTTGGGTGATGCCAATTTCTCATGGTTTCTGATGGTTCTTACTCAAAATGGCAAATACAGTGTTGGGTATGCTCTTGCAACTCCTTTTGATATGGCTGAGGCAGCACATTTACCTATGGCTACTTCGGCCCAAGAGGCTGAATTATATGCTCTTACATGGGCTTGTACTTTAGCCAAGGGCAAAACTGCCAATATTTATAATGCCAGTAGATATGCTTTTGGCATAGCTCATGATTTTGGAATGTTGTGGAAGCAAGGTGGCTTCCTTACTTCCAGTAGAAATAAAATTAAAAATGGCCCCTCTGATCAGGAATTATTAGATGCTATACTTTTACTTCCCACTTTAGCTATCACTAAGATCCAACGGCATTCTAAACTTGACTCTCTGAAAGCTAAAGGAAATCACCTTGGTGACATTTCCACAAGGAATGCAGCCCTTAAAGGGACAAACAGCAGCCAAGCCTCTGTCATGGTCCTAAGGGATAGCTCCCCAAATGATAACTTTGAAAAACTGGCTAGACAAGCCCAATAATTTGCCTCAGAAAAGGAAAAATAAGATTATAAATTCAACATTGTTAGGTTGATAGAAAGAGAAACCTCAGGTTTGGGCCACATAATAACCCAGTCTTACTGGAGACTCTAAAATTCCCACACCTAACCACTGTACATGCATTAAATCATTGGTCTGTTGAGAAAATGATAGTATTCATGAATCAATCTTGGTGGAGAAATATTAATAAGGCTGCAAAAAGTGCCTACCTCACTTGTCCCACTGGTCCAAGATACAACATAGGGAAGTTTGTTCTCCTGGACATTTTAAATTGCCTAATGAACCATCTAAGTTTTGGTGAAAGGATTTCATAAAACTTCCCCCATGCATGGATATAAATATGTTTTTGTCATGGTTTGTATGTTTTCTCACTGGACTGAAGGCTTCCCTTGCAAACAAGTCACTCCTCCTCTGTGGCTAGTCCTTTGGAAAGGATTATCCCCACCTTGGGAATTCCTCTCAAGCTTCGCAGTGTTTGAGCAACCCATTTTACCAGCCAGATACTTTGACAAGTCTGTGCTGTTTGGCCAGTTTTACAACACTTTCACTGCACTTACCACCTTCAATCCTCTATTTTAGTCGAACGCACTACGATATTATTAAAATTCAATTGGCAGAAATTGGTAGAAACCCTCCAAATGCCTTGGCCAAAAGCATGGTTCTTGGTCCTTCTAAATCTCAGAGCCGTCCCCTTTGGAACTCATAGGCTCTCACTCTTTGAGATAGCCACAGGATGCCCAGTGCATGTGTCTCCTGCCTCTTTCAACCCAAGCTGATAAAAGGACATAAACTTCAATACTGCAAAGGCCTAATTGCCTCTATGAAAAATAACCATGTTTGGGTAAGGCAGTCTTTCACAGTGCGCCCCAGGGAGACAGAGACCTTAAGCATCACACTTTGCACCCTGGACATTCTGTCTATTGGAAAAGGCATCTCCAGAAGGACTCTCTTCAACCTTGCTGGAGAGGCCCCTATCAGGTGCTGTTAACTAACTCTTGTGCCACAACACTCCAGGCAACAGACTCTTGGATTCATGTGAAATAATTTAAGAAAGCACCAAACCTTCACTGGACCTGCACATCATCTGGTGACTTAAAAGTAAAAATTTCCTGGAATTAAAGCAGACGACATCTGGTGAGACAGCTTTTCCAAGGTGTTTTGGACCAGGCCTGTTGGAAGTTTGCCTGCCACACCTTTGATGATGACATAACACTTCAGATGATCTCCAATGCCTATGATCTTGATAACATATGGACTTTAGAAGAGGAAATTGCCTGAGAGTTCTCCTTTCTATCCCTCCTTGCTACTCAAATGTGACCACAGTAGGTTTCCAGTCTGTTCACTTTCCATCTGATGTGGGACATGACACCTAGCAAAGGTTGTTCCTGTCATCAAGGGACAAAAGGCTGCTGAAACCAGACAAACCTGGCTCTTGATGAGCAATACTTTCAGCAAAAGATCTTGATCGAAAGTGGGAAAATGCAGAAATTAATAAACAAAAATTTCATTAAATTGGAGTCAGGAGGCCAAAAGGGGGAGCTCTCACACCCTACATCAAAAGCAGAGCCGAACAAGAAGAAAGACCTCCTCTTCTTGATCGGCAAGAAGCTCAGCCAATGAAAGACTGTCACAACTCTGCCAACGAAAAGATACTACACATGGAATTCCTTGTTAACAACAGCCCTCATAACTTCCTCTTCCCCTCTATAAAAGAGTTTCTCCTCCCCTTGCTGGGGAGGACTTGCACATGGCTTAACATGTGTGCAGACCCCGAATTGCAATTTTTTGCTGATCTCAAATAAACTCATTTTTTCTTGAGAAATAACTGGCTGTCTATTACAGTCAACAGAACATTTATCTCAGTTTGGAACAATACACTCATTAGCATGAAATCTGACAATACTTATCTCCCTCACTAGACTATAAACTAATGAGAGCAAGGGCTGTTCAATCTTTGCTCACCATCATGTTGGCATTGCCAAAGACATGGCCATGCATTAGTAGATATCCCAAGAATATGTGCTACAAGTTCTTGCTATTGAACGTGCTCTCCCATTCACTCCCACAAAGTCAACTGAACCATGTCACTGAAATCCATGTCTTCCCCCCAGCACCTATGTTTGCTTCACATGAAATTTCTGCTTGCCTATAGGTTATTTCCATCTGAAACACACAAACCTCAACATTCAGACTCTTTTAACTCAGCAAATCCAAAGATGTGTTTATTTCCTTATGGCAATTTCTATCTCAGCAGCATCACTACCTGCCTGCCAAACAGTGATCTCGGCTGAAAGCTTGAGTCCAGTCAATGCACTCAGAAGTCTTATCAGTTTTACTTTCTATCAATTGATCTATGATTGCCTCTCCAGATTCTCTCTTATTACCTCATTTCTGGAACACTACTGCAGGCATCTAACAATTTTCTCTAACCACAGATTCTCTAATCTTCCATTTTTCTTCAAATTCTTAATCAGTTTATCTTTCTGAAACCCAGTAATGATCTTCTTATTCCCCTACTGAAACCTTCAAGGAAGAGATAGTTAGAGACTGTGTGTTAAAGGGCCAGGAGCTTCAACCTGGATGGAATAGAGAGGGAAGCAGTAGCAGACTTGTTTTGATATCATATTTCCAAGCAAGTTCACTATTCTTAGGGGTATTTTTTAATTGTTGTTACTGTGGGTGTTTGCAGAGGCACGTAAATGTAGACAGGTAACTAATCATCCTCCTGAAGCCATCCATTGTTGCTGATGTGGTATCATTGCTTTCCTATCAGGTTAGTACAATGAGCAAACCTCCAAGCCAACAGAGCTAACATAGTGCCATGGGGAGAAAATGGGTTTTCAGTAACTTCTGGATGCAAAGCCTGACATCATATCTAATCAGCTGTTGGACTAGATTGTCATTTATAAAATCAAAATATTATGACTTCCTAGTATGTTATGAGCATTCAATGACACCATATTTGTATCTAAGATTGTACCTGGAACATAGCAATTTCTCAAAAATTGGTAGCAATGTTATCTTTTATTATAGCTCATTCCTATTGGCATCATTTATCATCTGACCCCAGTCTACTTTTCTAGCACTTTCTCTCATAATCACCCAAAAGGGAACCAATGGTGAGTATTCACAGCTCCCATGCCCATTATGTTCCCTTATGACTTTGCCCATCTCACTCCCTTCTCCTGAAAAGCCTGTCATCTTCCTTCTTTACTCAGTAAGTGCTCATTCATCCCTCAAGATTTAACCTGTACAATGATGACACTTGCATTTCAAGAGGTCAAGTTTGCTGATCTCCTGAAGTTAACCATTAGATTTTTTTTAAGTATGCTTATCATAATATGCATTTTTTTAAACCTCTCCATTGCCTCTCATAATTACCTTATTCTTTATATGTGGTGCCAACATTTAAGATGCACTCTTTTAACAAACTTCAAGTATGTAATACGGTATTGTTAACTATTGTCACCATGCTGTACATTAGGTCCCCAGAGCTTATTCACTTTATAACTGGAAGTTGGGGCCCTTTGACCAATATCTCTCCATTGTTCCCACCCCCAGCCCCTTGTAACCACCATTCTACTCTCTATTTCTGAGTTCAGCTTTTTGAGGCTCTACATGTAAGTGAGAACATAATCCATATAAGTGAGAACAGTATTCATCCTTCTCTGACTTATTTCACGTAGTATGATGCCACGTGTTTTAATTATTTATTTACCTGGCTGTATCTCCTCCAAGACTCAAAGCTCATGGGAACCAGGAATTCTGTCATATTTATCCTCATATAGTGTGTAGCACATGGAAAATTACTCAGTAAGTGTCAGCAGAGTGAATAAACCTGAAACTTGTACCAATTACAATATCTATTAAGACTTTACCCACCTCGTAATATTCAACCATGTTACAGCACTTTACCATTGCACTGTTAATGCTATTTCTTTTTTTTAATATGACCATCCGGTTTTGTGTTACTCTCCTTAGATTGTAAAAATATTTGAAGACAGGGGCTGTTTTACTAATCTCTGTGTCACCAAGAAGGTATTTAGGAAGCATATGGCTAGGCAGCAGGTCTGCCATTCATTCTCTCCCTTTACCAAGGGACCACTCCCCTAAAAATAAAAAAGGTGATCTAGTCAAATCTACAGTTGAACACGACAATGACAGACTTACTGGCAAGTATGTTAATGGCAGTGATTAGTGAGAGAGTCTTTAGCTGTGAAATGCTTATTGTCTAGCATTGCCCATGGTAAACAAATTTGTACTCTGTGGTTTATAGGACATTGTCTATTGGAAAAAGCTATGCAATTATCTGAATAGAAAATGGGGATTTTTTATGACCTACTCTTTGTACAAATAATGACACATATCACTTAGAGACCTTGTACATAAAAGTGGGCCCAATGCATGCTCTGACGCAGTAAGACAGAACTGAGGATTTCACTGGGTTCAAGGACTTCTCCCTCAGGTAATCACAAGGCACAGGCAAAGCTGGGAGATTCGCGTGGGCCCTGTGCCTCGTGGTTATCTGTATCCTTAAAATTAATAGTAAAACTGGATGCTGGGTCAGATCCATGATTCATGGGTGTCTGTTGGTAACAATTTGACCCATTGTATTATCTTGTCTCCAACAGATATTTCCTAAAAGAACACATTTCTATGCCTATTTAACAAAATGGGCGGAAATTCTGAGCGAGATCTCACTGAATATATCTAACCAACATTCATATGCTGCCATATTGTCTCCTTCTGGAGTTACAACTACTGAAAACAGTGAAGAAAATTGATTGTATGCACTCAGATGGAAATAGCAAGTCCACTCAGGAGTCGATTAACATAGTCACAGATGATTATCAAGTGGGCCACCTAATACCATCTACCTCTGGACCTTACAACTATACCAGACCTATGGAGTCAGGTTGTATTTTGAAGACTAATCCAGCTCCATGATCACTACCCCACTGAGATGGCCAAGATAACATTTCCTGCATCAGAGTAGAGAATTCACAGTATTAAAATCAATTTGGTTTCCTGTTGTTAACCAAGGGTCTGAGGGTCTGTTTCTTTAGTCCTGCAGAGATGAGGCAAGAATGGAGCTCTCTTTGAAGCTAACAAAAGCTTAAGGTCAGATCATCTCCATGGGATACAAAGCAAACCTAGGAAGAAGTAGCAGCCAAATAGTATTAGAAGCGTTCTATCAGAACAAGTACTTCTACAATACACACCATTCACGCATTACTGGATACAGTTTTGTTCTCTCGTCACAGCATTTGAAGTATTGGATGATTTTAAAAAATATGATGTTGTGTCTTCCGTTGATTAAAAATAGCACTATTCTTTGAGAATGGTTATTATTATATTTGTTCATACCATATTGAAAGGCATTTATATATCTGAAATCAATTTTACCCACAATTCTCAAAGTATACCTCCTATTAATGCCAAAATGTTTCACGTGGCAAAAAAGAAAAAACGAAAAGACAATAATAATAATAATAATAATTAATAACAATAATAACCACTTGAATTTTCTCACCACAAATTACACTTTTCTGATACTTTCTCTTCCCTTATTATTGTACCTGTGTCATACTCTGTTCCCTTTCTCTCATTATCTCTGTCTCTCTCCCTCATATTTATCTCCCATCCTTTAACCAGGTTTCTCTTCTCCTGCCTTCACTTGGTGCATCTCCCATCGATGCTGCCCTTACCTACTGACTTCCAGATTCCCCACACTTCTGTCTTCTGTAATGCATGGTCTTTCATTCCCACACTTCTTATCATTTCCCTCTATCCCCTAGACCTCACTATGTACTTTACTGACATAACTATATGCATGTATATTTCACAAACCTAAAAAGAAATCATATGTACATTGGTTTAACTATTCTGCTCTAATTTAAGTCTATATTTTCCCTTACTGTGTTTTGTTCACGATATGGTGAACAACTATTATTTCTGTCTGCCTCCCCCTTCTTCCCATTTTTTCTTTTTCTGATGACTTCCCATTCATTTTGTCCCAGGAATGGGCTCATGGTGTAAGTTGCAGCATCCACAACATTTAACCTCTCCAGGTCACTGTGATAGGTCCAAGAGATGAATGTGTGACCCTAGTGTGGGTGATCAAAATGAGTCCCTGAGAATTTCCAAAGCTTCTTTTCCTCTGTGGGCATTAAACTATGAAAGCATGAGTCAGAAACTGCCAAGGATCATGGTTCTAAACTCATGGAACGTCAATAAAAAAAAAGAAAGAAACATACACAAAGAGAGCAGAGAAGGGAATGAGAGAGAGGTGAAAGCAATCAAGTCCTAGGACCAGTTATCTCTAAGGCCAAGTCCAACCATTTCTTCACAGTTTTCATATATGAAATAATAAATTTCATTGTTTGCATTAAATAGCTTGAGCTCAGTTTTCATCACTTGCAACATATCTACAAAAGGTATAAAATAAAAATGTATATATTGGAGTTAGAATAGAGGCCAGCCCTGTGGCCTAGTGGTTAAGTTCAGCACACTCCACTTCAGTGACCCAGGTTCAATTCCTGGACACGGACATACACCACTCATTGGTGGCCATGCTGTGGTGGCAGCTCACATACAAAATAGAGGAAGATTGGCATAGATGTTAGCTCAGGGTGAATCTTCATCAAGCAGAAAAAGAGGAACATTGGCAACAGATGTTAGCTCACAGCAAATCTTCCTCAATAACAACAACAACAAAAATAAGAAATAGCAAGTATTGGTAAGGATGTGGGAAATAGGGAACCTTTGTACACTTTTGGTGGAAATGTAAATTGGTGCAACCACTACGGAAAACAGTATGGAGGTTAATTAAAAGATTAAAAATAGAATTACCATATGATCCAGCAATTTCACTTCTAGGTATTTATCTGAAGAAAACGAAAACACTAATTCAAAAAGATATATGCACCCCATGTTAATTGTAGCATTATTTACAACATCCAAGATATGGAAAAACCTAAGTGTCCATGGATCAATGAACAGATAAAGAAATGTGGTATGTATAATGGAATATTATTTAGCCATAAAAAAGAATGAAATCTTGCCATTTGCAATAACATGGATGAACCTTGAGGGCTTTATGCTAAGTGAAATAAGTCAGACAGAGAAAGACAAATACTATATAATTTCTCTTATATGCAGAATCTAAAAATTAAAACAAATTAATTAAAATGAAAACCAAGGTTGTAGATACAGAGAACAGATTGGTGGTTGCCAGAGGGATGGGAGAAATGGGGAACTGTTTTTGGTGGGGATTTTTACTTTAAATAAATTTTTTAAAAACTTTATATTGGAGTACAACTCTAACTCAATGACAATGCCAGGAGTAATTTCTAATTTAGAAAAAAACCAAATAAGTGTCTATTAATTAAGTAATGAAGTGCATAATAGGATGTTAAAGTAGAAATTTCAGCTGAGACACCAAGAGACTCAAGAAATACATTCCAAAGAATGTGCTAGATAAATCACAGCATTCACTAAGAAGGGGCCTAAACTCCTCCCCACATCAAAGATAGAAAAAGATGAAGAGTTGGATGGGAATTAGGAGTATTTCTTTGGAGAGAGTCGTGGTGTGATTCTAATTCCCACCCTCCCTCAGGAAGGAGGCTCCATCTTCTAAACTCAAACCAAATGAAATAGACTTAGAGTTAGCAGATGACTGCACAGATCTACTGACAATCATTGCTCAAAATGTCAGCCTGGGATCAGTGAAACAGAGCACACCTGTTCACTAGATAAGCAGTCTGACATTTGCTAAGTAGCAAGTAGTTACTAGTAAAAGAAGCACAAAAGAAAAGCCACAGTCATTGCTTCACTTTATCAGCCTTTTTCATTTGCTTAGCAAATTGTGTTTAATTGACGTTATAATACTTCCAGTTGAAACTGCATATCTAAAGGCAGAGAAGTGATTTTTCACTGTTTTAGAGTAGGGCTAACATCTTCCTTTATGTTTTTATTTAGGGATCCTGATAGAGACAGATAATTCAAAACAAACAAAAAAATACTTACTTTTGAGGGGAGCAGTACTTGCCACCCCAAAATATACCTCTTTGGCATAAAGATCATTTTAGGCCAATTATTTTTAAGAAAGCACAGACACCAGAGAAGCTCAGAAAATTGGGTAGAAGTTACCCTTTTGTAAGACATTTACATTTATAAGGGAAATATCCATTTGTAAATGTGTCTCCTTCTAGGTACCAGGAAGGGAAGGATGACTCCATATCTCTAGAAATTCTTTTTGTTTGTTTGTTTGTTTTTGAATGATTTTATTTTTCCTTTTTCTCCACAAAGCCCTCCAGGACATAGTTGTGTATTTTTTTAGTTGTGGGTCCTTCTAGTTGTGGCATGTGGGATGCGAGCTCAGCAGGGCCTGATGAGCAGTGCTATATCTGTGCCCAGGATTCCAATGGGCGAAACCCTGGGCCGCTGAAGCAGAGCGTGAACTTAAGCACTCGGCCAGGGGCCGGCCCCATCTAGAAATTCTTATCAATGGAGAAGGCAAGGTTTTAAATCTGCATAACAACCTTACCCTTGTTTACAGTGCTTTTCTTGGTCACCTCCCATAACTGACTTGCCATCCCTAACATCTTCTTTTGTCTTTAGTTGGAGATGGTATTTAAAGTGGTGGTTTGCGCCATTTGGGGAAGTTCCTCAGTTTTCCTGGGTCTCTCTCATGTACACAGGAGGTACACATGTTATTAAGCGTCTGTTTCTTTTTCTCCTGTTAATCCGTCTTTTATTATAGGAGATTTTCAGCCAAGAACCTAGAAGGGTAGAGGGAAAATTATTTTTCCTCTTCCACACTTTCAAAGAACAAAACATCTGATAATTCTGCATCCATGACCTCATTCTTATGACTTCACGCTACTTTTTAACATGCTTTTTGCTGGTGTTGGTGGCATTACTTTTGTTTAAGTCTTATACAAGTAAGTCACTTTCTGTTCCCCTATTCGGCACTTTTGCCCATTCATCAAAGGGCAAGTAATGTTTAAGCAGCTGCTGCTTCTGTGGCTTTGGGGAACTAGAAACCCCCGCACAGTTAAATACTGTGTGCTCTTCGACTTCTTCCCTAGACTTTTTGATATGGTTTGGGGGACTGGTCTTGGCCACACCAAGATATGTCTCTTTGGCATGAGGATTATTGGGCTGGTTGCTTTTGATAAACTGGGACAGGGAAGGAGGTTCTGATGGTGGAACTTACTTGCCCTTTGTTAGGATACATTTACATTGTAAAGGAAATCTCTATCTGGTAAAGGTGCCTCCCTCTCTGTGCGAGAAAGAAGCAAGGATGACCTTCTCTCTAGAAACTCTTAATCAATGGGGAAGTCAAGGACTTAAATCTGCATTTGTTTATTGTGCTTGTCTGGTAACCTCTTGTAACTGACTCCCCCTCCCCAACGTTGGCATTTCTTTAAGGATTAAGCATCTTTCCTTAGGCTAGGAACTGATTACTACGCTCACCTGTGACCACCCAGCTCAAGACAATGACTTGCTTCCTGCTATGCCCTCCAAGATAGCAGACCCACTACCTGCTGTGTCCATCAAGTGCTGTGCCGACAGGGCAATCTTGTGACTATTGTGGGAGGAACATTTCAATCATGTGAAACATCCTGTTTGGGGGTATATAACCACTCTGTGCACCCCACTTCTTCGGTGCCCTTTCTTCCTTTGGGAAGAAAGGCCCCGGGCCATGGTCCTCATAAAGCTTTGTTTAATTTTCTCCTGCTATTCTGTCTCATGTGAATTTAATTCATTCTCCGGCAAGACGAACCCACATTAGGTAGAGGAAAAGTCTTCCTCCCCTACAATGGTAACACTTTACATAACAGAAGTCATTCTGCTGGACCTTTAGCTCCTTATCACTCAAATAGGCCCTCCCATGAAATGCAAAGTCCAACTTTCTCTCTTAACCCTGTTAAATTAGGCATGGGGATCAGAAGGCGAATTTTGCCTTACAAACACAAATGACTCAGTGGAATCATATTTATGACTACAGCACACAAGAAAGGAAGAAAAAAAGGAAGCAAGGGGGGTGAAGAAAGTAGGGGTGAAGAGATGGAGTGACCAAGGAATGAAGGGAGGGAGGAATGGAGAGAGAAAGGAAAAAACAGCCAAAGTTTCATCTATCTATAAAATCTCATTTTAAAAACTACAATTACAATAATAATAATAATAAGTAATTTAAAATATCTCAGAACAGCATTATAGTGCCTGTCACACCGTAAGCATTCCATAAATGTTTATTGAATCAATAAAAAGGAAGAAATTAATGGCATGTAACTCTATGCCAATTAGGTATATACTGTCATCCATTTTCACTGATGAGTAGTTTGAAAGCTGAATTCTGTTCAACCTCACTCCTGAAGGTCAAGATGTGTTTCAACCTGGGATGTGGTAAATCAAACTTATTAATTATGTTGACTATACTAGTTTCCATTGTGGTGTACTGTTACTAACATAATGGTTTCATACTCATAAAAATAAGAATTATTTTTAAAAGATTTAGGGAATGACTACCTTTCAAAATCCAGTAACGATAGTGAACGGGAAAAAAAGAAAGAAAATAAAAGGGTTTTTCTTTCATTTTTTGGTAAGGAAGATTGGCCCTGAGCTAACATCTGTTGCCAATCTTCGTCTATTTTGTATGTGGGATGCTGCCACAACATGGCTTGATGAGCCATGTGTGTGGGTCCACATCCAGGACCTGAACCTGCGAACCCCAGGCTGCTGAAGCAGAGGGTGCAAAATTAACTATTACATCACCAGACTGGCTAAAAGGGTTTTTCTTAGTTGCCAAATATATAATGAGGAATCTTGGTGTAATTTGTTTGTGGTCATTGATTTTAGAATATCAGTCAAAATGTAATCCTAATTTGTTTGTTTTTCTAAGCACATGCAGTAAATATTTCAAGGGTAATATGGGTCTGATTAATTTTTTCTGGTTAATTCAGTGGACTCAAAAATAACTTACTTGATTCTAACCTTTATTGTTAAAATCTTCCACAACCTTTCCCCATAATAGCAGTAGGAAGCACAATGTAACGCACATCAATGTATCTGACAATATCTTCAAGTCACAGCACTCGGAAGCATCCTTTGGAATCTTTGACAAGAGCACAGAGGTGAACGATGCAGCGGATTAGACAGTATCCCACCAAACATTAGGACATATCCCACCTGACCTTTGATTTCTGAATGAATATTCCCTAATTATTGGTTTTTGTTTCTTTTACATTTGCCTCTTTTTTCAAGAAAAGATGGGGAAAGATCCAGCTAGTTTAGAATTCAAGCTATTTCTTTTTTAGCTGAGCAAGTTTTCCTTTATAGTTTCTGCCTCAGCATTTCTAAACTTTAATAAATGCATAAATAGCTCATTATTTAAAAGGAGGACAACATTTATTTTACAAACTAACCAAAAGCAGTGTGATATATCTATGTATTTACATCCAAATGACCAACCAATAAACATTTATTTGGTCTTACTATAAACCCATAAGTCAGGTTGATAAAAATCATTAAAAAGCATTGGCACTTCATTTAGGTGAGAATATCAATCTTTTTCCGCCTAACAAGATTTACCTCCTGTGGTGTGGTGAAACAAACTTACTAATTATGTTAGCTATATTAATTTCCACTATGGGGCTATAGACAATGTTTCCAATATAATAATTTTGTATTTACAAAAGTATTATTTTAAAAAGATGGACTGAATGACTATAAAAGCTAATTCTTGATTCCCATAAGTAAAACAGCAATAAGTGAGTATATGATAGAGGCAAACAAAACTTTAGGATTAAATATGTGCACATATTACTGATAGCCCCTCAGTGTCTAAAACATCGGGCCCCATTCAAGCAACAGTTGCCCTATTTGCAGTAACAACACAGCCTTTTACAGTCCTGACTTAAAGCATCTTTAATGAAAATCATATGTCTTGCCACTTAGATATGTTTATAGGATTTAAAATACAGAGTCAGTATTTCTGAAGTGTGAATTTGTGAGGAACACCTTTTATTATTTCCAGAGCTTATACATAGCAGAAAATGCAATAAAGAATGAGATACAAATAACAGATAGTTTTAATATTAGGAAAAGTGCAAGACAAATCATTGTCAGCTTTTCTTCCTCCTCTTTAATACTGATACCCAAATAAGCACTTAGATTCACGGGTAAGTATAAATCCTGCCTCAGAAGGAGTTTTTCCAAACATGCAAAGGTTATGTTCATAAGCTGAGCTGCTAGAGACAATTTTCCAGCTGTGAGGCTCAACAGGACCAGTCGAGTCAGCAGGTTGTTAAAAATCCTTCTGCAGACATATGTTAGCAAAGCTGCTGGACTGGACCAAGGCTCATTACATTTGCTGACAAGTATTTTGAAAAAGCATAGGCCAAACACCTCTAAGGCAGCCTGTGCAAATATGGAGCAGTCAATATCTCAAAAAAGAAAACAAGTGTCCTTGAAGAATCTCTTATTTAAAGCATAGTAGTATGTTATTGATTGAAAATAGCAATAATCAGAAGATTTTCCTACTTGACTGATTATTTATATGAACCAAATTATTTATTCTGTAAATTGATATCAGTGGTCGAATAAAAACACTGCTACAGGAAAGTCCAGTGTATGGTCAGAGGAAAAGGGCTTCTTTGTACTGATGGATACTTAATTCCCTCTGAGGAAGAAACAGTGAAAAATAAACCCAAAGTCAACATGAGGAAACCTCTGTAGTTTACTTATCCAATTTGTTTTGCAAGTGACCACAAAAGTGAAAAGACCCAGGTAGAACATATTTATAAAAATAAGAAAATAGAACTAGGGTGATGTTTCTGATAGTATCTGTTATAAGTTTACATTTTGTGTTTCCAGGGGATAAATAGATACAAAAGTCTTTCCTCTTTGTTAACTACAAAATTAACACAGTTCCTTTTGTTAACCGATCTTTCTTTCTGCCCTTGCATTAAGAAGTCACTAGTTCATTACTTCTGTTTAAACACATGCCTTAAACAGGCAGTCCCTCTTTTAAAGCAGAAAAAAGTCCTATGTTAATGTGTTAAACCATATATCATTTATAAATTAATCAAATTGCCAATTACTGCATTATTTAAGATAATTAAAATTGTCATCATAGCTAGCATTTTTTGTGCAGTTAGACATTTTTTTGAGCTAGATTCACCTTATTAGCATTTGATGCTCACACAAATTCATAAAGTTCCTCTTACAAACGAGGGTAGGGATCTGTACGTTCCTTCAACAAGCGTTAACTGAATGCCTACTATACTCTAGGTATAGGGCCAGGGGTTGGAAGCAGAGAGTGATGAAGATGTGCCTCCTTCCTAAATTACATTAGTCAGGCATGACTAATAGAATTTGTCACTCAATTAAGCAAATAAGGAACCAAGAGATGGAAAGAAGTATTAAACCAAGGTCTTTCATGGGCTCATTAAGTGACTAAGAAGAACAAGTTTTCTCTTTTCTAAACTAAAATTTATATACAGTCAGCCATTATTATTTGCATATTCCACATTTGCAAATTCACCTAGTTGCAAAATTTATTTGTAGCCCCAAAATCAACACTCACAGCACTTCTGCGGTCATTCACAAACATTGTACAGAGCCTTGAAAAATTTGAGTCACCTGACACACGTGTTTCCAGCTGAGGTCGAAGAAGGTGATTCTCTGCCTCTTTGTTTCAGTTCTCATACTGTAAATCAGTGTTCTTTTCATGGCCTACTTAATTTTCCTTGTTTTATGTCTCTCGTTGGTGATGTTGCTACTTAAAATGGCTCACTGTTTAAAAGTGTAGTGCTGAAGTGCTGTCTAGTGTTCCTAAGTAAGAAGGCTATGATGCACTTCACAGGGAAAACACTTATAAAAGAGAAGTTTCATTCATGGAATGAGTTATAGTGCTGTAGGCCTTGAGTTCAATGTTAATAAATAATCAATATATACTCTATGTGTTAAATAAGATGTCTTTAAACAAAAACACAAATAAAACAAGGTTATATATTGATCGGTTGATGAAAATGTTGTAACCAGAGGCTTGCAGGAACCTCACCCTGTATTTCCTCTAGGAGCAAGTTTCAGTATTCACTAATTCAGTGCTGGCAGCAACGTTATAGAACATAACTACCATGAATAATGAGAAGCCATTATAAATGCTTTTGCTTTTAGTTAGGTTTTATAACTTCTCTCATATTTGTGAATAAGTTTCAGAATAAAGCCACTTGTCCTAATCCATAATAGAAAATTAGCAAGAAAACCCAAGGATTAAGTAAGATATTATCAATAAGTACATTCACAAAACTAAAGATGATATAAAATTTTTATGTCCTTAAGGTAAAAAGAAATTAACTTGGCGACAAGTGCATTATTAATCCCCAAAGTATTATATAAACATTTGTTTCATAACTCCCTTTTATATGAAAAAGTGGGGTTTCTTTTAAAGAAAAAAGACCAAGAAATTAAAGCAAAGTATGATGTCAAGATATTATTTTTTTGGCTTGAATTCTATGCTTCTAGTTCACACATTTTCTCCTAGATCACACTTCACAGTGTCATTTGATCTGTTTTCCAAAGGAAGAGATATTGATTAAAGGTATTCAAAAGAATGGAATAGGGAAATAGAAGCAAAAAGGAGGCTAACAAAACCAGAAAAGACTTGATTTCTTTTAAAAAAATGAAAAGTCTTCATCCAGTAAGATGAGACCGAATGAAGTTCCAAATATTTTCTAAAATACTTTTCAGTTCCACAATTAAGCTTGTCCCAAACTGTTTAATAAGAAGCTGTCTTCTCTCTATAAGATGGTCCTGATGATTTAAGAAACCTTTATTGTCCATCATGTGGACAAAGCCTGACATCTAGAGAATGCAAAGATGGAACACACGCCAGACCTGCCGTTGTCAGGAAAATGCTGAGACCCTTGACCAGTAGAGGCGGGGGGTTGGCAGGGAACCACTCACATCCTCCTACATGGCTCCCTCCGGTGACAAACAGCATTTGTGGAACAGTAGCCCAGGGGACGGGGTAGAATCTGTGGCAGTGGAACCGGGCCAAAAAATAGACTCAGAGGAATAGTAAATCTGTAACATTGACCTCATTAGCAGCAAACTGTAACCAATTGCTAATTGCCTTATGGCTATATTGTAAATTGTGCATGTATGTAAATTGTGTATGTATGCATGTAAATTCTCTATGTGTCTGGCACCTAAAATATGCAAGAATTTAATATGATGATTGGAGTTTGGGAAAGGAGATACCAGATTAACCAACGTCCTCTAATGGGAAATAAAGGTAAAATCTTTAAGTAGTGACCAACTTTCTGGTGGAAAATACACTAATTTCATGAAGTGTATTGACTTGGTCACCCCAATTTAGCTTTGCTTTCTCCTGTATCGTGAAGAGAAGAAAGTTCAGTCAGAACTCAAGTAAAATAAAACTAGCTAAAGGATACCAGTAGAGAGTATATCTATGTACTATAGTACCAGGACAAAAATGATCTTTTTTCAGTATGTCTGGCACTTGGAGGCACATACTAATAAATAGGATGCTATCAGTAAATTAAACAGTTGCTTATTAAATCCAGTCAGGTCCAGGTATTGTAAATATAGCCTAAAGGGTTTACTATACCAAATCAAAGATTGGCATTTATAATCTCTGTAGAAGACATTTTAAAATAGACTCTAAGATTACAAAGAGGCATTTCCCTCATCTTCCCCAAAGCACGTTTCCATTGCAACAAATAACTACAAAGTCCCTTGCTTGCAGTGTCTCAGCACACGTTTATACAAGAGAAGATAAGAAGACAATTCAAGGTACAATCTACCAAGCGCCAATTGTGATTTGAAGGAAAAGAAAAGATCTTTCACAGTTAATATATACTGAGTGGCTATATGTGCCTGGCACAGAGCTACTACCCAAGGACAGTGATGAACAAGACAGACTTCATTACTGACCTATTGGAATTTATATTCTAATGATGGCCAAAAGAAAATACAAATGAAAAAATGAGTGGTTGTGGTAAGTGTCATGCAGGAGACAAAATGGGTCCTGTAATGGAGAATAGGGTAGGCATGAGCATCTTAGACAGGGGCTTAAAGGAGGTCTTCCGTAGAAAGGGATTTCTAACTTGGAACCAGAATTGTGAAAAAGGGGTTAATGAACTTTATGAATTTTGTTCATTTATTTTTCATTATTATACTTATGTTCAATTATGAAAGTAGGAAGAGAAAAAAAACTTCCAGAGAGAAACGTAATGGGGAAAATTGAATAAAAGTCATCACAAGACTGGAAACACTGCTTCCTCTCATTGGAACCATTTTTCTTTCTTACCTCAAGCACCAAGGCAGGGCACAATGAGCTGTGACTACAAAAGCAAAGAAAAATCCTGGGGTTTCTATCATTGTTGTTGTTGTCGTTAAGTCACTTTTGGAGGAGATAAACATCGTGAATACTAAAGCTATTGTTTATCAAGCATTAGCTACATGATATGCATGTTATATATAGTATTTCATTTAATCCTCACACAACCCAAAAGACCGGAAGTGTTATTACCCATATTTTGCAGCTGAGAAAATGAGGGAGAGTCTAAACAATTTGTCTGAGATTACACAGCTGTGGAAGAGTCGGGTTTATACTCCCACGCACAGTGGGACCTGTCAGTCTGTGATTTTTAACTACTATGCTGGAAAGCAAAATTAAGGAAAGAATTGAAATGATTATCTTGTCTGGCTCCCTTTCTTCCTCTGATCACGTTCCCACTGACTGTACTGAATTTTGTACTCAATTACTTAATTGCAGTATAAAAATATACTTTGGCTTCTCTGGTGACATTACTTTTAAATGCCAATGATATTTACAGAGAAAATGGTGGGAGGGACTTCATTAGGTTTCACTGAAATGCCCAAGTGATCCAGCTGTAATGATGTCTTCCTCAAATAAGAACTATCTTATTTTGTAATTCATCTCTTTTCATTATAGAATAATGCATTTTATCAAGATGCTTAACTTGTGGCTCCAGTTTTGACTTGATCCAGCATCTAGCATAAAAGGTAAAGATAATGTGATACTGAAACCATTATTCTAATTAATATTTCAATCAAGTTTGCAAACAGCCTTTTACTTCCAGTAGACAAACCTGTTTTTAAAAGGCAAGCATATGCCAAATGGTTTATCTAGGATTTCCATTTATACAGAAAACATTCATGAGCATAAAAATCAGACTATATTATTGTGATTGGTCAAAGAGTGATAGAATAGATTCTACAACATTTTATACTTAATTTCATTATCTACTACTAATGGAATTATAAATGAATCTATATACTCAGAAGTTTATAGTTGTTTTATATTGCCAACACTACATATAATTATCCAAAATACAAACCAATTTATTCACACTTATGCCTACCTTAAAACGGGTATCTCAATCCTATTCAAATTTATAGAAAAATTAGCAAGGTCTAATTAATATCTTTGGATTTAATAAAGTTAGAGAGAGAAGCTGTTCTCAAGATAAATATTATTTCTCTGCTTTCTTTTAAATATATCAGGCCAGGATTTTTCTTTCAGCAATTTCCTTTTGGAAAACTGACAGTTTCCTCTGGTGACTCCCATCTCCCCAGTGGTATATAACGTCATGAAGGTAAAAATCATATTTTTTCTACTTCAGAATAATTCCTAGTTCTTGTCACATAGGATATTTCAAGGTCTGCATATGTCACATTTGCTTCTTAATGGTCCAGTTTTCATGGCATTGTCACAAGAGTGAATCCCTTTACATTAGTAGGGCTCTACACTCTCATTAAAAAAATAGCGAGGGGGCCGGCCCATTGGCAAAGTGGTTAAGTTCACACGCTCCGCCTGGGGTTCACCAGTTCGGACCCCGGATCTGGACCTAGAACCGATTATCAAGCCATGCTGTGGCAGGAGTCCCACATGTAAAATAGAGGAAGATGGGCACAGATGTTAGCTCAGGGCCAATCTTCCTCAGCAAAAAGAGGAGGATTGGTGGAGGATGTTAGCTCAGGCCTAATCGTCCCCAAAACAAAAACAAAATAAGTAGCCAGACTTTCCAATTACTTTGGAAATGGTTTCCACACAAACACTCCAGGATTGTTCAAACGTATAGATAGATAAATCAATACACTCCCAAAAGATCATCTCTTTACACTCCTAACATAAACCTTGTGTGCCATAAGAAATAAGTCAACAAATATGAATAATTCATTCACATCTCTGGTTGCTGTCCTTTTACTACTCATGTTTCACTTTAAATGTCACCTCAAAGAGTCCTTCCTAGTCCGCTAATGTAATATAAGCCAATCATTCCCTCAAAACTTCCTGCTTTGTTATCAACAAAGCACTGATCAGTTATATCTTTTGTGTAGTTATTTGTTCATTTTTTTCTGGTTCTAATCAAACCTGGTAAACCCCATAAGAGCAGGGACATATATATATATCCTACCACCTAGCACATTACTTGGCACATAATAGGTACACAATAAGTGTTTGCTGAATGATATGTGAGTGCATGAATCAAAGAGCAAGAGAGTGAATACTTGGAAAACACCTATGTAGATATAGCCATTCATCCAATAAATATTCCCATCATTAGTCATTATTAAATACTGATTTTAAAGAGCATGCATATTATGATAAAAGAAGGAAAGAATTCCTTTATACCAGTGTTTTTCAATTGGGTTGGGGGAGGGAGGGATTTTCCCTCCACAAGATATTTTACAACATCTGCAGATGTTTTTTGGTTGTCACAACTGGGAGGGTAAGACGGGCATCTATTGGATGGCTGCTAAGTAGCCACCATTGCACAGGATAGTCTCCTACAAAAAAGAATTATCCAACCCAGAATTTCAATAATGCCAATGTTTTATACTCATCTCTATTCCTCATATAAATTTAACACATACTTATTAGACAATTACCATATGCTAACATCAAATTGAGTTCCTGTGAAGAAAAGACATGTTATAGACAGATTGTAAACAGATTTACTAATAGATGGTTGGCTGGCTAGATTGATGGATGGAAGGATGAATTGATGGATGGATAGATGAATGGGTAATTCATAGATAGACATATGCATACATAAATAGAAAGATAGCAGTCACAACACTCTGTGTGGACTAAAATAAACCATTTGTGATTGCTAATTGCAGGAAATTTATACATCTTCTCTTTTAAAGAGTAAACTATTGGACTGCATAAAAAAAAACACAATGAACGTTGGTGAGAGACTGTAAGGTAATTTTGGCATCAAATGCTAATGATATTTGTGAACAGAATGGCTATAAGTAGGAACTGATCACCAGTTTTTAGTTAAGAGCCCCATGAAATAAATATAATAATGTCTTTTCCAAATAAAAGGCATGCATCCCTTTCCCATAAATGAAAATCACTGTGTCAAGTGAGAGGTGTGCTACCTGTGTAGATGAAATGGTTCTGTATGTGATAAGATAGAAAACTGGAATCCAGGCAAAGAGTTGGAGCAGAAGCTGTTAAAAACAATCAAATGCCCAAATAGTAGGGCTTATATTTAGGTCATTGAACAGGAAGTAAAAATATTTTGTTACCTTGAAGAGGTGAGGCATTCTACATAGCATGTTCCATAAATTAAAAATAGCAAAGGCAGGATGTACATAAAGAAAGAGGCAGAGGTTGCCTCCCACAAGTCTTCCTTATTTCTTTTGTAGTTTGGAGGGACCCAGAACGTTTTCTTTGACAGCACATATACTAAAATTGAAGTGATACAGAGAAGAATATCATGGCCCCTGTGTAAGGACAACAGGCAAGTTTATAAAGTCTTCCATGTTTTTCAGCAGGATGACATATTCAAAGTGCTGATGGTCAAACAAGAATTATACGTCCAGCAAAACTGTCTTTCAAAATTAAGGAAAAATTAAGACATTCTCAGATAAACAAAAACTGAATTTGTTGCTAGCAGATCTGCCCTACAAGAAAGTTTAAAGTAAATTCTTCAAGCTGAAATGAAAAGACACTAAACGTTAACCTAAATCTACACAAAGAAATAAAGAGCACTGATAAAAAAGAAAAATAAGACATCACATATGTGTTTTTGGTGACTCTCTTATTCTCCTATCTGATTAAATGACAATGCTATAAAGCAATCATTATAAAACTGTATCGTTGGGCTTACACTGTATAAAGATATAATTTAGATGACAGTAACAGCACAAAGGAGAGAGGAAGTAACAGAGATAAATTTGAGTAAAGTTTCTGAATACTATTCAATTAACTTAGTATTAATCTAAACTAGATTGTTTTAGGTAAGGTGCTAATTGTAATCCTCTGGGCAACCACTAAGAAAATAATTTTTAAATGCAGAAAAAAATAACATGGGAAGTAAAATAATACACTAGAAAATATTTATTTAACACAAAAGAAGGCAGTAATGGAGGAATGGAAAAACGAAAATATAGGTATATAGGGGGACCAGCCCGGTGGCGCAGTGATTAAGTTCGCACGTTCCACGTTTTAGCGGCCCGGGGTTCGCCAGTTCGGATGCCGGGTGCAGACGTGGCACGGCTTGGCACGCCATGCTGTGGCAGGCGTCCCACATATAAAGTAGAGGAAGATGGGCACAGATGTTAGCTCAGGGCCAGGCTTCCTCAGCAAAAAGAGGAGGACTGGCAGTAGTTAGCTCAGGGCTAATCTTCCTCAAAATAGATAGATAGATAGATAGATAGATAGATAGATAGATAGATAGATAGATAGATAGATAGAAAAAAATAGCAAAATACCAGACATCAATCCTACTGTATCAGCAATTATGTTAAATGTAAATGGCTTGAACATTCTAATTCAACGTGGAGACAGGAAGTATAGTTTAAAAAAACTGATCTAACTTTATGTGTCTAGAAGTGAAAAACTTCAGGTTCAAGATGTTTCTAGGCTAAAAGTAAAATGATAGAAAAAAAATATACCTTGGAAAAAGTAACCAAAACAGATCCTGGGTGGCTAAACTACCATTAGGCAAAATAGACGTTAAGAAAATTGTTACTAGAAACAAAGAGGGACATTTTTTAATGATAAAAAGGCAATCCATCAGGAAGATATAACGGTTATAGACATAAATGTACTTAAAAATATAATCCCTAAAATACACTAGGCAAAAACTGACAGAATTGAAGGGAGAAATAGACAATTCAACAATAATAGTAGGAGATGTAAATACTTCATTTTCAATAATGGATAAAACAACTAAGCAAAACACCAACAAGGAAACGGAAGACTTGGAGAGATCTAGAAGTTTCCATGAACTTTTGTGGGAGGACACAGGCATAGCCGAATAAAAAGCTACAGAGCCACTACACCAAGATGGAGCAGATATGCACTGGTAAGAGTTCTCCAGAGAAATAGCACCAACTGCAGGTGTAGAGAGAGGGAGAGAAAGAGAGAGAATTATTTTAAGGAATTCTCTCACGCAATTGTCGAGGCTTGTTAAATCTAAAATCTGCAAGGTAGGCCAGCAGGCTGGAGAATCAGGGAAGAAGGCAATTCAAGTCCAAAGACAATCTGCTGGAATATTTCCTTCCTCTTCTTCCTCTGGAAAGGGCAGACTCTGTTCTATTAAGGCCTTCAAATGATTGGATGAGGCCCACCCATATCACAGGGGGTAATCTGCTTTTCTCAATGTCCATCAATTTAAAAGCTAATCTCATCCAAAAATACCTTCGCAAAAACAGTTAGAATCAGTTTTGACAAAATATCTGATGACTGTGGCCTAGCAAAGTTGACACATAAAATTAACCATCACAGGACACCATTACTGAATTGGATAGTTGATGTGACCAAGACTCCGAAGGGCCTAGCAGCAGTAGCAAGATCTGAGGTAGACAATCAAAAGTGGAGGATTTCTGTGCCCTGGTAGTCAGGAGAACCAACCTGTTCACAATTTTACCAATCTTGTAATTTACAAGGGGCTGGGATGGTGGTCATGACTGGGTGACTTTAACATTAAAGTCTAATAGAAGAGCATGGTGGTGAAGGCAAGGAAGGAACCAGAAGATAGCTCAGGCCTGAATACTTGGATATGAACCCCCTTTGTATTGCACTCTTGAAGTGATGTAAATTCCCAGGTTCCCAGGTAATTTCTTGGCAAGTAGAAATAGAGAAGAAAAAGTACTGAACAATTACTAGGGAGACTAAGTTACCTAAAATGGTTGCAGGGTTTCTCAACATGAACACTACTGAAATTTTGGACTGAATAATTTTTTGTTGTAGGAAGACACCTTATGCATTGCAGGATTTTCAGAAGAATCATTGACCTCCACCCAGGAGAGGCCAGTAGCACTCCTTGCCCCAAGTTGAGACAATCAAAAATGTCTCCGGACATTGTCAGATGTTCCCTGAGGGGCAAAATGACCCCAGTTGAGAACCACTGGCTTAGAGAATGTAATACTCTTAATTGGAAAATTCAAGTCAACAGTTTTATAGGGTGTGTGTGCACATGTGTTTGTGTGTGTGTGTGTGTGAGTGAGTGTGTGTGTCTGTGTGTTAATAGGGGCACTTACTAATAGTTAACTCCTAAAACCAGGGAGGAAAGATTTCCATTCTAATTACCCATGAGATAAGGGTATTTATTAAACTAACCATTCAACCAACAAATCAAATTTCTTCTAGTTCATCTCTTTACCCTTCACTGACTCATAGAAAAATCAATTTAGTTAACTTTGGTCCAAGCAATGGTTGAAATTGGTGGAACCTCTGACTCTTGCCTCTTGTGTCCATTCTTGAATGCTTATCTTTAAACAGATTCAGATTGTCTTTCTCACATGTAAGACCCTGTTCACAGGTAGTAAAAATACCAGAAGCAGATGTGAATTGGCTTTACCAGTAATAAAAATGTTTCAGCATTTTCACTGCCATCTAAATTATTTTGCAGGTCCTCAGTTTGTTTTTAATAATAAAATGATTTGCCAAAGATTGTTTGCTTTTTTTAAGAAGACTGATTTTCGACTTCCTTAACATATTTTGTTAGAAAATGGTTGATATACCATCCATTTCAACACCACAGGGTCTTGAAAAACCCTGCACAATCTCCCATTCTTTTAGATACATATTGTCATCACTGTTACTGGCATTAAAATAATAGTTTTAAATATGTTTTATTTTTAAATTTTGTCTTGATGCTAACTTAGCAAAAATATTCCGTAAGACCAATATAGTATCAGTTATAGACCTCTTTTTACTTCTTTTTCTTTTCTTTTCTCTTTGGCAAGTGGAAACCTGATTTTATCCCAATATAACCATAATTAGCAGTTTAAAAAAAATGTAGAAAAATAGGCCTATATTCTCATGTAATTGTTCTATACTCAGTATGGAAAAAAAAAATGCTTGGCAAGTAAAGGTATTAACACATTTTCAAGGGACTTCTCAAGCGCAATTTTTTCCCTTGGCTCAGCATTTCATTTTTACAGCATCTATTAATCAAGTTTAAGCAGCCTTTAAATCCTCAGTCCCTCCTTCAGATTATTTCACAATTGCTACCCTCTTCTCTCTTTGTCTCCAGTAGTATCTTCTCCTGCCTCCATTGTTTTAACTCAGCTCTTTGCTCTACTCCCTCAATCATCCCAACTCTACCATCCTTTGACAATAGCAGCCATCAATTTCTGAGACCATACAACAAGGACTAATGTTTATGCTTTCAAAGGGAATTCACCGAATAATAAAGACCATTTAAGAAATGCCAGGAAAAATTGATTACTCTGGAATTCAGAAAAACTAGTCCAAATTGGAGAGGAACAACAGCATTTCATCCTCAGAACTAACCAGCAGAGAGAAAAAAGGAAAAATATGACTAAATCCATCTTTGTTCTTTATTATATTTGAATATTAAAACTCACAGAACTTAAGAAGCATTTAACTGAATCAAGAAGAGAAAAAGAGAAGAGCTATAGAAAATAAGTCCCCCTCAATTAAAATAAACATTTTAAGAAGCTTAAGGCATATAAAAAGATATGGAAGATGATCAAAAACCATATGGTGATGCAAGGAACCAGATAATTCCTTCATAGATAAATCATTACCCAAAACATTTTTCCTGTTTTACTAAGGTGGATATCCACAGACAAGTGGTTGACTGTTTTCTTCTCTGTCCTTATCCTTAAAAGTAACTGATAAATTGCTAAAGATCTAAAGGGTAAACATCATTAATCTATTTTTCTCAGATATGTCATAATTCTGAATGTTGTTATTCTATTGGCTCATTTTATGCATGTCACTGTAAGAACACTAAGTTCTGGGCATCAGAAATATCGAGAGAAGTCAGAAGAATCTCTGGTTACTTGAAACCATTTGAAAGTCAAGGGCAAACTCATATCTGGAACTCAGACTTTCTGGATTTTTCTTCCACAACAAGACTCAAAATAACATCATTCTTGCTTTGTTCCTATCCTTAAGGGAGTTCAGATACTAAAACATTACTTACTATCAGAAATTTGCAGACTGCCATTCAGAACGTCATAAAATACCACCTTTATTGAATAACTGTGTGCATACCTCTGCAAGGACATGGTCTGTTCATTAGGTCCCAAAATCATTAGGTCCCCATAGTGTCCCAAATCTACCATTACGCTTCTTGAAAGTGACAGTAAATTGCTTCCAAGTACAATTTCTTCTCATCCTTTTTATGTATATTGTAAAAACAAGGCAGCAAATCAAAGAGGAAACAGGTTAATTTTATGCCAATCACGAAACTTGGTGACAGGTGTCGCCATATGTTGCAACAAGATCTCTTGGCCATGGGTCATTGCTTTGAAAGGAACTAACGAATGGCTTGCAGTACTGTGACACACTGAAAGGCCCCCTGGGATCTCATGCAAAGATCTCATGACAGGTATGAAATTAACTCGTGGCATCATGGTATTTTCCAAACATGACAGCTCCCAGATCAGTTGCCACTTAGCGCAGTGGGGATTGTGGGAAGAATTGCAACATCTAGTAAATGATTTCAGTGGGATCTCCTCTGGGCAATAAGGAAAATCATCCCCAGAGAGAATATCTAGAGAGGTTAAAATCATAGAAGGTAGTGGTGAAATACATAGAAATTAAGGAAAATAATTCTGTTTGGATAGTCTTGTCATGTTAATTTGCTTCCTGGACTAATTTCCACAGAGAAGGTGAATAAAGTATTCAGTATTATAATTTTAAAGAGCTCTTTATTTCTTCCTTGAATTAGAACAAGAGTTCAGTCATGAATTGAGAAAGTACTACAGCAACCATGCTTCCTCTCAACACACACACACGCACACACCATGTCTCTGCCACATGAAATAAAACACAAATGCCCACACGGTAACTAAATTATATAATTGTATAACGTGCACAAATGTAAAATTTGTAAACAGTAACTGTAAAATTCCTCATTATAGAAAAGAAAGATGTTAAAAGAGCAAAGCAAAACATTTGCATCATATAATAAATGAATGTGTCAGAGGCTTCCTTTACTGACTTCCGAGTCAATTCTCTTTCCTGCACCAATTCCAAATGTCACATCAAAGAAAACACGAGGAAATGGGCAAACAGGGAAAAGGAAGAATAAGCAAATTTAGCATTTAGAAATAAAGTCACATAAACAAGGTTTTTATTTTCTTTGAATTCCTAATATAAAAACAACATGTAAGTTCTGAATGCCATTTTTAGCATAATTTTCACACTACAAGGTAAGAGAAATAAATCATAAGTACAGTAATTATAGTTTGAAATGCAAGCAATCTTTGGTCCTGAAAAGGATAAGAGTAATATGTGAATATGAATGTGATAGAGTAGAGAATGAGAAATTACACAGGATTCAATGCTATGTTCTTCTGCCAATAAGGAAATTAAGTGTATTAATGTTACATGTGCATACAGATATAGACCATTAAACTCTAGTTTCACAATCTGTGCACTAGTTAATTCTTGGTTCTTTATTTTGCTTTTTTAAACACAAATTTTCTCCAGAATTCCTTTATGATCCTAGCATGTGGACATTATCATTTAATTCTAGGACTGGGAATACCTTAATTACCAAATAATATCCTTCAATTTCCAAGCAGATGCTCAATACATTTTTTAAGATCAGTAAGCACTTAGCAAATATTACAAATGACTTCCTGAAATGACTATATATGTAACAAACACTATAACACATACTATGCGCCAGGCACTGTTCTAAGAACTTTACAAGTAATTCGCTTAATCTTAATAATAACAACCCTGTGAGGTAGGTACTATTATTATTTCCAACTTTAGGATAAGATAACATAGGTACAGCGAAGATAAGTCATTTTAACAAGTCAGCAGCTATTAAGTAAAATACTCTGGATTTGCAGCAGAGTCCATACTCAACCTCACACTGTGATGCTGTGGCATTCCTTTCCAAATCAATGTATGACAAATTTTCCAGTCATGAAGTTTTCCCTGGGACTTAAGTTCTTCTTGCTATTGCCTCCTATTTAAACCTCATGGTAAAAGACAATGGAGTCATTGGATTCCATTAGGTATAATTATACCGCCAAATTTATAAAACACCAACTTTTCCCAAGTATGCTAAACTCTGCCCTTTCCCATCCTCAACCCTCCAAAACTTCTCTGAAAGAAGGCTATGGCAATCTTAATGTTTTAACGACTCCAGCCTTCATAACTCAAGATGAATCATTCAACATATTTTATTGAGGATCTACAATGTATCTACATCATATATATTACAGCCATGCTCTGCATAACGTTCTGGTCATTGACAGACCACATATACAACAGTGGTCCAATAACAATAGTACCATAGAGCCTTGGTGTGTAGTAGGCTATCCCATGTAGCTTTGACTAAGTGCACTCTATGATGTGCACACAACAACGAAATTACCTAATGACGCAGTTCTCAGAACACAGCCCTGTCAAAGGATGCATGACTCTGCATGCATTAAATAGAGTGATGAATTAAACAGACATAATCTTTACCTTCACGACATTTTATATTGTTGGGGAAAATATAAAAGTAATCATGACAATGAATATATAATTATTTATTTTTAAAAGAATGGTATAAACAGATGATTTAGACTTTGGAGTCCAATAGGTCTTCAACCCCAACTCCTCTGATTACTCCTTTTTAGAACACGAGTTATTTCCTTAAACCTTCAAATTCTCAGTTTTTTCATCTATTGAGAGGAAATAACAGTGTTTTAAGGATTAAATGAACTAAAATATAAAATGCTTAGAAAATTGCTTGGCAAGTTTTTTATATATATACATATTCAGTTAATAGTATCTTTATATTATTGCTAATAATGTTTACATTTTACACAAGCTGCCTTTTATGTAAGTTTATCTTTACACAAGTATTCTTTTTGGAATAAGAAGTATCCTTTTGAAAGTAGTAATGGCCTTGTTTCTATTTCAGCAAACAAAGATTTCTCATTATAGAACAATAATAAGTTTATTAAATTCCCCATTCAACATTCTTATGAATACATACAAAATTAGACTACTGGAAAAAAAGCAAAACACCTGGTCCCTAATGTTCATTGTTCCTTGTCTATGACATCATATAAACCATCTGCTAGCTCTCTCTGCAGCAAACTACTAAATGTTTCACTACAGTTGACAAAATTGTGTCATTCTACATAGCAACTAACACAATTCAAAAGGTATGCTTTTTTTTTCCAGAGAGATGAGGCAAACCTGGACCCACTCTTGCCATCAAAATACACCAACAGAAACAAGAAAGTAATATTATCAAAGTTAAAAACACCCACATATAACTGGAAAGCAAATAGGATATTTGCTTCTGTCCTGCAAATGATTAATTTATTTTCTCTATCTGACAATGGAAATCTGGCCAATGAATAGGAAGTTTAAATAACAATTTGTTTTAATATAGCAAAATACATTGATAGAATGTTAACATGATACTAGATAATGAATCAGGCAGTGATTGAGAACCCGGCCCAGCCCTATCACGCAACAGCTATGTAAACTGCGGTGATCGCTGATCCCCCCCTTCTAAGGAGCAGTTTCATTATTAGTAAATGGGTCAAATAAGCCCAACCTACAGGTTGTTGCAAGAATTAAGCACCTACTTTGTGCTTGGTGCTATGCTAGGCATTGAAGATACAGTGGTGAGCAGGACCAGACTGGAGTCCATGCTGACGGAACTTACTGCCTAAAGTACTTAGAATAGGGAAATACTGCTGCTTTTTCTTTTTTTTCAAGATTGGCACCTGAGCTAACATCTGCTGCCAATCTTTTCTTCTTCTTCTTCTTCTCCTCCTCCCCAAAGCCCCCCAGTACATAGTTGTATATTCTAGTTGTAGGTCCTTCTTGTTGTGCTATGTGGGATGCTGCCTCAGCATGGCTTGAGCAGAGCTAGGTCCATGCCCAGGATCTGAACTTGTGAAACCCCAGGCTGCCGAAGCAGAGCACGTGAACTTAGTCACTCGGCCATGGGGCCAGCCCCAATATTGCTTCTTGTCTCACAAAAATGCTGAGGATAAGTTATATGGTCCACTAGAATGATAAATGAAGATACTAGAAAGATCACAGTGGTTTACATCGAAAGCATAAGGAGTTCAATAAAGCATCAATAATGTTTGTTGCACATCAGCAATTTGGTAAATCCTCATGTAAATAAAAAAACACAAAGAGAAAACTGTGCATTGATTGAGGCAGAATATACCTTATACTTCACAAACTGTGGCCAGAAATTTTCCAATTGCAGATGTCTTAGGTGCTCCTGAAAACAGTCAAAATTATTCTATTTAAATTTTGAAAATCAATGTTCGGGGATTTCAAAACCAAACCATGCACTGCTTACAATGAAAGGGAGCTATTAGTAACATAAGTGTCAGCCTACCTTGCACTAGAGTAAAATATTAAACCAAATGATGATTGCACCGGAAAGTTCTAGAGCAGTATCTGAGTTTAGAAGATTGATGAGCTTGAAAATTAGTTCTTCCCTCATTTAACTTATCTGGATAGTGGGCATATTCTGCTTATTTAAAGTTGGCTTAACAGTTTTGAATGTTCTAATTTGAGCATGGTTTAACTTAGGTAAACACATTTATATTGAAATAGTAATATGTCTGAATATCACCCAAAATGTGTGTGCGTGAGTGCACAAAGTTTTACAGGAATCAGGAATTGCATGTGGCACAGTACTGTCTAGATTTGCTCTTTACAACATGGTAGCCACTAGCCACAGGTAGCTATTTAAATTTAAATTAATTAAAATCAAATATAATTGAAAATTTAGTTTCTCAGTCCCACTAGTTACACTTCAAGTGCTCAACAACCACATATGGCTAGAGGCTTCCCTATTGAACAGTGCAGATATGGAACATTTCCATCACTGAAGGAAGTTCTATTGAGCAGATCTGGTGTGGACATTTATCCATTTATTTTTCATTCATACATTCATTCTTACTCACTCATTTTTGTTTCTTCACACCAAATATTTCTTAAGTACCTGTTATGTGCTAAGCCCTGGGACACAACGGTAAGCAAATATAGATACTGTTCCAGTTGCCATGGAGCTTACACTCACATGGGGTAAACAGACATTCACTACATAATCACACAAATAAAGATAAAACTGAAAATATGATAAATGCTAAGAGAGAGAGGCAAGGGGTGCTATTTTAGAGGGGGGAGATCCATCTGCCTAGGAAGAGGACTCTGATGAAGTGACCATGACTTGAGATAGAGGAGGATGTGCAGGAGCTAGTTGGGCAAAGAGGGAAAGAAGTGTAGTGGACACAGATAGATGAGCACATGCAAAGGCTCTGCGGTGAGGGGCAGGGCACGGAGAATATGAGGGAGGAAAAGAAGGTCAGTGGATGGGAGCTGGTGAAGAGAGGGGGCATTTGGTCAGAGTTGAGCCTGCAAGTTACTTGGGTCCTTATTACTGAAGCTCTGTAAACCATATAAAGAGCTTGTCTTTACTCAATGAGGAATGGAGAGTAATCTTAAGCTGAAAGGTGGTATGATCAATTTGTATTTCAGAAAGAATCTCTGGGTACAGTATGGGGAACTACTACATAGGCAAGAGTACATAAAAGTAGTTAGGCTACAAACCTACACATATTACCATCCTGCTACCTCTAGTTTAAATATAGTCAGGCAGATTATAATATAAAGACAAGAAGTATTCAGATCAATAGGGCTAAATTTTTTGAAAGAAGTTATGATAGAAAGCATGAACTTGACATCAAACTCACGGATCTGATAATTTCCTAACATATATGATTTTGTCCATCTACAGAAGAAAGTGGGAGAGGGAAGAGACAAGAAAGAATGTGAGTATACTGAATTTAGCTCCAAGCCAATATTGATGAGGCTTAATGGCAAAACAATAAAGGTCCAGAGGACCTAGCTCCTGAATAAGATTAAAGGAGATAACAGAGGCTAAGGGAAAATAATTAAGTTTGGGAGTGATTATTATCTCTAAGAAATTAAAGAGTTTAAATACTTGTGGAAACAAGACTGCTAAACTAAAACATATTGATTCAGGTTTCCAGATGAGGAACTCTCTCTTCACCAGGGACAGGCAAACTAACCACTTTCAGAGGGTAATAACGTGGTCACAGGAGGCGCAAACTCTTCTTGGTCATGAAAAATCCACGGAGCAAATTCTAGCTATTGTACACTCAGCGATGCCCAAAAGACTGAAAAATGCACAAAACTTCCATTAAGTATCTAACTTACTGCAACTTCCTCGCCGTTCCTAGGATATCTGCCAAGCTGTCTCTTTCCTAGAGTCCTTGCACCTGCTGTTCTCTTCATTTGGATGGCTCCTTCCCAGATACTCGCAGAGTTAACACTTCATTCAAGTCTCTGCTCCAGCGTCACCACTCCAGAGAGGCCTTCCTTGGCATTTCTATTTCATAGTGGCCCATGTCCCCACTTTTACTTTTCTTAATAGGAAATATCACCACCTGACGTTTTACTGCCTCTTTATTGGTTTGGTGTTTGTTATTTCCCTAGATTAGATTATAACACCTATAAAGGCAGAACTTTGTCTTATTCCTCTCTATATCTCCAGCACCAAATGCCTGGCAATTATAGGAGTTCAATAAGTAGGGAGTAAATGAATGAATGAATGAATGAGAGGATGAATCAAGTTGGGAGTACAAGTTGAGCAGTCAGTCAACTTTGGGATGATCTTTGGGATCATCTTTGGACCTAAAACCACAAAATGTGTTGATTGCTGCTTTGAACTATTTAAATATAACCTCTTCCCTGATCTTCTAAATTCTTCTCCACAATTGAACAACTCCATCGTCTTTCTAGTTATGAGACTTAAAATTCTCTTTTGTCTTAGGCTTCTTGCAATTGCAAGTGTCATGGCTAATGCACTAACTTACAATATAAGCTACCTGAGGGAAGAACCTATGTCTAATTCATCTTCCTATTTCCATAGAACCAAAACATAGTATCTTGTAATGAATGGAGCTTGTTCTTGAAATGCTTCTGAGAAAGAGGAAAAGGGAAAGGAAAGAAGGCTTGAAATTTATGAATCAGAAATATATCTATTACTACATCTAAGACATGGAAGAAGAACACAAAGTTCATTCAGAAATGAACAGTGTATTGATAGGAATAAAAACGAACAAAATGTGAATTGGAAACATGTCTGTCACTACCCCTAAGACTTAAAAGAGAACAAGAGAGTGTGCAAATCTCACAAAGAACAAGGTAATGAGAGAAATAAAACAACTACAACAACCAAAACATACATACACCCTGAGATTTTCAAAAGAATAAATAATTCCCCCAATATTTTTGGCATGGCTACATGTGTTTGTATAAATGAAATATGTTTTAAATAACAGTAGCAATATTATGGTAAGGCACAAAAACAATGAAAATTTTAAAGTAATTAATGGATATAAGAATTCCCTGTATTCATAGCAACTGGTAAAATTATTTGTATGCATGTTATTTAGGAATATAAAAATTTCATTTATCCAGTTCTGTTGAAATCCTGCTACATTGCAAAAAATGTCTACCATATGACTTCACAGTCAGCACATATCAAACCAGTGCTTTATCACAATGTGATTTTTAATAGCTAGAGATATGACTACCAAATAGAAATGCCACGAAAACATGATCTCCACTTAACATGAAAGATGACTTTTCATAAGACTGTTTCAAACACAGCATGCGTATTAAAAGGAAGACTACGATGCTTCCTCACACACAATACTCTTACTCACATTCATCAATGTTCTCTTTGATTTTCCTTTCCTTTCTCTATTGCTCCTCTGAATCTATTTGTCAGATAAGCATATCACATATTTCCCGATTTCCACAGCTTAGCATGAAAATATCAGCCTTTGCAGCTCTGCATCCCTGGCTCTCTATTTATGCCCATATCCATTCAAAATTAAAAATTTCTGGCAGTTTTTCTCCACCCTCACAAAATCCCTTCATTTCATCTCATGAGAATTTCCCTTGTGGGAAATATATCAAGCAGGTTTCTGCAATCTCCTGTCAACCTCTCTGCCTATGAGTGGCTAGAAATAATCCATGGGCACAAGGGTCTACATTCAAGAAAATAAAATAGGAGGCCTCGTGGAGTCCTCCAATCCAGCTGTAATTGGTTTATTGAGGATCCTCACCTCAGTTGGAACATCAGCCTGAAGTGACTTCATTATTTTCCTCAAACACTACTTTCAATACTATTTTGCCAAATTCTCCTTTCCCATCATTCTATGATATCTTGTCATTCCAAAGCCTCAAGTCACTTTTTATGATTAAAACTCAGGCTCATTCAAAATGCCCTCTCCTTCCTCACATCTGGCCAGAACTATAGCTGGAATATAGCTGAGGAGAGGAATGTGGTCTCGTCTTATACTCCTCCTCTCTCTCTAGCATCTTGAAATTATAACCATCTCTTCTAACCTGGATATTCTGTTGGGTCAGCTCTTGCTCAAGTCGCAGGCACTTCTACCTCCACCCAGCTTCCATTCCTAACTGCAGATCCCAGAGCCTCCTGCTACTGGTGTCATTGTGCTCTTAGCAGTGGCAGCCCCTTAAGGTACTCCCTTAAATGAAGTACCAGCAAGACAGCTCAAGCCCGGCTACTTCATACCAGGTCTATTTGACCTTTGGAACATTCATTCACTCCTGCTTGACCCAATGGTGAAAGTGTAGTCTGCTCTACTGGCCCATTCTACCATCTCTCCCCATTTTTCTCCTGCCTTGCTCACACTGGCACAGGAACAGATCAGGAAGTCCATCATTGATTCAGATAACCAAACAGGGAACATACCACCTGTCTCTCATCCTTCAGGCACATCAGTCTGTACAAATGATTAAATTGGACCCCTTCACTTGACTTTGTGAAGGGAAAAGGGCTATAAAAGGAATCCCCTCTTATCACAAACAATGCATGTTCCATAAGCCTAAAAGATTTCAAAAAGCCGCTCTCACCTTCCTGCCCTCATCTTTCTGTGCACAAGCCGGCAAACTGGGGTAATGGTTGGGCAAATCTGGCTGCTTCTTTTAACGCTTAGGAAGCCTCTGAGAAAGGATTCTGGCCCTAAGATTCTATTTCTTTCTTTAATAAGCAATACACTAAATTAATCTCTGTTTTCAACTTTGTGCTCTAATTACCATTTTTTTTTAAAGATTTTATTTTTTCCTTTTTCTCCCCAAAGCCCCCCAGTATATAGTTGTATATTCTTCGTTGTGGGTCCTTCTAGTTGTAGCATGTGGGATGCCGCCTCAGCGTGGCTTGATGAGCAGTGCCATGTCCGCACCCAGGATTCGAACCAACGAAACACTGGGCCGCCTGCAGCGGAGCGCACAGACTTAACCACTCGGCCACGGGGCCAGCCCCTCTAATTACCAATTTGGAAGTAACAACAACAAAAATACAAAGTCTCACTCGACATCCTTTTCACACTCAACATTACTCGAGAAGTCTAACTTAAGCTAATATTTTGAGCACCATCTGAAACAGCTTTCTCTTTATACCCTATGTTCTAGAACATCAGAAGAGGGGTTGAGTGAATTGTTTCCTAAAACTAACTCCTAATAATGGACACAGGATTTAAATCCTAATCTGTCTAAGTCCAAAGATTTTTATAATTGTTTTCTGTGTGCTTAGTAAAACTGTAAGATTTATAGCTGCTTCTGAGTACATAATTAATAAATTTGGCAACCTGTATTTATGGTGTGTATAGTAATCTTGGGTAAAAGAAAAGGAAGGTGTACTAACAATCCCATTAATTATGGAATTAAATTCAAAACAAGTCCTGAGAATACAAGCTAGTCATCATTTCTGAATATATTTTCCATGTCACTGCTATAACTTCTAGAAAATCTTATACTTTACTATTCCAAATTATTTTTACTCCCTGTTTGAACCAACTGTTATAGAGAAGCTTGAGAAATCTACTGTCTTCTCCATGCAAAGTATTGTATCTACTGAACATTTGTTGGGGCAAAACACGTTCTGAGCAAGAATAAACAGAAAACGTGATAATGACAACAAATATGCATTAATAAACTACCAGCTGTGATATAAAACCAATGAAAGGTTTTCCATAGGAAAGACACACCATTTTGATCAAACTCACTGCTAAATATGACAATATCAAGGCAAATGCATTTCTATGATAATTGTTACATTTTCTCCTTCAAGAAAATGTACTCAATTTGCTTTTAATTTTTTCTTGGAAATAGTTCACATTTTAAATCTATTTTATTAACAAACTACTTCTTAAATCATAGGGAGGATATTTGTGTCCAAAAAGCTATACAATACTTAGCATTTTTCTTGAGGTGTATACAGCCATTTAATGGAGAAAATCCACATGAATCTTGCCTTGGCTTTGAGATACACACAAGGGTTTAATTAGGTATTAATATTAAATCAGTGAAAATCATGAAATATAATGTATAAGGTGATTTTAGGGCCTCAAAAGAAGAAATTTTACAGATTATGCTTCTTTGCTTCTTGCAAAATAACAAAAAATGAAAAAGCTCATAATTTTAAGGTAACATAAGTCACTAGAAACTTATCAATACTGAAATTTCTTAGGAAGTTAATGAAATTAAGGAGAAGTAAATAGGAACTAAAATATGAACATAAAATAGAGGAAACTGAATAATCCCAACCTAAGGCCTAAATCACCTCATGGTCATTAACTTCAATCTTATGCAAAGGAAGTTGCTACCAGGGCAAGGAAACAAATTCTCATTACATTCCGTGCCACAGGGAAATGATGGCAAGATGCTTCTTCTTAGCATAATTTTGAAAAGAGATCTTGCTGCCAAGTAAACCTGCCTTAATAAAAATGGTATCGCTTATTTGTTCAATTATTCAATAGGCATTTATTTAAATCCCACTGTATACAGTGAAGACGCACAAAGTAAATAGAGCATAGGGTCCTTACCGCTGTGAAATATGAAATACATACTGGAAATAACAAGGAATCAGATTCACCAATATGAAAAGTAATGAGGACAGATTATACAGGTAAATGCTGTGGAGGTGCTGACACATGATTTGTGATTAGACAGCTTCCAGTGGACTTAATTCTTAGAATTTCAAGTAGGGGGAGGGTGAGATGATTTCCTGGATGTCTCAGTCTGTTTGGGCTGCTATAACAGAGCACCATAGACCGGGTGGCTTATAAACAACAGAAATTTATTTCTCACAGTTCTCAAAACTGGGAAATCCAAGATCAAGGTGCTGGCATATTAGGTGTCCGGCGAGAACCCACTTCCTGGTTCATAGACAGCTGTCTTCTTCCTGTGTCCTCATATGGCAGAAGGAGTGAGGGAGCTCTCTGGCATTTCTTTTATAAAGGCACTAATCTCATTCATGAGGGCTCCACCCTCATGACCAAATCACCTCCCAAAGGCCCCGCTTCCCAATACCACCACATTGGGGATTAAGGTTCAACATATGAATTTTTGGGGAGACACAAATATTCATTTTATAGCACTGGACCCTAAGATAATCAGGGAAAAATTATGATAAGTAACTATTGTTTTAATAAATTTTGTTGTTATGATATGAAGTATAAACGACTGCATCTTAGAGTGTCTTAAAGTAAAACTCTGCGAGTGTTGCCTTGCTGATTTAGAGAACCTCCATTCCCACTCCTGCTACGTTCAAGGATACACGCTGTGCTCACATCTGTTCACAGACTATGCCATTTGCCCATTTGCTCTTACCTTATTTGTTCTAAATGAAAATCAAACTTTATCTCATCCTAACTTCTTTTTTTTTCTTCTCTCCAAAGCCCTCAGGTACATGGTTGTATGTTCTACTTGTGAGTGCCTCTGGTTGTGCTATGTGGGATGATGCCTCAACATGACCTGATGAGCAGTGCCATGTCCATGCCCAGGATCCGAACCACTGAAACCCTGGGTTGCCAAAGCAGAGAGCACAAACTTAACCAGTCGGCCATGGGCTGGCCCCCTCATCCTAACTTCTTGTTGAAGGAAAACTACATAATCTCTATCAGATAGGTTGCTACTGAGGGGGAGCACCATACGCCACCCCAAAATGCCCCACCTTGGCATGTAAATTGTTTTGAGTTGAAGGCAATTAAGACCCAGAGGACTCACAAAAGCTTTTTGCTTCTCTGTTAACTGCCTAAAAGAATTTAGATAGGGGGCCTGTATAAGGAAGAGAGAACTATTATTAGAGGTAACTTTTTATATCAGAAAAAGAATTATCTGTATGGCAGGGCAAATATCTGTTTACCAAACATTTGCTCTTTTCATCTTCCTGTAAATTGTCATCCTCCTCTTTGAAACCCCGGACCCCTACTCCCTCCTCTTTATCTCAGGATGGTATATAAGCTCTGGCACCAAAGCCAGAGCTTAACGTTTTCACGAATAAAGAAAGAGAGGCTGTGGTGCCAACCTGTACCTCAGGGAAAGGGGTTGATTCCCCTATAATTTCCACCAACTCCAAGACATCCCAAAGAAACTTATAATCTAAGTAAAAATAGCATGCCAGCTGTGCTATAGCTAGAGCTTCAAGGTCAGCCCCTAGCCCCCTTCTCACCAGATTGCTGATATTGAACCTCTCCTATGTAGAAATTCTGGAGTTGCCCCTGGTAAAGACATATCTTCATTTGCCATTCACTGGTGCCACTGCTGTAGGTGCCTATCAGTGCCCCCTATAGACCCAAAGAAATGGAGGCCTGAGCTAAGTCTGCTGCTCCTGTTGCTGTCACGGCTCCTGGAACCAAGACCGGACTAAGCTACATAATTCTTCAAAATGAAAGAAAAAGGGATCTTTCCCTAAGCATTTATGGTTAACTGAAGATACTGCACAACAAAGTTGGCCATGGTTACTAACTTTACTACATTTTACAGACCTTTTAACAACTGCCCCTAAGAATATGATCTACTCCTAGGAGACAAGTTGCACAGACCGAGAAACACCACCTCCTTTCACAGATCCACTGGTACCATTTCTTTCTCTCTGCATGGAATTCCTTGTTGTTTGTTTATTTTCCTTAGAAGGCTTGCTATTTTCACCAAGGTTCAAGAGGTTTCCAGAACTTTGAACACTGAGGAGAAATCTCTTCCATTCCAGAAGATTCCTAGACTGTTTATCCAAATTTACCACTTCATTTTCCATTCCACTCCCACCTTATAGAAATCATCAAGTTTAAAAAACTTTAAAATTCCACCTCATTAAATCTTGTGCTTCACTGTGAATTCTCAAAAGATTCCAGCATTATATTCCCCACACCTCCCACACACAAGTTTTGAATGAATGTGAGGATAACATACTATTGTATGGAATTCTAGAAACATTTCAGGTGCAGGCCTATCTTCTTCCCTCCACATTTCATCCTTTGCCTACGCTTTTGGATCAGATCAATCGGAGTCTGCATTTCAACTCAGAAACTCAGTGGGTTTTTTGGTTTGGTTTGGTTTGGTTTTTTTGGTGAGGAAAATTGGCCCTGAGCTAACACCTGTTGCCAATCTTCCTCTTTTTGCTTGAGGAAGACCAGCTCTGAGCTAATAACTGTACCCATCTTCCACTATTTTGTATGTGGGATGCCACCACAGCATGGCTTGATGAGTGGTGTACGTACATGCCCAGGATTTGAACATGTAAATCCTGGTCTGACAAAGCGGAGCACATGAACTTAACCACTGCACCAACCCACTGGCCCAAGAAACTCAGTAGTTTTTGACTAAAGAAGTTAGTATGAACCTCAATTCTTTATCTATAAAGTGAAGATAATGAGAAAGCATCATTCTTTTGAGTTACGGTGATTAGTAAGTGATATAAAGATATCATGGGAATTATTGAGTGATATTATAAAAATGTGATAACAAACTTTTATTGAACGCTTACTATGTGTTCCAAGCACTTAGTGTATATTACCTGACTTAATCTCATAACAATCCATCAGGCCAATATTCCTATTGTCTCCATTTTTTTTTTTTATTAATGTTATGATAGATTACAACCTTGTGAGATTTCAGTTGTACATTTTTGTTAGTCATGTTGTGGGTACACCACTTCCCCCTCCGTACCCTCCCCCCACCCCCCCTTTTCCCTGGTAACCACCGATCAGATCTCCTTCTCAATATACTAATTTCCACCTATGAGTGGAGTCATATAGAGTTCGTCTTTCTCTGACTGACTTATTTCGCTTAACATAATGCCCTCGAGGTCCATCCACGTTGTTGTGAATGGGCCAATTTCGTCTTTTTTTTTGGCTGAGTAGTATTCCATTGTGTATATATACCACATCTTCCTTATCCAATCATCAGTTTCTGGGCATGTAGGCTGGTTCCACGCTGATCATCAGGGAAATGCAAATCAAAACTACACTAAGATATCACCTTACCCCCGTTAGATTGGCAAAAACATCCAAAACCAAGAACGACAAATGTTGGAGAGGTTGTGGAGAAAGAGGAACCCTCATACACTGTTGGTGGGAATGCAAACTGGTACAGCCACTATGGAAAACAGTATGGAGATTTCTCAAAAAGTTAAAAATAGAAATACCCTATGACCCAGCCATCCCATTACTGGGTATCTATCCTAAGAACCTGATATCAGATATCTCAAGAGTCTGTTGCACCCCTATGTTCATCGCAGCATTATTTACAATAGCCTATTGTCTCCATTTTACAGAGGAGGTAATTGGGAAACAGAAATGTTAAGCAATTTGGCCAAGTTTACACAGCTAGCAAGTACGGCAGCCAGAACATGAACCTCAGCAGTTTGTTCCCAGGGCCCAATCTCCTAGCTACTTTGCCAAACCACCCCTCAGTTAAATAAGGTATATTATGCAAATGAGAGAGAAACACAATGCCTGGTACATGGTAAATGTGCCGAGTAAACGGTTGTCACAGTAGCAGTATAGCAGCAGCAGTAGCAGCAGTGAACATTAGATAGACATGATGCTTCCGTCACATGGTACAATGTCATTACAAGCAAATTTACAAAATAACTACTACTGAAGGCTGTACCTCACTTGTAATTCTTTCCTAATACCCAAACTAAAGGCCTTTCAAAATGGTTAGGATTATGAACCAGGAAGCAGCGACTGGAAAAGAACATTTACACAGAGTTCTAGATGTCTAATTCACTTAGCACTCTAGTCTTCTATGCAAACAGTCCATTATTTAAAAAGGCAGAAGTCTTTGTTTTCCAGAATGACATAGTTTCCCTACAACCCCAAAGCTGTTTTATTAATCAGAATGTCCTTTGTTAAAAGACCAAGGATCATTCATTGTGAGCATTAGATACTGAGCATTGACTTTGAGCTTCCCAAATACCCCCAAATTCTGAGTGTCTCAAAGACAGGAAGTGAGAATTTACCTCTGCAATCTTAATGTATAGCACATAGTACATCCCCGATATACATCCGTAGCAGGCATAAATGATACAGGTCAGGGGCATGTTGCTAGTTTGACAGTCCTGAGTTATTACAGATGCAAATTGCCAGCAAATATTGTCACTGTTGCTCATTCGTTGTTTTCCAAAACTACTTCTCCCTTTCTAAGTTAGTTGTTTATTCGAAAAACTATACATTCTTATTACTACTGAGTTCTTATTTCTACTGGAATGCAACCAGGAGCTCTAGAAGTTCATTTGCAAAATGATTCCCTAGGTGTAGGAAAGAGCAATAAAGGCAGGGGTTATGAATGGTATCATTTACGGTGTGGGCTTGTTTTAAAAGTGCATAAAGAAATCACTCACTTGTTCTATTCATGTGGCAATGAGTTTAGTGTCATTTGAATGGAGTACATAAAAAGACCCATTCAATTCATTTAACTACTAATTGGTTATCCTTATAGTAAGGTCTGAATGAGAGAGCCAGAGCAAAACACCCAAGGGAGAAAGAAACTACAACAAAAAACTACAGGGAATTTCCGCAAATCCATCCTAAGACACTGACCGTGCAGCCTATTGATACTATCCATCTTAGATAAGCTGATCACTGGACAGGAACACACAAGAAAAGGTCATTCTTTTCAAGTCAATATTAGCACTTTGCACTACCACCATTTGGCTCTGCACATGGATATATTCAAAAAGCATAGCTTACACAATTGTAGAGTGGCTAAGAACAATGTAAAAATATATGGCATCACAAAAATCACTCTTTCAACATCCACTAAGCCAACACAGATGTGGTGAATGTTCTCTATGTTCAAGAATCATAAAAATCTAAAAGTAAGATATACAAAAGCAAAGACATGCGTAAATCAAAAATATAATTCTTGTCTTGAGAAAACTGACTCAATAAATCAATTATTTGAAGAAATCTTAGGTAGATACAGAAACAGACATATAGACAAGAGTGATTTGGAGCAATGACAAATTCAAGTGGAAACAAGGGACCTCTTAGATGTCTTGTGTAGCACATCCCATCACTGTAAGTTTCCAGTAACAAATGAACATTTCCTTTCTCTAACACTATTCCTCCTTGAAAGAAAACAAAATAACAAGCAAGAAACCTGCCACAATAGTACAAAGAAGGAATTGGCAAAATTCAGAACCATCATGGTATAAATGAGAAATTTTCAGTAAAATGCTCAGCAAATCCATTGCATTTTCTTTTCATTAACTACTCCGAGAGCCATGACCTCTTAACGCATCCATACCACCCTGGGGATGAGACTGAATTAGCTCTTCCTGAAGGAGAAGAGTTCATGTGATGAATCATCACTGGTCTCGGGGCACTAGAGTGGACAGAAGCGGGTCAGTGGAGCAGCTTGTTCCCATTCCAGAAGAGCTTAGGAGCTGGGCATCTGGATTCTACTTGAGTGCAGCTCATTTAGCAGAGAAATCTACAGAAGAATCTACTCTCTAAGTTTGCTTCACTTTGCACAGCATTTTGGACTGAATATTATATGGTCTTCATGTTTCAGGGCCATTCTGAATTCCACATGGAAGG
Organism: Equus asinus; assembly: GCF_041296235.1. Classification (NCBI taxonomy): domain Eukaryota; kingdom Metazoa; phylum Chordata; class Mammalia; order Perissodactyla; family Equidae; genus Equus; species Equus asinus. The sequence goes on from NC_091810.1 coordinate 26,890,997, forward strand.
ATATTCTTTAAATATCTAAAGGAGATCATTAAAACACTGTCAGTAAGGATTGACAACTGATAGCAGTTCACCTGGTAGGTGAATGGGTAGAAGGCAACTCCAGAAATCCTAGAATCAAAGGGGACAAACGCTGCTCACAGGTGTTTTGTTTAGCTTGCACAGCGACTTTTTTGAAGGCTTGAGTTAGCTTCCATTTCTCAAACATTAGGAGTTTTAACATTAAAATTTAGATTTCTGTCCTTTCTTTAAAAACATAGAAAGTCTGACAAGTCTAGTCTTGCTTTGGCACATGTCAATGTTCTTTCAGAGCTGAGCAGAGCTTTCTAGTTTTAGAACAGGCTGTATCCTTCAGTGCACAAGTCCCCACTACTCCCTATTGTCTCCTATCTCTCCAGATACCTCACCCTTTAGCATTTAAATATGTGATTCCTGCTTTCTAACTACTGTAGATCTTGGCCCTGAAAATACTCAAGCTATTAAAACTCTCAAACTAAATTACTGACTTAAAGAAGTTAATGAGAATAGATATTGTTCAATTTCTTTTTATTTAAATATGAAAGACTTAATTATAGTCCAGCAATAATTGTACTTCACAATTATTATTTTATTCAAAATTTATTTATTCTAATAAATACTGATTTAGCCCTTTTAGAGCCAATCTTTAATTTTGTGGCTTCTATTTTTTGACACATTCTATTCTTTGTGTTTCAAATTTGACAGATATATTAAAAATCAGACCCATACAGTTTTTAAGGCTGAAATGTTGCTTTGTTATAATTCAGCTCCAATTCATATATTTTACAAGTAAGAAATCTTAATAAATTTGTGATTGTTTGAGGGCACAAGGCAGTGAATATGAAATTCAAGGATGGAATATGATTTCTTAACCTCGGTTCAATGCTCAATTTTTGTAGCAACTGGCCGTACCTATTCCATGATGCTTCATGAGGGAAAAATAACACCATTTTCTGAATATGAGAAGTTTTTTCCTTCCTCTTTCTCTCTCTATCCTTCTCTTCTCTCCCTTTTTCTTTCCCTCCTTCCTTTCCCCTCCCTCCCTTCCACCTTCCTTCCTTTTATAAGATCCAAACATTTACTTGGAGGTAAAAATTAAATAAACATCACGCTAAGCAGATAATCTGTCAGTGGGTAGCTGCATGACTAATTTTTGTGTGCAATTTTGTTTCCTTATGTTTGTATTATGCAATATTGGACCTTTTTTTGCCAATCTTCCCCCCTTTTTTTTTCTGCCCAAATCCCCAGTGCATAGTTGTGTATCCTAGTTGTAAGTCATTCTACTTCTTCTATGTGGGATGCTGCCACAGCATGGCTTGATGAGCAGTGTGTAGGTCTGCGCCCAGGATCCAAACCAGCAAACCCCAGGCCACCAAAGCGGAGCACATCAACTTAACCACTCAGCCACGGGGCCAGCCCCTGAACCAGGCCCTGGACCTTCTTTTTGTACGATGATCAAAAGTAGGAACCTGGGGTGTGTCCCGTCCAGCTAGCTGGGATGTAGAACTGAGTGACCAAACCATTGTGGGATTTAACAGCTTAGCTCATCATTCATAAGATTCTCATTTACTTCTGAAAAACAAATTAAGTGCGATTAATTTAATAAGTAAAAAATGGACCAGACAGTATGGCTTCTCAAACTGCCAAAAACCAGGCTGATTCCCAGCAAGCCGGTGGCTGCAGAGCTGCTGACGCCTGTGGAAAAGTCTGAGAAAAATAATTCCATTTAAAAACCATCTGGCTTTCCTAATCCTATTTGTTTCTTATTGCTCTTCTCTCTTATTTTATTAGTAATGAAGTGTATAGGAAAATAAGAATTTCTCCTTCTGTGGAAAGCCTTGATGTAGATCTTTTCTTTCCACCATCCCTAACTATTTAATTTCTTAGATGAGCAATTTGAACAAGTTTCACAAACTACAACCTTGCTGTGTCAATGAAGTAACTTTTAAAAATGATCTGCCTGGGTCTTGTTTGGTAAGTTCCAGTGGTCTGCAAGTACCCATACATGTACAGATCTTTGCTGTCATACTGTCCTGGGAATGTGATCTAGAAGGGGAATGAATCCTCAGGCTATGGCGGCATCACAGTCAAAACAGGATTTTATTAAGTTACTTTTTTTTTTTTTTTAAAGATTTTATTTTTTCCTTTTTCTCCCCAAAGCCCCCCCGGTACATAGTTGTATGTTCTTCGTTGTGGGTCCTTCTAGTTGTGGTATGTGGGACGCTGCCTCAGCGTGATCTGATGAGCAGTGCCATGTCCGCGCCCAGGATTCGAACCAACGAAACACTGGGCTGCCTGCAGCGGAACGCGCGAACTTAACCACTCGGCCACGGGGCCAGCCCCTTATTAAGTTACTTTTATCTCTTTCAATAACAAACCTGAGTTACAGCAAATGTTATGGTTTGGGAGGTAGTGATCCCCAAGTGATCAGTAATATGAAAATGACTAAAAATCTAAGATGGAAATGATTCTATTCTAATGCTTTGATGCAGACTTATATCTTCTTTTAAGAATGACAAGCAGGGTGGCCATTTTTTGATTTTTCAAACGTTTACTCTTTATACTTCATTTTGAACTTTTGTTGTATTGAACATTGTGTGTACTTATGAAAAAACAGTCATGCTAAAATTTTAGAATGTAGACGAATCAGTAAAGTCCTGGGCCCTGCTGCCAGAAATTCTAATTCAGCAGGTCCAGAGTGGGACCCAGGGATCTGCATATGTATTAACAGCCCAAGTCACTCTTTTACTTATTTTTCAATTATTCATTTAACAATTGTTTATTGTGACCAATATTATGCTCTGTGCTAAGTACCACAGTGCTATACAGTGGTGAAAAACCAAAGTCTCTGCTTTCATAAAGCATTTTAATACACAAAGAAAAATATATAAAATGCTTGGTAGTGATAAGAACTATGAATAGAAATTGAAGAGGGCAAAGCAATAGCAAGCAATGGTGGATGTGATACCAAGATGCGAGATATTCAGGCCAGGCCTCTCTGATAAGATGTTGCTGACATAAATGGCTCAGGAACCAAACTTGGAGAAATACTCCCTTTAAGCAGACTAAGGAAAAGTAAAACTGATGCCTTGCTTTTCAGCTTGAACTTGGTGTCAGGTATTTCATATGTCTTCAAATTTCCAGTTTCTCTTAGTATTAACAGTTTATTCATATTTCCCTACAATTCCTATCCCCTCCACCACCCACAAACACACAACAGGCACATCTTACATATTTTGGTTAGAAAGAGGTTGGCATAAGTTTAAAATAAAGCAGGTGTGGTTTAATTGTTGAATTTTTTAAAAACAGACTTAGTTAAAGAACAATGTGATGAAATTGTCAAAAACTTGGTAATTGAAGGGTATAGTAAAGAAGTATAATATCTAGAATAAAGGATGTGATTGTCTCACTTTATTCCACTCAACACCTGGAACACCTGGAAAATTTTATCTAGGTCTATGTGCTTCAATTTAAATTGATTCAGACAAACTGAGTTTATTCAGAGGGGCGCTCCCAGATGAGAGGGGAGACTGACACTCTCTCATGGAAAGAAAAGTTGAAGGAACTGGGCATGTTTCCCTGGAAAAGAGACAACTCAAGTGAGATATAACATCTAAGGTCATAGAAAAGGGATTAGATTTTGTTTTCTATGGTCCCAAAGGGCAGAATTGGGAAAAACAAATGAAAATTCCTGGGAGAGAGATTTGAGGCTTATACAAACATAACTCCAGGTTTTGAGTTATACAGATATGGACTTGGAAGCTTCAGGAAGGAGACATCTTGTTAGACGAATAAAGTAGAGGTGGATGACCACGTATTGGCATGGTAGCACAAAGGCCTTCAAGACCCAAAGGGATGATTAAATTAAAGGACCGCTGTGGTCCTACTGACTGAGAGAACCTATGACGCATGATTCGTAATTCCATGACTCATAATAGCATGATTGATTTCCCCATGAAACAATACGCCCTCTTACTCTCACAGTGCAGCCTGGACAGACAGCCATGTGGGCGGAAGTGCACATTTTAAGTTGATACACTTGGCCTTTAAAAAGAGCACCACACGTCCTTTCAGGGCTTCCCCTCCCCCCGCCCCCAGCATCCATCATCATCTCCCAAATGGCCTCCCCAGATGAATAACCACATCCCCAAACATGCTGCCTCTTTCCGAACCACCCCTGCTGGCCTTCCCCCAGGTTCTATCTTCTTCAAAGTGAAATAAAATAGTAATAAAATAAACAAATTCACTGTTTCTCAATCCATTCAAATGACACATTCATGATTTTTTTCATATCTGTGCATCACTTGCACTTATTTCTAATTGACCTGCTTTTCTATTTAGATTTAAATTTTCTTAAGATAACAGATTCTTTCACTACTCTAAATGGGAAATCAGCACCACTTTACCTAAAAAGAAATAGACTGAAACCTAAACAATTAAATTCTAAAGAGATGTTGTGACCAGTTGAATTCCTGATTCTGAAGTCTGCTCTCTCAACTCTAAGAAATCTTCCCCATTCCCTTTGAATCATAGCAACTGGAACTCTAGCCATTTTAATAGATAAAGAGATTTTTTTTTTTTTTAACAATTGACTAAGTCACATCCAATAGCTCAAAACATCCTTTTCCCAGAAAACAACTGCTTTTTGAGCCTATAATTATAGTAGGAAGCCAGTGAGAAGGTTAAGAATGAAACGGTCTATGAATAGCATTCTGAAAGAAAAATTGAATTCAAATACGATTTCATAGGGCAGAAAGGGGCCCCAAAGGGCAGAACCATTGTAGCCAAGACATTGGAAGGCAAATTCTGGTTCATGAATGGAAAGAAGGGTTCTAGAAACAATTGAAAATAGAAGTCTAGCTTCTTTGCATGGCTTATAAGGCCCTGCATGGTCTGGTGTCTGCCGCCCTCTCAAGCGTCTCTCCTCCTAGCTCCCTGTGTTCCAGCTACAATGGTTATCTTTAAGACCAGACCATAGAAAGCGCCTAGCTCTTTCTCTGCTCAGACTTCAGAGCTTTACCTTTCCCAGCTCCGATGAGTCTCAGCCCACTTTGCCGCCTCAGAGGCCTCGTCACTAGCCGGGGCAGGGATCTTCAGAAGTTACCATCGCAGGTCAGTTCCCCTGGGAAGCAGACTGGTCTATTAATGAGGGATCTGAGATCAGTACATGGGGAAGGGAGAGGAAGGAAGCTGAACTGGACAAAGGGAGAAGCTGAGCTGTGATCGAGTGTAAAGAGAGGCCTCAGCCTACCCTACAGGGAGTTCTGAAGTGGGCATGACCCTTAGAGCTATCCTGAGTTGGGCTGAGGGTGCAGAACTTTTATCCCTCCACATCAGGCATTAGATGTGGGCTGCCCTGGAAAGGAGACATGGCCTTGAGCAAGGGGGTACTCTCTTCACCTGGGGTTGGGGTGGGGGACATGTGAGTGCTGGTTGCTGGCAGCACTCCAAGTAGCAGTGGCAGCAGCTAGTTCTCAATGGCTGATGTGGACACGGCATTACAGCATCCACCATGAGTTTATCTCACCGCCCCTTCATTTTCTCATTTGTAAGATGAGGATAATACTAATGACCTCAAAAGGTATACAATACCTAACACAATGACTGGCTCAACATTAAGTTCTCAACAAATGTTAAATTTTTGTCTTAGCAACTCTATTCTGGAAAGGATATGGATGCAATTTTGATTAGGGAGGATTTTTTTAAAGGACTATTCCTTCCTTCTCCTTTGATCCATTTACTCACCCAATATTTACTGAGTACCTACCAGGTGGTAGAGATTTTCAAATACCAAAAGGAAAAAGGTTGCAAGTTCTTGTCCAAAAGGAGCTTACATTTTAGTAATAGGAAGGAAGAAAATAACTATGTAAATAAATAAGTAATAGGACACTGCTGGGAGTAATAAATGTTAACTAAAGGATGAAAAAATGTGTTTCTTAAGATATTGCATTATTGGATTTCATTAGTGAATCACAGAAACCCAAATCAAACTAACGCAATTAAGGGAAATTTATTAACCCACAAATAAAAACTATAGGAAGGCAGAGGGAGAACCAGCTCCAGAGACCTCTGGATTCTGTATCCCGAACACCATCATGGCTATCTTGCTTAGTCTTGTTTGAAGCATCATTCTCTAAGTTCAGCTCTGTTATTCAGCCTGAGTTCAATAAATCCCCAGGGAAGGACCAAAATGATCAAACTTCGTTACCTGCCCCATCCTCTAAGACGATGGTACTAAGGGAGCATGACTAGCTCATAATTTGATATGTACACACCATTGTGGCCAGGGTAATAAAAGCAATAATAATAATTATGTAGCTTTTACCATGTATAAAATAAAGTCATGAGCCACATAACAACATTTTGGTCAACAAGGGACTGCATATAGAATGGTGGTCCCATAAAATTAGTACTGTACAGCCTAGGTGTATAGTATTCTATACCATCTAAGTTTGTGCAAGTACACTCTATGATGTTTGCATGATGAACAAGCCTAACAATGCACTGCTCAGAATGCATTTCCATCATTAAGCAATGCATGATTGCAAAATACACATTTAATTTTACCTGGTAAAAAATAAACTCTGTAAGGACTATTATCTCCTCTTTATTGTTGTGAAAACTAAGGCTCAAAGAGATTAAGTAACTTGCAAAAGCACACATTATTAGTAAGTACTGAAGGTCATATTCAAACCCACTTCAATCAGATCTCCAAAGCACATGCTCATAACCACTAGATAATTAGGCCATGCTAATGATGGTTACTATATAGTTGTGTTATAGTAAGTATAATTATTTCATTACCTTAATTAATCCATGCTAATCGGTCTTCCATCTAACATGAAGGCATGATAATTAGACATTCACAAATGAAAAGCATAACCATACAGAGGCCGACAAAATGGGAAATATTATAAGAAAAAGAAAGCAAGGGAAATCAACATGAAATACCATTTAATGCTGTAATTGTTCGGGCCAATCAGACAACGACTGACCAATTTAACCAGATCTAATTCACATCAGGGGTTTGCATGCTTCCATTCAGTTGGGTGGGGTCTATACTACATTGGAAAATCAGTGAGGCCCTGGGAAATGCATACTAGTCTAGAAGACAGGAGATATCTAGCTCTCGTTCAATAAATATGCAGTTGACCTTCAGTGAGTCAACATCTCAGTTTTCTAACCTATAGTTTAGAAACAGTAGCACCTGTGCTACCTATTTAGCATGTTTAATATGTATTCCCTAAGGGTAAAAATAAGGACAAATAAGAAAGCACTTACAGTATTTATCGTGCAAAACATGAGGGTGAGGTTTTAAAATATCAAATAGAAAAAAAATATATATATATATCCGTATTCTTCTTTATATCTGTGGCACTATCAAAAAAAGATTAAATGTCTAACATAATTTAGTCAAAAGTAAACGGTAAAGCTGAAACAATAGTAATTTAAGTAAAGCATAAACAGATTAAGGAAGATGCTCCAATCAAACCAAATATTTAAGTATTTAAATAAATAGGTATAAATCATTTTCCCTTTTCTATGTTTACAAATGTTATAAAACTTTATTTTGACCAAAAGAATCTTAGAAGTACTCCTATGTATTTTACATTCAAGAAAGAAAACAATTTTCTAGTGGTCTTTCTAGATGTTGTGGTGGTTGAAAATTTTGGCCAGAGGCCTCATTTTTTATTATTTGATTTTACAGGCCTTGGATTTCAATTTCCAGCTCAGTTTGTTATTTTTAGTTGGAAAACTAAATTCATTTTAAATAAGACTGTAAAAATGTGACAATTACACAGGGAATGATTTGAGAAACCAATGATAACAAGAAATTAAACGTCTCATCGAAATACCTTAAAGGCTTTTAGCAGAAAAAATACGCGCTAAAAATTTTTAATCTAAGACAATAGAAACTTCTAAAATGTGGATTAAAGAAATATAAGTAAAGTGGATAAAAAGCCGAACTGTGCCTCTTCTCAAAGTCTACCTTCCCAAAGCGAAACTTTCCCTAACCTGCCAGCACACAGGCTTCCCGTCTCTGGATTGAAATTTCCAGCATCAAATTTGCAGGGGAAATCACAGAAAGTTAGAGCAAGAAGGAATCCTGAAATCATTTAATCCAACACCTCCCATTTTATACAAGTATGAAGGTGAAACTCAAAGTAATGAAATGGTATGCCTAAAATCATAGTACAAATCAGTAAGGCACCCCAAGATGATGGTGATGATGATGATAGCTAGCATTTATCGAGAGAATTCTTTGAGATAAGGATTATGATCAGCATCTTAAGTAAGGGTCAGAAAGATTGACTAATTTGCCCAAAATGCTCAACTGAGAAGTTGTCAAATTAGGCCTGGAACTCAGATTTTTCTGGTGCTGAAATCCATTCTCTTAATCAGTGTACTATCTATGGCACTGTTCTCTGCCCTGTAGCTGGACTGATTTTCCACCTCTGCCGCTCCCAAGAAAAATGAAAGCATAGTAAGAAAGTTCTCTCATCAAACGGATCCTTCTTACCTTCCCCTCTTGTCCAATTTACTTCCTATCTCTGATCAGCCATCAATTCAGAGAAGCCTTCTCTGACCTCCACAGGTCAAATCCCCATTTAACTCTCCTTTCCATCACTTATCAGAATGGCAATTCTACATTTGTTTGCACAGTAATCTGATTAATATGTGTCTACCCTAATAGATTATAAGCTTCAGGAGCATAAAAACTGTCTCTGTTTTATTTTGCTGCTGTATCCTCGACTGACCAGATCTTACAAATTAAACAAAAATAATTGTAGAATAAATGATTTTTTAAAAAAAGAACTGTGTAATTCCTACAAATGAAAAAGCATCCTATATTAGATAACTGGAAAGCTATTTAGAACATTTATTTTACTTTCACTGTTATTTTACACACGGCACAAGTTTAAAATGTTATAAAATATATAAAGTATGGATGAAAGGAGAATATCATGTAAAGGGATATTGTACACAGTTAAGGAACTGGCTACACTTTCAATATGTACTGAAACATCAAAAATCACCTAAGGGTTGATCAACTGGGTAAGGAGAAGTTAACAATTAGCATGATAACATGGACTGAAGTCTCTGACCAAACCTAAATTTAATAAACAATTTCTCAAATGGAAAATTATTTACCTGCTGTTCACAGTTGTGAAAAGAATCTTAACACAGCCATGGAACGGCTACACACAAGGGGAAGCAACCGCAGAGTAAAAGCACTGCCTAAGGTCTCTTTGCAAATAAGTGACTTAAGTCAACAGTGCCAGTGACTGACTATTTCACAAAAGTAGAACTCACACATATTATTTAAAAAAATGATTCATTTTCATTTTTCTAATAGTGCATGCTGTCCTTAAGAAAGGAGATTATAATACACAGGGTTCTTAGTAAGCTTTGACGTATTTTTTCTTCTTCTCCCCTTCTCTTTCTTTTTTCCTCCGTGAGGTAGGAATATGTGGTATATGTGGAGGCACTAATCTTTGATCTTTGGGCATAAGGCTTCCTTCCACTGCAGCATCATTTATGACAGGCTAAATTAGCCTTTGATCAGAAGCTTTGATTTACTTCTTAATTCCCTGCTTCATCACTAGGCTCTGAGATACGTCTGCTCCTGTTGCCCTCCCCAGTTCAGCTGTTGATAGCAGTGATGTATTTCATTGCTGTGCTTCCTGCCCAAGGCCTCAAATCTGTGCACGTGTGCAGTTCAATAAAATCTGCGGTTTAGGGGAGATGCCTATGATTTGTGTCAATGTTATACATGGCATTTTTACCCAACGTGGATTGCCTTCGGGCAAAAATGGCATTTTGTTGAGGAAACACAATTTTCTCTCTTCATTGGATTTACTCTCAGTCATTTGTTTGGTTGTGCTACATATTTTCATGGATCTTTTATTGGCGCACTATGTCACGTTACTACTTAAAAAGTCCTTTTAAATATCAATATAAGATAAAAGTGTCCATTTATTAAAAACATCACCCAAGTTTTACTGGGTTTCAGTCTCTTCATCTTCAATATTTTAATGGTCATTTTACTTGTCTTTTCTCTGCAATGCAATAGCAACTGCTTTCCTATTGATAAAGAACTCTGTCTTCTGAAATTGCAAAGAAAGAAAAAGTAAATAAAAAATTAGAAAATGGATATGAAGACTGAACCCAACCCTATTAAAATCTTAAAAACCAACAGACTGGCAGTAACAGGAAAAATCTGCAAAATGATCAAAGACCTAGGTTTAAAAAATAATTCTTCACACAGCGCTCATTCTATAATCTTTTGATTTTGAGATGCCATTTCCCTAGTAATTTAAAATCTACCTGTAGCATTTTAACAACATATTTGTACATCTCAGCTTCCCGTTGGATCCCTCATTAATTTTCATGCCTTGGAGATTGCATTTATTTGTATACGTGATTTGAGTGAAAGCAACTTCAATAACACTCCAGTTGAAACAAACATATTTTTGGCACCTCAATACCAAAATTATGTATGCAAGTTGGAGGCAATCCAAAGAACAGCCGAGAATGATGAAGGGAGTGGAGGGCTTGGCTAAGGAAGGGATGCAAGGCTTCTGAAGGTCCCTAGAGTGGGTAAACACCAATAAAGGAACATAACAGCCCATAAATATTGAAAAGGTGTAAACATCAAATAGGGAGAGGGATGATTAATTCTGGGACAAGGGCATGGAGCTAGTTCTGATGTACTTATATCCTGGAAGAGAAAGAGTAAAAGGATACTGTTTAGTAGCATCATTTTGAAATATGAAACATTAATTATTCATTCAAAATATTCCGGCATTCTATGGAATCTTATTGTCTCTGAATGTCCCATTTCAAGAGATGCTGAAAAGTTAATACAATTATTTAAGAGAGGGGAACTTCTTTCCTAGGAGACCAATTTTACTTGGCTTCCACTTAGGATTTCTTGAGGAGTGATTTTCATTTTGCATAATACTCATTCGGCAGTACTTCATGCTTTTACTTCCTAATGGTCCTAAATTTAATGAACCATAGGCCAACACCAACAACAAGACCAGGACCCACTTAGCCAGGTGGGGATATCAGAGAGAGGAGAGTTAAGGCAACAATAAAGTTCCTCAGAAACCAAGTTTAATTGAGACTAAAAACCCCTAGCAAGATTGCCTAGATTACAAAACCCAGAAAAGCAATCCAAGATTTAGCACAGGTGCCCAACAAGCGATCTATCAAGACAATCTTTCCCTTCCCCCGTTCTTCCTTTTCTTTCTTCCTCCCACTAACCCCTCATCCTTATAAAGCATCTAGTGTGCCTCAGGTTCTTGTTCAGTGGTAACAATGCAAATATATATTTGACATGGACCCTGCCCTCAAACACATATTCAGGAGACAAATGTGTAAATAATTACTTGAAACTGAATGTAGGGCATGTAAACAGAGTTAGAACAAGACAGAGGCAGGATCAGCCAAGCGAGTTCCGTGTGCACAGTGTTCTCCAGAGAAACAGAACGAATAGGACATATATCTATATAAAGAGAGATTTGTTATAGGAATTGGCTTGCACCATTATGAAGGCCAAAAAGTCCCACGATCTGATGTCTGCAAGCTGGAGACCTGGCAAAGCCTGATAGTGTGAATTCAGTACACCATCCAAAGGACAGAGAACCAAGAGCCCTGATATCTGAGCACAGGAGAAGATGGGGTCCCAACTGAAACAAAGAACAAATTCACCCTTCCTCTGCCTTTTCATTCTAGTCAGGCCCTCACTGGATTGGATGATGCCTACTTGAATTTGTGAGGGCAATCTTTTTTACTCAATCTACCAATTCAAATGCTAATATCTTGTGGAGACACCCTCACAAACACACCCAGAAATAATGTTTTATCAGCTATCTGAGCACCCCTTAGCACAGTCAAGTTGACATATAAAATTCACCATCACAGGGGCTGGGTGGGTGGCACAGCAGCTAAGTTCATGCGCTCCGCTTCCGTTCCAGGGTTCACCGGTTTGGATCCCGGGCATGGACCTGCATGTCCCTTATCAAGCCATGCTGTGGCAGGCATCCCACATGTAAATTGGAGGGAAGATGGGTACAGATGTTAGCTCAGGGCCAATCTTCCTCAGCAAAAAGAGGAGGATTGACGGTGGATGTTAGCTAAGGGCTAATCTTCCTCAAAAGAAAAAAAATATATTAACCATCATATGTAGTACATTGCACTGAGAACATTTCAAAAAGGAGGGGCTGTTTCATGTTGCCCTTCCCAGAGTATTGGGGCCATGCTCTGATGTAACTAAGCATGTGAGTGTTCTCTGACAGTGAATGTGGATGTCATTGGAAAATAATCAATACCATTATGAAAACTTCACAGACCAGCAAGGGAAGGCAGCTACAGTCTTCTCTCACATGGTAGCACTTTACAAAGACTTAAATGAAAATACTACTCTCTCTTATCTCCTCTCAAGACATGCAGCCTAGTCTTTGATATAAAAGAACCCACCCAAATCCATAAATCAGTAGGAGGAGCCGTGTGTAGAGATAAGCACCATCAACCAGTCTCAGTGCATGACCCAAGGTGACTCACTATATTTAACAGAGCACATATTTTCTCTGTGACCTTCTACTACAAAAACATAGTCTCTGTCACTCAACTTCTTAAGCCTTCTGTTAAGATGTATGGATAACATCATCTTTGGATAAATTATACATATGTGTGGGAACAATTGAAATGTAAAGATAAATCTATATTACTCTGCTATGTACAAACTCAAGCTCATCAAATTTCTGACACTTAAAGTGTAGACTGTGCTGTGAACAAGTTCAGATAAATTCAGGTGTTGAAAAAAATAACAGCAAAATTAGTATTCATATATTATAGTCTAATCAGAGCCTTGGGGATTGTTTCACTCTATTTTTTTAATTCTTGAGAGACTGCATTGGTGGGAAATCCCTTCAAATGAAAGATTCTTAAAAGAAAATTAGTGCTTAAATATGAGTGTGAGTGAGTATGCATAAGTGTGTGTGTGTGTCCTAGGACTATGATTCCATAAATACTTCTGAGAAGTTGCACAGCTGAATTTCTCAAGCACCCCATTGAAGAGCAATAGCAAGGGAACTTATTTTGTAGAATTAAATAACAATTTGATCAATCATCAAGAGGAACACAAGAAAATAAACATAATTCAATAAAATAAAGGAAAGAATGCATTGTTATGAGTGAGCAGTTGTTTTGCAGGTTGCCACCATTTTCATGATGTCAAAAGACAACTATTAATACATCATCTGACACAATCACAATTAAGGTTCCTCAAGGTAGATGATAACATCTTTTTTAAAACTTAATACCCTGGAGCCAGCCCTAATGGCCTAGTGGTTAAATTTTGATGCATTCTGCTTTGGCAGCCCAGTTTCGGTTCCAGGGCACAGAACCACATCAGCCGTCTGTTAGTAGGCACACTGTGGTGGTGGCTCACATAGAAGAACTAGGACTCACAACTAGAGTATCCAACTATGAACTGGGGCTTTGGGGAGGAAGAAAAAAAATTTAATACCCTGGACATTATATTTCATTCTTTAATTTCTGAAAAGATTTACCTAGGCTTCTTATGAACTAGAAATTCATTTAGGATGAAATCATAAAAGTGTTCTAATGGGATAAATGTACCCTTCATAACCAATCATCATCAAAGGATTTGATTAATCAGATTTCAGGAAGAGTTTTCTCTAAGAATATAAGCATATATCTCAAATGTCTTTTAATCTTCTAACAGACCTGCAGATTAACTGCAGGAGTTGGAAAGCTGTGCAGAGTAGCCCTCTTGAAGCAAGCTCCAAAGGGAGGGTCTAAATATAGTGAAGGGGCAAAAACACTCCATTGAATGAGACTAAGAGTGCAAAAGTTATGCCAGGCACACACACAGTTTGCTCATAGACTTATTCTTGCCCTCCCACCGGATTCATTTAGAAGGCTGCTCCTGGTTACCAGGCAGTAGGTATGCTAACAACAAGTCATAAAGTCAAAGTGTTCCATCTCTTTCCACCTTCTCTTTATTATTTTACAGTCACTAAGGTCCCAGTTAACAGCTAGCATATAGAAAGATTATGCATGTACCAAATAGTATCTTAATTCTTCAGGAGTGCATATTCTGTTATTAATAAAATATCGTCTTGAGAAAGTAATAATATTATTCTTTCATTCATACCAATTTTTCCTCAAATCATTTTGTTTTTAAAAATTAATAATGATACTAATTGTTGACATTTACTGAACAACAGTATGGACTAAACACAGTGCTAATAAGCATTATCAAAATAATCTAATTTAATCTGAACCTACAGGCAATTACAACTATCATTCCAATTTCATGACTTACGAAATGGAGGTTTAAAGGGCTAAATAGCTTCCCCCGAGCCACATAGTTCTGTGTCTGGTCCTTGAAAGCAGAATTTTTCTCACTCTTCCAAACTCTTTGAAATTAGTTACCATTCAGCCTGGTACTGCACAAAGAATTTGAAAAAACTCCAAAGAAGGATTCAGATCAGATTTCACATGGATCCAAATCCAAGGGACAGTTACTGAAGCTGAAAGCCCTTGAGACCATGAAGAGGTGAGCTCTTTTTGATGGATGAAACTACAGGTTTTATCACTAAAACTTCAAGCATCCTATGAAGCCGACCTTCTGAGATACTAACGGTGAAATTAATTTTTATATTAAAAATGACACAGATAAATATCATCGAGATGCAGTTTTCACATATGCCAAGAGGTCAGCTAACAAGAGGAACAATTTTAGTTAAGTGTTTTGCTCTTTCAAAAATAAGCCAGCATTTTAATGGAACTCCAAAAAAACCAAACAAACCCTCAGTCTATTATATATCTGGTTCATATTCTGTGTCACTCCCTCTGGCTTTACTCTTCTATCATGCATTGCAATAATTAAATGCATTCAAGAATGTATAAAGTGACCAATTAAGGAAAATATTCTTACCAGTAAATTGTTCCCCTTAATTCCACTACAATGTGCCTGCAGTATTAAGACAGGGTCATTGTTTACAGTTTACAGCACCTACAGACACATTTGAAAGTTGTAATTTTAGAGATAATTCCTATCTAAAGAACCACTTTTAAATTAATTTTTACCTTTTCCCTGTTAAAAAACATTGATTTAATTTTTCTTTCTCCCTACCCCTCAAAAAAATTCCCAAATACCTAAACAATAGCATTGCTCTGTTGCTATAAAAAGGCATCTTGTAGATTTCTGTCTATGAATAAATGAAGCAGAGAGGGCAGACATGCAGAAAACAGCTATATAATTACACTTCTCATCGAAAGAATTATTGACATGTCCTCTCTCACAAATTCAAGTATTTTGCAACAGACCACAATTTGTAAGAATTGGTGGTCCTCCATGAACTGTTTTTCATGATAGCCACTTGCTTTTGTCTGATGCTGTGACCAATCTGCCAAAATAAAACCGTATAGACTAAAACGATGAGAGCTCTAACAGGAAGCACTCTCCAATATCAGAACTCTATGAACTACAGAGTTAGTGTAAGCCTTCAATTCAAGAGGCCAATTCTTACCCAGGTGTGTTATCTTCAAGCCTCCTATCTTTTAAAACATCAATGTGTGAAATGAAGGAAGTGTTTCAACCAATATACACAATGCTCTTGCTGTTAAATCCCATGATGTGAAGATTGGCTCCCAACGTCTAAAAGATTGCTTACAAGGTTTTTTTGGATGTTCTCCCACGAGTACACCTTTGAAAAGCTAAGATTTTCTGGTGAGCATAAGGACAGATGAAATAAGTCAAAGATTTTTTTGCATACCAGTTGTCCTAACTTAATGAGCATCATTCAAAAGAGCTAAGTTCTATCTGGTAATTCTAACTCAGTCTGGTAGAAATTGCTAATTAAAGAGATTTATGAAACTATAATATCTTTGGCCCTAAGAAAAAGAAGTCTGGCTAAAATATTCAAGGAACTCACTTCCTTTCTGTGCATTATTTGACAGTCTCTTTGGCCTTATTCCAGGAGCTGTTGCCAAAGAGTTATAAACAGATTGCAATGCTTCTGGTGAGAACCACACACCAATATACTGAAAAGAAAAATTCCACCCTGGCAAGTATAAGAATAGTCCCCACTGCTTTCCAATTGACCAAGTGACACACTGCTCGGACTATGCCCTGTATACTTTTGTTTAGTGGTCTCATTTCAATCCCTTTAGGCCTACTTCTGGCACCATTATTATTTGCATTATTATAACAAAATTGTTTATGGACTACTAACAATGCGCCAAACAGCATTTAATATGGCTCCTAACCTGTGGGTCCATGACACATATTGCTTGAGTATATTGTGCTTATTGAGCTCTACAGATTAATAGAAGTTTTTTACCTAAGTAGAGGAATACAGAAACTCGCCAGCATTTTGTTGTGTCTAGCATCCTCTATGTTTTACAATAGTCACTCAGTGGGGAAAGAAAAAAATGAAATGTTTGCACATGTTGATTCCAAATGCGATTTGCTGATTGTCCTGCCCCATTACTGAGGCTAAAGTTAAGTGATGTAATATAGGATGTCCTTCATTTATCCTAATGATAAAGAATGTCAGAAATCGAGTATATTCTACAGCCAGGGAGCCACTTTTATGGTTCCAATCTTAAATCTCTCTAAACTGATCCATGTATACAGCCACTGCAGGTGGCTCTTCCCAATGGGTCCCACCTTCTTACCACTATCAACGACATCCATGACAACAGGGATCAGTGCCTGTGCTGAATTATCCACACTCTCGCTTAGCATTTTCAAGATTGCTGTTTGGCATTAAGCATTGAGACTGTAGCTACTGATCTGACTTATTTGTATGCTCACAGCAGCCGCATATGCCTGCTGAGCTCTCATCTGCTTCATTCAACTTTGGTTGGGAAGGCACTCACATTAATCATGGATATAAGCTCTTTGCTAGTAATCCAATCACTGCGTGTGTACGTGTGTGGAGGGGTAGGGGGGTGTTTGGTGTGGGTATACATGAAGAGTTATCTCTGGATTACTAGGTCTCCTTTATTCCTTTATGTTATAGGTGTATGAGCTCCAAAACGGGGTAGGCAGGCAATCTTTTGGTATGCAACACATAATACTTAAACATATATATAATTGATATTAAAATATCTATGTACACGTATGTGTGTAAACATTATTTTTATCTCATTATTCTTAATTTCTGTCTTCTTTTCTGTTTTCTTATGGTAAAGATTAGCACACTATATAACTATATAATTTGGGATATACATATATTGGCTGTATTGGCGCAAACATTATTATGATAAGGATAGAAATATGCACACACAAATTACACTACCGCAGTCTAACAAAATGTCTTCCTCATTCTACTTTTATATATTTAGCAAGACATATAAGCCTTTGAATTTGTTTAATCTGTAAGCTTTTACCCTTTCTTTCACCACCATCAATAGTGATACCAATATCTTATCTTCTATTCTTAGAGAAAAGTTTGTTTCTTTTTCAAAATTCTAAGTTTCTGCTACATAAGAGATATGAATCAATATACCCACCAAATGCTGAAAGGAGAATCTGAAGAATTTAGAAGTGTGTTAAAGCAAAATGGGCCTTTGGGCTGTTGTTTCAGAACTCAACTGTCTCATGGGTAAATAAGGGATAATACTATCTACCTTGCAGGACATGTTTGAAGGCTATGACTACCGTGTACAAAATGCTTAGCTCAAGGCTGGGACCTAGAAGGTGTTGCCGGACCAGAGGGGCAGCACAGATCCCCATCATCACCCAGAGGCAGTCAATGAGGCCTGGAGGCACACTTGACCAGTCCCCACTCAAACTGAGCCAACAGGAAGAAACCACATGTTACTCCAAATGGTGACATAGGAACCTTGACAGCTGCCGTATAAGCCACATGTGTGGGCAGCTACATACCTTCTCCTCACAAGACAGAAAAGGATTTCTTTACAATGTTTTTTGCAAGCTTATGAATTCCTCAAGGCCAGGAAAAAAAAAAAAAACTGTTTTATTAATTTTTGCCTCCTAAGTACCCAAGCACAGTGGCTGTCAAATTGTTAAATATTGGTTGCTTAATAAATGTAGATTGAATGAAAATGACTATTCTGTGTGTGTGTGTGTGTGTGTGCATGTGTGTGTATGTATTTGGAATCAAGAGTGTCTATTTTTTCCTTTCTCTTTGTTTTTTCTTTGAAAAATTGTACCTAATCTCAATTAATCTTTAAACACTGGAGATTTTCTAGTGATTTAAATAATAGACTGAGAGTATCTCAGCTTTTAGTCAATATTTGGATCAATATTCTTAACAAGTTGGGATTGAAAACACCTCTTTTTCTGTTATCAACTAACATTTACTTGGGAGGAATAAGCTCTTGATTCAAATCGTGGAGGTCCATACCCTCAAAATGTGTTCCCAGATGCTCAATTCAATTTTGCTGAATGAATATAGTATCTTTTAAAAAGGAAATTGATATATGATGTACACAATGCTCTCTAGAATATAAGGTGGCTGTACAGTAAAAATGAGCACACAAAAGAAATTCTTCAACACCCTAACGTACAATGATGTACAACAAAATGAGGACCAGAAAAACTATGATAAACAGTAAATGCTTGCTTTTAGAAATTATTTATAAGCAAAACTTTACACAAGTAAGATTTAGATGTTGAATTTGTTTCTACAAATACTCATGAAAGAATATTCTGAAAGAAAATAGTCCCTAATGTGATCACTAGTTTCAGTATTTGTTTACTAAAAAACAATTATTGACCCCTGTACTAAGGATCATATGTGAATTTTTTTCTAAAATCAATTGAAGACATACTATGTGCTGGATGCTATGTTAAGCAATTTATGTATTATTCCATGTAACACTCACAACTGTCCTATAAGTTAGGTACCACTGACCATGATTTCATGGAAGATGAAATGAATTCAAATAGGTTAGGTAGCCTGTACAAAGTCACAATAAGAATGAATGTCAGAGCCAAGATTTGAACCCAGTCCATGCAACTACAAGCCCATGACTTTATCTACACTAGCCTGCCTTCCCTATGGCATCATTCATGTAAAGTGCCATGAGTTTGAGAAAAGGAGTCTATAATAATTATTTCTCTATCTCCTACTATGTTTTAAGATATACATTCAACTGTCTTAAGGAGGCTAATCACATAATATGGTGAAATCAGCCAAGAATATTCCAGGGTAAGACAAGACCTAATGAATTTTATTCCTAGGTCTATTATGAACACTGCCTATTAATAACAAGTTTCTTAACCAGTTTCGGGCTCAGTAACCTCATCTACAAAATGAGAAAGTTAACAATGATTTTTAGAGTTTATTTTTGCCTCAAAAGTCTGATTACAAGAAAAAAATGTCCCTGATCCAGAGAATGGCAATCAAAATATTCACAAGGCTAGGATTATGAAATTCTTATACAGGGGAAGGCTAAGAAGATCAGAAATCTTCAGTGTGGAAAGATGAATACACAGAACAGATCAAAATAAATAAAATCTTGAAGGATACAGGATTGGTGAATATAATCATGTTTTCTACAACGTTGGACAGTTACAACTTGGAAGAAGGGAGATACCTCAAAACAAATTGAGGCAAATCATACACAATAAAATTCTATTATTATGACAGGTCATATATGTTAAAGAAACAAATAGCTTCCAGAAAAGTTGAGACATATTTTTGGCGAGTGGACTCAGTCTATTAGCAGAAAGGAGAATTTATAACTCACTATTTGAGAATATCATGGAGAACTAGCATACCTTCTCAAGAACACTTCCCTTCTCTATAGATGGCTGACCTAGAAGGACTTGGATCTGACCAATGATATCAATTACACTCAGGTAATTTGGGATTTGACTCAGCATCAGCCTGTAGCACACGGTAGGTAATCACTAACTATTTGCTTCAATGAATGAGCTCTGCCACTTGCTAGCTGTGTCACCCTGGGAAAATTACTTAACTCCTATTTTGTCTACAATCAAATGTGGATATGATTTACTCTATTGATTACCTGAGAGGTAAGAGTCTTCATGATTAATCTCTTATAGATCAGAGTCTCAGAGAGGAAGTTTTCTGACAAAGTTCCTGGGAAACCAGCTATAGCCAAGAGTTTAGGGCAGTTTTATTGTAGTAGAATTCCAAGGTGGTGAAGCAGGACTTGAAGCCAAGGCCGCATTCACCAGGCACAGACGCCTCATCACACCAGCTGCGGTCTTCCAACCATGAATGCTAAGGTGGCAGAACAACCTTGGAGACCAAGTTTCAGCCACATTATGTAGCCAAACCACAAAGCTTGGACTCCAGCCCCAAGGTCACCAGAGGAGGAGCTGATGCTTTTCCAAACTATACAACTTAAAAGCCCCACAGCCCAGAGACCAGAGACTCTCTTCTAGATCTGCTATTCCCTTGTTTGTCACCTTGGAGTATGATGGGCAGGGCAGTCCTTGTTTTCTCAGCACTATGGAATGTAGTATGAGTATCAAAGGAAATCAGGTTTGAAAGCAATAAGCAAAAATGTCAATGTTTTAAGTTAAGAATAAATCAAATAGATAATCTTTTGGATCTCAAACAAGATCTAGTTCTGATTTTATATTACTTTCTAATGCAATTGGAGATTGCAATTGGAGATTGTCCCCCCAGGAAGTAGGAATGTCCATTACAAATCTGCAGTAGCAATTCTGAAAATAATTGATCGAGGAGCACTTTGCTTTTATATATCATCCAAAATGTATGTGACAATAATCTCATACATCAGAGAAGCAAGTCCCCTCTGACGAAAGCCTGATCAAATCAGTTCACTGTGGACAAGGTAAGGCAAGGGCAGTCTCATTTAGTGATGATAATAGGATATATTTATGTGGGGCTTGCTGTATATCAGGAACTGTTCTGTGTTTTATATTTTATCAATTCATTTTATCCTTACAACCCTATGAGGTAGACACTTTTTGTTTTTTAAAGTCCTCATTTTAAAGATGAGAAAACTAAGGTCCAAAGAGCTTACATATTGTCTAAAGTTACAAAACCATTTTTCTAGACTGCAGCTTTATCATTTGGATAGCCTTAAATACTGCCAAAGGTATGATCGCAGCATCAGAACACTTTTAAAGCAGCTTCTTGTTCTCTGTGGCTGCAAGCTTAGTGACGCAAATATTTTCATCATGACTAAAGAATGGAATTACAAATCATTAAAACTCACACTGAAATATGTATGAAAACTGCCTGAAAATCTTTCAGGCACATTTAGGTATGAAAAGAAGTTAACATTGCTATTATTAGGACTTTCTGTCCCAAAGCATTGTACAAGGGGGTCTTTGTTTATTCATTCAAGTATTTATTACTTGACTACTCTGTGTCCGGCACTGTGGTCGAGGCACGCCCATGAATGGGGAGCCCTATGTCCCCGAAATAGGAACTTGTCTTAACAAATCTGATCCCAGGATATTATTCCCAATTTCCTGCTTGAACCATTCCACCTGCTGCTTTGGTCAGAGTATTTGCTCAAGCGGCTTTCAACCCCTGCCCAGCCTCCCCAGTTCTGGTACCATTGGCTTGTGGGCCTCAAAACTTCTGCTTCTCCCTTATCTTCCCAAAAGCACTCCCAGAGCTATACTTTCTGACTTTCCCTTGAAATAAGACTAAGTTTCAATACACATTTTCAGCACTGTCTCTATTTTAGTCTTGATAGCTACTTAAGGTCTCATGCCACAGTGAACCTCAGGAGAAAATTTGCAAAAATTTTCAAGTGGTATTATTATTCCACCCACAAGAAACTCATTTCCTATCCATGAACTCATGTTAGAAAGGCTTTGTAGGTGATGACAGTTGGTTAAAGTAGATAACTGTGTGGAGATTTTTGTTTTATTATGAAAGTAATAAATGTTCACTGTAGAGATTTGGTAAAATACAAATATATGTACACACGTACATACACACATATGAATATATATACACATACATACATATACATGTATATACACATATATAATAAAATAAAAATCATCTGTCAAACATAAATGCTACTAACATTTTAGTACATGCCCTTCTCCAATTAATATATCAATATTCAACTAATTGAGCTATAGTCATACACACATATATATGTATATATACACACAAATATGTAAAACTCATACACTGCTTATCTTTACATAACATTATGAACATTTTGCCCTATTGAATAATCTCACACACCATTTTATGCTCTTATGCTTGACCCAATATTCACACAAATAGAAATCTAGCTTGAGTTTAGATTAAGCATATTAAGATATGCTCAAACATTAACGTAAAATCATGTTTACTCAGTATAATTTATAACAATGAAATTTGGGTAAAAACCTAAATGATCAGTAATAGAGAAATAATTAAGTATTCTGAATACAACTATGTATTAAAAAACTTTGTAGTTTTAAAAAATTGTATTTTCAGAGAATACTGACTGCTAAGAAATATTTCTTAGGTCATAATATTAGGTGAAATAAAGTACTACAAAATTTTATATGGAGCATGAGCTCAATTTTGCAAAAATATTCCTACGTATCTATATCTACCTGGGAAATACCACTGGAAGAAAATGCATCAAATTGCTAGCACTGCTTATGAAAAGAAAGGGGTAAGGAGAGATTGAAGATGATCTAATTTAATAGATATGCTCTTTAATGATCATGATTTTTTTTAATCAAAATAAACGTGATAAGAAATAAAAACACTTTTTTTCCCAAAAGCTGCATAGTTATTTGAACTAAGTAAATACATGGCCCAGTTTATCAAGCTGAAAAAAAAGGAATGGCATTCCAGTTTGAGGGTAGCAGGTGGGAATAGCAAAAGAAGCAACTCAGAAGCCTAAGAAAGTGGGGCGTAGTCAACAAGATATATGAAGTTGAGGGAGGCTGAAGGTGAGGGCAGAGAATAGACAAAATAGAGATGAGGCTGAAAAGTGGGACTGCAATGACAGTGTGAGGAGCCCCAGGGGTCATGCTTAGATAATTAAACTTCATCCTGCAACAGAAGACCCATTGTGGGTTTTTAGTAGGAAATGACAAGATCAGATTCATGTGTCAGGAAGATAACTCCAGTTTTACACCTCTGTATTCTCAGATAAACTCAAGGTTTCAAGCAGACTGGATGTCTTGATTCATTAGGAATGAAAGAAAAAAGGGAGGAAAGAAGAGACCAAACTGATTTTGTCTGGAATGGCTTAGGCTCAGCCCTTACCTTAGAGGAAAAATTTTAAGTGCTCCTTGGTTCCTTTCTGAACTTCTACGTCTTCACTTTTTTAATTGGGGTTAACAACTTCTGCCTCACCTCCCTCACAGAGGGCAATAAGAATTTATAAATGATAAACCATGTAACAGAGATAAAGTCAATGAAATCAGTATCACAAGGCAAACTGCATTCCTATGTTTACTGCAGCATTATTCACAACAACCAAGCTATGGAATCAACCTAAGTGTCTGTCAATGGATGAATAGATAAAGAAACAGTGCTACACCCACCCACCCAGGAAACATTATTCAGCCATAAAAAAGAAGGAAATCTTGCCATTTGCAACAACATAGATGAACGTGGAAGACATTATGCTATTGAAATAAGTCACACACTGAAGAACAAACACTGTTTGATCTCACTTATATGCAGAATGAGAAAAAGTCAAACTCAGAAGCAGAATGTAGAATGGTGGTTGCCATGGGTTGCGGGAGAGGGAAGTAGGAGATGTGGTCAAAGGGTACAAAGTTTGAGTTATAAAATGAATAAGTTCTGGGGATCTAATGTACAGGAAGGTGACTGTAGTTAATAATACCATATTATATACTTGGAATTTGCCAAGAGAGTAGATCTTAAGTGTTCTTACCACAAAAAAAATTAGTAACTATGTGAGGTAATGAATGTGTTAATTCTCTTAATTGTGGTAATTATATCAAAATGTCATCTTTACCAAATGTATAGATATACAGATATCATGTATATCAAATGGATATCATGTATATCAAATCATCATGTTGTATACTTTAAATATATACAATTTTATTTATTTATTTATACCTCAATAAAGCTGGAAGAAAACCCAATACCTTGACTTAAAAAAACAGAGATAATGTCTAACATAATAATAATTATTATTTTATATACGCTCACTAGCAAACGGAAGATTTGTTCTGTAAAAAATACCTAAGCATAAAAACCTAACTTGTAAAACTGTGAGAAACAAATAGTTAAATCCGCAGAGCATGAATAAGTTACTCTGCTAACTGAAAGAAAATCTAAAACTGCTACAAAGAGCTATCATAAGATGTTCACAAATTGAAGTAGACTGTAGCTATTGATAGACTGTAAATATTAACTATTTAACTTCTAATTTATTATGATATGCTAATTCTTATTAATTGTAATACGGAACAAAATATGCAAACTCAATGGCAACGCTCAAAATATCTTTAATGAGAACCAAATCAAATAACTCTATATGAAGAGCTCCAGGGAACTGTGTGCAAGCAGAATGATATACAAACATAACTGTGTCACTCAAAAGACCAAATTAATAATTTGCAACAGCCTGCCAATCTGTAGACTGAAACCAATATTCCCCAGTGCCTCCTCACAACGAGTTCAGTACATGGTAGATGCCCAAACACTCGGTTAAAGAGATGAATATGTGAATTCTAAGCATAACTTTCTGATCAACTAACAATGGTTGCCATGACTTCCACTTCTGCCGAAACTTGATCAGCAAATCCATCAGAAATATGAGTGGGTCCAGAGATTTTTGACATGAACAGAGTAGAAAATCATTAGTGATGCTTTGAAAAGTATTCATTATGATAAAATTTACATTGGGCTAGGAAAGCTGAAAGTATAGTTGATGATCACCCCAACACATTTAGCATGAGATCCATTTGGGGTGATAGAGAATAGGACATAAAGTCTAAAGATATACTCCTAGTTGAAAATTTCAATTAATAGAAACTTTTTTAGATATTAAGTCAATATTTAGGAAAAGAACTATATTTAATGCAACTCTATTTTGCAAAATTTGAAACTTAGTTCACCTACGGCTCAGGCCTGTTTCAGCTCTCCATGAAATTGTGCATCCGTAGTTATCCATACATTTCAAGCAAAAGAGGAGGAAAAGATGGTGTTGGTGGTAGTGATGGTGGTGGTGTTGTTAACGTAAAAAAAAGAGAGGAAAGGAAGGAGAAAAGAGAAAAAAATCTGCCTTAATTATGGGAAATCACCAAGGTAATTTTTTACTTTTTAGAAATATTGGGGAAAGTTATTCAGATCTCCAGTCTGCATTGATTTTCTCCCCCAGGGAATCTGAAAGAGAGATATTCTGGTTCACAGAATTTCAGTTAGACAAAAGCACTTAGTAGGTATAAACCAATATCCTAATTTAAGTCTTCAGGTATCCAATACTACAGTAGTAGGACTACCAATTAATATGAAATGAAAATTGGTGATGAATGTCTAATTATGGAGTTCTTAACCCCATTAGGATCACAAATACATTTGGGAATCTGGAAAAAGCTAAGGATTCTTTCTCCAGAAACATACACACATCTTCATGCATACGATATATAGGACACAAGTACAATGGTTTCAAAAATCATCTCTGATTTGGGTCATTAAAATTACTCAAGACAAAGTTCAATGTAAAAAGAGAATGTTCAGCCTGAAAACAGAGAACATAAATCTGTTGTAACTGTTTAATCAAATTTTATTGCAAACTGACTATATTAGAACAATATAACATCTTACGTTTTACAGCACTCTGACAAAGATTCTTTTTTTCATTTAATCTTTGAAACAACTTTGTGTGTTAATTTTATTAGGTTCATTAATAAATGAGGAAAAAGAAAATTTAGAGGGTTAGTTACGCCTTAATGTCACACATAGCATGTGACAAAAGTCAAGTGTAGAACCCAGTATTGTGATTCCAATTCTAGTGCTTTCTCAACAGTGTCAGAACCCTATTTCTATGTCAAAAAAACAAGTGGTTTAAGGAAGTGAAAGACCTGTACACTGAAAACTATAAGGCATTGTTGAAAGAAATTAAAGAAGACACAAAGAAATGGAAAGATATTCCGTGCTCATGGATTGGGAGAACTAACATAGTTAAAATGTCCGTATTACCTAAAGCCATCTACAGATTCAACACAAGCCCTACCAAAAAAAGAATCCTAAAATTTATATGGGAGAACAGAAGACCCCAAATAGCCAAAGCAATCCTGAGAAAAGAGAACAAAGCTAGAGGTATCACACACCTTGATTTGAAAACATACCACAAAGCCATAGTAATAAAAACAGCATGGTACTGGCACAAAAGGAGATATACAGAGGATGGAACAGAACTGAGAGCCCAGAAATAAACCCACACATCTATGGAGAGCTAATTTTTGACAAAGGAGCCAAGAATATACAATGGAGAAAGGAAAATTTCTTTAACAAATGGTGTTGGGAAACTGGACACACAAAAAAATTAAAGTAGACCACTATCTTACACCATACACAAAAAATTAACTCAAAATGGATTAAAGACTTGAATGTAAGACCTGGAACCATAAAACTCCTAGAGGAAAACATAGGCAGTACACTCTTTGACATTGGTCTTAGTAATATCTTTTTGAATGTCTCCTTAGGAAAGGAAAACAAAAGAAAAAATAAATGGGACTACATCAAACTAAAAAGTTTTTGCATGGCAAAGGAAACCATCAACAAAATGAAAAGACAACATACAAAGTGGGAGAAGATATTTGCAAATTACATATTCAATAAGGGGTTAATATCCCAAATATATAAAGAAAACTCATACAACTCAACATTTAAAAAAAAAAAACCCCAATTAAAAAATGGGCAGAGAAGCTGAACAGACATTTTTCCAAAGAAGATAGACAGATGGCCAACAGGCACATGAAAAGATATTCACATCACTTAATTATTGGGGAAATGCAAATTAATACCACAATGAAGTATCACTTCATGCCCGTCACAATGGCTATTATTAAAAAGACAAGAAATAGCAAGTGTTTGAGAGGATGTGGAGAAAAGAGAACCCTTGTACACTGCTGTGGGAATATAAACTGGTGCAGCCACTATGGAAAACAGTAAGGAGAGTCTTCAAAAAATTAAAAGGAGAACTACCCTATGATCCAGCTGTTCCACTGCTAGATATTTATCCAAAGAACATAGAAACACTAATTCAAAAAGATATATGCAACACTATTGATTCACAATAGCAAGACTTGGAAACAATCTAAGCGCCCATCAATGAATGAATAGACAAAGAAGACGTGGTATATATACACAATGTAATACTATTCAGCCAGAAAAAAGAGGAAATCTTTCCATTTGGGACAACGTGGGTGGACCTTGAGGGTATTATGCTAAGCAAAATAAGTCAGACAGAGAAAGACAAATACCATATGATTTCACTCATATATGGGAGATGAACAAATACCTAGATACAGAAAACAGATTGACGGTTACCAGAAGGGAACGGGGTTCAGGGGAGGGCAAAAGGAGCACATTTGTACGGTGGCCAACAGAACCTAGACTTCTGCTGGTAAACGTGATGTAGTGTACACAGAACTCAAAATATAATGATGTACATCTGAAATTTATACAATGTTACAAATCAATGTTACCTCAATAAAAATTTTTTAAAAAACAACTGGTTTAGACTTTGTGAAAGTGGATAGTTTAAAATGACACAAAACAAACGCAGTCCTTTACTGTGAAAGGAAAACATTTTTTCAAATCATCAGCCAGTGGTTTGTTATGAACCAGTGAACAAGCTGTGCAGCACAGCTTTCCTACTTAGTATCTTGCCAGTTTTAAGCCTTTGCTTTCATCTATTTCTGTTTAATGTGAGTGACACAAAAGCTAAAGAGAGCCACCACTTCCTTAGTCTCTCCACATAATCTGGGCATCATATAGGAGCTTAAAAGACATGTTTTATTTTCTTCATTACATACTGAATGGTCCGAATTTATTATACAAGAGATCCTTTGATCCTTCAGACACAAGCCCCTTTTTGAAGCTCTGGTAACAAAGTGTTTAAGAGGGTTTTTCCAATAGAGGCCAGTTGGTCAGTCAGCACATACTGAAAGTATTCACTTTGTACATCTCCTCATTGGATCTTTATAATACTGCAGAAACTTGGGGTGTGTGGGGAGTGGGGGAGGATTCACCCAAAGCAAAACAAAACAAAAGCAACAAAAACTAAGAAGGGTTCAGCTCCTTGCCTTGGAGTGACCAATGAAATGGAGAGAGGAAAATTTTATCTAATGAAGTCCGGGGTGGGGGTAAGAGGAGGGGTGCAGGCACGTAATTGATTTCCAAGTTGAAAATGAGAAAAGTGTAAAGACTAAAGTCTAAATTGCATTCAGTCAACATTATTTTTTTTCTCAAAACCACACAGAAGATTACAAAGTATATCTGAACCCAGCGATAACCAATCCCATTGGAATCTCAAACGGCAATTTATAATCCAACAAAGAGTGAACAAATTAGGAGCTGAGAGCTGAGCTAATTATCTGGAAACTTCAAGCAAAAAATCCTTTACTCTAAACCTTCTATATCCACAAATATTTCAGGAAATACCAGGCTTTAGAGATCTACATATTCTAGAAAATGGACTCAGTTCTGAATAGTCAACTCTCCTTTGGACATTCGCGTTGTTTTGGTTTGAGCACTGTAACATTCTCAGGTTCTTTCTTGCCTTAATTATTCACTTAGTCTACCTGGAGTGGATGCAACTGAATTTGCTTCTGTGTTCGAAGGAAAGATTTGTGGCCACTTATCGATAGGGGAACGGGTTGGTCAGAGAACGTTTTGTGAATGGCATTTTCTCCTGTCATTTTTTACACATCAGTGCTCAAAATTAATGAAGTTTCTAAAGGACATAACAATTAGAAGAAAAGACTAGGAAAGGCTTTCAATAAATTGCATCGGGCATAAACCATGTTGGCAGAAATTATAATTAATAAAAAGTGAAATGGAACGCCACCTTAAAATAGAAAGCAGAATTTCCTTAGAAACAACACACAGGGCTAATGCAAAAATCAATGTTCACTGTGCTGGTTGCTTGCAAAATTACACAATTAATCCTGTGTAAACTAACGTATCAGCAATGAGCACTGCAGGATTCCTGATAACTGTTAGGCTGCACAATGTATTAAAGAAAGAGAACTTTAATGAGATCCCATGAGAACCTAAAGATTTAAATCACTTTTTTATTCTCCCTAAAAGAACATTTTTATTCTACTTAACAGACATTACTTTCCATATCTGATACACATATGGTCAAATCCACCATTAAATCAATCATGGGGAACCAGAAGACAGCCTATCTTGATTCTAAAATATGCTATTGAGCTGATTTCAAAGTAATAGAGGATTTAGAAATCTACATGAAAAAGATGCCACCTTATCTTCCTGAATTTGATAGCAATCTATTGCTATCCTATGTCACTGGGCTCTCACAGGGGCTAATGAGCCATTCTAAAATTGTATTACCACGCTATATACCATGCGAAGATATGTAGTCCCGTGTGCATTCAATTTATGTAAATTATAATCTGCCTTATTCCATTACAAAAACAAATAGAAATAAAGTAACCACTTAGGTATAATCATTTTTAAAATATTTCCCGTTACACAGATACATATATTCATACAACTGAGTATATGAAAAGATGTCTACAGTCATGCGTAGGTATCCCATTGAACATTCAACATCTAAATAGACAATTTTGCACAGATTAAGCAGAACAATGGTTCAAATATTGTTCTGGTGATTGGGGTAAGTCTTCAAGAGACTTTTTTCAACTCTTAGATTGAATGCAATACCACCTGAATTGAGACTAAATGATTCTTCGAACACTCCTCTGTGCTTTTATTACATACTTAATTAAATTGAAATTCCCTTGAAGAAGAAAACATATTACTGTTAAAACTATACATTCCAAAAACATCATTACATGTGGTCTTAACTTCTTCTGAGTCCTGATTCTTTAATCCAGACAACAATCTTGTTATAGATCAAATGCATTCAGGTTTTGCTCGCCTCCATTGAAAAGCTCTATGCCAAAACAAACAGATTCAGGTATGGATCAATCGATCGATCCATCAACAGATAGATACTCAAGGACATTAATTGCAATAAGCATGAGAGAGAAAAAGAGAAACGCTGTCAATCATCTTCCTCAAGCCAGTGTGGACAGCCTGGAGAACCCAGCCTACGGTTACAATCCCTGCACCCACCCACACCCACACCTACACCCACGCGCACAAGTATTGGCTAGTTTCCTTTGCTTTGGCTCCACTGCTGGAAATATAGCAGAAGTGCAAATACTGTAACAAAATTACCAATGGGAGGCCAAAAGCAAGGACTGTCAGTATCTCAAGGAGCAGAAAGATAGGAAAAAGTGGGAAGAGACAAAAGTAGGAAAATCCAGGAACAGAAAAGAATGGCCCAGATGCATAAAGGAGAACAATTTGGAACAATCTGGAAGCCTCCTAAGCAGTAAAGACAGCTGACATTTCTGCTGGGCTGTGTCGGCACTAAAACTATAGCAAGTGTTCACATGCTGTTATCTCCAGAATTCAGTCTGTTTCTGATCACTTTCGATTTCTATCCTTTATCCACTTTGGCCTTTCATATCCTCTCTCTACACACATATCACCTACTGTTTTTCAAGATGATATGAGCCTTTGCACCTTTATTTTCATATAACAGTAATTACGAATGTTAGAGAAAAGACAAGGTTTTTGTTGTTAGTTTTTCTCATTTAGCTCAGAAGCACAATACTCTCCCATTTAGCCCCAGGAACTAGCACTGATATTTCAGCTTCATTACTAAACTGCACATGCACATCGTGCTATTCTAGACCCCAACCCCAGAAGGTCTACCTTCTAGGGATTAATACATCATTTCCTGTCTCCCTACGTTTCGTCTCATGTAGCTTTTCTATAAGAACAGTTAGACAGAAAAATATGAAAAACGGTTTACGAGACGATTCCCTGCTTAGTTTGACGAGATGAGCATTCACAGATCGTAGTTATTTAAAGTGAGAGATGAGCAGGGGGTGGAGATGGGTGGGTAACATTTACACTCCTTTTAAACCCTGGTAATATCTACACTTGCTACTTTCTTGTACAGCATAAACATTAATTTACCTATGAAGACTCCTGGTGAAATTATTTACCTGAAATAATAGGCATGAATTAACCTGACATGCATTTCAGCTTTCACCAAAAATTTTCCCTGTTCTCAACAGGAAAATATTTTGACAAGGACTAAGACACCCTTCTTATGCTGTTTTCAAAACTCTCCCATATGATGTCTACTCAGAAAGTTTCTTTACTGAATTATCTGCTAAGCACTGGGGAGAGGAGGAAGCATCTTGGAAAATGAGGGAAAACATAAAAATAATAAGAACCAGAGGGTAAAAAATTTTCTCTAAGTCATAGAACTATTTCCACTTTAAAAGAAGGCAGCAAGCACTAATCACATCCCTCATTACCAATTCTTCACTATTTCACTTTGGATTTTAGATATCTGGAGAAGCACAATTGTTGTTTAGTTCCTAGACAATGGTGGGATGTGTATGTGTTTGTGAGTGTGTGACTACCAGTGTGTATGCTTGTGTGTAATTGAACTATTTTGTGTTTGAGCCAGGTTTCACTTTTGCTTTATGAGCTGTCTTATAAAGAGGAAAAAAAAGATATGCTTTAAGAATTAATTCAGGCTCCATCTTACTGGATGGCTCTCTAATTTATATTCATTTTCAGACTTCAAAGACGTTCAATTTGGTTTAACTCTAAAGATAAAATAAAGGACAGTCTGGTACCCTGCACAACTTATGCTTATTATTCATCTATTAATCGTTTACCTACTGAGCCAGACCGAAGGCTCTCTGAGGGTAGGTCCAATTGCTCACTATTGTTCCTAAACTTAACAGAGAACTTGGTGTATACTCATTGCTCAGTATTACTTGTTGAATGAATAAAAGGTTTATAAACCTAATCTTCTGGTCAATTAGTACCTAACACAGTCCTTTTCAGTTGTTATAATCAATTTTTGCACTTTTCTCTCCCACTATATTCTGCAATTTGCTGTAGCCAATATGGTTTTCGATACTTCAATGGACAAATAATATTAACAATTGCAGAAAGTAAGTATTTAGCAGATGCTACATGCCAGTCACTGTTGTAACAGTTTTAAAAATAATACTTTAGGGGCCGGCTCCGTGGTGGAGTGGTTAAGTTCGCGTGCTCCGCTGTGGCGGCCCAGGGTTCGGATCCTGGGCGCGGACATGGCACTGCTCGTCAGGCCACGTTGAGGCGGCGTCCCACATCCCACAATGGGAAGGACCTGCAACTAAGATATACAACTATGTACGGGGGGTTTGAGGAGATAAAGCAAAATAATAATAATAATAATAATAATAATAGTACTTTAGTAACTGCAACAATCTTCTGAGATATGTTCTATTCTTTACAATAATAGTACAATAATAGTAGTGATAGTACAAAAATAACCACAGTCTGAATAGTAGATTACTCCTTAAAAGAAAAAAAGGATGGAATAGGACCCACACAAAAGTTATTTTAACTCTATGTGTCAATACTTAGAGGAAATTTACCTTCTAATACTAACTTCATAATACAGATTTGTGTTCCCATAACACTTCCCTGAAGTATCACTGTTTTATATCATATAGTGATAGCGATGGACCAGAAAGCTTTCACCAAGTTCACTTAATTTTAAGGATATTTCAACCAGAAAATAGTTTGAAGAGTGGTGTGGTTGGCTGAATAATGACTCCCAAAGACATCCACATCCTCATCCCTACAACCAGTGAGTATGTTGCTTTACATGGTAAACAGGACTTTGCAGATGTGATTAAATTAAGGATTTTGAGATGGAGAGATTATCCTGGATTATGTGAACGGCTCCAATATAATCACAGGGTCCTTACAGGAAGAAGGCAGGAGGGTGAAAGTCAGAGAAGATGATATAAGAACAGAGCAGGGAAAGAAAGAGAAACTGGAAGATGCTACACTGCTGGCTTTGAAGATGAAGAATGAGACCATGAGACAGGGAATGCAGGTGGACTCCAGAAGCTAGAAAAGGCAAGGAAACAGGGTCTCCCCTAGAAGCTCCAGAGGGACACAGGTAGGACTTCTAACCTCTAGAACTGTACAAGAACAAATATGTGTTGTCTTCAGCCACTAAATTGGTAGTAATTGTTTGCAGCAACAACAGGAAACTAATACAGGTCATATAATACAGAAATGTGGTAGATAAGAGCTTATATTCCCATTTGGGGGGGCCAATTTTGGGTACTTCTTTTGGGTTCACACAAAATATATGCTGTCTTCATTCTAATTATTTTGCAAGGAGATGAAGTACTATTTTATTCATAAGCCTCAGTTAAAATTATGCTGCTTCTCATAGAAACTTAAGTCTTTAAATAAGATTTGTTATATATGCAGTCATATTATTATTGAGCATATAAAATATTTTCATAAATTAAGTCAATAAA
Source organism: Equus asinus (assembly GCF_041296235.1). NCBI lineage: Eukaryota > Metazoa > Chordata > Mammalia > Perissodactyla > Equidae > Equus > Equus asinus. The sequence continues at coordinate 26,924,595 of NC_091810.1, forward strand.
TATTAAGGTACAATGGATTAATACCTTGTATAAATTAAGTATAGCATTGATAGTCTCCTTAACCTAATAGTAAACAAATAATTTAAACTCTCTCTTCAACAATGTGTTCATCTATATTCCAATGGTAAGAACACTTACAGAACTGATAAGAACATTGGGAAGATTACATGATATACTAAGTACTACTAATGTATAACGCTTTGCATGAATGTCTGGAGTACTGGAGTGTTACAAATGTGGATTCCCTCTACTCTGGTGAAGAAGACATTGATATGACTCTTTGTCTAGTCTTTCACAACTACCACGATATCAAAAATGGAAAGACATGAGCTTTCTTTTAGATCTAAGCACAATGAACCTTTGAATAAGTTTAGGGTCAATTACATGACAACACTCTGACAGATAAGCATGGTAATTGGGAACTGAAACAAAGTTATACATAGTCTTCAGTGATAATGGTTCCACAGTTGAGGACTCAAAACTAATTCATTTGCAATTTTGCAATGTAGCTTAGGTGTTTTTATTTTATAAGGAAATTTAAATACAGAAAAAATAATATAAAAATACCTATATAATTGCCACTTAGAATTAACAAATTTTAACATTTTGTCATATTTGTCTCTGAACTCACTTTTTAAAAAATAAAATTCAAGAAATTAAGTTGAAGCCCCTTAAGCTTCCCTTCTGAATTCCATTTTCTCTTTACTCTCAGAAAAAAACCAACACAATTAATCTAGTGTGTGAGCTATACATTTTTTCTATTTTTCTACAAAAACGATATAATGTATGAGGATTTGTAATTCACATAATTGGTATTGTTACAAACAAGACAACAGACGCCAAATGGAATGACTTACGCTAAGCCACACGTCATCAAACCCAGACTTGACTTAATTATAGTTTTGGCCTCTCCCAGAAATGACATCTTAAACTAGTCAATCAGTAATCACTAGGTCAGTGCTAGTGAGGTAATCTGCCTGATAGACCACTGCCATCCTCTAAAGAAAAGTGACCTTGGGGGGGGCCCGGTGGTGTAACGGTTAAATTCACCTACTCTGCTTTGGCAGCCTGTGGTTCGGCAGTTCAGATTCCAGGCACAGCCCTATGCACCATTTATTAAGCCATGCTCTGGCAGCATCCCACATAAAAAATAGAGGAAGATGGGCACAGATGTTCGCTCAGGGCCAACCTTCCTCAAAAAAGAAAAAAGGAAAAGTGACCTTGCCACAACCAATCTACTTTTTGCTAGTGTAACTTTCTTGTCCTGCTCCTTTTTGCCTATAAAAGTCTTTCATTTTGTACAGCTCCTCATAGCTCCTTTCTATCTGCTGGATGGGATGCTGCAAGATTTATGAATTGTTGAATATAGCCAACAAGATCTTTAAAATGTACTCAGCTGAATTTTGTTTTTCAACAGTATCATACACAAGGTGTCAATCTGAGACTTACTTTTTTCCCATAAACTGTTGTTTTCCAAAATCTACATTTAGATTTAGTTCATTCATTTGAACTGTTCTAGAGAAGTCAACATGTATATATTAAATATTTTATATATTTTAAACTATTCATCCCTTTTGATAGACATGTAGGTTGTTTCTACTTTTTTGCACTTACAAATGGTTACATGGAACATATTTGTATATTTCTTCTTGAGAACATGTGTGAGTAATTCTCTTGTGTAATTATGTAGCAATAGAATGGCTGGGGCATCCCAGGGTATAAATATTTTCAGTTCTACTAACTATATTGTGAATTCCTCCTCCAAAGGGGGGTTATGTCACTTTTCACTCACACCAGCAGAGCATGAATGCTTCTATTGCCCGACTTCACAACATTCAGTTCTAGATGTTTTCATTGTTGTAGCCTAATAAATGTTAAACAGTTTCTCATTGTGACTTTTTAAAATCAGCTTTATTGGGGTATAATTCACATACATTAAAATTACCAAATTTAAACGTACAATTCAATGAGTATTGACAAAAGTATGGAGTTGTTTAAACATTACCACAATCAAGATATAAAATATTCCCATCACCTCAACACCCAACACCTACCCACCATCCCTGAAACCACTGATCTTATTTCTGTCCCTCCAGTTTTGCCTTTTCTGGAATATCATATAAATGAAATCATACATTGTTTAATATTTTGTATCTGACTTTTTTCATTTAGCATAATGCTTTTGAGTGTCACGTATGTTATTGCACATAGGCCATTCTTTGTGATTGCTGAGTAGTATTCCATGGTTTGGATGAACTATAATTTGTTTTCATTGTGATTTTAATTGCCATTGCCCTGATTATTTGTAAGGTTGAGTATCTTTACATATATTTTTGGCCATTTGAGTTTCTTTTTTCTGAACTGTGTTCTCTCTCTTTGCCCATTTTTAAATGGGGTTGTCTTTTCTTCTTGTCAATTTAAAAATTATTCTTTGTTCTTTATGTCATTCTCTGCATAACTAATAGACTATATCTTTTCACATAAATTAGAAAATGAACATCCAAAGCCTAAACTTTAATCTTCCTAGAAGAAGAACACATTTAGCAGAATTTGACATGACTATCATACATGCCAAAAATTAGGGCAGGCATTTGGGTTAAAATCAATATAATTTATTTTCTGTCCAGTAAACCTTTAAATGAGAGAATGGTTCTTTCTTTGGGAAGGGGGAGGTGGGTAATGTGTTCTCTACTGACTTGAGGAAACTTAAATACAATACATTAAAATATAGCAAGGGAAAAGATATCCAAATTCTATTTGATACAATTATCTTGCCATTTCAATCAACACACATCACGCTTATGATCAATAATTGAATGGAAAGTGTCTTTCATCTCTAAACCTAACACGAAACCACTGTAAGAATTAATGAGCAGGTTCTCCCAGTGCAGTATAACTCTGTTCTTTCAGCATCACATGCCCTCATTCAGAGCAGCAGCTCGCTAAATGTCACTTGCCCCAGTCCTGCGCCCTCCTGGCGCTCACCGAACTCACTCTGCCACGAAGCAGCATGGAAACACATTATCTTAAACCTTGTCATCTCACAACTCCTTCGTCTTTGGTTGTTTCCTACGTAGGTTTCCTGCTTGCAGGGTCTGTATGTCATTCCTTACAATAACCCCCAAACCACCCATATCATCTTATTAAAAATACAATAAACAGTCTCACTTACAAAATCTCCTTTTTCACTACTTCATTCAAGTCCAAGTTGTTCTCATCTCCCATGTGGAATACCAACTGATCTTGCTCTCCATCGCAATTCACTCTTGATGCAACAGCAAAAGTGGTATTTTTACAAACATAAATCAGGTCAAATTACTTAACTGCCTGGATTCCTTTGAAATTCCTATATTGTACTTAGAATCCTTATTCTCATCCATGACCTAAAAGGCCTTCCAAGATCTGCCCTAACCCGACCTGTGCCAAGCTTTCCCAGCTCACTGCGCTCCAGGTCCTGGCCTTCTGTCAGTTCCAGACCACGCCAACTGCGTGCCTTCCACACTGCCTTGCCACTTGCTGCTCCTCTGCCTGGAACTCTGCTCTTCTGGCTCTTTTCCTGTTTTGCCTTCCTTTTCTGGCTCAGCTGAAAGTCACCTTCTCAGAGAGCCCTTTTTGAAGTCAGTTCCTCTTCTCATTTTTCTCTATCACAATACTTTGTCTCTTTCTTGGAATGATTTTATTTGCTTATTTATTGGCTGACATTTTCAGTAACGGTAAACTCTGGGAGGGCAGAGAATTTGTCTTCATCCTAATGCTTAGCACAGTGCCTGGGATTTATAAACAGCTCAATAAATATCTGATGCATGAATAAATGACTCCTTGGAATCAGAACAACACACACACACACTTCACTTGAAGATACAGTTCCTTCTTTCGTTGCGTATCTGAGAGCATAGCTACAGACCCATAAGAGAGTTTTTTCTGATATTGTTCTTTTCCAGCATGAATCTGGTCAAACCAAATTATTCAGGAGTTGCGCAGAAGGAAATTTCTTCCCCGACGCATGAAGGGCTAAAGGAAAAAAAATCAAGCTACTAAAATTTTCCTTCCTCTGCAGACTTTTAAACTGCTAATCAGCATAAGCAGCTTGTAGCAGATTGAGCAAAAGGTTGCTGAAATGCCACATAACAAATTCCAGGTGATTTAATATCTAACATTGCCCTAGTGAAAATATTGACAAAGAAGAAGAATGTGATTTGGAGTCTTTCTGCACTGCTGAATTTGGCGTTAGCTTTTGAGCCTCTATCATGGCATTTCCATAAATTAACATCGCTGAAAAGGAAAGTCTGGGTGTGGCATCCAGAAACCACTGCTAAATGGGAAAAATGCTGGAAAATGGGAAAATGCTAGTTATCTGGGTATGAATGGCCATATGTAGCAGCTCTTTCCTGAAATCTATGGTCCACTTCGTCAGTATCAAAAGCAACCGCCAGCAATGTTCGTTGGGTGGCCAATGGCATCTTATGCCTAAGAAGGAACTAAGATTTCTTAGGTTTAAAATATCTCTAAAGGCATTTATTTCCACTCTGAACATTCATTATACCAATTTCCAAAGATTTAGGCTGGCAGTTGACAAATTTGATGAAACTGACCGATTTATGGAACCAATAAATAAGAAATGTTTAGAAATGCTGAAAAAATGCTTAGAAAAAATTCAGAAATCATAAAACGGTAAGCTCAAAAGTAAATTTCACTATTGAATCTTTCAATAGATGGCAATGGCACCTTTGTCAATAGCCAAGTTGTAAAGCTTTTGAGAGAAATGCTTCAATGCACAGAACAGTTTTATAATTAATCACCTAGTATGTGGCCAAAAAATAGACGTCACTTTCTGCCCTTAATAAACATACAGTGGTATAAGCAAATCCATCATAATTTTAAGAGCTTTTCAGTTTGATGATGAATGCTTTTATGAGAAAGCATAGCCTAAGAGAGTGAATTCAACATAAGTGAGGTTATGGAGATTTGCAAAAAAAAACAGTTATGTATACATACATATGTGTAGATGCATGCTATCTATTCAAATTCTCAACTTTATAGTTTCTAAATTATGCCTTGTCCTGTTACTTATTAGGTGTATGTAATTAATGTTTGCAAGGAGTAACTTCAGAAGATAAAGTTGGAATATTTCATATTATTATACTATTACTTTATATACTCTAATAACACAAGCACTTCTTCCTATTGAACTTTGAATAAGTTATAGTTTCTGCATTTCTAGGTATAAATGAAAAATCTACAGCAATCAAAGAAAGGGATGCATTATCCAAGGTGCTATCAGAAGCAAGAACATCCATCACTAGTCAATACTGTGGATATTCATTTCCATACCTATTTCAAAAAGTGACATTATGTACAGTTGTAAATGTAGTTAAAAGACACTGTATAAAGGATTCAACAAGTCAATTATTTAAGTGTTACTATGGCTAATAAGAAGGTAATATTAACAATGCAGCACATGGCTTCAGTGTCTTTTAGACAATGCACAAAATATTTTCACTTGAAAAATGTAAGAAGATTACACAAATGTAAACAAGAGTTAAGAGAATCCTGATATTTCATAGTCAGATCTAATATTTGAAGTCTTTATGATTACTTTCCTTTTTTTCCCCTTTTTCTCACTTCACATGCATATCATGTCTAGAGAACCAACCACAGAATGGCCTTTTCCACATTATCTTAGATTCCAGGACTGAGAATCTGTCCAGAGAACACAGAGTTAGCAGTGCTCTGAAACAGAGAGGAGAAATTAACCCAAATGAAAAATAAGGAAGATGCTGTGCTCTTCTGCTGTGAGCAGCTGATTTCCTGGTCATCCCCGAATTAAAAAGCAGTTCACAAGGTCATTGGTACCAAACATCCTTATGATGGCTCTGGACGTCCACACCCCTGACCTCTCTGCCAATTAAGCAGGCATTAGGCTGGCTCCCTAAACACAGCTCCTGTGAAGGTACCCATCTTCCACCTATGTTTGACTTTCTCTAAGCCTACTCAAAATTAGGGAGGGCTTTTATTTTATAACACGTGAGAAGGCCTATTAGAACTCAAGAAAGGTATTCATATCACATTGCATCACACCAGAAAGTTTTCTCAAACAGCACTAGATTAAACTGTGACAAATATTGCTAAAAGTTAAGAGCTCGTTCAATAGGCTTGAACATCTATTTTGCTTCAAAGAAATGATCATTGATTTCTATGACATTTTTGATCCTCTGTTTTGCATTATACTTATTCTAGTACATGTCCAAGCTTTTTAATTAGACTGAAGGTTTGTAACATTTCAGGATTGTCAGTCTCCAAAAAATGCATATATGCTCATATTGACAATATTTTATGAGCAAGTATTCAGTGGTAACCCGTAAACATCTTCAGGCCAACAACTACGTCTAATTTATTTTGGAATTCACTTATTCAGCATCATGATTTTCGCACAGCAAGAACTTCCTAAATTTTCATTCAATGATTAAATGTAGGAATATAACAGGATAAAGAGAGAGGAGGAGTGTTTTTCTTCAGGGTGTCTTCACCCTCCTTGAGTGGGGCTGCATGTGCTAGAGCAATATTCTCAGTACTGAGATGATCTGAAGAAGAGCTCTGGGCATGACATAAGTGAACCTCCCCTCGGAATTCTCCTTTAATCCTTCTGTCTATAAAACTCTGAAAGTCTCAGGCAGGTTCTAATATATTATTAACAGCACTTTAACTTTACTAATCTCCCTATTTTATAAAGAAAGAGCATGACTCAAGCCCAGAACCTTTGGCAGGCAATAACACTAACTAGAATTTAACCACTTAGGGTTGTTTTCAGTGTATTAATATTTGTAGTTACCTTTCCTTGTTTCCCACTGACACTGGTATTTCACTGAGAGTAGTGAAATAAAATCTCCGTTTTAAGTCAATGTATTTTTTTAAAGTCAATTAAAAATTTAAGTAAATTATAGTAGATGGCACCATAATCATGGATGACAAAAATAGTAAAGATGGTGTGTTTCAGGGAGTATGGTCTTAGAGAATCAGAGATTATTGAGTGATCAGTTATTTTAAGAAGAAAGGACAGCAGGAAATCTGTCTGAGAAGCCAGGAGCTCTGAGAAGACAGGAGCAGCAAGTTGTTGAGTAAAAGAAGAGGGTCTCTAAGGATACAGGAAAGTAGAGGGGGATAATGAAGGCTGAGCCAGCAGAATGTGGAAACCAAGTGTGACAGTTACTTGGCCTACAAAGCAGTGGGGAGCCAGGGGAAATTTTCAGGAAGTGACATCATGGTCAAAGTGACAAGCAAGAAAGGGGATTTTAACAGTGACATTTCGGTCTTAGTGGAGAAGAGTGACTATAAAAGGCAGAAATCCAATGAGAAAAAGGTTGCAGTGGTCTAGTGATTAGAAGACTGAATAAGGAACTTTCCAGAAAAGCCCATGAGAAATAAATCTCAGTGTGTCAAGAGAAAGTTGAATCAGGCTTTGTGGTTGTTTAAAAGTGGAGAAAGGATATAGAGGGCAGAAAATGGCAATTTGCTAAAGTAAGACTGGCAGAAAGGTGCTCTCTGGTATAGTAAAAATGTATTTTGCTATGCCAAAAGAAAACTGGAAAAATTGAGGATTGCTTGTATTTCAATAGCCCCAACAGTTTGGGTTTTTTTAATGCAAACACATTACAGAACCCTCAGTTTACTACCATCACCAATTTCTACCATTTCTTACCTTTTTTTCCTAAAATCTAAGAAAGCAGAATTGAAAATTTATAAGACTTTAGGTTATTTCATCTGAAAACAAAACTTGTTCAGAAAACTTGCATTTTTGGAATAAGGAAAGCTTTTATCAGTGGCTAGATGATTTGTCGTTAAGATCAGTTAAGTGAGTTCCAGCTTTACTCTCACACAAATGAGTTCCTTTAACTCTCTGAACAGGATTAACAACACCCACTTTGCTTAAATAGCCAGTTGTTATTAGTATCAAATTAAACGATATATACTCACTGTATCTTTCATTCAAAAGCAATTTACAGCATTACCAGTATAGATTTCAATTCACCATAGCATTTTAGGATTATGTATATTGCATTTTGAAATCGTTTTTGAAATATGAAAAATATAGTGCAATATTCTGCAAGTGCTTTCGGCAAGACTTCAAAAGAAAAACATCTACTCGTGTATCAGAGGGTGGGAGAATGCTTCAGTGATGTGAGAGTGACAGCATGCAGGGCTCCCAAGTGCCGAGAGAAAAGGACATGCCATAGAAGGAAGACTATGAGGGGAGGATTTGAGAAAATAAAGAAGTAAAGGCAATGAGAACACAAGTTGAACCCGTATCAGGCATGGCGGCAGTTTTCTTCATCCATTATCAGCGAGCATCTGAGAGAAAGAAAGAGCCCAAGAAAGCTCCTCTGCTGTACATTCTTGACCGGCTTCTTGCTCTGAGCTCTCATAGCACTGCAGGAAGATATAAAAACGATGTTGGTACTCACTATCTATGAGCACCCCTTCATTATAGTCATGCTTCTGGACGGAGGCAAAGGAGGGCCACAGCCAAATGCATAATCATCATCTCGGGGTAAGAAGCCTGCATCCTTTGCTATCTGTGGCTGTAATGGATAAATAGAAGGAAATGGAGCAGCTTTTTTCTCTCCCTCCTCAAGCCTGGTGCCTTACACACTCTATGTAGTCAACTCCCCATTTCCTTGCATTTGGGTTTCACATGGCCCTTCTCACTCTCATGAGGTACTCCTGGTTCTCCCAAGCCCAAGCCACTTCCAAGCTAAATGGAAAAGAGTAGGGATAAATGTAAATGGATCAGACGAATAAAGCATCAGAAAAGCCCATCCTGCTAAAGAATCTTAGCCAAAAGCATTCTCAGCCAACTTGTCACCCTCTTCTTCTCACTTCTACCCTCTCTCTCCAGGCAAACCCACAGGCACCTCTCGCTAGCCAAAGTTCACTCTCCCATCACACTCCTTTCTCAGTCATGTGTTCTCCTGGCGTTAGGATCCTTGGAAGTGGGGAAGAGAAAGAAGTTCCCCCTTAGAGCAGTGGGTGGTTCTACTTGTTCCATGTTTTTTTCCACTTTGTAAGTAACGATGTGGTGAGTATATGGCGTCACAGTGGGTTTAGTAATTCTGCTTATTAACATGACTTTCTTTTGATTTCTTCCTACCCTATCTACTAGAATCCTCCAGCAAGGTAGTTGCCTGAGTGCTCGCCTTGAATCTGGACTGATTTTTGACAGCTTCTATCAATGGATTACAGTGGGAAGGATGTTGTACCTGTTCCAGTCCCAGCCTCTAAGAGAAATGACAATCTTCTAAGTTGGGCCCTTGGAGCCCTGAGCCATCATGTAAGAAGTCCAATAACCTGCTGGAGAGACCTATGCGGAGGCCATGTGACGACATGAAAAGGAAGAGGGGCCCAGATGAGCTCAGCCCTCTTTGCCACAGCACCAGACATGCAAGGGAAGCCAACTTGGGGCCACCAGCCCAGCTCAGCCCCCATGTGAACACTAGCATGTGACCCCAGCTGTCAACAGGTAAGGCTGAAGAAATCACCCAGCCCAGCCTGAATTCCTGACCACAAACTCATGAGCTTTCATGAAATGGTTGCTGTTTTAAGTTGTTGTTGAAATCATGGGTTAGTTTGTCATGTAGCCATAGATAACCTGAACAATGTCCCTTTACGTTTTACATAAATTGCTACATGGTCGCATTTTCGAATCATTTTTCATCATTTTCCCTTTTAGCTACACATAAGCGTCCAGGTACTTTTCTTCCAAATGATAAGCAGCTTGCGTATTTCCCCAAGAATCTCATATGCAAAACACATACCTTCTGAGATCTTAAACAGTTTTAAGCCATATGGTGAATTCCCCATACACAATTCAACAAAATAAATGATGAAAATAGCATGAGCTCAATTTCAGAAGTCAATGGAATGGTGATAGTATTTACAAAGCATGGTCTCCCTAAGTGATAGTAATAAAAAAAAAATACACTGTGATACACTTGCAGTGGGTGATATAAAATCTTATCTGCAAACAATAATACCTTGGATAGTTAGTGCATTGCTTCTAGAAGGACATCTTGTAAAAGGTTTGGGGATTTTATTATTGCTGTTTTGTATCTGATTTCCTAGATCACTAGGAAAGAGGGTTTCACATGATTTTCAGATAAATAATCTGTATGTCTGTAGGTGATATACCAATTTTTTTTAAATAATTCATAATTTGTTAATGACTCAGGACCACCCATATAGTCATTATGATTTCTGAGTTGTCTCTTTCTAGTCTTTCTGTGCTCCTCTCTTGCTGAAGAGAAGCTAGCTGTAACTTCCTTTGTCTGTGAATGAATCTGCAAAATTTCCTTCATCTGTTCTAACTTGCAGTTTATACTCTGTCATCCACTAAATTAAAACAGACAATTATGTTTATTAGAATGCTTCTAAATTAAGAGTAAATAGTCAGTGTAGGAGGAAGGTCTTTCCATAATGAAACGCTTGTGTTTTGGTGAATTTTTGCAGAGATAGAGATTTTGGTTGCTACAAGGCCTCTTTTGTTCACCTTCTAGATATTGGCCTAGGATTTAAATATGGAGGTACTGGTGAGAAAACTCCAATGTTATAGTTATCATTATAGTCATGATTTATTTTATATTTTTACTCTTAGTTGTGGTAGTAAAACACCATAGGGGAACATGAGCATTATTTTGGCAATAGGTGAGAAATAGTTACATTACCCTGTATCATTGAATATTTTAGGACACCTATAGGTCAAAATACATTGGGATTAAGGAGATTTAATACTACATATTAATTACAGATTAATAAACAACTCTTTATAATTCAAGACCTACGATTTTATTTTTTAATATCTGTGGATTGGGAATAGCTGCATAACTCCTTCCCACTTCAATTTTAGTATGAGTTGTGAGCAATGCATACAGCAAGCCCCCCCCCCCCGCCCCATGCACGTACACACATACAACCACCCACATAAACTTGTTTTGTTCATGGAATCGGTTTTAAATAACCGAAAAGATATTGGAATGCAATCTTCCAAAACAGTAAAAGCAATGTAAATCCAGTTGAATAAAAACCTATACCTGAGCATTCCGTTCCCTTCATAGGGCACAGAAGCAAATGTGCAGCCAAATTAACCTGCCATTAAGGACACAGTCTAGTTTTCAGATAATCAAAAGACTCTCCTCTATAAGCACCCAGTCTGTTAAACTCATTATTTAAATGAACTTGGGAAATGATGACACACACCTTTCTGTCCCTCCTCATCTGAATTTGGAGGGGCAAAGGAAGTGGAATGCACACTTAATTGAGGCAGTAAATACTAGGCTGTAGCAGATTGTTTTACTGTTAAATAAAGTAATGGGTTTTTAATGGCTGCTGTCCAAAATTACACTGGAGAAAAATGGTTTATTAGTAATAATAATAGCTGGCACTTTTATCTTCAAAGCACTTTACAAATATTAGCTCATTAATCCTCCAACTGCCACTGGGAGGCAGCGGTAAATGTTTCTATCCTCAGTTTACAGCTGGTGAAGCAGGAAAACAGAAGGTAGGAAGCAAGTTTTCAAAAGGAGGTTTTATGTGTGGAGGTCAATTTCCAATTCAAACAACTGATATCAATTTTTATACATAATTGGATGGCATTCACACTGATGACTGCCAGCCCTTTTTTGAGGGGATAGTGGTTAAGGTCAAATCCAATTTATTTGAACTTGACTCACAGAAGCATAGATGAGTTGCACCTGAATTGCTCAATGCTGGTCCTTTAGCATTATTTCAAGCAAATCAGTTGTGTTCAAAATCTATTCAGCCCAAATCAATTACATGCAGAAACTTGTATGCATAGAAAGAGCGGTCTGTTGAGACCCTTTGAAATCTAACTCCACCGAGAATTGCTAGAGGTTACAATGGGGTCAAGGTCAAATTTAAACACCTTTATTTGGGCTTTCTGTTTTCATCCATTCACTCAGATCTCCTGTACGGTTAATAGTATATGTCTCAAATTAGTAAACAATAACAAATAACCCAAAGCAGTCTATTACTAATTCTGGTGTAGTCTATACATGTTAAAATTGTTATTTTTGTTTTTTTGCTTACCATTGTGGGCAGTGTGTCCAATTTCTTGCCATTGTATAATGCTTTAAGCAATCTAAGCTAACAAATGAATTCTCCGCTGTGTCAGCAGATGCATTTTACAGAACAAGTTTACAAAGTCTCTGAATTTATAACACAAAAATAAACGTCTTTCTCGAGAAGCCAAGTGCTGTACTCTAGACAAGCAGGCATGGCTCAAACAAAAGACTTACAGCAAATCTAGTCCATATAGTCCAAGGAAATGGGATCTGCAGTCTAGCCAAAGCAGAAAGCAAACATATCTTTGCCACTGTTACGCAAAAAAAGTCTTTTGGAGTCACTCAGCATTTGAGAATGCTATTTCTATTTCGCACATTACAGAAAACCTAACATTTGCTGCTAAATACCCCAAACCAGAAAACCAAATATCTCTCAAAAATTCCAAATATACTGACCATGCCTGGAATAGAGTTAATTTTGTTTCCTCCAAAGCCTTATCGTAAGTGACAGCTGCTAATAAAGTGTCATTTTCAACAACAGTCAGGCTGGGATATGGTATCTGCCATTACTAACTTTTTCTATCCTAATCTGGAGTGGCAGATACTCACACCTTTGTGGAAATGCCAACCATGGAATATAATTGGTTACATATAACACCCAGATGTGAGGGAAATCCATGCATATTGATATTGTAGAGCATCAGAAACATTTCTGCCAAGAAATAAGAAATGGTAATGAGGGCAAGCAAAAGCTTTGGGGAGGGTGAAGGTTGATTTTTACATATACTGGTGCCCAGGGCCTGTTATAGGAAGAGTCAGACATCAAAGGCTTTTATGGCATGATTTTGGATAGAACACAAATGTCCTCCTCTCTCAATATATCTCCCGCATGGAAGCCCCTCACAATGAATCCTTTGCATTAAGGATTTTAAATCCTCTTTTTCAATGCCATTGTTCCTTGGATAATATGCATTATTATGTAATACCTTAGGAGGAATCCTTTATGTCTCTTTTTCCACCTGTTTACCTGAGATAATGAGACACAGAACAGGTAGATCTGTATGGACAACAGGGATGCGTGCTAGCCCTTGGTGAAGACCATAATCAGAGAATCCTGCTCATCAAGGGGGCACTGATGAACACTGCATGAGAAATCTGAGAGAGAAGAGAAAAGGTGTGCAATGGACTGAATGTTTGTGTCTCCTTCAAAATTCCTACGTTGAAACTCTACTCCTAATGTGATGTTATTTGGAGTTGCAGCCTTTGGGAAGTAACTAGGTCATGAGGGTAGAGCCCTCATGAACGGGATTAGTGCCTTTATAAAATGAAGCCCAGAGAGCTCTCTCGTGCTCTTTCTGCTATTCTTGTTGTGACCATACAATGAGAACTTAGCAGTCTACATTCTGGAAGAAGACTCTCACAAGAACTGAACTGGCACCCTGACCTCAGACTTCCAGTCTCTAGAACTATGAGAAATTTCTGTTGTTTATAAGCCACTGAGTCTATGGTACTTTGTTACAGCAGCCCAAACTAAGACATGGTGCTGAAGGAGTATGGTGGACTAAAAGGCAGCACAGCACAGCAGTTCAGGGCTTGCGGCTGGGAATCAAATACTTGAGTTTGAACTCTGGCTCTGCCACTTCCAAGCCGTACTGTGTGACTTTGGCCACAGACCCCCCTATGTCTGTGTCACCCAGCTTTAAATGGGTATTAGAATAGTAGTACTTTCCTCAAGTCACTGATGCAAAGATTACAAAATACATCATAAACATTCACTAAGAGGCAGCTTTTTAAGCATCTGCCTGGCACAACCTTAGTCGCGTCTATAGCACAAAGGGGTTATTCAACAAAAGCTTTTTTAATGATTGGTCACTGTTAATGTCTCACACAACCTACAATCAATCAATCATCATAGAATTAAGGAAGCTGTAGAAAATCTAATCTCCCGATCTTTGGGCAGGGCTACATTCAACCTTGGACATATAACCAGTGAAGTTTTCGATATTTTCCCTAGACTCATTACATCCCTCAGTTTATTTGCTTAATAAACTAAACTAGAATAAAAACTCTGAATTTGCTTTAAAAAAAGATTCACCATCAGTGAATCTTTCAAATAAAGAACACTAAAAGCAGTAAAGTAGACTATGAACTGCATTATGAATAAGTATATCTGAGCTTTAATTTTGGTTTTACCACTGCCTAGCCAGCTATTTGATCTTGCTTCAGTTTTTTCCTCTAAAAAATGGGCTAACGACTGTCTCTGTTTGCTCACCATGTTATTGTAAAAAGTCAAATAAGATGATACAGGAAAGCTCTCTAAAATGCTTAAGCACCCAAATAATGCAAAACATTATGGTTTTTTAAACAGAAATCTTCAAGAGTAATCTTCTGAATCAATGGAAATGCAATATCGAGTGTCATAGTCTCAGAAAAGGTCAATATTTATCTTCACCTTGAACCTTTGTACATGAGATGTTATTTCCTTCGAACACATCAATATATAAGACATCCCATAATAAGCTGATACTCTGTCACTTTACATTTTTTAGCTAAGGTCTTCAATGCAATAACAAACTGAATTCACAATCAACTCTAATAGGATCAAATGATCAAAAATTGCCACATTCTTCTTACACACTTACCTTCTATTACACTGGGGGAAACATTCCTTAGCCCCGGAAAACACAAATTCCTCACGTCAGGATGCTACGAATGCATCCCTGATCTATTTCTCCATCCTCTTCGCCCTGCTACCGCTATGTCATCTACAGATCCAATTGTCCAGGTTACAGTGACTTTAGGCTGCCAGATTGCTATTGGAGGGTCTCTCCATTACCTAGGCATCTACCTGCAATCCCTAGCATTAGAATCGCCACTTTCAGCAAAAGCTTTTGTTAGACAGAAACCTCTGCTAAAAATACAAAATTGTTACCATAGAAGCCATAATATGCCTTTTGCATTAGTCTCTCTGCTGCATCAGCTCTCATCTTGGAAAGCAGCAATAATGCAAGGGAACGGACAAATCTATTTTGAAGTTTGGAGGCTGCAACTGAAATCCACCTCCGGGAAGGAACATGCCCACCTGGGGCAATGAAGCAGGGCAGAGAAAGAAATGACAAAGGAAAATGGGAGAAGATGGCCCCGAACGGAAATTTAATGATTCTCCATTTTGCCCCTTTGGCAATTTGAGCTTTGTCCTTTCCCATTACCCACATTCCATAAATTTGAAGCTTTCAAGGTGTGCTGGATATTCTTCATTAAGAATTACCATTATAGGGGGCTGGCCCCGTGGCCGAGTGGTTAAGTTCGCACACTCCGCAGCAGGCGGCCCAGTGTTTCGTTGGTTCGAATCCTGGGCGCGGACATGGCACTGCTCATCAGACCACGCTGAGGCAGCATCCCACATGCCACAACTAGAAGAACCCACAACGAAGAACATACAACTATGTACCGGGGGGCTTTGGGGAGAAAAAGGAAAAAATAAAATCTTTAAAAAAAAAAAAGAATTACCATTATAACACCAGATTCAGATCCATTCTCCACTTTCCTCTGTCCTGCTCTGTGCAGAGGCAACTGACCTCTGCAGAACACTTGGACCAGGCTCCCTTGCTCTCTGACTCCTGGGTGGTTCGACCATTCTGAGGAAGGAGCAGCAGATCTCAGGACAGGGGGAAAGCAGTGTCCTGTGACTTTCCTATGTTTGTTGGCTATGTTCCTATGTTTAGTGGCTATGTTTCTACCAAAAGCTACAGGTCCTGTCTGGTAGCCCTTCCTCAGAGCTCTCTTCTCCTTCCTGTAACCACCTTCTATTGTCACATTGGACAAGGGACAGCAACAGCTCCGGGACTGCTTCAGCAGCTCTTGTCGGTTTCCCGCAGCCCTGTCCAAAAAGATGTGGCCCCTTCTTTAAACTCCCTTCCATTGCCCCTTTGAGTATGACCTATATATAAGAAAAAATCAAAGTGAAAGCAAGAGGAGGTCAGGTTTTACCCAGAGAACACACAAAACTTTGGGTCCTTTAAGACTGCCAAGAGGACACGTACCCGGTCCCAGCCTATGGTATTCTCTGCCACTGGGCATTCAGGTCCAATAGTGCAGGAACATCAAGTTTTTCAAGATAAGTCAGAAATACAAATTTTTACGTGACATCTCCAGTTTTTAAACACTGGCTGAAATATTTCTTAAATATTCCTTAGGCCAAAGAAAACACATATGTAGGCTGGGTTCGGTCTAATTGACACTGGTTTGGATCCTAAATAGACTATGGTTCCTCTTCTTTAGAAAAAATAAATGCTTTTCCTTTTTCCAATATATGATTATAACAAGAAAGGTAGAAATTCTCATCTACACAGCTCTTCCTTACACAATTATTTAGTCCCAAAACAATAATTCACCCTCCCTCATTTGAAATCGCAAGGCAAAACACAGGAACATCCACAACTCGAAAGTCACAGGAATTTTAATATCTTAGGGCCTATTCTAAATGTATGAGTCTAATCAAATCATTTAATTTCAGCATGGTTCACTCCATTCATCTGCAAAATCAGGATAATGACTGCTTTCCTACCATCTTCACAGAGATATCTGGCTGAAAAATGAAATAATACACAGTAAATGAAAAGCTCATTTGAGCTCTTCAGAGAATAAAGTGCTTGTTTAAACCAAAGGGATTAGTAAGAAAAATCTCAGAGGTTTGCCAAAGCTTTTTTTCTTCTCAAGCCACATTTCATGACACCAGGGTAACTATGAGTCAATGTCTCAGGCCAACAGAATCTTATAGAAGACCTACCCAAATCTAAGGTGCTGGTTCTCAACCCTGGCGGTACCTCAGAATCTCACCACAAGCTTTAAAACATCCACATGCCTGGTCACCATCCCAGGGATTCTGATGACAGTGATCAGGATTGGTACTTTTGAAAAGCTCTCCAGGTGATCCTCATTTCAGCCAAGCCTGAGAACTACTACTCTTAGGATCTTTCAGAGATGTGAAACAGTCACAGCTAGTATATGTGTCTATAACTGATGTAGGTATCAACAGTTTTCCATTTGATTGCATCATCAATCACAGTTCACATTTATTCGCATACATAGGGATACACACACATCTCTATCTTTATCCATCCATACACTGAGTATGGAACAGAACAGTAATAACTATTATGGTAAAATGCCAGAACTTATTGAATGCTTAATAAGTTCTACTAAGCTGTCTACAAAGATTGCCCCATATAACACTCACAATAAGGCACACGAGCTGGGTATGGATATCACCCCTCATTTCTATAGAAGAAATCAGTCTTAAAGAGATTAAAATGACTTAGCCAAGGCCACAAGCCAGGACTTAGCAGACTTAGATTCAGAACGCTGGCAACCTAATTATTACAAGCACTGCATTACCCACCACACCAGTTTGTTTCCCACTGTGCCAGACATTGTAAGGATTTACGAGATGAGTAAAAGGAACGTGTGCCCTCAAGAATTTTATGATTGTGATGCATACTAAAATTCATAGGCTGAATAGGAAATGACAAATTGTAGTCCCTGGAGTTAGGGAGAGGTGATTTTAGAAGATAGGCAACGAATGGCTTTGCTGAGCTCCTTTGAAACTACAGGGGAACGAGCTGCACCAAAACATTGGAAGAGAGAATATAACACCACCCGGAGAAGAAACCCTGGTCAAAGAATAGAGTGTATTTGTATATTTGCCAAATTCAATACATTTATTATTCTTATCATCATCTGCCAGCATCATTTGGATTGGATGTTTATGCCTCCCTAAATTTACCAAATTGTCACTTTAACCAGCATACCATGATTTTTGAAGAATTCATCTTAGTTCGAACTCTATTCCTGATTCTTACTGAAAAATAGTGAATAAATACACACACACACACACGCTCCTAATCATTTCACTTCCAAAGAGATAAACAAGCTGTAATCTTTTGGTAGGAACAAACTAATGTGAAAATGAAATTAACATTTTTTACAGAAAATAAAAAAATTGAAAACAGAATATGCTGTCTCTTTGTATTTTTATTATCTAAACACAATGGGAAGGTAAGCAGGATCATTTTTTATCCACAATACATAAAATCTCAATTAGTTATGGTCTATTTGTGCACTGACTAAAAACATTCGTTAACAAAACAGAATTTTCTAGTTTACTGGATAAATATACCAGAAGAAATTGCAGAATAATGTTAGGTTGCCAAGCAACCACAGCTCTACTCCCACTTGTTTGTGATCAATCCAACTCATTCATCAAGCTTCTTATCCCAGTGCTAGAGAATTCCAACCAATTTGTTTCTTGGGAAAATTATAGTGACTTTCGGTAACACAATAACACTTTTATTCTCGGAAGATAAACTTGGATGTTCTCTTTATCAAAGGGATGTGTTAATTCATTATTCTCTACATGGTGCTAATGAGAAAGCTATAATTAACTAACTACACCATTGCAAAACACATAAAATAAACTGCAGTAATTAGTAATGTTTAAGGTGGTAACCAGCCTCCAAAATTAGAAAAATACAGAATCTTTCCTCCAATAGAGATAAAGAGAAAGGAGAAAGCACCATATCTAATTAAATTGAGAATTGTTTCCATCCCCCCTTAAAAAGGGTGAGAAGCATGTGATCGCCAAAATGTGAGAGACGTCATTTTAATAGCAGAGAAAATGGCTCAATGCCAATTCTACTTGTAGGTAGACATAAAATGCTGGGGAATAATGTACTCTTTTCTTTGAAAGAACGCTTAGCACAATATTTTTTTCAGGAATGAAGAGAAGGAATATTATGCTTTCACTCATTAGCTGTGTTAACTTAGCATATTGTATGTAAATCACCATAATAATTGCATTCTCTTCAGACTGAATTAGTTAGTTAGAATGAAGCTGTAATCAAAATGTTCATAATTGAAAATATAGTATTCTCAGTCTCGATTTGAAAAAATAACAAGGAGCACTGATTGAATCAGATAATACAGCACATCATTGCAAACAGCCTTACTATAGAGACAAGTGGGTCCTCAAGATTATACCTTTACATGTCAGTTAGCTCCCCAAATTCAGACTCAACACTCCCGATCTGTCACGGTTTCCTTCTGTCACCCTTTGTCTTTGGCCTACCTTAAGCTTTCCATGTGCATCACTGCTTAGATTTTTAGGGAAAATACAAAATAGTGAAAAGCTAAATTTTCATTTCTAAAATACATTAGACTCTGTGGCACTGTTGGCTGTCATAAATCAAAGGGCAAAATAATTTCCAATAAATGAAACAGTTAATGCCAATGCTCCTGGGAGACAATATGTAAATGATTACAGGAATTTCAGGCAAGCTGTCACGCTAATTCCTCAAGGTACCTTTTAAAGATGACATATTCACTGTGAAGAACGGGGTGCTGTCATGCAAAAGTCAAACTTGAAGCAATACTCTGCTATCTGAATTGATACTCACAGGGCTTCCTGATGCTCATTCCTTCAAATCTGATGCCATTAGCCCCTCTATTACTTAATTTTCCTTTATGAGATAAAGACTAGTAGAATCCGAAATCAGTCTTCATCATTACTCTTATTTAATTCTCCATAAAAATGAATCAGCCTAATTATTGCAACAAAGCAATGCTGGCTCAAACAGCGTTCTATCCTCAAAGATTTCAGAAGTAACACTACAAAATCAAGCTTCTGTCCAGCCAATATTTTCCTAGATGAGGTCTATTTTGTAAAAATTATAAGGAGCTTTGTGATGCTGACATGTGTCTGGTTGTACTTGCTTCAGATCCACCAAGACACGCCTATATTTTAATAAGCAAATGAGTTTTTAAATTTTTATTGAAAACCAGTTCATTTAATGGGTAAATTAAAGGTAACAAATATATTATATGCAATATCAAATCCTATCAGACCTGCAGTTAGTTCCATGGTGTGAGTTTGCTTATGACCAGGTAAATTGGAGTATCTGTATAACCACGAGGCAGCAATAGACATCTACAGCCTTTTCTTTAAAAAGAAAAGGACCCATAAGTATATTTGCAACAGAGAACAACCTGGAAAGCATATATTAATCATCATAGTCCTGCACTCATTCAGTGGAGTGGATACAAACATGCCCCCAAAGAGATTTCTAATGACCTGCCATAGCCAGTACTCACACCTGCCCAGAAAGAACTTTTTGTCTCCATTTATTCATGGACAATATTCAGGAGCTTGCAAGGAATGATTATGCACTATGCTCTGCCATTACTGGAGGTAAATCCACAGCAGCACTTAAGGCCATGAAATGGAAAGGTGGTTTACACGCTAGATTCTAGAATCAAATTAAATTATGAAAGCCATAGAGTGGTCTACCACAAAGAGACTGAAAAGACAAATCCAACTGCAACATCAGCACGTGAAAGAGGAAACACAAAGCCTTACATACAAAGTCATAGAATAAACTCTTTTTTTTCCTGTCACTAAAAGTTTCTTCAAATAGCTTTCTAAGCTTCTCTCTTCATCAATATACTGACAAGCCAACTTGACCAGGAGTTGGTCAGTTTGTATCTTCCAATCTGCTGCAATCCACAGTTCTGCAGGAGTTGGACTGGCCAGTAATACTAATATTAATTGATATTTTCTAAAATTAGAAAAAACTATTTTGTCTTCAATAACGATGCAGAGAATGAAGAACCCACCATATCTAATTAATCCGAGGATTAATTCATAACAGTAACACCATCAGCAACTATAACTTTTGAATGTTTATTACGCATCAGACAAGGGGCTAAACTGTCTATTTGGATTATCTCATTCCAGTCGTGCAACGACTCAATAAGGGTAGTGACATTATCCCTATTCTTTAAAAGGGGGAACTGGGAACTGAGGCACGGAGTAGTTAAATGGCTCGTCTGAAATCACACATCACAGAGATGGTGGAGCTGGAATTCCATCCCACGTGGGCACCCAGAAAGACTCTGCCTTGAGCGGGTCCAGGTGGCTCACTAGTTGCCCACCTCCGCGCGCACGCGCAATCCCCCCAGCCCCCCGCCACTCCCGCCCGGGGCGTTCCAGCGAGCGCGCAGTAGCGCACGCGCGTGCCCGGGTGGCCACCGGCCGGCTTGGGGGCTTCTCCATGGCTTCCGCGGGCGGGGCTGAGGCCGGCGACCCTCGCTGAGCGCTGAGCCGGCGGCTCCGTCCGCGCTGCGCCGCCCTGCTGTGCGACTACAAACCTGCCCTCGGCCACTTGCCTCCCACCGCTTCCCCTGCCCGCCCTCCCGGTTGACAGCCCGGCCACCACCCCGCGCTCGCCCCAGGGCGCGGCTCCGGGCGTGGGTACCTGGGCGGCGCGGCGGCGGCTTCTCCGACCCCTGGTTTTTTGCAGGAATTCCTCAGCCCTGCCCCTGACTGAGAAAGTGCGGCTCGCCGCGAGCAAGAGGAGTGGGAAAGAAGGGGGTGGCTTTCCCCAGCCTCCCGGCTCCAATCCCTGCTCTCCAAATTAATCACTTTCTCCCTGCTCCCTCCCCACGCACACTCTCACTCAAAAAAAGAGAGAGAGGCACAAAGAGGAAGCAGGGACCATCCGTGACTGGCATCTCTAGCTCCCCCAGCTCGGCTACCAGGGAGCCATGGCAACCAGGACCCTGGCCTGCCCTCTCGCCCCCACGGCAGTCTGTGGAGGTGGAGCTCCTAACCCTCCCCGTTTACTCGCCCCCTCAACCCACCAGTCCACAGATCCCCCATATGAAGCTGGCTGCGTGCACGGAACCCCATTGGGATCCGGAATCCTCTCCTGAGAGTGGGAGCAAGATAGGGATGGGGGGAGAGGGGAAGGAACTGAGCCCTACGACCCAAGAGTAGGTCTCGAGCAGGGAGGAATGAGGCCAGGACTGACCTCCACCCCAGCTGGACCTCCGACCACCCACTCGAGAGAGGGCTGGAACCTTCAGGAGGGTGTGGAATTCTCCTCAGAGAATAGGGCGGGGTAGGGGTAAGGGAGGTTGTAGGAATGACAGGGTTAACCTACCAGTGACCTGGAGGAGAAAGTGGGAGCTGGAGGATTCGAGGACCGCCTTTACTCCATCCGACTGACCCGGAGCTGTCTGAATCCAGCCTCAGCCACCAGGGGGCGGGGCTGGGAGAGGGGGTGTCTCTTCCAGGGTTAGAGCTGAGGGACCTGCACCACCCCACTTTGGGCAAGAATGGAGCCCTGATTGCGCACCATTTCCTGTCCACAATGGGGTTGATCCCCTCCTCCCAGGAGCAAACCCTTAATCCTCCCTACATCTCGCCCTAAGAGTTGGCTATCGGTGACTTGGCTCTTCCCCCCAGAGCTAGCAAGACAGATGCAAATCGCCCCTACCTCTGAAACACCTGAGTCGCTTCTGATCCGTTCGGTACCTTCCCTAGGGGAAACTTCCCCCTGAGCTGGCTTGGAGCAGGAGGAGGACGTGCAGGGTCCGGCAGCACCGCGCGGATCCAGGGGAGTTTCTTGCCGGCGCTCCGGGCTGATCCGCACGCGAGTCGCTCCGAGGAGAACCGGCCGCGCCCCGCCCGCCGCTGGCACCGGCCGCGAGGACGCAGGACCTGTTCTGGCTTGCGCTCGGCTCCACGCCCTCCTGGCAGAGGCTGGCTCGCGCCTCTCCTCTCTTCCTCGGTTCTGCTCCGCCACCCCTCACCCACGCCGCTTGTTTTCCCTCCCTTTGCACACTCCCGTGGGACAGGGAGAGTTACAGGCGGAAGACTTTTATTTCATGGTAAAAAACAAGGGACGAAGCCAAAACTTTGCTGGTCGTTTTCAGCATTTATGTTCAAAAGAGGTGGAATCGCTACCCCTTTTATCCGCAAAAGAGAGATTTTAAAGACACCCCTCCCCCTCCTGATGATTCCATTCTGTACATATTCCAGACACGAGTCGCCAGTCTGGTTTCCCCCATTACGGCACGTTGGAGGGATGTGATGCCATGGACCTATTAAAAATATTCTTTTTGCTTTCCTTCCTCATTTAGAGGCACGGTGGGGCTTGCTATTTAATTTACAAAAGATGCTTCTACTATAAGCTGCCAAATTATTACATACATAAATTTCAGCACCTTCCACTGTTACCATTTTTAAAAATTTTGTCTAAATGCTTATGGTCTATAATTTTACCATATTGTTCCCCAACGTTTTTCCTATTTATTTTGTATTAATTCACTATGATAGGATGGAAGAAAACCCTGCATGCTTATTTCCAAGGCAAAGGGCCGTTTCTGATGCCTTATCAGTTCCACACAAAAATGTGAATTTTATTTTAGGATTCCAAAATTAGTATGGGAACGTTACAGGCTTTTGCAGTATAAGTGATTTATATATCCCTTTCTTTTTTTTCCCCATCATGATCTTATTTTGCAAAATTTTCACACAATGCCACTTAAAAAAATTCTGTTGCAGTTAAGTCCTCTTTGATGGTAAGAGAATCATTGACTTCTAGTTTTTACTCCACTAAGGCAGTGAGGTTGACCGTACAGTCTGGTTTTGTTCTCATCTAGTGCGTGGAACAATGAGGACATTTAGAGCTATGAGCTACCCTCAGAGCTGGATGCCCCTGTAGTGAGTGGCAAGAAGGAAAGCAACTCAGGCTTCTGCTTCAGAAGCAGCTGAATAAAATATTTTGAAAATGAATAAGTGGACTTTTAAATTTTAATAATTGCTAACCTTGCAGCCCCGATTCTGTCAGTTCATGTGTGGGCACAGTTCTTACTGAGTGCGTTGCAAATTGCAAATGCAAGTGAGGACAGGGTTTGTCCTGAGTTTAAATTGTACTGCTAGAGTAATTTCTTTGCCTTAGGCATCATTATTCACATGGTGTGTTTTCTAAAGTAGAAACAAAGATGGAATATTGAATAAAATTCCAACAGGGAAAATACTGTGCCAGTAGGAAAACATGTCCAAGGTCAAGGAGACACAAAGCCAAGTTGGTCTCAGTTTACCACCTTCTGGGCAAACATCCCCTGGGCAAAGACACAAAACTCCATCCTGGCTAGACCAACGGAGTCCTCTTAAACATCTATCTCTCCTTTTCTCTAGGATTTATTTGCTTGACGTTAAGATCATTATTAAAATATATAATTATTGAACATCTACTATTTATCAGTCACTCTAGATACTAGGGTACAGTGGAAAACTCAATATACAAAGCCAGTTGCTTCTTTTTAAATCAAATATCCAAAAACATGTTAGAGAATACGAAGGCACATTACCTGAAACAAAAGATGAAGGGTCAGTTGTTAAATATGGATTTTTCTTGAAAGGGAAATAACATATTTCTGAGCCTCTAACACTTCATATAAATGAGGAAATAACAGCCCAATAGTGAGCTCATAGCTTACTAGGGACAGCCATTAAGTCAGCACGAAAGAAGTACCCTTTACCCCAGGCAACTAATTTTGAGAAAGAAGTGAGGGAGAGAGGAAAAAGGTAGATAAGGAAAGAAAGGGGGTTGGGGGGCGTGGCACAAATGATTAACCAAGAAAGAAGAAAGGAAAACAGTATTTGAGAGAAAGATAGGAAGTATTTTAGCCAACTAAAGGACATCTTTTTAAAGAAATGCAAAAAAGATGATTTAAATTTCCATATCCAAAAAACACCTCATAGCTGTTATCTCCAAGGATAGGTTCAGATTTTTAGTAAATACATTATCAAGGGCAGGCAACAAATCTAGGCTTTCCTGGCCCAAGGAAGCTACAGCTCTGCTGCCTCAGCTTCCAGGAAGGAGGGAACCCGAGACCAGAAGGCAGCCTTCAGCCAGAGTGGATGTTTGCTGAAGATACCTTCTGCGGCTGCTCAGAAACCCGCTCTTGGCCCTCGTTCTCTGTCTGACACTCTGTTCAGGCCCATTTCCCGTTCCACAAACAACTCTCATCTATCAGGCATCACGCAGTTGCACATGGGTGCTGGAGAAAGACTAGATTCTTATGAGTCACGTGAAAATTGGATTGCATTAGCTTTGAAAGATGTGAATTTATCTCTCACAATTGAGGAAGGTCGTGTAAAATAAAAATGCAACTATCAAACCACAAATGAAGGGAAGAAAGGGGTTCCTTCATGAATAGAAGCAGAAGGTGAGAGAGATAGGCCAGTCATCTGGAAAAAAGAGAAAAGGTATTAAAAGCTGGGGTATTTTTCAGCTTTGACTCCTGATTTCTTGCCCACCCCCAGCCTGAACCATCATTTGGTATTATTCCCAGAGCTGGGGCCATTGGAGGAGTATTGCCTTTTGGCAAAGCTGAGCAGCTAGTGATATGGCATCATTCCTAGAAAAATTGTTTAGCAGAAGAGCTGTAGTTTGGGAAATGGCATTTCAGTCTAGCAGTTCCGAATAGTCACACATCGACAGAGTTTTTCTGGCCAACTGCTGTAATAAAGGAAAGCAGGATGTTCCGCTGAGGGATAGGCCCTCAAAGCAAGCTTGGAAGTGCAAAGCGGCCACCTTCAGCTTAGATATTAAGAAAGCTAAAGAAGACCATATTAACTCTGTGGAGTTAAACTGACAGAATCGATACTCCTTTAACTTGTCCTTTAATACAAGAACAAAAGGACATGCATCAAAAATCAAAGGGCAATAATTCTGGACCAATAAAAAGGTAAAATCTTGTATTTCATGCCGTGGATCATTAATACATGTGATTCTGCCTTAGGAAGTCATGGAACTAGATACTTTCACTGGATTTGAAAAAGTCTAGGTAATTTTATGGCCATTAATAATATTATGCTTATGTGGCTGAGATAATACTAAGTGTTACCAAATCTCATGCTTTAAGGCATCTGTTGATTACTTGTGGAGATCCTAAAGATTTCCCGTCCACCTATAGAAATGCCCAACTGCCTATTGTGGCTAGCTTACTCTCCTATTGGTGGTTTGCTCCAAAGTTCTGAGCAGCCAAGTCATCTCTCAAAGACCTGAGGACTGGTTTACAGTATGAATTCATATTTGTTGGGAAAAGTCCTGGTGGTTTTGGAGGATGGAAATTTCATCTTAACCTCTCTATTTCCGACGTAATACAAAATCTTTTCAATCTGGAAGGGACTTCATATAACATATTCTCCTATAGCTTCTTTTTTTTTTTTTTTTTTAAAGATTTTATTTTTTCCTTTTTCTCCCCAAAGCCCCCCGGTACATAGTTGTGTATTCTTCGTTGTGGGTTCTTCTAGTTGTGGCATGTGGGACGCTGCCTCAGCGTGGTCTGATGAGCAGTGCCATGTCCGCGCCCAGGATTCGAACTAACGAAACACTGGGCCGCCTGCAGCGGAGCGCGCGAACTTAACCACTCGGCCACGGGGCCAGCCCCCCTATAGCTTCTTTTTATACTTGAGGAAGGAAAGGTTTAGAAATTTTCTCAAGGTTGCACAACTGGTTAGTGGCCTAGAATACATTGAAAATCTCCTAATTCTTAATGGTGCATCATTTTAAAATATGACAGGCCAATGCCATCTTGGAAGATAATTTGATTTATTCCAGTTCTGCTACAGCAAACAGTAATGCTGAATAGTGAGGTGGTGAGTGATACCAGAAGAATAAGGGCTGAACTTTAGAGACAAATAGACAAAATGAAGGTCTTAGTTTACCCTTTTCTTCTATTTTGTCCAACTGATTTTGGAAATAGGTTTTCCCAATCTCAGTATAAAGGAAACATGTTAAGAGAAAAAGGAGAGGCCTAGTGGGTTTCCTCAATATAAGAGCTTGTGGCAGGCTAGTGATTGCTCCCTCCCTCCCTGTGCTCCCACCAGTCTGTTCTTTTTTTTTCTTCCTGAATGCCTACCTGAAAACTATATTTCCCTGTCTCCCTTGTGACCGAGTTTGGCCCCAAGGCTAGGTTCTCACCAAAGGGACATGAGGAGAAATGCTGTTGGCAACTTCCAGGTCATCTATTTAAAGATAATCTAGAGTCACTCCCGTTTTTGCTCATAACTAGCCCACAGTGGCGAAAGCTTCATGTTGAGGATAACAAAAGAAGCCCCATCAGCCTGAGGCCCTGGATGACTCTATGGATCAGAGCTCATTAACTACCGTGAAGAACTGAACTCTTTTCTTTGAATTGATGTTTTTTGGGTCTCTCTATTATAGTTGTTTAACCTTTCCCCTAATTAATACAACCATAATCCCTAACATCAAAACATTTCAGAATTGTCAAGAAAAATAAAAGTGCCAGCTACAGTGGATACCTGTTGTTCTTTTGTTTGCCCAGCATTTATCTACATACATACAGCTCAGCCAATCCTAGTGAATAACATCTCCTATGTTTATGTGACTAAGTTGAGGCTAATTCTAATGCTCCCTATCTATCTTCTGGTCCAGGTATGTGACACAGGCATGACTAATCAATATTTTCCTTCTCTCTGTCTATGGTGATCAGAGCAATGAAAGGCATCAGACTCAAAAGGAGCCAATGAGAGACCTACCGTAGACTTATGCTTAAGCCATCTGGAAAAAACTGAGGATTGCTCAGCAGTCATGATGTAAGCTAGGAGAAGCTAGCTGCTTCTTGTCACCACTTAGAAAGAGCATGCCTGAGAGTAAAGCCACCATAGGGAAAAGAAAAGGAGAAAGACAGATACTTGACACTCTTATTCAAAACCTATGGTCTTCAAATAAGCTGGAAGTAATCTGTTTATTAAAAGCTGAAACTGGAATACATCTGACTCTGTAGGTAGGTAAGGGAAAGGAATTTTAACATAAAATAGTTGAATCAGTTTCCTTTTATTCACTATAGATTCCTAAGTAAGATTATTATATTGGGATATGTTGTCTAGTAAAAGGGATGTGCATGTCAAAAAGTCTTCCTTTCATGAGATAACCCATATGATTGGTAGTGACTCCGTGAAATACTGTGTCCAAAGGATTCCAACCCTGAATCTGAGTTCAGTAGAAAAGGACAAAGTGATCTATTAATGTTATACAAAATATGATTCTCATATGCTAGGTATTTGCCATCCTTATTTTGAGGCATTCTTAATTTAAAGTTTGGCATAAATCTAGACATGTGTGGGCATTTTATTTTTTAAATCATAATATAATGGCACATTTTTGGGGGAGGCATATTTATAGTGTTTTTAGAAAGAGCCATGGACAAATTAGTCCTTTCCGTGCAGTGTTTAGGGGCCATAATTCACACTTCCAATTGACTTTTTTCCTGCAAAATAAACAAGTTAATTACAAGACATGCGTTTGAATCACAAATTGCTAGCATGTGATATACTGTGTTAACACAAACCATAACTCAATTATTTACAGGCATTGCACTGGATTTATTTTCTTTCAGGGGTTAAATTAATCTATTTTTTCATGTTGTTTTTCAGAATATGGCAAACAGACAAACCCAATAAGCCATTCAAAACTCCATGCCACAGTACAATAAGCCCACAGCAAGGGTTCCCAATCTGCTGCTTGTATTGACAAGAAAGATTTGCACTATCTTACAGGCATTAGTTCCTCTATCTTCTGCTATATCTTTTGTGCTTCTCAGTCGGGTAGTTTATTGCCAGCTCATATGAAAATATTTAAGGGCACATAATCAGGCATGAGTTTTACATAACATTTATATTGCTCATATATAGTGTTTCCTCCAAACAGGCAAAATCTATTGGCTCATATTCCTTTTCCTTTAGCTCAGTCCATCTACACTAATATAAATATGAAACAAGTTTGCAAAATTTACTATCTTGCATATAGAAGCCATCTTAAAAGTTTCCTAAAATTAAGTCGATTTTAATGAATAAATGAGAAATTTTGATGATGAAAGTCTTAAATGTTCTGATACAGTTATCCGATGAGGAAATGAAGAAGTTAACAAGCATAATGAATATATTCAATGTAGGTATTAATAAATGAACACAGAACAAATCAAATTAAATAACTTGATAATATTCTTTGCCAATGAAAAAATAGCAAAGCTCGAATATAATTGCATTACCCAGTTTTAGGATGGATGCCATTTTAGACACTGTTAATGAATGCAACCATTTTAGGGAAAAAGAATATATTATATATTATATTAAAGTTAAATAATAGCATCAGGAATTATATTCAATAAGTTTAAAGATGTCCATAAATTTGAGCCCAGGCATTTCACTTCTAAGACTCTATATAATGTAAATAACCTGAAATACTGCTAACTCTATATGCCCATGGATATTCAATGATAAAATTATAGACACATAAGAACATGGTTATCAGTTTGAATCAAATGAAATTGTCACTATTTGATCACTTCTGACCTGCAAAAATGGCAATTTCACACTGTTCAACCTAATAAATTGTTCTTAACCCTATGATGAAACAGTCCAAAATTATGTTTTCAAAGACTTACAACATGAGAACTTCTTTTCAATGTAAAGTTATGAGTTTCTTGTAATGGTTCCTTTCAGGACCAACCTTCCTGCAGATAAAAACTATAAAATATAGACAAAATGCAATACATGAAAGCACTGGCAAGTGACCCTGAACAGGCAGATACTAGAGAGGGTGTACACCTGGAAGAAGGGGTTGGCACTGGGTGAGCTTCCGGTTTCACAGCTTTGAGCTGGAGGGCAGGACTCAGTCTGTTCATGCTCACTGGATAAAATAAGGAAAGAAAACTTGCAGACTTACTGGCTTAAAGAAACAGTTTGCACAACCAGACCAACCAGAAAATGATGGAGAAATCCCATCAAGGAGAGAGCCAGAGAGAGGGAGCCTCAGGTTCTATATAAACACCACCTATCCCTGGTGACCCTCTGAAGTATGCATTAGTAGGACAACCTCCAAAAAGCTCCACTGAGGCCAAAAGAAACTGAACTGAGATTTCAACCATCCACTGTAAGGGAAACTGTAGTTTGACCTCAGCTACATTTACTGCCAGATAATAAAATCAAAATCAACATTATTTGGAGAACATAACAGAATCCAGAATCTCTACAAACCCCAGAAAATAATCCAGGATGACTCAGTATATGATTTAACATACATGATCTTTGCTCAAAGAGAAGAAAATGGAGATCAGCCATGAGATGTCCCAGGCATTGGACTTGGTGGAAACAGAATTTAAGGCACAATTATAATTATGCTCAAAGAAATAAAAGAAGATATTCTCAAAATGGATATAAAACTAGGAAATCTAAACGGAAAAATAGAATCTTTAAAAAAAGAACCAAAAGGACATTCTAGATTTGAAAAAAGTGTAATATCTGAAATTTTTAAAAATTCAATTAGCTTAGCAGCAGTTTGGAGAAAAGAGTGGGTGAACTTGAAGCTAGATCAATAGAAATTTTCCAACCTGAAAAACAGAGAGCCAAAAGATTGGGGGAAAAAAATGAATACAGCCTCAAAATATTTAGCATGCACGTAATTGGAGTCCCCAAAGAAGAGAGAAAGATGAAGCATAAAAATATATTTGAAAGAATAATGACAGAAAAACTACCAAATTTGGTGAAAGTCAGAAATGCATAGATTCAAGGATGTCAGCAAGTCTTCCACAGGATAAATACAAAGAAAGCCCCACGTACGTGCACACTAATCAACCTGCTAAAAAACAAAGATAA
This sequence comes from Equus asinus, assembly GCF_041296235.1. Lineage (NCBI taxonomy): Eukaryota > Metazoa > Chordata > Mammalia > Perissodactyla > Equidae > Equus > Equus asinus. Next base: position 26,955,195 of record NC_091810.1, read on the forward strand.
AAAGAAAACCTTGAAAGAAGACAGAGGGAAAAACAGCACATTATATACAATTCAATAACAAGTTTAAAGTGCTGAAAGAAAAAAAGAATCAACCTAGAATTCTAGATCCAATGAAAATATTCTTCAAGTATGAAGACCAAATAAAGATAGTTCCAGACAGCTGAAAAGTAAAGAGCGTTGTTGCCATCAGAGCTGTGCTACAAGAAATGCTAAAAGTAGTTCTTAAGGCTGAAGGGAAGCAATACCAGATGAAACTCATATCTTTAGAAAGAAATAGAGTGCTCGAAATGGTAAATATGTAAGTAAATATAAAAGACTATTTTTCTTTCAATTTTCTTAAAGAATATATGACTATTTAAGCCAAAAAGGCCTAGCTCTTGCTTCCAATAAAACTGGGACAATTCCCCCAACTCAAGAGAAAATGCACATTATCACAAGTAAATAAAAATATCATTTCCTATATGAAGATATGTTTCCATAATCTATATTTCCTGAATAAAAATATAGCATCCTTCATAATGTCGATTTCATCCAGTGTTTTATTATTAGCACAACTATAGAAGCCTGCAGAGATTTTGCAGAAAGATCAGCCCAATTAGATAAAAATGAGAATCCTCTTTTCAGATCTAAATTTTGCATCATTATGTCTCTAGGAAGAGATCATTAAATTATGATTTAGTCACAAGGCTCTTTACTAATTAGAATGCAGAAGACAACGATTTGCATTTGAAAACCAAGTGAAATAAATATAGCTAGTCTACTTAAAAATAAAATAAAAGAACTTAAAATTTATCTAAATTTGAATGAATTGCGTAAGAGGAAGTACGAAACAACGCTGTGCCCAGTGTAATGTGTTTTTTCTGTTATGCATGTCCAAGAGAAAACCGTCAGCAGTGAAAACAGCTAGGACTGATTAATTGATGATATCTTACACACAAGGTGATCAACAACAATTCGTGTATGTCCAACACGTTTTCTTTGCTTTATCCAGTGAAAGATACATTTGCAAGCAGGTTGTTTTTGATTCTCAAAATTAGACTGATAATTATTTGGAGACTGTTTGAGAACCAGACACAATTATTATGAACCAAGAAAAAGTTTCTCTTAGGGTATTTCATCCAATATCATGTCATATCTGTTCTTTCATACAACAGTTGAATATCATGAGTAGAAGCAAGGTGATGTTTTACATTTTTCATAATGACCTAATAACCAGAAATTGTAAAAGCATAATGCATAATGCATTTTTGTTAGTTTTCAAGGCATTGCTAAGTGTTGACCGTGCAGTTAAAAGAGAAAACAAGGCAGAATAAATAAAAGTAAGTTTGCTTTATATCCCTAAACTTTTTTCTTTATGAAATCAATATTTGGAGAATACTACTTTTTTAACACACATAAAAGTACCACAAATCGAATGTGCATGCAGAAAAGATAATTTTCCATTAAATGCTACTCAAATAAAATGCAAAGTTTTTATAAACTGATATTATCTGGCAGCCTAGTTATGTCTTTAATCCACACACAGACTCCAAAATTTAGATATAGTAAAAATCTAAAATGCTCACCAAGATATCTAATGAAGCATGACAATAGGCTTTTGAAAAACTTCAAATGCTATCGAAATAGTTTTCATTTTGATAATAAATTAATATATTTACTAGGGGTAAGTTGCAAAGCCTTACTGACCAATTCGTACTCAAATTATTTAAATATCAAGTTCTGGTGCCAGATTTGAAGGCGATAACTGGCAATTAACTGCTTTAAAAGTTTGTGACTAAAGTAAGGCATATGTTTCACATTGATGAATTACACCCATCCATTATAAGATCAAGAAAAGAAAGGCATTCCCATGCCAACCTTCAAACCCTCAACAAGAATTTATTCGAGCCATAACTCTACACCGATGACAGAGCAAACCAACGTAAAATGGGGGACTTTACCAAAGGAATTGTTTATTGAAGGGTCAGAAGAGGTTTCCCATAAAATGCTGTAGAAGCCCAACTGTTTTGTTCTATTTTATACTTACCATAATAAACTCCTATCCTGTAAGTTATAGAGTTTTCTCACCATCATGTGATCTAAGATGTAAGGTAAAACGGCCTTTGTTAGAATTATTTCAAAGAGGGAAAATAACATATGTTCTCTAAGGACTATGGTTTTGTTCATATCCTTTGGCAAATGAATGAAACTCCTTGGGAACTGGTAGTTAAATGGAATTCTAATCGTGGAGAGCATCACCAATTTCGTACTTACTACTGTTGGTAGGTGTAATCTTGTATATTTGTTGAAGATGGATGACTTTGTTTTTGCTCTTGATTCCCAAGAGACTGAACTTCAGTAGAAGGATACAGAAAGTGTTAAATGGGGCAACTACACACATATTAAAATCAGAAAAGGGCAAAGTAAAGCCAGAAAAACAACAAGCTTAAAACACTAGCAAACATTGCTTCCCTAAATAAACAAAAGTAATGGGGAGAGAGAAAAAGAAAAGAAATAAGTCGTGTAATGCATACTAAAAAATGCTTCATCGAGAAAACAAATTCCTATGCCTTTCTTTCACCTTGCTTGAGAAATAAATAGCATTATCAATAAAATATGTGGTATTCTGGGGTCAAAGCATTAAAGTGAATCTGAAAAGAAGATCGTTAAGAGTTTAAAAGGGAATTGGAAAACAAACACACACACTCAGTTGACAATCAGACACATTTTGTGAATCTTAGACTCCGCAAGCATTTCTTGGGCCCTGCAAGTGAAGGATCTGGTGAAATTGTACCAATGATACCACTGTTCATATAAATTATCTTAGGAGAAAGGAATTGCCCATAATGCCACCTGAATCATCATCCAGTATATATGTACATCACACATTCATACATACCTACATAATCTGCATAGGTAAACATAAAATATGGTGCCTCTCTTTGAACCAGAATAATTAATTTTCTAATATTTGGAATAAATGGAGCTTTCAAATGTTTTAGAAATTTCCTCTGTGATTAAAGCAGTACAGCTGAGAATAGCAAAGATCACTAATACCTTAAGGAAGCAATAGTTCCTTTCTGTGTCTAAAGTTGGAGAGATTCACTGCCTTCAGAACAGCCTAATCCTTACCAAGTGGTGCCCTGTGGAGATTTTCACTATGTGCCATGTTAGGAATCCTTTTCATCTCAAATGTAGCTCTGATGACAGTACTGCTTGCAGGCTACTCAGGAAATGATTAGAAGTGGAACATACTGCTATGAGCTGAAAAGCACAGGCAGGATCCTCACCTCTTTGTCAGGCCAATGCTAAGACTCCAAAGACAAAGGGATCTTTCCTAGAACAGGTACACACTACCCATGCCAGGTAAAATGCATTCCCTCAGGCTGATTTGTCTTCCCTCATGGATCAATGCAGTTACAGTCTAATTCTTCCAAATACCCATTTCATTAAGGCCCTCAGTAAATACCAGCTTGGCACAGCAGCTGGCCGATATATTTTATTCTAAGACATAAACTATTTTAAATAGCTCTTTGGTCTTTATAATCATAGTTTTTGATCAACACAACAAAACCACCAAAGTAGAGCCAAATAAGATGTTTCCATTTAAATTAAGTGATTTATTTTCAGGATGGAGAAAACAGCGGTGATGTTCATATATAAGCAGAATTCAGTAGAATAATCAAATTCTTAATCATTGCGAAGACTGTATCTCAGAGTTGTAATCAGTTGATTTTGTACTTCAGTTTTACAGGAGTGGAGATGACTTGGCTGATACCTGCAGGCTTTTCATCTTGTAACAAAGCACCTCATGCATTTTTAACCATAAATTAGTCTTGATTTATTGGTACAGCATGTAAGCATGGAATAAAACGACAAAATGAACGTATCTTCATAAAATGAAGTGGTACAAAAATTCCGAAAACATTTGCTTCAATCAAAGGAGCTATGTTTCAATAAATGATCAAGTATTTGCTGAATGCATATTATGTCCCAAAAATAAGAACCCGGAAATAAGACATAGTTCATTCTTATCTCACTCGGGACAATGCAATATATAAATGAGAAAAATATATATAATTGGCCTTAATGGAGGAATAAGAGGATTGTTATAAGCTATTAAGTTGTTTTAAAACATTGATCCCATCAAATATTATTCCTCTACTCAAAAGTCTAAAATGACTCTACATTGTGAACAGGAGAAATTCCACCCATCTTGGCTTATTACTTGAGGCCGTCATCCACCCTATTCAATCTTAACAGCACCACTCACAAACACAAGGTCTGTGTTTGCATCAGGTGTTTAGTAAGCTGGCTCCAGAAGGCCCTCAGCTCACCCCAGTTTTCCTCAAGCTTTAGATGACTCATCTGGGCTCTTAACATGTATAGCCTTGTCATAGCAATTTTCCTTTCAGTTTTTAATTAATAATAATAGTGAGAATAATAAGGGCTAACGTTTATTGAGGGTTTATTCTATGTTTGGCACAGTGCTAAGGCTTTCATGTGCCACCACCTCATTCGTACTCACAAAGCATCTATCAAGTATGGACTATTACTATCCACATTTTACACATGAGAAAATAAGTCATGGAGACATTAAGTCAATTGTCTAAGTTTACAAGAAGTGACAGATCCAAGTAAGACAGTTTGATTCCATAGTATATGCTTACGATCAAGGTCTAGTGTTCCCCAAGAAAGCATACATTCTAAAAAGCCAGGAGTGGATTGATATTTCCTGTATGCCTCATAATGAAGACCACACACTACGTGGCCCGTAGTAGGGCCTTAATTATTATTGAATCATTGCATGAATGGAGATGGGCAGGCACATGGAGAGACACCAGGGCAGAAATTAATTCAGAAATGAGATCTGAGGTGCCTCTAAAGGAGATGGGGAAGGGAGGATATTTTGAGGGAAGGTCAGGATTTGCGAGCTGAATGAGTATAAGAGGAGAAGAAGCAGGAGAGTAGAAAATGACTTAAAAGTTTTAAGCCTGAGAAATTGAAGCAATGGTGGCAAGTTAGAAAGATATACCAAGTTTAAGACCATGTCAACATTGTGGTTTTGGACATGTTGTGATATGGCTGAGACATACTCATGGACATATCAGGTAATCATAAAGTCGCAGATGTGGGATTTTGAAGCATTGCACCTCAGGATTTTGTTTCACATGTTTTCAGGGTTGTTGAGAGCTGCAGTTATGAAAGGATCCTCAAGAGTGTGAGTGCAGGGAGAAAAGGTGCAGAAATAAACCATGTCTACCACCACACTTTAGGAGTCAGAGGAAGAACGCCATCAAATTATACTAAGAATAAAGTATCAATAAAGTAAGAGATAAACAGAAAAGTACAATGCCATGAATATTACAGAAGAAAATTATGTCAAGGAAATGGTATTTAACAATATCAAATGAATAAAAGGCTTTAGGACAAAAAACAAAGTAATTGCTGACTTTGGTGAAATGTTGGTAGAATTATGGTTCTAGAAATCATATTGCATTAAAGGTGGGATTATTGAAAAAAATTTAAATATGAATCAACTATTCTGAAGCTGTTACCAGGTACCAAACACTGAATTTAGTAATCTATATAGATTAATTCATTTAATCTACGCAAAAACAAGCAAACCTGTGAGTCTGATACTGTGATTATTCCAACTTTAAGAATGAAGAATTGAGCCTGAGGAAGGCAAAGCGAATGGCTGGGTCTCAGGGCTAGAGAGTGAAAGATCAGGGACTCGAAGTTGGATCTGTCTGATTCACACATGCTTTATTGTACAATTTGGCAGATCTGAAAAACATACTGGAAGAGATAGCAATATCCAAAGAAAGCGTTTATGATATAAAGGAGATTGACCAGTAGCGATGGGCAAAGTGGAAATGGTAGCTAAAAATAAGGGTGAATATCCAAAGAAAGCGTTTATGATATAAAGGAGATTGGCCAGTAGAGATGGGCAAAGTGGAAATGGTAGCTAAAAATAAGGGTGAATACAAGATTCCTCAGGATTTAAGAAATAGTGAAATCAAGAAAGGTTATCTTTACAGGCAAGAAAGGCCAACCCTTTCCTCTAAGACAATCAAAGTAAGAGAAATTAACTGTTATATCTTCTACCCATATTTCACCACTTTCTTGGGCCTGTCACTTTCTTTTTACTTTCTTAACCAGCTAAAGCAGTTACCTTTTATTCCAAGGTCAGTTTTCACAAGGTAGCTTTGTTCTTATTGTACTCCAATTGATACTCCATGTGGTGTGACCAGCTAAATTACAGCATAGCAAAGCCATATTTTGATGTTACTGCTGGGCAGTCATCTATACTCACTGCTCATGCACAATTATCTGAGCACTAGAGTGAAATTCTTGCAAAATGACAAATTACCTAATATGATAGAGGAAGGGTTTCCAAACCACAGCCTATAGGGCAAATGTGGCCTGCCACCTGTTTTTGTAAATAAAGTTTTTTCGGAACATAGTCATGCTCATTTGTTTATGCATTTTCTGTGTATGCTTTTGTGCTATAATGACAGAGTTGAGTAGTTTCAATGAAGACCATATGGCAACCAAAACCTAAAATATTTACTATCTAGCCCCATACAGAAAACATTTTTCAACCCCTGTCTTGGACCTTTGGCATTTCCAGCAAATATTTATATTATTAAGAATAAATCACCAAATTCAGAAACTCTTCTAAATTACCTTGATAGAAATAGATCCTACAACAAATTAGCTACCCTTTTCTCCCACCTCATTGCACATAACTCTGCAAACTAAAAGTTAGCAAGAGCTAAAGACTCACTTCATGAAATATCTTTTTCTCAAGTGAATTCTGGGCAGTGTGTAGAAGGAAAACTAGTCTCTGGGCCCAAAGAGAGGATCTTTACATTTCTAATGAACTGTCTTAGTTTGACAAAAATGCGTGTGGGCAAAGATGTATGTGGGCTGTGCTAGTGAGTTCTTCAAAATGACGAAATGCTTACAAAGCATTTAGAAAACATGTCGGTGAAAGGCAAATGAGTCTTAAATTTAGCTTGAACTGTGGTGAAGTGGATCAAGAGTGATTATGGCTGTTTGTTTTGATGAGGTTAGTAGCTTGGATCTTGACCTCTTGAGAAAAATAAGATAGAGTGTTCTAATGGATTTTTCTTAATCTAATGTAGAAATGACATTGAATGATGGTTCCTAATTAGCATCCTCCTCTTCACCTGCATTTGGTGTGACACCCCCACATTCGCCTTTATATTCTGAGTAATGCAAAGCTAAACCTCATAAGGCCAGCTCCTTCTCTCTGCAATGAGGAAATGAGAATGACAAATTTAAATTGGCTCTGTGCAAATAAAGAAAGAGATGTTGCCTCCATTTTCCCATGTGTAACTTAAATTTGTATTAAAAGGTCATAAGGGTGCTGGACAATGGATGCAACATAACACATATTACACCTTTACAAAATTAAACTATTTTCTCTTGAATCTATTACTCATCAAATATTTAACATTAAAAAACACAAAGCAGAAAAAGCATGGTGGTGGATGTTGATCACTTTCAAAGGCTCGTGCCGTAATAGCACTCAAGAGTCTGTGCATATTACTTCATCCTCTGTTTAACGATATACGGAAAGGATGCCAGATTTCTTTTCTCCTTCTTGCTTAAAGAAGCAGCCTGTTGTCCAACATTCCCCTCTGTGAAACAAGAAAAAATAAGATAAAAAGAATATAAAATTCTGAAAATCATTCCTCAGTTAACTTACCGTCTGCTTCCTGACCTTTGCTTAACATAGTCCCTTACTCTGAAGTGTTTAAGTTTCTTCCAAGATTTTTTCTAGAGGAAATCTACTAAAGACCCCAGAAAGATATAGATCGTTTGGTGGTGGTTGTGGCAGGGAAATGTGGGGGCTTGCTGTTTTGACCGGTGTTTTAAGATAACTTCATGTCAGGAATTGAATTCAATATTCAGAATCCATTCCATTCCCTTATCTTTAAAACCACCGAGAGCTGGTAATTCGGAAAAACTGGATGGATAAATGGAAAACCGGATTCTGATTTCCTCAAGAGAATCAAGCTTCTAAATCCCAGCTGGATCATAGAAATTAAGCATTTCCCCAAACCAACCTTTCCTCTTACCGTCGGATAACCTGATCAAATTTCTTGGCTGTTTTTCTCTATTGGTCTAGCAGTAATGTGAAACTGCAGAGGCCCTGTCAGATCTAAAGCCAATTTCAAAGGAAAGCCAGGTCCTTGGGGGAAAGGCAGCCATGCAAAGGCAAGATTGTGCTAATAGTTAAATCCCATCTTCAAATGCCACCAACTGTCTTAAGAGAAAACGATATAGTGAGACAACCGACCTGAGGAAAAAACAGAAATGAGAGAGAACAGCATAAACGGAGACAGAGGGGAATCAGTGAAAGAAAGCAATGAAAAACAAAAGCTCCTGCTTTTGGGGAAATGTCCTGGCCTGGGATCCACAAGCTAAATGCAGACTAGTTCTTCACAAACAATTTGAAACATTCTTCGTGCTGATTTGTTATGTGAAAGAATTAATTCAAGATGATATTTCATAACAAATTTAAAACAATTCTAGTCAGATGCATACCTTTGGAAATATGTATATTTACTTAATAACAATATAAATAATAGTAATATAATAACATAAATATTTATATTTATTTAATTCCTTCGTATGTCAATTTATAATACTGATTTTCAAATCCTTTGTAATTTTGGAGAAAATTTAGCTGACATGTTTTGAGAAGTATTAGCTTTTTTTCACAGAATCGGCTATTACAGATTATTGTAGTTACAGATTATATCAAGTATCGGCTATTACAGACTATGTCCAAGTATTATATAGAGAGACGTTCGAAGAAGAAATTTGTTATATTACATGAATATATGTGTTGAGTAAAATATTATTATTGAGAAAAGGTATAGAATAGAAATATTACTAAACATCTCTCATTTATCTGGTAACATTACCTTTGATTGCAAGGTTTGTAAGGTGTGTGGGTGTTCATTGAAACAATGAGCATTGTTAACATGGAAATTACTTAATGGCAAATCATCTTTTTTTACCTTGAGTGGACATAAATCCAAGATAAATTCAAATTAAAATACGGTGACATTCATGTAGAAATTATTAAGAACATTGTTCACTTAGGAATCTTCTGAACATAGCTTATTTGAGCTTAATTTATTCTGAAATTTGCAAGTAGCCAAGGGAAAGATGAAGGTTTATTTTCAGTTGCTTAATGATCCAAGCTATGCAATATGCAGAAGATACAAATCACAATTTCATGCCCAAAGACCACTTACTTCCTCATGCTTAGACCAGATTTATCTTTCTTAGTTCCACATGTTCTTTTAAGGAGTTCCTGTTTCCTTTGTTTACACTGAATGTGAATATCCAGAATATCCAGTCCTGATGATAGTAACTGTGGATCCTCATGGGTCATCCTGGGTCTCCTAATTAGGTGAAACAGTAGTAATGACTCTAAATGTTCTTCTGTATCAGGATCATTTACATTGTTAATGCGTTATGGCTATGCAGATAAAGTCAAGTATTTAATTGAAAAAAATTCAGGATAATACAGGCAAAAGAAATCCTGCAGGGGGCCAGCCCAGTGACATAGTGATTAAATTTGGTGTTTCACTTCAGTGGCCTGGGGTTCACAGCTTTGGATCCTGGACATGGACCTACACACCACTCATCGAGCCCTGCTGAGGCAGCAACCCACATACAAAATACAGGGAGACTGGCACAGATGTTAACTCAGGGCCTATTTTCCTCACCAAAAAAAGAGAGAGAGAGAAATCCTGCATGTGCTTGTATGTGTGTATGTGAGAAAGAGGGAGAGAAAAGGGAGACAAAGAGAGATCCAGTCTTGAATATCAAATTTGCCTTACAAATCAATCAAATTTGCAAGAGAATTGTCCATTTGATGGCTATGTGGTTTAGTAAAGAGATCATTCAATAATATTTTGGTGGCGATGAAAGAAACAAAGCTCACATTAGTTGTTTGTTTGTTTTAAAAGAAATTTATCAGCTCATTTATTTGGTTGGGAATAGCAATACTGTATCCTGGCTTTCAGGAATCGTTGGATTTATGGACGCAAGCACTATCCGTTGGTCACTATCTCTTTTATAATCTCCAGGATTTGTTTCGCTTAGCTTTATTTTTTTGTTCAGACATTCCCTGTGTAATGGGCTCTTAAGATGGCCTCTGCAGCTACAAACCCCTAACCTACTATTTTAGCATTCTTGGAAGAAAGATGATACCAACAGTAATAATAACAATAATAGTAGCCAGTGTTCAGCTACAATATTCACTAAGAATTTACTTTATGCCAGGACATTTCTAAGTTCTTTAATATTCACTTACTAATGAAAAGAATTTTGTGAACTAAGTGTATTATTCTTCATCTTTTACAGATGAGGGAAGAGAAAACTTTTTTTGCAGAGTCGATTAGAAAATTTGGGAAATGTCTATTGATCTGATTTGCCTGAGTGCCTATTCTTGACACAATCTATACCTAAATCTATACCTAAAATTGTATAACAGCTAACCCAACCTAGTTCAAAATGCGCCCTTATAATCTCCTGCAACATTCTCCAAAGAAGAGAGGAAAGTGTGCTAAAACTACCATTCCCTTACAGGTAACATTTGATTCAGGTTGTGATCCACATCTAAATTTCATGGCTAATCTAGACTTCAATAAATAAGCATTGACTATCATAATTTAGACATTGTACAGAGGCATCAAAAATAGGAATATAATTTGTTCTCTATGTTTGAGGAGCTAAACAAAAACACAGGAGAAGAACAAGTAAAAAAATGCAGAATTATAAGAAAATGGGTAGAAACAAAGGGCAAATGAAGGTTAACAGAGGATGAGAGTGCATGCAACGGAAAAAATAACACTATAACAGTTATAGTAGCTAATTTTATTGAGACCTATTATGTGCAGCACACAATTGACCAAGGTGGTAAACAGATGTTACACATATTTCAGAAGAAGAAACTGAGGCTGAGAGAGAATATATAACTTACTCAAGGTAACATGGTTACAGAATTACTGAGCCTGGATTCCATCCAGGACACCAGACTGGATAGTGCTCTGTCACTGATGGTTCTAATTCCTGAATAAAATAAGATTTGGATAGAACTTATTTAATTTAATTCAGTAAAAAATATACTCTGAACTATCAGGATTCTTTATGTCTTACATATTTAAATAATTCTTTAATAATGTCCTGCAAATTTGTAATTCTAATTCCAGAAAGCGTACAGGCACATTTGAAGTTATATCATAAAGAAAAAGAAATTTCTTTAGTATTTTACCTTGCATTCAAAATAGAAGCCCAGAATAGCATTAGTTATAAATCAAATTAATAAACACATTAATAAAATCCAGGCGATATTGCTGCACTCCAGTGTGAAATACAACCCAGAAAGTACTGTCATATCTCAAAATAAAAATACATTTTACTAAATTGGTAGGAATGATATATATATCTTTTTTCATAGCTCCCATTCAAAGACTGAAAGGTTGGCTTTCAGACAGTGGCACACCTCCTCTAATGTCAGAGAAAATGTTAAGAACCTCCCTTTGAATTTTCGAAGAGGTATCTTATAGTTTATCGCCTCAGTGTTCATTTGGAATCAGTGCTTTTGCTTTGCAAGGCTGGAGCTGGGAACAATTCAAGGTCATTTGCTTGGCAAGCAAGAACTTGGAAAGAGAGTACCACATGGAGTAGACTTCAAGAATCAGTCTGGTTCAGATTAAAAGACTGAATAATCTGCTATGTTAGCACACCATCCCAGAATACGCTTTATAACACTTGCTTGAGGATTTTACAAACTTAAAAAATTACACCTTCAAAATTTGCTTTCAGGTGGAGTAAAACTACCTCTGTCTTTGCTTAGGAAGAAGTCAATAATGACTTTAATATTATCAATATTTTAAAGATTATTTAAAATTTGTCTATATGTGTTAGCTTCATTGATATCAAATGAGTCCTCTACTAATGTATCCAGCACTGTGATATTTTGTGTAATATCTGCAAACAGTAAACATAGTCATGGAGACTTTAGAAAGAGCTTGTGTGCTAAAAGTCCCCAGAAAAGGAGATTTGTGACCTGTTGATGGTTCTGGCTCTGTATGGACAAGATAACCAGTCCAACAGGGAAATCTTTGGTTTTGCATCTTGTTGTCTGGAGCATCCTGGAGCACTGTCAACTCAGATTTGCAAAGGTGAAAAGAGTAATGTTACCAGAAGGATTCAAAGAAGTTTTGCACCAATTCCTTAAGAAGTCAGTTTATAAACACAGAGACAATATCAAGGTGTTGGTAACAGCCAATTATGATTTATCAAAAGCAAATCAAGCTAAAGAAATCCAATTTATTTTTTTATATCGAAGAACTAACTCCACAAGTAGAGAAAATTCAGAGATAAGAATTGCTTTGATTTTTGTTTTGTTTCGAATCTACACTCATATGAAGTTTTTATTTACAAAGTGGTGAAGGATATTACTTTAGGAATACTAATTCAGAAAAAAATATATACGCTTGTATATATGGATGCATACCACTTCCTGGAGTTTTCTGGCATTTTCATTCAATTTTTCAATTCCAAATTACCTTGGATTGAGAATGAATAGAATTTAGAGAAGAAAGAAATGTAATATAATAATAATTTACATAATATAGTATCATATAATATAATATAGTGGTGGTAACACTTTAACAAATGCATATAATTTTGCTTATTTATTATATGTTGAGAACACTTGGCCATCTAGAGTTGAAGGATGTGTTGGAGAAGAGTGGTAGGAAAAAGAGAGACACTCAGTGATGATGAGTATTCAAAGTGAGGCAAAGGAGTTTAGATTTATGTGAATTTAGATGTGGGAACCAATGAAGGATTTGAGCAAAAGCAGAAATGGCTCCAGAAGTGTGACTTTCGATGGTGAGTAGGATGGATTAGAAGAGAGAGGAGCTGGGAAATGAGCTAGGAAGAAATTGCAATAATTCAAGCATGATGGTGGGATGGGGATGGGATGCATGATGCATAGGAAAAACACCTCAAAGACAGAGTTGGGAGAACCTGGTGTCTTTATCGCCTATATACAAAACCTGAGCTAAGGATTGAAGCTGGGCATTGGGGAAAACGGAAGAGACATCCTTGTAGAAACACCAGCTGTGTGATCTTGGGCACATTATGTTTTCTCTTGAGACTCAATTTCCACAACTGTAAATGAGGTTTTCAGTAGGTACTTTTTCTTGGCTCTGAAATCTATGCTTTTATAATACAATATGCTGGAAGAATGGCCAGAGCAAAATGGACTGGAATGAGATATGGTAAAAAGAATGGGTAATTGTTTGAATAGTAATACATATAATTGAGCATTTAGTATAGACCAGGAATTGTGTTAATTATTTTATATTTACTATCCTGTTTAGTTCTTATAATAAACCAATAACAGAAGGCACAGATAAAAGAGAGAAAGAAAACAAACAGAAATACTTGTCAAGGGAGATAGCAAAGCATCCTCTGGGGAAAGATTGGCTAAACTGCCAGGGTAGAAATCTGAGGGTTTTCTGGAATGTGGAAGTCTCCGCCGAGTCTGGCCCAAGTGGCCTGGGGTTCAGTTTAATGTGAACTCAATGATATCTCTTGCTTATTTAACTCCCAACGGCCCATCTGAAAAGAAAGGGCAGTGACACCCGTCTGAGTCTGCAGCTACCAGCAGAGCTGTGAATCTTCTTTTTTTCCTGCTTGCCAACCTCAGACCACTAAATTGCTGTCGCTGCCTCTTTACTGCACCATTTCAGCATCAAATGCACTCTTTTGTGCCTCTCTTGACCAGGAGCAAAGTAGAGAACTATTCTTTAGGTGACATTAACACTCGAGCTTAGATTAATGATGCCAAATTTGATTTATATTGTCTTTCCCCAGCCATATGATCTAGCATTCTCTGTGCCCTTTGCCTGCAATTGCACATTAAGCTGCATGCTTTAGAGGTTTTCTACAACAACTCCCAGACCACTTTCCTAATCAGTATTCGCCAGTATCTTTGCTTTCAGCAGATACACATTATTTTCTTCTCCCTTTGTTCTCACATTGATTCTTCTAAGTTTTATCAGCACCAATTGCTTTTGCTGTTTATTAGTCTGGTTTCAAAAATGACCCAAAGTCCCATAAAAAATATACATTAAAGTTGGCTTCATAGCAAAACACACCAACATGTTTACAGGAAAATTAAGGGGTAGGATTTATGAGGAATGCCTAAAAATAAGACATCATTCTTCAATTGGGTAATCAAATATTGATAGAATTTTTAAAGTTATAAGATTTGTAATGGAGTTTTGCTTTAGCTCTTTTGGATAACATATTTTATCTTAGTGTGTGTAAAATCATTTTAGTTAAAATATGTACAATGGCATCAATTTGTTTTTGTAAGAGAAAGAACTAATGCCTTTTTGCTTTATGAAATTACTACAAGATTTTACTTTTTCTTAAAGCTCTGGTATGTAATTTTTTTAAAGGCAACCAGTTGCAAAAATGTCATTGAATCAATCTTAGATATAAATCATTTTCAGCTTTCTGGATGTGAAAATGAGAAAATCTTGATGAAAATCAAAGAGTATGAGATGCTGGCTGAAGATAATCATCTTTTCATTCTGCGCTCACAGACTGTGCCAGGGAGAAAACACAGGCAAACAAAAGTATTAGTCCCCAGGCTTCCAAATGAGGAATAGACATGATTACAACCCATCGGTTTACTCAAGTGGTGGTCACTGTGATTCACCAGATGAATTCTGGCTCTAATTGCCATTACTCAAACTATGCCTATTTATCCCCAGACAGAACAAAATGGTTGTCATTGTAGCCCAGCTTTACAGCAGCACATTTGTAACAATCAACACTTGCAGTTGTTCTCTATTCACGCCTCCAAGAATACAAATCGTACTGAATGGTGAGAAATAGCAAGATGGGTAATGCTTAAGTTCTGTCAATCAGATTATGCATTTATTCATCCATCTATCCATCCATTCATCTAATATATATGTGCTAGACATTGTGCTAAATGCTGGGAATAAGTGGTGAAGAAAAGGAGACACAGACCCTACTCTCAAGGAGCTTATAGTCTAGTTGGGGGAGGGTGGATGTGAAGAGGAAGAGATATTAATCAAATAACCAGACAAATGTATAAAAAATGACAACTGTGACATATGTGAGGAAGGAGAAGTGCGGGTGTTACCAGAGCCTGTAAGAGAATACACCACTATCAAGAGTCTTAGAGAAATTGTTCCAGAGGGAGTAGCACTGCACCATGATGATATAAAACGATGAGAAGAAATTAGCTAGGTGAAGAAGAGAGAGGAAAGCAGCCCAGGCAGAAGGAACAGGATGGATAAACCCCTGGTGTGACGGGGGTTTGGTGTATCAAAGGGACAGTTTGCTGGAGCACAGATTGTGAAGATTTGGCGTCATAGTGAGAATTCAGATCAAAAAGAGTCCTGTGGGCCATAATATGGACTTTTGTTTTATCCTATATGAAATGGGAAAATATTAAAATTTTACACAGAGGAGGCATATTCAGATACACATTATGAAAATTTCATCCTGGCTTCCATGTGGAGAATAGATTATAGGAGAAAATCAGAAAAATCCCCAGTGCTCTTCACGGTTGGCAATGCAAACAGAAAGTGATTAGGCAATTTCATTCTCCTTTTGGTTGTACTGAAATTAGAAGGATCACAAAGAAGATATACTTGGGCTCAGCTGACAGATCAGGTTGTGACCCAACTGCTCTGCAAGGAATGTAGTCTTAATTTGTTTTAGTAAGCTAATGAGATTGGAAACCAAATTCTCTATCAGTCTCTTTATCTCTGTGACCACAACTCTGGTTCAAGCCCCTGTCATCTTGCCTGCATTACCTCAGTCACTGTCTAAGTGGTCATTCTGCTCCATTCTTGTCCCCATTCAGTCTAATCTCAATAGAATCGCCAGAATGATCCCATTAAAATATGCCAGATCATGTCACTCTTCTGCTCTTCCAATGGCTTCCATCCAAATTGGAGTAAAAAAGTTGTCACAAAATGGCTTACGAGGCCCTAAGAGATCTTCACATGCTCCTCCTCCTATCCTGCTATTGTGTCTCTGACTTCATGTCCTCCTCATCTCCCTCACTCTCTTCTCTCCAGCCACCCCTGCCACCTTGCTGGTTTTTGAACAGACTTACGTTTGCCTCGGGATTTGAACCCGTCGTTCCTTCTGCTGGAGCACTCTTCCCTGAGATATCCACTTGGTTGGTAGGCTTCCTCATCTCTTTCAAGTTTTTATTCAAACGCTCTCTTCTCACAGAGACCTAACATGAGTAGCCTATTTAAACTTGCACATGCCCCCATTTCTCACATTCTCACTAACATATATCTCCATCCCTGTTCTATTCTATTTTTTTCTCCAGGACACACATTAACAATTGAAAATATGACTATTTGCAGCTTTTACTTCTGATCTGTCCCCTCTCACTAAGATTTCTTTTTCTGTTTTGCTGTTTTCTGAATTCCCCATGTCTAGAAGAGTGCTTGATGCGTCACAGGCTTTCAATACATGCTTGTGAAGTGAATGACTCTTGAGCAGCTGTCCAACGCTTCTTCTAAGGAGTCCAACCAGGAAATTTCTCCTTCAAGTTTTTTGTTACTAAATCAAAACCTATTTGTTCTCTAATTAGATCATGTCCTCTCCGCATCAGTGACATTTCTTTATTAGGTTCATTTATTCATTCAAGATGCATTAATGTAACAAGCATTTACAAGGCGTCAACTATGAGATAACGCCGGTGCTTGCTGGTAACACAGTCAAAATGTGTAGACTCGGCTTTCAAATATCCCAGTCCAGACGAGGGCTTATATGTAGATGACAGGTGTAGAACAGTATACAAAGTGCCACTTTGAAGGTCGGTCTTTTGCTCCTGGAGAACAGTGGAGGAAGTAATTACCTAGTTTGGGCATTTAGGAAAGACTCTAAAGTGGAAATTATTTTGATCTAGGCTTGAAAACTGGCCATCTTCAGGCTGGCTCCAGATTGCAGATGTATTCAGTTTGGCAAATAGAATGTTCTCTTCCCCCATCAAAACAATTAAACAACTGAATACATACTTACATAAACCATGATTTTAAAATGGGAAACTTCAGATTAAAATCTGAATTTCTAATGACTCTTGAAAAAATTTTTAAAGAGGAAATAGAAGATATGACGGTACTGTAGCCATGTCCCTCATGGGGGCGAGGAGCCTATGCTTATCATTATGTTCCTATCAAAATGAGAAGACAAAGAAATGATCAAGAATGGAGAAAATATGAAGAAAAAATGAAATGGAGCATATCTCTTGTTACGAGTGTTATTTCTCTATGTTTAATATGCAACCACCAGCACACTCCTCTCATTTACATTATTTCCCTGGTCCCTGTAGGCATCTGAGATTGTATGATGTGATGCAGACCTTGAAAGATGAGTTGAGAAGGACACTGCAGGCAGAGAGGGAGCAGGGAGGCAGAGAAGAGGATGTTGTGCTCAGAAAACGTGAATTGCTGAAAAGAAGACAGCATAGAAGTGGAAGGGAGCAAGGCCATAGAGGAAGGTTATGGCCAGATTATGAAGGTTCTTTTATGAAATGCTAAAATGTTGACATTACCTTTTGGGGAAAAATTGAGGCAAATGTATTTTTCAAGCTGTGGAATGAATTATTCATTAATCCTGTTAGGATTTTGAATTAAAAAGGAATAAATAAAACTGAAAATAAAAATCTGAGGGATTTTCTGTAAATTTAACTACATGAACTTGCTCACAACTCTTTCAGCTGCTCCAAGTTGTTTGCAATTCCTGAGTATGTTGTGACAAGTTTGAAGGTATGCGAAATACTTTCTCCAGATTAGCTTTTAAATTAAATTTATTTTACCAGCATTAATTCATACTTTAATTTACAAAGTAAAGAGTAAGATACAAAGAAATGTATGCACTGTGCACACACACCATTCACGGATACTCAAAACTTTAGGCTCTCTTGTTTCTCCTCTCTCCCCTTCTTCCTATCAAAGGCCAACAGATGACTACCATTCTGCTCCTTTCTTGGCAGCCCTTACAATTTTCAGCTACTGAAACTCTCTCTGTCTTCTTGTTACGTGAGAAAGATAAACCTCTCTTTATTTAAGCCAATTCTCATTCCTGGCTGTGGTAGGCAACCTCTAGGATGTCCTCCAATAATCTCCATTTCCTGGTATTTACATCCTTGTGTAATCTCCTCCTCTAGAGGATGGGTTAGACCTACTGGTTTGCTTCTTAAGAATAGACTACATCAAAAGTGATGGGATGTCCCTTCTAAGATTAGCTTACACATGATGGTGGCTTCCATTTGGGGTACCCTATCTTGCTCTCTTGCTTGCTTACTCTAAGGGAAACCAGCTGTCACACTGTGAGCTGCTCTTTGGAGAGGTTCTGGCCTCTGGTCCCCAGTTCACAGGACCTGAGGCTACCCAACAACCACATGAGTGGGCTTGGAAGCAGATCCTCCCCAGTTGAGCCTCAAGATGACTGCAGTCTCAACTGGCATCTTGATTAGAGTCTTGAGAGAGACTCTGCTCCAGAAGTACCTAGCTTGGCTGCACCTAGATTCCTGACCTAAACATGTAAGATAATAAATGTTTGTTGTTTTCAGTTGCCAGCTTTTGGAGTAATTTGTTACGCAGCAATAGATAACTGATATACAAGCTGACATTAAAATGTTGAAGGGAGCTTTTGAAAAATACCTATGCAATGGCACTGAAAGGGATCAATTTCATTAGAAACAGAGAGGGCTGGGGCCCAGGAATCAGTCATTAAAGTGCTCTCAGGTAATTCCAATGTCAGCCATGCTTTAGAATAACTGCTTCAATCTATTTGTAGTTGGTTTGTCTGCTTTTGCAGCTGAGCAGATGCCTAACTATTGCAATTTCTAACATTAACTATGTAACTAAATATTTTGTTTCCCATCATTTCTTAATTTAATTATGGTTTCTCTTTTTGCATTTAACAAAATGCTTAACTTATCATTGGTTGTTGCCTATTATTTTCCTTGCTTGTTGCCTTATCTCATTGTAAGCAAGAATTTTGCTTTTCTTCACCTATTATTAATTTTAACACATCAATTTTTGGAGAAAGGGAAACTGTTCTCTTCTCATAACAGTTGTTTTTGCCTATGTTATTATCCCTCTAAGTTTAGAATAGGAATGGAAAGAAATGTCAAGTTATAGGACTCTATCAGGCACCACATAAGGACAGCATAAAACTGCTGTTTTTGTCTTCTTCCATTCTGTGAGAAGACACCGTAGAAGACACATTTGAATAATCTGGTCCCACTTCTGTGCTCAGAGTGAGTCTGTCCTTACTTACTTAACATCAAGTCACTATGTGATTGCAATCTGTGAATTTTTACAAAGTCCTCAGGCAGTTTGTTTGTCTTTTTAACTTTAAATAATTTTTACACACTTGAGGTAGCACTTACTGAAAGTACATGGACCCTGGACTCAGAAAGAATTGGTTTTGAATTATTTGTTCATTTACCAACTAATTCATAGTGAGTGAATTCTACTTGTATGCAGTTCAATTTCTTCATGCATAAATATGAATACTAATATATACTTTACAGAATTGTTATACAGATTTATCAAAAAACATAAAGTTCAAGTACATCCTAGATATTTAGTCAGTGCTTAGTAAAGGTTAGTTGCTATTGTTACAATTGTTGATGTCTTTGTTTTTAATAAACAAAAGAGAACAGTCAACAAATATGTCATAGTTAGCTCCCCAAGGATAACAATATTAATAATCCTCTTATTTCTAGTTTTCTGGAAAGCTCTTAGAAGAGGAGGATAAAGTGTTTGAAAAAGTCATATCTCTGTAGAAATTATTGTCTTGTAAAAATGTTCTGTTTACATCTAGGGCATAAACTTTGAAGAATTTTGGAGGCAGTACATGGAATAAACAGTTTAAGGTAAGAGTCCACAGATACCTTAAAACTGTGGAAGAACCTAGGAGGAATTAACAGTTCTTGTATATTGAAGAGAGGCACTGGAGCTGGACTAATGAGTCCCATGAAGACATTTTATTAGGATTTATGGTCATTCTGTTTGGATCCTGCCAAAGCAAGATTCCCGTGGTGGAGAGTAAGATGTTTAACTGAGATTACAGTGTAATAGCAAAGCCACTGGAGCTTTTACAGGTAACATTCTGTAAGAGTTCCCTGAATTCAGTTCATATTTGATCATAAAATTAACCACAATCTTGACTCTCTTACATAATTAATCTAGAGATAAAGGTTATGAATAGCAAGTAGTAATAAAAATCAAAAGAAAAATAATTGGTAGAAACTTGAAAATACTGAAATTTTATGAAAATCAAGGCATGCTTTAGATACTGGCAAATATGACCAAAGCTAGAGCTGTTCTCAGCACAAGAAAGGTCAGTAAAGCGGGCAAGCCTGATACCCTCATGAAGCTTAGAGTCTAATTGGGAGGACAGAAGTGCAATGAATAACGCAAATATGTTGAGCGTAATAAAGAAGAGGTACAGGTTGCTACTATAGGAACATATACCAACCAGACCTAACCAAGGTGGGAGTTAGCATAGGCTTTTTAGAGGATGTGACTTTCAAATTCAGATTTGAAGACAGAAATGTTATTAATATGTCCACACAGAAGTCTTGGGTGTTGTGACAGCCTTTTGTTATACAAAGAATTAGAAAAATTAAAGGAACTTTAATTAGAAGAAATCTTGGAGATTACCCATTGTAGATGAGAATCATGAATGATATACTTGGGTCCAGAAGAAATTGTCTCATGACAGTGGTCATACAGTGGACATAGCTATAGAAAGTGATTACAGTGGACTGTAAGGACTTTACAGCAAGGACTTTCTTGCTAGGGGCCTGGTGTAAATAGGAAAAGAATAGATATGAAGACATTGCGAGCTTGGTAACCAGGTTGTGCCTCAAAGCCCTCCTTATGATGGTGATCTGGCTTCAAGATGGTATCTGGCCTTCTCTGCTTAGAATTCTTTGGTCTCAAGAATACTATTACTGGCTAAGAACTTTTTCTTTCTACTTAGTGCAGTTTTGTCTAAGTGGAATGAAAAACTAACTAAACTTAGGGTCTGAAGAGAGTGTAGGCAGGCATGAACTGGAGTCAGGGAATATGGTGAATTATAGCTGGGCATTGGCTGCAAATTGCTCTCTAATTCACCAAATCACTGACCTTCTAGTACAAATACTTATACGGTGCTTATAGGACTTAGGTAGTGACCAGGAATTATTTGAAGATCTTCACATATATAAACAAGCTTGAGTCTACATTGGGAAGTTGAGGTTAAATAACTTGCTCAAGGTCACACAATTAGTAAGAGTGAGAGCTGAATGGGAACCTGGAGGTCTCATTCCAGGATTTTGCTCTGAAGCATCTCAAAGACTGGGTTTCTTTGTTGTTATTTGTTGGTTTGTCTTTTTTCTTTTTAATAGGTAGATGAGATAGGGTCTGGAGAAATAAGGTGATAATTACCCATGGTGATAGCCATGGTAGTAAATGGGCTGAGTCATTTCAGGATTGTGTTGACATTCTTGGGCTGCATTAGATACCTGTGCAGAGATAATGTCTGCCTAAAATTCAACTCTTCCTGGCCCCAGGCAGAAGTTAAACTCTATAGCTTTGCAAAATGGAGCTGCCAGAGGCAGCCGTTGATTGCACAAATCAGAGAGTCATGCAGGGCCAGGTCTCCAGAGCAAGTGAGAATACTATTAAAGTAGATGGACAAAGTCTATCCTTGATATGTTCAATTACGAATTTCAAGGGTGGATTTAAGAGGCAGAATTTCATAACATTCCCTTGAGAAGACAAACGCTGGGATGTACAGTATTGTTATTTCTCATTATTATTTACACTGTTTTGTTGGTCAGTGTAATTGTCTTCGTTATCTCTGATGTTCTTATCAGCACTGCCTCTCAGATTTTGCCCTATCATGAGAAGAAATGCATCTGCTTTGCTCACCACTGTAGACATGCTGTCTTGAAGAGTCTAAGCTTAAAAAATATTTGTAAAATAAATGTATCTCAGTAGAGAGAAATATTTATTTAAAATCCACATTAATGCTGGTGGGCTATTTGCAATACGTGATAAAGTTAAACACTCAAGAGCATAAAATAGGAACAAAAGAAGGAAAACACACAATATGCGCTTAAAAAAACATATGGAGAGGGAAAAAAGAAGAGTCATTTAACATGTATAGAGTTTCAATTTTGTAAGACAAAACAGTTTTGGAGACTGGTTGCACAACAATTTGAATATACTTAACATTGCTGAACTGTACATAAAAAATGATTAAGATGGTAAATTTTATACTCTGTGTTTTTTTACCACAATTAAAAATTCTTAAAAAGGAAACATTGTCATAAGAAATATTGGCAGAGTAAAACTAAAATAATGAGAGTGGTAAATTAAAACAAAAACATATAGATTTTTCAGGAAAAAAGAGTGCAATGCTATAAGAGATATGATTCCTTGATATTCTGATAATAATTTTTCTTTCTTTTTTTTTTTTTTTGAGGAAGATTAGCCCTGAGCTAACTGCCGCCAATCCTCCTCTTTTTGCTGAGGAAGGCTGGCCCTGAGCTAACATCTGTGCCCATCTTCCTCTACTTTATATGTGGGATGCCTACCACAGCAGGGCTTGTCGAGTGGTGCCATGTCTGCACCCGGGATCTGAACTGGCAAAACCTGGGCCGCCGAAGTGGAATGTACACACTTAACCGCTGCGCCACTGGGCCAGCCCCATGATAATAATTTCTTTTGCTTTGCATTTCCTGCTATATGTTTGCTGCTAGGATTTCCCTTGACTGCTCTCAGATTCCTCATCTACTAAATGAGACTCATAATTGCAGCAACTTTGCCCAATATTCTTGAGAAAATAGGTCTCTATCATTTTAAGTATTGGTGGTGCTTATAGGAAAAAAAGTTTCCTTTCCTGATGACCTGCCTTGGGAGAAATAATCTGCTGTGTGAGGTTTATTACCTTTGACCAGCTCTGAGGGCTTTCATATGGAAAAGATGAGAAAGAAAACAAGACAAACGAACTGCTATAGATTGGATATTTGTGTCCTCTGAAAACTCATACATGGAAAACCTAATGCCCAAGGAGATAGTATTAGGAAGTGGGGTCTTTGAAAGGTGACTAGGTCATGAAGGTGGAGCCCTTATGCATGGGATTAGTGCTCTTTAGAAGAGGTCCCAGACAGTTCCCACCCCTCCCACCACACGAGGATACAGTCAGAAGTCTCCTATGGGGAAGGGGGGGTCCACATCCAGCCATGCTGACACCTTGATCTCAGACTTCCAGCCTCCAGAAGTGTGAGAAATAAATTTCTGTTGTTTATAAGCTACCCAATCTGTGGCATTTTGTTATAGCATCCCTAATTGACTAAGACACAAACAACATACAAACAAACAAAATCAAGCGCAACATTGCTGACCAGGCAAGATCACTGGACTTGGGAGCAAATCCTCTGTATTCACATCCAGTTGAGTTTATGATCCAGTTGACATTCTTGCTAAATCTTACCTTCCTCCCCCCCAAAACAGAGGAGCTCTTAGAACTAGAGTCTACTGTTTCTCGGAAAAATGTATTCTGACATCCGAAGCAGCTTCCAGAAGATTTTCAGGGTTTCATTTCTCATCTTGCCAGAAGTGCTTTTTTTTTCTTTTCTTTCCTTTTTTTTGGGGGGTGGGATGCACACCTATACACTGCACTGTACCATGCACTCACAAATATACATATACAATTTTGTGTGCATGCGCTCACTAGGTGAGAAATTGCCTGTATGTTGAGACATTGAGATGTCAGTAACTCTAGGAAGGCCCCTGTCTTCCTGGTGTCATGAGTTGTAATCCCTTTCTGCTCTTTCTATTGCCTTTGTAAGAAACTAAACCTTTAAGTAAATGACATTTATCCCAACTCCATCATCCATCATGGTCTGGGTTAAGGCTGTGGCGGGATGGCTCAAGGTGAGGAAGGCTAAGGAGGAGAAATCTATAGGTAGCATTATCTAATAATTCCAGCAGGAAACAGAGTCCAGTCAGATGATACAAGGAAGGAACTATTTACCAATGAATGTGTAGATGGGGTTTAAGGAAACAACAATGGATGTTCAGGTCTAGAGCTGAACAATGGTAGGATGCCATTAGCATGCTGAAGCTAGAAGTGGGGAGAGGAGGAAATGATGTTGTTGGAGACCACAGTAAGATATAACCATGCAGCAATGCCGGACAAGACAAGAGCTGTAATTATGGAGGCATAGAGCCTGTGAGAAAATGGACCCAGAGAAAGAAGCAATCATGGAAAGAAAGAAACCTATTACTTCGTCTGTCTGTAGATTTCCTTCCAGTGTCTGCCACCAGCCAACACGGCCAGGGTTCTTTAACTTTACTGTGCATCAGAATCTTCTGAAAGGCTTCTTGAAATACAGATTTCTGGATCTCATCTCCAGAGTTCCTGATCCAGAAGTCTTGGGGTGGGGCCACAAAATGTGAAGTTCTAGCCAAAAAGTTCCCAGGCGATGGTGAAGCTGCTGGTTTAGGGACCCTACTCTGGGAACCATGGGTGTACAGGAAGCCAGCCAGCCAGAGAGCCCAAGTGATGCAGTGCACAAGTGATCAGCCTCCCTAGACAAAAAAAGAGCAGAGAAAGACAGAGTATGGGTCTGACGATAGCCAATGGAAAATAACCAGAAAAGGGAGTGACCATCAACAAGCACAACCAAATCCAGAAGGCAAATACAATGTGAAGGTGGCAGGTTGCAGTGTGACTCTAGTAGAAGAAAGCAGGAAGAATTCCAAGGGTAACAGTGAAGGGTTAGTTCTTTGAATGAACTTGGGGAACAATGCAAGATCCAAGTTCTCAAGCTGAGAACAGAGGTAAGGATCAGATATATTAGAAATAAGATAGCCTCAATGCAGGGTCCCAAGTAGTGAGATAAAGGAGAGGGGAGTTGGGCAGTGAGTTACAAGCAACAAGGTGAAAGGTTATAGTAGGAATGATATCAAGGATTCCCTGATGCTCAACTTTGAGCCACTGACTTTGGACTTCTTATCCTTCCCCTTACCGTTGGGCAAGTTGAGTCCTAGTGTATAGCATGGAAAGTTCAACTGTTCCAACTTGTAGTAGAATTGACAAACTGGAAACAGGGATCTAGCCAAATGAATAGAAACCATTATATATACATAGTTAATTTTGCACCATGGTTTAATTTAATGCTATCCAAAATATAGACAGAGGACCTGAAGCATCAGCATCACCTGGGAGCTTGTTATAATGGCAGTGTTGGCCCCCACTACAGAGGTACTGAATCGGTAACTCTGGGAATGTGGTTCACGAATCTGTAGTTTAACAAGATTTCAGGGTGATTCAGATGCAAACTGAAGTTCGAGCAGCACTGGTCAAAATCACTGGTCTGCAAATTAGTTGCACATCGGAGTTACCTAAAATGTTTCTTAAAATACCGCTATCTACGCTCCACCCCCCGAAATTCTAATTCAATTGGAATGAGAGGTATGGTAGATTGTTCTCAAAGATGGCTGCAATAATCTCCTATCACCCTATGCAGGAGCATTTGCCACTTGCCCATGACAGGGTAGAATTTATTTCTCCCCCCTTAAAATCCAGATTCATCATGTGGCTTGTTTTGTCCAATAGATTATTAGGAAACATGATACAAGCAGTGACTTGGAAAGACCTGCACACTGGGGCTTGCTCTTTTTGGCTACTTTTGGAAACTTGAGATCATATTGTGAACAAATCCAAGGCCACATGGAGAGGAAACAAAGTGTCCTTGTTTGACGATTTGCCACCACCAGGCATGTTAGTGAGGCCACATTCAGTCATTCAGACAGATGACTACATGAGTGACCCCAGGAGAGAGGAGCAGAAGAACCAGCTGGCTGAGCCCAGCTCGTATTGCAAACAAATATGGTTTTTATTTTAAGACACAAAGTTATAGGATGGGTTTGATATGCAGCAACAGATACTGATACAGGGTGTGACCTGAGCTTCTGGGGTTTTAAAAGCTATCTGGGTAATTTTAATGTGTAGCAAAGCTTGAGTACCACTGGTCGAAACCACCTGTTCTTCCACTTTGTTGCATATTAGAATCAACTGGAAAGGCTTTTAATACTGATGACTGGGCCTCACCCCAAAGTTTCTAATATAATTGATAAGGAGTACATCTTAGTCGTTAGAATTTTTCAAACTTCCCAGGTGATTCTAGTATGCAGCAAAAGTTGATGACTGATGCTCTAAAATGATAAGATATTCTTGCTGATATGGAAATATACAACCATTTGTACAACCATCTAGTTGTAGAAGCACCATGCATGCAAAGGATAGTGAAAAGAAAGCTGAAGCTCTACTAGGCTGGGGCCAGCCCGGTGGCGCAGCGGTTAAGTGGGCAGGATCTGCTTCATGGGCCCGGGGTTCCCTGGTTCGGATCCCGGGTGCAGACATGGCACTGCTTGGCAAGCCGTGCTGTGGTAGGCGTCCCACATATAAAGTAGAGGAAGATGGGCACAGATTTTAGCTCAGGGACAGTCTTCCTCAGGGAAAAGAGGAGGATTAGCAGCAGATGTTAGCTCTCAGGGCTAATCTTCCTAAACAAAAAAAGAGAGAGAGAGGCTCTACTGGGCCAAGAGCTAGCCTGATACACACTTACAGCCATTTTTAACAAATATCCACAGATCCCGATCCTCCTTGTGATAAATAATACTTGATGTGAGCAAGGCTGGGGCCTCTAGATGAGCTTGCTAAATACCACCCTCAAAGAGCATAAATTTTCTCTACCTATGGTTATCACATAAATCAGAAATTATTTACTCTTTGATGTCTGTAGACTCACTTTTTGTTGACTGCCTAGAATTAAAAAAAAGCTTTAGTTGAATATTAAAATCGAGAATTTTCACATGAAACTCAGAATAGCCAGTGGTTCTCGAAAAACCACAAAGTCATAGCAACATTGATCCCCTCTCAAAAGGCAATACATTGAGTGAAGCAGAATTGTTAGATATTTCCTTAAGATGGAACTTGTGGCCTTCAGTTTATGAGCTGTTCCCCCTCATCCAATCCCCACCCTCATCTCCTCTCCTGCCCTACACACCACCCCCTAGGACTATATTTGCTTCATTGTTTAGGTTACTTGCCAGAGCCCATGAGCAGAGGATATTTTGCATTCTCTGATCATTCTTTTCTTGACTTCCCATTAGATTACATTTGGCTATTTCATTACTTTCTTCCTTATCTGATTGTCTTTTAGTTTACCTGGGTAAATCTTCCTTCTCTGGCTAGATTGCAAACTCCTTGAAGCCAGAAGCGCATTTAAACGTCTTCCACGTCTCTGAAAGAAGCTAGCACATGTCAGACAGAAGAATGCTTAACAAATATGCATCGAAATACAGTTGAACAACTGGGAAGACAGTGGTCATTAGCGACTTGAGTCAATTACATAGCCCCTTAATTATAATTATTATTCAAAATTGAATGGATGGTTCTAGAACTTCATAAAATTACCATGTTAGAGCAGCCTAAATTTGGGGAAAAAAAATCATTTCTAAAGAAGGAAAAATGATTCACACTAGTGCTTCCTGAGGGCTGTTTATATGACATATGCAGTCTGTTAAATTCTGGTAAGGTATTTCTGGATAGTAATTTAATTAATCTGGTTCTGCATCCTCTATCACTGTTGTCAAATCGTGTGTCTTAATATATAGTTTCCCTGCATTTCAGGTCAAATAATAAAGAAAATTCATTAGATAGCAGCTTGGTATGCTCCTAAGTGTACCTCTGCAAGGGAATTTTAATAATCAAAGAAGTTGCTGATGTAGGAGGATGATAAATTGCTTTGCTGCAGGGTAATATAAACCTTAACTAGTACGATGAATACTTCTGCTTCACAAAGAAAACTGAAATGCTGCATACTATTTAAATATGTGCTTCCTGATAAATGCAGACAATTGTCTGCAAATATTCTAGATGAGACACGATATGACTTTCATGTTAAAGTGAAATGTTTCGTTAGGAAAAAAGGCTCAAAGGAAGACATTTTGAGAAAGGAAATAGATCCGTGAATATATTGCCAGCGTATTTTGTGGGAACATATTTGGAACAATGATGTTTAAAAATTTATTTTCCAGTTTATAATTATCAAAATTAAGAATAATTGGTTTTCAAAATTCTTTCTGAATGCCAATTTTCTTTGCTGATAATGAAGAAAGGTCTTTAACAACTGAAATCCCTGGGGTCTAAAAGTCATTAACACACAGCATACTTGTTTTCTAAGCTTTCCTCATACACTGATATTAAAATATGGCAAGAAATATCAATTGAGGAGTCACTGTGCTTGTTTCTGTGTGCAAGATATGGGACAGCAATAGCCTGAAACCCCACAAAAATATAACCAGTGGCACCAGCAAATTCAATAGCTGGATGGAAATATTTTGTCCTTGTCACCAGGCAGCTGGTGTCTCATATTCTTTTTGGAGCGTCTTATTTTGTAAAGTGTAGTTAACTTATGCTTTTACATTTATGAAAACATCCTCCTTGCATTTGATTTTCCTTTGTTGTTCTCCTACCTTCTTGAACTGCATGCTTGCTTTATTTATTTTTAATTTTTCTATTATCTATGTTTACTCTTAAGGTTATGCGCGTTCCTCTCATTGCCACCTTGGCTTCATTCTGCAAGGAAGAATGTAGTGCTCTTACAAGTTTATATTTCTAAATCACTTGCAAGTATATATATATATATATATTTAATTTTTCTTTTCAAAACATTTAGAGGTGTGGACGTGTAATTTTTCAAGGCATGATGTTTGGCTATTCTTTAATCCTTAGCGTCTAACTTTATTATCTCTTGATTCAATTATTTAAGCTGTATAATTTCTGCTTTGGAGGCTATATTGAGATTTTTATTTTTGACTTAATACAAAAGTATTTTTTTTGTTAGTGGTTCACGTATTTAAAAATATGTTATATCTCTTTTTAGAGTTAAAAAAGTCTAGGTAAAACTATTAATCCTATAAAGCTTATCAATCATATTACTCATATTCACATTCTTTACTCACTTATATTGTCAACTTTAGGACAATTTTTAAAAAGGAAATGACTTTCGTTGTGATTTGGGTAAGTTCTTTTATTTCTATTAGTTTTGCGGATAGTAGTTCAATTTTATGTGTTCGTTAAGATACCATATTGTTAATGGGTTATGAAAAGATAAAAACTTGAAAACATTGAGAGGAAGGCAAAGGAAAGTAAAAACAACCCAAAACCACATTGTGTGTGAAATGGTAGAAGTGGTTGACATCTGAGGAATGTTTAGTCTCTAGTAGCTAAGACTTGGTGGGGATAGGAGAGGTGAGAAGTAAACCATCCTATCCAAATAAGTCGTGTTGTTGCATGACAGTGATGCTCCAGTAGCCATGAGTCCTTGAACTATGTTTGCCATAGAGAAAATTTTTAATAAACACTAAATAACTTTTCTTTTTAACCAAATGAAAAGGAAGCAGGGTGGCACAGTGAAATAAGGAGTGCTTCTTGGCTTTGAATGCAGGTCCCTTACATGCTAGCTGTGTGATCTTGGCAACTCACTTATGTCCTCTGAGCCTCAGAATCTTAAACTAGAAATAATAATGCTTTCCTTATAAGGTTGTTATGAATGTGAAGCAGATGATTTGTGTAAAGAACCTAGTGACGTGAAAATGTCTGGCACAT
Organism: Equus asinus; assembly: GCF_041296235.1. Lineage (NCBI taxonomy): Eukaryota > Metazoa > Chordata > Mammalia > Perissodactyla > Equidae > Equus > Equus asinus. Next base: position 26,985,000 of record NC_091810.1, read on the forward strand.
GGTAGGTACTCAGTAAACGGCAGATTCCATTGTTATTGTAGTAAAACCAGTAATACTAATATAATTTTCTCATTTTTCATGAATCTTTTTAAGGAGAATTAGCATTCAAACCACAATGTGTGGTTTATTAGTTATCTATTGCTGCATAACAATATTACCACAAATTTAATGCCTAAAAACCATACGCACTTATTATCTCATAGTTTCTGTGAGTCAGGAATCAGGGCACAGCTTAACAGGACCCTCTGCTTCAGGGTCTCTCACAAGCTGCAATGAAGGTGCTGGCCAGGACTGGGGTCTCTTTTCAAGGCTCAAAGGGGAAGGACTTGCTTCCAAGTTCATGTGTTTGTTGGCAAAATTCAGCTCCTTTCAGCCTGTCGGACTGAGGACCTTGATTTCTTGTGGGCTCTTGGTAAAGGCCAGCATGTGGTCATCTCCAGCAAAACCAGCAAGGGAGAGAATCTCCTAGGAAGATGGATGTAACAATCCTATATAACATAGCCACAGAAGGGGCATTCCACCACTTTTGCTAGATTCTCTTGGTTAGAGGTTACAGGTCCCACCCACACTCAAGGGGAGAAGAAAGGGATCATGGGGACCCTCTTAGAGTTTCTCCACCACAGGTGGAAACTAGGAGAACGGGTGTTTGACTTCATTTAAGGGATACATTAAAACATTTAGAACCAATCAAAGAAGGAAAGGGCTATACTATGAAGAAGTGCTCTCATTGGCTAGATGGGTTTGTCAAAGATATTAGAGATTAAATGCGGCATGAGGGAAATTCTGAATGGCTCCATTCCAAGGTATTTTCCTGATATGATATGATTCCTTTAGAAGACTGCTGATAGAGCTTCACTACAATTTTCTTGAGTCATATTCTAGTTGGTTGCTTAAAGGAGACCAAAGTCTTCTTAAGAAATGAAGATATTTATTAAGAAATAAAAGCAGTAAGACTGGCTAGCCCAATATCCACCCTCTACTATCCCCAAATATTTGTGAAACCAAAGTATTTTGTAAAATTCAACTGTTTTCCTTGTTATGTCTTTGAGAGATCATTGTATAGGAAATAACCTAATAAAAATGTAGTTATATGGTTTAAAAAAGCAAGTTATGGTGTTGACAGAAAAGGTATAAACAGAGTCCTGAGCAATGAGTTTAACAATTGTCATTCCCCATTCCATATTCAGAAAATAGTAATTGAGCTCCTTAAATATTTGTTGAATGCATAATGCATTTTGCTTGAAATCAAGGGTGAAAGCTTAGAATAAGATTGGCAGGCTTCTAACCCCTTTTGTGATAATTACCTCTGCATGACCCAGGGCAAGTTACTTAATTACCTTGTGCCTCGGTTTCATCATCTGTAAAAGTGGGGGTAATAATATTACTCTTCAAGTAGAATTGTTTTGAGGGTTAAATGAATTTATTCTTATCAAGCATTTACACGACATGTCCTATGTGCTTAATAAGTAGTAACTATATTCATAGTACTATTTAGTAAAAATGGATTAAAAATAGAGATAAATGATGGCTTTTGGAAATTAATAAAGAATTTTTAAAAACTAATGAATTCTTGCATGTAAGTATGTAAATAGCAATCATGAATTAAGCCTTCACATTTCTATTATATTAACTATTTGATAATTTATAGGGCATGTATAGAACTAGCCAATTCCCATTTGTTGCAGCTTGATTACCATGCTTTTGTTATTCTTAATGAGAACCCTGAATGAGATTAAAATGCAAGAAAACAGGTGGTTTCTTGCATTTTAATAATAGCAGGGTAACGAAGCTTTTGTCTTCCAATTTCATTAATAAATTGTCCCCTTTTGATCCAAAAGCAGTAATAGCTTTTGGTAAATAATCAGTCTGCCAATATTTGTCAAACCTTTCACACCAAATTGCTATCATGTGGATTACAGATGTATGTGGTTCACAATCCTTCCTCTTGGTGCTTTCCCAGGAGCAATGTGCAACTAAATCAGCTCAGAAAGAACATGAGGATTTGGAAGAACTGATTTGAATATATTAAAGAAGACGTTTCACAAAAGTGCTAGTTTACATTCTTGCACAGTCTTGAGCAATGCTAACAAATTACTCTGACTAAAAAGGCTGTTTCCTTCCCTTTCGCCTTTCTTTGTATGTGGAAATTTATAGAAGAAAAATTTTGCATTGATGCTGAGAGGGTTTCAGAATTAACCCGTTAGGTTGAAATGGTGTAGCTTGCCAGAATGCCTTCACCATCTTCAGTTTCCTTGTCAACCAGAGGTCTTTTTATTGAATCTATCAAAGTCATACCAATTGCCATGAGGGTGTAGAAAGACACTGGTCACCAACAGGATCGACCTCACAAATATTTCTGTTCAGGACTAACCATATACTAACAGTTTCTAAGAGATACTTTTCTATCCTCCCTCTCTACCTTATCACTCTTTCTATTTGTGAGATGGGGACAAATTTTTGCATATTTTGTACAATTACAAAGTCATACAGCAAGAAAGATACAGAATGGAAGACAGTTTGGAGGCTTTTTGCAAAACTAAACATACTCTTACCATACAATCCAGCAATCACATTCCTTAGTATTGGCTCAAAGGAGTATGTCCACCCAAAAACCTGCACATGGATCTTTATAGCAGCTGTAAACATGGCAATTCATAATCGCCAAAACTTAGAAGCAACCAAGATGTCCTTCAGTAGGTGAATGGCTAGATAAACAGTGGTACATCCAGACAATAGAGTATTAATCAGTTCTAAAAAGAAATAAGCTATCAAGCCATGAAAACAGATGGAGGAAACATAAATACATATTACTAAGTGAAAGACATCAATCTGAAAGGCTACATGCGTGATTTCAATTATAAGTCATTATGGCAAAAGCAAAACTACGAAGATAGTAAAAATATCAGTGGTTGTCAGGAGTTTGCGGGGAGGGGAGAGGTGAATGGTCAGAGCACAGATTTTTAGGGCAGTGCAAATACTCTGTATGATATTATAGTGATGGATATATGTCATTATACATTTATCCAAACCCACAGAATATAAACATTAGGAGCGAAGTCTAAGGTAAACTCTGGACTTTGGGTGATTATGATGTGTCAATGAAGGTTCATTGTTGGTAAACCATGTACCATTCTGGTGAGTGATGTTGACAGTAAGGGAAGCTATGCATGTGTGGGGGCAGAGAGTACATAGGAAGTCTCTGTAGCACCCTCTCAATTTTGATATAAACCTCAAAGTGCTCTAAAAAATAAAGTCTTAAAAAAAAAAAGAAAGAAACTTACAGAGGCAATCTTTCATAAAGCAAACAGAGGAGCAACCTTATTCTACTAACCCGTGACTCCAGATAACAGAGACCTCTGCTAAGGGTGAAGGTATTCAATTTATACTGTGCCTACCTTTCTTCCCCTTTTCCCAGTGCTTGCTAACTTAAATGCCCATTAAATCTGTGCCACTGTTTATTTGTAATGTGAGCACCTGTGTCTTAGCCACTAGACCAAGACAGCTAGCTGATTTCACATACCATTGAACAGCAAATAGACGACATTATTGTCTCCAGCTATAAATTTCACACTCACACACCTACACATATGCACATAACTCTTGAAGGTATAGTGCATTTGCCCAGCTAGAAGAAATAAGAGAAAAAAAATCATTAAGGATAATAGAAAATTTATTCTCACAAAATGCCCCAACTTTAATATAGAGAAGTAGTAGAGTGTAAGAACACTCTGGAGACAGACTGCCTGATTTTGTACCATAAGGGCTCTTGGGAAGGGTATTCAAAGCTTTGGATCCAAGTCCTCAGTTTCTTCATCTGTAAAATGGACCTAATAATGGATTCTACATCACAGCATTGTTTTGATAATTAAATGAGTTAACACAGGTAAAGTTTCTAACACTGTATCTGATCCTTCATAAATGATTAATGAATACTACGTAGAAGAAATCTGAGTAGTTTCCATAGAGCAGCAGCCACAATGTTTATATTTTATTTTTCTGAGTCTAACAGGAAATAATATATACGCACTGTGGACAAAATCCTTCAAATTACAAGTCTCTGCCTTTTTTTCTCCACCCTGTCACTCAAATAAACTTAAAAACTAAATAACATTTCAGTTCACATCAATGGTAAATATTTCATTGACATTCCTATTTTGAGGGGTCATAATTTACTTTCAAGAAACAGAAATATCCTTTGGCCCATCAATTGTGAGAAACATTGCTTTCAAACAAGGTATAAGAACTATTAAAAGGTAAACTGAGGCACATTAAAATTTTCTAGAGTTTATTTGAGCATACATGGATTTGAATCGAACAGTGCCAAACCAAAGGTGGTGAGGAGCACTCCATCGACAGGAGTGAGGGTCGAGATTTTACAGAGAAGACGCTGAAGCAAAGCAAAGCTACTATTTGATTCGCTACAGCTTAAGTGGGTTGCCCTCTTTGAGAATGTGCAACTGGCCCTTTGTGATTAGTTGTTCTTAAGTTTCATTTTCTTCAATTCAAGTGCATTGACTTTGGCTGGGGTTTGGTTGGCTTACATAGGTTTGGTCACTAAGGCATTACAGCCACCTCAGTTTAATGGTCTACTTGTTTAAACACTTTAACAGAACTTAACGCTTCAGCTACTACTATGACCATACAAACTCATTCTGGCAGAGAATCCATAGTGCTTTGCATGTGGTCCTTTCTGACTAGAGCCACATTTACGACCTGTGAACAGAACACATGTAGAAAGAAACTTACAATTAGCCCTTTCAAAATCAATTCTGAAATTAATGTATTTTGAAGAAATTCATCTATATTTTTCTTCATCAGTAGTACTTTTGTTGTAATGGCCTTTTACATTAAAAAGAGAGTTATTTACTTGATTTATCTTTGCTTTTAAAAAAAATAAAGTAAAAAGCATGGGCTAACAGACAATGTAATGCATTAGGTAGGAATCATTATTATTGTTCTCTTCCTTATGCAGGCTTGGGTAGATTGATTAATACACAGTCATGTGCCAAATAACAAAGTTTCAGTCAAAAATAGACTGCATATGTGATAGCAGTCCCACAAAGTTAATAACATATAGCCCACATGTGTACTAGGCTATACCACCTAAGTTTGTATGAGCACACTTTTTGATGTTTGCATGATGACGAAATTGTCTAATGATGCATTTCTCAGAACATATCTTTGTCATTAAGCGATGCATGATTGTGTTATTATTTGAATGTAGACGTTTCTATTGTTATAGGTGATGTTTATGAGCTCCTACTATGGGCCAGATGATGTTAAAGTGTTCTTATATGTATTTCCTTAATCTTCTAGTAAACCTATGAAGTAGGTGTAATAATAATCCTAGTTTTACAGATGAAGAAACTGAAGCAGTGAGGAGGTCAGGAACTTTACTAACACTTCACATATTGTGGTGGATGGACCAAGATTTGGATCTAGAAATCTTGCTGCAGTGTATCCCTACCCCTTTCCTTATTTTTTAAACAAATGTATTGCTCTGCCACTAAAAATAATAGTTCCTAATATTATCCTTATGACTTTATTTGTTGATTCTGCATCGTGTGGATGTGGAAATTGAGGCACAGAGGATTAAGTGATTTGTCCAAAGTCACTCAGCTAGTAAAAGTGGGGAGCCAGGACTTGAACTCAGGCAATCTGGCTCTACTGCCTCCTCTGGGCATGCAACTGTATGTCATGTTGACCAGGAAAACTGTTAGTTGTTTGGTTTCAGTTTCGCAAGATGAAGAGAGTTCTGGAGATGGATGGAGGTGATGTTTGCACAACAATGTGAATGTACTTACTATCACTGAGCTGTACATGTAAAAATGGCTAAGACAGTAAGTTTTATATTACATGTATTTTACCACGATAAAACCGAACACTGTTAGTGTGTATGTAAAAAGGTATTTTCTACTAGAACTGGCATTCATTGCTAGTAGAGTAGTTGAATCTACCAGAAGCATCTTGTTTTCTAAGTGCTGGCCTTCTAAGTCTACATGACTTGAAATGTCCACCATTAGTGTCCCTTCTTACACTAAGGCAGAGTCACTTTGCCCCTTACTCCATTAATAGAGTAGCATCCATTCATCTGTTAACATCCATTAACACACCACCAGGAAATACCTGCCTGTAGTTTTAGAAAAGAGGCTTCCACAAAAACGGGTCGTAGTATTAGTGAATTTCAACAAGTACTTGGTGGAAGGGATAAGATTGGAAATAAGGTCCAATCCCTCCCTAGGTCCTGTGAGAGAGCACGGAAATGGGAAAGAATCAGGACCTTGGATGTCCTAGCACGAGGTGATCATAATTTAAGTCCACCAAATGCGCAACAACACAATCTTACTCACTTCAAGTCCTCACCCACTTCTGCAGATTAGCAAAGCCCTATTGTCTTACAAAGCACTTTCTCAGATAGTATTTCATCTCTTGTGCACCAATACCATCAACAATACGAATACCAAATGAAGTCTGCTATGTTGCTAAATTTTTTTTGCATGGGTTTGGAAGATTTGAAAGAAACAAAAGCCTTTTACATCTTTAGCTTTAAAATGACAACCTTTCAAAGTGGAACAATAATAAGGAAGAGTACAGGAAACATGTGCACAGGCATGGAGACTATTGTTTCAGTGGCTGGGGAGAAATATCGACCTTCGCCAATTCTTATTTTACCACTTCATGGACAGCAGAGGGCCAGAGACGGATGGATGCTCTCGATGACTGGGGTAATACTTTAAACTTGCCAGACATGCATTGAGAGGGAGGAAAAAATTGCCAGTATTTTAATTCTGTGAACACATTTTCAATAGACTCTAAAGTCATTGTTTCCCCTTATTTGTGAAAAAACAGAGATCTTTTGCGAGCTGTGTTTCAACTGGAATGAAAACACTGCTGTAGTAAGAAGGCCTAGGGATTCGAGCTTTTCTCTTCCAATTACATGTTTAGGAAGTGTTTCCAAACCCAATAAAGTGAAATCATAAATCAAGAACTTGACTTTGTGAAGAATAGTTATAATTGATGTAATACCTTTTTTAGGTGATATGAACTTGACACTAATCACATTAGAATTTAATTTCCTCCTAAAATAACCCGACACTGTAGAAAAATTAAATAGAAGATAGCACCTCTCCACTTAGCTATTTTATTATTCTTCCTTTTTTGTTCCGCCTGGGCACTCATGAAGGAAAAAAACACTGTAAATATAAAGAAATGAGATAAGATCATAAATCTTCAATACCTGCTAAATTCAGACAGTGATTAAATATTGAAATAGATTCACTTCACTGGAAATTAAAAAAAAAAACAAGGACCTTTCAAAAATAAAAAGTGCTGGCTGAGAAGGTTTCTTAATAGTTTCAAAGCTCTAATAAGTAAAATGCCATAATATAATATGCTAAATGACCCATTCTGAAACGGTACAGCTTTGTTTGACGTGATAAATTGCTTTATAACATGCTAGTGTGGATTAAAAATAAATCAGATTGCTGTAAATTATGGCTGTATCTGCTTGCTCTTAATTATTATTATTTCTTTTTGCATATGACTACCAACCAATGTTGGAAAATGAAGACCTTTTCCTAATATTTCTGAGCTAGATATCAACATGAACTATGGAAATTGGCATGTCTCTGAATAATAGCTTAGCCTTACTCTAGTCTTCTTCACTATATTTTCATGGTTTATTATTAAAATGTACCTTGATCTCTACCATCTGAATAACTTCTTGACACTGAGCTGGCAAAATACGAGCAAACTGTGTAAGCTGAACACTCCTTAATGTCACAAATTCAAGAAAGACATATTCAATTTTTTCCAGGAAAATATGGGAATATCCAAGGTTATAGAAGTTTTAGACATGACAAACTTGGTATGTGAATACAATGTGATATTGTGTTGTAAATTGTAAATATATGACCTCAGAGATAAATGGAACTTCAAAAGATATCTTAGCTCTTTCTCTTCCGTTTTCTCTTTCTCTCCCTTTTGTTTTTCCTCCTCTTTTTTTACTTTCTCTTCTAGAACAATTTAATCTTAAAGCCTTAAGTAGAGTAGAACAAGATAAGCCTGTGTACCACAAGTGGGAGGGGGCCACAGTGGCCCAGAGGAGGGTGTCAAGGCAAGCAGGATGTCTACATAGAAGCACTACTCTGTGGAGCATGTTGGAGCCTGGCTGGGGTAAGGAGGGCATCAATGCAGAAAGGTGAGGCATCAATGCCTGGTGAGGGTATTAGGGTCCAACTGGGGTCACGAGGGTGTTCACATAAAGGGACACCAAGCATGGGGTGTTTCAGTTCAAGTGGGTTGAAGAGGGTAATTGTATGGGGGAGAGAGTGCTCGCCAAGACAGGTTATCAGTGAGGTACAAGAAGATTGATCAATCAAATAAATAAATTAAAAATGACAGGAGCCTGTTTTCTCACTGTCAGGGAAAGGGAGACACAAATTAAAAAAAGAAGAGAACTAAGTTGAACTCTATGGTGTTGCATTGAAATTGGAGGTATTACTGTGAACTCATGGTTTTCAACATATGTGATAGATACGGAAATAAATGTAGATGTAAATGTGAATGTACTTTGTGTATACACATGTATATTGCCTAGCTCTATTCATTAGAGGACCTGGGAACAGCGACACACCAATAGCAATGAGAACACTTAGCACCCAGATCTTGGCTTCTAAATATCATTCTGGGGCTTTGTAAAGAAATGGCTGATTCCAGTGCTGAAGGAGAAAAAGAAACTACAGCGTGGTCCTGAAACATATCATTGTGCCAGAAAACAAGGAACACTCAAAAAATGTCAAGAGGTTGCAGAAGCCAGCTAGAAGGAACTCTCATTGGCCAAATGAGACAATACAGAGCAAAACCAAATACACATAACAGATGGTAAGCCACTGGATAACATTGGAAACCAGGAGTCCATCATACAGATATAAATAAATGAATTAATTAATTGAAAGTTTTATGGGAAACAGACTATTTATATGATTTCTAAGTACCTCCCAATAAAATAATTGTTCATTATAAAGAGAAACAATAACTTTACATTGGAGAAATCTGGTAGACACCATCTTAATCAAGAGATTAAAATCAACAAATTGAATGAGATGAATTAGAAATCATGTGCTACGTAGGGATGCAGTGAGAACACAGCATCACTCTGGTAATATTCCTGCTAAAGGTGCATCACCTGAGTCTAATCATGAGGAGCCATCACACAGACTCAAACTGAGGGACAGTCTAGACAGTAACTGGCTTGTGTTGAGCTAGCCCTGATGGTCTAGTGGTTAAAGATTGACACTCTCATCACTTCAGAGGCCCAGGTTGGTTTCCTCGTCATTGAACCATACCACCCACCTGTCAGTTGCCATGCTGTGGCAGTGGCTCACATAGAAGAACTAGAAGGACTTACAACTATGATATACATCCATATACTGGGGCTTTGGGGAGAAAAAATACAAAAAAGAAAATAATTGGCCTGTGATCTTCAAAAGGGTCAAGGTCACGACTTCAAGGAAAGATAGACAGACTGCTCGAAAATCAAGGATATATAATCACACCCAAATTTGGTTTGTGATTCCAAAGTGGATCCTTTGGCTGTAAAGAACATTATTGACAATTGGTGAAATTTGAATGAGATCCGAGGATTAGATGGCAGGAATATATCAATTCTAATTTCCTGCTTTTGATGGTTATATTGTGGTGATGTTTGGGAATGTCTTTGTTTATGGGATACTAGCTGGTTCTATGGCGTAGGGTCTGCAAGTTACTATCAAATGGTTCAGGAAAAAGTTCTCTGTTATTGTACTTGCAATTTTTTTGTAAGTCTGTTGTTACAGATTTGCAATTTGTCTGTAAGTCTGTGATTACAGACTTCAAATTTTAAAAAATGATAAAATCTTTTGTATGAGAGTCTCTCACAATACAATTTGTTATTCTCCCAATTTAAAGATAGTTATAATAATCCTGATTGCTTTTAAAATCTCTGAATTTTAACGGATGTCATAAATCTTCACCACCCTAGAGAATTTCTATAAAATTCAATTATTTTTCTAGCTCATTTTATGTTTCACTGTGATATATTTACACATTGTACCCTGGGACCTAAGAATAATATGGAAAATCAATTGTTTAACAAAACGAAATGCAAGCCTTATGACAGCATATACCATTCTCGTATTTGGTTTCAAATACACCTACTTAATTCCATTTTACAGTGAAATCAGATAAAATTAAAATTCTACTTAAGTATTCTCCAGAAGTTAACTGAGCCCCTAAACTGATTAGCCATAAAGAAATTTTAATTAGTTTGATGAAATCTGCCTTCTAAGCAGTTGGAAATTTGGAGATTTAAGAAAATGACCTGCCTGACTTTTTTTCTTTAAAACAAAACAAAACCGAACCCAAGGAATTGAAATGCTTTGTTCCAAAGGAGCAGAGAAGTGACTCCCTGCCAGCGCAGCACAATTTGTATGCAATCATGTTCCTCCACAGTTATCTCTGTCTTAATGTGCATGTGGGGTTCCGGATTACAAATCGGCCAAGGTGGGCACAATACTATAACGTGAATAACAGTATTAAGGGGGACAATATGGACTATTGACATTATATTTTACATAATGCCAGATAAAACAATGGACTTTGCATAACAAATCTGTGCTGAAAAGCCACAACCTTATCACATTACCATGGATCAGTGTGAATTCCCTTTTCAAAGCAGAGTTCTGACCAGGGTCTGGAGCCAAGTTCTTCTCTAACTGTGTATAGGCAAAGGCTTCATTTCAGACACCTTGGGCTGGAGCAGCATGTAAATTGTCAGGAAAAAATATTGCTGGCCCGAAGCGACTGATAGAGCCAGTTGTACAGCCAAATGTGCAGATTCGGCAAACCAGCTGTTTTCTCTGCTCAAGGAATTTTTATGCTGTGTTCCTGCTAAGCAAACCAAACAAGCACTACATCAGTGGCTTTTATATTGCAATAAAACCTGAGGCTTCTGTGGAGATCTAAACAAAGGCTACTCAATATTTTCTCTTCTGATGATGACTATTTCTGCACTTGTTTTTTATGGACAATTTCCAGATAGTATTGAGAATGACTAGCAAACACAAAGTTATCCCACGTATCAGGGTTTTTAACTACTATAAAAACAGAGGAAGAGGTAGGGATTAAGGCAGAGAGAAGGATGAGCAGGATATAAGACTATATATAGTCTTGTTTCTTTTGTTTCTAGAGTGATAGATCAACATGGGCAGCGATTTCTATTTAATTCACCATCATTGTATTATCAGCACATGGAAAAGTGTCTGGTGGACTTCTGAATTAAAAGTGCTGATTTCTAGGGTAGGAAGAAGTGAATTATGTCAAGTTCTCACCACAGGTTTAGATCATTACTCTTAACTTGGGAGAAGTTTAGTTCCGAAAGGGTGAAATCTCATAAGACGAGAAAGGACACCTCCTCTCATTCCTACTTTCTCTGAGAATGTGCCTTTCTAGTTCAGCCCCCTAATCGAATCAGAAGACACTCCAGACCATATGTTCTTTAGAGCATCGCTCATTCTTAATTTATTTATTCATTCATTTAATACATATTTATTCCATGTCTGCATGTGTCAAACACTGTAATACGTGGTGGAGATATAAACATGAATAGACAATGTCCCTGTGTCAGGAAGCTCAGAGAGGGTAATGGAAAGAAAGAGATTCTGCAGTACAGTGTGATAAGTATTATGAAATGCGAAGTACAAAGGTGTGGCCTTTGACCCAGATGATGCTAGTCTTCACAGGGAATAAGCATAAAATAATAGAAGATGGAGCTAATAAGACAGAAAGACAGACAAAAATAAAGACAGATGGGAAAGTTGAATAGCTATGGTACTCTAAGAATACAAGCCCTCAGATGTGTTTTCCAAGTGGTGGGACAGCTTTGGTCTGTCTTTATTTTAATGTTTTGGCCTGAGCTCACAGACTACTGGTTTTGGCTTCTAATTTCCTGGAATCTCACTAACAAATCCCTGTGGTTTTTAAGTTACCATTTCACAAGCTACATTTTACCAGAACCTATGCCAAGTGCTGTGCATGCATTATCTCATTAACCTTTTAAAATATGCTGCAAGTTAGACATTTCTATTCCCACTAGACAGAAGATGAAGTTAGGGTTCAGAATGCTTAAAAATTCAACGTTTTACATCTAGTAAGAGTCAGAGGGAGGATCACTCTGTGCCCGATGACCTTCCAAATTGAAGTAATGCCCTTTAAAAAAATGACTCAGTTCATGTATATTCTGTCTTGGAACCTATAAATATTGCATATGCAGACTTTCTCCAACCTGCATAGTTCAGTTCCTGTGCCACTATTCCTCTGGGCAATTAGCACTATGGGATTTAAGGCAGGACTTCTGTTTTTGTGGACAGAAGAATTGCTGGAAAACATGTTAAAATGCAATGTTCAATCCACTAAATAAGAGTTTCAGGAAGTAGAATTCATGAAGCCACGCTTTTACCAAGATAAGCAGATAATTCCAAAGTAAGTGGTCCATGGACCACCCGTTTAGCCACATTGATTTGATCATTTTAATATGGTACCTGGAAAGACTCAGAGGATGGCATGGGACTGCTGCATGTTCTAAACTGTTCTCAGTAGCTCAAGGATAGAAAATCTACCATCAATTTTAAAATCAGCCTTTATAGGACTTCTAATTTACGATTTCAACCTATATTCACAGAGCACCTAATATGAGCCAGATGCTAGCAATAGAGATTAAACTGAGAGCAACATAGGTAACATATCTGCTCACACAGTGCTTACAGTTTAGTCATGGAAAACGGAAAATAAGTAGACACAAATAAAGTAAGAAAGTGTCAAATGAATATAAGTGTAAAGAAGGACATAAACTTGCATGAAGTGAGAGCTTAGGGGGTGCTGTTTTTGAGTGAGTGGTCAAGGAAAGACTCCTCAGAAGAGATGGCATTTAAGTTGAGATTGGAAGCTGCGTTTCCAATCTCATCTGCTTAGAATTTTAGGATTTTGGGGTTGTCCATGACATTCACAAGTTCAGAGGTCTCAATTGCGGTAACTGCCTTTGAGGAGTTAACACAGAAGGTCTGGATGTTTGTTCCTTGCATGTTTCCAAGAGAACCTGGGATGGTGATAGGAAGGACGCCAAAGCCTATGCCTGACATATCTGGACTCCATCCAATGCATAGCTTTTTTCTACTGATTTTGCTTTGTAGAGTTTGCTGGAATAAACTTTAGCCATGAGTATAATCTGTTATTGGGTCTTCTGGGTGCTTCTATCACATTACTGAACTTGAGTTGGCCTAAGACTGTTGAAACACTGCCTAAGATTTGCTTCTGCTGATAGAAATATTGTAATGATTTTTATCTACACTTTTGTCTACATTTTTATCTGTCTAATTAAGCTTGACTCTACTTTGGTAACTCTATTGCTTTCTTCTTCGTTCTTTCTTCTAAATTGCTACCAGGGTCCAGTTTTATATATAGATATATAAAGCACACACACACATGCACAGATTTAAACTTATTTATATATGTAAACTTATGTTTTGTGTATGTTTCATAATAAAGAATTTGACTGACTTTTGTCCTTATTTACTGGGAGGCTCCACATCCTTGGAATTTCCCAAACAATAAGTGACTTTGTTATTCATGAGCCCCTTGGATCACACCTCAGTTTAGGCTAAGGAGATCACTCAGGATGGGGGCTGGTCACCAGAAATACCAACCATGTGCATAGAGGATTGGGGCCTTGAGCCAGCCCGACTCCAGGGAAGGGTGGAAGTGGGGGACTGGAGATTGAGTTCAACCAGGTGGCTGATGATTCCATCAACCCTGTCTATGTAATGAAACCCCAATAAAAGCCCTGGACACCAAAGCCTGGTGGAGCTTCTTGGTTGATAAATACATCAATGTGCTGAGAGAGTGATCCACCCTGATTCCACTAGATGTGGGCATGGAAGCTCTGCATTTGGGATTCTCCCAGACCTTCCCTATGTGTGTCTCTTAAGTTGGCTGGTCCTGATTTGCATTCTTTATAATGAAACTGTAATTGTAAGCACAGCACTTTCCTGAGTTCTGTGAGTCTTTACAGTTAATTATTGAACATGAATGTGGTCGTTGGAATTTCCCAATTCCATAGCCAATTGGTCAGAAGTACAGTTGGCCTGGGGACCCCCAAACTCACTGCTGGCATCTTAAATGAGGGCACTCTTATTGAGGACCATGCCCTTTAACCTGTGGTGGTTTAATGCTAACTCCTGTTGGTTAGTTTCAGAATTGAATTGCAGTACTCCAGTATACATATGTGAAGGACAAGGGTCTGGCAACACGAATGATACATGTAATTCTAAGATAATGCTTGTGGGTAACACCAAATATTTCACAGGCTTTTTCAAAAAAATTTGACCAAGATCCTTTGAGAACAATGTACAGTGAGGCTCAGACTGGCTCTGTCCATGGTAGAGAGTTATAACCAGTGCCCTTCACATCTTGTTTGAATTTAATTACTAAGTCATTTTGATGCTCATTAAATGATACATACGTAAGGTGCCAAAGAAAGTGGTCAATACTACAATACACCGGTCAGTTCGTGTTGGCTTTCTTATTATCCAATTCTTTTGATAGCTCAAAATATCGCTTACTAGCACAGACTCTGAGAAGGTAAGTCCTCTGCTGATGAAAAGAAAATTCCCCTTTTTAATACCTGCTCTGGAAACATAGTACGCTCAGAGGAGGACCCCAATCAGACCAGAGGATTTGTTATCACCATAGACACATAGTATAAATGGATTTGTCTGCATTCTCATTTCTATTCTCACTCTGATCCCCACAACCCTACATCCAAGGGAAAACAAATGTTTTTCTGGCATCAGGATCAGGAATCTTAGAACTTATTTGATGAAACCATTAATGCTTCACCAAAACAATGGAAGAATGGGTGTTAGAGACATGGGTTTTTGGCAGGAGGAAGGCATTTGGGATTAGCAAACATGAATAGGGATAGGTGGTAAATTATGACCAATATCTGGGGAAGGACTCTAGCCATTATTTGGATTGGATTTCCTTTGTATTAGAAGACAATTCTTTTATAAACAAAAATTGGATTCTTTGGAATTCTCTTTGCTCTAATTTCTTTCCATCTTTGGTGTTTCTACTCATTTGCATGTTTGGCCTAGAGAACAATTTATCATCCCTCTTTTACACATCTGATTTTCTAAAGGTCACTTGGCAAGTCAGAGATGACATTGTGCATATTCTCTTGGGTAGCTTCTAATAATTGCACTTCCTCCCCAATGCTTTGGGTGTCTGGCACATTTGTAATTGACAGAAGGATAACAATGCAATCTGGCTGGTTTCCAAGGCCACCCTCAAGTAGAATTAGATGGTATGGGGGTGGCTAAGCTACCCATATCCATCCCTTAGCCCTGAGCAAGGCAGGCTGAGAGAGCAGGAAGGGGATATAAGAATCCAAAATAAAGAAATTCTCTGATTGGATCATTGCTCATTTCTTTAATTTTAGAAAAACATTTAATTAACTGTGAAGCTGGACAAGCAAGCTGTGCATAGGGATAGAGATTTGAATGCTGCTTAAACTCTTTCTAGCTATCTTTTCAAATGCCTGACCTGCTTCTGTCTATGACGCCCTATCCTTTCACAAGCATTTTGTGCATAGAGATGCACAATGGAAAGACACAGAGATACTGAAGTGGAGAGAATTTCACCTGTCACATCTGGATTGGGGAAAAAAAGTATCAATGATTCTCTCCCTTTAAAATGTGGGTAAAATAAGAAAGATGATGTTTCTTCATCAGCAGGTGTCAGCCAGGTAATTTACTAACAGACACAGGAGATATTGAGATTGTCTTTGCACATTCTGTATCGGCCTACTGAAAAAATACAAACCTTTTTGTTTTAATACCAAGGACTTTTGTTGTTGTTTTATATAAATTCAAAGTGTTATGATAATGATGAAAGAACATTTATTCTGCTTCTGAAACAGAACAGATAATTAAACTATAGATTATAAAAATTAGAATTTTTTTATTTTCTCAAAGTTCGGGTAAAAGATAAGTACACAAAACTGATTAAGTATGCTTATTTGAAATTTGATTAATTATACTATACAATATTCACACAATCTTTCAAACTTGGAGAAGAACTTTTATATTTTAACTAGTATTCTAAATGTGGCAGATGGCATGAATGGTCCCAATTCTCCATCCCTTCTGGAATACCTGCCAGTCTGAATGCACTTTGCTGTATGACCCTGCAGTGGCTCTGACTCGGGCCGTGTGACTTGCTTTGGCCATTAGGATGAGGCTGGAATGACTATGTGCCTAATCTGTGTCCAGACCTCAGGAGGTCTCATAGGTTTCTGCTGTGCTCGTGTACTTCAGCTACCACCATGTGGAGGACATTGCTAGGCTAGCCTGTTGGTTTCAGGGGATGGATGAGGGACATATGGAGCAGAACTGTCCCGCAAAGCTCTCCCATCCAAGTCAAACTTAAGCAGAGTCCTCAGCTGACCTGCAATTGCACAAACTATAATAATAAATAATTACTGTTTTAAGCCTCTGAGTCCGAGGATGGTTGCTATGCAGCAATAGCTAAGTGCTTCTATAGTACATAAGGCTGGAATACAGAACTGGTCATGGTTTACTAAAAAACAATATGGAAGTCCTAAATGGTTAAACGGTTTACTTAAAATCACAAAAGTCAGCATTACATTGGGCTTCAAACACATCTCTTGTTTTCAAGCCTCCATGTTCTTTTACTCTGAGAAGCCCTTCTAGAAACTGAGTATGATGATTTTTAAAGTACATTAAACCTCAGAGAAGACGTCTGTTATTGTGATCCAGTCTTTCTGCTGCCTCAGCCATCTTGCTCCTGGATTAAAGCCATGTGGTTAATGACATAGAAAGCAAACTCCCACATCCTCCTTACCAGGTACAGCGCCCTGTTCTCAGTGAGACATGTGTCTTGTTCAGAGCATAGTGCCCAAGAATTGACTAGAACACCTAATTTTGAAGATGGCTGAAAAAGAAGTGAGTCATGGAACAGTGACGAAGGCTTCAAACATTGCTCTGCTTTTACCCAAATTCAACACTTTCCTGAGCTGGGATCAAAAGCTGTTAGGTTTGAAAGGATGAAGACAGCCTGGTCTCCTACTTAGTATATCCAACTTCACTGCCTGGGGTTTGGAAAGTTCCACACAGCTGGAAACGTTAATTAAATCTGCCTTTGTAAGAAATTCCTCACAACCCTCTCCTAATGCCACATATAAAGTTTTTATTGGTGACAATCAAAGCTATAGAGCTGAGGCAAACTGAGGCAACCTATATTCATTTATGGAAGAAAAAAGTCCTGCAATAGAGTACTGGAAAACCATCATAATTATACCCCTATCTGGACATAATTTAAGTTTGGCAGAGCAGGAGAGATTGTTGTTTTATTTATTTTTTATTTTATTTCATTTTGCTTTTCTGGGGGCATTTCTATAGGCAGACTCTTATTTATTTCCTATTGAGGCCTTTGGAGACACATTTAGAGGCTGAAAGCAATTGAGCTACTTTAGCATCTTGTGATATGTTTTGCAGGTTCAGCTAACTGAGCAAGCCCCAGTGGAAGGCATTTAATAATTGGGCTTCCAAAATTGTATGTGCACTGACAGGTAATATTCATGCACACAAATTTGACAATAACAATTTCATTACTCTCATGTTCTAACTACCACCTATGTTCTGATGACTCTCAACTTTTTAAATCTAGAAGAGACCTCTTCTCTGAGTCTCAGACTTCTATATTCAACTGCCTTTTGGATATCTGCATGTGAATGCCCCAACGCACCTCAAAATTAACACAGGCAAATCTAAATGTATCATATTCCTCTTAATGCTTTCTCTTCCTGGATCCCCCGTCTCACTTAATGGCCTCACCCTTCACCCAGTCATCTAAGTTATCATTCCAAGTATCACCGTTGACTCATCCTATTTCTACACTCTTCACTCTCCATGGGCACAAAGCCCTGTCATTTTTACCCCACAGCTATTTCCAAAATCAGTCTCCTCATTTATAATTCCTGGCTTCCCAACATTTCTTAAATGAAGTATTGCACCTTCGGTCTTATTCCCTTCAAATATCTCTTTAAATGAAAGCTGACCAAGTGGCTCTCAAAACTGAATGGCTTCCAATACTCTACATACTAAAATTCAAGCTCCTTAGCATGGTCTTATAGGGCCTGAGCAGTGTGGTCATTTCCTCTCTCTCATCTCTAGAATGGAGCCTGGAGGCTGACTGGGTTCCTAGCACAGCTTGACGGATTGTGTAAACTCGAGCAAGTTTCTCAACAACTTTGTGTCTCAGTTTCCTCTTCTGTAAAATGAGGTTATAATACTGCTTATCTCAAAAGCTTGTTATGAGCATTAAAGGAGTTAATATGGTAAATAACCTGGAATACTACTTGATACATAATATCTTTCTCAGACCCCAAGTTCCTGCCTCAGACATTCCGGTCTCCCTGTTTTTTCCTGCATGCACCATGTTGCATCCTACGTTCATGCCTTTTCTCAAGCTGTTGCCTTTGCCTGTATTAAAATTCTTTCTTCGACTAAGTATCTCCAATTAATGCTTCATTTGATCATTGAGTCATTTATTCATACTGTCATTCATTCATTGAACTAGAATTTACTGAGTAATGACTCTGTTATGCGAAGGGCAAACCAAGTTGACCACGAACAATGTGGCACCCCAGCTTCAAGGACCTTGTGAGAAGGTGAGGTTGGGGGACGGCTAAACACACAATCACACCACTTAGAGGAGAGTATTTATGTGGTGAAGAACAGACCAGAGAATGGAGAAACATTTGGAGGGGCACTAATACAGTCTGGAGAAGCTATTTCTCGAATTGTCCCTGATGCCCAGATGAGGTTAGGTTCTGCTAGCCGAAGTCCTCAGAGCACACGTGGTGTATTAGTCAGCCGGAGCAACTATGACAAAATACCACAGACTGGGGGGCTTAAACAACAGACATCTGTTTCTCACAGTTCTGGAGGCAGAAAGTCTAAATTCAAGGTGCTAGTCAATTCCTGGTGAAAGGCCTCTTCCTGGCTTGCAGACAGACACCTTCTCCCTGTGTCCTCACTACTGAGAGAGTGCTCTCTCTCTCTTCCTGTTCTTATAAAGCTGCTGATCTCATCATGAGGGCCCCACTCAATCTGGTAACTCCAATTAACCAAAGGCATCATTTTCAAATACCATCACATTGCAGAGTTAGGGCTTCATCATACGGATTTGGGCAAGGGACATAATTCAGTCTTCAGAGCCATATACACCTATAGACACACAGAAGGTATGCAGCAAATATTTGTTGAACCAAACTGTGGTCCTCATTCAAGATGGTGCTATTGTTGGCAAAATTTTTATTTTAGCTGAAGCTAAACTACATAATATTTGTTAAAGTTAATGCCTTAGAAAAGGTCTTGTAATCCTGAAATGACTTTGAGAAAATCATTTCCTCCCGTTGACCTTCAGTTTTCTCATCTATAAAAATTAGGGTCTTTGAAGGAATAACTTCAGTCCTTTCTGCCTCTCTCATTCTGTGATTCTAGCCTCTGGTCACCCTCGTTTGCCCTCTTGTGATCGATGTCCTTTCTTCCCTTGGCTTCCAGAGAACCTCCCCCCTGCCCTGCCCTCAGGTTTTCTTGCCACCTCCATCACCTCCCCTCTTCAGTGTCCTTTGCTGGTCTCTTTGCAGGCTCCTCCTCTCACTAATGAGGCACGTCCTAACTCCCTTTCACTTCTCTAGCCACTTTCTCCCTAGGACCATGCAGGCAAACTAGGACCAGGGACCAAATCTGCCCCTGCTCCCTGTTTTTGTAGAGAGACTTGTACTGGAACATAGTCACGCACATTCATTTACCATTGTCTATGGCTGCTTTCAAGCTACAAAAGCAGAGTAGAGTAGCTGTGACAGGCAATATGATCCAGAAAGCCTAAAATATTTACTCTCTGGCCCTTTACAGACTAAGTTTGCCAACTCCTGCCCCAGGAGATTTTATCCTGTCCCATGGCTTAATTATTATCTGTGTCTAATGAGTCATAAGTTTATATCATCAACCTTGACCTCTTTCCTGAGCCCCACATTCCTGTGTAAAACTGTTTACTCCATATTGCCCTTGAGATTTAATAGGCATCTCAGAATAGCACAGCAGGTAGGATGATGACTCTGGAGTCAGGTGCCTGGCTTTGAATCCTGCCTCTACTAAATACTAGCACTGTGTCCTCAGGAAGTCATAACCTCCTTCTGCCTCACATTCCTCATTTGTACAATAGGATGCTAATAGTAATATCTCATAGGGTCGTCATGAGGATTGTATCTGTCAATATATGTAGAGCAATTAGAACCCTGTTTGGTTGTAGACTCAAATTTTAATAGTTATCATTTACCCTCTTTCCCTCATACCCCACAGGTGGCTTGGCAGTAAGTTCTCTCAAGTCTGTCTTTAAAATATTTATTACTTGGCATCTCCAGTTACCATCCTATACTAACCTACCTGGATTTATCACCTAAACTACTGAATCTCCCAATTGTTCTTTCCGCACCCTTTTTACATCCCTTCTATGTTCCTTCAATGTCACCTTGTTCTCCACCCAGCAGCCAGAGAAATCTTTTGAAATATAATTATACCACATCACTTTCTTGCACAATATCATCTAATGTCTTCCCAATACACTTAGAATAAAATCCAAAATCCTTACCACCGGCATACAGAACCCTACATGTTCTGTCTCTGGCTTTCTTCTGAACACTATCTCCATCATTCTTTTCCACTCACCTGGGCTTCTTGGCCTTTAGACTTGATGTTCCCTCTGTCTGGAATGCTTTTCCTCCAGATTTTCATGTAGTTCATTCTTTCATTTAATTCAGGTTGCCATCTAAATGCCACACCCTTAAAGTGTCCTTTCCTGCTTGCTTTATTTAAAATCTATCTTCTTTCACTCTTTATTCCCAGAGACTGATTTTTTGGTATTTATAGTATTTATCACTAATTCATGTTACATTACATATTTACTGAATTATTTGTTTGATGTGTTTATTCTGTAAGCTCCAAGAGGAAAGTGACCTTGGTTTTGGTCACTACTATATTCTTGGTGGCTAGATAAAGACATGTCTTTTTGTAGGCAACCAATAAATGCATGTCAAGTGAATGATCACCTGTTTATAAAGATTTGAAGATTCATTCTTGCCTAAAGGGGAAAGACCATGGAATAGCCACAATGCCCATCCAAGCAGGCCTGTTATCTCTCCAGACTCATTTACTGGTGCTCATGGTGCCGATATTCTTCTGCCCATGGTTTGAGTCAAAATGGATCCCTTACCAATTCCTACTTAAGCTCTGTATCTTCTCCTCTCCAATGTTCACACTGATCTTTTCATGTAGACAGTTACAAAAATCATTTTTATCCCTTCACTGTTAGCAAACTCCTACTCAATCTACAGGGACCTATTTAAGTATGATCTACTCCATTAAATCTTCCCTCAATAGCTCCTACTTCCTACTTCCTGTTTAGATATAAATGTCTGCAACTAAATATTCACCCTGCCAGCTTCCCTTGGAGTAAAGGATGGTCATATAAAGAAGGTCTGGCCAATGAGATGGGTCTTAGCCTAGATTCCTCCAGAAATCAGAGCCTGAGACAAAGGTTTTCATGAAGCAAATTTATTTGAGAATTGATGCTAGAGATCAGGAGTAAGGGAAATGGGAGAATGAAACAGAAGTATGGAAAGACTCCCAATGGTGAATTTTCAAGTTAGTCATGTTTTTTGGCAACTAGGGCCCCATCGCACTGTGATGATCTGGGGAACTATATGGAAAAAACCTCAGAATTGTCTACCAGGAATGGAAACGGGGAGAATTTATCCATTGGTTTCTGTCCCATTGGTCAAGGATTGTTCTCATAGGTTGTTAATTCTTCGTTTCAGTTTGCACATGAGTGTGTGGCAGATTTCCACAGGTTTCCTAGGTCCTGTATTAATGAGGCCCAGGAAGAAAGTGCTAGATACATAGTGCAGCTGAAATGGGTCCTATTAGGTCACAACTGTGTGAAGCTGGTTGTGGCAGTATTGGCTCAAAAGATTTGAAACAGGAAACAAAGACCTACTGTAAGCTGTAAGCAATAGTCTGCTGGAGTTTCTGGGAAAATGCTTGCTTTCTTGATAAAGGGAATAGATACAGCTGGTTCTGCCCATTTCCTTCTGTCTTCTCTCTGCCTTGAAGGAGGATATGATGTCTAGTACTAATCTTGAGAGCTGGAAGAGCTCGGATTGAAGGAAAGGCCAAAGAAAAAGTGAGGACATCATCCCTGGCAGCACTGGGCCACTGAACCAATCCCTAACTACCCCATCTGGAATTCTTATTATAGAAGAAAAATGAACTGCTCATCGATTAAGCCAATGTAGTTTGATTTTCATGTCACTTACAGCTAAATGCATTTCTGATTCCTCCCTCCAATCTGCTCACATAGTGCATTATTTTTGCATTATTGCCTTAGCTACATTGCATTACATAATAATTTTTTATTTAAATATCATTCTCTCCAAAACTTCACATGTGGAGAAACAACTCAAACATGTTAATATCCCCATCTCATGTGTAAAGAAGGACTCGTCCCAATATTGTATTGGTATACTATAGTGTCCACCTCCGTGACGCCATAGGGACCCAGTAAATATTTCAGCATTACAAAGAGATATGGGGAGAGTTGTAAGGACAGAAAAGATCATCCCATAAATATTGATCGTCACATCCCTCTATAAAAAATTTGGACCAATTCAGAACTAACGTATATACATCTTTTGAAATCTCTGTTGGCGTATGGATTTTTAAGCATCAAGCAATAGGGAAGCTCTAAAACTTGTACATGATAAAAAAAATTGTTTTACACCAGTTGTCTTGACAATTATTTTCTCTGAAAAAATTATTTCAGACCCCCAGACAAAATATTAAGCTTTAATCAATGCAGGACCTACCCTGATTTTTTTTGTTTTGTTTCCTCCATCTATTTGTTATTGTATGCACTGATTTTGCTGAAATTGAGGCTATAATGTGACAATAAGAACATCTTTGTTTCTGTGGTTGAGTAGTTCTCCGAAAAATGTCTTGCAGTTCAAAATGAGAATCCCGGCACAAGAAGGTCTAACCAGCCCCAGTAAAGCCAACTTTTAGACATGCCTCTAATCATGCTTTCATCTCATCCTGCCACTTTTGAACTATGTGGGGAATCAAATTGAAAATAAGATTCTTCAGGGTTCAGATCAGAGCCTATGAGTGAATATTTTGTGATCCCACCTTAAAAGGACCTGACACACGCTCACTCGTCTTGTGTGTCTGTGAAAAAAATTGCAAGGATTCTATCACAGCAACATTTTCCTTTGGAAATAAACCCAGACTTCTAGGTTTGCATTTTAACAATGGTAGCCCTTTTTACTTCTTCACAGGTAAATCATTTTATTATAAAAAGGTGGCTAATACAATTATGCAAAACTAAGAATGAAATATCTCTATAACCTTGTCTCTCAAATATGACCGCATTTAATATTTTAGTGTGTTTTCTTACAGTCTTGTTTCTCTGGATGCAGAATATATACATTTTTCATCATGTAACATCAAAATGTTATCTAATTAGGATCTTATTATATTTACTGTTTAGTAAACTACCTTTTAAACATAATCATTCATTGTGAATGTTTTCTATGATATGACAGATTCTTTGACAATGTAATTATAATAACTGCATAGGGCTTTGTTGTTTAGCTGTACCATAATTACTTTATCCAGGTTGGATATCCAGGTTGCTTCGATTCCTTTTGCCATGTTGCTTGCAGTGGATGTATGTTGCTTTTATTTCCTCCCCTGCATTACTTCTTTTGGGAGCACTACCACTCCCTTAATTCTGGAGAGATGTCAGTCAGTGTCCATTGCCCATCCTGGCTACAGTGACCTTGAATGAACTAATATTTCATCTCCTGGGAAAAGAAACTGGCCTAATATTAAGAATATACCTCACACAGGTAAAGCTAGAACCCCTCTTGGGATTGATATGTAGATGATGGGGATGAGTAGGAGGGGAGGGAAGTTACCCCTTTTCCTTGATGTTCCTCAGTTGTGTTGATATGACCCAGGAGCTCCAAGAAGCTCTCTTACAAGGTCTCTTGGGAGAAACCTACCTATAGTTAGGGAGAATAAGGATAAGACAACAGTGATACTGGTTGAGAAGTTTAAGAAGAGAGAAAGAGTGCTAAGTTTCTGGGTCAAGCTATGCCTACTCTTGGATTTCTCAGTTCCGTGAGCCAATATATTCTTTCACTTTTTAATGTCATTATTTTCACTTAGACTAGTTTGAACAGGCTTTCTGATAACATCTAAATAGCAATTCTAACATAGTAGTCTGCTAAATTTTCCATGAACAAATGAGAATCTCTTCATCTCATTTTTATGGCATTATTATCTTGATGCACAATTGATAACTGTGTCTTTTTAACGTGATAACGATGCCCTGAAAAAAACCTGGGAAATACATAGTTCATGAGTTGTATTATTTTTTTACATTGTCTTTTCAAAACGAAATAAGTTTTGCTCCTGCAGACCACTCTTTTGAGAGCCTCTTTAGTTCCGTCAGATGAGCACAGCACATGGTAAGTGCACAATAGAATCGTGATGAGTAGATTATCAAATGATTGAATTTGCTGCATGAAGAGCCCCAAGAGTTACTTTTTAAAGGTGCATTGATTCCCTTAGGTTATGATCAAACACTATATCAAACACTTTTTATACGGTCGTAAAAAATTTCATTGTGTTTGTTGCAATTTTTCAACATGAAATGTAAGCTGCACTTTAAAAACATGAATTTTTCTCTCAGGGAAGGAACTATAAAGTCCCAGTGAGATTTAAACACAGAGGATGGAATTATTTGCTTGGTTTTGGGGTTTGAATTCCAAGTATCCACACTGTTCTGACAGTTTGAAAAAAGCATAATTGGAGGGAGTTAGAAAGCTTTTTGACCTATAGGATCATGTTTAAGATCATAAAGATGGTGTTGCAGGCCTCAGAAAAGGAGAATAAGGAGAAAGGTTTTCAGGTTCTCATTTACCCCTCCATCACCGAGCAGTGCTTGTCATGTTTTTGTTTTTTTTTTTCTGCATGATCCTGGGAACTCTCCAGCTTTCCCAAGAGTGTCCAGCTTCTGTCTGGGATTAACTAAGAGGCAAAGAAAAAAACCCATAAGGTTTTATAGTCAGAAAGCTTAGGGCCATTTCAATAGCAGAATCAACAGAGTCACAACAGCTAATTAATGTTGTCAAAATAAAAGTAGGCCAATGGCTAAAACAGGGCAGCGAGCAGGATATAATAAACTGTTATAATTGACTCTTTCACTCCTTTTCGGCATGCGTACCAACACGCCTGTCAACTAAAGCATTTTTTTCTTCCCTGTAATGAGTTTATTTGGGTACATTTCTTTCTTTCTGATACGCTGCTTTTTGTCTGATGTTCTAAAGTTTGTTTAACTGAACCAATTATACTTTGTAAGCATCCCCCTCGTGGGCTGCTATATGCATAGGTCCAGAGACGGTCCATACCTGAAGGAAATCCATGCCCTGCATGGCTCCATTCAGCAGGGGCCAAGCAGGTGCCTGAGACCTCAAAGGAAGGCCGTTCTTCTGCAGGACATCTTGCCTCCAATGGCATAAGTCAAGTGGGAACTCCAGAATTCTTCTTGCTTCTGGCAATAGCTCCCTTCTTCCCTCTTTCCCCTTAGCAGCCTCTTCATCCCTCTGCCTTGGGACCCCTGGGGTTTATCACTATGCTTCTTGCCTGGTTTAGGTTGAGCATCACTAGACATCCAGGTTTCCCACATTGTTACTCATCCTCCAGAAACCAGATTCTAGCCCCCGTTGTATTTTGTGACCCTTGTCCTCCCTCTCCATCTCCTAAAACCCTTTCCTGGAGCCCACTGGAGCTCTGGGTCAATCATCAGCAAATTCATATTCTCAGCCTCATCAGCAAACATTCGCTTCTTCTTGTTCAAACTGAAATCTGCCCTCCTCTGATGGCACTTCTTTCCCTGCAGCACTTTCAAGGGGTGTCTCTTTGCTCTCCTACAAGTCTCCTGTCATGGCACCTGGAGGCAGGATAGATGACCCACTATTCTGCACTGCCACTTCCAGACCATTTTCTCTTGAATCTTAAGCAGTCAGCTTTGAATCTTATCTCATCAGACTCTATAACCCAACATTTCTCCTTATTTGCCATCCGCCCTCAGGCTATCCTCTGTCTTTCTTTGGAAACGTTTTCTCCTAGCGTGATGTCACCTTCTTCAACAGTACTGATATCACTTGTTGTTGTTATTGCTGTCAAGTTGATTGCAACTCCTAGCTACCCTGTGTACAGCAGAGCAGAACCTTGCCCAGTCTTTTTGGTCCCTCCTCTCACCTTCCAGTGCTGTGTCAGACAATGCTCCACGGCTATTCATAGAGTTTTCATGACCAAGTTTTTCAGTGGATGGCCAAGTCTTTCTTCCTAATCCATCTTAGTCTGGAAGCTCTGCTGAACCCTGTCCACCATGGGTGACCCTGCTTGTATTTGAAATACTGGTGGCATAGCTTTCAGCATCACAGCAACACGCAGCAGCCACGGTATGACAACCAACAGGTGGGTGGTGTGGTTTCCTGACTGGGAAACGAACCCGGGCTGTGGTGAGGAGAGCACTGAATCTTAACCACTAGATCACCAGGGCTGGCTTCTGATGTCATAATTCTTGATAATTTCTGTAGCCACACAGATGATCTTTCCAGTACCCTCCTCTTAATTTCCTGACTTCCTCTGCTCCAGTGGTTTTGTTTTACTCTCTATCTCAGGCACTCTATATCACTGCCATATGCTCGACCACATTATTTACCAATAATGGTATGACATTTCATTCTACTTTTCAGCTCCTCCCCTGTAGTACCTAAGCTCCAGTAATATTCCAATCCATCCAGAATATCTAATGCATTGATCCCACCAATTGTTTATTGTTCTTCACTGCCTCCCCAAGTCTTCTCTTCCCTCCATCTTCCACTCAGATGTCATGGTCGGTTACTATTATCTTTTACAATTTATCTATTATTATAATATTATTATAATCATTTTCTTGCAAATACATCACCTACTCTCTTGGCAAAACTACATCCCTGGTTAAATTCACCGCTTCATGTACTCAATGCCTCCACCAGCACTGCTGCAATTGGCTGGAGAACACACAAATATCCTGATGGATCTCATTTTAAACTCATCAACAACCTCAAGTTGGCCCTTAATGCTGCCTGTAAAGCATCCTATATACCTAAGTCCCCTCTTTTAGCCTCTAGTCAGTGCCTTTCAAGCTTTAATGGGCAAAAATAAAATCACCTGGGATTCTTATTAAGATGCAGAGTCTAATTTTGTAGATGTGTGGAGGAAGCTAAGATTTTGTATTTCTAGTAAGCTCCTGGATAATGCCAATGCTGCTGGCCCATTTAGAAGCAAGAACCCAATGATGGTTACCAATCTTTTTTACCTCTCTCAAAATTCCATTACATATTTCCCCAACATCACTCTCAACAGTTGACCTTGCTTCCTACTTTACTTGAAAAGTGAGGCAATCACAATAGAAATTCTATAAACAGTACCCATCATATCTGCCCACCTTGCTACACTTGGGCTCATCCAGTTACTTTATTTCCTATTAGTAAGGATAGACTCTTCAGGGTCCTCGCCAATGTCAAATGTTCTATTTACACACTAAATCTAGATCTTTTTCTTTCTTTCCAGCTCTCTCAGGTTGCTCTGGCAATTCTCCCTTCTCAGTTTGAAAACAATTTAAAAAATATTTGCTGGATCTTTCCCATAAGCATACAGATACAGTGCATTTATCCCATATTAAAGAAAATTCTCGCTCCTGGCCCCACTTCCCCGTGCAACCATCACCTGATTTCTTTTCTTACCTTGAAAAGATATCTGCATTTCATGTGACCAGTTATTCTACATCCATCTCTCTTGACACTGCTCCAATCAGTTTTTTACCCCATCACTCCACCATAACTGGCCTTCTGAACATCAACAATGACCACACTGATACTGAATCCAAGGTCACATGTCTGTCTATATGTATTGTTGAACTTCCAGCAACATTTGTCACAGTTGATCTCTCTCCTGGAGAAGTTTCTTTATTTTGCTTTCAAGACATCTCATTTTCTAATTTGCCTTCTAATTTTCTAATCACTTATTCTCAGTCTCTTAGGCTGCTTCCTCTTCATTTCCAACCTCTACATGTTGTAGGAGCTCAGGGCTCAATCCTAGGGCGTCTTCTGTTTTTGTTATTTACAGTCACTCCTAGGTGATCTCATCCGGTAACATCACTTTAAATACCTATCTCTATGCTGATGACTCCTAAATTCCTATCTCCACTACAATTTCTCATCTGAAATCTGCACTTGTATAGCCAACTGTCTAATTGTCATCTCCACTTGAGTGTCTAAGAGGTAACCCCAATTTGAATGTAACTAAAACTGAGTTCAGTATTTCGTCTTCTCAATCCCCTTTTCCCTTTTCCCAAGGACAGAAATTCTCCTGCAGGTTTTCTTCTTCTTTGTTAACATCTATACTTTCAGTTCAAGCCTCACACCTTGAGATATCTTCCTGAACTCTTCCCTTTCACTTACCGTTCCATATTCAGCTTATCAGTGAATCCTCTCAGTTCTAACTTAAGATCATATGCAGAATTCATCCCGTTCTCATTGCTCCTACAGTAGTGGACCAAACCATCAGGGACTGAACCGCTATGCCTAAATTCTTGCAGTGATCTAATTGATCTTTCTGCTTCCAGCTTTGCCAGATCTACTTGACACAGTAGCTAGAGTGATCTCCTTAAATCATAAGTCAGATCCTGTCAATCCTCTGCTTAAGCTCCTCCAGAGTTCTCAATGCAACCAGACTAAAAGTTCTTACTAAGACCCTCAAGGTTCTACTTGTTCTGACTCTCGTTATCTTTCTACTGTTATCATACAGTCCTTTCTCCTTAATGCCTCTACTTTCTTCCTACAGCCATGACAGCTCTTTGATGCCAAGCACAGCTCAGGACCGTGGCACTTGTCCTCTCTACTTGGAATGAGCTTCTCCAACTATCTGTCTGGCTCAATCCCTCACCTCCTTCACAACTTGCTCAAAACTTCCAGTCTGAGCAAGGCGCTTCCTGACTACCTTTTCTAAAATTTGTCCAGATTTAAGTTCCTCTTTTGCACTCCTCTCTATGCATCTTTTTTTTATGAGGAACATTGGCTGTGAGCTAACATCTGTGCCAATCTTCCTCTATTTTTATGCAGGATGCTGCCACAGCCTGGCCTGATGGGCAGTGCTAGGTCCGCATCAGGGATTCAAGCCTGCAAAGCACAGGCTGCTGAAGTGGAGCGTGCAAACTTAACCACTATACCACTGGGCTGGTCCCATACTGCATCTTTTATTTAGTTTATTGTGTCTCTTTCTCTGCTAAGCTTTTTAAGTGTAGCAATTTTTGTGGGGTTTTTTTGTTTATTGTTGCTTCCCCAGTACTTAGATTAATGTCTAAGATATAGTAGAGGTTTAAAAAGTATTCGTTGAGTGAATAAATCACCTCAGAATTTTATATACTAAGTACTGAATAAATACCTAAATTTTTGCACCTATCTCTTTATTGGTGAGGTCTGGACAAGTGCCAATAATTGTTAAGGACAAAAATTTTAGAGTAGTCACTTGCCCTTGAGCAAAGTCTATTTCATGCCTACCTCAACACCCTCCTTGCTTCCTCTTATTTCCTTTTTTTTCCCTCTAGAGAAGAAGGTGGCAGGTAGCTGCCTTGTTCAGCTTTGCTAGGGGAGGGGAGGTTGCATGCACAAATGAATTTGCCTCAAATCCAATCCAAGGTGTGTTATAAGAGCCTGTTGACATTATTATGGTCCACTTACTCAAACTTGAAGTCTTCGCTGCCTCCCACAGCCCTCATCCCTGTATCAACCTCACCCCTACCGACCATAGAGATCTGCTCTGACATTTGACCCCCTTACTCATAATCCTCAGGATAAGACCATCATCTCAGTAAGCAAGACAAATAGTCAGAGGCATGGGTTCTTATATTTGTGTAAGCTCTTCCATAGTCCACAAATTATCCAAGAACTTTATTTGTTCAAAGAATCATCCATATATTCGTTAAAAAGTTCTAATTCAATCTCAATCTTACAAACTTCCAAATGAAAAAATTTGTTGAAACTTGCCATAGTGAAAGTTCTTATTCATTTCTTTTCTGGCTCAGTTCCTAGCGTTCCCATTATATCTTGTTAAGGAGATCATAGGGTTCCCAAATTGCTGCCGAGTGCCTAGTGTTTGTATAATGTATATCATTTGAGTGCTTCAAGTGTGCACTGAATCATGGAATCCCATGTTGAAGAAACATTAAATCATCAAGCTACGATGCTCATCCACTGTTTTACTCTCTCTAATGTTTCCTTTTGAACACCTCTTGGGAGGGATCACACACTACCTCTTGAAGAAATGTAAGAATAGGCCTGTTACACAACTCTTCTATGTTGAGCTGTGATAAAATTAATTTGTATATTGAGACCCACAAAATGGAGGCCACCCCAGTAGCCTGGCTGACCATCTAAATCTAAGTTAATCACAAATCTAAACCTAAGTTAGCCTGTACTTATGGGAAATATGTGTCAAAGAAACCTGACATACACCAATTACAATCCTGCAGCTCAGCTTTAACTAGCCACCTTGCCATAGAAAGGTAAATGGAAAATAGGACCTGCGAGTCTTATAAGGAAATCTCCGAGCTCCTCACCAGTCATGCCCTGTTTACCAGTTACCTCTTAACACTCTATAAAACTTGCTCTTGCCCCAAATCCTGCAGGAACAGTGCTCCACTGCTTGTGAGGTGGTGCACCCTCTGATCCCTGAATTGTCTTCCCTTCAATAAAAGGCACCAAACTCATTACTAAACTGTTTTAGTTTTATCATTTGACAGCTGTAATCTCTGTCCCTTTCATTCATAACATTGATCCTAGTTAGTTTGCAGGGCAGGGTGGTACAAGAGAAAAAGATGTGGATTTAGAATGAGATGGCCTGAGTTTCAGTCCCATTGAACCACTTGATAATTTGATTGTCATTGGATTCCCGACACTCATCTGTTAAGTTTCACTTTCTGAGTCTGTTGAAGGAAATTGAGGTAGGCTAACTGCCTTAACAACAGACTTCAAAGTGTACAATGGTACAAACGCATTAGCAGTTGAATTCTTACTACATCACCGTACAGGGTGGGTTAACAAGTTGGTGGGGCAGCCCTTCTCCATGTGGTCAGTCAAGGATCCAGGTTGATGGAGGCTCCATCATAGTTAGCATTGGTTTCCAAGGTTATGCTGCAACTTTTCTTCATCGTAGCTAACCAGAAGGGGAAAAGCACATGGACGCAAGTCCATAGGAGATTGCGTGTGTCTGCATGTGTGTGTGTGTGTTTAAATGAGTCACGTGTAGAAGTGGCTACCAATTCTTTCACTAATGTTCCTTTGATTAGCACCCAGTCAAAGGGCCACATCTAACTTCAGCTGGGGTGGGGAAGCCTAGTCCTTGGCTGGCAGCCACTTCTCAGGGATAACCCTACAGAAAAGGGCAAGACAAATATTTTTAGTCTCTGCCGCAGCTGTCGGATAGGACAGAAATTACTCACAGGGTTGAGAAGAGGTGCACATGTTGGTGTTTTGTGAAATAGTAGTTATCATTTTCTATAGCTTGCATGCAAAGAGAATGAGGCCCTGTGGTCCTCTGCATGGCAGTCTTAAAACACTTAAAGTCAACCATCAGCTGTCATTTGAGTATTCTTTCCTCCTGGTTAAATAACTCCCCGTTCATTTCATATTCCCCACAGGACATCATTTGAAGCCCTTTGACAGCCGTGTTTTCTTTCCTTGCACATGCTTCAAATGTTAGTGTACACTCCTAAACGGTTAGTGTACACACACACCACATGTAACACTCCAGGTAGAGTGTGAGTAGCATAGAGGAGAGAGAGGCTGCTTCTTCACTTGTTCAACATTCCGTCTCTTTTAACTCAGTTAATGATAAAGATAGCTTTGCTGGAAGCCTCATCACAGTGTTGATTTATATTGACCTTGCAGTTGAATAAAACCCTGAAGTACTGCACTATTACATTGCTTTGCATTTCAAAGATGTTCTACTGCCTTTTGTCTGAAAAAATATCTGATTTTCACATCAATACAAAAAGCACTAAAGGAACAAGAGAATTTGGGGCTTATCCAATGGACAAAGCTTTGATGAAAATGTGCAGCCATACAGAACAGCAAGTCCTTGCCACCATGGTTTTTATTGATCCAACTCCTTTTTATTTTTGTCATGTCTTAATTTTTTAATTACTCCAATGTTACATTGCAATGTCATTTTGCAATAATCAAACAATACCAGTAAAGTAAACGCCCTCCTTGACTCCCCATCCTAACAGAATTCTACTCCTATATATATATACGTACATGAGGATTATATAGTTTTGTTTGTTAAGATTCCAGATCTAAATTATATTATACTGTGCATAGGTCTTTGCAATGGCTTTTCACTTTCCAATGTGTTTTTAACATCCATGTATGTCAGTGCATATAAATCTACCTACTCCATTTCGTTAGGGTTATCTGTTACATGGATATGGGTAGTCCATTGAATGAATATTCTGTTAAGAGGCATTTAAATTGGGTCTGATATTTTCCATTATTATAAACAAGACAGCAATGAACCTCCTGAAGCTCTCCCTGTACACCTGTCACTTTCCTTTACATTTAAATATGTCACTGCTGGGCCATGGTAATGGCACATTTTTAATTTTAAGAGATATAGAAATGCTTTTTCCTGAAAAATCAATACAGATCCTCTCACCCACAAAAATAGAGGAAAGTACCTGCTTCCCTACAACTTTGCCAACATTAGCTTTGATGTCTCTCTCGGGTTTTTTTGGTGAGGATGATCAGCCCTGAGCTAACATCTGTTGCCTGTTGCCGATCTTCCTCTTTTTGCTTGAGGAAGATTGTCCCTGAGCTAACGTGTATGCCAATCTTCCTCTGTTTTGTGTGTGAGATGCTGCCACAGCATGGCCCGAGGAGCGTGTATAGGCCTGTGCTGGGGATCCAAACCTGTGAAGCCTGGACTGAAGAAGTGGAGCACACGAACTTAACTGCTATGACACTGGCTGGCCCCTGATGTCTCTTCTTAATTCAGTTAATGACTGAGCTAAGTTTTCAGGCAGCCTCATCATGCTGCTAATTTTTACTACTAGTTTTTAAATTTCTTCAATTATGTGAAAAAACTCATATTTTAATTTAGATTTCTCTGGTGAGCAGTGATTCAATCATCTTTTCAGGTGTGGATTGGGCACTGGTTTGTTCTTTCCTGTGTATAACAGGACCCTAGTTCCATGTCGGTTTTTAGACTTTTGTGTTATCTTTTTGCTAAACTTTGATCGTGGAGGGAGAGGTCGGTCTCCACCTTGTCATCAGTGTCTCTGCCAGGCCTGCTGCTGTATCTTCCACACTGCAGATGCTCAAGTAAGGCTTGAGTTTCGATTTCTCCTTTCTCTCACTCTCCATGTCTAATTTACCAGCAAATCCTTTGAGTTCAACCCTTGAAATGTATCCCAATTTGTTGTGTGCTTATTATTTCTCTCTCTTCACAAAGAACTTAATTTCCATATGATCAGGGACTCTGTCTCTTGTGTTCATGCCCTTATTCCCAGTAGTGAGGAACCATTCTTATGCTCTTGCTGACATATCTTCTGTCTTTTGATTAGTTTTCCTACTTCTCTTATCCTAAATTCTGAGAGAAGAAGGTTTTGGATCCCACTTTTGAAGACAATATAGACAAGTAAATTAATGGATTGGCTCTCTTTTGGCTTCCAGAAAATAATCCCCATCTTTGTCTGAGCCATGACACCTTTATAGGACCACATTTCCACATGTGGCACCATGGAAGGTAAAATAATGGCCCCCTCCAAATATGACCATGTTCTAATCCCCAGTACCTGTGAATATGTTACCTTACATGGCACAAGTGACTTTGCAGATGTGATGAAGTTAAGCATCTTGAGCTGAGGAGGTTGGCCTGGATTATCCACACGAGCTCAGTGTAATCGCAGGGTCCTTGTAAGAGGCAGGCTGGAGGGCCAGAGTCAAAGAAGGGGATGTGGTGACAGAAGATGAGGTTGGAGTGATTCCAGGAAGAGGCCATGAACCAAAGAATGTACGCAGCCTTAAGAAGCTGGAAAGGCAAGGAAACAGATTCTCTCCTAGAACTTCCAGAAGAAACACACCCTGCCAACTCATTTTGGACTTCCTACCTCCATGGCAGTAAGATGTTACAGCTGTGTTGCTTTAAGGCAATCAATTTGTGGCAATTTGTTATAGCACAAATATGAAACTAATATAGGCACACACCCATTAATAAAGAATCTGCTGTATAGGTAAGAGAGGCTGAGGGTTTTATAAAATCTCCAATTTATTTTTTAATACTCTCATGCCTTTGTCTTACAGCACTAAGGCTGGGAACTGCTATTTCAGAGGGACCTAACACCCATGCCAACTAGTTAGGTAACAGTGCATGCATTAGTCAGGGTTCTCCAGAGAAACAGAACTAACAGGGTGTGTATATATAGAAAGACAGTATTATTTTAAGTAATTGGTTTATGTGATTGTGGAGGCGAAGTCCAGCTAGAGATCAGGGAGGAGTTGCATTCAATTCCAAAGGGGTTCTTCTGGCAGAATTCCTTCCTGCTTGGGGAGGTCAGGCCTTCAACTGATTGGATGAGGCCTGCTCACATTAGGGAGGGCAATCTGCTTTACCCAAAGTCCACCGATTTAAATGTTAATCTCATCCGGAAAACACCCTCACAGAAACATCCAGAATAATATTTGGCCAAATAACTCATATTATGCTGAATTTCCTCCCTTTTTTTTTTTTTTTTTGAGGAAGATTAGCCCTGAGCTAACATCTGCTGCCAATCCTCCTCTTTTTGCTGAAGAAGACTGGCCCTGAATTAACATCTGTGCCCATCTTCCTCTACTTTATATGTGGGACACCTACCACAGCACGGCTTGCCAAGTGGTCCCACATCCGCACCCGGGATCTGAACCAGCAAACCCCGGTCTGCCAAAACAGAACGTGCAAACTTAACCACTGCACCACGGGGCCGGCCCCTCCCCTCTCTTACTGAAGTCAAAGCTCAATCACCTGTAGAATCCTCTTCCCGTATGTTTTAGTTAAGCTTCTTTTGATTTGAAACAATACAAATTAGTTCTTTCTACTGGAATTTATTGGAAGAATACTAGCTTTGTATTGGAAATGAAAAGAATTGAGGCACATTCAGAGAAATTCGGCAACAAAGCTCTGGGCTCTCTCTAGAACCCTGATAAGTATGCAAGGAAGCTTCAGTGACTTCCAATCTGTCTTTTCATTCAACATTTTAAATTAGATTAAATTAAATTTTAATCTAAAGCAAATTTTATTGTCTGCCTGAATCAGATGTCAAACCCTGATGATAGACCATGAGAAGGACGAAGAGGTTCATCAGGCAGAGATGCAGCCACAGATAGCCCAAACTTGGGTGTCAGTCTATTTTCCATAAGCAGAAATCACCGGAGACAGGCAGCCTTCCTCAGTGGGAATTGTACTACATCAGAGAGGTTTGGTGGCTGCCAGGGACTTGCACAGATGCTCACCAATATTTCAGTAACGACCTTGGAACATCTGCAATGCCAGGTACTGCCATGTCCGTGATGAATTGGAGCGTCTCACTTGTCAAGGGTAAATGATGCTCTGTTATGGCGCGTGAAAAGAATGCCTCTTCCACTTTAAGAGTTTCACTCTGTATAAATGATCACCAAGAGCTGCTGCTTCTCAAATATCTTATAGGCTCTACTAGTTTATCCTTAGAGCTCCCCT
Organism: Equus asinus; assembly: GCF_041296235.1. NCBI lineage: Eukaryota > Metazoa > Chordata > Mammalia > Perissodactyla > Equidae > Equus > Equus asinus. The sequence continues at coordinate 27,021,056 of NC_091810.1, forward strand.
ACCCCTCCTTCCTGTGGCTTGTTACAAGAGGCCAAAGAGATGGAGCCAGAAGAGAAATCTAATGACAGTTATTGCAGTGGTTTCGTAATCGTTCACTTTCTCTGGTGATCAAAGTTATGTTTTCACTGGCTCCGGAGTGGCATGCCTGCCCCAGTCTCCTCTTATTATGACTTCTCTTCAAGCAGGCACCAGGGCTCTTATGCAAACAGACTCCTGGGAGTGTTGCTCCACCATTTGCCAGTCAAGCTCAGACACGTCTGAATCCTGGCGATAGATGCAGTTTCGATGTCACTCACTCCTCCCAGTAATACTCCACCTTTGCACATGCTGCCCATTTTACAAAGCAGACAGTATATGTTATCTCATTTGGTTCTCAACGTGACTGTCAGAGGGAGGCAAGCTGGATAGATACTTTTATCTCTATTTTATAGACTCAAAAACTGTGTCATCCAAGTTCACATTAAGTGGGTTAGATCAGGCTCTTTTAACTTCAAATCCAGTGTTCTTTCTATTCCATCCCACCGTCTCCTTTAAAGGGGGCCATGGATTAATTTATTTCCACATGAGAAGTTATCAGGACAATGAGCAACCAGATGACAAACAATGAGAATTCACTATTTATTATGCAAGGAAGTGGGGCACTTTGCTTAGTGAACAGCAGGATTTCAATTGTTGCTCATTCCGATACCATGGTGAGCATATATATTTTCTTTTTTTAAATTAAAAATAATTTTAAACAATTTATTGTGCTTTCTTGTATATATGAGTGCAGTGTAGCATTTTAGCTGCGCTGCTTATAATAAGTGTCAAGGCATCCTTAAGACCTACTGAGGAACCAAAATGAAAACACTGGGTGTATATTTTGCACAAAAATCAAAAGCCAAGAACACTCAAATGGATACCAATAAAGCCTAATAAGTAAGACAACCAAATTATGTGCCTTGCTGTTCCCACAAGTGCAGTGCCAACAGACTAAATGAAATCGACAACATTGTCTTTTTTAATTATCAAAAACGATCCAAGGTAACAGGAAGCTTCTGAAATTATTCCAAAGTCTACAAATTGTGGTTTTTCTTGTCTTGCCCTCTCACCTATCATTTAATTTTTCATTTCAGATCATTCACAGAGAAGGCATGACATTTTTTCATTTCTTTTCCACCTACAACTCATGTTGGAATCGTTTATTATATATTATTAGTAGTTCAGAGTCCCGTGATTGTTGAATTGGTGAGGGCAAAAGTATCAGGCAATTTGCATTATATTTGAGTCTCATTAGCAACCCAACTTGGTGAAGACTGTGAGCCATGGAGAGGGGAATGCCTGGTATATAGGACTAATTCAAGAAATGCAATTAAAAAAGAACATTCAGGGGCCAGACAGTGGTGCAGCCGTTAAGTTCATACGTTCTGCTTTGGCTGCCCGGGGTTCACAAGTTCAGATCACAGGTGTGGACATGGTACCATTTGGCAAGCCATGCCTGGTAGCATACTGGTTAGGTTCACGTGTTCTCCTTCATAGGATCCCAGGCATGGACCTATACATCGCTCATCAAGCCATGCTGTGGTGGCGTCCCACATAGAAAGTAGAGGAAGATGGGCACAGATGTCAGCTCAGGGCCAGTCTTCCTCAGCAAAAAGAGGAGGATTGGCAGCAGATGTTAGCTCAGGGCTAATCTTCCTCAAAAGAAAAAAAGCATATGTTTTTCACATTCATACATACAGACTTGTGTTAACTTGTCTTGTTCCAGCATCAAATTAAAACTATCTCTGTAATTATGTCTATTTTAATCTGTAACAATTCTGAAGATGCCTTCCATCTTAAAACTCTTTTCTCAGGATAAGATTTCTTAGACATTTCCACATAGTCTTCTCAATCCTAGCCAAGATCGACAACACTCCTTATTAATTCAGATATCTTTATTTTTTATTGAGTCTTTTTGTTGTGTGTTGTACAAAGAATAGTACCCACATCTCTCTATGCACATTTGGCTCATTGGAAATCATTCAATTTAACAGCACTACTAATAACAACAATAGCAATAATAACTGCACTTATATTCATTTATTTTTAATTTTTTTGATGAGGAATATTGGCCCTGAGCTAACCTCTATGCCAATATTCCTCTATTTTGTATGTGGGATGCCAGCACAGCATGGCTTGATGAGTGGTGTATAGGTCCATGCCTGGGATCCTGTGAAGGAGAGCAACTGAACTTAACCAGTACTCCACAAGGCTGGTCTGACAGCACTCACATTTAGAAAGTGCTTTCTATATACTAAAAATTGTGCTCAGTTGCTTACATACATCACCCCATTTCATCTTTATGTCAATCTTATGAGTTAGGTTCAGTTATATCCTCCCCACTCAAATATGAAAACTCATGGTTAGAGAAGTTACCTAGTTGATCCATGGTCAGATAGATACTACGTGATTGAGCTAAAATTTGAACTCAGGCAGTAAGGTAAGATTCTGCATATTTATACTGAAAATGCTGCACTTCAAAGTTTTGATCTGTAAACTTAAATTGTTAACATAATTATTGGAGTCAGTTAATACAGAGAACAAAATCCACCATCAAGATCCCCTACTATTTACTCCCATGAAGGAGTAAACAATTGTTCAAGATAGGAGTGGTGTTTTTTCTGTGCAGCACCATTGGTCATTCCCATGGGCTAAGACAATGTAAACCCAGCTCATTTCCTAGACATTTAAGGTTTAAATCCAAGCTTTACAGAGGCTGAGTTAGCTTCAGATGTGTAAAAGACAGCATACAAGGCAGAAAACATCAAGTTTCCTGCCTGACCCAAACCAGCTGTGTGACTTTGAGCTAATCTACATCCCTCCCAGAGTCTCAGAGTCCCATTCAATAAATAAAGATGGCTTACCTATTGCCCAAAGCCTCTTCCAGCTGTGTGAGACTCTGCTTCTATCTGGTCAGTGCTGCTCATTGTCCTTTCGTGGGGATCTTTTTGGCAGAGATAGTGTAGGTCGTGTGCTTCTCCATGTCCCAGGTTTTTACTTATATAATACTCGGGAGCAGTGGTTCTTAATGGTGGTGAGGGGGCTATTTTGGCCCCAGGGGACATTTTGCAAGGTCCAGAGATATTTTTGACTGTCAGGACTCGGGTGATGCTACTGGTATCTAGTGGGTAGAGGCCACAGATGCAGCTACACAGGCATGCTAGATTGTACCGGACAGGTTCCCACAGCAAAGAGTTATTCAGCCCCACATGTCAACAGTGTTACTGTTGAGAAAGCCTGTGCTAGATTAGAATTTAATATCACTGTACATTACAAAATGCTAATCTCATATCGCTACATCTCATCAATGATAAATAACTCTAATGCCTCTTTTTCCAGTTCTGTTTTCTATTTGTAGAATGGTGCCAATAGTGCTGTATAATTTGACTTGTCTCTGCCATTGCTGACGTGTATCACTTGGTCATATAATGATCATTAAGAATAGAAATGCAGAAGATGAACAAGTCTATTGCTGCCAATTTTATGTTCCCTCCTAATAGTAAAAAGAGATAGTTACAATTCCCTTTGCACCTGATGTTTTCCTAACCCTGAATGTATTTTCTTTTGAAATGTGAATTCATGGTTAAAAACTACTGAGGCTGAAATATTTCCTACTTACTGCAAGATAGCGCAATGATGCTGCTCTTAATGATACGCTATTTTGTCTGCACAAAAATGAGAATCATGAGTACAAAATATCCTTAAAACAAAGAAACTTACACTTTTCAAATTGTCTCTCCATTTTAAATTGGCAGCTAAATACCTGCTGTGATTAAAAGATGAAGTAAATTCTTCTCACATGAAACAAATTTCAAACAAGCTTTGTTGTGCCTTGTCCTTTCGTGGAATTCATACAGATACTGTTGAGGCTACCATCACTGTTAGTAAAAATGAGCCACTGATGGAGACAAAAGCAAATGTGTAAAATGCTACCCATGATGTCTGTAGAGGAAAAGCATATTGAAAAGAGGTCATATTCAACTGGTTGGGCCATTGGCCTCTGCTTCAAAATTTGAATCAGAATCTATAATACAAACATGTTCCAGAGATTTCTGTGAAATCTTGAGTTCTGAATCAAAAGTATTCCAACCTTCCTCCCTCCCCAGAACTGCTCATCAGTCAGCCCCTTTGTTTTTGTTATGAATGACTATAGTCTGACTGTTTAAAGCAACTGATGCATTCTGTTGTCAGTTATAAATGTCTGCGGAGAGTACCACAAATGAACCACAATTTGATTTAAATCTTTTTCCTTCTTAACCAAAATGGCAGCATTTGAAAGAGCACAAAAAGTACATCTGTTATCGTGACAAAGACTGGAGGAACAATGAAGAGAAAGATTAGAAGGAAAAACACCTGCAAAGAGAAGTCAAAGACCTTTAAGTAAAGAGAGAATGAGACCAATACCCTCCTGCTCATTTCCTCTAAGACAAAGGAAACTGGCAGTTAAACAGGAAAGCAGGCCCAGTCTGCATTGAGTTTTCAAGTTTGTAATATTGATTTCATCATTGCCATCTTTTGTAAAATAAACTCTTTTGTAATTGGCTACATTTTGTATCTTACAGTGAAGCTACAGTTACTCTTAGTTGTAAATATAATTAAATGAAATTAAGGAGTTTTCTTCAAGCACCCTTTCCTTCATTAATATATCCAACAAATGTTGCTTGTCTACTATGTGAAAGTTAGTACAGCATGGATGTATTAGTTATCCACTGCCGTGTAGCAAGTGACTCTCAAATTTAGCAGCTTAAAACGAAATAAATATTCACTATCTCATGATGACTGTGCATATTAGGAATGTGAGAACAGCCTGGCTTGGTGGTTCTGGCTCAGGGTCTCTTATGACATCATAATCAAAACGTCTTCCAGGGCTGTAGCATCTGAAACTTTGACAGTGGCTGGAGGATCAGCTTCCAAGATGGTTCAATCTCAAGGTGCAGGCTGTTGGCAGCAGTCCCCAGTTCCTCCCTGTGTGGGCCCCTCCACAGGCTGCTTGAGTGAAAAGGTGCTTGGCGTTGCCCAGAGTGAGCAATTCCAAAGAGAGCTACAATCTCTTTTATGATCTAGCCTTGGAAGTCATACACTGTAATTTCCATACTATTTCCCTTGTTACACAGGTCAGCCCTATTCCACTTGGGAGAAGACTACGCAAGGGTGTGAAGAACAGGCGGTGAGGATCACTGGGCCACCTGAGAGCCTGGCTACCACAGTGACTAAGAGCTCCTTCCTATTTACATTGAGTGGAGTTTTAGGTTGAAAGGTAGAGACGGTTCCTTCTCTCATCGAGCTTATATTCTGGTGGACAAAACAGATAATAAACTAATATAAATAATAAATGGTCACCTAAAAATATGTGCTATTATCAAGAGAAAGAAGGATAGAGACTAACTGGGCAATGAGACTGGGATATTTTTGATAAAATTGTTCAGCACGTTCCCTCTCAAATGGCTTTTAAACTGAGATCTAATTGACAAGAAGGATTCAAGCATTTGAAGCTCTCTGGAAAAGTATGGCAGGCAAAGAGAAAGCTGATTCTAAGGGCTTAAATGGACACAGGCTTGGTTTTTTTGAGGAATAGAAAGAAGATCAGTGTGCTTGGAGGTTAGTGTGAAAGAGAAGTGTGCAATGAGACAAAGCCACATAAGTAGACCCACGCCAGCTCATTTATGCTTCATAAGCTAGAGTGAGGAATTTCCATTTCATTCTAAGCCTGATAGGAAAAAAAATGGAAATAATTCTTTTCAGGGTGGGAGAGAATGTATTCACCATGGTTAATGGGTACATATTTGCTCTGACATGTGTGCATGTTTGGGTATGTATGGGTGTGCTGGTGTGATTGCTGGAAAAGAGAACTGATAGCTTTCCCTTGGCACCATGGACAGAGGCCCTAACTAATAATCACTGTATGTCTCTAGGACAATATTCCAACTCCCAAGTCTTGCCTTGTGATGTTACCTTCATTAAAAAGGCAAAGGGAGCCAGAAGGAAACAATCTTTCTTCCTGTCTGGCTCCCTCAACCAGGCCGAGCTAAAGATATGCTGTCAAGTGACACACCTCTATTAAGCCATTACATAGATCCATCATTCTTTAGATTATTAATCACCATGTTCTCTCTCCTCCCACTCTCCTCACTCTCTCTTGTTTAAAGACAAGATGATATACAAGTCATCAATACATTTTAAGCCACAAGTACAGTCCCAAAACATAATATATGCTCAGGAAATATTTGTTGAATGAATGAATGAATGGCTGATTAAAGGAATGCATATAAGAACAGAGCAGCTCTTGCAAAGAAGAATGGAATGCCATCATGCAAAATACAGATATATAGACCACAATAATATGAAAGTGACACTAATTATTTGAAATACGAGAAAGAGTTAAATTTGCGATGCCTACACTGCATGTGCAATCTCTAGGGACTGGTTATGAATTTAAGATAAGAATATTCCTAGATAGGAGATAAAAACTGACTCCTATGTTAAGTAGCCAAGAGGTATCCTGGCCTTGATGCTATGGATAGGCTCTCTTAGAATCTTAGGACCTTTTACAAAAGGAATTACTGTACAGGATGCAAATATTTACATGAATGTGTCACTTCTGGAAATAGCTTTTGCTGCTCTCTTATGTGTTTTATGGTTGGATGCTACATTTGCATTTTGCAGTGGATTTTATAATTACAGACTGTCTTCTATACCTCCATTCCTTTTCCATTTCTTTTCCTTCTATGGTTTTCCCTCCTTCCCCAAATGACAATTTCCTCCTTGACACTTTCCTCTCTCTGCTTGAAAATTTGAATTTAAGAAATAGACATAGTAAGAATTCTTTTCAAAGCACATTCACCTCTTCAGAGAAAAAGTGTCATGGAAACATAACAAATGCATAAAATAAATGAGCGTGATGCAGTAGCACATCAGATATATTAGTATCATTTATTTTAGATTTTAACCATCTAAGAGATAAAGGTCATTGAAGATTGGATGTGAAGACAATTAAGGTCATAGGGATTTCCTGGGGATTATTAGCTTTCCTTAAAAATGGAACCAGACCTAATATCAAGCTAGGACTGCAGAATGGCAAGAGCTATTTTTAATTATTAAAAGTAATTTCACATATGGTTTAACAGTCATAATTGGAATTTTGAGTTATGCTTTCCTTGGTAACAACCCATTTCCTTTGTTTGGATAAACTGCAGGCATGGAGAGATGAAATATGATGTCCTTTAAAATGTGGTACTTCAAGAAATTATGTTTCACTGGCAGGCATTCGGCATTTCTGCAGCTGAAATGAAATTTCAGTACAATACAATAGAGACTAGGCCCCATCATGAATACATCTCACTCGCCAGTTTCCGAGGCTTCAGTAAACAAAGGCTGTTGGCAAAAAAAGTGTCTGTGTGCTCTTTGAAGAAGTACTCACAAAGACCTCGGGAAAGAATGGCAATATGTGGCTGTCAATCTGAGTGGCTCAGTGGGTCACAGGGAAGGTGGCAATCCTGGAGCAATAGCAGAAGCAGACGCATAGCAGCTCCTAGTTGTTCTGGGGGAAAGGAGGAGGCATATCAACTCAAAGCACAATATCCATCTCAAAGAACCACCACCACCACCACCACAAGAAATGGAATTGCTCCTGCCATTGCAGCTTCCTGGGAGGAGTGTCTTTTCTTTATGTGCCTGGTAAGATCTTATTCAGCCTTCAAGGCCCATTTCAAACATTCCTTCCTCCTGTGAAGCCATGGCTGATTTACAGTGGATGTAACTTCCCCTTCCTCTAGGTCCTTAGGGCCATTTACTCCCCACACAGAGATCCTACCAATCATCATTCACTCCCTCATACATTAAGCAAATCCTGACTGAGCACCTACTAGGGATCGGGGGGCTGAAGTAGCATTTCTAGGTTCATTCTCACAACAGGCCTAGGTTACAAGTACTAGCATTTCTTCCATTAAATAGATGAGAAAACTCAGGCTTAAGAGGGTAAAGTAATTCACTAAAATCACACAGCTAAAAAGTAGTTAAGCTGACATTTCATGTCATATTGGTCTGATCCCAAAACCTAAACTCTTACCTAATAGGTTATATTACCTTAACATGGTATTATCTTATATGATTTTAAATTACATTGCATTTATTATATTTTATATATATGTATATATTTATTTATGTGTGCATATATACTAATAAGACATGATCTATGGTATGATATAATATAATAATATAACAATATAATACAATACAATATGTGGTATGCTGGAGATGACTCGTACTGCTTATAACAACCAATCTCTTCCCATCTCCCTATTCAGTGACATCATGTGGGTAACTGAGTACTGATCATGGCAGGAATATGTATTTACACCACGGCAATCACAAATGATACAAATCCGGGCTATTTTTCTTGAAGAGCTGTTTAAACACTTGTCACACTACTGATTATTATATTATTTTATAGTTACTGGTATAACCGTCCATGTCTGATATTTGTGAGTTCCTCATGAAGAGATTACATTTTCATGATGGCTTTTTCAGAACTTGTCTAAAGCATAGTGCCTAGCACAGGGGGGTGCTCAGTAAATTATTCTTGCACGGATGAGTGAATATTTTACCGCATCTTTCACAGCTTTTACAGTATTTACTTCCATTAGTCTAACAGTCTCCCCATTTGTAATAGCACGACAGTGGGTTGCCAAGGGATAAAACGTATAAAGTCGGAAGTGCAATTCTTTGCTTCTCAGCAGAACTGCCTCACAGGGCAGAAGCACACTGCATATCAAGTACCTCACACTTATTTCCACCTGGGAGGCCTGGAAGGATGCTGGCTGCTCAGGGGACCAAACTGAAATCTACAGCAGCTCCAAAGTGATCACAAATACACTGCTAAAATACAAATATTTGAGGTATTTGTGTGTGCCTGCCTTTGTGTTTTATTTTATTTATTTTCTTTCTTCCCCTTCGTTTGCTATCTTCCTTCAGCTTTGAAGAGATCCATACATTAAAATCCTAAGTTCTTGTCGTAAAAGAGAATCCTTCCTAAAATTATAAAAATACAACCTGTCACTTCTCACAAATGATGATGATCATTTAGTCCAGAAGTTTAATTTTTTTATCGAAAAATATTCCGGAAACCATTTTTATCCCAGAGTAACACAGGTTTTGGAATCTGAAAGATGGTTCATGCCTCCCAGCTCTGTACTGAGCAACGTTGTGATCCCGGGCATTGGTTTCTCTTCTATAAAATAGGTACAACATACCTACCTCAAAGGGGAAAATCCGGAAAACTCCAGCACTTTGTACAATGATGCTCTCTAATAAGCGGTCAGGAGGTGGATGATTTTTTCAGCATCTAGCAGCACACTGCCATTAAATTAATATATTTTGAATGAATGATTGAATGAGGAAAAAAAAACAAAACAAACAGCTCCTTGAGATTTAAACATTCACCCACTTTCTTCCAGAGCTGTGCGTTAGGACTTTCTGTGATGACGGGAATGTTATATATCTGTACTGGCCAATATGGCACCACTAGCCAAATGTGGTTATTAAGCACTTGAAATGTGCCTAGTATGACTGAGAATCTAAATTTTAAATTTTATATAAATTTAATTCTTTTAAATGTAAATGCTTGCCTAAGGTTGGGTCTACTATATTGAAGTGCAGTTAAAGGATTAACTGTAGGGGACTGGGTTATATTTTGGACTCAGAACAAAATTTTCAGAGAGTATTACTCATTTTTTGAAGGACAAAATAAATAAATTTCTCCCTTTTTTTCATCCAAAGCCCACCTTTTTGTCCCTTCCTTATCCTGTTCTCACCCACGCAACTGGAACTGCTTGTGGAATTTTCTACTTTTGAGAGACAGCTTTGTGTATTGCGATTATAGCCACCCTTTAAAAATCCTACCTGCCTGTCTGGATATAGTTAAGCTCCGAGGATTTCTGACAGGCCCTGGGGTCACTAATCAGAACAGAGCGGGAGGTGAAAAGCATTAGAAGGTCATGGGTGGCCAGGCCTATAGTCCGCAAGCCTGTCTCACAGGTCACATGTAGCTGCAGTTAAAGGTGGTGGCTATTACTCTGTGCTGGCTGCTGATAAAAGTCACCCGCAGCCCTGCCAGCTTCATTTGTTCTTAAGTATTCTATTAGGGAGGAACGCATAAATTTATTTTAGAGAGTGCCCTGAGTAATGAGGAGAAAAGATGCCACGTGCATTAAAAAGTGTTGTCTTAAAGAGGTGCTCCAAGTACTAATATCTGCAAACATTTAAACCTCTAGATCATAAAGCATAATGACCCTTAGAAATTGTCTAACTCAGACTATGTGTTTTACGGTTAAAGGCTGAGGAGTGACCAGCTCAGGGACAGAAAGATCACACCACAGCTAAGACTAAAACCTGGGTTTGCTGATTCTCAGTGTTCTTTCTGTGACACCCCACAGGCAGTTGCAAATAGAAAAGAAAAAAAAAATTGAGTCTATTTTGAAAGACTGTCGGAATGTCAAAGCACTTGTAGGCTGAGAAAAGAGTTATATGTAAATGTATTATAATGTGATCCTGTGGAAAGGGGTGGGTGTCATTTATGTATTTTCCCTAATTTTGCCCGCCACCCCTTTCTCCGCAGGCACACATTGACTATGATTCTCTCAGAGGACATAATACTCTCTCGGAGTAAATTAGGCAGGTAGGAAAATTGCATTAACTCTTTCCACTCCCCAGGGAGCACATTTGGCAAATCCCTGCTTCAGTGCACTAATTTTCCTCCTGGTGTGTGGCTAATGCACTGGGGGAAAAGGGGCTTATAGGGTGTGCTGGTGAGGTCAGGGACCACATTATCGCGACTTTATTGCCACTGAGATGAGCCGAAGCCTCCCACGTGTAAATCAAAGAGTTAACAATGGGGCCGGGTGGCTGCTCTGGCTTTGTCATTTCAGGGTCACAACTGGACAGGCTGTGATCTGTCATCTTTCAGACACTCGGGTTTAGCAGCCCCTGTATTTTGCAAGCCATCATTTGTGTTTCCACAAAACCTGTAACATGGTATTACCCAGCCTGAAATCACTCAATCTTTGGGACTCATTCTACTTCTACCATCTAATCTTCTATGGGATTGAGAAGCCAAGGTGAGCTTGGAAATCTATGCAGTCATCATTTCTCCAAGTTTTTCCAATTTCCTACTTTGAGTCAGACACGACTGTGGACCCTGAATCCAGCGTTCTCTTCCAGACTGGAAACACATAGTTTCATTTCCTTCCTCACCAAAGAAAAATTGCTTCAAGATTATAAATTAATATAAAACTCTTCCCCAAGCCCACCACATATCTACTCATTCCTACACAAGCTCATACTTGCGTTTTTCTCAAGAGAAAAAAAAAACACAACCAAAACTGTATCTACCAGAAAAGATGACTAGCAAGCATCGACTTCAATTGCTGGTACACAGATTTTAGAAAATAAAATAAGAATTTACAATTCTGTGAGTGGAGTTATGTGCATGGAAAACTAAATTCAAGAAAGTGACTCAATCCGCATTAACCTTCTGGAGTCTTCTCCATTTTTCCGGTGGCTGCAGGCTAACATCGAGGGATTCTGTGAGGCCCAGGCTTCTGAGTATTCAAGTTCATTAGGCATGCATCTCATTTTGGCAGGAAGCCACCCTCTTTAAGCAAAACCCAGTCACAGATAAACGGAGGGCAATCATCTCCCGACTAATAAATGCAAGGCTGCAAAAACCCGGCTGCCAATCTTGCAGGATGGGGAATAAAAGGGGCGGCGGAGCGACTGTGCTTTGCGTCCCTGTGATCGCAGAGTGTACAATACAGCCGAAGCAGGAAGAAACCTCAGACCAGCTCTCAGAGGCGAGATCAAAACTGCCTGTGCAAACAGTAGTAATGCGATGTGTTTGGCCTGAGTGGTACGTTTGTCCCTGGGAGCTTAGAGCATTTTACAAACTCTTTCTACGAAATCCCTGTGCTGTCCTTGGGAAAGGAAATGAGACCAGGAGTGCAGTACACATTGGGCCACGGAGGCTCAGCGAAGCCTGGGGACCAGAGGAGGGGGACTTGAGAGAGGTCTGTAAGCAGAGTGAAACAGAGGATTGAGGGGCCCTTCACCAATTTTCAGACACGGGCACTGAGAAAAAGCTAGAAAAAGGCAGCTGGCACACTCCAGTATAACAAACTGAAATGTTCACTGCCGCCAGGAAGTACCATCAAGGAATGAACAGGAGAGTGTATAATCATAGGGAATAAAGGAGACTACTATCAACAACATCTAGAAAACCAGTTATTTTTGGTGGAATCTCCCAATTTGCATATAGTGGCAACTCAATAGTTCTAAAATACAGTGCAAGCCAAAAAAAACATGTTTTTAGGTCAGATCCAACCAGTAGGCACCAGTTTGTGCCATTTGACCAGGTAATTATATACACCAGCTTATAGTTCACGCCTCTCCTTTCTCCTGCCTGAGTAGATACAGCCAGGCTTTCATCACGTTAAGCATAATGGCATTGTGGTTCATTCTGAACACATGACTTATAAACTTAGTTAAAGATGCTGTCATAGCAATGTGACCCAGGCCACAGAAGCCAAGATTGGAAACAGAAATGCCTTGGGAAGGATGCCCTAAGGAAGTGGGGACCCTCTTCCTTCTTTGCAAGAAAAACAAAGGACCAGCCACCTCATTAGGAATTCAGTAACAAAGATCTGCTCATCTCTTTATAATTATGTGTCTAATTGTCTAATATTTTGAGGCCTTGTCTCGCCAATCAACTCTCTCCAAAAACTCTGCCTCTATCTCGACCCTGTGACCCACGCTTCCCCCATTCCTTAAATCTCTGCACATCTGCCTGTCAAACAGCTGTATGGGTATTCACATCTTTGCTTATATCCTAGAGAGGCTAATCTTTGGGATTTTTATAACCCTTTAGGTGAGAGAGGGTAAGCCGACTGATGAAATCCCTTCCGCGTTAATGGGCGATAAAGTAAAATCCGATCCCCAGGGGCCATGATACAGAAACCCTCTGGTCCTACTTTTATGTGGGTCATATATCTTAATAGGTTTTCAAGCAATTTAGAAGACAAGACAAAGCAGCTGGTAAGGGCCAATTTACAAGGCCTCAGTTCCCCAGCAACACGCGGGCTGCCCTGTAACAGAAGCACAACTGGTGTAAACAAGCCTTTTCCAAGTATGGAGACAGACACACACCTCTGAGCAATTCTGCTTTACCCAAACACTCACTTGCTTTATTTCATAGAAGCATCATTTTCTGATTTCTTCTATGGCCTGCTTCATCTGTTCAGTATTTATTTTCCTTCTTAGCTATTTCAAAATGGCCACACTGAGCCCTGTAAATGCTAGCTGCTTTCTTTGTGCCTCTTATTAAGGGGAGGAATAAAACTGTAGATACTCTGAATGAACCAGCAACCCATGGACCTCTTTCTTTACAGTGTTAGTGGTTCCGTGGCAACATTTTCCCCAATTCAGAGGTAAGAAAGTGACAACTGATCCTATGTGTGATAATAATTTAGCTCAGCAATTTCACGTTATGCAAATCGGAGGCAAGCTGTGCTTTGAGCTGTGCCAGGGGGTGCAGTACGGCTGCATGAATCAAGACAGGGCAATCTGCAGGGGAAGAAAATGAGTCTTGCTCTTCAAGGTGCCTTCTGCTCTGGAATACATTCAAGAAAATTAATCAGCCCCTAACATCACCATGTTACTCTCTCTCATTACAAATCAGAGTAAACAATTACTGCATTAAGCACTCTCAGAGAGGTTTCGAAAGGCCACTGGTGCTTACTGCTGATTTTCATAAATGATCTTCAAGGAGCTCCCCTGGGGATGGGAGATCTGGGGAGGTCTAGGGAGAGGTTACTGCGGAATGCATCTCATTACCATGGTGATGAGATGCAACATGCAGCCTAGCTATAAAACCAGTTGACATGCTTTTGGGCTGTGAGTTTCTGGTTTTCTGGGAGACAGTCAAATCTTAATTGATGGGAGGCTCTCTGGACACTCTGTGCTTCTCTTCTGAGCACTAATCACAAGAGGATGAATGCGGGAAGCAGAATCTGAGTTCCAACACTTAGGAACTAGGTGACTTTTGACAAGTTAGTTGAGACAGGACAGTACCATCTATACTTCATAGAGTTGTTGTGGGGATCTAAAGTATTCTCAGTAGCTCCCACCCTAGAGTTAACACTCAATGAATGGTCACTATTTTATTCATTTATTTATTTTGCTAAGGTCTACCTCCCCCATTGGCTGGACATATTTGGTGAAAATAGGAACAGCACTTCCACCTAATGCGTTGCAATATTTATGGTAGCTTATAAAGTGCCAAGTACATAGTAGGAATTCAGCTAGTATTTTGTCAGTGAATAAGCAAATACATGGAGAATGACCATTTCCTTTGAAAAAGGGAGTCCTTTTGTCTGCTTTACTTATAGAGACTTAGGCGGAAAACTGAGACTAGGATGGTTCAACTCTGGAAATTCCAGTATTCCCCTTGATTCTACCAAGGAAAGAATTAGAGACCAGAGACAAAATATAAGAATGTCAAGGTGTTAAGGCATTCTTGAGATGAGTAAGTCTGGAGAAAGCAAATGCAAAAACTGATAGAGAGGAGGGAATTCTTGGAGAAGTCACAGTTCTGACCCACGTGTCCTTGTCCTTTTCTTCAGGACATGATTGATAATGCCTGTCCATCTCTCTCCTGGGGCTTTGAGTTGCAATGATGAGACAACTGTAGAACTTGGAGCCTTTTGTAGAAAGAAGTTATAAAATCAATGATTTTGCTTATTACTTCTGTGGTTGCAGGGCACAGCTTGCACTGAGACTACCATATCCAGCACAGAGAGGTGAAAGAACGTGATTTTAATATGCAGTGGGCCATGAGAACACACTCCACTGTGTTGGTGAACATCTATGTCTCACCTACACAGAGTCCCGCTTGTTTTTAGTTAAAGGCTAACTTACAGTATTCTGTGGATGTGAATGAAGGTGTAGGGTGGAGTGTCCCCAAGTTGGTACATTAATGTGCCATCATATGTGTTGATGTCCCAAACTGACTATTGTACCCCATGATCGAACAGCACATTTTGGCTTTGGAGAAGAGGAGCTCCCTTAAATCAAAGTGGCTTCCAAACTGGAGTGTGTAACTAATGCTGCCTAGCACAGCTCATGGGCAAAAAATGCCCTTCCACTTCCCAGTGGAATGTAAGGGAGATCAATGACATGCTCGTCAGACATTGCTTTCAGAACAAAGGAGGAGTTATCAGTAAGTTTATTTTCCCTGACCAAACTTTGTAATAACCTCTGTATTTATTCAATTACATGGTTTGTGAGTCAATGATATTTACTAAGGGACTATTATGTGTACCATACTGGGTCTCATAGGAAAAAGAAGCCCACTGTCAGTCAATAAAATCCAAATACCTTCGCTTGTCATTCAATGTCATTAATTATCTGACCTCTACTTACCATTTTGGTTTCAGCTCCACACATGCCACCCACAGAACCCAATTCTCCAGTCATTGGAAGTACACTTGCAACCTGACTGTTCCACGACTGTTTCAGAACTGAGAGGTCTTGGAAATGCCTTTCCTCCCTCCTTGCTTGACTAGTGAACAAAGTCTCATAATTAAACATTGTGTTCAAGCATCACTCCTCCAAAAGGTTTTCCTTCCTTTTCTCACTCTCTCCTTTGTAACTTGTGTGTGCATGCATGTGCGCACGCGCGCGTGTGTGAACATACTTCTATAAAGTGCATGGTCGTAGGCAGAATAATATCCCCCCAAAGCTGTCCACTTTCTCATCCCCAGAATCTGTAAATATGTCATCTCACGTGGCAAAAGGGTCTTTGCATACGCAATTAAATTACAAATCTTGAGATGGGGAAACTATCCTGTGTAATCGTGAGGGTCTTTAAAAGTGGAAGAAGGAGGCAGGAGTGTAGGCGTTAGAGAAGGTGTGTCATTAGAAGCAGAGGTTGAAGAGATGACATTGCTGGCTTTGAGGACTGTGGGGGGAGGAAGGGGCAAAAAGACAAGGAATGTGGGTAGCATCTAGAAATTGGAAAAGGCCAGGAAACAAATTTTCCCCTAGAGCTTCCAGAAGGAATGCAACGCTGTCGAAACCTCGAATTTAACCCACTGAGACCCATTTCAGATTCTGACCTCCAGAATGGTCAGATAATAAATTTGTGTTGTTTTAAGCCACTAGGTGTGTGGTAATTTGTTACATATCAATAGGAAACGAATACACCCCCATAACATTTTATTGATTTTATTTGTTCCCATGTCTTCCTCCTTCCACAGTACTGTATGTTTCTTGAAGTAGTTAAAAATAGCTATCCTATATCAAAGGTGTCCATGTCAGACCCTGTGCTAAGTACATACATTACTTCATCTGATATGCAAAACAACCCTACAACATCGGGTTACAGTGCAGGAGGCATTGGGGTTCAGTACCTGTCATGCGGACCCCAGACTCTGGGTTCTCATCTTCTTCACATAATAGCTGTATGACCTTGGGCAAATAATCGTTTCTCTGCCTCACTTTCCCCATTTGTAAAATGGGGATACAAATGATGCCTACTTTTCAGGGCAGTGGTGAGAATTAGTTGATTAACTCATATAAAGAGCTCAAAACGATGTCTGGCATATAACAAGCATTACGCAAGTGCTTAACTACAGAAATTATTATTCCCATTTTAAAGGTGACAAAACTGAAGCCCAAAGGACTTAATGCACTTGACCTGCAGAGCAGGGATGGGAAGAAAACAAAGCCCGTTCACTCAACTTCAATGCCTGAGAGAAATGCGTGTTTCTTTACTGAACACACCAGTGAATTCATCAAGCTCTCTACCTAACGGGAAAAACAGCACCTACAACAACACAGAAGAAAGAGTGAAGCATTGAGTGTATTTCCGAAGCTTGTACGGAGGTGTGAAAAGGGAGCTATGTTTTGATGGAAGTGAGAGACAATCAATGGCATAATTTAATAGGTATGTAGGTAGTGGCAATATCGCATCAGAAAAATGTGTATGACAGTACTGGAAGGTTTGGGTTTTATGCTAAGAGGATGATTGGCTTGGGGAGATTAGTACTTATTGAAATAATTGCTTACCCTGGAAATATGCTGAAGAGTCAAAAATCAGAACCACAGATAACAGCATTTTCACAGACTTCACAGAAAGGCATGCATTTCTTTGTGAAATATCTCTCTAAAACCGGTTCTTAAACCCGAGTGCTGGGCCCCACCTCCATGAGTTTCAGATTCAAAAAAGCTGGAGTCGGGCTACAAAATTTGCATTTCTAGAAATTAGCAGGTGATGCTAACGCTGCTAAGTGTGTTTAGGAGACCACACTTAGAGACCCACTGATCTATAGCAATTATTTCCCCACTGCCTTGGTCCAAGATTACTTCCAAAAGACTCTCAAAGGGAATTTAATTGTCTCAATCTAATGTTTCAGGGAATTGAAAGGGAAGTCCTGTCTGAGTATTTGTAACAGCATGAAGCCCATTAAAAGTACAAGACTCTGAGAAAGCAAATCAGCTTTATTCTAGAAAGCTTTTAAAGGACTTGCAACATGAAGGAAATGATTCTAAGGCAATGGCTATGTCAAATACTAACGTTCTCAATATATGGGACCAATTCATTCCATGTAGATTTCTCCAGACTTATTCAATCTCTTAGGCCCTACTCCCAACTCCACCCCCAACAATTTGTCCACACTTGAGGGTGAGATTTTAAGGATACAAGACAAAAATCTTTAAGAGGTTTTTGCTTGGATTTCTGTATTAGTACGTTGGCAAGGAAACATTCTCAAGTGGCACAGCACTGCAGCCTAAACATAGAAGGCTAATCAACCTAAGAAGACTCATTCCTAACACAGATGCAAACTCACTCTTCTCTCTCTATCCATCATATTTGTTGTGGTTCTCTCTTAGGGATATCACCATCAAATACATGTAATATATCAGGAGGAAGAGGAAGAAAAGAGATCCGAATACTTTTGCAATCTTTCTTTTATTTTCTTTTTAAATTTCTCATCTAGCTAAGAAGTAACTTTGGGCTCATATCTGAAAGTGAATAAATCAAGAGTTTAATTAAGATGATGAAATATTTAAACATTGCTAGTTAAAAAGAGAAAGTAAGAAGGCTGTCTCCGACTGAAATTGAGGGCAGCAATTGGGCAAGATGAGCAGAAAAGAATGAGTATATGTTATACAAAAGGGATCTCAGTCGTCCTTAAAATTAGCCAGTCATCAAAATGTGAAAAAAAATACCATGTTGGGGGATGTGGGTCATGAAGAGATATACATACAACCACAGGAACATAAATGCCCTTCAAACCCTCTTAATTATGAATAACCATACTGGCAGTGCTCAATGTTTGATAAGAAATTATTATTTTTTTAAAAATTAATAACAAAAACATCAGTGCTAATAGGAAAACTGATAAATACTTGATTTATTGGAAAAACTACTCCCTACAATTGCTTCCACCCAGAAAATTCTCAACAGGAAGACGTGAATGCAGTTGTAATTCCGTGAAAACATTGAAAACAACATAAACAAGAACAAACTCATATGGTCAGTTTAGTTGTCAGCCTCTTAGCTCAAAGATGAATTGTTGCCCACCTGTAGAGATGAGCTAAGGGGCAAAGGCACAATTTCTCTCTCACTTTGCATGGGTGAAGATTTATTTCTCACTCAGTAAAATTAAAATTATGAAGCTAAAAGGAAAAAGCAGACTGAGTACCATGAAGATGTTCTTGTCAATTAAGATATATGTATTCCAGATCTTCCAATTTGTTGATTGATCTCTGTATTCTCCATAACATCTTGTACATAAGGGCCCTGCCATTACTAGCTTTGTGACTTTGGACTAGTTAGCTCTATCTTAGTAGTTAAAAATCCTTAGCATATGCCAGACACGCTTCTAAGTGCTTTAAAATATTAAATTACTTCACCTTTTTAATAACCCAATGAAGCAAGCATTATTATTATTCTCAATCTATAGATGGGAAAACTGAAGCACAAAAATATTAACAAATTTTCTCAAGGTCACAAAGCTGGCAAGCAGGAAATCCAGAATTCTTTACCATGAAGCTATAGACACTTTCTGTGTCTCACTGCAGAAAATAGGAGAATTTATTGTGTGGAGCAGTAACAATTTGATAATTTTATAAAGCCTTTGGACCATAGTGTAGTTGATAGTCATTGATGAAAATGCATTAGGTAAAAGTAGTGGTATAAAATAAGCACTTAATAAGTGCTTTTTGAATGAGAAGTTTGACTTTGCAATAGTGAATGAAATCAATACAAACATAAAAAAGTAATTAAATATCATTTAGTAGACAATCACTCTTAGCGAAGAGGAGTTCCATTTCTTGACAGTCATCTTAGTAATTACCTATAATAAGTTTCCTATATGGATGGTATTGAGGAGTATGTATGTGTAATTGTCAATAGAAAAGGTTTTAACATATGTTTCCCTCTCGATTTGGAATCCAGACTGTTGAGAGCCAAGGTTGAAAGCAATATCCGAGATTGTCAAATGGACTTTGGAACGAGCTCTGATCGGGATGGAAGGTTGCAGGTTGAAGCAAAAGCAATTAGTTACCCATCATGTGGTTATTGATCTTCCTGTCCTTTTTGTTATCAGGACCTCAAAGGCGAGATAAAAGCTGTGACTTCAATACATCACAATTTGGAGTAAATATTAATAACCTTTAGAACATAGGGGCTGTATTTTTCGATGAGATACAGACAGTAACTAGCTCTGACCCCTGCAAAGGGGAAGTAATTGTCAAATTCAGATGACACCTTTCAAAGTTGGGTAATTTAAAAAAGAAATTAGAAGAATGAAATGCCACTTGGAATAATTGAGGTGAATTAAAAATAACAATAAATCTTCACCTCTGTCACTCAATTTTAAAAGGCCTTTTCACCTCCATTTTCTATTGAGGTTTGAAAATAGAGAGATCTTTTAATCAAAGAGCTCATATCAGATTTCCAGATTTTATGCCTCGCACGTTTGTAGATGAGTATTTGGACACATTCAGATGCTTACCGGAATTCTTAATGAGGAAAGTAAAAAGCTATAAAAATTAAAAAGACCGTCAGTCTGGTTTTGCATTCTCTTGTGAAACCTCCCTTCTTAAGTTGAATATGTGCTTGAAGAGCTGTATGAATTAGGAGCATCTATGAATTTTGTTCAGAAAATCATTCTATGACCATAATTATCAGGGGTAGGTCAACTATAGCCCACGTCTGTTTTTTGTAACTAAGACTTTATTGGAACACAACCACACTCAATCACTTATGTATTGCCTATGGCTGAAGACACTATGGTCATAAGGCCTGAAATATTTACTGTCTTGTCCTTTGCAGAAAAAGTTTGCCAACTCCTGATACGTATTACAGGAATTGTAAAAATAAGCAAATATAAATAAACATAATTTATAAGTTGGGGAGATATTTTATAGCCATCAGCATAGCTTGTAAAAGTTGTATACCTTTTAAACAGAACTGTCATTGGTCTCATGGAAAGAAATAATTTTTTTAAAAAAGGAACTACTCAATAAATAAAAAATTTCTTTGCCTTTTCAGTAATGGCATCACCATCCACTCAAATGCTTAAGACAAAAACTGAGGATTCATCCTTAATTTCTCTCTTCTTACTCTCAATATTCACTTTATCAGCAAATCTCGTCATGGCAACCTTTATTACCTTCAACATGTGTCCTTAATCCATTCCCTTCTCTCTAACTCCACTGCTCCAGTCCCAGTGCGAACCTTCATCATTTCTCAGCTGGACTTCAGCAACCGCATCTTCACTAATATATTTTTTGCCCCTGTTCCAAACCATTATTCATTCATGGCCAATGGGATCTTTTTAAAATTCAAGTCTGACTATGTGTATCTTCTGCTTAAAAGCCTCCCCTGCCTTTCCATTTCATTTAGAGTAAAATCCAAACTCTGTGCAAGGACCTGCCTTGTCTGGCTCCCTTCTGCCTCTGCATCACTGCCCACTTGCTTACTGGGCTTCAGCCATACGTACCCTCTTTGTGTTCCTCAAACAGGTCAAGTTGGCGTTGCCTCAAGGCTTTTGCATTTGTTCCCTCTGCCTAAAATAATCTGCTCCTAGATCACTACACACGCTACTTCTCATCACTCAGGTCTCATTCCAAACATAATCTCAGCAAAAAAATTGTCCTGAATCCTCCATCCAGTGTGTCCTGCTTCACCCTCACAATCCCTTGCAAGCACATCACCTGGTTAATTTCCTGGAGGATTTGTTATTAGCAGAAATCACCTAATTTAGTTACATCTCATTTCTCTTGTTTTTCTTATTACATTTAAGGTCTATGACAACAGAGAGTATGGCTGTTTAGTTTACTGCTATATCCACATTCCCAGTGTAGCGTTTCGTACATAGTAGATGTTCAGTTTATATCTGTTGAATAGATGCTATTGGGTGGGGGAGATTATGGTTTAATGGAATAGAAAGATATATGACATATTTAGTCACCTAAAATCTAAGAATTATTTATTAATGTAAAGATCAATGAGAAACATGGTTAATTAGGTCCATAGGAGACCAGAGAATGAGAAATATGTGGGTTGGCATGGGCAAGAAAGATCTTTTGAAGAGGAATTAGACTCCCGTTGAGGGGAAGAAATGGGCGAACACGGAGACAAGGATCCGTACTTGTGAAAACAAGATAAAAAGGGAAGAACTTCTGGAGACTAACCAGATATGAAATTTGCAGAAATAACAGAACTTTATTGACCATAAAATCAAAATTAATGAGGTGGCTGAAAGCACATCACACCAGGAAGAAAGACTATTTCAAATCAAATTACTTAAGTACTGCAAACTCCATGCTGGAATCAAAGGAAGAGATGAGGAAATTTTCTATCGTGATGTCATAATGTCGGCACTTGCAGGTGGTTCATTAGTGCTCCTGTACATGGAAAGATGTGGCGATGGGATTGCTTCCTCGGCTGCCCTTTCTCCTCCCTCCCTTCTGACATTCTTCTTTTTGCATTCATCCCCTGGTTGCGTGAGCAGTTTTCAAAGGGCTCTTACCTTTGCAAGGAACAGATTGGATGATATCTGGCCCCTTTCTCTTTAATTTAGGAGTTCACCTTCTGAAATAGAGTGGCTAAATACTCCAGGCTACAATAAATGTTTTGTTCTCAGAACTTCTAACGCAATTCCAATGTGTAACCCATTAGGTAATCACTTCTCTCTCTTCTGATGCTCCAGCCTTATTTTTCTGCCTTGTCCATGTACCAACATTCCCTGAATCTGTACAGTCCCTCTATCCTTGTGCCTGAAAACTCTTTCTATTGTTTTCTCTGTCCTCCCTACTCCCATTTCTATCTCCATCTATACTTACCATCATTTTAGAAGCTCAAATGCTACTGTCTCCTTGAAATCTTTTAAATTTTTATAGCCTATTTCCCCTAATAATAACTTATAGATGCAGCATGCTTGCTGTGGATCAGAAACTGTGCATCTCACTGCTTTGGATCCTTGTAACTACTTAAGCATCATTATCCCCATTTTACAGATGAGAAAATTGAAGCTGAGAGAGGTTAAATAACTTCCCCAAGGTCAAACAGTTGTAAGTGTGAGAGTCTTGACTTTAATTCAGGCCTGTTTGATTCCAAAGCCTGTGCTCATAATGACTGAACTCTAAGGCCAAGTCAACACTGATCACTACCTTCCTTAAACTCAGGTCCAGTTATTCAGTCCGCACACACCTCTATTGCATGACAATGATCTCCTTTCTGACTGCCCAGTCCTCTGCCTGATCAGTCTATGCCAATGCTGAGTTCATCATTAAATTTTGAATATACTTGTGCTGGTACTTTTTTTATTATGTATCTTACTCATCTTTATAACTTTTCTGATGCTTAGAAAAGGACTCGACTCAGACACTTGCCTATTATTTGTCTAATGAAACATGATGGAATGATTAAATAAATAATATGCATTTTAATTTCTAACAATTTAATATTTAATTCTCTAAGGTTGAATATAAGGTTCTCAAGAGAGGTTCTTTCCTTGATTCACTGATTCTTTATTCATCAAATATTCTTCACTTAGGGAGCTCTTACTATTTGCTCAGAAGCATGTAAGATACTGGGCAATAGAGAATAAAATAGATCTGCTGCTTGGCAGACAGAGTTTACAACTTGTGTTTAAGGTCTTTGTTCCTCTCTGTTACTTGATGCTAGGCATCAATATACAGTGATTGATGGATAGTCACAAATTCGTGGGCCCTTACTGTAAGTCTGGCACAGTGGAAGGAATGCACAACACAGGAACATGGGAATAATTTCAAATACAATTAAAAAACCATTTTTTTTCAACTTGTCAAACTAACGGAAGAAGTTCGTTAGAGCAGGGAATAATAAATTGAACTATACGTATCTTACACATTTTATTTTTAGTTTGAAACATAGGAAATGCAATACCAATCGTTTTATGGAAGGCCAAGGTCTTTTCTTTCTGTATGGATCATCTGATCAGTGCTCGTGTCATCTGTCTTACAGAAACCATACTCAAAATGGATTATCTGTAATTTCCATTTCAATTTCTATAACAAGGAATGAGAACTTAAAGATATTTATGGTTTTTTCCTAAATCTTTTACAGTTGTCTTGTCACATATAATTTAACAACATTTTTTTTAGCAACTTTCTTTTATTGGGTCTTTCCAAAACATTCAAATTGTTTCCATGGAGACACAATTCTTTATTTTCACACAGACATTTCATCAGTTTATATTATACTTAATTAAATTACGTAATTATAGCAACAAGGAAATGACTTCAACAGGTTTGGGACCAAATGGCGTAACAGATTCTTGGTAAACATTCAACTCAACTGGTGGGAATAAGAGTGCACGAGTCACTAGAGAGTTTCTTCCTAGGTACCCAAATTCAGTGTGTTATGAGTAGAGGTGTGACCAAATATCTGGGTTTTCTCAGGACTGATGGTTTCTTGGGATTCAGGACTTTCAGCGCTAAAACCAGGACAGTTTTGGGCAACCATGCTGGTTGCTCACCCTAGCTATGGGTGTCAGGGGCTACAGTTTGTAGAAAAGAAGTAGGGTGTTGGTAAATCCAGCAAATTAATTAGGTAGAGTTTGATTAAGAAAGTTTGTGCACAGACTCAAGCAGAACCTCAGGATCCCTTACCCAGCCATGTTCTTGTCTTATCCCAAAATGTCTACTTGGCAAGAGGTAGTTTATGCCCATCAGTGGAATGACTGGTTATCCCTGGGCCTTGAAAGTTGGGCCAAACTGACCCCTAGCCCCACAAAGTAAAGAAGATTGTAAGTCACTTAATTCTAAAGTTGAATGAGTTTATGTTCTGCCCCATGACACACATCTCTATATGATGATTGCCAATGGAGCCAACTATTTCTTCCTGAGGATGCCCCACCCTCGTCCATATGGGTGTGGTCTGACCTCTGGCACCAATGAGAAAAATCACACAATCTGATATCTATACACTTCCCAAAGTAGTTTTAGACGCTGTTGGTGGGGATTTCAATGGTTCAGTCCAGGTTGAGCTTTGGCAGACACAATCTAGTTTCCAAGACATGTTTCTTCATCAAAAGATCAAAGTGTTGTGAGGTCAAGTTTTGCCTATTCTCACCTTGTCACACGTGAGTTTCTGGTTGCCTGAGCACAAGAGGCACACTGTGGCGGCTCTACACCTGATATCTGTGTGGTTCTCCTTTTCAGCAGTGAGGCTGTGAAGGGAATCTTTAGAAGAATAGGAATAATCCCAGTCAAAGAGAAGTTCACATAGTTTCCTCCCACTCTTGAAAGTGTACTAAATATTCAGTGTTTACCCCCATGATCAAACACCCTTCATATATTTTCTCATGAATGTAGAGACATAACCATTCTAGCCCAAACCAAAACCTAGAGAAAAGGGTAATATGCAGAATCTCTAAGCACATCCTCCTTTGAGTTATTCCAAAGAGGGAAACTTTCGTTTATCATTCACCTGATGAAAGCTGTTGACAGGTACAGGAAGTTCCTACCAAGGGGCTGTCTTGCAATTTCAGGAAATCAGATAAGAGAAAGCCCTGCCCAGGATTGCTATCATTTTAATAATCATAATTCTATGAATCAAGCCTTAGTTAGAACTTGTTAAAAATGGCATTTGTAAGATAATCCAAATAAATCAATGTTGTATCTCTCTTTCTCCCTGGAGCTTCCCCAATTGGAGAGAATTATATCAGACTCCATGTTCCTAAAGCCTGCTTCCCAGGCTCTAAGCCTGTCAGATATAAGGGGGCACTATCTTCTGGTGTGTCTTATGATACAAGTCCTTTTTTAATGGTTCTTTGTATTGCAAATTTGGTGTCACACAATGTCTTCTCGTGTCTATATATTTGTTATTATTCTCAGTGCTCATATTATCAATAAAACTCATGGACCTGTCCCGATGAGGAATGACAATGTGAATAACATTGCCATATTCCTGGAAGGCTGAAGGGCCCTGTCACAAGATCTGGTTGGTTGGTCATCTTTGCAGACATGAGCTGTGGGAAGAAAGCCGTAGGCAATGCAATTTTACAGGGAACATATGGGCAGAAATTTACAAGATCCTTGGGGAGGGACTTCTGTTACCCAGATGGTTGCCAAAATTCCTGATCCCTGCACTCTGGAAATGAGACTGGGGGAGTTAATCAGATTAGTATGAATGATGATGTGGGAACTTCAGTGTGTGCCACCTCCCTGGTTCATAGACCTCTAATGAATGCCTTCATTATGGTCCACCTCTTTCAGAAGCTCTTAAAGTTATAGAGATGTCAACCTAGCACCACTTGGTACTTTACTCATTTGTGAGTGATCATGCGCATGCACAGATCTTAATGAGCAGTGCCCAAGAGAATAATGATTAAAACACTCTCTTCTTTCAAGTGCCTTGAACAACAATTTTTTAAAGATTATGGCCATAGTTGCTATCAATAGTCACAGACAAGTATAACTTTTTGTGTATAAATAAAAGTCTCCCAAATGAGAACCAATTTCACAATTTGCTAAAAATTGTGAAAGAAGCTGGTGAAAGAAAAAATAATCTCAGTAATTAAAATTTATTAGAAATTTTCCAGTAATCACCTTGTCTCTATTGCTTACCATTATGACTCCAGGATTTATCACAATATTTGCTACATAGTAGCAACTAATACGTTTTTTTTTTTTTTTTTTTTGATGAAGGAAAAATTAAATTTCCCTGGCCCTTACTTTAGCCCTTTGCACTAACAAAATCAAGAACTGGAAATTACTGTGTTTCTCTGGTTACAGTTCACATAACGTGTGAAAGCCATATCCAACTGAGAACTAGAAATCTTGGGTTACACTCCCTGTTCTCTTCCTACTACTTGGCTGTATTATCTCAAGCAACTAACTACAGCAGAAAGATCTTGGTTTGGCATTAGACAGACCCAATAAACCATTTTAAGTCCTTTCTGCCATTCGCCATTCTGAAGCTTCATGTCTGCATCTGTAAGGTGGTAGTGCAAAATTCCTGTGTCAAAGATTTGATGTCAGAATTAAATAACATGAGGGGTGTTTCATTGAATTAGCACAGTTCTTGGCACAGAGTACTATGAGATAGCTTGTACAGAACTCTCATTATATGCCAGACACTCTTCTAAGTCCATTACATGCATTAACGTACTAAACCCTCATAACATCCCTATGAACTTGGTAATCTTATTATCCCCATTTTATGGATGGGAGAAATGAGAACCAGAAAGGTTAAGTAACTTTCTCAGGGTTACACAGCTAATAATGACAATGAGGGGATTTGAACCCAATCAGACTATCTTCATCATCTGTACTTTTCTCCACTTCTCTACTTACCAATAATAGATGCACACTAAAAGTTAGAGTTTTTCCTAAGATGTTTTAAAAAATACTTGCATTCTCTTGTTATCTGGAATATGGACAAAAAGTCAAGAAAGAAAGGTATCCTGCAATCAGGCTTGGTATTGATATTCAGGTTTGATATTCTTTAGCAAAAAATTCTTTCAGAGCTCTCTGCGACGCCGATCTTCAACTCTGGAGAATCAGGCAGAGAATGGAGGCACAGCAATTTTGACTCTTACCTGCCATGGCTGATCCAGTGCCCTGAGAGACTGGATACGGTCCCACAGTGATTTTCAGTACTGGTCTTACTCTCTTGCCCTGAGATTCTTAGGACCATATTGGAAGCTGAGTCCTACCACACTGCTAAATTCAAGACTGCCCGAGACTGGGGCTGGGTGCCAATGGCATAGCTGCTTTAGCAATAGAGACACCTGTCTCCTAGCAAACTAAATGAGATCACCAACTCATTTACATAAACCAGCAGATGGGGAAGAGTTGCATTTGTTATCATATTTGGCTGGATTTCAACCAATTACATGGACTTAAAATGTTTGGTCTTTCACTGCCAAACTTCTGAGCTAGATACTCTGCTAATGCTTTTTTTTTTTTTTTAAATAAATCTGCTTTTTAAGATTCAAAATATTAATGGCATCTGCTTTGCATTTTTTTCCCTAACCGGCTAATACATGAGTTGAGACACTCACACTTCCCCATTCCTTTCTCATAAAACTTTCTAATAGTCAGTAATTCCACCAGTGACTTCTAAACATTGAAATTGTGACTCTCCATGCACCATTTATTTTTTTAAACAGACCATAGAATAACATATCATATATTATAGTTTAATATTAAAATGTTGTTCACCAGTTTAAACAAAGCATAGTTCCTGGAACATAATAGGTATTTAGTAAAAGATTTGCTGAATGACTGAGTGAACGAATTAAAGAATGAATACTTGAACCATCAGCATCTGAGTATCAGCTTTCACAGCTTTCATGGAAGGCAGTGGGAATTTCACCAACCTCAGCAGGGTCCGGGTAGGGAATAGCAATCAGTCATCCGCTTCAAATCAATATGTACAAAGTGTCCACTCCTGCGAGCACCTCCAGTTTGGGCAGAGGTAGTGTATTTTTCATCTTTCCAACACAGGTTGTTAAGCAGGGCCATCTACATGGCAGAATCTCAATAAATGCTTTTAAATGAGCACAAAAGAAGTGTCAAATTTGACCCTCCCTTCCAAGGAATGCATAAGCCATATTTTAGTAGCAGAAAGTCTGTCTCCAGCATCCTTCGGATTGCTGCCTACTACTCCTACAGGTCAAAATGAATATCAATATAATATTTAGTGAAGTTTCTTAATATTTTAATAGTCCAAACTGTTTCTAGCTCAATTTCCTTTCAAAATGAAAAGGTACTCAGCACATGGGTCTCCCTATGACTTTATTCTAAGACAGGGATTCAGAGAGAAGAACCACTACTTCCGATCATGAGTTACTATGTAGGACATAAAACAATTCATCTTTTGTCATTAAGTTGTGACACTTGCCTGCATGTGGCCTGAGTTCCAATGAGCTTGGCTTTGTCTAATTCCCTGGGTCATTAGCTACGTAATCATAATTATTTTCAGCTGTGCAGACTGCTGTTATTTTTCTCATCCATTTTTCTCCTCCCCTTCTTCATCACATTTCCACATTGATGGAAACCATGAGAGTGCCATCTGGTACAACCTGTGCATGGGGACACTCAAATGAAAGGCAGCCACTGAAGGATGCCCGTATTTCATTAGATGCATTTGTATGCTTCCTTCAGTCTCACGCCTTTTCCTGTCCCTCCAGATTCCCCTTTAGGGAGTTCAAGGGCTCCCCAAAGCTGACTAAATACAGACCTCCTGCCCCCAAAGGCAGTGACATCTGAAGAGCTGTCTCTATTGAGGGTGATACAGTGACACTGAGTTATGAATAACTATATTCGCAGAGAATTAACATTTCCTGCATGTCTACCAACTGACTTAGGCAATTATACAGGCAGCTGCCAAATGAGTATTAACATAACTGGAAAAGCTTCACTGTGTGTGAGTCAGACTATCCAGGCTGTGTGCAGCACCCTCAATATACTGCAGAGGCTTTTATTTCCAAGAACAATTCTTCCACGTGCAGACAATGCCCCATCTTGGAGCATTGGCCTGGAATCCTCCTCAGTAGAAATTACACTGTAGTTTATGGAAAGCAAATGAATCAGAAAGATCCTGCTTCCACTTTTCTTTAAGTTCATGCATTACATTTAGGCAAACTCCCTGATCTCCATGAATATCAGTGAAACTGGTACATTAACTCCTTTTGGGATTCTCAGCTGCTTTATTCAGTGTCACAGGGAGGAAATGGCATTGAAATGGAAGCCAGGAGACATGGGTCCTACTTTAGACTTCATGTTGTGCAACTGAGTATTTGACCTCTGTGCCTTTGAGCTCCTCTCTCTGGGCCTCAGTTTCATCATCTATAAAATGTTCCTCAAAGTGTGGCCCATGGACACCTGCCCCAGAATCACCTAGGATGTTTATTAAATATATAGATTCTTGAGTAGTTTCTGCTTCCAGAAATCTGGAATAGAAATACTTTTCCCTATCCCCCCCACAAAATACAACTAAAAACTATGGATATTATATATAAAACAAGCATAAGAAAATTCTAAAAGGTGGAGAGAAGAAGGCAGCTTGCCTAGGGAGTTCACGAGCCAAGGAATGACACGGCGGTGAGTTTCTTCGGTTTTCTTTTTGCTTCATATACCCTGGATCTGGAGCTGAAGAAGCTGGAAACCTGGAAATAGCAAAGAATGTAGACCAAAAAAGCCTGAACAAAAGATTATTTGCTTTAGCCAAAGTTCCGGGAAAGGGATAGCCTAGCAAGATAGAAAATTTCTATTCAGGAACCACTCTTCTCCAGCCAGACATTACAAAAGGAACTGTGGCCTCATCCCTAACAGCAAAGGCCAAAAAGGGAGCCTAGACTTCTACCCTCACAAGGCTGTAATGAGGTGTCTTGACATTCCTACTGGGTAATGTCAAAAAACGCCAATTGGGGAGCTAAAACTTTTATCTCCACAGGCAAGTCCTAAGGCTCCTGTCTCCACAGTGTCAGTGGAGACCAACCACACAAGAAACCAGATCTCTCATCCTAACTCTGCAGTAATGGGGAGCTCTACTCCTCTGGTATCAACAGAAACTGTGGGGAACTTGGACTTCTACCTCCATTTGGCAGTAACGGGACAATGTCACCCTCTTGCTAGACTTGCCAGAGTGTCATCAGAGAAAGTCAGCAAAAGCAGAAGGTTTAACTAAGATCTAGAGTCTTATAACATTCTATGAAAATGTCCAGGTTTCCATAAAAAAAAATCACTCATCAGACCAAGTACTAGGAAGATCTCAAACTAAATGAAAAAAGAAAAACCAACAGATGCCACTACCAAGATAAGAAGAGATGTTAGAAGTATCAGACAAAGATTTTAAAGCTGCCATGATAAAAATGCTTTAGCAAGCAATCGCAAACCCACATGAAACAAATGAAAAATAGAAAATCTCAGCAAAGAAAGAAAAGTTATAAAGAAGAACCAAATGGAAATTTTAGAATTGATGAATACAATAACTGAAGTAAAATTCTCAATAGATGGGCTCCATAGCAGAAAGGAGGGAATAGAGTAGAGATCAGTAACTGAAAGATGGAGCAATAGAAATCACCCAGTTTGAACAGAGAGAAAATAGACTGAACAAAAATGAACAGAGCCTCAGGGAGCTACTGGACGATAACTAACCATTGAACATTCATGGCATCAAAGTACCAGAAGGAGATGAGAAAGAAGCCAAAGTTGAAAAGTACTCATAGAAATAATGGCTGCAAACTTGCCGAATTTGACAACAGATATACACCTTGAGACTCAAGAAGTTGATTAGATGCTGAACTATGTTAAGATATAATACAATCAAACTTCTGAAAACTGAAGACAAAGAAAAAAATTTTGAAAACAGCCAGAGAAAAATGGCACATTTACCTACAGAGGAAGACAACTAGAATGATATTTTCTCATCAGAGATCATGGACACCAGAAGGAAATGACAAAATAGTTTTCTAGTTCTTAACAGAATTGTCAATCTAGAATCCTATAACAAGTGGAAATATCCTGGGAAGAAAGGGAAAATAGAGACATTCTCAGATAATGGAAATCTAAGAGAATTTGTACTATCAGACCTACCCTAAAAGAAAGGCTAAAGAAAGTTCTCAAAACACAAAGGAAATGATGCGAGAATGAAACATACATCAGGAAGGAAGAAAAAATATGGTCAGCAAAAATATGGATGAATAACATGTGACTTTTGTTTTCCTCTTGAGTTTTCTGAAGTATATTTGATCGCTGAAAGGAAAATTATGACACTACCTGACATGGTTCTAAATGTATGTAGAGGAAATATTTAAGACAATTATATCATAAATGGGGGAAGATAAATGGACATAAAGGGAGCCAGAAGGAGTGGAGCTCGTATCAGGGAAGCAAGAGCTTTTCCCATACCCTCTAGCAGATTTCTCATTGTGTCTCACTGAAAAGAACTCTCCACCATGGCCGCCTAGAGGCAAAGGAATCAGGGAAGTAAGTGCTTTTAGCTGGGCACATGGATTTTGTTAGAAAGGAAAAAGGGAAGAATAAGTATTTGGTGGACCCCAAGCAGTGTCTGATACTAATTTTGAGAGTCAATGAAAGAATTATATAAGATACTTTTTCTAAAATGCTTAACACAGTTCCTAGCCCATATTATTAACTGCTTTAATAAATGTCTCTTCCCCTGTAATGGAAACATACAAGGATAGCATAATATCAGGTTCCACATATCTAGAATTGTCATATAGTAGTTGACCTAGTTTTTTATTGCCAAGAATAATTTCAGATCTGTTCACGGGCTTTGATGTACTTTCTATTTTCTTGGCTGAGGACTGTGAAGTATAAGCTGAGAATTCAACAGTAAACAAGGGTGGTGATAGGGGGCCCTGGGGTCAGTAAGTTTAGAAAACATGTTGAAGGGAAATGCCCACTATCAATACATACAGTGGACCTAGGAAAAGACACTGGTGATGCAGCAACGGATAACCCCTGATTCTTCAGTTAGAAGGGAAATATAGAGCCTTCCCCCAACAGAGGAAAGTATACCCATTCACATCCCTCCCTCAAGTACACACGTGGTTTCCTGCGGCCACACTCTTCAACCAAACCATAATTAAATATCTTATTTGAGGGAATGAAGTGAAACCACACCTGTTCTAAGCCTGGTCCTGGAGCACGGAACCCAGGGTACTCTGTATTTCTGTGTCTGGTCCCTATCCTTTCCACTTCCCTTCCTGAAGGAATTCCTTTTTATATAAGCTGAAACCAAGCCCACATTCCAGTTGTTCTGAATTATTTCAGGAGCACACCCCTGACACAAAGATGCCAGAGAACTTGATAAATTATAAGCTTTGTGAACTCTAGTTAAAAAAGAACAAAAAGGAAGAAAAAAGAAAAAGCAATAAACAAAAACTCAGCAATGACAACAGCAAGAGCAAGAAAAGTACTAGATGATTTACAGACCAGAATCCTCCCGAATTATTAGAGCCTCTACACTCCATGGATATAGGTTTGGAATATGCAAAGCGTTATTTATTTTTATGTTTTTGGCAAGGGTATCAAGTTAAATTTAAAGAATCCTATTAGATCAGACACTGTCGGATGTCCACCCAGTATACATTCCCCAGTTCTTTTTCTTTTGACACAACTACAATGTTGTAAGTTATCTACCCGTCTCCCATACAGCCACAAACTCAGGTCTGAGACTCACCAGTTCTTGGATCAGAAACAGGCATATGGGTCAACTCAGGCCAATGAGGCTTCAGAAGGCTTCTGTGAAAATCTACTTGCTGCTAAGAAAGATAATCTCCCTTTTTCTTCTCAACGTTGCCATTTTGGGGATGGAACCCATGAACTGCTTCAGCCATCGTGCAACCAGTCAGAAGATCTAACCAACGCAAGGAGATGGAGAAAACCTGTCTTTGATGTCATTTTTGAGTCATTCACCGCACCAAGCCTGAAGCCTGTTCTACCGTTAACTTCCAATTAGATGAAATCATAATTTTCCCTATCTTTATTCCGCTTTCAGTTGTCATTGGAATCAGAAGGACCCAAATTGATACATCTCAAAAAACCAAAACGGTAAAAATTAAGTATTCGGGAAAAATCATTTTGGTGAGCTGGAAATCAAGCTGAAAATCAAAACACAAAGTGCGTTAATTTCCACCTTGGTTTTAAAAATTATTTCCAAATTGTATTAGCTTCCTTCTCATATTGGGAGGCACTGTAGAGTAAATATTGTTTACTCTTTATTTACTTATGATATTTTTTGCCCAGATCTTGCAGGACGTTAGAGTATCTTTTATAAATGTAGATATAGATGGTCCTGGTGACACTTGAGCCCCAGGGACTATGTACATAATGTAGCTGTACTGATAACAGGGTGAACCTTGGAAGATTTTCTTGTCTTTTTAAGTTATTCCCTCATATCTTTGATTTTTTTTCCTTGTGTTTTTGCTGAGGAAGATTAGCCCTGTGCTAACATCTGTGCCAATCTTCCTCTACTTTATATGTCAGCTGCCACCAGAGTGTGGCTGACAAGTGGTGTAGATCTGTACCCAGGATCCAAACCCAGGAACCTGGGCTGCCTGAGTGGAGTATGCCAAACTTAACTGCTACGCCATGGGGCTGGCCCCATATCTTTGATTTTTATCTTTATATGTTTCCTATTGCTCAAAGCCTAAAATTCAAAAAGATTTTGGTTGAGCGAGTATTGTGTTAGTTGCATCTAGTTAATGAATACATTCTTAATGGTAAAGGAGTAAAGCAATCGTGAAGGCAAAAGTACATGTATATGTTTATTAAGGGAGCTGTTAATTAAAGGTGCGCCTTCAACTGGCCACAGACCCATACACAAAGATAGACAGAGAGAGACAGAGAGAGAGAAAATAAAATGTAAACCTGTTTGGTATACATACATCCAGCAAATCAAAGAGAAGAGTGAATTATTTAGCATGGCACCAGCTGAAATTAAGGTAAATTTTGACTAGAAATGAAGAAAATGCTTCCTGACAGTGAAAATAATTGGATTGTAAAGTCACATCCCGAGAGAGAAGGCACTTTATCTTGGATCATTTGCAAAGGTGCAAACACACAGTGGAAATATTCAGGCAAGTCCCCATTAGGGAAATAATTTCTCTCATGGCTAATTGTTTTAATGTGGCCCAGTGATTCTGTTCTTTCTCCCTTTTTGAAATAAACTGGTGAAATGGCAAAAGGAAAATAGTCCTATTAAAGATATGAAGAAATAAGTGTGTGCTATATAATTATAGTGAATATGCACATATTTAAAAATTTAAGATCATTAACAATGATCCACGGAATGAGAAAATTTTAGGGGCTAGAACGAATCACCAAGTCATTCAGCCTCTCATTAGACAGATAATAACTATCATTTACTCAGCATTTACCTGTACCAGACACTGTTCATTCTTTTTTAATCTGTCCCACCCATTCCTGTAAAGCAGGCCTTATTATCTTCTTCCAAAGAGGAGGAAATTGGGCTCAGAGAGCTGAAATATCTACCTGAGATCACACAGCTGTTGAGTCTATGAGTCAGGACGTTAATCCAGTTGGTCTGGCTCACAGTTGGAAAGAAGCTCAAAGTTTCTTTCCTTTACACCATGTTTCTCAGGAGGCAAAGATCCTGAGGCCCAGAGGGTGAAGCATCTGGGCCCAAGCCTTGCAGCTGGTTAATGACAGGGCCGTCACTATCCTCAGGTCTCCACCCTCCTCCTGAGTCCAGTGCTCTTTATCAGCACATTACCTAAATGGACCACCTCAGTTAACAATCAGGTTCTAACATCAGGGTAATTAGGGGCAGGGCCACCGGCTTCTCTGGCTGGTGATGATTAAACTGCTTTCAAAAAATGTGCCTCCCTGTGAGTAGCTTCTCTACATGCCTTATTGTCCCCCTTTCCCCTAGAATCTTTTTATGATAGTTAAAGCCTTAAAAATGTAAAACCTTAAAAATCGTTGGAAAGGCTCTACCCTTCCTAGCTACACATTTGGAGAAAGAGGACATGTTACTACTCCAGAGAGAGCATGATCCATTTGCTCTATACGTTGATTTCCTTAATCTGGCTTCCTACATTCCTCCCCACCAACCCTAAACCTAGCTCCCCCCAAAATCCCCTTTCTTACCTTCAACTTCCTGGTATTTCTACCATTGGCATGCACCCTGCTTTCTCCCGCGTTGAATTTTCCTGCCTCTGCCCAGAGTTTTGTTGGCAAGTCTTTTATGTCAAAATTAATCTGACTTCTCTTTGGAGAAGCCAGACTTCCTTCCTGTGATCCGTGAAAGGTCAGTCCTTATGCTAGCTTGGTGGGGAGGCTAGCAATGTTCTTGCTTACGAATGTGAAAGAGCCACTGGCAAAATCTGAGTTCAAGTGACCTGGTTTACAACTTTGACTTCCAGCCACCCACAATCATAAGCCAAGTGGTCCATGACGGGCACTAAGCAGGGCATTTAAGAAACTAATAATCCAAGAATAAAGCCATTCACAATATCTACGCAAAGCAAAATGGACTGATTTCCTTGAGTTTCTTCCTTTCCAACTTCTGCCTTTTCCTTTCTCTTTCCTGTTGCTCTTTCCCTTCTCTTTAAAGACTACATTCAAGACAGGGTTGTCTCTTTCAATTGCAAATTAAACACTGGCTCTCTAAACACAAGTTCACTCTTGGCAAGCCTTGCAAAAAGACATTTAAAAGCCGCATTCAAAGTGGCGGAGGGATTCAGGTTCTGGAGACATCACAAAATGATTCCTTATTGGAAGCCGCGGGTAAAACCAGTGGCTAAGGAAGCCGGACCAGCCCCTTCCGGATGGTCCAGTGGAAAATGCTCTGTGAATTTTGCCATTTACAATAAAAATAACATGTATTTACAAATACGGTGAAGACGGTTGCCTCTCTGAACCCTGTAATATTCTCTCAGTTTTAATTGGCACCCAACTTGAGGCTCTGTAAGTGAAAACAGAGAAGGCGAACTGGAAGGAAACTTTGAGAAAGATTTAGGAACTTTGAAACCACAACCTTTTGACACATTTTCACTCATGAGCACTGGAACAGGTGACCTCTGGGGCTGAACTGCAAAACTTCAGGATGAGGAAACACACACACGAACAAATACATAGCAAAGTTCATCGAAGTACCCAGAGTAAGAATACTACACTGCAGGCTTGGTTCTAAGAGGGCTGGTTTGAAAAGGAATGTTCTTCTCTGTCCTGAACTGGAATTCACTGCACAAGAACAATGCTCTCTTCAAAGATTCTGGCACATACACAGATAGCAGGAGCCATCCAAAAATCCTTGATAAACATAAACAGGCTTTTTCACAGTGGCTGGAAGCAAAGTGATTTGCAGCATGAATGAAATTTTTTGACCTCAGAACAAAAACGCTTCCTTGCCTCATGGTAAACTTGTGAAACTAGAGACCATTATAATCTCTGTGGTCTGGTTTTACTGAGGTGGACGATATATAGTGGTTTGACAGTGGCCCATGTTCAATATTGATTTTTGTCCCTTTTAAGTTACTATTAATAGCAGAACACGACAAATCAAAACCGATATAACGTTGCAACCTGCAGAAAGTAATTCTTTGGAAGAGAGAAGCTGAACCTAAACTTTTTTGAAAAAAAGAGAGTCCTAATGTAAACATAAAACATACATGCTTTATTCAAGAAAAGCAGAGCACCATGCAAAAAGGCAATTCTCTTGATACAGCCACCAGAGTCATTACTGTTGAAGATGTGTGCATTTTTCAAAGCCACATTTCTGAGTGGAATTCAATATTAACAGTGCATCCAGTGGTGTCTTTCTCTGGCAGGAATATTATAAGGGGACTAGTTGAAATTCGGTGGCAGGTAATCTAGAAGAAGTCTCTACCTATAAATCACCTCAGTACTCTGAAGATTGCTATGATCGCCCTCACTTCATCTCTGTTGAAATCCATTCTCTATAGTTCGTCCTCTATCAAGTTGAAGGCTGATTTACTGGGTATTCTGGCCATTTGCAAGATGGCGAGCGCTGTATAGGAAGAAAGTAATATTTCATGAATATTAAAACACGCCCGGTATTTCTTATTTTATTCAGATTTGAACAAGGCTGAGATGGAGTATTTTGTGTGTTCATTGGTTTGTCTGCAGAATTTCCGTAGCAATCTGGCCAACTGTTATTTCTTCATTTATTTAAAAAAAATTATTATTAAATGTGAAAAATTGTACCTGGCACATGGCATAGCAGAGGCTGGTAATATAAAGGTTAACAAGGTACAAGCCTCCAGTTAGAAAATAAATAATAGGGATGTAATGTACAGCGTGGTGACTATAGTTAAAAACACTATATTGCATATTTGAAAGTTGCTGAGAGAGTAGATCTTAAAAGTTATCATAAGAAAAAAAGTGTTTTAAGCTGTGTGGTCATGATATGTGGCTAAAATGGAATGGATGGAGGTGGATGGCACAGAGGAAGTGGGGGGATGAGGTTCAGGGTATTAGAAGAAACATTCATGGAAAGTTGATGGACAAATCTTCACATAACCTTATTTTTTAGAGAGTTGAGTGGAAACAACCTATATTTCCATCAAGAGGAGATAATTCAAGAAAGATTGGTACATGAAAAGATGCTCAACATCACTAATCATCAGGGAAATGCAAATCGAAACCACGAGATATCACCTCACACCTGTTAGAATGGCTGTTACCAAAAAGACAAGAAATAACAAGTGCTGGTAAGGATGTGGAGAAAAGGGAATCCTGTGCACTGTTGGTAGGAATACAAATTGGTGTAGCAGCTACGGAAAACAGTATGGAGATTCCTCAAAAAACTAAAAGTAGAACTACCATATGATTCAGACTTTCTACTTCTGTGTATTTATCCAAAGAAAACAAAACACTAACTTGAAAAGATATATACACTTCCATGTTTATTGCAGCATTATTTACAGTAGCCAAGACATGGAAACAGCCTAAGTGTCCATCAATAGATGAGTGAGTAAAGAAAATGTGGTGTATATATACAATGAAATATTATTCAGCCATAAAAAAGAATGAAATCTTGTCATTTGCAACAACATGGATGGATCTTGAGGGCCTTATGCTAAGTGAAATAAGTCAGACAGAGAAAGACATATACTGTATGATCTTACTTACATGTGGAATCTAAAACAAAAATCAAAAAGAACCCAAGCTCATAGATTGGTGGTTGCCAGAGGCAGGGTGTTGAGGGTAGGATAAATGGGCGAAGGAAGTCAAAAGGTACAAACTTCCAGTTACAAAAAAAAATAAGACTTGGGTTATAATGTACAGCATGGCAACTATAGTTAATAATACTGTATTGCATATTTGAAAATCACTGACAGCAAATCTTAAATGTCCTTGTTACACACACAACAAATTCTGTAACTATGTATGGTGACAGATGGTAACTAGACTTTCTGTGGTGATCATTTCTTAATGTATACAAATATCAAATCATTATGTTGTACACCTGAAACTAATACAATGCTGTATGTCAATTATACCTCAATTAAAAAAATTGAAAGGTAGGTAAATTCTTACAATAGGCAATTATGTAGCCGTTCAATGAGATGTTTATGAAGAGGTTTTGTCGATGATTGAAAGTGCTTTTGATAAAAATGGGAAAAGCAGGATATAAAGGTGTGTATTTAAGAAATGAACACTGAAACTTGCTAGCTCCCATACAATGAAACAAAACGCTGGACATACATTCGTAAAGTATAATATTTTAATGTTAAATCTATCAGTTTTGATATTCAATTGTTATGTTCCAGGTGTTATGTTCGGCCTCTATCTTATCTCATTTATGCCCATCAAAACGGTAAGAAGAAGGCATATGATGGTACACAGGAGTAAACTGAGGTAAGAAGGCTCAATGAACTCACTTGCTATCATAAGGCTAGAAAGTGGCTGAGCCAGCTGAGAAATTATCTACTACTATCTTTTAAATTGTTTTTTTCTTTTCTTCATTTTCCAGTTTTATACTGTGGAAATATACCGCAGTATAATTTTGAAAATAAATTGGATGTCAAGTCAACTAAAGAGATATAATTGCAACTTGTGCTTCACTGGCGATCTGATTTTTCTCTCCCCTCCCTGGTTCTTGACTATGTCTTGATGGCTGGCTTTCTAGTCCGTTTTCAATTCATTAAGTGCTCATTTAGCATTTACTATGTTGCTGGTGTTATTGATTCTATTTACCCTCAGAACCACTGGGCACGAGCTACTGAAACACAAATTCTCTTTCAGTGCAATTACCCTTGTGCTAGGGAAATGACTTCCTGTGCTTTTACTTCTTTCTATTTGTTGAAGATGGGTGGCCAGAGGATTTGCACAATTGAAGTTGGCCTTCTGACTTGCCTTCAGCAAATTCCTTATATCTGTATGAAAACCTCAAATTTCGTAATTCCAGTGAACTCTTGCCTCGTAATATTCCTGTCTCTGCCAAGGAAACAAGCAGCATTTGGGGACTGAAAGGCGGCCAACATGAGTCGTGTCAGCAACCGTAGATGCCTCCACTTTTTGCTCTTAGCAACTTCCAGCTTTTCTCTAACTATGAATTGAGGAAGCAATAGTGTGCAAAGGATTTATTTTTATCTTCTTTTCTGCCTGATGTTTTATTGATGTCCTCATAACAAGTGGCTACAAATATTTTACTTCAATAAAATGTTTTCAAGAATGTGACTATTTTTCTGAATTTATGACATCACTTTGGCTTTGATTATTCTGTTGGTTTTGGGGGTATTCTAAGCTAAAAAGAAGAAGCAACTAAAAACGACTGTGATAATTTTATATACTCTAAAGACGTCCTTGAACATAAAGTTGATTATCTAGAATATAAAAATTCATACCTGGAAGACTTTTTGCAGAAATTTTCTAAGGACGTTTGCTAAATATTTCAAAATCATGGAACAATAAATACAATAACCATAACAAAAGCAACAATGATTGAGGCATTACTATAGGCGAGATGCTGTGCTAATTTTTTTAATTAAAATATTATTTATTTCATTTAATCCTCCAAACAAAGATAGGAGTTAGGTATTATTACTGACTTATAGATGGATGAGCAGCCCGCAGCTTGGAGATGCTCTGTAACATGTGTCAGGACACACAACCAATAAACAGCAAAGCTGGGATTGAAGCCCAGCTCATTCTCACTCTAATGCATAGCTTTCAATAACCATTATGTACTGCATGGTTAAATCATATTTGGCAAATGAGATGACATTTATGTCCATTCATTTTTAAATAAGACTACAGCTTGGGAAGCCAGGAAAGTTTTATTAACATCCATGTCATTCAGTTCCGTTTATGTTGAGTGTGCCTGTGTGTTAAAGGAAAGCTGCTTCCGGGATATTGATCAAAGCCCATCAAACTCACAAAGGAAGAGGGGAAACAGCAGATCTAATTTACCGACCGCAGGTCCCCAAACGCACATGTATATAATTAAATCAATTGCCTAATTTTAATAAACTTCGCCTCCACATACATAATCAATAGTATGAATTTAAATTAGCTCTCATATTTTTACAGAAATAATCTGCAGCATGTAATACTTAGTCAGCATTACACATGGTCACAGGGGAAACACGAGTTTACAGTAATAAAAGCAAAACTGAAATGTTTTAAATTAACCATCACTTGAAATATAATAATGAGCATGCGATTTAATGATCTCCTTTTAGAACCTTTAGTATTAACAAAAATGACTACTCTTAATTCAGAGACCACCATTTGCCACGCTCTATTAGGCACTTTACACACTTACCACTTAATCCTCACAACAATTGTCTGAGATAGGTGTTATCTCCAATTCATGGCTGAAGAAACTGAGCCACATAGAGGCAAGATGACCCTTCAAAAACCTCTCAACAATTCAAATGAAGGTATGGCGGCTGTAAGTGCTTCTGTTCTTTCAATTCAGTAAGATTGGCCACCTCTCCAAGCACTCGGCCTCTGTTTCACACGGCTTCCAAATTTTATAATGCACATGCTGA
This sequence comes from Equus asinus, assembly GCF_041296235.1. NCBI lineage: Eukaryota > Metazoa > Chordata > Mammalia > Perissodactyla > Equidae > Equus > Equus asinus. Next base: position 27,062,143 of record NC_091810.1, read on the forward strand.
GATACAAAAGGCAAACTGGACTTATTTAGAGAAATGTGAAAAGCGCACTTTAAGGTATGCTTTTTCTATCTAAATTGCTTGATATTTTTACTAAGGCTTTACGCTAGTCTTGGTGCATTTGTTATTTATGCAATCATTATAAAATCCTTATGGATATAGGAGCATGAGAAATCCTACTATAAATTTGCTTGCAAACATTTAGATAGCAGTAACTCATGAGCCTTTAAAACATCCTCCATGGTTAATGAGTGGATGAGTGTTTCTCTGCATTGGGAGACAGAAATGTTCTTAGAATATACCTGTGAACAGGTCATGGACAGAATACGTGAATGCTGCATCAATCCTCCGTCGATTTTCTACATATCATCCCCTTCTGTGCTGAGTTTGATGTTGGAAATTTTCATTTGGGCCACCAGTAGTTACTAGTTGTCTGATCAGAGACAAATTGGTTAAACTTGTTAAACATCAGATTCTTAATTTGAAAGAAAGATTATGGTAATACTAAGATTGATATAATAACACTGCATTTTATATTTTATTAACACTAAATGAGGTTATGTTTGTAAAAAGAGATTTGTAAACACAAATGTGAATTAATGCTCCTAAAGATTATCCGAAAATTCACCTGGTCTAATCTCTCAATTTTGTGTACATTGAGGCCCAGATAATTAAAAGAATTATGTAAGAACACACAGTGACATTTCTAAATACCATGCTGGCTCTTTCATGCCAGCTTTTATGGGACATTGCTCCCAAAGCAACACAGTTACAGGGTTGCCACATTGCACATCTCCAGAGGGCACCATTCATATTATGAACTACAAACAAGGCATGCCCTTGAAACAAGGCACAACTTGAAACTCAAAATGAATGGGGCTCCCCAGAGTTGTGCTGCCAAGTGGCATTGTTTAATAGCTTCATCTCAACTGGCTTTTCCTTTCCTCCTACAAATACTTATCAAGAAGCTCATTGTTTGAGTATTTAGAAATTTCTGTCCTTTTTAGTGATTACCCTCGCAGTATCTTATTTTTCTAAACTGAATAAAGGGTCTGTGTTGCATACCCTTTTCTCAAAACACATCGCCTTTGCAGAGCCTGCATTTTTTGTGGGGCAGGGGGCTTCAATACCCTACTGAAATCTACTGTCCTTAATATCGTAATGCCAAAAATAACGGGTTCTTCCACATAAATTGTCCTTAATCTTTCCTTGTTGTTTGATATTGTCAATTTATATTCCTTGGTTTTCAGACTATTAAACCCCCTTATGTTAGCATGTCGTCCTGCATCCCTCACACCTGGAACACTCTACTTAGTCGTCCATCAACTATTCCTCTTCCAACCAATGACTGTTGGCATCTCCCAAGGGTTAGTTCTAAGCTCTCAGTTCTTTCCTAGTTAATGATTGACTGTCTTCCACTGCCAAGATGAAGGCCTTTGGAATCAGACAGACCTGTGTTTTGAATCCCACCTCTGCTATTGATTATATATGTCTTCTTTGAATGGACTGACCCTGGAATCTCTGAGCTCTGTTCTCTCACTACCAGATGGGATTGATAATACTATCTCATAGGACGGATCTGAGGAATAAATAGCATTGTGTGTAAAAACTTATGTCCTCACAAATTATAGTTCTGTTGTGATCATTTCAATGTCATTGCCTTTTATTGGAACGTAAGTTCTTTGGGACCTGGAGACTATGCCAGTCTTGATCACTATTGTATATTCAAGGCCTAGCCTGGTGCCTTCACATAGAAGGTGCAAAGTAAATGTAAGCTGAATACAAACTTTTACCCCTGTGATGCAGTTTCTGAATAGTATTCTAGTCAAATTTACCCAGCCGGGGAGCCAGAAGCAGTGCAAGCTGGGGCATATCCATTAACTTGCATTTCTTAGAGAAAAGAATTGTGAATTCAAATTCAAGCAAATGCTTTATAGAATCCTCTTTCTCCTAATCTGTCATCCTCTCATAGCTCCCATTTCTTTTTTTTGTTTTTTTTTTTTGGAGGAAGATTAGCCCTCAGCTAACTAGTGCCAGTCCTCCTCTTTTTGCTGAGGAAGCCTGGCTCTGAGCTAACATCCGTGCCCATCTTCCTCTAGTTTATACGTGGGACGCCTACCACAGCATGGCTGCCAAGCAGTGCCATGTCCTCACCCGGGATCCGAACCAGCGAACCCCGGGCCGCCGAGAAGCGGAACGTGCGAACTTAACCGCTGCGCCACCGGGCCGGCCCCCATAGCTCCCATTTCTTTCTCAATTCCTCACCCTGAACTTCCCTATGAACACCGTCAGTCTATTTCACCATCCCCCGCATCCCTCCTGCCTCTCTTTCTCTCGTTACTCATATTGTGCAAACACCCAGGAGCTGTACAGGGAGCAGAAGAAGGGGAGGACAGGATTCTACTTAGCTGGCAAAGGAAGGGGTAGGGGAAGGATGGCTATTCATGAATTAGCGGATTTTGCCTCTATGACACTTATGTTTTCAATGAATAGATGAATGAGTGCAATTGGCCTGGTCCCATGGTCTCAAAAACTTGTAGTCCTCTTTGCCTCTTAGTCTTCTTCATTTCCTGTATCCAGCAAGTCCTGTACCATGTTCATTTGGAAATGTATTCTTTTAACTTTACTTAGCTGTAAATAATGGATTTATGATATTTGCTCCCATTGTAAAGGATTCTGCAAGAGCCATACTGCCTAGTGAAGAGAGGGTGCTACTGGGGCAGATAAAGAGAAATGAGGTGGTGTAAACCCAAAGGGACAGTTATTGGATGAGAACTATTTCACATTTACTCTCCAGGTGGTGACGGTGAACATGTTACAAGGCGATAGAAAGTAACATCTGAATGAGGGAAGTCTCTGTCCAGAACCAAGTTTTGGGTTGTCCTCCCTAATTATTTCCCAAAGTGCAACTCTTTCCCTCTTGATGATAAGCAACTTGAGAGCAGAGGCTTTATTAATTCGTTTATTCCTTTTGCAACTCTCAAGGTGTACCAGCAAGGAACTAAGCATTGCAGATACTCAATAAATTGAAAAGACGTCTTCAATTCATAAAATTTCTCTTTCCTCAGACCTGTGGAGAACAGAACAAGTAATCCTCCTTGAGAACCTGAAGGAGGTAACTAGAGAAAATAGGTGCTGAGAGAATCTCTCTTAAAATATTACATAAAATCTTGCTTAATTTAATTGCTTTATTATTTTACCCCACCTACATCTGAAAAGATTGCTGGTAAGAAGGCTCATGATCATACCTGTAACATTAAAGAAGGAGTGTTCAGGGGCTGGCCTGGTGGTGTAGTAGTTAAGTTCATGTGCTCCACTTCAGCGGGGTTCATGGGTTCAGATTCCAGGCATCGACCTACGCACCACTCATCAGGTCGTGCTCTGGCGGCATCCCACATACAAAACAGGGGAAGACTGGCACATATGTCAGCTCAGTGACAATCTTCCTCAAGCAAAAAGATTGGCTCAGGGCCAATCTTTCTCACCACAAAAAAAAAAAAAAGAGGGAGTGTTAGTTTTGGTAAAGAGTAGAAATTTTAGTATTCGACTAAAGAGCAGTAGCATGATCTAGTGGAAGGATGGTGGACCTGAATTCATATCTTGTCTCTGACAATTATGAGCTGTGTGATTTGAAGCAGATCTTTTAATTTTTCTATTTCAATTTAGACACCTGACTTTATCTTGTAGGGATATTAGAAATAAATGTAAAATATTTAAGGCAGAATCTGGCATAGAGCACTTGCTAAAAATTTGGTAATGTATCCTCCATAATAATATGTTTTTATCTGCATATTTTAACCAGAAACCAGGAACCAAAATCTGCAAACTTAAAAAAGAGAGATACTAAAGTTTTACCAAGTCAAGTTTTCTGTTACTGCCATTTAATCTCCTTCCTTAAAATATTTTTTTATTATTTTGACTATTCCCACTGCCATCTAGCTATACCTTGTCAGTTTTATCATTCGCATCCTTCTAATTCATGCTGATGTTTTTCAAATCTTGGCTTAGTCACCATTTGGATGCAATATTTATGATACCTAATTGGGATTCATGAATCAGTTCCTCCTGAATTTCAGTCATTGTCTCTGCTTGGTTTTGGGTTACCCATTAAGGCTTATTCGGCACCTTGGCATAGAGTCAGATGAAGGTAACACGCCTGGGGTGGAGCAGTTCCCTGGACACAATGTTTCACCAGGTGTATGAAGGAGGCTCAATTCGCTGGTTATCTTGCAAAACTGCGTTTGCTTCGTTTGCTTCTGGCTGAGAGCAGACTGCTCTCCCCCTCCCCTTCCCTTCGGAGCAGTGAGAACAAAGAAGCCTGCTCCTGTGAGAGAGAAACTATTCAGCAGTGTTTGAGATGATTAAAAACAAGAATAAGATTCCTTGTGGGTTGTGACAGGGCTTTCTCCTCCCTCTGGTGGAAGGAGAGAGCTTCAGTCAACATTCTACTATTAGGCAAGGGGTTTACGGCAATTCTGAAGCCTGTCTAACCAAGCCAAACAAAGAATTTTTTTATGCTTTGAATAACTTGCAATGTGTTTTGGGGATTGGGTGATCTCCTTCCCTGAAATGGAATGTAAAAGTGGCTTTCATTTTAACAAGTTCATAGGATGACTTCGGGGAAATCTCATGTTTAATCTGTGTATTGACCATGTAAATATGTGGTTTTGAAATTGGTTCTTTGCTGTTGATAAGCCGTCAATCAAGCTGCATTTTTCAACTTGTTTTTGGAGCGTTGTTTACTTGAAATGAGTGTTTGGAAAAGAGTATTTAGGAAGAAAATGACCTTTCAAAATGTGGCCTTTGAGACTGTTTTGGAAAGGTCCATGAAACCTATTTACGCATTATGGGGACATTCACTTAAGTCGAAAAGTGCTTACTAAGCATACACAATATCCTCAGAAATGAATTATAACATAAGGACATAAAGACATTGTCAAAAGACTTCATGTTTACCCTGGATTTTTCCACCCTCTGGTGATTGCAAAGAAGTAAACCAGTTGTATTTGTTTCCTAGGCTGATGTAAGAAAGTGCCACAAACTTAGTGGCTTAAAGCAGCACAAATGTGTTCTCTCACAATTCTAGAGGCCAGAAGTCAGAAATCAAAGTGTTGGTGGGGCCACACTCCCTCCAGAGGCTCTCGGGGAGAATCTGTCGTGTGCCTGTCTCTTAGCCTCTGGGAGCTGCCATCAACCCTTGGCATTCCTTGGCTTGTAGTCATGTCACTCCAATCTCTGCCTCTCTCTTCTCATTGCCTTCTTTTCTGTGTTTGTCTTCTTTTCCATGCATCTCTCTCCAATTTCCTCTTCCTTTCTTTTATAAGAATACATGGGATTGCACTTAAGGTCCACCCAGACAACCTATGATAGTAACTCTTCTTCTCAAGATTCCTAACTTAATCACATAAATTGGTTTATGAGATAATATTCACTGTTTTGCCACGTAAGGTGATATTCTCTGGTTCTGGGTATTAGGACATGGGCATGTCATATCTTTGTAGGAAGTCATTTTCAGCCTTGTGGAGTCTGCCTTCTGGCTCCTAAAAATTAATGTTCATCCCACATGCAAAATACATTCTCCCCATCTCAGCATCCCCAAAACTCTCAACCCATTACAGCATCAACTAAAGTCCAAAATGTCATCTAAACATCATCAGCCCAGAAGTTCCAAATCTCATCATCTAAGTCATCTAAATCAGGTATGGATGAGACTCTGGGTATGATTCATCCCGGGGCAAAATTCCTCTTCCTCTGTGGACCTGTAAAACCTAGAAAAAAAGTTACCTGACTCCAAAATACAATGGTGAAACTGGAATGGGAGAAAAATTATAGATGTTCCCATGGTAATAGGGAGAAAATGGAAAGAATAAAGAGATCACTGATCCCAAGCAAGTTCAAAACCCAGCAGGCAAATTTCATTAGATTTGAAGGACTGATAATAATCCTCCGCTGCCTGAAGCTTCATCCTCTGGGCCTGTGTCTCTGCCCTATGGACCCAGTCGGCACCCAAGGTTCTGTCCTAGGAGTCATTCCTCCTTTTTCTTGAACAGTAGTACATATTTGCAATGAGTAACTCTATCAGCCTGTTTCCTGCCTGTAGAATCCCAGAAATCTAACAGTTTTCTTTCATTTTGTCTCATCTCTATCCCTTTCTTTCCAGTTTGGCAGTGTTTCTGTTCTGCTGATATAATATTCTCAGAAAAGCCTTGTGGGCCTTCTATATATGTCAGAGGTTGTCACACCTTAAGGCAAGAGCATCCTCCACAGAGCTTTCCTGGATAACCCCATCTCTATTCCTAGCTTCTGCTGGGATGGTTTAGGGCATCCATGAGTCACACACAAATAATCCCTTCATCAAATTGTTGTCCAACCACATCCTTGGCCTTCTTTTGAGAACAGGCCTTCCTAACAATGAATCCCTTAATTTTAGCTTTACTTGCTATCTGGATTGGCTGTGAATTTCTAAAAAATTATTAAATTCTGATTCCTTTCTGCTTAACAGTTCCTTGCTCAATTTATCTCTTTCCTCTTGGATTTTTACCGTCAGCAACAAGAAGAAATCAGGCTGCACCTTCAACATTTTGCTTGGAAATCTCCTCAGCTCAACATCCAAGTTCAGTGCTTCTAAGTTCTGTTTTTGACACAACTATAGGACGCAATTCAGCCAAATTTTCTGTCACGATATAACGAGGATACTCTGTCCTTCATTTTCCAGTATCATGTTCCTCATCTCCTTCTGAACCCTCGGTGCCTTTAGCATTCATGTTTCTGACAACATTTTGTTTATGACAAAAATATATGTATTAACTAAAACTATAGAAAAATCTCTCTACCGTGGTCCTCACTTCCTTCTGAACTCTCACCAGAATCTCCTTTAATGTCCATATTTCTAGCAACTGTTTGTTCAAGGAAATGTAGGCGCTTACTATCATGCTTCTCCAAATTCTTCTAGCCTCTATCCATTATCCAATTCCAAAGTCACTTCCTCATTTTTAGGAATTTATTACAGTAGGTACAAACAACTGTGTTTTAGTCTCCTATTGCCACTATTACAAATTACTACACATTTGGTGGCTTAAAACAACAGAAATTTATTCTCTCATAGTTCTGAAGGCCTGAAATCCAAAATCCGGCTCACTGAGCTGAGATCAACACGTGGGCAGGGCTGTGCTCCCTCTGGAGGTCCTTGCTTCTTCAGCTTCTGGTGGCTGCAGAGATTCCTGGGCTTACGGACAAATCACTCCGATTTCTGTCTTCATCTTCATATCACCTTCCCCTCTTCTGTCTGTCTTTTTCTCTGCATGTCTGTGTCTGAACTCCCTCTGCCTCTTTCTTACAAGAATACGTGTGACTACATTTCGGCCCACCCGGATAATCTAGGATAAATGGCTCTTCTCACGATCCTGATCCTCAACTTAATCACATCTTTTGCCCTATAAAATAATGTTCACTCTTTTACTATATAAGGTAATATTCCCAAGTACCAGGAATTAGGACTTGGACATATGTTTCTGGGAAGCAATTTTTTGGCCTCCCATAACAGTTAACAATCAATGATATCTTACCGTGGGTGCCAGACACTGTGATAAACATTTGGAAATTTTATTTCATTTAGTCCTTAAAGAAATGTCTTAAAGAATGTATTATTATCTCCATCTTAAAGATGAAGAAATTAAAAATCAGAGAAGGTATAACATCCGCAAACGCTCACAGTTAATTTGCTTGACTCTAGAGGCAGAGGCTTTAGACATACTGCCACCCCACCTCTGTGTGGCTCTTGTGCTTCAGGAGTGGGCATTCTTATTTTGTAGAAAAGATACATATACCTAAAACAGTAATGGATTCCATCATAATCCATGCCTGCTCCCCTTTACTGTGTGTCGCATACACTTTAAACATAACCAGTAAAGAGAATGACTCAACTGCACGTAGATATATTGTGGGGGTAGCATTGATTTTTGGATTACAAATGTCCATTAATTCTCATTCTCTGCCCCAGGTGAAAGATTCATTGTTGCCTGATGGCAGCATTAAATTCAATCATGGGGCGGTGGGGGGGACTGTGTGATTCAAAGTATTGTTTTGCTACGTGTTTCCAATCTGGTGAAAGATTTAGAGCTTGGAGCCTAGAGAGAGGAAAAAACCAGTCTGGCCAGTTGTTAGTGTCCGTGTCTGCTAAACAACAATGTGGTCTCAAGCCCTCTATGAGGAACTGTTGAGATACACAAAGGAAAGAAGACGTAAGCAACTCCTAATAGAAAATGGTGGAAGCTCATGTACATTTAAATGTACATGATAGGAAAACTAAACAGTGGTATTGGAAAGGACCATTGGAAAGTAGGTCAAGTATCAGCAATGAACTGAGATGGAAGAAACTACCTTGTAAAGCTAGCATAGACAGAACCTTTAAGAGAGTATGTGGCTGGGCAGACAGAAAAGGAGAAGCAGATGGAGGTGATGACAATGCTGTACACGTTTGTGTGGGGTTTGTCTGACTAGAGCAGAACTCAAGGACTGGATTGGAAAGGAAGGTAATTAGGAAATTTTCCCCCAAACACTGAGGCATTTTTAAATTTATAAAACAACATTTATTAGCTATCATTATGTGTATTATTACAAACATAATCTATGTTTATGTAAAATATTACATAAATCACACAAACGCACAAGTGAACACAGAAAATAAAGATTGCTGGTAATGACAACTTGCAAAAATAACCACTAACATCTTATTCTGAGTCCTTCCTATTGTATATATTTATGCACATCTATTTATACACTTTTTTTCTATATTGGAATTTTGACACACAATCTGCCCTATAACCTGATTTCTTCACTTAAAAACATACTGTAAAGATTTTTCAGGTAGTAATTAAATATTCCTCAAAAACATTATTTTAATGGCTGTATAACTTTTGATCATATTGGTATATTAGTATTCATTTAACAATTCCCTATTATTGAATATTTAGGTTATTTCCTAATTTACCCTTTTATAACTATTAACCTGACCAATACATTTGTATCTATATTTCTTGTGTACATAAGTTGGATTCCTCAGTTTCAAGTGAGAAGCAAGGAAGGCTCAGCAGTTATTCGATATTAATATTCTCTCTCTTTCTCTTTCCCTGTATGTATAGTATCTGTGTGTATTATATGCACAGCCCATACATCTGTATATACGTATGTATCGATATACACATAGACAAATGTGCAAAATACACATATTTGTTTTGTAAGGTTATTATATATATATATACGTATATATGATATGTTATATTAATAACATACAAAGAGGAGTTATATATATTATAAATAGTGTTTTATATTGGTTTTGTAGGATTATTATGCATATATATAACAACCTTACAAAACAGATAACAATATACCAGCAAGGATAGAGAGGTTGTTGAAATACATACGTGGCAAATCCAGGATGCAAACTCAGTCCTCTCTATCATCAAAATCTAAATTCTTTCCTCTAAGGTACTACTGTTCCTGCTACTACTACTGACTTATCTGAACTGAGCGCTAACTATATGCTAGACAAAGTGCTAAGTATTTTGTGTGAGTTGTCTCATACAACTCTTACAACAATTTTATGAGGTAAACAGCTGTTATTATAACTATTTTAGAGTTGAAGAAATAGAAGCACAGAGAATTAAACAATTAGCACATGGTCACATGTTATATTTATCAAGAAGTCCCAGTGTGTGGAAATATGATATTAAAAGATGACTTTGCATTTGCAGGCACTGTATGTGTTTGGATTAGAAGTCCCTGCTGCTTATGACAGTCCTACTGCAAATATTTCAGTGGTGGCCGTGTATTGGCTAACACTACAGCCTCTATAGCCAGATTGCTCAAATTCAAATCTCAGCTCTGGCACACACTAGCTGTGTGATCTTGGACAGGTTACTTAACACATCTGTGCCAAGTTTTTTCACCTCTAAAATTGAGATAATAATAATAGGTTATTTATGAACATTGTATAAGATAATTAAATAAAATTGAAGTGTTCTCTTATAATAAGCCTTCATTAAATGTTAGCTAACATCCAAACAAGTAATAATAATGACAAAAATGTCAAATCAGAAATAAAAGATAAATGGAGGCATTTTCTCTTAGGTTGAGCTGTAAGAAAGAAGGAGACTTCTGTTGGAAAATTCCTGTTAGAGCTTCTTCTGGTAACAGTCAGAGTACAGTGAAAATAGAAAACACTACAGAAACCATCTAGCATTTGACTCTTTTATCCTTCATAAAATAATTAGCTTTAACTCTTCTACTCCTGCTTAAATCAAGTGAGCTGCCAGCTCTCTGCCGGGTGGGCCTTAAAATAGAAGCCCAAGGCACACAAAGAGCTGGGATCTCTTTTCTAGCGTTTAGGAAGCCAGCACCAAGGAGATATAAAAAGACCACAGGCATAGCCCATGGAAGGTCTGAAATGTGTACAGGCACCGGTGAGTTGAGGGAACCACCTTTCTCACTCCTCTAAATCAACACCTAGAAGTCCCCAAGCTTAAGGATGAGCTTGGCTCAGCCTTAATAAGACATCTGTACCACATCTGGTAAGATAGAGGCTGAGGGTTACAGAATGAAAGAATTTTACAATTAAAAGGGCCAATGGTCCAAACAGCAAGGCCTCGGAGGCCCTGAGAGCAGGAATGAGTGACTCACACCAGGTGGCTGGACTCCAGGTCTCCAGACTCACAGGTCAGCGCCCTTTCACTCTACCACCTCGCCCCATTGGTGTAGGTGTGTGTGCATAAGCATGAATATACATGAGTGTGTGTGTGGATACATGAATATGTGTAAATACGCATGTGTGTGTCTGTGTGTATATATATATACATGAATATGTGTATGGATGTATACACAAGAACATGTACATATATTTATCAGTATCTGTGTATATATGTATATATGTATATATCCATATTTCATTCTGTATATTCTATCAATTACTGTCAGCTCTGTTGCATAATTTATGTCATGAATAATGGATAATATCCATAGAGGAAGTTTAGCTTAATTTACATCAAGATGTTTCTTGAACACATTTAGCAGTTTTTCACAGCTACACATATAGCTGCACGGTTACAGATTTGGTTTTTGTGTCCACGGGTTTTCTTTTGCTGATGTGGTGCCGAACTGCAGGGGCACATTCGAAAAGGGATATCTCAAGAAGCAAAATCAAATGACTCTGTAACTGAAGTCTGCATTTTTGGTAAGAGCTTTCCTCTGCTTCTTTGTCACCATGCAGAAGACAAGCTGTGCTGTGCTTTTTCAGACAAAGGAGCCAGCAAGAGAAAGCCTACAAGACTTTCCTGTGTGTCTATTTGTTCACAAATGGTGTCAAAAGCGTGCCCACCCTGTTTACTCCTGTAATAATGGGCAATTGTAATTCATTCCTTTGAAGAAAAATATGCTATGGTTTACCTTTCACTGAAGCAAAAAGCCACCGCAACTACCCCATGTATTGTTTTTCCTTAGTAAAGCTCACTAATTTCATCTAATATCAGGATGACATTTTCTTTTATCTTAACTCTTTCTTTTCTCCTAGATAGTAAACCAAGCTCAGTGATGACAAAGTTTATAAGGGTCCCCTGGTCAAGGGCCGTAATCTTCTAAACCTTCTCTGGCATGGAAATCAGAGCTGCAGTTTTTCTACATTGATTGGATTGGATTTCTTTGATTGAAATATCTCCACATTTCCCCATCACACCAGGATGTAGAAAAATGGGGAATAATTGGCATGGTCTCTTGTTTTGATCTTTATTAGAATGTGATGTTGGGAATCTACTTACTGGGAATTTCAGCCGAGTTACCAGGGTATGTGTTGTTGGGGCAATAAAATAAGCAGCTTGACTCAAAGATTAAGGCGATGCCATGCCATGCTGTGAAATCTGGGATGCAGTTTGGAAGTGGTAGATATGATTGTCAGGAAGGGGAGTTCTGTTACACAGCATTGGTACAGCGCTTGGCACACCGTTGGCACTTAGGGGGATGGATGAAAGAAGGAATCAGTTTTACCACTTCCCTGCCCCACTGGAACCATTATATCCCTAATATTTTTGTCCAAAATGGCTCACTTCTTTTAATCTAATAAGTGTATTACAACAGAAAATTTGATAATACAGGTATCTGTTGGTAGCCATTATCCATATTATATACATAAGTACGGCACTATTAATATTTAGATTCACTAGCTTTTTCCTTCCATATACAAATGATAGCACATAGACCAAACTTTGGGAAATGCTGAAGTTTGAAAGTCCTCAAATAATAGTCATGATAAGAATATAAAGCAGCTAGCATTTAAGTACTTAGTACATACAGAGTTAGCTCATTTAATTTAATCATCACAATAACCCCAGGAGAAAATCATTATTTTTCTCACTTTATAGACAAGGAAATTGAAAGTCAGCAAAGCTGCTAATCAATACTGTGATAAAACATGATAATAATAATAAATCATAAGTTATATGTTGAGTAGTTCTTTAATGCTGTGATTTATCAACATCTTACTTGATTTTCACAATGACCCTGTGAGATGAGAATTGCTATCTTCATTAACAGATGAGGAAACTTAAATAAATTGCCCAGTCACACGGCTACTACGTGGAATAGTTAGAATTTGAGCCTGGTTGTCTCCACCTCCTAAGACTGCAACAGTGCTTCTATCTAGTAGAATTTGCATAATCACACTATACGAGTGGAAAGCATACTTCATAAAGTGGAAAACCAGGAAGGCTTTAGAGATATTCTAGTTTTGCTATCTCATTTTACAAATGAGGAAACTGAACCTGAAGTTGCAAAGGTCAAAGGAACTGAGTGAGTTGCATTGTTTTTCTTTTTTTAATTCTGTTCATTGCTGAAGGTGGCAGAGAATCATTTAGTATCAGTGAAATAACCAGGTAGTTTTAGACTGATAACTAAGTCTGTTAGAGCTGTGTGTACAAACTATCAGAGAGATTATTTGTATAAACTGAGAAGAAAATCACCCAGCTCTGAGGGCAATAGAAGGTTACCAGTTGACCTTTTGCCTTCTTTCAGGAAGCATAGAAGAGCAAGAAACAATTCAAGCTTGGGAGAAGAGGATCCACAAAGTGCTATTTGTTTCTTCCATTTGATTTTTATATTCAGCTAAGCATTTCCTTGCAACTGATGCCCAGAGCTGTCATTTATCCTCTTTGCCATTATCACATCTGAATCCCGCAGGCCCACTTCAAAAGCAGGGGATACACCTGCAGGTTCTGAATGGATCTCCTCAACAATGCTGCCCAATTGACTCACATTTAAAAATACTTTGATCGACCCATCCCTTTGTCACACTAAGCTAGAAGCACTAGACGAGGCTGTTGGAAAGAAAGGTCTAGTTCCATGGCTAAATATGTTGACTTCACCAAAAAGAAATATTTCCTGTCTCTTTAGAAGAAGAATTACATGCAATAGGAAGATTGATGTTCCTCTGTCAGGAAGCTACCTTGGAACAGGTGCTCCCAATTAATTCCATGAACCACATTCACCCAGTAGTTAGATCATTAAAAAAATGACCTGGGTGAACCTTCTCATGTTGGTTGAGTTACCTCATTTGATGTCATGAAACAGCACTTATGAATATTCCACTAAAAAAATAATTAGTCTTTATTCTGGTATATATTTTAAAGAATAATATTATTGATGTTCTAGGTTTTAAAATTAAATCAGAGCTATCCCATAGAATAAAAGGAATATAAGATTATTATGGAAAACGTAGAAAATATAGAAAAGTATAAACAAAAATTTCAGTTTAAACAGAGAAATGAGTGTCACTTATTTCCATTCTATTTTTTTTTTTTAAAGATTTTATTTTTTCCTTTTTCTCCCCAAAGCCACCCAGTACATAGTTGTATATTCTTCGTTGTGGGTCCTTCTAGTTGTGGCATGTGGGACGCTGCCTCAGTGTGGTTTGATGAGCAGTGTCATGTCCGCGCCCAGGATTTGAACCAACAAAACACTGGGCTGCCTGCAGCGGAGCGCGTGAACTTAACCACTTGGCCACGGGGCAGCCCCTCCATTCTATTTTTGCATATAGACTGACATAGATGTTGTCAAACAATATATGGAGTTTTACAAATTAATAACACATTCATTATCCAATGTTACTTCAATTTAAAAAAAAAAGTAATCAACCAAGTAACATATATAGTCATTATAAACTAATTGGAAAACCATAGTTAAGTAAAATATAAACATCACTTTTTTTTTATAGTAACACAATATTTTGTCTGATATATGTCATTTCTGTTTGCTTTACAATTCAAAGAATTGTATTAATGTGATAATTGATTTTTGTGGTTGTTATGGAGTCCATGTGCCCTTGGGGAGGATTTTAAATACCGTGAAACTGAATTCCTTCCAGTTTTCTTTCTCATTGGGAAGACTGGAGAGACCAGCCCCTTAGCAAAGATTTGACTGAGATATAAAAGAGACAATTATGTGGGCTATTACCAATTCTGATGGACCTTATGGTATTTAAATGAACAAAGCTCTCTTTGTCATTTCATTAATATGATTCCTTTTTGGAGAATGAGCAATTCTCATCTACTTCCTCCATTTTGGGAAAACAACCCAATTTTTCTCAAGCTCATTTGCAAGGGAAGAGGTTGTTGGTCTGTCTGTAATGGATTGAGACTGTGTTTGGCCTTTGAGTGGACCTGACTGTGGCTGAGCTCAGGCTATGCTAGTATAAGAAGTGGTATGTTATATTTCAGCGGAATAACTAGAGGTTTAAAAGCACAGCACGGAATAACCCTTATTGATTTATAATGCCATGACATTTGTTAGTTTGTTTTTCTCATTCCTTCTCTTTTTCCCCCTTAGGAAAATGAAATGTGTAACATCTGTGACCAGAACATACTGTTTTGAAAGGATTCAAATTTAATATGCTATATTTATTCATTTGAAGTGTACCCCATCACAAGAATTTTGGCATTTGCATATTACTTTTCCTTATTCCTTTAAAAAGTCATTTTATACATTAGGTAATACCAAAAAACGAAATTCAAATGAGTGCATTTTAAGGATCTTATTGGTTTTATTCAATGATTCATGAATTGGGCAGCATCCAATCTAGCAGACGGAAAGGAGCTCCAAGGAGCTGCAGAAAATGAAAGACTTTTATAAGCAGAAGGAAGAGGGAACAAGGAAGTTACACAGGCAAAAAAGTGGATTGGTTGTGACAAGATCACTCTCATTTAGGGGTGGCACAGGTCTATCAGGCAGATGACCTCACTAGTGCTGACCTGGTGATTCCTGACTGACCTGTTTAAGATTGCATTTCTGGGAGAGGCCAAACTGTCATTGAGTTAAGTCTTGGTTTGGTGACGTGGGGCTTAGCACAAGCATCTTCATTTGGGGCCTCTTGTCTTGTTTTTAACAGTAATCTAGAGACTGAAAACATACATAACCAAATTTCCTGTATCTGAAAAGCCATGACGAGCATAAATGAAAATAATGGATCCATATAAACAATGAGCTTTTCTAGGGTTTCACTCTGGCCTATTTTAAGATCTACTTAGGCACAGAAATATTATTGTATGAACACTATTGTCTATATTGTATATACATGAATGTATCCTTTGATTACTTATCATGATGTTCAGTATAAAAAGCTGGGGAGGATTTTTTGTTGAGCTGATATCTACGGAGAGACCTCCTCATGGTCTCTTTCTTTAAATCTCTGTGCTGCTTATATAAGATACCACCTTGTATAAAACATGGAACTCCATCCTTTGAGTGCTCTCCCTATCGACTCTTCCAAACTTGAAAGAAAGAAGTCGAGATAAGGTGAATCAAGAATGAAATACAATAAGAGTCCAAATCTCTGCACAATTAAGTTCTTGAACCACTAAGTAGGAATGGAAGCTAACTTTAAATGTCCCACTGCACGGGGCCGGCCCCACGGTCAAGTGGTTAAGTTCGTGTGCTCTGCTTCGGTGGCCCAGGGTTTCGCCAGTTTGAATCCTGGGCGTGGACATGGCACCGCTCATCAAGCCATGCTGAGGCAGCATCCCACATGCCACAACTAGAAGGACTCACAACTAAAATATACAGCTATGTATTTGGGGGCCTTGGGAAGAAAAAGGAAAAGTAAAATCTTTACTGAATAAATAAATGCCCTACTGCAGACACATCTGTGGAATTCTTTGGCTATTACCCAAGTTCTGAGCTAGCTCACCTGGAGCTTTTGCCCAACATGTTCTCTCGTCTTCTAATGCTCATTTACCAAGTTTAACCCCTGGGACCCTCACCTTAGCTAAATCCTATTTGTTTTTCAGGTAGAAGTGGATACAGATTTTATGGGACCTGAAGCTTATACAGTTTAGAAGGGCTTATTTTAAGAAAAAATATATAAAATTACAAATACACAAGATGTTTTGGAAATAAATATTAAGAATGAGAAAAAAGACCAAAACAAGTTACTGCAGACTTCAAATTCAGGCCACTCTCCTCCAGGATCTCTCTAGACAATTTCATAGAAATGTGTTAAGTGGAAATGATTTCTGATGGCCCCTTGGATTTTCCTCCCCAGTTGGTACGCCCCCAGCCTCCCAGGGTCTTCCCAAGGGAGGAGCTGGAAAGCTGTAGCTTCCTTAGCATCATGGTGAATCTGCCTGTCCCTTCTACTCATACGCAGTCTGTCCTTTCCTGCAAGAAGTCTTCCCTAATGATGGCCTCCAGCATACCTTCCCTTTGCTTCCATAGCATCCTGTACCCACCTCTATCATAACATGTACCATCTTGCGTTGTACAGGCTTGATTACAACGAGAACGTTTAGGGAAGGAAATCTGAATCCTTCCCCATTTTATCCTCAGTTCCTAGCACACTTCTTGTAATAAAGTGTGCATTGAATAAATGTTTCCCAACAATAGCAAACAATTATGTTCTGCTTACAATGTGCCAGGCTTTGCTCTAAGCATTTTATACACATTCACTATGACGTACCATTAGTATTGACATTAAACAGTTGAGGAAACTAAGCAGAGAGTTTAAATAACCTTCCCAAGGCCAAACAGCTAGTTGAAGTTGGAGCTAAAATTCAGACCCAGACAGTGTGTTAACACAGTCCATGCTCTTAACATTACTGCCTCTCAAAAAGAATGGATATACACTTTCCTCACTCCTGTATTGAGTGGCATTTGAACTCTACCCCTCAAGGCATGGTTTGTTACAATGACCAGTTCCTGATTATTTAAGAATTGATAATCCAATTTGTGGATTTTTGAAAACTTGCAGCCTCTTCACCCCCTATAGCTTCTTGCCTGCAGGGAGCATTTACATGCTTGTTAGCACCTCCCCAGAGATGGTGAAGAGAAGGGGGAGGCTATTACCGCCATTGTCCTGCACACCCTCCAGTTATCCTCCATGCTACTTGGGACTGGGAAAAGTAAGGCTGCAGTAGCTGTCACTCTGCATGCAATCCAAATAGGACCACAGCTCCTTCTTATCTATACTTACCCTTTGCACCCCATAAATGTCCATCACCCAGACCAATTCTCTCTTTGGAAAGATATGTTAAGTACTCAAGTGGAAGCTCAGAATATGCCCCTTTGGTAGAGCTGGAAGAGTTTTAGTTGGACAGTGACAGGATAAAAACTATATTTAAAAAGGATTAGGACACGGATTGCAGAAGAGTTGTAGATGGAAGACAAGGAGATCAGTGACAGGCAAGCTGGTATTCCACTGCAGCAAGCTTCCAGTGTGGACACCTCCATCGCAAACACGTCAACCATTTTACTTTAAAATAATTATCTGCTGAAATTGATTTTATTTTAATTTTTCAAGTCCAATGAGTCTCATAATTTATTTTGAGAGCCTCATGAGAAAAGTCTTACTTTAGTTTTGAAGATAAAATATGCAGATGCAATTGAATCCATCAAAATGATAATTTATACTTATGTTTCCTAGCCAGCAAGCAAAGTTTACTAAAATTTCTCTATACTAAGGTTTACTTCTATTTTGTGGAATTTTCTTTTGGTAAGAGTACAAAATATTAGGCCATGGGGAAATTTTTATTGCAATTATAGGCATCTAAAGAGGGATGGCTTTTCTATCCAGGAGATAGCTTTTGTGATTTTGTAATCCAGACTGTGTATGTTCTATGCAACATTAATCTGCCTCGTTTTGCTCAGATGAGAGGTTTTATATGTCATTCCCAGGAAAAATTGGTGACCATAACTGCACAATGAAGTTGAGTTTCCAGTTGCTTATTAGGATTGGGGTCCAGAAATTTTTCAAAGCCCTTATGGAGCCAGGCAGAAATGAGCTGAATTATTTTGCAGTGAAATTCCATTCATTTAGGAGGCACTCATTTGGAGTTTATGATCATGTGGCAATAGCTGGAGTGACCTTTAACAGGGTACTACCTACTCAATGGAGTTATATGAAATCTACTAAGGAAAGCAAACTCTTTTAAAGCATCTATTACCACTTTAGAGGCACCACTTTAAAAGCTGATAAACTAATTAAGATAATTATTAGCTCCCCATTTAAGTAGGTCTTCTAGAAATTTCTTCTTATCAGTGTTACTAGCTTAGTTTGAGCTAATTTATGCCTTAAAATACCACTTTGTTTTAATTCTTGTAATCCCAATCACTACCATCCCTTTGTTTGATGCAATTTATTCTATATTGATTTAATAGAATAGATTTTGTCTGTCTAAAAACTAGAATGTTCTTTGGCAAATACCCACTGACATTATCAAAAATTATCCATTGGATACATTTGAAATATGTGGCCATTTTGGAGACTTTAGGAATGGGTTTTTATGTAATATAGGTTTTTAGTGCTCAAGCCAGGCTATCTTTTTGTAGTTACCAGTTTCCTTGTCCTTCTGTCCATTTTCTAGGTAGGAAATGCTTTTTATTGAATGTGAGATCCCCTTCATGTAGCATGGGCTAGAACTTGGTAGATGCTCATTATCTCTCTTGAATAACGAGTGAATAATTGAATAAATGATTGGTTCAGGCTTTTATATGTGTGCCCTAAATTTGAAGACAATAACTTTGGAGACTACAGAACTATTTGGTCAGGAAGATCCTCACACGGAATTCCAGCTACGCAGAAGGGAACAAGCAAATAGCACGGGTCCAGGCAAGGAGGGAAGTATAAGATTGCAGGAGGACAGTAAGCTGGCACCAGAGAACTACATAGGCAGAGAGGGTCCTGAGAGCCAACAAGAATGGCATCCTCAAGGAAACATCCAACTATGAGCCCACAAATGTTAGCTATATCCAGAAATCAGAAAACGGTAAATAGAAGAATATCTTCATGTTTGAGAACTCAGCATTTATTCATTCAGCTTTTCACCCAATTGTTGTTTATTGTGACCACTATTTACCAGGCTGTATTAGCTGCTGCCTAGAACTGATTATACCCGGCTCTGGTGGTCTAGAGGTTAAGATTCGGTGCTCTTACCACCACAGCCTGGGTTTGTTTCCCAGTCAAGGAACTACACCACCCATTTGTTGGTGTCATACTGTGGCAGTTGCCATACTGTGGTGGCTGTGTGTTGCTGTGATGCTGAAAGCTGTGCCACCAGCATTTCAAATATCAGCAGGGTCATCCAGGGTGGACAGGTTTCAGTGAGTCTTCCAGATGAAGACAGACTAGGAAGAAGGACCTGACCACACACTTCTGAAAGATTGGCCTTGAGAACCCTACGAATAGCAGTGGAGTATTGTCTGATATAGTGCCAGAAGGTGAGAGGATGGCACAAAAAGACCGGACAGGGTTCCGCTCTGCTGTACAGAGTCACTAGGAGTAGGAATTGACTTGCTGGCACTAACAACAAAGAACTTATTATAGTATCTGGCATTTGACAGCCATCCAATAGATTCTTATTAAATAGAATTGGTTTAAGATAAATAACACGAAGTGACTAAGGTTGAAGGAAAAAGGGGAGAAAATTCAGGCAAGGTGCCCATGTATTCAATAAGCAGCCGTGGGTCTCTCCACACCCTTCTCTGCATCTTATTAGTGACACTGAATGTGTCTGTCCTTAAAAAGAACATTTCTGTAGTCAGGAATTCTATCCAACCTTATTGTTACATCTTCTAATATAATTTCCCATTGTCCTTTCCATTCCTAAAGTAGAAGAATGAATTTGAGTTAGATAAGATTGCATGGCTTTTGAAGAATTGGACTCAATGTAACACAAGGTCATGGGCCCATCTGGACTCACTAATGACTACAGTAGAATTAGCTATGAATGGATGAACACAAAAACATACAACATTGACTCATTTAATATCACTCTTGTTTTGATCAGCTAATCTGTGTAAACATGGAGATGAAATAGTAAGAGCAGGCAATCTCAAGAGCAGTGAAATAAATGCAGACTTTTAAATTTTATTAAAAGTATTTTGTTTTTATTTTTGCACTTGAGTGCTACACTGAGCAGCTGAGTCTTATGGTGAGGTAATTAATTAGAAGCCATAGATCTTCTGGTTTTTCTGGTTACACCTAAGGGCTTATAACTATATTAAGTTTAGGGAGGAAAATGGTTGTTCTGTATCTTCAGAGTCTTAAACTGTGTTTTGCATGCAAGAAACTGATCAAGTGTCAGTTGACTTGAACTGGGTTTGGAAAATGCATGTAGGTCTAGGAGGTGTCCCCTAAACCTCTTAGGTAGTAGAGCTCATGCTAGCATATTAACTATAGGGCACAAAGTGGGCTAAGAAGGGAATGAGATCAAAGATGAATTAATCTATAGAGGAGGATATGTACACTGATAAACCCTGGATTGGGAGGGGAAGAACAGAGAGAGTAGCCGTGGATCAAGAAGAACTAATCAGGGGGCTAGCCCCATGACTACGTGGTTAAGTTTGTGCGCTCCACTTCGACAGCCCAGGGTTTTGCTGGTTTGGATCTTGGGCCCGGACCTAGCATCGCTCACAAGCCATGCTGAGATGCCATCCCACATAGCAGAGCCAGAAGGATCTACAACTAGAATATACAACTATATACTGGGGGGCTTTGGGGAAAAGAAGAGAAAAAAAGAGAGAGAGAGAAGATTGGCAACAGATGTTAGCTCAGGTGCCAATCTTTAACAAAAAAGTACTAATCAAGTTCATAATGGAGGTATCCTGTGGATCAATTGACCCGACTATGCCATTCACACCCTTAACTCTTGGTTTTTATATTGTAGGCTAAAAAGCAAAATCTTCTATCAATTCCTTCAAAGCAATAGCTCATATTCCTATTGAATATGAGTTAAAACATGACTCGAACTTCTATGCTCCTTTGGAGTAGCTACAATTATTTGAAAATCTTGTCTATTTCTAGAAACTTCCAGTGGTTAAGCCATATCTCACCCACTCGAATCTTGTCTCTTATGAGGCCAATAATTACTGAACATTATTTACAAAAAAAAAATTTTGCTAGAACTGTTTTTGTAGTCAATAAATTTTAAAGTCAGTAGCTTTACTGTTCCTTCGAAGCAAAAAGTTTACTATTATCTCTGATAATGTGTTCTGGTTCACATTCCAAAAACCATCTACATGAACAAGTTTCAAATATAATCTGTCTGAAAATTATCAGTTTATTGACAATTTACTTCATAAAAGTTCAATGACACTAAGTTTCTGGCAAACCTACTATATAAGTTAGTGGTATGCAGGATACAGTAAAAAAGGAAACCAAAGCTACTCCTATAACAAAAAGGAGAAAAACACAAAACAGTGTGTAATTTGACTCCTTACTGTATAGCATAGATCAAAATTTTGTAGATGTTCAGAAGACTCCATGAATAAGTAGTCATAAAGGCCAGGAGTTTAACTTGATGTATAGTTGGCCCCAGATCTGATCTTGGGCCTCTCCAATTGCAAAGTCATTGCTCTTTTTACAGTATTCTAAAACTAGCAAAAGCTGGTTTGTAAAACTAACCTAACCAGAAAAAAAGAAAGAATTGATTAAGTACCAAATGCTAAGAAGATCAGAGAACACATTTTCAAGACGAACCTCAAAGGTGAGAAACCTTCTCTTTCTAAGAAAACTAGGACTCACAAAGTCTACTCTGGTGTTTTCGCCAAAGAACATTGAGTTTACATTAAAGGCAGGTGTAAACTGGGCCTTCCAAATATTAGCTGAAAACGTTTCTTTTAAAGAATCTCCTGAGGTTAATGAAATGGTCATATTAGTGAAAAGATCAATTCAAAGAATAGTTTACACTTTTCTTTTTTCAGGATACTCAAAGTCCATTATAGTACCCAAGAGCAGAAACTAAAATACCAAAGGAAGTAAGCAGCCGAAGTGATAGAACAAAGCCATGAATCACTGTTCTCATTCCCTGATGAATCACCTATGCTCTCGCTCTAAAGTGCTCTTAGTTTCGAGGACAAAGCTTTACACAGGAGAAATGAAAATAAAGAGGAGGGATGGGGGGACTTCAAATGGGTTCTCACACATTGTTATAAAAAGAAGTGCTATGGGGGCAGAGGGGAAAGGCCAGAACAGTGGTCTTCCCAGCCACTAGATTTCAAAGCTTTTCCATGTTGAACTCAAAGATGCGTGCAAGCAGTACACTGCCTCCTCTTGGCTCAGAGAAGGGTGTCAGACTGTGAACAAGGTTCTAATGACAATTTGTCTCCTTCCCTATCTTTAAGTGCACATACACACACACACACACACACAACTTTAAATCTTCCTACCTATCCACCAAAATGCCACAAATATGTATACACAGGCACACACACATCATGAGCATATATATGCAAAGATACACACATGCACCAGTACCCATATGTGCATACACATCACACATGAACTCCCTACAACACACATCCCACACTCACACGTGAATGCAAGCACACAGCACATATGGCACAATGCATGTTCACATGCACACACATACTTCATATAGGCACACATGCACACACACCCTCACACATGCAACACTCACACACGTACATAGTGCAGACACACAAAAACAACACTAACACTAAGATGCACACACGTTAAGCAAGCACCCACACATATATCACACATACACGTGTGTCACTCACACACTCATGCACACATGCACATAGAGCCACACACTGATTCACTCAGGTGTTTGTACATACAGGTGTACAAACAACAGTCAGAAACTTCTAGAGGTATTAAACGTCTCAATTTAAAAGTTCGGGAATTTTTAAGTTATAAAGAAGAGCAATAAAGAAAGAAAAGGGAAATCAATACAAGAAGGATGGAGTAAACATGTTTTCAAGCCCCTGAGACCTTCCCTTTGCAGAATGGAGGTTTCCATTTTAATTCAAAAGAACAGAGTATTAATGCCATAGCGAGTTGTGGTAGGTGTGTCTGACTCGGAAATGCCAGGCAGCACTCCTTAATCCTTTATGCACACAATTCAGTTCCCGGCTGAGCTGAGCAATTGATCAAGGTCACTGGGAATGGTAACCTGTAGGAGCCTGACTAACCTTTCAGCGTGAACCACAGGACCACTCCCTTAAATTCACTTCAGTATTTCATTTCATAAACAAGAAGGGGATATGGATTTGAAATAGATATTTCTCCATTTAAAATTCTATTTAATTCATCATCACAGATTAGAAGTTTGACAGTGATGAGGTGCTCATAATTTATGTATGACTGTTGCATTTTAAATGTGTCCAGGCACGTGTGAAAGACTGAGATATGTGCTTATAAGTGGTGTTCTTGGCATCAAAGATATCTAACTAGCACCCCATACACTCTGAGGATGCCAAACAATGCTATTTTAAATATTTTAGTATTATGAGAAATGGGAAAGAAAAATGAGAAAGAAAAAAATTTCCAGTGCTGCATCTTATAATACATTTTAATAATTATTTTTGTGCATGAAGAAAAAGACAACCATTCTGTTGGCAGGCAGCTATAAAGCATAATTCCCTACCACCCTCTTGTGGTGATTTTCAAGAACAACTTTCTGATCACTGAACATCCTCCACCTTCTTCCCCATATTTCTAAGTAATAATGAGCTTCTACAAATCTCTTAGGGTGAACCACAAGAAATTGCTGATATTTGACAATTTTTTACCTGTGAACATGGTAATGTCATATGATACGGCTGTAACTAATCCCTTCCTAATTGCCTGCAAGTTTTCTGAACCCAAGGATAATTCCTACACCATGTACTTGGATTTATTTTCAATGATCATTCTGTTAGAATTCCCTATCTACCTGTAAAGAGTGACCAGAATTGTACTGCACTCTTCCTAGTCACATTTTTCTCACTATTCACCAACATGACCTTCTGGTCCATTAGAGCTGGTTCCATTCTTGTTCTGCACGTGTGACTTCTTCTTTCCTAACTCTTTTCGTCACTTCATGAGGGTTCCTTCCGGCCCCATCCAATACCCATCTAGTTCTTTATTGCCCAATTCTATGTATCTCTCTTGGATGTATCTGGCTTCCTTGGATCTGTGACTTCTCTCTATTCCAAAGACCACAACCTGAACCTAACAAGTTAATTACTCTATACTGACTTAATCTCTAAGGGTGTTGTTTTCATCTTCCCACGTATACATCCAACTCCCTTCACTGTGTACTGAAGGAGGAATGTCTATCTATCTATCTATCTATCTATCTATCTAACTATCTATCTACCTGTAGTAGGCAGAATAATGTTCACCTAAAGATGTCCAGGGTCTAATCCCCAGAAACTGAATATGTGAGGCTATATGGCAAAGGAGAATTAAGAGTGATAATCAGCAGACCTTAAAATAAAGTGATTATCCTGGATTATCAAGGTTAGCCCAATGTAATCATAGGGGTTCTTAAAAGTAGAAAGGGAGGCAGAAGAAGGAGAACCGAAGAGATAGCTGTATGAGAAGTATTCAGCCCAGCTTTGCTGGCTTTGCAGATGGAGGAAGAGGACCGTGAGCTAAGGAATGTGGATGACCTCTAGAAGCTGGAAAAGCAACAAAATGGATCCTCTCCTAGAGGAGCCAGAAGGAATGCAGGTTTATAGATACCTTGATTTTAACCCAGTGAAACCCATTTTGGACTCTGACCTCCAGAACTGTCAGATAAAACAAGGGTATTGTTTAAGTCACTAAATTTATGGCAATTTATGGTTACAGCAACAATAGGAAACTGATTATCTATCAATGGCTCTATCCTGGCTCTGGTGGGGGTGGTCATGGGGGTAGCAGAAGGAAACAGAGAGGATACAACACAAAAATGTGAAAGTCATGTCTTTTAAGGGTTCTTATGATCTTTGAAATGAGACAGACCTGGCTTCTACTGACTCTGCTATTCATTCATTCAACTTTTGACCATGTTGCCTAGCCTTTCTCAGATGCAACTGTCTCCCTCACAAAGAGAGAAAGGAGGATTTACAAGATTTCAATCTCATAGGCTTGTTTGCATATTAAATATACAAAGTTTTAAGCACTAAGATTTCTGTGTGCCATTCAGTAAAATTTCTCTCTCTTTATACAAATATACCTATTTTGTATCACATGGACCCTGCTGTTCTTTTTTTTTTTTTTTTTTTTGAGGAATATTAGCCCTGAGCTAACATCTGCCACCAATCCTCCTCTTTTTTGCTGAGGAAGACTGGCCCTGAGCTAACATCTGTTCTCATCTTCCTCCACTTTATATGTGGGACACCTGCCACAGCATGGCTTGACAAGTGGTGAGTAGGTCTGCTTGGGATCTGAACCGATGAACCCAGGGCTGCAGAAATGGAAACTTAACCACAGTGCCACCGGGCTGGCCCCCTGCTGTTCTTAAAGAGTTTAGAATGGAGTAGGGAATTGTCAAGACTCAGAATAGATAACAAATGGACTAATTCTACTTAGGTTATCAGCGCGAAGAGTATCACAGTTACACAAAAGCCCATTGGTGTCAGGCATATGTGAATGAGGCATGTGTTAATAGAAGCAGTATTGCAGCTTCAGGTTCAAGTCTCAACTCTGCCCCTATTAGCTTCAGCAAGCATTGATGGAGAACAAATTTTATGCAAGGCTGTGATTGCTTGAGGAAGTCATTTTAGCCTTTGGGCCCTCAGTAGATTTGGAAAGACTGGAGACTGCCTTCAGTGGTTGTCATCCTCTCATTCAGGGCAGTGTTAGCACGCATTTCAATTCTTTTATGTCTTCTGGACATTAAAAAAAACCTTTATTTTAAAGAAAACTTAGCCTTCTTTTTTCAGCTCCCACAAGTAGAGAGTTCAGCCATCATACCTGGCTTACAACAAGAAAAATTTGAACAAACTGAAAAACAATGACTTTCCTTGGACACATCTGGTACATCCAGAGAGGAACATCTGAGATTTGCTTACCTGGAACAGAAGCTGCTGGAGCCCTACACTGGTAGGAACACTGAGATGGTAATTTTGATGAATTGCTAGAGGTTGGGTATGAAATAGTGAGAGAGTAACAAACCTTTGGGGACTCCACTATGGGGGCCCTCACACTTCAATAGGTTTTATATTTAGAAACTGCCTGGTTCTCATAGGGAAGATCTGGAAGGAACCCCCCCATGGCTCCGGCAGGAGGAAGGGAAGAATAATCTCAGAATATCCCAGAGCCTTCCCCCTAACACAGGCTGGCTCTCTAGGGGAAAAGACTTTGCTAAAAGTTTATCTCAGTAAGAGTGCAGGTGTTTCTCCCACTCAAGCTCCCTTTAGCCTTCCTGTCTCACCTAAGCGGGGAAAACATAGTCAGCAGGAATCAAGGCTTTAAGGAAATAGAGTGGGAATGCTGCAGCCAGGGAAGGGAGTATGGGCCAGTAGGGGAAAAAGTTATACCAAGAAGGCCACAACCCTCGATACAGGCCCATTCAAGCACCAAGATTTAATTGGAGGATTATATAATGCTCCCCTTCCCTATACCTTCACACCACACCAACAAGTCTCCAATGTAATGACAGTGGATTCTAGCTGAAAGAGCTGCAAAACACAGCCTTTCTTTGGAAAGAAGTGCTTAGGGAAGCCCCAGGTCAGAAAGGAGACAAAACAGGGCCATTAGCTGAATTCGAAGCCTTTGACACCTCCAGCTACAGCAAACATTAAACACAGCCTTACTCCTAATGAGATCACCATAAATCCTCACATGAAAGGTTAATTTATCGCAGTTCCTACTACCCAATACATGTTTGGCTTTCTACAAAAGAAAAGAAAAAAAATACAATCTGAAGAGACAAAATAATCATTAGAATAAGACCCAGATATGACTCAGATGCTGGAATTATCAGACAGGGAATCTAAAATAAGTATGCTTAACTAGTTAAGGGCTCTAATGGAAATAGTAGACAACATGTAAGAACAGATGGGTAATGTCAACAGAGTAAAGGAAACTCTGAGAAACAAAAGAAAAATGTTAGAAATCAAAAACACCATAACAGAAATGAAGAATGCCTTTGATGTGATCATCAGTAGACTGGACACAGTTGAGGAAAGAATCAGTGATCTTGAAGATAGATCAATAGAAATGTCTCAAAATAGAATGCAAAGAAAAAAAAGAGTAAAAATTCAAGAACATGCAAGAACTGTGGGACAATTACAAAAAGTGTAACATACACAATATCAAAATACCAAAAAGACAAGAGAGAACATAGCAGCAGAACTATTTGAAGAAAAAATATACTTAAACAAAACTTAAAATTCTACATATACTACCAAGCAAGGCATCTACTAAGATTTTTCCAAAATTAACAGGCGACAGTAAGGGCACTTATATTGGTGCAGAAAAGCCTGTATTTCCATGAGTAAATTCATAAGTTCATTCTAGCAGCAGTAGAAGGTGACAGAAAAGGAGCCTAGTGAGAGATAATATCAGAATGGCAAGTTAGGGTGAGAGCATGAAGGATTATAAATATCAGGCCATGTTGCTTGGACCTCAATCCAAAATCCACGATAAACCTTTTCCTTAGAAAGAAATAATAATAACACATTTTAGAGTAAAGCAAGGCTGGAAAGACTTAAGATCATTAGTAATTACTGCAAAAGTCCAGGAAACAGGTAATGAGAACAGGGTCTGTGGCAAGAGGTAGAGACTTTTACCGGAGATGGGACATGGAGTGAGTCCAGCAAACAAGCTACAAAAGCAATAAAAATAATAGATTGCTAAAATGTAACTAAGTAATAAATTCAAGTTGGGAAATCCTACTGACCAGCCCCAATAGGAAACCATTTACCAACAAGGGAGTTGGCATTTCACATTTTAGAGTCTTCAAAACTGCAAGTAGCAACAAAGAAGTTATTTAAAACTTCCTCCAGAAAGCCCCTACAATTTACAAATGTGTTAGGAAGTACATTCTTAACTAATCACATGGCCTTGAAATCATAGAAAATGCTATTCACTCAGGCAGTCCTGGATAATGCTGATTTGGATGTTTTTAAAATCTCTGATGGACTACCATTAAGGCCTCATATCCCACAAATGCAGATGCTCTGGGCATCGGATTTCAGCCTTGCTGACTTCAACACTAATTACCAGTTTTCTTTATGGATGAAGTAGTTGAGTAGCTGTGTGATTTATCCTGATTGATTGTCATCATGGCACAACATTTGCAGATGGAATCGTCAATGAAATGTGTTTTTAGCAATAGCTATTCTGGCTTCCTTCAATATACATGTAGTATCAAGGTCTGACAGTTATATCTTGCAAATTTTGAGGCAGCCTTTCTCTTGAATATAGCATTTATGGAGGTTGTTTGAGGAAAAATGCTTATAATTGCATCACTTGGAGGATGTGATATAAAAGCAAGATTATTCTCTGGTCAAATGGTCATTCACTGCTTCTGCAATGCAAAGTTGTTAATAGCATGGGCAAAGAGGTCACAAACCGGTGATCACATGGCCTAAATCCAGCCAGATGGGTTTGCAGAGACCATGCAGTGTTTTATGACCTTTTAAATAAATAAAAATATTTGTTTTTAAAAAAATAGAGTTTACATGAAAACTCATTTTTTTCTTTAAAGATTAGGGAGTTGGACAACACAGGTCCGGCATTCTGTATATCAACAACGGCCCCACCAGTCTCCGCTGCTCCCCAAATGCATGCATTTATGTTTACTCCTTACCGCCTCCCTCACTTAAATTACTTATCTAGCTCCTTGCATCAGTCAGCTAGAGCTGCCATAACAAAATACCACAGACTGAGTGGCTTAAACAACAGAAATTTACTGTCTCCCAGCTCGGGAGGCTGGATCCAAGATCAAGGTGTTGGCAGGTTTGTTTTCTCCTTGGCTTACAGATGGCTGCTTTCTGGCTTTGTCTTCACATGGCCTTCTTTTTGTGTGCATACCTCCTTGGTGTCATTTCCTCTTATAAGGAACCAGTCTAATTGGATTAGGGCCCCATCCTTATGACCTCATTTAATCTCAATGACTCAAAGACTCTCTCCACATACAGTCTCATTGGGGGTTAGAGCTTCAAGATTTAAATTTGGGGTGGGGGATGCATTTGGGTTTGTGAATGCTTATAAGGCAGTTTTCATTTTTATTATTGGAATGAACCACCCAACAGAACTCCGAATAATAGAGGTAGAAGGGGCCTTTGGTGTCATTAGCTTGACTTCCTAACTGATGTAGATCCAAGGTCGTTGTTCCTGTCCAACCAAC
Organism: Equus asinus; assembly: GCF_041296235.1. Taxonomy (NCBI): domain Eukaryota; kingdom Metazoa; phylum Chordata; class Mammalia; order Perissodactyla; family Equidae; genus Equus; species Equus asinus. The sequence goes on from NC_091810.1 coordinate 27,091,737, forward strand.
TTTTGCCTGTGTCTCACTGAGATAGCTAAACAAGCTTATTATTCACTACCAGCTTCTTTTCCATTGAAGTGCATCATTTTGATTTATCAGGTAGCATCCATGGGAGGATTTTTTGGGGGTTATCATTCCTCACATCATGCAAAGTCTTGTTTATGTACAGTCCTGGGGAGAATTATTTTCTGATAATGCTGATGATAGTTGCCCTCCTGTTCTTTTGAGCAATTGGTCCGATTTTATCTTTGTGACAATGTGTTTTGCATGAAAGTCCATATTTCCTATTTGATTTGTCACTGTAAAGCTTAGAAACGAATGTGTGGGGAGCCCACGACACTTAGAGATCAAGAGGCGTCTGGAGTCAGAAAGATAAAGATTCAGAATCTTCCCCTGCATTTGCTAAGTGTTTGGCCTTGGGCAAGTTACTTATTCTCTCAGAACCCTGGTTTCCTGATCTGTAAAGTGAAAATGTAATAAGACTAAATGCCTTTTAGTCCAGTTCTTAGCAATCTTTCATGTGCTCAGGAATCACCTAAGGCCTCGTTAAAATATGGATTCTGCTTCAGCAGATCTGGGATCAGGCAAGAGATGCTGCATTTCTATAAGCTCCAAGTCATGCTGATGCTGTTGGTCTGGAGATCGCATTTTGAGTAGCAAGATCTGAGACACTAAATGAAGTAATAGATGCAAAGCATTTAGAATACTGCCTGCCACATCATAAGAATCCAAAAAGCTTTGACTCCAACTGTTGGTGTTATTCAGATGGAGCTTGCAGATCAGTAATACACATTGGTAGGACTATTCATTGTATTCCAATTGTGTTTTTCCTTTGTCTGTCTCCTTGCACTCTACTTTAAATTCATGCAGTTGTGTTATATTTGATGTATTCTTAGAAAGTACTTTAAATCCTTTTTGCAAAAAGGAATATTATATAAATTAAACACATTGATAGACAAAAAGAGCATATATTTTTATGATTAGTTGAGAATAATGTGACCACAAATACTAAATCAGAGGGCCAGTTGTAATCACCCGCACTCTCTGATCAGTTCTTCCAGGAAACAGCACCCCAATGCACCTGGGAGATGACGTCACCCCCAAATAGCTTTACCACATCTACTGTGTTTGTGATTCCCTAGTTTGCACACTATAGTCCAGGATTTCCAAACTTCTTTCAGTCCTTAAAATGTATTACTTTTGCACATGTCCTGGCCTCTGTATTTGCTGTTTCCTCTCTTTATCCTCCCCTCCCTTCAGATCTCAGTTCAGATGCCACCTTCTCTAGGAAGTTGTCTGATGTTCTTAGATCTGAGTTTATTGGCTCTCCAGAGGCTCTCATAGCATCTTTCGCCTGCCTTTATCTATCTGCATACCAAAATTTATTACAACTGCTTATTTACATATACTAATCTGTCTCCCCCACAAATCTCTAAGTTCCAGGAAAGCAAAAGCACTATGCTTATGTACTATTATATCCTCAGTACATATGGTTGGCACCACAATAAAGACTCAATAAATGTGTGCTTTATTAATGAAGGAATGAATGGGTGAGTGGGTGGATGGGTGGATGGATGGATGGATAAAAAAGCAGATGCCCCCATTGCTTTAGGATTTTTGACATAGCATTTATGAGTAACAACTTGGATTATTTTTATTCATCCTGGAATACTCAGAGACAACAATCATCTCAAAATCTATACACTCACGGGTAGTACCCGTCAATCCATCCCCTTTGCCCAGCTGAAAAGAATGTTTACGAATAATGTAATTCTTACCTGAGTTTTAGCAGGTGACAAACATTTGTCTCCAATACCTGCTATGAAGTGGTTTCAGGCTGAAGCTCATCTAATTTCAGCTTGAATCTCAGAGTACAACTTCATCAGAGTCAGCAATATAACACATGTAGAGCTGTACACAGGAAAAAACAGGCAAATACTGAGGAGTGGGTCTCTGTGAACTCACCACCGTTACAGGGAAAACACCTTAACATTGTGTTAGTGACTGCTCATACCCTGGTCTCATCATCTTCACCATTTAAAGGAGAGACATCTCATGATTATTACTAAGATAAAAAGAATGAAATTGTCTTCAGCTTGTAAGACATGATTGCATCATTCATCACTCAATTTAAAATAAAATGAATTCTTCCTTTTGGGATTAGACAAACTGAGCACTTATCATTTCTGAAAGACGTTACATATTCAGTAAAGACAGATAGTACTGAGCTTCATCAACCGTTTAAAAGTACAGCATGCACTCATAGAAATATCTTAAAAATATACCCTGAGGTTTTTATCTGGGTTGGAAGTGTAGCACACCCAATTATATAGGATGGAAGCCATTCAGCATGTGCCTTGAGGTATATTCAGTTCCCCAGGACTTGTAATAAGGAAGATAGAGTTTAACCTTTGCTAGACGTGGGATCCGGGTGACCAACATGTCTCATTAGGAAAAAACACCTAGGAAAGCACAGATAAATGCACTATAAAGCACCATGCTTCTGAGTGGTGCCCCAGATTCCCTGCTTTACACTCTAATTTTGTTTTCTCCCCACATTCTGGCTATTTTCTATAGTCAGATGTGGGAGCCTGGAACTGGCCACCCCAAGATATGTCTCTTTGACCTTATCTCTAGAAACTCTTAATCAATGGGGAAGGCAAGGACTTAAATCTGCATTTGTTTACTGTGCTTGTCTGGTAACCTCCTGTAACTGACTCCCCCCACCCCCAACACCCTCCTTTGTCTTTTGGCTGGATATGATATTTGGGGTGGTGGTTTCAGCCATTTTGGCGAGTTGCTCGGCTTGCCTGGGCCTCTCCCATGTATACATTGACAAATAGAAATGGCAAGCAATAGCATAAATTGGAGTACATGAGGAAGCCATTTGGTTCACAGTAAACCTAATTCGGCCTGACCTTGTCTTTGCAAAAGGGCCTGACTGTGGCCATTAAGCAAGCATTGCATATCTGCTTTAAAACATTTACTATGGCAAGAACAAAGGCCCTTGAGATAAAGGTGCAACTTCCCTCCTCCTCCCAACATTGGCATTTCCTTAAGGATTAAGCATCTTTCCTTAGGCTAGGAACTGATTGCTGTGCTCACCTGTGACCACCCAGCTTGAGACAATAGCTTGCCTCCTGCTACCCCCTTCAAGATAGCAGACCTATCTGCTGTTTCCATCAATCGACAGAGCAGTCTCCCGAGACTATTGTAAAAGGGACATTTCAATCCTATGTGAAAAATCCATTTTGGGGGTATATAACCACTCTGTGCACCCCACTTCTTTGGTGCCCTTTCTTCCTTTGGGAAGAAAGGCCCCGGGCTATGGTCCTCATAAAGCTTTGTTTAATTTTCTCCTGCTATTCTGTCTCGTGTGAATTTAATTCATTCTCCAGCCAGACAAACCCACATTGGGTAGAAGAAATGTCTTCCTCCCCTACACAGAGAACAGTGTTTTTGCAAAAGATCTTTGTCACCAAATTCTCAGCTTAGGTTTTAGGAGTTAAAATCACCCGCATGTTGCCAGTACCTTACAATACATTTTATACACTGGAATTCTTCATGGACGAATGCTGAAATGCTCCATAGCATATGGGACAGTTTGTAAAATTTGATTTGCAATTATTGAGGACTGCATTTTTTGAAAGAAAGAAGAGAGAGAAAGGAAGAAAGATATCGGACTGTTTATGATTAGTAAATTCTATGAGAAAAAATAAAAGCAAAAGTAACTTAGAACCTGATGATAATGATATCTTAGTGCCTCATGTTAATAAGATACAGAAGTTGAACTAACAATGATTTGCCTCTGCTTCTCTTGAATGGATCTCAGGAAGAAATAAGCCAATGGGAAATTTTGCATCTGATTTCCACTTTGTGAGAGACAGGTGGTCCCTTGAGGAGCAGATTCCTCCTGTTGATAAGAGAAGTAGGGGAGAAATAGGGGGAACATTATAAGACACAGCTCTGGATGGAGAAAAACATCCTCACTATTTGGAAGAGCCGCTGAGACTCCTGAGCCCTGAGAATTCTGCTGGAGAATCAGAAAAGTCCGGTCCCAGTCAGATGTTCAAGATGAATGTAATCTTTCATTCATCCCAAGAGAGACAAGTAAGACCACCCAGCCTTAGAAATAAAAGTGGGTGGAGACCTAGCAGAGATAGATGATAATGCCACTTCCTTATTTGCCCAGTGGATTCCGTAAATAAGCCCCTTTTCTTATATAAGAGGCCTAGATTTGAGTTTTCTATATGATCAAGCCACATGCGTGGATGTCTGAGGAATGGAATAAATAATTTTATAGTGGTTCTAAATCCTATGATTCAATCATGGGTAACGGAGGATCTTTTCACTGTATAATCTTATAACATCTAAAATAGCTCAAGAAGTAGAGGCTGGGAGGGCCAGATAATCATTAACACAATATAATCTGGACATATTTAAAATTGAGAATGGATGGTTCCTAAGGAGGCTAAATAAGGGAAAGAGCACCATTAAGACAAGAATAAAACAAGTGATTTCACATACTAAAATAAAACAGAACATAGTCGTAGCCTTTTATACCAAGTCACAGTATGGCTTTCATGCAACACAGGTCCTTTTGTCCTCAGGGGTCCCTTCCTCCAAAAAAATATTAAAAATTAAATTTTATGATTGCATTGTCATAAAGATGAATAAATTAATGTTATATATTATTTTATTTTATCCAAAAGTTCATTTGTTCCCTCTGATTAAGAAAGGTCAAACATTTTCTTGGGCACCTAAAGGTATTTATGGGTCCTAGGTACAAAACAGGTGCCTTGTGAATCTGATGGAAAAGTCAGTCCTGCTTCTATATACTTGTATCTGGAGACTATGTATCTTTCTTCAATCCACAATACAGAATTCTCACGCCTAGGGGGTCACATCTTAGGAAAAACACACTAGACACTGAGATATACCCAGCAAAACATTAAGTAAAACCTCAAATGCTTTTTTTCTCCAAATCCATTTCATTGGGCTTGTTTGATGAACAAATACATCTGCTCCTCAAAGCAAGTTTCCTGCCTCCTTTCAAACAATGCTAGCATTCATCAAGGGTCCTCCAATGGAAGCTCCAACTCAAAGATCCAAATGTTCCAAACTGTTATTAGCCTTTGTACCCATAATTCATCTCTTCAGCGCAGCCGTCACTCACGAAATCAATGGGACAGATGACCACAACCACCAGGACGTAAGCTCCACGGAGCAGAAGTGGTTTGTGTTTTATCTGATTTGTCTGTTGACGTATCTCAAATACCTAGAACAGTGCCTGTCACATAGTGAGTGCTCAATATTTGTTGAATAAAGTTTAATTGATTGTACTTCTTTAAAACCTCTTCATACTGTCCATTCTCCATCTCTGTTAGCTTATTCCGCCATCGTCTCTTTCCTCAGTGACTACACCTGCCTCCTCTCTGGTCTCCTCTAGTCTTCCTCCTACGTGGCTCCCAGTGTGCTCTGCCAAAAGCTCAGTTGTGATGACATCACCATGTTATTTAAAGTCTTTTAATGGGTCCCCATATTCTGCATAAAAAAATCCAAATTATTTAAGTGTAAAGTATTAAAGGCTCTTCATGGTCCAACACCAGACAATATCTAGCCTTCCTTCCAAATAGGCTGCTCAGTTCTTTGACAGAATTGAGACCCTGCTATGCTCTGTAGTCTCTAGGCCTCGGCACATGTTGTTCTGTATGGATCACCCTTTCTCCAGCCTTTATCAATTCCACCTCCCTTCACCCCACATCTTTCCTGACTAATTTCTATGCAAGAACCATGATCCATCTTTTCTCTCCTTTAGGAGTCTTATGCATTTTCCACAGAACTTCAAGTTCCCTCTCAGACAACAGTCCTCTGACTTCATTGTAACTATATTTACGCATCTTTTTCTGCCCCTAGATTGTAAGTTCCTTCAGGGCACAGTGCCACTGTGGACTATTCTAACTCTAGAAACTGGCACGATATATGGAACTTGAAAGGCATCCAATAAACAGAAATACAGGAATGAGTGAATTAATGAGACTTTCTTACACGGAAAGGGAAATTGAGGTATTTCAGGATTCAAATTAAGATTATGCCTGCCACCTCATTTATTCACAGTACTTCAGGCAATAGGAAATATTTCCTTTTCCTAATAGCAAAAACTAAGGACAATGCAAATTAAAATTATAGTACTGAGATATCATTTTTAAAAGTTTATCTACATTCAGTATTGGGAAGGAAGTTGAGAAATTAATATTCTCATATAGTACTCCTGAGAGTTAAAATTAATATATCCTGTTTGGAAAGATATTTGGCAGTATCTTGTAAAACTGAAATTCACACATCCTTTGGTCTGTTCATTTTACTTCTATAAATATACACTAGAGAGTCACATGTTCACAAGGGGACCTACTTAAGTGTGTTTGCTATAGCACTTGGGGTAATATAAGAATTAGAAACAGCATGAACGTACATCAATAGGGAAATGACTAAACAAAATTGAGTATAATCACACGATAGAATCATATAGAATCATACATCTAACCATTAACATCTTGAAGCAGATCTTAAAAACATAGTAAAGATTGGAAAACAGCAAATTGCAAGATGATAATTACTCCATGCTACCATTTGTGGGAATAGAAACCTCACAAACCAATACAATATATATGGTTTATACAACTTCATTTATGTTTGAAAAATATAGAAATTGGGGTGGAATGATATTAAATGACCTCTTGATAAAGGTTGCCTCTGGGAAGGAGTGTACGTGATGAGAGTTAGGGAGTAGTCAAAGAAATCTTAATTTTATTTTAAGTATTTTAACTTCTTCATTTAAAGCAAAAGTTCAAGTAAAGCATTGGTGATGGAAATGTAGGCATTGGTTGTATAGATTATATACTTATGTCTTTTATATCTCCCTCAAAAAGATAGCATAAACAAAGGGCCAGCCTGGTGATGTATAGTGGTTAAGTTCTTGCACTCCACTTCTGCAGCCTGGGGTTCCCCGGTTCGGATCCCAGGCGTAGACGTACTCAACGCTTATCAAGCTATGCTGTGGCAGGCATCCCACATAGAAAGTAGAGGAAGATGGGCATGGATGTTAGCTCAGGGCCAATCTTCCTCAGCAAAAAGAGGAGGATTGGTGGCAGACGTTAGTTCAGGGATAATCTTCCTCAAAAAAGAAAAGATACAATAAATGAAGCATGGGCACCAAACTATGCTCATGGAGTTTTGGAGTTGTAGCCATGGAAAGAAAAGAGAAATGCCATGAGATAGTGCAAAGGGATAGCATCAAGAACTACCTATGGGAGTAGAAGGGCATCAAGTCAGAAATGTGTATGCCAAGGAGATATGCTGGTCCCTTGAACTAGCTTTAGGGACTGTTATGACACTCTCAAGGTATTTAGAGAAGCTCTTGAGTACTGTAAAACTAGTGGCTTGGGAAAATAAAAGGAAAGGGATTACTGTGGAAGGAAAGGAATAAAATTGGCAAAGTGATGTTTGCTATTGCTGAGACCAGAGAGTGGAGGAGCAAACGAGCTGCCTCCCAGGTCTGGTTATTACAGATAACATTTCTCTGAATGTAAGAGTCAGTACACTGAACACGCAAGCAATCAATCAGTAGTCTTCAACTATAAAACAAAAAAGCATCTGGAAGCACACGGCCCACAGGACTATACTGTGCTACCATTATTGACAGGTTTCCTAAAAGGAGATCAAAAGAAACTGCATTCAATGTTTATAGAAAATGAAAGTGACAAGGTGAGAAGCATGTAGTGTGTACTTTAGATAAAGGAAAAGAAGGTTTTCCAACAATTACATATTCTGTCGACAGAATGAGAAAAGCCAAGGAGAAAGAAGTTAGATTGTGAATTTTGAAGATCACATTAATTAAAATATACTTTGTGAATTAGTGTTGTGTTTGTATCAAAGAGAGTACAGTTTTAAAGAGAAATAAGAAAGGTTCAGTGTGCTGAATGACAGTGATTTTAAACTGGGACCTTTGAACTCTGTTAATTTATTTACCAGCTATAAAATTTAGAAAAGTCTCAATTGCTCTGATAACACTATTGTTTTTATACTGAAAGTCAGTTACAAGCTTAGTCTTCAAGAATAATAAACATATAGAGAAATAGAAGTCATATATTTATCAAAGCAAGAGAGCTGGGTTTAGTTCCAGCCTGCCATTTGCTAGCCCTATCAGTTTGAGTAAGCTGCCCAATTAATCTGATTTTCAGCCCTCTTACCTAGATGTAAGGAAACCAAAACAAATGCCTCATTAAATCTCTTCTGTCTTAATATTTTAGAATTTTACTAAATCTATCTAATATGCTGTGGAAATTAGAAGAGAGAAAAGTGTTTTGAGGAAGAAGACATTATTTTAGTAAATGGTAGAAGATATATATTATTGCATTTTGTAAATTACATGAGTAAGATATGCTCTTAAAATTATTTATCCAGAAGGAGTCATGAGTGTTGGAAAATTACTGGCTTATAAATTGAATATGGAAAGACACCATTTGGCGATTTACTTTCCTTTCTTTGATATACCAGAAGAATAGCTGGAAATAGTCTCCTTAATATCCAGAATGATTTGAAGATTGAACTCTCCTTGCTCTCAAAGAAATAGAAGCTAATCTTGGAGTTGATGATGAATTTGGTTCACAGTTTAAAGGGATATCAAGATTTATTTTGAAAGAACAAAAAAAGGAAGAGTCTGAGAGGAAAATATAATGAATAGGATTTGGGGAGATTTTATACAGAACATGGTAATGTTGTTGAGCGTTGGGGTGTGGTGAGAACATAAAAGGAAGGACGTGGCTAAAGGGGAAAAAATGGGAAGGAGAACCTCTTTGTGGTTGAAACAGAATCAAATAGTAGTGGGAGGATCCAGAAGAGAAGTTAGATGAAGGATAACCTAGTATCCTGGGAGCCAGCCCAGCTATATTACTTAAGCCTTCAGCTTACACTGCTATGAGATCTCAAAATATAGTGGATTAAATCACACAGTCTTTCTCATATCACTACAGGGTTGAGGTTTCCAGGCTGGTAAGTCAGGTCTACTGCATCTTTTTGTTCTGTCATCTCCTAGAGTGTTGTTCTTGTCTCTGTGGTCGCAAATGAGTCGTGGCTACATCCACGTTCCAGCCCTCAGGAAGTGGATAAGTAAGAAAGTCAGAGGCAAACAACTTATCTTTATTTAGAAGATGACTTTGAAGGAAGTTACCTACGTATCTTATGTTCACATTCCATTGACGAAAATTTGGTCACACGGCTACATATAACTGCAAGGAAGGCTGGGAAATGTACCCAAGTAAAAGCGGGATCATTTTTTTTTCACTAAAAGGAAGAAGGGGAAAATGGATTTTGCCCCGTAAGGAGTTTGCTAAAGAAGGGAGTGGGTCTACTGCCCTAAGAGAGCTGAGTGGGAAATCTGGCAAAGGGCACCTGAAGGAAATGTGAGAGCCGAGTCATTGCTGCCGAACTCCTAGTGCTCACTGAGTACACGTCTCCTATCTCTTGTCGCCTGGCATAAGGCAAATTTACCCAACGTGTTTGCTGGAGACTGTACTTCATCAGCATCTGGAATCTCTCTCACTTACTGGTAAGAGGAATGCCTAAGTGGTCAGAAGACTTCGCTTGGGCTCTGAGTAACTCTCCCCATGTCTGGAATCCTGGAAAACTTGGGAGAAACGTGTGGGCCTCTGGCAGTTAGTGTAGTGGTCTGCTTGGGAAGGCATCTGAAACGCATAAGCTGAAGACCTAATCATAAGTTGGAACAAAACTAATCATACCCTTTTTACTAATATTTATATAGACATGACTTAATCTCAAAAAGAAATCTACACATATAATTTAAAAGAAATTTAAATGTCGAGCCTATATAGGGTGGATCAAATACTATCATAAATAGAGCATGGCAATATTTTGAGACTTTACCATTAAGAGGTAAATTTTGTTAGTAGATGCTACTGTGATAGACATTAATTACAAGAAGGAAAATAAGTTTCCTTTAAGTGTTTTATGTAGTAATCTCTGATAAAAAATGTATAATCCTAAATGTAGATTTTTCTTGCTCCAATGTAAAAGTCACTGTGGTTCCTATTCTATTATCAGGAACAAGAAATAACTTCCTCTGACAGAATACACCTAAATAAATGGAATTGTGATGAGGAAGAGCTATCAATAACTATAAATAGACCCAAAGCATATTTCCAAGTAAAAAGACTGCGAAAAGGAGAGTTATGCACTCTATTTTCATTAATTGGTGTTAATGTGGCAGTAATCCACTGGGAAGCATATGAGATGTGTTACCTTTCCCAAGATTATTTTAATTTTTAATGGAAGGCCACATACAATGCCTTTTATGAAAGTTACATTTTTGATCTAGGGCAGAGGAAGGGGTTTTCAATGTCTCTTTTGCCATTTGATACTCTTGACTGTCTAGAAGCTTTGAAAATCCTGCTTGTGCTTACTAATTTCCCAGCTTAGAAGTCTGACCCTTCCCAAGGTAGAAGCCAGCATCTCATGTTCTCAATCTCCCCTGAAACTGGGATAGAGGCCTGTGACCATTGCTTTACCAATTAGATGTACCCACGTCAGTCTTCAAGGATAAGACTTCAAATTGAAGAAGCAGATGTCATGCCTGACCTACTTCTGCTTTGGTGGTTGCTCATCTCCCCTCTTTCTGCAGATCCCACTAGCAGAAATTCTAGTGTTCTTAGCAAAATCCAGTCTAGCGTCTGTGATCAAGGGGACTGAAGCAGTTGTGAGGTGTGAGTTGGATGTTCTTTCTTCTTCCATAGGCTGTTTTCTGTCCCTGACAGAGAGGGTGAGTTACTTAGTATCCTTCTGTCTAGGCTAATGGAGTGCCTCTCTAATGAGAGTAACATAGGCTGGCATACCTATTTACCTGCGTATATAGCTACATTTATATTTGGACTTGGATTTGCAAATTACAAGAAGGTAAAAAAATGTTTGTATTGTATCCACATACAGTTTTTTAGGAAAGCATTAGATGAGCATATATATATTATATATGTGTGGACTGGTTTCTTTGTCTAGAACAGAATCACACCATAGTGGGAATCCTGAAATTCCCAGTAAAAAGAAAATAGGCCCGACTCCTTCCACCAATACTAAGTGATATTGAGCAAATCATTTCACTTATCTGGGTCTCAACTGACTAACCTACAAAGAAGATACATAACAACCTACTTGTGTGATTTGTGTTACCGCCAGCTAACTGTGTAATCTGACAGTCGGCTTTTGGCTTCATATTTGCCCTTCTGTGTCTTCTTCTATTTTGCCCATGGACCAAAAGCCTAAAAACTACATTTCCAAGACTTCCTAGGCAACTAGCCGTCGTTTAGATTATGCCAATAGCAGGAAGTGACAGGAAATGGGAAGGTGGGAAGAAGGAAGAAGTAGCCTCAATAGCAGCAGCAGACAACTCTTGGCCCCTGGATTCCTCCTCAGGCAGTGTGGGCTCAAGAGCAGTAGCAGCAGCAGGCCAGCAGCAGCATGGCGACACTGTGACCTTGGCAAGGACAGCTCTGGGAAACTTTGAGCGTCGAAGTTTCAGAAGCATCAGCAGGAAAACAGACTCCTGACTCCCAGAAGGTGGGACAACAGTCATTCCAAAGAAATAGAGGCAGTAGTAGGTGACCCACCAGCCCCAGGGACACAGTAATCTTGGGTTCTTGGTTACATCATTATTCACCCCTAAGGGTCATGGCAGCCTCCCACAGTTACTAACCTATGAGTAACCTCATCTTCCTTTCTGCTCCTCAAGCTCTTCCAACACTTCTGTTAATGTTTCTCTGTATCAAATCCCCTCCATTTGTAACACTTGTAGCAGTTTCTGTTTACTTGACTGTACACTGGTTAAAATCAGACAAAAGGAGCATTTTATATTCTGAAATTTCTTTCATTACTGAGATTTATCATTCCAAAATTAGAGAGAACTAGTATGCACTTGGAGTTTCTTAGTGAATGCACCAAGATATTGACAGATTTTCACTTTTGATTATAAGGGAATATATTCTACCTGATCACACTCCCACCAAGACCAACTAGAAAAGCTGTGGAAAAGAAAACACAAAAATATGCTTGAAACCACTGAGAACATTCTGATGCAGTCAGAACTTCAGGAATCGGTATCCTGGAATGAAGTAAGCTAATTGAGGTAAACCTCAGTTTTGTACAAAACCCAGGGAATCTACCAATTCTTAAGTGGTATACAATGAAAGATTATGCAGTCACTAAAAGTCCATTCGTAGGGGTTTTAGCAATCTCATGGGTATGCGGAGAAAAACTGGGAGGAGTCAAGTCCCACAAAGAAGGAGGGTGCACACAGGGAATCCGTGTGGTGCCGGTTTCCCAGAGATATTTTCCAGTTCCTAAATTGGTCATGGCAAGAAGCTAGAAGATGAGCAGAACATGGCTGAAAGGAGTCTCAAAGTGATGAGAAGAAAAAAATTGGAGTTCAGGAACAACCAAGGAGAGAACGTTCTAGTAAACATCCTAAGTTTTCAGCTGTTCCTCCTGTAGAGCTTACAAAGATTGCAAGTCATCATCAAGTCACCTCAGACCCTGACTGCATTGAGGTACTCTGCTCTTCTTCTGGCCACCTGCTGCAGTTTCTAAAATTTTTCATTCACCAGGTCAGGCATTAAATAAAAGTATTAGTCATACCAAGAAAGCGGAACAAGGAAAAGCCAAAAAATTAGACAATAGCAACTAAATAATATATGATCTAGCTATGAGAAGTAAAAGTTAGGGATTTAAAAATAACTGTGATTGTTATGTTCAAGGAAATAAATGGCAAGATAGAGACTTTCACCAAAGGATTGGAATCTATTTAAAAAATGTAAAATAAAAACTATGTAATTAAATATAAAATAGCTAAGGAGCTGGTCTAGTAGAGTAGTGGTTAGGTTCCTGCACTCTGCTTCACTGGCCCAGCGTTCATCAGTTCAGATCCTGGACATGGACCTATCCACCACTTATCAAGCTGTGCTGTTGCAGGTGTCCCACATATAAAACAGAGGAAGATGGGCACAGATATTAGCTCAGGGCCACTGTTCCTCAGCAAAAACAGGAGGATTGGTGGTAGATGTTAGCCCAAGGCTAATCTTCCTTAAAAAAATAAGTAAACAAATAAAATTAGATAGTTAAAATGATTTTATTCATGTTATACTTCAACAGATGGGTTTAACAGAAAACTAACAAGTTTCAGTAAACTAGAAGACAGGTTAGTTGAAGATATTCCAGACTGGAGTACAGAGGAAAAAAGAATAGAAAGTACAGAAAGGAGCATAAAAGCACATAGAAGGCAACATACATAACTACAATTGGAGTTGAAAATATCCAATCTAAGAGAAAAGAGAGAATGAAGCAATCTATAATGACCAAGACTTTTCAAATCTACAGTTATCAAGAAGCACTACAAAACAGAAGCAAATAGATAAAAGAAAACCACACCTAGGCACATCCTAATAAAATGCATGAAAAGACAAACAAGAGATAAATAAAAAACCTTAAATGAAGCCAGAGGGGTTAAAAAAAAAAAAAAAGGCTGTTTCAAGAGTAGCAACAATAAGAAATTACCACTATCCTAGACTTCTATGTGCAGAGGAAATACGAAAATAAGGTAAAACAAATAGATGCTTTGAGACAAAATCTGGGATATTTTGTCCTCACCAGACTCCGACTGAAAAGAAAGAAAAAAGGAATTTCTCTAGGCGGGAAAGAAATTATCTCAGACTAACACAGAAATTCAGGAAGCTATGAAAAGCAGTAGACAGGGTAAATGTGTAGCTAAACCCAAAATAGTATCGCTTTCCCAAAAGGATAACAAGGATAATAATATTTTGAGGGTTTAAAATATATGCTGAATTAAAATTAAGGACCACAAACACACGGAAGGCAGTTCACGTATTCTATGGTCCTGCTATTAACTGGGAAGTGGTAAAAGCACTAATTTATTTTAGACTCTAATAAGTTCATATGCATCTAATAAGTTAATTGCATATTACAATATCTAGGACAACTCACTGAAAGAATAATAAAGAAGTGTAAAACTAACAAGCTAATAGAAGAAAAAGTGGACAAATAAATCACTTGCCTAGTTCAAAAGAAGGCAACTAAGGAGTACAAGAACAGTAAGTAAGTGAGAGGAGTAGAAATGGCAACATGATACCCAGTTACATCAGCAATTAATTAAATTAAACATAATAAGTACTGCTTTTAGATGGTAAAGATTGCCAGTTTGGATAACAAACAAATTATATACTACTAAATATAAGGACACAGATATACTGAAAGTAAAAAGATGTAAAAAGATAAATCATGCAAACATTAATCAAAGAAGGCAGATGCAGCAATAATATTATATGACAAAGCAAACTTTAAGCCAAGAAGCATTGATAGGAAAAAAAACAACTTCTTTTATGATAAAGAGTCGATCCATTGGGAAGATACAACTGTGGTCTGTTTATTTGCTTCAGATTCTCTGGCATTTCCTCTCCTATCTCTCACTTGATTTGGAGTAAACTGTGATCGCTCAGAAATGAAATTATTTTTAAACTCCATTCTTCTTTCAGAAAAGAATCTACTATTTCAGTGTCAATCTTGAAAATATTGTTTCATTGGATCTTACTACACTTTTTATTATTGTTTCTTAGATATTTTTTCCCGAGGGGGAAAAAAAATTAAAACATTAAATAACTCATAACTTCTTTGGGGCATTTTTGAGACCTAGGATATAGAAAAATGAATAAAAAGGAAAGCAAGTTAAGAGATATAATTTTACAAAAATAGTAACTTCCTGTTCTGACTCAAAGAGTGATATTTGTTCATTATAGAACAATTGAAAACTTAGAAAGTAAAAAGAAGCATATAAAATATCAAAAGTCACCTACTAGGCTATCCCAAGCAGAACCCATGAACACATCTGTTCATTTTCTTCAAAGCTGTTTGAGAGACAGAAAGTGAGAATTATATTGAAGGTACAATTATTTATTCTGTTATTTACTGTATGGAGAGTGAACACATCCCCATTCACTGAGTCACTCTTTAATATACAAACGACTGTAAAGTAGTTCCCATTTGACCCTCCAAATTTGTGTCTCACCTTTCTCTGTGTCTCATGGCTTTCTTTCTGGGAGGCTAATCTGTGTATATGAGATAAAACAGCTCTCAAAACCTCTGGTTTCAGTGGGCAGGGCAATGAAGAAAGGATGAAGCCTGAGGTCAGGGATTTTTATTCCGCTTGTCCCTCCTTGCCGAGTCAACTCTGATTGGCGGCTCCTCTCGGAGAACCTCTCTTCTTCTACGATATGGTAATTGCTTCCTCCCCACTTCAGCCTAGACATTGTATTCTTCATTGTTTACTTTCCCACACTTTTATCAGACCCTCCTCATATAGCTGTGACTTGTGCCCTGTTTTCTCCAGAGTCCCTGACTGGAACAATCTTCCGTTACCATCACGTGTCACTTAAAGATGGAGGTATGTTCTGAGAAACACGCCCTTAGGCGATTTCATCGTTCTGCGAACGTTATAGAGTGTACTTACACAAACCTCAATGGTATAAGCTACTACACACCTAGGCTGTAAGGTACTCATCTTATTCGACCACCATAGTATATTTGGTCCATTGTTGACTGAAATGTCATTATGTCCCTATGGGGTGCGTGACTGTATAGGGATATATCATTGTTTATTTCACTGTTTTCCTAATGTTTTACATTTCGGATTCTCTTGATTATTTTAAATTTAAACATTGCCGTAATGAAGATGCTGATGCATCTCCATTTATCTCTTAATTATATTTTCTAATTACTGATATATAGAGATTCTGTTATTTTTTGAAAAAATATAAATCTCTTACCACCAACATCCACCAACACTGCTAAAATCTATTATTTCTAACAGTTTAACTGTAGATTCTCTTAGATTTTTATGGAGATAATCACATCAGCTGTAATTAAGATTTTGTTTCTTTCCTTCCAATCTATCTGCTTCTCATTTCTGTTTCAGATCTTATTGCATTGTCTAGGACATATAAAATGCTGATTGCAAGCAGTTTTAATTGGCATAATTTTCTTCCCGATTTCAAAGGGAATGCTTCTAAATTTTACCACTAAATATAAGCTATTGCTTTAAGATAAATTTCTAAATGTTGAGTTATTCAAGTAATATAATTATTTTAAAGCTTTTTGGTATATTTTATGAAATTTCTCTCCAGAAAATTAGCAATATTTTACATTACCATCAATATTTTCTAAGAATGCCTTTTCCCATATAACCATGACAATATTAGGCATAAATTAGATATGTTTTGTTATTAGTAATCAGATTTTTTAAAGTTGTGGTTAATTATCATGTTCATGATAAAAGTTTAAACATTAAAGAAAAATAAAATTTCCTTTCCTATCTCCTGATGTTTCCGTTTCCATCCTTTAGTGATAACCACTGTTAGAATAACTTATCTATAATTATTTGTTTAAAAATCCTATGTGCATTTTATGTAGTTGTTTTAAGAGATATAATTAGCAAATTATTAGAGGGAAAAGTAGAAATTATAGCTCCTAACTTCTTGATGGTTTTATAGAAAGACTATATTTTCGTTCACCCATTCTAAAATTGTAGAAATTGAAAATATGCTTAATTCAAATGCACAACTGAGCGTTACCCTCTCATTTTTCAAATGAGAAAACTGAGTTTCATAGACATGACAAGCTTGTGATTCTCAATTAGACAATGAGTCATATAGCTGAGGACATATACCCAACCCTCATAAAAACCAATTACCTTTCTTTCCTCCGTGGCCACATCTAAACCTAAATTTACTACAGTAGGAAAAAAAAGATAGGATTAAGGTTCTGCTGACAATCAATCAAGAATATCATCCATGTAGGTAGCTGACAGCATCGTCCATTTGCTTTAAAACAAATGTTAACTTCCCTATTTTCTAAATCCATGAGGCCAGATTTCCCATTTTTAAATATTTCAGAAGCATTTTAATCATTGAGGTCCATTCTTTCTTATACATAAATGCCCTTAAAATTACTTTAGCTTGAGTCATTTTTCTCTAACATAAATACTAGAAACTTAAAAAAATAAAAAATAAACCATTCCATTCTACCTGCTACACACAGTTTTCCAAAGTGAGATGTTTGTTCCCTAGCTGCATAAATGTAAGTCATAAAAAATACTAAATGTTGACAGCTTTACTCCACCTGAAATTTACATTAGGTAGTCACTGGGCTATGGAAGGTACAACGTCTATGAGAGAACTCATCAAAAATATAGATATAAAACATATACCGGCCTTTTGTCTCAGAAGGCTGCATGACTTTTATCTCATCTCATAAATAATGGAGGCATCAGCACATTTATCTGCACACAATAACAAATCCCATCCTCCTGGTAATTGTAAAAACACTGAAGCCTGTTATTGACCTTGTGTAAAATATAGGCACGGGACAAAAAGACGAAGAAACTTTTTGTCTGTCTATATCCATTTCTAAAGCCCCATCACACACTTTGAAAACCATTAAACTAAAAGTCAGTGGTGTGAAAAGGAGGAGGAAAAATATATTATTGAATAAAGCAAAACAGACAAGTTAAATCAAAAGATGCATTCATCCACACCATGTCACTCAATGTTCCTATTTTCTCTACTTAAGTTGTTTTTGAGATATTTGCATTAAAGGAAGCCTAAAAACTTCAGATCTCAAAGCTATGACTTACACTGTTACTTCTCACGTTCTTTTACTTTGCTTACTCATTTTGCAAATGCATAGTTTCTATAGTACATATATTCTGATTGAATTGCACTGAAAAATGATCAGCAAATATTTATTGATGACCATTTGCAAATATTTATTGTTCCCCCATTCTAATCTCTGCCAGTTTCCCAGGGTAGGGCTCAAGAACTACAACACTGCCCATTGTCCTGGGGAGGTTGATATGCATACATTACGTCTAGATGACATGATAAATGATAAGTCATTAAGTCCTCCAATGAGCACCACACAATAATTATCACAGTAGTTTAGAGAGGGGAGAGAGAAATGCAAGCCACAGCAGTGAAAAGAGGCCCTTTAAGAAAGGTAGGATTTGAGCTGGCTCTTCAAGATTGGGTTAAAAGGATGGAGAAGACAACAAAGACTATTCCACAATGGACAAGGTGAAGGCATCCAATATAAGTGGGGAGCTGTCTAGGAACTTACTATGTGCTTGAAGGACAAGAGGATGGCTTTACTGGGGGAAGAAAGGGGTGTGAGTTTGGATAAAGTGCATAGTGACCAACTATTAAAGTTCTTCAAACATAGGCTAAAGAGTTTGAACTTGACCTGAAAGGTAAGGGTCAACAAATATTTGGAATGTGAGCCTCAACTTTCCAGAGCAGATATCACAATTTTTTTTTTATTAAGCCTTTTTTTTCAAAGAGCAGTTTAAGGTTCAGAGCAAAATTGAGGGGAAGATGCGGAGATTTCCCATATATCCCCTGACCCCACACATGAACAGCCTCCTCTATTATCAACATCCTGCACCAGAGATGTACATTTGTTACATGTGATGACTTACATTGCCACATCATAATCACCCAAAGTCCATAGTCTACCTTAGGGCCCCACCCCCCCTTTTTTTTTTTTTTGAGGAAGATTAGCCCTGAGCTAACTACTGCCAATCCTCCTCCTTTTGCTGAGGAAGACTGGCCCTGAGCTAACATCCATGCCCATCTTCCTCTACGTTATATGTGGGATGCCTACTACAGCATGGCTTTTTGCCAAGCAGCGCCACATCCACATCCGGGATCCGAACCGGCGAACCCCACGCCTCTGAGAAACCAAATGGGCGAACTTAACCACTGCGCCTTAGGGCTCACTCTTGGTGTTATGCATCACACATCACAACTTGATAAAAGCGCTTCATCCCTCTAAGACTAGGTGGAACCTAAGACTCCTTAATTCTTAGTACTAATAAGTTATCAACATTTGCTCATCAAGTCAAATGCCTTTTACCATCCTGGGTACAAGCAGCTATTTTGAACAAAAAAGCAAACAGATGAAAGTAATCATAAAGGATGGCCTGGGATGTAGGATGTAGAGTCAGTCAATAAAACATTACTAAAACAACCCAGACAATAGATCCTGAAAATATTTGAAATGGAAGGATCTAATGGAAGGTGTGCTGAAGGATGAGCTTGGAAGTTAGAGAGCTGGAAAGGGAAATAACATAAGACAAGACAGGAGGGTTCACTTATAGCAGGTTGAGGAAAATCTCTTTCGCTAAAATAAACAACTCAACTTCAACTTATTCAGTAAATATTTATTAGCAATCTAATATGTACCAGCACAGTGCTAGAACATTTATAAACTTTTTCTGAAGTAATTCTTGTAAAATCAGTATTAACGTTCTCTTTTTATAAAAGATGAGGAACAGCTCAGAGAAATTAAGAAACTTGTTCAAGATCCCACACTCTTTCAGCTCTGTCATGCTGCTCTCTGAGATGAGATGAAATGTAAGAGAAAAGACGGAAAAAATCGCTAGCCTAGTTGAATTTACATTAAAAATATTGATTAGGAGTTATTACCTAATTAGTAGTTTAGTACTATGAAGAGTTCAGCATGAAACAAATATTTTCCCTACTCTTCTTATTTGAAAATTAAAATTGCTTTTGTACTCTAAGTAGAAACAAAAGCTATTAAACTTGATAACAATAAACCTGATCACATTAAACTTTACTTTCAAGACTAGGGTTTGACAAACAATAATTTCATTTGATGGGTAGTAGTGTGACATAACCAAAGGGAATGAAATAAATTGTGTGTGGAATCCTCTAACGGGTATATAGTGAAACTTATTTGGATGATTAAGAAAAAGAATAACTGAGAATTTTTTCCTTGAGTATTTTTGGTTTTCTTCTTCTTGTTTCAGATAACTGAGCCAATAGTGCATATTTTATCACACAGTTGTCAATTCCTCACCTCCCAGTGTCTGGAAATATGCTCAATGAAAATTTGATGGTTGAATGACAGACTAACTGGCAGGCTGTTGGGCCAGAGACAACACTTATTGTTCTAGAAGCGATAATTAGTCAGATAGCTTAGCACAATGTCATTCATTTGTTCAAGATTCTGTAGATTCTCACCATTTCACTGAGTAATTGCCCACATTCTTACAATGAAAGAACCTCAAATCTGCTCCCCACCTACCTGCACCCTCTTTCTCTGGCCACATCGCCACTTCTCTATCCGTTGATCTCTCCAGTCCAGTCGCACTAGCCTTCTTGCCCGTCTCAACAGCCCAGGCGTGCACGCTCCTTAGGGAGGAGTTCTCCGTACTTCTCTCTGCCTGGAATGTTCTTCCCATTCCTTTTCCTCCTTCAAGTCTTTGCTCAAATCTCATCTTCTCAAAGAGATCTATAAGGAGTGCCCACCCCATTTAATTCTGCTACCAGGTGCCACCTCTACCCACTGGCATTTCCACTCCTTTTTCCTGTTTTCCTTTTATTTTGCCTACAGTGCTTATCACCTTTTAACATAATATGTAGTTCACTTAATTCTTAAATTTATTTATTATTTTTCCATTATAATCATACATATAATGAAAACAGGAATCTTTGTCTCTCCTGTTCACTAACGTATCCCGGGAATCTGGAACAAATCATAGATTCAAAAAATATTTTGAATGAATGAATGAATGAATAAATAATAATAATGGTAAATAATAATGGTTCATGTTTTCCAAGAGCATTTACTTACTAACAGTGTTAAGTGTTAAACTGCCTACTAAGCTTGATGACAATTTTTTTTCACTTAAGCCTCATAACAAATGTTTGAGGAAATTGAGATTTAGGTTAAGTAATATGCCAAATTTTCACAGCTAGTAAATAGTTGTCAAACTCCAAGTCTTGAAACCCTCTCTACATATTGCTGTAGCCAGAACATATTTAAAAACATATTAACTCTTTGCTCTTAATTAGGACATCCCAGCATCCGAAGGAAAGGTTGTAGAACATGGAACTTATTTGCTATAAAAGTAAAGGTCTCTTGGGAATGATGTTGGAATTTGGTCAAAATTCTAAATTTTGATTCAAGATTAAATAATGCACTATAGCAATATTTCTAAGGGAGCAAAGGAAAGTTTTCTTTCTTTTTTTTTTTTAAAGATTTTATTTTTCCTTTTTCTCCCCAAAGCCCCCCAGTACATAGTTGTGCATTTTTTGTAGTTGTGGGTCCTTCTAGTTGTGGCATGTGGGATGCCGCCTCAGCATGGCTTGATGAGCAGTGCCATGTCTGCACCTGGGATCCAAACCAGCGAATCCCTGGGCTGAGGAAATGGAGTGCACGAACTTGACAACTCGGCCACAGGGCTGGCCCCCGGAAATTTTTCTTAAATTATGTGACTGTTTACTTCATTTTTCCATCAGCTGCTAATTGTGATTGGATTCATAAACTGAAAGATTATTCAAAAACATATACAAGTGAGTTCATCTCAGTTCTTTGAAATCCAGATAGACTGCACGATTTTATGTGACATCTCTATTATATGAAGGTAAACTATATTTTTATTAAAATAAAAATATTTCAATGATTTTATATTTTTGTTTCATTTTTAAGACATACAGCTTTTCTATCATACTACTAACATATTAAAGCCTCTTTCTGTCTCACTCAAATTGAGTGTCAAAGTTCAGTTAAAAAGGTTTTAAACACGCCAACCACATCCGTTAAGCTCCAGTAGCTTAGAAATCTCATAATTATTCAATCGTCTGATAGTAATACCATATTTTAAAATGCAATCTTATTTTCAACATAACCTTAAAATGAGATAGTAGCAGATAAGAAAAATATCCAATTTGTAAAAATCTCTAAACTACAAATTGTTCTATTAAAAAACAAAGGAAAAACAACCAGAAAAATGTACATTTTAATTTGGTGCAACTGCAGCACATGGCAAAATGGAAAATGATTCTCCTATGAAAGGCAGTCTTCCCTTTGTCAAAGCGCTGACAAGGCAAACATAACTTACTTACTGATCTTTTTCATTTTAAAATAAAAGAATTGTCTCAAGGAGACAAAAAGAAGGTAAAGAGGCTTCATTATATAAAACCAGTGAGGGCAAAGATAATTTACAAAAAGGTATGTCATATGAGGCGCAGCGAAGGAAAATAAGGGGTTTCCTGTTTTGATAAGTGGAGACATTTATTACTCCATTTAGAAGGCCGCGGTTGCTTCTTTCCTTCCATAGGGAGACCGCACCATCTTGAAAATATTTTAGAGGGACTGCTACCAAGGACTGTTTTCTTCTTCCTTCCTTCTTTCCTTTTGAAAAATTTTGATAAAATATACCTAACATAAAATTTACCATTTCAACCATTTTTAAGTGTTCAGTTCTGTAGCGTTAAGTACCCTCACATTGTTGTGCAACTAACTTTTTTTTTCTTTACATTCATAAACAAAACATTTTATGGTCATCTTGCTTGCTTTATCATCTCTTGTTCATCTGAGCCACACACTAGGAAACAGATAAGGGACAGGGTACATTTCTTAGGGAGTTCCATAACTGCAGGATTTCAATTTCCCCAATGACGTGTGTAATACAAGAGCATTGATGAGCCTGGCAGTTAGGACCACTTTTGCCTGCCTTTACTTTTGCTTTCCTTCTGTAAATTCATGTGATTCTCATAACCGTTACCCAAAGTGTATTCCTTAGATCATCAGTTCTGGGGAAGTTTGCAGGTGTTACCCAGAAAAGGAGTACGTGCTCAAATAAATTTGAGCCCACTATGTTAAACAGGTTTCTTTTCTGAAGGGGCTTAGAATTTGTCATTTGCTGGGGTGCGTTGTGACCCTATAAGTCAGAGAGGTGGCCTGCAGGTTTCACAAAGATATTTGACCACTGAACTTTCCTACTCCTTGAGAAGGTTTCAGGACTATTTTGCATTGGAGCACAGTTCTATAGATCTGTTATTCTGATTTTTACAATATTTTTTGGCACTAAAAACAAAAAAAACACATTTAATTTGATGTTTCATCACCTTTGAACCTGCTATTACTTTTCATGTCCATCATCTTCATCCCAAACTGCCACCTGGTTACTTCAAAACTGTGTCTTTCTGCCATTTGTTCACCCTGCCCAGCATTTTCACTCTCAAAATTGTACATCCCTTCAAAAGAGGCCATGACAGGAAATATACAAAAAAAAGTGAGAAAGAGGAAAGAAACTCATTAAGTAAGTCTTAAAAAACAGAAAAATCCAAAACATACTGAAAGAAAGCCTTGCAAGAGAGGTGGCTCAAGAGATTTGTGTCATGGGCGGGCACCGAGAAAGTTCTAATGGGGCTCTCTCAGCATACCCTTTGCAGACTTTCCTCCCTGAGGGCAGCACTGGGGAGAGACATATCGATCTTCTGTTTAATGCCGTATCCAGTTTGGCCGACACACTCCAACTCACTGCTACTGAAAGAAAAGAGTGACTTCTCCAGACCCTAGGAGGAGATCAGAGTCCTCTCTGACTGAAGAGGACAATGAGTCACAGACCCAGCCAGTGCCAACTGATAGGAGCCAAGCACATCAGCCACAACGAAAAGCAATCTTGAGCTGCTTGAGATTGCTGGCTTCGCTCTTAAATTTCATTCTTCTGCAAAGTCAACACTAAACCACCACCACTTGATAAGAACAATAAGATTTTGTGCACTTTTAGCAATATTTATTTACGGCATACTCTGTGGTAGACAATGAACCAAGTCCATGGGCACTGGAAAGGTATTCATTTTTACAAAGAAAGATCAAAGACATTTTGACGTGGACACTGGGAACAGCAATCTCTTTAGCCAGAATTTCCAAAGCAGAATGCCTGCAAATGCTAAACAAACCTTATAGGAGTCTTGGAAAATGGGAAACTTTCCTTCTTTAGACCATTATGGCAGTGGCTGGTCAATATCTTAATTGTCTAAGATCATTGCAACGCTCTGTGAAAGGCAGCACACTGGTAAGTGCATGCTTGCCTAAATTGGGAACTCCCTGAGTTTTTTCTCACAGGTCTTCCCTTCTCTCTGACTATTGGTAAAGAATGGTCATTGGCTCCTGCAGGGCTTTCAAATCTCTTCTCATCCCAGTCTTGGACTCTCTCTCTCTAACTCTGTCTCTCTCTTTCTCTCTTTTTCCTTAGTCCCTCTTTCCTATCCACTAACCACGCTCCCAGCATAGTTTCAATAAGAAGCACAATCACTCTGAAAACAAGAGTCAGGAAAACACAGGAAGATAGGTTATCTAATGGTAACATGTGCGTTTTACCCTATGACAAAGTCCTCACTAAAGACAAGTGTTGTGGATTGCATTGTGTCCCCAAAAGATACATTGAAGTTCTAAAACTCCAGTACCTGTGAATATGACCTTATTGGGAAATAAGGTCTTTGCAGATAATCAAGTTAAGATGAGGCCATAGTGGCTTAGGGTGGGCCCTGAATCCAAAGGTCTAGCTACTTATAAGGAGAGAGATTTGGAGACAGTACTTGGACACAGAAGGAAAAAGGCCATATGAAAGTACAGGAAGACACAGGAGCGAGGTTGCTATCAGACAAACAACACCAAGGATTGCCAGCAACCCCCAGAGGCTATGAAGGGCCAAGGAAGGATTCTTCCCTAGATCCTTCGGAGGAAGCATGGTCCTGCCAACCCCTTGGCTTCATAGTTCCAGCCTCCAGAACAGAGAGATAACAACATCTGTTGTTCTAAGCTGCCCACTTTGTGGTAACTTGTTACAGGAGCTCTAGAAAACTACTACACAACCGAGCACAAAGGTCTAGGTACTTGCATGAAAAGGGGAAAAGAAATAATTTGGGGAAAATAAATAATTTGGGAGAATGAAACCTAGATTTACATCCTAGTAAGTTATCCAGCACATCAGGAAGTTCATGCAGGACAGTAGCATCTTACAAGTTATTAGTAACTGTGGCTCCTTTCAGTTTACAAATACATGTTGAATGCCTCTTCTGGGCCACTGGAAGGTAAATAAGATCGTGTCTGTACCCTGAAAAGGGTAAAGTGCAACAAATGCATGACCACGTGCTTTCAATAAATGCATAAGGACGTTGTAGAGGTAGAAAGAAAGAGAACTTCATGTGAATATCAAGGTCTGGAGAAGGCTTCCACAAGAAAATACAGCCTCAGCTGGAGTCCTGCAGGATGATTAGCTGTTGACCAAGGGGAGAATGGTATACGGGGCATCTGAGGCAGCATAACCAACATCAAAGGTGTAATATGGTGCATGATGACAGAGTAAATGCTAATGTGGAAGGGAAGCCTGGAGAGGTAGATAGAGACCAGGATGTGAAAAGTCTCAAGTATCACGCTAAGACAGGAGTCCAGACCTTATAGTGTGCAAATGGGAACTGATGACAGCTTTTAAACTAAGAGGTCAGATTCTCATTTTGCATGTTTCACCTTAGTGTAGAAGACAAACCAGAGGGAAACAAGGCCCCATGGATCAGGATTAGACTTGAAAATTGGCTGAGCCTGGAGTGAGGTCTCACACTGGGAAAGATGAAGGGCACTGAGGCTGAACCCAGCACATACTGCACCACTAGAAATACGTTAGGGACTATTCCACGGCTGGTGAACCCCTCTCTGTCAGGCTCTCTGTGACCTGGTAAGAAGGGTTCATAGCCTCAGACTGATTCGATGTCATGTAGTCCCTATTGGTCATCTCACAGCTGATTAAATTAAAGCCTTACAGGTGTCTTTCTTTCCCCATCCTTTTGTAATGTAGTGGAGAATAGGTGTTTTGTATTGAACCACTAATCGATATGCCTAGAAAATGTTAAGATGTAGCACAGCATTTTCCTCTAATGGATTCATGGACACGAACTCTATCCATCATAATACGCTCAAAGAACAGACTGAAAACTGCAGGAGATGGACCGCAACTTTTCTCAGTGCCAACTATTGATACCAAATGATCCATCAAACCTTCTTGTGGTGGCATGCCCTGGGTCACCAGACAGCTCGGGTATCTTTGCATATTGGGCTTCTTGTCCTGCCATTTAAGGCTTTCCAGTAACTTTGCTCCTCTTCAATCAGGAAGCTTCTCCCAGTGCTCTCAGTTTGTCTGTCCATCCTTGTACCTTCTGATGAATGTCAGATGTGGCATTAACGTTCCTTTGCCTCCTGGCTCACATGCATAGTCTCATGATTCTTTATCCACTCCTAATTTTTCTTGACTTGCAACCTCTTGAAAAACCGAGTAAAATGGCTGTCCTTTGGTTGGATACAGAGTGATGTAACTTCCCCTAAAAACAATTTTTTGGGGGCTTATATTTACGTAGTCCCAATCTACTCTTTCTTGGCAAAGAAAGACTTGCCAGCAGAAGAAATTATACGCAGAGTGAAAGGATAAATCAGTCATCACCTATGTGATTTGAGCTACAATAACCTATGAAGAACCTCGAATTTGAAAAGAAGATTTTCCTGTTGACACAACACTTTGTTTTGTTCAAGCTAGTACAAACATTTTACCTTTTGCTGTAGCAAGGGATGACAAGGACTTTTAAACAGGGTTTTACCTAGGGGAAAAAATACATTGTAGAAAAGCATAACTTTAATAATATTTATAATATAATATTTAATAATATTAATAAAGAGAAATCTGTAAGTGAGAGAAATTTAACTCAAACTAACTTAAACAAAAGGCACACCTTACCTTAGTTACCACTGGAAATTCAGGGCTTAGAGAGCAAAATACTTAAAGAGTCTCCAGCGATCTTGTTGGTTATCTCTCTTCTCTTTCTTTATTCTGCCATCTTTTAGAGCCTCTTTTTTCTACACTACCCTTATTTTCTTCTTCTGTGAATCTGATGAGCTAGGTAGGTGTGGGCATAAAAATTGATCTTTTTTTCAGTTGAAATCATTCCAGTTGAGAGGCTAGAAGAAAAAGCATCTCTCCCCATATAGCCATCTATGAAGTCTCTGAAAAGCATTGTGATTGAGTCTGTTGGGCTCTGCATCCATTTCTGAGCCAATCACCATGGCTATGTAAGCGGGAGAGAGTGATTAACCGCCCATCAAACTACTCTGAGTGGAAGTAGAGGCACCCTAAAAGAAGCGGAATGTTGTTACCAAGGAGGGCATGGAATGCTGGGCTGGGGTTGGGGAGGAAGCGAAAAAAGGCTTTATCAGTGCTCTGAATCTCAGCTAAAGACAAGCGTGAGTAAAGGTAGAAATTTCTCCCAGCACAGTAAAATCACAAGGAATACAGGAGAACAAACCAATGAAGTATTCCATCTATTGCTGTGACAACGGAGACTGGATACAACTCTTACTTCCAGCCAAAAGTTTCTAACAGAGAAATCAGGCCACGTTTACCAAGGCTGCTTTGCATACTAAAATGTGTGTGTGCATGCAAATTGTATTCAATGTATAGAATAAAGTCACGAGATAAATCATTTCCTCAGAATCTTTTGGTTGCAGAATTCTTCATCCTGATAGTTTTGTTCTATCCGTTAGGGAGAGCTGTTACTCTTTAACTCTATTCTACAACCAGCAAAAAAAGAAACAAAAGGAAAAATCGACTAGTCTTTACTCCTTCTGGCAGATCTTCCCACCTCCAAAAAAGATCTCTCTATCCTCCAAATTTTCAGAATGCGTACTCCATACCACTCATAAGACACTTAGCACATTCTGTTTTGAATTCTAGTTGATTATTACATTTTTACATATTCTGTTTAGAAAATTTTTGAATAACATCTACTAAAAAGACAAAGCAATAATAACTAATTCTGTGTAACAACTGTTTCAAATCATATGCTAATTTTGTGTGTGTGTACATGTATATGTATGTTTGTGTGCGTGAGTATATGTGTGTGTGTGTGTGTGTGTGTGTGTATCGCTTGAAATACACCTATGAGAGAGATTTGTCTTATTTTTAGATGAAAAAACTGTGGGTCCAAAGGTGAGTTAATTTGTCCAAGATCAACCACTGAGCAGAAGCACAGCTGTGATTTGAACCCGCATGTGTGTTACCCCCAAGCAACTAGGATAGTTTGGAGAGGACATGATTAGGGAAAGAAAACCAGTTAAATGACTATGGCTGTAATCCAGGTGACAGAAGATAGTGGCTTGCGCTATGGTGATGGCAGGGAAAATGAAGAAATATAGATGGATTTAGGGATATTTTCAGGTAGCATCAACAGATCTTGATGTGGGAGTTGAGCTTTGCTCCACCCACAAATGTTTCCGCCTTTTGGAAGTACTTAGAAAACATACTCTAGGTAAGAGGTTGAAAGTTGGGGAGGATGATGCTGTAAGGCTGCTCTGAGTATTTGTACCGATTCCTCGGCAGACCCTCTCCTGAATCAGGTAAGCTGGGGAAGGAAACTAGTAGGTCAATGTCTTGGGCAATCACTATCTTAAGAGCCAGAGGGAACTTACAAGAGGGACAGAACCCTGGTTGTACTCTCCTTCAGCGCTCAAATTGAGAGGCAGGGTATTGGAGAAGCAATATTTGAGGATCAAACAATTAGCCACTTTGGAGTATTTAAAGAACTCCTAAGACAGAACAGAAGTTTCCCCATCTCCGCTAACTGTGACCCCAAGAAGACTTGTGAGTCACTGGCCTGGACCGCCATGAATTTGGCACTCTTCCTGATATCTGCCTGTTACTTTTGCATCCAGGTTGCCTATGAACACATAGATGCTCTCAGTAAACTTCTAACTTTTCAAATGAGGAATGCACGTTTGAACACAAATTTTACTTATTGGAAGGCAGTAATGGCTTTAAACTGTACTAATGAATAGCTAATTAAGGTTGGGGAAATCTTGTTAAATTTTCAAAACCAAATTTAACTTTTATAAGACTGTGATACTCAGTCATCCATTAAAGTGGTAGTAATTATCTATTAGTCTAGTGACATTCAGTGCCACAAAAGGTTATAAGTTAAATGGCTTCTATTTAGGGGACCATTTCCAAATTAGAACTGGAAAAATAAAAGAATTTGAGTCATATACGTATGGATTAAAATCAAGATTTATAGCAGCAATGTAAAATGTAATATATTCCTTTGGCATATATTTTCTTCCCCTTTCCCTCTCTACCATCTTTCCCTTCGTCTCTCCCTCCCTCCCTCCATCCTTTCTTTGTCTTCCCTTCTCCTTTCTCTCTGTCCTAATCTGTCCTCCTTTATTGTTTTGTAACATCTCCTTATGTTCTTTCCAAAATTATCCAGCAGAGGGCGATGTTCTTTGCTTGAATTTTATAAACCTGCATGAAAGTGAGTTCTTAAGCCTTGGCTTTCTCTTTCTGCGGGTAACAAATATGGGATTTTCACACTTTCCTGGGCCCCTAAATGTTCTTTTCTTCTCTTGCATTTCTCTGAAGTTAACAATACCGTGTGAACGCACCAAGAAATAATGGTCTGTTTTTGTTTCATTAACAATCTGTTTATTGTTTCTAAATAAAAATGTGCTCCATAAGACATATTTTAAAAACCAGTTAAAAATGAAGTAATCCCAAGGTCTAATTTTATGTTGCCATAAAACTCCTTCCTTTACGTGTGCAAGTAAGCATCAAATAGTAAAGTTAGAAAATCAGAGTCATAAATTAATAGTAAACAAGCAGAGAGAAAGCAGCACTAAGAAAGTCATTATATTAAAGCTCATAGAAGTTATGGTTCAATTGTAATCAGCATAATGTGGTTGCTTTGTATTTACGTCTGTGAGCAGTAATTTACCCTCTGCAGAGAGGGGGAGATATCCTGGCAGACACACTGTGGAATTACATGTGAAGATAACAGAAGTTTTGGGTCAGGAAACTTCTCTTTAATTAATCTTTACATTAGAGAAAATATAGCATATCTTAGTGTTTCTCATTTTAAAAAATGAGTTAAAAAATGTCATTCATTTGCAGTGAAATCACTTCTAGGATTTAATATTTGGTCTGGTGATATCTCGGAAGGCTTTCTTCAATCCTAGATGCTTGTTCCTAGAGTTTTGGGAGTATTATGTTCATAGTTATTTGTTAGGTGGCTGGTCGGTTGGTTGATTTTAATTTCATGAGTACTGTTTTAAATTTTTAACTAAAGAGAAATATAGAGTGTAAGGCAAAAGTCATTCATTCATTCATTCATTCATTCAACAATAACTATTGAGCTCCCACATTCTTACCAAGTACAGCACCTGGGGAGGTTTTCCAGGTGAGGAAATGGAGACATGGTCCCTCTTCTCACAGAGCCTTCGCTTTCGACCCTCCTCTTTACTCTCAGTCCCAATTATCAGTTGAGTGCAAGTCCTTTCACACCATTTGATATCCATTTTTTTGCATGTATATTTTTTTCAGCTTTACTGAGGTATAACCGACAAACAAAATTGCAAGATGTTTAAAGTGTACATTGTGATGATTTCATATACAACATTCATTTTTATACGTATATGCCCCTTTTGATTGAGTATGTGTTTTCACTTAAAGGGGATTCAACCATTTCTGTTGTGTTATGCCTTGTTTTGTTTGTTCCGTATTA
Source organism: Equus asinus (assembly GCF_041296235.1). Classification (NCBI taxonomy): domain Eukaryota; kingdom Metazoa; phylum Chordata; class Mammalia; order Perissodactyla; family Equidae; genus Equus; species Equus asinus. The sequence goes on from NC_091810.1 coordinate 27,122,261, forward strand.
TCACTCTATTAACTTCAGGATCTGCGGCCTGACTGCATGATTATCAACCCTTCCTTAGTATTATAAATTACAGATGTGTCGCCATTTATTTTACAGTCCCACATGGGCAAATTATAAGCAGTCATGTATTTTTACTATTGAGAATAATTTGGTAAGGAACATTCTACCTCTTAGCATGCATTCTACCTTCCAGCTCACTCCCTGTAGTGCTCCAAGGTCAACACTTCCTTAGACCCCGTGGGGACCTACAATCCTTCCCTTTGGCCACCTGAAGTCCACTCTTTTCCCCTCGCCCAGTTTTCATTCCATAGTCACTCATTAAAATCACTCTTCTGCATGCATCCTCACCCTTACCTCCCTGTGCTTTTTCAGTTCACTTTGCTCACTAGCAAAGACTAACCTTGGATAACTCCAAATTTCTACCTAGTCGCTGCCTCCGTCTGTGCTGTTGACACATCTGGAGAAAAATCACAAGCAGACTGACCAGTCTCACTTGAGATTCATGAAGTCAAACCTCCAAAAGTCCTTTCAGGCTGCCTGGCTGTACTGTGTTTCCTAGTCAATTCCTTCTCTGGGTCTCCTAGATGGCTATTTCACACCGTCTCCTGTCTTGTCAAACCTCCAACACCCCTCTTCCTAATTGAGATATTAAAACGATCAAAAGAAAATGAGAAAATCTCCAGGAACTGTATGCACCAACTCAGGAGGTCCATACCCATATATTCTTTCTTATCTCCAGTTTCTGCTGTTCTCCCTTCTTCCCCAAAGCCCAGCCCCTCCTTTTGCACTCGGGATTCCAAAATGTACTTCTCTCTATTTCTCAAACACTTCAAGCCTGCTCCTGCCTCACGGCCTTTGTTTTAGATATTACCTTACGGAGACATCTCTTTTTTCCAGGTTACCACATTATTCTCCACTCACCTTTTTCACAGGCGCACCTTACTACTCACTTAATATTTTGCTGCCCCCACACAAGCATACTAGATGTCCATTATCTTGCACTACATTTTTGCATGCATGTATTCCCCTATAAACAGGTATATCATTCACCTTTTTAAAATTATACTTATTGTGTGTCTCCCCATCCTAGAAAGTAAGCTCAGTGAGAACAGGAGTTCTTTGGGGTTATTTTAGTTTTTATCTTTTATTCTCTGAAATATATTGCCAGTTTCTAACACAGATCTTGGACGTAATAGATGCTCTATAATACTGGTTGAATGAATAAATGAATATCTCTACATGTACATGTATAAAGACTAATCTAAAAGATTAACCTAAATTAATCTAAAAAGATTAATTCCCCAACAGTGGAATTGCTGGGTCTGATAGCATATCCTTTTAAAATATGATATTTTCTGCTAAATTCTCCTCTAAAAGGGCTAGGTCAATTTACAGTCCTATAAATAGTATATAAAAGTATTTGTTTCTTTACAATTTTATGAACATTGTATGTTACTAGTTTCAGTAATTTTTGTCAATCTCATAAACCAAACAAATCTTCATTTTAAATTGCAGTTCCTAAATTACTTGCTGGGTTGAGCATATTTTCATGTCTTTATTGGTCCTTTGTATTTCTTAATGAGGAGCCTCACTTTCTAGGCACTCCTTAAGATTTCCAGATAAAATGTAACTAGTATATTGAATAAACAGGACCCTGGGGCTCAATTCTAAAGCAACTATTTCTCTCCTGATTTCTCTTTAGATTTCTTCAGTGGAACTTGTTCTTCCCCTGCCCTGGGTGAAAAATTGGGCAACTTCATTTCTAGTCGCTTTTGGGTAATACAAATGGCATAGAGTATAAATACCATATAAATAGTACGCAAATAGTATAAATTTATAAAATACAAATAGTATACAGATAGTATGTAAGAAGTACAGATTTAGAAAGTGCACTTTCTCATTTAATAAATAAAACTCCAAAACTGCTTAAAATTGAAACCTCTCTGCTCTCACTTTGAGCTGTGGAGGAGGGGTCTAGTTAAGAAAGGGGGATGCGGCCGCCTTTTTCATTCTCTCTTCTACTCTCCCAGCTTTGTTCCTCTCCCAGCTTTGCCACCTTTAGTTTCTGGTCCATGTGGGGTTGGGAGATTGGGGAGGGAAAGAGGGGAGTAAGGGGGGTACAAAAAGGCCTTAGTTGATAGATACTCCAATAGGATGGGAGGGAGTTTTCTCTGCCTGGCGGATATTTAAGACAGACTCTCACATGGGGCTTCTGCATGGCCTCTGTTGGGATCTCTCATCTTTTGAGCTATGTGACTGCCTGGGAATCCTGCAATTCAGTTCCAATTCCTCTCCGCTAAGGTTTGTTCCGCCTTCACGACAGGTCCTGACACAACATCACTCAGCCTGTTTCCCCAGTATAACCCGATCCTGATCATTCATGGATCCTGACACATCACCCTGACACATTCTGGTAGAACAAACTAATCCTAACTTCTGTGACGGCTTGCTAGCCCATCTCTCAACCTTGACATTTCTCTGATGGGAACCAGACACAACTGTCACCTCTGAATGTGGCGGACACTTAGCAGGCTCTCCTCCTGATCCACTTGTCTTCTCCCTAGTCTTGAAATGTATATTTTCTCACCAAAGGGAACACACTAGGATTTTTCAGCACTGCACATTTTGCTTCAGAGTCTCTGTTTATAAATACTTTTCAATCCTGTCACCCCGTTCTGCCAGATCCTTCTAGGATGTGGGTTAGGAGGTTAAGAGTTGTTTAATTGGTTTTCAGATATTCCATTAAAAATTTCCATCTTGGCCTGATACTTTACTTTTCCATGTCTCTTCTATCTTGGCGTTGCATTTGAACCTCAGCTTAACAGTATGCTACACAAATATTGTCTCCCTAGGGTGTAACTTGTCTTTTATGATGTATTTTCATCACACCACATCTTAAAGTTTTCACACAATTAACTTTCCCATGGGGTGTATATTTTGTTTGAGAATTCCACCCTAACCCAAGATAATACAAAATATATCTCTATTTTCTTCTAAATCTTTTACTGATTAGTCTACTTATAGTTAAATATTGACTGCATCTAGGATTTATTTCATGTTCTTTGTGATACAGGTCATCTAGATTTTATTTTTCCCCAAATGAAAGCCAATTAGTTTTGCCCATTGATATGAAATGCCATCTTTATCACATATTTAATTCCTGAGTGGGACTCAAACCTGAACCAAGCAGATATATTTTTCTTAGTAAGTGATGGGCAGTCCATACTGACAAGGACCAGGTAATTTAGTTATGGACCTGAGCAACATCTCTATTTTACATGCTGCCATTAAATTCTACAGAATAGGCAGTAGTCAGCATTGCAACTGCCTCATCCATTTCTGTGTTTGCTATAAACTTGAAAATAAAAATTAGATAATATAGAGAAAGGCCTTTGGCAAACTAGAAAACCATTTACAAATTTAAATATTGTTCTTTCTAATTTGTGTGTGTGTGTGTGTGTGTGTGAGGAAGATTGGCCCTGAGCTAACATCTGTACTAATCTTTCCTCTGTTTTGCTTGTGGGACACTGCCACCACATGGCTTGATGAGCGGTGTAGATCTGTGCCTGGGATCTGAACCTGCAATCCCCGGCCACTGAAGCAGAGCAAGCAAACTTAACTACTACACCACTATACTGGCCCCTATTCTTTTTAATTTTTATTAAAAAAATATTTTTAAAAAATCCTGAGTGAACTGTCATTGTAAAACATAGCCCTAATTAAACAAATCTCACATCCATTTCCAAACATTATACTCAATAAGATGAAAATTACCCATTGCAAATTGCTCATTTCAAAATTAGTTTTATGAAGAAAATTATACGACATTATTTCATTCCAAAATATTATATAATTTACTAAATGCCAATTCTGTACTATTTTAATACTATATCTACCTTTGGTTTGAAATAGCAAAAGAGAAAAAACTGATTTCAACAAATTTGTCTCAAATTCAGCTGAGTCTGCTGAGTTGTGATAATGGACTGACATGATGAAATGACACAAATATTGTTATAGCAGCAATAAATAGGATTGTGTTTCCCCTGAGGAGGAAAAAAACAGAGGCTAGCGATATCGGAAAATTTATTTTTGTCAGTTTCAATCTGCAGGTAGCTTTTATACATTTTTATATTTTAAAATATGATTCACAATGAATGCACTGAGCAGTTCTTATCAAGCCCAATAGTTAAAAAGTGAAATAGCACCAATTTCCTCTTGGTAAACTAAAATAAAACTATATCTAGATTAAAAATATAATGAGGATATCACACAGTATGCTGTCAACCGCATATTTATCTAATAACAAATCCTTGTAAGGATGAAGAGTTAATTAAAAATTACATAGCAATCTGTTACCTAGCAGTCTGAGGTCAGGCTTGACAGATAAAAACTGAGAAGTTACTTTACCATATGCTTGAATTACCATGTGGTTTCAGGAGGAATTTATTTGACCGCTGATTGCATTTATTTCAAAGGAAATACAAGAGAGATTTAGAAAAGCCTCATGGTCAGACGGAAGCCAAACCTACTTCTTCAATGACCTCATTCAAAGGAAGGCAAAAGCACAGTGTTCAAGGAATATGTGTTTGATGATCACAGGCGGAAAGGTGGGGAAGGGGTGGGTAAAGATAGTAGGCAGACAAATGAGTGTCAAATTTTGTACATATTTATATTTGATAATTTTAATAAGAGAAGCAAATTCCTAATTGGTTCTTTTTTTCCTTTCAAGGATATAAAACCACATTAAGACACATCAGGTCTCTTTTAGGACAGGGACATAGAAGAAACTTGTGTCTCAAAGAACCTTTGTCTTCCCTCTTGAAGCTGTTCCGTGGACTCTTATCATACCTCTACACCCACACAGTGGCTCTCTGGTCTCTCTGCCCTTCTGTCTACTCTGCTCCAGCCAATCACATAGCTGCCCCAGGCCCTCCTGTCCAGTCAAACTCATGGATCTGGTCTGTGGTGGTCCTGCCATCTCAAAAGCCTTGCAATGACTTACAGAAGGCATGCAGGCCAGAAGCTGGTGCAAAAGCAATAATAGTAAGAGTGATATACCTATAAGAAAAAGCAACTAGTATTTTACTTATTGTATATTTAATATGTGCAAATGATTGTGCCAAGGGCTGTGTGTGAACTGTCTCATGGAAACCTCACAACACCTGAGGAGGTAGGCACTCTAATTATTCCCACTTTTTGAAAGTTGGATACAACCCAACGTGGCACAATTTGTAAGTGACAGAGTCAGCAGAAGAGCCTGAGCCCCTTGCTCTGAACCACTGAGTTCTCTTGCTTCTCCCACGTGCTTGGGAACTGGAGTGAAAATGGGATGCTACATTACAGCTCTGTATTGTTTGTCAGAGGACAAAGAGGCCCAGGACGGAAGCCATGTGGTTAAACACTATCTCTGAGGGTTAGAACAAAGGTGAGATAATTAGGGCACCCAGCTTGTTGAGTGAAGAGGGAGATGGGTGAGTAGCAGAGAAACTCCTTGAGGAGTCCAGTGAAGCTAACCAAATGGCTTCTGCCCTCAGGCTCTGTCAGCATAATAACCATATTATAGCTTCAATGAGACTTCATAAAACTCATAGACTATAAGTTATCTTTCAGAGTCCAAAAAAAAGTGTTTTGGGGCACCTCCAATTTCACAACAGAGAATGATGGAGATTGAATTGGCACCAAATCCAAGACAGATTTGCAACTTTTCAGTATCCACCTAAATTGAGAAAATATTTGGAGTAATATTTTGCAACATTTTGGCAAAATAAAAACGAGAAGAACAGAGAATGAAAAGATTTGAAAATTGACTTTTTCTAAAATCATACTTTGGAAATTTTGACTGGTGATTCACCTAGAAGGGCAGAATTTCCCTGATCTTGTACTGAAGTAAGACAGAATTACCCACAGAGACTTATTCACTCATTCATTCATTCAACAAACATTTCTTGAGAGCCTCTTTAGCACCAGGCCCTTTTCTAGATACTGGGAGTAAAATTGTGAACAAGACAGATGATTATATTGTAGTAGAAGAGACAAGTAAGAAACATGAATAAATGATGAAACCAAATATCGTTTGGTGACATGTTACATGATAGATAACAATAAATGCAGGGCAGTGATGGATAACAGATTTTAATTTAATTGAGTGATTAGAGGCAGGACTATCTGAGCAGGTGACATTAAAACTGAGACTTGAATAAACAGCTGAATTGAGACCTGATTACAGTTCTTGGAAGATTACTCTGAGAGCTGAAGGGTTAATGGATTTGGGGGAGTAGGAACTGAAGCAGGGAGAATAATTAGCATACTTTTTCATTAGCCTAGAACTGGGAGAGTGGTAGCGTTGATGAATGTGGTAGTAGTGATGAGTTTATTTTATTAAACAAACACATGTGTGCCGTACAGTGAGTGATCTCATTGGCTCTGGGGCAATAGGACTTGCTAACGGGAAGCAGAAAATTCTCAGTCATATGGCTGGTGGACAGAGAGGAATGAACAAAGATTCGTTTTCCTGCTTCAGCAATTAGGTGGATACAATTATCATTTACAGTGATTTGGATTAAGGGAGCATCCTGGGCAGATGGAAATGGGAGTTCTATTTTGTTCATGATTAGGCTAGTGATCCCTATTCGACATCCAGTTGGAGATGTCAAGTAGTCAGTTGGGATATGAGTTTGAAATTCAGGAAAAGGTTGGGGGTATATATTTGGGAGTCATTGATCTAGAGAAAGTATTATTACACTTGCCTGATCTTTACTTTCTTAATCTTTGCTGATCTTCAGGATCCACAAACAAGTTGAAAAGATCAAGGTCATATGTAGTTCAAGGTTCCTGAAAGTCTGGCCCTATAAACAGTCAAATCAGAAATCAACCTTGGTGTTTTTGTATAATTCAGCGTTTGATACCTCAATGCTAGAAATTTTTATGTGACATGGCATATGTCAGCACCATGGAATCTGCATTGTCAACAAGCTCCCCAGAGATTCTGACGCCCACTGTTTGTGAAGTACTGCCTTCATCATTGCCGCGGTTATCATATGAGTAATCAAAGAGGCAAGAGAAGCAGGCGATTATGCTGCCTGTGCTGGCAGAATTCCCCATGAGGGGGTGGAGTGGGAGTGCAAGGAACATGGTTGTATCTTCCCTAAGTGTCTGAATTTCATCATTATAATTGTTGCTGTTTATTTTAAGCCCCTGTAATGTTATTGTGACTGTATTTTGTTTTTCCTTAATGCAATGCAGAACCGTCATTCTCAAAGTTGGCACATAGAGGAACCGCTGTACCAGCTTAATAACAACTTGGACCCCAGTGATCCATTCGGATTCAGAGGTTGTGCTGGAAATCTTTATTTTTAGCGAGCACCTTGGTTCTTCGGAAACTTTGATGACCTAAATGATTCAGCACAAATTTCTGTTCTGAGTTTCTCTTCACATGAGAGCTTCCAATCCATATTTAAGCTCCTGTTACTTGGACATGTTCATATACAGTGTCTGACTGACGTTACGTTACAGCTCCATCTATTCATTCTCTTTTTATGTTTAAGGAAAGAGACCGATAAGAGTAAACAGCTGGATTCTACACTCAGCTTCCGAAAATCAAAAAAATACCAAATTTTATCTGGTTTCATGGGAATCTTATTATGATCTGAAGAAAACACACTCTCCTCCTATTAATCTTTAAGTATATTTTTCCCAAATGTGCAGATATGAAAAAGATCTCCTCAAATGAAATGTGCAAATGAAAATATTTTTTCATACTCTATAATGCTGCTACTCATTGTTAGCTTTATGCATCACATCAGATTTTTCCAGTTCTAAATATAACAATTCTGAAAATGGTAAACCTGAACAGGTTATCTAAAGGAAAAAGACAGATGAGAAGATGGAAATAAACTACTTGATATAAGTGGAAAATTATACTTGACAATTATTAGTAATTCATTCTATTTTTAGACACTCTACAATTTCAAAAGCTCGTACATATCCATTGCCTATTTGTTTCTTATAGAAGCTCTGTAAAGTAGGTAAGAAGGTAATTATCATTTCACAAAGCCCTAAGAAAATAAATGACTTGCCCAAGGTTGTATACAGTAAGTGCTGGATCAAAGGCTTAAACTCAGGCCTTTTTACTCCAAGTCTGGGGTGTCATCCAAAATACTTGAGTAGCCTTGTCAAAATATATGTGACCTGTCTTTTCCCTGATATTTTGAATCAGGATCTTCTCCCTGTTTCCTAGCTGTTTCTGAAGTGTTCATAAACAGCCTTAAAGAGGCTGCTTGAGTCTTTCAATCTGTTTTTCAATAAAATTATGAAGCCTATTATTCATGACACTTTTGACATGAGAGACTTAAAACTCAACTCAAACTGGCTTAAGTAGAAATGAGAGTGGAGCGTGGATGGAGGTGGGTGTAGGATTTATTGTCTTACATAAGTGAAAACTCCAGGAATAAAAAATCTCCAGGTATAGCTGGATCCAGGATAGCGAAGGATGTCATCAAGACCAGGTCCCTCTCCAGTGCTTGGCTCTGTTCCTCTTGATGATGGGGCTCAGATCTCTTTTCAGGATGGTCTCCAGGCTTCCTCTTCAAATCTCCATGTCGAGGGGAGAAGGCTCCTCTCTCCATGGTGTTCCAGCAAAGACTCTGGGTTTCCCTTAGCTTGACTGAATCAGTGGCCTGGGGAAAGAACTGCATTGCTCTGACAGCGCAGGAAGGGCAGCTCCCTTCTGTGCTTCCCATCAGCTGGACGCTCCAGCCCTCTACACGCACTGGGAGAGAGGAAGGGCAGGATGCCGGAAAGGCAAATTCACCTGATGTTCGCTACATTAACAACTGCAAAGAGCATTTAGCTTAATTTTCTTCTAACTCAGTCTTCCCTGAGAAATGAATGAGATGAGCTTATTTTATCATTACGAAAGAATCGAGAAGTTTTAGGATTTAGTAGCGTCCATGGGCTTTTGACTGCCAGTGTTCTGTGTGGTAGTGAGTAACCCAAACATTTACGGATTCATGTTTTCAAGCAGTTTACCTCCATTTAACCTGACTTTTCAATTAGTTTACCTTCCTTTAAACAGTTGAAGGAGATGGAATCGCTCAAAGTTAGAAAGTTTCGGAAATTCCGAAAGCTCTAATGCTTTGAACTCAGCCTGTGAGAGGCTGTTACAGTCAGTCATTGTAATAAATTTATTATACCGTGGTGCTTGAACATGTCCATTGCCAGACAGAGTCCAGATTTATGGGCAATCATACGTTATGTATCAGCTATAAAAAAAAGTTTTATGCTATTGCACTAAATTTCAAGAAAATAAAAATCCTGACAAAGAAGATACTACACTAAAAAAAAAATCTAGCTTATACTCAACCTTTTGCAGTTGCTTCAACGATTAACTACGTATTTGAATTCAGATCGTCACAAAACATGTTGAGACATTAATAGTTTTTGGAAGCAAAAGTGGTGTCTAGAAGGAAGAAAGCTTTTAGTTCAGAAGAAATTGAGTCAATTTTTCATTTTAAATTCATGAAGCTTTTAGTGTTACCAAGCCTTAGAACCACCCCAACCAAAGAACGTGAGTCCTAAGGAAAAACACATCTTGATTTTCAGTTGGAGGTAGGAAGGAAATGCAAGAATCAGAAAGAAATTTTTAAAAATAATTATTATTACTAGAAATAAAGACTGTCAGGTAACAGTGACATAAGCTTTTAATGTTAGGGATTCTCACCCTCCACAAAAAGACAGGAAAATTAAGAGCAAAATGAGATTAAAATAATGTTTGTCATCACAAATTCCTTGCTGGGTGAGTCACCGCACCTGAAAAGTGAAAACAATTTAAGACAGGATAAAATATACTGTCCTGGACTGCCAGATAACTACAGCTGAAAGTCAGCACGGGCTTAAAAGGAATCACGTACTGGTATTTGCAATAGGTGGGAAATCATTTTTCAAAGGAAGGAATCATCATCAGAATGCCCACTTTGAACACTTTCTCATATTTACACAGACGTTTCCAATGTGAAAAGATGTCCTTCTGATATTAAAACACACACATCAGTATTCATTCTGTTCACCTGGTGGCGAAGCCTAAATATTTCGGCAATAACCTCTTTTCTTCCGTTTTCTCCATTCTTCATTTCCTCTCTCTCACTCCCTCGTTCTTTCCCTTCCTTTCGTCTTTCTTTATTCTAAAATTATTCTTTCCTCATCTATTCAATATTTACTTAACACTGGCTCAAAAAATGAACCAAGAAATTCGTCTTCAAAAAGTAACGCAATATACTCTCTGCAAAGTATTTTGATAAGATCCTTTTTCTACAGTAGGAAAATATTATATCATATGGCTTGAGAAAAAAGTAGCCAAAATATTTGGCTTAGAATACTTTTTAACTCTTTGTTTTGAAATTGTTTCACCCTTACAGAAAAGTTACAATCTAGTACAAAAAATTCCACTACGCTTTTCACCTAGTTCCCCCAAATATCAATTTATCAGTATTTTACCACACGTATTTTCTATTTTTTCCTGAAATATTTGAGTGTAAGTTGTAAACATGATGCCCTATTACTTCTAAATTTTTCACACGTATTTCTTAGAAACTTGGATATTTCTCTTATAATCATAGCACAATTATTAAAAACAGATAATTAACAATGAAACATTACCAGTATCTAATCTACAGGCATTATTCAAACCAGATTTTTTTTCAAGATTGGCACCTGAGCTAACATCTGTTGCCAATCTTCTTTTTTTTTTTTCCTTCTTCTTTTCCCCAAACCCCCCCGTACACAGCTGTACATTCTACTTGTGAGTGCCTCTGGTTGTGCTATGTGGGACACTGCCTCAGCATGGCCTGTTAAACGGTGGTAGGTCCGAACCCAGAATCCCAACCGGCGAAACCCTGTGCCACCTCAGCTAAGCGGAACACACGAACTTAACCACTTGGCCATGGGGCTGGCCCCTCAAATCAGATTTTATATTCAAACTTCTCAATTACCTCACTAATGCTGTTTATATCTAAAGAAAAAAAAAATTTCCTATCTAGGATCTCATCCAAGTACTCACATTGCATTTTGCTACCATACTTTTTCAATGTTCTTTAATCTGGACCAGTTCTTCAAGCTTTATCTTTTATGACCTTGACATTTTTGAAGAATATGGCATTTATTTATTTACTTATTTAGTAGACTGTCCCTCAATTTGGGCTCGTTGAATATTTCATGTGTTTAGATTTGGGTTGGGCTATTTTTTTTTTTTTTGTCAGGAATGCCTCAAAAGGATGCTGTGTCCTTTTCAATGCATCATATTAGGAGGCATATTAGCATTAATGGTGATTTTAATCTTGACCGCTTGGCTAAGGTGATGTCCGTCAGGTTTCTCTACTATAAAGTTATTATTTTTCCTCTTTGAAATTTAATATGTATCTTTTGGGGAAAATATTCTGTTTATCATCAAATTTTTACTAAGTTGATGATTCTGTCTGAAATGATTTTTAGTCTGTTTGCCAAATAGTGATTTTCTAATTTCATCATTACTTCTATATTTATTAGTTTACATTATATTATAAGGAAGAATTCTACCCCATTCATTCACTCATTCACCTGTATCATTATGAACTCATAGGTAATTATTTTATTGTATATACCATAGTAATATATAGGTATATATAGGTAACATATAGGTATATATTACTATATATAATAATGGTATACATTGTACACCTTAAACTTAAACAATGTTATATGTCAAATATATCTCAATAGAACAAGAAAAAGACAATCTGAGTTGGCCAAATTTCAAATGAATAACATAACTACACTAAAGGAAATGGGGGAGGGAGCCAACTGCAGTAAACTTTGAGCACAGTATTTTGATTATGCACCGTCAAAGACAAAAAAAATTTAAACAAGTATGAACCTCTAATTTGCAAATGTTTTTACCAATATGAGTTAGAAATTCTGAAATTATGTGATTCTAGTTTTAAACAACTAAATAAGTTTATTATTGAGAGAGGGCACCTGGTGTCTCAGTGTTACCACTGTGGTAACACATACAGAAAGGCTAAGTAACACCAAACCTCATGTCGGATTAGAATTGGAGGTATTAGCATAAACTTGAGTTTTTTAATATACATAAATATATGTGATATAGAAATATAATGCATGCACATGCAATTGTATGTATATGTGTATGTTGAATCTGAGCATGCCAATGGCCTGATGTAAGAACACAACTCTTAATATACTGCACATTCTTTATGTATACCCCTAACACTCATAGCAAGTAACAAAGTCATCAAATTAGGGCCTTGTTTTCTGATTTTTTTTTTCTCCCAAAGTCCAAGTACATGGTTGTATATACTAGTTGCAAGTCATTCTAGTTCTTCTATGTGGGGTGCCACCACAGTATGGCCTGATGAGCGGTGTGTAGGTCCACGCCCAGGATCCGAACCAGCAAACTCCAGGTCAGCGAAGCAGAGCAGGAGAACTTAACCACTAGGCCATGGGGTGGCCCATGATTTTTTTTATTGAGATAATATTGGTTTATGGCATTATATAAGTTTCAGGAGTACACCATTATATTTTGACTTCTGTGTAGACTACATCATGTTCACAACCCAAAGACTAATTACCATCTGTCACTGTACACATGTGCCCTTTTACTCCTTTCTCCTTCCCCTCTCCCCTTCTCCTCTGGTAACCATCAATCTAGTCTCTCTATATATGTGTTTGTTTCTGGTTGTTGTTGTTTTTACCCTCCACTTATGGGTGAAATCATGTAATATTTGACTTTCTCCATCTGACTTATTTTGCTTAGCATAATACCCTCAAGGTTTGTCCAGGTTGTCACAAATGGCAAGCTGTCTTTTTTTTATGGCTGAGTAGTATTCCATTGTGCATATATACCACATCTTCTTATCTATTCATCCACTGATGGGTGCTTAGGTTGTTTCCAAGTCTGGGCTACTGTGAATAATGCTGCAATGAACAAATGGTGCAAATATTTTTCAAATTAGTGTTTTCGTGTTCTTTGGATAAATACCCAGAAGTAGAATCACTGGGTCACTTGGTATTTCTATTCTTAATTATTTGAGGAATCTCTATACTGTTTTCCATAGTGGCTGCACCAGTTTGCATTCCCACCAGCAGTGTATGAGGGTTCGCTTTTCTCCACATCCTCTCCAACACTTCGTTATTTGTTATCTTGTTAATGATAGTTTTTCTGACGGATGTAAGGTGATATCTCACTGTAGTTTTGCTCTGCATTTCCCTAATAATTAGTGATGTTGACATCTATTCATGTGCATGTTGGCCATCTGTATATCTTCTTTGGAAAAATGTCTGTTCAGCTCCTTTGAGCATTTTTTAATTAGGTTATTTGTTTTTTATGTTGTTGAGTTTTGTGAGTTCTTTGTATATTTTAGTTATTAACCCCTTACAATATATGTGATTTTCAAATATCTTCTCCCAATTGTTAGATTGTCTTTTCCTTTTGTTGATGGTTTCTTTTGCTGCGCACAAGTTTTTTAGTTTGATATAGTCCCATTTGTTTATTTTTGCTTTTGTTTCCCTTGACTGAGGAGACACAGTATTTAAGAAGATACCACTAAGACAGATGTAAAAGAGCATACTGCCTATGTTTCTTTTAGGAGTTTTATGGTTTCAGGTCTTACATTCAAGTCATTAATCCATTTCGAGTTAATTTTTGTGTATGGTGTAAGATAACAGTGAGTCTTGTTTTCACTCTAACTGTAAAGTTAAGAGCATAAAGGACATCATATTTTTAAGTACCGTAACATTGTTAATGTTATTATTGATCACTGCTTTCATTTCTTTCTGGGCCCAAATGAGGTATTCCGGGGAAGTAGGAAATGAGAGAAATAAACGATTATCAGAGTTAAACTCTAAACTGTAAAATCAACCCATTGAAGATCAAAGGAAAAATGTGTAAATCTATCTCATACAATCATCTGGAATTGATTGTAACTGACGGAATGTATTAATATATCTAAGAAACGTATATGTCTAATAGAACGTAGAGCAGGCAGAGAAGCAATAAGAAGCAATTATAAAAATGCAAATTGGCTGCCCCCATCCTCAAGAACTGTCCAAGAGGGGAAAAGCCACTGAACATCTAGGGCTTAATAGCTTTATCTCAGTGAATGGTGTATCCCTATAGTTTGGAGATGCACATATTACAAGTTTACATAAGATTGAAATCTTATAACTCACGTTGTTCAATTCCTTGCCCACCAACTGAGTTTTAGATCTCAATTTGGCACGGGTAATGCAGCCTGGAGCAAGTAGAGGATGCCTGAGACATCGTTAAGCAATCTCAACAGTACAGCTCTCATCGTAAACTACTATATTTGCAGTCTTAGTCTATACATCAGTCTCATGCATTTGGTTACTGTGAATCTGTCCTTTGACTAACTACACTACTGTGTTCTGCTGGTAAATCAGGTTTCTAGCTACGAGACTGTAAATCAGGAAGCTCCAGGGGAGGAAACAAGCCAGCCTTGCTAAAGTAAGCAAATCGCTTTGGATCTCCAAATTAGGCCTGTTATGGTCTTCAAGTGCCCAGAACCATGGATAAATTATTTCAATAACTTTTATTGGGGCTTTAATAATAGGAATAGATTCATCTGTAATGTCCAAGTTCACTTTTGTATATTGCAATGTATAATCAAAATACAGTTTATTTTTAAGCTAATAAATAGCCATATTTTTACAACAGAAGCATGAGTAGAATCTGATTAATAAACTTGCTCATTATAATCCCCTGCAATTGCCAAAAGCTTATTTTCTGTAAGAAGTAAGTTTGATAATTATTTTAAGCCAAACACTCTGCAATCTTGAGTAATTTTTAAGGAATTATCTTTGATAGCTATTTGGTTCATACTGCCACTGCTAGAAAGATTTCTTTTCTTTTATATGAGCATCTTTAATGCCTTTTGATCAGTTAAAAGGGACAACCATTCAATGCAACAATCTCTGTGCTAAGAATTTACTCACAAATAGATATATTTGGAATTGTATCTTAATATATGAATTAGGATTCTAGGTGCAGCATCATTTCTAACAGCAAAAATTAGCAGAAAAAAGCCCTGAATCTTTATCAATAGTAGATTGGTTAAATAAAATGTGGTATAGCCACATAACAGAGCATAAAACTTCCAAAAAAATGAATAAGGTAGATCTACCATGGCATCGTGAAGAGTTCCTGAAATATAGTACTAAATGAAAAAATAAAAGCGAAAGACAAAAGAGGATATATGCTGATCTCACTATGTAAAGAAATTTTCTATAATAAATATAAACATATAGGATAGATTACTTATATGTATACATACATACACATGTGTATACACACTCATTCACTGTACTATGTATGTGTTTCATTTATTCTTTTGCAGAGATACACCAAAACTAGTTAACAATTTTTATCTTCCTTGAGGGGGAGAATTGGGAGTGAAAGCCTTTTTCTTGCAGCTCTATAAGGGAAGCTAAGCCTTTTTGATTGCTGTCTCCAGCACCAAATACACTTAAAACAGAGTATGACATAGAAAAACAATAACTCTTTGTTGAATGAATGAAAGTTGAAAGACTGAAGTTTATTCCTTTCAGTACAGATTGAGTTTTCTAATTATGTGCATCTATCTTTTTAATTAAAAAATGCAATAGGAATTGTCTTAGTTGCAATATGTGCCACTTCAATTTTATCTTTTATAATTAATTGTAGTTTAAAACTTTTTTGTGCTATTTACTTTATCGCGAGTCTCGCTTATTCTTCCCGTGCTTTCCCCAGCCTCTCCGTTCCTACCTTGTGAAGTGTGAGAATCTCATTGCTCCTGACTCAGACCAAGGCATTCCCACCTGTAATTTAGTAGTCAGATGTGGTGACATCTTCTGTATTCTTGATAGAGTCTCCACAGATGACCAACCTTTCTGTCTTCTGCTTCACTCACTCTTTTGGACATTGTTGACCACAGTCAATTCCAGTAGAGCCCTCCAGAATGGACCATCCAGAGGGACCCTTATCCCCTTGCCCTGTTAATCTTCTGTCTGTTCTCAGCCCACAGAAGTAATTATACTGGTACATAAAACTGTATATTCTAACTCCTTGCTCTCTCTTCTCTTTCTAACCCATAGAGATACAAAAATCCAAGACTTTGTACTCAGCCATTTTATCTTCTCTACATACACTTCCTCTTTAAGTGAAGCAACACTGACCTAGGCTTTGAAAGCTATCTAACAACGATTCCAAAATTTACACCTCCAGCCTTAATTTCAACCTGGAACTCCAGATTTGTGTATTTTAATTCTGTTTTTCACCCTTCCACTTGGATGTCCAATGGGCATCTCCAAATTCATTTCCAAACCAAACCCTTCAGTATTTTTCCATTGCAGATAATGTCAATGCTAATCTCTTAGTCACCCAAACCTATAACTTGGCATTATCTTAGAGCCATTGCTCTCCCTCACACTCCGCATAAAATTACTCAGCAAGCTCTGGCAGCTTTGCCTCCAGATATATTGAGAATCCTATCACTTCCACCACCACCACCCTGGTCTAAGCAATAGTCATCTTTCTCCCAAACTATTGCTCAGCCTCCAGCTTCCTTGTTCCCACTCCAGTGCCTCTCACTGTGTTCATTACAGTGAGCACTGGGTGTGCTTTGTAAAAATAGAAACATAGAGTGTAACATGTTTCTCTCTAAAACTCCCTCAGCATTTCCAATTATGGTTGGAATAAAATTAAAATTGTTTCAATGACACTTCATTGTCATTCCCTACCACACAACCCAAACTCCGCCCCCCCCCCCCACCACAAACTCCCTGCCTCCCACCAAATGGAGAGGTCTTCTTGCCTTTGTGAATTCAGCAAACATGTTCCTTTTGCACGAACCACTTCTCCTCCCAATCTTAATGTGACTGGCTCCTTTTCATCCTTCAGGTCTCTGTTAAAGTCTTGTTTCCCCAGAGAGGTCTTCCCTGGCAAATCTAGTTAAAATAGGAACACTTGTAGCCATTTGCCATTTCTTATTCTTTTCATTGCACTTTTCACTGTATGTAAGTGCATCGTGTTTGTCACCTTATTTTTTCTCCCCAGACTGCAGCTTCCCTGAGTGCAGTTACATTACAGAAATGCCATAAGTATTTTTGAGTGTTGATTGGGTTGTTCTTTTCTGAACCTCTCTGCATATTCTTGGCCTGTATCAGAGAAATAATACCTACATTTTTGAATAATTGAAGTATATAATCTATAAAATATTCTGGAATTATACTTGCAGTTTTCACCAGAGGGTTTAAGAAATAAATTCATTCCCATCTTTGTTCATTTATGACTTCTCTATCCTTTTACTTCTAGCCTCATACACTTTCCATAATGTATTTCTTCAACAAATAGAGTAAGAAAACAATATGACCCCTGAATGTTGAGTCCTTTAACTTTAGATTAGGTCAATTTAAGACATTTAAAATTTTATTATTGCATGGATTTCTTAGATAAACTAAATTTCAGATTGCAAATGTTTTTGTTTTGTTTTTATTTGTTTGTTTGTTTGTAGAGTGCATGATGTCTTTAATCTGGACCTTAATAGAACATTTGTCTTGATTAATGCTAATCTCCTTAAGAAGAGATCACAGGTCAGCAGTCATTAATGCCTGGCTTATGCATAGCTGAAATATTTACTTGCTTCAAAGTCAAGAAACTAGAAAATCAGATTTTTCAAATTCCAATCTAAAGTCTCTTTAACACTATATGTCAATATCAACCATATATTGTTCCCAAAGCAATTAAGGAAATGCAAAGCATTTTGCATGTTTTGAAACAGCCTGAGATTAGAAGAAATGATTACAGTATCTCAGTGAATGTTTCATATTTTGGGAGAATATGTTGATTTTTTTCCTCCTAGCAAATGGCATTCTACTTTTAGGTAAAAATATAAGTGAAAACATATATGATACAAATAGTTAAAATAAAAATTAAGGAAAGACAACAAGATGGCATATATTTACTTTTCCCTGTTTCTCTCCTCTAAATATAACTGAATAACTTGGGAATACTTCAAAAGACAATGACAAAAGGACTCTGGAAGCTTGAAAGTAAAAGTCAGACTGACTAGGGTCTCCGAACTTGAGGAAAGACAATGTGGTGAGTTTTCTGAGTTTTCTTTTTATCTCCCATATTTCCCAGATGGGGCATCAGAGAGTACTTCAGTCTACAATTGCCAACATACAGACAAAAAAATGAAGAATATTTGTTTTCTTGGGCCAAAGATAAGGAAAGGAAAGTTCAACAAAGCCCTAGTGGGAAATCCTAAGCACCCTTCCACAACTAGGACAGTAGTAGGCATGTTGTTGCCTGCAGCTGCATCTTCAAAGCCTGGATGGGCTGGCTCAATCCCTGCTCCGATCTGGGTCACTGGTGGGTGGTCTGCTCTGTCCTCAGCAGCAGCAAAGCTCCAGCAGAACAACGTACACACAGGGGCAATCTCCCTGCCCTCAAGCAAGTGGCATAAGGAGATCCAGATGGAGTGGGTTCTGCCTGCCTCCTTACTATTGAAGGTGGCACAGAAATACCAGGTTGCCCAGGGAAGCAACTTCCACTCTTGCAGCACCAGCAACAATTGAGTAGGAGCCTCACTATTGCTAGAAGAACAAAGCAGATCAAAATTGCATTTGCATGATTCTAACACCTAAATTGTCATTGGAACCACTACCTACGAAAATAAGCCAGGATCCACGTGATAAACTTCACTAGATAACAGTTAATAGTAGAGCAGAAATGAAAAAGGATAGAATGAGAGAATTTGAAAACAGATCAATAGAATATACTCAATCTGAACAGAGAAAACAGAGAAGAAAAAAATGAAGAGAGCCTCAAGGATTTGCCGGACAATAATAATGACAATTTAGGAAGCTTCAGAATGGAAAGAAGAAAAATGGAATGAGTAAGAATGAAGGTCAACATAATAGACTACCCTTCATCTCCGAGTTTCTTTAATCCTATTCTATGGTTGAAGTATAAATGATAACACCATCTGACATGATGTTCAATGTGTGTAGTGGAAATACTTAAGACAATTATATTTTAAAGTGGGGAGGCTAAAGAGACCTAAATGGAATTAAAGTTTCTATACTTTCCTTCAAGTGCTAAAATGTCAACATCAGTAGGCTGGTTCGATATTTGAAAGTGAGTCAATATAATCCACCATATCAGCAGGTTGAAGAAGAAAAATCATATGATCATATCAACTGGTATAGAAAAAGCATTTGACAAAATTCAAAATCCTTTCATGATCAAACAACCAATGTACAAAAAGAATAGAGGTAACATTACACTTAATGGTGAAAGGCTGAAAGCTTTATCTCTAAGATTGAACACAAGTTAAAGATGTCTGCTGTCACTACTTTCATTCAACATGGTTCTGAAAGTTCTAGTCAGTGTAATAAGGCAAGAAAAATAAATAGAAGGCATATAGATAGTAAAGAAAGAAATAAACCTATCTCTATTTGCGGATGACATGAGTGTTTATATGGTAAATCTCAAGCAATGTACAAAAGTCTTCTAGAAGTAATAAGTGAATTTAGCAAGGTTACAGTAAACAAGTTCAACACACAAAAATCAATTGCATTTCTATATACTAACAATGAACATGCAGAAAACAAAAATAAAAGCACAATACTATTTACAATCAGTAAAAAACAATTAAGGATACAGTTAAGAAAACATATACAACATCTGTGTGCTGAAAATTAAATTATGCTAATGAAAGAAATCAAAGAAGACAATAAATGAAAAGATGTATTATGTTCGTGGACTGGAAGAAAATTTCTTGGATGAAAATATAAGCTATAGACAAGGAGAAGATATTTGCAAACACATGTTTGACAAAGGACTAATATCTAGAGTATATAAAGAACTCTCAAATTTCAACATTAAAAAAATAACCCAGTTAAAAAATGGGTAAAATAAACGAACAGGAATTTCAGTGAAGAGGTTATACAGAAGGCAAATACACACATAAAAAGATGTCCAACATCTATAGCTATTGGGAAAACACAATGTAAAGCTACAGTGAGATATCACTGCCAGCCTACCTATATCTAAAATAAAAAATACTGATAATACCAAATGCTGAGATGGATGAGAAGAAACTGGATCACTCATTAATTGCTAGGGAGAATGTAAAATGACTTAGTCACTATGGAAAATACTTTGGCAGTTCCTTTTAACACTGAAAATAGACTTACCATACAATTCAGCAACTGCATGCATGGGCATTTTTCACAGAGAAATGAAAACTTATTTTCTCACTAAAACTTGTACATGATGTTGACAGCTTTATTTGCCATAATCAAAAAGTAGAAAGTCCTTTAATGGGTGAATATTAAAGAAACTATAATATGTCCATACCATCGAATACTAATCATCAAAAAAAATGAATTATTGATATGTGCAAGAAAGTTATACTGCAAGTTATGCTGTTATGAAGAAAACCAATCTCAAAAAGATACTTATTGTACGGTTTCATTTGCATAAAACTCTTGAAATACCATAATTACAGAGACAAAGAACAGATTAATGGTTTCCTGGAGTTAGGAATGGGGTCAGGAAAGTAGGGAGGTGTTGGCATGACTATAAAGTGATATCACAAAGCAGCCTCTTGTTAAGCATCTTGATTGTGACAGTGGTTAGATGAAGCACATGTGATAAAATTGCACAGAGCTGAGTACGCACCCACACACACACATACACAGAAGTGCATGCATAACTGGTGAAATCTGAGCAGCTCTGTGGGTTGAACCAATGTCAGTTTCCTGGCTTTGATATTGTACCATAGTTAAGCAAGGCATTCACATTGGAGGAGGCTGAGTGAAGGGTGCACGAGACCCTTCTTTGAAATTCCCTATGAATCTATTTTTACTTAAAAACAAAAACTTTAAAAATTAAAGAAAAATAAGAGTTAGCAGCCACACACAGTAGCCATTTCCTTGGAGACAACACTATCAGATAAAAGGTTAGATGACAACCAAAACCTTCACATCTACTAAGTTTCATTAAGCTACTGTCCTTCAGCTCTGGTATAATAAAATCTCACTGAGCCGGCCCAGGTATGCAGAACACTTGATCTCTGCAGGAGAATATGTTCCGCCTTTATTGACACAGACGTAATGAGTGTAAATGGGACACTCTGCATTCAGGAACATACTTTCACAGCTTTTGTCATGGATGAAGCATTGATTGTGATAATGTTGGATGATGACTTTAAACAAGTAAACAAAATGGGGGTTAGAAACAGAAAGGAGAAAACAGAAGAGCTTTTCATAAAGTCTCGTTGCATCATCCCACAAATTAGGTTTTAATTATAGAGAAAAATGGAACTTTACAATGGAAAGACCTGATGGTCATAACCTTCATCAAGTTATCAAATTAGCAACACCAATAGTGGAATAATGGGACATGATCTGCTTCCGGTATGATGCAATAATAAATCATATTGTCCATGTATTAGGTAGGCCAAAATCTTTAGCTTAACACAAATTATGAGAAACTGACTAGAAAATTCAGCATGAGGAACATTCCACAAAAAAATGACATTGACAAACAAAAACAAGCTTGGAGTCAAAAAATGAAATGTCATGAAAAATTAGCAAACAAACAAGCAAGGGGACTAGTCTAGATTAAAAGAGACTAAAGGACATAAAAATGAAGTGAATGATACCTGACTGATTTTAAATTGAATTTCCAAAAGAAATACCTATAAAAACCACTGGCGACAGTTGAGGGAAATGTAAATAACACTTATCTTAGACGATATTTTGTGAATGCTAATTTTCTTAGGTGTGATAATGCTATGGAGATCATAGACGAGAATGTCTTTTCCTTAGGATACGCACACCAAAATATTTAGAGATAGAGTCTTAATTCTTGCAAACTGTTTTATTATGGTTTAGCAGACCAAAACAAAAAGTTTGTATGGGTAGATAGACAAATATTCAGAGCAGAGTTGGTTAATAATCATGAACCCAGAGCAAGTGTATGCAATGTCTATTTCAACATTTCTATAAGTTTGAAAATTTCGAAGCAAAAAAAAGTTGGGAAAAAGGGTAAATTTTAAATAAAACACTGTGTATGATATAAAAGACTATGTTCTATGTAGTATTTAACTTTGCAATAAATTGTGTTCAATGAGAACTTTCTAATTAAAATAATAAAGCAGACCAATAAAAAAATGTTATTATGTATCTTTTGCACTACGTAATTTCACAGCCAGTATTTTTGTCTGAGATTTGAACTCATCTAGTCATAATGTGTCTAGAAGTTTAGAATTTGTTACCTTAGATCCTATATTTTTCTCTATGCTTGAAATAGTTCATTAAAAAATGAAATATTTATAGTTGCTGACTTAAAATAATAAGAATATACATATTGCAAAAATATTTGGGTAAGTGACTAATACATATAACTAGAATCTTATTAGGGAAATAAAAAAACAACAGGTTGAACTTAAAGAAAATAACTATTGTCTTATTTAATTTAATTTCCACCAAGGGCCCAACTAACTAACTCTAGAAGGGACTTGGCACTTTTTTAAACCACTTCCTTGTGTGAACAATCCTTTCTTAGACCAGGAAAAATACTGGTATATTTAAGAGGCACAGGACCTGGAGGAAACCAGTGATGTTCTGCCTTAAGTCAGAGAGCTCCGTCTCCAGCAATTCCCACACCTGGCTGTGCAACGGAAATACCAAAGGAGCTTATTGAAAAGTCAGAATACTGGCTTCCATCTCACGCCTGTTGTCTCATAATCTATAGAATTCATCTCTAGGAATCCCTACTTTTTTAAAAAATAGTTTCTTTAGATGATTTCAAAGCACAGCTGGGTATAGGAACGATTAAGAAAATTACTATCATATGAAATTTACCATCATAAGTTTCCCTAGCAAGAACTGATTTCTGTATGCTTAAAATGTTTCATTAAAAAACACAAGTTATTCATAATTTTAACTAATAAAATAATAATAAATCTATTGCATTGAAAAATTGAAGACTTAGTTTTGAATTATGTTTTTACAATTTACAATCTCTGTAATGCGGGACAGATCATTTTACCTCTCAGGGCACCTCTGAGAAAGGGGAATAACCATGACTCTAATGCAAGGAGCCAGCAATGAGTTATGTTACTATATTTATGATTGTGAGGCAGAGACACTTTCAAGACTTTATATTTGGGGAAGCTACATCCATAAGTACACGTCAATAAGTATACAAGGATGCAGAATAAGCGGTCACAATGCTGCCCCGTAAGAGGAATCAAAATTTCAACCTGCTTGTAGAATTTCACAGATGAATGGAAACTATATATTTTCTTTGACCCTCTTCTTTCTTATTGCTTTCAATTGAGGGCAAAAGAATACTCTGGAATCTCTGTATAAACCTGAAGCAAAATCACCTAAGTTCTAAGCATACTAAAATATGCTCATACTTAGGACCAGCCTGGTGGCACAGCGGTTAAGTTTGCACATTCCGCCTTGGTGGCCTGGGGTTCACCGGTTCAGATCTCAGGTGCAGACATGGCACCACTTGGCAAGCCATGCTGTGGCAGGCATCCCACATGTAAGTAAAGGAAAATGGGCGCAGATGTCAGCTCAGGGCCAATCTTCCTCAGCAAAACGAGAAGGATTGGTAGCAGATGTTAGCTCAGGACTAATTTTTCTCAAAATAAATAAATAAAATGAAATAAAATATGCTCCTCCTCACTTCTCTGTGATTCATTTACAGGAAGTCCTCAATGAACATCATCACAAAAATGAGTCAGTGGCTGCTTGTCAAATCTGCCTGTTCAGAGCTTTCATTTCACTTTGCTGTATATGTCTTAAATACTCGTTTTTTTTAAAGTTTAGAAATAGTAACAGTTTAGATACATTTAAAGAGATTTTAATTGGGAATAAAGGAGTGTTTTGCCTTTTTCCTTTTTTTTGGGGGGGGGGGAGGTGAGGAAGATTGGCCCTGAGCTAACATCTGTGTCAATCTGCCTCTATTTTGTATGTGGGGTGCCACCACAGCATGGCTTGATGAGCAGTGTGTAGGTTGGGATCTAAACCTGGGAACACTGGGCCACCAAAGCTGAGCACATAAACTTAACCACTACACCGCAGGGCTGGCCCCAAGGAGTGTTTTGCTTTTTAAGCGGGTGGTGCTCTTAAATCGTAGCTTAAATATCACTGATTTAAATATTAAAGCCATTTATATTTCTAAACAATTTTGTGAAGTTACATCCTATGTTACTACCTCAAATCCCTACATTTTAAGAGGTCTCAGAGAATTCTCATAATTAACTTCTGGGCATGCACAAACTTTGAATAAAACAAATCAGATTCCGAGTATTCTCAATGCCTTTATTAATGAGCCATCAAAACCCTGGGAATTCAAACCCAACTTTGAAGAAAAGCTGGGTGCCAGCAGAGAACAACAAAGTGTATATGAATATAATATTTGCTCTTATATTTTGTAAATATGCAAACACACTTTGAACAATCAAGCTTAAATGAGAAAATCATAATACAATCACTTATTAGAATAAATTTTAAAAGTTTAAGTATGTGCTTAAAGTCTAGGTGATGAAGGAAGGAGTTGTTTAATCTTTTAAACACTGTGTAAAACCATTTTGATAGAAGCCAATAATTCTCACCATAATTTAAATGTAGAAGATGTGACATTTCCTGTTTTGTGGGATGTTTCTTTATACCCCTCTCCACTGCAATCTACAGTAAGGCAGACACATTCTCATCCTTGTGCCCCGTGGTTTATGTACCTCATCTCAGCAGATGCTTCGCCAATCATAAATTAAAAGAAGACTTTATTGCCTCTCATTTCGCTGACATTATTAGGCTTGTCACAGCACTGGATACGGCATTTTATGAGACCTACTAAATCCCTCTTGGTGTTTTGTTACATGTAACTGTTTCTTTGCCATCAATAACTTCTTTAAACACACATACAGAAACTTCATGGGCGCATGTTTGCACGCACACACCCACACACACCCCTTTATGGTCAGAACAAATATTCCAGAGCCTATACTTAGAGACTTAGTTATAGGATTACAGTGAAGTGTGTTGAAAAAAAAACGAATATCTTTGATAGTGTCGAAATTGCTAGTTGACTGCCAGTTGTCTCCAAGAAAACACAAATAGTTCAATCATATATATTATCCTCCTTCCCTTAAAATTTAATGAATGTCAACATTTGTAATTCTTACAATGTCTTCACTTCCATTATTAGATGTATTGGAGTCTAAAAAAGAACAAAGAGAATGCATTTCCTTTTGAAAAGATTAGTGCTCAAAAAAAGTGGCAAAGATATTCTATTCCGGTACTGTACCCAAATAGAATGACATGGAACAAGATTTGTGCTAATCTTCAACTTGCTATATGCATGTTTTCTATTCAAGCTTCAGAGTGCTTTTAAGAGACTTGGGATATGAATTAGTATTATTGACCCTAGAGGGTCAAAGGATTATAAATCCAATCAATTCGTGATTATTCTATTGTGAACTCTTCAAGCTAGTTGCTTTCTCAATCCTTTATCCCAGCTTCTTCAATTCTTCGCTTCTTTGCTATTTATGGTTTTCCTTTATTAAATAGTTGATGAAAACAGAAACTCACACGTGTCTTTATTCCAGTGTCTGCTGGTACAATTACACCGTGATCTATGCATGGAAAATTAAAGACGTTCTACAATGCCTAAGTAAGGAGTTGTTCATTCGTGTATGTACTGCTTTACCCAGCACAAGTCCTTCATCTTTGTGTTGACATATGTTCTCATTTCTCTAAGGGAAATGCCAATAATTGGGTTGCTGGGTTATATGGTAAACATATACAGGCATACCTCATTTTATTGCACATTGCAGATACTGCATTTTTTACAGGACCCTTCATCAGCAAAAAGATTGTGACTTGCTGAAGGCTGGGAAGATGGTTAGTATTTTTTAGCAACAAAGTATTTTTTAATTAAAGGATGCATATTTTTTTTTTTAGACATAATGCTATTGCATACTTAAGAGACTATAGCATAGTCTAAAAGTAACTTCTAGATGCACTAGGATACCGAAAGATTCATGTGACTCACTTAACTGCGATACTCACTCCTTGCAGTGGTCTGGAACCAAACCCACAACATTTCCAAGGTATGCCCACAGCTTTTAGAAACTGCCAAACTGTTTTCCAAAGCAATTGTAAAATTTGACATTGGCAGCAGCAATGTCTGGGAGGTCCAAGGGCTCCACATCCTTCACAACACTTGGTCTGGTCAGTCTTTTAAATCTGTCATGAAAGTGGATGCGTAGTGACAACTCTTCATGGTTTTAATCTACATATATCTGAAGACTGATGATGTTGAGGCTTTTTCCATATGTTTGATTGCCATTCACATATCTTCTTTTCTCTTACTTTTATCATGCTGCTTGTCTTCTTGGTATAGTGTTATAAGAGTTCTTTACATATCTTGGAGACAAGACTTTATCAGAATTATGTTTTATAAATATTTTCTCCCAGTCTGAGGCTTGCTTTTTCATTTTGATAACAATTGTCTTTCAAAGAACAAAAGTTTTTAATTTTGATGAACTCCTCAATTATCAATAGGTTTATTTTGTGGTTCATTCTTTTTGTGCCATATCTAAAAGTCTCTGGCTAACCTATAAAATTTAGGTGTAAGCTCTTATGTTTAGGCCTTCTATCTACTTCTTGTTAATTTTAATACATGGTATAAGGATCTAGTTTCATTTTCTTGTATATGTATATCCAATTGTTCCAGCAGCATTTGTGGATAAATGGATTTTTCTTCATTGAATTTCTTTTACAACTTTGTTGAAAATCAATTGGCCATATATGTGTGGGTCTATTTTTGGATTCTCTATTCTGTTCCTTTAAGTTATTTGTGCTAACATCACAATGTCCTGATTAATGTAGCTTTCTTTTGTTATAATTTTGCCTTTTCTAAAATTTTAAATAAATGGTATTATATCGTACACATTGTGAAGTCTTTTATTCCTGGCAGCTTTCACTTGGCATTCTGCTCTTGAGGGAAATCCACGTAGTTGCATATGCCTGTAGTTTGTTTGTTTCTTTTTTTTTTTTGAAAGATTGGCACCTGAGCTAACAACTGTTGCCAATCTTCTTCTTTTTTTCTTTTTTTTTTCTGCTTTACCTTCCCAACCCCCACGTACATAGCTGTATATCTTAGTTGCAGGTCCTTCTAGTTGTGGGATGTGGGACACCGCCTCAACGTGGCCTGACGAGCGGTGCCATGTCTGCGCCCAGGATGCGAACCCTGGGCCGCCACGGTGGAGCACACAAACTTAACCACTCGCCCACAGAGCCAGCCCCTAGTTTGTTTCTTTAAATTTCTGGATATATCACAGATTGTTTAGTGGTTACAGAATTTTTCAGTTCTCTCTCTCATCTTCCAATTTCCCCCAATGGCAGTTAAGAGAATTAGAAAGTAATGGAAAATGGCAAAATAGGTTTCGTAATTTCTAGAAATTGTCCTAAAGGAAATATACTCAGAAATCAAAGAATAACGAAAAAAGTGTTGTTGAATAGCAGTCAAAACCTGGTTGATCTTGAATTGCATGAATCTACAGTGAATGATGTCTTTAAGGCACTGTGAGTAATTTCAGTGAAAGTTTGGTTACAGAGTAAGGGCAAAGTATACAGACCATGAGGATGCCAATACTGTCCTGTCGTTTTTGACGTTCTTTTATTCCTCCAGTGTCAATCAAACTTTCCACGTGGTATCATTTTCCTTCTGCCTGAAAAAAATTCTTTGACATTTCTAGTAGTGCAGATATGCTGGTAATGAATCCTCTCAGCTTTCATTTGACTGGGAATGTCTTTATGTCACTTTCATGTTTGAAGCATATGTTAACTGCTTAAAAAACTCTAGATTAATAGGTTTTTTTTCAATTTCAAAAATGCCTCTCCATGGTTTTCTGGCTTGCATGGTTTCACATGAAAAGTTTTCTGTCATTCTTCTCTTTGTTTATCTTTATAATGTGTCTTTTTTCTCTGACTGCTTTTAAGAATTTTATTTTTAATCACTAGTTTCCAGCAATTAGATTATTATTAATGTTGCTGTGGTGCTCTTTATGTTTCTTCTGCTTGGGGTTGTTAAAATTTTTGTTTTAATTTTCATCAGATTTGAAAATATTTTTACTGTTATTTTTCCTTATATCTTATAGATAGAAGTCCACTTCCTTACTTTGGGGTCTCCAATGACACATTTATCAGACAGATTGATATTGCCCCACAATTCACTGAGGTTCTGTACCTTTTGTTGTTCATTTCTTTTTCTCAGTGCTTAATTTTGGATATTTTATATTACTGGGGTTTCAAGTCCACTGGTCTTTTCTTCTTTGGTGTCAATTCTTCTATTAATCTCATCCCATGTAATTTTAAAATTTCTAACATTGAATTGTTCATCTCTAGATGTTCATTTGGATGTTTTTTATGTCTTCTATTTTTCTCTTCATATAGTCATATTATTTCTCACATCTTTGAACATATATTTAGATTTATAATAATTGTTTTAAAGGTCTTGTATATATTTGGATCTACTTCTGTAGCTGTTTCTTTGTATGTCTGGTAATTTCTAATTTAATGCTGAACGTTGTTAATTTTATGTTGCTGGATGCTGGATTTTCTTTTATTCTTTCAAAAAGTGTTGGATTTTGTTTTTCCACAGAGGTACCTCCTGGTGGATCAGTTTTTTATTGTTTTGAGGCTTTCTATTAAGCCATGTTATGGCATATCCAGTGCAGAATTTAATAAGGGGCTAATTTAGCCCTGTTACTAAGGTATGCTCCTTCAGAAACTTTACCAATTGCTCTATTACAAGATCTTTCCACTTTGACTGGTGGAAATGAAAATGTTCCCAGCCCTGTATGTGAATTGTTCAGTTTAACTTCTTACAGTGGTTCTTTCCTAGTCTTGGAAAATTTTATCCCACTCACGTGCAGATCAGCTCTCAGACAAAGACTCAAAGGGACCCTGTGTGCAAATCTCTAGAACTCTCTCTCTCTCCTAACCAAACTCAGTTTTCTATTCTCTCAATTCAATAAGATTTCCAGGCTTTGTTCCCGTTCCTGCATTGTAGCCTGAGAACTGCCTTCAGGCAATAAGCTGGGTAAATCATAGGAATCGTCTCATTTGAGTTTCTTCTCCTTGTCTTCATAGTCATGCACTGGCTATTGTCTGATGCCAAGCTGGGACTGCTGTGGTGCATATCCTGCTTAACTGAATGATGCTATGATACATGATTCTATTCTGTGGCTTCCTCCTTGAAGATGGATTCTAGAATTGTACAATCCATTCTCCAGAAAAAATCATTAATATATCAATGGTAAAACGGGGTCATTAATATCTCAGGGTTTCCCATCTGTAGTCGTCCAAGGGTGGGAAATGATAGCATCCTATTTTGAAATCTTGGAAATACATAAGAAGGGTCTGAGAAGGATTGGTGTTTCTTCTTCTCTATTGTTCAGTAGCCTCTCCCCAGTCCAAAGCAATGGGTCACAAAGAACTTTCATTTGGATTTGTCAACATGAATGGATTGGGTAGAGAAATGAACTATTTATACTGCTGAAAAAAACTGAGGCCTTTCCTTGGACTCTTGAAATCTAAGGAAAAACATTAAAACTACACCAAATAGATATTTGGCTAAATACTGAAAGCCAAGAAATAAAATGAATATTGAAGCAAGGCTAAGGTCTAAAGCAAATATCACCATCATAAAATGAAGTTCTGGATACAAAATTAAACCTAAGTTTTATAAAAACTGTAATTATCAAGAAAATTTATTAAGCATTTTGGCAGTCAAATTTTAATGCTCTGACATTATATGACAGAAATCAACATTCTTCAGCACTGGGATCACTATATGACCCATTTGTAATACTAAATAGTAGGTCACTTGCACCTGAGATTGTTGGTGGCACGTATGGTTTTTTGGCTAACCCTGGTAGCATTCGATGCTGTTCATGTTGTCCTTTGCATCTAATTATTCAATTTCCTTTCATCTAAATACAATAGACTTAATATAGTAGATTAAGGTGAAGATTTATCTCCTTTTCTTCTCTTCTATTCCTGAATTTGAAGATTTGATCAGTTGTAAAATTGAAATCTCATTAAAGTAATCCCACAAACTGAACATTTTTGTACTGCTTGAAGAAAATACTTTTAGTAAATTTTCAGAAGCTGACTGAAGATGATTTTCCCCTCTTATTTTTTTATTTGTAATCATCTTTCAAATACTTGTTGTTTCTCACAATCCCTTGAGATAGTTTTGTCCTTACGTCTTTAATCTAGAAATTTGGCAAAGTTGCAATGTTGGCTTTCTAGAAAACAAGATCATTTCCAAGTTTCAGCATTGTTTACACACCAATTTTGGCTTCTTCCTAGGAGTACAATGATATGAGGAACTTTAGAGCAGATGGCATACAAAAGTACCAGCCGTAATATTTTTGTCATTCTCAGCAAGGATCAGAAGATTACTGCCAATGCACAAGTTCAGAGATGACAGAAATGATGATAAAGTAGACAACTGGACTCCAAAAGGCTCAGGCAAAAGCCCATTCTAGACAGTTGCTTTGAGCTTTGGTGCAAGGCAACTCCTGATGCACTTTACATGCAGAGAAAGCTCGAGGATTCTCAAGACTTCTGGAATACGCCTGACCACAGTCAGGTTCTATGATTGTTAGGTCCTCCATATTAAAACACTATGCTGTATAATTGTTCTTGAACTTGTCTTGAAGAGACAGTACTCAGAACTCTCAAGTGTATTCATACAGTTTGTCCAAAATCTCTAGGCAGACGGCCTACAAAGCTTTCTGTTTATCTCAGAACCTCATCAAGTCCTTTACGATGTTTTCTTCTTCCATTTTCCTTTCCCTGTCTCAAATATGTGGTTTAGATTCCTCAACATTTTCCATTCCTTTCTAATTTAGTTCCTATCCTTGCAACTTTGTAAAAGGGCATCTCAACAATTTCTCAATTCCTTTGGGTGACTTTTCTTTAAAGTCAGTCTTGTGGGTGGGGTAAAGAGGTAGTTACCATGTCATTACATAGTTTTTGCTTAGTTGAATATTTATGACAGTTTTATGCAAGGCAGTATTGTGAAAGAATTACTCTTCCTTCTTTCTTTTGTTAAAAAATAGGTTTGATCGCTTTTGATTAATATCCCGTCCTCAACTAGCATATAATATATGCATTCATAAATATTACAAAAGCTGAAGAGAAAACATTATCTGAACTAAGAATTTACCCATTTTCTTATCTTTTGGAAAATCTCAAAGAGAAATATAAAATTTAATTCAGAAAAAAACCCAGTTAATATAAAATGATATCAAATATTAAATCTTAATGGAGCTGGGAACAAATTCTTTTGCATAATAGAGGTATAAAAATATTAATTAAAAGGTCTATTTTGACCCTTTCACTCTTTCAAAACACCAACAAGGAATGAGACACATGCATGAAGATTCTTTCTGGTACAAATTTCTGCTCTCTGAAAGCTAGTCAGGAATAGTTACCTGTCTCTGGTGGACTCCCCTACAATCCACTGTGGCAGCTGTTCCAAGCTTGCTCCACCTTTCTCGATACAAAGCATGGGACTTACATGAAGAGGAGATGTTAACATACAGAGCTCGGTGCATATTAGTTCCACAGGATGAGCTCAAGCTGGAGTTGCACAGGCAAGTGATGCATAGAAAATGACAAAAGAGAGATAAGACACAAGCTGCTGGTAGTTTAGAGGCATCAACTTGCTCCTTTCTGGGGCACTAGGGAATGGCATTCAAGCATGGTTTTATTGAGGCTATAACAAAGGGACATGGCCAACTTGGTACTCTATTGATTATTAGCATGAGCCATAGATACCTGAGCTCCTTCAGGATAGTGAAGAAAAGATATTTGAGGGGTAATCAAAACAGTAACTTTAAATAGAGTGGAATTCTGGAGGGTGGAACTTCCCAGAGAGAAGGATGGCGGGGAATCTGACGGGGACATGGAAGCGTCAGTGAAGCAGGTGCCAGCAGCAGCAGGCAGACTGACAGGAGAGAGAAAGCAGGCATTTGACATGTGGGGAAGGGCCTTCATAAAGACGGTGAAATAGTTAAGGCTCTAACTACGCAGACACGGATCGGAAGGAAATTTTTCACATGCGCGTAGTTTCGCTAGACAGAAGATACGGCTGGGAAAAGGCTGATTACAAAACTGAAACGGGCTAAAGGCTTGGATCGGACCCTCCTTTTACATGCTGCTAGGCACATGCTAAAATTTTCGCCTGCCTTCCAGCGTTTGTGTGTCTCAAAACCAGAAGTAAGAAACTTCTACTCTTTATCTCTGATTTAGAAGGAATAACTTCTTAAAGAAATAGAAGTGATAGAATCTTGGGGAAAGCTGATCAAGCTCCCTAGGTGTTTGTGATGGTCCATATGATTTAAGATTTATTGAACATAGCAGGTATTGTGTTTCTTAGACACTGATACTTATCAGCTATTTATTATGTGTCAGGCACTATTCTAAATCCTTGACATAAAGTATCTTATTTAATCTTCACAACCTTATGAGGTAAGAACAATTATTTCCCCATTTTACAGAGGAGGAAACTGAGGCTTAAAAAAGTTAAGTTTCCCAAGAGCGCATAGTTAATACGCGGTAGAGTCAGGGGTTAAATCTAGGAATTTCTTTTACAGAGTTTGAGTACCCATGAAGAGGGAATGCAACAGTGAACAATACCACCCTGGCTCCTGCCTTCAGAGGTTGAACCACCTATGGGGGTGGAAGACCGTTCTCACAATCACATGATTGCAATTACACTGCGCAGGCAGAGTGCCTAACTCAGTATTAAAAAGCTAGAGAAAGTTTCCCAGAGGACATATAACTAATTAAAGACCTCCAGGATGAAAAGGAGCTAGGCAATTGAAGAGAGAATTTACAGATGTTCCACGAATAAAGAAAGGAAGGCACAAATGCCAGGATGTGAAAGAGAACATGGTGTGTTCGTGGCTAGAATTTGGAGGACACATGGCAATGGATGAAGCTGGAGATGTACAGTGGTGAAATCCAAATGGGCCTTGCATGCCATGTTGAAGAATGAAGAAAAAGAGGAAGCATAGAATGAATAACTCAGTCCTCTAGGGATTTTGGACTCCTGGCCTAAGTGAGTTACATATCAGAGTATGGATACATTTGCAAATAAGAGAATTTTGAAATATTTTGGCCGTCTTTGAGAAGTAATGGCAAATAGGAAAACTACCCAAAACTTAAAGATTGGTAAATTCACCACTTAAAAAAAGAACAGATGTATTCTAAAAAGGATAGACTGAGAGCATATTGACCTAATTTGACTCAGTACCAAGCACAATAGGAAAAAGACCTTTTTGACCACCTGAATGGAACAAAATAGGTGCCAACAGGATGTTTTTGCTGGCACCTCAAAGAGGAGTGAAATAGTGAGACAGCATTTGAATTTTTAAAAATGTAATGAATCTATTACATGCAAATTACTTTGCTGGATTTAAAGGACAAAAAGACAATAATAGCCACCATTTATTGTGTACTGGCCAGATGCCAGGCCGTCTTCAAACCTTCACTCATTCATATAATTCTCAAAACCCAATGAAACTAAGCCTATAATATTCATTTTACAAACTGAAATGTAGAGTGTAACGTTTCCAAGGTAACATACCTAATAAATTGCTGAGCTGGGTAGTCTTTTGTTAACATGGAACCGCTACTACTCTTGGCTAAGGAGGGGAATTATACCTCACAGAATCTTTTTCTCTATATGGTTTCAGGGTAGAATTGGATGATGAGTTCCACTCACATGAGATTTGGAAGGTGAAAGTTGAAGCTATTCTCTTCAGGAGGTTGTGAAAGTCTGTTACGGTGGCTTCCTTGGGCAAGGTGGCATCACAGAGCTCAAACACACACAATGAGTGTACTTTGTTGCTAGATGTAGTGGCTTCTACAAATTTCCCTTGCTCTGTGGCTCTTCCAGACACCAGTTGCAGTAACTGTTCTCCAGCTAGGGCTTCCAGTTTCTTGCCCATTTATGTCAGCTTTGTATCAGTTAGCGTTTGCTCTAAAACAAATCACTCCTAAGATTCAGTAGAGTAAAACAAATACGATTTTATTTAGCTCACAATTCTTTGGGGGCAGCTCAGGGGTTCATCTGGCTTGGGCCAGCTTGTCTGGTCACTGGGAAGTTTCCTCCTGCATCGGTGGTCAGGTTGTGGATTGGTTGGTAGTTGGATGATCTTGGCTGGCCTCATCTATGGGTTTGGCAGCTGGAAGGATCTCTACCAGGGTGTCTAAATTTTCTTCCACATGGCTTGTCATTCTGCAGCAGATCAGCTTGTGCTTCTTCACACGGCAGTTGCAGAGTTACAAACAGCAGCAAGAGAGAGAGAAAGTTCCTCTGTTCAAGATTTCTTCAAATATCTGCTTGCGACACATTTAATATTGTACTAATGACCAAAGCAAGTTGTATGGCCAAACCCAGCCTCACTATGGGAGAGTGTAGCCAAGGGCATAATATAGTAAAGAGAAGAATTTGTGGCCGTTTTTATAATTGGCACAAGTCCTGATTCCCATATCATATCCTTTATTCTCATAATATCTACAATGACTCTGTTTTCCTTACTGAACCAAACAGTTAACGAATTAATAGCTGAATCAAGGCAGACAAGCTCAAGAGTTGACACAAATCTTAACTATAATGCTGTATTACTTCTCCACAGAAGTGACATCAGAGGGCTTAGTAATCTAAAAACGTATGCATTCATGATTATTCTAAGAGGCAGAATAAAATTAAAGATAATTAAATGTACTAGCCCATGTAGTGTACACCCAGAGGAAGCATGGATAATTTTGATGGGGAGGTGAGTTAGTTAAAAATATATAATGAAAGAAATATTGACCTATTTCCTGGACTTCAAACTCACCTTGCTGTCAGGCTGCCTGTTGTAAAGCTCCATGTGGATTTGTCTTTGACATTTTATACACATGTTCAAAATAAAATTCTTTAAGGGCTGGCCTGGTGACATAGTGGTTAAGTTCAGCATGCTCCGGTTTGGTGGCCAAGGTTCGTGGGTTCAGTCCTAGGTGTGGACCTACACAACTCATTAAGCCATACTGTGGTGGCATCCAACATACAAAATAGAGGAAGACTAGCAGCAGATGTTAGCTCAGGGCCAATCTTCCTCACCAAAAAAAATAAAATAAAATTCTTTATCTTACCCCACTCAATTCTCCTTCCTACAAGTTTCTTATTTTGACTGACTTATTGATTCATTCAGCAAGTATTTATTGAGTGGTTACCAGGTGCTAGGTAATTTTCTATTTGTGGTGATAGGATAAACAAAAAAAGTTTTCTCCCTACAAGAGCTTACATTCTAATAAGTGAAAGGAAAATTTTAAAGGTAAGAAGTCATATACAGAAATATTGGATTGAGATAAATAGAAAAAAATTAGCAAGCAGAATCTGCCAGTAGGGAGTAAAAATTTAGCCACTTTGAAAAACAGTGTGGCATTACTTTTTAATTAGAACATTGATATATCCTGTGACCCAACAATTCTATTCTGAAGTATACACTCAAGAGAAATCCTTCTATATGCACTCAGAACCACATATAGTTAAAAGCATCATTGTCCATAATAGCAAAAATCTACAAAAAAGTAAGAATTAATATTTAATAGAGTATTAGTAAATAAATTCTAAGAAGAAAAATAGAGTAGTTGGTGTTGATAAGTATAAATTTTAAAAGCCACTTTGGAAAACAGCTTGGCATTATCCTTTAAGTGAAACATTCATGTATAACAGTAATTCTACTCCTAAGTTCGTACCCTGGAAAAATTATTTCATACGTTTACCAAAATATATGTCAAATCCAGTGCTATCTTTGTTTATATTAGCAAAAAGTTGAAAAATGTCTAAGGACAGAAGAATGGATACATTAATATGTTCATACAATGGAAAATCATATAACAGTGCAAATGAATGGATCTTGAGGAATCTTAGAGAAATATAAAAAATAAAAGTTATATGATTTCTACTTCCAGCTATCATAAATTAGCTTGTAACAGGCTAGAAAAGCCAACTAAAATAAAATAAAATCTGTTTGAAGCATGGTGAGCTACTAAAGTTGCTGGGATATGAAGGCCCAACATTCTGGATGCAACAGAAATTTACTGAGGTGAGCCCAACATTCTCCACGCTATCTTCCCCCATAGAACATTGGCTGATTTTTGGAGGAGGACAAGAGGCTAGAAAGCTGGGTAGATCAAAGCTACTATGAGTCAGAAAAGCCAGCAGGGCATTTAGTATTCATAATGTTCTAAGGAGGCAAACATGGGAGTTCTGGTCTGCCAAGTCAGTCAGCAAGATGGGCTAAGATTCTGGAGGAAAATAAGGTCCGTATAAGTGAGATTCTCATCATGATGGTTTTCCCCTTAGGGCATTTCTTGTGTGCTAGCTAAACAGTGTGAAAGACTAAGAAGCTAAGAATAAATTATCTGCAGAGCAAACTAGTTTTCAATGTTTCACATTGTTAGAGAGACCAAAATTGTAGTTCATGGCATGTCAAGGAGGAGAAATCCTAGTAAACACACAAAGTTCTCATTTGCGATCCTGAAGAGCTTCATACTAGAAGTAGGAGTATATCAGTGGTAGAGAGAACTTTCAAAAAACTGTATTTCAGCCTAAGATTAGCTCAGTTCTTGATTAGATTCAGATCATCTGCCCCGACTCTAATTGCCTGTCAGAAGATGGAGGAAATTCCTCTATGGAGAGAAGCCCCATCATCCCAAGTCTCTACAATCTTTCATATTCATTGTATAGCATTCAATAAAAAGTTTTCACTCATACCACATGTATCAGTCAGCTATCTTCACAATTATGCTGCATAACAAGCAAACATAAAAAATCTCAGCAGCATACAACAATGAGCATTTATTTCTTTCTTACACTTTTGCAAATTGGCTGGAGGTGGTTTTGCCTAGGGCTCTGGGTCTGCAAGTCAGCTGGGGTAGTTCTGCTTTAGGTGGCATGTTTGTACGTCAGCAGGAGTAGGTCTGTTCTGCCTGTTTCATTCTGCAGTCCAAGTGAATGAGTGACAGTTACCCAGACTATGTTCTTCTTTGGCAACGGCAGAAGCATAAGTGGGCAAAATCAACCATGCAAGCACATTTCAGACTTTTTCCGTATCACCTCTACTAAGCTCCCATTCATGAAAGCCACTTGGCAAAGTCCAACGTGAAGGAGTTGGAAGGTGCTCTCCATCATCAATGAGGCCATGGGAACCATGTGGAAAATTAATACTACTATGGGGCAGGAGGTGAAAAGAGGGAAGAAATAGCACCATTCACTTATCATAGTTTCCTCTCTCAGTGACAGTTATTTGTGCCACTCCAACACTCAAAATATCCTTAAACTGGGGCTGGCCTGGTGGCATTGCAGTTAAGTTTGCACACTGCTTCGGCAACCTGGGGTTCTCTGGTTCGGATCCCAGGCGCAGACCTTTGCACCAGTTATCAAGCCATGCTGTGGCAGGCATCCCACATAGAAAGTAGAGGAAGATGGGCATGGATATTAGCTCAGGGCGTCTTCCTCAAAAAGACAAAAATTCCTTAAACTCATGTCAAGGCTCAGAAAATCTTATCCAATTACATCATCAAGTACATCTAGATATGTTTATTCCAAGAATCCAAGATATCATATCATTTTAAAAGATCAATAAATCTCATTTATCACATTAATAGAATAAAGGAGAAAAAGCTTATGATCTTCTCAAAGCATGTAATAAATCAATTGAAAAGATTTAATGTACATCTGTGACAAAAACTCTTATGAACTGAGGATAGAAGAGAACTTCCATAAGCTAATAAAAGATAGCTACAAAAATCCTTAGTAAAGATTATATTGAATGGTGAAATTGTGAAAGTTTCTCCCTTGAGATCATAACTAAGATGAAGACGCTCATTCTCAGAACTGTTATTCATCGTTGTTCTAGTGATCTGAGCCAGTGGGATCAATCAAAGGGAAAATTGTATAAGGATAGAAAAGACAGACATAAAATTGTCATTATTCACACATTACACAATTGTGCATATAAAAATCCAAAAGAATATTCCATCAAACTATTAGATACGATTAGTGAATTTAGCAGTTCATTGACTTTTTGGTCAGCACGAAATAATTATATTTTATTTTTATAGCAAGCATATAAAATAATCAAATGAAAAGATGTCCTGTAAATAACATAAAATACCTCAAGAATCCAGAAACAAACAAAGAAAAGATATACAGACCCTCTACAAAGAAATTATTAAGGGGCTGGCATGGTGGCATAGTGATTAAGTTTGCACACTCTGCTTCGGTAGCCTGGAGTTCATGGGTTCGGTTCCCCAGTGTGGACCTACACATCGTTCATCAAGCCATGCTGTGGTAGGCGTCCCACATACAAAATAGAGGAAGATTGGCACAGATGTTAGCTCAGGGCCAATCTTCCTCACCAAGAAAGAAAGAAAGAAAGAAAGGAAGGAAGGAAGGAAGGAAGGAAGAAAAGAAAGAAATTATTGACAGAAATTAAAGACATAAATAAATGAAGAAATATACCAAATTAATAGGTTGGATGATTCAGTATTAAGATGTGAATTCTTCCAAGTCAATCTATGGAATCTATGGATTTGATAATATTAATCCTATTTAGATTATAAACATCTTGTGTGTGTGTAAATTGACACATTGATTCTAAAATTATGTGAAAATGCAAAGAGTCAAAAACAGTCATCTCAATCTTAAGAAGAAGAAAGCTGAAAGACATATCATCAGTGCCAAGAGAGATCCACTGACATAGGATCCCGCATATATTGCACTGGACTAAAGTCACTTCATGGCAAAGGAGGTGTGACAGTGTGCACCTGACTATTGTATCTCCTCGTTCTAACACCTACTGTACTGCTCTGAAGCCAGCAGCCTGATGAGTGATGGAATAGCTCCTCAAAGAACAGCTGAGATAACAGCCGGGGCAGAATTCCCTATGAGGATGGGGAGCCTTCTTTCAGGATAAAGTATAGACCTTAAATCAACTAAAATGATATGGTTCTACGTCCCCAGTAGATAGACCATCTGGATCCAGGGTCCAAGGGGTAACAAGACAGGTGATCCCACTCATCATCATTCTAAGCATCCCACTAGGGGAACTTTTGTTTCTTGTTTCAGCAACCCTAGGCTCTGTGGTCTGAAGGGGCACAATAAAGATCCCATTGAACTTACAGCTATGGCCGTATGGCCACTTTGTGATCCTCATGCCAAGAGATCCAGAGACAAGGAAAGGAGTCAACATATTGGCAGGGGTAATTGCCTCTGATCATGAGAAGGAGATAGGGCTGCTTTTCCATAAAGGGGCAGTGAAGAGTATGTTTGGCCCTTGGTGATTCATTGGGGAGATGAGTCAGTCCCTGCTGAATTTAACTAGTAAATGTACAAGTGCAGTCGCTATGGCCTGGGGAGGGCATGGTGACCAGGAGCTCAGCTATGAGCTCAAAGGCAGGTGCAGTGGGGGAAGCTGCGGTTCATCCTAGTAACCTTTCACCAGGAAAGGAGAGCAACCAGAGTCCTGGAGAAGCTATTCGC
This sequence comes from Equus asinus, assembly GCF_041296235.1. NCBI lineage: Eukaryota > Metazoa > Chordata > Mammalia > Perissodactyla > Equidae > Equus > Equus asinus. The sequence goes on from NC_091810.1 coordinate 27,161,955, forward strand.
AGGATGAACATGCTATAAGAAGCAAGTGGGTTTAAGCAACAAATGCAAACTACATCTGACTGTGTCATCAGATCAGGCCTTCTGGACAAGCTACTCATGACACCAGCTGCCAAGAATGCATGTTGCTGTTGGCTTACAGCCGTGTCCTTCTCAGAGCTTTGCCACGAAGGGAGTTTCCTCACCCATGGTTAAGACTCCTCTCTGAGGCATGGTCCCTTTTCTCCATTTGGGATAACTCTGCAGGTCATTCCAGTACTAGCCTGTGAGATTGGCTATGGCCTCGGTTTCATTTTACCCAGTCCTGCTTTCTTCATTTCCATATAGGATTTGTTCTCAATTATACTGCCCAATAAATCTCCTTCATGCAAATTCTCCTTTAAGTCTGATTCTAGGCAACCTGTCCAATGACAGTTTTCCTATTTGGTTTAAAGCATGCACATCTGTGGCTAGACGGCCAGCGCCTTGAAGGCAAGCACAGTCTCATTTCCTGCCATATCTCTGGTTGCTAGTGTAGAGCTCAGCACCCTGTTGGGGCTCAGTGTATAACTGATGACTAAATCAAGAATTGTCCTTCCCACTAGACTGTCAACTTCTAGAGGGCAGGAGTACATCTAAATTTTTTTTACTTTCCTACTATATTCTATAATAACTGTTCAGCTGAGGCTTTAAATAAATTTGCCTTGTTCTTTAAAAGGAGTAATCAACATTTAGGGTGTTATTACAAAAAAAAGCAAAGTTAATCTATTCACTTCCATTGGAAAGCACTTTCTTTATTTGCCTAATAGCATCTGCTTGTCCTTTCTCTGCAGAAAATTCAAATCCACACCTTTGATCTACTAACTGGTGTGGATGGGTGGTCAGCAACCTGATAGGACTCGCCATTCCATTATTTTAAATTATTTTGACATAGATACAAAGAAAGTGCCAGACTTGTGTTGAGAGATATCAAACATTAAACTGATAACTTTTCAGAGGAGATAATGATGGATAATGATGGAAATGAGCTCTTACCAGAGTCGTCAGTGGGTCTGAGCTCTCCAATGTCAGAAGCTCCAAATTGGTTGAGTGCTTCTGCAGCAAGGCGAACAAGGACAATCTGAGGGAAACACCAGGGAGCCCTGGTCCTATTAACTATAATCACCGTGGTGTTGCTGCTCGCTGGTACAACACAGTTTCCATGTAGCAATAAACGCAGAAGCACATTTCATTAATTCGTGATTTCCCCTAAACAGCAATGTGTTTAGCTGCAGATCAGTGTGTGACTTTATCAAAGAGATGGAAACAGGGAAGTGCAGTGAAACAAACCACTTGACAGTCTTCCGGGAAGCCTGCTCTTTGCTGCGAAGTGCTTTGGACCAGATCTACTGTCATCATCCCAGTCAAAGGCCTGCTCCACTGAGGGTCCTGGATTCCCAAGAGAAATCTTGCAGGGACCTGAGGTTAAACTAGATCCTGCTGCATTCTGCCAAGGTTGCCAGCCAGCTGCGGTCTCTCCCCAGAGGCCTGTGAGGACCATCTGTCTAAGCTGAAGTCAGGAACTGGAAATTTGAATCACTGCCCTGGTAGCAGTTTGCAATATGTCTTTGTGAAGGCCACTTACTGCTTCTGGTGCTCCAGCAGTTTCTCGGCTGGAGCTTGGGAGAAGAGACAGGACCATCCAACTATGACTCTTCAGAGAATTAATATTGGCAGAACGCTTGTACATCTGTTGATGACCGGTAAGGTAGCCTAGGAGAGACTCAACAGAGTAGTACATTTTCATTTGTAAGTTACCTATGGAATAGACACGGTTCTCCCCCTAGTTATTATGTGTAAAGGAATTAGTCCAAGACCGAGTGAGATGATATGAACTGTTATTTGACATGGAATTGTGATTTTATTATAATTGGCTACTCACATCCTAATGTTATATACTCATTCAGAAGTTAGAGGCACATATTTAGATGTTTCTGTTCAGTGGCTGCACGCATCAGGGGCTAACATCACACATAAGGAAATTAAAGGCAGTCTGTAGCTCTTGGGAGACTCACCATTGTGTGAAAATAAGAGTGCCTCTTTGCCAGATAATTCCTATTTGCTCCTCAAGATCCATTCTCTACCCTTCCATCCCTGTCCTGTGAGGTTGACCTACACAGATACTGGCAAGGGATTTCTTTTCCTCTGGTCTACTCTCAGTTCGGGCAATGAGGAGCCATCAGGCAGACTCAAGGGAGGGCGGAGAATGAGGTCAGGCTCCCTTCCTCTCTGGAGGGTCTTCTTCAGGCTAATTGTGAACCATGACTGGAGGTAACTACTCCTAACAACGTGGCCTTCTCTACACAGCTCTCTAGTTCCTTCCAGGTTCTAGTAACTGCTCTCTCCTGTCACCCCTTCAGACCTAAGTATACTGAAAAACTGTATAGTATCTCTATGATCTGCCCACACCTTTGTAAATAACCCGTTTAGCAAACATCCTTATATCCTCTCCTCCCCTCCCCTTCTCTCCCCTGTCTTTCTCTCCCACTCTCCTCTCTCCCCACTATCTCCTCCCCCCAACTCTCTCTCCTTTCCTTCCTCCTCACTCTCCTCCTCTTCCTCCTCCTCCTCTTTTCTTACTCTAGATCTCTCTCATACTCACATACACATATGTATTCATTATCATGAAGTATTTCATTGCGATGTCTTACATTTTATAATTGTTTTGGAACCAACCCCTTTTAAATCAGATTATCACATAATCTAGTTAATGCATCATTATTGTTTGATTATATTACTTAAATATTCATCTTTTCCATTCCAAAAATGTCATATGACTCTTTAAAAGTTACTTTGTGATAATAAAGAGGATAAAATTAACTTGGTCCCAATTTTCTTGCCCCAACCTAGTTCTCATACTTCCACTATCAAAGTTTTCTCTGGGTCCAGGTAATATTTTCTGTTTATGCTCCATACTTTCTCACCTCAGCATATCTCATATGGCTCCCTATGTTTAGTTTGCTCTTCTTCATCTATATTTCTACCAGTTACCACCTCCTTAGCTGATGTACCTTCTTTGGCTTCTGGACCCACTTCTAATGTGGAGTGGGAGTTGAGGGGACTTCCACACACCAACAAGCAATTCTCAGACATCAGCAGTGTCTGAGAATTCAACTAAATTCTGACACATCTATCTGGAGATAGCATCAGATTCCACAAGTTAAGGGCCTAGTCCTGTAACCATGGGCCCTCCAGGACCAATTCAACTGACCCTCTCTCTTATCAACAGAGTGATTAATCGCCTTTCAGAAAATCTGCAAAGTCATGCAGCCAGAGCATGCACAGAAGAAATCTTGACCTGAAATCACTGTGGAACCAAAGATCCTCCTCCCCACAGAACCAAAGGACTGGGACGTGACTGGAACTTAAAAGTCAGACTCTTATCAGAAGCAAGGGGTCCCTGATTCAGGAAGATCTGGTGTTAAAATTCCTTCCCCACTTTGTCATAAAGTTTAGAACCTCATCATAAATGTTTAGTGATGCAGGGTCGGTGAGCCAAGGAGTCAAAAGAAAGATTTCTTGGACTCTCAAGGTCTAGCAGTAGTGCTCTTTTATTTAGAGAATAATGTGGAATAGCATGGGGACAGGACCCATGGGCAGTCAGAGCTGCTGCGTGGGGACAGAACCCACGGGCAAGAGGAGCTGCTGCTGCCACTGCTTCTGCTGCAAACCTGGGTGGAGAGTAAGGCTAAATTTAAGGTGTAGGTATGTGCGTTATCTCTTTACAAGACAAAGGAAAGAATATGTAAAAAGTTAAAATGGTATCGGTGCTGGTAGGGTCCTGCCATTGGGCGGTCCCACAACTTTTAGATAAGAATCAAACCAGATTGAGTAAATGGCAGAAGCCACCGCTTAAATATTATCCTCAGCCAAAGACAAAGGAGGATTTGGCGGGGCGGGGCGGGGGGGGGGGGGGGGGGGAGAGGGGAGATGTCAGTTACATGAGGTTGCCAGACAGTAAACAACTTAAGTCCTTGCCTTCCCCATTAAGAGTTTTTAGAGATAAGGCCATCCCCCTTCTTCCTGGCACAGAGAGGGAGGCATCTTTACAGATGGAGGTTTCCCTTACAAATGTAAATTTTTCCCAACAAAGGGCAAACAAACTCCAGTCCTTGGAGCCTACTTCTCATCTGCAGTTTTAAAATTAACCAGCCTTGGGGCTGGCCCCATGGCCCAGTGGTTAAGTTCGTGCGCTCCACCGTAGGCAGCCCAGTATTTTGTTGGTTCAAATCCAGGGTGTGGACATGGCACCGCTCATCAAACCACGCTGAGGCAGCGTCCCACATGCCATAACTAGAAGGACCCAGAACGAAGAACACACAACTATGTACTGTGGGGCTTTGGGAAGAAAAAGGAAAAAAATAAAATCTTTAAAAAAATTAACCAGCCTAAAATCCTCATCATTTAGAACCTCATTGTAAATGTTTAGAACCCTGTCATAAATGTTCAGAAGCCCTCCAATCAAAACCTGCCCCCCAGCATTTCCACGCACCAACCTGTTCTCCCTAACCTCTTAAATTTTGCCCCAAATCCTGAAACAGGGAGACAGATCTGAGGGCACATGCCCCCTGTCTCCCTGCAGATCAATCTCACAAAATAAATCTGAATTCTTTTCCCAAAGGCTGATGCCATTATTAATTGGCTTTGTATGTGCATCAGGCGAGAGAATCCCAATTTTTTGTGGTAACAGTCAGAAAAGACGGCCCTTCACTTCAGACACCAATCTTACCTGTACTCTGACTGACTGGCTGTAAATCAGAGGTTCCCATGACCCCTTCCTTGGGTTCAGTTTATTTGCTAGAGAACTCACAGAACTGAGGAAACCATTTACTCACTAGATTACCAGTTTATTACAAAGGATGTTAAATGATAAGAGTCAACAGCCAGATGAAGAGATACATGGGGCAGGGTCCCAAACAAAGGAGCTTCTGTCCTCACGGACTTTGGGGCCCAGCACCGTAGCACATGGAAGCCTTTTGGTTTGCCAATCTGAAGCCCTTAAAACCAGGTCCTTTTGGATTTTTATGGAGGCTTCATTACATAGGCATGATTGATTAATAATTGGCCATTGGTAATCCATTCAACCTCCAGCTCCTCCCCCCTCCTCAGAGGTCAGTGGGTGGGATTAAAAGTTGCAAATCTCCAATCACAGGGTTGGCTCCTTTGGCAACCAGCTCCCACCCTCAGGCTCTTCCTAAAAGTTGTCTCATTAACATAACAAAAGATATCTTTGTACCTTTCATCACTTAGGAAATTCCAAAGGTTTTGGGAGCTCCATGGCAGGAACAAGGTAGGACACCAAATACACATTTCTTATTATATATCACACACTGTTTACCACAGCAATGGGATATATTATCTCTCCCGTTGAACATCTCAATATTGGTCTTCATGTTGGCTATTTGCATTGTTTTCATTTGAAAATCATTTTGACAATGTCAGAAGATTACTCATGCAGTCTGTAATTCAAGCTGGCATATTTTCAATTTCTGTGTCATTATTAGTGCCTTAAAAATATTTGTAGTCATAATAAAGTTATGTTATCAAATACATGAGAAATGTTGTGCTATTTGGAGACAAATTCAAATCCTAAATTAAACTCCAATACACTTTGATGGCAATTATGAAGGTTCTACAAATTATAGAGCCCAAATTCTAAAAATAAAAGATGCTGCACTCTGGCTTTAAAGTACCTGTTTGTAGTGAATTTGGTAATTAACTCAGTGGAGGGAATCTTTTCACAATGTATATACCACTTCATCACGTTGTAAGCTTTAAATATCTTACAATTTTATTTGCCAATTATACCTCAATAAAGCTGAAAAAGAATGAAGTACCTATTCAAGTATATAGGCAAGTTTCTGGTAAAGGTATAGAATCAAAAATAACAAGATATTCAGTTTATTCCTAGTGATAGCTGCATGACTTCCTTACTCAACTCATGCAGACTTTTTCTGCTTAAACACCCTCATCTCTCTAGCATGGATAAATACATTTTTTTAAGTTTAAGATTTTTTTCCAAAATTTGTTTGAAATCAGGGTGTGTTTCATAACCTAAATGTCAAACGAATTGAGTGAAGTATTATTTTAACAAAAAGAAATGTTATTAAATCAAATATGTGTGAATAACGGATAGTCTATCTCAAGGCATCTTGTAGTCAAAAAAATATAGTGATTCTTCACTTCTCAGACCGTTAGGAGGACCTGAAAATACAACACGAGGAAACACTATCTAGATCAGTGGCCAATGCCTCTAGGGCAGGGCGGAAAATGTAAGGATGAGAAAAATTGGAAGTCCTGCATTATTCTGACTCCAACAGAGGTTGGGGGGTGGGGAGGGGACGAACCGCTAAGCTCTGGGTGATAGTTGCTGGGCAGGGTGAAGGTCAGGTTTGTGGGATAGTCTGATTTTTCAAGAGGTGCTAGAGAGCTGGACGTGAATGTGTTTGCGTAGGTATTTGTGTGGGAAGGCATGTGAAATTTTCTAACTCCTACTTTTGGGCAATAATTCAATTCTATTTTTGTCTTTAACAGTGTACAAGTCAGCACTGTATGGTTGTCACCTTCTTCCAACGTCAAATATAAAAAAGTTGGACTCTCAAGGAGTAACCTTAAAGTCATTTAGCAATTCCATCCTAACTGGATAAATTTATAATTTGAATAATGCATTCTTGAGTCACTGCAAATGGATGGAGTTTGGCGTGATTTGGTGGTTCAAATTGGTATTATAGCGAAAAGTGGATGTTTTATACGTGTTTGAAATTTTGAACAGACTATACACATACAAGGTATTCGGGCTTAGTGTAAATGATAAGCCAGTTACTATACGCATTAGACATTTTTAATTTTAAAGATGTTTCAATTGCTCCTTAGTGTAAAAGTACAATCATTGTAGACAAATAGAGGTATAGCTATCATTAACTGAAGAGTCGGTTTCAGAAACACATTAATGTAATATCAAATTTTTATAAGTGCTATTCTGGAAACTTTTCTTCATTGAGGTGTTTGTACTGATAAATATCCTGTGGTTGTGAGAATAGATAAATATGCAATTTACATTTGAACGATTATGAGTAGGCTTTAAAAAATATGTAGCCAGGCCAGCAATGGGACTTTGTCATGCATAGGCCAGTTGATTTTCTGTGAATTGTGTTGGGCTGTAAGTCCATATAGGAATGTATCTTTCAAAAAACTTGCATATTACTTTAAAATATAAACTTAGATTCGAATTCTCACATGGGAGAGCCACTTTAACTGGCTGACAGCTGAACTCATCTCTCAAATCCAAAAAGCCTATTAATATTTGGCAGCAAGCAATGGAAGTATCCTGGGTTGGTACAAGAGAAAAGAGCACTTTCAAATTTTAATGAATGAGTGGACTGTGATCTGTCATTGATATGACAGTAATGGCCTAGAGAAAGGGAAAGTAGGTCCTCAGAGCACAGTGAGGAAGAACAAAAATAATCCACAGTATTGATATAGAGTAGATCACTTATGGGAGAGAGTCAGTACCAGAAGCATCCTAGTAAGGGAATTATTTTACATAAACTTATTATTTTTTAAAGAACATCTTTTCCCCAGCCACAGTGTAGTCATAACTGAAGAATAACCTCCAATCCTGCACAATGTAGGTGTAATGTGGACCAAAAGGGTGGATTAAGACGGAGGATGATAGCAATTTCATGGAAGGCTTACTGATGAAATCTAAATACCAACAGTTCTTAGTTAATTAGTTTTAACAGGAAACAACTCCTTCAAAGCATCAAATAAAAATTGTCGATTATATATTATACTTTTAATTTGTTAATGCATTTAAAACAAGAAGATATAAAGCAAATGCATCTGGAAGAAGTAGTGACTGTTTTTTCTTTTTCCAATTGTTGTTCTCTTTTGGAGTAAGATGATCAATGTTTGAAAGAGACATGTAAATTGAAACCACAATGAGGTTTTGATATATAACCACTGGCATGGATCAAAACAAAAGAACTGACAATACTGAGTGTTGGAGAGGATGTGGAGCAACAGGGGCTCTCACTTCTTGCTGATGGCAGGATAAATAGGCACAACTTTGGAAAACTGTTTGGCAGAATCAACTAAAGTTAAAATGTGTACACTCTACAAACCCCACAAAAATGTGTCCATATGTCCACACAGGACATGTACAAGAATGTTCTTAGCACCTTTATTCATAATAGTCCCCAATGGGAAAAGAAAACAAATGTTCATCAGTAGAATGGATACAAGAATTGTGGTGTATTCATATGACAGAATGTTACACAACAATGAAACCGAATAAGCCACTCCTATACATATTTATATGAATGACTCTCATAAACATAATATCAACTGAAAGAAACTAGATACAAAAGATTCATTTGTTGTGGTATCATTTACATGAAGTCCTACAATAACAGGCAAAAGAAAACTATGGCGACAGAGAACAGAGAGTGTCTCCCTCTTACACGTTATAAATTGGGAAGGAGCTCAGGGACCCTTCTGGGTTGCCAGGCATTTTCTATATCTTGGATCTGGGAAATAGAAATGTAATTCTGTATAAATTCATCAACCTGTGCACTTAACATCAGAACACTTTCCTGCATGTAAGATACCTCAAGAAAAAAGTTTTAAAAGCACTGAAAGAAAAATAAACATCATTTATAAAAAGCTTGTTTTGTATCATTGTTCTAGAATGGGTTAGGTTTTGCCAGTTCTGGTAATTCAGCCTCTATAATGTTTTATAATTTCAAGGCATGTCAGAGGATCAATCATAAATGTATAGAGTTTAAAGGAAACTTGAAGAATATCAAATTTGTCTCCTCCGTGTCACAGAAGAGGAAGCAGAAGCTGACAGTTGAAGTCCTTGCAGAAGGCCACCCACCTAGGCAGGAGCTGAGTGAGGATTCAAACCTATGATTCCTTTTAGTCAGAATCTCTTCCACCCTCCGCCGCTTTGATTTTGGTTTCTCCTCACACCAGCCTTTGAAGTAGGTGCAGTCGGTTCTGAGGCTCATTCAGCATACGGCCATTCTGCTGTCAGGGCAGTCTCTGGCTCTGCAGGCCGTGGGGCTGGTTCTCAGCCAGTCCACTGCCTCACCCCCTTCCTCTTCAGCTGGCCTCCAGAGTCACTTTTTCCCTGTCCTTCTTTGAAGCAGATGCCACCTGCGCCCTTTCTCCATGTACCTCTTACCTGAGGCCACCTCCAGAGGAACACAGTCTGCTCAGCGCTTTCTTTCCTTGCCCCTTAGAATATGCACGAATCCTTTATATAGGCTTTATCACTTACACTGGGGGGCGTAGAAAGAAATAGGAGGAAGAACGGGTAAGGGGAAGCAAATCAGGTTCTTGAATCTCACCAAATATTTTCTTACGGAGCTTCAGCAGCTCCTCTCAGAGTACGTGCAAATACAGGAAATACAATTCACAGGAGTGAAAGGCGAATCAATCACATGGAAATAATTATCAATGTTAAAAGAAATACAAATTTGTGAATTAATACATGAGCTTCTTTCTTAAGGCCAAGATCTAGTGACAGGTCTAATACCTACAGTTACATAGTGCCTAAATAACATTGGATATGTCTGCCACAATCGAAATATGGTATGAAAATATCTACAATTTCTATTGGTGATAATATCACAGATACTGCTAATATTACTAAGTGTTGTGCCAGGGGTTTGTTTGCCTACATTCTTAATAGAAGGAAATGTTAACCTTCTTTGAAAGTAGAGATTTTTTTCTTTTAATTCAAGTTCACTGACCTAAGTCAAGAACCCTATTCTAACCATTGGCCTTGGAAATTAGTTCCTATTTACAAACAAAATTGCCTGAAACAGGAACATTCAAAGGAGAAAGAGAGAGAGAGAGAAATACTATCAACATCAGCAATAATGATAAAAGTCAGGGCCTGAAGAAGGAGCTGGATGTTTTCCCCAGACCCTCAGCCATGCGCTTGGGCATCCTTACACCATTGCCTTTTCAGGAAGTCATGGGGGAGGGGTTGCACACACAAGTACAGAAATTGTGTGGTCTAGTGGTGGGGGAGCAATATATTAGTAAGGAGGTGTAAGAAGGTGCCTTCTCTGTTTTCAAAGATCCTGCAGTTGGGAGGAAAAAAATATTAACCATCCAGAGGTAGGGATTAAACTATTAAGTAGTAAACTACAGAGATTGTATTACGTCATGAAATAATTTGAAATCTACATTTTAATAAACAGATAGAAATGACAGTACATTGGATTTGGTAATATTTCTACAGATTTAAAAAACTCACCAGGCTCTATTTTACAAGTTTTCTAGCACGATTATGAAGCTCCAAATTCTTTGGAAGACATCATTGCCATGGGCACTCCCAGCCTCTTATGATTTGCTAACTCATCTCAAAGACACTTTCAGCTCTCTAAAAGCAGGGCAAGGACTTATTTGTTTGACCTGACTTTTCATATTACTCAAGCTACTAATTTTATTACGTCAAATAGTATCTTGGGAAACCTGTGTGAAGGGCGAGGTGGAAGAAAGCTTTGATTGACTGGTTATTTCCATGATGCAATTTAGTTAAACTTTGATTGGAGATAATAACAGATAAGAATTTTATATATGGATTACATTTTAATTAATTTTAAGTAGGATTTTAGTGAGAGAAAAATAAGGTGGATAAAAATATCTGCCTGTCAACTTTTTACTGACATTTATATTTTGGTTCTGGAGTACTTCAAAAGGAAAAAATGGCAGTTGGCTTTTGAGCATATGCATTCAGATTTAAAGCTTCAATTTGTGTTTTTCTTGAAGTGTGATCATTTTGGCTACATCTTGTATCCTATCTTGGTAAGGTGGACTTTATTTAAAAAGAACGTATCATTGCAGAAATATAGAATGCGATTTTTAAAGCAAGTTTTGTGTTTCTTTTTCTGATCTCTTATCAGATGTGAACAGAAATGCCCACTAGAGGTCTCTCCACCCTGAATTATTTCTGATTCCTGAAATGAGATTGTATTTATTAAATTTTCAGTCGCCTGCCTGCTTATGATAGCCGGTGAAATTTTGCTGCATTTTACATGATAGCCAGCCATGACCTTAGCAGAGAAGAGTAGCACAGACATCCAAATTGCCATGCCTGTGAGTCTACTTTATTTACATACAGGAATGTTAGTTTCACACCCCCGCTCTATAGAGTTCATTTGACAAGTTTTCATGCTTCTGAGTGGGGATGGAAAACATGAAATCCCTTTAAAGATAGTGACCACATGCTGGCATGTTCTTTAAAGCTTGCAGAAAACTCTGGTAGCCTATCAACTGGAAATAATTATTATGATAGGCAATTTTCAGCCCTACTCTTATCAAATCACAGAAAATATATAAAGATTTTAATTCAAAGAAATAACTTTCATGTGCAGGCTCTAGAGAAAACTTATTGATCTTCTGATACATTGACTTTATTCATCATGTGAAATAAATTTCAGCAAGCTTGTCTTATATGCAGAGCGCATTTACAGACTTGTTACAGTGTATGATTTTAACATAATGACTTGTGTGTTTGTGTGTCTGTGTGAGTAGATAAAGCAATTCTGAGATTGCTTCCAGCAAACATTTATGAATTGTCTTTTACTATATGAGTCTTAAAACATGAAATTAAAATTTCAGCAAGGGTTAGCAACTCTATATCCCTCTCCATAGTCTTTGATCCCACACTCTGGTTCAAGGCAAGATAGAGCTGGTGACCAATGGACAGGGTATTCTATTGAGAAAAGTCAGCATTTAGGATGAGCTGTGGTCTCTGCCTCCACATTGGATGGAGGTCACCCAATTTGTGAACTAATCCTTGAAAGTTAGATTAATTCTTTGATATGGCCCAAAGAAACCTGTAAGCCAAATGAAGAAAAAAAATCATCAACAAGTGCAGTGATCCATAGACTGAATTGAAAATGTGGGTAAGGCAAGAGAAAATACCGAGTAAACCTATAGCCTTTCAATTCACAATTATTTTTCTTTTCAAAACCAAAGTCTATAGAATGCAGAGATGGAAGCAGGACTGCATGTAAGAAGCCATTACAGCGTCTGTCCTAACCAAATACAATAACAAGCAATGTAAGGGGCTTGCTTTATTTCTGAGTCAGCTTGTATTAACGATTAAGATATGAGGACAAAATAATTTCAAGGTACCGGCTGTCTGGGCTGGAGGAATCCTAAACCCTTGGTGTTTTGCTGATAGACTGCTGTACCAATAAACTTCAGCCCAGAGGAGAGTTGAGCTAGATCCCAAACCACCGTAAGCAGAAATATGATGTCTTGGAAACCCTTTCCTCTCCGCTAAGATCAACATCAGTGGAAGACTCCTTTCCCGAGACGAAACTGGAGTGGGAGCAAACATCGAAACTGGAGTGATCCTCTCCAAAGCAAAGACCCCATCTCCTCACAAAGCAGAGAGCAATAACCTAAGAGGGCATGCTTTCTTAAGTAATACCACACCGTCTGTGGACAACGTTCAGCATTTGTACGTTATGGAAAAGATATGTGTTCAGTTATTCTACTGAAATAACTGGAAGTGTATGCAAAGATGTTCACGACAGTGTTGTGCATAATAATGAAAAATTAGAACCACCTTATTGTCCAACAATAGAGGATTGGTTAGTGAAACATCCAGGCAGAATTGTAAATGATTATATGTGTCAATATTTGTTAAAATGAGGAACTTTCATAGTATATTAATAAGTGGAGGGGCCGGCCCGGTGGCACATCGGTTAAGTGCACACATTCCGCTTCGGCTGACCAGGGTTCGCCGGTTTGGATCCTGAGTGGGGACAGGGCACTGCTTGGCAAGCTGTGCTGTGGTAGGCGTCTCACAGTCCCACATATAAAGTAGAGAAAGATGGGCACAGATGTTAGCTCAGAGCCAGTCTTCCTCAGTAAAAAGAGGAGGATTAGCAGCAGATGTTAGCTCAGGGCTGTTCTTCCTCAAAAAAATAAAATAAAATAAAAAAATAAATAAAAATAAAATAAAATAGTAAGTGGAAAAGCCAGCCACTCTGGTGGTCTTCAAGTATTTTTAACTGACAATAAGAAAATTATTTTACATTATGATCCCAGATCACACACAGACACAATTGAAACAATATTCACCCTGACTTTGCACTATTTACTCTGTTTCTTTATATTCTCTTTAAATTAATTATTTTAATGCTGGTTGTTACTCAGTAAATAGATTTTCTGACCCATTAATTGCTTATAACTCACAGTTTGAAAATCCTTGAGGTTGAGAATAACATATTGTAGAGTCAATTCTTGTAATTATACAAATTTTCATGGGAAAAGTCATGAGGATTATCACACATTGAAATATAAACAGTAGTTTTCTCTGAGTGATAGGGTTTCTGGGGTTTTTTCTTTCCTTCTTACCTTTATTAGCTTATCTTCATTCAGGAAATTATAGTTCTTTGGTAATTGAAAAAATAAATTGCATCTCATCCAAGAAATGTTTTCGACACTTTCAAATTATCTCAACGTACAATTGTGTCCTTCTCATCACTAGGTTTAGCCAGCGTATTTTCTTCCAGCAACCATAATGACATCCCTATCTTCTTATTTTCTAGTTCAGAAGTATCTCATAAAGGAGGAGAGAAAAGGAAGGAAGGAAGGGAGGCTTGAAGAAAAGAAGAAGAGATGGTAGGAGGGAGGAGTGATTCTCATATAGCTACTTCAAGATTTTTTAATTTATTTACCCTAAGTACTTGTGTATCTGTGTGTGTGTTTGTGTGTGCACACACATGTGCGTGTGTGTTTGACATATGTGTGTAGATTTTGGGCCCAGAAGTTATTTTTATGTTTGCCCGGAGACTGAGACTATATAACAAAAATCCTGCTTGACCCAGCTGTGTCGTTAGTCCTGTCAATTTGAGAAACTCACATTCCACTTTTCTGTGCCTCACTTTCCCCATTTGTACAATAGAGTTGCTGTTCTAAGATTTCACTTCTATGTGCAAGAGATATATTGGCTTAAGAGGAATCACCAGGATAACTGATTTTTCTCTTGCGGGTATATATATTTTTGGATTATTGATAACTCAAAATCCATATTTCTTGCCCTGTGCTGAATTCCCACACAGGGAGAATGCTGCATACTTGCTGCCTTTATTATATATTAGATTTAGCTCAGTGGCTATATCAGATCTAATGCCCCCTTTTTATAACAAATCTTTGTAACATTTCTTTCACTATCTTCAATTACTTGACTACTTGAACTTATAACTCCACAGAATTAAAGGAACACCTGTTGACAGGTGGATGACAACGCCACTTTGTTGCCATGGGAACATATTTATTTAAACAGTCTATGTCTCCTATAGATATTGGTTTACCTAATTTTTAGTGTTAAAGATCATGAATTCTATTTAACTGAAGGTCATGTAAAGAGCTTTGATAAGCTTTATTCATAGTCTACGAAATGCTAATGATCCTTTCAGAGACCCAATTTCAATTTAAAGAAGTCACTACTCATAGTGATAGTAAGTCTCGAAGGAAAAGATTCTAGGAACAGGTTACCAGGACTTCCGTATGTGTATAATTCATAGACATTTTTGAGTTCATAGGCTGGAGGTTGAGAAATAGCAGCATGTGGGCCAAATCTCCTCCAAGGATGTTTTCTTTGATCTTTAGATGTTAAAATAATTTTTAAAAATTAGTTACAAATGCTAAGAATGAGAGATTCCACATAATATGCCTCATTTGCTTTTCAGCTTCTCTAGAAGAATCCTAACATCCATCTACCCTGGGCTGGCATTCCTGCAAAGCACCTCATTGGACTTCAGTACAGATTGCACTTTATCATGGGCTGGGCTTGGCAGGTCAGTGCAATCTGAGTGCACCCTTCATTCATTCAGGTTGTCTGCCTAACCTTTCTAGGTATTTGAGCTTAAGACCCCTATGTAAGCCAACATAATGTCATCATGCCTTAAAAACACACACACACACTGGGGCTGGCCCGGTGGTGCAGTGGTTAAGTTCACACGTCCTGCTGCGGCAGCCTGGTGTTGGTTCTGGTCCCGGGTGCGGACCTACATACCACGTATTGAGCCATACTGTGGTGGGCATCCCACATACAAAGTGGAGGAATATGGGTGCAGATGTTAGCTCAGGGCTAATCTTCCTCTCAACACACACACAGACACACATTTATTAGATGTAGCTAATTAGAAAATAAATAAAACAAGTAGCAGAAATTAACTGAAAACAAACCATAGATATTTCATGAGACTTCTTGCTCCAAACACTCTCATCTTCTGTCTTATTTTCAAGCCTCATTGGCTTCATCTTGTCACAGTTACGTGTGTCCACCCCTCCCCTTATGCTTCGTGCCTCTGGGAGCTATTTTTGTAAAATGTAGATAATAAGGCCTGCTCAGCCCACCTTTCTGGGTTATTGTGAAGATCCAAGTGTAAAAGTGGTGTATAAATGCAAAGTATTATTATATCCGTTATTATTCACGCTCAGGCACTGATGGGTTCTTATAGACCCCGCTGCTCTGGCTGACTTGAAGTCTGGCGTTTCAAGAGTAATACATAAAGCTGATTAAGTGTCTTTAAATTCATTTACTGCTGTAGTTTTTGGCTTTTTCTTACTGGTGTTGAGGCCATAGGATCTTTTTCTCTGTCAGCACAGCACTCAATCTGATGGAAAAAAATAAAAATTCCCCTCGTTTCCTGTGTCAGGAGCTAAGGATGAAAACCTCGCCTTTGCCTAACTCCAGGTTTGCTCAAGTCCAACATGGCTCCACTCCCAGCATGCCAAAGGGGGGTAACAGCCCCCCGAAGGTTTGTTTGTCCAAGTCGGTCTGTTTGTCCAGAAAATAGTTCACAGTTGTGTTGCCTTTTGCTTGAATGTCGCACACCATTTTGTAACACATTCAAATAGTTTGACATAAAAAAATAGATGCAAAGCACTCTGTCAACAACAGGACTTGCAAATCTATTCGTCTCAGCATGGCCTCGCCTCTCCTCTCCTCTCTGAACTTCAGGGTCAGCACCTCAGCATCCATTTGAGATCCCACAAGGGCAGGGTGTATATCTGTATTTGTTTACCTGATATAATTCCCCATGCCCACAATGGTGTCTGGCATATAGGAGGTCCTCAATAATTTTTTGTTTTTGTTATTGAATGAATGAATGATATCATCCAGTAAGTATCTACAATTTCACTTTCCCACGATAAAACTGCTGATTCCCATCTCCCAACTCCAAACCTGCTCCTCTCCTTAGCTTTTCCACCTTTGTAAATGGCACCACCACCCTCCAGTTACTTTGATTATTCTCTTTCCCTGACTCCCAACTTCCAATCCATCAGCCAGTCCTTTTGATGCTACCTCTATGATGTGGCCTGAGTCTATCCACTTCTTCCCACCATCACTGCTACCCCAACACAAGCAGCTCTCATCTCCTGGCTGGACAACTCCAACAGCAGCCTCCTTCAGCCTCTTGCCTCCACTCTTTTCTCCCATAGTTCATCTTCCTCACAACAACCAGAGGGAACTTTTAAAAATATAAGTGTGGTCACCTTATCTGCTGTTAAGAATTCTCCAGTGGTTTCTCATGGTGCTTAGCCTAAGATGCAAACTCCCTATTGTAGTTTATAAGATCAAATATTTGTGGTTCACAAAACCTGGCAGTATAATAGAATTCCCTGGAAGGATTAAAAACATGCAGAGCTTGAGGCACACACTAGACTAACCGAATCAGTATCTGTAGGGTTGAGAGTCTCTGTAGATTGTACATTGGGCATTGCCCCATCTTTCATCTTCTACTGTACCTTGTGTCTCTCTCCTTGTCCACAACACTTCAGGCACGCTGGGCTTCTTTTTTTCTCTCCAGAAATCATCAAGTCCTTTTCAGTCTTATGGCTTTTCCTTTTGTTGTACTTTCTCTCTGGAATGTTCCTCCCTTTCATGGCGGCTGCTTCTCCTCACTCAGGGATCTTATAAATGGCTCCTTCTTAGTGGGCCTTGCTCTGACCTCCCCCGTTAATGTAACAACAACCTCTGTCAATAGGTGTTTTCCATGCCGTAACTCTGTTATATTGTCTTTCTAGCACTTATCACCATCTGAAGAACTAATATCTAGTCATGAATTTATATGTCTCTCCTAGTAGAAAATAAAATCATGAAGTCACGGACATCACCTTCCTTCTTTACTGCCAAATCTCCAGATGTGCTCCATAACTACATGTGGAATACTAATAACAAAGACTGCAGTCTTTGTGGGCCATGTGGTCTCTGTCACAATTATTCATCTCTGCCATTGTAGTGCGAAAGTAGCCAAGGTTGGAAGGTGACAAATGGGCATGGCTGTGTTCTAATAAAACTTAATTTATGGAAAGAAATTTGAATTTTATTTAATTTTCATGTGTCACAAAATACTATTCTTCTTTTTTTTTTAGCCACTTAAAATTGTAAATCCGATTATTATCTTGTGGACCTATCCAAACAAAATGTGGTAGGCTGGAATTGGCCCATGGGCTGTAACTTCCCAACCCCTGTTTAAGAGCATTTGCATTTGTCTTTTGGTTTGAAAAGCCAGAATTTCATTGAGAAGTACAAAGAGGTTTCCTAAAACATTGTTTACCATGCTTTCACACCATTTCCACCTAGAGGTGTCTGCAAGTCTCAAAGCAATTCAGAAAACATCTGTCAATTATCTACTAGGTTAAACAGAACTGGATTAAATGGCAGGCCAGAGGGCAGCTATCCAAGGTACCAATCTACAACTGAAGCTTAAAATATCACCATAGTAAATCTGAAACAGCACACTTCTCAACTCAGTTTTCCACAGGAGTCTTTTTATAGAAATGGCAAAATATAAATTCCTGAAAATGAAGACCGCAGCCCTGAATGAATGGGAATTTAAAATAAAATCATAACTTGCATCTACCCCCACCTTTATTAAATAAATATTGAGAAAATATTCAAATAATTTGTAAATGTAAATATTTTAGAGGTTGCAAATTATTTTTCTCCTTCTGGATCCCACATACCTTCAACTGACCCTAAACTTGAAGGCATTGTGAAAAGACTCCAAAAAAATACAAGGAATAAAGGTAAGTTCCTCCTTGTCCTCAAGGAGCTTATCCTGGCTGTCCTCGGCTTTTCCCTCAGTAAATATTAATTATACATTTTACTCCAGACCAAAGGCTACTTCTTTGGAAAGATTTCTTGAACTTGAAAACATAGATCCATCAGTAGCTGCTGTTTCCCAGTCTTTCCCCTTCTTCACATGTATTTACATATTTCTTTTAAATAAAAATATATTCCTTCTACATTTATTTATAAATGCAAATATTTATTTATGTACTTGAGTATTTAATTAATGCCTCTTTTTCTCCCGAGACTGCCAAGCACTTAAGGTATGTTTTATGGACCAGGATGAATGTTTTGCCTGGCATGCAGTTAGTACTCAATAAATAATTATTCAATGAAGGAATAAGGAACTGAATAAATGAATGTGGACCTTGAAGAGGCAAATTTTTTGCCTCAACAGCTATGATGACATTTCCTTCCACTTTCTCCATAACTTTTCATAATTCATTGTGCACACATTTATTATGAATATGATAATCATATTTCTGAGATTCAAACAATCCACCTTTGGGTGAATGGAGAGCAGAGACAGGGAGGAGATGAAGGCGCCTTGGAGTGAAAATTCATTAGACACAGAGGGTAGGCTTTCGAACCACAGCATTCATTTTAAAGCTCACATGCTGGTTACTGGAGAAGAAGAAAAAAAATCAGCCACATGTATTTAAAAGCACAGGGAAACACAAAGCAAATTCCTCTTTCAAAACCGCAGGAAGCTTGTTTTCAATCCTGATTCTAAAAGATGAACAGCCAACTCTCCTCTTCATTATAATCCTCATCACTGCCCTTACAATTAGGTCCTAGAGTGCATGCTGGTGCTCAGACACAAAATCAAAAGCTTACAGCACAAATGTATTTCCAGATACTCTGAGTATGTTTTCTGTTTCTCTGGCAAGGGGCAGATTCAAGTGGGATTTCTCTCTCGGCTAATTGTTCCTGATCAGGATGCCCTCCTTTCCACATGACTGATATTTCGGCATGAGCAAGAAAGATTAACTCGTACACTAACAAGAATATTTAGACACTGAAAAGTTATGAATCAGATGATATATTTCCTACCAAAAGACATGTACTCCAAAAATAGGTTATCATCCACGTAATCAATAGAATCTATGCTACTAATTCTGTATTCCTTTGAGTTGTGAAACTGTCATGGCAGTGATGAATAACACAAATGCAACATAGTAATAAGACAAGAGAGATATTTTGGAGGAACCGTTAAAAGAACATAAGTTCAGAGCATAGCAATTGAATAATACTCTGTAGCAAAAGCATACTATAAAGTAAAGTAAAGAGTCATACTCCTTTCAACAATATCTAAAATCACAATTGCCTGAAATAAATTTTTAAAAAATCAAGCAGTCATTTATCTGGGGACTCAATATGGGGATCCCTACAGTTATGAGGTTGTGAAGTGGATATTGCTATAAGACAAGATGCTTACGACCTAATTGAATATGTTAAATTAATCTCCCCTAAAATATTCCCTCCACATAACACTACCTTATATCTTTGCTGAATCTCCTATCCAAATTAAATACAGTACAAAGCAATTTTAAGGTGAAATTGTGAATCTTGCAACAAATACAGGATTTCAAGAAGTTAAGAAAAATGATATTGAGAATTTCTTTTTTTCCCTTTTCTTCTTTTTGGTGAGGAAGATTGGCCCTGAACTAACATCTGTTGCCAATGTTCCTCTTTTTGCTCGAGGAAGATTGTCACTGAGCTAACATCTGTGTCAATCTTCCCCTATTTTATGTGGGATGCTGCCACAGCATGGCTTGAGGAGCCATACCAGGTCCCCTTCAAGATCCGAACCTGAGAACCCTGGGCCACTGAAGTGGAGCGTGCAGACTTAACCACTACATCATAGGGCTGGCCCCTGAAGAATTTCTTTAAACTTCAAGCTATTTAGTAGGATTTTAACACAGGTAAAGCAGTTAATGATTAACTATGTAATCACTGTCTGGGATGGTGACACAATTATCATCTCAAAAGAAAATGACGTAAATATAAAAAGATTCAGAGAAGACCTTGGGAAAGCTCAAGAAGTTTTTGAATGTTTTTGAAAATATGATGTTCTGTATCATTTGCTGTGAAATCCAAAAGTGAAGAATGTTCTTTCACACTAGCAGAAAATTTTCTCACAAAAAAATGTTCCAGGAAACAATAAATATAACTCGGATCTTGCTTATTTTAGGCATCAACTTTTAGTTGCCATTTCCACCAACATTTTATAAAATAAAATACATAAAACGCAAAATAAAAACATTTATAAACAATGTAAAATAAACATTTATATATAAAATAAAATATAAATATAAAATACGCAAATAGAATAAATATAAAATACAATATAATATAAAAGAAAATAAATATTTTCATAATATTACCTTCAGTTTTCAAGGTAGTATTCCAATAATACTTTTTTAGGACTTCTATGACATCTTCATCTCCCCTTTAAGTAGATTCACATTAAAGAAACATTTCCTGGCACCAATTTTCTTGGCTATAAAGACTCAACTATGTATAGTTTCACTTCCTACTTCTTTGAAAGTTTTCCTCCAACTGATTCCTGGTCTCCTCCTCCTATAGCCACTAGTTAAAAGTGGGGCTTCCCCAGGCTTCACTGATTTGTAAAAAGATAAGATATTTTATTATGCAATGGGGATACATTTGAAAGGGAAAGAAGAAGCCAAAAATAATTAATAGTCATTAGTGATTCACAATGTGACTGCTGGACTTTGGATGTTTTGGTCTTGTCTCACTCACTTTGCATCCTCTGCTCACCTAAGCCGGTCCATTGCCAACTGGCGAACATCTGCTTTTCCTACTCCAATGACCTCTGTCTGTATTCCCAATCTCAAATATTCCATCTAGGGACCTTAATTCAAAATCTTGACATAAAGAAGTCTCCTTCCCTTCTTTCAACTCACTTTCAACCCATTCGGTCAGCCACCTGCAAAGTGGTTTCACCTTTTTTTGTGTGAATTCATCCTCTTCTCTATATTTTCAATACTGTCATGAATAAGACCTTGACACTTTCATTTGGGTCTCCTGCACCAAACTCCTAACAAGTCTTCTACTTCCTCTCTTTTTCTTCCTGAGTGCATCTCATATCCTGCCACACACAAACAAGGGATAGTCTTACCATGTCAGTCGGTTCTTATAATCCTACAAGGGAGATCACCTCCTTAGCTGTGCATAGGCAAGGCTCTAGTCCTTATGTATGCTTCCAGTGTAGTCGCTCATCATTTCCTACATCATACTTTACAGTAAAGCAGCAACTCTTAACCAGGAATATAGCAATTCCTTGACAATATAAGACATATAATGTATGTGCATTGTGAATAATTTTTCTGGAGAGATGACCGAAGAATGCTATGAACATGTGAACGTGTATTTTCAGAGGAGACAGCTGTGAGCTTGTGCAGTCTTTCCCACTCACCCTGGTAGATCATTGTGACCTTGGCCAAGTTAATTCACTTTACAAGCCTGTTTCTTCATATATAAAACAGGAATAATAATTTTTACCTTATGTTGTTTATTATGAAAATGAAACAAGATAGTTTTTGTAAAGGGCTGATGTTGACTTTCAATCAACGATAATTTAGCAATGGTGCTAACGATGATGACGAAGGAGATGATGATGATAACATATCAAGTTGTTTCTCACTGCTATACTTTTGTTTATGTTATTCCCTCTGCCTAAAACTCCTTTTGATCTCCCATTTTACTTGGTAAAATTTTCACTATTCTTCAAGGTACAGCACGGACTTCACCTGCTTCGAGAGCCTTTTCCTTACATCCCCCAGACTGAGCTGTGCTCCACATTTTTATCTCTGCGTATCTCTCTACAAGAGAAAGTACCACATTACATTGAAATGATTCGTAAATCTATTACCTCAGCCAGACTATAAGTTCTTTCAAGGTCAGGGACTATGTCTCATCACCTTTTTATTTTCTGAGTGCTTGGCACTCAGTTGTAGAGGGTTGGAGGGATTTGGAGGCTGATCAGGGAAAAAGATATGACCATGAGAGGCAGTAACACACAACAAGCTTTACAGTGTGGCGCTCGAACCAGGTTGCACGAGAGGGGAAGTGCCTCACAGCATAAGACCACCCAGAGGCTAGTATCCAGAAGGGGAGGGGAGAAAGAGGATTCCTGGGGGAGACTAGGATTGAAGAGGGAGCTTAGGTGCCTAGGTGATGGCACTGGCAGCATGGCAAGGAGTCCCTGGGTCAGAGAGCTCCAAAGGGTGGTAGCAGCTCCAGGCCTTCAGACTCAAAGGCTCTATCTTATCAGTGGATAAGAGCTATCAGGTGTAG
The DNA here is from genome assembly GCF_041296235.1 of Equus asinus. Classification (NCBI taxonomy): domain Eukaryota; kingdom Metazoa; phylum Chordata; class Mammalia; order Perissodactyla; family Equidae; genus Equus; species Equus asinus. The sequence continues at coordinate 27,184,411 of NC_091810.1, forward strand.
TCTTTGTGGGGTATGCAAAGTGGGTAGACACAGAGTGAATTAAAAAAATCTGCTTATTTGGGCTATTTTTAAAATAATTGGATGTGTAAAAATTTGAGTTTGGCGCCAACGGGCTTTTGAAGTAACAGGGCTCAGCCTGCAGTGAAGAAACAAACAATGCAGCCAGTACACAGAGGCTGTCATTGGCTCCTTCATAAAGCAAACAGTAGGTTCTCAGTAATTGCTGAACTTGTGCAAAGTTCAACAATTAAGCTCACTAACTACAATTTTGCTATATAATCAAAAGTTCCCAAAGGAACATCATATTTTACTTGAGGTCAAAATCAGGGCCCAGAAGTAAAGAAGTTGGCTCATTCATTTTCTTAAATATGTCCATTAATCTATTCAGTTGTGGAATTCAAGATATTTCAAAGAGATCTCTGGGAGATGGGAGTACCATGACTCTCCTTTTTATCTCTACAGCAAGCATAACACCTTGTGTATTGTGTGCACTCAATAAATATTCGTTATTTAGAATGAATGAATCAGTGATCCCAAGTCTCCCAAAGCATACATTCTTTGAAGAAGATCTTTATAACAGATAGCCTTCCTTTAGGCTTTTAAAAACATTATTTTCTTGAAGAGAAAAGCTCAATTCCAATCCATTTTGGATGTTTAATTGGATTTGTTGAATTAAGATATGTGGCTATTTTTTTTTAGTTGAAAAATATTGAATAAAAAACTTTACACATAAGAAATACCACCTAATGTAGTCAAGTTGAGGCTATCCAAAGAAACCTAACTCCTGGAGAATCATCTTCTTCATAAAAATGCATACTCTACCTTTCCAAGTTTGCAAATGAGGAGAAGGAGGAGATGGATGGATGGATGAATAATATTTATTGCAGTTTTGCTATGTGCTAGGTTTAATGCTTAGCACATTACCCACATTATCTCATTTAATTCTCATAGCACTCTCCAAGGAAGAGGTCATAATTATCCCATTTAAATCTGAGGCTTGGGGAGGTTAAGTAACTTAGACAAGACAACAGAGCTAGTAAATTATATTTGAATGCAGGCTCTCTGACTCAGAGTGCATTTGCTCAATCACTAAATAAGTGTCCATAAGTGCTAAAAAAGGAGAATTTCAGCTTGCACAGATTCTGTTCCATAAAAGACAATTGCAACCTTTTCCCATGTTGGTCTTTCAGTTTGCCTGCTAAAAATACTCCTTTATTTTGAAAAGTAATTTCAAACACAATAAAATCAATGTGGAATTGTAATTAAGTTCCAGATCAACATATTCTAGAGGAAAACAAAAGAAAGCAGCTGGAAATCTCTTATTTTATGCGCTAATTGAATTATATAGCACCCACTCACTGTTCAATTAGTCTAATTATGGTCCACATCAGTCTCTGTTGCTAGGATGGCAGAAGAATATGATTCTGCCACTTTTTGGGAACCAGCCCTGTCAGATGGATATTAAATAGGCTTTGTGCATAATATGGGTAATTGCCTTCCATCCTGCAGTAGTGCCATACAATTAAAATGATTCAAAATCTAATAATTTTTGTATAAATCTCTTTTGAATCTCTATTTCTTACAGTCATTTGTTTATGTTCCTCCATTGTTAGTTGAATATTGTGTGATTTTTATAACATTTTTGTATCTTCACTCAGCAAAAATAAAGTCAAGGCATCCTTACACTCTGGAATGAACTCAGCAACTGAAAACATGAACACACACCACTTAAAGAAAGTAACAGGGGTAATTAATTTGACAATGAAAACTCTTGAAAATTATTTAAGCAGCTCATTAAATGAAATGTCTAATTTAAGATCTATATAGTAGGTTTAAACTACTCTGTGTGTGTAGGCAAGCGTGTGTATTTCAAGTGCAGTCTGAAAACCCACCCTGAGAACTTGTAAAACCCAGGAACTTAAGTATTAGATAGCAACAAGAAATTAACTTCAAACACTTTAAGTACTGGCGGTAGAGCAAACTGTCCAAATTTTCTCTAACTCATGCAAACATTTTGTTGTTTGCATATTTAGAGAGGCTAGGCTTGTAAATTAAACTGAGGCATAAGCCAACAGTTTGTAACAAAACCCCTGGGAGTTATACACAGAACCAAGAAAATAATATACAAATTCAGGAAGAGTCATCCTGATTGTGTTATTCCAGTTCTGAGGAAATCTGTCAAAGCAAGACAATGGAGCAAATTCCATCGAATACTCTTGTCCAATAGAGTGTCTCTGAGAATAAGAAATTGGAAGCTCTCAGACGCATTTAGTTCCAGAAATATTTTCCCTGGTCTGCACAATGTTTGGTAATTTTAAAATTAGTAACCAATGTTTAAAAACTCAAGATATTTCAGGTAAAATTCTGTGATTCCGGTTCGTCTTGAAAAATTCAATGCATCAGCACTAGGCACAAAGTCCCTCAAGGCGATGATGCCCTGAATTTAAGTGACTGTTCTTCCCTTAGAAGGATCATGTGCTTTCCCGAGGCCAGAGTCCCTGCCCCACCCTCCAATACACTTCAGTCATTAAGCTTATCTGCATGACCCTAGTAAAAATAGAAATGGAATTTTGACACCTTTGGACTAAGGAATGGAGAGAATAAGGAAAATTTGACTGCTCCCCTCAAGTTTACATTCAATTAATATCTCACCAAATTAACCGGTTGCTGAACTAAATTAATCAAAGCAACCCCATTGTTTGGTCTATCAAAGACACAGAGCTAGTGTTTTCTTTCCCTAGGACATTAACTATAATCCACATAAATGACTTCCGTGAAAATATTTCTTGATCTAGGAAATATTTACAAGTTTCTCTTAAAATCAAATAACAATAATATGAAGAAAACAAAAATTTCCCCCAAAGACAACAGGATGACTCTGGAAAATAAAGACTGTAGAGGGGGAATAATTTTTCTTAAGAACTATATTACTTCAACTGTGTGCAACAGAGCAAATTTTTTGTACTGTGTGAAACTGTTTTCTGTATAAACTGGGCATTTAATTGGTCATCACTTTATCTTAGTAAAAGACAAAATCCTGAAAAAACTTAGGAAAAAAATCTACCTCAATGTCTTAACTTTAGAGCTGTAAACAAAGAATTGCTTCAGATTGGTAAAAAAAGGGGGAAAAAACTTAAAAATGGGTAAATATGTGATATTTTTGTTTGTTTTTGAAGAAGCAAAATGTTTCTGCCAACAAGTTTGGTCACAATTATCAGGAAGATTTGTCAAAATATATGTACAAGGATAAAAATGACATTATGTTGCCCACCAAGGACTGAAGCATTCACTCACTAAACTTATTCCTTTCCAAAAAAATAGTAATTCTGATAAACATGCCTTCCAGTGTATGTTGACACACATTACTCCTGATTCCTATTAAGCCTTTTTTGATCCTGTCTACCTAACACCAAATATCAAAATTAAAAAGAAATTAAGATGAAATGTAAGTTTCTTTTTTGACTAATGCCAATCAGACATTTGGAAATGCTTTACTGATTATTTTTATGAATTTTTTTGACTGTTATCAAGTATCCTGTAAAAGTAGTGTAAAGAAATCAAAAGAGCAAATGAGGCCAAAAGCTGGAAAGAGTAGCTATAGCTTCACATGGTGAGGTTTCTCACTGCTATTCTGTGAAGACATCTTCCTCTTTACTGTAAAACATGATTCCTTTGGAAGGAATAAGTCCTCTATCACCAGAGAAGCTGACGTGCTCTGAATGACCATCGCCTTCAATCATTCAACAAGTGTTTTTTAAAGGTCTGTTATCTTAGGTCTGGCCTAAAAGCCTAGACAGGAGAAATACAATTGCAAACAGAAAGTTGTAAAAGAAGGTGTTCTAGAACTAATTGGGGGGATTGAGTTACATAAACTTTAATGTCTTTCTGAACCCCAAGATAAAATAGCAAATGTGTTATATGTATATTAAAGAAAATATTCCTGGTCACTAAAGTTATTTTCATCCTGACATAACCCAAAACGGATTGTAGTCACTACTAATGACTTGATCTGTAAAAAAGTTTTTTAAATATTATAAGGAGAAGAAGAAAATTCCAGAGACATTAAAACCTCATTGCATTGACTATTATCCATGGGTTGGACGTTGCAAGATGACCTTACAGATAAGAACACTTGACCTTGCTAAAACCTCAATACTAAATGATGTAGGAAGCAGCAAGGAAGAACATGACCTTTGCTTTTCTCTATATTTGCAGCATTTCATGCTTCTAGAAAAGGCATTTTCTTTGAGAGTGCTCATTAGCTATACAGCTCTTGGAACAGGACCAGACACATAGTAAGTGCTATGCAATTGTTCCATGTTGCTGTTGTTTTGTTATTTCTACTGCTATAGGCTATCTGGGTCAAAATAAACAGAAGCAAAGAGAATGAAGAAGGTTTATATAAAATATCAATAGTAAACCAATGAAAACTATAAAATAAAATTCCTCCTACTTAAAAAAATTATATCCTTTAACATTTGACTACCTTTATTTGAGTAAAGTGGCTACTGTTTATAAGAAACTTCTAGATTAACTAACATCTAGTTAACTAACTCCAATTAACTAACTTTAAATCTAATATGCATTTACTATACTCATGAATAAGAATAAATATATATAAGAAATGGGAAGAAATACATCTCTTATCCCGTAGTAATTTTGGCCAGTGTGATTTTATTGATTGACATCCCACTGTCTCAGTTTTCTTATCTAACCATATAAATTCATAAAATTATTAAAATGGGGCCAATTCATAAAACAAACACTAAGCCCCATTTATCACTTTCAGGATATTCTCCCATGCTTTTTTGATTAATACTTTTATTAGAGGCATTCAATATAGATAATGCAAAATTAAATGGATTTTGCCAGAATACATTATAGCCATTAAAATAAATCAGACTATTAAATGGAGGGAAAAAGTAAAATTGGAAAAAGAAATATAATTCCATATAACTTATGACAGAGTCAATTAATCACTTTACTACAATTTGAGACCTTTCCTATGGAAGGAAAGGAGTGGAAGTCCATTTAACACTTCATCATTATTGTCACATTCTCTGAAGAAAAGACCATGAGCCAAGGACTCGTCTGTATTGGACATAACAAAATTTTCTTTATGTTTTTCGACTTCCCTTGACTCAACCTCCCCCTGCAGTGCTTGCCAGAGACAGCATGAAACAAGCTATAGGCCAATAAGTAAGATCAGCCTAAATTTCAATGTTTTCAAAAACTGTTCAAAATAAGCATTTAAGAAGAGCTCTTGTCTTTCATCATTCTGTCTTCATTTCTACATTCTTCTTCTGAAAACTTTTCTCCAGTGTTCCATTTCACAAAATTGCTTTCAATTTCCAAGTACCTTAATAACAAGATAGAACATTTACTTGACTTTAATTATTGAACTTCACAAGTTTTTTGGCCTTTAAGATTTCCCCTTAAATAATAAAAAAGATGACAAAATGAACACTCTTCTACAAGTACTATAGTGGACCCAAAATGAATTCATAAAATTATGATTAAGTTCATTTTTACCAAATACCAAATGTCTGCTATGAAGCCTTTTTAATATTGTCTACGTTTTATGCCATTTCTCAAATTTATTATTTATTGATTTAATAGATTTTTAGGTGTCAGTTATAGTTTAGTGAATTTAAGGGATAACTGAAAAACTTTTTCCCTGATATTACTTGATGACAAGCTTAATCAATCAAAAAGTTCTACTTCTGATTATGTGATTAGAGCCTAATAGTTTTTGAGTGGGACATGGAAAGTTAAAAACAGATTCCTGCCCTCTGAACCTATAGGATAGTTGGAAGGACAAGAGTGACATGTAAGAGATGTTTGGGAAATATTAAAATATTCTTAGACTTTTGATGCAGTAGAAACTAAGAAAGAAGAAGAAGAAGGGAGGCGGCAAGGGCAAGGGGAGGGAGAGTTGGATTTCGATGAAGGAGCACGAGGAGACTTTAAGGCAGCTTCAATATTCCAAGAAGGTAAATCTTGATCCCTGGAACAAATGGAAGGTAGGAGGTATGGTCACCAAGGAGGATGACTCTGAAGTAGAAAGCAGTATGTGCAATGCAATAGAGGCAGGCAGACTAAATGGAAATATTCAGGTGTCTGTTATTAAATAGATATAGTCTACCTTTTATTGTAAATTACATCATGCAGACGTAGCCTTCTGGAAAGCAGCGTAGCATAATGATTAAAAAAATAGGCATTATTTTTAGAAACCTGAATTCACTGCATGACTCCATCACTTAACATATGTGTTAAATTAAGCACGTGACAAATCCTTTGGGACTTAGCCCCCTTCAGTCCTTGAAGAATTTATACCTCGCTTCAGGTCCACCCTCCACTTCTTATATAGTTCTTAGTGATTTCAACATTTTCATAGATGAGATTTCCAATATATTAATCTCTCTAAAGTCTTTGTTCCATGACCTCAGCCTCTTCAATAACCCTGTCTCCACAGTCTGCCATCTACTCCCATGGTTATACCTTTGATTTTATCATTGACAATAAATGTATCTCTTCCTGAATCTGGATTTCAAACATTGTGTTCTCCCAAACCCCTCTCCTCTTTTTCCATTTCAATCCCTCTAGGATCCTGTCTCCAAAAGTTCTTCCTTCCAACTGTGTCTTCGAATTTATTGACCTTTTCACTTTCCATCACTTCCATTATATCCTCACTTCTGTTCTTACACAGCTCTAATTACATGATCAATCACTGCAATCACTCCCCTGCAAATACTCTCAACTTGCTTGGTCTCTCTCCTTCCATCATCTTGCCTGGCAAAATACCAAATTTAGTTAAATCCAAGCTTTTGCCTACTCAGGGCCTATATTTAAGCAGCTGAATACTACTGAAGAATAATATGCAGCCATGCTGACAGGTTTCACTTTAAATTCTTGACAGAAATCTCAAGTGGGCTCTTAGCATTTGCCTAGCAATCTCAGTACACTTCCCTAGTCAATTTACTGTCTCATCTACATGGCTCCTATCAGAAACCTTTGACCCTCTTCTCAAACTTTCGACAACTTCCACTCGCTTGCTTGTCTCAGCTAAAGGCATTGCTTAACCTTTTCCGTAAGAAAATATAAGGTCAGTATAATACTTCCATGTACTTCCACTACCGATCTACCAACTAACCTGCCTGTGTATCCATATGTTCAGTCTTCTCATTCTCCATTGTCATGATGGAAACACCTATCTATAGCCAACCTTCTACTTCTTGTTCTATGTATTCCATGTTCTTCCCATGAAAGGATTTGCCCCCTGAAATCTTCCTCCCTCTTTCTTGCAGCATCAAGTTGTGTCATCTACAGCAGAGGTCAGCAACCTATGGCCCACAGGGCCAAATCTGGCTGGATGCCTAAGTTAAGAATGGTTCTAACATTTTTAAATGATTGAAAAAAAATCAAACAAAGAAGACTATTTCATGACACACAAAATTATGAAATTCAAAGATTAGTGTCCGTGAAGAAAGTCTTTTGGGAACACAGAATCGCACGTTTGTTTATATATAGTGTATAGTTGCCTTCAGACTACGATAGCAGAGTTGAGTAGTTGCAACAGAGAAGTGTGGCTGGCAAAGCTAAAAATATTAACTATCTGGCCCTTTACAGCAAAACTTTTTTGACTTTGGTTCTATAAAATCGTTATCAGTAATATTTAAACAGCTGCAATCATTGGCATGTTAAAAGCAAAGACCATCCCTCCATGTCTCTTTCTGAGTACAACACCATGCCTCCGTGTCTCACCCTCCATGTCTCCTTCCAGCTACAACACCACATTAATGATCTCCTTTGCAGTAAAAATCATCAAAATCATTATTACTACCTACGGTTTTCAACGCCACTTGTCCTGTCTGCTTTAAGCTCACTCCAGTGAGTTTCTGCACCTATTGTTGCACTGAAACTGCTCTATCCCACTGCAGGTTGGGAAATCCAATGGTTACTTCATCCTACTCTTAGCAGCATTTGACAGGACCCACTCTCTCCTTCACTTGCATTTGGGTCCCATCCTCTCTTGCTTAATTTCCTTCTTATCTGGCTGATCCTTCTTTGTTTCCTTCACTGGATATTCTCATTTTCCCAACATCTAAAAACTGCAGAGCTCTCAGGCTTAGTCTTCTGACCTCTTGTCTTTTATTCCTCAGCTTGCTAGGTGATCTCATGCAGCACCACAGTTTTAAGTGACGTTAATAAACTGATACTCTAAAATTTATAAGTCTATTCCTGACCTTTCCTTTCAACTTCAGACTCATATACACAAGAGCCTACTTGACATATCAAGGTTTATATGCCTAAAAACATACTCTTGATTTTTCTGCTAAACCTGCTTCTTCTTTTCTGTCTTTCCCATCTCAGTAAAAGGCGACCTCTTTTCCTACAATTGCTTAAGGCAAAATTTTTGTTGCCATCTTTGATTTCCTTCTACTGCTCATATGCAAATCCTATTGGCTCTTTTATTTTTCTTTACCTCCAATGCACTCAAATACCATTAGTGCTACCTTTAAAATAAACCCAAAATCAACCACTTTTCAATGCCGCCATTCCTATGACGCTAGTCCAAACCATCATCTTAGGTCTATACTAGAGTAATAGCGTTCTGTTGGATCTCCCTACTTCCACCCTATTCTCCAAAATGATACTTTTCAAATGAATATCAAATCATGCAACTTCCCTTTAAATGGCCCCCCACTGCAAAAGGATTGAAATCATCAAAACACTTAACCACACCCTGCATGACTCTGGATTATTTTGTCCCCATTGATTCTCTAACTTCATCTCAGTCCATGCCTCACCTCTTTCACTATGCTTCATCATGTCGGTCTGATTTCATTGTTTTTTGTTTGTTTGTTTGTTTCTTGCCGCAAATCTGAAAGCTGACTATTTATAAAGAGTGCTTAAATGATCCAGAGGGTTATTTCCTTGGTTTTGCATAGAAGCGAATACATTGTGCTGATGGACATTTATGTTCAGACCAGGCATCTTTTCTCCTCATTCAGTAAGGTGGTGGATTTTCAGCATGTAGATATTGTCTGTGTTGTCGTCTCTAATTTCTGACTTATTGTTTGTTTTTCTTCTCCTTTCATAACAGTCAGTCATTAAGGACAAGTCCCAGGATTTCAGACTGGGCTCAGAGACTATGATATAACAAATGTGAAAAGATATATGTACCCCTCTGTTCATTGCAGCATTATTTACACAGCTAAGATACAAAAGCAACCTAAGTGTCCATTGGTAGATGAATGAATAAAGAATATGTCAGACACACATATACACACACACACACACACACACAATGGAATATTACTCTGCCATAAAAAACAATAAAATCTTGCCATTTATGACAACACAGATGGACCCAGAGGGTATCAACTAAGTGAAGTAAGTCAGACAGAGAAAGACAAATACTGAATGATTTCATTTATATGTGAAATCTAAAAATCAAAACAAATGAACAAATGAAACAAAACAGAAACAGATTCATGGACACAGAAAACAGACTGGTGGTTGCCAAGGGAGTTGGGGGTAGGGAGATAAGTAAAATAGTTGAAGGGGATTAAGAGGTACAAACTTCTAGTTATTAAAATAAATGGGTAACAGAGATGTGGTATACAGCATGGGGACTATAGTCTATAATATTGCAAGAACTTGGTGTGGTGACAGATGGTGGCTAGACATCAATGGTAATCATTTCATTATGCATAAAAATATTGAGTCACTCTGTTGTATACCTGAAAATAATATAGTATTGCATCTCAATTACAATTAAATTTAAAAAAAAGGAAAAATTTCTTACGTTGGTCTGATTTCTGCTGCTCATAACCTCTAAGCTCAGTTCCTCCTCCCCACTCATCATATGCTGTTGCCTAACCTTCAGATTCCAGATCCAGTATCTTCCGCCCAGGGAAGCTTTTCCTGGCTATCCTAACCATCTGCAACTACCCTTTAACTCTCCACTGCTTTCTCTCACAGCCCTTATCTCCATCAACTATGTGTTTTAATTACTCTCCTATAATATTAACTCCTTATGAGCAGACTCCTTCCCCTTACCCTCCTTTTTTTTTAAGATATGCTTTTTTTTTTTTTTGAGAGGAAAATTGGCCCTGAGCTAACATCTGTTGCCCATCTTCCTCTTTTATTTCTCTTCGAAGCCCCAGTTCGTAGTTGTATATCCTGGTTGTAGGTCCTTCTAGTTCTTCTATGTGGGATGCTCCCTCAGCATGGCTTGATGAGCAGTGCTAGGTCCACGCCCAGGATCTGAACCAGCAAACCCTGGGCCGCTGAAGCAGAACACCCAAAATTAACTATTATGCTACCAGGCCAGCCCCTCTTACCCTGTCTTAATTGCCATTATATCCAAGAGTCTGGAAGACTTGCCTCTCAGAAACACTTGTTGATTCACTATATAAATTAATAAATAAATCAATGAAAAGATCTATTTAAAATGTTCAATATATTGCATGGCAAAATAAAATGCCAAATAAATGGAGATTGTTAATAAAAAACAAAAATAAAAAATTTATGAGAAAAATAAATGATAAAAATTTAAATATAGGAATAAGTAAATAATACTATTTTAATTTAAAGACAGCAACGTAGAAGAGTGGTACACAAAACAATGTAAACAGCAATCCTACAGACTAACCCTATAAAAAGACTTAAATTTCAGGTAGATATTTCTATAATGGATTTGCAGTGCTGACAGTATTTTATTTTCTGAGGGAGCATTACATCTTTATTCGAAATACTCAAGCACACACACACACAATGATGGAATCTTCCACAGAAGTCGGCTCTGGCAGCCATGGAGAAAGAGAACTGAACTTTCCTTTTCTTGAAGAAATGAAATGAATTTGCTGCTCTTCCATGCTTCTTTAAGCTTAAGTTTCAATTTGTGTTGAGACTGGTGTCTTCCAAGTTCTGAATAGAACATTAAATTAAGTATTGCACAGGCAGTGTGACTAATATTCTTTTCTCATTCTTATACACCTTTAACTCTTCCCTGGATAACAGCCTTGACGTAGCTGCTTTGATCTCTTTTCCTTGGTTCAGGAGGTATATGGGATATTTTCAACAAAATTTAAGTGCATGGTTGCAAGTGATGAATTTATACTCAAACTGCATACACTTCTTTTTTGAAAAATAGTTGAAAAAATAGTTAGACGTGAACACTGAACATCTACTTTCCTTTGAAATGACGAAGTTTCTGCAATTTGATAGAGTTCATTTTGTTTGTTTCACTTCAGTGCAATTCATTAAACAGGGCTGAACATCTACAATGTTGAAAGCAATGAGTTGGCTACTTTAGAACATACCAAATGAGAGCGGTATGGAAAATGGGTTCTATCTCCTGGGCCACTCCAGTTTTATGATTATAGTTGCCTGACGGGCTATCTTGAGAAGGTTGTGAGGCTTGGATTGGAATTATCGGAAGGAGTGATATGATCCATGAATGATATTCGACTAAATTGGCAAAAGGAGAATCACTACACAAATATTGAGGGCTTGCTCTGTTAGAATTTGATAGTCATTGCTCTTAGATAGTTATAGCCCACTCAACAAGAAAAAGTTAATCTGCATGGTTATAGGACAGGGAGTCATATTAATAATTTAATGCAGAAGTAACTTCATTGTTTGTTTCTCTACTGGAACAGATTAAGCAGCAGAAAAGAATAAGAGGGCCTTTTTCTTTTTCCTACTCATAGGAAAGGTAACCAGGTTCCAATACTTTTGTGAATGTGGGAATCCCTGGTTTCTGGGGGAAAGTTACCATTTTTTGTTTGTTTGTTTCTTAGTTATATAGGGCTAGGTCTTCCCTGAGCAATCTCCCCCTCAATGAACAACCTTTAACTAGCATGTTCAAGTAAGATTATCCAAGAAGATTATAGGGGTAGAAACTGATAATTGAGAAGAAAAATGGATGGATCAAATGTTTGGATTTTCTGATCCCAAGGACATGGAGGAGTGAGGAATTTTCCAAAGGCCAGGATCTTCTGTTTGCTCCCAAAAATTTCCCAGGTGCTATGAAGCATCCCAAAGCACGTGTGCACAGGGAAAGTGTAAAACCATGGAAAATGACCCATATTGGATGTTGCATTGAAAAGGGTCAATGGTACCTGAGAGCTAAATGCAATCTTGCTTTGAATAATAAAGATGTGTGGTATATTTTGCACCTTAAATATAATGTGGTAGACCAAGATGTGCCAACATAGAAGCACAAAATTAAGTACTATGGGGATTCAAGAAAAGTCGGAAATTTTTTAGTCTAATTTCAGAGACTTCTCTGTTGAAGAATAGCCAGAGCAGGTTGTGTTACAATGATTTATTTTGCATGAAAATAATATCACAGCTTTGGTTGAATGCCACATTTAAGGAATCCTAAAACCTCTTAAGGACTTGATCAGGAGCTTGGGAAAATCAGCTTCTATTTAGGTCTTGGAGTCTGTAGTTATTCCAAGTACAGAAATGTCTTGTACCAACAGTGATAAACCTCTGACCCTATACTGTCATCTTTGCCTCTGATATGAGGTCACAATAAGATCAAGATAAACTTCCCTGGATTGGAACACCCAGCTACAGTGCCAGGCCATCTTTTACAATGATAGTACTTGGCAACAAGCCATAGTTGGTTCAAGTCCAGAGACAACTCTGAGGTTTTTCAGCTCTGTCTAGGGATCTACTTGTCTGTCTCCTCTGTGTTTTCAGTTCCATTCTTCAGACTACATTTCCTATTTCTGATATTTAGGAATACGTCACATTTTGATCTCTGTTTCTATCCTATTTCACCTTGTGAAGATTTTATTCCTTAATTCATTTTCTTGACTATTTTGCCTGACCCCAATATAATCCAGCATTCTTGATGATTTGGTTTCAATGTGCCTCCACTTACCCTAGATTAACTAAGGAGGTTCAGATATTGAGCCAAAGGACTTGGTTCTGCATTGAATACTTCTTCATTGGTCTACCAAGCAATATATTTATTTAGGTTTTATTAAATGCAAGCTTCTATGCTAGATGTGTTACCTTGGATCTTGGGACAACCAGGGACTAGTATCAATTCCTGAGATGCAACTTGTAAACCTCATATAGCTACATATGAGAATGCATGTTTCATCTTCAGAAGAGAAAATACATGTTGTGTTTTTTTAACCTTTACATAAAACAAATTACTCACAGAGCACTAAGTTTCAGATCATTGGATGATGGTAGTATAAAGTTAAGAGACAATGGATCTGGGAATAATATTTAAAATAGAACAAGTGAATTGAAGTTTCTTATCTACTCAGTAGGTGATTTTAAATGGAGGACAAAAGTTACTTGACTTCCTCAGACCATTTTATTCTAGATGTGTGTATGTGTGTGTTTGAGGTATAGTAGTCAATTTGATGTTCTCTATCACAGACAGTTTCAGAATATTGTCTTTGGAGTCAGTTGGGCAAAAAATGGATTCAAATCCCAAGTGGTGGGAGTTACTAACTGCATGATCTTATGTGACCGCTGCATGATCTTCAACCATTCTGAGGCTCAGATTCTTCACCTACCTAATAGAGATGTTAATGTCTAGCTCATCCAATGACTACAAGAAATACTACTTGTAAAGTGATGGTAAGAATGGCAGTTTCATAAAAAATACAATGTACAATAAATGATAGCTCCTTTTATATCAATATAGTATTAGTAATAATAGCAGGTTTAGAAGCAGTGGTTGTATTATTAAATGATAGAGGTGATAGTAGGTAGTCATCAGCCTTGCTATGAGTTTCCAAATGCTAAGAAAAATGTTAGCCATGTGACTTTTTTTAAGATTAAACTCCTTCTCAAAAGAAACAGTCATTTTATTCATACAGTTCTTATGAGAGCGTTCAATGATACAATCGTATTGGAAAATAATCTGGAAAAATCTATGGATGTTAAAAATATAGTGATTCTTTAACCCAGAAGTGCCATTTTGAGGAATCTTTCTTTCAAAAATAAAAGTAATAGAATATAAAGACCTGTGTACATAAAGATGTTTATCATAGTATTTTTATATGTAGTCAAAAATCTAGAACAAATCTAAATGCTCATCAGGAGGGAAATAATTGAATAAATAGTGGTGGAAGATTATGTAGCTATAAAAAACTAGGTTATATCTTATACTGAACAGGAAGGATTTCAGGATATATTAATTTAAAAAGCATGTTTCAGAATAAAGTATGTAGTGTGATACTGTTTTGGATATATAAAAAGGAAATACAAATATGAAATTGGGCAGGTGACACTTCTAATATTGATTACCTTGGGGGACAGACCAGGAGTAGGGTTGGGAGAGGTAAATTGTTGACCCAAGTCCTTCTTTATTAGATTTATACACAAACTTTTATTACTTTTATAATTTTTAAAAGTTTGATGATGTAAAAGAAAAACTTGTAAATTTCAGGAGTCACTGTTTATTTGCAGAAACATGAGTGCTATATAAAGGCCACACACCTGCTGTAGAGTTGATTTTATTTAGGGAATATCTAAGAGAATGCGGAATGGAAAACTCTTAAAAGAAGAAATGTTGGTAGATGAGGCAAATCCTTGGGTCTAAAATATGCAAGGGTTCTAAGTACATACTTTAGTTTTAAGTAGAAATATGATTGAGTAGAGCAGTGGCAGGGGGAGTTATGTTAAAAGCCCACAGACGTGGAATGAAGTAAATTCCTGAGGTGGAAAATCAAGGAACAGAAGAAAGTATTTGAACTAGAAAAAACAAGATCCACATATTTTGCACATAAACACAATTAAACATTCCCATAGGCTTAGCCAAGTATCTTAACGTGAAGTCATTCCTCCAGAAAAATTCCACTTTAGATTGGAACTGTCTTTCCTCTCATAGCTTCTTTTTTTTTTTTTTTTTTAAAGAGTTTTTTAATTTTTTTCCTTTTTCTCCCCAAAGCCCCCCGGTACATAGTTGTATATTCTTTGTTGTGGGTCCTTCTAGCTGTGGCATGTGGGACGCTGCCTCAGCGTGGTCCGATGAGTGGTGCCATGTCCACGCCCAGGATTCGAACTGACGAAACACTGGGCCGCCTGCAGCGGAGCGCGCGAACTTAACGACTCGGCCACGGGGCCAGCCCCAATAGCTTCTTAACTCAATGAATTCCTGCTTTTGTTCTGGGAGCTCTTTCTCTGAGGTCAATAACGAAGTTTTAAATAGCCACCAGAAATTTGGGTAAGATAAGTTGTCCCTATTTCAGACATGTTCACATAGAATTCAAAATATTTTCTTTTATTCTGTGGTTATGTCTACTTTAATTTGGGGAATATTATGGGCACTGTTTCAGAAAATTATGGAGATAATGGCAAATAGCTTTTTTCAATTTTTTTTTATTTTATGAAATAAAAATGTGGAACACTATCATTTTTCCTAAATTTGGGGGAGACATTTTACTGACCTATGACACCCTAAATATGACAATCTTTTTTTAATTGGAATATTTCTTAGGCTGTTTTGACTTGATGGCTAGAGAACTAGGTTGCAATAACTGGTAACTGAACACATCGACGTCTTTACCCATGTTTAAAACCAAAATCTAACCTAGTCATGAAGGGTCATTTTAAAGTAAACCACAATTCTCTGAGTTTTAATAGAGATTTTCAGAGAAGCCAATTTTAATCATAGACAATGAAAGTGGAAATTTTAGATTTGGTATATATTTTATATAGACACCAAACTAATGTTATGATTTATTATAACGTTTAGTTTGATTTTACAAAGACCCTGATTCCAAATATCAGACTGTTAATTATAGAAATTATGGAAAAAACGCAACCCTGATAAAATGAAATATTTTGGTTTATACTTAATGCTACAGTGTAAGTCAAGGAAACAATGTATCTTGAATAGATAGTCTCCCAACTTGTAGTTATACCATGAAAGGAAAAAGATCTGTTTGTTGATATTCCCCAGGCTTCTGAATGAGCCCACTTGTCTATATACTCACTTTAGTTGCTCCCATCTATCCCTGTGGGTTCTAAACCATTCTCTTGTTGATGATTTCTAAACTGACATTCAACCAGATGACCCATCGGAGCTTTGGACTCACGTCTAACTCTCTGTGGTCAACTCCAGTTAGGTATCTCATAGGCACTTCCAATTCAATATTACCTAAACTTAACATATCCTTCCCTCCCACCCTTGCCCCTTGGACAAATTTGCTAATGTTCCTGTATTTGCTATTTGATGGAATGCCACCACCATCCAACCTGTCTCTCAAGGCATACACTAAAGAGAAAAGCATCATCTTCATTGCCAACATTCAATTACAGTGATCGACAATACTGATTGGTCACCCTGACTGAGGGGTTTCCTGAGATATGAGAGTTTCCATTAAAGTGAGGAATCCCTGGGGCCAACTTGGCAAGTTGGTCATCCTACTCTCAAAGGGTTCCAGTCTTGGGAGTCTCCTCTCACCATCCTCACTATCTTTCCCTTAGTTGAGGTCTAGATCTCTAGAACAGCATCATCATGTGTTTTCAAATCATTCTCCACTTTGCCCTCAGAGTGATATTTCTAAAATGCAAATATCCTTTGATTATACCTTCTTTGTCTCAACTCTGTTTTCACTACACTCTTATATTCAACTAACAGTGCAATGTGTTAAATTTTTACAAGTCTTTAAGTCTTTCAAGTGTCAGATCTACGCATTATTTGTCTGTATATATCTAGAGCCGATCACAGTGACTTGTGAGAAGGATATGCTTAATAACTACTTTTTGGATGAATAAGCAAATAAAAAATAAACGTCACTCTCTGTTTAAAATCCTTGAGAGACTTAATCCTCAGTAAAGATTGCTACCCAGGGCATCGAAGGCCCTCCATACTCCAGACTACATGTCTCTCCTCACCTCTTGCCATTTGCATTCCACATTCATCTCTCATTTACTGCCTGAATTCTGTGAATGGTATTTTCTATTGGATGTCCTTCTACTTCCATCTCTCCACCTGGATGACTCCCATTCCTCCTTCCTGATTCATCTGAAGTGCCACCTCTTCCAGGGAGCCATCCCTGACACCCCCACTCATACATGCCTCTCCTCTGTTCTCTTATATCACACTTTACCTGCTATTATCAGAGCATTTTATCACACTCATTTGTGATCTTCTATGTACTTATTTTTCCATCTCCCCTATAAAATTATGAGCTCTGGAAGAGCAAGGACTTTGTATTTTTTAGTCTTGGACTCCAGTGCCTAATGCTGTCACTAAATAAAGGATAGATATTAAATAAACTTGTTGAACAAGAATGGACAGCAAAAGCAGAAATTACAACACTAATAAGTAATCTTAGTGAATAAAAATAAAATAAATGAATGTTACTTAAGTTGCAATTTAATATCCAATTGTTCCTTAAAATATATTTTTCATTGTATGGTCCTTGCATATAAAATTAACAAACCCCTCAAATTTGGACTGTTTCTGCTCTTATTTATACTAGTCTTTTGACCTATTGCATTTAAAACTTTTCTTTCATTCATTCATTCATCCAATTCATATTTTGAAAAATATATGTCAAATACACATGTTCTCTGTATCACGCATTCTGCTAGGTGCGTGGAATACAACAGTGAGCTGGATGGGCCCAAGTCCCCGCTCTCAGGAGCTTACGTTCTGGAGGGGAGGACAGACTGTAACGCGCACATCGATATATAAAACAGGATCATTTCAGGTGGTAATGAGTGCTCTTGATAACTTAGAGTGACTGTAAACATAAAAGGCTCTACCCATATATTGAAAGTAAAGAGAAACATCAAATTGGTGTTTACATGTTACAAAAATGCTAACATCAAACAAGTTTTTTTATGATCATGTAAAGGAAATTGTGGAATTTTTCTCTCTTGAACACAATTTTTTTTGATAAAAAATACACAGAGTGTTTTCTTTATTATCAGAGTTCAGTAAAAAATGAATATTTTAAAAATAGTTTATTTTACTACCACAGTTTAGCCCCAAACATGGCTGATTTCAAAATGATTTTCTAAGGTGAATGAACATGTAAGAAATGGAACCGAAGTTTCATCCGTTCTCCCAGCCACCAGCCATGATTTTGGCTGTCTGCCTTGTGCTGCTTTCTTAACATAGGCAGCTGGTGCATTCTAAAAAACTAGAAATGATAAATGGGATAGAGACTGCTTAAGGTCTGTGTAAAGTTTAATGAAAGATTTATCTCTTGAGGGTAATGTTCCTCTTTCTTTTACTGAAATGAGAGTTTGATAACCTCTCATTGTGCTTTTGATAAATTACACTTCACAGTCATAACTAAAATGACTAAGTGGAAAAAATTTTCAAAATAGCTAAGCAAGGTCTAGTTATCGCCAAATGGTTTAATACTTAGTATCTACAAAGCTAAGTTTGGCATTTGAAATATTTTTAATTATCAAGCTGAGAGAAACCATGATTCAGTAATTTAACAATTACTGGGAGACCCTTTAATGTTTCTCTATGCCAATTATAGCCATAGGGATAAGAGATTACTACCTAGAATTTATAGTCAAGTTATGGCATTCTAATCTACAATCACAAAGAATGCTTTCTTTTCAGTTTACTATTACTGTTGTTTAAGTCTTTAATATTTTATTTCAGATTTAACAGGTTTGAATGGGTTTATACCCTTATGCACCCACGTGCATGAAAACTAAAATGACAATTATCCATCTCTATAAAAATAAAAGTAAAACAAAACACCTCAAATATTTTATTTGACTCAGAGAAAGCTGAACATTTTCCCAATATACCCAATATTTTCCCCACACTTAGGAATTTAAATTTTGTTTTAAAAATTCAATATATCCAAGAGTATTTGAGATGTATGGTTAGAAAAAGAAGATAATTCTTAAGATGTCTACAGATGTTAAAAAATATGTAATAGGTATTTAACACATTTCCCAAACCGTGAGTTTAAATGGAGTTGTCGGGGCTGGCCTAGTGGCATAGTGGTTAAGTTCATGGGATCTGCTTCAGTGGCCCAGGGTTCACAGGTTCCAATCCATGGCGTGGACCTAGCATTGCTCGTCAAGCCACGCTGTGGTGACATCCCACATAAAGTAGAGGAAGATTGGCACAGATGTTAGCTCAGCACCAATCTTCCTCACACACATACAAAAAAGAAATGGAATTGTGTACTAGGCGTGGAAAGAATTTCTCTGGCATTCATGTGAAGGTGGGCAAATGCCTCTTCTCACTTCCTCCAGCCAATGTCCCAGGGCTGGTTAGATTTTGGCAGAACTTCCTTTCCTCCTAGGAGTTCTATTAAGAACAGTATGTGTGCATTTACCATTGTTCATATTTTTAACCTTTTAAGTGATTTTTAGCACAAAATAAATCCATGTTTGAGGTTAAAAATCAAATAACACATAAACATATAAAGTAAAAAAGGAAATGTCTCCAACTCTCCCCACTACATCTCATCCCAACTTATTTCCCCAAAGCCCAGTCCCTATACACTCACAGAGACACCTCCACCCATACACCTCCAGGACAACCAACGGTAACACACACCACATGCAAAAATTTTGTCTATAGTATTATTAAAGTATACTATAAAATATAAGATATTAAAGCATATATAAATATTTATAGATAAACATATGTTCATTCCAATTATATTATTAAATATATATTTATTTGACTATATAATTAAATATACATGAATAATTTGCATATATTATGTAACATTTTAATAAGTAACATTAAATAAATATAAAATAAATAGTAAGATTTTATAATTAGTAATAAAATCATATATCTTATTTATAATTTATGACAAAATTTATATATAACTACATAGTTTAGTAATTAAATTGTTACTATAATTATATAATATTATATTATATAATTAAATTGTTACTAATTAATTTTTACTATATTAAATTATTATTAATTTAGTAATTAAATTATTAAATTATTTATATAATTTGTATATGATTATATAATCCAGTAATTAAATTATACTACACTAGGCACTTTTATAGTAAACATATAAAAACAGGATCCTATCATACACACTCCACTTGACTTTGTTGTTATGTATTTATTATCTTTATTTTTCATAGGAAGTCATCCTAGAAATCCATCCCCATCAGCTTTCCTTACTCTGTCTCACTGTGTCTCTTCACCTGGTTGCACCATAGCTTATGTTCAACTTTGCATTGTTGAACATTTACGTTAGAACTAATTACTCACCCTTTCTTATTACTTCCGAAGAAGCTGTTGTTCAGGTGTGAGCACCGATGTCAGGGAAGATACTGTATATATCCTTCTGCTGCTAGTGAGTGATTTTTCTGCTTCCAATGTTTATAAGCTTCCATTTGGGTAAAAATCGTACAGGCAGGTTGGAAGCAATCTTTTCCTTTTCTGGGTGTTCCCAACACATCGTTAGGCTTGCTGAAGGGAAAAGCTGTCTGATT
Source organism: Equus asinus (assembly GCF_041296235.1). Lineage (NCBI taxonomy): Eukaryota > Metazoa > Chordata > Mammalia > Perissodactyla > Equidae > Equus > Equus asinus. The sequence continues at coordinate 27,204,856 of NC_091810.1, forward strand.
ATACAATCCTGGACAAACAGCATGCCTGCCAACAGAGATGAATTTCTATGTAATGATCTACAAGTTCTATCCAGTTGTTTATTCTTTTTACATGGAAACTCACCTTCTATCACTCAAACCTAACTCAATATAAATCTGAGAAGCTTTAGTGAGAATGTTTCAAGCATATTATTGAAAGCAAGTTTTCCATTTACTTATTTGAGTCAGGAATGACCCACAGATGGAGTGCTACTCTAAGATGTTATTTGATTATTCCTTATGGAGCATTTTAAGAACAATTTTAAAAGATAAATGCAATCCTTTGTGGCAGAATCATTGACTCTTTCCATAGCCTGATTAATCTAGACAACTTTGCACTTAGCGAAGGCTCTGCCCTTTTATGGGAAGCAGAGGTGATCTGTGCTGACAGAGGGAAGGGAAGGGAAACCCCTACCCTCCAGAGCACTTAAAACAATGCAGCTGAGAGTGCACTGCTGAAGTGGACCATTCATTTCTTCTGATTGTCTACAAGAATGAAAGTGGCCAGCTGGCTGCACCGATGATAAAAGAGCAAACTTCTAAAAGAATTACATGTTTTCTGAAAAACAGTAGCTACTCGGTATTGGTTCTGGAGTCATATGTGAGATAGTTGGGCTCATTATCTATGATCCTTTTTCTGCAGTAATGTGGACAAAAGAATATATGAAATCATCATTTTCTTGGTTATAATATTGCTGATGGGCTCTTTTTAAAGGGCAAAATGCTGTATCCACAGGGAAGATCACTGGCTTTGTTTAATGCCTTTTCTGAGCATCATGTGAGATGAATCTGTAAGTGAGCTGTATTGAAAGATTTAAGTAATGAAGGATTCTCAGAGGTTATGTCAGATGAGTAAGACTCTAAGGTGGAAGCATTGAATCCTTCATGTGTAAACAATGAACACCCATACACATCACAACTAGGCTGAAATAATCATAATAAGGAGTCATTCCTCCAGGGAACCCAAACTAGGCAACATGCCTGGACCAGCTCTATAGCGAGGCATTCTAATAGAGCCGAGGTTGCCAAGAGGGAATATAAATAAATGTCTGATTTAAAAGGGCCCTTTCCTTCAGTGCTTCTGGGAAACAACTAGACACATTGGAACACTGCCTGAAAGGCAGAGGATGGGAGAGAACGAAAAGTCAGAGAGTTTGGGTAAGGATTTTTAGTTCACACTTTCCTTTTAACTAATATTTAACGATTTCATTGATTTCATAGTTTGCCCGTAAAAACATCCACTGTGTTCTGACAGTAAGAACCAGAGTTATCGAAGACACAGCACCTCTCTCCCTCCCTCCCTCTCTCCCTCCCTCCCTCCCTCTCTCTCTCTCCACTTCAGTGATCTGGGCTCAACGTTGACTGGATTCACAGTGTCAGATAAGTCATACCGGTCTACCTCTAAAGTGAAACAATAATTATTTTTTCTTTTGATTGTCAGGAATACAAATTGGAATATTGGCACACAGAGCAGGGGCAGGCCAACAGGCCAAACCCAGGCTACCACCTGATTTGTATGGCTTGAAAGCTAAGAATAATTTTTACATTTTTAAATGGTTGGAAAGAAATCGAAAGAAGAATAAGATTTCATTGCATGTGAAATTTATATGAATTCAAATTTTAATGTCCATAGATAAAGTTTCACTTGAAAATGGGCTGCACTTATCATTTACATATTATCTATGGTTGCTTTTGCAGAGTTGACTAGTTGTGGCAGAGGCCAAATAGCCCACAAAGGGCTATTTTAGATAAAGTTTGTTGACTCCTGACAGAGGTGATGCTTAATAAATTCTATTGTTAGAATAACAAAATAGCTGAATAAAGATTGAAACATATAGTCTTCAACATGGATAGAATGAAACATAGAGAACATCTGGAAACAACTGGCAGTTTTCTGTAGACTAGAAGTCCCAAACACAGACATCTCTAAGACCCAGGCAGAGAATGTAGATGAGTGGAGTGAACCAGGTCAGGGAGCTTATGGGGTCCTGGGTTTGATTACTTGCCTTAATATCTACCTGTGGCAGCTGATACTCAACCCCAGCAGGTTACTGCCATAGCAAATGCAAGCTCAGCATTGCTTCAGAAGAAAAGCCGGATGTTACATTTTTCTGTGAAATTTGTTGGCAACCCATTATTATTGTTATTATTTTTGTGTGCAAGGAAGATTGGCCCTGAGCTAACATCTGTGCCAATCTTCCTCTATTTTGTATGTGGGATGCCTCCACAGCATGGCTTGATGAGTGGTGCTAGGTCCACACCCAGGATCAGAATCTGTGAACTGAAGTGGAGCATGCAAACCCAACCACTACACCAGCAGGCCAGTCCCATTATTATTTTTTTTAAATTGTTATTTGACAAAGTGTGGAAGAAACAATATTTATATGTTCCACAAGGAAAAAGAATTGCAAAGTTTGATATGAAGATTAAGAAACAGCCTCAAATTTACAAGATTATAATTTATCTTTGAAATACTTTCTCAGGTCAACATAGCTTCAGTCATGTGATGAAACTTAGATCATCTCTTTCTCTTTTTTTTTTCCTTACAAGGAGAGGCATTTTTGATTTAGAAATATGCAAGCACAGATTAGGCCGTAACTATTTTTTTCCTTTTCCACTTCTTGAAATTCTTAATATCTTTCTCTCACTTCTTTGCACAAGCCTGCAAGTTCTCTGAGTATAGGCATATTATTTGCTGAATCCCCAGTACCCAGATAGTGCCCATCACAAGAGGTTGATTATAAACGTCTGTTGAGCAAAAATTGAATGAATAATAATAACTAATGCTCTGCTCTATTTATGAGTCTCCAATGTAGATGAATCTACCAAAACTGTCAGGACTGAAATACAAAAACAATGACCATTACACTGAACAGTTCTGATGTAAATGTGTGTTTTTTGGATTACTACAGCAAGACATAGTAATACTATGTCACTTCTCTTTACAAACAGAATAGAGAATATATGTGCAATACCTACTGGAGATATTTTTCCCCAGTGTCTAGCCGGGTAGAATATCTACGTACTATAGATATATAAATGTCAAACACTCACTGAGAAACAGCATGGTTCATGGAAGCATTAGTAAGAGATATGTTTTTGTACTTCAACTTTTTATTGTAATGCACTATACAACACGGCTCTTCCAATTGCCAGGGAAAAAGTTATATTTTTGTCTCGAAATAGAGGTTGGAAATGATACATTTGTAATCATCTGTGTACATAAAGCTACTTATTCACCATCGGCATAAAATACATGTGCACTCTTGCTTATTAAGCTTTCAAAGCCTGCAGAAATCATTATGAATGCTGTTAGCATCCAGGGAAGTGATGTGATTGAGGGCAGGTTTATGGAATCGTTACCATTCACTGCTTCTTTCCTTTCCCATGAAGTCTTTGATCCTGGGTAAGGTTTTCTACCCCTGGTGAGATCTCTCAAGTGCTTCAAGAAATAAATATTTGGTAGGCTATTCCAATATTTTATTAAATTAGACTACAGCCTTTGCTTTTAAATGTGTAAAGCATTTTGAGTTTTACAGTGAAATTTTATAACGAAATGAATTTCATAGTGAAAATTATAGAATTTATAATTCCTACATATATATACACAGATAAAGACAAATAAAAATTTATTTAGAGGTATATGGAAATGAATTCATTCCAAGAGAAGTGGGAATCTGACATGTTGTAAATTTTCCAAATATTATTGTGGAATGAATCACTGTTAAATAAAAGGTGCATATGAGGCTATTTCTAAATAAATTACGTATCTAAAAAGTTTTACTATCCACTGCCAAAAACAAATGTTAAATGGCATTTTTGTTAATCTCTCAACTTGTAGCATAATCATATGCATTTAAAATGTGTTTAATATATGTTGAAATGCTTTATAAACACTAACATTTACAGGGCTGTTTTCTGTGGGTATTAGAAAGAGTCTCTGTAGTATAATTTCTCAGAGCTCAGTAAGATGCTAAAATTTCGTCTTCATAATGATATTCTGCATCTGTATAGGATCCTTTGCTTAAGGATCTCAGAGAGCTTTACTCAATATTAAGTGATTAAATCATACAGTACCCTTGAGTGACAAGTTTAATTATACCCATTTCCATAAAGACAGTACGCTAGAAAACTATTAATCTACAAACTCAAGGTTATTCAGATAATGAAGACCATAAGGTCATTTTGCTGGGATATCCATTCCTGCCCCCCACCCCACTCCCAGTGGCTAGCTCCCATATGGAAGTGAATTGTCAAACTTGGGGTTTTGCCAATTTCTTCAGCACATGTACAAAGCTGAATGTCACCACTAGCAGTTCAGGCATCTCATCGTGGGAGAATTATTCACACCTCTTATCACCTATGATTCAACAACTGTTGCATAGTTTTTTAGAGGAAAAAAATAATAAAGTATCAAGCTAATGATCTTTGTTAAAAAAAAAAACACTAAAAATCAGGCAAACCAGGTAGAAATTTGAGAAAGGAAATTTTGGGTATATTTCTTCATGCACATTCATTTTATAACAAAATATACACACCCACAAACACAAAGTCACAGATGTCCTGTTCCTTCAACTAGTCCTATTCGTTCTTCCCTTTATAGCTAAGCCTCCCATCTAGATATTTGGCCCTGCCTTTTCCTTTTTCTTCACTCCTTGTCATGAGAAGATGTTGCTTGTAGGTGCAGGAACCATCTTGTAGCCATAAGTGGACAGATATGAGAACAAATGGCCAACACACACACACAAACACGAAGTTCAAAGTTAACAATAGCCTGAATCTTGGTGACATTGCTGAGCTTCCAGACCAGACCTGAGACGAATTATCTCCCAACTTCTTGTAAACTATAAACATCTTCATGGTTTAGTTGCCTTTTTTGGTAATCTGCAGCTAAAGACTTTCTCAACCAAAACACATTTTGTCCTATTACCATCTTTCATAATTTTGATAACATTTCTCCCTATCTCCCTATATGAGAGTATCTTATTTTATTTATAAATCAAGTTATGGCTTTATTGTCTCTCTTTCTCCTCACACTGAAAGAGCAGTTGCACAAGACCCAGCATTCTTTCTGTCTATCGAAGGCTGTATCCATACAGCGTATGTTCTTTGGCATGTTGAAAGTTGTAATAAATAGTTTGGAAGAATGAATACACATGTGAGTGGATGAACATGTTAAACATCTTACATGTATGTCCAATTACTGAAACATCATACATTTCCTGAAGTTTGTATAAATGGCTATTCAATTTCTACAAATTTAAGTCACTTCCTTAACATTCTATAAGGAAAAGAGATTTATATAATTTCTCCATCAAAAAATTGAGATGGAGCTCCTCACTGGCTCTGCCTTAGTTTCAGTTTTTGTCATGATGAGCCTGGTTCTGAGAACAATGACAAAAGGTACAGACTGTAACCAACCGCTTCTGCCTGGGTGAAGGGCCACTGCTGAGATGACCGCACTGAAAGGAACAAGGCAGGAAGTAACAAACCCCTTTTAACCTCCTCCTGCCTTTCAGTCTCCCTCCCTCTACTGGCCAACCTACCAGGGAACTAGCGCCAAAGGAGAAGTACAATATCCAGCAGTCCATCTCCAGCATCACAAAGGAGAGTATGGAAGTGTAGGTTTGGGGTGAAGAGAAAATAGGTTGGCAAGGAGCAAAAAACACGTTACCTGTGTTTCCTGGAATCATGTCCTGTACCTTCATAATTCATTACAGGAGATTTTTTTTCCCTAAAACACAGATCTGAGCAGGTTGGCCTTCTGCTTAATATCTTTCAGAAGCTTTCTGTTTTCCTTCGAGTAGCTTTCAAGCTAGTTAGTACTGCAGACATTATCTTTATGACCTGGCTCCTGGCTTCTCCTCCACTCCCATCTCCTAGTATCCTCTAGGATCTAAACTTAAGAAGAGTTTACATCAGTTCCCCTAAGTAGCAGGTTTTCTCAAACCTTTGTGTCTTAGTATAGTCTCTTCAAAAAATCTGGTACAACATCCTCTTTCTCCACTTGGCTAATTCTTATTCACATTGGGCCAGGTTTTTGAATCTCTCTAAGTCTCAATTTCTACATTTGTCAAATGGGAATGTTAATAAATTCCAATATATAAGATTGTTAGTTAATCAAATAATACAGGTAAATCATCAATATCTACCAACATATAGCTCACACTGAATAAATATTTGTTGTTCTTATTATTGCCTTTCATAACACTACCAAAATATCCCTTTAGCTCACAAACTCTCTCTAATACCAAAGTGTGCATTTCCTGTGATCCCACAGTACACCTCCCATAGCAAAAAGACCTGCCACACTGTATTAGAGTGCCTGGTCTATTCACCTATCTTTCCTAGTAAGCTACAAAATTATTGAAGGCAAGGGCAATGTCTTTTAGACCTTTAACTTTAGAGCTTAGCACAGTGCACAGCAGATAGTAAGTTTTCAACAACTATTAGTTCAATGAAAAAAATTGTTCTCTTACACAAATTTGATTTAGTGCTAGTTTTACTGAGTACTTTGCATAAAGACAATGTTAACACACACACACACAGGTGGCAGATTAATTGCTATTTAGACAACTGCCGCAGCAACTTATTTCACCACGAAGATTTAAGCCATCCCCTATAGTTACTAACTGTAAATTATCTATTAAAGTTGTCAAAGCAAAGTCCTCATATCTAAAATATTTAAGAGAAAGTGAAAATTATTCATGTGAGCTTTGTCTTAGCCTAAGTTCCACCACCACCTCCTCCAAAACAGAACTGGAGACAAGGGCTTGAGTCAAGAGGGCTTATTTGTGGACGTGACCCCAAGGAAATGGAAATGGTGAGTAGGGAAATAGAAAAAGTGAAACTAGGAAAGTATGAAAGCTAATATAGATGGCAGACTTGAGCTGTTGTGGGCAACTGGGACTCATTCCCACTGGGGACACCAAGATGAGTAATTAAAATACATCTCAATTCTTCACCTAAAGGACAAAAGAGGATAGCATTTATTCACTGGCTCCCATACCCCACTGGTTAAGGGTAGACCCTGGGAGCATTAACTATGTTGGACTGCCTGATTTTGAGTACTTCAGAATGGCTGAGCGGTTTCCTACAGACATCCCAGTAATAAGCCACAGAAAACTCCTGGAATGGAAAGCAAGAGAGATACTAGGTCGAGCTGGGAGTGAGGCTGTCAGGTTACACCTGCATGGAGTTGGTTGCCACAGCAACTGCCAGAGGAAAAAATATGTCTGAAAGAATACTTCTTGTATCTTAATCAAGTTGGGATATATGTCTTTTTAAATTTGCTACATTCACAATAATATCACGAACTGCTTAAAATATACCATTTAAAGATCTTATAAATCACTGCTTTTCATGTAGCAATTTGAAGACATTTGCTTATTTAATCTCCTCAGTTCTAATTGGATGGTATCTTAACAAGGTAAAAAGAAATTAAAAAAACATTTTGAGAAATTTTTGATGGATAGAAAGTCTTCGTGTGGAAATCTGAAGCATTGTCTTAACTGATGTCTGTTTCAACTGAGAATTGAAATTTCTCAGACTTCTTTTAAACACAAGCGACTTCTAGTGCCAGAAGCTCAGCTGAATATTCTATATATACTATTATTAAAGAAAGAAAAGACTGTGGGGAGGCAGAGAGATGGGATCAGGGCAGCACATAAAAGCAGTTTCAAATATATTAGATAACGTTCTGGTTCTTCCATTGTGTGATGGGTTCAGAGGTATTAGCTTTTGCTTCAAAACATAGTTACGTTCTATACAGTTTGAACTTGAAAATATTATGTAGTAAATTTAAAGATAAATAAATATTATCATATCAGAGATAGAAAGAAATTGAAGAAAATATTTGAAGAAAATTGAAGAAAATATTCCAAACATATGTCTTTATAGGAGGCACACCTTACATTTAAGTACCTGGAAAAGTCGAGAGATAGAAATACATACCATGCAGCAAAAGAATGAAAGTAGACCATTATCTTCCACCATGCATGAAAATCAACTCAAAATGGATTAAAGACTTGAATGTAAGACTCAAAACCATGAAACTTCTAGAAGAAAACTTAGGCAGTATGCTCTTTGACATCAGTCTTAGCAGCATATTTTCAAGTACCATTCCTGACTGGGCAAGGGAAATGAGAGAAAATATGAACAAATGTGACTACATCAAACTGAAAAGCTTCTGCACAGCAAAGGAACCATCAACAAAACGAAAAGACAACCTAACAATTGGGAGAAGATATTTGCAAACCATATATCAGACAATCCAAAATATACAAAGAATTCATACCTCTCAACAACAAAAAACCCAACAACCCAATTGAAAAATGGGCAAAAGATCTGAACAGAGATTTCTCCAACGAAGATATATGGATGGCCAACAGGCACATGAAAAGATGTTCAACATCATTAGCTATCAGGGAAATGCAAATCAAAACTCCAATGAGGTATCACCTCACTCCAGTCAGAATGGCTATAATTCACAAGACAGGATACAACAAGTGTTGGAGAGGATGTGGATAGAAGGGAACCCTCATACACTGCTGGTGGGAGTGCAAGCTGGTGTAGCCACTATGGAAAGCAGTATGGAGTATCCTTAGAAAATTAAGAATAGATCTAGCATATGATCCAGCTATCCCGCTGCTGGGTATTTATCCAAAGAACTTGAAAATGCAAAGGCATGAAGATACTTACACCCCTATGTTCATTGCAGCATTATACACAATAGTCAAGCTTTGAAAGCAACCTAGGTGCCCATCAAGGGACGAATGGATAAAGAAGATGTGGTATGTATACACAATGGAATACTACTCAGCCATAAGAAATGGTGAAATCCAGCCATTTGTGACAACATGGATGGACCTTGAGGGTATTATGCTGAGTGAAATAAGTCAGAGGGAGAAAGTCAAATACCACATGATCTCACTCATAAGTAGAAGATAAAAACAATGACAAACAAACAGATAGCAACAGAGATTGGATTGATGGTTACTAGAAGGGAAGTTGGGAGGGGGGGAGGGCAAAAGAGGGAATTAGGCTCACATGTGTGGTGATGGATTATAATTAGTTTTTGGGTGGTGAACATGGTATAATCTACACAGAAAATAAAATATATTATAATACATCTGAAAGCTAAAAAAGAAAAAGAGAAATATATACCATGCAAACACTCATCAAAAAAAAAAAGAAAAGAAAAGAAAAAGAAGAGAAAAATAGTGGTTCAAAAGCAAAGGTGTAATTCCACCAGTCTCTCCATGCTGAGAAGACAAATATTGGACTTCAGAGCCTGTCAGGGAGAACGGGCCTCAGGGGTTCCATTGAGACCCAACAACATTGAATCAGTTAAATCTTTGATTAGGTCCAGGGAATCTGCCTGAACTACACTGCCATGGAATAGAAACTGAAATAAGTAGTAGTCTGTAAGCCTGAAGAATGCCACAGTAGGCTTCCATACCCCAGGCACGTGTAACACAAATGCATAAGAATAATTCTTGCTAAAGACAAGCTCACAGACAAAAATGTCAAAGTACTTGAAATCCATTTACCTGGCTATTTCAAAGAGGTAAAGGAAGAAATGTAAGTTTTACAGTGAGAGCAGGATATTATGAAAAAAGAACAGGTCATTTAATAAAGAAACAATCAGAGAAAAGAAAAACATAGTTATTGAAAGAAAAATCTCATTGGATGGGATAAATAATGGTCTGGTTAAGACAAGGGTATAGATACTGTGAACAGGTTTCCTTGAACACAGCACAGAAAGATAATGGCCTGGATGGTTGAGAAGGCTCTGCCCTGCAGTCTACACAGCACCCAGGGTGTGGGGAGGAAGGGCAGCACTTTCTTCCTAGCATCAGCCTGGAGTAGGATGGGTTTAGCTGAAAGCCATCTACCCTTCGGGGCTGCCCTTTTCCTGTTCCTTTGGGAAAGGAGAACAGGTTTTATTTGCTGCTCTTTTGTCTGTACCCATTGGTGTTTCTGGACTGTGTGCTTTGCTAGTTCCCCGGCTGTGATATATAGGAGACACCAAAAATCCCAGGGAACTTGTCATTTGGTCACTGCTCAAGTCTAAAGACTAGTCTGCCTTCTTCTCTCCACATTTCTGAACTTTTATGAGCAAACCTTCTCAGAATTGCCTTAGGTATTGTGTCCAGGATTTTTAGCTGTAATCAGCAGGAGGAATAAGGTGGAATGTATTTACTCCATCTTATCTGGAACTAGAAGCTCTAGAAGCTATTCTTAAAAGTTGGCATGATGAGTCAGAGCCTATGTTATTTCAATCAGTAGTATATGAGATGAGCTACCTCATTGCATACTAAACATCATTGTCGGTGTCGCAATCCAATGTACACATCAGGATAGATGCGGAGAGGGCTGATGGCCACTCTGAGTTTATTATAACCAGTATTTCAATATATACATAGCTTACATCTGTTAAACATACACAGGTGTTCTGGATGAAGTAATTAGCGAATGCCAAGACTTCTTAGTGATTTCTCAACGAGCCCTCCCTTGGCCTCTGTTTTGATATTATCATGTTATTGCTGTGCTCGTATATTTTATCTCGGAGCATGCAAGGCCTCCTAGGCAATGGCCCCTTCTGCTCCCGATATCGTGTCTCCGTCTGTGCCCCCGGGCAACCGATGCCTGTCTTAGGTTGCCTCCCCATGGAGGTCTTACCTGTCATTGGCTAACCGGCCTTCTCACCTCCGGGTCACAGTTTGTTGGCAAGCTTTTTTCAGTGATTATTAACCCTTCCTGTGTCAGGGGTGGCTACAAGCATTAACATATTTTAAATTTTTTTCTTTTATAAAGATTTACAAGAGGACAAAACAATTGAACAAAAAGTGAGGAAAGTCAGTTGTTTAAATATTTTATCTTTAAGATCTCAAACAACAGATAATTAAGATTTTTCAATGTTAATTTATTTTACATTTTTCCAGCCAGATGTTTTAAAAATCTAAATAATGTCAAGTTTTTTCAATATTATAAATGTATTAATTTATTAAGTACCTTACTGATTTTGTCTTTAAGTTCCAACTTTTAAAAACTTATATAATTACGACTATTATTTTTTACATAATTCAGACTGGATTTATTCTTTTTGCTTTTACTTAAAGATTTAACTAATAACTTTAGAAAATCTTTAAAACTTTATTTCAAGAATTCTTCTCTACTTTTCTCTATAGAAAGAGTACATGTGATTTGAACTGGCTCAACTCAACTAGACAAGAAAGTATAGCTGGCATGTTTAATTAAACAATAATTATAATTACCCTTGAGAGAAAAGAAAATGGTATTGAATATATTAGGGAGAATTCAAAGGAAATGTGTAATAAAATAAAAAAAAGCTTTTTAAAAGCTTCTGGTTGTGCTAACATGTGAACCCTACAGGATAAACTTCCATGTCTTCCAGTAATTATAATCTTTATCATTTAATAAAATATTTCCCACAAGCTTACCCAATCTAAAGTATATCAACTAGTCCCACATCCAAGGTTATTCTTAAACTTATGAGTTTATCTATCCAATGTGCACACACTCCGAAGAGAGCAGAGGGGAGTATTAACACTAAGCAATGTGCCTACTGTTGATCTGTTTTGTAGAGAAATATCCCCAGGCCATTAAAAAATTTCCATTAAACGGAGAATCATGCATTTTGGAACTGTGAATTGAACATTATCTACATCATCTTCTTATAATAATGCTTAAGATGCTGGCTCTCATCTTCTTATTCCCCATGCGCCATTTTGCTTTCAGATCATTGCTGCCAATGGTTCTATTACATGGAATTCATTGAAGAAATTCCATATGAGAAACATTACAAGTATTTACTAGTCTAATCCAAAAGTTTGTTCTGGATTTTTATCCAGAACTTGAGGCCCTTTGGGATGTTTCCTGCCAGCTCAACCCCCAGGAAATCTGTCCCTGGAAAATGCTCTCTTCTGCCAATAAGTAGCAGTACTAAATATACATATTGCAATCATTGACACTCAAACTGAAACTTTGAATCTGCTTTAAATTCTTAGTGAATATTAGCTTAAGCTAATAACGAACTCTCCTATAATCCTTTTCAAAACAGGACAGTTCAAATAAGAGATGCTCTATCAAATAATCAGAGAAAGATTATCTACGACTTATTTACTTTTTTGTTTAATACCAACTACACAGGGGCTTACTTAAATTATCTCATTTAAACTTCAAAATATGACCCTGGGGGTAAGCAATTTTCATCCCCGTTTTAGAGGAGAGGAAGCTAAAGCAGAGGGGGTTTAAATAACCTTTCCAGGATAAGTTCTAGTACATAGCAGAGACAAAATATAAACCTAGCCCTCTGAACTCTTAGTCTGGTATTATTTCTACTCTAACGCAGTTACTTAAGGAAAGGAATAATAATCTTAAAACTTGTTATAAGAATCTTAAAAGAAGATGTGGGTTGCCAACTTTTACAACCCATTTAACATTTCTAAATTTTAAAGTCCTCATCTATAAAAGAAGATAATAATGCTTACTTATTTTAGAAATAGTTAAGGAATAATTTTATGCGAAATCCTATTATCAGTTGCAAAGTGTTATCCCTGCCCCACTTCCCAAAAACCTCCTTTTTTTTTCCAAGACTAAAGTTGCAGAGGACACCTATGGAATTGTCTTCCAGCAACAATCTTGCCACTTTTCCAGTTACTGCCCATTTCTGTTCCCCCTGCCTATTCAAATGGGTAAAGAAGAACCAATCTTGTTAAATAGGTCTTGATTCTGATGCTAGAATTGATTGGTTCAAGACTTAGCCCATGAATTAAGCTAACCAATAGCTTCTTTCCTACAATTTTTGAATTTGGGATCCAGGAACACATATGTCAGTTTGTCAGCAGCCATGTTCCCCACCATGTAGCCAACCTCAGGAAAATTGTTACCCTGTGGGCCAGAGAAATACAGAAAGACAGTCTACAGAGAGAGAGAGAGAGAGAGAGAGAGAGAGAGAGGAGTTATTTTTAAAAAGATATAGATGCATACGAAAGAACAAGGAGAAAAGATGAAGGTCTCTGAAATTATTCACCTCTCTGAATTTAGTTATTCCCAGGTCTCTCCCAGGACTTTGACTGGTTGTAGTTTCCCATCTCCTTGCAAATAATTCTCCTTTCTTGATCAAGCAAAATCTAACTGGATTTCTATCACCTGTAATTAAAAATTGCACAGTAGAATGTGTTAGGCTGAATAATGGCTCCCAACAATATTCAGGTCCTAGTCCCTGGATCCTGTGAATGTTACCTTATAAGACAAAGAGACTTTGCAGGTGTGATTAGATTCAGGATTTTGGGATGGGGAGCTAATCCTGGATTAACTGGTTGACCCTAAATTTATAAGAGGAAGGCAGAGGTAGTTTTGACTACAGAAGAAAGCAATGTTACAACTGAAGCAAGATGCTACACGACTGCATCATGAAGCAGAGAAAGATGGAGGAAGGGCCTATGAGCCAGGGAATGCACGTAATGAAGCTTTACAAGCTAGAAAAAGCAAGGAAATAGATTCTTTCCTAAACCCAGTGTATTTGTATGTGTTCTCCAGAGAAACAGCACTAATTAGGATGTATAGATACAGATTGTGATAGAGATATATAGATAAAGATATAGACACATATAGATAGGGATATATACATGCATATATACATATCTATATATATACATATATATATAGATATGTATATATGCATTTACAGAGGCTGCCAAGTCCCCAAATTGGCAGGGTGAGTTGGCAAGCTGGGGATCCAGGAGAGCTGATGGTTTAGTTCCAGTCTGAGTCCAAAGGCCTGAGAACCAGGAGAGCCAACGTTGTAGTTTCAGTCCAAAAGCCAGCAGGCTCAGGATTCAGGAAGAGGCGATATCTCAGTTCAAGTCCAAAGACAGGAAAAAAGCTGATGTCTCAGTCCAAAGGCCATCAGGCAGGAAGAATTCTCTCTTACTTAGGAAAGGGTCAGGCTTTTTGTTCTATCTGGACCTTCAACTGTTTGGATGAAGCCCACCCGCATCATGGAGAGCAATCTGCTTTACTCAGTCTACCAATTTAAATGTTAATATTATCCAAAAACACCCTCACAGAAGCACCTAGAATAATGTTTGACAAAATATCTAGGCACCCCATGGCCAGTCAGGTTGACACATATAACATCACACCTAGTGAAAGTGATTTTGTGCTTCTCACCTCCAGTACTGTCAGAGAATAAATGTGTGTTGCTTTAAGCCACCAAAACAAAGGTAATTTGTTACAGCAGCCATAGGAAACTAATACATAGAACATGAGTTAAAATTATGAAACGGTACCAGAACGGATACACAATCTAGGGAATCCTCAGGAAGATATTGAGTGGTTAAATTAGAAACAGAAACTCTTACCTAAGGACCTTCATCTGCCTTCTGTGTAGCTAAGAACTCAACTCTAGTCACTCCAGTATTCCTACCCTAATAAAAGGGAGATTTGCAAACTTGGTTATAACTTTCTTGGCACGTTCCATCCCACTTTCCAATTAGCCTTGAGGGCTAGATAAAGTTCTTAGTGGTAAAACTTTTAAAAAAAATTATTTTATTGAGGTCATATTGGCTTATAACATTGTGTAAATTTCAGGTGTATACTATTATATTTTGGTTTCTATATAGGCTGCATCGTATTCACCACAAATAGTCTAGTTTTTAACTATCATGATACATATGTACCCCTTTACCCCTTTGCCTTCGCCCCTCCTCCTTCCCCTCTGGTAACCACTAATCTGTTCTCCTTATCCATGTGTTTATTTATTTTCCACAGGTAAGTGAAATTGTATGGTGTTTGTCTTTCTCTGTCTGGCTTATTTCACTTAGCATAATAGTTAGTGCTAAAGCTTTTGATGAATGAAATAATGCTACAAGAAAAGGTAGAGTTGAAAAAAAACAAACCAAAAGATAATTTATGGACAAATTAACTGCATAACATTGGAATACTAGGAATTTGGAGTTCAATTATTGCTAACAGCACCGATTTGTGACATCCCCAGTCAGATTGTGACTGATGTTGACCACTGCCCTGACAAAAATGGAGTTTTGCTTTGATTGCCACTTGGGTTTTCAAACTTGAACTTCAAGCACACACAGTTCAGGCAACGTGTTCCATTCAGACTGCACCACTCGGCATTCTCACTGGCTCTAATTACCAGTGCTTTATACTTGCAGGTAAGGTAGAGGAAGTTTCGAGGCTATTTGAAATAATGCTGGGAGCTCAGTGACCACGTTATAAGAACACCAAGTTGATCCATGGAAGATATGTTTGATCCCAGGAATGTGCAAAAAGAAAAGATGTAAGGAGGAGAAGCGGGATCAACATGGTAGAAGGCCCTGAGGATAAGGACACATTTGCGCCCTTGGTGTGGACATCAACTCTTTCAAGGCCCATATTTCAACACTCAGCCTCTGCCACGGATGCACAGTTTTCTCACAGGAAATACCCTTAATGTGTTCAAGGAGGGCAGAGCTAATAGATGAAATTTTTTAGTGTCTGGAGAAGGGTTCAGCTAAGGTTGATTAAGCTGTTTCTTTTTTTATTTAATGCTTGATATGTCAGCCAAAGGCAGGATTCAATTCCTTGGCGACTTGCTCTGCTAGCTCAGGCATTAGGCCAATTTCCTCAGATAGAACAAACTTCTCTTCTGCCCAAATGTTTGCTCAAGAGGTGATGGCTTTGGTTTTTACATGACTGAAAGGTTTCTTGCACTTTATTTATATTTTCTCGCACTTTATTTATATTTTGTTGCGAGTTGCCTTTTCAAAATGTGTTTTATTTAATATTTGATCTCCAGAACATGACTGAAGCGCAGCTTTTTTTGTGCCCTGCTGACCAGAAATAGGAATTTATTGAAGTAGTCAAACATCCATGCAGTTTATTTTAAGAGGACCAATATACCTGGTTTACTGATGTTCTTTGTAGAAAATTTGACTCACTGTTGTTGTTTTTCTCACATCCCATAGAAGAAGATGGTTCATTTTTATCACTGAATAAAAAATACGTCATGCCATTTCTTGCATTTTGCAAAAATTTGTCTTCTAAGGGAGATCATTATTGAAAATCCAGAGGTTCTGGAATTAAATCAAGCGTCAGTCTCTATTTTCAGGATTTAGGATTAGCATTTGAAATTTGAGAAATGAGATATTGTACATCTCAACTGAACTTAACCAAAATCCAGCATAAACAAGACTCTTAACTTTGAGAGAGATGGTTGACAAAATGATGCGGAAGAATCCATCAGCAATCGACTGGTAATGCAATGATAGAATCATAAAATTAAACGACTTCCATGGAGGGAATAATCCTTTGGGATTGAGAACATGTTGGAAACTCAGTGGCGGACTCAATTCTCTGCTGTCCTCAAGGGTCATGGGAATGTTGGGAGAGGCAGTGAGCGTACTGCAGCAGCCGCCAAGCAATCGCAGCATGCAAGATTTCTGACAAGACGAAAGGTGATATTTTCCATGATGCTCGGTGTTCTAATTAGGAGGGAACCATACTGAAAAACAGTGATTCACAAAATTAAAGGACAGTCTTTTAAAAGTCCAGTGTATATTAGAAAATGATTTGACTTACTTTTAAAAAGCATTATGAAACATGCATGTAGAGCTTGAATGTGGATGAAGATAGGAATTAATTTATCACGCAAAGACAGTTGTGAGAGTTTGAGTCTGATGCCTAAAATTGTGATGGTAACTCAGAAAACAAAAAAGCCTTTTTAAAAAGTTTGGTCCAGGGTCTGGCCCGGTGGCCTGCTGGTTAAGTTTGTGCACTCCGCTTTGGTGGCCCAGGGTTCGAGGGTTCAGATACGGGCACAGACATATGCGCATTTTATCAAGCCATGTTGTGGCAGGCATCCCACATATAAAGTAGAGGAAGGTGGGCACGGATGTTAGCTCAGGGCCAGTCTTCCTCAGCAAAAGGAGGAGGATTAGCGGCGGGTATTAGCTCAAGGCTAATCTTCCTAAATAAATAAATAAAAATAAAAAAATAAAAAGTTTGGTCCTATTTCGGGATAATATGCTGACAATAATTTATATGTATGTAAAAAGAAATGGAAAGTATTGAAAAAATATCCATAACATTTTAATTATGGGTATAAATTATTTGAATGCATTTACCTAAAAACTTTTAAATGAAATTTCCAAATAATGAGAAAAAATGTCTGCTTCACCTAAACCTTGATACTAATAAAGCATTCCAATTGATAAATAAATTTGAAAGGAGAAGAATTCGAATTATAATCAAACATCTTTCATCCAAGAACATTATCACCAGCAAAGTAAATAACCATGAGCAATAATGGTTGTAGAAAGAATGCCCATAAATCACAAAGTAATAAAGTGTTTCGAATTTCAATTGATCAGTGCTTCCCAAACTAATCCAGGCAGCATTTTCACTAGCCTAAACGATCTGCAGAAAACTAGTTTTAATTTCCATTTAATATTCTTTACCATGTCTATGACCTTCAAGCTTGTAAATGGCAAAAGATGAAATATGAAATACAATATGAGTGAAAATTGTTATCCTATTACTCACTGACATATTTCGATTGTTAAAAGATGTACCTAACAATAATATATCAAACTATTTTTTAAAAAGACTTTCATCATCCCAATTGGCACATCCTCATGTCTAGTGACATTCTCATTCTCTCTCTCTTCCCTCCCCCACCGCTACACCCATAACACATGTTCTGATATCCATTTGGGACAAACAGGTTTCATTTCCCAAAGGAGAAGAAAATTTGCTTCTTACGGAAATTGGAAATTGATAGAAAAACAGAGACCTGTAGGCAACATTATTCAACATAAAAGTACTATTATTCAGTAATTGTAAAGCAAGCAGTATTTACAATATTTTGGCAGATTTGTTCCTCTTCTAATCTGTCATTGCCGCTAATCACGTTTTTGAGTAATTTTCTTAAAAATGTCCAAACATTGTTATTACTTTGTTAAGCGTGTTAATGACATTGTGGTTTTTTAAGAAAATGTTCATACATTTTTCGGAGATGGAAACTTTGTCAGAATATCATTGAGAAGAAGAGAATCTGAATTCAGTAACAGGAAAATCCAACACTGGTCGAAAGAACATATCAAAAGATCTTCAATTAATCAAATGTTGTATGTGTAGAATCTACTTCAGGCCCAAACCCTACAACACAAAGAATGAAACTTAAGGCAAACTATGTACTTCAGTTAAAAATAACGTATTAATAGGGGTTCACTAATTGTAAAAAATATACCACTCTAGTGCAAGATGTTAATAACAGAGAAAACTGTGTGGAGAGGGGGAATATACAAGGAGTCTGTACTATCTGCTCAATTTTTCTGTAAAGCTAAAACTTTCCTAAAAACTAAAGAGAGTCTGGAACAAAACTGTGCTTCTGCTAACAAGACGTGCAGAGATGTGAGCTGCCCGTGAACAATTGTCTTCCAACATAAAGATTTCACAGTATCTTATTTTTCTCATTTTTATTATTGTTGTTGGTGTACATATACGACTTTCTCTTGATTCCTGATGCTGTTTATTTCTGCTCCTCTCTTTCTTTCTTGATTAATCTTATGTTTGTTAATTGCATTAAACACTTCAAAGAACAAATTTTAGCTTTGCATTTCTTCTCTCTATTGCCTTCTCTTTTTCATTAATTCCTGCTCTTTAAGATTATGCTGGAATTGTCCTTTTATTCTTTTTCTATTAAGATGGATAACTAGTTCATTAATTTTCAGTGTTTTCCTTTATTGATTTAGCATTAAAACAGTAACTTTTCATCCAAGTATTGCTTTAATTACATCACAAGTTTTGATATATTTTCATCATCATTCAGCTCTAATTAATTTCCAAAGATTTAGTGCAATCTTGATATATAAATCCATGAAGTTGACATTGTTATTGTTTTATAAGTCAATATTTGCTTATATTGATCAGACATTTCCCTTTTTTTTAACTTTTCATTCTTTCATACATCTCAACTCTTCTCTCTGTGTTGTTCTCTTCTTCCTGAAATGTATCCTTTAAATTTCCTTCAGTGAGAGTCTATTGGTGGCAGACATTTTTTATTATTAATTGCCTGAAAATGTTTTTATTTTGCGCTAGCTCTTAAAGGTGTCCTTCACTGCATAGGCAATAATAAGTTGACAGTTATTTTCTCTCAGCACCTTGACCATATTCCAATGTCATTTCACCTTCATTTTTGCTTTTAAAGAGTACATTTTCAGTTCATTTTAATTCTTTTCAAATCATCTGTTTCTTTTATTAGAATCCTTTAAATGCTTTTTTTTTTGTTTCTGTTTTTTGTCTTTGGTGTTCTGTAATTTCACTCTTATTTGTCTAGGTATGAATTTATTTTTCCTGTTTAATATTTTGAAACTTTGGGAATTTAAAAATTGATGTCTCTCGTCTAATCTTGATATTCTTGACAATCGTGCTTTAAATATTGCTTTATCTTCCCGACCTCCTTCTGGAACTCCAATTGACCTATCTTAGAACTTGCTTTTCTGTCCTCTCGGTCTCAATCCCTTCATAGTTTATCCTTTTGTCTTTAAAATCTATTGTGGGTAATTTAGATCTAACTTCCGGTTTATAAATTCTTTCTCCAACTGTATTTAACCTGATGTTTAATGTATCCATTGATTTTTGTGTTTTAATTATTATAGCTTTCAAATATTTTTGTTTTTTCAAATCAAATATCCTTGGTCATTTTTCAGAATGTAACATTTTACTTCTTTTTACATACCATCTTTCATGTCTTTAAAAAAATTAAACACACATTTTATATTCTCTATTGAACATTCCACTCGTACTTTCTGTGGGATGCATCCATTGTTTCTGCTTACTTTCAGAGTGCTTTGTTTCCTTGATATTTATTTACCTATTTGTGAATTCACATTTGTTGGAACTCTAGTGAAAAATTTTTGAAAAATTTTCAGTTACTGCTGTATTCCTTTAGAAACAATTTGTGTGTGCTTCTATCAAGTGTTTATGATTTTCAACCCATACCTACTTCAAACAAAATTTTTCTTGGGTTTGCACCAACGATATGTATTTCCTGATATTTACATGCTTCCTGAATTTCTTCAGGAATTATCAGAAAAGATATTGCCAAGATAGACATACAGCTCCACAACCTACTGCTAAGGGACAACATTTTTTCTAGTTTACTCTCTGAGCACATCACCCTCTTGGGGACCTGACTTTCTGCTGGGCTTTGTGATGCAAACTTTCGCTTCCTCAGGCCTTGTTTCCCTGTCTTCTATGAATGTGACTAATTAAAATCCAGGCTTGAGGTCACCGAGAGAAACAAGTCATTTCTGCCTTCTGAGTAGTATGCTTTATCCTATTGTCAGCTTGTCAATGTAGAAAAAAGATATCTTTTTACAAAATCTTATCGAGTATTTTTTGGTGTGCTGTACTAAGAGGAGTTTATAAGAATACCTACTGTAAGAATATCAGTTTATGTTATGAGAATAATCTATCATACTGCTATAAATGAAACAATTCCCTAGGTCTTCAGTGTCAATAAATACTGTCAGGTGACAGTGAAACAGGGATTATGATTTTTTTTTTATCCCTTAAGGTCAATAAAAGAAAATCATAAGAAAGGACAGTAAAATTTGTGTATAATCTAATGTCACGTATATAAAAGAATAACCAATACATGCTCATAAAGATATATACAAAAATACATGCAAATATACAGATACACATATCAAATTAAATTGGGATGATCTATAAATTGTTGGCATGATTTCCCCCATTAGAGCATGGCAGATAAAGGAATAGAAGGAGCATAGAGGAATCAGAGACTGAACTGAAAAGGAAAGTGAGAGAGCGAGACAGAACACTCTAAAGTTATTTAGGCATATATATTTAGACATATTATATCTAATGTGATACCACATTTATGACTTTATTTCAAATATTGTGTGTGTGTTCGAAGCATAAGATAAATTTTGCTCATTCCCTGTGTGCTAAAGTTAGAGACTACATCTAAGTAGTCTACTCATTTACTAATTCATTTACTAATAGTCCAAATGGTGATGCCATTGATGGTGGCAATAAAATTTTCAAATAGAGCACAATGTCATGATGAAGCTGATTAGGGAGGAACCCTGGAGTGGAGAGGAAGATTGGTAAAGATGAGATGTCTGCCAAGACTGAGATTCCTTGAGTATATTACAATCTGACATTCAGCATTGCTAAAGGAGACTATCAAGTCACTTCAATAACACCACGAGAAAGTGGGTTTTATTGTATTCCTTGAATCTCAATTCAATCTTAAAATTTATCATGCCAGCCATGTTCTTCTACTCTCACAGAGGATGCATTGCATATCCCAAAGGGGATCCCACAGTGTCATGTTAATTTAATCCCAATGACCGAGCATCTGAAAACCACTTTGTTCTTTAAAAGGCTGTTTTGTGAGCAACCGGTGCAAGACAATTTGCTTTTGCTTTGAACAAGTCCCAATGTCACCTTTACTCTTTTACCAAGAGCTGCATTTTCTTTGCCTGAGCAACCATGGAAATGCTGTGTCGATGCGTTTGTAGTACACTACGTCTTTGTGACTTTCCACTACAGAGAATAGGAGGTTAACCACAGTAATTCTAGCATTATACCCTAATTTCACAGTAGAGCTTTTGTATTATTAGTATAAATGTGTTTTTCCACTCCAGAGTATGTTCCATGTGGGTTATTTCCTCATTGATGATGGTAGTAATTTAACAGGACTTGAAAGTGGATTATCTTTTGTAGGAAGTCTGATTTGGGCCAAGATGGTTAAGAGGTGAATACGGTGAGAAAAAGCCTTAGTGAAGAAAGTGATTAATGTTTAATGGCTAAGACATGTCTATTTCTTTGAATAATTTATGGATCAATATCTATCTTTACCTATCAAGTATTGCTGGAACTTCAGTAACTAATGTTTTAGGAAAATATAAAATCCTAATATCTAGTATTCTAATTTTGACTTAAAAATCAAATACTTCTCGCTAAACTAAGTGGGATGCCCAATTTAAATTCTAGCTTGTTCTGCTGAGGCCAACTTTTATAAGCTTAAATTTAAAGTCAAAGAAGTAATCAGGTATAGGCTCTCTTTCAGTCTTTTGAATATGCCTTGCTCTCCTTCCAGAAGGACTTAATAGTTTTCTGTGCTTACAATGGTCTCCTTCCTACCTCTCCAGTCCTCCTACCACAAAATTCTCGCATGTCTAGGGAAGTCCTGCTTGACCTTCAGATTTCATCTCATGTCCACAAGGAAGGATTCCCTGACCGTTTAGGACAGATAGCCATCTGCTCATGGAACCATATATTTCTCCTTTTTATACCACAATTGTAACTTTACATTTGTTTGAGTGACAGCTTGATTAAAATGTGTCTCTCTCATTAGACCCAAAGCTCTCTGAAAGACATGAATCTATCTATGAATCAATGACACTATTATATCCCCAAAGTCAAGCACAGTGCCTGACGTAGAGCAAGCTCTCAGTATATATTTGTGGAATTGATAAGCAAATCAATGGTTAAATAAACCAGATAGAGTCCCAGCACAAAAGTGATTCCTATACCTCAATTCTTACAAGCTTGCTCTTACAAGCAAAATCAACCATCTTCAACCACAGGGCAACTACTATTGTATGTCATTGGTTTCTCTGTGCTAGCCAACAGAACATTCTCTGATGATGGAAACATTCATATTTACAATATCATCCTGTGCTGTCCAAAATGGTAGTCACTAGCCACGTGTAGCTACTAAGTACTCGACATATGCCTAGTGCAATTGTGGAAGTGAACTTTATAATTCATTTAGTTTTAATTAATTTTAATTTTAACAGCCATATGTGACCAGTGGCCAGTGTATTGGAAAGCACAGGATAGTTACTAGGTTGTAAAATTGCTTCTCCTTATGCTGAAAAACCCAGCAGAAGATTTTGTGCATCCTGGTGGGAGATAAAATTTTATGATTGGTGAAGTCAAATAAAAAAATAAAATCATAGGGCTGGCCCAGTGGTGTAGTGCTTAAGTTCATGTGCTCCGCTTCAGCAGCCTAGGGTTCACAGATTCCGATCCTGAGTGCAGACCTACACACTGCTGAACAAGCCATGCTGTGGTGGCATCCCACATACAAAATAGAGGAAGATTGGCACAGATGTTAGCTCACGGACAATCTTCCTCACCAAAATAATAATAATAATAATAATAATAATAATAATAAAATCTCTCAACTTTTGTAGATAAAACTGAATCTCATCAATATCAGGAGGAATTATCAGAAAAAAAAGTAAAAACATACCTTTGTTTTTAAATTGTCATTTTGTCCTCCCTCTCTGCTAACATCAAGCACAGCTGATGAGACACTATACTTACCCTTTCACAGCTTTTCCCTTTCCTATCCATCTTTCGAAATCCTGTTCCAATCCCACATCTTCAAGTGAACTTCCCCTGGCAATTCCCACCCACAATGAACTCTCACTTCCTTGATTCGCCTTGCATTTTCTGTACTGTACAAAAAGCCCTTTCTTTCATCAGTGTATGCTTTATATTATGCAGCTGGGAAAGAACTCTTAAAGCAGATTAACCTTTTAGGTTAATAGGCTTCTTTTGGTCCATGACTAACACGATGAAGAAAGAGATAGCTCAATAACTTGAAAGGATTATTGCGCTTCTGAGAAAGTCCAGCCAGTACACTGCGAGTTATTTACCTTCCAGGAGAAATTGGCCACAAGATGTAACTTCAAATGCACAAGGACATATTTAATTATATTTTCACCCTTGACCTGTCTGAAATATGTTCACACTATTGACCACATCTCCCTTGCTTAAAATTCACTCCTCTTTTGACTTCCTTGACATAGTTTGGCCTATTTTGTTCCTTCCTTCTTCAAAATTCTCTCTTTGTCTTGCTTTTCTCTGTCGCCTTTTCTGCTAATATATTTGAGGCATTGGCCAGATGTATTTCTCTGTGCTCATGTCCATTCTGCTCTTTCCTTTAAATGTTTCCTCCAGGTAGCACATTTTGCACATATTTTCTACCACTTCTCAATTCTTAACTTATCATATCACATCCAAACTACTCCAATTATCTCCAGACCATGAGGTTTCTCCAATGATAATCTTAGTCCCTAATTCATCCCAATACTATTCCAGCATGGTCTTCTGTAATTTCCATACTCATCACATCACTTCGTTGCTGATGTATTGACAGTCATTTCTTGATGGCAGGAATCCTGGGTTCCAACTCCACTATGTGACCTTGGAGACGCTCTAACCTTTATCCACACTCCCTGAGGAGCCAGCCATAGTTGATACTACTATTTATTATGAGTCATCTATTCATGCTAGATGAGTCTTTCTACAAATAACAAGTGCATTACACTAGTTGCTTCACTGCCAGCCCTTTTCATGTGCTGAATCTCCTCTGTTAATATATCCATATTCTTCTGGATAGCCTGCCTACCTCATTCAGCAAGGTCATACTTGGCTTATACTCTACCCGAGATTTCTCCAATTACCTGAAATCCAAGGATCTTTTTCTACCACAGAAATTGTAAAATCAGATGCCTTTAGGAACAAGGTGCATAAAAGTGCAACGGGTAACAGAATTTAGATAAAGCCATGCTTTTGTATACCAAGCATGTAGGATTATTCTTTAATTTTGCTCCAGAAACTGGCTCTCATTTTAATCTAAAACACAAAGATCTACCAGTTTCTTCTATTCCTTTTCAGTTTTATTGGAGACATGATTGGAGGAAACACTTTGCTCTGTATGAGAGGAGCAGCAACACAGTTAGGATGATCAATAAATAGCTACCGATGCTCAGCCTCAGGGTTGGTACCACAATAGGGAGTGGTGGAGACTGTGGTAACCTGAGAAGCATATGCTTAGTTTAAAGGGTAGACCACTTAATTAGCATCAACTAATTACCATGATGTATTATGGATCTAGTGCTGGTAAATAATATTTTCAGGAAAATCTAGGAATTCTGCTGCCATTCATATCAACCAAAAGCAGCTATGAGTGGGCTGAAATCCTTTTACACGAATTTGCCTTCTTTCTTGATATTCAGTAGTTAGGATGCATTTAAATACTATTTAATACTATTTGATATTATAACCTAGTTGCTGCATATGTTAGGTCTCCTTTACCGATTAGACCCTTAGTTCCTTGAGAACACAGCTCATGGTTTATACATGTTTTCATTCTCCCTCAGTGTGTGGCGCAGTGCTGGGCCCATGAAAATCAAGGTGACATTGTTTACTATCTATTCATATTTTCCTTAGCTTGCCCCAAAATAACCTTGGATAAACACATAACCTTTCCATATCTGTTTCATATCAACGATAAGAACATATATTAATGGCACATTATAAGTGCTCAATGAATAGTATTAAATGAATGAATGATATTCACCAGAGGAAATAGATGTATGAGTTATTGTGAGACAAAAGTGTTATAGAGATTTTTTTAAACTTCAAAACTGTTGTAGTAACATTACTAGTAGGATACTAAATCACTCCCTAGTTAATGTTTGGGACTAACCAAATGACTAGGATCTAGTAAGTAGAATCAGAACCATATCAAATTGGCTCTTACTAAAATGATCTGTCCTAGATATATAGATCTGAAATAATGATAATTACGGCAAAATTGTATATATCTCAAGTGAGAGATAGAACCAGGAGAAATTAAGTCCAAAGCATTTAAGACACTGAAGAGAGAAAGCATATACAGTGTGCCTATATAGCCTCTATTTTATACACTTTCTATAGTACTCATAAGTATCCTTGTGAAAACAACTATGAATAACTAGAAAATTAAAACTAAAAAGGCAGCCTCAGAAAATCCTTTGATGATTTCCACTTTTTTCCTTGCAAATCTATAAAAATTAACTTTGTAGTCTCTAGAATGAGTCCTTACTTATTACAGGCTAAGTTACGACTGAAAAAAAGGTTAAAATAGATGTGCCTTAATTGTTGCTATTTTATACTTTAGAGCCATTTAGAATTATAAAAATGAGCTGCTATTTACTAAATGTCAAAAATACTACAGCTCTAACTGGGCTCAACTTGACCCTTAAAATTGCCAAAAACTTATCAATCATGAAAATACTTAATTATCTTAGGCAGTGTTCTATAGGTTAACGCATGCTGGCTGTTTTTTTACGCCCACCCCTTCCTGGGACTTTTTGTATGTGTTAAAGTTTGATGTATTTCAAAATGATGACTAGTTTTATTTCTGTTACCTACAGAAAAAATTTTTTGACATGGCTGATTTCCCACAAGACTTACGTTCAGCTAAAATTGAATATACTTCACACACTCTAGTTCAAGCTTTCTCATTGCTGAAGTATTCTTTTAACGTCAGAAACTCAAATATGGAATATTAAAATCACAGATGTTCATTTGTTAATTTAAATGTATATTGGTCACTACTATTTATAAAAAGAACTGTTCGTTACTTTGTGATTCTATTGGAATAAATGTACCTTAGACCTCCTGGCCCAAAACTACTTTGGAAGTTTGCAAAATATATCTCAGTCTAGATGGGGCTGGGAGAAAATGTAAAAGTACTTTTGGTTTTTATAACATCCTCAACTTTTTGTTTTAAAATATGAAATGAGGGGTCGGCTCTGTGGCGCAGCGGTTAAGTGTGCACATTCCGCTTCTCGGCGGCCCAGGGTTCGCCAGTTCGGATCCTGGGTGCGGACGTGGCACTGCTTGGCAAAAGCCATGCTGTAGTAGGCGTCCCACATATAAAGTAGAGGAAGATGGCATGGATGTTAGCTCAGGGCCAGTCTTCCTCAGCAAAAAGAGGAGGATTGGCAGCAGATGTTAGCTCAGGGCTAATCTTCTTCAAAAATAAATAAATAAATAAATTATATTAAATATGAAATGAGAAGTAAAGGAAAGAAAAAGAAATGGTATACAACAGAAAGAGAAGGAGAAAAAAAATTTCAACGTGCCCCTTCCCCACAAATCTGAATAACCACTACAAGTGACCAATTTTACTTACTTCATATTTCTAGAAATCCTACCCCTTTCCATTGTTAATAACTCTGGTTCATTCCTGTACTCAATTATCAGATCATAATAATAAGCCCTTAAGTGTGGTTTCCCAGCTCATTCATGTCACTACTCCCTCCATTATGACTGAACTCACCACAATCAATCTGTTTATTATTTATCAATCTAACCATCCATCCACCCATCCTTCCCCCATCATCTATCTGTCATCTATCTATCCATCTAAATATGTAGCAAAAATTTGGCACCAGTCTATCTTTATAATTTCTCTCATTCTCCCACCTCCATTTCGGAGTTCTGCAATTTCTAAACTCATAGTAGTTACCCAAAAGGCACCATATCCTTTCACACATCCATGATTTGTTTATTGCAGTTTCTCTGCCTGAAATTCCATTCCGTGTGTTCTTCACCTAGCTACTTCTTAACATTCAAAATGCATTACTAGCTAACATCTGCCCCAGGTAGCCTGCCCTGTCGTTCTCCCCATCCTCCACCCTGAGACTAGATGAAAGCTTTACCTTTGTGCTTCTCTACCATCCTCTGTTTACCCCTCTCACCTTACTTACCAGATGGCATAAGCTCTATAAGGGCAGCAACCACATCTGCGTCATTCTAGGCTATATTCTCGTGCCCAGAGCTGTGCTGGCCAATGCTACAAATTCAATAAATGTTTATTGGATGAAAGAATGAACATATAATGATTCTATATCTTTCACTCAAGTGAATAAGATGAATAAGGCTCATAAGATACTGATTTTGCCATACTTCCTGTGGACAAGAACTCATCCTATTCCTTTTTGTATCCATCTCCAGTACCTAACATAGAAACTGCTGCAAAGTAGGTGCTTAGTAAATGTATATTGAACTGATCCATCCCTTTGTTTCTCTCTTTCCATTTCTTCAGGCTGAGTTCTGATCTCTTCTCCCTCATTCACCTACCACTCCTATGTCTTTATTTATCTCTATATCTTGTGCCACCCAACTGGAAATTAAGTAAGAGAAGAAGACAAATCAGTTTATAGCGTGATACCTTTAATCTCACAAAAAGAGAAGTGAGCATGGAAGCTGTGAGGACAGGTCCATTTATCTGAGAATACAGCTGAAGGAAAAGTGACCTGAGCAATCCTCTCCAGGACAAAAGAGCAGTACAAACCCGTCAATTCCATACCATTTACCTAGAAACTCTAGAGAGTTTCCACCAAGACTTATCCACTTCTTCACTGTCCTATGGTGCTAGGTCAAGAATGCCAATGTTAGAAAATATTTCCTTTGCACCATGACCTCTCCAGCTTGCCATCTCTGTGTCTGTCTGCTGCATTATCAGGGAGGAGGACGATGGAATGACCCAGGAGAGAAATACACCAAAAAGAAAGGGAATGCACAGAGAGTCACAGAAACTACTACTAATACAATGTTTGGTCTCTTCTTGCCAACTTCTGGCTCTGTATCTAGTCCCAACAATCATGAAAATCCATAAAAGGAAAGAATTAGTGATTCCTGGTGTTGTGTGAAGATGAAATGACATAATTGCTGCCGGCCACGTAGCAAATATCCAAAAATGAGCATATCATTATTGTTGTTGTTCATATATTGAAAGAGGCTCCATACTTAATTCAGGGATCATCTAACACCTCGGATAGCCTCCACTTGAACATATTCAGCGTGAAAGTCTAGGCTCTAGAATAGGGTTTCTCAAGGGCAGCACTATCGACATTTGGGGCCAAATAATCCTTGATTGTGCAGGCTGTCCTGTGCATTGGAGAATGTTTAGCAGCATCCCTGGCCTCTACCCACTAGGTGTTAGTAACTACATCACTCACTGAGCAGTGACAATGATACTGTCTCCAGACTTTGACAAATGTCTGCTAGAGACAAAATTTCTCCCAGTTGAGAACACTGGTCTAGGTACCTTTTTCTCCACTATCATAGTCTTCTATTATTTACACCATTCTTTCTCTTATTCGACTAAAATATGCTTCCTTTGTAATCACGACCCATTGATACACAGCTACACAGCACATATGTGTCTTTAACAAGTCAGATATTTGAGGATGATGCTTTACACACCATGTAAACTAGAACCTCGTGAAATTGAGGTAGCCTGTTGACTGCTTGCCTTCCCAAATACCCATATAAATGTGCAATAAACGCTCACTTTCATACCCAGATCTTTCTGAAGTGCAACAGCATAGTGACAGCGATAAATTAAAAAATAATCTAAAACAAAGGAAAAATGTTATAAATATATATTAATCATAGTCCTCAACTCTCTAAGATAATTTTAAAATTGTTTTGTAGTTAAAAAATGGAAGAATTCATATTATATTAAGTTTACAGAGTTGAAGATGAAGCAAATAATATTAATCTCTAATTATACTGTATTTTCTTGGTACAGTGAACAGATAAACAAAGTCTTAGGCCCTGATTTATTATAGGATGATAATAAAATGGTGCATGAATATCAATTAAGAAGATAATTATTTTTAAAAAAGAACCCTTTACGTCTTATCTCCCAAGGATTTTGTTTTGTTTTGTTATCTGGTAAGGCAGTAATAATACTAGTTACTATTGGATACTTTATATGTGCCAGACATTGTGCTTATATACAGGTTTATAAATATTGTCACACAACAACCTATGAGGAGAGTGCTATTAATTTCTGTACCAATCAGTATAGGCTAAGGTTCAAAGTGGTAACATACAACTTCTGAATTTCAATGTCCATCGTGGGTCAGAATGGGTCTCCAGATGTATCTTCTCCTCCCTTCAGGACACAAGATGATGTATCTTCTCCATCTGGAACACTGCAACTGAAGGATAAAGAAAGATTTTGAATTTTACGAGTACTTTTAAAGGCTTCCATTCACAATTAGTTGGACAAAGCAAGTTACATGGCTACAGCTAACTTCAAAAGGACAGGAGAGAGTGTAATTCTATTAAGTGCTCAAAGGAGGAGAACAAATATCTGGGAACAGCATTAATTACCACCACATAATCCCTATTTTACAGGTAAGAAATCTGTCATTGGAAGTTTAATCAACCTGCCCATGGTCACATAGGTAGTAAGTGTTGAATTTGGGATTCAAACCCAGATGTATCCATTTCACTAAGTAACAACCATTACCGCCCTCCCCTCCCCCAATAAAACTAAATGGCTCAAAATAACAACAACTTATTTAATTCATGATTCTGCTGGGTTGTCATTTGGGCTGGGCCCATACAAGTGATTCTTTTCATCAGGTTTGGCTAATTTTGGCTGGGCTCACTCATGCATCTGTGGTCAGCTGCCATGTCTGCTGCGGGCTGGCTGGTCTAAGATGATTCAGTTAGGATGGCTTGTCTCTGCTTCACAGGTTTCCTTAGCCTTTAGCAGGCCAGCCCAGGCTTATTCTCATGGCTATGGTGGCAAGTACTTAGAGAAGGAGAGGAAGCATACAAGACCAGAGTGTCACAACTTTGCTTCTGCCACGTTCTATTCGCCAAAGCCAATCACGAGGACAGCCGGGTTCAGTGGATGGAGAAATAGACTCCACTTCTTGATGGAAGAAGTTGTGAAAAATTACCTCACAAAGGGCATTGATAAATAGAGAGACAATCTGGTTTAAGAGCCTACATTCTTAACCACTATATAGCGCAATGGTTATTTCCTCTCATTGAGGGATATAATTCAATGGCACTCCCCTGAATTTTTATTTGAAAAAACTTATTATCTATTCTGTGGATTTTTTAACAGTGCATTTTCATTTAATTCTTTTATAAGACCTACAGAGCAAGATCAAAGACAAATAAAACAAGCAAGTGGTACACTGCATCTAATTATTTCTCTTCAAAACAGTTGCAAAAATAGCACATCTAGCAAGTATCCATATGGTGATGTTATTTCAACATTTCAAAACTCTCAATTGGAACTCAAATATGATAAAAAGCAAGTCAATATCATGTCAAGCAGTGATATTAAATGGGAACTGTTAATAAGATATTGAAATGGTACTTTTAAATTTCCTGGTGGTTCTTAGATGTTGCTAGCTAGAGTTACCCTTCATTTTGAAAAATCAGTTGTTCATAAAGTCCTTTTCATTACTATCTCGTAGAAGTAAAAACTATTTCTTTAAAGTTCCCAGTGGGGGAAGTATGACAGCATAATTAAGAGGCTCTTTTTGGAGTTGGGAAGAGTTGGGTTCTGTATCCTAGCATCACCATATAATTATTGAGTGGCTTCAGGTAAGTTATGTCACATCTATGATGTTAACATGATGTTTTGCCTGTTCCAGAATGTCATATAGTTGGCATTGTACAGTATGTAGCCTTTTCAGATTGGCCTCTTTCACTTAGCAATATGCTCTTGAGTTTCCTCCATGTTTTTTCATGGGTTGCTAGCTCATTTCTTCTTTGCACTAAAGAATATTCAATTATCTGGATATACCACAGTTTATCCACTTTCTAAAGTTTCTTCTGTGTATAAATAGAAAGAGATTAAGGGCCACATATTATGTAATTTAATCACCCCGATGACCATATCATCCTCATTGAACAAATGAGGTGGTCAGAGTAAAGAGAAATTAAGCGACATGGCCAAGATCACCTGGATTAAAAAATGGTAGATCTAAGACCTGAACTCCAGGTTTTATGTCTTCTTTATGTCTCCAAAACATATTTTCCCTGCTATAAATACATGAAAGAATGTTTCCCATATGTTGCTTAAAACTACATTAACCAAAGTGTTCTTTATTTATGTACCATTCTCCTCTGCCTTTTTTTTTCTTTCAGGGAGTAAGTTTTGACAGAAACAAAAACCACTATAAATACCCAGAACTACTGTATCATTATTATATTTTTTAAACAATAGCAACACATCAACAGTTAGAATTTCTCTTCTGAGCACACCCAGGAAACACAGTTCTTTAGATCCAAAATCATGTGCTAAAAGTTTTTTTCTTACACTACGAGGAAATTTTCTCAAGACTTCAGACTAGAAATTCCCCATCCTTTTCATTCACAGTGAAGATAAAACTTAATTCCAAGTACTTCACCCGTCTTCAGATATCTGGGTTCTCATCTATGAGCCTTAAGAGTTGATAGATCAAACTAGAGGTGAAGAAAACAGAAAAATCATCAGGAAGGTCTGTTTAAAATTTAACACTAGGCTCTGACATAATCTTTTACTCTCTTCTGATGCCTGTCCTTTCAAAGCAACTGCCAACTGTTTTTTTTATATCCACTAGAAAATATATCATCCACACTTCATGCTTCAGTTTTACTCGAACAATCACCTGTTTGCCTTTCCACCAGAGTAATACCGCAGAAGTTTTAATTCCATGTGTAAATGCTGATTTTTAATATAGAACATTACGGTAGCTCATACCATGGGTTAAAGCCACAGAGATTTCCTTTAAAAGTTCTTAATCTCATAGTAACTATGATTTTTACAATAAAATTGAATTCACTTTTCAAAGGATTGAGAAGTAAAGAAATATGAAACAGGAAATAAATATTCAATTAGATTTTCCTTTGGACTGCCAGGAACAAAGAAATGTATAAATTACAGCAAAATAGTCAGCCATGATTCAATTCAGTATACATGTGGTGTTTAATTTTTGAAAAACCAAGACCTTAGCTGGTATAAGCAAATTTTATTTTGGGTGAAAAAATTAGTTATATGGAGAGTGAGGACCCTAAAAAGTGAGGAAGGGAAAAGAAGATAGACCTTATGTTAGTATTGTTGCTTATGTGGTTGTAGATGAGCAGAGAAAGCAAGTGGCTAGAGTAGGGACAAGTTGGGAGGAAAAAGGCACTACATTTCTTCACATCTCCTTAGAAAGTATTATTTAATTAGAGACAGTTTCAGGACATAAAGAGAATCTAAAGAATGATGTTCTATTCCCACCAGTAATGGAGACCCCTGGTGTGGACCCCTCTGTATTTCATGTGCTTTTTCTATAACATACATACTATGAACCCCATCTTCTCCCAAATTATACAACAGGTACCCAAAGAAACTCAGCAAAGTGTCGAGGCTCTAAAAAGTGTCCAGCTCAGTGCCTTAGCAAAGCATCCAGCTTCATCTTCCACATTTCCCCTCCTTCACTGGACTACGCTAGCCAGGGAAGGAAGTGATGGACATCTTACATTTATTTACCTCCTCTCTTATCCATAT
This sequence comes from Equus asinus, assembly GCF_041296235.1. Taxonomy (NCBI): domain Eukaryota; kingdom Metazoa; phylum Chordata; class Mammalia; order Perissodactyla; family Equidae; genus Equus; species Equus asinus. The sequence goes on from NC_091810.1 coordinate 27,238,079, forward strand.
ATAGCTTCCTAAGAAAAGTCTCTGAGTACTGATTCTAGGGATGATAAAAAAGCTTGTCATGTGTGGCAATACCGCCTGAGGAGAAAAAAGGTAATTAACATATTGCATGCTTTTCTTGCTTAGGCTTTCCAGAAAGGCCAAGGCTATTTTCAGATTTTTGTTCCTCCTAAATTTTGGATACATATTTCTGCCCTCAGATTCCACTAGTATTAGAGATTGATGGACTTCCATGAGAATTTTGTTGTTTGTTTAGTTGTTTGAATAAGATCTCACCCTGTTTAAAGCTATATCTTGAATACACATTTCTGCTGTGACAACTCTAACCCTGGATATCATCTCTCACCTGAATTACTGTAAGTGACTCCTCATAGGTTCTCTGCATCTGTCCATCTACCACTCCATTCTACTCTAGTCCTATCTCAACAGATTCCTCAGGTCTTTAAGAACGTAAATCAGAGTGTAATTGGAATGTACATGGAAGAATTAATGATTCTCTTCTGCTCTCGGGGTAAATCCAAAACTTGGATGAGGCCTTGACGATTTGTAAAAAGATCTGCCTGCTCTTATCTTGTGCAACCTTTCATCTACTTACTACACTATAGCTATAATGTTCTTTTCCCAGGTCCCAAAAGAGACAGCTAGTTGAGGGAAGAGGTGACAGTCCAGGGAAAAATAAGGGCCAGGCTATTGCGTGCCCCTACAATGCCTTAGTGCATTATTGAAGACAGTGCTAGCCTCTGGGCTGATGAATTTAAGACAAGATATACCTTCTGGGAAGACAAACTAGAAAAAGTCCCTCTAGCACATTATAGGTGCATGTAGCCCATCATTAGAGTGTAAGATCACCCAGTGGGGTGCACCCCCTGGGCTGGAGGCCCTTAGGTAGGTTGTCCCATTTGTGAAGTCCCTGTCCCTGAGTTAATGTGCTGCATCATCACCAGCATCTTCCTTTCCCACCCTCTTTCTTCACTGTGTGAGTAATAAAGACTTTATCAAACTTTAGTAAAGTCTTTTCCAGATTTCCTTAGCACTCATACGATGTCATCAAGTATTTATATTTTTGGTTTTGTTGCTGTTTAATAACTGGCCTCATTAGACTACAAGTTCCATAAGGCCAAGACACTGTCTCTGTTATTCATCATGCCATCCCTCTTAGCACAGTAGGTACACAATGGAAGTGAAACAAATACTTAACAAATAAAGCTATTTGTTTAGGTGCAGTGGTTTTCAGTCCTGGCTGCGCAATAGGATCACCTAGCGAGCTTTCAAAAAAATCTGACTCTCAGGACCCGTCTCAGAGAATTCTATTTGAATGGGCAGAAATGAAGCCCAGTCATAACAGTTAGTAAAATTTCCCCAGGTGACTCTAATTTCTAGTTGGGGCTGAGACGCGCACTCTAGTTTGGTACTTCTCAAACTTGAAAGTGCGTAAGAACCACCTAGAGGTCTTGCTAAGCTAGGGATTTTAATTTACTATATCTGCGGCACATCCTAAGCTACTGCATTTCCAATAAGCTCTGCAGGTCCACGGACCAGACTCTGAGTAGCAAAGGTAGCAAAACTGTGATAAGGTGACTTTTGTCACTTCCAGTCAATCAAATTACACAAAATATCTTTGAGTCCTTGGCTTGTAATAATACCATAACAATTGGATTAGTTGGGGAAAAAGGGACTGAATGAAATTATCAACATTTGTGCATTTACCAAATAATGTTACGAACGCTCCAGATACATATAGATGTCCTAGAACCTTATCTTTATGAAGTCAGTGATCATGATCACAATGTATTACATGAGCTGGGAAAGCTGTGGTTGTCAGTAATGTGATTAACGCCTGCTAGAATCAATTACATTCTTCCATAAATTGAGTGACAATGATATGTGGGCTGGCAGATTGTATTTGACGTTTAGCTTCTTGAGATACTTTCTCCAGCCTCTGGCTTTGAAATCTCTTCTCCAGACTCTCTCGTTATCCCCACCACTGCAGTGAGGGAGGGGGAGGAGAAAAAGAAGAGCATGCTTTTAGTCTCAGCACCTTGCTATTAACCTCCATCTGGGTTTGAATCTTTTGAGCTTCTTTAACCAATGAGAAGGTATTGTAGAGCATGAATTCCAGGAAAGAATGGGTCAATTCCACTCTAGCAGTACAGATTCTGAAAGGGATGCAAACGGAACACCAAGCTGACTCCATACAACATTATCCTAATGCAAAGTCATCTTTCATGGTGAGTCTTCAAGCTTATGCAAAATTGAAACTTCTTTTTTTTTTAAACAACCTCTATGTCAAAGGCTTAACATGTGACTGGAACACAATAAGCTATTTTATTATATGGAATATGTACCTCACGTAACAACTAATCCAAGATTATTTTTTTTCTGGAACTTATGAACATCTTTATTAAAAACACAGAAATCTAGTGATGCTAATTCATAAATGACGTCTTCATTTATTTCATTTTCTTGAAGATTAGCCTCCATCATATTTAATGTTTAAAAATCTTAAAATGAAGCACTTCTGAAGAACAAGTCAAATATTAAAAAGAAAGCAAAAGAAAAAATAGCTAAATTTGAGAAAAACATGGTGCAATCTCAATGGTTATTGCTCACTTCAAAATGAGATACGAATTGTATTGCATAATTCTATGCCTCATTTTATTAGAGAAGATGCAGGCTGTAATTATAAAGGTTATCTTGATAGAATAGATCTATATTTTATTTAACCAATTCTCTAATTTAACAAGTTATTGAATTCTCTAGTATAAGAAGTTTTACTTACAAATAAGCTAACCTGATGGAAAACATTGGAAATATATATCTGTGCAAGAATTAAAATTCCATTTCCAGGGGCCCAGGCCAGTGGCTGAGTGATTAAGTTTGTGCACTCCACTTTGGTGGCCCAGAGTTTCGCCGGTTTCGATCCCAGGTGCGGACATGGCACTGCTCATTGGGCCATGCTGAGGTGGTGGCCCATGTAACACAACCAGAGGTGCTCACAACTAGAATATACAACTATGTACTGGGGGGCTCTGGGAAGAAAGAGAAGAAGAAGAAGAGAAAAAAACGAAGATTGGCAACAGTTGTTAGCTCAGGTGCCAATCTTTAAAAGAAAAAATTTATCTCCATTTCTTTAAAAAAATATTTTTACACTTTTATTAATTTTTTTATTTCTTGTTTCTAAGAAATTCTCGTTTTTAAAATAAATCTTCACCATTTATTGTCTTTTGATGACTTAGAAAAATTTCAACATATTGCATTTGGAAAACTCCCTAAGGACATGTGTAAAAAAAGGGGGGTATCTATAATAACTTTCAGGACTTCATGTAAATTGAAATATTTTTTATGAATATTATATTAAAAGATAAATTTCTTTGCACATATGGAAATGTTTACTAAGGTACAAAATGGAGTCTAGACAGTAAATTCAAGAGAATAGGGTTAAAAACAGTGGCAGGATATTCTCAAGTAATTTTTCTGGTAAAAAATAGCCATTGATACAGAGTCTATCTTCTTTCCACAGTCTCAAAAACATTCATGTGAGGATCTGTAGCCCACCCTCAAATAAGAGACATAATCTAATATTCCTACACTCTTTAAAGCATGCCTATGGAAACATTAACAAAGAGGTCACTAAGAGAGAGAATTTTGATTTTGTTGTGATTGTTCATGGCTCCAAACTTCTTTCTTTAGCCTCTCTTATTTCTCTCACTTTTTCCCCCCTCTAAAATTTCTCAATTCCATCATTCCTAATGTTATGACATTTTGCCCATTGCTTTTCACTATTCTGACATTTCATATTTCAAGGATGTGCCTCTTCCCCTGGAGCATCGAAATGCCCACAGATTGGCAGCGTTGGGTTGGTTCACCTTGTTGTCTCAGTGATGGTCACCACCCCCCTCAGCCTTTGCCTGAAAGGATACCTTCATCAAAATAAGATGGAGAGTCTAGATGGATTAAAGTCTAGAGAGTTTTTGTTGGGCAGTGCAAAATGATTCTCTTGTCTGCTAAAACCTTTCAAGTGGATCATGTTGGAAGGATAGTTTAAAACCGAAATACCATCGATTACTCAGGGAACAGCATAATGGACACACAGATTGGGGCAGCCTGGGCTGGAATCTTGTCTCCGTTCCTTTGGGCTGGCCCCAGTCCAAAAGGGCACCATGTCTAATGGTTGACAGCGTGGGCTCTGGTGTCCTAACACCCACAATTTGAATCCTGATTTCAGCATTAGCTCTTTGGTTTCCTTGGACAAATTATTTAATTTCTGTGAACTCAGTATCTTGTAAAATGGACATGATAATACTTACCTTACAGTATTGTTGTAAAGAGAGAAAAAAATGAGATAAATAAGATCATTCATAGGTACCCAATAAATGATAGCCACTTTTTTATCATTATAACAATTGAATGAAAGTTGTTCCTAGTATCAAAGAGACCTAGGACATAAATAGAAGCAATTAGGGACAATAATTTTGCAGTATAGAGTCTATAAAGATAAATATTTGCATAGAACTATATTCCTCTAAAGTCTTGTGGAAAAAAGGAAAACTAGATTTCTAAATTCCATGGATATGTATTAAAAATTATATGCACTGATCAATAAAGTGTGAAGCGGCTGATGAAACAGACTGTATTTTTCTGGGACAGTAATTTTGTTCTATGAATTATTTATAAGGAGAATGAAGTAGAAACAAAAGAAATATGAAAGCATAAGGATTACCTTATCAGTCATAATCTTTCAAACATCAGCAATGAAGTTATAATCATTTGCCACATGCTGGGATATCCACGAACAATGTAACATCGTGTCATGTAAAAAATGTATCATAATATGCAAAAGAAATTAATCCCTGGTGAGTTGCTAAGTGTCTGCTGTGAGTTTTTCCTAATTGTGGGTTCTTCCTTTCATAGCAAGGTAAAACTGAAAAATTAGGTAAAAATAGGCTTCTGGGAGAGGGTAGTTGTCAAATAAGAGCATCTTCAACATGTGGTCCTTTCAGCATCTTTCACGCCACGACAGAACCATAGCCACAAGGTCTTATTCTGCATACAAGGAAACTGAGGCCCAGATGGCCTGAGCAAGTAACATAACATAACTAAGGTGGCTAGCAGGAGTGTCAAAGTGAGAACCATGGCCTTGTGCTCACCAGTCCTTCAGCTTTTCCACCTCATGCCCTGCCTGATTTGTAAAGCAATTGTGGCGAGAAGTAACAAGAGGAAAAACAAAGTCAGACATCACTTTATGCTGAATTTCATTATTAGATTAAGCAAATTTTATTGGCTCTATAAATGCATAACAATTATATGACAATTAGATGGTATCATGACTATAAGAACATCTACAGATAATAATAGCTAGTAATTATTGGGCATTAACTATGTCCCTTGACATCTTCTAAATGCTTTATGTGTAGTAACTCATTTATTTCCTGTCACAGGCATTATCATTATTATTTGTTATTAGTTAATATTATATTATCTCTAATTATATATTGTTATTAGTTTACAGATGAGGATACTGAGTCGCTGAGAGGTTAAGTCAGAGACATAATTATATCATCTAATAATATCATGTTTCCTTTTTGATGGATGCTTATATAAGATCTAAAATGATGATAGGAAAGAATAAATGTATTACGGTTTATTCTGTTCTTGAGATGCACTGAGAAAATAGATATATACGGAGTAAACGTATAGATTAATTGCCTATATATGAATGCATCATAAGTTCATAAAAATAGATAGAACATAGTCAGTCTTGGAACAAATAATAGGAATCAGACTATACACTAAAATCTTTCTCCCAGTTGTTAAGGTCTTATGACTTGAAAACAACTCATAATTTGTTCCTTTCTTGCCCTACTTCCTCATGTTGGGATCAAATGACTATTAACTTACTGTTGCCTGGTGTCTTTTGGTATATTGATCTAGTCTGGGTACCAGGGAAGCACTGAAAGCCCAAATGGCAGGGTTTATATTGAGATAACAGAGCAAAGACCACTTCCTCTTAATGTATTTTTTCTTGAGGGTTTTTTTCTCCCGATTTAAGGTAACTTGAGAGATTTCTCTTTTCTCTGACAGAGGCATCTTTGATTTGCACTTAGAGCTTTCGGGGTTGGCTGTGTGCCTCTTCACAAGAGGAAAATACCACTTTATAAGAATGTATTCTGGCAGTGGGACCCTGAATTGCTAGGATAAGCACTAGTTAGTGAAGAGAGGGTAGACGCTTTTTAAATTATTAAAGTACAATTGGTATATCACATCTCTAACGTTTCCAGGGAAGGACTTCTGAAGAATTTATCATTTGCAGATTTATTTCCTTACAAAACTTGTCTCCTTTTTAACTTGTCTTCATGAAAATTTCAGTAGTTCAGTTCCCATAAAAATATCATTTATGCTAGTTATGATGACAGCAGGAAAGGGTTAGTAAGTTACACCGTGGCAGAGTAAGCTGCCAGTCCTACATAAAACACCTGCGAATAAATACACCAGACGCTCTATTCTCCGCCTTGTGTTCATGCTTTAGATGCTCTGAGAGTAGGTACCACTTCCTGTTAGTAAGTATTCCAAAATTGTCAGGATGATTTTACCCATTCCCAGGCTGCATTGAATTTGCAGAAAAACATTTAAAGATTTCACATGCTTTTGAGTTTTCTGGGCCCAATTCTCCATCAATTGTAGTGAAGTCATTTACCCTGAATGCTGAAAAGATCCTGCTTGAATCTGATTTGAGGAGCTGTTTTTGGTTTTGGATGAATTTTACAATTAAACACTCCAAGTAAAAATTAGGGAAGAGGCTGTTACTGTGAAGATCTTTCTGTTCCTCATAAATAATAGTGATGGCTTTAAGAACACAGCCCAGAACAGATGACATGTAGTTTTGAATGTATGAATGCATGGGTGAATGAATGAAAAATCCCAAGACAAACACACAGAGGAACACATCTGAGGTGGTTATAGGCAAGCCATGTAGTATGGTATTCTTCCCTCATTTGTTATCTAATGGAAAGTTCGTAACATTGATATCAAACTTAAAATGGAGAAAACAACAAAAGAAGTGCAAATTCTGGGGCTAGCCCTTATGGCATAGCAGGTTTGTGCATTCTGCTTTGGCTGCCCAGGGTTTGCTGTTTCAGATCCAGGGTGTGGACCTACACACCACTTATCAAGCTATGCTGTGGTGGCATCCCACATATAAAACAGAGGAAGATGGGCACAGATGTTAGCTCAGGGCCAATCTTCCTCAGCGAAAAGAAGAGGATTGGTGGCAGACCTTAGCTCAGGGCTAATCTTCCTCAAAAAAAAAAAAGAAATGTAAATTTTACCTAAAGCATATAAAATATAATGCTCAGAAATCTAACCAGTGAGTAGTGCAAACCCCAGCCCCCCCGACCCCAACCCCAGGAAGGCAGGAGTAGGGACTGTAGATTATCAAAACCAAACCCTTACTACCTGCAAGGGATAGAAAATGGAACGAGTTCCTAGAAATCCCTTTCACCCAAGTTTTTTCTCCAAATGCTATTGGATCTCTTTTGTCATAAATCAAGAAGTACTATGTGAATTTACTTCTGAAAAACATAAATATCTTTGTAAATGCCAAGGGAAAGTTTTCATAGAATTCATAATACTGTATGCAGATATGGAACTCTCTTGACTACCACCCTCCCCTCTTACTCAAACAAATTCAAAGGCATTTCAAGGTTTTGGGGGTTGGCATCATGGATTTGTGCTGCAGGAGCCCTTCAGCTGCTCCCCATTTTTGAGGTCAGGTCCAAACTGAATGGGCCTAAAATGTCCTTGGCTGTCAGCTAACTTCTCTAATCTTGGTTCTCACCACTCCAAGCATATTGAATAACTTCCTAAAATCTCTAGGGGTTTTTTCCTGACTTTTGAGCTTTTGTAAATTTTTTTTGTTTCAAGAACACTCTTCTCCTCCTTTTTTCTTTGCTTAATCTTTTTTAGATTTCCATGAAAGTGTCACTTCCTCTGGCTAGTCTTCGCTAAAGTACCTCCACTTACACACCTCCACAGCATCTTATGAACCCTTGTCATATCACTGCTATATTAGCCTTTCTCCTGTTTGTCTTTGCTACAGAGGGGATATTTGCGTCCTCCAGTTCATGTGTTGAAACCTATTCCCCAAATGAGATGGTATTTGAAGGTGGGGCCTTTGGGTGTTGATTAGCTCATGAGGGTGGAGTCCACATGAATGGGATTTGTGTCCTTATAAAAGAGGCCTCAGAGAGCTCCCTCACCCCTTTTGCCACATGAGGACACAGCAAGAATACAGCCATTTTATGAGCCAGCAAGCAGGCTCTCACCAGACAGAGTCTCTCAGTTCCTTGATCTTGGGCTTCCCAGCCTCTAGAACTGTAAGAAATAAATTCCTCTTGTTTATAAACCACCCAGTCTATGGTATTTTTGTCACAACAGCCTGAATGGACTAAGAGAGTCTTCCTCTGCACGCTGTAAAACCTGGGCGTGCAATAGTTGTCTGGACCACTATATTCCCAGAACCTAGCCCAGTACCTGCTTCATAGTGGTGCTCAACAAATATTTAATGAACAAATAGATCCATTCACTATTCCACAGAATCCTAGAATCTGACTGACTTGCTACTGATGTCTGAAGTTAATCTGTGGCTAAGGAGGGGAGATTGCCTATCTGTTGATGCAGGTACAGGTGGAAAGCAAACCACTGTTCATGGAGTCATCAGTCTCTGTCTAGCTAACTGGAAACTCAGCTGATAGAGAATGGTGAGTTACTAAGGAATGTAAAGCAGTCTTAATGGATTTTTCTGTCTATTCATCTAACTCACTCCATGTTGGAGGTTGAGTTCATATTACACTTCTCCTCTAGGAAGGCTGCCTTGATTTTTCTAGCAATTTGGGTCTCCCCTTCTCTCTTGCATCCCTTCCTATCTATGCTACTAGAGGCATTTATAATAAAGACTCATAAAGAGTGATCAGAATGTGTCTGCCAAAGGTCAGTGGTCTGATTGCATGGCTTTGCAGGGAAGCATTTAACTTGATGAGTTCATTATGCTTCATCACATTATGGTCCTCAACTTTGGGCATTGCAACTCAGTCTGCTCAGGATCCTGAAACAGATCAGTATTGAGAAATTGTCTTACTGATAAGGGATTGAAGTTTATAAATCTGAAAGTCTGCTCATTAATTTATAATGAGGAAGTCAAGCATTGAGTGGACCTGACTTTGATGTTAGTACAATGGCATTTTCTTCCTGTAGACATGCTATACAGAATCCAAATTGCTAGAAAACTGCTCAGAGAGCCCTGGAATCAGAACAAGGGAATCACACAGATATTGAATGATATCAGGCTTTGATGGCTTGTTATTCCTTTTCTACAATAGGGCTATAAATATGTTGACAATAAAAGACTGAGAGATCCTTGAGAGTTTAAAAGAACACTATTGAAATTACACTGGGACAACAGATGTGAGGACAGTCCATGGAAAATTAGGACATATGGTCCCCAGAGATATTAAATGCCGGGAATAAAGTAGGATCCACTCTTTCCAGAAGAATGCTTAAATGGCTGTATGGAAAATTCTAATTGTTTCCCATTTTTCTATGCTTCTATGGCTCACCAAGCCTTCTTCCTACCCAGGAGGTGTAGTAGACAGAATTCTAAGACAACCCACAAGATTCTGCCCCATTTGGCACACACACCCTGGGATATATATCCCAAGTCTATCATAGAACTATGATGGGAAAGTCATTCCTTTGATTAGATTATGCTTGTGGCATAGTCACTCCCGTGATTACATTCCTTGATATAAGACTCTTTCACAGTAGATTGGAGATAGTTTCCCTTCCTGGCCTTGAAGAAGTAAGTTGCTCTGTTATGAATTGGGCCATGTGGCAGGGAAGGAAGGTTTCTAGGAGCTAAGGAACTCAATCCTACAACTACAGGAACTGAATTCTGCCAAAAATCAGTGAGCTGACGACTCCAAGCCTCAGATGAGACCACAGCCCTGGCTAACCCGTTAAATGTGGCCTGTGAGATCCTAAGCAGAGGATCCAGCTATGCTGTGCCCAGATTCCAGTCCCATAGAAATAATGAGCTAATAAATTCAAGCTGTTTTATGCTACTAAGCTGGTGGTAATTTGTTACTTAGTAATAGAAAACTCATACAGGAGGCCTTAACTGTTAGTTCTTAAACATCAGGTAACAATTCCTGCTAGTGGGAGGCAAGGGAGAGTCTTATCCTTGAGAGCAAAGACAAGGTCTAGAGGTATCTTGTATACCCGCAAAGTATCTATCATAATGCTAGACCAGTAGGCAGTCTTCTAAAAATATAAATAAATAAATAAATTACACAATTATTTTTATTTCCTTTAATTTCCTCTACCTCGCAAGAGAGGGTAGAAGGCCATTTAAAACATTACTTGTCTTGAACTCTTGCTTAAAATATGCCCCATCACTCTAAGCAATGCTTGCTTGCTTCTAAGGAACAAGCAATAAATGCTAGCTCGTAATAATGACACGAAAGCCTTTGCATATGCTGTTCCTTTGTCTGCAATGCTTTTCTTCTTGCTCTCTTCCTTTTTGCCTAGCTATCTGGGTGACTCAAACTTCAAGGCTCAGTTTAAATATCGTTCATTTTGGCAGTGCATCCTGACATCACCCACCAGTGAGCCTAGATTAGGCCTCCCTGTTATATCATGTCACAGTTCACTAGATTTTTCTTTCATAGCATTTATTATAAAGCCAAGTAAGGAATCATTTATAAGGTTAGTTGTGTAATGTCTGCCTCTTCACTAGACCACAAGCTTCTTGAGCACAAAGACCCTATCTGACTTATTTACTGTTGTTTCCCTAACTCCAGGATAAGGTGGCGGCACATAAGACTTGTTCAAAACTATTGTGAAATGCTAAAGGAATTAATGAATGGAAGAATGGTTACAGGAAAAGTATTCATTGGGAAAGAAAGCTAACACCAACAGAATGGCTTTTAAATTTTTTTGGTACAATCCTAAGATGGACCAAAAATGAAGAGAACCAGCCAATGAATTAAAAGGAAACATATGCGTTTAAATTAGTTGAAATTAATTTTGTCAAAGGTATCAAATTAAAATCATCAAACTACCACATTACAGAAGAATCCAAAGAGTCCTTCTAGCTGCAGCTATATCTGTTATTTCAGCTGTGGCTGGAAGAAGGCCCAAGGTAGCTGTTTCTCTCTCCACCCCTCATGTGTTATTAGGTTAAAGTTAGCTGCTGTAATAAACTCCCAAATTTCAGAGGCACAATGAATGTTTACTTTGTGTTGTAACAATCTACAATCTAATGTGGATATTTCAGTTAAGTGGCCTTCTTGTAGGCAGAGATTCAGGGACCCCCATCTCTTCTCATCTTCTGGTTCTACCATCTTCCTCCAGAAGGAGAAAGCACAAGGGGAACCATGAGTTGGAGGTTTTTATGGACCAAACTGGAAATAGGTGCCCTACTCCTGCTACCATTCTGTCAGTTGCAACTTCAACATGGCTACACCTCATTGGAAAGCAGACTGGAAATGTTGTTTAGCTGCATCCTCGGGAAAAAGAGGAAGCTGATATGGGTGAGAGCCAGCCAGTTTCTACCACACCATGCAAAATTGAAAGTGCTCCCTTGACCCCACACCATTCCAAAGTTGAGGAAGTCTGTACAACTGCAAATGAGCAGGATTTTTTTTAATACCCAAGACTTGTCTGTGACATTCAAGGATGTAAAAGATATGTTACGTCAAAATGACCCCAAATGCCACAAATTAAGCACGATAAGAGCAACCTTGAGTAAGTCAAGTATCAACCTTTCTAGTACATAAAAACATTACTAAATTAGGCTTCCCTCTCTCTATTTTTAACAGAATATTTGGGAATTTGATTATTACAGCCCAGTTATTTCTAAAAATGAGTAACACTTCCACAGGGCACTGCTAAAATGCACAGAGGCATTTTAATTGCCTATGAATATTCAAAAGCTCATTATTGTTGCAGTTTATAATTATCAAATTCCCCTGAGAAAAATGTGCAGCACACAATAAAAAAAAGCAATCCATTTAAAAGTGTTGACATCCTTATTCAACCATTTTACCTTAATTCTTATCTATTGAGTCTGTATCATTTCTGTTCATTTTGGGGAGATACTGAGATTGCATGCATTCTTTCCCATTCAAAGTGCAGCTTGTTGATTGTGTACATTTCCCGCTTAGATCACAGGATATTTTATATAAGACACCACATGTATAGAACTGATATAAAACTCTAGCTGAAACTTGAAATGGAGATAAAGATTTGCATGCAATAGAAAGAAAACCAGAAATCAAGAATACCTTCTCTGGTTTGGGAAGAATAGTAATGGTAAAGCGGCAATGGGAACAAATTTGTGACACAAAGACTTGGAATATCAAGAATTCCACTGAAAATTACCATCTTGCAAACTAGTGGAGAAACATCTTTGTTTGAGCATCAAAATAGACCTGGAAGAAAGTCAAAAAGTTATCCAAGTCATACCCCAGTGTAAGACAGATTTTACTTCAATGTCTGTAGACCATTTTTGTTCCTTCTATAAGTATTCATGGACTTTCTCCATGAGCCAGGAACTCTGCCACAGGAGGAGACATATTGATGAATAAAGTAAAAGTAGTATTTCAAGTAGCTCATAACCCATTCATCTTTATTTTCATATCCATGTCTTACCAATCTCCATTTTCTTTTCTTTCCTATCTTTCACCTTCTTAATTTGCTTTTTTATAAAAAATATAAATCACAGTCCTTCAGCAAACATTAACTGCATATTCACGCCATGCCAGGGAATGTACTAGACAATGGTATCAAGTTGCTCAAGATACATTTAGGCAGACAGACACATACCTACAATTATAACACAATGTGGAAGCTCACCAATAAAGCAGAGAAAAAGACGTTTTAGTCCTTGACCTACCCTGCCTAGAGCCTCAGGAAAGCCATCCCGAGAAGCTGACACCTGACTTGAATAACAAAGAATCAATTTAAGTCAGTCAACTGAGCAATAGTAGGTCTGGAAGTGGTGATCCAGAATTCTGAAGGTAAAAGCAGAAAAAAGACAAGGTTAAGAGAAAGAGCAGGAGTTGTGTATGGAACTAAATGTTCAGGTTCCTGCTGCAGTATAAAGGCTGGAAGTAGAGCCCTATTCAGACCATTTGGATAAAGTGGGCAAGAGTTAGACGTTTTAATGGAGGAGGGGGAATGATATTTGGAAGGCTAATCATCCAAATCCATGTCAGACATCACTGTGAGCTCTTAAGCTCAGCACTCTTGACAGATCGAGTAGACCAAAATAAAGGGGGTTCTAGCTCCATATTTCTCCGTAGGGACAGAGAAAGACATGGAGACAGCAGCAGGTTTATCTGAGGGTTTTTCCAAAATATCCATTAGCGTATCCTCATTCTACTCCCAACCCCACAAATCTGGAGATTTTGATCAATCTTCGAATTAAGAATGGGAAGTAGATGGGGACCAGTGATAGTCATTGGTTTTCTTATCTCCCTCCTCTGCCCCATTGCCATTTAAAACCAGTGACACAGAGAATTTGAATAATATGTTATATATGATTGAGTTCATAAATATATAATAAAATAAATACCTTGAAAAGATAATGCATAATAATTTTATATGTCCAAGGAATGTTTAAAAACTAAACATATTCTAGGCCACAAAGGAAACCTCAGTAAGTTCCCCCAAAGCATATATTATACAAGTACAAATTGTAGTGATTACAATGCAGTAACACTAAAAATTAATAACAAATTCTTAACCACTTGCCAACTACTTAGAAATTGAGTAAGGGTCTGGGAATTATTTAGAACTTAATTTTGATTACAAGAAAATTTGAAAGACAAGTAGAGGGTATTTAGGAAATTAAAAATGAAAGTCATGGCACAATGTGTTAAGGCACATGGAACACTTTCAGATCTTTTCTTAGAGGAAAATTCATCGCATCTGTGTACATGTGGTGTGGGAAATAGCCCTGAAGATTTGGCAGACTTCCTCACGGATTTCTGCTGATTAACAGCATCAATTCCTTCCCCATAGTCTTAAGATAAATTTGATGCCCTAACATTTCACGGAGAAAGTTAACAGAAAATAGAACTTGAGGAAATAATTTAAAAACATGACAGGAGGCGTGCCCTGTGGCCGAGTGGTTAAGTTCACATGCTCCACTTCGGCAGCCCAGGGTTTCGCCGGTTCGGATCCCAGGCGTGGACAGGGCACGGCTCATAAAGCCACGCTGAGGTGGCGTCCCACATAGCACAACCAGAGGCACTCACAACTAGAATATGCGACTATATACTGGTAGGCTTTGGAGAGAAGAAGAAAAAAAAGAAGATTGGCAACTGTTGTTAGCTCAGGTGCAAATCTTTAATCAACTTTCATATATAATGAGCTCTTATAAGTAGATAGAAAAGGGTGAACACAACAATAGAAAAAAGGCAAATGACCTTAAGAGAGAATTTAAAAACAAGAAATACACATAGCTCCCAAGCATATGAAAAATCATGAGTTTATTAGCAAACAACAGGCATGCAAATTATAACAAAATGTCATTTCCTGCCAATAAGAATTTGAGCTAATATTTATCAAATATTTAATCTGTAAGAAGTAGCAGGGTAAAACTCTACATGTAGTAGCACATTTAATACAGCAAAACCTTATAAGGGTAGGCATTGTTATTATCTTTATTTTACAAATGATAAAATGGAGACATGCAAAAGTTATATAATTGTCCCTGGCAGTAGATTTTAACTCAAATTAACAAATATTCAACATAGAGCAGAAGCCAGTGCTGGGGACGCTACAGGAGAACGGCTTTCTTGTAGATACTTCAGGTTTGAATTGGTACAGTTTTCCCGGAGTGCAATTTGACAGCAGGAATGAAAAGTCTTAAAATTCTTAAAATCGTTAAAGCGTTACACCTCTAGAGATTTGTCCTAAAATGTTCAACCTATGAGTTTGTACTGAAGGAAAAAAATCAGAGATCAGTGATGTTCAAGGTCGTTCACCGGAATGTTGTGAATAAGAGAACAATTTCATAACCCAACATTCAACGAAATGGGTTTGGTTACACACACTATCAGATAACCAGAGAATGAAATCCTAAGCAACCATTTAAAATAATCCTTATAGGGGCCTGCCCAGCGGCACAGCAGTTAAGTTTGCACATTCTGCTTCGGTGGCCGGGGTTCACTGGTTCAGATCCTGGGTGTGGACATGGCACCGCTTGTCAAGCCATGCTGTGGCAGGAGTCCCACATGTAAAGTAGAGGAAGATGGGCACAGATGTTAGCTCAGGGCTAATCTTCCTCAAAAAAATAAATAAATAAAATAATCCTCATAAAGAATATACAATAAGGTGAAAAAATGGCAAAGATATAATCAAGTAAATAAAAACAGGATTCAAAACTTTAAATAATGTAAGCATAAAATTTTGATGTTACAAATTTTGTAACTCCGCACGTAGATTAACACACAGAGACACAGTAAATATAAAGGAAAATAAATCAAAATTTTAACAGAGATGATCACTGAGTTGTTAGAAGGTATATTTTAGTTTTTTCCTTTTATGTATGTATAAGTTTTACGATGTGATTATTAATTTCTTAATTACAAAAAAAAGAGATTAACTTTTTTTTTAAAGATTTTTTTATTTTTCCTTTTTCTCCCCAAAGCCCCTCAGTACATAGTTGTATATTCTTCGTTGTGGGTCCTTCTAGTTGTGGCATGTGGGACTCTGCCTCAGCGTGGTTTGATGAGCAGTGCCATGTCCGCGCCCAGGATTCGAACCAACGAAACACTGGGCCGCCTGCAGCGGAGCGCACAAACTTAACCACTCGGCCACGGGGCCAGCCCCCGAGATTAACTTTTAATGAGTGTATTTCATGAGTCAGATTTCAAAGCAGGTAGAGTCAGGTAGAGTCAACACTGTCACAAGATGACAGCTGTTATGGAACATGGGGTCTCACTTAAGTTAATGAGTAAATATCCTTCATGGCCAACATGTAAACAGCACCTTGATTAATGAACGTGCTAACTGTTCTTCTCTGCTACACACATTAACCTCTGTTTGGTTTTTGATTGTGACATATCCTTATGAGAAAAGGCTATTAAATTTATCATTTCCAATCAAATTCTGAAGTTACAATTTCAGAAGATTTCTAACAGGGTTTTCCTGCCATCAAGAATTGTCTGGGATAAGGATGACATCTAGTCTCAGCACCACGCACGTGTCCCATTTGTTTGCCACCAGCTGCCCTGGAAATCCCCCAGGCAGGTCCTGCTTACGGAATGGTTCCTCTTCTGGGAGGATGGGATAAAGATGGCAAGTTGCACACAGGGCAGGAAACTGGCCATCATGTCTTGTTTTTTTTGAGCCTAACTCCATGTGTCTCTGTCCTGTTCTTTTCATACTTGCCTGCTCAGTTCTTTCCCCAGACCTCTGAGTTCTGCCACAGTATTCCCATTGGGACTCCCAGGACAACAGCACAAATAGCGTCCACTATAATTGCGTACTGTAGAAACTGCAAAACTCTTTGTTTATCCTTGCTCAATACTGCATTGCATTGTAGCGTTCAAGCTGGACTCTGAAATCAAGCTTCCTAGGGTTCTTTCCAGTTTCTAATTTAACTTCTAAATCAGTGACTCTTAACCTTGGCTACACACTGAAATAACCTAGGGAGCTTAAAAGATTCCCAATGCCCAGCATACATCCAAGAACAAGTAAATGAGAATCTTTGGAGGTATGTCTCAGGTGTAGTGTTTGTAAAGCTCCCGGTAATTCCAAAGTGAAGTCAAGGTTGAGAACCGCTGCCCTACACTTGGTTTTCTCAAAGTGAAGACAATCTTCATACTTACTTTTGAGACCTCTTTTCTCTTCAACTTCCTCCAGGCAAGTCTGAGGTTCCTTTCCAGAATCAGGGACACTATCAACTGAAATTAAAAATTGTCACAAATTGCAGGCATCTCAAGCCAAGTCACGAAAGTTAGGAAGATAATGAACCATTTCCCCCTCTAGTTTTCTTTCCATGCAGCAACAATGGTGACATGCATGAGATGTGAGACAAGGAGCATACATGAGCTATTCTTTTCACTGATGTCCACAGTGGCATCAGGAGAAATGACAGATAGCATGCCCAACACCGTCTTAGGCATGTGGTTTTATTAAAGTTCCTTTATTCCCCCTTCCACAAGAGATCTCTCTCACGTGATCTACTCTTGGTCTTCTAAGCCTAAACTCTTTAAATTTGCTCCAAGCGAGGTTCCTAGAAAGGTTGCTTCATCCCTTACTGATATCCATTGTGTTCGTTTGTGGCTTTTTTCATCTTGCTGAATGTTCCACGACCTAATGTCACTGATTTAACACATGTTCTTTCTACTAAGTAAATATAAACTCAAAATATCTTCACATATGTGTATGTATAGCTACATAACTATACCTTGGTTTGATTTTTTTAAAAATCTTATCACTTACATAATATTTTTTGTAGTTGGTTCTTAACTTAGAAATTCTCTTTTCTAATAAGACCAGCTGCCCTCCTGAGCCTTGTTAACTTTGTCTACTCCAGCTGGTTGTGCAGATTGAATGAGAGAGGGTCTGGAAAGCTTGTAGAATGATGCCTGGTGATGGTAAATGCTCTAAAAGATGTGAGCAATCACTATTGTAGTGACCCAGGCCAGATATTGACTCTCAGTTAAACCTGCCTTTTCTAAACTATGGTTTTATAGACTCAGTAAATGGGTCTTATTTAATATAGCAATTGTCAAAAATTTAAATGCTGTGCAATTTCTCAAAAATGACATGTCTTTGAACTGGAATAATATCCCTTTCATAACCTGAACCCTTTCATTATTTATTTTTTGACAATACTTTTTTATTTCTTCCTTCAAATTAAGCAAAGTTATTTTGGGAATCAAATGAAAGGAAAGTAATTGTGTGTACTTCTGTTTGTATTTATGAAAATGGATGTATTTTGAAAATAAACATTGGCAAATGTACGCAGATGCTAAATTAACTCCGGGAAAGTGGAATAAAATAAGCTAGGCTGCAAGCTTAAAAGAAATTATTATACTATGCCTTTTCTGCCTCACTCCTCATTGTGAGGTGTTCATGGGGATCTAATGCTAAGGGAGAATTTTGAACTCATTAACTGCAGCATAAAGAGCAGCGAAAGGTAGGGGAACTGTGTGGGTTGGAAGGAATAGAGAGGAAGAGGTATTTAAGGAGAGACCGGAAGAGTTGGCAATGCTGGAATGTTGGAAATGTTACAATTTCCAGAACCTCACTCTCCTCCCTTCTTAGCCATGGCCTCTAGGATTCTGGGTACTGTAAATTGAAAAGCAGATGGTTGGGATGGCATGAGGTTTATGACTGTGTAGAATAATCACACCATGAGATCAGGCAAAGCTCAGTCCCAGCCTAATTCAGAGAGAAGGGCTTTCATTAAGGTTTTATAAGTTCTAATATTATAGTAATTCCCAAGTCCCTGCCAAGAAATCCATCACCTTCAAACCTGAAAGCACAGCTACTGGCCTCCTTATTGGGGTCAATGGAGGAGGTAAAGTGACCCTTATTAGGACAGAAAACTCAAGTCTCCCATCTTAATCTTTCCTGGACAGTCCTGTTGTGCCCTTTGATAAACAAAATGGTTCATAATGAGAAGCCCTGACAAACACCCATATCTCTAAACTTTAGATTTTATATATCAGAAAGCAGGAACCATAAATTACTCCCTTCTGCCACTAAAACAGTTGTTTATGGAGAGATTTAATTGAGGCCATTGTCTGCAGGAATATTTGTTTGGAAGAGGTGTTTCAATGATTATTGATTGGCAAACATTTATATAGCACCTAAGTACCAGGTGCTGTTCTAACTTTTACATGTATGAAACTTACATAATCCTCATATTAAGTCTATGTGGTAGACGATATTATCATCAAACCAATTTTAAAAATGGAGAGACGTGAAGTGGAGAGAGTCTAAGGGACTTGTCCAATAGCACGTAGCTGGTAGAGATGAAGCCAGGATAAGATGCAGGCAGCACGGGGACAAGGGTGGTGCCCCTAGGCACCCCTCCACGCTACCTCTAACTCAGCAAGGGAAGGAAGACATTTTGGCCAATGCATAGGAATACAAAGCCCAAGGCCCCAGAGAGTTCTGACTAAAATTGGTTAGGAGAGTCATAGATTTAAAGTTTTCTGTTTGATTTCACTTATAATTTAACTTTCACAGCAGAGGTTCATATAATTATCAGCAACATATATGCTAACACAAATCAACAGTTTAAAGAAAACTGCTGGAAATGAGATCTTGGAAAAGAAATGAAAGTATTAAAAACTCTCGTTAGAATACAAGATCCTGGATCCTGAACTACAGGTCCTTAGCTTTCCGAATCTTGGTTTTATGCTGAGATTAAGCAAGGGTTTACCATATGTTAGGCAACTTGTCAAAGTTATTTAACTCTAATAACATTAATTCCTCATAGCAAATCCTATGTGGTAGATAGAATTATTATTCCCATTTCACAGATGAGGAAACTAAAGAGCAGAAAAGTTAAATGACTCTTGGCTAGTACTTTAGTGCTTACTTACCCATGTTCCTGTTTGAAACCTGAATGATGGCTAAAATACTTGCAGGTTGATGATTTTGTGCTATACAGTGATTTTCTGAATCCCTGGTTTTATAATCTTCATTCAATTTTCACATTAACACAGCTTGAAATTCTCAATATTATTTAAATAATGCAGCTTTTACTTTGTTTTGTTGTGTTTCGCAGGGGAGCAGACGAACTAAAAGCAGACAAAATGTTCATGTGTGTTAGTCTCTTGTTGAGTAGCCTGAGAAAGCCACCACCAATTTTTAATGTCACCTCAAGTCACAGCAAGACTTAATACAATCTAGAAAAATTATTACCAGCAAGTATTTCAAAGATTTCCCCATTTCTTAATTTTTACTCTTTGGAGTTGAACAGGAATCTTTATTGTAAGAAGACCAGTGCTCTTTAAAATCTTCTTATGGTGCTTCCTTGAACTCCCAAGCAATTCAGAAATCAAAGACGCTAAGGCCTTTTCCTCTTTCTTTTTTGTTTGATGACAGGAAACACATGTAAATGAGTACTCGTCAATTCATAAGACTGCAAAAGATCTGGGGTCTATACTGGGAAATGTTTCATTTTAACCTAGAGTTCATAGACCCAACATGAACTGATTCTTTTTCTTTCATTTATTCATTATTTCAACGCATTTTTAAGCACCTAACGTGTGAAAAAACAAAACCAAAAAAACACTACCCTTACTCTCTGGGAACTTAGAAATAGCTATAACGGAGCCCATGGTTTAATGATGTTTGATTAACAGAGCTGCTCTAAATCAATTAGCTGGGAACAAAAGGAAATAAGTAAGGCCACTTAGCAAATGTGAGTCATTTAGAGCCACTCTTTGAAAAGCTCTGGCCGAGATTGGAAAAAAGGTGGTGATGGGTTAAAGGGGACAGAGGTACAAGTAAGCGTTTGATTAAAATTATAATGTGTGATAAAACAGAAGTACTGGGTGCCACATGGGTTTTTAAGTAGGGGGACCTGGTATAGTGGGGGATAGGAGGTAATCAGAGGAATATTCCCAAAAGATGAGACTTGCAGTTGGAGGATGGGAAAACGGAAACCAGAAGGGTGCAGGGGAGTATGTCTGTGTCTGTCTATCTGTCCGTCTATAGAGAGTCTTTTCAAGCAGGCAGTGGTGGGAACAGCAGGTGAAAAAGAAGCCAATCAGAAAGACCCTATCACTTTAAAGAACTGAAACAATCTCAGACCACTTTAGTGAGTAAGGAGAGGCCCAATTTTGTATTCCCAATATGCTTTGTGAGCTTTTCTGAATGTTATCCCTGAAACAAGAGATAGCTGGGGGTGGCTTGGACCAAGGATCCTGGCCATGGAAATGGAAATATATGAGTGAATTTGAGACACATTTAAGAGCTTGAATCCGCTGAGTACTTTGATTGACACTTTAAAGCGAACATGTTAATACCAAACACGCCTAATTGGTTAGCATTTCTTGTAAGGTGCTTTTCCTTTACTATTTAGGAATACGTCCAGACACCTGTAAAGGCGTTTTCAATTTACCAAGTGCTTTCTTGTTAGCAACAACAATAAGCAAACCCTCCACTGAACTGAGTCCCTACTCTCTTCTAGAGGTGGAGATTCTCGGGCTTGAAGGGGTGAAGTGCCAAGAACTTGAGAGGTGTATGTGCTCTCACTTAATTTTCTCAACTTTCTTCTCAAGGAAGTAAGGCCGTTGTTGTCTCCTATTTCACAGATGGGGAATCTCAGGGGTAAGAAGGTTAAGTGATTTCCACAGGTCATGTAATTTGGTGGCTAAGGAGCATCTCCTAATTCTAGCTCAGTTGCTCCCTAACACTGCAATTGCCTCTAGCCAGGTGTGGAATCTGATGTGAAAAAGCTGAGAAAGATCTCTAAAACCTTTTTTTTTTTCCTGACAGGTCATCACAATAACACTTTAGTAAACCTTCTGCTCACATCAAATTGAGTGTCCAGTCACCGGCACAGGGCCCAGATCAATCTGCGTGCACAGTCTGCTGCGATGATCAGGGCACACAGAACAAGGGGACACCAGAGGCAGCAGGCCTGGAACTGCGGCTTGAGCTCTAGGAAGGTGAGGCTCCTTCTGGAATCCAGCCTGATGGCAGCATGCTCAGTGCTGAGGCCCAGTTGCCACCCTCTTCTGCTGTGAGGTCAGAACCAGACCCCAAGACACACAGGTCACAAAGACAGACACTCAGACAATTCTGACATTTTGCACCTTGACTTCTGATGTGTCAGATTGTTCACAAATCTTACCTTAAGCTGTTACAAGAACATATATTAATATTTTAATAAAAACACTATTTCTAAAAAACTGTTTATACACGGCCTAGAACATGAAGCTCTCAGGTGAGACCAGCCCAGGGACTCCTGAAGGACACTTGAAGACAGAACGGCTGCAGCACAGGGTCCAAGTGGTGCCACCCTGGGGCCCTCGGACTCCACTGTGAGCTCTTTCTTCAGCCGAGTGGCCTGGAATTACACCAAAATGTCTGCATTTGTAGGCAGGGTCTCAGTCTAGGATTTCTAGATTCCATACTTAATCCCAACATCTTCCAGGAGACTCATACTTGTACTAAGTTGTGTAAAACACATGCACATACACTCAAAACATATGTATCTGAATTATCTCTATGAAAATATATAAGAACATGAAATATACTCATGTTGAATATATAATATAAATATTTGTGAGTATAAAATATGTATTTGAATATGAAAAAAGATATATGTATATATGTGTCCCCTGAGCATCTCTTGCCAAAGGAATGCCCTATTTCCTAATATGATCATTCTCGCTAGCCATTTTTCTAAAACCAAGTCCACAACTCACAGCAATATCAAAAATCTGAAATAGAGCTCAGGACTTGCTTGATTCCTTCTGCAAGTTATGAAAACAGAAACCTAGTCCCTACATGCTGAACCACGAGCCTTAAGAAAAAATGAGGCACTGGAAAATATTAAGGCAGCTTTCAAAAACATGGTGTATCTGTCAGCTGCCAGCATGGAAACAGGGAAAAACTAGAGAACTGAACCCATGTAGCCACTCCTCTTTCTAGTGATTGAATAGCAAGATCTGCAACTGGAGATGGATGTTAGTTTTGAAGAATGAAAAGCAACCACTGGCTTTCTCTCCTTAACAAAATGAATTTTTAAAATATACTAGCTAATCATTCCAGACATCACCTAGCTTAAACTGCTCTCTGTAAGAGTGTCAATTATTTATACTAAGCCATCTCAGAAATCTGGGAGACCTATCAGTACAAATGGAATGATTCATCTGTAGGATAAATAATCAATAACAATGAACTTGAAATTTTATTTCTTGCAATAATTCAAAGAATGAGGAGAGTGATTCGTTCATTTTTTTGGTAAATTTTTACCATTTTCATATTATGCACCAGGTTCAGTTCTAAGAAGTAGGGAGAGAGGAACAAGACAGGTATTGCCCCTGTGGTAGGCAGAATTCTAAGATGACCCCCAGTGACTCATACCCTTGTGTAACCTCCTCCCTATAAGAGTGGATAAGACTTGGATATATGATGAGATATCATTCCTGTGATTAAGCTACTAATCAATTGACTTTGAATTAATCAAAAGGGAGATGATGCTGGCTGGGCATAACCTAATCAAATGAGCCCTTAAAAGAAGGTGAAACCATAGAGAGATTCCCTTTCTTGCCTGAAGGAAGAAAGCAAATAGCTGTGATGTGAATGAACCCTATGAAGAGGACAGTTTCTGAGAGCTGAGGACCTCAGTCCTACAGCCACAAGGAACTGATTTCTGCTAATATCCCAAATGAGATTGGAAGAGGACTCTGAGCATCAGCTGAGAATGACCCCCAAACTGACACCTTGATTATAGATTTCTGAGATCCTGAGTAGAGGATCTGGTTAAGCCATATCTGGACTCCTTACCCATAGAAACTGTGCAATAATAAATATCCATTGATTTAAACCTCTAAGTTTGTAGCAATTTGTTACATAGCAGTAGAAAACCAATGTAGTGTTCTGCTAGGACAAAAGATGAAACTCTCCAGCCTCCAAATTTTCCTTTTCTTTTGAAATCCCCCATCCCTTCATGCTTGAGATTGTATTTCCCTGCCTCT
Source organism: Equus asinus (assembly GCF_041296235.1). Lineage (NCBI taxonomy): Eukaryota > Metazoa > Chordata > Mammalia > Perissodactyla > Equidae > Equus > Equus asinus. The sequence goes on from NC_091810.1 coordinate 27,261,817, forward strand.
ATAAGAAAGGTGTCAAGAAGGTGAGCAGAAAAGGAAACACTAAAGAAAGGGGAAGAAATATATGAGCTCATCTCAGCATATGCTAGAGAAAAAGAAATGGAGTCAGTAACCTCATTTTCCCCAGGACGACGAGCCGTGCTACCACGGTGATCAATGGCATTAGCTTCAAAGCCATCAACTGAAGAATGCAAAACCAAGGGGTAACAGATAAGGCCATCAGAAACACCAGTCCCCAAGAGGAATGGGTGCCACATAAATGAAATGACCAACTTTCAAGACAAATTTATAACAGGAGCCAGACCATAGCAGGTAGACTGCCCTAGGCAAAAGGAAATTCAGGTGGAAGAATGCATGCTTCGCCTCCTTATGAAAAGTAGTTTGGCAATGATATATATTGTAACATAGGAAACTAATTGGCACTAAATGTAGGAAGCAATTTTTACTTTGAGAGTTAAAAGTTTCTTTTCTCATTGAAATCGCACTTTTATCTTGGAAACACAACGCAGGCTTCAGCTGCTTCTGCGTCGAGATTTTCATTAAAACACACATGCCGTATGCAGTATTTTGATCTTGGAAGTGCTTGATATGTTAATGGTCTTGCTTTCTATTTGTGAACTTGGCGTCACTCTTATTGGTTGGGCGTGATGAACAAGAAAAGGCTGGGTGGTGGGAGGACAGAATGCCCTTCACTGAACAAAGGCAAACCCTTCTAAACAGGCTATTATCTGTTCACTCAGCCATGGTCAGGAAACCTATATATATGAGAATTACAGTCGACTTCTGGAAGAGTAATCCTCTATTAAAAAACTCACTTGGCTCTTTTTTTTTTTTCCATTGCTTCCAAAAATTCACTTGAATCACAAACTCCTCGGGAGGAGATCATGAACTCCTTTCTACTTAAAATTTCTGTGAGAGAAACCCACAACACCTAAATAAAAAGGGAATTGAAGTTCTGCTGTGATGATCATTCAATAGCTAATCTCAGATCCCCAGGCTCCTGTAAAATAAAGCCCTTTATTAGTAGATATCTCTTATCTCCAGAGTCTCTTTGAACATTGACAAGAAAACTCCACAAGACAAGCTGGGTCAGAAAAAATTAGCCACTGTATGATAGTTCTCATATAAGCACAATTAATAAATATGTCTAGTGTCTTGTTTTGATAATTATTACAATAATGAAAAATGTATGCTCACATGAATATCAAATCAACATTTTTCTGAAAGTCCAATATGGGAAAAGACCGGTGCTAAGAGATATGGAAAAATAGAAAATGTGTATGAAAAAATAGGTAAAATTAAGATATTCCTTGCCTTCCAGGAGCTCATAATTTATTGAGACAGAGACACAAATGAAGAACTCTGATACTCAGTTGTCCTCGATTACTGCAACAGTGACATTCTTTGAAATAGAGTCCTTCAGAAAGACAAATTGGTTCTGGCTGGGGAAACCAGGAAGACTTCTTGGAGGAGATTAGAAGTTTGTATTTTTAAGGAAAGAAGGTCATTACTTTAGAATTCAGATAATGATTATAATAACTGCCCTTCATGTCAACTATGTGTCAGATTCTGTGCTCAGTGCTTTTTGTTTAAAGTTTTTATTTTAAGACATTTATAGATTCACATGCAGTTGTAAGGAATAATAGAGAGAGAATGTATAACCTTCACCTAGTTTCCCCAACAGCAACATCTTGCATAGCTGTGGTACAATATCAAGGCAGGAAACCAACACTGATCTTATTCAGATCTTATTTTACCAGTTATACATGCACGTGTGTGTGTATGTATTTAGTTCTAGGTAATTTTATCACATGTGTAAATTCACATAACCATCACCACAGTCAGGATATAGAATACCCGGTGCTTTTTGTGTATGTGTTCATATTAATATTTACAGATAATATTTCTTGCTATGAGATGAGTTCTTGCTATGTGGCGTCCTTAGCACTGTGTGTTCACATTCATTCACATTCAGTGGCTCACTTAACTACTCTCTATGGGATAAATGGTAGAGATATCCACTGTTTTTATCAATGGGCCTTCTTCAGGTAATATTCCTCAGGATGATTAACATGTCCTCCACTGTTAATCTCTGTGACTCCAGTGACTGACTCCTAACCTTAGGTCCAAGGTTGATCATATGACTCAGATTTGGACAATCTTGCCATGTGACAGGAACACAAATTAGCTAAAGCTAATAAGACTTTTGAGAGTCTTCCCTCTTTCTCTGGATTTGACCTGAAATGCTGTGGATGTAGAGGCACTGGTGGCCATCTCAATACGTCGTGAAGACTAACAATGACAGCAACATGAAGGAGAGTGGTTGATACATGGAGAGAGAGAACATTCTAATGATGTGTTCAGACTCCTGAAAGCAGAAGTGCCTGACAACAGGCTACACTTTCATTTTTCAATTAACTGAGCCATATTCCTCAAACCAATTTAAATCAGGTTTTCTGCCACTTGCAGCAAAAAATTCCTAACTGATACACAGGTACTGTTATTACATACATTTTTGTAAGTGAGAAAACCAAAGCACAGAGATGTTATTTTTTAATTTTTTTTAGAGAAATAGGAAAAGGAAAACCAGTTAGATATGACAGAGCCAAGGTTGAAATCAGACGGTGTGAGTCTAGATGCTCTACTCCAAGGGCGAGAGTATTACATTATGTCATTTGGACCAACCAACAGGGGGTTAGAGTCTTCATTTTATGGGTGAAGAAACAGGTCTGAGGGTTAGGCAGATAATTTTAACAGTTATCTATTGCTGAATTAAAAAAAATACTTCAAAACTTCGTGACTTAAATATCAACTATTTTATTTGCCTGTGATTCTATATGTCAGCAAGTTGGACCGGTTCAGCAGGGAGTGTCTTCTGCTTGTCTCTCCTGGGACATTCATGTGACTACAGCTAAGTAGCCAATAGTCGGGTGAGGGGTGCTTGGTAAGGTGGGCATTAACTCAGATGGCTCATCTCTGATCCATGTGGTCATTCATCCTCACAGGTAAGCAGAGAGAATGGTAGTAGAAGAGTTTCCAGGAGAGGGGCAGTGGGCAAGTACTTTTCAAGCTTCTGCTTGTGTCACGTTTGCTAATGTCCCATTGGCCAAAGCAAGTCATGCTCATGGCCAAGGCTTTCACACCATATCATAATACACTTCTCTCAGATAAACGAGGAGGAATGGGTTACTAGGTAGAAGGAATAGAAACAGGAAAGTATCAGACAAGATTAAATATTACGAAGGATCAGAAAAGCAACGTTAAGAGGAGACTGATGGAAAAGATTTCATGGAGGAAATATCGGTGCGCCCCACAGGAGCAGTTGGACAGGGGGAAAAGGAGAGGACGAAGGAGGGCATGCAGGGAAGGAAAAATGCCTTCAATTAAGTAACAGACCTGCGTACGGTCCTGGAGCCAGGTAAGCTGGAACACAGAATGGATGAGTAGAAGTGGCCTGAGAACAGCTTGTAAAACACTCAGAAGACCTGTTGTGGACGGCTAGGAAACTTCCATTTTCCAGGCGGGGGTAGTTACAGATTATATGGGCAACATGGCATTTTAATCTCTTCAGATTTTAACATTTTCTAATTAATTGCTGTTTCAGTTGCTCTGCCCTACTGCGATTTATGAAGGACTTATACTTTTAGTTAATAGATTTTTTAATACCTTTCAAACTAAAAAAAATAAATACAAGTGCTTTGACGTTATGAATATGTTTTAAAATCATGTGCTAAAGCCATTCATTTCCATACAAAATGTAAAAAGTTACAGATATTTCCTATCTTTGGTCATCTTCTAGAATTACCACAAATGTAATTATGCAACTGCTAGTAATTATAATCTTGGCTATTTAGCTGAGAGCCATATAAATTTTATAAGGCAATAAATCTTATTAAGTGTTCCCTGGAGCATCAATTGATTCATCAACTTATAATAAATGCTTTTAAAATGCAAATTAAATAATAACTGGAAACACCTCAGTTAAATGCCACCAGGATACCTATTATCTACTTCCTGGAAAGATTTGAAATTTCTCTTCTTTTTAAAGCAGTCTGTTCATACACATAGAGTCAATAAGATGTTTACTATAGTGGAGGAGGGTGATGGGGGGTGTGGGTGTGGAGGGGAGGGCTTGGTAAATTAGATTGTAGCTAAAAATGATCAATCTTAAATCATTCAAATCTGAATCTTTTTTTAGGAGTAATACTTTGTGCAGCCATTCTGAAAAGCTACTTGGCACTAAATCAAAGGTGTCTTGTCATTCCACTCAACCATTTCACTTACGGGAAATTAGCTAAGGAAATAATCAGAAAGTCATTCAAAGATACAGGTGTAAAGATAGTCACTGTAACAATATTCTAAATATGCAAAAATGTCCAAATTGATTTGGTATTTTCATTTGATCAAATATTCAGAAATTCCCAATGATTTTTTTTAAAGATGTTTAATTACATGAGGGAAATGCATATAATGTATCATTCACAGCTATTGTTAAAATATTGATTTTTTGGAAATGGTATAAAACCACATTTTTGGCTTCATCCCAATTTTATAAAAACATATGATACAAAAACAGGCCAAAGTAAGTTTATTAAATATTAAGTGTGATTATATCTGTATGATGATATAATGAATAGTGGTTTTTATTTTATTTCCTTTTTGGAGTTCTGTAATACTTTTTAAACTTAAAAAAATTCTTTAAAATCTATTAGATTTCTAATTTGAGAAAATAAACATGTTACTTAGAGAAAGAGAGAAACATCCTTATTAATGGAGCATAATAAAGGCTTCAGATTTTAATAAGGAATAATCCAGTTGATGACAGAAACGTACAATCACTGAGCCTAAGAGAAGCTGACCCAATCCCATAATAGGAATATAACTGTAGAGTTCTGTCCATGCAGAGCAAGAGAAGGATGAAAACACTCTAAGAAAGCTGACAAATAAGAAAATAAAACATTGCCAAATTTAAAAACAGGCTCAAAAGCTTAGAGTTTGATATATTAATTCACCAGCTGGATTTAAAATAGACTGTAGTATTTTAAATGTTTAGGTTTTATTACTATTGTAATCATTATATAAAAGTATCAAGTTAATCTATTTAAGCATAGCTTAATATTCCAATTTCAGCTCTTAATTACTGTAATTTATTTTCAATCCTTTATTTCAAGAGATTTTATTTGTTCCACAAGTAGGTTTTTTTTCCCAAAACTAACATAGTGATTAGATTTCAACAGGTACCTACACCAAAGTCCCTGTAAATTTGATTTTCCAAGGAATAAATAAATGTTGATAACTCTCATAAGTCTAAAGAGGGAGCTATTTACTAAGAATGGCTGGAATATTGACATATTTGACAATTGAATAAAGATGTTTCTCAATTCACAAAGGAAACCTTGCACGTGTTACTAACTGAATTTGATGCTATTGAAACTTGATTCAAAAAAGTCAAACACCTTAATAATCAACTTCAGCACTACAAATTTGAAATACTTTTTCCATTGACATCATTTTTCTTGATTCAACAGTTTCTTGTCCCTAGCACTATCTCCTTGCCTTTATGGTAAATTGGTATAAAAACCTTCCACTTTTGACAAATACTATATGTTTATGCGTTCTATGATAAAGTATTATGTATTTGCTACATCTCCTTTATATGTCTTCTTCACAATATTCATAAGTGATTATGTTGTCTGCAAGCTTAATCTTTGAAAGTGGAGCCAGAAACTTGGCCTCTGGAGGATCATGATATTTTTAAAAAATAATGTATTTCATAACTTCAAGTTGCAATGGATTATAATATACCAAAGAAGAAACTTGGTACTTAAAAGTATATGGGGTAGTAAGGGGGCCAGCCTGGTGGCACAGTGGTTAAGTTCACTTTTCACTTTGGCGGCCCATGATTCTCCAGTTCAGATCCTGGGTGCAGACCTATGCACCACTTGTCAAGCCACACTGTGGCAGGCGTCCCACATACAAAGTAGAGGAAGATGGGCATGGATGTTAGCTCAGAGCCAGTCTTCCTCAGCAAAAAGAGGAGGATTGACAGCAGATGTTAGCTCAGGGCTAATCTCCCTCAAAAAGAGAAGTATATGAGGTAATGATTTCTAAAACATCAGTTATCCACAGTATATGTATGTGCCTCTTAAAATGAAGATGGCCAACTTCAGGTACTATTTACTCCAGCCTAGTGATTTATAAGATTTAATAACATCTTTGACATGTTCTTGTTATGGAATATAATCAAGATAGTTTCTGCCACATACATTCCTGAATGCTAAAAAGCATTCAGAGAGCAATGCCAAGCACACACAATTTGTATTTTTAAAACTGTTCAAATACTGTCAATGAATTTGCACGCAATGCTCCACTGAAGGGAACTCCTTCTTCTTTTCATAGACAAAACCAAATATCTCGAGAGATCTTCCCAGGTAAATTGTTAATACTTCCTTGATGGGAACATTTTTATGAAATGAGCATGATGTGACATGTGATAGACATTATACCTCTGTTTCCCTCCAATATACTTTGGGAGATCAATAGGATGTGACTTGTGGTAACTGACGAAGAATACAATCCAAAAGGCTGTTTCTTTCACATTTGACTTTGCCAACCGCTCAAAATCCTCTAAGGCACTCTGCTAAGATTTCAAGTTAGTACTATATAGTTACTTAACTACCCTTTGAGAGCAATTAATGAAAGTATAATAAAATACACTGACAATAAAACTTGAGCAAATGATAAAGAAATATTTGCATTGTTAAAAAAGACATAAATTAAGCACATTCCTGAATATAAAAAGTAATAGATATATTTTACATTTAAATTTAGAAATAGGTTTTAAATTTTAAATCAAGAGAAAAAGTAACCGAAGACCTATTTTTACAATGGGTAATAGATGCTCTTAAACTTTGATGTTTTCAATACTAGGAAATACATCCTGATTTAGCTCTTATCTAGACACACTGTAAGAATTTATAGAAAAATCATTTTTGAGTTGAATAGAAAATAAACCTGACAATTATTCTTCTACTTATATCAAGCTATACATCATTAGCTCAAAGTCACTTGACTACCAGGAAAGAAAGACTAAAAAGGTTAATTGTCTTGTATTTGAGATCAAGCTTAGCCTAAAGGAGATAGGTACCCAGAGTTCATTTCTAGCACATTTCTAGACTGACTTCCCATAGATAAATTTATTCACTATGAAAGAGTGCATTAACATTATTTTAGTACCTCGGCCATCTGTGATTTGGATTTGAATCATTTAAAATGTATGACACTTTAAGAATATGTATCAAATGTAAAGGCAACACTTTTTTGATCTTACTATAATTTACGTGTTTTATTATGTTTTTAGAACTTTGGTTGTTGAATTCGTATTAAGCCAGTTAAGCTCTATAACTTAATCATCTCTCTGAATAGAAGTACTGGTCTTTGAGTTAGTGGTTTAGGATTAGAGTTGCAAGCTGGTGAAGAGATTTTCTCCATGTGATCTCAACTGGTCCCATGAGAATTATTTCACAGCTTTGACCTCCTTGTTCTCTATAACCATGCTAACAGGTTCAGACATTTTCTACAAACAATTTATGGAACAATATAGATTTTTTCCTAAAAAATAACTATCAACATGTTTTAAAAATATCTTTTCAAGACTTTTGTATGCAGCATCAGTCAACATAATGAGTATGGCAAATTTTATCATTTGTATTTAATAATATTTTAAAGCATAATCTAGGTAGGAAACTCATTAGATTACCATAAACAATTCAAAGGAGGGTAAAAACAAAATAATACTTAAATATTATCAATTTAAGTGAAATTATGAGTTTCCAGTGTAATATTAGCTTTCTCACTGCAAACATTGGCACTGGGAGTTAAGAAGAAATTAACATCACAATAGGTCATAAATCATCAAACCCTACGGTTTGAAAGTTTATTCACGGTATTGATTGATGCTAACATATTGAAATTGTCGCCTTTAATGCAAAGATGATAAGCACATAAGAAATCAATGTGAGCAATGTCTCATTTTTAGAATTGCCAGTTTGATTCCAAATTGCTGATTAGTTCTGCTCGGAGGACAGGGTCATTATGAACTATTAGAGAGCTCAGTTATTTGTAACAGACATTTTCAGGGTCAGAGTTAGCGAGTAAGAACTGTGTTCCTGTACTATATAAAACAGCTGTTGCAGCTGGGAGATCCATAGGGAAATTAAAATCTATAGAGGTACATTTTTGCATTTATATTCCATTTGGAGAACAGTCATCTCCGTTTTTAAAAGAGAAAGTTTCACCTAGATTATTCATTATTCAACAAACATTTATTGAGAGCCAGCACTAAACTCAGGGCTCAAAAATGAATAAAACTTGCTTTCTCTCAAGGTGCTGTGTTTCTGAGTCCGTTTATTTTTAACCTGTTCCTCATTTTGATGAAGTGGGATTCCCATACTGTCATTTAAAATTACTTGAAATTCGAATACAAATGCACATATGTGACTAGAAACAAGTAAAATAACATTATTTGTGAATTACCCACATGCCTCTTAACCACTAGAAAATTTCAACATGCTCTCACTCCTCCACCTCACCCCATCATGGACCCTCTGAATTAACATTTCTTGATATGGAGCTGGGAGTCTATATTTTTCAGTTGCTATGAACTATAATTCTCAAGAGCCTCTAGTAAAAACAAAAAGCTTCTTAGGAACAGGAAACCTAGATAAGAAGGATTGTTTTTAATTCAGCCTTTACCATTGAAGATACTTTTAAAAAGTTTTACAAATTATATAGAAATATATCCCAGTACAAAGAAGCATTTTTAACAATGCATTAGCATGGGTACTTGCTCAAGTTTTTAATTCCTTTTTAACAGAAATCACACAAGGTGTAGATGACATTTCATGCCCAATGACTTACGCTAGAATCTTATTTTCTAATATATTATTATAAAAATAACTCTTTAATATTTTGTCCAAATATTGCAAACAAAATTTTTTCCTTATTCTTCACCTAAATCAATGGCCTTTTGCTCATGTCTTCCTTCTCCTCTCTTCTTTAGAACTTATTTTAAAGATCACAGTGTTAGTATTGCTAAGTCTTGTAAAGGCATTTGGACAAAAGCAATAAAGTTCTGACTTAAAATCATAGCAAATAAGTTTTGGGGGAGGTATTATTTCCCTTTGGATGTTCCCTTAAATAGGAGTCCAGATAGTATTGATAATGGAAGTAGAAAAGGTCCCATTTGAGAGCAAAAACTTTTTGGAACTCTGAGATTAAAATAGTATCATTTAGGTTTCTGGGAATTGTATGGAATCTATTACTAAACACTTCCTATATGTCAAGCATTTTATTTATCTTACCCTAAGTCCCGAGTATTCTTTATAAGTTATACTCTATTGTGAGAAATGAACAGAGAACTTTCACACCTGGAAAGATGCGTATCTTCTTTGCTCCTTGTTAGTTTAAGGCAAGGGCAACTGATGGGCTAGTTTCTGTTGACAACTCATCGAGGAGTAGTGGCTACATAGAACGTAGTGATGAAAAGGATTCTGAGGTGGAGGCAGGGGCCTACAGGAGCAAGCTGATTGGTGACATCTGTGTTCCTTATAGAAGCAGGTGACATGAGTGTGTATTTACTGTCTCTGACTTAGATACTGCAAACAGAGCAGGGTATCTGCCTCTTATGCTTAATTCCAAAATTTAAGTCCACCCAGCAGAACACACTTTACACACTTTGCCAACGATATAAGAAGATTTCCACAAATACAATTTGGTGATACTGTTTCTCCATGTGCCCACTCCCATCCACGTACTTGGTAGTTTACTACAGCTTTTCAAAGATATGTTTTTAAAAATGGATATAAGAGTAATAAATAGGAAAATGCAAATCTGAAATATTATTAAATAAGAAATGACAGATCTAAATTTAAAAATCAATATTTAATCAACTTAATATATTACCAACAGGTGAGGCTAAGTTTACTATTTCTGTATGCTTTCAGTATGAATAAAAAGTGGCTCATAACTGAGTAAGATTCATGATTTATCATAGGTCACAAGAATCTATAACTTGTTCTAGCCTCCATATTTCCATTAACATGAGCACTTGTGAAATATCAGACAATTTCTGGCAATGATGGTCACTTAGATTACATAGATATGAAAACTTAAGAGTTTACATCCTAAAAATCTATTTCTAAGGTTAAGCTGCAAGCTGTAGACAGCCAAAGAACAACAGATCTCTAAGATCAAATTGTTACTTCCCCTGCCTTTCATGCTGGAAGAACTGAGAATAAAATTCAAACATCTTACCACAGCCTTTTAGGTCCTACACGATCCAGTCCTGCCCACCCCTCTGATCTTAGGCACTGCCACTCTCTCCTTTCCCACTTTGCTCCAGAAGCTTTGAAGTTATCTCCAATCTCTTAAATCACTGAAGTTTGTTCCAGCTTCAAGTCCTATGCACTTATTTCCCCTGCCTAAGTGGCTCTTCCTCCAAATTTTCATGTGATTGGCATGTCTTGTCATTGAGGTCTCAGCTCAAGTCACACAACCTCAGAGAGCTCTGACCTGACCTGCACTATCTATTTAACTACTATCTAAAAATATCTTAGTTTTTCAATTGCTGATCGTTATTGTCTGTCTTCCTCCATAAGAAACTAAGCTCCAGGCAGACATGACTTTTGTCAATATTGTTTATTTCTCTATCACCAGAGGTCAGACTAGTGCCTAGCCTAGGGGCTTGGAAAATATTTATGAAAAGATTGAGTTAGTAAATAAAAGAAGACACAGCTGAATATGAATGCTGTTCCATTTTATTCTATCACAAGATTGTCATGTATCTGACAGTGTAACATATTAGACAGTGTTCCCAAGACAAAAGCATCATTCGGCTGCATAAGGTTGGTTCTTCAATAATTTTATGGTGCACTTTCTTCTCTTGTTTAGCATCTCAGCTCTGTATCATTGATAGCTCTTGCTGGAAGGGGATTCTTGGACTGGCTTCCCTCTTGAGTTGGTTTATACTAACTTCCAGAATATTCCTTTTATAAGGCTGTACCACAATAACTCCAATTAAACGAACAAAAGTGTGCACAACTACTAGAATGAGGATTTCTATAGTAATTGCTGAAAGGCTCTTTACTATAATAATGTGAGTTAAGATTGCTATAATAAGAGATGACATTAATTCAGAAAGGGGACTTATCTTGAATGTAGCTTTTCCTTATTCTGTTAGCACTGGGAGTGCGCCTAACTACCTATAATAGCATTTTATATCAACACTATCATGTGTTAATATGAAAGAAGTTACTGGAGTGCCTGCAAAATAAACCTTAGCCTAATAAACTATCCAATTCTGAGAGTTTCAAGTATACTACAGTTTTAGATTTATGTATAACAGACTTAGTGGGATTTTCATGGTTTTAGGCCTTGGACATATTTGGAAATCTATAATTACCATAAAACCATCTGATATTTATCAAGTACCTTTTAAATGTTAGGAGTATTCATACTTGTATAAAAGACTTTCTGCCTTCAAAGAATGTATTAGGTAGGATTAGTTTTGATTTAACAGATCAAAACCCAAAATAACTGAGATATAAATACAATAGGAATTCATTTCTCTCCCAAGGGAAATAAGCCTGGAAAAAGTTGGTTTAGGGCTGTTCAGTGTGGCACAGGGTCAAGGACCCAGGGTCCTTCTGCATTGCTTCTCTATCATCCTTAGCCTGTGGATTCCGTAGCATATTACCTGAGATGGCTAGTCCAGTGCCAACCCCAGGACTCAGATCCAATTGGGAGAGTGAACAGAGGATCAAAGGATGATACACTTTCTCCTTTTTAAGGAGAAATTTCATTGACAACTCATTAGCCGGCCTTGATCACATTGATGCATAGGAAATTTGGGATATTCTTGATGGTGAAGTGCCTACCTAAAATTGAAAGATTTAAATTCTGAGAAAGAAATGGAGAAAAGATTATTGGAAAAAATTGAAATCACAGCTACATAGAAGTCTCCAAAAAGGGTGACAAAACATAGAAAAATTAAAAGTTAAATACTTAATATTTCATTTATAATGCGGAGTAGCAAAGTATAGTGGTTAAGAAATTAGAGCTTTAAAGTTAGGCTGCCTGGATGTAAAGTTTGGGTTCATCTTTTATTTGCGGTGTGAATTTGGGTAAGTACTTATAATTTCCAAGTCTCCATAAACAGAGAATAATAATAGCATGTATCTTAGAGAGAGCTATTGAGATGATTAAATAAAATAATGGACATAGGCCTTTAGCCTAGAGCTTGCTCACATTTAGCACTCAATAAATATTGATGATGAAGAACATGATGATGATAGTGATGTTAATTGAGTAATAGTTGAAATAATGGCATTAGTAGTAATGTAAGAACCACCAAAACATTATGATTTTTTAAAATTAATTTTTTATTGAGGTGATACTGGTTTATAACATTATATAAATTTCAGGCATACATCATTATATTTTGATATGTGTAGACTACATCGTGTTCACCACCCAAAGTCTAATCATCATCCATCACCACACAAATGTGCCCTTTTACGTCATTCAGCCAGCCTCCTACCCCTTCCCCTCTGGTAACCACCAACCTTTAGTTCTTTCTCTAGTTCCTCTAGGTGTATTGTTAGATTATTTGAGATTTTTCTTATTTCTTGAGCTAGGTCTGCATTGCTATAAACTTCTCCCTTAGTAGCACTTTTGCTGTATCTCACAGATTTTAATATGTCATATTTTCATTTTCATTTTCTTCAGGTATTTTTTGATTCCTCCTTTGATTTTTTTTGTTGACCCAATAGTAGTTAAGTAGCATTTTGTTTAATTTCCATATATTTGTGACTTTTCCAGTTTTCTTCTTGTAGTTGGTTTCTAGTTTCATACAGTTGTGTTCAGAAAAGATGCTTGATATTATTTCAAACTTCTTAAACTTATTGTTACCTGCTTAGTGGCCTAATACATGATCCATCCTGGAAAATGTTCCTTGTGCATTCAAAAAGAATGTATATTCTGCACTTTTTGGATGGAATGTTCTATATATATATCTATTAAGTCCATCTGGTCTAATTTGTCATTTAAGGCCAATGTTTCCTTATTGATCTTCTCTCTGGATGATGGTTGATGTAAGTGATATAAGCAGAGTGTTATGATCCTCTACTATTATTATGTTACTGTCAATTTCTCCTTTTAAGTCTGTTAATATTTGCTTTATGTATTTAGGTGCTCTTATGTTGGGCATATGGATATTTACAAGTGTTATATCCTCTTATTGGAGTGTTCCCTTTATCATTATGTAATGCCCTTCTTTGTCTCTTGTTGCAGTGTTTGTTTTAAAGTCTATTTTGTCTGATATAAGTAATGCTACCCCAGCTTTCTTTTCATTGCCATTTGTGTGGAATAGCTATTTCCATTCCTTCACTTTCAGTTTGTGAGTGTCTTTAGGTCTGAAGTGTGTCTTTTGTATGCAGCATATATATGGGTCTTGTTTTTTATCCATTTAGCCACCCTATGCCTTTTGACTGAGCATTTAGTCCTTTTATATTTAAAATATACTTACTGCTGATTTGTTACTTTTTAATGATGTTTTTGTAGTGTTTCTCTGTTCCTTTCTTCTTCTCTTGCTCTCTTCCCTTGTGATTTGATGGCTTTCTTTAGTGCTATGTTTGGGTTCCTTTCTCTTTACTTTTATGTGTATTCATTGTAGGTTTCTGATTTGCGGTTACCATGAGCTTCATATGTAATAACTAATGTAAATAGCAATCTATATTAAGTTGATGGTCTCTTAAGTTTGACCTCTTACTAAAAGCCCTATGCTTTTACTCTCTTCCCCTCCACATTTTATGTTTTCAATATCATATTTTACCTCCTTTATTTTTGTGTATCCCTTAACCTCTTATCAAGAAAAAGATAATTTTAGTACTTCTGTCTTTTGACCTTCATACAAGCTTTATAGGTGGTTGATCCACTACCTTTCCAGTATATTTGCCTTTACCAGTGATATTTTTTCTTTGATAATTTCCTATTCCTATTTGCAGCCTTTTCTTTTCCACTTAAATGAGTTCCTTTGACTTTTCTTATAAGGCCAGTTTGGTGGTGATGAACACCTTTAGTTTTTGCTTATTTGTAAAACTCTTTATCTCTCCTTCCATTCTGATTGATAACTTTGCTGGGTAGAGTATTCTTGGTTGCAGGTTTTCTCCTTTTAGCACTTTGAGTATATTGTGCCACTCCCTTCTACCCTGTAAGGTTTCTGCTGAGATGTCAGCTGATAGTCTTATGGGGTTTCCTTTGTATGTAACTTGTTGCTTTTCTCTTCCAGCTTTTAGAATTCTCTCTTTATCTTTAATTCTTGATATTTTAATTATAATGTGTCTTGGTGTGAGCCTCTTTGGGTTCATCTTATTTGCTACTCTCTGTCCTTCCTGTACCTGGGTGTTTTGTTTACCAGGTTAGGGAAGTTTTCAACTACTATTTCTTCAAATAAGTTCTCTGTCCCTCTGTCTTTCTCTTCTTCTGGGACATCTATAATGTGGATGTTAGTATGCTCGATGTTGTCCCAGAGGCCCCTTAGACTGTCCTTGTTCTTTTTAACTGTTTTTTTCTGTTCAACTTCAGTGATGTCCTCTACTCTTTCACCCAGATCACTGATCCCTTCTGCATCATCTACTCTGCTGTTGATTACCTCTAATGAATTTTTCATTTCTATTATTGTAGTCTTCAGCTTGATTGGTTCTTTTTTATATTTTCTAATTCTTTGTTGAAGTTCTCACTGTGTTCATCTATTCTTCTCAGATAAGTGAGCATCCTTATGACTATTAGTTTCTACTCTTTATCACTTAGATTGTTTATCTTTGTTTCATTTAGTTCTTTTTCTGAGGATTTGTCCTGTTCTCTTATTTGGAGCATATTCCTTTGTCTCTTCATTTTGCCTACTTCTCTTTGTTTATTTCTATGTATTAGGTAGATCAGGTACTTCTCCTGTTCTGATAAATGTGGATGTATGTAAGAGATGCTTTAGGGGGCCCAGTAGCATGCTCCTCTCTTGTCTCCTGTGCCAAATGTTCCAGGAATGTCCCATGTGTAGGCTGTGTGTGCCCTTATATTGTGGCAGGGTTACTATTGCTGCAAGCACATGGGTAGGCTAGACTGGCCCCCAGCCTCACTGGTTATAAGGCTCAGCTGTGTGTGACTGCTACAGGTACTTTATTGGGTGGGGCAAGCCCCTGGTAAGGCTGGCTGTGAGGTTTAATAGTATACAACTACTGCAGTTTTGCTGGTAAGCAAGTCAGGCCCTTAGCGTGGCTGGTTGCTAGACTCAGGTGTACATAATTGCACAGGCCCCTGGTGCAGCTCCCTGTGGTGCTCAGCAGCCTCTGTGTTGGTGGGTGGGGCAGGTTTTAGGTGAGGCTAGCTGCCTGGCATGAGGCTGTTGTCAGGTCACATTTGGACAGGGCAGGCCTCTGGCAAGAACTAGCTATGCTCCCCTGTGGTACACAGCTGCCTCAGGAGAAGAGATGGGTGGGGCAGGCCCCAGGCGAAGCAGCACACAATCATTTCAGGCATCGGTAGGAAAGGCAGCTCCCCTTTGTGGTTGTTCATGATGGCCAGTGGCACAAGTTTGCTGTGGGCCCACAAGTCCACCTCAGGCCCACAAGGCCTCTGTGGGTCCACAAGCCTGCTTCAAGCCCATGAGTCTGCCTTGTACCCACAAGTTGGCTGCAATCTCGCTAATGGGTGAGGACGGTTCCTGGGTGGGCTGCCTGCTGCTTGGCTATGCTTATTACCTCGAGTGGTCTAGTAGGCAGGGCAGACCCCTGTGTTAACAGGCTAGAGGAAAGATTCCAATAGCACCTGAAAGCATCTGTGTCAGCACCTCTGTCAGCACCACTGAACCAGGTCACAATAATGGCTGATGCCAGTTTCTCAGTCCCTGAGGGAAGGGCCCAGCTACCCCATTGCCTCTCTGGGATGTGCACCAAGCTTAGTAAATGAGTCTCTTTTACCAATGAGCTATGTACTTCTCTATCTGGTGTTTTTGTGCTGGTTTCCAGGTCGAGTGACTCTGTGTGTGGGCCCTATATGAACGAGATTTTTTTCCCCCTGAAGTTCTATAGTTTTCCTAGGCATATTCCCCATTGGCTTTCAAAGCCAGCAAAGCCAGATACTGTGGGATCTCATTTCTCTTGTGCTGGGTCTAACGGCTGGGGTCTAAGGGTCTAATGTGGAACTCAATTCCCCTACTTCTCTGGCAAAATCTCCATAACTTTGAGATCACTCCCAGCCATGAAGCGCTGTGGCTGGGGCATGGCAATTTCCTCAGTGGGGCTGTATCTCTGCTTCTTTCACCCCTGTTGTTTGTCCCTTGTTGGGGAGGTTCCTTCTATCCCATTTCCAGAGCTCTCAGAGGAAATCATTCCACAGGTAGTTGTTGATTTGCTGTGAGCGTGGGAGGAGCCGAGTTCAGTATCCTCCTATGCCCCATCTTTCAAACTCTCTTCCAACAGTATGTAAATCTCTACAAATGAACTTGACTGATAGCAGATTTCTTATTAGCAATAAGAAATAAGTTCGGTGCTCATCTCCATTCTCTGAGGTAATGCCCACATCCTTTTGTTACAGCCAGAGAAATTTATTTTAAAATAGAAATATCCATACATTAAGCTTTAAAATAGTCAAATTTTAAACAAAAAGGAAAACATCCATCTGATTCTAGAGTCTATTCGAAATGGATTTAATGAGGCATTTGAAATTTACATAAGGTGCACTTACAGACAACCTGAAATACAAATGCACACCTCCCAGCCCCTGGTGTCTGCTGGGTCGGGGGACACTGTAGTGATGTCATGGCCCCCACTGACACTAGACCCTCCTGCACTGAAAGCTGCCAATGGCCATGAGGATGGCAAGTGCCCAACATCTCAGTGACTGAGACAGACGTTTGCAGATTGAGGCTGCCATGTAAATGCTTCCAGCTCCTCTCAAACACAGCATAAAGGGCCTCAAGACATGTACGAGACAAGTTCAGAGACTTTGGAAATGCAGATGTAATGTCCAGGAAATTCTACCAAAAGAGTCCAAAAATACTCAGCTGATAATCCAAGCTTTGTTGTGTGGTGACAGCCCACAAGTAGCCCCAGCTCTGCATTGTATTTCCCTTCGGCTTCTCCTCATAGGACTCACCAAATTCATCCACTCTGCTCTTGCTCCCTGGATAAAGCCGTTGTTGCTAGAGGTAAACAAGGAACACCACATCGTCCCTGAAACACACCAGCTGGTGGGAGGTGGGCATGATGATGATGAAGGCAAAGACATCATCAATGAAGGTGCTGAAGTTCTTATAGGTGAAGGCCTTTCACAAAGAGCTCTAGCAGCACAAAGAGGAAGCCAAATGCATATACCCTATTGATGAAGCTGTTGATCGACTGAGAATATCAACGATTATACTTGATGTTCTGCAGCAAATAGATAGCACCCTGGATACATGGAATGCAGAGCAGGTAACGCAAGTACCTCATGGCCCAGGTGTCATATTCTTTGGTTTTCCTTTCAGGTTCACTGTAAGTGGCAAACTGAAACTCAGGTCTTAGGATTCTCAAATAAGTCATTTTCAATGCCTTTTTCACTTTTCATAGCTCGATGGCAGCTCCGATGCCCACCGAGACCAGCCCCAGGAGGCTCGTCTGCTTGTCCGGCAGGGACAGGAAGATGGCCACCGTACTGAAGCAGCACCAGTGCACTGCTTTGGGAGACATCCCAATCATGCTCTTCTTTTTATTCTGGAAACTGATATCATTTTTAAAGGCCAGGAAATCAAGAAGAAAGTGAAATGCTGTGACAAAGAAGTTCAATGCTAAGAAGTACAAGTTGGTATCAAGAACAATTCCCTTTCTTTCATCAGCATCTTTCTCTGAAAACCCGAACTGCTGCAGGAAGTACACGGCATCCTGCATGTGGATCGAGATGCAGAGCCTTCCCAGTGAGATCCTGTCCTAGGACACGGCGAGGGGCAGCTCGGTGGTGGAACAGGATATGACCGTGAAGTCCTTTACTCGATTGCTGAGCTGTTCAATGAACAGGATAAGGAGGTAGGGAGGACAACACGCAGTTGTCCACCATCGTGTTCAGTGTTAGTCTTGGTCTCCAGTGGGAAATGAGCTCATCCAAGGCAATTGCTGGCTTCTTCTCTGCTCCAATCTGCTGTGTAGCAGATTCCCCAGGGAGCAGATTGACCCCTTCCATTTGGGGGATCATGTAGGTGGTGAGAGGGCTCACCAGATGCCCTGCTTTCCTGCCATGCCAGGGCAGAATACCAGCACGACGGAGGAAGATGTAGGCCTACAGCCTGCTGTTATTTCTGGTTTTCTCTGGTACAGAAACATTAACTGGCCTTTCAAATTTGGACTCCAAGTCAAAGTCTTCCATGTTCCAGAGCAGATCCACATTGTTCTCAGCACCAAAATTGGACCCCATGCTAGTGCATACACCCAGCTGCAGCTTGGGCCTCCATGCCAGACAGGGCTGGATGCACTTGCCATTCCAGTGCACAGGCGGGTATAGACAATGCCGTACATGACCCAGCAGGTGTGCCCCACGTACACCAGGCACACGTCTACCCCCAGGCTGGTAAAGGATCTGCAGCCCCTCCATATGGTGCTGCTCTCCCCACACCATCACCACAGCTCATTCAAGAGCCTCCACTGGGGGAGCAAATGCACCACATGAGCCATGGGCTGCCAGCTTCTCTGCATGCTCCTGCCACTGCCACCGACCTGTAGCCCATAAATATTATGATTATTATGATTAATATTCAGAATGCTTGGAAGGCTTCATAGACTAGGGAGTACTTGAACAGACCCAGGTGGAGAGGTTGGATTTACAGAGCTAGAAAGAGAATTCCCAGGGGAATATATTAATATATCTGGACCAAGTACAACATCGAACTCTGCCCTGTTCAAATCTTCCATAACTTCCCTGCAAATGGATTTAAAGCAGTTGGGAGACTGAAGCTTACTGAACTTAGGTGTAAACATTGTCTAATGATTTAATTACTAATACAGACCATTATTCCATTGCAGAACATGATCTGAGTTGCGTCTTAGGGAAATACAAATTATTAAGTGGATTTGCTAGAATCTGGCTAAGTGAAATACTTAGATAGCACCTTTGAATGGAAAACAAACAGCCTTCTGCATCTTCAAAAACTGAATAATTTTTTTACTTTGATAATAGCAATCTTATGTTACCAAAAAGCCCCCAGAAATCTTAAAAGTCCTCACAGATGGTAACCTAGTGAGCAAAAGTATGGTTATCAAATCTATTTTCCATCCAGTATTTGTGAGTGTGTGTGTGTATGTATGTGTGTGTATATATATATATGTGTGTGTGTGTGTGTGTGTGTGTGTATATATCTTTTCTTCAAAATGTAGGGAGCTTTGCATATACCTTCAATTACAGTAATTAATTTATTCTCCCCTAAAACACTAAAACATTCACCTGAGCGTGAATGCTTCATTTTCCCACCATTGGAAATTAGTTGAAAAGTTTTACCCCTATTAGAAAGCTTAATTTAAAATTAATATGTAGGCATTGTCTTTCATCTTTTAAATATGCAAAAATAAGCTGTTTCTCAGTGATGAAGAACTAAACAGTGGTTTGAAATGCCACTTATTTGAATTTCATAAGTCAGTCTTTCCCTATATCTTTTTTTCTTCCTTGAGCTGTCACTCAGAATTGCAGGCAATGGTAGAGAACAAAGCAATGTTCTCTACAAGGTCTGAGTCTTAAAGAGCTAGTTCTTTTACCACTTTCAGTCATATGGTTTACTCGACTTAGGTGATGTAACTACTATCTATTAATTTTTTCTATCCTTTAATATGTGCCAGGCACTCTTCTAAGGTCTTCACGTTCTCTGACTCATTTAATACTCACCAGAACTAGATGAGGTAGACGCTCTTATTGTACCCACTTCAGAACCAAGATAACTGAGACACAGAGAGAATAAGTAACTTGGCCAATGTCATACAGGTGATAAACGGTGGAGACAGGATTGGAACCCAGCCCATCTGCCTCTACATAGCACACACCTAATCTCTGCATTACTCTGCCTCTCGGGCACATAGATCCGCTTTCAGGCCACTGGGTAGAAAGAAATCTTTCCTTCTTTAGTTGAAAATTTTCTTATAACACTTTATTTCCATAAAGATAATTGTCTTGTATGGCATCTGTGGCTTCATTTCTCAATTCTACAAACGATTGGCTGAACACATTATATATATAGTCTTTCTATGGGAAACATCCCAGTGAGCACACATTTATGCTATAGAATTCAGTTATATTCAGAGAAATGACAGAGTGACATGTTTGATTCTCCCTCAAAAGAGTCTGGCTCAATGTCTACACACCTGTCTAAGACAGAGTGAACTCTTTTTTAAAGGCAGAAGAGAAAAACACTGCAAATGGGAAAATACTGGCTGTTTTATGTGTGTATGAAGCTAGCTGGAACTTTACAAGATGAATGCTCCATCTGATAAAAAGCTACCAGAGCTACACAAGCACCACGCAGAGTACATGCTTAGCTTCTTAATAATCCCTTGTTGTTTTAACAAACACATCATCATAGCCCATTTTGACAGCCAAATAATGCTACCACCAACTTGTTGTGATAGAATATAAACCTGATTGAACGTAAATGAAAAAACCCATTTAAAATATGTTAAAGAAATAAACATACACCAGTCTAAGCAAGACATTAAATAGATTCTCAGTCAGTTCAAATCCTTTATGGAAAGAGGACATGAGGATAAATTAAAAGAACAGAGTTTTTTCATTATAGGAACAAAGGAATTACATGTGCACATACACACATGCATACTGTTTAGATAAAGAATACGCTAACTTTCTCATCCTCTGCCAATCCTAAATGATTCTTTCATTTATCCAGGTGAATTGCATGAGATTAATTATAAAGTGCGGATGAGAGGTATTTTCCAAAGAATAGAGTATTTTAGAATGAATAGAATCACCTTGTATATGCTTCACTAAGGCCAAACACTCCTAAAAATAAAGAGAAGGTGGGGCTTTCTCAATGAGCAATGAATCTGGGAAGGGCTTTAAAGTTCGTCTTCATACAGATCTTCTTCAAATAGACACCCAAGGAAATTTTTGAAACAGAATCTGATTGTGTCACCCCCACCTCCACCCCTGCTTAGACACTTTTGATGGCTTCGTGTTGCTTTTAGGATGAAAACAATGCTTACAAGCCTCTGTATATCCCTTCTTCTACCAAATGCTAGGTTCCAATTCATATCTCCCCCACCCCATGCTCCAAGCTCACTGATTTTTCAGTTGTTGGAAAACCCATGTACCTCTTATATCAGGGGTATTCTCCAAGTCTCACTGGGCCTGTTTCCCCAGTACCTAGGACAGCACCTGTGATTTCATCAGCGCCCATAAAGAGTGTTGAATACATGGATGACTGAATGCATGCCACTCCCTCTACCTGGTATGTTCTCTCCTCTTTCATCCTTAACTTCAGGAAGCCTCACATCTTAGCCTAACATCGTCAAATGGTACCACATCCCTCTCTTCAAGGCACTGATAATTGTTGTAATTCCACGTTTATTTCTGTGATAGTTTAATATTTACTTCCTCTACTAAACTCTTAGCTCTATGAGACGAGGAACCAAGCCTTTTTTTGCTCCCTGTTGTTTCCCCAGTGCCGGGCATAGCAGCTCACACATTTGGCAGCCCATAAATGTTTGTTGAATATATGAGTGAGTGAGCAAGTGAGTGAATGAATGAATAGTTGAATGACAAAAGAAAGATCCTAGGAAGAGTGAAGTCCCCCAACACTTTTTTTTTTTTTTTTTTGAGGAAGAATAGACCTGAGCTAACATCTGCCAGAAATCCTCCTCTTTTTGCTGGGGAAGACTGGTCCTGAGCTAAGATACATGCCGATCTTCCTCTATTTTATGTGGGACCTGCCACAGCATGGCTTGAAAAGCTGTCCCTGGATCCGTACCCAGGATCCAAACTAACTAACCCTGGACCGCTGAAGCAGAACCTGCGACTGCTGTGCCACCGGGCTAGCTCCCCCTCCCCCAACACTTTTGTAAAGTAACCCAGGTATGACATTCGTTCTGTCGAATAAAGGAAGCAGATGGGCAGAACTCTAACCCACTGGCTAATGATAAAGAAATATGGTACTTAAAATCTCAAAATTTAAATATTTTTGGAAAATTTCTCTACTAATAGTTTTAAGTAAAGTATATGCTTGCCACGTACCTGATCAATGGCTGCCTTTCTGATACTTCAACTTTGGACTGAGCAAAAAAATTCCATCCATTTCCAGGGGGCGCTTTATAGCTTCTGGGTCAAAGGGAATTGGTTTAAAACTTACTGGGATTCTATGAAAATACATCAAAAATAATTGCTCCACTTTATTTCATTCTGAAGATACACAGGTGAATCTGTGAAATAATGATGAATTTCTAACCGGTGGCTTTAAAATAGTGTCCTCCTGCAAACCTATTGGTCATAGCTTGCAGTAGTTGCAGCTAAATGAATTCCTCTACAAATTAATGAAGTCAATGAGTCAGAGACTTTTGAATTGTAATTGAATTTCAAAAAAATCCTACATGATAAAATCGCACATGACTTATAGAAGAACATCTTTGTTTTACTTATTTATTTTGCAGACTTCTGCAGTATTTTTCCTGTCTAGGAGAAATACAAATATTTGAAAAGGGCAGCCTTTATTTTATTGTCTCTTAGGCAGCCAAATTCCACAGTTACCTGGTAACCACAAAATGGGTATTACAAAATATGACCAAAAAAACCACATAGATTGTATTTGCTATATGTTGTCAAATGAATAGTCTTTCTTTTGTAGGGTTTCATTGTCAGTTATTAATTAAGACTAGAGTGAGCTGGTTATAAGGATGTGCACCCTACAGCAATGTTTTCATCTGAAGTGGGACCGTGACCTTTACAGGGTTCTTAACGACTCGACTCAAACAAAAACATGTTGATACCTCAAGTTATCAAGAACGGATGTTTGCTGAAATTCTCAAATATGTCACTGATATCAATTATAATGTGTTAGGATGTATTCTCTATATTTAAAGGATTTGAGTATTCATAGCCATTTGGGGGAAAGTAGAAAATAATTCAAGATTCTACAGTTTTCAAAAAGAAAGTATCAGAAGCATACTATCGATTCCCTCTATTTGCCATTTCTTCTTTATTCAGTTTAAACTTTTATTCCCACCTCCTGTTTCCACAGTCTTTTGAAAATTCCATTCATTTCAACTTTCAACTCATCACTTTTTTATCAAATTTTCTCTGAAAATACACTGCCTTGACAGTTTTCCCAGAGGTAAGAGGGAAGATTTTTAAAAGAAAAAATTCTGAACTTAATGGCCTTTCAACAGGAGAGATTTTATTTTTGTTTTATTTACTTATTTATCGTTGGTAGTGCTGACATTGATTTGGCTGTTCAAAGAAGGGAATAATATTGTTATATGCTTATGGAGCTTTCCTCCCAATCTAATTTAAAAAATGGAAAGTAGGTCAAAAGTCACCATACTGTGCTGGCTCAAGTCCTTCTGACATGTAATATAGGGATGAGCATTAATCTGGAATGATTTTTGCACTTGAGACTTCACTATTTTGTCTGGAATCAATGTTCAGCAGTACGGGCAGCCTCTGATAATTGGTAATTTCTTTGTTGTCTTGCAGGGTCAGGAAATGGATTATCCTTGTTGTACAAGCATTTGGTTTAATTAAACAATCAATTATTCATTAAGTCCCTATTTAGGTTCAGCACTGGGCTAGGTGCTTTGGGGAAAAAACAGGTATAAGACAGTGCCTATGGTTCAGTCTAAAGCATACGACTAAGGCACCCATACTAACTAAGGGGAGAAAGATCGGAAGTAAAGGTTCAACTAAGAATGAGGACTACAGAAACTATGACGGGCTCCAGAGAGAAGTTTGACTATGTGTAGGAAGGAGTGAATGGGAAATAATTTTGATGGAAATGTGTTTCAAGGGAGAACAACATAAGAATTGTTAGAAACCCAAGTGCCATGATCATACAATGAGAATTCTACAAAAGTATGCTTGCAGTTCGAACAACATGGGGCAAACAGCAAAGCCCCTTAGATAGTTTAATAGCCTGCTGCATTTTACATATGCAAATGAAAGTCATCAGCTTTGAAGTATTTAAAAACTCTTCATATCTGTTGGAAGAATTATTTTCTTCTTTATAACATATCTTTTTTTAAAGATTAGATGTATAAAGTCTGTTGTTGCCAAATTTTTCAAAATGAATATGCATTTTTAAAAACACACACCGGTTTTTCCTGGACATGCTTCGTGTCTATTCATAACTTTATTTAAAACATATAAAACATTGATGTTTCAGCCAAAAATACCTGCATAGAATGTTACCATTTTGGAATGATCCTGAACCAAAGAGAGTCAAGGTCATATTCATCTCCTGATGTTATAACCTACCCTACCTTTGCCATTATAATACTCGTTTCTTTGCCACAGTCGAGAAACTGACAAAAAGCTTCCATGCTGCACATGGTTCTCTTTGTCTCTCTTTTTTACTTAAAAAAAACAAAAAACAGAAACATGCATCAGATTTGTGTAATGAGGGTATGCCAAGAGGATAGCCAGTCTTGCTTATAATCGTATAGAGGAAAGTTTGTGATCTTACCTACACACAAATACACCTACATATATATATATATACACCCTTCCCAAGCAACAAAATTTTGTTTATATTGCAAATAAATATTATTTTTTCTTTAAAATAAAAGTTGTCTTAGAGGACAGTTGGGAAATTTGTATATATAGACTGACTCATGCATATACACATCTCTCTATTTCTGTATCTATCTTTCTGTAGAAAAAATGAATACGACTTCACACTGATGCCTTCAA
Source organism: Equus asinus (assembly GCF_041296235.1). Classification (NCBI taxonomy): domain Eukaryota; kingdom Metazoa; phylum Chordata; class Mammalia; order Perissodactyla; family Equidae; genus Equus; species Equus asinus. The sequence continues at coordinate 27,286,792 of NC_091810.1, forward strand.
CCCTAATCCAGAACCAAAAAGTGATTTCTATCACTCCCTCTTTGCTTATTTCAGACTATGTTCTCCAATAGTAAGAAACCTGGCTCTCATCTATTCTGTATTTATTTGTTGATAGACCCTAGTATACGTGTAAAGTTGTTTCACAATTCCTAACCAATATCTTGGGGAGAAACAAATTTACCAACCAGTGCAAAGTGTTTATGAACAGTTCATTTCATTTTATATTTAGCCTTAAAGTATCTAGTCAAAACTGCTTTCAGAAGTTACTTAAATCATCTCCTTTCTTCTCTATCCCCTTCAGTGTGGTTATGTTATATATTTCTAATATAGTTAGATTTATTTGTCATAGTTTGCACTCCATCTTGGGTTCAACAGATATCTGGGTAATTTTCTTTTTAAGATTAGCATAGGGGAAAATTAACTATTTGTAGTTTATGGTTCTACAGGTTTGAAACAGTTATATAACCTCCAAATTGTGTCACACTGTCCCTTTGTAGCCAATACCTCCCTAAACTTGAACTTTTGTAAAACTGAATATTTTGTGGTCCCAGGACCAAGAGTCTCCTGAGCTCCCCTCCTCCTACAGATGTACAGCTACACGTGGAGCAATTCCCTCTAAAAGAGATCCAGAAACTAGCTGAGCAACTCCTACACATCAGACAAATGAGAAAATACTCATATTGGAACAAGTAGGAAAGGTCAGGACACACTCTTGCTATAAACCCCATCCCCAACACAGCACCATATAATCAGGAGAGAACACCCAACGTGTAGCTCCTCCTTAAGGAGCAAAGAGTTCGGATCCTACATTTAGTGCTCAGTTTTTAAGACTCCTACTGGAGTGGCAGGCTCCCAAAACACCAGGCTCTGAAAGCCAACAGGATTTGTGTCCAAAAGGCCCACAAGACTAAGGCAAATAAAGTAATTCTTAACTGACATGCAGCACTCACCATGGCTACTTCCCAGGGTTCAGCACAGAGGGAGTAGACAAAATCACCCATCTTTCAGTCTTTCCCTGAAAGAGGTTTATCTGCAGACTTTAAAAGCTGCTGCTGAGGGCCACAAAGCTCACCTAAGGGAACCCCCATAAGACTTCCAGCAGATTTTTCAGCAGAAGTCTTGTAGGCCAGAATGGAGTGGGATGATATATTCCAAGTGCCAGAAGAAAAAACTTCCAACCAAGAATACAACACCCAGCAAATTTGTCCTTCAGAATTGAAGGGAAGATAAAGAGTTTTCCAGACAAACAAAAGCTGAAGGAATTCATGAACACTAGACTGGACTTACAATAAATGTTAAAGGGAGTTCATCAAGCTGAAAGAAAAGGAAGCTAATTAGTAACAGGAAAACATATAAAACTCACTGGTAAAGGTAAACATATAGTTAAATTCAAAATCCTCTAATGTTATATATATATTATATATATATATAATGGTGGGAAAATCACATATAACTCTAGTATAAAGACAAAAGTCTTAGAAATAATTGTAACTACAATAATTTGTTAATGGATACACAAAGTAAAAGATGCAAATTGTAACATCAAAAACAAAACGTGGAGTGAGGGAGCTTTGGTATGTCTTTGAAGTTATTATCATCCTAAAGTAGAATGTTATAAATATAAGATATTTTATGTAAGACTCGTGCTAACCACAAAGCAAAGGCCTATAGTAGATATGCAAAAGATAAACAGAAAGGAATCAAAGCATACTACTATAGAAAATTGTCAAATCACAAAGGAAGAGAACACAGGACAAAGAAAAGGACAAAAGAATTACAAAACAACCATGAAACAATTAAGTAAGTGGCAATAGTAAGTCCAACCTATCATTAATTACTTTAAACGTGAATGGACTAAATTCTCCAATCAAAAGATATAGCGTGGCTGAATGGATTAAAAAAAACAAGACCCAACTACATGCTGCCTACAAGAGACTCACCTTAGCTTTAAGGACATGCATAGACTAAAAGTGAAGGGATGAAAACAGATATTCCATGCAAATGAAAACCAAAAGAAAGCAGAGGTGGCTTTACTTACATCAAACAAAATAGACTTTAAGGCAAAGATGGTAATAGACAAAGAAGGCCATTATATAATGATAAAGGGGTGAATCCAGCAGGAAGATATAAAATTTGCAAATGTTTATGCACCTAAGATAGGAGCACCTAAATATATAAAGCAAATATCAGCAGGTCTAAAGGGAGAAGTAGACAGCAATACAATAAATAGCAGGGGACTTCAATATCCTACTTTCAAAAAAAGATAGATCAGCCAGTCAGAAAATCAGTAAAGAAACATTGGACTTAAACTACACGTTAGACCAGATGGACCTAACGGATATATTCAAAACATTCCATCCAACAGCAGCATTCAGAATACACATTCTTCTCAAGCGCACATGGAACATTCTCTAGGAGAGAGCATATGTTAGGCCACAAAATAAGTCTTAATAAATTTAAGAAGATTGAAATCATAATAAGCATCTCTTCCAATCACAATGGTATAAAAATAGAAATCATTTGGGGCCAGCCTGGTGGTGCAGAAGTGAAATTTGCACATTCCTCTTCGGTGGCCTGGGGTTTGCCAGTTCAGATCCTGGGTGTGGACCTACACACCACTTGTCAAGCCATGCTGTAGCAGGCATCCCAGATATAAAAGTAGAGGAAGATGGGCATGGATGTTAGCTCAGGGCTAATCCTCCTCAAAAAAAAAAAAAAAAAATAGAAATAATTTACAAGAAGAATATTGGGAAATTCACAAATATGTGAAGATTAAACAACATCCTACTGAACAATGAATGAGTCAAAGAAGAAATCAAAAGAGAAAACAAAAAATATCTTGAAATAAATAGAAGTGGAAACATAACATACTAAAACTTATGAGAATCAGCAAAAGTTCTAAGAGGGAAGTTTAGAGTGACAATGCCTAAATTAAGAAAAAAGAAAGATCTCAAAGGAACAACCTTACTTAAACCTCAAAGAAGGGGGAAAAGAAAAATAAACTAAGCCCAAAGTTAGAAGAAGGAAGGAAATAACAAAATCACACAGAAATAAATTAAATGGAGACAAAAAAAGAAATAAAAAAGGTGAATGAAACTAAGAGCTGGTTTTTGAAAAGATAAATATAATTGAGAAATCTCCAGCTAGACTTAAGAAAAAAAGAGAGAACACTCAAATAAACAAAGTCAGAAAATAGAGAGAAGACATTACAACCGATGCCACAGAAATACAAATAATTTCTCTAAAACTGCAGGATACAAAATCAATATACAAAAATTAGCTGCATTTCTACACACCAACAACAAACTATGAGAAAGAGAAATTAAGAGGATAATTTCATTTACAATAGCACCAAAAAGAATTAAATATTTAGGAATAAATTTGACCAAGGAGGTGAAAGACCTGTGCACTGAAACTGTAAGAGACTGATGGAAGAAATTGAAGAGGGCACAAATAAATGGAAAGATAGTCCATGTTCATAGTTTGGAAGGATTAATTTTGTTAAAATATTCATATTATCCAAAGTGATCTACAGATTTAATGCAGTCCCTATCAAAATTCTAACGGCGTTTTTCACAGAAATAGAAAAAACTATCCTAAAATTTGTATGGAAATGCAAAATACCCTGAATAGCCAAAGCAAACTTGAGAAAAAAATAACAAAGATGGAGGCATCACACTTCCTGATGTGATATTACAAAGCTATAGTAATCAAAACAATATGCTACTGGCATAAAAATAGACACAGAGATCAATGGAACAGAATAGAGAGCTGAGAAATAAAGTCACGAATATATAGTCAATTAATTTTTGACAAAATATCCAAGAATATACTATGGGGAAAGGATAGTCTTTTAAATAAATGGTGTTGGGAAAATTGGATAGTCCACTTGTAAAAGAATGAACTGCTCTCCTATATACACTATACACAAGAATCAACTCAAAATGGATTAAAGACTTGAATTCCTCTAAGAATACATAGTGGGTAAGCACCCTGATACTGGTTTTGGTGATGTTTTTTGGATATGATGCCAACACAAAGGCAACACAAGCAAAAATAAACAAGTGGGACTACATCAAACTAAAAAGCTCTGCTCAGCAAAGGAAACTTACAACAAAATGAAAAGGCAACCCACTGATTGGGAGAAAATATTTGCAAACCACGTATCTGATAAGGTGTTAATTTCCAAAATATATAAGGAACTCATACAACTCAATAGTAAAAAAAAAAAAAAAAAAAAGCCCTATTAAAAAATCAGCAAATGCCTAAATAGATATTTTTCCAAAGAAGGCATGCGCATGGCCAACAAGGACATAAAAATGTGTTCAACATAATAATCATCAGGAAAATGCAAATCAAAGCCACAATTTTGTACATAAATGAAAGTTTAGGTAATCTCAAATTGCCTGTGTACTACCTGCCAATACCAGCTTTAGTTTGGTTTTAATACACAGTTTAGAAACAGTTTTAAACAGAGTTTTCCTATCCAGACCACCAAGTTTTCAAGACTAGAATACAAAATAAAATTTTGATTTTGTTTGAAGTGAAGAATAAAAGTTTGGTGGGAAAAGAGCTGAATCTTTAATAAAAGTAAAATAATGTGATTAGCCGTGAATTTTAATCGTCTATTTGCTTCTTATCTTTTCATGTCATTATTAACTGAAAATAAACTGTATTGATAAATCAAAACCCATTTAAAAATATGTGGACACAAATTTAGTCCTATTTTTTAAAAATTAATAATGCTCATTAGGGATAATAACAATTTTAATTTTAGCAAGGCTTAAAAAGGGATTTTTAAAAAGTTTATTTCCTGGGGCTGGCCCCGTGGCCGAGTGGTTAAGTTCGCGCGCTCCTCTGCAGGCGGCCCAGTGTTTCGTGGGTTCGAATCCTGGGCGCAGACATGGCACTGCTCATCAAACCACGCTGAGGCAGCGTCCCACATGCCACAACTAGAAGGACCCGCAACGAAGAATATACAACTATGTACCGGGGGGCTTTGGGGAGAAAAAGGAAAAAATAAAATCTTTAAAAAAAAAGTTTTATTTCCTAAAATAATGTTTAGCACATAGTAGGTGTTTAACAACCTTGTGTTTGATTAATCTGAAATATTGAAAAGAATTTATAACTTCTTTGCCATTTCTGCTAAATCATATACATATTAAACAAGAATATTCATGAATACATTTAAAAATGAATACCCATGGGGCCGACCGGTGGCGCAGTGGTTTAAAGTTCGCACATTCTGCTTTGGTGGCCTGGGGTTCACCCACTGGGATCCCAGGTGCATACCCACACATTGCTTGCCATGCCATGCTGTGGCAGGTGTCCCACATATAAAGTAGAGGAAGATGGGTATGGATGTTAGCTCAGGGCCAATCTTCCTCAGAAAAAAAGAGGAGGATTGGCAGCAGATGTTAGCTCAGGGCTGATCTTCCTCCAAAAACAAAAAGAATACCCACAAATTATCCCTTAAATTATTATCAATATTTACTGCACGACTGTGAATAAATGAACTAAATATTCATTTTATAATTCAATTGGATTATCAAGAAAAAGACTAATTTAGAAAACCAAAAGCTAGTGAAGTCACGAAAATATTTTTCCATTGGTACATTATCCATTGAGCATGTTAATATGGAAATGGAAAATTAGTTTACGTCAGGAATGTATTATTTTTATTTTAGTAAAATAGGGAGGTTTAATATATTTACATAAACTATTTTAACTGCAGCTATTTTAACAAATTCGTTGTGAAATTAACATTCTTTACGAAAGTAATTATAAGAATGCGATACTCATTATGCTATGCTGTTCTTTCTTTACCCCTCACTCGACCTCAATCACCCACTCAAATAATTACAAATCTCATCTGATTCAACGACAGGAAGGATTTTATCACCCTAATATTGAAGACAGATATTAATTATATTTTTCATTGTCTAAATGAGAAAGTTGCTTGAGAAAAACTGACATCTCTATTCAGGAACATGTTGGAGTCCTTTTCCAGCTTTTTCTATGTTCCCTTGACTGGGTTATCTAATCTCTCTTCATGTAACTTATCTCTAGAAACAAGGATCATAATAAGTACCTTAAAGGTCCATGGGAGTGTATATCATCATACTCATCATTATTTTGATGTTAGGAGTGTTTGGTCTTCATTTTCAAAATCCTGTGGGAGCCACAAACATCAGGGAAGATAACTGATTAACAAAAGATACTTTACATGTTATAATTCTACCAGATAAGTTAATGGTTTTTTAATAATGATGGTGCAGAACTTCAATTTAAAATCTTGATTAAGTGAGGTCCAATTGGATAGCCTGTGTTGTACAAACTAACAGATTGCTTCTCTGAGGGTTATTGAAATATGGCAAATCAATGTGAATAGTAACAGTTTTTAATAGAGAGCATGAAAGTAGCATGTGATTTCCTGCTTCTGAGACTATATTTCCACTTATTAAAATTAAAATATTTATCAGTGTTTCTTGTTAATATTGAGTAATTATCAATAAGAAAATGAATGAAATAACGTTAAAAGATAACTGTCCATTTTATCATAAGAAAAGCAGCTTGATATAATGGAAAATATGTAGATTTTGAAATCTGAAGGAAACATATTCAAGTCCAAATCTCCACTGCTTAGTGAAAACTAGCAATATCTCTGAATCTTAGTTTCCTCATCATTGATATGGGACTAATGATATTTCTCTTTCAGAGTCATTGTGATGGTAAGAGTTAATATATATGAAAGGATTATTGTGCCGCTTGATACTTAATGGGCCCTCAGTCCATGAAAAAGTTTCCTATGATGAGAATGTCTCCTGTTTTCACAAACATCCCTATCAAAAATGTAGGCAGCAACTTCGACACGTATCTATCATGCGTTCATTAAACATATTCATTCATTCATTCTAATATTCATCACATTGGGGACAATGAAGTGAAGGAAATCAGTACAAGTAACCACAGTGCAAAGCAAGAGATCAAGTACTGAAGTAGAGACAGTCGTCAGAATGCGAGAAAAGGAAAATGTGTTAGGAAAACTGTCATAGGGGAGCTAGAATTTAAGACTGATCGTGCAAGATGAACATGGTTCCTAAAATTTGGGAAGATTGTAGAAAGGATTTAGACTGCAAAACCCAGAGTGAGTTCCATGCAAAACCTGGATAAAGTTCTGATCCTCAGGTGACCCGATCTTCAAGCAAACAGACTCCAGTAACAATAACAAAGTAATTCCACTTTTTAAATTGTGTCTCTCAAAGAACATCAAAGAGAACACAATTTAAAACCTACTTCTGCCATTCTTTTCATTCATTTTCTTTTTTCCACCCCATTCTGTTTCCCCTGAAGCACCTCTCCATGTTTCTCCTTCTCTACACAGCATCAAAACACACTTCATCCCAAGAGGTCTTTCCCTTTCCATTTCCTTTGCCGTATTTCTCTTTATCTTATCCCTTGTAGGAGTTACTCTTGACACAATTCAAATTCTCTATTCTGATTTTCCCTCCACTGATTGGCATGATCTGCATAAAAAGGCCCAAGATCTAGGGCAGGGGTTCTTTTGCAAGAGATTCAATGTTAGGACTGTAGTTCAGTGTAATTGGTTTCTCTTATAATCCTGTGCATTTTATTTTCTGCATTTAGAAACTTTATTCTGAGAAGTAATCCGTAGGTTTCTCTAGATTGCCAAAGAAGCTCATGGCACAAAACAAATTTAAGAATCCATGAAACTAGGAAGAAGAAGGAGCAGTTGGAAATGGCAGCAAATGTTTATTCATTCAAATTTTGTCCCTATTTCTCTTGAAAGGACTGCAGTTTTGTGGGAAGCAGTGAGCAGTCTATGTGGCCAAAACTTGTGACAAGGACAGGAAGCAAAGAGAGATGAGACACTGATTTCTACATGAACAGAAACAAAAATGACACAGAAAACAGCCATTATCCTGTGCATAAATAGTAACAGCCTCTTCATGAAAACATAGAGGGCTCAATCCTTCTATTTTTCTTTCTATCCTCTTCGATTATCCTGCTACTTCTCTCATTAGTTTTCCCAAAATTATCCATAGCCAAAATCTCGCAAAGAAATATTCAAACTTACTAAAACTTCTGATTTCAAAGCAGGTCGGTTGCTGCTCCAAATTAAACGGAAATCAGCTGTCAGAGTTCAAATATTTCACAGCGGTTACTCAGCCATCTATTCCCATCCTGTCTCCCCTTCTACCCTGCACACCTCTTCTAATACTTTAACTAGAAATCTTCAAGGAAGTTGATTTCTGAAAGATGTTCCCGTCAGCTTTTAGTGTTGCTGAAAAACCAACCCATCTGCCACCAGCCGCGTGACAGTTTATATAGTGTTGTCAGGCCCATAATGGTTCAGAGTGTTTGTGAATATATTATTTTTGACAGGTTCCTCTTCCAATTAAGGACCACACAGAACTCTCCATTCACAGTCAAAAATCCCAGCAGTGTTGTCCCTTGAGTAGTTAAGGAGTTTTACAGCTAGGAAAAAATAAAGTCCGTAGGATTTCAGGGGAACCTGGGAAGGGGCGCGAATCAGCCAGCGGCTCATTCTTTTACATTATTAGTCGGTCAGTCTTCAGGGGCAGCGCTGACTGCCAATTTGCAGGATGTTAGGTCACCTTCTGCCATCAGCTCCGTGACAGTGGCAAAACTATTCCATAATACTTAAACTTTTGCTTTTGTGAAAGCAGCAGAATCCCCATTATTCTCACAAATACAAGACTCGGAACAGACCAAATCACATTTCAGGTTTTTCTCGAGGACAGATTGAATATGGCAGCCGCTTTCAAGTAATGACCACATAAAAGATCAAGCTACTGTCTGAAAACATACAGATAACAAATAAATTTGAATGGGTTCTCATGGTTTACAGTCTCTGGTCAATGAGAACTGATTTTCTTTTGCAGTTTAGCTCCCCCGACAACTTCAAAATTTATGAATAATATTACTGACCAGTGGTTATACTAGCTGACATGTATTCTATTGCCAGTAATAATAAAATTCAAAAAATTTATTGTGTGCTTAGTATATATCAAAGACTTCATACATCTTAATGCATCTAATTTCCCCTCAAACCCTTTGATTTAGATACTAAGACCATTCATTTTGTAGAGGAGAAAACTGAGCAGGTAAATTTACTTTCTAAAGCTAGTATTAGGCAGAGCCTGGATTTGAGTCCAGGAAGTCTGGAGCCAGAGCTCACTGCAATTTTTGCTGCTGTGCAGGGCCCATGTTTAAAAGGGCCCCCTACTTAGATTACCGCTCTCCTATCATTGTCTTGAAATTCTTAATAATTTTTGGACAAAGGCCCTCTATTTTCATTTTGCACCAGGCCCCACAAATTATGTAGCCAGTCCTGCCCATGTAGTCAACTTGTAGGCAGCATTGCCTGTATTTCACCACCTAAGTCATAGAAAGATCAGCAAACTCCACTTTATCCTTAACCACTGCTCGGAGTTCTTATTTGTGCTTGTCTAACTGAAATGTGGCTCTCATTAGAGGACCTCACTCCTCTGCAGCTCTCTCAAGTGGCAGCCGCATTTCGTTTGCCTTCTACCATCTATGTACCTCAGGGTTTGGGGGGCTATTGTACTCCATGCTTCTCATTGCCACTTCTAGGCAATTCCTTCCAGCCTCTTATAAAACAGTCCCTGCTTCCTTGAATACCAAACCATTTGAGTGGGCTATTCTTCCTCCTTCTTAGTTGTGGTCATTTTTTAAGCCTCCTGTTCATTCTCTGTTTATTTACCTGAACCTTTGGAACAAGGCCAAACCCTCATTAAGATCCCAGTGCCTTCATCATGCACACAGACAACCCAGCTATTCATTCCCTGGTCTCTCAGTTGCTTGACCTCTGGGTCTCTGGTATTGTTGCAGCCACACATTGGAGAGGTTACACCCAGGTCTTTGTCATTACCAGAAACTGAACTGCCACCTTCAACATAAATTCATACTTGTTACATTTTTGTTACTGCCCTGACTCCTTCCAGTTGAACTGTTGATTTACTCTTTTTTTTTTTTTTAAAGATTTTATTTTTTCCTTTTTCTCCCCAAAGCCCCCCGGTACATAGTTGTGTATTCTTCGTTGTGGGTTCTTCTAGTTGTGGCATGTGGGACGCTGCCTCAGCGTGGTCTGACGAGCAGTGCCATGTCCGCACCCAGGATTCGAACCCACGAAACACTGGGCCGCCTGCAGAGGAGCGCGCGAACTTAACCACTCGGCCACGGGGCCAGCCCCTGTTGACTTACTCTTTTGACCTTAATCCTTGACCCTGTTAGAGCTTCCCATCCTTTCACTCTCTGATTTTTCCTTCTGCCTCAGCACTTTCCTTTCTTGTTGTCTTTCCTTACTCATTAAGATACCATGGACCACTATGCCTATACTTATGTTAATATCCCAACTGCGGGGCACTTCTATCTTTTCAACATACTCCTCTGGTAAAATCTCATCCTAAATTAATCCCATTTGCTTTCACTATGTCTGCATTTTACAAGCCAAACAATACTGAATATAGACACACACTAGATAGTTTTGAATCCCTATATTACTCATGATCACCAGTTCCCAATAGGTCATCAGTCCTGCCAGACAATTCTCCAAGAAGTTTCCAGGATATTTGCTCTTAGATTGAGTTCTTTAGTGATATTGTTTGAGACAAGTATTCTGAGCAAGTGATTTATAGAATGATGGAAGCAGTACAGGACAGGGGAAGAAGTAAGGCAGAGGGGGCTTCTGCTGAGTTCCAGCCTCAATCTCAACCCTATGGAGTCTGGAATAAGAATGGCACTACAGAGCTGGACAACCTGAGGCAAGGACAAGGGGTCTAGGCTTTTGTATATTGCCCTCCCCTCCAAATCCATCAGCTGTCCATACTCTGGGGGTGAGGGTGGGGGATGACCTCATGCCATTTCTGGAGCAAGATGGCTGCATTAGGCCAAGAGCAATTCTTGGAAAAGTGTATCTATGAGTTGCTTGCAGCCAATCGTCACAGCAGCTGGGTAATGAGTACACTGCCTAGTAAATGAGATCTGGGTGGGGGTACTACATCATCTACTACATTCACTTTCTCAATCTCCACTCTAATTATGTAACAGTTTTTCTATTTTCCTCCCCGACTAACCTGACTTCCCCATACTCAACCCCTGCTGCTATCTAAGTCATTTTACTTTGTCATATGCTCACCTAAAATGGTGTTACTCAATCTCAGCGATTTTATTTCATTTTGTATGTGTGCTTAATATCTTTCTCCTCAACCAAACTGAAAGCTCCATGAGAACAAGGACCACATCTTTTTGACCACCAATATTATACCTCTTGGACTTAGAAGACGGGTACATATAAGTTATTCAATGAATGAAAGAATGAAAACAGCTATCGCTTCTATAGAACCTACAATGTGCCAGACACTATTCCAAGGACTTTATGTATATTAAATCTTTAATCTGCATAGCAACCCAATGAGGTAGGTACAATTAATATCCCCATTTCACAGGTGATAACTTAAGGAAGGTGATCAAGTTCACATGGTTAGCAGGAAGAAGATCTGGGATATTAATCCAAACTGTGGGAAATAGAGTTCCTGCTCTTATCTGTTACACTATGCAACACTATACTGGCTCTCAAATGAATGATGCAATGAATAAAGGACAGAAGAAATCGAGAGAGAGAAAAGGGAGGGGAATGGAGGAAGAAAGGAAGGAAGGAAGAGAGAGAGGTGAGGAGGAAGAAAAGAAGAAAGACAGAATGCATGCAGACCTACACACATATATTCTATGCATGATGTAGTCAGGAGCTTTTGAGGCTTTCGCAGTAAATGATCCTTTGTTTAACCAGTCTCCTTAATAAGATATCAGCTATCACTCAGCTTAAAGCCATATTTCCTCATTTCTAATTTGTTGACTCATTACACTAGATTTTAAAGACCAAATACATGGAATCACTATTGCCAATCATTCAGAACTAAGATGCTCAGAAAATTCAACCATGCTAGCCCCATCACAAGTCACCCACCAAATTGTCTATGGATTATCTAGCAGATGCAGCTATGATACCAGACCCTCCACCAGACTTTGTATATAGCAATAAAGGAAAGGCACCAGCTTCACCCAGTAAATGTATCACTTTAAACATAACTGGAAGCAGAGAGCATGTCAATAATGGAAGGGAATAGGATACTAATTGTTTGAAACCACTGGTCTCCTAGGAATCCGAATGGGAAATTCATAGTTGCTCAGGTTTGGAAGGGAACTTAAGGGTCATTCTGTTCAAACCTCTCAGTGACATTTGGCCCAATGAGAAGAATATATTATCTGAAATTCTTTTTCTTTCCCATAAAGACTCCAATTCATGAGTTTATTATTATTATTTTTAAGATTAAGATTAGAAATTGAGAGCAGATGTATTTCATATCTTCTGGCTGCTTTACAACTAAGCTGGATTAAAGGTTTTTTAATCAGATATCCCTTTTTGATAAACCATCCAAAATGTCTTTAGTCATCATCAGAATGTAGGTTGAGCCTTCATGTGTGTGAGAACATTTTTCTTAGTTTATTATAATTTATGTGATTTATGAACAACAATGATGGAAACAGCCTAGTGTAGGTTTCCAATGCACAGTGTGGGAGGCACTGTGTATGCACAAATCCCATTATTTGTTAATAGGATTTGTCCACATACCTTCTGCCCAATCTGCCCAATGCTTTGAAATATTGCAGCTGCTTTCATTTCCCGTTAAATCCAATTGGTAGAAATGTCAATGCTACAACTCAACCTGCAAACAGAAGCTCGACTCTAAGCAAGAATACACAGGTGGCAAAACAGTGATTAATGCCACCAGGAAGCAAAAATTTCCCATAGCAGGATGCCATCTGGGGAATTCAGTTACCATTAGGCCCAGCTCTAAAGTCAGATATTTCATCTTTAACTGGATATTTCTTTGTACTATTGGTGACTCCAACATAGTGGTTCTTAACTGGGGGCAATTTTGATTCCTATGGGACATTTGGCAACGTGTGGAGACATTTTTCATTGTCACAACTAAGAGGTGCTATTGATCAAGTGGGTAGAAGGCCAGGGGTCCTGCTAAATATCCTACAACGCATCTGAAAGCCTTCCATGACAAAGAATTTTCCAATACAAGAGGTTGAGAACTCTGTGCAAGGATTTTAAATTAACCTAAGAGCCATAAATGATGGTTTTCCTTTTTTATCACCTTTTAGTGTAGAAACAGCATTGCCTTTTGGAGAAAAGCACTTTTAAATGCATGGGAACTGATTTGGTATTATATTTCTGTGTTGGTGACATTTATGAATACATCTCTTGCTGTATAGTTTGATCAAGATAAGAAGTACCAACAATAAGGAGAAGAAGAAATGCAGAGTCTTAGAAATGGTACACCTGGAAGGGGCAAACTTTATTCCCTAAAATACCAGTTCAGCAAAATGTATGGGTATGCCATGACTAAAGTCATCCAGGTTGAATGACACAGTGAAATGTCAGCTTAAACAGGGGTGAAATGTGTTTCAATCCTGCAGGATGCTTCTCAGAGCCTTAAACTGCTCCCAGGCACTATGGCTTTCCAAAGGGACTATAGTGAAAAAAGGAAAAAAATCTTCAAACTCGTTGGATCATGAAATCTTTTACTTCTGTAACATCTGCTAATATTGCCTTAAACAAAGATCTAGTCCAGCGAGCTTGTCCATAAGTAAAGAAGTAGGATACAAAAGCTGGAGTTATTTGCCCAGGATTACTCATCAAGTAAGGGGTGAAGCAAGGACCACATCAAAGACCACCTCACCCAGTCCATTCTCCCTTCCACTATGCAACATTTCTTTATACAGTTATCATTTTTAAAAGATGAATTCGTTACACTATTACATCGTAGTATATAGTGAAATACAAAGCATATAGTTAGAATAAATATTACTTTTGACAGAGCATTTTCAAATTCATTACCATGTTTAACACTCACAACTCACATCAGGTTACTTTTTCCTCTTCTCCTTCTCTCACCTTCTCCACCTTCATCATCATCATTCCTTTCATCATCACTACCACCATCCTTTGAATATAAACTCAACAACTAGAATTTACCATAAGGTTAGGGCCTTTGTTACCCCAGTGTTCAAAACAATCTGTGGCACATTGAAGCCACTCACTGTGTGTTGACTTAATGAATGCTCCATTGCATATATAAAATATAGGAAGCATAGAGAGGCTAATTTGAAGGCAGAAGTACACATTTTTTTTAAAACACCTACTATGCTGAAGGCACTATTGTAGCTATTTTTCATATATCATTGAATTAGTGAGAAGTAGTAGCATCATCAAAAGATAAAGCAAAATTGGCAAAGGGAAGAAAAAATAATACATTCTTTAGGAAAGTGTCTAATAGAAAATACAGATTAAATGAAGGAAAATTGCAGTAATCTATTTTTTTCTTGCTTTTTTGCTTTAAGACAGACAGTGGGTAGAGTCGGGCTGGACTTACTTTCTACTTCAGCATACTGACTCACATTCATTTGGTTTTATGCAAAAGACCAATGATTTTGCTGGGCAAAATTTCCCAGTAGAGCTACAAGAAGAGACAGGATGATGAGCAATGAACTTTTCATGAACATCCAGTTAAACTAGCTGGAATTAAACACTTCAGTAGTTCTACTTTAATTCTATTTTTATTTATTATGGTCAGGGGGTCTAGTCAACTTGATGTTTAACTCACAATTCTCAAAAAACAAAATTAAAAAAGACTCATTCCAAAAACAAGGAGATGAAAGATCATCTCTAACAATTAATTCTCAAACTGCCTTATTATGTGGCAGATTAGCTTACTGAGGATGCTTGTCAGTTCTTCCCCACCAAAATAGAGTCCAGCAATGCTAAAAATGAACTTGGAATGCAACACAAAGTTATTTTAATGAAAGAACTTTTTACTAGCGAAGAATGCTTAACAACGGGATATGTTACCAATTTAAAGGTAATCCAAAAGAGCATTATAACTGAAAGCAGATAAAATTAGCTCTGAATTAGCTAATTTCTAGACCTAAAATTAATGTTTTTAATTTCCAGCAATAGCCAAATGTTTACAAAAATCTTAAATGATCTTGAAGCATATGGTAAACCAAGTTGAAAGATTTCCACAAGATACTTGCTCATCGACAAAGTAGTTTGTGAATTATTCATTGAAATATCAATGTTTACCAACCATATAGAAAGCACCAGGCTCAGTGTTGTTGAGGATTAAAGATAAAGACTGTGCTATTAAAGAAATCATGTCCTGAAAAAGAGAATCGTACACAAAAAATGATAAACCCACGCCTGTGCGCACAAGTTGGGTAACAAAGATGCTCACTGTGGCATTGTTTGTGAAGAAAAATTGCAAGAACATAAATATACACAAAGAGAAAAATGACTAAAATAATATGAATTATTCACATTATGTAATAGCATAGCAGAAGTAGATCAAAAACAACTCCAATATCCAGAATCTGAGTGAATAAAGCAAGTTGTTGAATAAATATGGCCACATAAATATCATATATTTATGGATACGTAACATGTATAGAAATGCATATGGAAAAGTTCTGGAAAGACATAAATGAAATGAGAACAGTGATTCCTTCTGGGTAAAATATTAGAACTGGGGGAGATGGCGATAAAAATTATAGTTTTGCTTCTAATGCTCAGATTTTAAAATGAGAATATATTCATGTATTATTTATCAAATGTATGCACATAGAGAAATGTATATATAGGTATATATGAACATGATCAATTCCATAGGGAGGAGCACATAACGTGATACAGAATTTTACATGAGTAGCATGGTTTCTTCCAGAAGAATTTATGCAACATTTATGTAGAAGAAGCCACACCTTATTAGTTATAAAAAATTCAGAGGTGGAAACAGAGTAGAAGAGACAAATGTACAACTATTTATAAAAGTGCTATAATACACAGAAATTAACTAAAAATGGGTGCCAGAGATTTGAGAGGAGGGAGAGAGGGATGAATAGGTGAAGCGGAGGTGATTTTCAGGGCAGTGAAACTATTCTGTATGAGCTGGAACAGTGGATACATGACTTTATGCACCTGGCAAAATCGGAAGAACTGTACAACTGTACAACGTAACTGATGAGCTTTAGTTAACAACAATGTATCAACATTGGTTCTTCAATCGTAACAAATTCACCACACCAATTCAAGATGTTAATCACAGGGGAAACGGGGGGCAGGGAGCACGGAGTATATGGGAATTCTCTGTACTTTCTGTTCCATTTTCTGTAAACTTAAAACTGCTCTAAGAAATAAGCTTACTTTAATTTAAAAATGTTATGATAGAAGAATGCATGAATGACAAGAACATGAATAAAAGAATAATTAATGCTTTGGAAGGAAGACTGAGCTGGTGGTTATATCATATTAACGACATGACAATACATAGAGAGCTCTGTTGTGGCTGGTACACAGAGCATCCAATGTTGTAATTATTGTTAGTTATTCTGTGTTTGTTTTGTTTATAATTTCTGGTATGTCTTAAAGAAGAAATAGGATTGTGCCAGGAAGGCAAGAGCAGAAAAATATTTCAAGGAAAGAGAATAGCTAGATTGATGACACACGTGTGTGAGAAAGAGCCCTTGCTGACAGTGGAATAGAATCTGGTGTGGCTAAAGTGCAGACTCATGTCCAAAAGACTGGAAGTGAAACCAGAACACTAAGATGAGATTAGACTGTGAAGTGTATTGAATGCCTTGCCAGGGAGTTTGGGTTAGGTACAGAAATCAAGACTTTTTTTTGAGGAAGTTTAGCCCTGAACTAACTACTGCCAATCCTCCTCTTTTTGCTGAGAAAGACTAACCCTGAGCTAACATCCAGGCCCATCTTCCTCTACTTTATACATGAGATGCCTACCACAGCATGGCGTGCCAAGCGGTGCCATGTCCGCACCCGGGATCCGAACCAGCAAACCCCGGGCCACCAAGAAGCGGAACATGTGTACTTAACCGCTGTGCCACCAGGCCGGCCCCCAAGATTTTCTTAAGAGCATGTCCTACTCGCCTCTGTGCTCCTGGGAGATGGATGGGAATGAGGACAGATGCAGAGGGACCAGGAAGGGAACAGTGAGTGTAATCAGGGTCATGGTTTAGGAATTAAAATGTGTGGGTTCAAATTCTGGTTCTCATACTTCTTAGCTGTGTATGTAAACCAAGGGCACACATCTTGAATGTTTTAAATCTCAATTTCCTCATGAATAGTAACAAATATAATTTTAAAACTCTCTAACAGGTTTGTTGGTGGCATTAAATGAGATATATACTAAAACACCTGGTACAGAATCTTACACACAGCTAAGCGTTCTAGAAGCTTAAGAGTTTTTGTTACCATACTCAGTACAGCCCTTGTTGTGTTAGCGACTCAAGAATAGGTGAAGAGAAAAAAGATGTATTTAATACAGTAGAGAGAGAAAAGGTATGAATGCACCTCAGTTTGAGTTTCTGGAAGGATGGTGATGTTAAAGACAAACATAGGAAGCAAAGGGAGACAAGATGTTTGAGCAAAGATGATTTTGACCATAGACACAAGGACTTCATGATATTCATCCAAACCCCAACTGGAATCACAGAGTAGTAGGCAATGTGGGAAAAAACCTCGGAGCTTAAGGCAAGAAACTACATGAGAAATCAAGATATTTTTAATTGATTCACATAGGAAATGGGCATCATAGGTGCAGGGAGAACACACAGGATAATGTCTGTGATGAAGGCAGAAGGCTGTGGAGAAGCAAGTAGAAACACCCACCATGTTCAGCCAGTGGGAAATGAGCAGAAAGGTAAGAGTGGGTTGCGTGAAGGCTCCGAAGAATTCTATCAGAAAACCAGTATTCTTCTACTGGCCCATTGGCGCATTTATCTCTTTGCTTCATCTCATCTAGGGCCTCCACACAGAAGCCTTAAAGGCATGTGTTAGTCAGCTTGGGCAGCTGTAACAAAATACCATAGATTGAGTGTTTCAAACAACATTTATTTCCCATAGTTCTGGAGGCTGGAAGTCCAAGATCAAGGAGCCTACAAGGTAGGTTTTATTCTGAGGCTTCTTCTCTTGGCTTGTGGGTGACCACCATCTTGCTGTGCGATCACAAGATCTCTTCTTTGTGTGCCCATGGAGAAAGAGAGCTAGCTTTCTGCCCTTCTGATAAGGACACTAATCCCATCATGAGGGTTCCACCCTCATGACTTACTTACCTCCTAAAGGTCCCATCTCCAAATACCACATGTTGGGGGTTAGGGATTCAAGGTATGAATTTTGAGGGAGACGTGATTCAGTCCACAGCAAGGCACCACATGCAAATTCTTACAAGTAAATCATAATTAGGACTCACAATTTTCTGAATAATAATTTTCCAACTATCCCTTAAATTTTAGTATTTTCTCTTATTAAGAATAAAAGAAAATGAAAGGACATGGAAAAATATCTGAGCTACTATACTATATCCATTATATAGACATTTACACACAAACATGCACATACACAAACACAAATCTACAGATTCTAAACAATTGTTCTAAAAATAGTGGAAATGTAGTGGAAATTTACCTTGTTTAGAATCCATTATCCTCATGACCTTAACACTTTGTCCTTTATGAGCCATCTTTAAAAGAACATTAATCCCCAAAGTGAATACCTTTTTTAGAAAATATTTTGTTTTACAGGCAGAATTTTTCTCATACTATGAATAAGAATGCATATTTTAATATTTTATGTTAAAAAGATTTTGAAGAGTTATATGAAGGATGGAATGATACTGGGGAAAACAATAAAAGTGATATTGAAAAATGACTATTTCTATAATTTGATAATTTTTTCCTCTCTTATCAAAAAGGAATTTGACCTTTGTTATGCTATCTACTATTTTTTCACTATATTCTCTCAATTACTAAATCAATGGACAATTGCCTAATTGTTTTGTCTTCTAATAATTTTAAAACAATCACTCTTACATTAATTTTGCTCACTGGCATATAGCACCACTGATTATTTTGTTTCATGCATAATATTTTACCACAGTTATAGAAGGAACAAATTGAATTACACATGTATAAACTCTATTCTGCTGTTGTTCACTGATCAGATATTTCATTATTCTACTAATTGTAACACCTCCCATGTTCAGGGTAGAGCTGAGGGTTGCTGGGGCATTAATATTCGTTTCCAGGAACTTTAAAGTTAAGTCATTCATTCTTTTTCTCAAAACAGTCTCGTTGTTTCTCCATTAGACTCAAATTGCATCTTATGGTTTTATTCAGTGACTAATTTATGCCATTTTTTTCCAGAACAAATCTCTGACAGGGTTGAGAATAAAAGCCTAATTTAGAATACAAAAACAATGGACAACATGGTCATGGCCCGTGACTTTTACTCAAAAGTCAATGCCAGCTAATTACAATGCTTGGAAAGTTGCATAAGGGATCAATGACAACTTATTCTGTTCAGGTTCTTCCCATTAATAATCCAGATGTCTACCAGAATGACTGCCATCCACCTAAGAAAAGACTTCAGAAGGCAGCAAACAAGATGAAATCAATAATGATCATAAAGTGCTTACCACAGAGCCAGGCACAAAATAATTATTTAATAAATGCTAGCTAATGTTAATAAGAGTATTATACTACCAGCTTTGGTAAGGGCCCTGGTTAAAGTTCAGAAAATATACAAGATCAAAAATTAAAACAACTCCAACATGCAATGTATCTGATAAATAAATACTTAAGAATGTCATAAAAAATTCTTAGCTCAGTGTCTGGAAAACAGAACGTGTCAAATAACTGTTCATTGAGTGAGTGCCTGAATAAATGGTCTGCAGAATATAAACTGCGTATGTGAGCAAAGGAGGAGGCATAGGAAATGACCGCAGGAACTGTCCCTTTCGTGGTCTTTTGTGCAATGACCCTGCTAGGCTGCTCTAACTTAGGTAACCTGGGCCCCAACACCTATCACAGGGATCCAAAAAAATCTCCACCTTGCCAGGCCTGCAAGTCTGAAAGAAACAGGGCCACTCCGAAAGAGTCAAAAAATAATAATAATCAAATAAAAATCTAGAAAAAATGCAAAAATGTGCCTTACTTCCACTCTGTCTTTACCTATAAGATATACCAAACCAAACTTGAAGTAGGGAGAGAATGTGATATTTTTTTGCTAAACACTGAGCTTCTGCATTAAATGCCTCAACATAATAAACATTATTTATTTAATTGCATATTATTTAAATTCCATAGATTACTCTCCATTTATATAATTTTAGAGTCAGTCTTGACAGCATCATAATTAGAGAAAAAACAAGATTTTTTAAATTACACGTCTAAAAATATTACATTCTTTGTCATCCCTGCACTAGATTTGTACTGGCTATTTAAAGTTTTATCTTTCTATACATATATCTAGTTTAACTTTCTGTTTTCCAAGCATCCTTAAAAGTATACTTTTGCAATATCCTGAGGGAAATTGTGTTCTAATTGCATTTTTAAATTATTACACATGTGTATGCTGGGTAGGATTTTTAGTTAATGTCTCTGCCTATTAGGTAATTTACCTTGAAGTTTGAAATAATTTGTTATTATACATTGTTTAAATAATCCCATGACAACAATATAGCCATTACTATGTCTAGCTATGATTGTGTATTCATACATAATGTCTATCACGTATGAGTTAATATTACAATAAGCCAGTCATTAACTCAATGTTAAATGGTAGACCCAATTCAGCTGCTGCTGCCACCTTCGTTTTACAATGTCCTCTTGAGATTTCTAATTCAGCGTTATGTGAGTAAAGCCAAGTCGAGATTACATACAGAATTATAGACAAAATTATGTTAACTCTAATAGCAGTTCCAGGCCTTCGGTCTTGATATATCTTACTAAGCTGCATATACACAACTTCATAGGTACCAAGGCCTATAATTTTCTAGACTTTAGCCACAGAGCCCTCCCCCTCCCTATTTTTTTAATATACCGTAGCATAACAACATAATATACAGAGTTTTAAGACATAAAGCAGATAAGACTGATGCTCTCCTTGGGTGAAGCAGATGAACAGATCTCCTGGAGCACCCCAAAGTACCTTCTATGGAACTCAGGGCTCCACAGAAAACTGCTAAAAGAACATGCCTTGTTTTAGATTCTAAACTTGACAAACTAATGACAATGTTGGAGAGTTTCTGGTGCAACACCTGTTGTGTTCAATAAGTGTATCTGGATAGGTAGCACAAGAGAAAACTCTGAAGCACTCTAATCATTTTTATTGGAAATGGTGACAAAACTGGATTACCACAAGAGTTCATTTATGAGGCCCTTTGCTCCAGAATACTCTTGGATTCATAAGAGATTCCAAGAAACCATACAGAATATAGCATATCTGTGTGATACTAATTTTGATCAATTCAGTTGATCATTCAAACATCTCCTCACTGTCTATCTATGCCACTTTTGAAGGCTTTTTGAAAATCAAATGTATTAGATGATTTTTTTTCTATTTCTTGGCATCCTGAAGCTTTTTAAAAATAGTGTGACATTCAGCCTTGGAGATAGTAAAGGCAAGGAGTTGTCTTATTTTTTATTTTGTGATGAATTTCTCTGTCAGGAATTCCCCTCTCCCCCAATCCCATCATCTCTATCCTCTCTCCTTCTCTCTCCCTTCACCTTACTCTGGAAGAGGCTCTGAAGTTAGGGGGAACATGCCTCTAGCCACAAACTACTGCCATCTCAGATTTTTAAAGAGTTTCCTCCACATATTGGTACAACAAAACATAACAGTGCAAAGTCTTCCCCACTCCTGTACGTATGGTATTCTATACTATAGAATAGAAGAGGATAGAATAGAATGGAATGGAATGGAATAGAATGGAATAGACTAGAATAGAAATAAAGCTTTTTCAAAGACAAAACCTTTCTTAATATCCTAGGATCCTGGCCAAGGATTCTAAAACTAAAAACTGTCTGAAGATGAAGTAAATCTAGCATACTTTAAAGTACTTTTTAGTTTATTTACTATTTTGCTAAAATATCCTTATTTTGCCATTGATTGCACCTTTGTCAAAAATCAAATTATTATATTTGAATGAATTTATTTCCAGGATCTCTGTTCTGTTCCATTGATTTATGTGTCTGTTCTTTCAGCAATATCACACAATCATGATTACTGTAGTTTTATAAGTTCTGAGATTGGCTATTGTAACATATATCACGAATGAATGCCTATAAACTCCTATTAGAGTTAAAACAGTTCTGTGTATAACTAAGAAAATAAGCTAGACTTGGTTTTACATACTTTTTGAAGTCATTTTGTCTATTCAAGTCTCTTTCTCTTTTCATAGGATTGGCTTGTAAATAGCTTTCAACAACAATGAAAAAGTCTGCTGGATTTTGATTGAGATTGTGTTGAATCTATAGATCAAATTAGGCAGAACTGACATCTTAAGGACACTGAGTCCTTTGATTCATGAACATGGTATATCTCTGCATTTCCTTAGGTCTTTTTCATTTCTTTCATTAGTGTTCCGTGGTCTTAGCATGGAGATTCTGTACTATTCTGTTAGGTGTATACCTAATTGTTTCACTTTCTGGTGACTTTAAAAAACATATTGATTTTTAAATTATTGTAGTTCCTTGCAAGTATATAGAACTGCATGATTTGTTACCCATGAACTTGCAAAACTCACTTACTCCTTGTGGAGATTTTTGTAGATCTTTGAAAGGTTTGACATAGACAATTATGTCATCTGCAAATAGAGATGATTTTATTTCTTCTTTTGCCAACTGTATGTATGCCTTTTATTTGTTTATTTTGGATTGGCTAGAGTTTTATTTAAAAAATGATTTTGAATAGGAATGATGAGACAAGATGCCCTTCCCTTGTGTCTGAACTCAGAGACAAAAAATTCAATCTTTCATCACTAACTGGGATGTAGCTTAGGTTTTTGATGCCCTGATAACTTTAAACTGAATAGCTGGTGGGAGTTTTCTTCTATGCTTAGTTTGCTAAGATTTTTTTATTATGATGAATTCATTTATTTATTATGATGAATTGCATTGATTTTCTAATGTTGAGCCAGGTTTATATACCTTGGCTAGAACCCATGTGGGCATGATGTATTATACTTTTTATATATTGCTGGATTTGATTTGCAAATATTTGGTGGACAATTTTTGCAGTTAGATTCATGACAGATATTGATATGTAGCTTTCTTTTCTAGTAATGTCTTTGCCTAGTAATGGTTTTGATATTACAGAAATGCTAGTCTCATGAAAATGAATTGGAAGTTTTTCCTTCTATTTTTTGAAAGAAATTGTGTAGAATTGATATCGCATATTGCTGAATTGTTTGGTAGAATTCACTATTAAAAACAACTAGACTTTATGTTTCCTTCTTTGGCGGTTTATGATTTAGAATCCAATTTCATTTATAGATATAAGACTATTCACAAAATCTACTCTTCCTGAGTGAATTTTAATAGTGTTTTCAAAAATGTGTTCATTTCATCTAAGTTTTCAAATTTATTGGCATGGATCTGCTCATAGTATTCTTCTATTATCCTTTTGATGTTTGTGAGGTCTTACAATGACGTGTCCTCTTTCCTTCATGACATTGGTAATTTGTGTCTCATGTTTTTTCTTGGTCATTCTGATTAGATGTTTCTCAATTGCATTCATGTTGACAAAGAATCAGCTTTTGATTTCACCTTCATTGATTTTCCTGATTGTTCTTTTTGTGTTCACTTTCATTGATTTTTGTTGTTTTTCCTATCTTCTAATGGCTTGGGGTTTAATTTTCTCTCTCTTTTCTAATTTCTTATGGAAGAAGCATAGATTATTGGTTTTAGATCTGTATTATTTTCTAAGTTACGCTTTCAAAGATAGAAATTTCCCTCCAAGCACTGCTTTAGCTACCTCCCACACATTTTGAAATATATATATTTTTCAGTTTTCTTTCATCTCAAAAAATATTTAAAATTCTCTTTAGACTTTCTCTTTGAAGTGTGTTTAATTTCCACATAGTTGTGGATTTTTCAGATATTTCTCTGTTATGGATTTCTAGTTTAATTCCATTATGGTCCAATAACATACTTGTTATGATTTCTATTCTTTTAAATTTATTGTAGTTTATTTTATGATCCAGATTATGGTCTACCTTGGTTAATTTTTCATGTGCACTTGAGAACACAGGGTATTGTGTCTCTTCTTCCAGATCCACCCCACAATGGAGTCTGAAATGCTCTTCCCAATCTTTTTGTGTGAACCTGGTGGGGTTTATAAGGAAAAATCTTGCAAGCAAAGAAGGTACAGATCCTGCCAATTTCTATAGCCCATTAGTGTTTCCCACTTCTTACTTCCAATTCTGGGCTTCATTAATATGCCAACTATTCTTGCTGAACTCTTCTTACTAGTTCAGGTTATGTATGCCTCAAGTGAGCAAGTGCCCAATGTCTTTCATTGTGCTCACTTCTCTCTCCTGAGACTTTCGGTCAGTTGGGTGCTCTGCCAATTGGTTCAAAGAATGTCATGAATATAAAATTAGTCTGACTTTTTAATTATAAGAATGAAAATGATGCTCCTTCCGACTCTCTGTCATCTAAGATCAGAAAGTCTTCTCATTCATTTACTCTCATTGCCTATAATAGGCACTTTTTACTTTACTTAAAAAGTAAATTTACTGCCTATCCTATAATTAACTACTGAATATCTTTTACAGAGCAAAATCCACACACTTCCCAATGATTATAAAGACTTAAAATACTATCAATTTGTGCATAGCTGAAAACTTTTTCTTTTTTGTAGTTTCTACAAAATAAGGTAAAATTATAAATCTAAGAGAAACAATAAGAATAGGTTACAAAAACTGAATCCCTTATTAATAATTAAAGCCAAATGCTTGGTTATATTTTTGCTTAAATACATAACCAAAATTCTATAAAACACTTAAAAAATGGAAAAATAAATGAACACATCCTTTAAGGAAATGTAATTGTTGAATAATGAAGAAATAAAGTTATGGATGCTGAACCTAAACAGAAACCAGAACAAAGAATTGTCTGCTTTCATCTACCATTCCACGTCTGGAAGCAGAAAGCCTCATGGAGCATCTCAGACCACAGTTTAACAAGAGTGACCCTTGCAATTGGGCTCCATATTTCAGATACTTAACTATAAGGCATTATAACATGGGTATTAGAAGAGAACATATTTTGGCATCAGACAGATTTGCTCCAATTCCCGCACTCAACTCCATCAATTAACCAAAGGTTACTTTGAGGATAATGAAAGCAGTAGACTCTCCAAGAAAAAAGACTTATATTAAAATATTTCATGATTGTTTTCAGATAGCATGGCAATTAATGGCCTAATTAGCTCAAACTGTTAACACACCCAGAACAAAGAAACATCCACAGTGATCATGTGCTTGCAATTATTTTGGTTAAATTTGGAAGCCAAACAACATATTCTTTGGCATGACATCCTTGTTTAGTGAAAAAAAAAATTGACTTTTTGAGCCAGACCCAATTGGGATCTAATTCCAGCCACACACTTATTAGAAGAGCAAATTTTGTAATCACTAAGCTGATATGACCTACAGTCTCTTCACCTACAAAATGAGAATTAAAAATATCTTTCTCTGGGGCTGGCCTGGTGGCGCAGCAGTTAAGTGCTCGTATTCCGCTTCGGCAGCCCAGGGTTTGCCGGTTCAGATCCCAGGTGTGGACGTGGCACTGCTTGGCAAGCCATGCTGTGGTAGGCATCCCACGTAAAAAGTAGAGAAAGATGGGCATGGATGTTAGCTCAGGGCCAGTCTTCCTCAGGAAAAAGAGGAGGATTGGCAGCGGATGTTAGCTCAGAGCTAATCTTCCTAAATAAAATATATATATATATATATATATATGCCCTTCAGGACCATCATAAATAATGCAGAAAAATGCCTAAATCTCTATTACTTCTATCATCATCTTCACTTTTAATATTACAGAACTTGAGAATACCAGGTTCAAGATTCAATCCCAAATCTGGTTGCAAATCCTTGCCACTACCAAAATAAAAAATATTACTACTCCATAATGGACTTCCATATTTAAACTCCACAATTAAGGTAAGAATATAGAAAATAAAAGCTTTGCACCTGGGATAACACAATAATGCCCCGAGGTACTTTTTAAGTGACTTCTAAACTCAACTAATTAGCAACTTCAGCTTGCCAAAATAATTAGGTAACCAAGAATAAATTTGATTTCAGGTACATTGATGTTGCTATTTTCAAATACTGAATTAAACAATCACAGAGTAGACTGGGTGTCATATGATATTCCATATTTAGAGATGTCCTTGGTTCTTTATACTATTTGAAACCTTTGATGCTTTTGATGATTTATCATCTGCTACTCTCTCATGGATTTGCCCTTACAGTGTCCCTGTGAAAAGCTTAGGGACTTATTTTAAAGACTAAATAGTACATTTCCATAATAATAACTGGAAAACAAGTTACCCAGGCTTAAATGCATTCTATCTAACTTTATTTTTTAACAGCTTTATTGAGGTATAATTGATATACAAAAAACTGCACACATTTAATGTATACAATTTGGTGAATTTGGGCATATGCATATGCCTGTGATACCATCACCACAACCAAGATAACATCCATATCCATCACCTCCAAAAGTTTCCTCGTGCCCTTTTGTTAACTCTAAGAATAAAGTCAATCCCATAGGCACCCATCACTCTGACTTTCATAAACAACATAATGAAGGTAAGGAATGTTTGTTGGAGGGACGTTTTACTTGAATTGATACGTTAGTTTCTGCTGTGATGCTTTCTAACATAAAGCCAACTGACAGAATTTATTTTGAGGTATTACACAAAACTTAATGGTGAGGGGACCAAAAAAAGAGCACATTTGTATACGGTATTTGATGTTCTCTATTACCAAGTAGGAAAACTTTTTGAAACACCAGATGTTGATTTAAATACAAATAGAGTAACCTTTAGAAAAACACCATAGACTTACTATACTTCCACGTATGGTCAAAATAAATTGCAACAAATATCCTCAGTAGATATTTCTTTGCCTTTGCTTTTCAGCATAGGCTTGAGCTAATATGGTTGTTCATTTCCCATTCTGTTTTGTAATAATCACAAAATGCCTACATTTCTAATTCCACCTGTCACTGGCCACTGAATGGACTCCTTTTCCAGACCTCTTGGTTTCTGCAGACAGGCTCTCTGTGTATCCTACAGCTTAAATATCAAAGAATTGTGGAAAAGCATTAGGGAAAACTTGCTAGCTTACACGTGAATTCTGATTTCTAGCTTTCATAAAATCAGTCTTATTCTCCAGAGCATCTCTTGTCTTTCACACTTACTGCATTTCCTCTTTTCTGTGTTTGGTGAGGTTTGTTTTTTCCATGCAGGATGCTGTTATATCTGGAATGCAACGTAAACTCAGTGAGTTGTGAGTCCTATCACTTTTAAGAGACTTTCTTTTTTAACAAAAAGAGAAATGCTTTCCATATGGTTACTGTAATTTTAGGACACACGGAGCATATCACATTTGTTTCTTAAAGCAATTTTCGAAAACATTAAAACATAATCATGAGGAATGACAGTTTAAGAAAAAAAAATTCTTATTAATGTAAGCCAAATCCAGGTCTGATTCTAGTCTTAATCACCTTTACTTTGACCAAGACATTGGCCATCCACATATTGTAATACATGAGTTTGATCAGAAGCTTTCTTTCCATTGCTACCTGTTTAATAACTAGAAGAGCCACAACCAAGTTAGATATTTTTCAAGTCAACACAGTTTGTGCAAAGACATATAAAAATAAATATTTCATGGAACATTGACTTAAACCTTATATGAGAAAGGATATTGTCTGACCCTTGCCTGAACTACACACAGGAAATCAAGAAAAACATCACAAAGAAGGAAGAACAGAGGGTCATGAGAAGCTCAGAATGATATGCGATAATGTTAAATTATTATAAATTATCTTTCCAATAAAATTCTCCTTCATCCATCATTTTTATAAAGTGTCACTCCTCCTGTTGTTTCCTAACCAGCTAGACATACTCACTGACCATTGCATCCAGACAACTGACAATCTATCTGTTCGTCCCTCCATCTTCCTATTCATCAATCCATCCACTCACCTTTACTGATTATCTACTTTCCATAAGTCCCTGTGTTAATGCTGACAGAGTTTCAAAGAGGGCTAAGGTAAAATTGATTGTTGACCAGCCACTTTAGCAAAGGGACCTACTTTACTGCTTAAGAGTATAGACTTTGAGTCACAAAGATGTAAATTCAAATCCCATCTCTGCTAACTACTAGCTGTGGGTTATTTGCATTTGACTTAAGCTTCCTTTGCCTAAACTTACTTATTGGTAAAACAGACGTTATAAAATCTACACTTGAGGGTTGTAACGTGTTTAAATGAGATTATCATGCAACCTGTTTGTTGCCCTCTGAAATGATAAGTATCATTATTATTCAAGAGATGGGAAGAAAAACAATCACACAAATAGAAGCTAAAAAATCATCAAATATTATTGATGGAAAGAAGCATTCGGGGACATCAGTGGACTGCAACGACATAAGCAGACAGCAAGGAAAGAGGTTTAATTTTTTTTTTAAAGCTACTATCAAACGCTAGGGAAAAATTGAGGAAAATGAGTATTTCTGTCCATTGGTTCTTCCTGGAAATCAGTGAGAAAGTGTGACTGGGTTAAGTTCTTTTTATTTAATGCCACTCATAACTGGAAGCAATGGCATTGCGTAAATAAGTGGAGGAAATAGGATGTATATATATATATAAACACACACTAACGAACTGTGCCATACACACACACACACTAATTCTATTTGAACAGTTGTCACATATTTGATTATTAATTTAGAAAAGTTTGAATACAGAGAAAGTGTAAATGAAGAACTGTTGTAAACCTTTTGTGGATGCTCTTGTTTCTTAAGGAAATAAAGTCTACCATTACTTCCTTACTTTCTGGGTACCAAATGACGGTACTTATTTCGCTAAGATCCTCATATATGAAAGGTTAAGAAAATAACGTAAGAACAAAATATTTAAAAAGTAGAGAAATCAATTCATATGAAATCTTGGAGGGCCGCCATCCGAGGTCTCTTACCCTAATGCGTTTAGTTAAAGCTAACTTTACGCCCTATTAGCTTCAGTGAAGGAATATCCTCAAAGTTTATTATATAATTTACTTGAGCCATTATTGAAAGGTGGAAAATCCAAAACTGAGGAAGACATTTGGTTCAGGTGGTCTCTATTTGTAATGAAAGTGTGTAGAATTTAGAGTCAGAGAAATCTGGAGATCTGAATGACAGCTGACCTGAGTCACCATGGATAAATGACTTCATCACTTTCCGTTTGTGAGAGACAAGACAGTGGGTCTGAGAAAAGCAGGGGGTTTACTGGGATCATATCTGGCTCTATTGTTTATTAGATGAGTTGCCTTGGACATGTAATTTAATCTTTCTGAGTAACTGTTTTCTAACGAACGGTGAATAACACTACTAAATTCATCAGTGTAATGCTAGCAGCTGTAACAAATAAACACCAACACTGCACCATCTTGATGCAATAGAAGTTTATTTTTCTCTTGTGTAACCATCCTGGCAGGGGCTCCCGGTGGGCAGGCAGTTTTCCAACACATGGCAGTTCCTGCATACAGGCTCCTAGGGTCCTGGGGCTCCCCTAATAGCCAGAGTCTCCGCAGTCAGCCAGTGGGAGGGGAAAAAATCCTGAAGAAGTCTCACTCAGCTCCTAAAAGCTTTCACCCAGAGTGGCACATGTCATTTCCACTCAGATTCTGTTTATGACGCATGCCATAGGGTCACATGTGGAAGCAAGAAAGCCTGGGAAAGATGGTCCTCGCCTGGGCACGCACTTCTAAGTCGTGACTCTACAATGGACTCGGGCACATGCATAGTGGCAGACAGCTAGCCATCTTCGAGTCCCTACTTTTATGGGTGATGAGAGGTTCAGAGGTCACCTGTGTAAGACATCAGCCCAACATATGCCACACTGTGAGCAATCAATAGATGATTGCTGCTAATTACTAACTCCTCCAAGTGTGCCTGGGATTTTCCTGGCTGTTGCACTGAAGATCCTGTGTTCTGGGAGCCCTTCGAGCTCCAGGCAACCTGGGATCAGTTACAGGCAAACCAAGATGGTTGGTTATCCTACCACTAATACTAACATTATTATTATCATAGCTTTGGATAAAAGAGAGTAATTTTTTATTTAAGTATACTCAGTATGTGTGTGTATATGTATAAAGTAATAACTTCTTTGGTGATATGAATCCAATATAATATAGGAAAAGAACCGAACACAAATTTCTATTTTGAAAATGATCTGCTGTGGATGACTCAAGGATATATTTGAGATGTCTGCAAGAGCGAAAGCTGCCTTCAAATGCACAAATACAGGCATGTGCAAGTGTTTAGATGTACCCTGTGTTCCAGAAGGCTGACCTGAGACCTACAGGTGGCAGATAGGAGAGGTGGATGACAGCTCAACATAAAGATTTAAAAACAATAGAACTCTTCAATCAGAAAACAGACCAAATTAGCAGTCCCAAGGCAGATTTGAAAAGTAAAACACACACTGTAACCACACCCCAAAAGGCTTGCGTTATCATTTAACGTGCTCTAAATGCAACATCTTTCTGGCCCTTTTGCACAGAGGAACAGGCCTTTATAAACTGATCCAGATTCTCAGGCAAAATAGATACTAAGGAGACATTTTAGCAATAAATATAGAATAGGAACATATTTTCCCCTTACTTCTCTGAGCTTTGTATGGTCTATGTTTTAATCTCAATTCTCTGTTATCACCTATTTTTCCGTTTCTAATGTCAAACAATGTGGTTCTGTGGGAGCAGAGCTGATCCAGACCTCCCTGCTGCTTAAACCAACCACTAGAGGTGATTTCTCCATTTTCTCTATGGGTCAGAGGAGCAATAGATTACATGCTTGGGCTGAAAAGCGAATACTGGCTAAAGCCTTTGGAGGTGGCGATGTTCGGATTCTGCAGAATCTATAGAACTGGCCACCCAAAAGATGTTCGTTGCGAGATCAGCAGAATCTCTGAGTTTCCTTTCCTGACGATATTTTTTCTGGATGCCAACATACACCATGATGACAAGTAAAGAAGAAGTTCTCTGTGAGACCCCAACATGTGTTACATCTAGAACCTTGTCTTTCTTTTTTTTTTTTTATTTTCGGATGTACATTATATTTTGAATTCTGTGTAGATTACATCATGTTCAGCACCCAAAAACTAATTATAGTCCATCCCCTCACATATGAGCCTAATCACCCCTTTTGCCCTCCCCCCTTCTCCTATGGTAACCACCAATCCAATCTCCAATTCTATGTGTTTTTGTTGTTGTTGTTTTTATCTTCTACTTATGATTGAGATCACATGGTATCTGACTTTCTCACTCTGACTTATTTCACTCAGCATAATACCCTCAAGGTCCATCCATGGAAACTTGTCTGTCTTTGATAGGACTGCCATGCTGATTAACATATACTATCTTTCTATTTGGGTGACCAGTGGTTGGAATTATTCCTTTTGCTATTGGCAAATCCAAAGAGAAAGAGATAACCACAAGATCTGGAAAGGAGGGAATGAGTCAAACGCTAAAGACTAGTCTACCAGTAATCCTGCATAATTGGGATGTAGGAGCCTGTGCTTTTGAAACAAGGCTCCCTGTTAGAGCCCAAAAAGAAATATGTTTGCCATGTGAAGTGGCGAATTTCCATCATTTATTCATCAAGCATGTTGCATTTACTATGTGACAGGAAATGAGCTTTTTATATTAGGCATAATCAGAAATCACGGAGGACTGTCAGAAGATAGTTGAGGAGGTCCCTTCATGGGACAAGACACTCCCCCAAATCTAAGGTCTTGTGATTCTCTATATAAGTGTGGGGGTTGTTTTCCTCTCACTCTTGCTATGCCATTTCAGTAAATGTCACATCAACACACTAAATGCCTTCCTGGAGTTCCCAAGAAAACAGTACTCAATACAATTTGATAAACAAATGAATGCTGGTTGGATGAATGATATGACTTCTAGAGAAGAAAGGTAGAGGATTAGCATCCAAATAGATTAAATTTTGGTAATTGTTCAAATCCACTTTCAAAAGATAAGTGAGCTGTTAAATTCTACTCGGCTCATAAAATCTTAATTCATCTTAGGACACCAGTGTTTCACTTTCACATTATCACCTCATCCTTTCTACCTCCCCATATGACTTTTCAGAGCACGAAGATGGCACAATATCATTTCTTCAGTCTGTTCAACTTGGATATTAGTGAAAACTGGAAAAGAGAGGACTAAATGTTTGCAGAAGGGCAAAAATGATGACTTTTTGCCAACAACAACAAGTGTCGATTAATCAGGGATATAGGCTAGACCTTTGAAAGAATGTGAAAGTTCTAGCACTTGCCTTAGCATCTCACCCTAAACTCCTTGAGCCTCAGAATTTTAAATGATGGAATGGGGTATATATTATGCACCGATTCTTTCTATCCTTTACATTATAGTCATTACTTATATGTTTCCCCTTATCAGACTCTGAGCTTCAAGCAAGCTCAGAGTCATTTCTTATCTGTTCATATTATTAATGTCACATTAATGTAAAGTAAAAAGGGAATTTATCAGTGTAGAATACAAAGACTGGAGAAGCACTAGCTCTAGGCACAGCTGCCTCAAGGAGGTCAAACAATGTTCCAAGACTCTCTTCCTCTTGGTTCAATTTTTGGCTTTATTTTTTGGCTAGCTTTCTCCATGTGTTGACACTTGACAGCTCTAGGCTTGTTCTATCTTTTCAGTCAGCAATTCTACTGAACAGACTACTTGTCTTTAACTAGTACACCAAAACTCGTGGAATAGGTTTCACTACCTTGGTTTGGGTCACATACACACGCTTTAACCAGTTCCTATGGCTCAGCAAATTGAATAAGCTGATTGCCCAGATGTTGTTTATGTACTCACCTGAGAGGTTAAGAGTCAGGCTAGAGTAGATTTCGCCCCATCTAATTAGTCAGAACTATTTCAGGTAATTGTGGCAGAGGAATATTTCCATAAAAACAGATAGTGAAGAAGTAATGGATTCCAGGCAGATATTCACTACATACTGTCTCTCTCTCTCTCTCCCTCTCTCTCTCTCTCTCTCTCTCACACACACACACACACACACGGACAAAATGTACGTGCTGTTACAATCTGACCTGCATGTTTGAGAGTAACTATATTTTAGAGTCAGTTTTCAAACTTAACATCAGACAAGCCCTTTGGGTTATTACAGATCCAAAAGAGTTAGCTTTTTAAACTATCGTCATTTGTAGCATACTAGTAAGGGTACCCATCAGAAAATATTTGGCCTACACAAATGTAATATAAGATAACTAGATGAATTTAAAAAATGAAAACAAGGATAGCCAATGTCCTGTGTAATTATGTTTCTCCTGCTGAACTTCACATTCTATTGAATTTTTCCTCTTGAAGATCTTTATGCTTCAAATATTAGATTAACACAGGTTTCATGCAATTCATTTTTAGCCCAAGAGTCTATGCATTTTCTCATTTCAAATAAGAACTCTTTAAAAAACAAGTTTTCTGCTAAATTATAAATTCTACAAAATTATAACTAAAACTAAACAGGTTTTATCAAATCTAAATATGATACATTTTTTCAATCTTCTGAAAATTATGCTGAAAAATATGGTTATTAAAAAGTGCAGTAAAGATAAAGAGTACGAAATAATGACACTCTGCAAAAATTAAAATATGAGTTGAAGTGTTTTATAATTCTTTCTCTGGGTTCCCCCTTCTTAATACATTCCCCTTACAACTAAATTAATTTGAAGAAAAAAAAAACCACTGTTACAACTGACAACATTTAAAAATATGTTATTTCAAATAATAAATACTTTGAAGAGGCCCATACATTAGTTTGAATCATATGCAACTGCAATCACTGTAGGCAAAAAGCCACCAAATATTAGACATTTTATGTAAAACCACAGTTTGGTGAAACAATTCCCATATATATTTTAGTATCATTACCAGTGACATGGAGACATTCAGAGGATAATTCTATACGTTAAAGTCACTACTCATTTCAAAGATACTTCGCTGCAGCCTAAGCTGCAGACACAGTGTGTTTTCTACCACATCTTTTCTTGAGGTGCTTTTTGTCAATTACTAGAACTAGCTAAAAATTTAATAATTTGGTTTTTCTTTAGAGTATTCAAGCAAGGGAAAGATGAGGAGTCGATATCAAATTATATGCACCCTGCCTATTTTACTGCATTTTCATTTCATCCCTAAGCTGTTCTTATTTTATTGGAAGATGTGAGACAAGTCCCCATTCATAATGGCAACTATTCATTCCTAATTCAATAAAGACATCCTCTTCCACTTCTTTTTCTTCTTTTTTTTTTTGTGAGGAAGATTGGCCCTAAGCTAACATCTGTTGACAATCTTCCTCTTTTAACTTGAGGAGGATTGTTGCTGAGCTAACATCTGTGCCCATTTTCCTCCATTTTATGTGGGATGACACCACAGCATGGCTTGGCAAGGGGTGCTAGGTCTGTGCCTGGGATCCGAACCTGCAAACTTTGGGCCACTGAAGCAAATTGCACAAACTTAAGCACTACGCCACCGGGCTGGCCCCCTCCACTTCTTTTTCTTATTCCTTTATTCTCCTTTATATCTTATGAGAATATCTAGATATCCCTGAGACCACAGTATTTTGAATATCTTAAGTATGTTAGTGTCAATGTTGACATCACAATATATTGCCTGTACATCCTGGAGAATAGGAATGCCCTTGTTTTTCGTCTTTGTACACAGTATCTGAAACATGCATGTAAAATTGAAATTACACACCTTAAAGCAAATCCTAAGACAAAGGGCTACATCAAAATATTTTTAAGCATCTTAAAACATATTAAATTCAGTCACAAATTGAATTTTTTGGATGACTATTTTTCTGCTAGCAGAAACATTTTTATAGGACTGTGACTATATTTACCCACAAATACAGGAAAATTTCATAAAATATTGCTTCCTGAAATTCGTTTATAGTGAAGCATCTTTCAGACATATTCAGTAAGGATTTACATTTCTTTGGTTTGAAACATCTATGGAAAAAGAGATTACTTTTGTTTCTGAGCTGCTAGTATTATTTTTTGTTATTTCTAACAAAGCTGTTAACGCATACAGCTAAAAATTTCCAACATTGTAGAATAGCTTAAGATGAAAACAGGTTCTTGCTGGAGTTCTCCCCTTTACAAGCTTCTCCACTAGAATCAAATACCAAACTTGGTTGACTCTTTTTGGTTTTAGATTCTTCCAGTGGTTGCCTACAAAAGTCTAAATGCTATGCTTATACCACTATAGAAGATATACAAGGTACACAGATATATATACAAAGTATACTTTATGGTCTTTCTGCTATGATACTTGAAAATTTAGCTCAAATATTCTAACACCATCTCCATCTTCCCTTTCAATATATTTACACATCATTTTTAAGTTCCTACCTGGACCTTTAAACAACATATTAAAACTCAAATTTTCATTCCATTTACCTAGACAGAATATCCTTTGGCTCCACCATTTTGTAACTTGAAGACATACCCACTTTCTCCTAGCCTCATCCCCAGCCCCCACCTCTGCTCACCATCTTCTGTCTCTTACATTTTATCTGTATCTTTAGTTTTGTATTACCTGGTTTTAAATTTCATATTCTTTTGTTTTGTTTTGTTTTTTGCTGAGGAGGATTCACCCTGAGCTAATATCTGTGCCAATCTTCCTCTATTTTGTATGTGGGTTGTCACCACAGCATGGCTGCTGCTGAGTGGTGTAGGTCCATGCCCAGGAACCGAACCTGGGGCACCAAAGCAGAGTGTGCCAAACTTAACCACTAGGACTCAGGGCCAGCCCCTCATGTTCTTTTCTCTAACTGTAGCCACATGTTCCGTGTCTCACCATAACTATTGATTCTAGATGTTGGAAAACATTAAATCATTAAAACTGCTTACATCATTATGATTAGAAAAATAATACACACATTAGGGCCAATGAGGATGCTAGGAGATCATTTCCTTCTCTCCTTATAATGTCCTAATTTTTAAATCACTTAATAGAATGAAGTTGAAATTTATTCATTCAACATTTTCATACTCTGCAAAGTACTGCTTATCTCCTCAAGGTTTTCCAAGTTCTCTATCATACTATCAATTTCTTTGATTTTCATGGGGGTCTCTGTCTTGGACACCTTTGTGCTTCTGCTTTATTCTTGACTGTTTCTACCCAGTGATATAGTTTTCTTTATGAAATTCCCCTTTTTGCTTTTCTGTGTTTTCTGGATTCCAAAGTTTCCTGGTTCTTGAGTTAATTATTTATTTTACTGAAGCACATCTATGAAAACTTCCAAAGGAAGAATTTGTAATATACTTTCTGAAACTTTGCATATCTGAAATGTCTTTTGTTGTTGTTGTTGTTGTTACTTTTTGTCCTCACATTTGACGACAGCTTGTCCAGGTATAAAATTCAAGTTTGAAAATATTCTTTCCATGTTTGGAATGAGTTTGTCTATTGAATTCTAACATATAGTGTGGTTGGTATGAATCTCATGCTATTACTCACCGTTCTGATTGTGGTCTCTTTTTTTCTCTCTGGAAGCTTTTAATCTCTCTCTCTCTCACTCTCTGCATCTCTCTGCCACCCAACCCCCCCACTCTCAGTTTTAGTTTCTGAAAGTTCACAATGTCTTGTCAAGTAAAGGTCTTTATTCAGTGTGACTAGCCATGTGGTGGGCCATTTCGATTTAACATCTGTTCTTCAAGGTTTCTATTATTTTTCCTTTTTTCATCAACCCCTACTTTCTGTTCTCCCTCTGGAAATCCGAGTGATCAGACATGTTTTATTTCCTGATTCCATCCTCTATTTTTTCATTTTAATTTTTATATGTCCTTTTGTTCTAATTCTTAGATTATTTCTTCAATTTTACATTCCAATGTGTATTAATTTTTTTGGAATCATATTTTTAAATTCCAAGAGGTTTTTTGTTTGTTTGTTTACTAATTATTTCTATTTAATTCTGTTTGTGGGTTTTTTGTTGTTTTTTGGGGGGGTGAAATTATCTCCTAATCGATCTGGTAATAACAGCTGGATGCGAATGTCTTTGTTCATTTTATAGTTATTACGTGCCTTTAATTATCTTTGTTTAATTGTTGGTTAGGTTTTCTGTTTTATTTCTCAGATTTTTCGTTATTGTGTTTGTTGCTGTTTGTTTTTGTTTGGTCGTATTTAAGGATGAAGCAACAGCAACAAGCAGACACACTGGTAAGAATTAGCATTTAGTTAATAAACAACCCTAGCTGAAACAGAGAAACCATGTTGGGAAGTTGTATTACTCAGTAACTGAGAGTATAAGCTCTAGAATCAAATAGGAGCTCCAGCACTTAGCAATAGTGTGATTTTAGACAATTTGTTTTCCCCCAAGTCTCGGTTTCCTAGTGTCTAAAATATGAGTAATAATGATTACACTTACTTATAGGATTATTGTGAGTGTAACTTATATAAGATATATAAGTGACACAATAAGGTATGTAACTGCTGTGAAACAGTGTTTCCTATGGGAACTATGGGAAAATATTCTGAATAAAATCTAAAGCTGTCCACTGTCTCCTGTAGAACTAAATTAATTACTGCCACAAAAGTGACATTGATTTTCCGAGGTAAGATTTTTCTAATCAGTTACCTATGTATGAAGTCTTAAATGGAAGAAATAAATGTTATGGATCTAAGTTACTAAAATTATGCTACTGATTTTTTTCAAGAAGACCTTAATATTACATCTTTTAATCACATCCAGAAACTCCTTTTTATTTCCTTTGTTTCTTTGTTTTGATATGAATTTTTAATGAGATTATATTTTCAAAGCACTTGGAGCTGTTATACTTTCCAAAAATCTAAGTCAGAAATAGATCAACATTAAGCGTACTCAGTCAGAACATAGAGGGAAAAAATACATAGGTAAATAAATAAAACCTTGGGAAGATATGGGAGGTGTGCTGGAAAAAAGCCAGGATCTCATGCTCAGAGAACCTGGACCTGATCCCCCTCTCCCACTCCTGCTCCCAAGCACCTAAGTCACACCCGCCCCCTCATATATGATTTATATTCAAATGACCCAACAATTTGAAGATTCTAGAATCATTTATCCATAAGTTAAAAGCTCCCTTTTGTAGCATCTTGGAAAAAATATGCAAATTGGAAATCTATTTTGATATCTTAAAAACCTCATCTGGTGTGATTCTCAGCGAGATTTATTAATATAACTTCATATATATATATATATATATATAAAATCCGTCTTTTACTTTCTTCTTCATTACATTCTCTAAGATGACTTTTGAGAGTAACCTTAGAGAGGAGTGATAAATGCCTTCTACGTGTGCCTCTAGAAAAGGTTGTGAACTAGCTTCTCTAGTTTTTCTAATAAATTTAGAAGTGGTTTTATTAGTCAAACAAACCTACGATAAGATTATCTTTTTATCATCTTTACCAAAAAAATGCCCTCCAGAGTTCTATTCAATTCAGCTTTACTAGAGTTAAATCTGCTTTAAGGACTATTAACGACAATGATATTCAAGTTAATCATGAAGAACTGAAAAGATTTATCTTGCTGTCAGTCACAGCCCAGTTGAATACATTGAGCATATAAAGTTTAAGGAGCTTAAAAATAGCAAGCTATGCTAATTAGAAAAGTTGTTTTAGGTGTTAAACACCTTCAAGTTGTGTGGATATTTATATATAGATGGAAACTTTTCCGCTTGACATGATCATATTGAAAGAGACGATAGTGCCTGGTTATTGAAAATCAAAGGGTTAGTACATGAAGTTTGGGAGTTTAGTCAGGGGCCAATTAGTTCAATGGGTTGGAACTGTTTCCTACAATAAGATGTTGACTTTGTGGTTTCATATTTCTAGAAAGCCTCCTGTTCTGGTTCTGTTGTTGGCTTCTCTCCGTCTTCAGCTTCACTATCACTTTCTTAAGAAGACTTCCTTGACGACTCTATTTTCTATCATATTATCCCTTTAATTTCCTTTAAATCATTACAATAATCAACAATTATGTTGTTTCTTTACTTTTGAACTGTCTATATCCCACAACAGAGTGCAAATTCCATGAGTTAGAGAATTTACCTGGTTATTCTCTATTTAGCACAATGCCTAGTGCACAGTAGGAACTTAACCCATACTTTAAATAAATAAGGGAAGACTAGGTCACACATTTAACCTATTTGGGAGTGATTTTCATATTCTTCTCCGACCTAAAGGCTTGCAGAAAATTCTATCAACTTCTGTTACAATAGAGATCATAGTAGTTAAGGGAATGTTATCCCAGAATCTCAGTAGCTTA
Source organism: Equus asinus (assembly GCF_041296235.1). Lineage (NCBI taxonomy): Eukaryota > Metazoa > Chordata > Mammalia > Perissodactyla > Equidae > Equus > Equus asinus. The sequence goes on from NC_091810.1 coordinate 27,326,334, forward strand.
ACACATAGAAGTTAATTTCTTGATCATATGAGTCCATAATGGAACTCCTGATTGGTGGGTGGCAGAGCTTTAGGGACCCAGGCTTCTTCCTGTGACTCTGCCATCTTTAATATTTGGCACCCAAGGTCATCCCTGGAAGAGGAAAAAGCAAGAAGAATAGTACACGCAAGTGCACAGCACTGCCGATAATCTTCCACTGGCCAGAATTCTGTCACATAGCTACCTGTAACTACAAGGAGCCTGGGAAATGCAGTCTAGTTGTGTGCCTCGGTCATAGAGGAAATGGATTGGGTGGACACATAACCAGTCCCTGCCACAAGGATTAAATAAATATGTATCTATCATCATTTTTGTTTTGTTTTGTTTTGTTTGGTGAGGAAGATTGGTTCTGAGCTAACATCTGTTGCCAATCCTCCTCTTTTTGATTGAGGAAGATTGTTTCTGAGTTAACATCTGTGACAATCTTCTTCAACCTTCTGCTCTGCCAAAGCATGGCTGATGAGCGGTGTGTAGGTCTGTGCCAGGGATACAAAACTGAAAATGCCAGGCTGCCAAAGTGGAGCGCACAAACTTAACCACTAAGCCACCGGGCTGGCCCCATATCTATCATTATTTTTTAAAACTTGGGCTTTACTCATATATGTCTAACACAGTGACTGAAACATAGTTGGCATGTAATCAATATGTATTAAATAAATTATGTTGAGATAGATATATTTGCATTTTAAGGATGTCTTACAAAGTCATAACTATATGTCAAATCTACAATGTTTCAGTTTTTTTCTTTTATGGCTTCAACAAGTATAAGTGTAATACCTTTTTTTTAGATTAACGAAAATGGAAGCTTACATGACAGTCTCTGGTATTGATAACTCATCAACTCCACACATAGTTTAAACCACTTTGAGTGTTATTTGACAAAATTGGATGTGGCATAAGTGCCCTACTTTTCCAAACTTGCTTAGATTTTATAATTTGGCGATTCCACAAGATCATTATTAATCACAGTTGATAGATAAGAAAGTTGACTCAATATCAAAATCACATGATTAGAAAAATGTCTTCTTTCCAGGTGTCTAAGCTCTTGTCAGCTATTAGTTTTCACCATTTCACTGTGCTAATTTTCAAAGCTGGTTTTATCAAGTCAAGAGAACAATTGAGTACATATACAAAAATACGTGCAGATCTTGGAGTCAGAGAGCACTTAAATCTCAACTGTGTGACACCGAAAAAGTTATGTAACCTGCCATCATTTTTATCACCTGTAAAATGGTGGTTATATGACCTCAAATAAGCCAGGTTGTGGGAAAACACTGTAGAAATATGATTTATTGTTCTGGAGCTAGCTATTATTATTCTTGATATGTTTGTTGATGGTTCACCCCTTTTTATTCCATATCAAGACCTTCTCTACATAGTTGTAGGGAAGAGCTTTAATTAGTTAAGTCTCGTTTATATAGAGATAGATAGATAGATAGATTATGAAGAGGTCATATTTTCTGAGTTTCAGAAAAAGGTTCTTTCATTGGGCTTATTTGCATAACAACCTCAGTATCTCACCAAGAAAATGTAAATATTCTTAAGGATGAAGATTTGAAAATAAAAAATAATAGTAATATTATGGAATTTGGGGTATAAAAGGTCTTATACTAAGAGTTTCAAGAGGCAACAAGGGATTGGAATCTAACTGAAATCGAGATTAATTTCATTCACTATGGTTAAAAAACCAGACTTCAACTGAAGACATTTAAAAGATCTTTTGGCTGTATTCGATGATTCATGAATCAGGCAGCATCCCATCTAGCAGACAGAAAGGAGCTCCACGGAGCTGCTCAAAATGAAAGACTTTTACAGGCAGAAGGGAGAGGGATGAGCAAGTTATACTGCAAAAAGTGGATTGGTTGTGACAAGGTCACTCTCCTTTAGGGGATGGCAGGGGTCTATCAGACAGATGACCTCACTAGTGCTGACCTGGTGATTCCTGACTGACTGGTTTAAGATTCCATTTTTGGGAGAGGTCAAAACTGTTATTAAGGTAAGTCTTGGTGTGGTGATGTGGGAGTTAGCATAAGTGACTCCATTTTGTGCCTGTTGTCTTGTTTTTAATACTATGAAATCAGTTAAAGTGACTTTTATGTTTACTGAGATATTTGTAAGAAAGAGAAACCATGGGAGTGGTCTAAAAGGAACAGATTTTGAGATCAGATTATCCTGAATTTGAATCCTTGCTCTCTGCCACTTCTTAGCCATGAGCATATATCTAGTCTGTTTGGACTTCAACTTTCTCATCTACAAAAATCATCTATGAAAATTGCTTAATAATCCCTACCATATACAGCTCAACAGCTAGGAAAGATGAATTGCTTAAGTGCCTAGCACAGTGCCCCAGTGTGAAAGATCTCAGAAATACTAACATTGACATATGACATCAGGAAGATAAATCCCCCAAACTCTCTCCACAAACACTCACCACATTGCAGTCTTATCATTTCCTCTTGTTACTTTTTTAGCCTCTCTATTCAGTCTGGACTTCATATGATCATGAAGATGTCTTGATCAAGCTTCATGTCTTAGGGCTGTCTTAGAAGAAGTTAGCACCCAAATTTAACAATATCACTATCTTGGCAATTTTAACTTTGAATACTCCCTGTCATTGAATTTATCCAATCTCATCATGGAAACTGTTGCCTAAGAACATCACATCCATTCCCAAACCTACTAAAATCACAGTCTTTCACCAATAGTCAAGAATCCATTCCCTTCCCCAACATACACACAATTGATGTTGTTGGTTTTAGTTCTCTGTAAACATGTTGTGTTTTCTCAACAATTTTTTTTTTCCAAATCTAAACTCTACGCTTGCTAGTCACCAAACACAGCTTTCAGTCTGTGACAGTGAACACAAGGCACTTTCTCAGGTTTCCACAATCCCCTCAGGAGGAAATTAACTCAATCTCTCTCTTTCCTTTTTGTTTGTTTTTACATTATGTCTGTGCATGCGTGCACATATGTTTGATGTTGATATTCTTATGTGTGTATTTGTGTGTGTATGTTAGTGGGTATATATTTGCCTATAAGTTTGTGTCTTACTTTTTCTGTGTGTTCCTCTGTGTGTGTGTCCTTTTATCTTCCCTCCCCTTCCAACAGCCCCTAAAGAGAGAGTCCTTGCTTTTCTTATTCTTTCTATGTAACCCCATTGTAATGCAAATTTTATGGATGCTCAGTAAATATTTGAATAAATGATAATATTTTGTATCCATTATATTTTTCCTTTTCACATAAATCCCAATTCTTAACCACATTGGCAGAAAACGTGATCACGCTGGATTGAATATTTTAATATGGCTTTCTTCAGATGGAATTGTTATAACTGGGACTGAAATTCAATGTGTCATTTACATATCTTTGAACCTCATTAATCCAGGCCAGAAACAATGAGACTGTATTTTTTCCCTAACTTGTGAATTAGAGCATGAATACAAGATCCAAATGCATTTTTCAAACTAATGAAAAGGATTCATAATACACATTGCTGGTTTTTCAAATGCAATAATACTTCATTCTTCATATATAAATGTGTTATACCACAATACCTAAAATAAAAGGAGCTTTTCTATTAGTAATACCACTTTCTAATAGCATTATTAAGCATTCAGAGTAAGATCGCCAACACAACTTGGTGGAAATAGAAATATTTGCAAATCCATCAAGGAATAATTACTTGCATTCTATTTCTTAGAGACAGTTAACAATTTTCTAAAATCTATATTTAAAACTTGCTTTTAAAAAATTTAATAGCTTTATTAAGATATAAATCACATACCATGTAATTTTCCCATTTAAAGTGTACAAATTCATCGGTTTTTAGCATATTCATAGAGTTGTGCAACCATCAGCATTAACCTCACTTTAAAAATTTTCATTACCCTTTAAAACAACTCTGCACCCCTTATCCCAAAAAGAAAGCCTGTACCCATTTCTTCCCAATTCTACCCTCCAGCCCTACACAATCACATATTCTACCCTCTTTCTTTATAGAATTGCCTATTTTGGACTTTATATGTGAATAGAACAGTACAATGTGTGTTTTTTTGTAACTGACTTCTTTCACTTAACACACTATTTTCAAGGTTCATCTATTTTGAATCAGCAGTTCATTCCTTTTTTATTTTGCAGAATAATATTCTACTGTGCAGACATACCAGCTTTTGTTTATCCATTGATCAATCGATGGACATTTGAATTGTTTTTACTTTTGGCTACTATAAATAATGCTTCTATGAACAGCCATATACATATTTTTTGTGACATATATTTTTAATTTTCCTAGGTAAACACTTAGGGATGGAATTGCTGAGTTATATATAAAATCCACTTTCATGATGCCTCTTCCCAGCAATTATATGTAGAATATGTTTATAATATATATTATAATTTTTAAATTGGGTGTCTTGGGGTCACTTCATTTAGAGCATTGGAATTTAATCACATTTATTTCAACATAGTAAAGATGTTTAATTCAGAGCTGGCTAAGACTTTGATTAAAGGAGAATAATATTCATTAATAAAATTTGAGATTCTGCTAATGTATAAAAATTTGATTTAAAAATCGTATCTAAGTTATTCAATTAAAAAATCTAAAGAAATTGATGCATTGCAATATAAATCACATTAAATCCTAATTTTCACAGGCATATACTAAAGAATGCTCTGATGTCCAAATGGAATAACTTGCCAAGGACAAGTGCCAAATGGATCCCAGCTCAAGGATAAAAATTGTTATCTTCCCCACTACAGTGGAATTGGTAGCCTTATCTCTGTGCAGTCCACTAACCATATGGTGGTATAGTCTCACCTCCATGACTACTTCCTATATAACCCATTCAGAAGACCCCATACTGAAGTCGGAGGTTATGAGAGGGATAAGAGTACGAGTCTTTCATTTTCCTCCAGAATTTAGGAAATTTGGGGAAATATACAGTTCCCAGAGGCAGCCATGAAGCAACAGAGGAAATAGGAACCAAAATAACTCTGGCAGTCAGCTGTCCTCAGATTCCAGAAAACACTCAAAAAGCTGAAGAAAGCTGGAAAGTTTCAATATAGCAGCATTATTTTTCTCTTTTTCTAAATATTCACAGGAGAATAGCCTCATTTCATCAGCTTCTAGAGCTGTTATTTTTGGTCTACTCTGCATTATACTGGTTGTTCCTTGGGTACAGGAGAAGATGCTGGCATTCAAGGGCTAATAGGAATGTGGCAAGAGGACAGTTCAAAACTGTCCTATATTGAAGAAAAGGAATGTAGCGCAAGGTTATTTCTTCTTCAATGATTTTGTGACATGAGATTTTACATTTGGACTGGCTTATTTGTAATAATGCATCTCCTCAAATTTCATGGTTGGGTGAGAGATGAGCCAAAACCCCGAGAGGAATGGATTAAAATAGTCAAAAAGAGGAGGGTGCGCTTTATTTCTTTCATATAGTAGACACACGACATTTCCTCTCTGATAAGGAAAGGAGATGGTTATAAGAAGAGGCTGGTAATAGCTTTATTTATGCCTCCAATATTTAAGAGAGGAGAAATCACAGGGCAGAAGTTAGCTTCTGATCAATGTGAACAGGCAACCTACACAGAGAGAAAGAATAACATTTACATTTGACATCTTCCCCAGAAGGCTCCAATACTAGCTAAGAGGATGCAGAGCTGAGGCAGATCAGCCTGATGATGAACAATAATGTAGGCTTAAACTGCAAAATGGAGAGTAAACGCAGTTTACCCAACCCTGTAGCAAGGGAAAGTCTTAATAGTTGGCAAGAGGAATATGGGGGATGATATACAGGAACATACTTAAATATCAAAGAAGTTTTTAAAATTTCCTTGCAGTTTTGCTTTAGATTGGTATCTCATGTACATTAATATTTTTAAAGAAAATATAGATATGTTAATTGTTCTAGTGATTTTTAAAGAGCTTCATTGAAAACTGGTTCCTTGTCAAAAGCATTTTTAAAAAACTTTGTTGGTTATCAGTAGTGCTAAAACGAAACAGGTAGTAATTACACCAGCTGAAAACTTTCACGTATTGGAAATGTACCAAATGCATACTTTGGTCAAATTACTTAGGGTTGAATTTTTAAATCAATATTTGTATAAAAACTAGGCTGAAATTGAATATTATTGTCATAGAATGAACTTAATAAACATGACTTTTTAAAAATCACTTACTATTTAACCAAGTACTACTATTACCATTTTGTTATTTATCTTTATTTAAACTTTTAAACATTTGGCCTTATATTGGAGGGTTCCTTTGTTCCTTATTCATCATTATTTGTTCTAGATTGTTCCTATAGTTATTACTACAATGCACCATTACAATGCTAAAGTCCTTGCTTGTTTGCAGCCTAGGACCATGAAGGGATGAGATATTTCTGGCCAGCTCTGACAGTAAGAGGTATTGATAATGCAGTGATATTGTTTTTCCTTCCTCAATAATAGCAACTGATTAAAGCAAAATCATCTTCACATCATCTTCTGCACTTCAAGATCACTGAGGAAGATGTAATTTTACTGAAGTTGTCATAAACTTAGTTTCATATGCTTTGTCAAGAAGATGCTTTTTGAAGCAGATTAAGATATTTGCCCTCACTTTTATTTTTTTTAACTTCTAATATTTTTGTAAAAACTTGCTGCTTCGCATAATCCCCTGAAAAAAAATCCTCCTTAAATTCAGATCCAGAAATACGGTAGCATGCCAATGTAACTGACTTTCAAGACAAGCAAATTGTTTCTAAATTTTCATTGGTATCTAAAATTTCACAGCATGTGGACCAATTTCAGCATCTTCCCTGAAGTAGAATGTTAGAAAATTCTTTACAAACGGATACCATCCAAGAAATATCTGTATTCTCAAAGCACATGAGTTTGATTCTAGCAAATAAACGAATTATTTTCTCCATGCAAATTTAATTGTTAATAAGTCTTTTCTCTTGCCCAAAGCCAAATATGGTCCATCTCTGGAAAGTTTAAAATATTATGATGACTATTAAGTATTAAACTCTTTAGAACAGGTGTTCTGAAAGCCTTTCAGGATTTGAGAGTTCTTTTTCAACACAAAAAATTTACAAATCGCCATTATTCACAGATCAAAAAGCTATGTGCAGACCACGCTTAACTTTGCTTACCAGAGACTTATTGAGAGACCCAGAGTTTTCCACCACTGCTGTGAAAGACGCACTTCCATCCAATTCTTAACTTATTTATCTAAAATTATTAATTGAGCTATCATGTGCCAGGCACTGTTCTAGGCACTGAGGATATCCCAGGAAATAAATAAAACAAAGACAATCTCTGCCCTTGGGGGTTTGTATTCTAGCAAGGAGGGAGAGATAAAAAATAAACATCAATAAGTGCTGTGGGGATAATAAAGTGGTGAAGATGGATGGGGGTACTGACAAGAAAGCTCTTTCCTATAAATCAAATAAGTCATCAGCATTTCGCTATGCTTCTTGGAGACTTTCTTTAGAAAGATTCCTTTCTAAACTGTGATTTTCTTTTGACTACTATTCAAAGTGCCAAATAGATCTATTTTGGTCATTTTCTTGCCATAAAAATTGGCAAAACAAATCAAATACTATAATGTCTCTGATGCTTGAAATTATATTTTCTTTTGAAAATATTACAACCTGTGACATAAGGACTGTCTGTTTTAGCATTAGATAATATGCTAAGAATATTCCAGATGTAATTATATGAAATATCTTTGGGAACATCCATTCAAATCTGTCCTACTTTGAATAACTATAATAACGCTCCATAAGAATATTACACTCTTCAAAAATACTTTACATGTAATGTAAAGCTTATAACATGATAATCTAATTAATATTAGTAGTTATGCCACCAAATAATTATAATATGTGATAATGTACATCGAAAATTAAGAATAAAAAATAAGAAACATAGAATTTTATCAAAGTACAAACGCAATAATAACATATTTCCAAACAAACGAAGCCTTTGCATCATTTTTCTAAAAATTTGTATCAAGGTCAAAACATCATTCTAATCTGAGATAATATATCACTGTAAATTTCCCCAGAGACTCCATCTCTTTCCATATATTAGAGAATATCATTTAATTCAATTTTAGCTAATAAAGATCTTAATTTATTTGAAAAATAGCTATTATTTCTTTCAAATCCCTTTAATACAACAGAGCAAAATATCTCTGTTGTATTTTTGCCTTAGATGGAATTCCCATTTCTCCTGCTGAAATCTTTCACTTGTTCAATTTTAAGGTTGAAAATATGGTAAGTAATCATAATGTTAGTGTTTAGCTTTTAAATATTATCTGAGCTTCCTCTGTTTGAATCAAAACTATTACTTTTAAGTATTCTTAGGGCTGCTAGGAATGAATTGTGAAATGATGTATTTTAAAGTGGTACCTGAAAAGAACCTCAAATGAAATCATCATTCTAAGAATTGTATCTAAAGGCAGATAATTTGGAACATGACTTTTCTCTTCCTCAACCCTGTCTTTGGCTAAATTCTTTTTACTTTGCCACACTAAGTCTTACAGAAGGAGATTCTTTTAAAATATAAGGAGGAACCTGAACAGTAGACAGACAAAAATCACTACCATTTAAAGCAACTACAGATGAAATTCACATCACATACAATGTGAAATGCAGCATAAATACTCAGGATTTTACTACAAAATCTAGTTTACAAGCATCATTGTAACTGCTGAATGGCTTGCTATTTTGTTCACATGCTATGCGTCTGGATTGCAAATACATAAATGAAGACTAATATATTACTTCTGAATATGCTGAGAGCATAATGACCTTTAGAGCAAGAATCAGGTTGGTCATGAATGAGTTATTGTGCAAACTAGGATCTAATTGATTGGGCTTATTGCAATGATTATAATGATAATTATACAAAGAGCAGTGTCTATTCACTGGTGCTAACTCTGGATCAAGGACTTTCCTCAGCACTTCGTGTGCTTTATCTCATGATCTAAAGCTCAAATAATAATACGACACCTGGTAGTAATTCAATTAATTCTCATAGACAACTTTATGAAGTAGGCATTATTATCTCAATTTTACAGATGAGGAAATTGAGGCTTAAAAAACATTAAGTAACTTGTAGAAGTCATGAACTTTAGATGTAACTGGTGGCAAAGCTAGTGATCAATTCCAAGTTTATTTGAAACTAACGTTTGCATTTGCATCCACTACATATAGTGTTTCCCACTAATTGTTTTCCTTTTTGCAGTTGAGTGACTTCTAACTGACATTTCTGTCATCTTAGATCTTGATTCCACCTTTTATATGAAACATAATTATGGTTTACTTCCTTTGCTTGAGAGTTCGATTTTGCCGTTTGATCCTGACCCAAACCCCAGTTTAATATGCTATAACCTAACAGTTGAATAAGATGGTTGGGCATCCCTCTTCTTGAATACTTGTTCCCATGATACTTCAGGGAGGAAACTAAGGCTTAAAACTGTGTGACCTTTTGACTTTTCAAAGGGATGCACTATATCAGCTTCAACTCATACTGGGTTTTGGACATTTCTGCATGTTTTAAGTAGTTGAATAGAAATTTAATCATCATATTCACATTTTTTAAATGAAAAATAGTATAAGAGCCATGAAATGACCTTCATTTTTCATTTTTACTTACTCAAATAGATTCTGAAATCTGATGATTAATGATTTTAAATAGGGCTATATAAATCAATTAACATATATTGAGATTCATGTTCTCCTTCAAGCTTACGTAATCAAAAGCCATCTTCCATTTAGGTATTTCCTTCCCATTTGGAATTGTATTGCATTTCTACTTGAAAAGGAAAACCCACTGATTTTTCTGACACGTTTCTTGCCAAGACAAAGAAGTTGGATTCATTTCCCTGGTATGTAATCACACGCCTTCCCCAGTAGCTGAGTGCATTGGTCAGGAATCTTGGTTATAAGTGGCAGAAATCCAAATTAAATTGGCTTAAGCACAAAAAGGGAGTCTTGGCTTCTATTATTGAGAACTTATAAGTGATATCTTGTTCTAGGAATAGCTGGTTTCAGGAGCTCAAATAATGGTAACTTACCTCAGTTTCTTTCTTTCCCTTTCTTGGGAAAATGACTTTTCATTTTCTGAGAAATGGCTTTGTCTTATTTTCTCTCTTTTGTCTTAATCCTGGACTCTACATGACAGTTGCCAATTTGTCAAAACTTATTTTACTTATATTAATAATAGATCACAGCATTTTGTAAAAAGCCTCTTTTTCCCAGAAGTTTCCCCAAATCATCCAGATTGGGGCTCATGTACATGGATTGGGTTTCATGACTATGCCTAAACTAATCATGTGGCCAAGACAGGGAATACCTCTATTGCCCAAGCATGGATCACATGGCCACCTGAGCTGGACTAAATTGTGTCCACCCAAAATTCGTATATTGAAACATTGACCAATGTGGCTGTATTCAGAGATAATATATTTAGGAGATAATTGAGGTTAAATGAGGACATAAGGGTAAAGCCCTGATCCAATAGGAGTTGTATCCTTATAAGAAGGGACAGCAGAGCGCTCTCTCTCTCATTCTCTTTGTCACCTGAAGACACAGAAAGATGGCCATCTATAACCCAGGAAGAGAGGCCTCACCAGGAATAGAATCTACTAGAACCTTGATCTTGGACTTCCCAGCTTCCAGAACTATGAGAAATACATATCTGTTTTTTAAGCCACTCAGTCTATGGTATTTTTAATAGAAGCCTGGGTTGACTAATACATCACACTTATAGCATAAATGATTGGATCAGTCCCTCCCAAAGTTTAAGGACAAAGGGCAGAAAAGAGACAACTCAGGGAAGACAACTCAGAAGCTATTCCCAAAAAAGCTAAAGTAGATACTTCGTAGGCATAGTTACCAACACAATTTTGGCTAAGCCAGAGGCAGAGGACTCTATGAGTACGCCTCTGGTACAATGGAATTATGTGCAAAGCTTGTGTTGTGTGCATCAGCACATATTCTTGGGAAGATGATTCGTAGAGTTCATCAGATCCTCAAGTGGAAGATCAGTCCTCAAAAATGTCCGGATCTGTGTTCAGTAGGGCCTATAGAATCTCCAGTTGGGCGTAGGGCTGAGGAGGAGAAGGAGTAAGGATGGATTCCAGAGATATTTAAGAGAGCTGTTTGACTTTGTTTTGCATGATCGCTCTGCAATAAAAGGACTCACTCTAAGGGTTATAGCATCAGATGCCAAGTTAACTGTTACCTGTGAGTTGTTCACCCTTTACTTCATATATCCTTGGGAAGAATGGGTTGTTTAGTTCCTATATTTGTAATGTGTTACTCAATTATTAAAAAGTCACCTTAGGGGCTGGCCCCATGGCCGAGTGGTTAAGTTCACGCGCTCCACTGCAGGCGGCCCAGTGTTTCATTGGTTCGAATCCTGGGCGCGGACATGGCACTGCTCATCAGACCACGCTGAGGCGGCGTCCCACATGCCACAACTAGAAGGACCCACAACGAAGAATATACAACTATGTACCGGGGGGCTTTGGGGAGAAAAAGGAAATAATAAAATCTTTAAAAAAAAAAAAAAAGTCACCTTAAAGATTTGGCACAATGTTAGGAACTATAAAAAGTTGGTTCAAAGGATAGTCTCTCCAGGAGCTTTCATGGTAAACAGACATTCCTTCATCCACAGCCACTGCTACATAGAGAAAGAAAACAAAACATCCAAACTACTTGCTCATAAGCAAATACGGTTGTCAAAATGGTTGCTTTGTATCCTAAGTGCTAAATGGGTGAGCTGGTCTGGGTGAGGGAGAAATGTTGCTTTTCTCCTAGTTGTTTGTGGAAGTTTGAATAATCTTAATCAATATCCATTCCTGTTAGCATGAAAACAAGAAAAAAAAGTGAGAGAAAAGAAAAGAACCTTAAAATAACACTCATGGGGTCACATTGTTATTTTATGACCATGTCTCACAAAATTAGCAAAGATTATTGCAGCTACAGAATTTGCAACTTGCATAAAATAATGTATTTCAGTACATAATTTCTATTCATTAAAATATGTGAAATATGCCACTGTATGCATAAATCAGATTCATCCAAAATACAGTTGACTCCCATGTCACCAGAATGAAAGGTGATTAAAAATATAACCTATGAGTGTTTCTAAGCAGAGAATAAAACCCTGCTTTTATTCCAACACCTTATTTGGCATCAAACTAACACCTCATTTCTGTAAGAGAAAAGTGGGATTCTTACCAGTTTATTTCTCAGATGATGCTAATATTTCTAGAATATCACCACCTCATATTCAAGCTCAATTAAAAGTTTAGGCAGATAAATCAATTGGCAGCCTAAACATTAGGATGACAATGATCTCATTTACTTAGGATGAGGGGGGAAAACTGGCCAAAGAAAGAAGCTACCCAAGAGGCCAGACAGTTCCAAATTGACATTAGATCAAATTTACCACAGTGTCAAATGCCCAAGACATTGACTGAAAAATTCTGTTTTAGAAGATTTTGGTTGGTTTGGTTTTTGTTCTTTTTTAATAAACCACTTGCCACCAATAACAACATTATAAATATAACTAAACTATGAAATAGTGGAAAGCCTTGGAAACCTTCTGTAAAAGTGAACACCAACCACTTCCTTCCCTGCAATGATTCTATCTGACAGCAGCAAAGGCTCACAGGTCGGTGAGAGAACTGCCCAGGCACTCGGAAGGGCTGAGGAAACTCGCCAGACATCTGAGACAGAGGCAGATGGCAAGGATGTAGGCCACAGGCAATAGCACCTGTGGTCTGGGTTGGGGTCTAAAGATGGAGATGAGCACATACCCCAAAATAGATGGTTGAAATCTAACTGCCATGGATGAGACTCTCAATAATAACTGCAAGTAGGGAATAAAACTGGGGCTGTATGTCTATGCCCCTTGGCTATCTGAAGGACCAAGGAGAAATAAATGGAAACCACTGAAGGATGTTTGCATCTTTATTAATTGTAATAAAGAAGGTTATTATTATTACTTTTTTTTTAGTTATGGTATGTTCAGAAACATCGCACAAAAGAAAAAAATATATGATTGATAGTTTCCCACATTAGCCAGCCCTGGTGGTCTAATGGTTAGGATTCGGTGCTCTCTTCACACCAGCCCAGGTTCAATTTCCCATCAGGGAACCACACCACCCATCTGTCAGTTTTCATACTGTGGTGGCTGCGTGTTGCTGTGATGTTGAAAGCTATGCCACTGGTATTTGGAATACCAGCAGGGTCACCCATGAAGGACAGATTTCAGCAGAGCTTCCAGACTAAGACAGACGAGGAAGAAGGACCTGGCCATTCCCTTCTGAAAATAGTGGTCAAGAAAACCCTATGAATAGCAGCAGAGCATTGTCAGATACAGCACCAGCGGCTGTGGCTCGGAGTGGCTATGAATTGGAATCAACTGGCACTAACTACAAAGCTTACCACATTAAAACTACTGCAAGCTTGGGGCCAACCCCGTGGCCGAGTGGTTAACTTCACACACTTTACTTCGGCAGGCCAGGGTTTCGCTAGTTCGGATCCGAGGCCTGGAGATGGCATTGCTCATCAAGCCATGCTGAGGTGGCATCCCACATGCCACAACTAGAAGGACCCACAACTAAAAATATACAGCTGTGTACCCGGGGGCTTTGGAGAGAAAAAGGAAAAATAAAATCTTTAAAAAAAAAAAAACTACTACAAGCTCTGGTGTCTTTTGTTCTTTTTTTCATTTCTGATACATGGTTTTTCTTTAGCTCTTATGATAATATAGATACAATTTTATAAATATTTCCTACTTATCAATAAGGATTTTGTATGTTGTGAAAATACCTTGAAATCTGTGTCCATGAGAAGAATATAGCCAACTATGCTTAAGAATGGGCATCGCTCTGTCTCAGTGAGTTAGGGTTGGGGGTAAAGGCAGGGTGAGAGAGGTAGAATGGGTATAGATTGCTTAAGGAAAGGAAAAGATATCTATGGATGGATTTTAGGAATTTCTCTAAGGAATCGAAAGATATAAAATTTTGCTTTAAGAAAGTGTCTGTAAAGACATGCATTTTTCTTTGATTTTAAATTAAATTTTATTTCATTTATTTTTTAAAATAGAATTTATTTTTTAGACTAGTTTTAGGTTCACCGTAAAATTAAGCAGAAGGTACAGAGATTTCCAATATACCTTTGCCCCAACCTAGACACAGCTTCCCCCACTTTCAAAAGCCTATACCAGAGTGGTACATTTGTTACAGTCAATGAACCCGCATAGACACATCATTACCCAAAGTGTGTAGTTTACATTGGGATCCATTCTCAGTGTTATACGTTCGATGGGTTTTGACAAATGTGTAATAACATGTATCCATCATTATAGTATCATATTTTCAGAGTTTAGGGGGTTTTTTATTTTGTTTTAGTTTCACTGCCTTGCAAGTTCTCTGTGCTCTGGCTATTCATCCTTCCCTCCCACTTAATTCCTGAGCAAACATTGATCCTTTTAGCACTATCTCCATAGCTTTGCCTTTTCCAGAAAGTCCTATAGTTGGAATCATACAATGTGTAGCCTTTTCAAATTGGCTTCTTTCACTTAGTAATATGCATTTAAAGTTCCTCCATGTCTTGTCATGACTTGATAGTTCATTTCTTTTCAGCACTGAATAATATTCCATCATCTGGATCTATCACAGTTTATCTATTCACCTATGGAAGGACATCTTGATTTCTTTCAAGTTTTGGTAATCATGATTAAAGCTGCCATAAATATACATGTGCATCTTTTTGTGTGGACATAAGTTTTCAACTCATTTAGCTAAATAGCATGAAGCACATTTGCTGGAACATATGGTAAGAGCATGTTAAGTTTTGGAAAAAATGGCTCACCTGTTTTCTAAAGTGGCTGTACCATTTTGCATTCCCGCCAGCAATGTATGAGAGTTTCTGTCGCTCCACATCCTTGCCAGCACTGGCTGTTGTTAGTGTTTTGAATTTTAGTCATCCTGATAGATTGTAGCGGTATCTTATTATTTTTCAGTTTGCAGTTTCCTGGAACATCTTTTTATATGCTTATTTTTTTTATTTTTATTGTTGAATTTTAGGAATTCTTTGTATATTTTGGATAACAGTCCTTTATCAGATGTGTCTTTTGCAAATATTTTCTTCTAGTCTGTGGCTTGTCTTCTCATTCTCTTGACATTGTCTTTTGCAGAACAGAAATTTTTAATTTTAATGAAGTCCAGCTTATCAATTGTTTCTTTCACGGATTATACCTTTGGTGTTGTATCTAAAAAGTCATCGCCATACCCACAGTCATCTTGGTTTTCTTCTATGTTATCACCCAGGAGTGTTATAGCTTGCATTTTATATTTAGTCTGTGATTCATTTTGAGTTAATTTTTCTGAAGGATGTGAGGTCTGCATCTAGATTTTTTTTTTTTTTTTTTTTTGCATGTGGATGTCCAGGTATTCCAGCACTCTTTGTTGAAATTAAATGTATTTTTGACTAAATAAATACATGTAAATAGTTTAAATAAAACAGATGATTAATTTTTTCAATTTCTCCTTCTGAAATTTGTATCTACCTTATTAATATGCTTAATATTACTATAATACTGTTAGTGATTTATCGATTTCTGATATTATTTATTGATAAAAACTATCATTCCCTATGTAATTTTATTACAAATTTACATTATTATGACTAGTAAATAGTTCCCACAGAGCCAAATACTTTAATAAATTTTCCTCTTTTGTATTGAATTTAGTAGCTCCTGAAGTTAATAATTTTCCATTAGATCTTCCAACTGCCTATCATTAACATTTTTCTTTCTTTTTAAAATAAAGAACTGTTGAAACATATTGGAAAATACACCCCTTCAACTTTTTTTCTCCCTCCACAGATCCTTCATCCTTCTGCTTCAATCTGTACATTCCCATGAAAATCTAGATTTTCAAGGAAAAAATACAAGTGTCATTGGAAATCCATATGCAATTGAGTGAATTCTGGCAGAACTTAATTCTATTTTATAGTCTCCCTCATTCCCCATTTTGTTGGGAGTGAGAGTAGGTGAGAGGACAGTGGGAGTTCAGAAAACATTCATTATTGTTCAATATGCAGAGCAGCGGGGGAGAGAAATTAAAGCAGAAGAGTGGAGAGGAGCAGCGGCAATACGGTTCAAATCAGCAACACTCCTTCGTGGGAGTGCGAGCACCCAAGAGGAAGAGAATCTGAGAGTGCCCATCTTCTTGATCTTGCTGCGCTCTGTGAGTAAATATAAAATGACAAAGTGAATATGCCCCCAGAAACTGAAGGAAAAACAGGTAAAAAACTGACTGAAACAGAGGCACCCTGCTGCATCGATCACCGGGGCTCTTCTCAACTTTACCGTGCCTTTAAGCTTCTTTCTTGTGCTCACTTCCTTACACATCATGATAAACATCTTTAGTCAAAAGACAGTGAGATTTCCCAAAGAGCATCAAATAGTTTAATATGCAAAAAAGATCAGAAATTGAATGGAAGAAGTAGCAATTGCTTGTCAGCTAACACTAGGTAGGCATTGCACAAAATCCCACTTCCTCAGCTATGAATATTTAAAATTGGCAACCACATTAGAGGAGAACAATGAAGCAAGTCTGACAATTTGGCAAACTCCCCCACCTAAAGATTTACAGAAACACAGAACAAGCAGAATATGACATTTGACAACTGCCGTTTCTGAACCAAACTGTTATTATTTCCAAAGCAAGTAATTTCTCAGAAAGCAAAGCAAAGCAAATAAACAATCAAAAACCATAGTGATGGAGCTGTAAACACCCAAGCTGGTTTTTAAACTGAAATATAGGGGCCGCCCTGTGTGACGGAAGACAAATTTGGACTGAATAATACAAGAACCAACTCAAGCCTTTATTCCAAGTCAATCTGAAGCAAAGGAAACTTAAAAATTCATTATTCATTTTTGAACAAACATGAAATTCTTAGTTCCAGCTGGGACCAGAAATTAAATAGCCAAATTAGAGAACCAGAAGACAGGAAAACTCTGTGATATGAACATCTCATTTGAGAGCGTGAAATAGGAATATTTTACGGAAGTATAATTAATAAACATTCCAATCTAGCCTTGTCAAACTTAAGAAATTAAAACTGCTCATTAGGAAATAAAAAATACTATCTTATAGTGTTTTAAAAACCCAAAGTCACACCTGGAATCAATTATATATTATTCTATACAGTGTGATGCCAAGAAGTAACATAGCTCTTCTGTTTATTAGAACTGGATAGTTTTCTCTGCATCATTGTATATGCAATGTCTAGTACTGAGTCAAGCACATAGTAGGTGATCAATAAGCTCTTATTGAATAAATTAATGTTCTATAAATACATTTCACCATACTATTTTCCAACCAAGTTTTAATGATTCCAAAGGTGAAAAAAAGAAAAGTAAGTTCTCCTTAGAAAAAGTCTGCTATAATAACAGAAGTAGAAAAGAGGTAGGAAACCTATGCGAGAAACTATAACAGTCATATAATATGCACAGCTTCTACTTATACTAAAAAGAGGGCGCATGAATTCTTTCATCATTTTCACAAATATTCATTTAGTATCTAATCTACAGTTATATTAAATTCCACTATATAAAGATGTACAACATATTGCCTCTGCTCTTGAAAAACCCGTAATCCAGTAGGAAAGACAAATGCATAATTATAATTCAATTTGAAAAATTCTGTATTAGAACCTCCCAAAATATTATAGCCACATAAAAAAGTGAGAATCTTAGATAGAAAATACATGAAAGCAAGCATACTGATAAGGGAGAATATAAATATATATATGATGACTTTTAGTTAGAAATATAAGGAAAAATAACAGAAATGAAAAGAAAAATATTTGCAATGTCCAAAGTCCAAAAATAAGTTACCTTTTTTTTTGCTACTGAATAGTGAAAGAGACTTTGCTGTCTTAGAGATACATCTTATTTCTAAAAAGACATCCAGGGCAGCAAAGACTATAATAAGGCCATATTAGCTACGATGAAGTCATTAACTGGCAAGTGGATGTAATCAACTTTTGTATACCAAAGAAGTATTTGAAATGGTCAAAGTTATGAATATATCCAATGCAAAGAGAAATATAACATAAGCCAAGAATTGAGTTAAGCATTTATTACTCATTTGATTTCATAGGGAAAGCATGAATCTGTGCCTAGATACGTAGATTTCTTTCATCTTGCACCAAATCAACTATTTTTTAAGTTTATTATGCAAATTTAGATGTTTACTAAAATTTACATATGTACATGCTTAATTTTGCTTTGAGTATGTTAGTAAGACATCTGCCTAAGGTTTTAAAAATATAGAGAAGTCTTTTTTCACCTGAAAAATAAATTTAAGCATACAATAATTCTGACCTGTCTGTATTTGTCAGCCCAGAGCTTTATTCGCCATGCTGCATTGTTTCTCAATCAGTTCTTCTCCAACGTCTTCAATTTAAAAAGTATACGTTATGACAGTGTTAAGAAACTTTATTAAGAAAAAAATCTCGTTAAGAAATCTTTACAACTACTGCTAGAATCTGTGTCACGATCTTTATGTAAATAATAAATTTCAAAGATCTCCTTCTTTTTCCAAACAAAAGCCACTGAAAGATGTTTCCTGAATGTGCTTCAAAGAACTGAAGGGAATTTCATTTCACTTCCGAAGGAATGACAGGAAGGCTGTGACATAGGAGAAATCTGCCTTAAGCTACTGTCACCAACGTAAATCCTAAAAATGGAATCCCTAAAAAGCAATACTAATAATATTTTAAATTTTAAGGTGCTTGAATATTTGACCAAATTTTGCAAAGAATGAGAATTCTAAAACAACGAGAATTCTAAAAACAAGGAAAATGAAGCATTCGCCATTCTCCCTAAAGAGTGATGAATGTTTCATTATTCTTGTTTTCTAAATTATTAAATATTTCAAATATATGAAAATTACATAGAATTTGAGAGAAACTCTGCCATAATTGCTTCAATTCTCTTCTTTAACAAGCAAAACATTAACCATTACATAATTAGCTGAAGCCCAAGGTAATCTATCTGTGATGGTTAATTTTATGTCTCAATTTGAATGACCACAGGGTGCCCAGATTAAATATTATTTCTGGGTCTGTCTGTGAGGGTGTTTCCAGATGATATTACCATTTGAATCAGTGGATTCTGTAAAGTAGACTGCCCTCCCCGACATGGTTGGGCATCGTGCAACCCCATTCAGGATCTGAACAGAACAAAAGGCAAAGAAAGGAGAGACTCACCCCATTTTCTTCTTGCCTGCCTGCTTTAGCTGGGACATGTCATCTCATCATCACAGGACCTCGGACTAGGATTTACAACATTGGCACCTCTGGTTCTCAGGCCTTCTGACTCACACTGAAATTACACCACTGGCTTTCCTGGGTCTCCAGCTTGCAGATGGAAGATCATGGGACTTCTCGGCCTCCATAATCACGTAAGTCAGTTCCACATAATACATATAAATCGTATAGATGGACATAGAAATATGTAAGATATATATATATATTTCTTTCTCCTACTGGTTCTGTTTCTCTGGAGAACTCTGACAAATTTATTAATTCACCAAAACTGACCACTGTTCTGAATGTGGTCTATATATATGTAGACTGCTTCTTACATTATTACTACTATACATGTTATAATCCATTAAACAAGTCAGCATTTTATCATTTAGGACTGTAAATAAATAAAATCAAGACATACGTGTCATTTTGCAACTTTTAAAAGCTCAATCTTGGGCTTGAGATTTATTCACACTCTCACCAGTTGAATTCATTAATTGATTTTAGCACTTTTTCATATGAACATGCATAATCTATTAGTTCATTCCCTTACTGAGGTATACTTAGGTTGTTTTCTGTTTTTTTAGTTGTTATTATTATTACAAGCAATGCTGTAATGAATATCTTTGAAAGTAACTTTGTGCCCAGAGTGATACTCAAAATATTTAACATTTGGAGTCATTTGGGCACTACACAATAAGAACCGATGCCCTACCACTTAGAACTGGCTAGCCATTAAAAAAAAAAAAAAAGAGTTATTATAATAGAGTGTATTGGTTCAATATCAGTCCTGCCTTGTGATCATGGACAAATATTTTTCTAGAATAGATATCCAGAAGTTAAATTGCACAATCAAAAGTTCTAAATTTTACATACTGCCAAATTGTTATTTTAATTTCTATGTCCTTGACAATTATATCAAGCATTTTTAATAGACTTGTCCAATAGCGTATGTTATGTTTCTTCTTCAAACTGCTTATTCATAAGTTTCATCCATTTTGCTCTTTATTGGTATTTCTCTATTGATTTTTAACAGAAAGATTTGTATTGATTTCTTTAAATATTCTCAATACAATTTTTTTGCAGATATTTTATCCCAGATCATTATTTTTCTTTAAACTTTGAAATGCTGTGCTTTGTTCTACAGAGATTGTGTTATATCTTCTTCCACTTTTTTTATTATTATTATTATTTTTTATTGAGTTATTGATAGGTTACAATCTTGTGAAATTTCAATTGTACATTAATGTTTGTCAGTCATGTTGTAGGTGCACCACTTCACCCTTTGTGCCCACCCCCCACCCCACCTTTCCCCTGGTATCCACTAAACTGTTTTTGGTCCATAGTTTTAAATTCCTCATATGAGTGGAGTCATACACAGATTATCTTTCTCTCGCTGGCTTATTTCACTTAACATAATTCTCTCAAGGTCCATCCACGTTATTGCAAATGGAATTACTTTGTTCTGTTTTGCAGCTGAGTAGTATTCCATTGTATATATGTACCACATCTTCTTTATCCATTCGTCTGTTGCTGGACACTTAGGTTGCTTCCACGTCTTGGCTGTTGTAAACAGTGCTGCAATAAACATTGGGGTGCACAGGACTTTTGGGATTGCTGACTTCAGGCTCTTTGGATAAATACCCAGTAGTGGGATGGCTGGATCGTATGGTAGTTCTATTTTTAGTTTTTTGAGGAATCTCCATACTGTTTTCCATAGTGGCTGCACCAGTTTGCATTCCCACCAGCAGTGTATGAGGGTTCCTTTTTCTCCGTAACCTCTCCAACATTTGTTGCTATTAGTTTTAGATATTTTTGTCATTCTAACGGGTGTAAGGTGATATCTTGGTGTAGTTTTGATTTGCATTGCCCTGATGATCAGCGATGATGAGCATCTTTTCATGTGCCTATTGGCCATCAGTATATCTTCTTTGGAGAAATGTCTGTTCATGTCTCCAGCCCATTTTTTGATTGGGTTGTTTGATGTTTTGTGGTTGAGTTGTGAGAGTTCTTTATATATTATGGATATTAAGCCTTTGTCAGATATATGACTTGCAAATATTTTTTCCCAGTTAGTGGGTTGTTTTTTTGTTTCAATCCTGTTTTCATTTGCCTTGAAGAAGCTCTTTAATTTGATGAAGTCCCATTTGTTTATTCTTTCTATTGTTTCCCTTCTCTAAGAAGGCATGGTGTCTGAAAAGATCCTTTTAATACTGATGTCAAAGAGTGTACTGCCTACGTTTTCTTCCAGAAGCCTTATGGTTTCAGGTCTCACCTTTAGGTCTTTAATCCATTTTGAGTTTATTTTGGTGAATGGTGAAAAAGAATGGTCAATTTTCATTCTTTTACATGTGGCTTTCCAGTTTTCCCAGCACCATTTGTTGAAAAGACTTTCTTTTCTCCATTGTATGCCCTCAGTTTCTTTGTCAAAGATAAGCTGTCCATAGATGTGTGGTTTTATTTCTGGGCTTTCAATTCTGTTCCATTGATCTGTGCACCTGTTTTTGTACCAGTACCATGCTGTTTTGTTTACTATAGCTTTGTAGTATGTTTTGAAGTCAGGGATTGTGATGCCTCCCGTTTTGTTCTTTTTTCTCAGGATTGCTTTAGAAATTCAGGGTCTTTTGTTGCCCCATATGAATTTTAGGATTCTTTGTTCTAATTCTGTAAAGAATGTCATTGGGATTCTGATTGGGATGGCGTTGAATCTGTAGATTGCTTTAGGTAGAATGGACATTTTAACTATGTTTATTCTTCCAATCCATGTACATGGAATGTCTTTCCATCTCCTTATATCGTCATCCAATTCTCTCAGAAAGGCCTTGTAATTTTCATTATATAGGTCCTTCACTTCCTTAGTTAAATTTACCCCAAGGTATTTTATTCTTTTTGTTGCGATTGTGAATGGTATTGTATTCTTGAGTTCTTTTTCTGTTGGTTCATTACTGGAGTATAGAAATGCTACTGATTTATGCAAATTGATTTTATACCCTGCAACTTTGCTGTAGTTGTTGATTACTTCTAACAGTTTTCCAATGGATTCTTTGGGGTTTTCTATATATAAGATCATGTCGTCTGCAAACAGCGAGAGTTTCACTTCTTCCCTCCCTATTTGGATTCCTTTTATTCCTTTTTCTTGCCTGATTGCTCTGGCCAGGACCTCCAGTACTATGTTAAATAAGAGTGGTGATAGAGGGCATCCTTGTCTCGTTCCTGTTTTCAGGGGGATGGGGTTCAGTTTTTGCCCATTGAGTATGATGTTGGCTATGGGTTTGTCGTATATGGCCTTTATTACGTTGAGGTAGTTTCCTTCTATGCCCATTTTGTTCAGAGTTTTTATCATAAATGGCTGTTGGATCTTGTCAAATGCCTTCTCTGCATCTATTGAGATGATCATGTGGTTTTTATTCCTCAGTTTGTTGATGTGGTGTATCACGTTGATTGATTTGCGGATGTTGAACCATCCCTGTGTCCCTGGTATGAATCCCACCCGATCCTGATGTATGATTCTTTTGATGAATTGCTGAATTCTGGTTGCCAAAGTTTTGTTTAGAATTTTTGCATCTATGTTCATCAGTGATATTGGCCTGTAGTTCTCTTTTTTCGTGGTGTCCTTGTCAGGTTTTGGTATCAGCGTGATGTTGGCCTCATAGAATGTGTTAGGAAGTGTTCCATCTTCCCTAATTTTTTGGAATAGCTTGAAAAGGATAGGTATTAAATCCTCTCTGAAAGTTTGGTAGAATTCCCCAGGAAAGCCATCTGGTCCTGGGGTTTTATTCTTTGGCATGTTTTTGATTGCTGTTTCAATCTCTTTCCTTCTCCTTCTGCTGACTTTGGGCTTCATTTGTTCTTTTTTCTCTAATTCAGTTACGTGTGCTTTAAGGTTGCTTATTTGGGATTTTTCTTGTTTGTTAAGATGTGCCTGTATTGCGATGAATTTTCCTCTTAATACAGCTTTTGCTGTATCCCATATGAATTGGTATGGCATGCTATCATTTTCATTTGTTTCCAGGTATTTTTTTATTTCTTCTTTAATTTCTTCAATGATCCATTGCTTGTTCAGTAGTGTGTTGTTTAGTCTCCACATCTTTGTGCCTTTCTCAGCTTTTTTCTTGTAATTAATTTCTAGCCTTATAGCACTATGATCTGAGAAGATGCTTGTTATTATTTCAATTTTTTCAAATTTGTAGAGGCTTGCCTTGTTTCCCAACATATGGTCTATCCTAGAGAATGTTCCATGTGCACTTGAGAAGAATGTGTATTCAGCTCCTTCAGGGTGGAGTGATCTATATATGTCTATTAAGTCCAATTGTTTTAGTTTTTCATTCAGCTCCACTATTTCCTTGTTGATTTTCTGTCTGGATGATCTGTCCATTGATGTGAGTGGGGTGTTGAGGTCCCCTACTATTATTGTGTTGTTTTTAACATCTTCCTTTAGGTCTGATAATAGTTTCTTTATGAATCTTGGTGCTCCTGTGTTGGGTACATAGATATTTATAAGCGTTATTTCTTCTTGATGAAGTGTCCCTTTGATCATTATATATTGTCCCTCTGTGTCTCTCTTTACCTGTCTTATTTTGAAATCCACTTGGTCTGATATGAGAATTGCAACACCTGCCTTTTTTTCCTTGCTATTTGCTTGAAGTATTGTCCTCCACCCCTTCACCCTGAGTCTGTGTTTGTCCTTGGGGCTGAGGTGTGTTTCCTGGAGGCAACAAATTGTTGGATCTTGTTCTTTAATCCATTTTGCCACTCTGTGTCTTTTTATTGGAGAGTTCAATCCGTTCACATTGAGAGTGATTATTGATGCATGTGGACTTAATGCTGTCAATCTGTCGCTCGTTATCTTGTTTTCCTGTGTTTCTTTTCCTGTGTGCTTTAGACTACCCATTTAATACTGCAATTTCTTAGGCTGGGTTTCTTAGATTTTTCCTTATCTATGATTTGTGACTCTGTTCTGTACTTTATTTTAGTGTCTACCTTGAAGTTTGTATTTAGAATCTCGTGTATAATATAGTCTATTCTCTGGTGGTCTCTTACTTACTCGACCAATACTGATTTAGACCCTTTGCTCTTCCCCTCCTAAATAATTATTTTCATTTTTTATTCCAACTCGTCTTATGAATTTGTAGTTAGAGTGCTAAGATCGTCCTTATTTTGGTAGTTTCCTTATTTTTACCCTAATGCTATAGTTGAATATTTGCTATCCTTTTCTGGTTCTATCCATCGGTCTCCCTAGTCTGTGGATTGTGTCCCCTTTCTCCCTTTTTTCTTTTTTCAAGTATGAGAGCCTTCTTGAGGATTTCTTGTAATGGAGGGCTTTTAGTTACAAATTCGCTTAACTTTTGTTTGTCTGGAAAAGATTTAATTTCTCCCTCATATCTGAAGGAAATTCTTGCTGGATAGAGTATTCTTGGCTGAAGGTTTTTATCCTTTAAAGCTTTGAATATATCACTCCATTCTCTCCTAGCTTGTAGGGTTTCTGTAGAGAAATCACTGACAGTCTGATAGGGGCTCCTTTATAGGTTATTCTCTTGTTTTTTCTTACTTCCCTGAATATTCTTTCCTTATCATTCCTATTTGCCAACTTTACTACTATGTGCCTTGCAGTGGGTCTTTTTACATTGACAAATCTAGGAGATCTAAAACTCTCCTCTACACACATCTCTCTGTTGAACCCTAGATTTGGGAAGTTCTCTTCAATAATTTCATTAAGCACACTTTCTGCTCCATTTTCCTTTTCCATATTCTCGGGAATTCCTATGATCCTTATGTTCTTAGTCCTCATTGAATCCATTATCTCTCGGAGATTTTCCTCATTTTTTTTAATTCTTAGTTCTCTTTCTTCCTCTGTCTGGTGCCATTCAGCCTGTCTGTCCTCGATTATGCTGATTTGCTCCTCTATGTTGTCTATACGGGCATTCAGGGAATCCGTATTCTGTTTTATCTGGTCCATTGTGTTTTTCATCTCTAGTAATTCTGTTTGATTTTTCTTTATGATTTCAATCTCTTTTGTGAAGTAACTCCAGAACTCGGCTTATTTCTCTATCTTTCTCTCTACCTCATTGAGTTTTTTGATTATAGCTGCTCTGAATTCATTATCACTTAGTTTACCTAATTCCAAGTCCTCAGGACTTAATTCTGTGTTTTTATTGTTTTCCTTCTGGTCTGGGGCTTTTATAAATTGCTGGATGGTAGAGGAGCGGTTTTTTCTCATGGTGGTAGAATTCAGTTGCAGTTACAGCCTGTTGCCACTAGATGGAGGTCGAGAGCAGCATGTTAGCTCTCCGCCTTGGGGCAAGATGGCTGCGCCCACTGGCTTTGCTGGGGGGGAGGGGCTGTTACTCACACGTGCCGGTCTGGGTTCAGATCAGTTCTGTTCTCTGGTCTCCCAAGGCCCTTGATTTATAGGGTCCCCGTGGACGGAAGCTTTCCCCCCGTCAGTGGGTCTCCACTGAATCAGTGGCAGGAGTCCTGGATGATCCCCCCATCGCGCGGCCCCTCCCCCCCCTTCCCGACCCCCGCCGCAGCGATCTCAGACTCTAGGGGAGGGAGCGATGTTCTCTCCTACCGTTCCAGCGCCTCCGAGGGTGTAAAGCTAGGTTTATGATCTCCACCTTCTTGGTATTGTAGGTCTCTAACGAGCTGGCATTATGTTTATTCTCTGACATTCAGTTCTTCCAATCTTTTGTTGTATTTTGGAGGGGAGAGAATCCCGGGTCAGCTCACCCCGCCATTTTGCTCCACCCACTCTCCTCTTCTTCCACTTTTTATCAAAATGAAATATTTCTTTTACCTGTTTAATTTATTCTTGTATATTCTTTCATTATATAGCTCTTCTTCTAGGATACACACTTAATTTTTAACACACTTATGTAAACAAATATTTCTTTGTCATTACAAAAAAATTATTTTCCCTACTTCTCTTGAGTCTGTTCATTTCAGTTTATATAATCATACTTTGAATTCATACCATCAAATATTTTTCCTTCTCATTACTTTTACTTTTGAGCTACAGTTTTTTTCAGCATTTGCCAATTTATTCTTATTTAATGGCCCTCCCTAACAAATTCTTCATAATTTCTGGTCTCATCTCTTTTCCAGAATTGTTACAGACATATTCTATCTATTTCCTCTGAATTCTGAAGATTTTAGCTGGAGTGAAGTAACTGTGCTCAGTAGACTATCTGGATCCAGTCTTTCTTAATTTTGGAAAAACATTTTTGAATGCAAAAAAGTCTAATTGACAGAAATATTTACTATCCACACATGGGAGCTATCTGAATAGACCAACTTGAAGGTGTAGTATTAGGAGACCCAAGATATTAGTCCACGTTCTCCATGTGGCAGATACCAGGACAAGATTAAACGTGCAAGGGTTAAGGGCAGCACCAAAGAGAGAAAACAGGTGTACGTCACTACATTTCCACTTCTGAAATCTACAAAATGTTATAAACCAATGTTACCTCAATTAAAAAAAGAGAAAGAGAGAGAGAAAAAAATGCAGAGAGAGCTGGAAAAGGCTGGAGGAGCCAGCAAACTGCGATGCACGTCTGACTTTGAATAAAGGAAAGAAGAAGGTAGCTGCATAGAAGCATCCTCAGTTGTGTGCATTTTCAGAAAACAAACTTCACGAGGCTTTTGGGGAGTCCCTGAGCCAAAGTCAGCCATCAGAGGATTCCTGTATCTCCCAAGAACGGTCTGCCTTAGTGTCCCTGCTGTGCTCACTCATCGACCGGGCGTAGCCCGTGGTTGACAGGAGTCCCCAGTACAAGCACGGTGATGGATTTATGAGAAGCTCGAGTCCATGGTGGGTTAAAATTTTTGTAGTTGGAGGTCTGAGAGGCATATTCTTATACCTGCCAGGGTGACATATAAGTTTTCCCTATTTCATTCAGAGTTAGGTTATTTGAACTTCAAGTTTCATTATGTTTTCACTTTTTCAGGATGTAACCTTCAGAATGGTAGGCATTGTGTATTTTGAACAATACCTGCAGGCTCTTTACAATTCACTTTATTGTAAAAATATCAATTATTACTCATTTAAAGTAACAATAATCCTACTCATAGCATTTTATTCCATCAGAATGTTGAAAGTAGAAAACCACTAATTTTATTTATTTATAAGTTTTGGAAGAACAAAAGGGCATTTTTAATTCTCTCCATTAATGTGCTAAATGCATATAATCTTGTCACCCTATCCAGTCAATGTAAGTGTATTAAAGATCAAGAAATAAACAAATTACAAATGGAAAACAGTATATTGGCCAATAACACTCATGACCAGTAGCTTTTCTAAAATTTCCAAAAACTGCTTTTATAATTGTCATAGAATGTTCTGTGAACACTTCCATCAGGTTTTTCTGTATCCAGAAATGTTTTTCTCTTCTTTTGCTTCATTAATTGTAGTTTTTTTCTCTTTCTTAATACCATATTACTAATTTATTTAGGCATACTTAATTCAATTAGTTTTTAATTTTTAGTTAAGGCTTCATTTCCTCTTATATTTTTCTGTTCTTTCCTAAAGCTGCTGTAATTTCAGGTTTTTAGTATTAGGCTTTTCTGAAATAAATACGGTATTTCAGGTACAGTCCGCTCAACAATGGAGAGAGGCAGGCACATGGCCCTCCTCTTGGTTCATGACATGATGCCTTTCCAACCCCAAATAATACAGTAGTTTTTAACTGGCAATACACACTGCAAATTCACATCTAATTTGCTATCCACAGCCACTTCTCTCTCCATCACTGCCTCCTTTGGATGTCTAGACAATGTAGAGAAATCTAAAATACTTTTATTATTTCTCATGAAGCTTATGCCACTTAACAAATGCCACTCTTCATACAGTTAGTAACGTGTGTGGAATCTGTATTTGCTTTCTTTACTTTAACTCTTGCTTGTAATTCAAAACAATATTAACACATTTGTGAAAATATTATGGCTGAGTACATAGTAGGTCTTGCTATTACTCGGTAAATGCATGTTGAGTTAACAATATTAACACGGAGTGCTTTTTATCTTGATCTTTAATAAAAATGTGAAATTATGTTTTATGTGGCATAAGCTATTCTGACAACTTACATAAGGATACTTTATCTTGTACTATGTAGTATTTCTTAATTTTAAAAGCAATGTCTATTCATTAAACAAATCACAAAATATATAAACTGCACACAAACATACACATAAAAGAAAAATGAAAATAACGTCTAGATCCTAAATATATACGTGTGTGCATATATATATAAATTGTTTAAATGTTTTATATAGACACGTTTAGCAGTTATTTATCATTTGATCATAAGTAAGATTCTAGCATCCTTATATGTGATTCTGTGTTGTTACAAATATTTAATGCTTAAACTGTTAGTTTCTCAATGTCCCTGTTATGTAGCAGAAATCACCCTTACCAGGAGTGAGCACAGAGAAGCAAAGAGAATCAAAGCACTTAATGTCCCTTTTGTTTGACACTCCAATGGTGGTGACCCTATGGTCTATTTCTCAGATTCTTTCCTCTTGGAAGTTTCTAAGAACTGGCTAGCCAGCAGTCACTCTGTCCTCAGTTTCCCCTAACAGAGGCAAAAAATGTTAAGCCCTTGCAGCTAGGATTAAGTTTATGACATAATCCTGGCCAATAATTTGTAAGCAGAATTTTCTGGATAAGGCTTCTAAGAGGTAGATCTCACAACTACCATAATGTCTAAAATGAAAAAGACTGATCAGATTAAATGTTGGCTCAGACACTCTTAGTGGGAGAATAAATCAGTAAAACTTCTTTGGAAAACTGTTTGGCCTCATCCACTGATGTTTAGCACACCGCATGAATTAGGCACTCCACTCCTAGGTGGAGTCCCCACAGAAATGCATATGTATGGTTACAAAAGGAGCAAACAAAAACACAAAAACTATTATAGCACCATTCATAGTAGCCTAATACAGAAATCAACCCAAATGTCCATCAATGGTGAAATGGATAAATTATGAATAATCACAAAATAAAGTCTTTTACTACAATGAGAATGAAGAAGCTACAACTATACCCAACAAAAAGGATTAACATCACAACTGTAATAATAAACAATAATAAAATTATTTTTATAAATAATAATTAATAAATAATAAATAAATAATAAAAGAAGTCAGCCACAAAAGAGTATTAACTAACTGTATAATTCCATTTATATAAGGTTCAAAACTAGGAAAAACTATCCTGTGGAGTGATCAGTCAAGACAGTCGTTATCATTGTCTGGAAGTAACAGGGGATCTCCTTAAGGGCTGGTATTGTTTTAATTCTTAATCTGGGTGTTGTTACACAGGTGTGTTCAATCTGTGAACTTTCAACTATCTGTGCACTTATGATTGGAAAGTATGTTATACTTCAAATAAAGTTTACTGAAAGAGAGAAAGAGGAAGAGAAAGAGAGGAGGAGAGAGAGAGAAAGAATGATAGAGCAAGAACGAATTTGGCTGGCAGGGTCCCCCCTTTACCTCTGGACCTACCACCCTATTTCTAGCTGAAACACACATGTAAGTTATGAATATGCAACAGTGACATTGAGACCATAAGGATGAAACCTGTAAACCAAAGATACCAATGTGCAAAGACAGATAGTGCCGGGACCTCTAATCTCTGATGACATCACTGAAGAACTGTGCCAACTCTCATATACTTATTTCCAGACTTCTTGTTGCTTAAGACAAATTAACTCTTTACACATTTTTGATGCTATTTGTCAGATTTTCTCTTGGCTGCCATCACATTCAATTCCTAACTAATTCACCATTTTATTCTAATTTTTAGCAATTTTCTTTCATGTTAGCAGTACCATCACATGTAAACTTAATCCAAACCACTAAACCTGGCCATTTTGGTAGTCCAAGAGAGAACCTAAATGTTTGCACTAAAGTTTAAAATAAAGTATCATTAGTTTAAAACAAATAGCTGGTTCCAGTTCAAGATGCTGACATGGGAGAACTCTCAGCTGGCCTCCTCACACAGAGACACAAAATCTGGAGGTATAAATGGAACAACTTCCTCTGAAAAAAACCCTAAAAACTGTCTGAGCATCTCCTATGCATCACGGCATATGAGAGAGGCCCAGAGTCACGGAGGGAACTCAAAACCCAGAACTTCTCCTGGAGGAGCTAAGTGTTTCAACTCCACACTGGGCACCCCTAACTTTTAAGACTTGCACCTGTGAGATGGCCCCCAACATATCTGGCCTTGAAAACCAATAGGGCTCGAATCCGTGGGACCCACAAGGGTACACCTATCTGAGAAATGGCTCTTAAAAGCCTAGAGGGCTTGGACTCGCCTGCCCCAGGGCCCAGCGGAAGCTGCAGATGGAGACATGACTGGACTTTCTGTGAATGAGGCTCCTTTGCTAGTCTTAAAGGGTTGGCCTGAGAGGCAGGTGTCTTAAGGTAGCGCTCAGCTAGGGTCCTGCTGTTGGTGGGCACCATCTTCACACTTTCCCTCTGACTCACTCTAGCCAGCATCTTTCTTTTTGATCCTCTTCTTTTCTTTTCCTTTCTACCCTGCAGGTGCTGTATGTTCCCTCTGTTTCCTTTCAGCCGGCAGGCACTGTCTTTACAGTCTAGCTAGCAGGCGCTCTCTTCCTTTCTCTTTTTTTTCTCCAGGGGGTGCCTTCTACAGGCTCTACCTCTCCCTCATGCCAACCTTTGGATGCCATCTTTCCACTCCCCCTCTGCCATGCTCCAGAGTGCCAGGAGCTCTTGAAGGGGAGCTTTTACCTGTGACTTGTGCCCCAGCCCCAGTGTTTGCAGCTGCCACCCAGGCGACGTCCCTTGCTCGCCTGGCTCTGGTGGTCGGGGGGCTTGTGTTTCTGGGCCCCATGGGACTGTAACAATTGGAGAGACAGTTCTTGGCAGGCTACCACCCGCAGAGCTCTGCATAGACAGCTGACTGAAATGTGCCCCATCTTTCTGTGAAAACACGCCCCTATTTGTTTGTCCTGGAACTGTGGTCTGAGTGGCAAGCATGAGGTCTGGCGCACACGTAGTGGCCTACAGAGCTGGGGGACTCTGTGTCACTCTGCGTTGCTCCAGCTCTCCTGTATGTCTCACACAGGAGCCTATACACTCCTCTGGAGACCTGATTTTTACCACTGCCACCCAGGGGACACCTCCAGATCGCCTGGCTGTGGTGGCCATTGGGACTTATGCTTGCTGTCCTACAGGACTATATGTATTTGCATTCTTTAAAAGCTGCTGCCTGAGGGTCTGGCTTCCAATCAGCCTGATTCTAGGTGCTGCCTGAGATGCTGCCTTTTGGGACACTGAATGGTCTTGACACACCCCGAACTACTGGAAGCCATTAAAAATAGCATAGGCTGCTTGAACAATCACAAAGGTTTGAGAGACAACAAAGCCCTATGGCAGGGGTGAATGATGAGTTTCATCTCCTACACAAGGCCAACCCTTCAAGATTGGGAGAGGTGGCTGTTTCATCTAATGCATAAAAACCAACAAGAGAGTCAAACAAAATGAAGAAACAAAGGAATATGTTACGAACAAAAAAACAAGATAAAACCTCAGAAAGAAACCTTAATGAAAAGGCATAGTTTTGAAAAAAAAAATTTTATTATTCATGCTTTAATAATTGGCAAGAAGACTGATATATTTTGTAAAAACCCAATATGCTCATGTTTGCTGAAAGAATATAGCCTGTTTTGCATTCTCCTCACATCTTTGATGTGCCCTTTTGACTATTCTCCATTTACCTCAAATAGCATTGATTATAATCAGTTATTTCAGTCCATTCTTCACTCTAGTTTGTGAGGTCTTTGAAAGCAACGGGCCTGGTTTTAATCTCAGTACTTAGCACAGTTTTACAAAGAAAAGACATATTACATATATATTTGCTAAATGTTGCATGAATGCATTAGGAATAGATTTTTAAAGCCATGGTGTATTTGGGGTGTATAATGGATATATGTCATTTTTTACTACCATTTATTAATTTCCACTTTTCTTTTGCAGGAGTCTGCAAAGTTTTTCTGTAAAAGGCCAGATGATAAATATTTTCAGCTCTGCAGGCCAAAGGGTCTTGGCCACAACTATCAACTTTACCATTGCAACAGAAAAGCAGCTATAGGCAATACATACATGAACAGGTGTAGCTGTGTTCCAGCAAAATTGATTTACACAAATAGGCAATGATCAGGATTTGGCCATGGGCCATAGTTTGTCAACTCTTGTGTCTGAACTTGTTGTAAGTACAATAACAAGTACCCACTGCTACTAATAAAGCTAAAGAGATCAGAAACTTCTCCTTCATTCTCTATGATAAATTGAAAGTCTAGACTTTGGAGAAAGAAACACAAGGAAGAAAAGACAGTGGGAAGCTATTCATTGTAATAACGGGGAGGTGCTGACCAGATTTTTCCCGCCTTAATGCCATTATGGTACCCTTGGCGTCTCACATTTCTGGAGCCCTGATTTTTTTAAAGGTTTTGCCAACTCTAAAATGCAGATTTTATATAAAATCTAAATTTTCAGATTCTCCTGAAGAATTGAAAAAAATCCTATGGACCTTAAAACTGGCCGATCGGTTCAGACTGAGCATAAGTTTGCAGTTCCCCATCACGCCCCACTGCCTTCCCTGTTACGAGGCTTAGGTCTGTTGCCGTTTTGTATCACTCATATGCTGTTGTTTTTCTTAACCTTGTTTTCTTCACACAGTTATGTTGCCTGCCTAGTAAGTGTATAGACCTGTAGGTTCAACTGTCTAAATGGGTCATCAAAATATGCCTTTATTTTTAGGATGATCCCACATCTAAGACCCTCTCATCTGGATATGACTCAATAAGTGGTCTTCTTAACTCAAAACAAACACAATAATCCAGAAGTAAAGGTGAATCTTATTCTACACACTCTGAGCATGTGGAATATCTCACATTCCACATACTCTGAGGGGGGAAATAACGGCTTTTCTTTTAACCATAAAACAAAGGGCTTATGTTTTCAGTTGGGGAAGAAATAACTCCACTCCTCTACCTCCTTTCCTCCCCTGCCCCAACTTCCTCAGAAATTGCGGTGCACAATCACATTCTGTAGTTTTTAATTTGGATGTGAGGTTTCTGGACATAGCTTCAACATTCTGACGTTTCTTCCCATCTGAAGTATCAAAATACTGTTAGATGGAGCCCATTATTAAGTAGATTGTTTTTTCTCTATTTTCCATGTTTCCCTCCATGAGGAGGGGGCTCCATTCACGTAACACAACTGGCTCTTCTCGTCCGTTTCACTCACTCAGTCTAAGAGGAGTGTATTTAATTTTCTATTTCGGGGGATGTGAAGAAGAGGGTGGGAATGTGCACACTGGCCCCACCCTGATTGGGAGCAGGATTTTCCTCGTAAAGTATCGTCTTTTCTCCTCTGCTATTCTGCGAGTTTACAAGGGACAGCCTGGGTTGGTCAACTCTTGTTTCTGGGAGGGAAATCCATCTAAGGCAAAGTTCTGTATTAGAAATCTCATTTGCCTGCAAACTTAATACACGTTTTTCAATATCAACTTCATTAACAGAAAGGAGATATTTTGACTTCCATCTGTGTAACTCCTTTGTCTTATTTTAAAGTACACTCAGAAGCCAGATGGACAAAGTGGAGTGATGTTACTGGGCACCCTTGGGATCACCACCACATGTGAGTAACAAGGTGTTCTTGGAGACCACATCCCTCCGTGTTTTTCTTTTTGGTGAGGAAGATTGGCAGCAGATGTTAGCTCAGTGCCAATTTTCCTCCTTTTGTTTGAGGAAGATTGTTGCTAAGCTAACATCTGTGCCAATCTTCCTCTATTTTTTGTATGTGGGACACTGCCATGGCATGGCTTGATGAGTGGTGTGTAGGTCCACGCCCAGGATCCGAACCTGCAAACCCCGTGTTGCTGAAGCAGAGTGTACGAACTTAATCACTACACCAGCAGGCCAGCCCCCTCCACGATTTTCAATATTAGTCAGTTTGATGAACAGGATTTGATTTAATCCTGACCCAGGTGATCAATACAAATATTTGCCGTGGAGAGGTTACCTCCATGAGAATCCTCTGCTCTGTGTAAAGCCAGCTCCTGATGATAACTATTCATTTAGCGGCATCAATTGTCTAATTAGGAGACCATTAGTCTCAGAAAACTTAGCAAAATTGAACTCTGTTTTGTTTTGTGCCTAAATACAAAGCGTATTTATCATTTAAGGAGCTACCTGTGATTTCTGGTCACTCAAACTGGTATTTAAGGCCTTCAGTTTGCAAATGGCACAAGTATATCACGATGCCCCTTTCACTAAACAGGGGAAAGGGACAGTCTGGTTAAATGCAGCCTCAAAGCTGACTGTTATATACCGTACCCCCAAGAGCTCTGGGAGCCCCAATTAGAAATTCATTTCTGCGCAGCTAATAGGCCTTTGATCCTGCTTTTCCTGCCAGTGAAAAGATTCTTTTCTCATTGCCAGATTACATTTTTTAAATTGATTTTTCACACTTTGCTCTCTGGAACTAGATTTGGTGATTTAATATGGGTGCACTGAGAATTAGTAGTCAGCATACATTTCATTTGTGGTCCCTAAAAATCATACTTATCTGATGCAGGATGATATAGAATACATTTCAGCCACTTCCAGGCTATTAACAAGGATAATGGGTTGTCACAGATTACAGAATAATTTTATCTTAATTCTTGAAGTGCAAGTCTATATTTTAAATATTATTTAAGAAAAGAGGGAAGGAGAAATAACATTACTTAGAAAAAAATAGTCGAATGAATTTTTTTATTGCTTAAAAGAGATTCTTGAGGAAGCCTTCTAGTTGCACACGCTCTGAAAATACGTAAAGCAAAATGGACTATTACAGAAGGAAGGAGAAACCTGTAGTTCAATGCGGTAATCTAAAATAGTAACCATTTCTTTATTTTGTATTCAAATTTCATACCCAAAATATGAAAAATAATATAAATAAGTTATTTTAGAAATTCTGGATATTTTAACAATTTAAAAATCTGATTCAAAACAATGTTCTTTTATATTCTATTTTCCAGAATTCTTTTAAACATGCAATTATTTTCTTTTTTTAAACTTGATGTTTGGGTAAAAATATAGTGCCCACTCCAATGTTATTAAATCCTATCGTTTTCATTTTTTTTAAAATAGACCATGAATAGCTAATTCTTAAAATCTTGTTTTTCCATATTCCTAGAAAATCTGTCATGCATATTTTATGTCAAAGGGATAAATGCAAAACTCTAATGATTCTTGAAAATTTTTTGAGTGCATAAACCCAAAACATGAGACAGGAGTAGTTTCTTACTAAGACTATTAGAAGACTAACAGAAATCTTTGATACAGATCTCTCAACCAATATTATTTCTTGATTCAAGAAATTTTTCAGAATTACTTGCATGCAGATTTTTGTTACTGACTTAGCACAGAGAGAGCATTGTGTGAGGGAAAAAATGGCTGCCTTGCAACTGCTACCCAGAGTAAATATTTACAAACCTGCCAGCCTGGCATTGATTTTTATTAGAGTGAATGCAGACAAGAAATCCAAACCCTATCTCCTTCCTCCTCATAAAAATGTTTTCAATAGAGACTTCGAGCAGAGAAGTTGCCCAGTATATCCAAGTAAAATGAGATGTATGCACAGTGTTTTACGGCATTGTATGGCAATCCCTCCACAAAAATAAAAAGATCTACAATAGAAGAAATCGCAGATTTTGAAAGTTTCCTTTAATTATACGCCTTATGTCATTTTTATGTGTGCCACATTATAAACCAGTCTATATATTACAGAAAATGTATACTTCAAACTTATGAGTAAATACAGTCAGTTCTACAAATTCCATTTTACAGTAGTAATAAATGCCTGCATGATTTACAGAGTATATATAAGGTAAGTAAACCTCCAAGAAGTCACTTAAAATCCTCTATTCAAATCTATATTTTTAAAAGACTGCAGTTAGCGATTAATATTCTTATCTTAATTTGATTTTTGCTTTAGGAAATTGAATGAGAGAGTAGATGGTCTTAGGAGCTTTTTCTTCTTGGCCAGAACCACCATCATATACAACACACATACAAAAATCAACTCCTAGTACCATCTGTAAGAAAACAGCTTAGGGAGAGCTAAAAAGTTTTAATTTCCCAATGCCACTATCAAGCTGCAGCTGTAGGAGCAAGCCTGAGCTTTTGTAAAACTACTTGGCTTGCTTTTGTTCCCAGGCACTGGCATAGCCTACCGTTCAGGGGAGGTGAATATCGTATCATAAATATGAAGTGCTGTTTTATGGATCTCTCCTGCCTTTAAGCAAGATTAAGAATCAACAAACTCCCATATATGTTAAGAGATGTAATAGGCTGGCATTGCCACATGGTGTGTCATCACAGATTTTGCATACTTACCCTAAGAATTTATCAACCAAACAATATGTGGGTGCTTGCTTTATAATTTAATTTTAAAGGGTATTTAGCAGAGGGTTGCTTCTTCTTCTCCCTTATGCCTAGCATCCAATCTGTTGCCTTGTCTGGTAGATTTTACCTCTAAAATAGCTTCTCCCCGCTTTCACTACTGCAGTATTAGAAATTTTGAAATCACTCCCTGTATCAGTTTGCTAGGGCTTCTGTAACAAAGTACCACAGATGGGTTGCTTAAACTACAGAAACTTATTTTCTCTTGAGGCTGGAACTCTCAGCTCAAGGTGTCGGCAGGTTTGGTTCCTTCTTCTTTCCTTGGCTTGCAGATGGCCACATCCTCGCTGTGTCCTCACACGGTCTTTCCACTCTGCACAGATGCTCCGGTTAGCTTTCTGCAGGTCCAAATTCCTGTTCTTATAAAGACACCAATCACATTGGATTGGGGCACACCTTAAAGACCTCATTTTAACTTAATCACCTTTTTAAAGGCCCTCTCTCCAAGTACAGTCACTTTCTGAAGAACTGAGGATTAAGGCTTCAACATACGAATTTTGAGGAAACGTAATTCTGCCCATAACACTCTCCAATTTTCTCTTTATGTCAAGCCTCTTTTCCAAAAAAATTTCCTACTTCTGCCAAGCATGTTCCTGACCACATCATTCTTTTGCTGACTATCTTTCAGTGAATTGCACTATTTCCAAAGAGAAGTTTAAATTTATAGTCTGGCATTCATAGCCTTCTATTTTCCAGCCTACCTTTCCAACTACAACACCCTTTTTCCATCTGATCTGCCAAACAACTAAAAAAAATGGTCTTCTCTCTACCCTGGCAGAAACATCCTGCCTTCATGATTCTGCTTACCACTGCTCCCAACTCAGATGCTATCCTAGACCAAATGTTCCTTAATCCTTCTGTGTGGGAGACATCCATTGACTCTGGGACAACAGCCACACTCACATTGTCTGCTAACAGTCTCCTGTATCTGTAACTCCACTCAAAATCCCAAGAGGGCTCGTGGAACTTCCCTGCCTTAGCTCTTAATCCATGCAGTTAGGGTGGGCTGACCACAAACCTTCTGACCTCAGGTATGGACACATGACCTAGGTCCGGCCACTGACTGTATTCCAACTCGAAGGCTGTAGTATCGTTCAAAGAATACACATTTATCTAAAAAGTACAAATCCTGGGATTTCTGCTGGGACACTAGGGAAAGAGAAACTCTTTTAGTTGAGGTTGTAAAAATAAACCTGGGCTATTGGAACTTTGTCACTCCAGTGGGATAAATAAAAATAATTCAAACCCTGGAAATAGCTTGGTTGAACTGCAGAACATCAGAGACACACAGCAATTTTACATGCCACCAGAGGGAATATATTATTTGGAAAGGTATGACAACTAGACTAACAGCTGTCTTCTCATCAGAACAATAGAGACTAGGGAATCATATCATTAAACTGTTAAACAAAAATAACTGTCTTTCTAGAATTTTGTACCAGCTAAAGCAAGAATAGGTAATAAATTTAAAAACTTGTCATGCACATAATAGCCAAGATAATTTACCATCCACAGATGTAAAAGAAAAAACTACTAAAGGATGTGTTTTATCCAGAGGAAGTCATCCACAAATTAAAGAGAAGGATGAAAGATAAAATGGTAAAAAAAGAACTCAGTAAAATATGTTCATAAATCTAATTTGTGTGGAACTAAAATTATATCTTTATATATATTAATACCAGGGATGGTGGTCACAGGAAGTTCACCTTGAATTAATGCATGCTAATGTGTAATGTTATGCACAAAGATGACAGTTAATAAATATTCATCATCTTATTTCTGAATATGAATTGTTACCTAAGTATAGTAAAATGTTCATTTATTGCTGGTGTGTTAACTGGGAAAACTGGCAATATCTACTAAGGCTGAAAATATGCATATCCTATGATCTAGCAATTTCTAGTTATATATCTAACATAAATGCGCACATTTTTATCAAATAAATACACAATAATGTTCATAGCAGCACTATTAACAGGCCAAACCTCCAAATAAGCCTAACGTCCATCCATAGGCAAATGGATAAATTGTGATATATTTATACGATGGAATATTACACATGCATGAGAATAAGCGAATAATAAACACAATATTGTGGATGAATCACACAGGCATTATGTTAAGCAAAAGAAGTCAGACACTAAACAGCACATGCTAAAAGAGTCTATTTATATGAAGTTCAAGAATAGGTAAAACTGACCTATGCAGTTAGAAATCTGAACAGGGTTATCCTTGGGGGGCAGGTAGAAACTGGAATGGAGCTCAGAGTAGTTTCTAGGGTGCTAGGGATGTTCTATTTCTTCTTCTGGGTGCTGGCTGGTAGATGTGTTCACCTCATGAAATTTAACCAGCTATTTC
This sequence comes from Equus asinus, assembly GCF_041296235.1. Taxonomy (NCBI): domain Eukaryota; kingdom Metazoa; phylum Chordata; class Mammalia; order Perissodactyla; family Equidae; genus Equus; species Equus asinus. The sequence continues at coordinate 27,365,548 of NC_091810.1, forward strand.
ACTTATGCTATATGTACGTTATATCAATATGCTTTACATTAAACTAGCAACAAAAATATACAAATGATCATTTAAAATATAATAAAATTGGAAATTTCCAAGCTTAGAGAGAAATAAAGTTTAGCAGACTTTATCAGTTTAATGGAAAGCAAGTAAATACACAAAGCAAATAAAATATTTTGTAAGAGATAATAATAATTTATACATTTATCCAGCAAATGTTTACAGAGAATTTACCAGGTTCCTGAATCTGTTCTAAACACTGAGGATATGTATCAAGGAAAGGAAATAGAAAGCACCAGAGGCAGAATCTATGACGGGGTGCCCAGGGGAAAACTCACTAAGAAGGTGACATTCTAAAAAGACTTGAAGAGGTGAAGTCTTGAATCCAAAAGGAGAAAGTACCAGACAAAGTGCAAAAATTCTGAATTGGTAAAGAGTGAGCTACATAAATTCAAGAGGCAGAGCAGAGTTAGTGTGGCTGAGTAGAGTGAGGATGGGGACAGTGAAGCAGAGTAAGAAAAAAAGCCAGATTATATGGGGTTTTGAAAGAAGTTGCTGAGAGAATGCACATGGGAGTAAGAAAAATGAAAGATGACTATAAGGTTTTTAGCCTAAGGAAATGGAAGAGTTACCATTTACTGAAATGAGAAATACTGTGGAAGAAGCAAATATGGCAGTAATGACAATAAATATAAATGGATTAAACTCATTTGTTAAAAGAAAGAGTTAATGGATTTATTCATTTGACACATAGTACAGTATTCTCCTCTTATCCAAGGGGGATGGATACGTTCCAAGACCCCCAGTGGCTGCCTGAAACTGTGGATCATACCAAACCCTACATATACTATGTTCTTTTCACTTAAAGGAAGCATTTTACAGCTTCTTGTTGGCATGTCTGACTTGCCAGCATCACTACTCTTGCCGTTCGGGGCCATTATTAAGTAAAATAAGGGTAACCTGAACGCAATCACAGCGATACTGTGACAGTTGATCTGATAACTGAGACAGTGACTAATGGCGGATAGCATTTACAGCTTGGACACACTGGCCAAAGGGGTGATCCACATCTCAGGCCAGATGAAGCAAGATTTCATCATGCTACTCAGCCCAGGAACAATTTAAAACATATGAATTGTTTATTTCTGGAATTTTTCATTTAATATTTTCAGACTGCAGTTAACTGCAAGTAACTGAAACCGTGGAAAGCAAAACCATGGATAAGGGGATCTATTGTAATATGATGTTCTTTCTTCTATGAATGTGTATATATTTCTGAGATAATTTAGGTAAATGAACCTCTTTCCTTTAAATGTCAAGTTTCTTGCAGTTTTCTTGGAAGGTCTCTTGAGGCAAAGAGATATAACACTTTAATATGTGAAAAAATGAGGTGTACCTAATTAGGTAACAGGAACCATCTAAAGAAAATTAAGGGGGCAAACTTATTTCTTTACTCATTTTGATATGATTTTTATAAACTTATAAAGCAGGTTCAGAAATTTCAAGTTACTCCTCCCATAGTAAACATTTGATAATGGTAATATTACTATTATTATTTGTAGGTATGATAGCCCAGTCATCTTATACGCACTAAAATGGCAAGTTTTCACCTTTAATATTGTACTGAAACCTCATATTAAATTTTAAGTAATGCTTTCCAGCTACTTTGTATACCAAGAGTAGATCCAATCACGTTAGGTCTACTTAGGTGAACAGCATAGAAAAAGAGATTTTGAAACAATGGAACTGAACCCCTTATTATTTTTCCCTTTTGGGGGCTTGAGAGAGGATATTTTTGTTAATTATATTTCTCTGTCCATGGCACACTATCAAGTTGAAAGACCTTTCTTTTATTCTCCATTCCCCACTCTCATTCCCCTTCCCTCTCCCTGGTAACCATTTCATTTGTGATTTGTGTCCCATATTTGCATGTATTCTTAAGAAGTTTGTATTATTGGGGTTTTTTTCTCTGCATGTATTCTTACTTTACATAAGTGAGATTGTGCCATAGATCTCATTCTTTTTTGTATTTCCTCACTCATCAATCTTTCAAAGACCTTTCCATGTTGCTGTGAGTATGTACTTTACTGCTTTCAACTGCTGCTTAGCATTTACTGCAGACACAGTCAGTGCTCCACTTCTGTCCTTACCACATCAGTGCTCATCTGTGAACTTACAAATGCCTGCACCTGCATTTCATTGCCTCAGGGCTTTCTCTGGCCTTCAGAGACCACATTGCTGCCCACAGCATGCCCAAAGAGCTAAGGATTTTATGCCTCCTGCCTCAGTCAATGACTGACCAGAATTGGTGTATAAATTCTACAGTAACCTCTCCTCTTGGCTGTATAGTATTCTAGGCCAGCCTCCAGAATTTCCCGAAAGGGGAAGCTCCAGAAGCTGGTTGCTGAATTAATAATTCAGTCTTTATTGGCGGCTGCCTTTCCTTTCATTTGGCTCTTCTCCAATCTCCTACTTGTTTCCTACACATCCCAAAAAAGTAGCCTGGTCCCATGCATGGTCTGCTTCTAGGTGATTCCAAACTAAGAGTATTCCATCCACTTCATTGTATTAACTTATTACCCTAGTGGTAGACTCCAGTGATGAACTTCAGATAACTTCCTCCTCAACACAATCATCCTCAGACAAGTCTCCTTATGGACCTAAGAGATCATTTCTCTAGGTTACACACACAGTAGCAGGACTGCTGGGTCGCATGGCTCATACATAATTAGACTTAACACTGCTAGATTCCTCTCCAAAGTGACGCACATGATTTTCTAGATCCTTCCATCTCTGTCAGCCCTACTTTATCCATCTGATAAGTGTTTGAGGCTTATTGATGTTTTAGTTTGAATATATCTGCTGATAATGGACTGGGATCTCTTCATAGGCTCTGGGTCTCCTGTTCTGTGAACTGCCTGCTCAGATGCTTTTCCTATGTTTCTAATTATACTTCATTCAGGATTTTCTCGCATTCTTGGAATCATTTCCTTATAAATTTAGACATTGCAAATATTATCCCCCAATCTGGTATCTGTTAACTTTGTGGATGGTATCATGTTTTCAAGAGAAATCTTTCGTTTTGATCAATTATTCAATTAATCTATTATTTTCTCTGTAATATGTGTTTTGTGGGTGTTAAGTGGTCCCTTGTCACTTCCAGGCCATAAAGATACTCTCCTACATTATCATCTATTACCTTTAGAGTTTTACACTTCACATTTATGTCTTTGGTTCTTTTGATCACCCTTGCTTATGACTTTAAAAATTTCCTAAATATTTGTTACCTTATATCTATACAGATTAATCAGCTGCACATTATTAAAGGATAAATGCAAAATAAAAGAGAATCAACAGCAGCAGCACAAGTTGTTCTCAACATTTCGATTCGTACAACGTTTGAATTACTCTTGTCCCTCTTTGAAGGTCACAGTTTTGAGCTTAAGTTATGCCAAAACTACTAGATGACATTCTGGTTTTCCTGGTTTTGATCTCTGCTGCTAGGTGAATTACTTTCTTAAGAAGGACACTTTTTTCTTTGACAAATTTGAGGATTCTGGGTTACACATTTTTATTATTTTTTCTCTATTGCCTCAAATGTGGCAACTAGCTCTCTTTCTGATATTCTTCTGAACCAAAGTGCAAACTATTTCCAAACATGGAAAATGAGCTTCGTCCACTTGCTGTCGTTGGGTTAGTCCATCAGACCAGCTGGATTCTGGAGGTGTGCTGCAGAGCACAGGATTCCCACCTCTGCCTACATGGTGGCATTTTGTGGGACCATTGAGTCTCCTCTATTTCTAAATTTATAGTTCCAATGACAGAAAAAACAGACACAGACACCCGAGCAATCTGTTGATCTTGCTTTCATGGAGCTTACTTCAGTCTATTCCTTTCTGTTAAAAAAAAAATAAGCACTTTTAAAAGATTGTTTTTAAAATGCTAGAATTTTCTTTTAAAAGTCCTACCAGATTTCAAAATAGATCAGCCAAGATGCAGTAATAAATATTAAACAGACACAATAATACAAGCTCAAAACTGTGGACAGTTTAAGGTGTTTAATATGGATGTTTTAATTTTTTTAAATAATTCAAGTATCTACGAAACAAAATAGCAGGTAGTTAGAAAGTTAAAATTACAGAATTACATTTAAGTGCTGGATAGAAACTTAGACCTCATCTACTCAAGTCTATCAAATTGCAGTTACAGTGAGAATCACTGTGGGAGCTTATTAAAATAAAGATTCCTCGCCACCAGCACCAGAGATTTTGAATTAGTTGGGGTCTTTATTGGAGACTAGGCTTGTAAGTCAGCTCAGTGTCTTTATTTAGTTAGTACAAACCACCTACCTTATAAATGAGAAAACACCAGTAAATAAAATGCACCCCATGGCAGGACTGACAATTTCCAACCCAACACTCATTCTGTCTTTCTGACTCACTTGCAGGTAAAAAACCCCCTGACATGTAAGAGTCATCACGTGACATAATCCTTTTCAATGAGATGCAACAGAAGCTTCTGGTAGGACTTCTGGAAAAAAAAAAATCCCTAAAACATGACAAATTTTGGCTTAGTAAGCTCATTTACTTTTCCCTTATTCTTTTTTCTTTTTTACCAAGCACCCTTCTCTCTTTTTCCTGCTTAGAACCTAAAATTGGTGATAGCTCCAGCATCCATCAAGTGAGCATGAGAATAAGCTCTGAACTATAGGGAGAGCCAAGCAGAAAGATACAAGGAGTCTTGGTGCCTGATGACATCATGATGCTACTATAACAGCCATGGACAGTCTACTCCCCGGGTTTTTGTTGTATCAGAGCAGCAGGTGATCACAATTTCTCATAGATATAGACACTTATAATTTCATTTGTGAAATTATACATCTGTATGTATGGACATTGTGTATATATTTGCACGTATACACATAGGCACACACATAAATACACTACCTGTGGACGAGAGCAAGGGCTAAGAGTATTAAAAAATCTAAAACATGAACTTCCATGGCCCTTAATCCAGGGACTCTCAGAGAGAAGTGGAAGAGAGACAATGTATTATTGAAAGCTCTGGTAGTTGTATTTAAGAGAGAGGCAACTTAAAAGTCAAAAGTTCAAGGATGAGCTTGTTTAAGTCATGGCTTGATTTAAGACCTTGCGTAGTATCATCAGGATGCTGTTTTTCCTTCTCACTTTATCAATCTGCTTTCCTCTATCCTTTGGCACACAATGTCTCAGGGGATCAAAGATGGCAACCAGCATCTTCACACATATATCTACTAAATTAAAAATCCAAGGAAGACAGAACATGCCTATTTTTTCCCCAATAGTTTCAGGAAAATGTTTGTGACTAAGCTACATTGGTCTCAATAAGGTCATGTCCACATATCTGAACAGATAACTCTGGCCAACAAGATCTAAACTGGCCAGGTCTGGTCATGCACCCACCACTGGAGTCAGAGGAATGAATTGGCTCTACCCAAACAACATGTACTGAGAGTGTAGAAGGAGTTGTTCCACAAATAAAAGTAGGGTCTCGTTATCATGAAGAGTGTATGGGGGAAAGAGTGGGTGGGTATTGACTCTGGGCAGATAAAAAAAAAAACGATGTCCACCTCATCACATCTTGATCATTCTATCATAAGCTCAAGGTAAATAATAAGATGGGAAGACCACAGACAGTTTTGTCCAGAAAGACTCCATCTTGTGCCTCTTCTCAAATGGTACTAACTCTTATGATTCTTGAATTGTAGGTCTGGTTTACCACTTATAAATATGAGTTTCCAAACTTTGAGAATAATCATTGGCAGACGCATCAGAAATACTAGACGATAAGCTCTAGAGGGAAATTGCTCTGACTTATCTCTCCTTAATGTACTTTTCAGTGTGGTGATCTCATAGTCTTCCATGATGGCTCAGGGTAAGAGATCAATATAAGAATCTAAAATACTGTGCTCAAAGTACGTAGGTATCTGTGCATGTGTGTGTATCCAAACATAATAAAATTATATGCTAATGGATAATGTGTATATGTGTGTGTATAAAATCTGGGACAATAAAATACTAATATATATCTACCACTCTATTATTATATTACTAGCACATAGTACAGAGCCGGAAAAACAGCAGAAACTGAATAAATATTTGATGAGTGAAAGAACAAATGGATGAAAGCAACTGAGGCTGAATGTCTTTGAGTGATCTCTCCAAGTTATGTAGGTGATATAAGTACACAGGAAAACAATCTGTAAAGTTTACTTTGGCAGGTTAGAGAGCTCTGCTTTCCTAACTCAAACCCTGACTCAGCTGACAAGATATTATAAATAAATCACCTTAAAGGTTTTCTCTTTTTTTCCTCTTAGGGAACACAGTGGTAAACAAAAACATTTATCAAATACTGAGTCATAAATATCTAGGTAGCCATATTTTGCATTAATGACTCAATCCAACCTTATCATTATAATGCTTGAATAAGTTCAATAGAAGGATAGAATTCATAAAAAGGCAGAAGAGAAGTAGCAAGACAAGGTACTTTAAATATAGATGAATAGTGCCTCCTTTTATAATTATATTTCTCACCAGGGCCACATGAAAGACAATAACATACAGGAAACTATACTTCTGCCAAATGTTGCAAAGGGCAGTGCATTACCATCACTTCCAATTCATCCTTCTAACAAAGAATTACAGTGGTACACACAGATCTAATCTGTTCCTTCTAGATGTTAGTTACTTAATTTTAATACTCATTTTCTATGAACTATTATTTATGTTCCTTATTTCCTTGTAGATTAACTTCTCTTTTCTACAAATTTAAATTTAGAATTGTTAAAGTAGGCATAGCATCAATGCGATATTTAAGTAATATAAAGAAACAACATTCTTTTCTTTTCTATCCCTATTATGAGATTGTGATCATTAACTCAGATTTTATCTCCATTTATTTCATGTATTAATGCTACTGGCTCAAGTTAACTGCTTTTCAACACGGAGTTTTAGAGGATGATGAAATCTGAAAAATCAGAATACTCCTTAAAAAATTACCAAAATGATCAATGAGGCAGAATTACAAATGTATTAAAAAGACAAGAAAAAATATAAATGTGTGTGTGTGTTTGCTTGCATACATACATGTAAGGAAAAGAAAAAGAAACTGAGTGCAAATGTATTTTCTGAAAGGGAAAAAGAAAAGTGATCTCTTCTATATGATGAAATTGTGATTAAAAAGCGTATCCTCTCTTTTAATTTTGCTTTCCTATTTTTTTTGTAATAAGTGTTTACCATGGAATTAAGAAGACAATATTTCTAACGTAACATAATGTATTATTTAGTTCTAAATGTGTTTTGAATTTCTCAATAGCCTCATTAAAAAAAATCCTTCCTGGTTTTATCTTGATTTCTTTATTTTTTAAAAATTCTGTGGCTAATGAGTTAATTAAAAGCGAAATTGTTGAAAGACAAAATATGATGACAGAACATAATGGAGTAGAAAACAGACTCAGGGAAAAGAAAAGCTGTGGGACAATAACAAAAGACCCAAACTTTATATCTTTGAAACAATAGAAGAGAAAGAGTTTGGGGCTGAAAAAGTATTTGAAGCAATTATAGCTGAAAACTTCCCAAATTTGGCAAACACAAATGTATAGACACGAGAAGTTGAATGATCTCAAAACAGAATAAACCTAAAAATATGCAGGCTAAGACGAAATGTAATTAAACTTTTAAAAAATGAAGATAAAGAAAAGATCTTAAAAGCAGCCAAAGAGAAAGGATGCATTACCAATAGGCAAAGAACAAATTGAATGACAGTAGATTTCTCATCTGAAACCATGGAGGCCAAAAGGAAGTGTCACAATATTTTGCAAGTGTTGAAAAGAAAACTTGTCAACAGAATTCTATATATGTCAAACTATTGTTCAGGAATGAAGGGGGAATAAAACCATTATCAAATAAAAGAAAATTAAGAGAATTTGTTGTTAGCAGATCTTTCTTTAAAAACTGACTACAGAAAGTTCTTCAAATAGAAAGAAAAATGATAAAAGAAGGAGTTTAGGAGCATCAGGAAGGAAGAAGGAACAACCAAAAGAGAAGAATTATGGGCATATACTGTAGACTATCCTTTTCCTCATGAGTTTTATAAATCATGCTTGAAATTAAAAGAAAAATTATACTACTATGTAACACCCAAGACAATTATATTTAAAATGGGGAAGATAAAGGACTTAAATGGAACCACAACACATCAAATTTGAGGGAAATAGTTAAAGCAGTGCTGAGAGAGCAATTCACAGCACTAAGTGCTTATATTGTAAATGAGGAAAGAGGGGGCCAGACCAAGTGGTTAACTTTTCACGCCCTGCTTCAGCAGCCCGGGGTTTCACTGGTTCCAATCTCAGGCATGGACATGGCACCGCTGGTCAGGCCACGCTGAGGCAGCATCCCACATGCCACAATTAGAAGGACCCACAACTAAAATATACAACTACGTACTGGAGCGATTTGGGGAGAAAAAGTAGAAAGAAGAAAAAGAAGGTTGGCGACAGTTGTTAGCTCAGGTGCCAATCTTTAAAAAAGAAAGAAAATGAGGAAAGATTTCAAATCAATAACTTAAGTTCCTACCTTAGGAAATTAGCAGAAGAAGAGCAAAGTAAACCTAAAGCAAGTAGAAGAAAGGAAATAAAGATAAGAGCAGAAGTCAGTGGAACTTGAAAATAGGGAAAAAAACAGAGAACATCAATGAAGCAAAAAACTGGGGCTCTTCAAAAAGCTTAATAGAATTAAGAAAGCCATAGTACCAATTACAAAAATAAAAAGAGAGAAGGCATAAATTACCAATATCTAAAATGAAATAGGGACTATCATTACAGAGTCTGCAGCCATTAAGAAGATAGTAACAGAATACCGCAAATAACTGTGCTCATCATTTTGACAACTTAGAAGAAATGGACCAAGTCTTCAAAAACTGGAAACTACCAAAATTCAGCTAAGATTAAATGGACAATCTGAGTAACCCTGTAATGATCAGAGAAATTGAATTCACAATTTAAAAACTCCCAAAAAAGAAATATATAGGCCCACTTTGTCTCAGTGGAGATTCACATCAAAGGTTTAAAGAGGAATTAACACCAATTTTACATAATTTATTCCAGGAAATAGAAGAGGAGGGAATACTTACTAGTTCATTGTATGAGGCCAGCATTACCCTAATACCAAACCAGACAAAGACTACAAAAAGAAAAAATTACATTGAACTTGACTCCAAGATCCTCAATATATTAGTAAGCCAAATTCAACAATATGTAAAAAGAATTATACAGCATAACTAAATGGAATTTATTCCAGGTATGCAAGGCTATTCAATATTTAAAAATCAAGATAATCAATGTAATCCAACATATCAACAAGCTAAAGATGAAAGGATCATATTGTTGTATCAATTGCCTCAAAATTAAGCACTTGACAAATTTTGATACCTATTTATAATAAATAATCTCATAAAAATAGGACTAGAGGGAAACTTCCACAACGTGAAAAAGTACACTTACAAAAACCTGTAGATAATATTACACTAAAAATTGTGAAAGACCGAATGCTTTCCCTCTAAGATCAACTTCAAAGGAAAATTTCTGTCTCATCACTATTACTCAACATTGCATTGGAAGTTCTAGCCAGAGTAACAAGGCAAGAAAAAGAAATGAAAGCATGCAAGTTATAAAGAAAGAAATAAACCTATGTTTATGCATAAAGGACATAAAAATCTCAAAAAATTTACAAAATAAACAAACAAACCAAAAACCTCATAGGACTAATTAGTGAGTTCAACAAGGTCACAAAATACAAGATCAACCCACAAAAATCAATCTCAGTTCTCTATACTAATAATGAACACACAGAAACTAGAGTTTAAAAACAATACAATTTACATCACTTCCAAAAAATGAGACGTAGATATATCCTTTGAAAACATATATTGGATCTGTATGCTGAAAGTTACAAAATGCTCATGAAAAAAATCAAAGAAGACCTAAACAAATCGGGAGACAAACTCTTTTCATGGATTAGTAGACTCAACATAATGAAGATGTCCACTCATCCCAAACTGATCTATCTTGATTTAATTCAATTCCTATCAAAATCCCAGCCAGGTTTTGTATACATAGGCAAGATTATTCTAAAGTTCATATGAAAAGGCATAGACCCTAGAAAAGCTAAAATCTTCTTGACAAAGAACAGTGTGGGAGGAATTACTCTACACTTACTAATTCTTACTATGTAGCCAAAGTAATCAAGACAGTGTGATATTAGTTGAAGGGATAGCCACATACGTCAATGGAGCAGAATAGAAGACCAGAAATAGACGCCTACGAAAATGCTTGACTAAATTCTTACAAGGGACAAAACCAGTTTAACAGAGGAAGGTTAGCTATTTCAACAAATGAGCAAGTGGACAACCGTAGGCAAAAAGAAAATGAACTTAGACCTAAACTTCACAACTTATACAAAAACTAACTCAAAATGGGTCATGGACTTAGATATAAACATAAAACCAGAAAACTTTTAGAAATAAAAATATAGGAGAAAAGTTTGGGATTTGGGGCTAGGCAAAGAGTTCTTGGACTTAACACCAAAAGTAAGATCCATTAAAGCAAAACTTGACAAATTAGACCTCATCAACATTAAAAACATTTGCTCTGTGAGAGTCCGTATGAAGAGGATGAAAAGACAAGCTATAAGATGAGAATACATATTTGCCATCCACATAGCTGATAAAGGGCTAAATACCTAGAATATATAAAGAACTCTCAAAACTCAACAGTACAAAAAAAAATCCAATTAGAAAGTGGACAAAAGGCATCACAGACCAAAGAGGATATATAAATGGCAAAAAAACAAGCACAGGAAAATATATTCAACAGCATTATTTTAGGGAAATACAGATTAAAATCATAATGAGCTATTACTACACACCTATCAAAATGACTAAAGTGAAAAATAGAGACAACGCCAAATGCCAGAGATGATGTAGCAAACCTGATCACTCATACATAGCTTTTGGGAATGTGAAATAGTACAGACACTTTGGAAAACAGTGTGGCAGTTGCTTAAATCTCTACATATGCAACTACCATATGACCCAGCAATTTTACTCTTGCACATTTATCCCAGAGAAATAAAAACTTATGCTCCCACAAAAACTTGTGCATGAATGCCCATAGAAGTTTTATGGTAATAGCCAAACCTGCTATCACCCCAGATGTCCTTCAACAGGTGAATAGTTAAACTAACTGTGTTACGTATATGCCATATAATACCCCTCAGCAATAAAAAGAAAGACACTACTCATACAAAAAACAACTTGAATGAATCTCCAGGTTATTATGATGAGAAAAAGAAAAGAAAAGAAAGCCAATTCCAAAAAGTCACATACTGTATGTGCGCATTTATGTAAAACTTTTGTAATGACAAAATTTTAGAAATGGAGGAGAGTTTAGCAGCCAGGGTTTAGAAAGGTTGGCGTGTAGAGGGTGACCGGGTAGGCTGTCAATGAGTGTGGTTATAAAAGAGCAACAGGGGGGATCCTTGTGGTGTTGGAACCACTCAGTATCTTGACTATGGTGGTAGATACATGAATTTACACAGGTGTAAAATTGTGTAGGACTTTAGCCAAAGGCTTAAATGAGTGAAAGTAAAACTGAGAAATCTGAATAATATCACTGGATTAATTGGTGTCAACATCCTGGCTGTGATATTATATTGCAGCTTTATAAAATGTTATCTTTGGGGGAAATTTGAGGGCTCTCTTTGCATTATTTCTTACAACTGCATGTAAATCTACAATTATCTCATTTAAAAAAATAGACTATCCTTGAAGATTATCTTTGATGAAAACAGCTAAAATTAAAATCTACACTTTACATCATGGAATAGTTTTATAATAACATTGAGTGTTCATCTCTTTCTCTACAGATATCCATCTTTATGATATGGTAGGGAAACCTGAATAGTGTAGTGATAAAGATACATGAATTTGGAGTCAGGCAGATAAGATAAACTCTTCAGATTTCCACTGACTAGCTGTGTGACCTATGGCCAGTCATTTAGTGTCTCTGAGATTCTGCTTCCTCATTAATACGTATAAATTTTAGGCTTACAATATCTCCAGATTATAAAGATCAAATGGAACCCATTTCAGACAGATCATGCCAGGTGAAAAGCAGCCCTATTTTTATGAGGGCTCTGACACTTCTGGGATAAGTAAACCAAGGACATTATTAGAGCGCATTGGAGGAAGGGTTCTTCATCTTAATATATCCTATTTTTAGTACTTTATATTTTTATAAGTATTTATTTTCAAATATATGATCCTAAGATGGTTTTAGGATATGTCCACAAATTCTTTTATGCCCTTCCCTTCAAAAGCTGGAGCCTAATTCCCCTCCTCTTGAGAGTTAAAGAAATGAGATGAGACACCCCCAAGGCTAGGTCTTCAAAGAAATTCTGGATTTGGTCTCTCTCTTGGCTCACTCACTCCAGGGAAACCAGCTGACATGTCACGAGCACACTTAAGAAGCCATATGGACAGGTCCACATGGCAAGGTAATGAGAACTCCTTTCAACAGCCAACAAGAAACTGAACGTGTGACTAGGACAGCCATGTGAGAACACTGCGGAGGTGGATCTCCAGTCCCAGTGAAGCCTTCTTAGGACCGCAGCCCCAGCTGACCTGTAGACTGCAACTTCATGAAAGAGTCTGAGCCAGATCTAGCCAAGCTCTCAAATTTCTGACCCCCAGAAACTAAGATTATATGTGCTTGTTGTTTTAAGCTGCTAAATTTTAAGGTAATTGATTACACAGCAACAGATAACTAATACATGAGCTCATTTTATTCTTCATGCAGCTCAGAAATGTTAAGGAATTCTAAGTATAGAGTTAGTAAAATACAGATCCAATGAATCCTGGTGTCCTAGCCACAAATAAAGTGCCTTGGTACTTCTTCCAGCTTGTATGAGAAACCTTCACTTCAGAATCCTAAGTCACCGTCTGTCTTAATCTGTTTGGGCTGCTATAAAAAATATATCATAGACCAGATGCCTTAAACAACAAAAATATATTTCTTACGGGTCTGGAGGCTGTCAAGTCCAAGATCAAGGCACTGGAAAATTCAGTGCCTGTTGAGTGCCCACTTCCTGGGTCATAGAGAGTGATCTTCTCACTATGTGCTCACATGGCAGAAAGGGCACGGGAGCTCTCTAGGGTCTCTTTTATGAAAGCACTAGTGCCAATCATGAGGGCTTCACCTTCATGACCTATTCACCTCCCAAAGGTCCCACTTCCTAATACCATCACACTGGGGCGTTAGTTTTCAGCATATGAATTTTTTGAAGGGGGCACAAATATTTAGCCTAGAGTATTGTCTTGAAGAGAGGCAAGTGATGCATCTAGCTTGCATTTGTTGGCAATTGGGAGAAATAACACCCTTTAGAGCCAGACAAAAGTGGCCTTACCCTAGATCCTATGTTTTAGAGGGTCCTTGTCTGGCCCTCTTTCAGCCATACCTCTCCCTTCAGGGTGAAGAATCCAGGCAGTTATGGAGATACGCCCACCTGTAGCCTGCATCCCCCCTTCTGGACAAGCTCTTGGTACTTGGGCCACCTGTACATGTCCAAGGCGTATGTGGGCTTCCTCCCTGCTCTACTCTGAAGGCAGACTGCACTGACAGTTTGTGCACCTGGGTCCATGGAGTGGCCAAGGGCACCATCCCCAAACCTGTGGACCAAGCCTGGCTGTGCATGTGAAGCTAGGCAGGGAAGGAGGGCAGGCTACAGGTCACAGTTTGCTTCTCTCTGTACCACTACGTTTCAGCATGGGACGTCAAGGAATTTACAAGGAAGTCAAGGAGCATTTACAATTTTAACTTGGTATTCCTAGTGAATTTGAAGGTATATTTATCAAGCTAAGAGGGTAGAACAGTGCATTTGACATTTTGTTAGCTTTATTTTATAACTTTAAAATACTTAGAACTATGGTATGTGGGCCTCTGGGTATATCATGTAAGGGACTCTTTCCTTGGGCCTCTCAACTACGAGTGGCAAGTCTAGGCAGCCAGCATGTATATTCCCTAGACATAGGGACCAAGAGACCAACCTGAAACAGCCACCTGAAACACCTAAAGGATTATATGTTATTATGTAATCATGTAAAGGATTAATATATAATCATTCCAGCAAATCCTACATCCTCCTAGGGTTCTCATCGATAATTCTAGATTTGGAGATTCTGGACATGAAGGAAGGATGTGGTCTTCTGAGTTCTATAGCACACAAATCCAGTTACAATAAAGACCATAATAATTACCGTGTCTCAGGGACTATATTAGGTGCTTTACATGCACTGCATCATATAATCCTTATAACAACTATGTAAGTCAGGTGCAGTTCACCTCATTATACAGATGAGGAAGTCAAGGCTCAAAAAGCATGTCCTAGATCAGAAAGCTAGAAAGACACAACACAATTCTGTCTCAGTCTAAGTCCCGTGATTGTAACTACCACTCTTCAAGGCAGTAGATCTATTTGGAGGTCTTTAGGGTCACATTCCCCTCCGTGCTGGATTAGAGGAATAGTTTCCTTTGAAAAGGCCACAGCACCCTAGGGAGACATTTGCAGCAGAATTGATCTCAAAAGTCTATTCCAACTAAGAGTTTATCAGTTTAGCCTATTAACCATTACTGAATTTTTATGTTATTATAGAAATGTTATTTCTAAGACGTTATCAGTTCTCGACATCAAATCAAAGAAAAGGGAAAAAGTCAGTGAATCAAGGCTTTAGAACATCAGAAGAAAGATATGAACCAAATATTGGATTTTAGATATCAGAGAGAAAAAAAAATCTTAAAGAAAAACATAAGGAAACTGCATGAAGCTATGAGTCTACAACCCAGTCTGACAGTTTTATGTTGCACCATAATTTAACATGATGGAGGAATGCAAGATGTAAAGTGTTCATATTAAAATATTCATGAATAATAAAGTCATCTTCATTTTAGCTGGTCACATATTCCATTTAAATTATTTTATGGTTTTCCAAATGGTGAGAAAGGCAAGAACTGGATGATGTTAATTCAAAAGAAACTGCTTTAGTTGCTTAAGATTTAAATAATTACCGTTTTGTGCAAATTGAAAACCACTGATGAGTAAATCAAGGAAGGAAGACATTCATAAAGGAATGAAACATCACTCAGGAATGATCATATTCTAGTTAACACTTCATGTAACAATGCACCTTATAAGGGAGTTGGCTGTATATTTTAGAACACTAGTTTGTCAATTTTACAGAGAAGATAATATATTTAGCTGCTAAAATACTAGCATTGTATAAATGTCCTAGCGTCTCCATCTTGGAAGTACATGCCCAACAATCTTCAAAAACATATGTTTATATTAATTTGCCATTGAACAAATAATACAGCCCTATAAAAGAAAGCCAAAACTTTTCTTTCCTAGCTTTGCCTTTCAGATAGAATAATATTGTACCATATCATCTAGTATTATTACTTACATAAAATTTTCTTCCAGGATGAAAATACAAGGTGAATGATAAGTTTCTTTCTGAGCTGGCATCCTCACCACAGAAGATAAACCTTTAATACACTGTAAAATCACAAACTGCCTAACGTAATAAATTTCTTTTCCGGATAGCATTATCTTTCACCTACTTATTTCTTCCATCTTTCATCCATGGAGTTTTACATCATTTTCACATTGTATACAATGAGCCAGTCACACTTCATAACTACACAATCTTTGCCCTTGACAAATCCATTAACCAAAAAAACTAAGACCGTGGCTTCAAGCTGGTCATCATTTGTTCTCTTGGATATAGTACACACGTGAGTTCCCACCCACAAGTACATGCATTCTATCTAATTCTATCTAATCTAGGTTTATTTGAGTTTGTAGCTTTTGTCCACTTTATTTTACATTCTATTTCTTTTAGACAGAAAGTATGTAGAAGAAACCCACAAGCTTCAAAACTTTATATATATATAAATTCTTTTCAGTTTGCCAAACTATTCTGTGAAAACATTTTTCTCCCCAAATCCCAAAGTAAATTTTTAAATGCTCATTTGCCTTCAAGAACTCCTTAGTCTGTCTTTCAAAAAACTCCTTCTCTTTAAATCATTAAACAGCACATACTTTCAACTATCAAACATAAATATATACATTCATATACACATATACACATGCATATTATAACCAGGAAATTCACCTTCTCATTTCCTAATGCAACTCATTCCAAATTTATCTGCAATTTAAATCAACAAAGGTTTTTTTGCTTTTTTTTATCTAAAGCCAAACAAAACACAAGACAATAAATTTAGAGTCTCCAGCTTATATTCCAAAACATTATCCCGTGAAAGATGACAATGAGGTTTTGCTCCTTTAGAGAAAGAAACCAATCTCGAAAATAATGCTCTAGGAAATAGCTTTTCCCTGAGATTTTCTTCTTTATTTTTATAAAGGAAAAAGAATACAAATAGAGAAGGCGAGCAAATCAAAGGGTAAAAAGCTTCCACATTAGGCACACTTTTCTTTTTCTGTTTAGAAAAGTAGTTTTATCTTATACTGCAAATACTGCAGAATGTTAAGAAAGGCATTTGTTCATCCTCATTTTTTCCTGAAATTTTTAAGTGTTTTTTCTAAGGCTTCATTATTACTTAAATAATCATAATAAGCATTACCACAACCAAGATTATATTTAGTGAACATGAAAGAGGAAAAACTGCTTGAACTGATCTTGAAATAACGGATCTTGAAATGATCCTTGAAATAACTGAATTTTTATATTTAAGAGAAATTCAAACCCCCAACAACTTCCTCTATATTAATTTACATCACATTAATAAATTACATTTATAATCAATTAATCTCAACTGAAAATGCAAACATCTGTCAAGGACAATTTATCGTTGTTTGTGGATAGGTAATATGAAGTGGATTTTGCAAAAAATATAGCTACATTTACATCTTTTCTAAAATCATGAGAGAAATAAAGACCAGCTTTCATTTCATTACCACAAAATCCAGAACATTTTCAGAAATGCTCAACTCTTTTTCTAACTGTGTGCTAGAATGGAACCTTGTTTTTAATAGTTCTAACATTTACAGATTCTAGGACTTGGAGTCAGACAACCTGAGTCCAAGACCTAGTTCTTGGCTGAGTGATAAAGAGCAAATTATTTAATATTCTAGGCCTGCCCCCACCACATAAAATGGGCTTTACAGGGTTTCATGAGGACTAAATGCTATTGTACATGTAAAGCACTTTTGCTGTTAGTGCCATTGAGATGCCTCCGACTCCTAGCGACCCTGTGGACAGCAGAACTGGACCCTGCTCAGTTTTTTAAGCCATCCTCTCACCTTCTGGCGCTCTATCAGACAATGCTCCACTGCTATCCATAGAGTTTTCATGGCCAATTTTTTGCAAGTGGGTGGCCAGGTCCTTCTTCCTCATCTGTCTTAGTCTGGAAGCTCTGATGAAAGCTGTCCACCATAGGTGACCCTGTTAGTATTTGAAATACAAGTGGCATAGTTTTCAACATCAACAGCAACATGCAGCCGCCACAGTATGACAACCGACAGATGACAGATGGGTGGTGTGATTCCCTCGCTAGGAAACAAACCTGGACTGCAATGGTGAAAGCACTGAATCTTAACCACTAGACCACCAGGGCTGGCTATAAAGCACTCAGCAACACCCATTCCTGGCTCATGATATGTCTTCAATAAATAACACTTGCTGCTGCTGCAGTTGCTGAGGTCCTGAAACACTTGTTCTTTCTGTCAGGTACACAAAGACTCCACTGGATGTACTCCAAAAGATAGGTTTGTTTGATTGGCCAAACCAGAGCATCGACTGCAAAGACAAAAGAAACATGTTACTCTCCCCCTGTGTTCGCCAGTGCTCCTTCTTAGCTTTCACATAACTATGCAAAGTGGGCACTAATGTAACCTTATTTTGGACAAAGAAATATATGTGAACATGGTCACACAGCTTAAATTTCTATCTCTGAATCCCATGGACATTCCTTTCCACCATGGTATAAACACACATATGAAATTGGGAGGAAGGGGGAAGGAACCATCAGATCCTCCTTTTCACCGGATTCATAGACATGAAATAGTAAAATACTGTTGGAAGGTTTGTCCCCGTAAACTCTGTGAGGTGAGTGGTACTTGACAAGCCCCTCTGACAAATTCATACATATCTGAGAATCTTGAAGGCTCTCTTAAACTCCTATTAAATGCAAACACTTTATTACATAATTCCTGAGGAAGAGTTAGTTGACTGTTGTCTGAGTGTGATGGGCTGGCAGAATGGAAGGCAGAATTGGGAAGTGGAGGGGTTGAAGGTGGGACAAGAAATGGAAGAGAGATCCAAGATGGAGACCTAGCAAAATAGCAAATGAGGAGATAATTCCCATGTATTGAGTACTTATTAGTCAGATATAAACATGTACTTTATAATTCATCTTTAACTTGGCCATAGTGGCCTCATCAGTAGCTACTCCTTATTATTACTAAAGTCATCTTCTGTGGGAAAAATAGTAAAGAAATTACACTGGCTTAGAGAATAGGAATTCTGCATTTTTGTCAAAGTTCTGCCATTTAGTACCTATGTTACATGAAGCAAATTACTACATAGATCTGCTTCAGTTCCCTCACCTGTAACAATTGCCTTTCTCTCTACAGGTTTGTTATGAAAGAAAGCTAGAGTATAAGCACACAGGAAAATAAAAATAATGCTGGGTTGATGAAATTATTCTCATGCAACAACCTCATCAAAAAATATTTGGCAAGTAACCCTTTACGCAAGGCACCATTTTACTATAGAGTAACCAAAGTAAGCTAAATGTTCGTTTTGGCAGGAATTACATGTAACAAAATCATTACTATTAATTACCACTTATCTGAATTCTTATATAGAAGCAAAATATGGTGCTACTAAGACAGGATTCTGAGACTATTCTAACCAAAGTCACACATTGGTGAACTCCTAAGCCTAATGCACTTGCCAAGTGTGTGAGCCCCAAGTTTCCACTTCCGATTATGCTGTCACCTGTGGGTGAAGAGTCACATACACTTCACTTCATCTCTGAATTGATCGGAACTTGAATCCAAGCCTTAGGTTAATGCAAACTTGAATGGATCCAGTTGGCAAGCTCAGTATTTGCACACCCTTTCATATTCACAAGAGACTTATCGTTCCTACTTGAGTTCTAGCCTAAAAGAACAATGGGGAAGAAATCTACTTTTAAAATCCCATAGAAAAACATAATTAACTGCTGCCAAATTTTGGCTGCTGTTGTAGCCTACAGGGCAGATATTTCACTGAGAAAGAGTCTCAGTAAATCCCTTGGCCCACACCAGTGTATCCCGTTTATCAATGCAGTGAATTCTTCTTCAAAGTATCTTAATCAGGAAATCATACAGCAATTCCATCCAGGTCTTCCCTCTAGGCTCTCATCAGCCTATCATTTCTCCTATCAGTTATATCACCTAGCTGTGCAACATGCCTTCATTTCCAAAGCCCTTTCCTGCAAAAGCAAAAGCAAAAAAAAAAAAATCTAAATTGTAAAATTTACGCCTATTCACATTTATGTTCTGACAATTTCTTTCATATTTTTAAATTTTACTTTTAGTATGTGTGTGTGTGAGGAATATTAGCCCTGAGCTAACATCTGTGCCAATCTCCCTCTATTTTGTTTGTGGGATGCCTCCACAGCCTGGCTGATGAGTGGAGTAGGTCTGCATCCGGGATTCGAACCTGCAAACTCAGGACACCAAAGTGGAGTGCACGAAACTTTAACCACTTGGCCACAGGGCTGGTCCCCTAATTCCTTTCATTTTTAATGCCTTTGTCTTTGTCCTTTGCAATCACTGCATTTCTTTAATCTGTCTTGGACTCTGCTTGCTTACTTCCATAAACAATATCAGGAAAAAAACCAGTGAAGTTGAATTTGATGTTGGGTCAATGAGGATTTGAATCTTTTATTTACTACCGTGATCACAAAGCATAATTGGCTCCTTCAAATTACACTCATAAATTATCAGCTATTATGCCTTAGTGTATTGGTGCAAAGGTTGATGCTGAATGAAGTTTTAGAGGGGCAGGAGAATTAGTAATTTATATGTCACATGTGGTCACAACACACTTGCTTGTCACTTGCTTGAGTAGCTACAGAGGGATGGAGAAAAGGAGAGCTGAAATACCCTTGCGTTTGCCAAAACTTTCCCTTGTAAATGTTGTGATGCATCCAAAACCTAGCTCCTGAGGTCCTAGACCACTTTGCTTCGTTAACCAGCTACTCAATTTTCAATTTTCAGCTTCAGAGGACCCAGTTATTTCCCTTTAGGAAACAGAAAAATTGTGGCCAAGTAACGAAGCATACTCATTTTTAGGCACAGAGATTATTTCTGTCCTCCTAAGGTAAATCAGCAAAACAAAGCCCATAGACACAGCCACAGGCTTTCATTTTGTCCATAAGCAAGCGCATATTTATTCCATTCAAGAGGAGCAAGGTGAAATTAACTCATGGAATATGGAAAAGGGCTTATTTAAATCTATTTTCCTCACTAAGCCCATAGTTCAGTGTTTATGAAGACTATTAAGCCAAGGACTCATTATTCATTCTGCAGGTAAGCCAACCCTTAGGTGTGCAACTCTTTCAAAATAATGATAACTTCTCTGCATTGTAAGTGGAGAAAAAAATTAATACATACAGTCATTGATGCTAGCACCAACATTAAGTTTTTCAGTGAAAATTTAACCAAAGCTGAATGTAAAAAGACATGCCATAGAGTAGGAGAATATATTTGTAACTCATAAGCAAAGAAGCCTCATCCAAAATATAAGAATAAAAATAAGAAGATGACAATCTAATAGAAAAAAATTGACAAGAGAGTTGAATAAGAAGAAATCCAAACAACCAATAAACAAATTAAAACTTACCTAACTAGCAAGTTTGAAAATAAACACAAACTTGCAGTAAGCTATCAATACACACCCATTAAATGGGGAAAAAATTAAAGTGTCTGAAACTGCCAAGTGTTTGTGAGCACATGGAACAGAGAACTCTCATATATTGTTTGTGGGGTATAAATTGCACTTTTAAAACCAATTTAACATTATCCGTTAAAATTGATGATAGGTACACCCTAAGACACAGCACCAGATATACACCCTAGAGAAATTCCCATACATTTGTACAAGGATCCAGGGCAGAAGGTCAGTAGCAGCACTGTGCATGATAGTGCTAAAGAGGAATAACCTAAGTGCCCATGACAATAGAGGGAACATAGAAATTGTAGTATGTTCATACAAAAGAACACTCTATAGCAGTGAAAATAAATGAGGAACAGCTACACAGAACTATATGGATACCTCCAGGGTTATATTGCAAATATTTAATAATTGATATGACATTGATTTTGAACAAACAGGAAACATACTAGGTATTAACAACTCATACAGGTTTGCTGGAAAAAGATCAATGAGCACTGGATAAGTCTCAAGAAATATCATGTAGCTCAAAAGAAAAAAAAGTATAAATATTTATATAGCATATCATTGTATTCAATGAAGTTTAAGAGCAAGTAAAGTACATTTGTTTAGGGAAGTATAATGACTGATAAAATTAAAAATAAAAGCAAGGAAATAATTTCCACAAAATGCAGGATAGTGATTACTAAGAGGGGAGAGAGTGGCTTAAAAGGAGATAAGACGTAACTACCACATGTATATGTAGTCAGGGGGCTTTTATACAGCTATTCTCAAACCTGAGATGTTCATTTTTTATGCTATTTTCTACACAGAGAAAATATTTTACAATAAAAACATACAAACAAGCAAAATAAAAGAAGAAAACCAAAGTCGTTTATACATTTGTGGGCATTTTCTTCAAGCACGGGGTGGAAATATTTATTGAACCATCAGAGTTTTAGGCTGACATTTGTTTTTTCAAGATTTTCAAAATTGTTACCCAATTCATACAATTGTGATTGCCTTCACACCATTTCATTGTCCCAGCTCCTTCAGAACTTGATGTTGCTGCTTCCTCCTGCACTTCTTCCCGATCCAGGCAGAGGCATCTTAGTAACCAGTGTACTGGCACAGGCCAGGAGTAATTCCTTCACTTCTCACTGCCACACTTGCCATCTCTCCTGTGAGTCATCCAGCCTCAAAATCCATCTGGGACGTCTACTTTATAGGGCCAGCTGTGGTACTAGTCATAGCCTGGGGTTCCCCAAAGCAGATACTAAGGTAATTTTGGAGGAGAATGATTCAGATAACATGAATGAGAGGCAGGAGGGAAGGCCAATACAAGAATCCAATACTAAGGGTGGCTAATACCGAATCCTGCAGGATGCTGGAGGATAAAAAGCAGAAGCATTAATCCATTAGCTCCTCTCCCTCATTCATCAAGAGGGACCCAAGAAGGGTTAACTCCTTCACATCTCTAGGTTGCACATGCTTGAGTGTCGAGAAGCTTCTTGTGAGCTACCTGTACCAGGGCAAGAGTCAAGAATATGAAATAAGGGCCTGAGCTGATGCTCTCTGAGGTTGCCCTTCCACAAAGCTTGTTGAAGCTTGCAAAGGAACTGGTCACCACAAGAGTGTTGGAGTCACTGGTAGTGACAAACAAGTGGTGTCTGGTACACTGGTATAAATCTGTGTAGGAACTTCCCAGCATCTATTGACTGTCTTTCATAAGAGAATCTCCATTTCCTTGAGGAACCCTTCATCCTCCAATTTCAGCTCCTGTGAATAGTTTGGGGTTGAAGCCATACCAAGTTCTAGAGGTGAGCTTATGAATCAGACCTGGCCATTCACTTTCAGCGAGTCCCACCTGGGCACTTTTGTTGGAACTGTCAAGAAAGAGGAGGTTTTCTCATGGTAAAGCTAGAAAGATGTATGCCTGGAGCTGCAGGGGATTACCACATGGAACTAGGCTGCCTGTGAGCGGAGGCAACACAGTGGAAAGGTAGATGCAGAGAATGAAACAGAAAGATTTCTAATAATATCTTTTAAGTGTCTGTATACAACCAGGCCTGAAGCCAAAACACCTGGACTGTTTCTTTAAACATGAGCCAAGTAATTCAGGTTCTTCTCTTTTTCCTTACCATTTCTTAAATACCCCAAGAAAAGCTGTTGTGTCTAAGATTTTTAAAAATTTGTTTTCAAATAAGAATGAGACTTGAATTAACTAATTAAAGACTTGGATGTAAGGCCTAAAACCACAAAATTCCTAGAAGAAAACCTAGGTGGTAAGTTCCTTGACATCAGTCTTGGCGAAGATTTTTTTGGTTCTGACGCCAAAAGCAAAGGCAACAAAAGCAAAATAAACAAGTGGTATTACATCAAACTAAAAAGCTTCTGCACATCAGAGGAAACCATCAACAAAATGAAAAGGCAACCTACTGAATGGGAGAAAATATCTACAAATCTTATATCTGATAAAGGTTAATATCCCAAAAATATAAAGACCTCATACGACTCAATAGCAAAAATATCCCAAAAAATTCAATTAATAAATGGACAGAAGATCTGAATAGATATTTTCCCAAAGAAGACATACAGATGGCCAACAGGTACACTAAAAGATGCTCAACATCACTAATCATCAAGGAAATGCAAATCAAAACCACAATGAGATATCACCTAACATCTGTTAGCATGGCTATTATCAGAAAAAACAAGAAATAACAAGTGTTGGTAAGGATGTGGAGAAAGGGGAACCCTTGTGTACTATTGGTGGGAATGTACACTGATGCAGCCAGTATGGAAAACAGTAAAGAGGTTCTTCAAAAAATTAAACATAGAACTACCATATGATCCAGCAATTCCAGTTTGGGGTATTTATCCAAAGAAAATGAAAACACTAACTGGAAAAGATTTATGCGCCCTTATGTTAATTGCAGCATTATTTACAATAGCCAAGATATGGAAACAAGTGTCCGTTGACAGATGAACGGATAAAGAAATGTGGTGTGTATATATATATATATATATATATATATGGTGTGTATGTATATATATGGAATACTATTCAGCCATAAAAAAGAAAAAATCTTTCCATTTGTGACAACATGGATGGATCTTGAGGGCATTATGCTGAGTAAAATAAGTCAGACAGAGACAGACAAATACTGTATGATCTCACTTATACATGGAATTTAAAAGAAAAAACAAAATCATAGCTACAGAGAACAGAGTGGTGGTTGCCAGAGGTGGGGGCTGGGGGCCTGGCAAAATGGGTGATGGGAGTCCAAAGGTACAAACTTCCAGTTATAAAATAAATAAGTCATGGGATGTAATGTACAGCATGGTGACTATAGTCAATAATACTTTATTGCATATTTGAAAGTTGCTAAGAGAGTAGATCTGAAAAGTTCTCACCATAAGAAAAAAAATTCTGTAACTATGTATGGTGATGGATGTTAATGAAACTTATTGTGGTTATTATTTTGTGATATATACAAATATTGAATTATATTTATGTCAACTATACCTCAATAAAAAAAAAGAATGAGATTTGAAACTTAATAGGTCGTGGATGAATTTGTAAAGTTGTTTTTGCACAATTATCGTAGACATCCAGTTTACACGTGTAAATTCCTGGTCTCTCTAACGATACCTATCAGATTCATTGGGACAATGAGAACATCTCAAGAGACAACTCTGGCTTCCTAGAAAAAAGGGAAATGTAATAAAATGTATTCTAAGGACTTGAATGATTGAAAGCCTAACATAGGGCCTCAAGGTCTCTTCATAAGTATTTCTTTCACCAGCATGTATTGTCTGAGAATTAAAGTCCATATCTGCTTGAAAAACATTTTTTTCCCCAAACTTCAGGAATGTGCAAGGCAAAGCAAGGCAAGGACAAGTGTATAATTAGCTGGAGAGTGCTTTCTTATTTTCTTTAAAGGCACCATAATGCAGCAGAGATTCAAGTTCCTGTCTGCAGAACATGGGGCTGTTAATATACCATTCAGATGCAGTAGTTCTCTTGGCTGACAAGTCAGTTTGATTTTATTCCCTCTTAACAGTTTTGATTTTCTGAAAATTATGATGGAATTGACTGCAGGCAGCTCTGTGAATTCATTACGTGGCATTAACTAACAAGAGGATTTGTAAGAATAGGTGTGGCATTGACTGAACATGCTGGGGAAAGAGAAAGATGGATAAACGGACAGAGATAGATGTGATACATACACATTAATAGATACATTTACACAGGAAATATATGTTCACAAATTAAAGTTCACAAATGGCTTTTCTTATTTGTCTCATTTAAGGTTTGTAATCCACTCCTGAGGTAAGAATTTTTATCCAGATTTTGGAGATGGTTAAGTGACATTAACCATTGATGGAGATTCAGAAATCAAGCAGAATAAGAAACTCTGTTTTATCTTTTTTCTTTTTCTAATGTTCTTTCCACTCCAACGGAATTGAAGTTTTTATAAATAAAGGAATGATGTTTTGATAAAAATTGGCCAGGATTTTACACTTTCAGCTTTCTGTGCATTCCTGTTGCACTTATAGTCTGCACTAACCAACTTATCAAAAAAATTTTTTAAAGGTTTTGCATCCTCGGATTATTATGCAAAATTTCAGATCTTGTATATACATCTACTAAGCACTACTCATCTTGAATTATAATTAGCTACATGTACTGGACTTCTGGTTGACCACACAAAACCCATTTTGTCTGCTGCTTCTTTTTTTTTTTTTTTAAAGATTGGCACCTGAGTTAACAACTGTTGCCAATCTTCTTTTTTTTTTTCTTTCTGCTTTATCTTCCCAAACCCCCGTACATAGTTGTGTATCTTAATTGCAGATCCTTCTAGTTGTGGGATGTGGGACACCGCCTCAGCGTGGCCTGACGAGCGGTGCCATGTCTGCGCCCAGGATCCGAACCCTGGGCTGCCTCAGCGGAGCGCGCGAACTTAACCACTTGGCCACGGAGCCAGCCCCTTCTTCTTTGTTAATACTTGTTCAAATATCAGGTAGTCATGGGCTTCAATGATGGTTGAGTCCCTCTGCAACACCACACCAAATTCGCTAGGTGAATTTTGACTGCTGAAATTTTGACTCTTGAAAACAAGTTAGTATTCTATTGTCCTTGTTAATGATGGGTATAAAAATGAGCATAGGATAAAATTCTGACCAGTGAAAAATGAGGGAAGTCTGCTGGGAGAGGTCTGATCATTTTTATTTACTTTGCAAAAAGAACTTCAGACAGTTATGACCCATGATTCTCCCTCTCCCTTCTGGCTTTTGGATGCCGTTGTGTGAAGATGTTACGCTTGGAGTTGCTGTAGCCATCTTGACGCTATGAATGTAAAGCCTATGAAAAAAGACAGCTCATTAAGTATGACTGAGAGAAAAGATGAAAAAAATATGAAGCATTGCTCTCACTTTTGAGCTGCTGGATTTTTTTCCAACTTGTGCACAAAGTGCACAGATTTTGTTTCTTGCAGCCAAAAGCATCATATTGGAAACATTGTGTATATTTTTTGTAACAAATTAAACTTTGAGTAACTTGAGGAAATAGACTACATCCTTCTAATCTTTGTAACTACAGTGCCAAGCATAGAGTGAGTTCTCAAGCATTGCTAGCTAAATGAATGCATGAATGAACAATTTTCAAAATAGTGAAAGAAAGAAAGAACAATTGTGCTGTCACTTTAATTTTGGGCAAATAGCTAAATCAGAATTTTTACTGTAGAAGGGTTTAGAGAGGTAGAAATGCTGAGAATATTTGTTCCATAGGATTAACACTTAAACTTTCTCAAGTGTATAGTAATGGAGGTTTACGAATTCCTATAGAAGCCACTGGAAGTCTTTGTGTGTAAGACAAGGTATGATTTACACCAGCGATTTCTGTTGTGCTCTCCTTTTAGAATGTCTGTTAATACGGGTCATCTGCTAGAACAAGGGCATCACTTTGTTCTCTAGTCTCTCTCTCATCTATAGGAGAGCTCCTAACATGAGAATGACATCTAGAACAGAGAATGAAATAAAATAAGTGAGTACATAGATGACTTTAAAAAAAAAAGCTACCAAATGATTGATAAGTAAAAGGAATTATTTGGAAGTTTCATTTTTAAGTTGAAAAGAGAATTGAAACAAAAAGAGATTCAATTTTCCACACGGTCAGGGGCACTGTCTGAGCTCGAAGTGACCGCCGCACTCGCCTTTCTTCCTGTGCCACTGAATGGGGGCTGACTTTCCTCTGATAAACTTTTCTGATGCCTTTGAGCTGTCAAAGCAGTTCTGTCAAGATTCTTGAATAGATCACACATCATGATTTCATTTGAAAATATATACAAACATAAAATGGGTCTACTTGCCAGAAAAATTTAAATTTAGTTTGTTACAATGTTTTTTATGAAAGAAAGTTGTCTCCCACAAGAGATATATCTTATACATTGTATCCCTCATTTTGAGCTAATATTTAATCTATAATTTATATTTTTTATCTAAGTCTATCATCTTCAGTTTTTCAAAACTGTGATATTAATCAAAAACAGAGATGCAATTTCCTGCATTTATTCAATCACAGATTTGATCCTACAGTGACTTTAACATGCATATTACTACAAGCAATAGAAACTAACATTGGCTATCTTAAACTTAGACAGATTAATAGATAGATAGATAGATAGAAATAGACAATAGATAAACAAGATAAAACAATTTATTGGAAGGATAAGGGCATCAAGGGAAACCTGAATAGTCTGTCTTGGAAAGGACAAGAATCAAGGCAACCCCAGTGTCTAGGTAAGCAGAACTAACAGTCATGACTTTAGGGCATAATCTGAGGAAGAAATTAATTCCAAATATGTTTTGTCCTTGGGATTACTCACTCAGGATTAAAAGTCCAGGAAACACAGTTTGGATTTAGATAAAGAAGAGCCAGTCTTTTTGTGTCTATTACTCATCTAAGACAGCCTGAAATATAAAAGGGGTAATTCCTCAAGCAAAAACTATGGAGTTATTACTAAAAAAACTTTAAAAAAGGGCAAAGGGGGTTGATCAGACCTAGTGATAGAGAGCTTTATAATTTAATCACCAGAATTCCTGCATTTGAAATTCATGGCCCAGGTTATAGCCTTATCTTGCCTTCATTCCATTCATTAATATCTACTTACTATTCTTCTGACTTTAGATTTTGGTTCCTATAGGATTGCAACTCACACTCTCTCTAATGTTTGACACTTGCTACTCCATGTAAATCTTTGCCAGGCCTAGCCCAACAGCAAGTATCTTCCACACTAAAACATTGGAGTCTAGATTACTGTGGCTCAATAAAAAAGGCCCATGGAAAAAGCTGTTCATATACCAACCCTTTCATCAGATGTGACAGGTGCTATGATAGGAGGGGATGGGGCACAAAGATGAGGGAAGTAAAAGAAACACCATTTCATCTCTCATGAAGATTACCCTTGAGTGGTGGAGACAGACATTAAATAATAACTCACACAAATGAATGAAAATGATAACTGTGAGTAGGGCTAAAAAATAAAGTCCACTGTCGTATTCACAGGAAGACTTGATTATGTCTGCAAGGCTAGAGAAGATTTCCTTGAAGAAGGAACAATTACAATGGGATCTGAGGACATAACAGAAATTAAACAAGTAAAAGGTCAGGGAAATGGTGGCAAAGGAGAATGCGCCAAGCAGAGGGGCAGGTTTTGCAAAACCCCTGAGGTGAAATGGAGACCGACCTGTTCAGGGAAAAGAAGAGCGTCAGGGAGGCTGAAGGGCAGTGACTGTGGTGGGGAGGAGGCCTAGGAAGTTTGGATTTGTTTTGGATTGGTATGAGATGATCTCGGAAAACCAGGCAGGTACCAAACAAATCAGGGCTTTATAAGGGATTTGATCTTTATCCAAAGAGTAATGAAAAGCCAATGGAGTGTTTTAAGCAAGATCAAATTTGGAAAAAAAAAAAAAAATCTCCCATCTACTGAGTGAAGAATATGTTGGAGAAAGGCCAGAACGGTGTTGGTGTTCCAACTAGGAAGCTGGGGTAGGAGTCCAGGCAGCGATGATGACTGTCAGGTTATGGTGATAGAAATGAAGATATGGAAAGAAGATATACTTTAAAAACTAGTTAAGAGTTAAAATTGTCAAGATATTCATATGTTGGATATGGGGAGAAATGGGGAGGGAAGAGGAAGTGTTTCTTGTGTTCCTACCAGAAAGGATGGTGGCACCATTCACTTAAAGAGGATGCAGTGGGAAAGACTGGGATTTGGCAGGATTCAGACTGGGACTGATGGATTTGAACATGCTGATTTTGAAATGTCCTTGAGACACACAAGTGAAGAGGTCTAATAGGTGACAGAGTATATGGTTCTGTAGCTCGGAATAGAGATAGAACAGTAGATGCAAATGTGTGAACCATCTGAAGACTCCGTTGTAATTTGACATATTTTAATTATTTTCACATGTCAATCCCATTTGAAGAGGTCTGAAAATCACAATAATCTTCAGAATTGTAGGTCCTAACTTGACAACGAGATTTTTTAAATGTAAAGTAATATAATGGAAAGATGGCAGCATTTGGTGTCAGAAGCCCTGGGCTCAAGTCTCAACGATGCCTCTTAAACATTTTTGTAATCTTTGGTTAATTGCTTTATCAGATTATATCGTTTCCTCCTCCGTAGTGGAACAATAATGATACCTCCCTCTGATCACTGTTCTAAGGAATAATGTGATGATATTCATGATGAGGGTATATGGAAATGCTTTGTAAGCTGCTACAAATATCTGACATTTTTTTCCCAAACTCCTTCCACTATGTGTGTATGTACAGTCTACTCGAGGCTTAACATAAACCATCAAACAAGCACTGGCCTTTGAACAGTCTCAGACTAAGTTGGCATGTTAGACTATTGCTGGCTCACTGGTTATCTGAGAGTTATGCAAAAAAAGAAAGTCCAACCTCAGTTCCCTTTAATCAACACGACTTCTACATCATGGCTCCATCCTTTCCAATTAATTATTATGAAAGATAGAGAAAAGACTGTACCAACATGGGAATTCAGTGGTTGTAACAAGTGTTTTCCATTTAATTTCTTATCTTGTCTTGAATGGCTAAGCATTAATGGGTTGTGAAGCCTTTTTTTTTTTAAAGAAAAAATCTGTTTTACCCCGTTCCTCTCTAGATATAATAGGTACCATCTCTCCACCTGCAAGATGAGGAGATACTCTCTCTGGGGGAACTGGACATAGTCCAACAAGTCTATGAAATAGTTGCAGGTTAAAACCATAGGAAACAATTTCAGGGGGCACTCTATCAACGTTCTAGAATGATTTCTGAGAGCTTACTTTATGATTTTGGAGAAAATCATCAGAAACGCTAGAAGAATGGAATAAAATGTCACTTAACTTTACAGGTGTGTGACAACACACCTAAAAATTATTAGTCATTAAGTCACATTCAATAGTGAAATGGATATCTTAGTTCAGAGAACATTTTAATAAACACCAACTAGGAAAATTTCTGACCAAATATCCCTCATATGTCACTGTATTCTTTTACTAACTCCACACTCAGACTTACAAATAAAATTTGGATTCCTCCATAGTGTAGCTATCATTATTTTCCATTTCTAGATGAACAATAATAACAAAAACATCAAAGTAAGCAAAGAATTACTATTTTCATTATGTACTATTATTAATTTTTAATAAGTATATAAATTTATGTTTGATACTTTATTATAATCCAGAATCTAGTGAGAGCTGATTATTACAGTTTCTGATTGGCTCACTTTAATATAGCATCTATTGAGGAGACATATCTACTGCTCAAAAAACGTTTAAATGGAAGATGGAAAACACTGATAATTTTCATCATTTCAAATAAGTTACCTTGACCAAGAGACCAAAGCTGGAATCACCAGTAATGAGGTATGCCAACTTCATGCACCTCCTAATGTGGAGCACTAAGAACACAACACTATTTTCTGTGGTATTCTTGCCAGTGGAACCTCAGTCAAATCACAACAAATCCTTAGACGAGCCCAAACTGAAGGACATTGTACAAAATCACTGGCAAGTACTCTTAAAAGACAAAGTAACGCCAAGACAAAAAAAGACTGAGAAACCGTCCCTTATTGAACGCGACTGAGAAAACATGAACCCAACAGCAATACTGGATCCTTGATTGGGTACTGGGCCGGAAAAAATATATGACTGGGACAATTGGAGAAATTTGAATAATATCTGCAAATTAGTTAATAATATTGAATCTATGTTAACTTTCTTATTTTGATAAACTATACTAAGTTTATGTAAGATAACATTTGGGAAAGCTGCGTAAAGGGCATATGGAAAGACCCATGTCATATTTCTACCAATTTTTTGTTTACATTTTATAAACGTAAAATTATTTCAAAGTTTAAAGTTTTTCTAAAGTTATGTTTTAGGTTAAAAATACAGCTTAGATTTTATAGATATACGTTGTAAAATTTGTTTATAAATGTTAACTATTTTAGAAACTGTTCACTTCATTAAATCACTTCAGTAATTATTGTCCAGCATAGTATTATTTGCCTGGAAACTTATT
Source organism: Equus asinus (assembly GCF_041296235.1). Classification (NCBI taxonomy): domain Eukaryota; kingdom Metazoa; phylum Chordata; class Mammalia; order Perissodactyla; family Equidae; genus Equus; species Equus asinus. The sequence continues at coordinate 27,397,187 of NC_091810.1, forward strand.
TATTGTAGACTTTGATTTGTCTTGTGAATTATTTTTTCGACAGAATTTTTGTATTTTGAAGTAATAATTCCTAAAAAAAGTTGAAATGTGGCATCATTCTTTGTAATAGTCATTCTCATAATAGTTCAGATTTGATAATAAAGTTCTCTTTTATTAATAATAGACATAGTTTCGTTTTATGAAAGAAGAAAGGAGATAATGTTTTTTAAATAATCACAAAAGACTTACGACCCATACATGCTGAGAAATGACTTATTGTGAAAAGCACGATGGGCTTCAGGACATGCTACACCGAAATATGGCACCTTGGCATATTGAATATCTTAAGCTGAAGGAGCTGAGAAAACAGTAGAAGCAGGAAGGTCACTCTGACCTTCCCCCACCTCACCCTTCTTCCCTGAAAGCAGGGAAATAAATCTCCCATGTGAGAGGTACCCTCCCTGGACCAGGAGGTAGGAAGACACTCTTATCACTGGAGACAGAATCTGGGACTGAGAAACAAACAAACCTTGTTAAACTAACCCTTATCTTCCTAATTACTTCTTCACCACTTACTACCCCTAGTCCAAACCCCTTTGTCTTGTCAATCCTTCACAAATTTATTGTTCCTTTGTCTAAAAGGTACAAAAGCTTCCTGCTCTGGTCACCTCTTTGGGACTTCACTGTCTTGTGAAGGTTCTCATGTACATGTAAAAATTTAATACAATTTGTATGCTTTCTCCTGTTAATCTGTCTCTATCAGTTTAATTTTTAGACCCAGCCAGGAACCCTAAGAGAGTCAAAGAAAACTTTGTCTTTTTGTGGAGGAAGATTAGCCCTGAGCTAACATCTGCTGCTAATCCTCCTCTTTTTGCTGAGGAAGACTGGCCCTGAGCGTACATCCGTGCCCATCTTCCACTACTTTATACGTGGGACGCCTACCACAGCATGGCTTTTGCTAAGCAGTGCCATGTCTGCACCCGGGATCTGAACCGGCGAACTCTGGGCCACCTAGAAGCAGAACATGCGCACTTAACCGCTGCACCACCGGGCCGGCCCCAAAGAAAACTTTTTCATCCTCTACAAGCACAAAGAAATTAAGGGACTTGCCCTGACTCACCCACCTGGTAAAAAAAAAAAAAAATGCCAGGGCTTCAAGTCAAATCCATGACTATAAGCTCCACTTTCATCAGACTTCCTAAGATGCCACCAGTTTTCCCAAGAGGCTGCTTTAAAATATGATCTTTAACAAAGACTTCACTTTTCATCTTCTTAGTGAAGCCCAATCCTAGGACTTCATTCATCTCACTCATCACCAATCACATTCTGTCTTGTTATTGGAAGTCTACGTGTTCTCCATTTACTCACGATTAGAGTGAAGGGAGGGTGGAATGGACAGTAGCCCTCAAAGACTGGGATCCCACAGGTCTTATTTCATAACTCTGTTACGAAATGAAGTATCAGGCTGAAAGGAACATGGTGTAAGAAAATCATTATAGATGGAAGCCAAAAAAATAGTGGCAGAAGCCACCTCTAGCCAGGCTGGTACAGTGGCTCCCCAAATTGTGCCATATGATACTATTCTTTCCACTCTGCTTAAGTTTCCTCCCTTCCTTCCCCATTTACTAGTTGCTACAACGAATCGCTAGACTTGCATCTTCATAATTTCTCATGTCAAAACTATTGCTTTCTGAGTACTGTCTTATTTAACAAAATAGCATGATTCTAAGGTAAAATAGATTCCAAGGTAACTTTGGCATAACTGGATATTCTCAGGATGCCTACTTTTTGCACGAGGCCAATTTCAGGATGTTTTAATATCAAGCAACAACAACATTAAATTAGCAAACAGTTATCAACATATACCTGCTTCTGAAAGCATTGAAGTATAATCTGGATTTTATTGAAGATGTCTTTAGAAGATTCGGAGGAAGTTAACCTGAACTCACAATGGCAAAATCCCTTATCTTCCTCCATTAACTCCCCTCCCAATATTCCTCCTCCAGTCATATCTTCACCTCCACTTCTTTCTCCCCGACAATTACTCTCTGCCCTGTCTCTCTACACAGCCCCACACACCAAAGTTCCTTTGCATAATTCAATCATCTGCCCCGATAGCTCAAACCCAACCATTTTCTTGTTCCTCAATGTTTCTTCCCTGCAGAGGCCCCCATTTATTTCAACATAGAATTTTTATCATTAGATTCAAGATCATAACTCACTTTAAAATAGCAAGAGTAAATCCATTCTTTTAAGACTGCTCCTGATTTATGGTGTGAATTTTAGCCAATCAGTCAAATATTGGTTTCTGAATCTATAAAACAAAAATGTAAATTCTGGTACTTTCCAGTAGATTAACAGATATCAACAGTTCCTGATTTTGTGTTCCCAAGGCTGAAGTTGCCTTTTGAGTTACAAGAGTATGCAAAATGGCAGTTGGTGATCCAGAAGAAAACTGCAGATGGTTTTGATCCTTCATTGTTCATTTTTCAAAAATTAAATGACTTTAGTTTCGTAGATTTATATGCAGACAGATGTCACATCAACACAGAATTCTGGCTTCTCTTTAAAAATCTGGAAAACACTGGTATACATTCTATACATCATACTCATCGGTGCTTGAGGAGGAGCTGCCATCTTTCTACTGGGCATCTGATCTTCAGTCTCCACTCCTCCTTACTGTCTTCCACCTGGCCTATGTCTCTCACTTTCATCACCCGGCTGGCTCAAATAGCCATTTAAGCTTGCAACCCTAGTCTAGAAATAGAGATTCACATGAGATGGTCAAATCATTAGAGAACTACTTAATGTTAGTTAGTGAAGACTCCAGGGAGGGGTATTTGTGAGAGAAATCTACATATTTACACAGAAATAGAGGCACGTGCTCATGTAAATTTAAGCCAAATAATACGTGATATAAAAATATATTACCATATCCTAAAGCAACGGTGCATTTGCCACCTTAAGTTGAGTGTTATTTTTACTTTAAATAAAAGCTTTATGTGAAGTAATAAAAGCCTCATAAATTTAATTTTTATTTGGGTGGAACATTAATGAACTCCATAAAATGTAAAATAGCACAAAGGACCCTGAATATTTTAGATGTATTTTTTTTCCTCAAGTTCAAAATAATTCTGCTAATTAACATTTTTTAATCTGAAAAGATTATTTAGAGGGTTAGGAAAAAAGAGAGAAAATTATTAGGACTACAGATCTCTGATACTGCATTTCATGGATGTTCTCATAACAAATTAGATTAAAAGACAAATAAATCCTATGCTTCCCCTTCAAGAGAAATAGACTTGTGCTAGTTACTATGGCAACTACATACAATTCCAACTATTAACTTTCTTATTACAGGAAAAAAATCAATAATGACTTAGATTACTTAAGATAACATATAGCTTTGGAAGACACCTGTTTATTTATTCAATATTATTACAAAAACTGCTTTACTATGAAAAATGGAAGACAGATACTTTTTTAAAATGAATATGCCAAAAGTGAAGCAAGTGTTAGCAAAACCAGCCAGACTGCCCACATCATGGCTCCAACACGTGCCTAGACTAATTATGCGTAAAACATAATTCATTCTGGGCAGTCACGCTAGCTGTAATTGTGCATGTTATGCTCATAAAAACATATCACTAACCTTTGCAATTTCCTTTAAAATTAAAACAGCAGTTAACTTTCTTTCAGGTCAACTAAATGTTTCTGCCCTGGCTATTCTAGAACCGGGTTAGCATACTAAAACATAAATCAATGAGGGCTTTTTCCTAGAAAGGCTGTCCAGTGAAATATTATTTATCATTTGGGATTTATCTAAACAATTGTTTGACCCACATGACACCCAGGAACAGGTTTGACTCTTGTGGCTTTTTGTTTTGTCTCTAATTTTTGTGTCACGGATTTGAATGCTGTGTTTTACAATTGAGCAAACAGAGCATCAGGAGTAGTTGGAGGGGAGGAGCAGAAAACACAAGCCCAGTTCCCAGAAACAGAACACCCTCATCTCTTCAAAATAATCTTTATCTATTCAGTTTGTATGGCCCCTGATGACACAGCCTAAGATCTCAGTGTCCCACATAGGTTTGTCTTTGCTTTGAAAGAAAATTGTATGATGGAAAAATACCTTCCACTTTTTATTCTAACCTCATTCACTTTATTAATCAGAAATATGTTGGGGTCTTTTTCGTAAAAAAACAAAAGACACCCTCAGTCCAAACACCGCCTCTAATACCTTCATCCTCTCTTTCCCTCAAAGCAGCGGATCAAAAAGGAAATAAAATTATTTGGCTTTTTGTTTGTTTGTCTGTAGCCAAAGGACCGAAATAAAAATGAAGCTGCATGACATCTGCTGACCAAAAGGGTTGGTTTTATCCTTCACACTGAAAATGGGCCTCATGCTTTAGAGGTGAAAAGAATGTGTTATATTTTTATCTCAGTCCTCTTGTTCCACTCACCGAACAATAGCATCAAAAATTTGGCTTGATGTGTCAAAAATTTTACTCTTATTTCAACCTAAAATCAGTAAAGTGCAAGATATAAAGGTACAGCTCAGAATGTTTCATGATTCTCTGAATACTCAGATCTGGGAGAGCCATGGCTATTTGCATTATTTTTTCATATAGATGATGGTAAGGCATTGAAGGAAACCAGAATATGCCACTCCAAATATACCACTTTGACATATTGATTATTTTGAATTAAAGGCACTTGAGAAACAACAGGTGCAAGAAAGACACATTGACCCCTCTTTTTCTTCCTGAAAGCAGGAAATAAAACTCCCATGTGAAAGATACCCTCCCTGTACCAGGAGGAAAGAAGACATTCTCACCAGCCCAGAGATGACACCTGAGGAATCTGCAAAGAAATCTTGCTCCATTAGTTTCCTCCTGTATATTCACCCATAGTTTACAGCCCTTGGAAGGCGAAAACTACTTTTCTTTGTCCTGTGATTTCTCTACAATTGTATTGTTTTTCATTGAAAATGCGATATAAGCTGGAATTCTAAACTGCCATTTTGAGCGACTCTGGGTTTAGGTTTCTCCTGTGTGATGTGTGTTGCTTGTGTTAATAACCTGTTTGCTTTTCTCTTGTTAATCTGTCTTTTTTGTTACAGGGGTCTCAACCAAGAAGTCTGAAGGGTAGAGGAAAAATTATTTTTTACCCCTACAGGATAAAAATAAGACTAATGGGTGCCATTTTAGCCAACTTCCTGGATAATAGCATTCATGCAGATGCATCTGACATCACCATAAATAGAGACACCAGTAGTGTGGCCTATTAGAGAATGAAGAAGCTGACCTATAGTGATTCCTACATTCACTGAAGAAACTGATCAGGTCAAAACATATCCTAGTTTTTCCATTCATCTCCATTGGCTTCATAATCACCTTACTTTCTACATTGCCACTATGGTCCCCCAATCTCTTATTTATCCATCAACTTCTTTCTCACTGAACCCTCAAAAGAAGAAAATCAAAATAATTCTTAGCAACTATCTGGACACATTTCAACAATAGCTTCTGCCACATTAAATATAGTTCTACAAATGAGAAAGTCAACAACAACCACATCTAATTTGAAGATTAGATATGAGTGGAGAAACACTGTGTTCACATCTCCATATTGGACTTTGACTTTATTGAATCTGTCGTCATTAGGTCATCAAGCAGTGTTTAGCTGGACCAAGCCTGCTCCACGAATGGCAGCTTCTAATGGATAGCAATAATCAAAATGACAACAGCATCTTACGTCCTTTTTCACAACCATTCAAACCATTTCCTTACATACAGCCAGTGTCTCCCTGTTTTCCAACAGATATTGAATGCTGACAAATATGTAATTACTTTTACAGGCAGCAAATATTATTTAGTGCATTATTGCTGAAGTTGCATGCCTTACTGGATGCATTTTACCAAGGGCTGACATAAGCACTGAGGAGTAGAGGCTCTGATCATGTTTGTTTGACAAGGTAACTTTATGGTAAATTTCAGTTAATACATCATTTTCCAGATGGTAATACTCTTTCTCCGAATGGTTAGTTGATTTGCCTTAGGTAACACAGCTATTTTGAGACAAAACTCGCCCTTCATCTAATTGATTTTCCCTTCAGGAGACTAGAATTCCCACCATTCACTTGAAGGCTACGGGTTTTCAAATGGGGCAAATATTTACATTTGTTTAGATGAGTCTATTCTAGATAGACTGCTGATTCCCAAAGTAGCCTTTAGAAGCTTATAAACTGTATTAATTCATGTCCAAAACTTATGAGCTGATCTCATCTAATGACATATAAATCATATCAAATACATTTTTACTGATCGCTTTTTTAAATTGTCATTGTTTGTTTCAAAAGGGAATTTAAATTCCATGCTGAGTTCCACTCATCAATTATACATCCTCAAGTTAGATGCGATTATTCCCAAAGCAATCACCTTGAATTGCCATTTGTCTACAGCTCTGAATATGGTCATCACCCTCCTGGTTTTGGATGGACTGGGAGAAAGCATGCCAAAACAGCTTGGGACATTTATCCATCTTGTGCAGGATAAAACAAAACAAAAAATGAAATAGGATGTCAAAATTTGGAATATTTAGTTTGGTTTTTGTTTTGTTTTGGTCACTGAGAATGCTAGTTTCTTTATTCTCCTTCTATCTTGAAATCTCAGAAATTCATTTTTGATATTAAAGCTTTTTACTCTAATGAACAGAAAGTAAATCACAACAAAATGTGTACGTGCAATAGCTATTCACGTAAATACATACACTTTTAATCTTTTCATTTATTCTCTTCAATTAGTAAATGAGGACCTGTTTTAATGTTATTTATCCATATTTCCTGCATGATATTGGATACATAATCACTTCACTTAGATTTATATGTTAACAGGGAAAATGTAACACCTTCCACACAGTAAAATTAGTATTTCTATAAAGAATTTGGAGAAATGTATTCCTTAAAGTCTTTGTGCCTAATCAGAGACCCCCAGACCACATCTCTCACTCATCATCTCTCTCTCTTCCCCTCTCCTCTTTCTTGCACACACACACGTTACTTCACTGTGTATTTCCTAGAAAAGCTATAATGTGGAATATTGTCTTCCATATGGAAGCACACATACTCTGTGGTTTCAAAAGTAGTAATTGTCTCATGACTAGATTTTTGTAAGAAAGAATTTGGCTGAGTCAAGTACCATGATATAAAATGTTCTTCCATTTCAATCTGCAACTCAATGTTACTAAGGAGGACTTTTGTATAATTATTGCAAACAAAACTTACCTGTAGCTAATTATTTAACCATTGTATTTCAGGCTGTGTGATGTTAGAAATGCAGCTCTTTCTCCTACTTCTACTTTTTCTCTCCTTTTCAAATCAATGATACACAAATTATTCACTCATCTCAAGTTTTTGTATTTAAAGAAGAAACGCTTGATTCTATGCAGGAATTCTTCTCTTTCTTCAGTCATGTTTTATTACACATTTATCAAGGTTAATTTTTTCGCATCAATTGATTTAAACATTTTCATTAGCATTCAACATTTCAAAAGATTACACTGAGAAAAATGACCTATGGGTCAGATATCCAGAAACACCTTTGAATGATAAAAATACGAGCAGATGAGAAAACTTAAAAGCAGTTAATCTAAAAACACCAATTTCCAGCTTTGCAATGGAAATTCAATCTTCTGCCAAAAATTAATTTGATATTTCTATAGAAACAACCTGGTGATCACCTTCCTCTCTTATAGGTGCTATGATGCACATGTCCATCGACTTCAGATGCACTTCAACACACATAACAAGTGGCTGGTCATTTTCCTAAAGGGGGAGGAGAAGAGTGAGAGAAAAACAGGAAAGGGAGGACTTTAAAAACAACTATTAACACATTAACTGCATTTTTTATCCTTCATAAAAATTTATCCATTGAAAACTGAGCGTTAACTTTTGGAAAGGTGTTTTTTCTAAGCAGTTCAAAGATCTTACGGAAGTTAATCTAGGAATACTCCAAGTCACAGGATGAGAAAAAAATGCCATGGAATGAATGTCCTTACTATGTTGAAGTAGACAAATGGCTACAATTTCAGAATCTTACCAATCTCTGAACTTACACCTCCAACATATGACTCCAGAGAGGATACCTGCTTACTTCCAGGTATGCATCCTCCTTGTATCCTTTAGCCTGGCACTGCTGATATTTGGGACCAAATAATTCTTTTTTTAGGGACAGTTCTGTGCACTGTAGGATGTTTAGCAGCATCCTGGCCTCTGCCCACTAGGTGCCCGTGGCACCTCCCATCCACATTTGTAGGAACCAACAATATCTCCAGATATTGCCAGTGTCTCATGGCAGAGAGGGACAAATTTGTCCCCAGTTGAGAACCCTTGAGCTAGAGGAGGAAAAAAATAACAATTAAAAAAATAAAAAGAAAATCCTAGAAATTATGTTTATAATATGTGCCTTAATTTAGGTCCCCCAGAAGATAACCCTAATGTAAGGATTTGAGCACGTCATCTATTTGGGAGAGGGTCCCAGGAAATGCTAGTAGAGGAGGGGAAAAGTGACACAGAGAAGGAAGAAGCCAGTAGGGTTAGTTAAGGAGGAGATTACTGCTGTATGCCACTGGGGCTTAATCTTGCCAGGATCCCTGGGAGACTGTGAAGACCATGCCTAAGTTTTGTCCCCACTGAGAGCTAAGGGTGATGAGGTATTTGTTCTTCAACTCCCCTTCCTAATTGCTTGCAGCTACTCCCAAGATCATTGGCTCTCTGGTACTTTATGCCTGCCTCATGGTGAGCTGTGCATACCCCGTGGCCAGAGAAAGTTCTCAGGGAGAGTGACAGGTGTCTGCAGCAGGAACTACAGCATTGGTGCTCAAAGTGTGCTTTCTGAACCAGCAGCATCAGCCTCACCTGAGAACTTATTAGGAAGGCAAATTCTCCAGCAGCACCCAAGACATAGAAGAGGAACTTTGTAGCTGAGGCCCGGCAATCTGTTTTAACATGGCCTCCACGTGATTCTGATGCTGGCTCAAGTGTGGGAAGCACTGGTCCAGGGCAGTTACTCCCCTAGCAGTCCTTTCAGAATGTCTGGAGATATTATTGGTTGTTCACAACTGGGAGAGGAAGAGTACTACCGGCATCTGGTAGGTGAGGCTAGCAATTCTGCTAAACATCCTACAATGTACAGAAGATCCCCCCACAAGAAGGATTTATCCTGCCCAAAATGTCAACAATGCCAAGCTTGAGAAAGCCCGGTCTAGAGGAACGGAGAGTGATGAAGAAATAAGGGTGGGGCATCAACAGTGTCTCTCATATTATGAGTGTCACTTTCTTGTGTGTTTGTTTAATTTTCTTCCAAGTGCTGTTGTGTTTTCAATATTGCAAACATTAGCAAACATCCAACTAGTCAATGTAGCTGCCATGTACGCACTGCTGCTACTCTTGCTTCTTTTCAATCTGGTAAGCCACTTCCACTTATAAAGCCTCCTTTTCACCTCTCCTCCACTAGTCTCTTTGGAATGACCTTTTCTCTTGAGGAAGACAACCTGCTCTTCCAGAAATCCTTTATCTTTCTTTGCTGCATACAGCTAAAATGGCTGTCACCATCCCAATGTCTCCTGTCACATTTATCCATGATTTCTAACCTAAGGGCTCCCTTCAGAAACACAGGTTCCCTTCCCTATGAGCAGGATGCTGTCTAATCATCAAATCCGCTCCGTTTCCAGCTCCTATAAACCTCACAAAAGGTGGCAGGATTAAGATCTCCTCTCTGATTTTAGTTTCTCAGTTTCAGGTGAATAAAGTTGCCATTAAAATACTCTGGTCTCATCCAACTTCATAACAAAGCATCTTAAATATAATCATAATAACTAACATGCCTTGGAATTTACTTCAGGGTAGCACATTCATTTAGAATGTATATACCCCACATCATGGATGTGTTGTCCTAACTGTTGCTGTAAACAACCAATAGTCAGCATCCATTCTGTTTCAAGCTGTGTGTGCTAATTAGTTTGCGAACTGTAGTAGGAAGAATTTTAGCTCCCATGACTTTGCCTCCCAGTGTTACCTCTGTGACTGTTACATGGCAAAAAGTGCTTGGCAGATGTAATAAAGGTTACTAATCAGTTGATCTTAAAATAGTTATAGCATCCTGGACCATCCAGGGGAGCCCAATGTAATCACACAAGTTCTCACGAGCAGAAATAGAAGAGGATGTCAGGGAGAGTCTGCAGAAGGAAATCAGAGAGATGCCAACTGCAAGAAGGGTTCGGATGTGCTGTTTCTGGCTTTGAAGATGAATGGGGCGTAAGCCAGGGAATGAAGGTGGCCTTAAGAAGCTGAGAATGTTTCCCAGCTGACAGCCAGCAAGGAAATGAGGACTCAGTCTTACAACCACACAAAACCAAATTCCTGCAACAATGTGAATGAGCCTGGAAACAGATTCTACCCAGACACTTCAGATGAGAGCCCAGGCTAGCAGACACCTGACGCCTTAATTTCAGCCTTGTGAGACCCTAAGCCAGACCACCTAATTAAGCCTGCCTGAACTTCTGACCTCAGAACTATAGGGTAATAAAATGGGTGTTGTTTTAAGACACCAAGTTTGTGCTTTGTTATGCAGCAATTAAAAGCTATTGTGCAAACAGTATTTCCCTTTATGCTCATGGCAACACTACAAGGCAAGGTTTTCTATTTCCATAATTGAGAAAAACAGAGGCTTAGAAATATTGAACATCTTGATCAAGGTTCCACAGTGGAGAAGTCAGAGAGTTGGGGTCAGAATTTAGACCTGCTTGTCACTAAAGACTGTAGCCTTACCAACAATTCAATTCTGCCTTCAAAAGGCAAGCTATCAGAAGTTAAGAACAAGTTGTTTTAACTTATTGATTTATTTGGTGATACTCCCTAATGGATTTGAATAATTGAGTCATTCACACTAAGATTAGATGAGACTAGTCAGGAAAAAAATAATCCATAAGTCACATAGGCATTAGAATAAATGACTTCCATTAGGTTTTGGGGGTACTAAATGCTATATAAACTGGTCTGGAGAATATGATTGTAAGATAAAGTTTGTCATCTAGCTGAAATGAGCACAAACAGAACATTTGCAAGTATTTATTTCACTTAGTACAAGATAAGAAGAGTATTGATGCTGGAGTAGACTTCATGGTGGTGGGCTCTTCCTTTCATTCTTTCCCTCCCCCTCTCAATTCTAACACTAAATTAATTCTTTTGAAAGCAACAGACCCTCTCAGTACAAAGTCAACATTAAGGACCTCCCCACAAAGACACTGCAAACGTTATGCAATGTTGGAGAGTCTTTTCTTCAGTTTTCACGTTCTTATCTAAATCAGCAGTGAGGCACAGCAGGTTTCATGAGGCCTTCTGTATAAATACAATTGTACTTAATTCAGCGAGAGAAACTTGAAAGTGAACACATTAAGCACTACACACTTTTATTTCACATATAATGCCATGAGAAAAGGAAAGGCTACCAAAAGAGGTTAAAAAAATGAAGATGAATAAGTAAAATATGTTCGTGACAGGATAACAATCTGGGACCAGCTGCTGCTGAACAAGCATTTATTATTACCATCCATCTGAGGTTTCGTAGAAAATAGAATTTCCAGAAAGGCACCGAACAGGAAATGCATATCTGATAATCAAATATGCAAAGCTGCCGGCTCCTAAGGATAACGCTTTTCCAGAGAAACACTTGAACCTATTTAAGAAACATTTAAATAACTCAAAGCTTGTGTTGGGATAAAAGGAACAGAGCTCAGATCCATAGATAAGCAGACTCAGAAATAAATTCTTTATTATTTTGGCAGAGAAACCTGCTAGTAACTTCAGGATCTCCCTAGTTTGTCCTAAGCCTGAAAGTTTGAAAGCATTTTTCTGGTGAATTGACCCTTTCTCAGAATCTATACTGCCAACCCCTTGGTCTGAGCCATCTTCATCTCCCACCTGGATTGCTGCAGACCTGCAAGCTGGTCTCCTGATTCCACCTGTGGCCTCTCTGTGACCTGGCTGCAATATACCAGCCAGAGCAATCCGTTTAAAATGTAAGTCAAATCAGACCATTTCTCCTCTCAAAACCCTCAAACCCTCCATTGGCTTCCCATTTCATTCACAGTCAACGTCTAAGTCTTCAAACGCACTGTGATCTGTCCCACCTCCCACATCCCTTGCTTCCCTGACCTCAGTCCCTACTACTCTCCCTTTAATCTCACTCTGCTCCAAAGTAGTCTCTGGTCTCTTCATTGCTCCTCAAACAAGCTAGGCAAGCTTCCACATTAAAGTCTTTGCATTTGCTGTTCCTACTTCCTGCAAAACTCTTCCTCCATACCTGCATGATTCTTTCTTGAAATGTTCATATTTCTTAAAGCAACCTGCCCTCACACTCAGGTTGAAAAACACATTCTATCCCCCTACTACACCTGATCCTTCTTATTCTGCTCTATTTCTTTTTTTACCCCCTACACCCTCCATCACTTTCTACCTTAACATAATTCACTTAGTAGGTTTACTTTGATGGTCTCCTTTCTTCCGCTAGATTTGCATGTCCAACAGGACATGGCTTTGCCAGTATCTAAAAAAGTGCTGTCCAGGAGAAACACAATGAGAGCCATAAATATAATGTAAAGTTTTTTGGAAGCTTGATCAAAATATTAAAAGGCAACAGGTGAAATTAAAGTAAGCTATATTTATTATATGTAATAATATACATCTCTAAAATATTATCACTTCTACCTGTGACCCCGGCCACACTTCAAATGCTCAATAGGCACATATGGCTATTGGCTCCAGTATTGGATAGCTCAAATCTGGAACAATCCTGACACATAGTAACTTCTGAATATGTTGGTTTAATTTACTGATGTTCAATTTGTTGAAAAAATGAATAAATGAGATTCCAGGGGAGTCTTGTCTGAAGTTATCTGTCCTGTGGTAAGTGATCACTGTTCTGTCCTCATCTTGGCCCAAACTTCAGCATGAGGGAATTGGTGTTCTCTCTCCCTCTGAAGCACATCACTCGTCATATTGAGATTTAAGTCACTACAAGAGGTTTCCCTTCCAAGTCCCAAGTAACTTCCCCAAAGACTTGCAATTCTTATCTTTCTTGGTGCGTGGATGCCATCTAGGAATATGATGAAAACAATGAACCCCTTTCAAAGATAATACATTCACACACACATACACACACACAGAGGACACATTTTGCACACTATTTCAGGGGCTTCATGGAACACTGGTTAAGAACCCTCATGATAGCTTAAGCTAGCAGGTAGGTTTTCAGGATTAATTCACTTAAAATGACCCTCAAAGCTCGAATTCTTCTGAGTCTCTAAGCCTATAGCCCAGATAATTCCAAATCTGTGGAGCTCTGAGCAACCTCATCCAATCAACCCTTCCTCTCACTTTCCACCTTCCCACCTGGGATTAAGTATACCCACATATATTTTCCTCAATGTTTCCTGACTCTTCCCATTCTCTCAAACTTGATTTTAACACAATTCTTGCATTTTCAAGTCCCTGCTACTGTTTTTCAGCTGATGAGCTAATATTTACAGATATATATTCAAAGTTGTGTCCTCTTTTCAGAATAAATGGTTTTCCAAAATATATACGAAGTGGGGCAGCTGGCTGTTCATCACAGATGGTTACTTCTCCTCTAACATTCAATGGGCTCTGTATTTTCTGCATTAATCTTCCTAACAATGTATAAATTGGATTTGCATTCAACAAGGCCACATATAGTGCCTGAAGTCTGCAACTACTTATCTTTGGCAAGTAGGAAATACTATAAATATCCTTGGTGTGTGGAAAGCACACGACCACACAAAAAAAAGGATACATTCTTATTTTCTAAGATGTATCTGGAGCAGATGCTGTCTGTGCCCTAGCAATAATCCCCAACACCTATCGAGTCAGGGCCCACTCTTACAACTATGAGCCCCTACATTTCTTTCCCTGAAGAATTTTTCTTTCCACTGGAGCCCATTTTGCCATATGCACCATAGCCCAGAAGTGTTGGAGAATTAACCCTTCAATTAATGACTCATAAGATCTGGTGTACAACATACAGGAGTGTTGGTGTATAAATCCTTGCCCATTGAGTGGGATAACTCAGAGCTGTGTATTTCATCCTATCTCCTAGAGTTTCCACAGAAGCATCAAGTTCCATTCACTTATAGTGGTCGCTGACTTGAAATGCACCTTTTAGAGGCTGCCTTCTCTCCCCTTCCCTTCCACACTTCTCCACTCTTTCAGCATTTCCTGGGATCATATCCCAGGAATTTTCTTATCTACAATTTGGCTTCTGGAGGAATCCAATCTAAGACATGTCCTCTGCCAAAGGTCTCCATGAGACAGTGATACAAATGAAAATTATTTAGTGGTCTAGAAATAAACACTGAAGTCAACGAATGAACTTAAGTAACGGGATAAAATCTATGATATTTGATAAACTGATCATGTCTTCTGAATAATAAGAAGTAACAATTATAACAATAAAAGGTACAATACAAAAATTTGTTGTAAGACACTTGTAGAGAGAGGATATTGAGCTGCATTCAGTGAATCCATATGACAAACTCATTGTCATTGTTCAAATTTAGAAGTAAAGACAGGCAACTTCCGATTCGACAGTACCCACTCAGTGTAGATCATGGGCAAAGCGCAGGATAGGTGACAAAATATGAAATGTTAAGTACTATTCAATTTAACTATGGTTATTATAATCATTGTTAATAATAAGAGCAGGTAACATTTGTTCAATGCCTATAATATACCAAGGATATTACTTGTTTTATCTCATTTCATCTTCCCAATAAACATATGGGATAGAGAATTCCATCCCCAATTATTAACTAAGGACACTGAAGTTCAGAAATATTAACACACCCAAATTTAGAGAACAAATAACTAGTAGACTTAGGAAAAATAACCAGATATATTTGACTCTGCAGCATTTTGGTAGCTTAGCATCCATTCTGCCTTCTGTTCACAGTAATATGGCAATCTCTCTCTCCTCCATTTGTAGTCAGTGCAATAGGTGTGGGACCTTCACGGGGAGAGCAGGTGATACAGTCTCAGCCTGTGTGATTGGTTTGTGATGAACTGGAGTCAATGCGGTGCCATGGCACATTTGCTAGGACATCTGAGAAAGGAACTCTCATCTTTCCTGAAGGATTTAAAGCTGAGACGAAATAAATTTTGCAAGTGCTAAAGTGATATGCAAACATGAGGAGAACCAGATGCAGAAGAGATTGAGGAACTATATCTTGCGGGGACATCACTGGAGCCTCTTCTCTGAATTGAGTGTGATGCTACTCAACTTCCTTAGTATCACAGTTGCATGACACAATTAACTCCATTACTACTTAATCCAGTTTTAGTTTAGCTTTTCCATTTCTTAGAATTGAAGGGAAAATGACTAATATTGAGCCCTAAATTCACTCGCAATCACAAGCCTCATCTCTAGAACTGTGTGACCTCTTTCAAACATGCAGTATACAAGATTCTGTGACTCTTTTGTGAGGATGTTATTACTTTTACTTTTCTTTCTTTTAACATTACACATGATTTTCCCTGTATGGGAATCTATAGTTTCATGGTTTTTCATTCTGTACATTTGCAGATCTTTTTAACAGACAATGCAAATTCATTCTCCATTCTACCAGAGTAGTTTTTATTGAAAAGGACATATATTCTTCCAATTACTATAGCTTCTGCCCTTGCCCTCATACAGTCTTTTCTCAGCATAACAGCCGGAGTGATTTTGTTTTGAAAAATAGCAACAAAATGAGATACCACTTCACACACAGTAGGATGGCTATAATCAAAAAAGCAGACAACAGCAAGTGTTGGTGAGGATGCGAAGAAATTATAGCTCTCACACATTGATGATGGGAATGTAAAATGAGGCAGCTGCAGTTTAAAATAGTTTGGTGGTTCTTTAAAAAGTCAAATATAGAATTACCATGTGACCCAGCAATTCCACTCCTTGTTGTATACTTAAAAGAAGCGATAAAAGGTAATCAAACAAATACTTGTACATAAAGGTAGAAACAACCGATGAATGGATCAACTGATGACTGGATAAACAAAATATGGTATATACATACTATGGAATATTATATAGCCATAAAAGGAATGAAGCACTAATACATGCTGTAACTTCGATGAACTTCAAAAACATTACACCAAGTGAAAGAAGCCAGATGCCAAAGGTCGCAAATTGTGTGATTCCATTTATATGATATTTCTAGAATAGGTAAATTCATAGAGATAGAAAGCAGATTGGTGTTTGTTAGGGCCTAGGGGGATGGGGAGCGGGGAATGAGTGCTTAATAGGGATAAGGTTTTCTTTGGGCGTGATAAAAATACGGTGGAACTAGACAGAGGTGGTAGTTGTATAACATTGTGAATGTAGTAAATGCCACTGAATTGTTCACTTGGTTAATTTTATATTACGTGGGTTTCACTTTTTTTAAAAAAGTGGGAAAAAAATAGCAGTTCGAATCACTCAGCTTGTCAAATCTTCCAATGGCTTCTCATTCCACACACGGTAAAAGATGAAGTCCTTACCGTGCCCTGCAAGAACCCACACAGTCTGATTGTCTGTACTTCTCTGCAGCCTTTGTGTTCTACTCTTACCCTTTTCATTTCACATCTGCCTCCTTGCCATTCCTTAAACACTCACGTCTGCTCTCTCCAACTGCCCAAGGATTTCATATTTTTGAGTTTTATTTTTACTTATTTATCTATTTATTTTTTATTGTGGTAACATTGGTTTATAACATTATATAAATTTCATGTATACATCATTATATTTCGATTCCTGTGTAGATTACATCATGTTCACCACCCAAAGACTAGTTACAATCCATCACCACACACATGTGTCTAATCACCTCTTTTGCTCTCCTCATTCCCTGCTTCCCCTCTGGTAATCACCAATCCAATCTCTGTGTCTACATGACTGTTTGTTGTTGTTTTTATCTTCTACTTATGAGCGAGAGCATACAGCATTTCACTTTCTCCCTCTGACAAATTTCACTCAGCATAATACCCTCAAGTGCCATCAATGTTGTCACAAGTGGCCTGATTTCATGGTTTCTTATGGCTGAGTAGTACTCCATTGTGTATATATACCACACCTTCTTTATCCACTTGTTCCTTGATGGGCACTTAGGTTGCTTCCAAGTCTTGGCTATTGTGAATAACGCTGCAATGAACACAAGGGTGCATGTATCTTTACACATTTGTGTTTTCAAGTTCTTTGGATAAATACCCAGCAATGGAATAGCTGGTGCATATGGTAGATCTATTCTTAATTTTCTGAGGATACTCCATACTGCTTTCCATAGAGGATGCACCAGTTTGCACTCCCACCAGCAGTTCCCTTCGCTCCACATTCTCTCCAACACTTGTTGTTTTCTGTCTTCTTAATTATAGGCATTCTGATGGGAGTGAGGTGATGTCTCATTGTGGTTTTGATTTGTATTTGCAAATTTTGCATAGTTAATGATGTTGAACGTCTTTTCATGTGCCTGTTGGCCACCTGTATATCTTATTTGGAGAAATGCCAGTTCAGATGTTTTTCTCATTTTTTAATTGGGTTGTTAGTTTTTTTGTTGTTGAGATGTATGACTTCTTTGTTCTTTGTATATTTTGGATGTTAACCCCTTATCTGCTATATGGTTTGCAAATATATTCTCCCAATTGTTAAGTTGTCTTTTCGTTTTGTTGATAGTTTCCTTTGCTGTGCAGAAGTTTTTTAGTTTGATGTAGTCCCATTTGTTTATTTTTTCTGTTATTTCCCTTGCCTGCTCAGACATGGTGCTTGAAAATATGCTGCTAAGACCGATGTCAAAGAGTGTACTGCCTATGTTTTCTTCTAGAAGTTTCATGGTTTTGGGTCTTACATTCAAGTCTTTAATCCATTTTGAGTTAATTTTGCATATGATGTAAGATAATGGTCTATTTTCATTCTTTTGCAGGTGGCTGTCCAGTTTTCCCAACACCATTTATTGAAGAGACTTTCCTTTCTCCATTGTATGGCCTTGGCTCCCTTGTCAAAAATTAGCTGTCCAAAGACATGTGGGTTTATTTCTGGGCTCTTGATTCTGTTCCATTGATCTGCGTGTCTGTTTTGGTGCCAGTACCATGCTGTTTTGGTTACTATAGCTGTGCAGTATATTTTGAAATCAGGGAGTGTGATACCTCCAGCTTTGTTCTTATGCCTCAGGATTCCTTTGGCTATTTGGAGCCTTTAGTTCTTCCACATAAATTTTAGGCTTCTTTGTTCTATTTCTGTGAACAATGTCGTTGGAACTTTGATAGGGATTGCATTGAATCTGTAGATTGTTTAGGAAGTATGGACATTTTAACTATGTTAATTCTTCCAATCCAAGAGCACAGAATACCTTTCCATTTCTTTGTGTCTTCTTCAATTTCTTTCAATATGTTTTATAGTTTTTAGTGTACAGATCTTTCACTTCTTTGGTTAAGTTTATTCCTAGGTATTTTTTCTTTTTGTTGCAATTGTAAACAGGATTTTATTCTTAATTCCTCTTTCTACTACTTCATTTTTAGTGTAGAGAAATGCATTTTTGTATGTTGATTTTGTATCCTGCAACTTTACTGTATTCATTTACTATTTCTAAAAGTTTTTTAGTGGATTCTTTAGAGTTTTCTATATATAAAATAATATCACTTGCAAATAGTGAGTTTCACTTCTTCCTTTCCAATTTTGATCCCTTTTATTTCTTTTTCTTGCCTGATTGCTCTGGCTAAGGCTCCTGATACTATGTTAAATAAGAGCAGTGACAGTTGGCATCCTTGTCTGGTTCCTGTTCTTAGAGGGATAGATTTCAGTTTTTCTTCACTGACAATAATATTAGTTGTGGGTTTGTCACATATGGACTTTATTATATTAAGGTACTTTCCTTTTATACCCATTTTATTCAGAGTTTTTATCATAAATGGATGCTGTATCTTATCAAATGGTTTCTCTGCATCTATTGAGGGGACCATGTGATTTTTATTCTTCATTTTGTTAATGTGGTGTCCCCAAGGCTTTTAAACTTGCAGTTCCCTCTTTCTGGAATATTCATCCTTCAGATGTCTGCACAGCTCACTCTTTCCCCTCCTTTGGGACTCTGCTCAGCTGTTACTTTTAAAGTGAGGCTTTTTCTGATCAAAATATTTAAATTGCATTTCCTCACTGACAGTACTGCCTACTCATCTCTTCCTTCCTTTATTTTCCTGAAGCACTTATCACTATCCAATATGTTAGATATTTGATATATTTTATTTATTTCCCACTCCAGAATGTAAGATCCATGAGGACGGGGTCTCTCTTCTGTTGTCTGCTGTGTCTCCAGTGCCAAAGCCAATGGCTGGCACATCGTAGACAGTCTAGTCATTCTACAAATACTGACTTCCTTCTAGCTCTATGCTCAATGAATCAGATGCTCTAGTGAGGGAATCTGACTCAATGCTGAGTTAGGTGGAGAAAAAGGCAATTGTGCTGTGTTCCTTCTGTGGCTCATCACTTGGGCTGAGTGGTTCTGGAGTTGGCAGTTAAAGCTGCATCTTTCTGTTCAGGGCTCAGACAGTGGCTACCTTGGGGGCCGAGTACTGTAATGAGTTTTGAGAATCATTCTTGGAAGCTCAGAATAGAGTATGATTATTTAATCTTCCCAATCATTCTATCAGCTATTTAAGCCACTTAATGAATCCCTTGGTGCTTAATCTAGTAAGAACGTATGGATTCTGTTGTCTTCGAATGAGAACCTGACTGATATAGTATGATACGGGTAGAAGAAAATCATGTAGCTATTCTGAATTCAGTTTAATAAACTGTCCCATTTCTCAATTAGGCAAATATCTAATATCTCAAGAGTGCTTGCTGCTAAATATATATGTATATTTATATATATAATTTTATTTATATATTTAAATTATATATAAATTATATTTTTGTATTTATATTTTATGTTTATATATTTATATTATATATGTTATTTTAATGTATAAATTATAATATATAATATATAAGTATATATATTTATACATATAATTTGATGCAGAGAATTTCTGCTCCCCGCACCCCTAGGTTATAAATTCATTACTTAAAAAAAAAGTGTGCTGAGTTATTAAAATATCTATCCCCGAAAGTGAGTAATTTACTTTCTTGCGCTAAATAACAGAATTGCTATCCATGAGCAGCACTATTTGTTAGTTCTAAATATTCTTTTCCTACATTTCCGTATCAAGCAACTATTGTTGCCTAACCAAGAACCACGGTATCTTGGTGGTAACAATAAGAAATTATTTACCGCATGTCTCTGGGTCAGCTGGTTGGTGTTGGCTGATCTGGAGAGAGATGGTCTGAGGGACCCAGAGCTGGCCCCTGTCACTTCTCCACATTCCATTGGCTAAAGCAAGCATCATGTATGTCCAAAGGTCAAGAAGTGGAAAACACACTCCACCTGTTTTTGAAAGAATTTCAAAGTCTCATGGCAAAGAGCAAGAATTTGGGAAGGGATGAAAAATTGGGCCCAATGACTCAACCTATCCCACCATCTCTAGCTTCCTTATTAGGAGATTCAGAGCAATCAGAAACGGTCCCTGATTTTATTATTAGTTTTATTATTTTTAATTTTAAATAATTGGGGAGATACATTTTATAGTTCCTGTTTTTTAAAAAGTAGCAGTCAAAATCCACTTAACAATTTGTGAGTTTAGTTTTTATAAATTATTTACATTTACATTATAAGGAAGTTGATAGAAACTCCTTAATACCACCAGGGAGTACATTTCCCTCTTCTTTAATGAATACCTTTACCCAGAATGTAGGTTGAGTCGAATTCTGAGTCTTTCTCTTTCAGGAAGCCACAGTAGATGACCATACATCTATAAAATGTGACATTTTAATCAAGCCCCAAGCTGTTGGCTAATTACCTTCCACTGCACTTCAAGGAAAACCAGGAGACGTCAGGTTGGTGTAGAGATGAGCACAAAATTGTCCTTAGTCCTTCAGCGATCATCATGAATACCATGGTATCAAATTACCCAGAAAGAGAGAGTAGCAAATCCCTCTAAAAGTCATATTTCCAATTTTCTTTTCAATTTCATTTTGGAGTAAATTTAGACACAGGTTTATTCAAAAGCTGACATTTTCTTTCAATACGTCTTTTCTGTGCAAAAAATATGTATAATGGATCTACTAGCAGCACTGGAGACCATTAAGCTACAGAAGCATGAAATCAACTAGAAATTATTATTTTAATTCTATGCACTTGTGCATAACAGAATGAACACTGCGCCAAACAGACCTTCATCAGGACTGTATCTAGTATTCTACATGCTAATGGTGCTTGAAGTTTAGAATACAGATGTGTGGGGATGCAACCAGAGAGATGCACTCAAAATCAAGAGATCAGTTGCCTATTTCCAGAGAATTATCAGCTGCTGAACTAAGAAGTGAGGCAACACATTTGCCGCCCCTCCATTGTCACTTGGCTTTTCTTCTTGGTGATGTAACTGGCCTAACTTGACCTGGTCTTCTAAGGACATAAGATGTGAAATACTCAAGGGATACTGTTATTCTATTAAAACATGAAAAAGGTAACTGACCAAAGGTGCCAGCCATTCTTTCAGCTCAAGGAAGCAATAACTGAGTTTTTGACATCACTCTGGCGTATATTTTTTCCACAAGGTAATCTCACTTTCCACTGAGCTATTTCCTGCTATGAGTAACAATTTAAAGTGAGAGGATGGTGAAGAGTAGCAAAGTTATTTTGTATTTTATCACTTTTACGCCTCCTGAAAAGAGAAGGGTCAGTGTGAATAGCAAGAAGAATTGACAGTGAAGTGAAATCACTGTGGCTCTTACCACAAAGCACCTGCTAGAAGCAGGCATGTTTATCTTCTTTAGACTCGTATCACATTTGAAAATGAACAATATCACAGGACTAGAAAGGCCTTCAGAACATACAGTATCCATTCTTTTATTCTAAGGCTAACCGCAAAGAAACAAGTAGGGGAGTGAGTAAGACTTGAACTGTAATTCTGCAATTTTTCTTCCTACACCCTGGAAAGCCCTTGATTTAAAGAAATTACGGTGTTCTGTGTCATTTACTAACTGAATGTCTCAGAAAATCTGCATTTCTGATATCCCCCATTCTACGTGAAAATCTGGTCATAAAGAAGATAGGTTAAGAATATAAGATTGTCAGATAATTATTTATCCTTTTTTCTTTTTCCCTGCCAAGGTGAGGACTCCACTTAAGTCCTTCTTCTTAGGGATATTAGATGATTGAATGATACATAGATAAATAGAAAAACATCTTTTTAAAACATTGCAATCAATAATTTTGATAAAGAAAAATCATTGTTCTTTCTTTAACTCAATCGTATTTTTGAGGATAGGCAATATATGCTCCAAAAAAAGAAGATAACCGGAGAATGCATGTATTTCCCAGTTCAAGGTTGTTAAAGCTCATTTGAATTTTCCAAAGGGATTCATCTTGCTAAGACTTTTTCTGAATAACTTCATTTAGAGATATACCAGATTACAATGGTATGATTTTAGGTCTTCTAGAAAGGATGTTCAATGACCTTGTCCCTCATTTTTCAGCATCTCAAGTATCAATTCTCAGCAGAAGCACTCAACTAAAATTAGAATCCTGTAAATTTTGCCAAATAACAACAAAATGATGTGTGATCATCCTGTTAGGGATAACATGCTTTCCTGAGCTACCATCAGAACTGAAGTGAGTTATGTGGGATGTGCTACACTGAATTATAAAGGTGATTCTAAAGAATAAACTTTTCCAAAGTTATAACACACAAGACTATGAAAGCAAATCTGCTAAGCTATCATTTTTGGGGATTAAATCAAATAGTTACAGAATAGCATTACAAACTTTATAGCAAAATAAGCTTTTACATTCATATCCTTGAATTCACTGATTAAACTTCTTTCTCTTTTTTTTCTGGAATGTATGTAAATTTATAGTTTTGTTTATCTTAAGATGAAGTGTGTCAAGCCAGGATTTATAAACTTTTTTCAGTTTTAGATTTATGTCCAATTGTTAAAGAAAAATTGTGCTTATTTTTTTGCCTAAGCACTCAAAGTTATTTATAATGCTATTCATTATGTACTAGAAGCTATCTAAATTGTGCTTGAGATTTCCAAAGGCCTGATCTAAAATGGAAATTGCATTCAGAGACATAACACAGAATTACCGTTTTTTTAATAATTTACTAAGCTAAGAAAACCCAACAACCAAAACCCTTGGATACATCCTGGAAACTCAACGTGTCAACTATCAGGGTAGTTTTCTATTTCCATTTGCAAATAAGCGATGTGAATGACAGTTAATCCTTTCTGTAATGACTGCATCCTTGACTCCATCAGTTATTAAAAAGCTAGAGAGACAGCTGGAGAAAGCAGTGAAAGGGGCTGGAATTATTTGGAAGAGACTTTCCAGGCTATAGTCTTAGGATAAAGGCTGAATTATAAATGAATCTGGGAAACGTTGCAAGGTCCCGCCTGTGAGTCCCATGCTGTGCAGTATGCCTGTGCAAAGGAAAATCCCCTTTGAAGAGATTAGCAGAGGTGGTTTGTATGCGATCACAGCAGCCAAGAGGATGTGTGACTCTTGCCTAGCTTAAAGTGGATTAGCAAGACTTAAAAGAGGGAAAATTATTTTGCGCAAAGCTCACCACGCTTTTGGAAACATAAATGAAATCACAGTCCTATGAACTTAAATCTGACTTCTATTAGTTCAACATGGTGAAAATCCCCTTCTAAAAGTTTAAACAAAGAAGGGACTGTGGCTTCCCAATATTCACATCAGCTAATGATTGTTACACATTTGAAAACTATTTCGTAGGATTTTATTTTATAGGCTTTGGATTCATCCACATGGATGTCACTTTATGTATTTTGGGAGATAATGTGGTGAAATACAACACTGGGTAGGAAATAAAATAATTGGATTTTGTTCCCAATTAGCCACTACCTATCTGGGTGACCCTAGATAAAATACTTAACTTTTCTTAGCTTTTGTATTCTTATCTATAAAATGGGAGAATGTGCACCTCACAGCCTTTACAATTTTGCAGGGTGTATCAATTATATTGTGTATCCGAAAGAGTATTAAAAGCAATGAAGTATTCTTTAAGTTTTAGGTATTACTATTATTCACATCTTTGGTTATAACTATTGATAACTTCTATTGTTATTACATAATAAAGTGATGAATCAAAGTATTATTTCTCTGAAAACCTTTGATTCCATAACAACAAGAGGAAGACTAAAGATGAGTTATATATGACAGAACAGATCACTGGAGTGCTTGAATGTGTTTTAATCCCCTTCTTCCACAGCAAAATTTATCATTCCATCTCACTAGATAATTTAGGTTTCCTGTAAGCCATCAGACCTAACTTCATTTTTCACAAACATAAGAAAATAAAAGCTATAGCATATGTTTAATAGTTACCCATGGACTATATATCTTTTCATAAGAAACAAACAGTGTCTTAAAAAGTCAAGAGAGCCCACAGGGGGCATTTGTCTTTCTTTACTTTTATATTGGCCTCCAGATGTCCAGCATTTGGTGCATTTTTTTGCCAAACTTTACCAAGAGAAAGATACTTTTCAGCAAACTATCAAAGTCATTAGATTATAGATATGAGTCAACCATCTGTTTTTATATCCTCTTTTTCCTCATTGACTTTTGACAGGTGCTTAAAGAAAGAAATATTTCAGAGCCCTGACATTTTTGTAAAAAGTAAAGAGGCCCATTGACCAAGTACTAGGACAATCTTTGGTTAAAGGTTAATCTCAGCTTTTAGCATTTGGGGATTCCAAAAAACAGCACTTGGTCTGTTATGCTATCACTTTACCAGCCATGATGTTTCAATGTAGGAGAATCTTCAATTAAAAACGAAATCAAACAAAAAACAAAACAAAATACACTGCAAGGGAAGTTTATTGGATGAGACAGAAGACAGCAACTAGAAAAAATTGTACATCACTTGACCACTGACATTCTTCTAAAATTATAAACCTTTTGACCTGATTCAGATTTGCACCTTAGATATCTGTACCAGTTACAAAGCAGAAACTATTAAGAATTCATATATTCAAAATGGAGGAACGGTCAGCAGGAAGTATGGCATAAAATCTAAGCAGGAAAATAATACACACCACATTGATCCTTTTCATTCACTATCTCAATTAGTGATTGAATCTCAATAACTTCATGTCCATATTTCTGAGGACAGACAGATATTTAGGGAGGTTAAGTAACAGAGATGGAATTTGACTCCCAAAAGTCTGAATTCAAACATTATTCAGACTCTCATAGAATACACCATGATGAAACAAACAATTTGACCATTTTTACCAACCAAGAAATAGCTTACAAATATCAAGATTATAAATACATTTATGACACATTAAATGCAAAAATATAAGACCATAATAAAAATGTAGAATTTAGTATGTACAAATGGCACTTGATATTCCTGAAATATTAAAGTATATTATAATATAAATATTATAGCATATATGTAGTATGTTACAGTAGAGTCAGACATTTGATGATGCAGTTTCTGTCTAGTTCTGGACTTAAAGCAGATGTAGAATCATTGGATAACTGCTGGAAATCCTACATCTTCAAAGAGAAAAGCCATAATAATCTGAAAGAAGAACCTTTTGTAATGGATATTTGAACAAGGCCCACCAACTCAAGTAATACCTGTTAATGGCATATCACCCATTGGACCAATGTAAATCAGGCCCAAGGCCTTTGTTCAAACTAATGAGAAAGCAACAACCTCTCTTTTTCAATAGGTTTATACAAGAAGACAGAGGCTGTTTATAATGACCACATGACTCTGATAATGATTTAGCAGATTTGAAAAACAAGGCAGAGACCAGGTAACAATGATATCCTACAGCACCTGGATCCAGCTATGCTTGAAGACAGAAGATTTATTCCTAGGTTTTTGCATTAGATGAATCAAATAAATTCACTTTTATGTCTAAAATAATCTGCATTGTGAGAGGATCTTGAAGTTCTTCAAAACATGAAGATTCAGTTTAAGAATTTCTCCCTAATAAGAATTGTTTAAAAAATGGAATGGACAAATGTAATAAGTTAGAAATGCAAATGCCATAAAATAAAAGAATAAATTTGCTCTTTGGAGTAAATCTAAGATGATTTAAGGACAAACAATGTAATATGGCAGGAAGAGCTCAGGTACAATATATCATTATGAGAATAGAGACAAAAGAAAATACAAAAATACTTTTTGAAAGAAAACCAATGGATGCCAAGAAGAAATAGATTAATAATGAGTAATTTTTTCCCAACACTTAAGAATAGACAGTTCATCTTTGAACTGAAGAGAATAGAACTAAAACGGAAAAATACAAGGAGTAAATACGATGGCTGCCAGAATAGTAAAACCTCCAATCAAAACGATGGCTGCCACTTATGTTATGTTAAAAATATTCATATATAATCAAGATGGAGGGGACAGAACTGACAACACTCTAAGATGTTTTTCTGCTTTGCTCCCAAGCCCCTTACTCCATAGCCATGGGATTTCAGATTAATGTCATTGACGACACACTGTTGGCCAGCAAATTTTGGAGTAAAGTTATCAGATATGAATTATATCCCACGCCGTTGTGGTCAAAATACACTGCAGACTAAATGTGCCTCAGGAAAAAAAAAAGCTTTTCACAAAGATTAATAAGCTCCAAATTTAGAACTTCCTAAATAGATTCACCTCAAATCATAGTTATCTCATATTGCCACATCCATCCCCAGCATGCGATTTTAACCTTTACATTTGTCTTCCAGGTCTTATCCTGTCATTTGATATTCCAATGAAACCCCCAAAGTAAACCTCAAAAAGCCAAAATTCTTGACAGCTGTATACCAGTTACTCTTCACTCTTTCCACTCAGTCAAAACCATTATTTACCAAGGGCTAGAATTGAGACTAAGGTCTGAAATCATGTTCACTAAACAGAAATAATCAGTAGATTAATTCAGAAAAAAAGAAAAACAATTATAGGCAAAAGAAAAGTCTTTTCCAAATGGACATCCAAAAACCAACCTACCTCAAGATAAAAAGTTTTGCACTCTTGAAAATAACTTCTAATTCTGTTTATCATCGTGGCCATATAAATGATCATAATAGTTTCTTACAGAGTTCTGATTTACTACTAGGTACTGTTTTTAGCGTTTTACATGAAGTAACTTAAACACTCACAACAACCCTATGAGGAAAGTACCATTATTTCCAGTTTAAAAAAAGAGAAGACTGAGTTACAGACAGGTTACACAACTTGTTAGTGCTCACACGGCTACACTCTGCGTTCTACAGCTGAACAGCTCTACCATCACTCCACAGCACCATCAAATACTCATGCACTGTGTCTCCTGGGCCCTGTAAAGAGGACCCGCGTGTTTTACTCAGGTTAATTCCATGTTGTATGTACTAGACGGTACTAACCTGAATATATCCCTGGGGTTTATAATTGTTTAAAAACAAACTAAAATAAAAGATGGAGGCAAGTGTACCATATATTAAATGCTATCAAGTTAATTAAAATTAATATCAGAAACATCATTTATATGCAAAAGTTTTTGTTTTTTTCTCTCTCATTAGCACCAGCCCCATTGAACTTCTGAATACATCTGATTATTTTTGCAAATTACAGCCCATGTCTATTTATGAAATCATTCTCTGTGTCGAAAGAAAAAGACACATTCTCCAAAAAAGTTCATACTCAAGAGTAGATGGAGTATGAAGGTTAGGGGCAGCTAACAATTCCATGTCTGATAACATTGCAAGAATACAAATCCCAATGATGTTATAAGCTGCCTTTACTTCTACTGGTTAGATCTCATTATTTATATAGACATAAAAATATATGTGTTTAATGCATGCAAAGAAAAATTGAGTTCCAAGCAAAAGATCCACTTTTTTGAATGATATTTAACAGTAATCTGATAAATGAGTCATAAATATTACTTAAATTTCAGTGTTTTATGAATCAGACTGGCCCCTCCCTTCTCTAAAAGCAGGTAGACAAAACTCACGCCTGCAGAAGGTTATTTGTTATTATGCAGGCACTGAATTATCAACTCCTTGCATGGTTACCTAGTGGGTATGATAATTTTTGTCCAGGAATCAGTGTCTGGTGCTTGAAGAATGCTTTCTCTCATTCACTCAATCAGCATTTATTGAGTGCCTACTATGTGTCTGGTACTCACCTAGGGGCTGGTGATACAACTGTGAACACAGCAGACACAGCCAACAGACAATCAACAAACAATTAAATAGGAGAATAATCCCCATAAGCAGGAACTGACTTAAATGTTATGAAGATGTACTAGGTTAAATGGTGCCCCCCCAAAATTCTTGTCCACCTGCAACCCATGAACAAAACCTTATTTGGAAATAGGGTCTTTGTACTTAATCAAGTTGCATCTAATCCAATCATACCAGATTATGGTGGGCCCCAAATCCAATATTACTGTAGATCTTATAAGAAGGGGGAAATCTGGATACAGAGACACGATACACAGGGAAGAAGGCCATTCCAAGACAGAGGCAGAGATTGAAGTGATGTGTCCACTAGCCAAAGAACATCAAGGGATTGCCAACAACCACCAAAAGCTAGCAAGAGGCAAGGAAGGACCCTCCCCTGGAGCCTTCAGACAGAGCATGGCCCTGCCATCACTTTAATTTGAGACTTCTAGGTTCTAGAACTTTGAAAGTATAAATTTCTGTTGTTTTAAGCCTTCAGTCTGGAGTACTTTGTTATGGCTGCACGGGCAACTTCAGAAGGCATGAAGGAAATAAAGAGATGAGTGTAACAGAAAACATTGTGACAAGAGCTGTTAGGATAAGGTGGCTAGGGAAGGCGCATTTGTGAGAGGCTGATTTTTAAGGAGAGACCTGAAGTGTGAATCAGCATTGTGAGGAAGATGGAGGGGAGAAGTATGCCAGACACAGGCAACAGCAAGAACCAAGGTCCAGAATCAGAAAAGAGCTGCAGGAACTTAAAGGAGGGTAGTGGAGGCCAGACGAGAGACAGACAAAGACAGAGACCAAGAGATTAAGATGGATGAAAAGAAGAGGTAGAAGAGAGGGACATGGGACAGAAGATACCAACTCTTTCCTAGTCTGAAGGAGCATCCACCCTAGTGAGGAGCAAAACCACATTATTAATAGCTCTAATTCATCATAGGCAATAATAAACACTAAGGAATACATAACGTTCAGAGAGAGGAAGCAATTATCTCCCTTTATGAGAACAGTGAAAGATTTGCTGACAAAGTGCCATTTGTGCTAGGTTTTAAACATACAAATATAACTTGAGTATTGCCTTATGTCAGATTCCCTAAAAGTGAAGCCTGAGATGGGGATTCTCATGCAAGAAATTCATTAAGGAAGTGTTCTCTGGGGAGGGCGAGAAGCTAAGGAAGGATGTGGTTTCAGAAGATGTGTAGCCTCATCCCGCAGGAAGCAAGAGAGTGAAAATTGCACAGGAAATCTCTTTTGCCTGAAGGCAAATAGCTGGGCTTTTATATCTCCTGCACCAACTAGTCACTGGCTCTGGGTCGAGTAGAAGCTTCATTTCCAAGCCCCTTCCTGGAAAGCAACTTCTATTGCCCAAGGACAACCCCGTGAACAACAATATGTATGGGAGCCCTTGGAGGCCACTCCTCTGAGGGCAAGGGGCATCAACTAGAGATGTGCGAATACGAGTTGGTCACAGAATTATTCCAGGGGTAAGAACAATAAGGACCAAGACTTTCCTATTCAAATTGACTCCAGCTGACTGACCTCATACAACGAATAAGGAGAGACCGGCCAGACCCACAATGGGGGTTTCTGTAGGCAGTCTCTACTCACTTTCTCATCTCGGCTTCACTCTTGCTACAGTCCACTTCTATTAAAGGATAACGGAGAAGAAAAAAGAAGAAAAGCTTCTCTCCTTACTGGAAGGTCTCAGGATGAAGCAAATCAATGACAAGAATTTTTAAGTTTCGATGTTGAGAGTAGATGCCGGATCAAATCACATAGTGGTTACTTCTAGACAAATTTCCTGCAAGACAAAGAAAGCAGGACACACTGCCCCTTGGTTTTGTCTCTGTCCCAAGAGACAGCTGAATGATTAGTCACTCCATCCTCAGAGATTACAATATTTGTCCCAATTTCCCTTCAATGAATCCTTGAAGCATCTATTTTGTTCACTTAACTTATGGACATTGAAATTTACTTACATCCAGAGGACATCATCAATCCCAGGGGAAGTGAGTTGCAGAAGAGTAAAGATGATTTCATTGAAGTGTTTTGCCAGAGTAAGAATCTGAGTAACATTATTCCTGATACACAGCCACACCTGTAATATAATGAAATAAAAACAATGCCACCGTGTTTGAAGTTTTTCACTTCTAGATTTGTTAATGTAGTCAAAGAAATACTGAAATAATTTTTCAGAAGAATCTATCATATATATTCGTGGTATTAACTTGAGTGTATCCTTTGGGCTTTGATATTCTATTGATGCCCCATGGAAACCATATATGTGGATACACAGAGAGAGCGAGTTAGTTTTGATGATAATGGGGAACATGGGACTGAAGGAAATGTGTGCAGTAAAGAATTGTAATCATAGGGTGATAGGGTAGTTCAATCCTTAGAGGTAATTACAGAAATACGTTGATTCACAGCATGAGTACTGGTTGTTCATTAAACCCAAGGGGACTTCTGGGTTTAGATCAATAGCAAATTGGAGGAAAATCAGAAGTAGGAGATTTGTTTCTTAAAGTCACGTTAACTATTATTGCCTTCTACGACTTCAGGGCATTGTCTGTAACTATTTTAGCTCATGTGACTTTTCCCTGCACTTAATGGGAGGGAACTTTCAGCAGAATAGCCAACTACTATTATCTTTGCATTAATATCAACACTGATCATTATGCTATAACTGTTGGCATCTTCTAATAAATAATTTATAGTTATTTTTCATACAAGAAGTTATAAACTACTTCTTATAGTTAAAAGCTTACCAAATTATTTTAGTTTATTTTAGAATGTCACCAAGATGAAAGATAAGATTGATTGTAATGTTATTGCTAACCAGTTTTTTGCTAATGCTTCCAGTTTGATCAACTCTATGTCTTTTTATGCGCTTACCTATGCAATTCAAAAATCAGTTGCAGATTACAGGGAGATTTTAAAGTTTGCTTTAGTTGTAAAAATTATTGAAGAGTATCAACTATATATTTTATATATTTCAAATGTATCCCTATAAAAGTTATTCAGTGAGAGTACACCAAAATTTATATAATGAGAACACTTATAGACATAAAGTACTTGCCCTGAAAACTAGGCCATTAATTCTATAACAGGCTATAGAAATATGGAAATTTGATAAATAACATTTGATCATTATTCAAATATGTAATTTATTTCTTATTCTGTTCATAAAATGTAATAGCACTAGTCAGATAAATATTTTTCATTTTTAGAGAAACATTGGGATTATTTTGTAGCTTTGCCCACATTCTTAAAAGTCTTTCCAGCTCTAGCTATTCTGTTCTGGCTGAACTAAAAATTACATTAGTTATATGTGGTCTAGGCATGTAAACACTTATAATGCAAGGGCCTATCTCTCAGGTAGTATTAAAAAGCCTTTAATAAATATAATCATGCAATTTTTTGGTTAAATTGTTACATTAAACAAATATTGATGAGTTTATTCAGCATCTTTGTTGAGAGGCAGAATAACAGTTAAGACAAAGGGGCTAGAACCTTCAATTTCAGTTCCATTCAGTGCTCCATCACTTATTCATTCTCAAGGTATTTAAGTTCTCAACTTCAGCATCCTCATTCATAAGGCGATGAAAATAATAGCACCAAGTGTACATGATTGCTATAGAGATTAAATGAGATCTTGTATATAATGTGTTTGGACCAGTGTCTAGCACATAGTAAGTGCTCATTTAATCTTGACTGTTATTACAGAGTTTAGCCAGTGCTAAGTACAGAATAATAAAAATAGTTGTCGCATTAGTTAACAATCAGGAGAATGTGCACAAGTTAATATCCTGAAAATATAAATTAACGTTTTCTAGGAAAGACAATCTAACAAAATGGAAATTACCCAAAATTTAAATAACATACTCCAAAAGAAACAATAACTGGTTCATTTTTCAAATAACTTATCAATCTTGAAGTCTCAGATAGTCTTCTTGACAAAATTACTTTAACACCTTCATAAATATCCTGGCACACTTTAGGTCAAAACTCTTTCCTCATATTCGCCTACCATATCAGGACTTGAAATTGTCTACAATCATAGAATTTATATATTATTTTTACTAAAGTATAACAGAGATACAGAAAATGGGCAAATTGATGAGTGTTCAGTTCACTGATTTTTCTCCAGAGTGAATGCCTGCATGTAACTACCAATTAGATCCAGAAATAGAATTTTACCAGCACCCCTGTAGCTTCTATCAGGCCACCTCCTGGTTAGTAGCCCCTGAAATTAATCACTATTCTGACTCCTATTGTCAGCAATTAGTTTTCCATATTTTTCCATTTATATAACTGGAAGCACACAGTATGCACTCATTTGTTTCCGGCTTCTCCTGCTTAATATTATGTTCATGATCTACATTCATCCACTTCATTGTGTTCATTTTTATTGTGGGTAGTATTTCACTGCATGAGTACATAACAATTTATTTATTCATTCTGTTCTTGATGCAAAGTCAGGTTGTCTTCTAAACTTAGCTATTATGACAATGCTGCTATGAACATTCTCATACATATCTCCTAGCAAACATATGTATGCAATTCTGTTGGGTTTATACCTAGGAGTGGAATTACTGAGTCAGAGGGTCTTGGGGAATCTCCGAGTCAAACTGCATATATTTAGCTTGAGCAGATACTGCCAGAAGGAATCTACTTTAACAAAAATGGGACTTAGTAATTACTCATTTTACAAATGGGGAAACAACAACCCCTGTGGTTAAGTGATTTGTCAATGTGTCTAAGAAGTACCAGTCACAAATGTGGGAGTAAAAGCACATTGAATACCCACATGTGCCAGGCCTGTGCGGTGTTGGGGAAAAAATGGCAAAAGAAAAAAAGGAGCCATGACCTCTGCTTTCACAGAGCACAGAATCTAGTACAGGAGACAAATATAAAATAAAAAGTCAAACTTAAGAGTTTATAATTATAGAAGAGTTCAGTGCTCTGAATAAAAGGAACATGATCCTAAGACATCATCTAACAATAACATATGTTCTAAACTAGGAGTTCAAAGAAATCTTCCCTCGGGAAACAAGTTGAAGCTAATATTCAAGGAATGAATAACAGTCAAGTAGGAAAAGATGGGGCAGAAGGGTCTCTTCCAGACATAAGAAAAGTATGTACACAGCCCTATGATGGTGAAGAGAATGGCTCTTATGGCAAGACCTGAGGAGGCGGTGGTGAGGAATGAGTCCAGAGAGACAGGAAGAAATGAGGATATACTTGGCCTTTAGCCACTGTTAAGATTTTGAGATTCTTTCCTATGAATAAGAAGTCGCAGAAAGATTTTAATGTGGGGATGGGGACAGGCACGCCATGCTGGTTGCTATGTAGGGAATAGATTGGACAAGGGCCAGCATGAATGCAGGATACATAATCACAGAAGAGATGATACTCTCTCAGACAAGGGTGATGGCAATGGAGAAAATGAGAAACTGACTGATTACAGTGACAATGTAGTGAGTAAAATCATCAGCACTTCGTAATGGATTGGATGGGGGCCACGTTAATAAAGAACACATCAAGGATGACTCCTAGGTTTCTGGTTTGCTCAACTGGATAGATGAGTAACTGCTTCACTCGGGGGAAAAAAGTCATCCTAGCTGTTGAGGTAGCTAAATATAATGTAGCTTTTCGGTTTTTTTAACTACATTTAAATCCCAGAATTGAATCCAAGGACAAATTGACTGAACTGTTTTTTGTCACCTTTGGAAGTGCCGATTCTCCTCCTGACACGGACCCAGATGCTGCCAACTTTTTTCATCTCTGGCATCCGTCTCAAGTCTTCAGTCTTTTTAAAGCTATTGATTGTGAATTTAAACATGAAACATATTTTTGGAGGTGTTTAAAGATAACATCTGCTGTATGTGCATATGAAATAGATCAACGGTAATAACCCACTTGCTATCTACTCATCAATTTGAATGCTATTGAGACATCATTATGAATTCCTTCTCATTTCATTTCCTACCATTACACACACTCCACGAATTTGTTCTGAGTTTAGTTTATTATTGTAAACCTAATGAAAACATTTCATCTACATGGAGCTGTCACAGAGAGGTCTATTAGTATTTTGTTTGAATATAATAGTAGGTAAGAAATGCTTAACTGAATATATCTTCATAAACAAAAATGTTTCTAAATCATACATCTGTAATTTGGGATT
Organism: Equus asinus; assembly: GCF_041296235.1. Taxonomy (NCBI): domain Eukaryota; kingdom Metazoa; phylum Chordata; class Mammalia; order Perissodactyla; family Equidae; genus Equus; species Equus asinus. The sequence continues at coordinate 27,431,733 of NC_091810.1, forward strand.
CATTTACTACACACCTTGTCATATCAAAGCTGTGAGTAATTCATATATTGTTCTAGTCAGGAACTATGTTTTGGATGACTAAAGACTCTTTTTACCAAGCTGGAAATTCATGAGAAAAGAAGAGTCAAACATACATTTTTATTTCCCTCTCCTTAACTCCATTTTTCCTTTTTAAATTAACTCTGCATATCACTGCCAGATTAATTTTTCTAAAAGTACATTTTGTATTATGTCATTGAATTACTTAAGGACAAAAGATGCTTTCCCACCACACACTGCATGAAACTGCTTCACGTCTAAGGTCTTCCATAAATTTTTCTTACCCTAAAAACCCGACTTCAGTTCTCTCTACTTCTCAGAAGGCTGGCTGTACCATAGTCAACCAAATTTCTTTGTCTCCTTTCTCCTTTGAAGACTGAACTTTGTGCACTGCTCCCTCCCACCTCCACCAGCTCCTGAAAAAGCCATCACCTCTCCAAATACTACCCACATCCTGAAGCTAAGATTAAATCCTACCTCTTCCATTAAACTTTCCCTCATCATCCCAGCTCACAGTGATCATTCACTTCCTACTTACTCAATTACACTTATAACTAATGCAAGTTGGCTTACGCAATTAATTAATTGGTCTGTAGGGTAACATTTTTATCATTAATAGATATCATTTTCTCTAAAGGAAAAGACTTCCTTATATATTTATGTGTCTGTATCAATGCTGCCCATGTAGGCTCTCAATAAAGAGATGGTCAACTGATTAATTGATCGACTGGTTAGAACACTTTGAGCTGTTTATTAAACACAATTCCGTAATTTGGGTACATTATTATTTTCAAAGTTGTAATCATCCTAGGGGATAGAAAATAGTCCATTTATGTTGTCTCATCTTTCCTTGTAATTCTGACCTGTAATTTTGCAGCAACTGGAGAGAAAGCCAAAAAGGAAACCTAAAATGAAAGTAACTGAACCATTTGGAAACTCAAAGTTATTGAAAGAAAAGCTGTGGAGATTAGTCACACTCTTCCTGCAAATCTGAGGCAGCATATGGCTGAATATTTCCTCAAGAAACTTGCTCAGTGAACTCTGTAACTGAATATAAGCACAACAAATGTACATCAATATGTCATCCAACAATTACCATCGACAACTGTAGGATTATGTACAACTCTAACTTTTCAAAACTGAACATCAATTTAGGAATGTGTATATGCAAATAAATATGATATGCATCTTAGAAAGTGTTTATATGTAATTGATATTAAGGTATATGTGAGATAGCTGTCTATATAATACATTCACCTATTTGCCCAATACTTATATATTGAGCACCTGCCATGTAACAGGAAATATACTAGCTGCTAAAGACACAATAATGACCAAGAAAGAAAGACATGAACTCTGGCTCATGGATGTTACAGTTCAGATGCACAGAAAGACAAATAGTAAAAACATAAATACAAAAAGGATAAATTGGGATTATTTCATTTACAGGAAATAACCAAGTGTCATCATAAAAAATGACTGGCAGAATCTGCTGAAAGGTCCCTCTGAGGAAATTAAATTTAACTTGACCCTTGAGGGATGAGAAGGAGCTGCCCATACAATGAGACCAATTTATTATTTTCTTTACTAAATATGTTTGTAGCAGTTATGGTGAGACATAAAACAAAATTTTATTTTATGAGATCATAACCTGTTCCTGTGGTCCCAGATCAAAGGCTGTTCAACAAGGAGATTCTGTGATATGGGCAGCTGATTATTTGTTGTTTGTCAAAGTAATTAGAGATACAATTTTAAGAAGAAAAATAATAGAAATTTTAAGAACAACATATAAATCATTATCCTCATAATTCTCTTTTTCTACTCAAATATCTGGCTCTTCTCCAGGGCCTCCCATTTCCTTCTGGCATGTACCTTATTTTTCTAAAAATGACCTAATGATTAAAGGATCAGTAAGATTTATCAAAAATAACCAGATTTGGAGTGAAGGTGTTTGCGTTCTGGTTTAATTTTCATCCTTCAATGGCTGTTGGCTCTCAAAAAACTCACCTCCTCTTGAAAGAACTGAATCTCCTCCCTGATACATTGAGAACCTCGATCCTCTGAAGTTTTCCACCCATGCTCCTGAAGACTCTAGGATTTCACAGAATGCCCCAAGGACCACCCAGCTGGGGCAGAAGAAGGGGATAATAGGCATATTAGGGCAGAAAGAGCTTTATGCCTCTTCCTCCTACTGCAATAAAGTAAATTCTGGCACTTGTATTTCATATTTTGGCATGCTGAGTGAGATTTAATTAGAAGAATGGGTTCTGTGTCTAAAGTGACTTTGTAAACCATTGGATTAGTTGATTTGGAGATGCCACCTCCAAATAGAAGTTTAAGAATCCATGTTTTTCAAACCAGGATTACAATTATTACCATTTTCTTAGAATGAAATACAAAAGAACTGGAAATTATAAGGTCCAGCTGTTCTAACACAATTAGTTTAAGTCACTAGTTAAATTATTTTAATTAAATTATTAGTTTAAATCACTTTTAAACAAATCAGTCCCATTTATCTGAAAAAATTAGGAACATAAAAGCAGAGGAAGTTCAGTGAACAAATGATTGCATGCGAGAAACAAGTTATACTTCCCAATGGGCATTTGTGCACCATATACAGATACTTCCATGCAATGATTCTGTGTCCATCCTGGCCACCCTGGGTGTCCCTCAGGTCACTGTTACCTTCAGCCACATCCTCAGAACACAACATTGACCTGGCTGACCCTACACTGAACTGAAACAGTTTCACTCTGTATTTCCATTCTCATATCTTAAAGGCTCACTCAGATGAACTGTATGGTTATTTATGTGACATTAAAGGCAGGTACAAATTGTGATTAAAATTATATAATACTAGATTTGCCCATAATTCCTTCCCAAAATATGTGGGGGTGTCTTATTCCTGTAATGAACAGACTCTCATGACCAAGTGGTGCACACATTCCATGAGAATTCACTTTTCATAGGGTCTATTTTGACAGAAGAGATCTGTATGGCCACTTCCAGTTGGTGAGTTTCTATTAGAAAAAAATGGCAACAATTTGGAAGGAAACTATTCTATAGAAACGATCCATTTTCAGCAATATTAAAAACATACACATATTTCCAATAAAATCCTTGCAAAGAAAGATCTAATAGGCTTTTGAAATAAAGCCAGTTTCATACAAGGTACTTGCTGTGAAGAGTGTCTTATTGTTACACAACATTGAAAAAGAAGGAGAGAATAAGACAGATAGGAAAGAAAATAGGAACTGTTTATCTTTAAAAATTGAATTACTAACAATGTTTTGTGCCAATTTATTCTCTGGAAAATATATAGAAGGTGCATTTTCCTCTCTACCTCAAGTGATAAAGTGTTCATCTGAAAAACTAGAAATGTTTTAATATTTCGCATGAGCCCTTAAGAAACATCCTTTCTTCAAACCAATTTTTTTCCCAGTTGGCTTTAATTAAGTTTAGAATAGTGTACCTAGATACTAAAAAATGAATACAAATCAAATTACTGTCTAGACCAACAAGTTCTAATATTTCCCCTTAAGGCTGTATCCCACTTTCAATGTGTTCATGAAAAGTTTCTCCTAAATCAAATTTCTGATAATCAATCACACTTTAAATGCACTAGAAGAATTTGTTATTTAAAGGACTCTGTTAGAGTGAACTGAACAACTAATAATCCTTTGAGGTAACACAGAATCTTTAACTGCTTTACATACTGTATAAATCTGTCTTCACACTTAACAAATCTGCTTAAATAGCGGAGCACCAGGACAACGCAAATGCTCAAATTTTTCAATGTCATCTAGGAAAATAGTGACGGTTAAATTGTAAAAGGGTTATTTACTCCCACCCTCACCATCAGCACCAATACTCCACAAAACTGTCCAAAGTTATCTGCTGCCAATGCCCCCAGCTAAAGCCCACCCATAACACAGCTGTGGTTGAATAAGTTGGGTCTATTATCCATGGCAGTGAAAGACAACGCTTGACATGGGAACCAAGGGCCAACTCAGTAAGAGGTGTTAGAAAGGATTTGTCATAGAATTCGGAATTGTGTTAAGTGATTTGGAGGAGAGTTCATCTCAAGGAGGTAGGGGTAATTCTACGAATGAGTATATTAATAAATCTCATCTAGAAGAAGGAAAGACTAAATTCTTCAGCTTTAATGGGTAAAAAAGCAACAGTCATGCATATCATAAAGGACAGGGCAGTGCTTGGTATTTTATGGTTTGGACAATGTTCATGCTTAGCCTGTGTTCAGACATGATTACAGAGTGGTCTTATTTTTGTCTTGATCCATCATGCTCATGGAGTTACCTTGTCTGATGTTGATATTCTGTGAAACTGTGTTCCACAGGGTAACACTAAGGCCTGACTGTGAACATCAGGCCAGCTTATTGCAACACAAAGTTCTAGCTGGATGTCAGGGGCTGCTTTTCTCTTTCTCAGCGCAAATGTGTTCAAATTTCAGCTTGGCATTTTGCTATTTCCCGTGGGGTCATATTTGAATCATTAAGCTTGTATGTTTAGTTTACCTGAGTAGGCTATCTAACTCTCAGTAGGCTTCCAAAAGTTTTTAATGCATTAATTCAATAAATCTGAACTCATGCTATGCATGCAGTGTCCATATGTTTTTGATTTTCCAGGACACCCTGATTTCAAAAATTCTGTAGCTGGTTTGGCCTACATACTCTCATTTCTCAATTTGAGGCTTGTAAATTATAGTCACTCTAACTATACAGCCATTAGTCACTAGGCATCTTAATTCACAAATTACCAAAAATTCATTGTCAAAATCCTTATTGCTTTTAATGTTCACTCTTTTGTCCAATTTTAAAGAACCCAATTGCCTAGTTCACAATACCATGTTATTTATTCAATATTTGTTGATTGAACATTTGTTGTTTATTGAGTGCTATGTAGCATGTGCTATTCCAAGTGTTTTACATAAAACAGCTAATTTAAGCTCTGAGCAACCCTATCACCCCAATTTCACAGACAAACATGGTACTTTAGAGACACTGCCCATTTCCCCAATTGACAGAAGAGATGTGAGAGTGGCAGATTTGAACCCAGATAGTCTAATTCCTAAACTCATGCTCTTAAGCACTGTAAAATATTGGGCCATGTACCTTGGGAAAAATGAAAAATTGTAACATCTCATCTCTGAATTCTGATATCCTAAATTTCTACATACAATGTTGTAAATAACAGACACAATAAAATATAAACAATTTAGAGAAAAGATGAAGCATGTTTGAAACTGATTACTTAAGGATCTTCCTAAAGGAAAGAAGTGAGATAGATTTTGAATGTTTCTAATTTTGACATAGAAAGATGGTGGAAGCAATATTTTAGTTAAATAATGAGATGTCATAGAGGAAGAAATCATCTCTTTGGGGGAGTTCAGCTAGAATAATTTAGCTAGAGTTGGTAGGGGAAAAATGGGGACTGAAAAGATAGCAGAAGATATGGCATAGCAAGTAGTCAAACTGTCTCTACAAGTGAGAGTGCACTGCTTCTGAGCTGTGGTTTTGTTTCCTTCAAAAGATGTATATGATGAAGGCAGTGTATTTAGAAGATTAACCCCACTTTTCTACAGAACAAATTTTACTTTGAACAACTAATGTGTGGGTAGTTGGTGTTAACTTTCAAATAGTCAGAGCAAACAGTTCTAGAAGTGTCCATCTAAATGGCAGTGGTAGCCACAAGGCCAAATAGCCTAAGGGAGAAAATAAATGAAAGAAGGCCTACTCTCTAAGTCAAGACAGAAAAAATGCAGCCTAATATGACATTCTAGAGAAATGGTTCTCAAAGTGTGGTCCCTGGACCAGCAGCATCAGCGTCGTCTATGAACTTGTTAGAAATGCAAATTAGTAGGACCCACCCCAGAGGCCCTGAATCAGAAACTCTGAGGGTGGAGTCCAGTGAGGCTTGTTTTAATCAGCCCTCCAGGTGATTTAGATGCACTTTAGGCTTTGAGAACTTTTGCCCTAGACATTGCTACTCCAGTTGTGATCAGTGTCATCAGCGCAGGCATCACCTTGGAGCTCATTAAAAATACAGAACCCCAGGCTCCACCCTAGATGTACTGTATCAGAATCTGCCTGTTAACCAGTTCCTCCAGGTGACTCAAGAGTACGGTAAACCCAGAAAGTGTGCTAGGAAGTACATTTTCTGGATTCTTCTCTGATTGGCTTTTGTGCAAGGACCTTTCTAGGTACCTTCCTTGAAAGGAAGGAACTTTCAAGGTAGTTAATAAGGCAGGTTAGTTACAATCACTGTCCTCCCTAGACTGTCTGTATACTCTCATTTCCTTCCCTTTCTACACTCGAAGTCCAGTCTGACATTCAAGTAACAAGTTCCACGTGCGTAATTCAGGGAAGAAGTGCTGGGCCTACATTCTTTTGCTGAATATAAATATCTCAAAATATTTGTCTTTATATCTCACTCTCGAACCATTATGTAATCATAGTGATTCCTGGTTACAGGAATAATTATAATTATTCCTGGTTATAGATTCATATCACTATTTTTACTATTTTCAAAATTCTGACCAGTCCCTCCCCCCTCTACACACACAGATATTGAATTAGAATCTTTGGCAATCAATCCAGTAATACGCATTACTACAGACACCAGCATGGAAAACCTTTACTACTTTAATTTTTTACAAAATATTGCTTCTGGTCCCAGAACTCAATAGTGGTACAGTCTCAGAGTAATTTGGATTTCTTGCCCAACACGATTGCTTTTCGTAGAACTTCTTTGGGATTCTACAACACATTCCACCATGGGCCACCATTTACATTTTATTTAGAAGCCACTACCCTTGGGTGATTGACCTATCATTAGCCTAAATAATCTTTGGCTGACATTTGTCATCTGTTGCTTCATAAACACATTTATTTTAAAGAAGCTTATTTTCACTCCTCCATAGTCATCTTATGTAGATGATTTTTCAAAGTGAATTTCTCTCTCCCGCTTGTTATTTTGAAAAGATGGCAACGACATCCTTCCTTTGCTAATTAGTCTATCTAAACTTTGTATTACTTTCTCGAGAAGTAAATTAATCTTATTATATCATGTGTATCTCCCGTTAGAAAAATGACTAAGTAGGTGATCCGTACATCATTTACCCCAACTTAACTTGCCTAATTCTTCACTTTTTCCTTTGTCTGAAAGTCAACCAATAAAAGAGTCATTGTGATTAATTAGTCCTTCCCCCAAACTACAAATAACTCTGAGAACTTTATAGACAAATTGTTATTAATATTTTTTATGAATATGTAAAGGAGCACTTTTCCTAAACCCTATCGCTGAGCCAAAGAAATTGGGAATTTAGATGTCTTGATAGAAATGGAAAACTTCTGTGACTCCTTTTAATAATGTCTTTAGTATCCATTACCCACACTTACAACATTATAAAGACATTCCAAGTTGTTGTTTCTCCATTCTGCAGCTCTGCGAAAGATACTTCTTTTTTTTTGAGGAAGATTAGCCCTGAGCTAACATCCGCTGCCAATCCTCCTCTTTTTGCTGAGGAAGACTGGCCCTGAGCTAACATCTGTGCCCATCTTCCTCCACTTTATATGTGGGACCCCTACCACAGCACTGCTTGTGAAGCGGTGCCATGTCCACACCTGGGATCCAAACCGGCGAACTCCAGGCTGCAGAAGCGGAACATGTGCACTTAAGCGCTGCGCCACCAGGCCCTAAAGATATTTCTTAAGACTTTCCATGTCTAGATCCAGCTAGACTTAATCACCTAGTGGATTCCAGATCAGTCACCTGTATGAATTGAATCCAGCAATACAGTGCATCTAAAGTTCTCTTACCTTTGTTCCCCTCACAGTCAAGAACTGAAACACCAGAGCATTACACTGGAGAACTCGAAAGAGAGTGAGTAGAATGTAATTTTAGTCTTTAGTCTGGGAGAGAAAATAGAAGACAGTGGGAGACCAATGATGACTGTCTTCAAGCAGCTGCAGTAGTGTCTTCATTTCTGTTGCTCCAGGGGGCAAAAGCTACATGACAATATGCTCATTATGCAATGAGTAGAATTCTTGCATTGGAAAGTAGATTGATGAGCTTAAACGTCTGTCCAACCTAAGACTTTGGGATACGGCCTGGAAACACAGACAGCGCTTGGTTTATGGCATAATTATCCTAAGCCATTTGTGCACTCATTCAAACAAATATTTGCGAGGTGCCAGGCATTGTGCTGGATGCCAGTGGTGCTTTAGAGTTCACGAGAGACAAAATGTCTGTCCTTATAAAACCTATTTTATAGTAGACACGCAACATACCCTACAGAGAGAAACATATAAATTAACACATGAGTACAGATTGTGAGAAAAGCCATGAAAGAAAAAAACTGGCTTCAGAAAAAGAGAAAATTAAGCCCATCTTAACAATTACTTAAATTTTAACTTAGATGATTAAATCATAGGGTTAATGAAGTCAAACAGGTAAATTTTCTTATTTCTATTTTATTTTTTTGCTTATGTTTTCACTTTTAACTTTGATTCACAAATATAGATCATTAACATTGGGATGATGGAGTAGTATAATATAGAGAAATCAATCTAAATGTCTTCATTATTAAAAAAACATTTAGATATTAGATTTGCTGAAAGACTGATTTAGAACATCAGCCACCTCTAATTCAGCACAAATAATGTATCCCAGGACCATAATATCACCTCCTCAGAGCTCAGAGTATCTTAATTCTTATTCAAGAAATTTTTGCTATATCTTGGCAGAGAACTTATACAGATAATAATTGCATTTATTTCTGGTTTCTTGAGGGAGATTTCATTCCATGGAACACCAAGCAAATGACTTACCACAGTTTTATATGATCTTAAGTATGATACTTGCATTCAAAGTATAAAAGCAACTAAGCAAATTCCATATCACAAAGTAGCATAGGCAATTTAGTTGGATAAAGCACAGGCGAACGGATAAAGTCTACTTTAACAAGGTTCACAAATCTTTCACCTAAACAGGAGAGAAAAATAAAAACAGGAGAGGAAAACACCTCATATATTTCTGACCAGCACAGAGAAGCTTCTGTGAAATTGATTGAAAGGGGGATTTGGACCTACGAAAATAAGATTCAACGACGACCAAAAACAACAAGATGCAACCAGAAAATCTCTTGTGTCGCTTTAAATAAAAGCCAACAGGTCAAGGTGGGATTGTTCCATGAGTCAATCTAAACCAAGAGTTTATGTTTAAACACCAATCATGAAAAATATTGTGCAATTTGAAGAATTCTGCTTTTCATGAGGAAGCATGTTACCTACAGCTTTAAAAAGTCCATAGAGTTCCCTTGTGTCAGCAACTTATAAATGTCGGGGGTTTGTTTTGTTTTGAAATTTCATGACCAGGTTGAGCTTTTGAGGAATAAATGGTATCAAAGAAACTGTTGCTTTAAATCCTCATTATTCAAGCATCTGAATAGTCATGATTAATTTACCTCCCACAACATATTTAGATGAAAGGAAAAGAAATTGAGGCTAATCCATGCATCTTAACTACATAACGTGAACACTATCTCAATTTATTTGAAATCCAAATATTCTCACCTGCAAAATGAGTATAACTTAGGATCAAACATAATTTTATCTAAGAAAATGTTTCTTTCCAATCGAAATATTTGCACCCAAATCATGTAAGCTTCTTTCTCTTCATTTTCTATGAACATATTGCAATTTTTCATACAAAGCTATTTTTTAAAGTTTTCCTTACTTTATTCCAATTTATCAATCTCTATAAAATTCTTATTGATTTTCTTTGCATTTCTGTGTATTATGTCATATCAGAAAATAATTTTCTCATTTATGTGACACTAAAAATGTTCAGTGGTATTTATTTGAAAAACAGTACATTAGGATTATTTAATTTCCTTCATATAGCTATAACTCTTTCCTAGAAAATAATTATGACCATGTTTGTCTTATTATATTTATTATAAATAGGATGAATTTCTATCCTTCCAACTGAGGAATTTAATTTTAATAAATTAAAATATATTAATTTAAATAATGTATTTACAAAAAATTTATCTTGCTTATCTTCTTAATTTTTAACAAAAAACAATGTCTACTTCAAATCTGAAGAGTTCATGCCTCAACAAACAGAGAATCTGAATTTCACTGTGGTAGCTAAGAGAAGAAATAACTTGTCTCTAATTATGAAATAAGAGCTCTATTTAAGTCAAAAGATTCAAACTCATGACCTTTTTAGTTTCATGGTAAATAACTTTAGCTTGTCACAAAGGAAGGATGGAAGGAAGAAAGGAAAGGAACATAAGAAAGGAGGCTTCCATATAGTCAGTAGGGAAAGTAGAAAGGCTTTTAAGACATACAAAATCTCCACAGTAAAATGTTTACTGCAGTGTTTCTCAACACGTTATACATATTACTTAGGTTTAAAATAAACATTTTTATTTTAGTAATTATTTATTATAATACCAACTAGAAAATCAAACACTGATTTTTAATGTCTATTACTGCTTAGGGTGAAGCTAGAATTATTTAGGTAAAACCATGAGTCACATTAAGTAAGTTATTAAATAAATGATAGCTTAGTTGCTATGGAAGAAACCATGAAGATAGCCCACCAGTGACTAAGGTTTAAAAGAGTTTATGATAAATCTGTCCTTCAGAACTGGGATGAATAAACTGGAAAATGTGTCGGGGAGGAAATAATAGCTATCTTTAAATATTTTCATGGAATTAGTCCTTTTTATTAACTTCTTCAACGTCAAGGGAAAGCTGATCATTCTGTAGATACTGGGGGAAAAAAGGTTGAATTTAATTGAGATACTTTTCTAAAATCAATTTAAAGAATGATGAGTATGTAGAAAATAGATTGATCTATTCATTTTTCCATCAATAATCCCATCTGTCCAGCTATCAATTTATTTTCATATTTGTAGAAAAAGGTATATTTATTTTTAGGGAGAAAAGGAGATTCAGCAGAAAAAAAGAAGCTGACAGAAAGAACAGAAAAACTTGCAATCAGACTGACTTGATGATTCACTAGATAAAGGTATCAAGAGAGCCAGGTCTAATAGATTTCAGGCCCAGGTGACCGGAACAGTTGGAAAGACATCGAAAAAAATGGGGCAAATAGAGACATTCCTTCAAATTTAACAAGTAAGCTGCTTTATACATATTAAATATTTAAAACTCACAAATGTTAATTTTTGCATGTGTATGTTTGCTGTGCATTTTAAATTAAACATGAGTTAGATTTGCAAATTACAATGACAAACATCAAATAAATCAATTTTCTATTAACTCTTTTTCAGTTCACAGCTTTTGCTGAACTAGGCCCAATCTGCTCATAATCCCAGCTAATGAAGTTTTTTATAACTTCAAATATTGTACTTTTTAGTTCTAGGATTTCTTATAGATTCATTATAGCTTTTTTTTTTTTTAAGATTAGCACCTGAGCTAACATCTATTGTCAATCTTTTTTTTTCTTCTTCCCCCCAAAGTCCCCCAGTACATAGTTGTATATTCTAGTTGTAGGTCCTTCTGGTTCTGCTACGTGGGATACTGCCACAGCATGGCTTGATGAGCAGTGCCATGTCTGTGCCCAGGATCTGAACCAGTGAAACCCAGGGCCACTGACGCAGAGCATAAGAACTTAACCACTCGGCCACGGGGCTGTCCCCCATTTTTAGGCTTTTTATTCCTTTCCTAAAGATACCATGCCTTCACCCATTATGTCTATCTTTTCCTGTAAATTATTTAACATGTTAATAAGTTATTATAAAGCTTTTGTACATCTGAGTCACCTTTGGATCTTTTTCTATGGTCTCTTTCTTCTCGTCAATATGGTGAATCTCCCTAACTTTTTCATATGGATAGTAACTTTTCTATTACTATTGTATTGAAAATTGAAGATAATACTCTGTAGAAATGCTACATTTTGTTAGCTTTCTCAGAAGAATTTTTTTTCTAGCACACATTTATATTATTTATGAATCACTTTAATCCTGTGCAATTTTTATTAGGCTTTATTAGGTCAGGGCTATTTTGGCTTTGCCCTTGATCCTCAGGCCTGGACTTTACTGTAGATTTTACTCCGAAAGTATGACTCCAAGGAACCCAGCAGAAAACAACAGATAAAAGGTTAAATTCTTTTAAAACTGAACCTATGGTGTAAAGGCCCATCTCAAGGGAAAACTTACAGAACAGAAGTATGAATAAGGATACAGCAGGAAAGAGGCAGTTTTTTATACAAGGAAGTCATTCACCCATCAGGTGTTTGTAAACAAAATAATAACCACATATTTACACACACACACATACACACTCACCCACATACACACTTACATAAAGCCTCCAGAGCACCTGTACATAAAAAATGCATTTCTTCCTTTTTTCTGTATGCTTAAATATTATTCTGATACTTAAAAGGTCATAAACATATAAATGCATTGTGTTAGATATTTATAAATATTTGTTTTATTGCATAACATTAGTACTCATGAGACAACATAAAAGAGAGAAAGAAAATAAATATAAATCTACATGTTTTAGATTGAGTAATTTTGGATAAGAGATTTTTTTTATATTTAATAAAAGTATTTACCAGAAAACCATGTTGATTGTTCTTTAATATTCTAAACAATTTGAAATGTCTTCCTTAGATACTTTAAATGTTATCATGAAATTTACATTATATTTTGGTGTTTCTTTCTCTTTTTCTTTTTTTATTTTATTTTTGCCTTTTTAAGATCTTGGACATTGTCAAAAACAGTTAAGGCGTAATAATGAATCGACAATTTGAGGATGAATGAACTTATTCATTTAATTCTACCATGTTGAAAATACTACTGTTTTAAACCCTAATCACGGAACCAAAGAATACATGGCATAGCAAAATCTAAAATATAGAATATTAACTAAAGCACACAGAAAAGTTCCCAAGATATAAATAGCTCTGTCAAAATATCTGGTTGTTAACTCAAAGATAAATCAGAATCAAAGACTGGCAGCTTAATTTTTTCATGGGAAAATACTTATCTCCCTTAACATTCTGTATTTGCAAATAGCAGGACTTTATTTGTAATAAGAAGGCATTTAGGGGAAAAATAATGGGATAACTTACAAGCTTGAAGGAAAATTGGCACAATCAGGGCTCAGAAAGTCTAGAAACTACATCCAGATCTAGAAAATGGGAGCTGATGGGCTTTCTCACAGCAAGCTGGAGTACCTGGATTGTCAGTCTCACCAAGACTGCAAGAAACGAGGAGAAACAGTTCCCTAAAGGAAAACACACTTGCAGCAAACAGAAGAAAGTGAAATGGATGCAGGTTAGCACAAACCATTAGGTACCAACATCAGTATTCCAAGATAGCAGGAAAATATTGCTAAGATTGTATTAAGGATAAAAATGTAATAGTACAATTTTGCTTTAAAAAATACCAGGAACAGTTAAAGCAAAATATTCACCAGCATAGTCATAATATGGACAGGTAGGAAACGTCCAAATATCAGTCAGTGAAATTAGATTTTTTTCTTTTGCTGCATCTGCAACAACTAGCTAAATTATTCAATATGGTAGTATGGAGCTGGCAATATGGAGACATATGAAGAACAGAGAAAGACTCTGCTCAGCTCTCTAACTGCAAGAAGAGTGGTTTGAGTTGTCAAACTCCTGAATTACAAATTGCAATTATCCTTCCTTTAAAATCTTAGAACCAGTTTTCTTTGATAGTTTCTAAAATTAAGGCCAAAATTTCTGTTTCATTTTTGGTGAGGTAATTTGACCATGAAAGCAATAAACTCCACAGATGTGTTCATTAACATTCTTTAATTAAATGTACTAGAAATCATCTTGAGCTAGCTTATACAGATACAATGGGAATTTATTATGAAGATTCAAAGTGTTTTCCATTTTCCAAGCGTGAGGATGTAGTAAGGCCACAGAAAAGGATAATAAGAAATGGAAAGGTATCTGGAACATAGGAATTGTTTTATCTCTATTTTTATTTTTCTCTGCACAACTATCCATTCTTCTTTTTACTATTGATTGATAAATAAGAGTTGCATCATAGCACCTTTGGAAAGAGAGTATGATTGGCCTAGTGTGAGTCAGTCATTCTTTCTTGGACATGGTCAAATGTGTCCAGGACAGTAGTCTTTTATTTCACAATTAACTGTAGCATCACATTCCACTAGATAAAAGTATTGATAAGTGGGCTATAATGAGCCTGAAAGACATTGGAAAAGTTACCTTGTTCAATGAATATAAGCTGTATAAACTTAAGCTAACTTGCACATGTGTGTTTTTCATTTCCTTTTTTTTTGTTAACAGAAATTGAGTTTGAGTTTAGAATGACGTAAAGATAAAGGAAAATGTTATAATCAGAGAGAAATTTGTGACATGGATCATGAATTGAGAACAGTGAGATAAGGAATTGAGAGCCTGGCTGGGGAGATTACCAAAAGGGAATCACTGTGAAGAACAGTGTGGCCAGAGTGGCCTTGCATCCAAGAAGAATAAGGTTGGTCATTGAGGACGAAGCTCAGAGACAGTCACAGCCAGCCTTCAGGGGCTGTCTGTAACACCAGCAATTACTGAAGTGGGACTAACCCATCAAGACTGAGCTAAGAGACCAGACCTCAAGGTCACCAGCCATGGACTACAGTAGCAGAAAGAGCTGGCTGCCCAGGAATAGCACTCAACTAACTTCACCCTACAGACACTACCAGTGAACACACAATACCAGATCAGTCATCCTGGGGAGGATGTCAACGGTAGGTCGAACCCCAGTCAGCTCTTGCCCATGAGACACAATGAAGACCTCTCACTTATGTCCAAATGCCAGCTTGGGGAAGGCTGCAGGGGACAGGCGAAGCAGCGCTGAGAGGAACCTGACTGCTAACCTGACTGAATATTTAGACCTGAAAGGTATTGTTAAAACTGGAAGATGCGGAGATATTGCTGATAAACCAGAGGTTCCACCAACTGTCTAAGAAGAAGAGTCTGTGAAAATGTTTAGGTCAGTTACATAAAATCATTAAGCTACGATTTTTGGGCACATCTGAGTGTGTGTATACTTTTACAATCCAGTTACTTTGGTAAAAGCTTAGCAATTTGGATATAAAGTATAGAAAGTAAATCTAATTTAAAAGAGGAGAAATTAAATAACAGGAATTGGAAAAGACTACAAAAACGTCATATCAAACATAAATATGTATAATGGGAGACACAGGAGCGTCATAAGAGAGACAGAGCTGAGTCACATCTTACACGGTCAGGTGAGATGACAATGAAGGGTAGTCAAATTCACTCCTGAAAATCCTTGGGAAGGCAACTGTTTTGTCCCCTGTATCATTTCTTAATAAGGGCAATGAAGGATGTCTTACAAAGCCCTAAGACTAAATTTCCACAGGTTATCAAATACATTATAAAGCTCTCCATTTCCATACTAAATATCTTGTAAAATTTTTTAAAAACGAGGGAATTTGCATTTTTTGCATTTGACATGATGCGGCTGCAAGTGACTAAATTTAAATTTTCCTTTAGTTTGTTGGATCAAGCATGCTCACAAACTGTTGCAGAGAAAATGCATTACAGAATTATTTTCAATTGTGAAAATCTATTACAAATACTAATTTTACACTTACAAAAGTTGAATTCGTGTTTTTTGTAGACATTTAATTAAATACTGACTGACTTTGCTTTTTCAACTTTCTGAATATTGAGGTCAATATATTTTGTTTCGAGGGTCAAATATTTTCAGAGGGCTTTGAATGACTCGAAAGCCTGAAAACAGCGTGCTTCAAAGATAAAGCAGCATTGAGTCCTGTGCAGCCAACATTAGAAATAAGAACAGTAACAACCACCACAATAATTACTGTTTCTCGGTTGAACACCTCATGTAATATTTGGTTTGACTTTGGGAGCCACATAGTGAAAATATACATATCTCAAATACCAGAATCAAATACAACAGGGTGAAACGGTCAAACTAAGCTACACATGCAGGAAACTGGGATCATCTTCAGAACAGACACCCCACACCTCTGCTCACTTTGGGCCCTACATTTATCGACTAAAACAGTTGGCAGAGTCACCTGCATGAGTTACATGGTTGGTTTTTCTTTAGCTTCTCTCTGTCGATTTCTCTCTCCCCCGAGTCTCCCCATTGTGTACCATATAGGTTATGCCGGGACCCCAAAGTTCAATCTGAAGGGCTGCGAGAAAGGCAGGGGAGAGCACACACTCAAGAGGAAGGTGTCAAGGATAGTTCATAAAGAAGCTACTTTTGAGTTTGGCGTTAAAGAAAAAGTAAAATTTTAGCAATATTCTTTTTTTTTTCCTAGAAGAGTTGGCATTCTTGGTGACAGAAGAGCATAAACAATGGAATAAAGGCAGCAGAGGTTGAGTATTTTTGAAGAGTAGCAGAAATCAGAATATGTTCAGAATAGTAGTAAGAAATAAGGTTGGAAAAAAAGAGACAGACACATACCATGGAGATTTTTTCCTAATGTTATTCCATACTGTTTGGAGGTGTGTTAAGGACACACGTTCTTCATCGCCTCTTCTGCTGCCTTGACACTACTCTGAGTTCCTAACTCAAAGTGTGGTGATTTATTAAGGCCAGTAATGACTACTTTCTGCATTTCACATTCCACACCGCCTTTCCTCGAAAGTTGCCTAATTAATACCAAGCCTCATTTCCACATGTGTTGCTCTACTCATTTGACGGTGTTTGCTCGAGGGCGCTTTGCAACTTGCAACAGTGAAACTGGGAAGTAGCAGAAAAGGAGAAGAGGAGCTGTCACTGCCAGATGCACTAAAAAGTAAGATCTGAGGATCATGTGCTACCATCAGCTGTAACTACCTCTTCAGTAAGAGTAAGCCAAAGGAGTTCCCCTGCTCACCCTTTCTAAATAACCTTTCATACCTTCTGTCAGGGCAATGTATAATTTTGTTTAGGGGACAAGGGCTTTTTTAAAAAGTAAAGGATGTTGCTAATGTTGGATAAAGTAGCAATAGTTCTTACATTGTCTTTTAAACCGTGTCTGTTTGACTGCTATGTTAAGGAAATTTGCTTCTACAGTTTTCTTCTGTCATCAAAGAAGAAACAAAGGACCTCTTCTCTGACCTTCGACTACTACAAGAACAAATAAGTGTTACCTAACTGTTATTGAGCCCTTATCATGGGTCAGTTGCTGTGTTAGATGCTTGTATGTTGAAATATTTTATTTAATCCTCATACCAACTTCATAGATTAAGTAGTATTATCATCCCCGTTTTATAAAGGAAAATCTTAAAGTATAGAGGTTGGGTAACTTGCCAAATGTCAGAGAACTAGTAAATGTTAGAGCTGTCATTCAAACTCATCATTTATCTTCCTTGTTCTATTGCTTATAAAATATTCCATTCGTATCAATAACACTTGGCCTATTTATTTTCCATAGCACACACTTATGCCCCACAGTCTTGTGGAAGTTATGTACAGTTTGTAGTGTACTGATATCCAGAATAACCAATGCATACTATACCTTATGCACATTTCCTAGGACTTGAACCATATTTTCATAGTTTTCCCCTCATCTTGGAGTTCTTAGTTTTGTATCTGCCTATGTGACAGGTCACCAAAGAAGTTATGGAATCACATTCCCCATAACTGTTTCTTGATTAGAACTCAAAGTCATAATTTTAGTTCTGGGGGCAATTATGGTCTGCTCCACATTCATGTCCACCAAGCATTCCACAGTGAAAAATGGAGAATACATACAGAGAGTGGCCTATGGCATCTGAAACTATAGATTCATTTATTTGGACCAAAATTACACTTTGGTTAAATTCTCTGAGGATATTTAATAGGTATATATTGTGCAGATTAAAGTAGGATGGTAAAATAAAAAGAATGGAGGATGTCAAACCAGGCTGTCTGAATTCAAAGCTCAGTTCCCCATTACTGTGTCATTTGTATAGATTGCTTTTACCTCCCAGAGTTGGAATTGCCTCACCTAGTGAATGAGCATGACTATAATGCCTGCCTCACAGACCAAGTCATTGACCAAGTCCCAAAATAATCCATTACACATGCAGTATTTTTTAAATCTGTTTTTTAACTATAATTTTTAAAGTAAGGATAATGGATTACCAGCTCATCCTAACTTTCCAAATCCAATATATTGATTAGCCATTTGCTAATAAAATGCCATTAGGATATATGGTTAGTCATAAATATGCCAGTTAATTCAACTGAGACATCTGTCCTATGTTTTCCAATAGAGTCGTTCCCTCTAAAAGACTCCCAAGGAAAATACTGTTTAATAACAGAGTCTTCTATTTATTTTCAGAGAACTTCTTTTTATTTTGTGCAAACATCTTTGCAAGAGGATAAAGCACATTTTGTTCCAGTACTTCATGATCTAAATTGTGATTCATTAAAAGCATTGTGGAGCAGAAAGCATAGCCCCATTGACACCCCAAAAGGTATGCATTTAACTTCCAAGAAACTTATCACATTTGTTCTCTTTAACTGTCATTTGATTTTGCTGCTGTAGACATCTGCTACATGGCTCTTTTAACTGTCCACCAAGGCAAATTACTGGAAACCTGGGTTACTATGGCAATGAGGGGTAGCCCCCATTGTTTTTCCATGTCAGTCATCTCAGCAGTGTTAGTCTAGTGGTGAGTGCAAACCAGTAGGGGAGTTAAGACCAGCATACCTTTGCAAAGCTTTAGACTGTGAATCCTGGGATGGAACTGCTCAGACGGAAAGGCCTGTTTCCATGGCAACAGGAGCAGCTCCTATTGTTTCAGTTTGTCACTCATCACAGCAATGTTTGCCTTGGGAGACTGTGCTAAGCATTTCTAGCAGCATTTTGTTGTGGATTCAAGAGATTGGATGGCAACGCTGCTATGGTTACCAGGGTTTTTGTCTTAGGGGAGATCCTAGAATAAAGTAATCTCTCTGGTTCCAACAGAAATTTTAAATAACTAGCAGTGGAATAAAAAGAAAAGAAGTTGTGATAACTAACTCCTTTTGGGACAAGGATAAAGTCTGACCTCCTTTTTTTTCTTTTGGTCCTTGTGCTGATGAGGTGGTGGAATTGAGAAGTGGGAAAGGTTAAGGATGATTAGAACAGGAAATAAGGAGAACATAAAATGATCATTTATCATTTCTTTTAAAAATAAGAAGAGAAAAAAGGATGGCTCAAAGAAAAATGTATAGCAAATATTCATATATTCAAGGAGTTCCTTTTATCAGTCTCTATATAACTTAATTTAAATTAATTTCTCCCCACACTTATAAAAATAATTCATTTTCCCAGCCATACCAGGACCTCTTCCCCAGCACTGATAACTTAGGATGACAAAGGGATATATAGGAGAAAAATCTTCGAGCTAATCATTTTGGGAGATTTTATTTGCCCCTTATTCCCACTCTTCATGGGTCCCAACATTGACGTAAAAAAAGAAACAGCCATTGAGAATTATGGAAAAGGCCACAACCCATACATCGATCTTTTCTACAATTATATGGTTACAGTTACGCCTCCAGAGTATCAGATTACCGCAAACTTGAGAACCATAAACACAAATTTATTTTATAGCAAATTATTAAAAGCACAGGAAATAGTAATACAAACACTCAGAGATGAACACTGTTACTTTGATTTCATGATTTCATCTTAGTATTTCTCTTATCTCAGATCCTCTAACGTAAGTATTGAATCAAGTGCACTACTTGTATTATTTCACTTAAATTTCACTAAAACCTTTTGAGGAAATTAGTATTATTCCTATTTTCACAGGGAATTAGTATTATTATTATTAATTATTATTATTATTATTATTAAATTAGTATTATTCCTATTTACAGCTAGTTGGCAGAATTATTTGAAATTAGACACTGAGTTCCACTACTACATCTATCTGAGGATGGAACGTTCTCTTTTTTTCAATCTCCCCAAATCAGAATCACACTATATGCACTACCTTATTATTTCCTGAGCCTGAGCACCCTGTGAATTATCAAGAAGTTGTCAATAATACCTTATTATTTCCTGAGCCTGAGCCCCTGTGAATTATCAAGAAGTTGTCAATAACTAGACATTATTTTAAATGTCTAGAAACAGTGATACTTTCCCCCTTCATTTGTGGACTTTGACAAATCTTTTATGTTTATATGGTTATAGCGAGTTCTTTTGATCTTCGCAAACATTTAGTAAACAACCAACTATTCTGTGATAGACTCTTTAATAGGTTATGAATATATATGATATGTGCTGTTTTCTCAGAATATTCTTTTCGGACATATAGCATAAGATACTTAAATATATTTAATCTTTTTGCCTAGAAATGATATGGATGCAGCCAGGGTTGATGGGGCACAAAACACCAAGGAGACATCTGGAGAAGAATCTATGATTCTGCCCATATGGCGGGGACAGACTGCTCGCCCCACTGAAATGTGAAGTCGGCTCTAACTCTCTGGGGATCTGGTTCAACAACGTATGTTCTCCATAAACTGTATCTCTTAATTCCAGTACTGAGATTAAGTAGAATTGGTCTGTTAAAAAAACCTAGCTCTCCTCTTTTTTCTTTTTCGGGATTTTAGTCACATGGCAGTAATGTGTTTTTTAAATGCTGTTTTCTCCCATAAACTTTATTCCCAGCGTAAATAGATTCAGAGCTTTTAAAAGAACTTAGCTTGAAATACAAGGCCATTTTGCAAGATGCAGTCAAGGAATGTACAGTACAGGAGGTGTGGTAATTGCAGAAATTGAGAAAACAATTTCAACCTGAATAGACAGCTTTTTAAAGAAACTGAATGCATATGTGTACGCACATGTGTATATCCATAATCGTATGTGTGTATAAATATATACCCAGCTACTGCCAAGTTTTCAGAGCTTAATCAGGAGAATAATGAGAGCTTGTATTAGTGCCTTTTACATAAGTAGCATTCTGCAGCTATTTTTTGAATGCATGAATGAATGAACGTCAAGAGAAAAAGATGAATATCACTTGACTGTTTTAGTTAAAATGGAAGGTAATTATCATTCTTAATTCAGAGCTTAGGATTTTCATGATAATTTTTCTTTATTGTATTTCTCATTTGCTTAATATTCTAGTTGCTTTTACATTTTATAATTAAAAGGTCATTATTTTCTTATAAACAACTAGACTCAAGGTCTATTTTATGCCTTGCATACATTTATTCTTGAGGTTGGCAAATCGTCTACTCTTGCCTACTATCAGGTGTCATCTTCTGGGAAAACTATAGGTTTATCCTTTCATTCAAGAAATATTTATGAAGGTCTTCTCAGTGCACTATGCTGGGTATTGATGGAAGGGGGATGGAATGGTGGTGGGGAGATGGACTGGCCATGCACACATCTGTGAAAGTTCACCCAGAGTATTTTGATTAAAGGTCAGTGCATTTTAAATTATCTTCATTGATGAATATATTAAGATCAATCAAAAGTATATATCTGCTTTTTAAAAATCAGCCTAACTCATAACTTCCAAGAATCAACTCAGGTCATTTGATCACCCACAAACATTTACTGAGCATCAATTATGTGAGTCAAGTTTTACTGTGCAGAATAGAGACGTGAGCCATAGAATGTCTTCCAGAATATGAATTGTTCCATGACCTACCTAGTATGCCACAGTCTTGACTTTTGACATTCCATGTGCTTGGCAGAACCTTTCTGCCCTTGTTCTTCTGTGTGATCTTTATCTTCAAGAATCGACTAAAAAATCATATTCCCTTGATGCTGTCCATGGTACTTTGGTCTCCAAGAATGGGTACAGTGCCCTTTCTTTGCATTCCCATAGCATTCCAACCATAACTCTATCATGAAACTGACCAGGTTGCTTTTTATTCATTTATTTTTTTGGTGAGGAAGATTGGCCCTGAGCTAACATCTGTGCCAATCTTCCTATATTTTGTATGTCAGATGCTACCACAGCATGGCTTAATGAGTGGTGTATAGGTCTGCCTCCAGGATCTGAACCTGCAAACCCCGGGCCACCAACACAGAGCACGCAAACTTAACCACTACACCACCGGGCCGGCCCCGGCTTGCTATTTTTAATTAAACTTTTTATTTGTAGATAATTTTAAAACACATATGCAGTTATCAGAAATAATACAAAGAGATCCCATGTACCTTTATTCAATGTCCTCCAACGGTAAAATCTTACTATAGTACAATATCACAACCAGGATTGACATTGATACAGTCAAAGTATAGAACATTTCCATTAGCACAAAGATCCCTGATGTATATAACCACATCTGTATCCCTCCCACATCTACATCCCCCACCCTGCCAGCCTTAACCACTGGCAAACACTAATTTGTTCTCCATTCCTATAATTTTGTCATTTCAATAACGTTATATAAATGAATCATAAAGTATGTAATCTTTTGAGATTGCTTTCTAACTAAGCATAATTCCCTGGAAATTCATCTAGGTTGTTGCATGTAAGAATAATACGGATGCACCACACATTGTTTAATCATTCACCTGTTGAAGGACATCTGGGCTGTTTCCTAGACTGCTAGGAATAAAACTGCTATAAACATTCATGTACAGGTTTTTGTGTGAACATAAAATTTCATTTCTCTGGAATAAATGCCCAAGAGCGCCACTGCTGGGTCATATGGTAGCTACATGTTTAGATATTTAAGAACCTGCCAAGTTATTTTTCAGATTGGCTCCACCATTTTACATTCCCACTAGCGACGCATGAGTGAGCCAGTTTCTCCCCATTCTTCTCTGGATTTGGGGTGGGTCTATTGTTTATTTTTATCTTAGTCTTTCTGACTTAAAAAAAATGTAAACAGACCATCACAATACAATATGAGAAATGTTAACATAGAAATAAAGACAAAGTTTACAGGAAATGTAGGAAAAGCTCCAGTCCAATCTTGGGTGGGGATTTAAAGAAGTCTTCTGAGAGAAGAAGCTAATTAAGGTGGAATTTAAAGGATTAAGTTTCTCCATCCAGGAGAAAAGATAAAGGAAAAATCTTGCAAAAGGAAGAAGGCATATCTGTCAAGCCCAGGGATAAGAGGGAGCACCAAGATGTATTCACCTTCCCAGCACCAACTCGGCCCTGCCCCAATCTCCACCGATGAAATTCACAGATGAGGAAATAGAGATTCAGAGATTTTGAGCAACTCAGCCAAAGTTGCACAGCAAGTAGGTACGGGTCAGAACTGGAATCCAACTCTATTTAATCAAAATCCATGTTCTTTCTGCTAGATCATATTTTCCCATAAAATTTCAGTTTGAGAACCTAGAATTAAAGCCTCACGAAATTGTTTCAGATTCCAAAAATTGTGAACCGAGAGGAAAAGTATTCTTACAGAGAAATGACATCTTGAAACCTCGTCTGTTATCCTCACCAAAGGGCACACCAAGGGAGTGAGATCATTTAATAACTGAGTTCAATTAATCCAAAATCATTCTCTCTCCAAACGTAAAGGATGCTTACTCCCCGGACCCTTCTAATTTACAGAAAGTGCCTACTCAGAGTAGGTTTCTGTAGACATAATGGAGTTCACGTACAACAGCATTTGTTCTAAAATATTTTTCACAGCAAAGAAAATATATAAATGCAATCTTTTAAGTTAATAGCCATTAAGGGAACAATAATAACAACAATAAGAATGGTGTACAGGCATTCCTAATGAAAGGAAAAGAAAGATCTGGTAGACCAGAATCTCACTATCCTATAAAGGCCTACAGGAAAAATGTGAATAAAAGGATATACACATTTTTCCTAATATGTAATTCACGATTGCCCAAACTCATAGGTGTATGTTACACGAGATAGGGTAGTCTGATTTGTTCCTCATCCCTTTGTTAATTTTCAGGCCAACAATTTTAAGATTGGTAGGTTGGAGGAAGAGGGTTGCTATAATATATGTGACCATTCATTAGAAATCACCTTAAAGCAGGAGCACTCAGTGGGGGCCATTTTGCCCCTCTGGGGACGTTTGGAAATGTCTGGAGACATTTTTCGTTGTCTCAACATGTTGTAGAGGAAAGTGCTGCTGGCATCTAGTGGGCAGAGGCCAGGGGCACTGTTAAACATCCCATAATGCACAGGACAGTCTCCCGCAACAAAGAATTTTCTGGCCCAGAAAGTCAATAGTGTTCAGGTTGAGAAAACCTATGATAGTGGAAAGGATAGCCTAAAAGGAAGAATTACATAGGGATGATTGAATAAAAATAATGTATCATATCATTAGTATTATGCATGATTTTTAATAAAACTGGACTCTTCTCTTCAAAGATGGCATTACATACATATCTAACTGTATACATATACCCGTTGGACCAGCAGCCTATATAGCTAAGTAAAAACAGTACAGTAAAGACCTACATAAGGCATGTTGCCAATTCAACCACAAAGAGAGAGATAAATGTGTGATTGGAAAAGTATTTGCGAAACAATCTGCAGCTGTGTACAGCTAATATTTAATTGCTCATCTAGAATATATTACTCATCAGGCAGAACAAAGGTGGGTAATTTGCTAGGATCCACTGAGATGATTTACCAAATTATTGCATAAAAATACACTTAGCTCGGGGCTGGCCCCGTGGCCGAGTGGTTAAGTTCGCACGCTCCGCTGCAGGCGGCCCAGTGTTTCGTTAGTTCGAATCCTGGGCGCGGACATGGCACTGCTCATCAGACCACGCTGAGGCAGCGTCCCACATGCCACAGCTAGAAGAACCCACAACGAAGAATACACAACTATGTACCGGGGAGGCTTTGGGGAGAAAAAGGAAAAAATAAAATCTTAAAAAAAAAAAAATACACTTAGCTCATATTAGAGTTATGACACTAACCAATCAAACCCAGCATATTCAAAATTAATAATGATTTGTGTGTTTTCCATTGTGGATTTTAGAAAATATACTACAAGAGAACAAAGCAAAGTTAGTAGAGAAATCTCAATTGGAAACCAGAAATTGACGTCTGAATGCTTCCAGAACTACTATAAAGATTTCAATAAAGTTTGGTACTCAAAATTATAACACGTAAAAATGTCAGTAATAATTTTAAAAAAGGAACCAAATTGGTTATTGCATTAGTTACCTATTATAAAATTATATATTGATATTAGAGTACAATTTAATTTGAATAGAAATTTAATGGTGATGAACTGCACCTTGTTGGATCTTAATAATAACATCTACAAAGACTTGAATTGGAGAAAAATCTTCTGATAGTTGACTTTGCCATCAAATGAGCACCAGAAATTTACCTCTGGTAAATTGTATCAGTGCTCTCAGTTCTTCACTCCTGTCCTGCACTGGAATAGCAGACTCCATGCCCTTTGTCACATGACTGTGCATTACCTCCCACGAATGTGGTAAGAGTATATTCCCACATTCTATTGATGTTGGGTTTGGCCACGTGACTTGCTTTGTCCAACAGCATGTGGGCTAAAGTGAGAGAGTCCTAGCTACAAGCTGAAGGCATTAAAGGCATTTCATAATTCTGCTCACCTTTCTGGCTTTCATGCCATTTGCCATTAGAGAAACATGCCTCACAGGGTTATTCTCTAATAGAGACATGGAGCTGACCCACAGACTTGAGAGCAAGAAAAATCTCTGTTGCTGGAAGCCAGTGAGATTTTTGAAGTTGTTTGTTAGGCAGCAAAAACTGATTATTACGCTTGCAAATGGGCTTTCTAGCAATGTTTACACTATGGATGCTTTATGTTTATCTCCCCAGAATTTGTTTCTCTGATTTTCAACTAGAGACCCATCCTCACTCCACATTGTATAGGAAGGGGTCCTGGGGTGAATCGAGTCTTGGTGTTCCTCTGGTCACTGTGATTTGATTCAGTTATGGACACATGATTTTAGAAGGACCAATGAGAATAAATTTTAGGATTTTTGGAAGAGCTACCAGAAAAGAATTTCACTGTTTTCTCCTAGTTTAGGCTACTGCAGACAACTGCTGACACAAGGGAAAGCCTAGGGACACCTAGACTTAAGTCAACAATGTCAAGAGTAGAGTCAAGAGACAGAAAGAAACAAATCGTGATGATGCGGCCCAGTCTCTGAACCCAGCTATATGGGAAGATAAGTGTAGCTCTAGATTTTCTTCTTTATATGTGTTGACAATTTCCTCTTATTCCTTAATCTAATTTGAACTGAGTTATCGGCCACTGACCACAGAGAGATTCCTAATGGAAACAGCATCTCTGATTTTAATTCAAAGGATGCAAAATAGAGAAATTATTCTTTTTAAATACTATTTTCCTTTATTTGAACTGAAACAGCCATTCTGTAATGTGTATAGAAAGAAGAATGTATAGGCAGAAAGAGAACAATTATAAAAGCATATGAAAAATACATGCCTAAATCTCCTTCTATTCTTATAATTTTCTTGTAAAAGTGAGCATCATTATGACATAATTATAGTTTATCCGAATCTCAACATGAAATTAACATTTCAAAGATATAATAGAATTATAATATTTTTCCTACAGGATAAAATATTTTATCAATTCAGATTAAATTTATAATCTTCCAAACTTCACATGAAATATAAGAGACTAAAACTCTACTAAATTTAAAGTGAACAAATTTAATCCCAGGTTTATAAATAAGACACAAAAAAAGCCCTCTGATGACAGAGAGAATAAAGTATGTCTGTCTTAAAGTCAAGTCTGTATAAATCTATTTTTCTAGATAATGTAGGTAAAGTGTTTGTTCTGTAACTGAGTAAAGGAAAGTTATTTCTATTAGTTAATCAGATTGCCTCAACTCAGTGAAAAGTTTTCCTTGGCGACCATCAGTAATGTACACACATTGCCTTAAGTGGCTAAGTGATTCATAATCAGATTATCAGATGTTAATATTTCACTTCTCGTGGCTTAGCTACTGCCTATATTTTAGAAAATAATATTCTATTTCCATGTGATACATGCTCATTTTATACAATTTGGAAAACACTGAAAGGTACAGAGAGGAAATAAAACCCAGCCACATTCCAAACACAAGATATTTATTACTGTTAGCATGTTATTATATTTCTCTCCAGTACTTATTGTCTAGAATTATACTGTTTATATAATTGTGTGCCTCGCTTTCTTTTTACTTATTATATTTGAACATTTTCCTACGACAATCATTTATTTAAAAAATCTTTCAATAAACTCTCATATAATATATTATACATATATTATATACATACATACATATATATACATACATTATATATATAATATAATAACACAGGAAGCGCTGTTTATCAACAGGACCTAGTTTCATATGCCTGACCTTGTCCTGAAAAAAAGTCAATCCTAGTTCCTCTAAGACAGCACTTTTTCTAATCAGAGGAATGTAGGCGTGAAGGCAGAAAGGTGAGGGTTCATTTCTCATCTCACCTGAGCATGAGAGGCGCTACCTTCTTTTAGCTGGGTGTCCAAATGTGTTGTATTTTCCTTTATTCCTCTCAGGGGCTTCCACCGCCACACTAATGATTTGCATCCATAAAGCAAATGACCTTAGCTAGCCAATGTCTTTTTTTCCCTTTAACTTGGGCACGTTACTTTTTTCCTTTTAAATATTATATCCCAACTTGTTAGTACACTAGTAATAATCTCAATCTTCAAGCAATTACATCCTAGTTTTATTCAACTCACCAGAATACCTTGTTCTTTTCCCACTCCATTTATATTGTACTTTAATATAATTTCTTTTATTGGGATACAAGTTGCTTGCTGGATGCATTATGAAACTCCACATGGATGTATTATGAAAGCAATACTTTCTAGCTGGGCTCAGCTCTGCCCTAGTTTTGCTCAAATATGTCATATGGGGGAGAGGGGAGGGCTCCTCCTTTAAATCTGGAAAGGCAGTGACTAGACTACTGTTCACTGTCCCTTTCACCGAAAGGAAACTAAAATACACTTGAATGTCACAGTCCTCTAGGACCACCTAGAACTTGATATCTCAAAATAGAACCTATAGTCGATATCTGCATCTGAAGCAGCTCAAGTGCTTGTTAAAAATGAGGACCGCTATGCCCCACCTGAACTTGTTACTGAAGTGAAAATTGCAGAGGCAGGACAAAGGAATTTGCGTTTTTAACAAGTACTCCAAGTAATTTGTGTGTGTATTAATATATATATTAAACACTATTGTTCAACAAATAAACGTTCCACACCTGTGTGCCATTTCCTATGCTTATTTTTGGAATATAATCATACACAGAAATAGACATAATCCAAGCCCTCATGAAATTTCAACCTAGTGGGGAGACAGATATTAGTAAATGACGCACAAAGGAACACAGAATCTTAACTGGGACAAGGGCTATGAAGGATAGAAAATCCAAAATATGGATACTTGGCCTTGCCAGGATTCAAGGAAAGTATCTCTGAACTGAAGCTCAAAGCTGAATAAAAATTAACTCAGGAAGAGGGGGAAAGGAGGTTGTGTTCCAGGCAGAAGGAAAATGACGTCATAAATCATGGGAGAAAGGAGCATGGAGAGAGAGAGACTGGTACAAGAAGCCCAGGATGGTGACAGCACCAGGGCAGGGGGAGCCAACTGTGAGCAGCTAGATTGGTGGCAGCTGCCAGATCACACTGAGTCTTGCAGACTAGCTCTGTCCTCACTTTCTGCAAATACAATGGGACCCCTTGGTGGGCTTAAGCGGGGAGAGACACTGGCAGGGTTATAGCTGAGATTATCTTTATTGACCCTAGAGCTGTGCTGTCCAATAGAAGAACCCCTAGCCATATGTGGCTATTTAAATTTAAATGTAATAAAATTAAAAGCTCAATTCCTCATCCACACCAACTACATTTCAAGTGTTTAATAGCCACACGTGGCTGGTAGCTACCTTTCAGACAGCACAGATATAGAATATTCTATTGGCAGCACTGCTCAGAATGTGGTCTGCAGACCCCAGCATAGGGCGCCTCCCCTGAGAGCTAGTTAGAAATTCACAATGTCAAGCCCTGCTCTGCACTCTAAGATGATTCTTAGATGACCCGTATGCATATTAAAATTTCAGAACCATAATTCTAAAAGGTAATTGACCATTTAATGGAATGCTATTAATAATGTGCTACCTTCAATGGGGTGAAAAGCACCAATAAACTTCCAATATAGAGAATAATGACTGAAGAGATGCCAATATTGCCAAGTAAAGTACCAATTTGGGCCTCAATTTCATGAGATCTCTACAAGTCCCTTTAGGAACTCAGTGAAACGCACGCACCACCTGGTTCAAATCAAATGCTTTACATTTGGGGAAAAAAAGATTGTCTTACAGTTCTTTCCAAAGATGATTTCGAGGTATTCCCCCGCTGTCCTCCTGTCTCATCCATCCCCCTGTATTATCCTCTCTAACATCTTGCTGTTATGAGTAGGATTGCTACATATCATACCAATAGAATTCAGGTTATGACACAAAAAGCTTAATTTTGTTTTTTAGGGTTCCCCGTGGAAGACTATAATGTGTGAAATGTTATTTGTTAGATCATTAAAAGAAACTAATGAACTCACTGGCTTCCTGAAATTGTAGTGCTATTTTTCAGGAGTATGGCTGCCTATTTATTTTTAACTGTACTATTATCATACAAATAGATCAACCTGTGGTTGTTACCCATTTCAGACACGCACTCCACTCCACTTTTATTGCACAATCTGTTACATGACAAAATACCTGAGGAAGCTCACCAAAATCCCAGACTTGTAAACAAAGCATTACAACATATGTGAGGAGAGAAAAAACTGCCAAATAGCTAGTCTATACTAAGGTTTAATTTTGAGCTAAAGAACAACTATAACAATACAATGATAATAATCTTAAAATGAGCACTAATCTATAATGAACACTTACTAATCATTATGGACTGACTGTTGGTGTCCCCCTCAACTTCATCTGTTGCAGCCCTAACCCTCAGTGTGATGGTATTTGGAGACGGGGTCTTTGGGAGGTAATTCGGGTTAGCTTAGATCATGAGGGTTGACATAGTGTTTCCTTGACCAAACTTAGCCATGCTCCTCTAAATCTTCTTCCCAACTAGGCCTCCAATTTTGCAATAGTCTGTCCACCTTCCCATTGTGCAATTTTGCAAGAATCCTGCTGAGTCAGTTTAGCCAGAATTCTCCACCCTTGATATCTGATCACACTCAATATCTGATTGGATTCCTCATCGCCCTCTACCTCCCAGGTGATATCTGATCTCCTTGGCCTGCCCTCAGCAAGAATCCTGTCAGATCAACTTAGCCAGAGTCCTTCCTTACCTCCGATGTTTCCTCTTAGTAATTTTCCACCCACACCCCCACCCTGCTCCTTGGCTATAAATGCTCACCACCCCTTGTTGTATTTGGAGTTGCACCCAATCTCTCTCCCTACTGCAAAACCCCATTACAGTGGTCCCTACAGCTATCCCAATAGTCCTGAATAAATAACACCTTATGGTTTTAACAAGTGTCATGATAATTTTTTCTTTAACAGGGGGTACCCTCACAATGGGATTAGTGGTGTGATAAGAAGAGAAAGAGATCTCTCTCTCTCGTTCTGCAGAATCATCAAAGAAAGGCCACCTGAGGACACAGTGAGAACGTGGCCGTCTGTAAGCCAGGAAGAGAGCTCACCGGAAACCGAACTGACTGGCACCTTAATCTTGGACTTTTCAGCCTCCTGAACTGTGAGAAACACATTTCTGTTGTGTAAGCCACCCAGTCTGTGGAGTTCTGTTATGGTGGCCCAAGCAGACTAAGACACTATGTGCCAGGCCCAACGCTACACACCCCATAGATATTGTCTCATTTGATCTTTGCTTACGTTACTAAGCTAAAATCACTAACATTAGGGGGGCTGGCCCCGTGGCCAAGTGGTTAAGTTTGCACGCTCTGCCTTAGCAGCCCAGGGTTTCATTGGTTCGGATCCTGGGCACGGACATGGCATCGCTCGTCAGACCATGTTGAGGTGACATCCCACATGCCACAACTAGAAGGACCCACAACTAAAATATACAGCTATGTACTGAGGGGATTTGGGGAGAAAAAGCAGAAAAAAAAAGACAGTTGGCAACAGTTGTTAGCTCAGGTGCCAATCTTTAAGAAAAAAATAAATTACTAACATTGTAAACCCTTTACAAATGAGGAAACCGAGGCTCACAGAGGTTAAGTAGTTTCCCAAGGTAACTCTGTAATTATTCCAAGGTCATCTCACATTTACTTTTAATCCAAGTCCAAGGAAACCCCATGTAAAGCTTCAAGCAATACATATGTAAACTAGCAGCAGCTGTGGTACCATCTAAAGCATTCCATGTTCTTGAAAACAGTGCTAACAAGTTTTGACAGCTATGTTAAACTATTACCTGCATTTAAACAGATGCTATTACTTTTACAGGAATAATTAGGCTGTGTGTACAAAACAAACACATCTGTGGCTATTTCCTGTTTTTATCCACAAAATCTTACTTATTTGGATTGACGTAGCACAGACAGGATGGCCTGCTAACCATAAATGCGCTTCATAAGGGAACTCCTGTATGGATAGGAAACCTGAATTTGAGTCCTTTTTTGTAACTAATTCTGTGACCTTGGGCAGGTCACTTTCTCTCTTAAGACAAAGTGTTCTCTTGTGGGGAAAAAAGGCTGATTTTTAACATTCACCTCAGAGTTAACACTCTGATTTTGTGTTCTCAAAGAAAGCCTTATCGAGAACTCCAGTATCTCAGCTGACTGCTTAATTTTTTTTCTTTTTTGAGGAAGATTAGCCCTGAGCTAACATCTGCCACCAATCCTCCTCTTTTTGCTGAGGAAGACTGGTCCTGAGCTAATATCCGTGCCCATCTTCTTCTACTTTATATGCAGGATGACTGCCACAGCATGGCCTGCCAAGCAGTACCTAGGTCCACACCCAGGATCCGAACCAGCAAGCCACAGGCCACTGAAGCGGAACGTGTGAACTTAAATGCTGTGCCCCTAAAATGTTTAATTTTTATAACAGGTTTAGGTCTTGCCACAGGATTACTTTGAATTTTGATCCCTAGAGTCAAAATGTAAAAGAATAAGAAAAAGAAAGAAAGAAAGAAAGAAAGATCAATCACATGTACTATTCTAACAATGAGCTAAAAATTTTTAAAAATCCAGACATCGATCAGCTGATAGAATCTGTGGTGCTGACAAATGTAAAATACGTAGTTGTACGGGTCAGGACTCACTCAATTACAAGTGACAGAAATCTATCTCAAAATGGATAAAGCAAAAAAGAACAAAATATATTTATTGATTGACACAAATGAAAAGTTCATGGGCGGGTATGGCTTCAGGCAAACATCTCTGCCAGCAGCTCCAGGCTTACAAACTCTCAGCTTCTCGTTCCAAATAAAAAGTCCCAGAATTAAATCCCATTAGCCAGAAGAGGGTCACACGCCCATATGCGAATTAGTCCTATGGCCACGATAGGTTTTATGCCTATGCTGTGAACCAGAGATGAGGGCACCTCACTCTTAGCCACGTAGAAACCACAAGGAAAATTCAGGTACCAGAAGAATGGAGAATGGATAGTTGGCAAGCAAAAAACAGTCGTCATCCACCTTATCAAGCAAGATATTGATGTTAGCAAGATAATGGTAAGTGACTGAGTGGTTTCCCCATCTTCATAAAGATAATAATAGCTATAAATTATTGAGCATTTCCTACAGGCTCAGGATTGTGCTAAATGCTTTACACACATTATCTACTTTATCTTACATACAGATGAAGAAAGAGGCTCAAAGAAGTTATGTCACTTACACGGAATCCCGAAAGCTCATAAGAGGCAGGGCTAAAATACAACATGGATTGATCTGACTTCCCAGCTCATGTTCTGAAAAGTCTTAACCACTATGCTGCTTCTATAAGAACAAACTTGATATCTTATTTTCAGAGAGCACAGGAAAATAGAAGCTGCAAAGTAAAATAATTTCACAACATGGCTTCAAAAACCAAAGGTGGTTTGCAGCAACAAGAGTACAATAGAACATGGTTTACTGATAAAGGCCAGAATGGATCTGTTACATAATGAGTATCACAATGTTTTAAATAATTCAGTTACCTTACTTCCAAAGTACCATGGTGATCCAAGAACTAATTTTCAGGATATATACGTATATGTATGTATATGTGTGTGTATACATATACATAATTAGAATTCAATGTTTCCAAAAGAGTTATTAACACTCAGAACATGTAAATCTGTGAGAGCCATCCACAACTCATACTAATTATATCAGAATTACTAGTTATATCAGTTACTAGTGATAGAATTATTCTCAGTCATGCAGCTTGGGATACTGTGACATCATTAACCAATCATTTGAAACTTGGTTGTTCATAAGACTATAACCCACCAACTTCTGCAGCCAGTGATTAAGTTACCACAAGGGCATGACTAGCTAAACAATTTTCTATAATAGGGATTGGCAAATGATGGCCTGTGGGTCAAATCTAGCCTGCTGCCTGTTTTCGTAAATAAAGTTTTAATTTGAACATAGCCAGGCACATTCACTTACATACTGCCTATTGCCGCTTTCGCATTACAATGGCAGAGACAGCTGCTACAGGGACCATCTGCCCCCAGAGGTGGAAAATATCTAGTATGCAGTCTTTGACAGAAAAAGGGTGTCAGCCTCTGTTCTAGAATATGGCATACACACTACAAGGGGAATTTGAATTTTTAAAGGGAAATTCCAAAGACCCAGAAATTTTTCTCCTATTTTGTAAATAATAGGGAAGGAAGCTAATATTTTATGAATAAAGATGGAATTTCTAATGCTATAAAAAGAAGATCACATCATACCTCAAACTGACCTTTGGAAATGCAGTACTGAAGTGTTTACCAGGCCCACTGCTCCAGAACAGTTGAGAGGTCATCCGGATGCCAGGAGTGTGCTCTCCTGCTTTGGGGCATTTTACAACTTTATATTCTCTTTCTACTTAGGCCTTTAAAAGAGGAGCTAATGAGCTGGAATCTTTTCATTTCTGCTCTCTGGGTCAACTGACATTTAGGAGCTATAACATGAACTTTTTTCTTTAAAAGTTTACTTAAGACCTTTTAAACCTTAAAACCTTCCTAAACGGGTTCCCTTTCATTGGTTTTTACTAAACATATCTTGTTTCCTTCCCACTAAATCACGTTGACCCTGCAGTCGTATATAAATTAGACACAGTCAACCCTTAACAGACATTCACAACACCGTGTGGCTACGGAGGGACTTTGCTTATCCACTTGTCCTTTGAAAGATTAACTGGGCACTTGGCCTTTATTGGTCTGTACTTGGAATTATTGTATTTCATCTGTTTTCCTTAAGCAGCCTGGGCTTTCGATAAAGAAGGTATTTGCTTGACAGTAGAGCATATTGTATCTCCCCCTGATTCTGAATTAAACTCTAGGAATAATGCCTCCGGTTTTTACACACAGACTGATTACTCCAACCTTCCCTGACTGGATGGAAAGAGGATATTCTGGATGCAAAAGTCAAGGCCTGATCCTTCATCCTCAACTCTAGACTGCATAGGGAATCCCTGATCAAATTTCCAGCAGTTACATGTCAACGTATTAGGCGTTAGGGTATACCACTGAGAAGTCTCTCTAATGGTTTGCAAGTTGCTGGAGAGATTTCACTTGTGCTATTTAAATAACCTAGTCATGTCCCATTGTGCACCATAATATCTCACTGTTGGCCACACAAATCTTAGAATTTTCATATTTTCAACAAATTCAAGAGCAAAGACGTGAATTTAAAAATATACAAGAGGAGTTCACCCCAAGCCAGAACAGAATATACCCTCCACAAAGGAGGAACACATTTTTGGTTGTAAAAAGACCAAATGGTTACCAGAAAAGCAAAACAAACAACAACTCCTAGAACATGTTTACATTACCATGAGAAAGCTGTTGACAAGGAAAACAAGATTGCAGGGTGGGTGAGAAGACCACAACTCTGAGTTCAGATCTTACTAAGAACAACTCATTCATTGTTGTCTGCTGCTCCACTTCCAGGGGGAAATTAACCTCCCTCTCTAAAGTCTGTCCCCTCCAAAAGAGCACTGGCATCAACCCTTATATCTGTAAATTCCTCTCCTGGAATGTCAATTCTCTGGTACTGAAACTGCTAAAATGCAAAAAGAAATGCTTGCACCAATCCTGTGGTTACATATATCTTGATACGACTGCCTTAAGGCTTGCTTGCAAATACACCAAGTGTGTTCGATACCGGTTTTTCCCTACCAAGCATCCGTCCAAGGAGAAGACCATGTTACCATGAGGGGATGATCTGTTCTAACGTCAGCGTGTCACTAACAAACCAGCTGGAACCAAGAACGGCAGGTCTTTCTCTATAACCATTAGGAAAGATGAATCGTCTTTCCACTGAGGATGCCCAGCTGCTCATGGTAGGCCTGGAGCTGCAGGTATACTCGTACCAAAAAGGGAGAGTCGATCTGAGAATGGACTCAGCACAGAGAGCAGAGCTAGGAGACTCAGAAAGACAAATCCCAAATGGCATCATTTGAGTCCAAGGGGGAAGCACTACCTAATGGAAGAATCATTGTACCTTTTAAGTTAGTTGTAATAAATTCACTTCTTGCCTAAGCCACTTGAAGTTGGGTTACTGTCACTTGCAAAAGGATAGTCACAAATACAAGGCATTTTTACAAATGATCAAAACATAGCAAACTCTATTACGATATGTTTATCAGACATCGAAATTTTGAAGATACGTGATACTTGACAGGAACATTTTGATATGTGAGGAGGAAGGAGGAAGAATCTAGACGAGTAAGCAGAATCCATAAGCTCTGAATGGAATGCAGAATAGTCAGGCACCAGGAAAGAGAGGGTGGTGGGCTGGTGATGGGAGGAGCATTAAAAAAGTGAAGTGGGGGCTGGCCTGGTGTCACAGCAGTTAAGTTCGCACATTCTGCCTCGGTGGCCCGGGGCTCACAGGTTCGGATCCTGGATGCGGACCTGTGCTTTGCTTGTCAAGCCATGCTGTGGCAGGCCTCCCACATATAAAGTAGAGGCAGATGGGCACAGATGTTAGCTCAGGGACAGTCTTCCTCAGCAAAAAAAAAAGTGAAGTGAGTGGAGGTGGTAGACATACTTTCATCTACTTCACCACCACATTTGGAGTTAGGAATGATTTAGCAAAATGCGAGATCTACAGTTTTATGTAGCACTAAAGCTAAAATACTCCAGCAAAACTATTTCTCCACTGATATTACCTCTGACATGAGTCAATATGTTAATATTTATTACATATTTTTCACCTTTTTAATAAACATCTCTACCACTTATCAGATCAGAGCTTCCCAACCACTTTGCTGAGCTACTGATGGCCTCATGCCCTCTGGATGAACAAGTAGGTCCTGGCGCAACCAAACCCCTGGGCAGGTCACTGTC
This sequence comes from Equus asinus, assembly GCF_041296235.1. NCBI lineage: Eukaryota > Metazoa > Chordata > Mammalia > Perissodactyla > Equidae > Equus > Equus asinus. The sequence continues at coordinate 27,468,228 of NC_091810.1, forward strand.
AACCAAGAAAAGCCAGGAACAGCACCAGTGGGAATCACTACCCTCAAGTGCGTTTTGTTCAAGTCATTTTTACCTCCCTAAGACTTAGTTTCCTCATCTGCAAAAGAGAATAGAATATGGAGTTTATACACTATAGAGATTCGTAGTGAAAATTACAATCAAGATAAAATAACATATGAAGCTTTACTGTGTGGTGCCATAATATAGTAGGTAAGAATTAAATTATAGCTGCTATATTTTCTCTAAACAAATTTTACTTTGTTTGCCAATTATATTTGCATTTGTCTGTAAGTACACATCTTTCAGACTGAAATTATTTTTCCCTAACAAAACATATACATGAAAGAACCTATAAAAAGAAAAGCTTTGATTTTTCAGAATCCTATGTTGTTGTCACTGTTTAAAAACTGGAGTTTCAAAAGAAAAATACTTGGAATCATGTAGACATCTAATTAACCCATCCTCCTAATCAGGTAATTAATTTATAGCAATTATTCACATTGAAATTAGTGGATGCCACAGTAAAACAAAATTGGATTTGAGCAGTAATTTAGGCTATAGTGGTTTTTTGAGTAAATAATATGCATACATGAGATATATTAATAATCTACTTAAATTATGAATTCCTTTAGAGCCTGTTTATGTCCTAATTTCAAAAATGTATATGTCAATCACGCTATTTAACAATGCAATCATAAAGGTCAGTGTACTTTTATAAAAGCTGAAAGAGGTTGAAAAGATTTGCAAAAGGTATTAGCCTCACCTGAAAGCCAGCATTTGGGAGTCAATGGAAAACCTGCGAAGTTGTGAAAGCAAACACAGAAAGAAGTGCCTATGCATAAAATATTCAGTAAGATACTAAGGCAATATGACACTGGTGAACTGGAAAAAGTGTTCTGCAGAGTGCATATGGAAGAGAAGAACAAAAGATATTTCAGTGGGCTGAAGATTTGTGACTTTATTCTGGGATGAATATAGTAAAAATCAATGAAGAAAAAAATTGAACAAAGGCATAAAAGAGACACTATGTTTTTCTGATAATGAGACTAAATATAAAGATCTTGCTTCTTGTCCATGTGTCCTCTTCCTCTTACCCCGAAACCCACCCACAGCACAGTCTCTACCTTCTCGTTTTTATAATGCACTTTCTGAAATTGAAATAAAACATACAAACAGAAAAACGCAGAGAAACTTACAATTATTTTTGAAGCTTATATACATGGACTCACAGAATATGTATTCTTTCTTTTGGGTTACTTTCACCAAATATTGTGGTTATGAGATTTTTTTCCATGTTGTTACATGTAGTAGTAGTTGTGATTGCTGTATATATATATACCTCAAATTTTGGTATTAAAATAACACTGTTATAAACAGCCTGGACCAGTCTTTTCTACTCATTTCTTTTTGGAATATATCTAGGAATGGGATTGCTGGGTGAAAGCTCTGCGCATCTTCGCCTTTAGGATTCCAACCCAGTTGTGCCAACTTACTCTACTACAAGAACTGCTTGGAGGTTTCCATGGGTCCATAACTCCCTCCCTACTTAGGATTTATCATGTTTGTTTCATTTTTAATTTTAACCACTCTTATATGTAGTGACATCTCATTGGGTTCCTTTTTTATTGAGCCCTAATATACATGCAATAAAATGCACAAGATCTTAAGGGTTCAGTTCAATGAGTTTTGACAAATTTATTCACCCATGTTCCCATTATCCAAAGCAAAATACAATATCGAACATTTCCGTCATCCCAGAAACTATTCTTTTGTCTTTTTCCATTCAATTTCACACTCCCACCTAAGGTATTACTGCCCTGATTTCTATCACTATAGACCTCTTTTTGGACTTCAAATAAGTGAAATCCTACAGTCACTTAATCATTTATGTCTTCTTTTGCTCAACATTGTGTGTTTAACATTGTATTTATAAGATTTGTCATGATATGGCATGTATGATCACTATTCATTTCCTTTTTTACGGTCAAGCAGTTTCCATTGCATGAATATACCACAGATTGTTTATTCCATTCTTCTGTTGATGAGCATATTTGAATTGTTTCAAATTAGGGTATATTTTGATAAGGTTGTGATGAAGATTTTCATAAATCTTTTCATGGACATATATTTCTATTTATCTTAGGTGAATACCTAGAATGGAATTCCCCGGTTATGGGATAGATTGATTGTATGTTTAACTTTATAAGAAACTGCCAAACAGTTATTCGAAGTATTTGTACAATTCTACATTCCCATTAGCAATTATGAGAGTTACAGTAGCTCCTTAACCTAGCCAACAATTAGCGTTGTCATTCAATTTTATCCATTCTAGTCGGTGTAAAATGACATATCATTGTGGTTTTAATTTGGATTTTTCTGATGATTAATGATATTGAGCATTTTTTTTACATGCTTCTGCTTTTTGGTCATTCTTTTGGGAAGTAGCTTTCCAAAGTTTTATCCTTTTTATTGATGTTTGTCTTTATAACATTGATTTGTAGAAGTTCTTTATATATTCTAGATAAAAGTCCTTTGTCAGATTTATGCATTGTAAACAGTTTGTTTCAGTCTATGACTTCCCTATTCATTTTCTTAGTGGTTTCTTTTGATAAACAGAAGTTTTCTTTTTAATATTGATAAAGTACAAATCATCAAGTTTTGTAATGACTAGTGGTTTTGTGTTTTGCCCAATAAATCTTTGCCTACTCAAGATGACAAAGACATTTTTCTATGTTTACCTATAGAGATTTTTGGTTGTAGATTTTATATGTAGACTTTTGATCTATCTTGAATTAATTGAATTTTGGTTTATGCAGTGGTGCATGGACTTGATCCAGCATTATTTGCTAAAAAAGCCCTTCCTTTCCCATGGATTTAATTTAGCACCTTGGTTGAAATAGCTGACTGTGTATATAGGTCTACATCTGGAATCATTATTTGGTTCCATGATCTGTTTGTCATTCCTTATATTAATACTACAGTCTTAATGTAGAGTTACACAGGCAGCTTACTTAACTAATTAATATAAGCTTAATTAATGTAGCTTACACAGCTTCTCAAAAGCAGATAATGTATGTCTTTCAACTTTGTTCATTTATAAAACATGTTTAATTTCTTTGCAATTCTATTTTGATTTTAGAATCAGTTCATGAATTTCTTCAAGAAATCCTGCTGGGATTTTGATCGGAACTAAGCCAAATCTATATAAATATAACTATATTTATAGTTCTATTGAACTCTGACTGCTTTAAGATTTATTATTTATCTTTTGTTTTCAGCAACTATGGCATACCTCAGTATATTTTTCTTTGTATTTATGCTACAGGGGTTTGACAGCATTTCTTGAGTCTCTGCCGTGAATTCTCTAACTAGTTTTTAAAAATTCTTAGTCACAATCTTTTCAACTATTGCTTCTGCCCAATTCACTCTTTCCTCCACTTCTCAAATCACATATTTGGTAAACATTATGTTCTTCTCTATATTCTCCACCCTTTTGGAGCTTCTTCCTTCAGTTTGGATATTTTCTTTTGACTATCTTCCAACTTATTCTTTCTTCAGCCATATCTAATCTGCTGATAAACTCAACCACTCAGTTTAATAAAATCATGACTATTGAGATCTTCAGTTATTTTTAAGGCCTAGAATTTACAATTGTTTAATTTCCAGTTCTCTGCTAAAATCCTCCATCTCATCATTTAATGTCTGAAGATATTAATTAATGATATTTAAAAGTTACGTGTCATAACTCTAACATGTGGTTATTCTCTTGGTCAATCTCAGTTGTTAGCTTTTTCTCTTGTGTTTTTTTTTTGGCCAGTTCTTGAGTTTTTGTGCCTGATTATTTTTTACTGTTTGCCAATGTCATATAGGAAATTTATATCAATCATTTGAAGCTTTGGCTAATGTCATCTTTCTCCAGAGAGGAATTATTTCTATTATTATCAAGCAGCTGAGTGTATCACTGTAATCCAATTAGGAATTCAGATGATTTTAAACTGGGCTTCAGTTGTTATGAGAGACGGTCTAGTTCCCATTCACTATCACATGTAGAATATAACACCTTTAGATACCAACTGAAAGGTTGGGGTACTTACCAGGCCCTTTAATTCCACATTTTCCCCCAGCTACATTCCCTAAGTCAATGTTTTGTTTTGTTTTGTTTTAGCTTCTCAACCACTGCTTTAGCATTTGGCATTAATTTTAATGGAAAAGGTAGCTCTAGATACTGAAATAACCGCCCTTGGTATTCCTCATTTTCTGGCTCTTGGTTCTTTAACTTCTCAATGCATTGGTATCTTCTTTTATGCCTTAAAGCAGATATTTTTCTAAATATTTTCCTAGCTTATTTAGTTGTTCTCAGCAAAAAGGTTTTCTGAAGTCTCCTACCTAGTCACAGGTAGAAGCAGAATTTCTTTATCATCTCTTAAAAAGTGAATTTTTATACAAGTTACTGAACCAGTTTTCCAACATATTAAAATGTCATCTTCTCTGATAGACCTAGAAAAAGCAAGGTTTTCCTAATATAGATTCAGTTCACTGATGTCTGAAATCATTAGTTGGGATATGTCAATTTTTAATTTGTAATTATGGACGTTGGTTGATGATAAGGAAAAATGCAACTCATGAGTCTAACTTACTGAGAATAAAGAAGGGTGCTCAATTAAATGATGCTCAGCTTTACCTCTGAAACAGGTATGCACAAAGCATACCCAAACCAGCATAGCGAAAACTGAAAAAACTGAACTGAAATTTAAACTACCACCCACAAAAGACAAGACATATCTTACAGTCTGAATGTAACCAGACAGACTGCCTCCCAAAACAAAACCATCCATATTCCCAAAAGGATTATAATAGAAATTACAATCTATACAACATAACGTTAACAATGACCAGAATACAATCCAAAATTAATTGACATGGAAAGATCTAGGAAAACATGACTCATTTTTTTTTTTTGAGGAGGAAAAGCCCCAAAGGTGACTCATTTTTGAGGGAAAAGACAATCAACAGATGCCTAGCCCAAGACGACCCAGATTTTGAAATTATCAAAGACTTTACAGCAGCTGTTATGACTATTACTGTTTGCTATAACTTTTATAACAAATACACCTGAAATGAATACAGAGATAGCAAATATCAGCAGAAAAGTAAAACTATAAAAATTAACTGAAGGGGCCAGCCCAGTGGCATAGCAGTTAAGTTTGTACTCTCTGCTCTGGCGGCCTGGGGTTCTCCAGTACAGATCCTAGGCACAGGTCTATGCACCTCTTATCAAGCCATGCTGTGGCAGGCATCCCACATATAAAATGGAAGAAGATGCACACAGATGTTAGCTCAGGGCCAATCTTACTCAGCAAAAAGAGGAGGATTGGTGGTGGATGTTAGCTCAGGGCTAATCTTCCTCAAAAGAAAAAAAAAATAACTGAATGAAAATTTTAAAACTGAAAAGTATAATATCTTATGTAAAAAGTTCACTGGATTGGCTCAATAACAGAATATAAATAACAGAGGGAAGTGTCGATAAACTTGAAGATAGATCAACAGAAATTACTCAAGCTTAAGAACAGAAAAAAGAAAATAAAAGATTGATAAAAAAATTGAACAAGACGTAGGGACCTGTGGAACAACAGTAAAAGGTCTAAAGTAAGTTTTATTGTTATCTCAAAAGTAGAAGATAAAGAGATTAGGGCAGAAATGTACTTGAAGAAATAACATTTGAAAATATCCTAAATTTGGTGGGATACATAAATTTATAGAATCTAGAAACTCAGTAAATTGCAAACAGGCTAAGTTCTAAGAAAATCATGCATAGATACATAATAATCAAGCTGTAAAAAAGCCTAAGATATTACAAATAAACCTAAACACATTACATAGAAAGGGGTTAACAATTTGAATTTCTCATCAAAATTCATCAAGAACAGAAGTCAGTGAAACAACATCTTTGAAATGCTGACAGGAAAAACAAAAACATAAAAACCTTCAACCCGGATTATATATCCAATAAAAATATCCTTTAGGAATGAAAGAGAAATAAAGACATTTTCAAATCAAGGGAAAACAAAGACAATTTGTTGCCAGCCAATCTAAACCAAAAGGCAAAATGTAAGGAAGTTCTTCAGGCTGAAGGAAAATGATACTAGAGAAAAAATGAAATCTTCAGGAATAAATGAAGAGATTGGGAAAATGGTAAGAAAATACATCTTAAAAAAAATCAAACAGATTTTGATAACTAGATACAAATATGAAAGCCTTAAATTAGATTTTTGCCCCTATCTATTGAGATTGCTCAAATGTTATTTTACTTTCAATTTATAAATGAAACCATCAATTCACTAGATGTATGTAGTGGAAGCTGCATTGTGCCATCCAGACGCTTCCTTTTAGGGCAAAAGTACTCATTCCCCAGCAGCCAGGACTTGTTGGCTGCTAAAGGCTCACAGGTGAGACATGCTAAAAAATTGCCCTCATTCAAAAGGAGTTGTCCTACCCACATTGTGCCTCTCTCCCAGGGTCATCCACCTCAATGACTGCTCTGTGTTGCGGCACAAAAGCCCAACTGCCTGGCCTCAACTGGGGAGTCTGAAGGGTCCCTGCAGCTCCACAAGTCCCTGCAGAATCAGCAGATAGCCTTTGTTGTAACCACATCACAGAGCAACTTTTCTCTCTGCGTGATCTCATTTCATCATTCCCTTGTAGGCATTCTTCTAAAGAGAGCTCCCCACAAAACTTGTACATGGAAATCTCCGTCTCCTGGTTTGTTACCTGGGTAACCCGACCTAAGAGAATTTATCATACACAGAACCCCTCTTAAGCTGAGTCCTTTGAAAAAACCTGTGAAAGATGAGGGGGTGAGCAAAGAACAGACATCACAGAAACTTTCAGTTGAAGACGTTTATTTCGATTGTTTTTCTCAGTAGGACTGGCTAAAGAAAACACACTCATGGGTGGACTCCTGTTGAAAGGCAAGGGATAGTGTTGAGATCTGCTTTCTGTCTAGATTCCACCATCTCAAAGATCCATGTATGGGGACATGCATCACTGCCGCTTTGCAGTGCCAAAGATAAAATAATAGAACACTCTTAGAAAACAAAGAAATGAGAAAATGCTCTCATAAGCCATAAAGTGCATACAGAACTAGGAGCTGAGTTATCATAAAAGCCACAGCTATTCACTGGCATTCACAGCAAATAGACCAAATCTTTCTTTAGAGGCAAGGACATGTTTATGCTGGAAGAATCATCTCAAATTCTTTCCTTAGGTCAAGTACATTAAAAAAAAAAACATCAGATGAACACTCTCAATCACTCTAAAATGCTGAGGATTAAAGGTGTTTTGGTTGAGGTTTTTGCTTATCCTATTTCTACCATTTGGAAAAAATTCCAGTCATTCTTAATAATCCCTTTCATTATAGAGCTCCCTAGAGTTTAGACTACACTATTGTACACAGTATCTCATTTCTATTTTTATTACCCATGTAGTACATGATTATTGTAGAATTATGGAAAAATACTGAAAAGCAAAGAGCAGGTAGCTTATAGGTAATCCTAGTATGATGATAAATGTTGCAGGAGACATATTTCCTTTTGCCTTCCTAGTAGCCTTTCCTTCGAAAAAGCACACTATTTTCCTCTAGGAACCTCCAACCCCTCCTCCCGCAATTCAGTCCCGGTGTGGACATGACTTACCCTACTCTTTACTCAAAAAAGAGTATTTGTCTCAGGCCTAACTAATCAAATCCCCAAACGACTGACATGAAGCAATACAGGCCAGTGAACACTGGGACATCTGAAACAGCGATTGGGAAAGATGTACTGTTTCATTTCCTTTCCAGCTGTGGATGCTAACGTGGTAGAAAATGGGTTTGCGTATGGCCATCTTCGCCCCAACGTGTGGTGGGCCTGCCTAAGAGGAAAGCTAACACATATAAAAGCAGAGTTGAGGTGAAGCCTTAGAATTCATGACATTTAAGCCTTTCTATCCAGTTGTACCTGAATCTCTTTTGAATTTCTCAATTTGGGTGAGCAGTCACAGCAAATAGACAGCTGTTTTTTCTTAAGCCTGCTTGAATTTTGTTTGCATTACTTACAGCTGGAAGAGCTCTAATAATACATAACTGTTCATACTTTGCTGATTATTTTTTCCTGGCTATATTTAGATAGATATATACAGTTTAGCAGATAACAGAAAGACAACAAAATTGGGAAATACTTCATTTTTATACAGAAAACTCTCCCAGCATGGCAGGCAAGGAAAATACTATTAATCCTATTTTACAGATAAGCAAACCTGGAAACAAGGGACAAAGTTAAAAAGTCATATTTTGAACTGGAACCTGTACCCTGTTAACATTGGTCCTTCTTTCTTTTCCTTTTGGTGAGGAAGATTGGCCATAAACTAACATCTGTTACCAATCTTCCTCTTTTTCCTTGAGGAAGATTGTCACTGAGACAACATCCGTGTCAATTTTCCTCCATTTTATGTGGGATGCTGCCACAGCATGACTTGCCAAGCAGGGCTAGGTCTGCGCCCAGGATCCAAACCTGCGAACCCTGGGCCGCCAAGGTGAAGCGTGTGAACTTAACCACTATGCCACCTGGCCGGCCCCCTTTTGGTATTTTTTTTATATTGCATGACATTGTCCTTCAACTATCTCATCATCCTAACAATTTATTTCCTGAATATTAATAAGGATTACCTACCATGTGAGAGTAAAAGTGGAGGAAGAAAATATGAGTTTATGAAGAACTTAATCAATCCTCAAAATTAGAAATCTAGAAAATAATGATATTGAAAAGAGAGCCAGGACCTGCAAGAATGAGGATAAAGGTTTAAAAACATCCATTCCTTCATTCAACATATATGCGTTTTGTGCTTCCTCTGTGCCAGGGCCTGGGTCAGAACTCTGGGTATGTAGCTGTGATCAGACCCTAACTGGTTCCTGCCCTCATGGAGCTACAGACAGAAGAAGGAGAGGAACACGTGCAGGTACGTACACAAACGACATGAAACTTTGAACTCTGACATATACGATGTAGAGGAGATATTCTGGTGCTAAAAGAGTTCATAACAGGGCAATTTGATGTAATGAGGAGAGTAAAGGAAGGTCCGTGGGGGGAATAAGACGTAAACTGAGATCTTCAAGATGAGCAAGCTTCAAGGGGGATGGAAAAGTATTCAAACTGAGGCAACAGCAGGTGCAAAGATCCTGTGAAGGGGGAGGGTCTATGAAGAATATGTAAGACTATGAGAAGGGCTGCGAGTCTGGGCTAGTCAGAGCAAAGGGTACCATGACCAAAGGTGGGGCTAGCTTTGGTTTTTTCAAAACTTAGATTTGGATGATTAGGTGTTAATTTTTCAAAATAGACTTACTCTATTTTCTCCCAACATATAAGTAGACAGACATTTTTTTCCATGCAAATTAGCTTCCTATTGTTAACAAAAATATTCCTAAAGAAAGAATTCTTTCAGAAGAATATAACTGAGTTAACATTTTCTTCCTTTGCAACATGTAGCCTGACTTTCTCTTGCTTCAATTTAAGCTATTTTAAGATAATACCTTTTCCGTGCTGATCTTTCCTAGAATTATACAATTTAGTTGTGGAAGAGAACTTAAAGATAGTCTAAAACGGTCCTTTAATATTAAGGATAGAAAAACTAAACCCCCACCCCAATGTGATTTATACAAGGTCACCCAGTTGAAATGGCACAAGTGACTAGTTATTTCTCAGAAAACAATTTTTGCCAAACTACATCCCAATTTCTATATCTGACCATTATCTTGTCAATCCTTTAATCCTTTTCATTGACTCTCCCGTTTTCCCATATCTTTGTTAAGCTGTAGAGCTCAAAGCATGTCACATAGTACCTAATGACAGCGTACTGAAATAAAACACAGTAGGTTAGATTCCTGCAGTTTTTCACAGTACATTCCTAAAATAAGTGTGCCTAAATGTTACGAATGTGTGTGATATCACTATCTGAACAAGACTATAAATTTTCTTACAGATATGTAAAAAGTTCTGTCTTAATACAACCACAGTTGACTTTGTAAACTATGTATTAGGAGGTATAGACTTTTCAGATAATCTTTTATTAGGAAATAGTCAAAACAGTACTTTTGAAAAGAGATCATAGATAAAACAGCGACAAAGAAATAACATTTGTAATTACACAGTGAAAACTGTTATTAATTATTGAAATTTTCCTTTTCTTTGATATAAGTTAAATATTTTACAGTGAATTATCTAAGAATTAATAGATTTATTGATTGTTTGGGAATTCACATTTGTCATATATTCAACCATTTTCCCTTGTTCTTAAATCTTTTTCAAAATCAGTTTGAGAGTTTAAATCTGCACTGGTTTTTACCTATCATTTGTTTATTTTATTTTTTTGGTAATGAAATGGATTAAAAATTCTGAGCAATTATAAATGGAATCATCCTTCACTTATTACGAAGTAATTATGCCTAGAAAAATATTGCTTTTGAATAAAGTGTCACAGAAGAGATAAAGTAACCTAAAAAGCAATTCCTTCTCCATATTGTACACAAATTAATATATTTATTGTAGTAATATAGGCATTTAATAAAAATTGGAGTACATAAAAATGTACAATGAAAAGCAATCATCCTCCCAATTCCACTATTTATACCAATTTTCTTTGTACCGTTGAGTAACAGTTTTACAGTCTATTTCTTGTGCCATCAACCTTAGTGAATGCAGCGGTTCCGTCCAGGAGGATGGCGTGATCATCCTCGCCCCTCTACTCCATCCTCTCCCACTACTTTTCATCTTCTACCTTTTCTCAAATATCTCTTTGCATATTTTAAGGTGAAAATTAACATATTCTATATTCATAATTTTTGCCTGAGCTTTTGTATAGATTCATTAATAGAGTTGAAAGTCAATAAGCTGTATCAACATTATGAAGGTCTTAAGGTCATTTAAGTTTTTGCCAGATGGGGAACTTTTTACTTTCCTGGGCCAATATTATGATGTTGAGTAGCTCTGAGGAGAATATTTCCAGTTTAAACAGATACCCTTTTACTTCAAACCATTCCACGTATTAGTTTGCTTCACATTTGGATCATGATTTTGCCAAACAAAATTTGATTTTTCCTGGACAATCTAATTGCCTTTCCTTTTTCTTCTTGACCAAAAGCCAAAACAATAAAAAGCCTCACCATAGATCCAGTTTATCATATATCTATTGACAAAAATATCACATATTATATAAGGTATTTTTTCCCAAATATATAAATTCCAAAGTGTTATAATCTGCTCCAATCTAAGATTAGGGTCCCCTGGCCCAAAGCTATTAATCTAGAACTCCTCTGCTCTCCTAGGCTATATTCATACTTTCCTGGATCTCATGAGCTTTGTTTTCTTCCTCATTTTGCTGGAGTATTTATGAAAATCCTAAGAAAAGATACACAAGTGGTAAATGTTAAGAGTCTTGGACATTTTAAATGTTCCTAATTGATTAATATTTCACATTGGTAGAGAATTCTTGATTTAATATAGTTTTTTTCCTCAGAACTTGAAAGGCATTGCTTCGTTAACTTGTATCATTCCAAGTTACTGCTACTTGCCTACTTTTCTTTACTTTGTATATATCCTATCTTGTTTTTTTTATTTTTCTACTTAATTGTTTTAGGATCTTCTCACCATTCAGGACATCACATAAATGTGATTAGGTGTAGCTCTTTTCACATTCATCAATGAACCCTTTCATTTTAAAGACTCATAGATCCCTTCCATTGTGGAAGATTTTCTTGTGTAATTTCTTCGATGGTTTTCTCTTCTTTATTTTGCTAACTCTCTTTCCAGGGCTATAACTCAGATGATGAATGTTGTATAATACTTCTCTGTTACCTCCCAAGGAAACTACCTACACTCAAATTCTTGTCTCAATTTCTGCTCTTGCAGGAGACCAAATTAACACACCATGTAACACGGAAACAGACTTTAATTGCTTCACATATTAAAAGTATAAATAAAATTAGCCAGGTTGGGCAAGTAAGAACGAAGCAACATATTTGTATCTTAAGTTAATGATTTTTAAAACTTCTATTTTATTCCAGTTTGCACCTGAAACTATACAGTTTCTTTCACTTTTCTGAAAATGATTATCAGAAATCAGAGGCAGAAGATGAAGAAACTTCTGCACTACTTTTTAAAATGAAAAAATAAGAAATTAATCTATATTTTTTAACAACTGGTGAAGAAGTTCTGGGTACAGGGTTGAGGCGGAGGACTGCAAGAATAACACAAAGTTGCCATTCTCTAACGCCCTAAAATAAGCTGCCACCTGCTCCAAATAAATAAATTAATTAAATAAATAGCAAAAACAAAACAAAACGAAAATACAAACAAGGAAAAGGGGAGAACTTAGAATAAGCTTGAAGAACTTGTAGAAAAGAAAAAAAAAAACAGAAGATCCTTTAGCAGATAATAGTGACAATAGGAGATAAGCTACTTGATTCCTAACACTGATCTCACCTTTTAGAACTAATGAGTTAACAAAATCCCATGATTTCTCACTATAAATGCTTCCCTAAATCTGGAATGAAACACATGAATGGGCATCCATTTTATTTTTCCTTCCTGTTCTGAGGAGTAATGGAATCTGAAAGTGAACATAAGGAAGATAACAAAGGGAATGACCCAGTCAACTAAAGGTTCCAGGGTTACCTGTTAGATTGAGGAAAAAATTCCAGAGCCCAAGGGTAGTCCTTCCACGAGAAAAGTATCAGCTTTCCAGTTAGACAGTGACATCTGCTTCAGGACGTGAACTGAAATCTCAAAAGCAGAGCATACACCCTCCACTGAATTCTCCCCCTCGCCTCACCTTCACGACCCTTATCCTATCATCCCCTCGCAAACTGCGGGAACAGGGTTAAGATACACAATCCTCAACCCCCATCTCTAGCTCGGAGAGAAAACAAACTAGTGTCAGATATTAGAGGAGGAGAGTCAAGATTCATTCATTCTGTGTAACAGCAAAAGAACGTATGGGCAGAAAAGCCTAAGCATAACCAAGATGAGAGAAACAATTATGGCAACAATGTAAATAGACCACAAAGGAGGGGAGGGAGGAAGGGAGGGAGGGAGGGAGAAATAAAAAGGAGGAGAAGTGGGACGTAATAGGAAAGCAAGTAATCCAATTCAGAAAAATTAAAATCTCAAAGAAAAAATAAAACTCCTCATAATTGCTTCACAATAGAGGACAAATTAATAAGAACATGCATTCAATAAAACAACACACAGCAATAAAATAAATGACAGTATGAGATGAAAATCAGATTGTGGACTAGCTACACAGAAACACTGAAGGGCAAAATGGCATCATCCTCATAGAGCTAATAAATAAATTAAAAACAGGAAGGAGCCAACCACAAGCCACACTGAAAATTGAATTGTTGACATAAAAGGAAGACTTCAGCAAAGTGAATAAAATGAAAAAGTCAAAGGGATTAACATTAGAGAGACATTATTTGGCAGAAAACTAAAGAAGCCAGCAAAGGAGATGCAACTATATAAGGAATTTTTCTTTAAATGAAGAAAAACTACAGATTGAAATAACCCATCACGTTTCAGAGAAAGTTGATGTAGACATTTCACATTGGAAACAGCCAGTTAGTACCATAAAGATAAAGAAAGAATTCTTTAAGCACTGAGAAAGAAAAAATACCAACCAACCTCTAAGGGAGAAAAATCAGGCAGGCTGGCTGTCGATACCCCTGTGGCAAGATTCAATGCCAGAAGGCAATAGAGCCACATCTATAAATGTCTGAGAGAAAGCAAACATAAACCAAGAATATTATCTACACTGAAAATGTCATTCAGTTATTTGAAAAAACACAGTTGTGAGTGGGGAGACCTGTAAGAAGACCCGCATCCTAACTGTTCATGATAGGGAAATACAGGATAAAGAACATGAACCTGACCACCTAATGCATTTTATCATCTCCTTTTTAAACCCAAAGGATCATTTATGATGTACTTCCTGTAATGAAGAAACATTTATCTGAATTTCATTTGTTTACTCAATTTTGAGTCTTTCTTTTATTAAATTTAAAAATTAAACTTAATACTTCTCAATTAAAACTAGCAGGGGCCAGCTCATTGGCATAGTGCTTAAGTTCACATGCACCACTTTGGCAGCCCAGGGTTCACCAGTTCAGATTCTGGGAGGAGACCTATGCACCACTTATCAAGCCATGCTATGGCAGGCACCCCACATACTAAATAGAGGAAGATGGCCGCAGATGTTAGCTCAGGCAGGGCTAATCTTCCTCAAAAACAAATAGCAGTAATTATATGATTTCTTTTAAATCTCTGACTATCTATCTGTCTATCTATCTATCTATCATTCTATTTACCCTTCTACTACATGTAAAATATGAAATGATAGTCACCTAATGTTCATAGTGTGGATAGGGTTTATAGTTTATTCTATTGTCATTATTTTTATTTTGATCTTACAATCACTTTATAATCGTTGGATTATTTTATTCTCTATATTGAGCAGGTATGATTTTAACAAAATAATCGAATAAATTAACAGAGACAGAGAAAGAAGAAGAAAGAGGGGAAGGGGGGAAAGAGGTAAAGAAAGCAAACAAATAGGCTAAGATTTCCACAGCCATAGAGAACATGGATGAGCATTAGTTTATTATACACACTTTTCTGAATTTTATAAATATTCAGAAGTAGTTTTTTAACAAAATCAATATTTTTGAAATTCTGCTTTCAGCAGAAAATTCTTCTTACAATTACGCTTCCAAGAAGCTCAAGAGACAGCCAAATATTTACAAATATATAGCGCTAAGAGTCAGTAAGCTAACCTAAAAAGCTAGAAAAGCGCTTAGGAGAAAGAAAAGGAGTTAAAGACATTGTTTTCCCAACTTTTTCATCACAAAATTGATTAAGGCCTGGTTGTACATGTTTTAAGCAGAAATTTTAATGTCAGAGAGACGTCAGTTTTCTCATCTTTCCACACTGATTCTGCTTTACCTTCACATGAGCTAAGACACGGAATCCAGCCCCTTCACTGGTTTCCAAAAGAAATCTGAAAATACCAATTTCTTTTCATAAATTTTATGGCCTTTACTAAGATTTGGGGGTTACTAGATGTACTCAAATTACATTGCAACATATTTAACTTGAAAGACATCACCTCAACTTTTCTTTAAAGTTCCTTCCTTTGGTGCTTTTGGCAGTGGATTCTTCTTTAAAGATTGGCACCTGAGCTAACAACTGTTGCCAATCTTTTTTTTTTCTGTTCTGCTTTTTCTCCCCAAATCCCCCCAGTACATAGTTGTATATTTTAGTTGTGGTTCCTTCTAGTTGTGGCATGTGGGACGCTGCCTCAGAGTGGCCTAACGAGTGGTGCCATGTCCACACCCAGGATCTGAACCAGCGAAATCCTGGGCCTCCACAGCAGAGAGCGTGAACTTAACCACTTGGCTATAGGATAAAAATCCATGTCCCAGAAGGGCATTCTTATACAAGCTTCTACTCTGGGATACTCCTTAGGTAATTAAAATCTCTCTCCTCATTATAAAGCATAGCTCTTCAAACATGGCCCAGGTCCTACTGCCATGTTTCCATGCCCAAGCTGGCCACTGCAGGGAGCCACCAGTTAACTATAAATTTATTACAGTAGTCTTATGCCCTTGGAGACTTTTAATATACAACAGAGCAATTCTATTGGTTCATTTTGATTTCTTCCTTGTGGTAGACAAATTCTAAAATAGTTCCCAAGCTTCTTGACCCTTGTTGTACACACTCTGAATAATTTCCTCCCCTTGAATGTAGGTGAGACCTGTGAATACCATAGGATAGTCTTTCCTTGATTAGGTTATACCATACAACAGATATGATGTGATAATCGCTCCCATGATTATCCTATGTTACAGAAGACTCTGCCACTGGATATTAATGAGAGCTCCTCGTGCTGATTTTGAAGAGGTAACCAGCTACGTTGTGAGAGCAACACATGGCTAGGCTTTGAGGACAGCCTCTAGGAGCTGAGAGTGAAGCCCAACCAACAGTCAGCAAGGACTTTGAGCCTTCAACCTCAAGGACCTAATTCTGCCCCAAACGAGAGTGATCTTGAAAGAGGAGTCCAAACCTCAGATGAAATCGCAGCCCCAGCCAACATCTGAATTTCAGCCAAGTGAGACCCCGAGCACAAGACCCAGGTGGCACTCTTGGCCCACAGAAACTATGAGACAATAAATTGGTGCTCTCTTAAGCTGATAAATTTCTGGTAACTTTTACAAATCAATGGAAAACTAATATATTTGGGAAAATGAGCAAGAATAAGTAAACAATAAAAATCAGAATATAGAAACAAGTGAACAAATATATGTAGGAAAAAGTAGACAAAAATTCAGTAAAAATACAGAATATTCAAACAATACTGTCAATCAATTTGAATTAATTTGTATAGAACATTATTACAGTCATCATGCACAAAATACAATTTTTTTCTTCACGTTCTCATGGAGCATTCACTAAGATTTACTGTGATTTGGATCATAAAAAATGTTTCAACTTATTTAAAATAAATGTAAGAAGATTGAGTTTAAAATCAAAGAAAATTTTAAAAAGAAACAATAAAAATAGAAAATTAATGAATTAAGTAAACAAATAATAGATAAATTAATAGTCAGAAACTGAAACTTTGAAAAGACTAACAAAATTGATAAACTCCTAGCATGATGGACCAAGAAATAGAAAACACAAATGACTCAAGTGAGGAATGGAAGAGGTGGCATCAGAACAGATCCTGCAAATATGAAAAGGACAATAAGAGAATACTATGAACAACATTGTGCTAATAAATTCAGAAATTTAGATGAAATAAATGCCTTGAAAAATAAAAATTACAGAAACTGTCACAAAAAGATACTGAAAATCTGAATAGCTCTAGACAAAGTTGAGTTCATAATCAAAAACCATCCCACAAAAAACTCTGGCTCTAGATGCTTTCACTTATGAATTCTCTGAAGCACTTAGGAAAGAAATAACACCAATCTTACGTGACTCTTTCAAATTAAAAGTAAGAAGGAACACAACCCAATTTGATTTACGAGATAAACGAATCCTGACATTAAAACCTGACAAAGAAAATAAAAGTAGACCAGTTATCACTCATGATCATAAACACAAAATGCTTCAAGCAATACTAGCAAATAGCATCGAACAATATATGAAAAGATAATACATCATAAACATTTAGAGTTTATCCCAGGAATACAAGGTTAATTTAACATTAGAACATCAATCAATGTAAATGACAATGTTAACAGACAAAAGAAGGAAGAAAAACAAAACATCCTTATAATAATTCGAATGATAAAAGCTTTTTAGCAAACTGGAAATAGAAACTTCCTCAATCTGACAAAAATCACCTAAATCTGTACGTAATGGGGAAAGATTAAAGGCTTTGCCCCTAAAACAACAAACAACACAAGGACACCTTCTCCCACCACTTCTATTCAACATTGTACTAGAAGTCCTAGCCACTAAAATAAAACAAGAAAAAGAAATTAAAAGCATGTGGAATGAAAAGGAAAAATTAAAACTTTATTATTTCTTTTTTTTTTCTCTGAGAAAGATTAGCCCTGAGCTAACTACTGCCAGTCCTCCTCTTTTTGCTGAGGAAGCCTGGCCTTGAGCTAACATCTGTGCCCATCTTCCTCTACTTTATATGTAGGACCCCTACCACGGCATGGCATGCCAAGTGGTGCCATGTCTGCACCCGGGATCTGAACCGGTGAACCCCGGGCCGCTGAGAAGCGGAACGTGCGCACTTAACTGCTGCACCACCAGGCTGGCCCCTAAAACTTTATTATCTCTACATGACATAATTTTGTACATACAAAACACCAAGAATTACCAAAAATACTAGAATTAGTGAATTCAGCAAGGCAAAGGATATAAAGTTTATCTAAATTCAATCATAGTTCTATCTTTATTAGTGAGCAATTGGAAAATAAAATTTTGACAAAATCATTTGCACATCAAAACATCAAATACCTAGGAATAAATTGAGTAAGATCCCTATACTGAAAACTACAGACCATTGTTGAGGGAAACCAAAGATGATCTAAATAAATAGAGAAATGTACCATGATATAGATTAGGAGACATCAATGTCTTTTCTCAACAACTGGTTGAACTAAATCCCAATCAAAATCATAGCAGGATTTTTAAAGAAACTGACAAACTGGTTCTAAAATTTATAACGAAATGCCAGCAATCTGATATACCCAAAGTAATCTTGAAAGAGAAGAACAGTGTTGAAAAACTCTTTCTACCTAATTTCAAGACTGTGGAGGAAGCTATAGGAATAAAGACAGTGTTCTATTGGTATAAGTATGGGTAGATAGATCAATGGAACAGATTAGAGAGTACAGATACCCACACATATTTTGCCAATTAATTATTGACAGAGCTTCAAATCCTTTTCATGAAGAAAGGACAACCTTTTAATGAGTGCTTTTGGAAAAGATGAATATCTGTAAGGAAAAAAAATGAACATCAACCACTACCTTACACCCTACACGAAAATTAATTTAAGAAGAATCATTGACTTAATTGTAAAATTGACAGTCATGAAGCCTCTTGGAAGTTTCTTTATGATCTCTCAGGACACATAAAACAATAACCATAAAAGATTTTTTAAAATGGATAAATTGGTCTGCATCAAAATACACAATTAAGAAAATGAAAACGCAAGCTACAGACTTGGAGAAAATATTTTTAATGTATAAATCTCACAGAGGACTTATATCCACAATGTGTATAATTTAAACTGCTGCAAATCAATAATAAAAAGAAAAACAACCCCAAAAAAGGTGCAAATGTCTGAATGTCTGAATAGACACCTCACAATAAAAGATGTACAATGGGTCAATAAGAAATGAAAAGATGTTCAACACCATCAGTCATTAGCAAACACAAACTGAGCGCAGAATTAGATTCCATTTTATATGCACGTAAATGGTTAAATTTCAAAAGACTGACAACAACAAATGTTGGCAAGCAGGTAGAGTAACAGAAGCTTTCATACATTGCTGATGGGAACATAAAACATTGCAACAACTTAGAACATATGCTTGGCAGTTTCTTATAAAATTAAACATATCAGCACCCTATGACAACCCCATGACACAGAAATTTCACACTTAGATCTTCACTCAGGAGACACGAAGACATATCCAAAACTGACTTGTCTAAAAATGTTCTTAGCAGACTTATATATGATAGCCCAAAACTAGAAAAGATACAAATGTCTATCTTCAGGAGAATGGTATAAATAACTTGTAGCATATTCATACAATGGAATACTAGTTGACAATAAAAAGAAACAAACTATTCATATATGCAACAACATGGAAGAATCTCACCGTTTTGTTGTGTGAAAGAAGCCAGACACAAAAGAATATACTCTAAGAGCCATTTCTACGAAGTCAAGGCACTGGCACAAGTAATCTTTGGTGATAGAAATTAGAATGTGTGACTTCAGTGAGGAGATTGACCAGAAAGAGGCAGGAGGGTACTCAAAAAGTTCTTTGCCCAGTTTTGGGTGGACACAACTGTTAAAATGCATCCAAATGAACATCTGGCATCTGTGCCTTTTATTGCATGTGAACTATAACTCAATTTTAAAATGTGAATGGGATCCTTTCACAAATGTTCAAGAAGTTATTTTTAATGTTCTATTATTAATTTTATTTATACATACAAATTAATTTTCTTCTTAAAAAGCATTTCTGGTACTTAACAAAATGCCCTGTCTGGAACAAAGTGCTGGTATGATTCTGCCAGATAGAAAATAATGTTATCATTGTGTCTCATTACATGTTATTATATGGATAGATGATTTTATGGAGCCTAAATTACCCGTGTCTTTAGTACTAATTCTGACAGCCACAACAATGCAAGTAATTGTATCTATCACTTCTTTAATGGCTTGGGGAAGTATTAGGCACTTGATGTGTTGTCTCAGGTACTCCTCACAACAACCTCATTTTGCCAGTGAAGAAAATAAGGCTCAGAGCAGTTACATATCTTGCCCAACGCTCATGGTGTATAATTCCAGCCTATTTTTGAAGACAGATCTAATTGCACAGCCATTACTCTGTCTGGTATACAATACTGTCACTTAATTGGACTAACTTGACATCACTTCTTCAATATAAAGAACTTTTATTGATATTCTTAAATTATTACAGATTGTTTAGTTCAACCAATTGTTACCAGTCAGGGTTTAATTAGAAATAAAACTAGGACTCTCTCTCTCTCTCTCTCTATACACACACACACACACACACACACACACACACACACTACTATATGTGCATATAGCAATTATAAAATATAAAATTATATTAATAAAATTATATATGCATCTACTAATAATTATACAATATATGACAATTTTATATAACAATTTTACAAAATAAAAATAATATATTCTGACAGCAATGATAATATCTCCGGGGATTTGCCCTTACTCAACTGTGGAAGCCGGGTATGCAATCTCTATAAGGCTGTTGTCTTGATGTCTGATGCAGGCAATTTGGAAAAGAAGGTTGTAAAACTGGGGATATCTAACAAGCTGAGACCCACAAGTGTGAGCAGGAGCCCAGGAGGACTGGCAAAAATCTGCACCAATTCTTGTTGTCTTTCATCTTGATGCTGTGAGTGTCCAGCAGAAGCCAGGACCTTTCATCATGGTGCTAAAAACATGCACCTGGCCCAAAGTCAGAGAAGGTGAAGGAGGATCCCGGGGAAGACTGAGCAGCTATAGGCCCATCTGCTGCCTCATACCAAGAGGTGAGCCAGAAGATAAGTGACAATATTCCGAAATGGCTGCTGCTTTGCTTCTGCCCCTCAGATCGCCCACAAGAACGTCTCTCATGGTGCACGCGAACTGGAAACATACAAGAAAAGGAATTCTGAGAGATGAAGTTTAGCCTAGCCACGCTGACACTTTATAAAGCTACCATGAGCCATTTGCACATGAATTCTGCCTATAATCAGGCCTAGCCAATTAAAACATAGTGTAGAATTGAAGAGGGCATGTTTCCAGAGTATGGTATCTTACTTGAGTGTTTAGCTGTGTGATCACGGACAAACTACCAGAATTCTCTGGACTGGGAATTCTCACACAGAAAATAAAGATAATAACAGTACCTATTAATAACATTTCTGTTAAGAGTAAGAGAGAAGACACATGTCAAAGAAAACAGCTTAGAACAGAATTTGGCACATGACAAAAAAATCAGTAAATGTAACTATTATTATTACAGAATGAACAAAATCTCTGAAATCACACAAGTAGAATCCTATACTTTGGTTAAGTTAATCATTACAATATCTTATCATTGTGAACCTATAAAATTACAACAGCATGTACCCCTGTAAACTTAGTATACACATATAAATGTAAATATAAATATATATGCTTATCAAATTGCTGAAAATCTGCTTGTAGTGGTAAAAGTTCAGTGTAAAATAGACATTTATCAAGTAAGTCACAGTGCTAATAAATCCTATTTAATAGAAGAAACTAAAAATAGCCTATCACATTACAGTGCTTCTGTACAGGATTCATAATAAGAGCAGGGCTTTGCACTGTTTATATATGTGTGTATAACATTGCTGTACAAGTAGAGCGTTCCTGGTCTCAGTCTACTTAACAATTACGTTCTATAACACAGCAGTTGATATATGGCATTTTAGATAAAGAGGGAAAAGAATGCTCAGCTGAGCTACAGCTAAGTTATTTAGTAGTTTGAGAAACAGAAGGGGAGCAAATCACTTTTTTTTTTTTTTTGCAGGGAAAGATTTGCCTTAAGTTAACATCTGTTGCCAATCATCCTCTTTTTCTTTTCTCCCCAAAGCCCCAGTGCATGGTTGTATGTGCTAATTGTAAGTCTTTCTAGTTCTTCTACATGAGCCACCACCACAGCAAGGCAACTGACAGATGAGTGGTGTGGTTCTGCATCCAGGAAGTGAACCCAGGCCGCCAAAGCAGTGAGAGTGCTGAACTTTAACCCCTAGGCCATCAGGGCTGGCTTCTGAATCACTTCTTTATCTTCAGTCTGCATGTCCAACCACAACATTGGCCAGAAAAACTCACCTGATATTCCATGCAACCCAGCTACCTAAGCACAAATGCCTGCTCAACTGTGTAATGATTCAGGAGAATGGGATCCACCTTTATTTAACTCTATACAAAATACATTTATCCATGCATAAAATCCTAAGGAATCTAAAAGAGAGCTAAGAAAAATAATGTGAGTTTAGCAAGGGCTCAATCTACAAGGTCAAGGGGCTGGCCCTGTGGCCTATGGTTGTAGTTCAGCATGCTCTGCTTCAGTGGCCTGGGTTTGGTTCCCAGGCACGGACCTACACCACTCATCAGCAGCCATGCTGTGGTGGCAACCCACATACAAAACAGAGGAAGATTGGCACAGATGTTAGCTCAGGACGAATCTCCCTCCAACAAAAAGAAGAGAAATGGCAACAGAGATTAGGTCAAGGAAAATCTTCCTCAGCAACAAAACAGAACAAAACACACAACAAGGTCAATATGAAAAAGTCAGTTGTGTTTCTGTGCACTAGCAGAAACCAATTCAAACTTCAAATATATATTTTAAAAACACTATTTATTGAGGACTCTACAACTAAAATGCTTAGAAATAAATTTGACAAAATATGTTCAAGATATGTACACTGAAACTACAAAATATTGCTTTAGAATAATTATAGAAGGCCTAAATAAATGGAGAATCAAACCATGTTCATGGGTCAGAAGACTAAATATCCTTAAGATGTCGATTCTTTCCAATATAGTCTACAGATTCAACAATTAAATCAATCAAAATCCCTGCAGGATTTTTTGTAGAACTTGACAAGCTGATTCTAAACTAGTCTTTTGTGTTAGATCCTATAGAATGCAACAGAGTGTTAAAAAGCATAGCTACTGAGTGGGATAAACTTGGACTTGAACCTGTAACTATGCTCTTTACTGACTGGGGGACCCTGGCCTGCTCAGTTAAAGTCTCAGAACTTGAGTTTCCTCATTTGTTAAATGGGAATACTCTTAGCACCTACCTCATAGCTTGTTACAGGACAAACAAAGTGCATAGCCACCATGAACATGAATATTAGTTGTTATTATAGTTGCTGTTGTTGTCTTTATATCTGAATGGTTCCTGGTAATGTATTTATTACACCATTTCCATCATCATGAAACAATTTGAGGTTGTATAAGACTTGTGAAGGTAGATATTTCACTTGATCAAAACACTATATAAGCCAAAAGTCAGAATACTTCTTTATTAAATAAAACATTCAGATCTAAAGCTACTTAAACTCTTATCCACAGAGATTTCCCCAAATTGCTAAATGTGAGCCAATAAAGAATTCTTTGTCAATGAATATCTTATTTTCTCTTATAACTTCATGTGATTCTATTATAAAACAGAATCAATGTTCTCTTGGAATATATTTTCACATGTATTCTAGTTCCCACATCACTAGTCTTTTATCCAAGATATGTCAGCTGTGAAATACATCTAATTTTATACTGAATTGAAGATAATGGGATAGAAATATATTGTACATGTCCTCACTCAAAATTAAAAAGAAATGACGATGGAGAGATGATGATGAGGATGATGAAGATGATGACATATGGATAGATACATCTTATTTTTCTTCAAGTAAAAATCTTCACTTGAAAATCAAATCCAGCAAACTAGTATGCAATGCTTTCTTTTCATGACAAAATCATTTTTCCCTTTCCTGAAATCTGTCACTTAGAGACTAGGTCTATCAAAGAAATCATTCCTCTTTGGAAGCCTGAAAATAACTTTTCCACCAACTATATACCTAATACATAGAGCAGCATGAGTATTTGGTGAAAAATTGAGTTTTCCTCCCCTTTGTTGTTCATCTTTCATTCCAACATGAAGTTTTGTGATTAGACATTAAAGTTCCATATTTCATTCCAACATGAATTTTTGTGATTAGACATTAAAAATATGTTTCTTTCATCCCAGATGTAGGATAGAGAGTGAAAATAAATTTGCCTTAGAGTTAGGCAAATACCAAAAGCCACCTCAAATATCAAGTTAAAGACACTATCAAAATTAAAGCAGATGGGGAAATTAGTTATTTGTTACAATATTAAAAAATGTGGACATCTTGTCCCCTTCTTCTTACCATCACTTCCAACTCCACTCCACTGGAGCTAAACTAGATATTTGAAATCCATACTTTATGATCTCCTTTGGATTAAGGTGTTTAAAGCCAGCATTAACACTCAAATATTAATATTTTCTTAGATAGTAAGTGGATTAAATACTATCCTCCATTGAAGAAGGCATGAATAAATGAAGGATATCCCATATTCATGGATAGCAAGATTCAGTATTATAAAATCTGTCTTCCTCAAAATTTATGTACAGTACTAATGCAATCTCTCAATGTCTCAGCAGTTTTGTGTGGAAATTGACCATTTACTCCACAATATTATCATGATGCAAAGCCAAGAATAGCCAAGGCTATGGTTGAAGAAGAAAGATTAAGGATTTATGGTACCAGATGGCAATATACTTATTATAATTAAGACAATGTGGTATTGATGCTAGGATAGGCAATAGACCAGTAGAACAGAACAGATGTGATAATCAGATCCACACATACATGCTCACTTTATTGGTAACAAAGGTGATAGTTCAATGCAGCGTAAAATAATTGCCTTTTTCAAAAGTGTTTCTGGGTCTAAGGGTATTCATATGGAAAAAATAAATCTTGTAACACTCCACAACTTACACAAAAATAACTGCAGATCTAAATATGAAAGCTAAAATGGAAACCCATCTGGAAAATAACATAGGAGTATATCTTCAAGATCTCAGGTAGTCAAAGTTTCCTTAACAAGACACTAAAAGAACCTACTATGAAATCAAAGATCAATAAATTGGACTTAATTAAATGTCTAATTTTATAAATTTAAAGATAGATAAATTGAATGGTGAAAAAGCAAGCCACAAATTTGGAAATGGTATTTTCTATACATCTATCTGACACAGAACTTGTATATAGACTGTATAATAGATATATTGATATATCTTGTAGGTATCTTATCTTAGAGATATATGTATCTTCAATAAGAAAAGTACAGAAAAGCAAATAAAAAAATCAGAAGAATACTTGACCTGTCAGTTCATAAAATGTATGTGTGTGTGTATGTGTATATTCAAGTGAAAAGCTGTTCAACCATAATAGTCATCAGGGAAATGTAAATTAAAACCACAATGGAATACGATTATACAACCAAAGGCTAAAACAGAAAAGACTAACAATGTCCTATGTTGTTTAGTGTGTAGAAAACCTAGAATTCTCACATGATGAGGGTATGGGTGTAAACTGGTACACTATTTTGGAAAGCTATTTCCCACTACTTATTACATGCATACTCTATTAGTTAGCCATACGTCTGGATTTTCAATTACCTGGAAATGCAAATGTTCATCCACATTAGAATAGATAAATAAACTATCGTATTGTCAAACAATTGCATGCTTTACAGCAATGAGAATAAGTAAACTACAATGACATACAATAACACAGATAAACCCTTGAGGCATAATGTTGAGCAAAAGAACCAGACAAAAACATCAAACAGGCATTGCTCCACTTACAAAAACATTTGAAAACAGGCAAAACTAATCTTGGATATTGGAAGATAGGTAGTGGTTATATTTTGAGGGGAGGGGGATGACAGAGAAAAAGTATAAGGGGGACATTTGCGGTGCTGGTAATGTTCTATTTCTTGATTTGGATACTGATAATGTGGATGAGTTCATTCTTTGAAAATAGTTAAGCTGCATATTAAGCATTTTTTATGTAAGTTTTAAAAAATATTTACAAAGAAAATATTCACTCGAATTAAAAGATTTTAAAAGTGGCTACCTCAAGATGGTATATTTTATTTTCATTTGGTGTTCTAACCTACCTGGATGTGATTTGTTTTATCATATACAAATTTTATTTTTATATATAAAAATTGTTATATGTTTTATACATATAAATAAATATATTTTACATATAAATATCAATTTTTCCATGATTGAGAAATCCACATTCGTCTCTGAGTTGTTCTCTCCCCCAGGGGTCAGCCTCAACAGTTAGAATTGTATTATATACACTTCTCCCCTGGAAATGGTTCATTCATAAAGGGCTGGATGATGTGATAACAACTGGGCCAACTTCTGTGTCCCATTGATTTATAACAAAGAGATTGATCATCTGGTTTGCTAATACAACATGAACTTGAGGGCTCTGGTATGGACACATATGTGGAGAAACAGAAAACTGCCTATAAAGATGAATGCAACAGACAAGAGACCATGTTTTCCAAAGGGGAGAAAATAACTGAATGATCGCTTGATTTCCTGATGGCTCCTCAGTTCCTGGTTCTAGCCAGTCTTTGGGAAGTCCCTGCCCCTGGGTCCTATAAGACATCCCTAAGTCCAAATGATAAAGCATCCATTTGTGTTTATGAAAAGATATGTTATCAGACATAATGTAAGCTAGTTTGTCGGATAACCTGGAAGAGCCAAGAGGAAAGGCGAAGGCAGGTAGATTTTCAAGGAAGCATCAATGGAGTTCAGAAAAAGGTCCTAAAAGCAGATTCTGCTTGGATGTAACTCTGTGAGAGAGAGAGAGTAGGGTTTGGGGAAGGATTTAGGAATCTTAATAGCAGGGGATTATGTGAAGGTATTGAGAGTTAAGAAAAGGAAGAAGGACTAGAAGAGAGGAAAAGAGATTGAAACTAGGAGCAGTTTTTCGTAGTAAAAGCCCTCAACAAAGAACACAGTTACTGTTTTTTACCACTAAACCAGTGGTGGTTATACAAAAAGCATGCTTGAGACTCATAAGTTAGTAACGTTTTCAGTTGTTGACCATCATACAGCTGTTCGTCTCTTTTGGCAAAACTGAAGATCTGACTATTTAAGCATATAGGATAGTATCCACTAAATTATAAACAAAAATACAATTATATAATCAACATAAAGAAAGATATAGCTGCACATTTAAAAAAACTTAAAAGGAAGATATTCAGATGTTCAGAAATACAAAAGCTATAAGGTAAATAAGTTAATTCAGATGACCAATTAAAGTAAATCCAGATGAGAAAATTACTTTAAAAAAAGATGAATGATAACACGAGCAATAATTAACTGGAATTTTAGAAATCATGTGAAAAACTAGTTACAAATTTATCAAACATTATATAAGCCAATAATCAAATATAACAATCAAATATAGACCTGGTTTGAGAGAATCAACAGGAAAATTTCACTCTAGGTCGCGACTAGGGAAGATAAAACTAGAAAAGTGATAGCTTGCTAAAGAAGTGACTATTGATATTATAAGACAGAAAAACATTAGAAAAAGATCAGGGAAAGAAAAGCTGGAAAAACAGTTGACAGGGTTTGTACGGCAATAACATCCCAAGAGCCAGAGATCAAAAGAACAGATGAAGGAGAAATGGATTTAAAAACACTCTGAAAGTCATTACCAGATACTGAGGAATCTATAATCTGAGTTTCAAATAGGATCTTTTTCTGTAGGACCAGTAGTGAGGACCAGGAAGGTGAGGCAGGGCTGGGTTTGAGTGTAGGGCTCAGACCAGGAGTCAACATCATCCTTCCAAGGCCCTTGAAAGACTGAAAATACAGTAAAAATGCAGAAACATTGTTTAATTATGGGTTGCAATGGTCTCTTGTGTGAGACAAGAGTAGTGAAGAGGGCACAGACAGGTTCAGATCCCTCCTTCTCTCTTCTTTTTCTTTGGTGAGGAAGATTGGCCCTGATCTAACATCTGTTGCCAGTCTTGCTCTTTTTGCTTGAGAAAGATTGTCCCTGAGCTAACATCTGTGCCAATTTTCCTCCATTTTTGTATGTGGGACACCACCACAGCATGGCTTGATGACTGGTATAGGTCCACACCAAGGATCTGAACCTGTGAACCCTGGGCTGTGGAAGCAGAGTTTGTGAACTTAACCACTAACATCAGGCTGGCCCCTTCAGACCTTTTTATGTCAATGGGCAAGTTACTCAGTAAAAGAGACTTGTCAAAGCCTGAACCATTCAGAGCACAGAAACTTTCCATCCATTCATAAATTTGATGCTATCTGGTCTTTCCAAATGATAAGAGATGTGTAGTTTTACAAGTCCTATAGGTAGAAGTAGATGTAGAAGGAGATTTGTCTTAAGATTTAAGGTGATGAGGGTTGGTGAGCTAGGTGCGTGAATTGGATTGTCAAAGTCAAGAGAAAAAGGACTCACCTAATGTAGATAATTTAGGGAGTCCTTTCCCGTAAAGTAGTCTCCCATTATTTTGTGTGGATTGATTCCCTGTAGGTGTCGATTTATTCCCACATGAAGGACAGAAATAAACAGGCAAATGACCAACAGAGAAAGATGGACTAAATGGCTTAGAGCTGTGGTTCTCAAAGTTCAGTGAACCAAGAACCAGGAGCATCAGTCTTACTTGGAAACTTATTAACAACGCAGTCTCTGCTCACCTCCCTAAACTCAGGCACCAAACCTATTTCCCTTCTTATATATTTGAAAGCAAAAACAGGACACAGAGTCACAACAGGGTTTGACTAAATGAAATCAGAACGCTCCCTGAAACTTTGACACCCATTTACCAAATTTCTCTACTTAGCTACCACAGTGAAATTTCATCTTCTCCCTAAAAAGAAATTCTAATAATAAAGAACTTATTTTATCATTATTATACCATTTTAATTATAAGCAATAATTACAGTCATAATTTACTGAACAGTAGTTAGGTACCACATTCTCTTCCAAGTCATCTCAATTTGGTACTATCCCAGAGTTAACCCATGTACATAGTATATGTATCATCGAAGATACACTAACATTTCTTATACTAATATGTATGCATTTGTTTCCATGTGAATTACCAAAATACTGCTTCCATTTATAGTTGTTTTTAAACACAAAGGTTAAAATATGAGTACATTTATAGAAATATTAGGTAAATAATAGATGATATGTAAATATGGCAACGATTGTGCAAGTATATACGGGAAACTACTATTTGGGAGAAAGTGCTTCTTATCAATCATCAAGACACTGCCATAAAACAGGTATTATCTCCGAAGATCAGAGACTTTCTGTAATTTCCCCAAGACCCTACAGCTCTTATGTCCACAGCTAACTTTTAAACCCAGAGCAGATACCCAAATCCATGCCCCTAATCTTATGTTATACCCTCTGCTACAATTCCGGTATTATACTTCTCCCAAATATATAAATATATGTATCATCAAGAAGATAATTTCATTTCAACCAACCTACTCTGCACTGTATGAATAGTATTTTGATGTCCTCTCTATATATCCTATCATTATGCCTAGGTTAAAATTTTAAAAATTCTCTTTCTATTATGATGCATATTTCTACAAATTAGAATGTGTCTGCTTATTTGTATTATAAAACAAAATGAGTATATAGTAAAATGCTATGCACAGACAGCATTTTGTGAGATATATATATATACACACACACACATACATTTGCAACAAGAGAGCAGCAAAAATCCTTAAATATAAACAAATTTGGTGGCATAAGGTGCTCTGCTAAACAACCAAGAAATCATACTAGATAGCATTTTCCTTGGGAGTGGGCAGTCTTTGATGAACACATTGATTCTAGTCATTGCAACTGAGGAATGAAGTGTTGGAAGGAGGAAAATTATGGTTCCTGTCTGCAAGTTTTCCATTAGTGAAAGACTGAACGAAAACTTTTAACACCCAATTGTAACTGTGTGAGTGTATGTCTGTTGTACATGTCTGTGTGGTGTATATGTGTGTACATGTACAATTTAGAGAGGCCAGGGTAAAGAGAAGAAGGGAGGAAAGAATGAATAAAATGTTAGAATTTAGATTCTCTACGGAAGAATAATAACTCGCTCACGGTGTAAGTGATTTAGAGATGTGGAATTCTGCGGTGAGCAAAAGGAGTGAGTAGTTGGTACAGCGAACTTGGAGAGCAGGTGTGGGATTTCAGGCTTTCATTACTTATTTATTGCATTTACTCATTTATTCAACAAATGCATAATGAATACCACTACAGTGTGTGCAAAGTGCATTGGGAGGTGCTGGAATATAAATAAATCCATGTCTAGAGTAAAACAGAACAGACTGTAATGGCAGGAAGATCTTTGGAGAAACAAACAGTGGTGAGCTTGATTAAAAACAAATATTTATATATAAAGGAATTAGAAATGGGGAAAATATTTGTCCTCACAAAATAATGATGTCAATAACTATAAAGTGAAAATAAATAAACTGTGAGACAAACTACCTGTTTGTAATATGAGCCTTTGAAATCTCAAATGAATGCTGCAATTTTAACAGAGAAATGTTTTTCACACACCTAAATAAGCCTGTAGCGTTCGCTTTTAAGGTTACTCTTTCAGGAATATCCTAAATCAAATATATTAAATATACATTGTTTTCTTTTTTAAAGAGAAAATAGCGTTTGTTAGTACCTCTCTGAGATAACCTAAGTTCATATCCTAGTGAACATTTAACCTTTCTAAGCATTTAGTTCTTTATATATAAAGTGGGTATAATAATCCTACCTACTGTATTTGTTTTCTCATCTGTAATATCAGTACAATAATAACAACTGAGAGGTTAAAGACAGTGTAGAATTTCAATGAAATAAACTATGTAAAGAATCTAGTTCAGCTCAACTAGAAGGACCTACAACTAGAATATACAGCTATGTACTGGGGGGCTTTGGGGAGAAAAAAAAAGGGGGGGAAGATTGGCAACAAATGTTAGCTCAGAATCAATCTTAAAAAAAACAAAAAAAAAGAATCTAGTTCAGCACCTGGTACATAATTAGGCTCCATAAATATTAGCTAATGTAGTTATTATTATCCTAGGTAGCTTCAATCTATTTTTGTTCATTTTGATACATGCTGAGAAAATTGGGGGACTGCAATCTATCCACTGCCAGGTAATTTAATAATAAAAAAATGGTATTATTATGTGAATGTGCATAGAATTCCAAAACCCACAAAATTAGGAAGTTACTTTTAAGAATAAAATTGGCTGAGAATAAGGAAACTAAAATTCCTTACAACTTATCCAACAAATCTATATAAAGTTAAGGTCATTTTGTGATCCCATAGTCTCCAATAATTTATGGCAGTTTATATTATGGAAATTCAATGATATGAAAGCATAATTTGGAACTTTTGCTTCTAACTATGCAGGAGTAACTGGTATGAAACTTGCCCTTGGGGCCAGCTCCGTGGCCAAGTGGTTAAGTTCACGAGCTCCACTGTGGTGGCCCAGGGTTGGATCCTGGGCACGGACATGGCACTGCTAGTCAGGCCACGTTGAGGCGGCATCCCACATCCCACAACTAGAAGGACCTGCAACTAAGATATATAACTGTGTAAGGGGTGGGGGGGGGTGGGGAGATAAAGCAGGAAAAAAAAAAAAAAAGAAGATTGGCAACAGTTGTTAGCCCAAAAGCCAATCTTTAAAAACAAACAAACAAACTTGCCCTTCTGCAATAAACAATTAGAAAACTTGACTGAATATTGGAAACAATTGTTTTCATAGATTTGAATAAGAAGCAGTGCAGGACTGGGATCCCTGAAGGAAGTGAAAGAAATGGTGGACCTTACAATATTCACAGCTTCCTACCTGAAGCCAATTTCAGAACATGGGCACGGGAAGGAGGAGCCCAAGCAAAGAATGGAGATCTTGACAAGTTGAAGAGACACTGACTGAAGTTTGGGGAAGCTAAATCAGATGTAATTTGTGGAAAAAGTACTAAATGAGGGGAAGCTTTAGAGCAAAAGGGCTCTAGTGGTCTTCATAGGAGGTTTATGGAATCTTCAGCTAAATACTAATCATCACTTTGAAAGGGAAATATTTCATCAACTGAAGCAAAACAAAATAAAACAGCTGGAGATCTATAAGCACAACCTTCCAGAACTCACTCAGAGTAGTGAGACCTTGTTGAACAATGAGGCAATCAGAAGAGACACCCGAGTGTCACACCTTAATATGAAGACTAACCTAGCCTTAGTGTAAAGGTTACTATAAATATGCTCTAACAAAGCTTAAAAAGAAGGCTTTAAGAAGAAGCAAAAGAAAAAGGATAACCTGATCAGCAAATAACTGAACTGCTTGACTAAAGAAGCTCCTACAGTAGATGTGCAAAGGAGTAGCAGACATTATGACCCATAATCACAAGGAAAATCAGTCCACAAAAATAAACCAAGAAATGACATAGATAATGGAAATAGCACAGAAGGAATTTAAAACAGCAATTATAAGTATCATAAATAGGCTTACAGATTTAAATAAAAGCCTTAACATACTGAGGGGGGGAAATGAAAGATACAGAAAAGAACCAAATGGAAATTCTAGAGGTGAAAAACACAATATTGCGTATTTAAAATTCATAGGATGGCTTCACATCGTATGAGATACTGAAGAAGAGAAGATCAGTGGACTTGAAGTTAAAACAATAGAAATTGTCCAAATACGAGTACAGAAAACACAAAGGACTAAAAAATAAATGTACAGACTTAAAGATCTTGGAAGCCATCACTCTTGCCCTAATAACTAGAAAAAGCTAAACAAATTGAAAAATCAATGACTTTTCTTGGACCCATCAGTTGACCAAGTTTGAGGACAAACCACTCCTCCTATATCTGGAGAGAAAGTGGAATAAAATGAATGACAGCCAAGATTTACTTACTTGGGGCAGAAGACATAAACTGATTGGAATACTTAAGTGGTAATTTTAAAGAACTGCTGGAGGCTGAGTGTGGACTAATGTGAAAGTAAGAAACTCCTGTGGCCTCACTCAAGATCCTTGACACTTTAGTGGGCTTTACCTCCAGGAACCCAACTGGGGTCTCATGGTGAAGACCAGAAAAAGATCCTCTCATGGTTCTGGAAAGGAGAAGGAAAGACGAATCACTGTGAAATGTGCTCAGAGCATTCTCTATAACAAAGGCATAGTCCTCGAGGGAAAAGGCTGTACCACATTCTCCCAGCTGGTGGAAGGTCATTCTGGCCCCTTCCAAGTCTTCCTGTCTCCCTGTAAAGGAAGAAAAAAGCTATATCACTGGAGAAACACATGTGAAGGTCAAAGTCCAACCCAGAAATACAGGCCCACTAAAAGACAGATTAATCATAGGATTATGCAATGCTTCCCCTGACCCCTACATTGCAACCACACCAATAGGGCTCCACATAATAAAAGTGGATTACAGCCAAAAGAGCAGAAAGACACAATGTCTCTGAGGAGGAGTACTTATGGAAGCTGAAAGGCAACAAGAGAAGCCAAAACTAACACTAAAAGAATTTGAAGCCTCTGTCATGTATAGCTATAGCAAACATTAAAAACAGCCTAAGTCCTGGGTCATCCCCAGCGGCCTGGTGGTTAAGTTCTGCATGCTCTGCTTCAGCGGCCTGAGTTTGGTTCCTGGGTGCGGACCTACCCTGCTCTGTTAGCAGCATGTTGTGCTGGCAGCCCACATAGTAAAAGCAGAGGAAGATCAGCACAAATGTTAGCTCGGGGTAAATCTTCCTCAGCAAAAACAAAACAAAACAAAACCCCAAAATGCAAAAACAGCCCAAGTCCTAGCCGGATTAGAATAAATCCTCACATTAAAAGTCCCTTTATCTTGACTTCATCAGATTAAAGAGCTTCTTCAAGGCAAATGAAAACAGGATTGAAACAAAAAAACAACCCACTAATTGGGAAAAAATATTTGCAAGTCATATATCTGACAAAGGCTTAATATCCTTAATATATAAAGAACTCTCACAACTCAATCACAAAACATCAAACAACCCAATCAAAAAATGGGCTGGAGACATGAACAGACATTTCTCCAAAGAAGATATACTGATGGCCAATAGGCACATGAAAAGATGCTCATCATCGCTGATCATCAGGGAAATGCAAATCAAAACTACACTAAGATATCACCTTACACCCGTTAGAATGACAAAAATATCTAAAACTAATAGCAACAAATGTTGGAGAGGTTGCGGAGAAAAAGGAACCCTCATACACTGCTGGTGGGAATGCAAACTGGTGCAGCCACTATGGAAAACAGTATGGAGATTCCTCAAAAAACTAAAAATAGAACTACCATACGATCCAGCCATCCCACTACTGGGTATTTATCCAAAGAGCCTGAAGTCAGCAATCCCAAAAGTCCTGTGCACCCCAATGTTTATTGCAGCACTGTTTACAACAGCCAAGACGTGGAAGCAACCTAAGTGCCCATCAACAGACGAATGGATAAAGAAGATGTGGTACATATATACAATGGAATACTACTCAGCTGCAAAACAGAACAAAATCATTCCATTTGCAATAACATGGATGGACCTTGAGAGAATTATGTTAAGTGAAATAAGCCAGCAAGAGAAAGATAATCTGTGTATGACTCCACTCATATGAGGAATTTAAAACTATGGACCAAGAACAGTTTAGTGGATACCAGGGGAAAGGTGGGGTGGGGGGTGGGCACAAAGGGTGAAGTGGTGCACCTACAACATGACTGACAAACATTAATGTACAATTGAAATTTCACAAGATTGTAACCTATCAATAACTCAATAAACAAAAAAAAGTCCCTTTATCTTTTTACTTTTTCTGTATCTATACGAGGTGATGGATGTTAACTAAACTTATTTTGCAATCATTTTGCAATACATGTAAGTCAAGTCATTATGCTGCACAACTTTACAGTGCTATATGCCAATTATGTCTCAATAAAACTGAAAGAAAAAAATAGTTGTACATAAAAAAATAAATAAATAAAAACAAAAACCTGTTTA
Organism: Equus asinus; assembly: GCF_041296235.1. Lineage (NCBI taxonomy): Eukaryota > Metazoa > Chordata > Mammalia > Perissodactyla > Equidae > Equus > Equus asinus. The sequence goes on from NC_091810.1 coordinate 27,503,209, forward strand.
TCTCAGTTCTTACCATGTGATACAACTATCCAGCTTTCAACCAAAAACTACAGGTATACCAAAATGCAAGAAAAAACACAGTCTAAATAGACAAATCAAGCAACAGAACCAGACTCAGATATGACACAAATGTTAAAATTATCAGATAATAAATGTAAAATAACTATGATTAACAGTCAAGTGTTGTCATGGAAAAAATGAACAACATGCAAGAATAGACATGTAATGATCTGGGGTAATGGCAGAAAAAGTGGAGAAGTAAAGAACTCCAAAAGTTTTCCCCTACATAAAAGCAACTAAAAAATGGACAAAACCTGTCAGAATCAACTTTTTTTCAGAACTCTGAAAATGAACGAAAAGCCTGCAGCAGTTCAGGGAGTGCTTATTTAACTCAGTGAATCTCAATAAGAACAGTAAGCTTTGTGATGTTTTAACATATCCAACTTTTTTCCACCTCCCACTGCACACCTACTCCCAACCTCCATCCAAGCTCAGTAGTGGCCTTGAAAATAACATCTTGCATTCTGGGTACCAGTGTCCAAGGGAGTACAGCTGACTTTATTTGCAAAGATTTGTCTTTGGTTGATCTGTCTGGTGGCTTCATAGAAGACTGGCTCAAAAGGCCTATTTTATCTTGTCTAACTCAGAACTTGCCCAGTGCTAAAGCCATCCAGAGAATATTTGTGGAAAAAATTTTCAGGGAAATATTTTAGACTTTGCTGCCTAAAGCAAAGGTAACAGTGGGGAAGATAAACAATAGGTTACCAAAATAGCTTGTGAGGAAAGGCTGGGAGATAAGATGCTTTGGGGAAGAAGGGCCTTGAAAAGTTCTGACACATTTCTGGGAATATGGAGACCAAATACATGTTCAGGGGCAGGTGCGTGATCAGAGAAGACCTAAGAAGGTCCTAGGGTCTCACGTCTGGATAGCTTTCAGGATCTGCACAAGCAGGAAGGGAAAGCTAAGACAGAGCTGGAAACAGCCTGGCTAAGTATTCACGTACCTCTACATGCATGGAGCAGATCTGCAAAGACTGGAAGATTTTTCAATCCAGGAAATTAAAGAAATCTCTCTCCAATCATTTGCTGATAAGATAACCAAACAGAGACTTTGATGGTCACAAAACAGCAAAGAACACAGACTTTAAAAAAATTAGTTCAGAAAAGTCACTAAAACAAACAAACAACAAGAACAACAATGATAAAAAGTCCTGGGGAGGGGAAAGAATCTAATTTCCAGAGGTACCACATTATAATATCCACAGTGTTCAGTTTTCAACAAAAAATTGCGAGGCTTCTAAAGAACCCAGAAAGCATGACCCATATACAGGGAAAAACGCAATCAATAGAAACTGTCCCTGAGAAAATCTAGACGTTGTACTTTTAAGATAAAGAATTTAAATCAGTTATTTTAAATATGTTCAAAGAGCTAAGGAAACCATGTTAAAAAAAACTGAAAGAAAGCATGAGTATTATATCTCACCATATAGACTATCAATAAGGAAATCAAAATTATAAAAAGGAAACAAATAGCAATTCTGGGGTTGAAAAGTATAATAATTAAAATAAAAAAATAACTTTAGGGGCTCAATAGCAGATCTGAGTAGACAAAAGAATCAGCAAACTTTAGGAAAGCTGAACTGAAATTATTCTGTTTGAGGAACAAAAGAGAAAAAGTTTGAAGATAAACGAACAGAGCCAAAGAGACCAGTGGGATACAATCGAGTATTCCAACTAACACATAACAGGAGTGACAGGAGAGAAGAGAAGGGAAAAGAAAGAATCCTTGAAAAAATAATGGCCCCAAATTCCCAAATTTCATGAAACTATTCATCTATATATGAACAGATTCAATAAACCCCAAGTAGGATAAACTCAAAGAGATACACACTGAGATACATTATAATCAAGCTGTCGGAAATCAAAGACAGAGACAGAATCTTGAAAACAGCAAGAAAGAAGCAATTTATTCATAAAAAAGATCCTTAATAAGATTAATAACTCATCTTTTTTCCTATTTGATTTAAAAAGATAACTGCATAAATAAATACAAATCTACATTGACGAGCAGACAATGTATAAACATAAAATTTGTAACAATAACAGCATAAAAACGGTGAGGAACAGAGTCACAAATTGGGTGTGGTTCTAGTACCAAGAATATATAAAGAATACTTATCATTCAACAATGAAAAGACAAATAACTCAATTTAAAACTGGGCAAAGATTTAAACAAACATTCTCCAGAGAAGGTATATGAATGTCCAATAAGCACATGAAACAATGATGATCATCATTAGTAATTAGAAAATGTATATCAAAACTACAATGAGGGGGCCGGCCTGGTGGCTCAGCGGTTACGTGCGCACGTCCCGCTTCAGTGGCCTGCAGTTCCCCGGTTTGGATCATATAGGAGCAATATTTTTCCATATTATGGAAATTAAGTTGGTATTTATCTGAACTAGATTGTTATAAATTAAGATGTTAATTATAATCCTCAGGCAGCCATTAAGATAATAGCTCAAAAATATATGGTACAAGAAATGATAATACAATTAAAATAGTATACTACAAAATAACTAATACTTTAACAGTGAAAGAAGTGAGAAAGCAATTTCACTCCTAGGTATATACCTAAGATAAATGAAAACATATGTTCACATAAAAACTTGTACAGAAATGCTCATAGCAGTACTATTCATATTAGTCAAAAAGGAAACAACCCCAATTTTCTTTAACTGATGAATGCACAAAGAAATCATGGTATATCCATATAATGGATCATTATTCTGCCCAAAAAAGGGGATGAATTACTGATCAATACTACAACACTGAAGAACCTTGAAAACATTATGCTAAATGAATGAAGCCAGATGTAAAAGGCTACATACAGCGTGATTCCATTTATATGAAATATCCAGAAGAGGAAAACACAAAAAGACAAAAAGTAGATTATTGGTTGCCAGGGAGAGGGAGATTGGGAGGTACAGTGTTTATTTTTGGGTGATGGAAATATTCTGGAGTTAGATACTTGATGCACAATATTGTGAATATACTTTTTTAAAACCACTGATTTATACACTTCAAAATGATTAAAATGGTGAATTTTATATTAGATTAATTATATCTCAACAAATTGAAAAAAAACAGACAGGTAACACAAGGGTAGAGATGAAAACTCTAAAAAAGATGAAAAAAGTAACGCCAGAAATAAAAAACACTGTAACGGAAATGAGAAATGAGGGTCAGACCACTGGCATAGTGGTTAAGTTTGTGTGCTCTGTTTCAGCAGCCAGGGTTCGCAGCTTCCAATCCCCAGCACAGACCTACACATTGCTCATCAAGCGATGCTGCGGCCACCACACTACTCATCAACTCATGCTGTGGCAACATCCCACACACAGAACAGAGGAAGATTGGCAGAGATGTTAGCTCAGCGACAATCTTCCTGGGGCAAAAAGAGGAAGATTGGCAACAGACGCTAGGCCAGGGCCAATCTTCCTCACCAGAAAAAGAAAAAAAAAAGAAATGAGAAATGCTTTTGATGGTTTCATCAGTATACTGGCCACAGTCAAGGAAAGAATCAGTAAGTTTGAAGACAGGACAATAGAAACTAATCAAACTGAAATGTAAGGAGGATAGAGAATGGAAAAGAAAAGGAAATTTTATGGATTTATGATTTTAATATTTATATGGAAATGCAAAAGACACACATTACCCAACACAATACAGAAGAACGTACATTACTTCCGTATTAATGGATAGGGAGACTCAATATTAAGATGGCAGTTTCTCCATACTCTTTAGATTCAATGCAATATCAAAGAAAATCCTAGCAAATTATTTTGGGAATATTGACAAATTGATTCTAAAGTTTATATGGAAAGGAAAAGTCCCCAGCACGGCCCACACAATGCTGAAAAAGCACAAATTCAGAGGACTGACATACCCAAACTTCAGGACTTAGTGTTCACGCTTCAAGCTATACTCTTCATGTTTTGGAAGACACAAGAGTGTGACTGTGTGCATAGAAAACCTGAAAGAATACACAAAAAATTAAACTACTGGAAATAATAAGTGAATTCAGTAAGGCTACAAGATATAAGATCAGTATTCAGAAAAATCAATTGCACTTCAATATTTTATCAAGGAACAATTAGAAAATAATTTTTAAGTATCATTTATATTTGCATTAAAAAATCAAATTCCTCAGAATGAATACAATGAAAATTGACCAATATCTCTACAATGAAAACTACAACATTTAAAGAAATTAAAGACCTAAATAGGTATATAGTTATACACTGTTCATGTTTTGGAAGACTCAAGAGTGTTAAGCTATCAATTCTTCCCAAATTGAATATATTTCAGTGCAATCATTGTCAAAATTCCCCCATCGTTTTTGATAGAAATTGATAAACTGATGCTAAAATTTACATGGAAATACCAAAGATTTAGAAGAGTCAAACAATTTTGAAAAAAATAAAGTCAACTTCAAAAGAACAGCAAAATTCACACCCAATTTTAAAACCTTCTATAAAGCGATGGTAATCAAGACAGTGTTGTAATGGCTATTGGCACGAGGGTAGACAATTTGAACAGGCGAACAGAATAAAGAGTATATACGGCCAATTAAAATTTTGACAAAGATGCCAAGTCAATTGAGTGTGGAAAGGGAAAAACTTTTTTAACAAATGGTGCTGGAATAACTGAATATCCATATGGAAAAAAAGAACATCAACTGATATTCTATTTCATATCCTTTACACCCAAAAAATAATTTATGATAGCTCTTAGATCATGTGAAAAAAAATAAATTTGGATGAATCTCAAAAATATTATGGAGAGCTAAATAAGCCAGACACACAAGAGTACAGACTGTATGATTCCATTTATGTGGAAGTTGTAAAACAGGCGATACTGATCTAGGGTCAGGAAGCAAAAAGTGGCTGCCTGGAGGTGGACCCGAGAGGAATTGGCTAGAAATGGGTACCAAGGAACTTTGTAAGGTGATGAAAACAGTTTATATGTTGATTCACAGTGATTGAACAGGGCACACATTTGTCAAAACTCATTAAGCTGTACAGTTAAATAGGTTCATTTTATTGTATATAAATTGTACCTAGTAAATTTACTTAAAAATAGCATTGTGTCTAAAATTACAATAAAGTTAATAAACAAACCACATTTCAATCACAAGTTCTTATTATACAGACAACACAACTTTTGCTTAAGTCAGAGAAAGTTTCAAGGATATGGAGGAAAGCTTTTTTGGATATAGGTCTATCTCTTCAATGCCTGAAAAATTACCTTGCATTCTCAGATGAACTTCAAATGTCCAATGCCAAAGGCTGAGGCCCTTTCCAGTAGCTAGAAACGTTAAATCTTTTATTGCAGGTACATATTGTAAAAAGCTATCTAGTATTTCAGTGATTCATCCACATTATAGTCCAATTCATGAATGTTTATGCTGAAATTCATATATGGCCTAGGATTAAAAGAGAGGAAAGGAGTGAGGGAGGGAGAAAGAACACCTTAAAAAGTAGTGGAAATTAGACATTAGTAATATACAGTGAGTTTTATTCTCTGTCACAACTCTAAGTGAATGTAGCATTCTCTGTACTAATTTCTCATGCAATGTCCACCTTGAATCTCAATAATAGATTAGAGGAAATTAGCATATTCAAAGAAAGTTTGGAGGATGGAAACTAATGTGTGTGAAACTAAAAAAATTCCCAAGTGCATTTGACTCATACGTTTAATAATGTCAAGGCTTTGCATTCAGTCTGGCACATCGGAAGCACTTAATAAATGTTACGTCTCTTGGTGATGATAAAGATGGGAAAACGACATAGTGTGGTACTCTTTCTACCTCTCAAAGAGTAAGATATATAAATAAATAATGAGACAAAACATCTTTTGGTTTCTTTTTTTTAATTTATTTTTTTAATTGCAGTAATGTTGGTTTATAACACTGTATAAATTTCAGGTGTACATCATTATATTTCAATTTTTGTGTAGATTACATCATGTTCACCATCCAAAGACTACTTACAATCCATCACTATACACATGGGCCTAATCACCTCTTTCACCCTCCTCCCTCCCAGCTTCCCCTCTGGTAACCACCAATCCGATCTCCATTTCTATATGTTTGTTTGTTGTTGTTGTTTTCTTCTATTTATGAGTGAGATCATGCAGTATTTGACTTTCTCCCTCTGACTTATTTCGCTTAGCATTTTACCCACAAGGTCCATCCATGTTGCTACAAATGGCTGGATTTCATCATTTCTTATGGCTGAGAAGTATTCCATTGTGTATATATACCACATCTTCTTTATCTGTTTGTCCCTTGATAGGCACGTAGGTTGCTTCCAAGTCTTGGCTATTGTGAATACTGCTGCAGTGAACAGAGGGTGCATGTATCTTTCGCATTCATGTTTTCATATTCAACTTTTGTTTTCATTATAACTGTTCTGTAATAGTATAAAACATGGTGGCAAGTTACAATGAAAACGAAATCATTTTGTTTGTTCTTAAAGGACAGTTAGTCTTCAAATGAATGTTTCCTTGTTTCCTGGGGAGGAAGTTTGGAGAGATTCAGATAAAGTGGTGGCCTTTGAGTTGAACACTACAATGAGGATGTAGATTTTTTTTTTTTTAAAGATTGGCACCTGGGCTAACAACTGTTGCCAACCTTTTTTTTTTTTTTCTGCTTTATCTCCCCAAACCCCCCCGGACACAGTTGTATATCTTAGTTGCAGGTCCTTCTAGTTGTGGGAGGATGTAGATTTCTAAAAAAGGGAAGAGAGGCCTGTCCAGAGGGTAGGAAGACTGGACAAAGACACTGCACAGAGAAAACAGGATACATTTAGAACTCTAAGTATCGCAATTCGTCTATGGCATGGTGTTCAGGAAAGGGATTCCTACTGCTGCAATATCTGAAAGCTACAAATTTCTGCCGTTATCTATTAATTAAGAGCTTATTTTCATCACTTCATGTAGTTTTTATGGCCCCCATTTGTCCCCTTCTTTGTTAACTAACTTGCCCAAATCCTAAAGCGAGTAAAGGGTAGAGCGATAATCTGATGTCTAAAGCACCCGAAAGCCCCCATTGGAAGACTTAAGAGACATACAGAAATGTCAAGGTTAGCGAGACCTTGAAGACTTGGGACGATATTGAGGCATGTGTTTAGTTCTGTGCTGGGTCATGCACTTGACAATGAAGTCAGTGAGAAATGGTGGTGTGTACAAGCTTTTGAGAAGGAAAACAGGAAATTATGTTCTGTTTTAAGCAACTACAAATTCCTATAATATTTCCAAATATATCTAATACTGGAGTATGTGTAATAATTGTAAAATCTGCCAAGGACAGCTGAAAAGTCAAGGACTTTTTCTTAATACACCTGACAATTAGCAGAAGTTTAAACTGTTCTTTGATTTCTGACATTTAACTCTTGCCCTACAAAATGACCACTTAGAGCTGAAAGCAGCTCCCTGATGGCAGTGGCCAAATTGTCCATGTAGACTCATGGTTCTCTTAGAATAGTGGGTACCAAACTCTCTTTGAAGTTAATAGCTTTAAAATATTGGCTATTAACCAGAATTTGCATGCACTGCTGGTGGGTGTCTACAATGATACAACCACTTCAGAAGTGAGTTTAGCGGATCCTCAAAAAGTTAACCATATACTAGCTCTAAGACCAAGTGTATTCCATTGCTAAGGATTTATCCCAAAAAGTAAAGCATATATGCATAAAACTTGAATAAAAATGGTCATAAACACTTCTTCATAATAGCCCCAAATAAGAAGTAACCCAAATATCCAACAAAGGGAGAATTGATAAACAAATTGCAAGAGAGTCCTACAGTTGAATACTATTCAGCAATAAAAAGGAATAGATTACTGACATGTGAATGAAGCTCAAAAACATGTTGGTAAGCCATAGAGATTAGATACAGAGTGCAACAACAGTTTGATTGTATTTATATGAAGTCCTAGAAAAGACAAAACTAATGAAAGAAAAACAGTTGACATGGCTGGCTGTGCGGTGAGTTGGAACAGGTCTTGACTGAGAAAGCTCATGAGAGAAGTTTCTGGGAAGGTGGGAAAGTTTGTCTATATAGGGTTCTGGATTACACTTGTATGCATTTGCCAAGACTTGCCGAACTTAAGATATATGCTTTGTAACTTATACATAATTTTAAAATGTTTAAAACATTTGCTATAACATCCCTTAGAGTCAACAACTTTAACATGTTAATTACTTAAAATTTTAAAAATCCCTCTGGAATAAACTTTGGAGAAAACATATACTTTAAACTGACCAACTGAATTTGGATCTGGATATGGTCTTACTTCGTAATGTTTGAAATATTTTTAAAATACATAAGCAAAGATCAAGTTGCAGAATTAATGTGTGTGTATCTCCTTTTAAAATCCACTCACTCATACCAAAACCCTTTAATGAATGAGTGGGTAAAATCTGAAACGCTGCACATCAAAGTACAAGTGTGACCTCCCATCCGTGAAGTCCCACTTGAGCAGTGGGTATCAGGGGACAAAGAAGGATGAGAGGGGGTATTTCATATTGCTCAAATATTTCAAACAAATGTACTGATTTCTATCGGTATTACAATTTTCAAGAAAATTTTTAATGTTTATAGCACAAATAATACATTTTTAGGTTACTTAGCAATAGGATAACTATTTCTTCGAAAACACACATACACACACACACACTCATAGAGATAATGACAGGGAAAATTTTTAAAGGATGTTTTCATTTTTTATTTTTAGTTAAATTCAGAGTTCTTGAGGAATTAATTCTCAACAAGACTTGTTCCTTTGTTTTTAAATATACACAGTGTACTACTGTCCCTTCAGAATACAGGAAAAAAAGTATTTTCTACCTGAATGTTCCTTTAAGATATAGGCAGTTAGTATTTCAAAATCACTTTTATTGAAATATAAATTATGTACTAAATTGCACCCATTATAAGTAAGTGGACGCACTCATGTAACTCCCATCGCTTTCAAGATATAGCACGTCCATCACCTCAAAGAGTCTTGTCTATCGCTTCCCAATCAACGCCCAATCTAACATCCAGCCCTATTCGATCACTCGTTTTTTTTTAACTCAAACTTTTTATTGTGTCTCAGTTTATCTTTTAAGACTACGAATATTTCCTCTTTTCTATTGAGTTCATAATTATTTACAACACTGTGAAGTTTCAGTTGTACATTACTGCTTCTCTGTCCCCATATAAGTACTCCCCTTCACCCCCTGTACCCACCCCTAACCCCCTTCCCCTGGTAACCACTGAACTGTTCTCTTTGTCCATGTGTTTGCTTATATTCCACATATGAGTGAAATCATCTGGTGTTTGTCTTTCTCAGTCTTGCTTATTTTGCTTAACATAAAACCCTCCAGGTCCATCCATGTTGTTGCAAATGGGATGTTTTTGTCTTTTTTATGGCTGAGTAGTATTCCATTGTACATATATCTTCCTTATCCAATTGTTGGTCGATGGGCTCTTGGATTGCTTCTATGTCTTTGCTATTGTGAATAATGCTGCAATGAACATAGGGGTACACAGGTCACTTTGAATTGTTGATTTCAAGTTGTTTGGGTAGATACCCAATAGTGGGATAGCTGGGTCATATGATAGGTCTATTTTTAGTCTTTTGAGGAATCTCCATACTTTTTTCCATAGTGACTGCATCAGTTTGAATTCCCACCAGTAGAGTATGAGGGTTCCCTTTTCTCCACATCTTCTCCAACACTTGTTATTTTTAGTCTTAGTGACTATGGCCATTTTAACAGGAGATCACTCTTGGTTTTTGTCACTATAGACCAGGCAGCTGAGCCTGCAATGTCCATACAACATTAGGTATCTCTTTCTCCATTTTAACCATGTTAAATGATTTCAACTCAGAAGAGGTAAGAGGTATGTAATTCAGTTTCTTCTATTTCATCTTTACAAGACGGCAATCACATCCATGCATCCCTCCTCTGTGCAGAAATGTGCTGAAAGAAAACGATGGCAGCTGAATCTGAATACAGCATATGTTAGTACATTTGACACTCCTTTCTCTGTTCACAGTTCTTCAGCCTATGATGTTGTATCCAAATATGCCATTGACCATAAATGTACACGCATTTACCCAGAACGTACAAAAAAAATAAGCTCTTTCGTCTCCAGTCATTAGAAATATTCTTAATCCTGTTGAGTTAGTTTGAGGGAGGTTGGTAAAGACTTAGGAGGTGATAGCAGAGTTAAGCTAATATTTAACTGTTACATTTTGTGCAGAGAGATTTGCTTGCAGCTTCACTGAAGATCCTTCAACACACAAAAACATAAGGCTCTTTTCACCAATTCAGTTTTCAAAAGCAACTGATACAGAACTTAGACAAACAACAGAAACTGAAATAAAATATTTCCTTACCCCTTCAAAGAATTCTGTCAGAATCTTGCCATATGGATCCGTAAAGGATATGTAAGCAACTGATAGTACTCATACATCATCACCGCCACTTATGCTGACTTAGTCGTACCTGTTGTGAAAAGCCTACCCATTTACTTCGTACGGAATCAGCACTTTAGTCTGAGGACTCCTCTCTGTTACCAAACATTTGTAGGGAAAAAATGGTCCTTGGGTTAAGTAAGCAAATGGTAATTACTAGCACCTACAGGGCCACTGCATATGATAGTGGAGGTCTTCATGTGCCCAACGTTCTCCATAGATGATAATGTAAACAATGTTCCTTAGAGTTGTGCAGTACACAGCCTAAACAACCACATGTGACAGCCCTGTGCACATCCTCAGCATTTTGCAATAGAAGACGATCCACTAATGACTGTCATTTCTCCATTCTATTTTGTAGGAGCTACTATGCTCGACACTGCTTTCACATTTCCCTGGGCAAATTTACAACTTTATGCAGAGATTGCATAGGATATGAGAAGTACAGTATTATCCCATGAAGCCTTCCAAAATAGGGTATTGCTACATTCACTAGTGAAGCACGGTCTCCTCAGGTGGGGATGATAACTGTGAGCTGCGATGGCATGGCATGGCATTGACCTGGCTGGTGCAGTGAACAAACTCAGCTCTGAAGCCAGCTCCCATAGCTCTTCCGGGGCAGCATTGCACTGTAAAGTGGCATGACTCGCATGAAATGCTGACAGCTCTGTAGATTGATCTGTTATTTTAGAGATTTTGAAAAATCTCCTTTGTACTCTAGGAGGTCCAGTTAATTAGGCTTTTACTTGTGACATATGCATTACTATTGTCCTCCATTTGGGCTTAAACTCCTTGAAAACATTTAATACCATGCCAAGCATTCCTCATAATTTCTAGAATCCCTCGATAAAGTTTTGGATGACTGATTAATTGAGACACAGATCAAAGTACATATGTTTTAGTATCCCATTGACGAAATGGGTCATTATCCTATTGTACTAGAATAATGCACTACTACAAAATGAATTATTAATTATTAAAATATTGTGCAACTCAAACTCATAAAACGCTTAAATTCACTTTTAAGGGAGAGAGAAAATGGTTGAAGCATGTGAAAAATGTTCTAGATTTGACAATTGAACCATTAACAACTTAAAACAGACATTTCTGGAAAATTAAGCCTCAAAGCCAAACTGCTTTTTATTTTTGTGCACAGAAATATCAACAGACACCATAATTTTTATTACTTCTTGGCTTTCAAAATGTCGTCTCTATTATCTTCAATATTAGGCACCACACATCAGGGCTGGTAACAGATTTGAAAATATTATGTTAAAATTAAAGTGTGTTACTTGTATCTTACATTCATCAGAAGTAATGGAGATTACCATGCATCTAACCAAATCATCTTCTTTGTGTCATAAATTCTAGATCAACTTCTGTTTATACAGTAACTTTTAGGCAGTAAATTTCTTGATAGTAAAAAATCAAATCCATTCAGTATCATTACCTGTTTTCTCTCCAGCACAGTGGCAATATTCAGAGAAGGAAAACCTGAACCTCTGGGCTACATTCTGAAGGTTTTTCCACGCGGGACTAAGTTAGATTGTATACTTTGGAAGATGGATTATTCAATGAAATATATATAAGGAAAGATCATGCCATCCTTTTACTTGTGACTCTCATATGTAATCATGGCTTCTCCAATAAATATGTCTGTAAATTCTTGTTCGTTCCTGCGTTTCATCTCTAAATATAACACAGTTACTCTGAAAATACATTTATAAAATCAAACATTTATCAAACATTTACTGTAGGCCAGGAATATGTAAGCACTTTAAATGTATTTTCTCATTTAATCCTCTCTGCAGCCCTATAAAATAAGTACTCTTAACATCTCCCCAACTCCACCCATTTTATAGATGAGGAAAGTAAAGCCCAGGAATTGAAAGTTCACCTTGCTCATCATTAAAAATAATGACACTGAGGCTTGTTAATGTGACGCCAGAGCCAGCCTCTTAGCCTTTCCATACATTATTCTTTTGAAAGAGCTCATATATCCCACCCCATTATCTCTTTCTTTAAAAACATAACTGCTTTGGAATTGAGTAGGAGTTGTGAAGCCATAGCAAAAGAGAGACATAGGTTTGATTCACAAAGTCTTTTTACTTATTTTCATATGTAGAAATTGGGAAGAAATTCCAAAAAATTATGTTTTAACTGAGAAATACATATGCAGCCGGTCCCTGACGAACAATGGTTTGTCTTACAATTTTTCGACTTTACCGCGATAGCATTCAGTGGAAATCATCCTGGAATATTGAATTTTGATCTTTTCCCAGGCTGGGGATATGCCATGGGATACTCTCTCGTGATGCCGGGCAGCAGCAGGGAGCCAAAGCTCCCAGTCAGCCACACAATCATGACGGGAAACAACTCATACACTTACAACTATTGTGTGTCCACACAACCATCTGTTTTTCACTTTCAGTACAGTATTCAATAAACTACATGAGATATTCAACACTTTGTTATAAAGTAGGCTTTGTGTTTGATGATTTTGCTCAACTGTAGGCTAATGGAAGTGTTCTGAGCACGTTTGGGTAGGCGAGGCCAAGCTATGATGTTTGACAGGTTACGTGTATTAATTGCATTTTTAACTTACAATATTTTCAACTTAATGATGGGTTTATCAGGACATAACCCCATTGCAAGTCAAGGGGGAGCTGTAATTAAAAGGCAAACATTAGCGATTACACAACAGAGAAGGCTTAAATAAAAGATGCATGGCCCTGGTTACGTTATTTGACCAGAGTATGCTTCATGACGATACTTGGGTCCTTGTTGTATCAGACAGTAATGGTGAAAACTCTAAGTTATGAGCTTTGTGACTATTTTGATGACTTCATTCAAGTAGTTTGGAATGATACAGAGACATGGAGATATGTCAATTACACAGAAGATAAATTTCAAATATTTAAGAAAGAGCTTTCAATACCAACTTCTTATCTCATGGAATCATATAAATTATAATCTGTAATAAGCAAACACTTTTTTCAGATAATTGTCAGATTTGGTTTTTTTAATCTACTCATTAGCCATATTGTTGGCACAGCAGTCACAGACATTAGATCAGATACAAATTCTGGCAACAACATGTAGCGTCCTTCATAAAATATTGCTATGTATCCAAATGCCACGTTACATAAAATTGGCGTACAGAAGTCACATTTTGCTAAGCTAATAAAATTGGTATCCAAAGGCTCTCATTTTTATTACAGGGAAACTGTGTATATTCCGCACTTGGAGAGCAGGCATGGCGTATGTTCTGAAATGGTTCCAAAAAGAGAAGGAATACAAAACCTTACCAATAAGTCCAGCCAAGAAGATCTAAACAAAGGATGTTAAACAAAGCAGGGATTTGCTCTTGCTGTCTGATAACTATTAGCCAAACCTGAAAAGGATGAAGGCCAAAGAGTCTGAAAAAAAAAATGAAAAGATAAAAGAAAACTGAGGGGAAATAAAGGAGAAAAACGGAAAGAAAACAATGAACGTAAAAAAGATAGCTGGTATTCATGGCCATTGGAGGTGTAGAGAGGCTGGGAAAAATGACCTGAACAAAAAGTAGGTGAAAGAGATGTCCCTAGGGCAGAAAATACCAGTCATGAAAGTATTTTCATATAATAATTAATTGCCCCTTAAAACTCCCTCCCCAAAATCTTTTTTTTATGATTTCCATTGAAGAATCAATATTCATAAAGATGACTCGGATTTTTGGGTTCTCTCAAGTAAAATCAAGTGTGTTCTGCTTCTTAAGGCAGAACAGAATACAATATATTTAAAGAAAAAATTGGATCCAAGTAGATAAAATTTAAAGTTATGCAAATTAAAAAGAAAATGCTCATTTACTTGGCACGTCATAGAACTAATACATCCCAGTATAACCCTGTTGCTGAGATATGGATCTCATAATGTGTCATTTAGATTTTCTATAATTTCACCAATACCCTCAACTACAAAAGGAAAATATGTAACCTAAAGTGAGAAAAGTCTACCAATAAACTTAGAAAGAAATTTTAGTAGAAATGTTAACAGTATTTTTACCATATGGTATATAGACCATTTATTTTATTAAGGATAGTTTTAATGCAAATAAAAAAGCACATAAATAATAAAGTCTCATACATTTTTTAAAATGACATTTGCTCATAAAAGTAGAAAAGTACTACATTCTTAAATCAAAAACAGTAATTGAAAGCCCAGATTTTATCTGATTCTTAAAATGACTTATCATCCATCCATAGCTGTACTTTCTTTTTCATCAGAATTGATCAAAAAACTCTAAAGATAGTAGCTGCTGGGCATTAATTGAGAAGCATGAGAAAGAATTCTTTCCTTCCCCAACACACCAAATATGTACAGTAAAAACGTCTCTGTCCCATACCTTTTTGTTTTTAAGATAAAATATTACTCCTTATGTGTGTGATTTGGCATGGAGCAGAGAAGGGAGGAAGAAGGGTAATAACTGAAGATCAGGAACCCAAAGGTTGAAGAAAGACTTAAATTGTGATATTAAACAGGAGTTGAAGCAAATGCTTAATTCTTGACCACCTGCCATTTATCTCCAATCATACTGTTGGACAATCAATTGTGCTTAACTGTCATAATCATAGTGGTTGAAAGTCTTAAGTCTACCTGCTAAGTATGTACAAGAGAGCAACAGCTATACAAATATAACTGAATTTACAGAGAAAACTACATCATTGTTATAAATCAACTTGAATATATATTTTTTCTTTTTTTTTTTTTTTTGCTGGGAAAGAGTTATCCTGAGCTAACATCTGTTGCCAAATTTCCTCTCTCTCTTTTTTTAATTTCCTCCCCAAAGCCTTCTCCCCAGTTCTTCTGTGTGAGCTGCTGCCACAACATGGCTACTGATAGACAAGTGATGTGGTTCTGTGCCTGGGAACCAAACCCAGGCCGCTGAAGCAGAGCTCACCAAACTTTAACCACTGGGCCATCAGGGCTGTCTCTTGAATACATTGAAAAAATAAATAAATAAGAGTGGTAAAGATGAAAAACTCTAAGTCATGCTAAAACTTATCTTTAAAAAAAAGATATCCTGGTCTTCCAAAACCTGACTGAACTATTCTGAATGACAAAAAGAGCTAATGCTTTTTTCATTTTCTGGCTGATAGCTTATAGGATGGTTTAATCATTTGCATGAAACTTTCCTTGTTTAATTGCAGCAGATGGTCTCGTTCTTTTCCACCTGCTGACCATGGAAGGTTCACGTGTAAAAATCCAAAGAGATGATCTTTTTTGTGATAGTTTTCAAACATAGAAAAAATATTTCCCTCGCTTGAAAATAATTATTTTCATGAATAAAAGTGAAAATACAGTTATTGCTCATAAAATTACTGTATTTCATAAAACCTAAGACACCATTAATTAGAACACAAACCAATAACTTACATTCCACCGAAAAGAAGTTGCCAATTTGACTGATTATACATTCATACTACCTGAAATTTTTATTTTAAAATATTGCAGAGCTTTTTCAGACTCAGCTAACTTCTTTAACATATCACTCTTGTGTACACATAAAAAGAGAAATATAAGCCAAATAAATTGGGTGGAGTATGGATTTTCAAAACATTTTCACATTCAGAGTACAATTTTCTTGAATCCCTTTTCTACTCAGTCATCTATGTCCATGTTTTCCCCACACAGTATCATCCCCTGTGCCACGGACAGCACTGGCGGTACAGTATTTCTCAAAAGATTGCTCCTCGATGTCTTCAGTTTTTTCTTCTAAGCGGCCAACACACTTTTGATTCGGTGCTTTCTTGAACTTACACAAAGAATTAATGGATGGTTTCAGATCACAATCAGGACTCATACTCTTTCTTTAATGAGTTCGTAAATGGTGTGTTAACTGAAAGGTTGAGAGGTCGTGGTTGTCCCATCACACCACCATGACTTAAATTCAAGTTTGTGCGTGCACAGCTGGTGAAAACTGGCATTGCACCTGCTGCCCTGTTGACAATGATTGTTACATCTTATTGATTAATTGACATACTCTGTTCTCAGAGCCACTAAATAAGGGAAGATATGTGCATCATAGCAGCAAAAAAATAGGAAATTTGGGGAGGTCAACCTAGAACTTATTTCATATTTTTCAAATATACTTGAATATTCAACATGAATAATGTGAGTTAAATAGTTTCCTAAAATTGCCTCACATATGTCCCTTTATCAGGATATAAGCTTATTTGCACCGAAAGGGGAAAATGGTCAATCAAATATTGCATACTACATAATTTACTTATTTATGATAACTTATGATTTATTTGCCATCACCCCACACTAGCATGTTAGCCTCAGAATGGGGATCTTGTCTGTTTTGTTCACTGATCTATTCCCAGTGCTTAGAATAAGACCTGGTACATAGTAAGTACTTATAAATATTTGTTGAAAAAAATGGGTCACAAAGGATTTTGATGATTTATTGTTTATTAGAATTCTTAGTTGTGCCATTAGTACTTCCCTTTTTTATTCCTTTATCATCACTCTTGTCATATCGTAGATTGTATTTGAACAAATTGTGAAGTTCTGAGGTCAGGAAGGATGTCTTACTGGTATCTTTATGAGTAACGCATTTGCTCAGTGCCTATTGTGGTATCAGGCATAGTGGGGGCTCAATAAGCATTTGTAGAATTTTGAGCGTTTAGCCAATTATCACAGTTTAGTAAAATGTTATGCTAAATAAAAACTAAAAGAAAGTCAGCCAAATTAAGAGTTGGATTAGAGAAGGTAGGATTCATCAATGAAACCAAGATATTAAATATGTAAATCTCCCCCAAAATTCAATATCTATACTAGATTTTGAAATATTTCATGAGTCTTTATTGGTCACTAAATCATCAAATTGCCATTGCTAATAATTAACTTAGTATACATCAGATTTTCATATTATAAACTCAGGTAAATATGTTTCATAGTCAGACATTCATTTTGGATGATGTTAAATGACAAGGATGCAAATTCAATTTAAAAGAGGATATGGCAGCTATGCACTGAACCTCCTGCAAGAATAATAATAAAAACTAACCGTAACAATACCTCCATAGATGAGTTTGGTCTAGCCAGTACATTAAGTTTTTTCAATGTTTAATGTTTAAAGGCAACATTACTCAAGGGAATGTAGAAATTACTACATGGTAAGTCTAAATATTTCTAAAAGATGTAAGACCCCATTGTAAAATGTTTGAATTAGTCATTTTCCCTATCACATATTAAATCAATGGGAGAGTCAAAACTAAGACTCAAGAATCCCAATATTCTTCATAGCCACTTAGAAGGTAATGTTGATCTCTCTCACTCATACCATCCATTCTGATTTGCAAAGAGTCTTTACTACATGATGCAAACTGTATGTTTTTTGCAGAGTGAAAAGGGCTAGTTACAATAAAACACCCCAAATATTTATGCTTGAGACTTTTTTGCAGATGAGATATTCAAACAGTATCTAAGAGGGAAGAAAGATACTACATTTGAGTGTGTATGTTTTAAATTCTCCACTTAAAATAGGTAGTGTGTGGTGCATATGGTTTCCCTATAGGCCTTGATCTTCAGGTATAGTTGTTATTAACAACAGAAAGAAGTGCATTTTGGGATTGTAATTCTTCAAAGTGAAAGGAGATTAAATATATATATTTTGAACTGCATAATGTCAGTTTCAATTGAATTGCATGTTTAAAAATAAAGCTACCTCCTTCAGAATAGTTAAGTGTCTATCAGAAGGTAGCCTACATCCAAAAAGGGTATTATTAGTCATATTAAATAATAATGTTTAAGAGCCATAGCTCCAGTAAAGAAAACTAAAGACTGACAATTGGATATTTCATTAGAACTTGTCAAAAAACTACAATCAACTAAACATAATCATATATAACAGAGTAGAAATACGGTGTATAGAACAGATGATCAAGTCACAAAATCTAAAACTTAAAATGTACAAAATATGAGTTCCTGCAATAAATATTTCTCTTAATGATACAATTAAGTTGCACTCTGAGACTCAATGGAGAAGGCTCACAGGATGAAACATTTTGCATTGCCTTTCATGGGTGAGCAGAAGTTTAAAAGTTTGAACTGTATAAATATTAAAAGTTCTCTGCCACCTTCTAATACTGTTATAGCTTTACTCATTGTGAGGTGCAGAAAGTGAGAGGAAAGAATCAAATCAAGAAAGCCTATATTAAAAAATAGTGGTCATATTTGGCAGTGTATATACACTGTAAAAGTAAACATACGTGTAATTCATGTGGGAGAATGTAAATGATCAATAACCAGTTCAATCAGGGAGCACTGAAGGAAAACAAAACCATCTTGTGCACTGAGTAGGTCTCAGGTGATCTCTGACTCCAAATTTTGCGGCCCTCCTTTCTCCCCACACAAATGGTTAGTCTCTCTATTCTGCCCACTGATAAATGACAAGGAGATTCCTGAACTGACTGGAATTTGAAGAGAAAAACAAAAGTCATATGTTCTTGAAGGCACAAGTAAAGCCCCAAGTTCACTCCTTGAAAATGAATTCATCCACCCCCACGTGCCTTTCGCTTTGCCACAAATTTCTCAAATCCAGTTCTGGTACTGCCAAGTAGTATATTTCATGAAATATGTGATAAGTTCATGCATCTGAGATTAGAATTTGGCTGATTCTCCTTTCAAATGCTAAATAAAAAGCAGGTTGATTGCTATAGCACTTTGTCAAAGATACCAAACAGAATCCATATATCACAAATGGAACTAGGGCAAACTCACGCCAGATTCACTGTCGAAATATATAAATTCATTCTTCAAGAAATATCTTCCCGTAAAACACCATTAAAACTGGTGCCTTTCATAGTCTTAGAATCTCTTCTGCAACATAATTGGCATAAACTATTGAATATAGTTCTATTGGCATCATCTAAATGTTTTAAATAACATTTTCTATGTTTTTAATTGCACCAAACTTCATCTTAGATCAACTTTCTATAAAATATTTATAAAATAACATGTAAAACGTGTAAAAAGTCTTTACCTAGTGTCCTTGCCCTTTGTTAATGCTCTATAGAGTGATATAAGTAACAGCAGTGAGGGGCCCGCCCCGTGGCCGAGTGGTTAAGTTCGTGCACTCCGTTTCGGCGGCTCAGGGTTTCACTGGTTCAGATCCTGGGCGCAGACATGGCACTGCTCATCAGGCCATGCTGAGGCAGAATCCCACACGCCACAAGTAGAAGGACCCACAACTAAAAATATATAACTATGTACTGGGGGGTTTGGGGGAGAGAAAGGAAAAATAAAACCTTTAAGTAATAGCAGTGAATAAAACGTGAGATAAACGCACACATATTATATTGTACCTAATCAAACTTGGAAGAAAAAAATAAACTTAAGCAAAAGAAAATGAATTGTACAGCATGGCAGTAAATTGTTGTAACTATCATAAAATCATTGATATTCTTTCCTGAAATTAAATTCAAAGTAAGTTGAAGAGTTGTTTTGGAAACAGGTTTTTTTTTTTTTTTTGGTAACAGTTTTTGAGAAGTTGATGTAGACAGTTCATTCTTGTGTTTCAAGACTTAAAAAAGACCTGTAAGAACACGAAGAGTGGATTGATGCTGAAAATCTCAGCAGCCAAACTTAGCTTTTCAAGATTTGTCAAATCAAAGAACATCACTAAAAGATCTGATATACCTTTCTAGAAAAGTTATGACCTATCAGCAGTTATTCAAATAGGGTTGAAAGTGGTCTTTACCTGATTGGATAATATAAATCTTGAGACGATAGTAGAAAAACGACTGGGGAGGAGAAATAAATCCTTCAGGGATCCCATAAATCATGTAAAAGAGCCTTCAGCCCCTATGTATCAGGGCTAAATTTACACATTTTAGCACACTTTAATATAATGTGTGGACAGAGATGAATATTGCATTGGGGGTTGATTTATACTAGTTTGAGAAGTTTCTATAAAACTAATTCTGTGTTTCCTTATAAATTAGTACCACATACTTATCTGGAATGAGTGTTTAATGGAAAACTTTCATTAATATTTAAACTATAAATGTACACAAAATACGGAGACTTTCAAAGATTCACCATTTTCTACCTAAAATTTTGCCAATTCTTTTGAGTCTAATATCCTTCTCCAAGAATAAATCAAGTATTAATGTCAAGGCATTTACAACAGCAATAGATCTAGATGTCAAGGACAGTCTGACATTCATTAATCCATAGTGAAAAGTGAAAACACAAAGAAAAACAGATTCTTTCTTGCTTGCCATCAATTTGATTAATCAAATAATTAGACAGCAGCAGGACAAAAATTCTGAAACAGAGGCTAAATATCCATTTGCCCAAGGTACAGAGGAGGTTGGCTTAGATACACTGAAAGGCTTCATGATTCTATGATTCTAAAATATCACAAAGATTAAGAAGAAGAAGGATGAAAGAGTACTGAGTCTTCAAAAAGAAAAGGAAGAGTTTAGTAAAAACTCACAGCAAATAATTTTTGTTAAATAATTCTCACTGTGAACTCATGTTTTGTCATAAGCTTGCCATATCACGGTGGAGTAGCTGCTGTTCGTGCCTGCCACATCCTCTCGGCACTTATTTTGCCACACCAAAGGCTGCTTAAAATGAACATCCATGACTCTCTGCCGGAAGTCTTTATCCGGCTGTGGCGTGTACTCAACCTGCGTGGAGGGCAAGCCAGTAGTGCCTAAGAGTTAAAGCCTCTGAAAGCGGCTTTCAGCCAATGATGAAAGGGAGTCCAGTGGCTATATAGCATAGCGTCCTCGCTCCTCCATTGGAATAACTTTGAGCCAAAATCTACCTGGTCTCCCAGGGTTCTCTAGTGGGACTTAGCTCCAGTTACCCACAGTAGTAAATATCTTGACAATGCTACACCACTGATTGGCTTCCTTTCTCCCCCTACCTCAGTTCCCCACTTCCTATGGGCATTCCCAGAGATCACTTCTCAAATAAACTACTTGCATAGGAATACTTGTATCTGGGTTGGCTTCTGGGAGAATTCAAACTCCAGGCAGACATATTAATTCTAGAATTAATCAAATAACTTTATACGTGATTAGTTAAGTGAGACTGATTAACGCTGGACAACAAAGCAACTTGCTGGTTATTGAATAATAGGACATTTTATAAACTGTGAATAGAATAAGCAAATGACCAAATACTGAGATGTATTATAGAAAGGTTTTTCAGACTTGCCACTGTTGACATAGGGGGATGGATAATTCTTTGTTGTGGAGACTGCCTTGTGCATTGTAGGATGTTTAGCAGCATCCCTGGCCTCTACCCACTAGTTGCCAGTAGTGTCCTCCCTCCAGTTGTGACAACCAAAAATCTCTCTAGACACGGACGAATGTCTGGGGAGGTGGGGGACAAAATCATCTCCCGTTACCCCCTTTAGGAACCACAAGATTATAGAAAGGATTTCATATAACACATCCAATTAAATTCACTCATTCATCTATGATGTATAGAATGAAGGCTATGTACCAGGCACTGTGTTAGTAAATTATAAAACACACACACACACACACACACAGTTCCTGATCTCACGGAGTTCATATTCTAGTCAGAGGAAAATAAGTAAAACAAACTATTACCTCAAAGTGGGAAACTGTCCATAATTCTGAGGCATTTTCCAAAGGAGGCTGCAGAATGAATATTTTCTTTCCAAAAAAGAAACTATATATAACTATTTCAGAAGTGTGAGCGTATGACTGCAAATTGTGTATGATTTTAATTCTGATGAAGCAAAAGACTGTTAATTTTCGCAGTAGAAGTTCTGCCTCGTGGGAATAAAGGGTGAGATATTTGCCCTTGGTTCTTGCTTCATGCCTTCTGTGCTGCTGAAATACTGTGGGAGACTGAGCACATTCTGCTTGCTTTCACTACAGCAATTTTGTTCTTTTTCTTTCTTCGTTGCACACACTTTGTTCATACCTTCTGCCTACCTTCTCCCTGAAAGTTTTTTTAAGAGCATGCATGCTTCTGTTGAACAAATTTAAATGATTATGATAATAGCAAAACTTTAAAAAGCATTGGGAGGTGTTTTTTCTTTATTTTTAGTCCAGTTTTCTGAGAATTTCTATGAGATTTTCCCTCCTAATCTCATATAGCTTCTTCTCTATGAATCATATAAAAATTGTCTTCACCATGTCCTGATATGACAGTTGATATCTCTTTGTGCTCATGAGTCCTGCAGCTGTGGAATGCCTTATGCTGTGATCACCTGACACTCTACCTGAGGACTTCCTCTTGTCCTATGCATGGGACCCACAAAAAATAGAAAGTGTAGCAGCATTAGACTTCCTCTTGTCCTGTGCATGGGACCCACAAAAAATAGAAAGTGTAGCAGCATTAATGCCTCCAGGGTAACTGGCAGCCAATAATGGATGAGAGCTGGAGAATAACCATCCCAGCTTCTGACAGGTTTCCCACACTCCCTTCCACAGTTTTCCAGAGGTATTGAGTGGCTGTGTAACCTATTTATTGGCTTCCTTCCTTTCTGCTCTCAACTCCTCATGTCCCTATGATACCATCTAGGATCACTTCACCAATAAAGCATCCCAATGCATACTGCTTTGAAATGATGGGCTAAAAGAAAGACCACCATTTTGTGGAGTTTACAATCTAGCATGAACGCTGGAAATTATTATATTATATATTATATAATGTATAAAATATTACTATTCTCTTCAACACTACATAGGGCCTGGAGTTAAAGGGAGAAAACCAGGCTGGAGATATAAAATTATAATATATATACATATTTTCTCCATATTGACTTTCATTTTCTTTTCCTTTTTGGGGAGAGTAAGGGTGGGGAAGGGTAATATTACAATAGTATTAAATAAAATACTTTGGTATTTCGAGCTGTCTTTTAATACCTTGGAGACTTTTTAATGCCATACTGTTCTCTTCAAAGTCAGAATTCTCATAATAAGTTCTCAGGGAAGCATGTAAGAAAAAACATAATTTGTTCAGCGGGAGGATAATCCTTCTTATTCACACTCTGATTCGATGAAAGCTACATTGGGACGGAATCTCATCACATTGATAGTTCCAAAGACAGAGAAGCACTTGGAGTGATTGCGTTTCTGCACAAACTCACAGCTGACATTAAGATTAAAATGCTGCCTGGTCCTCCAACATGTAGAAAACAGAAATTGGGCAGTTGCACCAAATAACAGCTGTATTTTATTGAAGTAACAGACTCTCAAAGTCCAGGTCTGCTGTTTAAAAGTTTACAATTGGATGTTTTATACAGGTTTTCAAAACCCTGTATGGGTTCAAAAACCCATTGTATGTGATTTATACAGTACTATTTTGCTATTTTCAAGTCTATGTAAATACAGTGGTGGGTGTAATAAACTCTTAATACATAATTTAAACCATTTTGTGCTCCTTTGAGCTAAGTGTATTAAAAGATGAAATGTGCACATAATTGTGTTTGCAAGAAGGGTGTTTTTAAGCAAAGAAACATTGACTAAAGGAATAATTTTGCAATTGGGAGATAAATATTTCTAATATATTTTCTTCCACTGAAAATAAAAGATTATATGGCAGCACAAAATTGATATGTAAGTTGTTTTGAACTAATAAGTGCTTTCTTTAGATAAAGGAACATTGTTTTAGAGCAATAGTGTGTTTTTTCTTTCTTGTTTTATTTTTCTCTCACCTAGGTACTTCTCAGAATAATGCTGTTAAGTGCAT
The DNA here is from genome assembly GCF_041296235.1 of Equus asinus. Classification (NCBI taxonomy): domain Eukaryota; kingdom Metazoa; phylum Chordata; class Mammalia; order Perissodactyla; family Equidae; genus Equus; species Equus asinus. Next base: position 27,527,471 of record NC_091810.1, read on the forward strand.
GAACTAAAGCACGTTGAATTACAAAGGATACAAACAAAGCAAATTATTCTGAAATACGATTATCAAAACATTAATAAAACATATTTGTGACACAGCAATATATGCACTTTAATAACATATTTAATAACACGACCTAGCAGTGGTTCTAACAATGACCATAATTTCAAAATAAACATGAACACTATTTCAAGATATCTGCAAAATGTGTAAGGTGAAACAAAATATCTGTAACTTCTCTTTGTGACAGAGTCATAGGTACTGCTAATACTATTGTGGTTTGCTGCCTACATTCATAATTCAAGGACAGGCTGAGAATAAAGATGTAATTTTGTATATTTTATCACTCAAATGCACAAACCCCCTAAGCTCCATCAGGATCCACTTGAGAAGAATTCCTGTCTGGAAGTAACAATATGATACTGCTTGATATGCTAAAAGAGGCGTTAGGATCTGCTAACCCAAACTTGTTTTAACGAAGAAACGACTGGCAGTTTTCGATGTTGCCACAAAATAAGTTTTCATTATTCAACACTTAAGAGCTGTGGTAGCAGTTCAAATATCTACAGGACAGGCAAATTAATAAAATGGGTCAATAGGAGCACAGGAGTTGCGAAGAATATGGGAAACCAGAGAACTCAGGCTCTTTCTAAAGGAAATTCCATAAATTTGCCAGATAAAATGTCTTAAGGCCCAACTAGTTCAAGGGCCATCAATTTGCAACCTCTGAAAAGACAGTTTAAATATAAAAAATAGTTTTAAATATTTTATATATTTTGAAAGCTATTTGCAAGTATTGTCTTCTAGATTTACCACCTACCTATATTGCTACAGGTAAACAGATAATATAGGATAGGAAAATGGATGAAGAACAATCTATGTCACATGGCTAGTTAGAAAATATAGGCATAAGAGTCAGTATTCCAGCTTCCTCTAAAGAATAAGCCATTGCTGAGACGTTGTGTTGGTGAGACATACTTAGGGAAAAAAGAGTCAAATTTAGCTCAGTGTATGAGCAAACAGTAAAACTTAACTTGCAAATGAATGCATTAGATAATAAGTTCCTGTGTGCTGAATTTTCTACTATGTTTCTTGTACTTAATTCTTGACTGATTATGTATTTCCGGTCTTCATAACAACTTTGCAAGGTAGGTGTTGGCATCAATATTAGATACTCACACTAGTATTAGACAAAAAGGAAGTTCGAGTAGGAAAGTCTCAGTGTCCATTGGCACCACATAGTCGAAACATTATCCTAACTATTCTCTCATGCATTCTTCCAAAACCAACGCCAAGACAGAAATAATCCTTTAATCAGAAGGTTACTATGTTCAGCTTTGTTGATTAAACATGTCAGAGAATCTTTCGATCTCTGCATCTCTGTTGACTTTAAGGATGTCAACTTGCACAGGTTTAATTTTACTCTATAAACTTTTTAAATTGATATTATGTAATCCATACCTTATGGAAGACAGAAGCAAACCTATGGCAAAATTCAATTTTATTTAAAATGCTTTACCATTATTTATCTAGTTAACTGAAAATAAAATTAAAATAGATACATCTAAGCATCAATATCATTTAAGTAACTATTAAAATCTCCAATTCTTAATAATATACTATTTGAAAATGTGATGCTACTTTTACTCTTTTAAAAAAACAAATTTATACTGATGACACAGTTAATATAGCATTTTGAACTCTTTTTTCACGTCACATAGCTTTCCAAATTTTCCATCTCCAAATAATTAAAATTATTGGTATATATATTCCATTGTAATTTAAATTCAAAATTTAATAATCTATGTTTTATTTGGGTTCTAAACTTTAGAAATGAGAGCAGAAAATAAGTTAATATTTACAAAGAAAATCCTGGAAAGTGCTAAATTTAAATGCTAAGCTTGTTTATGTCATTGCATGATAAAATTAACTTTTTTTGAAAAATTAGAAAAACAGTTTCTAATCTTTCACAAAAAGCATATATCACTGTCACCATAAAAATTAAGCTTATGTTTGGGGCTGGCCCCGTGGCCGAGTGGTTAAGTTCGCGCGCTCCGCTGCAGGCGGCCCAGTGTTTCGTTGGTTCGAATCCTGGGCGCGGACATGGCACTGCTCATCAAACCACGCTGAGGCAGCGTCCCACATGCCACAACTAGAAGAACCCACAACGAAGAATATACAACTATGTACCGGGGGGCTTCAGGGAGAAAAAGGAAAAAATAAAATCTTTAAAAAAAAAAAAAAAAAAAATTAAGCTTATGTTTAAAAATCTGTTAGAATTTCCCACACACTTTCTTATTCTGTCTATAGAAAATTCATAGTTTTATTTCTTAAATGAAGAAAAATTAAGCAGGGCAATCAAACAGGGAGAAAGTAACTGAGATTTTATGTAACATGGTAAAGTAAAGCCTCTGTGACAAGGTGATATTGGAACAGGGACTGAAGGAAGCTATAGAGCCACACAGGAAGAAGGGTATTGGAAGAGGCATCCAGGTGAGGGCAGAATAGAAGCTGTCAGAAGGGCAGCCCGCTTTCAAATAACATTTATCAACAGCTACTATGTATGCTCGTTACACTTTCTCACTGCTGTGAAAGTAACAACTAAAACACACAGTTCCTACCGCCAAGGAGTTTTAACTTGAGCCAGGGGAGAAGTGTGAGAAACAGAAAAGAATTAGAAAACAATTCAAAGTAATTTCTCTCTCATAAAAAACCAATCTATACATATTTTTTAAAAGCACCATCTATTCCATTTAATCTAGGGTATTAAAAACAGATTTTTATATTACGAGATGATACTAAACCTTGCAATATCTATTCTCCTATAATTAAAAGCCATTGGTCATTTCCATTTAAGTCTTTTCTAATCACCCATGATGAAGAGTCTATGCTTTGTTTACAACTTTGTTTTTAAAACTAAATTACGTTTCCTTTCTTAGTAATGTAAAAACAGATTCTCTATCTGTAAATTAATTCTGACAAATCCTTTAGCAGACTTGAAAACATCAAAGTGACAAAGATGTAGGAGACTTCACATTTACAAAATGTTCTTTAGACCTCTTCAGATATTGTCATATCTCAAATTTTTTTAATGTATTCGTTCAATAAATACTTTGCTGTTTTGCATTATCATGCCATGGCATATCAGTTAACCCGATACCTCTTCATTACTGTGCCAACAATTTCAATCAGGTGCCAAATTTATTTCTGCTACAACTGAAGAGCTATCCTCTCATGACACATCTGTTAGATGGAATGTTTTTGATCAAAATGTGGAATATCATGTGGAGTGGAATAGTATATTAAATGAGCATTACATCCAATCAGCCCCAGAAATGACCATATAATTGTTAGAACAAAGAGAACTTAAGAGACTTAGTAGAAAGAAGACAGTAATCGTTAGACTGGCAAACAGTTGGACACAGATGGGATCAACAGGTCAACAAGCATTTTGTACCAAAAAAAGGGATTCAGTTTAGTATCCCTTTAAGTGTAAACCAAGACACTCAGGTGTGCTGCTCCCAGCACAAAATGATTGAGAACCAATGAAGAACCAACCATGTGTTAAGCTTTCCGAATAAAATTTGCACAGTGAAATTCTCTAAAGCTTCATCTATTCATTCAACAAATATTTAAATGTATAAAGTTAGGAAAGAAAATCATAAGCAGATTAAACATTATCTCTGCCCTCACAAGGCCTACAATCTAGTAAGGATATAAGCAAGTAAAAACATTATGAGAATGCTCAGTTCGGCAGCACTTATACTAAAATTGGAATGAAACAGAGAAGATTAGCATGGGCCTTGTGCAGGGATGGCATCCAAATTCATGAAGTGTTCCACATTTTTTAAAACTTGGCTCTCAAACAAAACTATTATACAGGTGAAGATTAAAAGTGCTATAGTATATATACATATATAATACAGTATGCAAGATGCATTTTTATGCTGTTCACAAGAAAATCACTTTAATATAAATACATAGGTTAAAGATGAAATGATGGACATAAATTTACCATCCAGATATTAATCAGAAAGTAAAATGTACGGATGGCTATAATAAAAAAGACAGGAAATAACAAGTATTGATGAGGATGTGGAGAAACTGGAACCCTCTTACATTGCTGGAGAGACTGTAAAATGGTGCAGCTACTTGAAAAAGCAGTTTCTCATAAAGTTAAATATAGTTACCATATGACCCAGTAATTGCATCCATAAGTATATACCAAAGAGAAATGAAAACATACATATGTGAAGTCTACAAGTGCGTTATTCATAATAACCAAAAAGTGGAAACAGCCCAAATGTCCATCAATTAATAAATGCACAAATCAATGTGGTGTATCCAAATGGCCCCCCAAATATGTCCAAGTCTTAACGCCTGGAACCTATGAATATGTTACCTAATGTGGCAAAGGGGGCTTTCTAGATGTAAGTTAAGGATATTGAGATGGGGAAATTATCCTGAAAGGTCAGGGGGGCCCAATGTAATCACAAAGGTCCGTGAAATTGGAAGAAGTAGGCAAAGAATTAGTCGCAGTAATTCAATGTGAGAACTCTACCTGCTTTTGTTGGCTTTGAAGATGGAGGAAGAGGGCCATAAGCCAAGGAATGTGGGCAGCCTCTAGAAGATGGGAAAACAAGGAAATGGATGACGAATTTTCCCCTAGCCTCCAGAAATGAATGCAGCCCTGCCAACACCTTGATTTTAACCAAGTGAGACCTGTATTGGACTTCTAGTCCATAGAACTGTAGGATATGTTGTTTCAAGCCACTACATTTGTGGTAATTTGTTATATAAGCACTAGAAAATAAATATATCATACAATGAAATATTATTCACCTACGAAAACAAATGAGTATTGATACACGCTACTATATGAATGAACCTTGACAACATCATGCTAAGTGAAAGAAGCAAGTCACAAAGACCGCATATTGTATGACTCCACTTATAGGAAATGTCTAGAATAAGCAAATTTATAAAAACAGAATGTAGATTAGAAAAGATGCTTAAAGCTGAGAGAGGGTGGAATGAGATTAACTGCTAATAGGTATGTGATTTCTTTTGGGGAACAAAGTGTTCTAAATTTAAGTAATGGTGATAGTTTCACAATTCCGTGAATATTCTACAAAGCACTTTAAATGGGTGAGTTGTATGGTTTATGAATTATATCTCAATAATGCTGTTTGTAAAACAGAAAGTAAAAAGAAATTTGGGGTGACTATATTAATATCAGACAAAGTTGACTTCAGAACAAAAACATTACCAAAGATAGAGACATTACATCATAACAAATGGGGCAAATTACCAAGAAAACATAGCCATCCTAAATGGGTTTGCACTCAACAAGCGAGTTTCAAAATACATGAAACAAAAACTGATAGACAAATGAAAGGAAAAGCAGAAAAAATCAAAATAATAATTGAAGACTTAATTCCTCTATTTGATAGGTCTGTTTGCTGAAAAGACCTGGGAGGAATGAAACCCCAGTAGCAAAAAGCACACCTAGCATCCATATCTTGGTTTCTAAATACCATTTCCAATAAAAAGAACCAGTGCTCCCTGAAGAAATGACTGATTCCAGGGCTGGGACACGGAAAGTATAAGATGAACTTAAGAGAATTTTGTGCCAGACTGTAAGGAAGTATTGAAAGAATCATGGGGACATATCAAAACAACACTGGAGTCAGCTTGAAAGGACTACCACTAGCCACATCTGGGACAACTGAGCAAAACAAATCATTATGGTAACGAATGATAACCCACAGAATAAAATAAGAATCTATAAGTCCATACTGATATAAATAAACGTAAGAAGACTAAACAAATGGAAGAGAAGGAAAAATCCTTTCTTAGAATAGAATTCCAATAATAAATACAAAAGTAATGAGAGAATTAGAAAATCACTATTTGGCAACCATTATAGTAATCATTTTTCAGGCAAGGACCATAAATAGATGCTAAAACTAGTGGGAAAAAGCCTAAAAGTATCTCATTACAAGATACTTATTGATTATAAAGAAGGAACTAATAGCTTTATAGTAAGAAAACTGCTAGCTGCCACCTTAACCAAGTGATCAAAGTTAATACCACCAGTAATTGGACAAACTGACATCATCACTGAGATATGATTCACTGAGAAGTATACTTCTGTGGTATTGACCGCCAAAATGCAAGACCTGAATTTAATCAAGAGGAAACATCAGACAAAGACATTGAGGAATTTTGTGCAAAATAATTGGCCTATACTCATGAAAAATGTCATTGACATAAATGACAAAGGACTGAGGAAATACCGCAGAAAAAGGAGACAAAAAGCTATGACAACTAATGTAATATGTTATGCCGAATTCGATACTTTACCAGCAAAAAAAGAAGAAAAGTTTTGATATAAAGGTCATTAATGAGACAAGAAAACTTGGATAAGGACTACAGATTGAAATATTGTGTTAACATTAATTTCCAGATTTTCATAATTGTCTGTGATCATGTAAGAAAACGTCCTTGTTTTTAACAAACATGTGCTGAAGTATTTAGAGATCATAAAAGTGCTGTGGACAGGGTGCTGCAGAAGCATATTTGAGGGACATCTAACCAAATTTGAGAGGGAGAGCCTTCAGTAGGAACTGATAACTAACGGCATTTTAATTTCCTACTTCGATTATAACAAATTACCACAAACTTGGTGGCTCAAAACAACCGAAATTTATTATCTTAAGTATTGAAGATCAGAAGTCCAAAACAGGACTAAAATCAAGATGTCAAGATTGTGTTCCTTCCGGAGGCTTTACGGGAGAATCCATTTCCTCGCATTTCCAATTCCCGGTGATTGCCCACTCTCCTTGGCACTTTGCTCCAGACTTCCATTTTCAAAGCCCGCAATGGCTGGTTGAATCTTAAAGCTGTACCACTCTGACACTAACATATCTTTTGCCTCCCTCTTCCACTTTTAAGGATGCTTGTGATCACGCTGGTCTCCCCCCCCCCACACCCTATAATCCAAGATAATCCCTATATTTAAAGACCAGATGATTAGCAGCCTTAATTCCATCTAGAATCTCAATTTTCCTTCGCCAGGTAACAACCTACTCACAGATTCCAGGGATTAGGATGTGGACATCTTTGATTGGCTATTATTCTGCCTACCACAAAAGAGCTTAGTTTTCCTTCTATATCAGGTATGAAACTGTTATTTATTGCAGAAAACCAATTCATGCTGGCATAGCAATTAAGGAAATTGTTTGGTTTATGTACCTGAAAAGTGCAGAAGAAAAACTGGATTTAGCATAGGCTTGATATCTTCAAAGGACTGGTTTCTGTCAATCTCTCTGCTTGGCTTTTTTCAGCATTGATGTCATCCATCCTTATGATTTGATGATGATTATCAAAAGATGTCAGAGATAAAAATTTCTCCCTTCATATCAGCAACAGAGAGGATAGAAAAAAGAGAAAAAGGAATAGGAGGGATGGATTGAAGGGAATAACCGACAAACGTCCACTCTATCCTCGCATCCCCATTTAGTATCCAGAATTACAATCTTTTATTAATAGAGTTGTGAATAACCTAGACTATTCTAGAAGCGCTAAATTTTACCTAATAGCATCAAGTAAAGCAATGTGAAGTAAAGGAAATCGGTGGACACTAGGCTCATATTGCATGAGTTACTGAATCTTGAGGTAAAACCAACCAGGCATTGTTGTCTGCTCCACACCAACATCCACTCAGTCTTCTATAGTCATTAGAAAACATGAAGTCTGGTTGGTTCTCAAATGCAGGAGAGAGAGAGATGGATAATTTTGCTCAACTATCAGATTTCTGCCTTATCTTTCATAGTAAATGTTTTTGCCTGCAGTAAATTTTCAATTTTAAATCTTCAATTTCTTTTTTACTTTCATATTAAGGAAAAAGACTCATGAGCTACCTAGCTAGTTTTTTCTGCCCCACTTTATTTGCTTAAAATAAGAGACTTATAAGTAAAAGGCCTTCAGTGCCTCACATTTTTTGTTGAGCACCATTACACCCTACACCACTTTCCTTTTACAAAACCAAACTCCTCTCACAAGAGACTCAGTTTGAAAACAATCCAATTAACTAGCTTATAATAGGATCACAATTTTTCATGGCTGAAAAGTCAAGTTACATATAGAAGAACAAAATGGTCATTTAGATTCTTTATTACTTATATATGTATAAAGTTCTTATATACGTATAAAAATTTCAGAGGGAAGTTTCTTTTTTTCTTCAAAGAGTAGCATGTTGCATTAGTTGTTTTCTTTGTTCTTCCTTTTAGCTTTTAAAATCAACATTCAGTAAAATGACTTTTGTGTATATACAGTTTTATGAATTTTAATGTAGGCACATACATGCAACTACCACCACTCTGAATATACAGAATAGTTCCAACACCCTCAAAACTCCCTGGCATCATTCCTTTGCAATTACATACTCCTCCCAACTTCTGGCAACCACTGGATCTACTCTCTATCAGTATAGTTTTGTCATTTGGAAAATGTCACATAAATAGAATCACATAATATGCAACTGTATTAGATTCTGATTGGTATAACAACAGCAGACACTATAAAAATTACCACAAACTTCGGGGCTTAAAACAATGCAAATTTATTATCTTACATTTTGGGAAGTTAAAAGTCCAAATTCAGTCTCAGTGGGTTAAAATCAAGATGTTAGCAGAGCTGCGTTCCTTTTGGAGACACTAATGGAGAATCCATTCCTTTGCCTTTTCCACTTTCTACAAGCTGTCCTCATTTCTTGGCCTGTGCCCAATATCAGATTGCTTTTTCTCCTTCTGCTTTTTCATCCTTACATCACCTTTTCCACCTTCTGACCCTCCTGCTTCCCTCTTGTAAGGACCCCATGATTCCACTGGACCCAACAGGATAATTCAAGATCCTTTCCCCATCTCAAGATCCTTAACTTAATTACATCTACAAAGTGCCTTTTGCCACGCAAGGTAAAATGCATTAACAGGTTAACAGGAATTAGGACATAGACATCCTTGAGGGGGGCCATTATGCCAAGTACTACTTCAAGCTTTTGAGACGGCTTCTTTCAGCAAAATGCCTTTGAGATTCATCCAAGTTCTTGCGTATCTCAACAGTTCCTCCTTTTATCGATGAGCAATATTCTATTGTCCAGATGTAATACAGTTTATTTATCCATTCACCAGTTAAAGGGTATTCGAGTTGTTTCACGTTAGAGAAATTATGATTAAAACCAACATAAACATTCCTACATAGATTTTTGTGTGAATCCATTTTTTATTTCTCTAGTGTACATACCAAGGAATGGGACTCCTGCATCATACGTGTAACTTTATAAGAAAGTGCCAAGAGTTTTCTAGAGTATTTTCTAGAGTGGCTGTAGTATTTTCGATCCTTATTAGTAATGTATGAGAATTCCAGTTGTTCCACATTTTCCTCTACACCTGATACTGTTAGTATTGTTTATTTCAGCCACTCTACTAGGTTGTAGAGGTATCTCGTAGCTTTAACTTGCATTTCTCTAATGGCTAATGATGTTGGACATCTTTTCATGCATTCATTGCCATTTTTGGAGAAGTGACTATTCAAATATTTTGCCAATTTTTTGAAATTGAGTTGGGTTCTAACCGTTAAGTTTTGAGAGTTGTTTACACATTTTAGATATAAGTCTTTTGTCTCCATTTATAAATGTTCTTTCCCAGCATATCTTTTCACTGGCTAGGACTTCCAGTACAATCTTGAACAGGGGCAAGGAGAGGACATCTATATTAGTAGAATATTGCTGCATAACAAATTACTAGAAACCTTACTGCTTAAAATAAGACATATTTCACCTGCTAAGTTTCTTTGGGTCAGGAGTCTAGCATGGTTTAGCAAGTTTTCTGTTCAGGGTCTCACAAGTCTGAAATCAGGGTGTCAGCTGTGCTCTCCTCTGTAGATTTGGGAGCCCTCTTCCAAGTTCATTCAGGTCTTACCACAACCTGAATTTTACAACCACAAAATTTAGTTCCTTGCAGTTGTAGGATTGGGGTCCCCATTTCTTGCTAGCTGATGGCCAAAGCTGCTCTCAGAAATTAGAGGCCACCCTCAGGTCCTGGTCATGTGGCTTTCTCATAGCATGGCAGCTTACTTCATCAAAGCCAACAGGAGGATCCCTCTCCAGTCTTCTAAGACAGAGTCTTATATAACCTACTATCATCTTGAAAGTTACGATACTAATAACCTTTATCACTCAACAATAACCTAATCCAGAGAGTGACTACCCCAACATGTTTGCAAGTCCTGCCCACACTCAATGGACTATGGGGTGGCAATGTTGGGGCCATCTCTAAATTCTGCCTGCCACAAAATCCTTGTCTTGTTCTCAATCTTAGAGGGAAAGCATTCAGCTTTTCAACAATATGTATGAGGTTTGCTGTACATTTTGTTGAAATTTTTTTTTTCTGCTTTATCTCCCCAAACCCCCCTGTACACAGCTGTATATCTTAGTTGCATGTCCTTCTAGTTGTGGGATGTGGGATGCTGCCTCAACGTGGCCTGACGAGTGGTGCCACGTCTGCGCCCAGGATCCGAACCCTGGGGCGCCACAGAGGAGTGCGTGAACTTAACCACTCGGCCACGGAGCTGGCCCCTGAAATTTCTTTTATGAAGTTGAGGATATTGTTTAAATTGCATTCTATTCACCTTGTCGGTGAGGGAGGGATTCCTGCCCTAGGGCTATGGGATGTTCAAACACAGGACATCCAACACTGAACAGGTGAGATCAATAGCAGTGGTTTATTAACCACTTATATTCACTGCATGGGGAATATACAATGCAGGGCCACTGGGTGTTGCACCTGGGAACAGTGTAATCAAACAAGGGCTGTGGGAGGCAGGGTTTTAGTAACAAGAGGGTCTGGTGACAGGGGAATGGTCTCCATGTGAAGATATGATTGGCTTGTTTGAATAATTACAAGAGCTGGCAAGAAACTGAAACCCACTACTCAAGGATAAGCAGGATCTGTGCCCAATCCCCTTGATAAGGAGGGTTGTCTGGCTAGGGGACCTTGTCCTCAGGAATAGAAGAGAGAATGAAACTTGTCCTTAGGCCATTCAAGGCCCTCCAGTCTCACCAGATGACAAAGCAGCACATAATGTTGGACCTTAATTTTAGGTCTTACACAACAGAAGCTTTCTTATATTCCTAGTTGCTGAGAGTTCTTATTATGAATGCAAGTTGAATTTTGTCAATTGCTTTTTCTATATCATTTGAGATGATCATGTAGCTTTTCTTATTTTGACTGTTAAAATATGATTAAGTTTATTGATTGATGTCCTAATATTTTAAAGCCTTGAAATTCTAGGATAAGCCTCATTTTGTCCTGGTGTATTATTCATTTTATGTGTTGTTGGATTCTATTTGCTAATGTTTATTGAGGATTTTACATCTGAGCTCATGAGGAATATTGGTCTGTAGTTTTCTTCCTTCATCGTGTCTTTGTCTGGCTTTGGAATCAGGGTAATGCCAGCCTCAAAACAAAAAATTAGATGTATTCTGTTTTCTGAAAGACATTTCAAAGAATTAGCATTATTTCTTCTTGAAATGTGTGGTAGAATTCACTAGTGAAATCGTTTGGGACTGGGTATTTCTGTTTTTGAAGGTTATTGTTGAAGGCAACAAATTTAATTTCTCTAATACATATAGCAGTATTTAGATCATCTATTTCACCTTGGGTAAACTTTGGTAGTTTATGGTTTTTAAGGAATGAGTCCATTTAGTCTAAGTTGGAAAATTTATGTTCATAGAGCTATTTGTACTATTCCCTTATTATCATGCTTTATGTCTGTAGGGATATCCTCTCTCTCCTCATAGTGATAATTTATGTCTTGCCAGAGCTTTGCCAATGCCAATGATCGTCTCAAAGATTCATATTTTGTTTCATCAATTAGTCTCTATTGTTTATTTTAAATTTCATTTACTTCTGTTGCTTTAATTTATTTTACTTTTTCTTTTCTAGTTTCTTATGGTGGAAGCTTCAAGTGCTGAGCTGAAACCTTTCTCCTTTTTAATATAAACATTTAATCCTATAAATTTCCCACTAAGCACTGTAGTAGCTGCATCACACAAAATTTTCCTATCGTGTACTTTAATTTCCATTCAGTCAAAAATATATTCTAAATTCCCTTGAGACTTCCTGTTTGACCCGTGGAGTATTAGGAAATGTATTATTTAATTTTCTAGTGCTTTAAGATTTTCCTGTTTTCTTTCTGTTAACGATTTCTAGTCTAATTCCACTATGATTAGAGCACACACTTTGTATGATTTAAATTCTTATAAATTTGTCTTATGATCCATAGTTTGCTCTATCTTGATTAATGTCCCATGTATACTTCAAAAGCACGGTATTCTGCTGAAGATATCAATCATACATATCAGTTAGATCCAGTTCGTTGACGATACTTTTCAGTTGTTCTCTATCTTTGTAATTTTCTGCCTACTAGCTTTATTGATTACTAATAGAGAAGTATTGAAATCTCCAAATGGATTTGTGTGTCTGTCCCTCCTTTCATTTCTGTCAGTTTTTGCTTCATATGTTTTAATACTCCATTGCTCAGTGCACACATATTGAGGGTGTTAGGTCTTCTTGGTGATTTGAACTTTATCATCATCCCTGTAAATTATTTTTGCTCTAAAGTCTCTTCAGAGCACTCTAATTAGTCACTTGAGCTTTCTCTCGTTATTGTTTGCAGGCTGTATGTTTTTCCATCTTACTTTTAATTAACCTCTATGACTATATTTAAAGCGAATTTCTTGTGGGCAGCATATCCTTAGATCATGTGTTTTCTACATTCTGAGATTCTTTTATTTGTTGGTTTAGGGATCTACATATTAAGTAAAAACACCATCTATTCCATTTAATCTAGGGTATTAAAAACAGATTTTTATATTAAGTAATTATTGATATGTTTGGATCTAGGTCTACCAGTACTTTTTAAACAGCTTTATGTGTAATGTACATGTAATTTATATACCACAAAATTGGCTTTTTTTCTTTCATGTGCACAACATAGTGATTTGATATTTACTTACACTACAAAATGATCACTCTGATGAGACTAGTTACCATCTGTCATCATACAAAGTTATTACAATATTGTTACCATTATTTGTTGTTGATGGTTCTCTGTTTTTGTTTCCCTTTTCCGTTTTCTGCCATCTTCTGTGTTGTTTGAACATATTTTGGTATGCCTTCTTAATGTATCTACTTTGTTTTTGACCATACAATGGTTGCTTAACTTCTCGTAGTTTCCTTCCAATCAATAAATATATATATATATATATTTTTGAGGAAGATTAGCCCTGAGCTAACATCCGCCACCAAACTTCCTCTTTTTGCTGAGGAAGACTGGCCCTGAGCTAACATCCATGCCCATCTTCCTCTATTTTGTGTGGGATGCCTGCCACAGCATGGCGTGACAAGCGGTGTGTTGGTCCATGCCTGGGATCCGAACCGGTGAACCCCAGGCCGCCAAAGCAGAACATGCGAACTTAACCGCTATGCCACCAGGCTGGTCGCCTTCCAATCAATATTTTGCCACTTCCAGTGAAGAGAGAAACCTTACATCATATAGTTTTCTTTATCCTTTTCCCCTTTATGTTATTACATATTTTATCTACAAACATTAAAAATTTCATCAGAAAACGTTATAATTTTTTCTTTCAACCATCGAATATATTTTAAAGAATGTGATAAGAGAATAATTGTCTATAATTACTCAGATACTGACCATTTCTGTTGCTCTTTCTTCAGTCTTGTATTATTTCCCCCTGTCTAATGAAATTTCTTTAACAATTTTTCTTGGAGCAGATCTGCTGGCAACAAGATCTTTTTTTTCCTTCATCTGAGAATGTCTTTATTTCATCTTCATTCCTGAAGGATATTTTTTGCTGGATATAGAATTCTGTCTTGACAGTTCTTTCCTTTAATTACCTTAAAAATGTTGTGCCTGGGGCTGGCCTGGTGGCCCAGGGTTTGCCGGTTCAGATCCCGGGTACAGACCTACGCACCACTTGTCATGCCATGCTGTGGCAGGTGTCCCACATACAAAGTAGAGGAAGGTGGGCACAGATGTGAGCTCAGGGCCAGTCTTCCTCAGCAAAAAGAGGAGGATTGGCAGTGGATGTTAGCTTGGGGCTAATCTTCCTCAAAAAAAAGAAAAGTTGTGCCTCCATAGTTTTTGATGAGAAATCAGCAGTCACTCAAATTGTTGTTATGCTGTAGGTAATGTGTCATTTATCTCTGTTTGCCTTCAAATATATACATATTTTTTATATTTAGTTTTAAACAGTTTGATTATGATGTGTTTGGAAGAAGATTTCTTTGGGCTTATCCTGTTCGTGTGTTTGAGCTTCTGTAGGATTGTGTCACCAAATTTTGGAATTCTTTTAGATATTATTAGTTCAAATCTTTTTTTGTACGTCACACTCTTTCTAATGACATGTATACATTAGTCTCTTTGATACTGTCTCACGGTTCCCAGAGGCTTGGTTCAATTTATGATAATACTTATGTTTTTCTTTTCTCTCTGTTGTTCAAATTGGATCATTTCTATCAATCTATCTTAAAGTTCAGTGATTATTTCTCTGTCATCTGTTTTCTGATTTTGAGCCTATCCAGTAACTTAAAAAATTTCTGCTACATTTTTGAGTTCTAAAATTTCACTTTGGTTCCTTCGTATCTTCTGTTTCCTTGCTGAAACTTTCTATCTTTCCATTTGTTTTAAAAGCATTCACCGTTACCACTTGGAATATTTTTATAATAGCTGATTTTAAATCTCTGTCAGACAATTCCAACATCCATGTCATGTTGCCATTAGTGTTTATTGATTTTCTTTTCCCAAATGAGTTGAAATTTTTCTCATTCTTCCTATGTCACATTGGATTGTATCCTGGACACCTCGAATATTATAATATGAGACTCTGAGTGTTGAATCGATCCTATGGTGAATATTTATATTTTGGCAGGTACTCTACCTGGCTGGGTTCAGTCCACAAGTTCCAATCAGCCTTTGTTATACAATTTGGATCTGCCCACATGTGCTCTACCAAGCACTCAGTCTGGGCCCTGGGTATGACATAGATAAGATCTCAAAGTCTGTGTATGCTATTTAGGGTCAAATCCAGGACTGTGCAGCATGGGGATGAATACAAGTCTATAAACATGTTTAAGACGTTGCCTTCCCAAATTCTTCTTTCTTCATTCACTCTCCAGTACTTTCAGGTTCCATGAGTCCCTTTTGGTCTTCCCACCAAAAATCTGGGGCTTTCAGTTATCCTACTCTGCTATGTGTTGACTACACTTGCATTAGGACCAAGCAATCAGAAGCCAATGAGAGAAAAAAACAAAAGAGAGAGAGAAGCAACAGAGGCCTCCCCACCCCTTGAGGCACCATCTCCTTATATCAGAGAGGAATAATTCTCATCCTTCAAAGTTTTGACTCCTGCAGGCTCCTGTTGCCACTGTTGCTATTGCTGTAGTGGGGTCATAGTCATAGGATTGCTTGGAGGCTGAGCATAGAGGACAGAGACAAAAAAACATGGAGATCTTCCCAACTCTGTCTGAGTGTAAGGAATTCCCTTTTCTTCTCCCTCAAACCAGAAGCAGAGGACTTCTTCTAGAGCTCTCTCTGACTCTATCGATGCCCATTTTGAGTTGAGCCTCATGGACTTCAGATGGGAAGGATACTAGATGGAGGAAAAATGGCAATCTTACCACACATTCCTAGTCTTCTTCCTCAATCCATCTGGTACTATTTACTTTCAAAAAAAATTGTGATATACATATTACATCATCTGCATTAATCTGCTAGGGCTGCCATAACAAAAGACCACAGACTGCATGGCTTAAACATCAGAAATTTATTTTCTCACTGTTTTGGAGGCTGGAAGTCTAAGATTAAGATGATAGCAGGTTTGGTTTCTCCCAAGGCCTTTTTCTTGTCTTGTAGACTTCTTGCTGTGGCCTCACATGGCCTTTTCTCTGGACATATACATCCCTGGTGTCTCTTCTTATAAAAAACACCAGTCCTGTTGGGTTAGGGCCCCACTCTCATGACCTCAACTTTAATTCCTTTTTTAAAGGCCCTATCACCAAATACAGTTGTATTGTAAGGTACTGTTACAATTACAATTACAACCTCAACATAAGAATTTGGCAGGGAGGACACAATTCAGTCTATAATACCATCATAAACAATTGTAAATATACAGTTCCACAGTATGAAGCACATTCATGTTATTGTAAAATCATCATCACCATCCATTTCCAGAACACTTTTCATCTTGCGAAACTGATGTTCTGAACCCATTAAATAATAACTCCCTATTCTCCTCTCCCCTCAGCTCCTGGAAACCACCATTCTATTTTCTGTCTCTATGAATTTGATTACTCTACATAATTCAGATAAGTGGAATCATACAGTTTTTGTCCTTTTTGTGACTGGCTAATTTCACTTAGTATAATGTCCTCAAGCTTCATCCACGTTTTAACATAGCATGTGTCAGAATTTCCTTCCATTTTAACGCTCAGTAGTATTCCATTGCATGTCTGTGCCACATATTTGTTTATCCATTCATCTATAGATGAATTTTGGGTTGTTTTCACGTTTTGGCTATTATGAATATATTGACTTTTAAGAGTCTTCAAATAACTTATTCAAGCTTGCTGTCCAGGTTATAATTGCTTTTGGTGGGAAAGACAGAGTGAGGTGTACTTACTCTATATTATCCAGAATAACAACTCACTAATTTCATTTTAATTTACTAGCAGGAACTCATTATAAACATTACAGAAATTGTCTGATGGTATTTGATTTGAAAGGCAGCATTGATCTAAATATGTCTCCCACTTCTACTATTATCTAGAGGTACTTGCTTAAATTAAAACATCTCCATCTCTAGACATTTCTGTTTGAAGAAGCAAACAGTCTTGGAAAGGAGTAATACAAAAATTTTAATAAAATATTAGTCACTGATATCTTAGTATGACTTAATTTACGGGTTCTTTCTTCTTTATACTTAGTTGAAAAGTGAGGCATTGAGCAACTTACGAATAAATAACAACTCAATAGGCGAAAGCATAATGTTTCCACTCCCTCTACTTAATGCCTGCCATTATCCTCAAATAACATGTATTACCTGTCTATTTTATTTGAGATAATTATGTATGACAATAAAAAGTCTTTATGAAAAAGATATTTCTATCAACAGAACTACCTTAATTTCAATCACCATGCTAGGAAACTCAGAGCAATTTTTAGATCTCTTTTGGTCTTATTTAATAGGCATAAAAATAATGGTAAGACAGGGGCTGGCCCCGTGGCCGAGTGGTTAAGTTCGCGCGCTCCGCTGCAGGCGGCCCAGTGTTTCGTTGGTTCGAATCCTGGGCGCGGACATGGCACTGCTCATCAGACCACGCTGAGGCAGCGTCCCACATGCCACAACTAGAAGAACCCACAACGAAGAATACACAACTATGTACCGGGGGGCTTTGGGGAGAAAAAGGAAAAAATAAAATCTTTAAAAAAAAAAAAAAATAATGGTAAGACAGAAATTTTCCATAGATGTGACCTGATGATCCTGAATTGGAGCTAACATTCACTGGAATGGAGAATTGGCCATCTCAGTAAATCCAGTGTAGTTACTAGTGAATAGTCAATCCAATTATCTTAGACCTAAAAAGTTTAAATTAAGCCTCTCCTAATATGGAGATGGTTTCAATTGCTAACAGGATAATTGCACCTGGTTTCAAAGTACAGGCTGCAGTTTTCTTTTTTAGGAACTCATTTTTGGAAATAGAGCAATTCCCTCATGGAAGGATGATTAATAAAACAACTGAGTTTTCTCTCATCCTTGAATGTACTGCTGTATTTCATACTGACATAACTAATAATAAACAGACCTGTCCTTTTCGTTTACTTTCATGTGTTCCCACATTGTCTTACTTTATTATGATTACATTAGCAATTAGTAAAGGAGGAATGAGCATGGCATCTATTTATTACCATCAGCCTATTAATTTACATTGGAAATCCCCTCTACGCCTTGCCATGCTGCGCCATTCTGTGTTGAGCCATCTGAGGTTTCAGAGAGAGCTCTCATTATCAAATTAATTCTGAAAGAAGTAAGCGTTCGCCCTTCCCATTTTTTCAGGAGAGACCTACTAACAGATGTTCTTTTATGTTATACACATACCTCCGTTATCCACTTTGGGGGGCTGCACGACTTACCTGCTTTGTATGATGCAAATGAAGTGAGAATTTGGAAAAAATGGTGTCATGGACTTCTTTGTACTTACTTTCTTAACCTTTGAAATTTTAATAGAAAGTAACCTTTTCTTTATGTTATGTTTAATTAAATCTCTCCCACTCTTCAAAGAAAACCACATTTTTCTCCATGAGGTAAACTTGAGATTGCAATTGAACATTCCTTCTCAGTCAATAACTCTATAATATTCTCAATCAGCAAATATAATGCCTAATAAAGCTCCATTTACTGGGTGAATGTTTATTAATTGTGTGTTTGCAGTGAAAACGACTGTGTCTCAAAATATATCAGTCTATAAACAATTTATTTTCAGGTTAAAAGTTTATATTTACTTAGATTTTATTTGAATATAAGCTACAGTACAATTATAAAGTTCTCTCTCAGTTTTTATCTAAAATAGTTTCACAGCTGTAAGTTCTTAAAAAAGATGCAAAATTCATTTTTCAATAGTATCAGTAATTTGGACAAAATACTTTAACATAGAAAACAAAAGTTATTTGCTACTCTGGTTGAAAACATTCCAACTATTCTTTAAAGAATCACAATCTGCTATTTATTTCAGATGTGTATCATTGCAAAACTTTCACAACATATCTGCTTCTGCTCAGAAATTTGATGATCTACCATTTTATTGTGTTAAAAATGTTAGAATATTTTTTACTGCAATAAATACAATTCTCTAATAGTATTACTTCTAAAGAACAAAGCAGGTGTTTTGAATATTCTTATGATTCTGGGCTAACAATACAAACTGAACTACCAGACCCCATTGGTGGTAACTAATTTCGGCCATCCTCAGTAATTATTTTATTCTACTTGCCAAAGTCTATGCTTTACATCCTAACTTTTAAGGATAAGTAAGAATATTTTGGTATCTTTTATGGTATTGCTTTGCAATGGAGACAAACCTAAAAGATCAAATAGGTTGTATAAAGTGATTCACTCATTCAACAAATATTTAATGAACTCTTACTACTCCCAAAGCACTGTCCTGGGTAATGAAAATATATCTATGAGCAAAACAGACAAATATTCCTGTCTATATTGAGATGCCATTCTAGCATGGGAGTTGAAGAAATATGTCAGAAATATAATAAACAAGCAAATTATGTAGGGTATAAGACGATGAGTACTATAGATAAAAGGAAAAGTTAACGAGAGCGAGAAGTTCGTGGCGGGGTGGGAGCACATGTTTCAAGATTAAATAGACAGTCAGGGTTAGTCATTGAGGACAGGGCCGAAGGTGGTGAGGGGGTTAGCCATGTAGCTTCTGGGGAGGAGCATTCCAGGCAGAGGGGTAGTGGAGGAAGATCCTAAGGAATGCTTGAGGAAGGGAAAAGGAGTCATACAATTTAATGGGAAAAAGCAAGAAAGAGAAGAGCAAGTCCTGGAGGGTGTTCAAGTGCTGGAGAGGGGGCTTGATTGCTGTGCATAAAGATTCCCCTAATTTCATGAGCTTTAGGTCCATGTGACTTTCAAAACCTCAGCTTTTAAAAAATTTTCCATCAATCTTTTATAAATATTATAATTAAATATTTAGATTACTCTGAATTATTTTTAACAAAATAGAATTGGGTAAGACTGCATCATGAAAAAGCAATGAATTACATATGTTCTGTCCCTATTTGGGGGGGAAAAAGACATCTATCTGCAACAATCCTCCCATTTTGACTATTATTCAGGTAGACTGATGCCCTGGCTAAGAAGGCTCCAGAGAGTGAATCAGTGTCTTAGAGTTTTATAATTGAGAAAATGTTACCAAAAGATGGATCAGAAAGCCAAGCCCCAGCACTGACATTACAAATAATCATAGAAGCAAAGAACGCATCAGGCATTTTCCTATGATTTCTACTGAAAAGAAAGGAGGGAAACCAGGAAAGAGGGAGGATGAGAGAAGAGGTGTGACAGGAAGCCTATGTGATGGTTGAACAAGCCAGATGCAAAACATGGTCTAAAATTTGGACATGTCATGTGCACCATTTCAATGTGGAAAAGATCTATTGGGAAAATATTATGAAATAAGCAACTGGAAAAACGCATTTGCTTCTCCCATAGTTTGACTAAATGGTCACAGTATACTAGAAATTATATGGACATTAAAGATGAAATGCCTCTGGCAGTTTTGAGGTGATAGAGGGCATTTTAATTGGTGATACATTTAAAAAGTACAACACATTGAACCTAGATGATTCAAACTAAAACCTTCTATTTTCCAATGCAGAAATGACGCTATCGGCTATTCGTTTCCTACCATAAACATAAATATACTTTATAAAGAGCTAAGCTTACCCAGTTTAGTATCATTTGGGAGTTAAATAATTGTTAATTCTCTTTCATCAGGTCTGGGAAGAAGTCTACTTACTTGATATTAAAAATTTCATAACTCTCCAGATCTTAACAAACGGTTCTATTATTTGAAAAGCATCAACAGACTCGAATATAATTGAAACTGAAGTTTGAAGCCAAACAGTTGAAACCTTTATACTAATTAAATTCCTTCATTACTAATTAGAAACATACATCAAATTAAAATCAACTATTTTTGTTGAGTGTAATAAAACCACAAAACCTGTCTGATTATCCATAACAGCTCAAGTTCTCTATCATATAAATAAGGTATTTTTATTATACCTATAAAATCTGTTTACCTGTACTTATTTTTAAACCTGTCAAAGAAGAAAATGTTTATATATTAACTAAGCTTGAACTCTGCTTTGGCCTCCTGCATAAAGTTTAATTCTCATGCCAGTAACTCCACAACACGAGAAGTTCACAAAATCCATTACTCTAACCACGCATTATTACAATTTTTTTTAATTGCAATAAATATTACCCTTTAAGGACACTGGTAATTACAGGGTTGAACAGGAAGGGTTGCTAGGAAAATGATTCTCACCTCTAATTACAGCAATGGGAAGTGTGCGCATAAATTAATACAGTTGTTTTACAGACTATTCTCAGCTTGATAACTGAGATAACTCTCTTCCTTTTAGTGTCTACAATAAAGGAGTGATCGCCTTTTACAGCAAACTCTGTGGCCTAGAAAATCTCATCTTTAGGAATAGATGGTGTCAAATCTAGAAAAACAATAGTCAACAGAGGTGGCGTCCCTGAGTTGACAGTTGTCTAGAGTCGGCACTTCTGTAATTTTGCTACATTCTTAGTCTCGGCCAAGTGAAACCTCCATTTTTCCTCTTCAGAAATTCAATGTAAATCATAGGTAAAATCCTCTAACCAAAAAAAGTATTCCAAAAAGTGACAACAATTACCTTTCCAGAATAGAAATGAAGAAATTTTTGCAAAAACAGAAAACATCACTTACCTTATTTATCATACAACCATGGCATTTACAGTACATTCTATTCTGTGATACTGATTTACCTTTGCAAATTTCACTATAAATCGTATGCATTTAATAGGGACTGCGAAAAAACACAAAAGAGATTGGTAAACTTGAAATATCTGCATAAAAGAGATATCTAGTGACATTCAGCACAGAAGTTGATACCTTCTCTTATCATCTTTTCAACACAGATGTTTGTATACAGAAAAATTCCATACATATATATATGAGATGACAACATAAATATGTTTTGTGGAGCTTGCAATGTAAGAGAATTCAGGAAAATGAAAAGATAATCCAATGGTGAGGAAAGAAGAGAAGGGCGTGCAATGGAGGCAGATATCAAATCTTGAGTCTACTAAAGAGTACAAAACAGTAGAACTTTTGGAAATAAAACAAGATCTTCTGGAACATTTAAAGCAGAACATTTAATAAATGACTAGCCTAATGACCACAATACAATTATCCACCCCATTTCCTTCTCTGGACACATACTCTGTTCCTGACATACCTAGTTTATTTTAGCCTAAAATCCTCAGCTCTTCCAACACTTTACTATTCCTTATATAGCTGTTCATTCCACATTTTTCATGGGTATCACTTATGGTCAATCTAATGGGATATTTTTGGACAAATAACAGAAGTAGGCAATATAACCTTCTATGTCTTTACACCTTCCACTTGAAATTTATGGCTGAGGCACGTTATCTCAATACTCCATCCTACCCATAGTCCCCAAAGATTGGGAAGTGAAGTTACAACAGCAATGCTTCAACATTTCACCTACTCCTTCGGATTCCATAACAGAAGCAGTGGGCTACACAACTCTCTTGGGACTTGTGATATGTGATTCCTTGAGTTAACCACATTGGTGGTTCATGTCAGGGATTATTAATGAGAGACTAAGTTTTTGTATGCTTCAGTTAGGGTGTATACAAAAAGGTGTGTAGGAATATTTGCATACTGTTAGCGGTGGTTTGCAGACCCTGTTAAGTTTATCACTGAAGCCTCAAGTTATACATGAACTTCAGGTTAAGAACCCTGCCTGCAAGAAATCCTTAAGAGCACTCGCTGCCTACTTCCTGCCCCATCAATCACCACACAGACCAAGAGCAGGCAGCTGTGCTGAGAGTTGCTTTTCACTTGTGTCTACGAGGAGATGAATTATTGACTCCAGCCCCTCTAAGAAACTGGGTTTTTGCTCAATAAGGTTTACCTTCAGTAAGTCAGTGAACAATATTTTCTCAGCGTTTTTTGTGTATAAGAACTCATATTCAGCATCTTGGGGAGAGGTCAAAAATAAACATCAAAACAAAAACTCAGATGTTTATTTTCCCGGGAATGAGCTCAAAGTGTAATTGGACATCACCACCTCTGTAGCTCATAAAAATGAATGGTGTGTCTATAGACTAACTCATAGCAGAAGATTTGTATTTTTAAAATTGGGTTTATTGTTGAAAACACACTTTTCCTAAGCAAAATTCAGCACCGTGTTAGGAGTTCCAAGGAGCAACCAAGTAGAAATGATACTTACGATGCACAGACTTTCATTTTAGCTATATCAGCAAAGCATATTATTTTGCTAATATGTTTCCTATATATAAACATTTTTCTTCTCTTGCCATATTTGGTTTGGAGTTTGAATTGTTCTTGTCTCCTAGTGTTATAACACATACTATGCTTACAACAAAGTTGATGCTTGTTAACTGACCGATGATTTGATGGCAAGAGGCATACCTTTCATCCCAGAGTTAAAAAAGACCCACTGAACAATGGGCTGGTCCAAGCAGTCTTGAAAGTGACAACCAGCCTGATGTGCTAGGAAGAGCACTGAACCTGGAGTCCAAAGACATGGTTCATAGCCTGCCTGCTGATGACTGCAGCTGTGTGACCTTGGACAGTTAATCTATCTGGGGCTAGTTCTCATTTTAAAATGGACTATAATTATACCTGCCCTATATTCCACACAGGGATATTTTGAAGCTCTAATTTAATAATGAGCTGCATCTCCTGTCCCAGATTTGAAGGAAAGAAACAGAACAAAAAGTATGAGAGAGTAGATAAAGTAAGTTAGGAATCTTTTCCAAATTCCTACGTTTATGTTGGCTAGAGATCACCACTGGAGGAAATGAAGGCCAAAGAATATTAAAAGAAGTCAGCAAAGAAGCATCATTAAAGATTTGTGTCCTCTTTTACAAACTAATTCCGCTTCCTACATCTCCATTTTCTGATCAGCTTCATCAAGGGGAAAATATGCTGTCTCTAAAATACTACAGTTCTAGAATATGATTCTGCCCATTTAAAAAAGTGCAACTAATTTTACCGTAGGCATGAGAAAAGATTTTAATAGATTATGTGTAATCAGCTCACATGAATGTAAATTCCCTAAGAATTTTGATGATTTTCAAACTTACATGAGTTGTTTTTTTCAGATGAGGACAATAAGAGAATTACTACACTAACAGATATTGTACCGTGTGCCAAGTCTTGAGCTAAGTTATTCATATATTTATGTTATAGAAACCCAGTAATACCTACGATCTTGGTATTTTTATTGTTCTAAATTTACATATGAAAAAAGGAGGCTTGCTCTTAAGTATCAGAACCTAGATTTGAATTTATATATGAACGCATATCTTTCTGACCACGAAGCCCACAATCATTTCTAAGTACTACACAGTTTCTCATTGTATAAGATAATAGGTATTAGAAAATAATGTTAGGTGAGATAAAATCCTTGTTCTTTTTTTTTTTTTTTTTAAAGATTTTATTTTTTCCTTTTTCTCCCCAAAGCCCCCCCAGTACATAGTTGTATATTCTTCGTTGTGGGTCCTTCTAGTTGTGGTATGTGGGACGCCGCCTCAGCGTGGTTTGAGGAGCAGTGTCATGTCCGCGCCCAGGATTCGAACCAACGAAACACTGGGCCGCCTGCAGCGGAGCGCGTGAACTTAACCACTCGGCCACGGGGCCAGCCCCAAAATCCTTGTTCTTTAGAAGCTTATAATTTAGATGAGGAAATCAGACAAGCACACAAGTGATAAAAGATTATAAGGAGAATAATATGAACTAATATTTATTTTTTCCAGCTTTATTTAGATATAATTGACATACAACATTGTGTAATCAACTTATGATGACTTGATACACATTTATATTGCAAAATAAGGTTAGTTAACACATCCTCTACCTCACATACTTACCACTGTCTTGTCGTGGTGGTGGTGGTGGTGGTGATAACATTAGAGCTCTACTTTCACGGCAACTTTGAAACATATAATACAGTACTGTTACCTGTAGTCACCATGCTGTACATTAGATCTCCGGAAGTTATTCCTCTTATAGCAGCATCCCCCTATTTCCCCCACTCCTCAGCCCCTGGCAACTCCCATTCTACTCCCTGTTTCTGAGTTCAATGTTTTTAGATTCCACGTAAAACTGAAATCATACAGTATTTGTCTTTCTCTTCTGACTTATCTCACTTAGCACAATCAAGGTCCATTCATGTTGTCGCAAATGGCAGGATTTCCTTTTTTAAGGTTGAATAATTGCCATTTGATATATAGAGAGATACAGACATACATAGAGTTTTAGATATAGATATATAGATACAGATCACATTTTCTTGAAGAACTAATATTTAATGACTGTCTATATGATGGCTGTCCTATACTAGGCACTCAACATTCCTCAACAATCCTATGAATCCTATGAGATCAATGTGATTGCCATTCCCATTTTACAGACAGGAAGGCTGAGGTTTTAGAAGGTTATGTTATTTGTCCTAAGCCACACAACTAGAGAATACCAGTTTTGTGATACAAGCCCGGGCACTCAGACACCAGGGCCATATTGATACTAACAAAAGTAGCACAAATTCAATAGAGAACAGAGAGTATGAGCTAATGAATGTCCAGTTAGGGGGCTAGGGACATAAAAAGCTTCATTAAAAAAATTACATACATGCACTGTGATATAAGAAGAAATACATATATTTTGGTGTTCATCCCAGCTCCTGTCCAGAGCACCTGAAACCTTTGTAATTTCCTAAGCAAAAAGGTGCTAAGAGCATCTTCTGTTCTAATATTTGGTTTTTGACTTCAATTCCTGACACAGAGCTCCTAAATCCCTTGGAACTTCCTGGGTGAGAGGAGCATCTTTTGTTCTAATGAGGCAACTCTTGCTGGGCTCCTGGATGGGAGCTTGTCACCAGAATGAGCAAGCCGTGATTAGAAGCTTGGAATTTTCAGCTTCATCCCCTATCCTGTGGGAAGAATAGAGGGGCTGGAGATTTTGTTAATAATCAATAATGCTTATATGATGAAGCCTTCAAAAAATCCCTGAACTAGGGAGTTCAGAGAGCTTCCATATTGGAGAACACATCCACGTGTTGGAGGGTGGCTCGCCACAACTCCACAGACACAGAGACTCCAGCGACTGGGACCCTTCCAGACCTCACCCTGTGTACTTCGTCATCTGGCTGTTCATTTGTGTCCTTTAAAATATCCTTTGTAATAAATCAGCAACAATAACTGTTTCCTGGGTTCTGTGAGCTGCTCTAGCAAATTATCAAATTCAAGAAGGGGGTCTTGGGAACCTCCCATTTGTAGCCAAGTCAGAGTGATCTGGGGACCCACTACTTACAATTGTGGACTGAAGTGGGGGACAGCCTCGTGGGACTGAACTCTTAACCTGTGGGATCTGCTCTAACTCCAAGCAGTTACTGTCAGAATTGCTTGGTGTGGGGAACCCACACATCTGGTGTCAGAAGTGTTGTGAGTGTGAGAGTAAAGGAAAAAAACTGAGTTTTTCCTATAGATGCATATACAGTATACTAATATATGTTTATATATACAAATAACTTGAGATTTTGATCTCTAGGAATTAATAATATGGGAATTATCTATCCAAAATACCTGAATGGATGTCCAAGAAATCAATTACCTTTGCCTGCCAAAATCCAAGTCTGAGATTTTGGAGCAGTTAAATAGAAAATGAGTTAGAAAACATGAACCCGCAGATCATGTACCCACAGAGTACCTGATCCTGTCAAAAATACCACATCACTATTTAGACCTTCAGGCACCATGACTCTGTAAGTAAAAGGGCTGGTTTTCTCCTGTTCAGACTGCCCTGCGACTTTATATATACAGCACCAGTTCTATTATTTCTACCAATTCTCAGTTCTGGAGAATTGAAGGTGGACATCAACCAAGAAAGAAGGAAAGGGAGCTAGCCCTAATTTGGAAGAATTTCAAGAGCAAGTATAAGATGTCAGAATGTTCAGTCATGCTATAATAAAATGAAGTGCTGAAGCTTTACAAAAATGATCAAGATAAAAGAAAATTCAGAGAAGCATAGATGGTGTGTGACCACGGCTGTGAGCGACAGTTTGCAGTGTTATAGTTAGTGCTTTTTAAAAACATTAGAAATAAATTTAGGTCCAACTGAGTCCCAGAATACACACATTCAACATAAGCAAATTAAACCTGAAGGAGTCAGTAAAAAGAAGGAACCATTCCTTTATTTGCCATCTGCACCCACCACCTTCAACCTCCTCCCCGAGGTAAACCTTAGCTTCCAATAACCCACAAGATAAATGCAGAGAAACCAAACAAGCTAGTTAATGGTTCTTAAACCTTGACAGCCCTGGTCCAAGCCATTATGAACAATTTAGTGCCAACCTTCTAACTTAATCCCTAAGTAAGCTACAACTCCATTGTACATATATTCATATTTTCCATGATCCCAAAACTTCCATTTTAATATATCTCTACTATGTATAAAAATTAAATAGACTCACCTTAGAATGCTATGTCTGGATATAAGGTCAAACACCTTCATTAGTTATGTAATTTCTACTTATTGCTGAATGTATCTAAGCAACAGTGGGGTGGCTGGACTAAAATAATTTAAGGCTCCTTCTAAACCTGGTTTTCTATGATGCTAATGGGGAATCTATTTATATGCTGGCATGCACCTAAGAGAGGTTATTTGACTTTCAATTTATTTATTCATAGTCTAACAGAAATGGAATTTTACAGAGACAAACTACATGTGTAGAGCACTTTATTTTTATAAACTCTATTAACATATTGTTTCCTTTTATTCTTATCCTATGAGTGAATTAATACAGGTATTACAAGAGTCCTTCCATGACTCTTTCTAGTTCATGTAGGTGATTAGCGGCAGATTCTATGAATAGAATCATTCATATATAATTTGGTGGGGTCTGGCTTCCTGCTCTCAACATAATGCTTTTAGTATTAGTCCATGATGTTGGCAGATAGTGTTCAAGTCTTCTTTTATGTCACATTTAAAGTCTTTTTCTTATAAACAGCACACAATTGGACTTGCTTTTTCATCTAGTCACAGAATCTCTGATTTTTAATTGGAACGTTAGAGCATAACATTTTTGAACCAAACAAAATTTTTAAAAATGAGGTCCCTGTAATCAAACTTTGATAAATACATAAAAATATGCCAAGACCACATCCAGTTGCTTGTATATTCTCCACCTTTTCTGATCATGTTGACGTGTCAACTTAGCCTTCCTGACAATCAGGTGGTTAAGAGGACAACACTAATATGTACGCCCGAATTATTGTTGATTTCTGCCTTATGGTTTCATAGGTTTTGTCATGAAGTACAGGCATACAAAACCTTCAAACCACACATTTTTTAAAAGAGGAGAAACAGACAGCATTTACAAAACATTACAAAACTGCAAAGTTTGTAATCCAAATGAATAGATACTGTTGTCAAACTAAACTCCAAGGATTTTGTTCTGAAAGTATCCTTTAAAAAAAGAGAGAGAAATTTTAAGGAAATTATAAATCAAAAGATAAAAGACCCAAAGGAAGAGAAGGAAATTTAAGTTCTTGCTGGGGGAAAATTTTTAACTAAGAGGAAAAGGCAATGGTTGGGGTAACACAATAGAAATGACTTTTGGGACGTTACCATAACAGGCTCTATTTTCGTAGAGTACTTATTAACTATCTACCAGAATTAGTGATTAATTATACATATAGGATTATGTTTAAATCCTTTGTCTAACATATTAAATCTTCAGTTTGAAAATGGAAATACTCCATCTTCTTTAGGAATGTCTAATTTACTAAGTTTATCAGAGTGAGGCTTCTATCATCCAATACGTTCAATAATATTCGCAAACTGTTTTCTAAATCCTCAATATCTTTGGTTGTTATAAACAAAGGAAGCATTTGAAGGGGATTAGAAACATGTGAGTGAATTACCATTTAAATAAAGTTGATTCAGCCCAGAAGGGACAGTAGAAAGGCTTTCAGTCTCAGTAAATCTACTTTAATGTCAGTAAACAAATGGCCCAAAGTAGTTTTATCTGGTTCTGGCTGTAAAGGGTGAAATGCAAGAGACAAGATTGGGAAAACAATCTTTTCTGTATTGCAGCCAGCAAGAGAGAAGGACTTTGATCATGTGCCAGTGTGGTCTCAGCTCCTTAGCTTAAATGTTATCTGTTTATATAATCTCATAACTCAGTTTATCCATCTATCTCAATATATTTAAATGTAGTTTTCACACATGGCCTCAACGTCTTCTTTGAATGGTCATAATAAACAGCCCCAAACTGGTATTGTATTATAAATGACTATGATGGAACTTTAAATCATATCATTTAGAGATCCAAAATGTATTACTGTTCTTAATGATTTAAATTCTAGTAAATGATATTCATACTATTAACTGATTCGTGTATTGGCAGAACTATGCAACATTTTTCCTTCAAATGCCCCCAAATATTCACCTCAGAAATTGAAAGACAAATTGAATGTATTTATTTAGAAATATCAAGGTTATGAGACTCAAGTTAATTTTATATATATAGACATAGATATATTAAAATTTTACAGTTGATAAAATTAATACCTGAGTAATTGATAATAGTAGTGCTAATAATACCAAATTGGTGCACCTGATCCTCATAATAATGATATAATACCTAACACGTGGCTCATGGCTCTGTATTAACTGCTGTATGTGCATTGTCTCATTAATATTCAGGACTCTCTAAAGTAAGCACCATTCTTATCATCCCATTTTACAGTGAAATAAACTGAGACAGAAAGTAGTTAAATTATTGAAAACAAACTGAAGATTTGGGCTCAGATAGCCAGTCTCTAGAGCACATACTAGATAATGTAGGCACATGGCGGTTTATTTCCAGTGCCTGGCACACAATGAGATCTCAAAATTTATTTTGGATGATTAAAAGATTTTAAAAGACTTAAGAGATTATGGGGCTGGCCCCGTGGCCGAGTGGTTAAGTTCGCACGCTCCGCTGCAGGCGGCCCAGTGTTTCGTTGGTTCGAATCCTGGGCGCGGACATGGCACTGCTCATCAAACCACGCTGAGGCGGCGTCCCACATGCCACAACTGGAAGGACCCACAACGAAGAATATACAACTATGTACCAGGGGCTTTGGGGAGAAAAAGGAAAAAAATAAAATCTTTAAAAAAAAAAAAGACTTAAGAGATTAATTTTTTTCCAAATTAATTTAGCATTGCTCACTTTGGGGCATCTAGATTAAAAGTAGCCAATTATATCTAGGATTACTCCCTTACAATGGTTCTGCTATTTTCAGTTAATCCCTGACTTTTGGATAGAAAAGTGTCTGCACTGAGGCAGTGGTTCTCTCTTTCTCTTGACTTGATAAAACTTTTTATGTGGAAATAATTTTAGATTTACAAAAAATTGCAAAGATAGCACAGAGAGTTCCCGTACACCCTTCCTATCCTTTCCCCTAGTGTTATCCTACATAACTGTGGTACACTTGTCAAAACTAAGAAATTAACATTGGTTCAACACTATTAACTTAATTACATACATTATTTGGATTTCATGGGTTTTTTTCACTAACGTCCTCTTTGTGTACTAGGATTTGATCCAGGATACTGCATTGCCTTTAGTCTTCTCTGATGTGACAGTTTGTCAATCATTTCTTGCTTCCCATGGCCTTGACATTTTTGAAGAACACGCATGAGGTGTTTTGGAGAATGTCCCTCAGTTTAGTTTGTCTGATGTTTTCTTAGGACTAGACTAGGGTTATGGGTTTGGAGGAAGAATACCAGAGAAGTAAAGTGCCTTACTTTTGACATCATATCAGAGGGTACATGATATCAACATGAGGTATCATGGAGGATGTTAACCTTGATCACTTGATTAAAGTAGTGCTCGCCAGGTTTCTCCACTGTAAAGTTACGCTTTTTTCCTCTCCATGCCCTATTCTTTGGAAGTGAGATACCAACTCTAGCCCATACTCAAGTGGAGGAGAATTAATTTCCCCTTCCTGGAAGGGACAGCATCTACATACATTATTTAAAATGCTGCTACAAGAAAGATTTGTCCTTTTTAAAGGATGCCTCATTTACATCTGAAAAGATAATGAGAGAAATCAAGAAATAAAGAGGAAACCATTATTAGCCATGAGTCTACAAATCTGATCCATCACTAGGGTCAATCTGGAAATCTGACTTTGCTATTGAAGTGGCCTTTTCCATGATATAGTCATCAAGCAGATTTTCCACTCATAGCTCTCTGTCCCCAAGAATCTGGTGGAAAGAAAGCCCATTATCCCCCCTTCAGCCACATCATTTATTACCTTCTAAAATCAATCTTAAAAGAAAACTTTTTAAAAAGCCTTACATCCCTGATAAGGTAAGATGTCTAAAGAAGGAGGAAGAAAGAATAGGGCAGCGAAAGGCGATAAGCAAGGATGTGCTTTCTGTTAAGTCTAGCCTTGGCTCACCCATTTGGGGAATCTGGAACATAAACTGCAACACAGAGGTGAATCACCTTGAGGGAAGGTGGTGGCCTTTGGTACCTCCAGATCAGTGATTCACAGTGTGACCTCCTGGGTGACATGGCTCCTATCAGCTGAGGCTAACTCTTTGTAGGAGGGAGGCCAATTCTTCGTAGTAGCAAGTTATTAGCTGCCATCCTTCACACCACCTGATGAGTGGGGGTACTGGGCTGGAAAAGCAGGATTTAGGTGGGGAACCAGCAGTGTCCACTACGTTGTATGCCTTACCTCTCAATCCAAATGACCAAATATTTATGGAGAATAAATTACGGTCTATGTAGAAGTTACTATAATAGCTATCATGCACATGCTTTTATGTAACTGATGTGTGGTTTCAAAACTCAGAAGAGATATGCATGATATACTACACATAAATAACAGCCTTCCTTTCCTTTGTCTATTTTTTCGTGAAATATAGATTTTAGTTTGGAGGATGATTTGTTCTTTCCCTTGCAGAAAATAGGCAGAAATCTATTTCGAATGGATATGGTCAAAATAATACGATAAAATTTTAGAAAGTAGATTAAGATTTAACAATTTCCAGAGGACAATTCTCCAAAGCAATAGGGTACATTTTCACAATCTCTAGAGCACTAAGAACAAAACATAATTCTTTATGTGAAAAGCAAATGCCATGCTTTTCCTGTGTAAATGGCATGAAATCACCCTTATAAATATGGGATCTGATAACAAAAGGGAGTCAAGTTTGCTTAAACTGAGCATTCAAGATAGATGGCTAAGCATTAAAAGAATTCAGAAACCAAGGCCTTCAAACAACAAGTGCATGAGCAGCCAGCAGTGCATATCTTGTGACTGAAGAAATGTAGAAAGATCTGTTGTGCAATAATAAATCAACACTTTGGAGAAAACAGGAGGTGTCAGAGATTGTAACTGGGTCAGATACAGAATATAAATTCTATCGCTTCTGGATTACTGGTTCAAATCCAGAAAACCCTACATCACAGCGATGGGCAGAGAGTCCCAGAAATCTTGCAGAGAGTAAAATGTTAAGCAGCCTAACAAAACCAGAGTGACATTGTCCATTCTAAAGAAGCAGTTATGCTCTTCTAAGCAAAGAGAATAAAACTGATTTTAGAGTAGAAAGGTGCTAATATCAACTAGCACTTATTTTAAATACTCAAAAGCTTGAAAGATAGAAAATACCTCAAAGTTTTAAATAAGTAACTAAATTTATGCCACGATTAATATCACTCCCCATAAGTGTAGAGACCATGTCTGATTAGAATTGTGTCCTTATGACCTACCTGAGGGCTAGGAATGTAGACTATTCCCCAATATCTGCTGAGTGAATTAATGTGTGAATAAATGAATGAAAATACATCAGGCAGCTGTAGAATCCTCATCCTTTCCTCTGCTCCTGTAAATGTAAATAAACAGCCACCGTACTCAGCAGGCCTCCGTCTCCAGCCTACTCCTGCTAATAGCTACCTCTGTGACCTTAATCAACAGTCTTAACCCCAGGTAGCCTTCTTGTTTCATCTGTAAGATTAGTTTTCAAAAAGAGATTAAAGGTCTTCAGCAAATCTGACTTTCTAAAATTTGCTCTTTAATTACAGCCGTCATCTTAGTGCCGAGAAGGGAAACATAAGGAAGCAATGAAGATCAGTATTCTGAAGGCACCAAGTATGTGGACTTGGAATCCGGAATGGTCAGACAGACATGATTGCAGCCTCATGGCTACCATCTTTTAGTCTTATGCTCTTGAGGCAGCAATTTAACAAGTCTTTATTTGTAAAAATCTGAGGTGATGAGGATTAAATAATTTAACCATGTAACAGATTTAGCGTAATACCTGGCACATAGTGAATGTTTTCACCTCTTGTTACTATAGCTACTGGCAGAGTTTGAGAGTAAAGTGACGTTCCTCAATAGCATACCTGTTCTTGCTCTCCTAAGACCAGATACTTTTTTCATTTAGCTTATCAAACAAATATTATCATATGAAATCGATATTCTAAGAGCAGAAACAACTCATTTGGATACTGCCCTCAAGTAGAATTATATAAAACAGTAACAAAACCCACCAGATTTTTGTCATCTCACCCACTTCTCTCTCTTTCTTCCTTATACACACAAACACACACATACAAACACACACACAAGGTCTGGTAGCCTCTTGGATGGTGTGACCATTCCAGATCCAAAATGAATATTTTTATGTCCAACACTATTCTCCTAAGAAAAGAAGAAGTTACAAATATTACACTGAGGAAAAAAAATGTTTTAAGTATTACATCGTTCCTACTTTTGCTGTTGTAGTAAAGACTTCCTGGTTAGTGAGGTTATCACTGCTAGTTCACCAAACATTTCTTGGTTTCTACTTCTAATCACATGTGAGTTTATTAGTCAGTGCTCTCCAGAGAAACAGAACCAATAAGACATATAAATGTACAGAAAAAGATTTATTATAAAGTATTGACTTATGATTATGGAAGCAGAGAAGTCCCCAAATCTGCCACCCGCAAGTTGGAGACCCGGGAAGGCCTGAGATGTAGTTCAAGGCCTGAGGACCAGTCAGCTGATGGTGTAGATTCCAGTCCAAGACTTGAAGGTCTGAGAACCAGGAGCACCAAGAACAAGAGAAGATCAGTGTCGCAGCTCATGCAGTCAGACAGAGGGCAAATTCAACCTCCCGCTGCCCTCTTGTTTTATTAAGGCCCTCAATGGATTGGATGATGCCCTCTCACACTGGGGAGAGCCATATAGTTTACTCAGTCCACCAATTCAAAAGCTAGTCTCTTCCAGAAACACCCTCACAGACACCCAGAAAAAATGTTTAGATAGATATCTGGGCATCCTGTGGCCCAGTCAAGCTGATATATAAAATTAACCATGATAGTTGCATCACATAACCTGACTTTCTTGATGCTAGGTGGGGACATGAAATTTGATGGGGCTACTATTGTGAGCAGAAGTGATATATATTTCTTCTCAGCTAGAGCATTTAATTGCCAGCTCAGGACCCCCCAGAGCACTCTTTACTTTTCCACAGTGATCAGCAATACATCAGCACTGTCCAATAGAATTTTCTGCAAAGATAGAAATGTTCTCTGCATTGTCCAAGATATAGCTACTAGCCACAAGACACCAGACTACTGAGCACTTGAAACATGGCTAATGTGACTGAGGAGTTATATTTTTATTTTATTTTCACTAATTTAAAGCTACATTTAAACAGCCACGTATGGTTAGAGGTTACTATCCTGGACAGCATATTTCTAGTTACTACCTACTCTCTCAACCTGGGTCCAGGAGTGAGGACGATGCATACCAGAGCCCTCAGGCCATCAGCAATGGAAATGTGCTCAAAGTAAGAAATAAAACTTATTTAAGTCACTGAGACTTTGGGGTTATTTGTTACCACAGTATAGCTTAGCTCCTTACGATAGACACGGGTTGTCTTCCAGCTCTTTTAGTTACTGTAAACCAGCTGTCCTACCCACAGGGATAGAGTCTGAGCAAACATGTTACTAATGAGTGATACTACCCCTGGCTATAGCTGACTGGTTCAAAGACAGACAATTCATCCAAGCTGAGTATTTAGATTTTCTATCCTGAAATTTTATAGATACAAAGACTGGGAGCTATTGAGTGTTAAATCATTATGAGGAAACTTGAATTTGCTCTCATTCTTGTCCTTCTTTTTCAGTTTCTTCTTTGGATTCAATGAGGTAAGCCAGTATCTTTCTAATAGACTCTTCTTTCGCTACCCCAAGAATAATAATTAATATCAAGGAATATACATTTACATGGATGCAATGAGGAAAACAGTCACTTGAAAACTTGGTAAGAAAATAGATTTGCTGGTATTTCTCAGAACGTTAAGAAAGAAGGGGGGGGTAGACACTTCTCAATGGTATTGTGATTTAATGTCCTCTCTGACAAATTATTCAACAAATATGTATTTAGTGTTTGTTATATTCTGGACTCTATGTTAGATACTGAGGATTCAGTGGAAAACAAAACAGATTTGGTCCAAGTCTGTGTGGCATGGATAGAATACAAATAGGTTTGAGTACTCCAATGGAGTCAAATGTCTTTCACTTCCAAAGTATGTGTGTGGAGTGCCACTGATGGCTTGGGAGCCACTCTACCAGAGTCCAGGTAGCTGAGATAAGAGCATGTTGCCCCTTCCCCCCATATTCTGTATTTAAGAAAATCCCACAAGTTCAGGGGATTTAGGATTTGGCTACAAAAATGAAAATCTGCTAACATACTTTATCCTTTCTAGCTGGCCCCAGTCATTCACAGATGAGATCAAACTGGTGTGATTCTCTGATTAACAAACCATCTCACTAGCAATAGACAACAATAATAACAAGCGCAACACTGTAAGAGCAACACCATTAATTGTTCCCTGACATTTAGCCAAGCAGTATGCTAAAGGCTTGTATACATTTGTCAATTAATCCTTACAACCACCTTATCAAGTAGGTACAGTAGTCTCCCTTATTCCAAGACCCCTAGTGGATGCGTGGAAATGGGGACAGTACCAAACCCTGTATATATTATGTTTTTTCCTATACATACATATTTTAAGGTGCAACAGGAAAACTAGCAGAACTTTCTTTTTGCTTCTTCGCAATTTCATGGATAGAAGATTCACTCTTACGGTAGATCTTAGAAACCTCAGCATATGATATTTTTTCTTTCCATAAGTCAAGAACTTTCACCTTTTCACTTAAAGGAAGCAGTTTATGGTTTCTCTTTCACATATCCAAATAGCCAGCATCACTACTTTCGCACTCTAGGGCCATATTAAGTAAAATAAGGGTTACTTGAACACAAGCACTGTGATATCTCCAGAGTCGACCTGATCGCTGAGACAGCTACTAAGTGACTAATGGGTGGATAGTGTACACAGCATGGATACCAAGGGAGGATTCATGTCCCGGGTCGGGTGGAGCAGGGCAGCAGGAGATTTCATCACACTACTCAGATCAGTGAGCAATTTAAAATTCATGAATTGTTTATTTCTGGAATTTTCAATTTAACATTTTTGGACAATTGTTGACCACAGATAACTGAAGTTACAGAAAGTGAAACCATGGATAAGGGCAGACTACTGTATTACTGTCTCCATTCTATAAATCAGGAAACTGATGCAAGGTAAGTAGGAGGTGGAACCAGGACTCAAACTTAATTATATCTGATGTCAAAAGGTCTGTTTCTAATCACTGCCTCCCCTCTAAAAAAGAAAGGCTCAATGATCAAAGAGTAACCACACAGACCTCCGATTTCTGGTATATGGGATGTTTTAAACTTTTTGAAATAAAATTTTTCCATTTTTCCCTACTGACTCTGTAATTGATGTACTCCAACACATTGATGTGTTTTTAAGGTTGGTAAACACAAAAGTTTTACAAAAATCAGTCCTCTTGCTCGGCATTTTCACTGGAACCAGGGATTGATCTAGAATCAATATTTGAAAACTAAATTACTTCAGTGGCTATACTCGCAGTGAAGAGTTTTGGGCAGAATGGGAAATAAACAACCACTACAGTCTCCAAAGTATATGCTTGTTTTTAAAACACACTCAAAGCATATGACATTCAGCTTTCTATATGTTACGAGTATCAGCTCAGTAAGTTAACTTTAAATAGTTAAACATAAAATTCCAGGGGGTAAGTACTATAAAATGTGTCACACACAGAAACATAAAAATTCTAGCTCAATGACAGTAAATAGTGTCAATCTCTGCCTTCTTTTATAGATGATCAGCACAGTGTTATATTAAACATTAGGGAAAATAATTAACAATCTTTATGAAAACTTACTATAAAAATCATCCTTTAGAAAATAATAAATACACAATCAATCGTGACGATTACAAAGTGGAAAAATTATAATATGGCAGAAATTAATTTGCCCACATTCCTGACAGCTAATCAAAACCTGGAAGATGTTACTAATTACACAAAAAATATTCTATCTGGTGAAGCAAATATAGAAATGTTACTTGAAAAAAAAATACCTTTTAACTGCAATGAAGTATAGTGCCACTAATAGTGCACCATGCCATCTTCTCAAAGATAAATTTAGAATCAATAAATACATTTGAAGAAAATTACATTTTTCATGAGTAAATAGGGAAACGAAATTAATTTCCATATTATTCTGATGATTGTAGGTACATATGGAAACATGTTTAAATTTGAAAAGTTTTTCAGAAAACACTATAAGAATTCGATATAATTAAATGGAAAAAATTGAAAAAACTAGTTTCTTTTAAAATCGTAAAAGACAATGTATTATATCATTTTTTACTGTTAAACTTTGTATCTCAATAACTATAAATACATTCAATGAATTCAATATATTTTCATTCTATCAAATTCACTAATTTATTTGAAATCTTACCTAGCTTCAAAAACACTTCAATATTGCTCATACATTAATCAGATTTTATTTTGCTTTAAGAAGATGCCGCCTAATCTTAAACACTGTTTTTAATCTCTTCCAAGTATCTCATCTCTTATCACATTGCAATGATAAAGAAAGACCCCCAGAGAGAGGTATAAACTCTGTAACGGAATAGGAACCTGGTTAAAATGTGATCGATCTCATTTAGGTAAAATTCATTGAGAAAAATATCAGTCACGGGGGGACTGACCACATTGATATATCTTCCTATAGAATATATCAAATAAAATATGCCTTATTAGATGAATATATATTCATTTTCTAAAATACTCATTCAATATGTACAGTAGTCCTGTACAGTTCAAAAGGATGATGAATTTCCGACATTCTTCAAACACACCAGCAAAAAATTCTATGCTTTTAGCCTCCCTACTCATTGCCACTGTACTCTCTCATTAAATCATACTCATAACATGCAGAAGGGGACCAGCCCAAAAAGTAATGGAAAAATATATGAAAACATTTCCAGAAAATAAAAATCCCCCACCTAGTATATTGCACTAGTAAGTTGCAATATGTTGTTGGAAAGAGAAGGGTTTACATTTTTCTTTATGGCCATTCTCTAAATCTTATTCTAAAATATTGCTTACGGTGAAAGTAAAAATGATTGCTCTTGTCGTATAGGCCCCACATAAAATTTTACTACCATAACAATGACAGGTTGGCCTTTGCTATGGAACCAGCTAAGTGCGGTAAAACACATTGAGGAAAGGTGTTTTACCACTTTTCTGATGCTGAATTGTGCAGCTTGACCCTCGTTTTATTTGGTTTGCTTTTTATCCTCTCATTGTTTTCAGGTGAGTTTTGTTGTGATTTGGAATCTATTTTTTAAAAAACAGTGGGGTGCAGAGAATAAAGAAAGATTGGCTTTGCAGGAGGAAAAAGAATTAATCATCTAAAAGACGCCATCAGTCTTGATTCTGATACAAAGAAACATTCACTTCTGATGCTTTCACCAAAAAAAGTGTGTGTGCCTATAAGAACTGATTGTGTGTGCATAGTTAAACAACAAAGCAAGCAAATTTAAGATGTTTCAAACTAATATGTTCAAATTATTTCTCACTTTCTTTATCTTTCAGCGATAGCCTATCTTGCTGAAGACCTCAACATATTTGTATTTATTCTATGCTTTTAAATCAAAGTGTCTTCCAAAAACTGATCTGAATTACTAGGAGGTGGAAAAAACAAATGTCCTTCCTTAGGCGGATTCGTTTCACTTCCCATTTTTATTGATTCCTTTATTCCAACACTCTCATTAACTACTACACTTGATCCCACCAAAATTAAGCTGTCTCACAGACCTCTCTAACTTTTAGATTAATTCTAATTAATTCTTATATTGGTCCTTCAACCAAATGCAATTTTCCTATTTAGATGTATTTTCAATGATGGGAAGAAAAAAATAGGTCTTAGTCTTTTGGGGTCATCCCTTCCTCTGGGGAAACCATGCCCTCACTTCCTATTTCATAATAATCATGCTCCATCATAAGATTAAGGTGGACCCAATCTTCTCCCCCTAACCCAAGGGCAAGTGAGCCAGGTCTGACCAGGGCTCTGGTGTCAGACAGTTTAGATGAGAATCCCAGTTCCACTACTCACTAGCTTGGGTAAACTAATTAAATTCTCTGTGACTTAGTCTTCACATCTCTAAAATGGGGAACTAATAGGACCTATCACACAGAGCTATTGTGAGGATCAAGGAGTTCATATGTGTAGAGTACTTAAAACATATTAGGTGCTTAATAAACTATTCTATTATTACTTTGATAATAATAATTATTTGAGTTGCCAGCCATCATCTGGCTGCCAAGCAGAGAAAGCTTGTATAATAATGAAGCCAAGATTAGGCAAGTGGAGCCAAGACAGGAAAACAAAGTCTTATTGACAACATTTGAATCCTAGAAACTGCTGACTTGAAGCAGGTCCTCAGTCTTCCAATTATGTGAACCAACAAAATACACTTTGTCCTTTTTTTCTTCTTTTTTTCTTTGTAAGCTCATTTGAGTTGTATGTTTCTTACCTGTAATTGAAAGAGCCATGATGAATACAAAGTGTAAATATTCACATAGGATAAGGGTTTTTTCTGCCCCTCCTAAAATGGATTAACTAATTCATGATAAAAGGTATGTTAGGATTCCCTGCCTAAACAGATAGCCTAGGCATAAAATTATTCCAAATTTTCCCTTAAGTCAATGAAGGAGGAGAAGTTTCCATTAACGGAGCCATTTAGAACCAAGAAGTATCCCACAGTGGTTACAATGTGTTTATCTTTAAATTATGACTGTTAAGCTGGGTACAAAAGGCACCAAGAATCCTGCTGCACTGAGAAGTGTCATGACCACTATTCTGAGTACTGAGAACTATACTGTTCCTCCTTGTTTACCTAGTAAGTCATATTATTATTTTTGTATTTATCTTGTGTTTTCTCACCAAAATTCCCATGGCGGTTTACCATGAGATCTATAGCTAACTTAGTTAATTTAGTCATCACTACTTGTTCTTTTCCCACAAGGTCCTGATTCATCTTTTTGTTAGTTACATATGAATGGTGCATGCATGCCATGTTTCCTGCATGTCTGAAAAGGTTTTTCTGTGCTCTTTTTAGAATTTCCCTGTTATTTCATCACAGATTCATGGAAAGACTAATTAGAACATATGATTCTTCTGTAACTGTTTATAATAATACTGTCTTTTTTTTTATGATGAACCTACAAAATATTATGCAGTATGTAGCTGGATCTGGTCCTCTTACAACTCCCCAGTGTCATAAATTTTATATCTGGGAGCAAACTTCCAAAAAAGATGGACCATTTCTGTGTTTCTCAAGTCTGGTAGCACATCAGCATCTGCGGATTCACAGAGTCTGGAACTCTTTCCTCTGAGATTGTGATTTAATGGATTTGCTGGGCAGCTCAAGCACCTGCTTTTCATAAGCTCCTTAGGAAATTCTAATAAACTATATTGTGAACTACCGGAATGATGAAAAATCCAAGTCCTGGAAAGATCTAGGAATTAACAAAGTTTTTTGAGGACCTACAGGTAGCTTGAGCCAAAGCTAGAATTAAAACTCAATGTTTTAATTGCCAAATAGGAACTCTTTCTATGATACCATACCTCTTGAATCTATGTAATGGTATTTCTAAGAGCAGCTGCTCTTACCCCGTCTACAGGACTTCATTTTCCAGAAAGAGTGAGAGAGACAGACAGACAGGCAGACACAGAGAGAGAGAGAAGAGGGAGATTGGATAAGAGAAAGAAAGAGAGCGAAGGAGAAACAGGCAGTACAGTTTTAATCTCTGGACTCCCTGAAGTCAGTTCTACCACTGGGCTTCCCAAGACATTAATCAAAAAATTCTCTTTTTTCAGGCCTGGCCCGGTGGCACAGTGGTTAAGTTCGCATGGTCTGCTTCTTGGCGGCCCAGGGTTCGCCGATTTGGATCCCGGGTGCGGACATGGCACCGCTTGGCAAAAGCCATGCTGTGGTAGGCATCCCACATATAAAGCAGAGGAAGATGGGCATGGATGTTAGCTCAGGGCCAGTCTTCCTCAGCAAAAAGAGGAGGATTGGCAGTAGTTAGCTCAGGGCTAATCTTCCTCAAAAAAAAAATTAAAAAAAATTAAAATAAATAGATTCTCTTTTTTCTTAAGGTAATTTGAGTTGGGTTTCTGTCACCAAAGGAAGCATCCTAAATATATATATTCTTATTCTGAATACTAAGTAGGACAAAGACAGGACTCAAGTGGGATGAACTCAATATATATTGGCTTGGCTTGTAAGTTCTCTGGCATCAAAATGAGTTAAGAATGGCAAGAGGACATAGTAGTGGCAAGGACCCTTCATATAGGACAACAAAATGTAGGAGTTCACAGATCCAGAAAGAAAGTGTGCCAGATTTAATCCATGGTTCTTAAGTGAGGCATATTCCCTCTGTGTCCATCTTTTAAATTTCCTCCTAGATATGGGGAGCTCAGGCTCACAGATGGTGATCGAAGTCAGCAGGTGGTCAAAGGCCTTGCAAGAATATCTGAGTCCTGAATAAGACTAGAAAAGAAATGCTATCTTTGGACAGCTTGGAGAGCAGGAATCAGATTTTGCTCCCCTTGGTATGACCAAGCCTTCCCAGCACTGTATCTTTGAAATAATGATGGGGCAGAACGTGTTCTTTTAAGTGTTAATGATAATATTCCTATCCAGGAGAAAACTGTGTTTGTCCAGCAACATTCCTGAATGGGCACAATTACTTAGGAAGGTGAAGTTTCCTGGGTTCTGGCTGTGACAGAGGAGTGATCCTTAAACTGTTCTACACAAGCAATTAACATGGTTTGGGTGGGGCAGGGGTGAGTCAGGAGATGCAGAAGAAAGGAGACTGCAGGATGGAGAAGGACTGAGGGACTGACATGCACATCGGCAGGTGTTGGCCTTAGGAGGAAGCAGAGCCACGAGACATGCCTCCTGTGCCAGCTGAATGACGTTTAAGAATGGGGAAGGTTAATATTTAATTTCTATTCCTTTCATAAGTTCATAATTTATGAATGCCATTTGCTCGATAGAATTGGTGTGTAAACGCTCTAATTCTCACCTACAATGTACCCATTACACACACCACTGAACTGCATGAGTGATTTAGGAGAGTGGTCCATGTTCCAGCGAGAGAGCAGGGAGGGGAGT
Source organism: Equus asinus (assembly GCF_041296235.1). Taxonomy (NCBI): domain Eukaryota; kingdom Metazoa; phylum Chordata; class Mammalia; order Perissodactyla; family Equidae; genus Equus; species Equus asinus. The sequence continues at coordinate 27,570,076 of NC_091810.1, forward strand.
ACAATTCCACAGGTGCGCTGCGAGAGACGGCAAAGTGCAGATGGAGCAAGAAATCAGAGTACACGGCTACCGTGAAAGCACATGCTCCTCGGGATTCAGACATCTTAGAGGGATTATTATACTTTCTAAGGACAGCACGATAGGTTTGAACTAATTTTATTTGCATCTCAAAGGACAGAGTGTGACTTCAGTCATTATCTGGGTTATACCTAGAACATAGTGGGCACTCAGGAGTTCTTCCCGAATGACCCACTTCTAAGTGGATACTTTGAAAGTCTGAAAACCTACTTGCGCTTTACAGGAAAGGTTTGCCCAGAGTATTAACCATTCTGCCAGACACTGCAACTGGCACTAAATGGTGGACTCTGAAGGACAGAAGGATATCATTTTGCACCTCTCACATTGGGAACTTTTAATCGTACTAAAATTTATTTTAATTAGCTAGTGCTGTCTGGAGTCAGAGAAAAGAGCCTTCTTACAAACTTGCCATGATAAAAACTTTCTGGGTGGCAATTCCAGAAGATCTATCAAAAAGCCCTAAGAGTATGAGCGTTGAGCAAGAAATCTCATTTCTAGAGATTTACTGTAAAGAAATGCTCAGAGATACATACTGCAAAAATTCCTATGATAATGAATTGGTTAACTAAGTCCTGCCACATCCATACAAAAGATAAAGTAATCCACAGATATTTAGGCAGCCTTTACAAGACTTTTTAAGGGCCTAAGAAAAAATTTTACATAGTACGCTTAAAAAACCCTAATGTATACTATGACTTTTAATTTGTAAATGTGTATATATGTATATATATGGACATATGTAGAAACTAGAAATATATAAATGTGTACATATAACCTTAATTTTAAACATATTTATAGTACATATGAGCAAGTATGAAAGACTAGAAGCATATATCATATGATTTTTTTTTTTTTAAAGATTTTATTTTTTCCTTTTCCTCCCCAAAGCCCCCCCGGTACATAGTTGTGTATTCTTCGTTGTGGGTTCTTCTAGTTGTGGCATGTGGGACGCTGCCTCAGCGTGGTCTGATGAGGAGTGCCACCTCCGCGCCCAGGATTCGAACTAACGAAACACTGGGCCGCCTGCAGCGGAGCGCGCGACTTAACCACTCGGCCACGGGGCCAGCCCTTATATCATATGATTTTAACATTAGTTATCTTAAAGTGATGCAAGAGTGAGTGATCTTTATTTGTGCCCTTCTATTTTTTTTTTTTTTTTTGGCAATTTAGAATGAAGTATGTGTGCAGGGTAGCTTTGTAATCAGAATCTCCCCACATGTAATTTATAATATGTATATAATTAAATAAAAATAATATAAAAGTTAGAAATAAATCTATCACTTTAAAGTGGGGAGACAGGGAGTTCCAAAAAACCTGGGCTTGAGTTCAGGTGATATTCCAACTTTCTGACTTAGCAAAGAGCTTGGTAAGTCCAAAACTCAGCGTCTTCATCTTTCTGTGAAAATGAAATACCTTGGCATGATTTCTATTTTATCTTATTAAGTATGTTTTCATTAAAAAATAAGAAATAAAACATTCTGATTCTAAAATATTAATAAAATACAGAAATATATAGATGCTGATGTGAATGTCTCAATTCTCCCCAATCTTCTAACCCACTCCCTCAACTCACACACACACACACACACTTGCCCCATCTCTTTGCCTGCTCTGAGGTAATCACTATTAACATGATGAATTTAAGTTTATATGCATTTTGAGTATATCTATACAGTTAATTTAAAATGTAAATTGAAAATGCTCTATATTTTTTTCTGTGACTTTTTAATCTAAACATTATGTCTTGGACATTCCTCTATGTCAGCATATAGAGCTCTATCTCATAAAATGTCTGCATATTACTTTATGGTATGGGTGCATGGAAATTTATACAGTTACCTCACTGTTGTACATCTAGTTGTTTCTATGCTCTGGAATCATTTATATAATGTAATAAATATCTGTTTTATTAATCATTCATAGTATTTAATTTACTTTAGCCTAGGCATGGTTTAGGGGAAAATTTGTGAATGACTTTTCCATTTATTCTTCAGAAAGTCATTTGTATAGGCTTGGTATTACTTGAACCAATTAAGAAAAAAAAATACACACACATATATATATATATATATATATATATATATATATTGAGGAAGATTAGCCCTGAGCTAACTACTGCCAGTCCTCCTCTTTTTGCTGAGGAAGACTGGCCCTGAGCTAACATCCGTGCCCATCTTCCTCTACTTTATATGTGGGACGCCTACCACAGCACGGTGTGCCAAGCAGTGCCATGTCCACACCCGGGATCCGAACCGGTGAACCCTGGGCTGCCGGGAAGCGGAATGTGTTAACTTAACTGCTGCTCCACCAGGCCGGCCCCATATATATTCTTTTAAAGACTGGCACCTGAGCTAACATCAGTTGCCAATCTTCTTTTTTTTTCTTTTTTCCTTCTTCTTCTTTTCCCCAAAGCCCCCCAGTACATAGTTGTATATTCTAGTTGTGAGTGTCTCTGGTTGTGCTATATGGGATGCCGCCTCAGCATGGCCTGAGGAGCAGTGCTAGGTCCATGCCCAGGATCCGAACCGGCGAAACCCTGGGCCGCTGAAGCAGAACACACGAACTTAACCACTCAGCAATGGGGCCAGCCCCAAGAAAATGTATTTTGATGAGACCTGTCCTCCTCATAATTAAAAGAACTTGACATTTAAGAGAACTTCATGTCCTATGAGTTAAAAATGTAAAGAACAAAAACAAATCTCAGTGATTTACTCCCTTGAACATCAAGGCTCCTTTACAGATTTTCAATGTAAAACTCCTCTCTGACTTCTAAATAATTTCTGATTCCTCAAGTTTTCAAATGCATTCGACCTCTTTTCAGTTGCACATTATCAGTGCTTTCCTTTCTAATATTAACCTTTTAAATATGTGTCCATTTTATGAGTAAAAGGTCCCTCCTCCACTATCAGATCTCCAAAGTAATTTGGAGCAGGTTTTGAGGGGGTGGCAGCCGGAGGTCCTTGGGTTATGGTCATGTATACGTAGGGAAAGAAAAAGCTTTCATCGACTTTCTTAGGGACCCTGGCTGGGTCTGAATATTAAATTGAAAAATACAGGTAAAGTGGAGACAACGCATACAAATGTGTTTAATATAAGTTTTATATGGCACAGGAGCCTTCATAAGAAAATGAAGACCCAAAGAGACAGTTAGACCTGAGTGTTTTATGCCAGGTTTGATGAAGGGTGGACAGTCGTAGAGGAATGTGATGGCTAAGGAGTGTGACGTAAGTGTGGTAAACTGGGGGAAACGTAGCAAGGCCCATTTGTTAGGATTCTTCTTGGGGTTCCTTTGTCTGTGGAGGACAGCTCAGGCTGAGGAACGCTCAGAGGCCCTAACCCAACCATCGCAAAGGTCGCTGCCCATTTAAACACTCAGATAAAGCCTCCATTTTCCCTCCTATTCTATTGTCTCTGAACCTGAAGCACCCCAAATAACAGGCCTTCAGTCCTTAGCAAGGACTACTGTGAATTTTGCCCTATTTTCCTTTGTCCTTGTTTCTCTGTCAATTTGTATCTGTCCTCTTATGTTTCACTTACGTATAAAACTTTTATGAATATATACATATATGTATGCTATGTATATGTATACACACATATGTATATACCTACATACATATTCTCTCTCTCCCTCTCTTAGTTTAAGGGATTTGGAACAGAAGTGGATATTAGAGACACGGGGTCATTTTGTCCTCTGAATCCATATTTATCAGTATTTTGTGAATGTTTCACCCCGGGATCATTGTTAAGATTGCCTTGCTTACTTTTATTTTAAAATGATACAGTGAGTACATTTTTAGAAACCATCACAATTCATTTTCAGAACCAGATGCAACAGAAATAAATACATAACCTTAAAACATATAAAACATAGCCCCACATTTTCCTCCTAAGTTTCTTACGAGCATTAAATAGCGCAATGTATAAAAGAATGGTATAAAATACAGAGTTACGTAAATATTATGATTAAAATAATAACATTCATTTTCACTTTCTAGAAAACATGAACCATGTTTTAATTCCCTATTTTTTCATGGAGGGACTTTGTCTATTCAATTGGTTGATGAGTCGCATTTTGTTGAATGAATGACCTTATCCATATCACATTTCATTTTCAAAATACGTGAATTATGAGAAGAATATCATATTTTACATGCACACTAAAAGCACCTATGAAAACAATAAATACATACCAGTTTACATTTATTCCACACTTCAGGTGTACAAGATACTGTTACAGGCTGAACTATGTTCCCCCCAAAATTCATATGTGGAGGCCCTCAGTACCTCAGAATGTAACCATATTTGGAGATAAGGTCTTTAAAGAGGTAATTAAGTTAAAATGAGTTATTCAGGGTGGGCCTTAATTCAATATGACTAGTGTCTTTATAAAAAGAGGAAAACTGGACACAGACCTGTGCACGCAGAAAAAAGGCCATGTGAGCACATAGTGAGAAGGTGGCCATCTACAAGCCAAGGAGAGAGGCCTGAGGAGAAATCAAATCTGTCAACACCTTGATCTTGAACTTCTAGCCTCTAGAAATCTGAGAAAACAAATTTCTGTTTTATAAGCCACGCAGTCTGTAGTATTTTGTTGTGACAGTCCTAGCAAACAAATCCAGATGCCCCACTGTGCTTTAAGAACAACATCTCTTTTAATCATAACACCACTACTGAAGTAGATGCATTAATCCCACCTAGTTTGTAGGTGCAGTAATTCAAGTTTAGAGTTACTTACTCCAGAGTTAGGAACTCCTTGGGCAGGTAACGGAGCAAGGTTTGTCTCACACCCCCATCAGCACTCTAAACTACTACGCTATGCTATTTGACTTTATAGAGCTTTTGGGTGGTCAAATAAACACTAATTTGGGTTTTTTAAGAAAACTGTGGTAAAATACACATAACGTAAAAGTGGCCATCTGAACCGTTTCTAAGCGTACGGTTCAGTAGCATCAAGTGCATTTACATTGTTATCCAATCCACCTCCAAAACTCTGTGCATCTTGAAAAATTGAAACGCTATACCCATTAAAGCACAATTCTCCCCTCCCCCAAGTCCTAGGCGACCTCTATCCTACTTTCTGTCCATATAAATTTGACTACTTTAGGCACCTCATAGGAGTTGAATCAAACATTATTTATCTATTTGTGACTGGTTTATCTCACTTAGCATAATGTCCTCAAGGTTCATCTATGTTGTAGCATGCGTCAGAATTTCTTTCCTAAGGCAGAATAATATCTCATTGTATGTATAGACTGCATTTTGTTTATCCATTAACTTGTCAACGGACACTTGAGTTGCTTCCACTTTTTGACTATTGTGGATAATGCTGCTATGAACATGGAGGTACAAATATCTCTTTGAGACTCTGACTTTAACTTTTTTGAGTATGTACCCAGAAGTGGAATTGCCGGATCATATAGTAATTCCATTTTTAATTCTTTGAGGAACTACTACACTATTTTCCACAGCAGCGGTACCATTTTACATTCTCACCAACAGTAGAGAAAGGTTCTAATTTCTCCACATCCTCACCAATACTTGTCATTTTCTAGTTTTTTTTTAAAGTCACCATCCAATGTGTGTGAGATACCAAATTTGCATTTTAAAAATTAATATTAATATAAGCTGACATTTAAAATGTAACAAATAGAGTTAATAACAAATACAGTAACACAAATTATTTACTTTAAAACAAACAAAAGTCTCAAAACTATGTCACATTTTTAGCAGCAAATTAAGTTGCTGGGATTTGAGTCACTTTCATAGCAACAATTTACACTTATATATGTTCTATTATTTGCAATATTATTATTTTTTTTCTTCCTTGAATCTTCACTATAAACCTATGGGTGTATTACCATCCTCGGGTTACAAATGAGGAGCTGACACTGCTCCAGTGTACATATCTCATGCCAAGACCTAGTGATCAATGAGCAGAGAAACTAGAATGTGATTCCAAGATTCCAACTGCAATTTACAGTCTTTTTCCATGACTCAGGTTGCCACCTTCATGATGTATTCTGGCTTTAAAACATAAAGGAAACATTTTATATCAATGCAATACTTGAAAGCAGGCAGAAGAAACATAAACTGTGAAAAAAGTAAGAATATGAACTCTTTCCCTCATACGTGTGATAACAAAATATCAAAAACTGACATATTATTGTCAGGTACTGATGTCAAGTTTAAAGCAAAGTAAAACAACAATAACAACAGACACACAATACAAGAGTAAAAAAAAAGTTGGAAGTATTTGATGAACTAAGATGAATGAATTAAAAATGTCAAAGTTCATAATCCATATGCTCCAGCAATCTAAACTGAGGCCAAAATAACATATCTGTTGAGTTTTATTCTTTTGGGTTAAATAGGATAACTAAGGCAATGTGTGTGTGATATGTAGACACTAATTCTCCTGCCATTTCAACACAGGCATCTGAGATTGGCCAATGAATGTTCACTTTACAGTGGCTTTGCATTAGTAACAGTAATAGTGATAATAGAGCAATAGAGTTTATTAAGCAATTATTATGTATCATTACAACTCTCTGGTCCAGGTAGTACGGTTCCCATTTTAAAGATGAGAAAATAAGGCTTAGATATTTGCTCAAGCTCACAGATCCACGAATTAAAGAGTTAAGATTAGAGTTACCAGGTGAGACTGAATACAAACCCATGTCCTTCACCATTATACTATACTGCCTACAATTTGACAGATGATGACCGAACTGAAATAGAAACGCAGCTCGCGTCCCATCAGACTACCCAAGTTTTTCTTCAAATTGATCATAACTCCAATTGAAATTACAAAATGCTGTTATGAAATCGCCTGTCTCCTTGAATAGATTCAGATGTAGATATTATCATGTCATTTGCCAGTTAGTATTGACAAAGTCTAAAGAGAGAAAAAGTTATAATAGTTCCATTATTGAAAAAATATGCCTCGGTTACGTGAATATCATTTAGAATGACTAACTCAGATAGGTCTAGCAGTATTTGCTTTTTACAACTTTCAAAGTGCTGTTCTTCTATAGCAGGAGAAAAAAGAAAAAAGTTGCTTCAAAACAAAAATTCAAATTACAAAATCAGCTGATTAATTGGAAAAGAGAGAGTTTACATTATGTTAATGAAAGGCTGATCCTTTAGTGGGATATCTTACTGAAAATCAACTACTCAATTCTGCAAGTGGAAAAAAAGGGGGGGGAGTTGAAATAGAATATATTCTCATGGGGAAAAAAAGCATAAGATCGACACAATAAAAATAAAGGCAGATGGGAAGTAAATTAACCTTCAGGTTCATTGCAGCATGATAAAGAAAGAACTGAAAGTTATCTTCAACATTTCACTCCAGATTGTGAGGAAATATTCTAGCTGTAATCGCTCTTAAGGTGATTTGTTACCAGTAATGAAATGATTATATTTAGACTGTAAGTTTGAGGTAGAATAAATCAGTTCCACAGTTAATCAGTGAAATGTGCATTCATGTAAGATTTCACAAGAGGAGGTTTGAAACCTCTCTTGTAGAATATTAAATAACCACACTTATCTAGAAGTTTAGTTTATTTTAAAAATAACTATTGACAATCTGGCCACAGCACCTGTAATATTAAGGGATACATTTAAGAAAAAGGATGTTGGTCCCTTAGTCAACCTTCAAAACAATCTTAAACAGAAGTGAACATTTTGGAAAAAATTAGCTCAATTACCATGACTTTATGTTAATAGATGAACTGCCTCTTTCTAAATTCATTCTTTACGGCAAAAATTCCAAGAACAGGATGTGAAGGACTGATACTAGCCAAATCGCAAAAACCAACTGCTCCTGGACAGCTAATCTTCGACAAAGGAGCAGAGGGCCTACAATGGAGAAAAGAAAGTCTCTTCAACAAATGGTGCTGGGAAAACTGGACAGCCACATGCAAAAGATTGAAAATCGACCATTCTTTTTCACCACACACCAAAATAAACTCAAAATGGATCAAAGACCTAAAGATTAGGCCTGAGACAATAAGTCTTTTGGAAGAGAATATAGGTAGTACACTCTTTGACATCAGTTTCAAAAGAATCTTTTCGGACACTGTAACTCCTCAGTTGAGGGAAACAATAGAAAGAATAAACAAATGGGACTTCATCAGACTAAAGAGCTTCTTCAAGGCAAGGGAAAACAGAATTGAAACAAAAAAACAGCTCACTAATTGGGAAAAAATATTTACAAGCCACTTATCCGACAAAGGGTTAATCTCCATAATATACAAAGAACTCACACTGCTTAACAACAAAAAAACAAACAACCCGATCAAAAAATGGGCAGAGGACATGAACAGACATTTCTCAAAAGAAGATATGAATATGGCCAATAGACACATGAAAAGATGTTCATCATCGCTAATCATCAGGGAAATGCAAATCAAAACTACACTAAGATATCACCTTACCCCCGTTAGATTGGCAAAAACACCCAAAACCAAGAACGACAAATGTTGGAGAGGTTGTGGAGAAAGAGGAACCCTCATACACTGTTGGTGGGAATGCAAACTGGTACAGCCACTATGGAAAACAGTATGGAGATTTCTCAAAAAGTTAAAAATAGAAATACCCTATGACCCAGCCATCCCATTACTGGGTATCTATCCTAAGAACCTGATATCAGATATCTCAAGAGTCCGTTGCACCCCTATGTTCATCGCAGCATTATTTACAATAGCCAAGACGTGGAACCAGCCTACATGCCCAGAAACTGATGATTGGATAAAGAAGATGTGGTATATATACACAATGGAATACTACTCAGCCATAAAAAAAGACGAAATTGGCCCATTCACAACAATGTGGATGGACCTCGAGGGCATTATGTTAAGCGAAATAAGTCAGTCAGAGAAAGACGAACTCTATATGACTCCACTCATAGGTGGAAATTAGTATATTGAGAAGGAGATCTGATCGGTGGTTACCAGGGAAAAGGGGGGGTGGGGGGAGGGCACGGAGGGGGTAGTGGTGTACCCACAACATGACTAACAAAAATGTACAACTGAAATTTCACAAGCCTGTAATCCATCATAACATTAATAAAAAAAAAAAAAAAAAAAAAAAAACCAACTGCTCCTCTCTGTACACTTGAAGCGCTTGCCTCTCCAGGGTCCACCACACTAGCAGCACGCGTGCTGCTGTTTTTGCTTTCTTCCCCTGCAAAATCTCTCTTATTCCCCAAGTTTGAGGAGAAATGCCCGTTGAGAGTTTTTCCTGTTGCAATGACCTGAACAAAAGACTCACTTCCTTGCAGTTTGCGTCTCAGAGAATTTTTCAGAGTTCAAGTTAAAAAAATGACAACTTTAGAAGAGATACAACATCATAATCTCCAATCTTTCACATTAATGAGAGTCCTTAGATATGTACGTATTTTAATATATCATTAAAAATAAAAACTATAGAAAGAAAAACATCTTAGGCAAATGTATTTATGGTACAGATACTTAAGCAAAATAGAGAAAAAGTCCTCAGTAGTATATAACAAAACTAAAGTGTTTATTTGTATTTCAATGTTATGAATTCAAGGTGAAAATCCACTCACATAGAATAGAAATGCTTTTTCTAAAAGTAATATATTATTATCCCTATGAAAGCAATCAAATGATATTTTTGCACCTCTTCACAGATGGTAACGAAACATTAATAATATTCGCATATGTTCTTCCTCATTAAAAACCATACGAAATGTGACTGTGTTCAGTCAAATCTCTAGAAAAACTCTTTAAAAGCTAAAGTCCTATCTTTCTATTATTTCCCTTAAATTGTTGAGAAGTTAACAAACATATTGTCAGACCGCATATCTGACAGTGGTGCCATAAGACCAGTACTGTATAGCCTAGGTGTGTAGTAGGTTATACCATCTAGGTTTGTGTAAGTATACTCTGTGATGTTTACAAAATGACAAAATCACCTAAGGACCCATTTCTCAGAACATATTCCTGTTGTTAAGCGACAGGTGACTGTACTTACAAGCTAATGTGACTCTGTTACTGTTCATGGTTACTGGCTAAGACACAAGACTCCTGGGTCAGAGACAAATGACTTTATTACTCATAGCGCAGCATGCAGCATGAACATCAGCATATTTGTATCAGTTATCCTTGGTCCCGAGACCTGTGGGGGCAAGGTGTTGGGTGCTACATACAGTGGGTTTGTATTGCAGCTGAGAACACTGAGCCTGGGGAAATCCATTGTTTTTACGGTGAATGGTAAGCAAGCCTGCTCTTTGTCCAGACAAGATGTAACCTCATCTCTCAAGGTTACTGGCTGAATAAATAACCCTGAGAAATACTTGAGAAGGGCTATAAAGCTTGTAGCTTTAGCACAGCCAGCAAGACATGTAAGAGGGCAAGAGGCCCAAGGAGGACTGTCTCTACCAAGTACCTCTTTAAAATCAGGTCAGATAATAAACAAGAACCAAGGAAGAGAAAGAACTTCTTGGTAATAATACGACTAAGCCCAAATCTCAACAAGTAAGTTTCTTCCCCTCTCTGCCTGCTCACTGCATTCCAGACACTCTGGTCTCCTTTCACTATTTCTTGATTTTTCTAAAACAACTTTACCATCTCAGGGCCTTTGCAAATACTGTCTTGGTTTTTTTTTTTTTTCTGTGTAGAATGCTCTTCTCTTCACTCTCTAACATCTCCTTTTCATCATTCAGGCCTCAGTCTATTTGTAACCTCCTCAGAGGACACATTCCTGACCTCTGTGTTTAAGTTGGTTGCTCTATCATACCCTATCATCCCTCATTATTCTCTACCTTTGCAACCACTTAATTTTCCTAAGAAGCCTTTTCATAATATGCAATAGGTATGTGGGGCCGGGCCGGTGGCACAGTGGTTAAATTCACACATTCTGCTTTGGCAGCCTGGGGTTCACCAGTTCAGATTCTGGGTGTGGACCTGTTTACCACTTGTCAAGCCATGCTGTGGCAGGCGTCCCATATATAAAGTAGAGGAAGATGGTCATGGATGTTAGCTCAGGGCCAGTCTTCCTCAGCAAAAAGAGGAGGATTGGTGGCAAATGTTAGTTCAGGGCTAATCTTACTCAAAAAAAAAATTTAAAAAAACAATATGCAATAGGTATGTTCATTGGTCTTTGATATCCGTTTGCTCTGTCTCCTTCACTACGCTGAAAGTTTCAAATTGGAAAGCATTATGATGTCTTTGTCACCTTTGTATCTCCAACACTAGTGTCTGGTAACACAGTAGTTTCTCAGTAAATACTTACTGAATAAACAAAAACATTAACACAAGGTTTTAATCCATGTGCACATTTAGAAATAAAAATTAAATGAATAAATTAAACTCATAAAAATTAATCAAGGTAAAACACACTCTGCCCTCTTCAATGTTTGATGTAGAGAAGTAATGAAAAGTCTGAGGTTCTTTCTCAAATGAATATTAATACTGTTCTGGGGTACATGCTGACTTTGTTGCATTTAGTTCAGTGAAATCCACTTAAAGAGTTACTAATTTTAACACCAAATTAGGCCAAAACGGATTCAATTTTTCTCTTCGAATTAAAACACGGGACAAGTGCTGGCGTAGGATTCATGAGTTCTGGGTTTTAGTCCCCTCTTCCTAATTAGCTGGTTGTGTGATCTTAAGCAAGTTATTTTACCCCTTTAATTCTCAGTCTCTTCACCTTTTAAAATGCACGGGTAGATATCATTAGTCCTTCATTAACTTTAACATTTTGTTATTTTCTTCACATATAGCATTCCATTTCTAATGTATCTCACAATTTGCTCACCAAAGCCATCAGTGAAATGGCAGATACCTAACTAATTTAATTTTTCATATACAAAGGGCATAATTTTTTTCCTCAAGAGAATTACTTCAAAGCACATTCAAACATTTACATGTATTTATTTTCATTCTCTTAATATTACTGTATTAACTGCCTATTTTGCACCAGGTTCCGTCTCAGGTGTTAAGGACAAATGCAATGAGCAAAACTGGCATGGCCTCTGCTCTCTTAGGGGGATGTGTGAATTCCAGTATGATCTCACATCCACATCTAGACGGCACTGGAAAATTATCCTTTGTCCACTTACTGTTGTCTTTGGGTAGATGATACCATTGCAACAAGCCACTGTTTTTAATAGCTGTGAAAACAAGTGAGTTAAGCGACATCTGAGGGAGATTGTCCTATACATCTTTTGACCTAGACCAAGAATGACATCAAATTTCATATTGTATGAAGTCAATTTGCAGGATCTGGCATAGACTTCTCTCATAGATTAATAGGTTGAACCATATGAAATTGCCACGTCAGTCAATCAAAAATGGTTGGATATTGGCACTTCATGAGGCTCAATCATAAATAATTGTATTCAAGTAGAACAGAGTTATTATTGACCTGTACTCTTTAAACTTATAAAGCCCAGAGGAATAATAGCAGTCTCACACCTATGGGCTATTTAAAAGGCTTTGGAAATATCTCCTATTATAGGATCCTACATAAATAAGCACTCATCTTCTAATACACAATAATGGCTTTGTAGAAGAAGATAGGAAACATTTCAGAATATGGTTCTCAGTTACTTGAGAATTGGGTATTAAATGCTATATATGTTATGAAATTTCGCATATGAAACATGATAAGAGTAAAATCCACTTTAGTAAAAAGAAAGAAATATATAGAACTGCCTCTACCATTCTAATTAGGAGTACCAGAATCTTTGAGATGCTTGGAAATAGAACTGATGACCTGCAAAATAACTTCAGATTTGAAAAGATCAGATTTGTGTTGCTCCAGGTATATTTTCATGGTTTAAGTCCTCACATAATAAAGTCCTCTTGTAATAATTATATTATTGGCCTTCAGTTATTGAAATATATAAAATATTTTTATTGGAATGATAATAACTAATTTTTTAGCCGTCTGGCAGTTTTCTCACCTACTTCAGGTCACAGTAAAAGACCATCTGGACCCAAGGGTAGCATATGACCCAGGCCTGATCCTCATTCGGTTGAACTACATGAAACGGCCTATATTTGACCATGTTGAACCTATAAAAACAGGAATTACATATGGTTCACACTAATAGTCTTTTAACCCAACCCAACCTCTAACCCAAGTGTGACTGGTCCGAGACGAATATGCGAGTCAAAGCAGAGTCAATCAGATGCCTTCCCCAAATGACCAGACAAAGAGAATGGTTCTTTTCTGGTTTTGAAATTGGTGTTTCCAGCAGCCAAGATCCTCACTACATGGAAAGAGCTTTGCTGAGCTGGAGAAAGAGCCCCATGAGGAGAAATACAGAGAGGGAAGACAGATACAGACAGACAGTATCTGGGAAGCACCGAGTCTTCATTTTCACTACCTATGCCTTAGAGCTCTTCCTTTCATTCTGAGAACTACCCTGTATTATTCCCTGCTACATCATGAATAAATAAATTCCCTTTTTTCACCTTGAGCTAGTTTGATGGTGTTTTCTGTTACTGGTAACTGTAAATGTCCTAATACAGGGGTGGAAATGTTCCGGAAAAACGGGACGAGTACAAAGATGAAGATGAGACAAACTCTATTTTAAGATCTTTCTCTAAGTGATAAGAAAATGGATTGGGACAATCAACATCATGGGTGTCCTTGGACAGAACGTTGTTCTTTTTTTTCCTCGGGAGAAAATTGCAATGAGGCTGTGGATCTGGAAGTATAAAGGTTAATCAACTCAATCCAAATTTGTGTTAAAAAGACAAGTATGTGACATAATTAATTAGCCAATTAATTGAAATGAATTAAATAATTAATTAGATTAGTCTTACTCTTAGGAAAAAAATTATCACTTTACACTGACATTTCTGAAAAAGAAGTTTCATGGTTAATTACTGTACACGAGCTGGAGATAATCTGATGTGAAGAAATAGAAATGAGAAGGAAAGATACTCTGGACAGGTTATAACACATGAATAAATGGACAAGTATAGCATTTTGAAAAGCCCTTAAAGGAACAGAGCCTACTAAAACAGCATAGAAACACGGAAGAGAAAGCAGGAGAGGAGAGGCCAGATTATATGAAATCTTCTTATAGCATCAACCTGAGGAAAACACAGCTAAGTAAACAGTGTGGTTCTTTCCCCTGTACTCCCATCCATAGCACTGTTTAGAAAGGCTGTATTTACAAAAGTCACATATGTGTTTTTCCTATACCGTTTAAAGACTAGCAACAAAATATTGACGTGTAATTTTATTCATATTCATACTTCATATTTTGACATATGATTTTGATAAATTTTGTAGGTGCACGGCTTTATCAAAAAGGGAGTGAGAGACACAGAGAAACAGAGAGAGAGACAGAGAGCAGAAGCTACTATTTTGCCCTCAAGGTCCCGTCCCTGGAGGTAAACCATTCTATTTTTTATTTTACTTATCAAATGATGGCAGACTGGCTTAGTAAGTGCTAGTAGATGTGATTCAGAGAGCAACAGACAAGGTCTGTGAAAACCTGCTCCCGAACTTGTTACAAGTTGAGGAGAAAATTGAAGTCATAAAGATATTGATCAATACATGGGCCACCATTCTAATTAAGAACACCAGGGTCTGTCAGATGTTTGGAAATAGCATTGAGGACCTGAAAAATAACCTCGGATTAGAAACTATCAGGTCTCTGTTGCTCCAGAGGCTATTGCGACAGCCATGTCTGCTAAGACATTCTTTCAACAGTGGATTATAAAAGTGTGGGAAATAGATAAGTCTGACCAATTACAACAACATATTAGGACATTCCACATAAACTAGGATAGTCACACAGATGTTTTTAAAGCCTTATGAAATAGGAAGATCAATTTGAATCTAATATTCTTCCATTTAAAAAATTTGTCATTCTAAGTCATCATTTCACTGTGATGGGAATGTTCACGTGTTATGAATAAGAGGTGGAGAATATTTTAAAGATAGCTACTTTCTTCTGTCTTATGAAAAGCATCATGGAATTCAGATTTATGTCATGCTTGAACCTAACTTGAAGTAATTTTAGGTTGTCTTTGCCATTATATGGAGACCTTTAAATGAAACTGTATGCCAGTGGATAAGGCCATTAGCATTCTTAGTAATTCACTGTAAGAGGTTATAGCATTTATATTTACTTTTTAAACAAAAAGATAGTTGTTTCCTTATAATTCAAGTACTGCATAAGCTGAGAACCTCTTTTGTGGAATGCAGAACAGAAAATTACTAGCTTGTGGCTCTCTTAATGGAAAGTACCATTTATGTCTCAGTTCCTCAGATATTTAATATTTCCTTTTCTTGATATTTTGAGTTGTTATCAATGGGATTTAACCTAAACACATTCTAAAATCCACCCATAGGGAAGGCTTGAAAGGAATTTTTCAGATCTCTGCATCCCACACGTTGTAAGCTTGGATATTATTAGGTTAATGTTCATGAATTTGAATTTCATAATATATTGTGTATGCAAGGGGAGTTACAGAAGATATTCTCAAAATAATTGTGAAATGAAAGACTTTTAGGAGCCAAGTGCTCTTCTAATCTAAGGCTTTCATTTCATATCCCAATTCACTCACTTCTCCACATCTGCTGTAATTCTCTTTGTTTTTCCCCCAGCAGAGGGTGCAAAATATTAAAGCTTGGAACAACTGCATAAACTTGTATTAAAATTATGCTCATTTACAAATTCAAAAGAAAAACCTATCCTTAGCTGTTCACAGAGTCTGACTTGATTACGAGGAAGAAAGCCAGTTAAACAACATTGCCTCTTTGAACAGAGGGTCATAATGGTTAGTAATTATTAAGGAAGCAACTTCACTAGGGGGATTTGCAAAACCAAGGTCATAATAAGGACAATCTAGCCATGAAAGAAACTAACCTCAGATTTAGTAAGCAGCACACAGCAACTTTTTGATATCCATAAATGTATACAATCTATATTTTAAATGTAGTAAAAAGACAACTCTATAAGCATCAACTCAGGAGATCGTCAAATATGATTTAAAGTAGAATCATGCTTAGATCTCTTGGATGTCGACCACAAATAAATCCTAGAACAGCAATGGCTAAATTAAACTATCCAATTCTAGGACCGTTATCTCTTTCATGAATCTTCTTTATAAGCTGATGTGGCAGATTCAAATGTTGGCCACAATTCTTCGCCCCTGCCTGTATCTATGCCCTTTGCCCCAAGATTTTTCAGTTCTTCTCATAGACTCAAAGTGTACTCACCCACTCATTGACTTTAGGCTTAGCCATTTGGCTTTTTTTTTTTTTTTGTCCAACTTGATGTTACTATCATGACGCAAACAAAGGCTTGAAATGTCTTTACCGTGGTAGGGCATGCTCTCTTGCACTTCTGCCATCACCATGAAAAGAGCTTCCTTGAGTAATTGCTGCATCTTCAGTGGGGTCCCCCCGAGTCAACATATGTGGTACAGACCAGCCCAATCTGTGGTGAGAGCCAAGCCCAGCCGGACCCACACTTGGAAGCACAGCTGTCCAGTCAAGCACTGCTAGATCAGTCACATCACTTACAGGGGAGCACAAATAAATGATTGCTATTTTAAGCCACTCAGTCTTGGGGCAGTTTGTTCCGAAGCATTATCATGGTGATGGTTAAATAATACACCAGAATTCATCTTCCTGTTTACTTAACATAAAAAATAATTAGGGACTGAAATTTATGATCTAGGCACTGAGGATATAAAAATGAAAAAAAATTGCTTTGTCTTTTGAAGGGCTCACAGAATAACAAAATGTGGCAGGCATATAAACTAAGACATGCAACATGATGGAAGCATATATATGATGGAGTAAAAGATACGTGAAATGAGCCAAAGATAATGTGGTCAGTTCTATCTGACTGAGAGAGAAGTGATGGTAAGGACTCTTCTTAGAGGAGCAACCCTTTATAAATGCACAGGAGCAAAGGCAAAATGTGGATTTCACTACAAATTACAATCTAGACCATCGAGACACGCACACAAGACACAGGCATTTCTAATACAAATGTAGACTAAAAGATTCATTCCATTTAACAAATATGAATTGTGTGCCAACTTTGTGCACAGAGTCCTGTGCCAGGCTCTTACCAGATACACAAATGAGTAAAACATAAGTCCTGTATTCCAGGTGATTGTGACACTATTGGAAGGTTTAAACAAATACATGACAAAAAATATAAACACTGCATAGGCAAGGTATAAATAGTCCTTGGACTCCAAATGTTATTATCTAAGGCTTACACACAACGACTCTAATTCAAGGCAGAAAATAATGAAGACTCAGTGAGAAGTTCAGAGCTTACTATGTGGGTTTAGAGGAAGATCGCATCTGGAAAGTTTCAATAAAGAAAGCTACAATTTTAAAGGTGTTTGAACAGAGGGCGAGAGGCTGCTTCCCTCTTGTGAGGCTTCCAGAATACTAAAAAAAACTTTAATGCCAAAAGTAGATTAGAAAAAATCTGTAGTATATTTTTAACGTTTTATTTTTACCAAACTAACGCCAATTAAATAAACTGATGAAAGCAAAGACTAAAGTAAAACTTGACAAACTTCTTTGGCAATCATACTAAAAGGCTAAATGGAGATGTGAGATGGAAAGGCTTAGATTGCTGTATGGCTGGTGACGGTGCATAGGACAGACAACAAAAGCAATCCAATGTCCAAGGTGAACAAATACGATGAAGGTACAAGCACTTCTGTCAGGTACATTGCATGAAAAGTGGGAAAAAAATACCAAATCATTGCCAAATGAACAAAATGATCTCAGTCGAACAACACAACTCACGAAAGATGATTCAAAAGTGTTGGGGCAAGAAAGACTATACATTTACCTCAGGGTACGAAAGTGTTTCTCCATCTTTTTTTTTTTTAAAGATTTTATTTTTCCTTTTTCTCCCCAAAGGCCCAGGTACATAGTTGTATATTTTTAGTTGTGGGTCCTTCTAGTTGTGGCATGTGGGATGCCACCTCAGCATGGCTTGATGAGTGATGCCATGTCCGTGCCCAGGATCCGAACTGGTGAAACACTGGGCGGCCAAAGCGGAGCGTGAGAACTTATTAACCACTCAGCCACGGGGCCGGCCCGTTTCTCCATCTTTGCATGTCCTTTGGGTGAAGAGTTGACCATGGCTTTTTCTCATCCCTGATTTCAAGAACAAGATGATAGTAATAATTATTACTATATTATAAAAACTCATATTGACTGAGGAATCACTATGTCCCAGACATTACTCTAGACACTTATATGCATTAAGACATGTCATCCTCATAGCAGAGAGGGAAGTGGGTACTATGACTATTCCCACTGTAAAGCTAAGGAAATCGAGGCACGGAAAGATAAAGGATCTATGGTCTTGCTCTAGAGCCTGGTTGTTAACTACTGCAATCTACTGCAGCAAAACTATAAATCTGAGATGCCAGGAAGGCTCTCTGAGGAAGAACCTATGGTTTTGCATTTCCAACAAGCTCCCTGGTGATGCTAACGCTACTGGCCCTTAGACTAGAGTTTGAGGAGTAAGGGTCTAGAAAACACCAGATAATGACTAAACTGCTTATTCAAGTCTTTCCTGAGATCATGACTAATAGGAAAGAGGCACAGGCTACACTTCAAGGATTCTTCTAAGTCAAGAACTTGTCTTTGCACCCTATTTTCTATTGGGGGATTCACTGATTAGCAGAAGTATACCTTTAAGAAAGGGCCTTTGAATAGGTCAATGGGATAGGCAAGCAGAGAACTGTACTGAGATGCTTATTTGACCACTACACTGCAGTGAGGGTCTTAGAGGCTTAATTCAAACGGGATGTCCCAGGTGTCGGAACAATTAGCTTACCATCTGTGCTTTGTGATGTTCAATATATGATTAAACCTACACCGAATATGTAATTACCTCAGAGAAGCTACAGCCACTAAACCTCTGAGGCCAAATTTAAGCCTTTATCCTATCTGAGGTCCAGTCTCCCCAGAGACAACTATCTTTGGGAATGAGACTTTAAGACCAGATTTTGGACTAAAAGCTGGTAAGAAGATTTCCTGAATATCTTATGTGGCTGACTGCAGTCTCTTGGGAAGAGGACTATAGCTCCCTAAAGGATGACCGAAATTCATGACCTCCAATTAGGCACAAAATCTCCACTGCTATCCTTCTGTGTGGTGGCTGATAAAACCAGGGAGGTCTTGACAAGAAGTTGTTTTAGGGAAATAAGAGAAGATAAGAAAAGAAATGTAGGCTGTGGCTTCTGATGGATGCCTATTGGTATTTCCTGCCCAGCCACAATAATCCTCTACTCATCTGTATATAGGACTTTACTTTTCCCACAAATATCACAGTCTATGTGGTCCAGTGGGGGATGACTCTAGGCGAGTTCCAAGCGTAGGAATATGATTCAAGTCTGTCAATCACAGTGTCATCTCCCTTGGTTCCAGAGACTGGCTCAAGGATAAGAAGTAACCTAAGCTGGGTTAATGAGTACAATGAGACTTCATTCTCGAACTTTTGTTGGAAGAGCTGGGGTTAAGAGCAGTCTCATTCAGATAGACTTGAAGCTGAGATGATATAAGCCTAGAGCTGCCAGGGGCCACCAAACAGTGACAACATGTTTGATACTGAAATCAATGCGAAGGATAATAGAGGCAAGTGGGAAGAGACTGACTGAGTGCTGATGAGATGATTTGAGCCTCTGGATCTAGCTGTGTCTAAGCTAATGCTAGCTCTGGATTATTCACTTCTATGAACAAATACATTTTCCTTTTTGTTTGGGTATTTATTGTTCGGTACCCAAAGCATCCTGACTCTGATAATGTCCTAATGAAAAACAGTAGAAAGTAAAGTTGAGGAAATTGGTGTTTAATTTAGTAGGCAGTTTTAAGTTCCTTAAATTGAAGGTGGGGAGGGGTGAGGAAGAGGTGACAGGCTGTGAAATGAATTTTCTGTAAGTCAACTACAATTTACTTAAAAAAAGAGAGAGAGAATGATAGAAAGACGGGTAGACAATAAGAATGTTAAACAGATAAATAAGGAAATTATTTTTGGCCTGACTTTGTGTATACATAAAAATACTTAGAGGTCCTCTGAGTCTCTGTTCTAGTTTGACCATGCAGACGAGTGGAGAGTGTGAACAGGGAAAGTATATCATCCAACCAGTGATGTCCTGTTCACAGCACATACCTACGGAATCAGTTTTAATTGCATGGCTTTCAGAACAGACAGCTGAACACATTTAAGACATTCAGAAAGACAACAGCGCTTTCCAAATATCTAATCTACAAAACATTGCAACAGATGCAGGAGGTTGAGGCTTTGACAATTCTATTTAGCAAGCAGTAAAGGGAGAAATAAGGAAGGACAGACACATTTTCCCCCGCTTTCCCAGATTTAATGTCCAGAATACTTCCTGACTCATTGCAGCCCATATGCCTCTACCCACTTTATGTTTTAAGCCCAAATATTTCATCCTCATATTGAGGGCAGTCAAACCAAGTGGTTTTCCAGTTTGCGGGATGAAATGTTCGACCACAAGCCAGAAACCATTGGAAAAATCACCTACTGCCTTCCCACGAGTCTTGTAAGCAAACAGATGTGCTATATAGAGAAAATGCATGTGTTTTACTGCTGTCTGTGGCAATACGAACACACAATTATCCAAGCAGAAGGAAAAAAAATGGTATATTGGGAAAAACAGGTCTTTAAAACAGATATTTATATTTAAGAATCTATATTTAATCTGAGAGGAGAGAAAATAAATGATACACAGAACGTAACAAAAACATCTCTAAATTGAAACAACGTTCTCATAATTCTAATCTTAGCCTGTACTTTACAGACATGCTTGCTTTATTTTGCTTTTGGAAATGGGGTTTTGTTTTGGCATTGATGGGTCTCAGTCAATGATGAGATTCCCTATGACTATTCATTACTTGTTACAGCTAAGTCTCTGGTGAGGTGTGAATATTTATGAAAGCTGTTCCTTTTTTGATTGGCTCTGATCCTGGTAGCCTTATTAAGAATAAGGTTTACCCGAGATTTGCACTCTTGGTAAGCAGGGCAGCATACCAAATGCAGGGCAGAGCTGGAGTGTTTTCAATGAAAGCCACACCTGGGAGTATTAAAACTTGGAAGAGTATGTGTAGGCCCCAGGCTGCTTTCTTGTAACGTAAGTCAGTTTTGAGATTCTGCCATTTCTTGCTGAAAGTTGATGATCTAATTTTAAATGCAAGAACTCTCTAAAAAAGAGTGGTGGGAAAAGTAGAGGAACAATGTGGAAGGGGTAGATCTAGCCTCGAAGCATCTATCAATGAATCACAAAGCCATGTGTCTAAGAACCCTTTCCCCACTTTTTAAACGTGTGGTACGAAAGTTGTTCTCTAAGAAAAAGACACCAAAATAAATGACTACACTAATTTTTTTAAATAACTAAAAGCATATAAACGTGTGCAGAAGATGGAAGGTGTGACTGCTTGTGAAATTATATTGTTCTCTAGTAAATATTAATTGCCCGTGGCTTGTTAGATAACTTTGGAGATCCAGAATATAGATTGTGAGTAGTTCCCAATAGCAAATTTACAGCATGCATCAATGGAGGAAAATGCCAAATGAAAGATATGGAAATATACTCAGGGATATTGTCCTTACCTTTTTCATGTAAGAAAAAATTGGATTTTTACTGAGTCAAAATGTGGATAAAATAGCTAAAAAATGAAAGCACTGTTTTTTTAATATACCTCAAGTAACCTATTAGGTTGACCATCTTTGACTATCACCTCAAAACTTACATATAAATCCAGAACACTGTATGCTAGTGGAAAAAGCAGAGTTAAATTTCAAAGTAATAATTATAGGCTTATAATGGCTTTGCCCAGGGCAGCTTCATGGTGGTATGACCCGTGCCGTGGCTCTGCTCCTGTTCAATGCTATGCTGTGGCTGTCTTGAAATTCTTAATAATTTTCTCTTTGAACTGGTGTTTTGCAAGTGGAATCCAGTGGACAACAGAGCACGTGCTCGAGCAGAGGAGGGATGTGCAATCTACGTGTCTGACATTCCTTGTTGCACCATGCACAAATAGTGTTCTCAAAGCCCCACAAGCACAGACTTCTGGGCACCCACTCTGTGTGGGGCTTCAGCAAGACTCAAACTGAGTAAAAAGTAAACTGGTTACAGCTGAGTAAGTGAGGTGCTAATAGCCCTGAGAGGCCACACTTTCCATTGGGATCAGAATTTTGCTTCAAATACAGAAACAGCAATGGCATTCTGAGAAATACTAATGACCCAAGAACCCTATTGCATCCTTTCTTATTTGTCACTACTTCCCTGTAGTAGCCAACCGCAAATGTGAAAATTATGACATAGAACAAAAGTGAAAGAAAGAGCAACCTATACTTCCTTTTCGCTTCAGCCCTTTCTTATTCATCAATAAGCCAAAAATAGAGTATTAGGAGAATGCATGCATGTCGCATTAAATAACAACAGCTGAGTTAGCATTGTCCGACACTTCCATTGTTCTGGGAAGAACAAAATGCATATGCATGTAGAAGCTACAAAATACAAATCGTGCAATTTCAGTGATTCCACATATGAGTTAAATGCTCTTCTATTTGCATTTAACACTGGCATCACACAACATAAAGATGCAAGGTCAAATGCATGCTAATAATTAACATTTTAAATTCTCCTTTACACAGAATAACATTAAACAGCAAAAAAAGCCATCATGACAACTCAAAAGAGAGAGACTGGAAGAAAGGAAAAAGCTTTGTTTATATATAACACTTTTTTCCTATGTTTTAAACAAGAGGTGCCACATTTTTGTTTCACACTGGGTGCCACAAATTACATCCTAAGCCACTAGCTATGTATAAAATACATTGGCTCTTATAGGGGAAGAGACTTTTCCTCTGCAATCACCTGACTAATATTATTCTAATCTTCTTCTAATAATTCCTCTTATTATGTGCATTTTCCTCACTAAGGATCCTGAGGATGTAAAAGCCAGAAATGGCCCCAACAAAGTTGGCAGAACGATCAAAATAGGATTAGCCAAAATACTAGTAACTGTAGCGGAGGAAGACATTTCCTCTACCCACTCTAGGTCCTTTTGGCCAGACAACGAATTAAATTCACATGAGACAGAATAACAGGAGAAAATCAAACAAAGCTTTATAACATGTATGCATGGGAGAGACTCAGGAAAACTGAGTACCTCGCCAAAATGGTGGAGGTTCTTATGTTAAATACCCTCCTCAGCTAAAGGCAAAGGAGGATGTTGGGGGTGGGGGAGTCAGTTATGGGAGATTACCAGAAAAGCACAGTAAACAAGAGTAAGGTTATTATGCAGATTTAAGTCTTTGCCTTCTGCATTGATAAGAGTTTCTAGAGGCAAGGTCATCCCCCCTCTTCCTGGTACAAAGAGGGAGACACCTTTACAGATGGAGATTTTCTTTACAAATGTAAATGTCTCTTACAAAGGACAACTTCTGCTTTTCAGAGTTTCTCTCCTGTCTGTAGTTTTTAAAGTAACCAGCCCAAAATAATCCTCATGCCAAAGAGACATACCTTGGGGTGGCCAATTCCAATCCTCCACATAACGCTTATTTCAAGGGACTAGCAATCTCTGACAAGAGAAGTTAGAAGCTCTCTTTCTCTACTAGCGGTATATCTATTTACGTGACTCACTAACGCTTAATTGTAAATTGTCTCTATTCTGTGTTTTTTTTTTTTTATTTGAGGAAGATTAGCCCTGAGCCAACATCTGCTGCCAATCCTCCTCTTTTTGCTGAGGAAGACTGGCCCTGAGCTAACATCCGTGCCCATCTTCCTCTACTTTATATGTGGGATGCCTGCCACAGCACGGCTTGCTGAGCGGCGCCATGTCCACACCCAGGATTCCAACTGGCGAACCCCAGGCCCTCGAAGTGGAACATGTGAACTTCCGTGCTGCACCACCAGGCTGGTCCCCTATTTCGTGTTTTTAACTGTTAAATAACATCTTACTTAATAACTCTTCCGATGCTTTTATAATTGCGTATCTGCACTTGCAGTTGTAGTTTCTGTTAGCTGGGGTATGAGGTACCTAACAATCATATTGGGGGTTACAGTTTACAAACTTCTAGACCTGCTCTGCAGTTTTTCAGACATTCATGCTATAACCAGAATGTCACCTCCTCAATTAGGGTCACTTTTACAGTTACTTATTTAGTCATCTAAAATGGCTGATCAGGAATGGGTTGCTTTATCAGCTTTTGATTACTAGGTTGTCTGCATCCATGTCCAAATCATGCCTATACTTATCTTCCCAGTGATTGTGATAACAGCTTGAAGATGATTAAGGGTCACCTAAAGTCTCCTGAATCTCATCTTTAAAATAGTTTGTAGTGTAGGATCATTTCATAATTACTAAAGAAACAATGGAAGAGGTTTTTTCATGGGAAAATATATTTGAGAACCTATCACCTTGGCCAAGAGATTCAAAGAAAAGAAAGATACCTCTTTTTCATTGTTTTCAACTTTAAAAACGTTTTGATTTTATTGATTGTAACCCACAGCAATTGGACTTGGTTAAAAGAGAAAATATTCGAGTGATGAGATCACACAGTATTTTATGGACCATGATAGAAAGTGTGTAAGCAAACAAATGCTTGGAATATCAAGCGGCAAAGTCTAATCCCTAAAACTATAATGACCCAAGAAATGTTTCATCAAAATAAGCGCTTTGAATTTTTCTGCCTGGCTTAACGGCAGTGGTGGGGCATGAGAGAGTAATGGGAGGAGGCAGAATATTTACTCTGGCATAGTCAGTGAAAATGGCTATTAATTTAGATCCCGCTCACCAATTCTTCTAGATGGCTAAAAGAGAGGAAAAGGAGGAATCACATACTGCCATCAACCTTGTCCTTGGATTGACTAAGAAGTACTACGTTTGCTCACTAGAGCTGCCCTAACAAATTACTACAAATTCAGTAGCTTAAAACAATAGAAATTTATTCTCTCGTGGTTCAGGAGGCCAAATGTCCAAAATTAAGGTGTCAGCAGGGTTGGTTCCTTCTTGGTGGCTCAGAGGGAAAATCTGTTCCGTGCTTCTCTTCTAACTTCTGGTGGTTTATGGAAACCCTTGGTGTTTTCTTGGCTTGCAGTTGAACAATGCCAATCTCAGCCTCCACCTTCATATGGCCATCTTCCCTCTGTGTGTCTGTCTCTATGTCTTCACATGGCATTCTCCTCTCTCTGTATGTCTGTGTCCGAACTCTCCTCCTCATAAATGGATACCAGTCATTGGATTAGGACCCGCCATAATCTAGTAACACCTTGTCTTAATTTAACTAATTACATCTGCAAAGTCCCTGTTTCCAAATAATGTCACATTCACAGGTACACGGGCTTAGGTTCGTCAACATATCTTTTTGGGGGATACAATTCAACCTGCAGCGCTTCTCAAACTTGGCTGCACGGGTGAATCCCACGGGCAGTTAAAAAACAAACCAATGCGTGGGTATGGCACCCCAGAGATTACAAACTCATCAGGATGAGGTGAAGACAGGGCATCTAGATTTTTGAAGTCCCTCCAGTGATTCTAATGTGTAGCAAAGTCTCAGAAGCACTAGGCTAAAGGATTCCAGTTACCAGTTTCTCAAAAGGATATTTTTGAATAGTGAAGTGAGTGTTCCAATGAGAAAAATCTCTTCTCCTTTAATCATTTTGACCAAAATGAAGAAAATTCAGAAGTAGGTGATCAAAATGAATAGCATGTGATCAAAAAGAATTTTAGAAACTTACCACTTGACGCATGCCCACTCAATGAGCATTTTAATATGTGCCGTGTGTTGGGCCATGTGAGAGGTCCACAGGTGATCAGTAGAACCTTAGAAATCAGCTGCTTTTCCACCACTCTCTGGAGGAAGGAAAGAGTTCATTGTGTTTTGGCTAGTTGTTACTAGGTATGAAAATTATTCCTTCCCAAAGACACTACTCAGTTACTAGAAAATAATGGAAACAGATCTTTTTATTTTTATACATCAAGTGGTGAGATGTTCCACAATTATAACAGAATTGATTACTTTTCTGTTGTTTTATACCTATGGCTACTCAGGTTAATGCTGTATCAAGTTATTAAAGAAAAAGCATTTCCATGGGGTAAACTGGCTGAAACGTAAAACTCTTTCTTATATTTCCTTTTTCAGAGCCAAAAAAAGTCATTTGATACAGATGTCTAGAAATGTTAAAATATTATTTATCACACTACCACGTAGGCTCATTAGGATCCTATCATGGCAACTAAATCAACATAAACTTGTTTTCCTTGCTTGTCTCTTGCTTTTCTATACAATGTTTTTTATCTAGCATCTTATTTCACCTCAATTTACTGTGTATCATTGTTGTGGACTGAATGTTTACATTCCCCCAAAATTCATATGTTGAAATCCTCACTCCCAATGTGATGGTACTAAGAGATGGGAACTTTGGGAGGTGCTTATGTCTTGAGAGTGGAGCCCTCACGAATGGGATTAGTGTCCTTAGAAGAAGAGACCAGAGAGCTTGCGCTCGCTCACTCTCTGTCTCTCTGCTGTCTGCCATGTGAAGATACAACAAGAAGGTGGCCATCTGTAAACCAGGAAAAGGGCCCTCACCAGAACCCAAGCACGCTGGCACGCTGATCTCAGATTTCTAGCCTCCCGAAGTGTGAGAAATGTTTGTTGTGTAAGCCAACCAGTCTATGGTAATTTGTTACAACACCCAGCGTTGACTAAAACAATCATTATTTTTATTCTTTACACTCCATCCAAGATACTTTTTCAGCTAATACCAGCCATCCTCCATTCATTAAAAAAAGTTTTTGTCATTCTCTAATTCCCCGTGAAAAACTTACTTTTACTTTGAGTTTAGAAAACATCCTTTATTTCAACATATAAGCTAAGATTTATTTATAGAAAGTATTTCAAACATACACATAGAGCAGAAGCCCACTTTTAACATCAATAAATTTACTAGTGTCAAAAAATTAGCATCATAATAACAATACGAGCAGAATTAAAATACACACATGTAAGGAGTGCTTTCTACAATTTAGTAGATGAAAAAGTCTTTATCTTTATTCCAAGAAATTTTGGTGGTCTGGAGGAGAATATTTTAGGTAGACCAATAAAATAGATACTTATTTTATTGTAAACCCACAGTAAAAAGCTGATGAGGTAAGTTAATTAAAAAGTATGTCATTGCGCAAAAGCTCATATTTTCAATGAAGTAATATATGTACATAATAACCTCTTTTTTAAAACATCATATCTAACTGGGAAAGACAGTGTTATTCCCATTAATACTTGGGCAAAACAAAGAATATAAATAGAGTTACTAAATTGGAAACCTACATTGCTGCTCTATAGCCACTTACATTAGGGTGAAGGGTCTTTTTATGCAGTAATCTTTAGCCTGCTGTGTAACAGATTTTCAATTCAAGAGCTGTGAACTTCAAACGGCCTCATTTCTTCCTCAGTTTACAACCTCATCCCCACCAAAGGGCAATTGCTAATTACATTTGTACACATCCTCTTTACCAACTCTCTTAACCTTCTCATTCTGTTGCCATTTCAAATTTTCATGAAATGTACCCTTAAAAGACTGACTGAGAGGATCTAGCCTGTTTTGATCAAAAAAAGAGAAAAGGACAAACGTTGGGTGGTTTCTATCCTAGCTCTACCACCCACAAACTGGGGAAAGTTACATAATCTCGTCGTCTTCTGTATAGGAAACTAATATTCATTGAGATTTCACTCTGGACTAGTCATTGTAAACCTGGAAGAAATAATCCTAAATTGAATTTTATGATGTCATGACTATTTAAGTAATTCCAATATTGTTTTTTAACTTCCACTAATTCACATCCCTAAAGTTTGGGATATGTCAGCTGGCCTATATGTTAGCATGGAAGGTTTGGACTATATCTTAGCTCTTCAAAGTTTGGTCTGTGGACCAGAAGCACCAGCATCATCTAGAAGCTTGGGAGAAATGCAGAGTCTCAGGCCCACTCCCAGACCTGCTGAGTCAGAATCTGCATTCTAACCAGACCCCCAGCTGTCTGCAGACACAGGAAGGTTTTCGAAGTGCTGGACTAGATGGTTGACAAAATCCACTTCAACCTGCAGGCATGTACAGCACACAGCAGAGAGTCTGGAATCAGACCCCTGGATTCAAGGCCAAGCTCTGTGACTTACAGTTTGTGTAATCTTGGAAGAGAGAGCTTCCAAAGATATGAGGTCGCTTTCCCGTGCCTTAGTTCCTTCATCTGTAAAAAGGTAGTTACCTCATAGGGTGTTGTAAGGGTTGCAAAGTGCCGCATATAAGCAATTAATATAGTGCCTGGCATGCCAGAAGCTCTTTCCATCATTAAACAAACATTTATGGCACACCTATCATGAGTGTGTCAGACAGGTGCTGGCAGCTGTGAGTGCAGCAGTAAACAAGACAAAGTTCCCACTTGCCAGAGCTTCCATTCTGGTGAGGGATACTGGCAATAAAAAAATATGTAAGAAAATGTCACATAGGGATATGCTCTGTGAAGTAAAAAGAATGACAGCAGAGCTATGATTAGGAAGTTCAGGAAACATCTTAAGAGGAAAAAAACAAATAAGCAGAAATCTGTATTAGTTATATTTGATTAATACCCAGAGCTAAGTTCCAGGCACAATGCTAAGCATTTTATATGCATCCATGCTTCCAGAATCTTCTAGTTTGACCTACGATCTCTACATCCAGATATGGACTAAAACTTTGGGACAGTAACATGGCGATGTCCAAACGACTTGTCTTTCCACCCATAGAAACGAAAAGACTCTTTTTACAGAAATAGATGTGTTTAACTTAGCAACTTGGCTACATTCCAATTTATACTTTTACCTAAGAATGTCAGTCTGTGGGTTTAGCAGATATTTTTCTTCATTTCCTTTTGCTACACAATAAACAGGCAAACAAATAACTGTTATGTGGTGTCAGTGGCATGAAATAGCTTCTATATTCCAACACAGTCAGGGTAGCTTAATAATGGGAAGATGATCTCACATTTTAAAGTGCTTTGATATAAAAGGTGCCATATAAAAAGGAAGTTATTATTCTTAGTTATAATACCCTAAAAAAAGGATTTGCCATCTAAATGGCTGCTGAAACTTAACTGCAGAATTGCTTATAATGCTACAATCAGTCGAGGCCAAATTCAATAAAAACTCCATCCGGCATTCACACTGAGAAGACCCACATGTGCCTTTAATTTTTTTTTTTTTTTAATTTCCTGGGCTTCCGGCCCAGAAATTGGATGGAAATTTTATTTAAACCTGCTCTTGTGTATCAACTTTTGGTAAATATCAGGTTTTCAGTTGACTCACATTATGCTTTACATTTTGAGCAAACGGAGGAAGTAAAATGATGCATATCTCTTTCTATACATATATTTATATACCTCTTACGTGTTCTGACCATGAAACGGAGGCTCACAGTCAATGTTCATCATTACTCCTACAAATTTAGGCTGTCCCCCGCCTCTGCTGCAACAATAGATTCAAAATTCTATTAAATCCCTTTCTAGAACTAATCAGCTTTCACCAGCACAGGCAATGTAATCTGAGGTTGGAAATGACTAATTATTTGGAGAGGGCGGTGAGGGGTTCAGGTTTAGATTTTTCTCTAATTGAAAGAAACTTCTCTCTTGTCTTACCCCAGTCACTTGCTGGCTGGGGGCCACTCCCCTCCTTGATGAAAACGCTCTTTCCCTTCCCATTAGACAGGGCGTGTATGTATATATTACAAGGAAAATGCATTATGAGACACCAACTTGAAAATATTAAGAGAAGAGGCACTCCTGTGATGGATGTGGGCATGGCAGTAATTGCACCTGCTAGGTGCAAGGCATGAGCATAATTTGCATGTAATGTTACCTCAGTTCCTTCCAGAATACACCAGCTCTACCCAATAAAACATTTTGTCACACTCAGGGGGTTTGCCAACATGTTCCCAGATTGCAAGCAAAAAGATTATTTACAGTAACCAATAACAACTGAAACGACCATAAACAACCTTTCCGTACCTGTTCTATTTTTTCTTTTGCTAAGTAGAGAGGCCTTAAGGAGCGCAAATTTACTGCAATTTAATTCTGATGGGGAAAAGCACATTATTTTTATTTATAGTAGTGAGCTCTATCTATCCTTGCCTCCCCCCTCTCAAAACATAAATAACCCCAGCTTTTTTTTTTTTTAAAGTCCACCCATTACTTTTAGAGGGAAGAAGAGTTTCCTAATAAAGTGAGAGATAGGACAAAAGTGGCCAACATCAGAGAAAGCTACCCGGTGTATCCCAGGACCCTGCTGCATGCTCATGGGAAAACACAGCATCACCACTGTTAAAATATTTCTGGGGTGTCTTGCTCAAGCCTTTAAAGCAGTTTCTTTCTGCCAACTGGAAGGGCTGGGGCCCTGCATGCAGGGTTTATTGTAGGGAGCAGTGCCCTGAATCTTACTGACTTGGTTTCTGCCTCTTGTCTTTAAAACCCCCCTAAGGAGAGTTGTTCCAGCAGTTTACATTCCATTCTGAATTGCAGCGGATGAGGCAGGAGCACTTATTTCTGGGGGAAATGAGCAAGAATGTGAAAGAGCAGTCAAAACAGCCTTTCCCGTAAACCCCTTCTCGAGGCTCCTTTGCCCAGGTTGCTGCCCGTGAGGAGGGGTTGTGTCCCTCTGACAACAGGAAGCACAGAGAGGAAAGGAGAAAAGAGGGAACAGGGCTGTACACTCTTGTTTATTTCTAATTCAACTAACGTGACTAGATTTTTTTACTATAAAAGAAAAGTAAATAAGATAAATTTTAAAAACAAAGTCAATTATAAAATTCAGTCCCCATTTCAGTCTTCCAATGAGTATTAACAGTATCCTATGATATCCCTCTAGAAATTGTGAATGCATAAATATGCATACACACATGTATATAAGCACAAAACTGTCAATACTTTTCCTGAACTAACTTCTTTCTCCAAGACCCTCAGTGGATCTCTCAAGACCCCCAGTGGATGCCCGAAACCATGGATAGTACCGAACCCTATATATACTACGTTTTTTCTATACACACATACCTATGATAAGGTTTAATTTATAAATTAAGCACAGTAAGAGATTAACAACATTAATAATAAAGTAGAACAATTATAACAATATACTGTAATAAAAGTTACACAAGATCTCAGCAATCTCAACATACAATTTTTTTCTTTCCTTCTTAAATCAGAACTTTCACCTTTCCAGTTAAAGGAAGCACTTTATGGCTTCTCTTTGGCATATCTGAACTGCTAGCATCACTGCACTTTGGGGCCATTATAGAGTGAAATAAGGGTTACTTGATCACAAGCACTGTGATACCCTGACAGTCGATCTGATAACAGGCCTACAAAGTGAATAATGGACGGACAGCATATTCAGCACGGACACCTGGACAAAGGGATGAGTCATGGCCTGGTAATATGGTGGGGGACCAAGCAGGGCACAACTTAAAATTCAAGAATTGTTTACTTCTCGAATTTTCATTTAATATTTTCGGAGTGCAGGTAACTGAAACTGGGAAAGCGAAATCTTAGATAAGGGGGTACTACTGTACCTCTTCAAGGTCATCTTCCGCCAGTAGTAGCAGATGTACCTCCCTCTTTGTGGCTGCGGCATTGTATTCCACTGTATGTCTCCACTGTATTTTAATTAGCCATTCTCCTAAGAATGGACAGGTAGGTTTCCAATAGCTTTTCAATTACAAGTAAAGCTGCACTGGTAACCTTTGCACAGGTAATGGAAGTAAGTCTAGCCTAGCCGTCCAAAGACTTTCCAACAGGCTTTCATGCAAGTCCAGGTCCTCCAACCAAGCACTCACTGTTTGTATTTAGGCAAATAAAGGTGATAACACCTGCCTCAAAGGGTCCTTGTAAGAATACAATTGTGATTCTTCTGACTCACTGAAGCCTTAGGCAAATTAATTTCCTCGCCACTAACTCAGGGAGTAACAGTTCTAGGGTTGCTCTGGGGACTCCAAGAACTCGTTCACTTTAAACTGTGCCCTCCACTACCTGGTACACAGCGAACCTTTAATAATTATGCGCTTTAATATTAAAATCGGCAATATTTGCGCTCTTGCAGGATCGCAGCCACAGGAGGCTTTCCTACAAGTGGCATTCCTACCTTTAACCCCGTGCTCCCTGGGCCCCAGCTGGGCGCGCACGAGGCCACCCAGCGGCGACACGCTGCCCTCCGTGCCCTCCCAGCCGCCGCCCAGGGCCCTGCGGAGGCCGGACGCACGTGTGCCCACGCGGCCGGGCGCGGGGCGCCGCGGGTCGGGCGGGCGCGGGGCCGCGGGGGGCGCTGGCGGCGCGAGGCGCGGGCCCCCGTTGGCTGCTCGGCCGCGCTCCCCGCCCCTCCCGCCCGCGCCGTCCTCCTCCCTCCCGTGCCCGCGCTGGAGCGGCGGCGGCGCCGGCAGCAGCCACAGCAGCCTGGCGCGCGGCGGCGGCGGGCGCCGCGGGCTCGGCCGGGAACGGCGCGGACTGGGGCGCTGCGGCGGCGGCTCGCGCGGGCGCGCACGGCTGCCCACCGGGCCCGGGCCAAGGGCGGCTGGTGGGCCGGCGGGCCGGGCACCCGGTGAGCTGCAAAGACCAGGTAGGTTGGGATGCCCGGCTCCTCGCTGCGCCCGGCCGGGGGTGCTGAGAGGAGCCACTTGCCGGGGCAAACTTTACGCGCTGGCTTAACGACTCCTCAGCCTTCAAGTTTGTTTGCCGGGAAATGCACCCGACGGGTCGGGAAGAAGAGATGCTTCTCCCAGCTGATTTGCTTTGGGGAGATTATTTTTCCCCTTCTAGGGCGAGGATTGGTTTTGGAATGGGAAAACTCCGCATCCCCGCTTGAGCTTGGGGAAACGCGAGGTGGGTCCCTCTGGTTTGCCTTTAGCGTAGCAGATTTGGCCAGTGAAAGTTGGAAAAAAAAAAAAGTTGTGAACCGTAGTGGCGCAGAGGAAGGATCCCAGGTTCATGGTGCAGGGAGTGGAATGTGATAGCTTTTTGCCAGAAATCCCCTTCCTGTCTCCCAGCTCTGAGGAAACCTGGGTGCAGGATTTCTCCATTAGCGATCAAGTTTTCCAAGCTGCATTTTCTTTCCACTTTCAAATCTGCAGCCATGGACGGAATCCCCTGTCGCGTTTGTTTGCCAGGTTATCTCTGATGGGCTATAGTCCAGGTGTCTTGAGCTCGGACCCTGGTCTTGGCTGCTTCTCCGTTCAGGGCTAAGGAGCCCTGCAAAGCTATCCAAGCAGGTAACAGAATATCAGGAACGGAAAACCAGGAAGTGCCAACCGGGCAGCCCAAGTCACGGCATCATCAAGAATATTTTCATTGCCTGAAATGAATGAACAGCTTCTGGTCTCTGCTTGTGCAAAGCTCCGCACGGCTCACCAATCCTTGTGTCCTTCCTTGTATTGCATTTGCTTATTGATTTACAACAAGGAGATGCGCCCAGAGAAATGATTTAATAACAAACGGTGCCTGCTACGGTGAGGAGAGCAAATCTCCGTTCTGAGCCAAAGGGAAGGGAACAGACAGAGCTCTGAGAAAGGAGTGGCCAGTCTGTTCACCTCAAACCAAGATGTGGGGAAACAGCTAGAGAAAGCAACAGACGGGAGATATGTGATGTGCAGGAGGGAGGTGAGAAACCCCGGCTCATATGGTGAGTAGGTAAATCCAGAAATAATTTAAAGATGATTAAGCAAGAATAACTCCAAAAAGAATAGTAGGAAGGCTGTATGTGCTGTGGTTTCTGTCTACCCCCACAGAGATGAATATCACACTAGCTGAAAAAGAATCCTGATCTGTAAATAGATTAAAAACTGGAATTAATCAGAACAATGAGTCAGAGCCCTTCAGAGATTGAAAGGAATAATTGCCTTTGAAAGAGCTATTATGTCTCAATATCCAAGTCAAATGTGTTACTTTTGCTTTGCTAGCTGTGTTTACTAACAGTAACTTGACTTTGGCTGCAGTAACCTGGCATCTGAGTTTGTGGTGTTAACTCTTTGTGGGCCGTCGTATTAGGGAGGAAGTTGTCTGCAGGTTCATATTGACATCCATTTAAGCAACACTTGCAAAATGCCTAATACGTACCAGGCACTGGTTGCAGTGAGACAGGTTCTTGTAAACGTTCATAAAAGAAATTTGTTAGGGTTCATCCAACCTAGTGGAAAGATGCTGGCTTGCAAATTATAAAAATCGCGGCTTCAGGAATTAACTGATGTTTGAATGATTACTTGAAGTCAGTTGAGAGTCAACATGTGGTTTAAGGACCCCCAAAAGGATCAGTATCCACCAGGGAAATAGAGCAAATTCTTGCACATTTTTTTAGATGGATGGCGAGGTCGAATGCAGTGAGTAACCCTCCTGTCTAAAGATAGGATAACTGAGACACTGAGTGGCTAATTGATTTGCAGGATAATAGATTCAGGCAGACAATAACATTCAGCCCCATGTCCCACTCACTGTCTGGATGTCATTAATGTCAGCCTGAAGACATGAAGGCATTAAGTTCCTTTCTCCAGGAGAACTCTTTTAAATATCCTTCACAACACAACCAGATAGCTCAAGTGTTCCTTAAAATGGCAACAAAACATTTAATGGGACCAAAGTGCTGAGCAATTTCAACTGAAGCAGAGATTAGCTGTGGACAGTAGCTGTAGCCTTTCTGTTGCTGATTTATGTTCAATTTTATCACTGTCACTTTTCATATATGTCTAGTTATTACAAACTAATAGCCTCTTCGCTCTGCTAGCAAAATATGTCTTTTTCTTTTATAAATTCCTAACTCCTTCTCCCACATTCAGTACACATCTTCCTGCTTTGTTTTTACAGTGTAATTTAAGTGTCCAGCTTGAAGTTCTCATTACCTCTTAATATGTTTTGTGCTGAAATTGTATATAGATATAATTACCCCTTTCAGACTGCCAGATGCATATGTCACTGTATTGTGGCAGTGCCACCAAACAGAGAAGCATATTACTGATTCTGTGTTCTGTGTTTTCCAATTACCATTTAGTAAGTTATCAGCAGTAAAATAATGTTAATTTTATACATTGGAAGATATTCAGATGGCAGGAGGATTTATTGATGCTGTGCGTGTTTGCTTACCATCTCTGATTTAGTCATCACCACCAGTCCGCCTTTAAGCCTTCTGATCTTAGGCAGTTACTTTGTGTTTTTGAAGGTGAGCATCTCTGAGGTGTCCCCATGATTTAAATATGCATTTATTCGTCACTTAATGCTGGTGGACCATTTCCTTTCTTGCAAACAGGATATTCCTTTCTTTCCTTTGCCAAAAAGATATTATCTTTTTGCAGAGATGTGTGGCAATAATTACCATGTTGAGCCACAGAATAGTTTAAGATAGAACATTTCTTTGAAATTGAGGGGTAACAGGTCTCAGTCTCAAATCTAATTTGTATACAAATTTCAGAAATGGCTCAAATGTGGTAAATGGTTTATTATTTCTGGAGTTGTACCCCCCCCCCCGCCCCCATCTATTTCCTAAACACAGTGGAACATTTCTTTTGAAAATATGCTGCAGGAGAAATGCACTCCCTGGTTGAAACTTTGTATGCCAGGTTTCAATCCATAGTGTGTTTTTATTTCCCCCCTTTTATGTACATGTTATAAACAAGAAATAAGGGTTTGTATTAGAAGTGCTGGCAGAACTTTATAGCATCTCAAACAGCTCTGCTACTTGGAATGTAAATATTTGTAGAATCTTAACTGTGCAAGAAGCTGTCTTGCAAAAAGTGAGAAAAAATAACTATTAAATAGGATAAAATAATTCAGAAGATATGCATATTCCTTATTGCGGACATATTATTTTAAGAAATAGATTATATATCTTATAGCAATTCCATAGCTCTCTCTTAGGTGCCTTTATAACTCAGATTGGAGATTGTCTATGTTCTAAAACAGTAGAACAGATTTGTCCCATTTGTTTTCCTAAGTCCCTTGACTTTAATTGCCTTTCAAAGGTTAAGAGATGAGATCTGTAATTCTAAAACCACTTTGATTACATTGCTAATAAATGAGCCTGTCAATATCCTATTTTTAATAGGATAAAGAATTCTTGGGACCATTACGATACTTTAAATACTCTTATTTTGGGGAAATAGTACAACTCAGATGGCATGTCTCCTTTTGATTCTAACTGAAATATTTGTAAAATTTGCCCACTTCATCTCCACTCACATTGTCCTTTTCCAAGTCACCATCTTCTCTCTTGGGACAATTGCACTGGCTTCCTGTCTCCTTTTTTGCTTCCTTCCCCAAATCATTATCTGCACAGCAGTTGGGGCAGTATATATATATTTTTTTAATGTGAGTTAAATTAGTACTCCTCCTCAAAGTGCTTAAATGGCTTTCTGTTGCATTCAAGAACTATTAAATATTGCCTACCAAGCCATGTAAGATTTAAGCACTGCCTGTCCCGCCAGCATCATCTCATGCCAGGCTTTTGGGAGACAGAGCTGCAGAAGCTTGCTTTCTTGTCTGGTTTGGTTGACCTCTTTCCTACCTCAGGGCTTATTCTGTCCCTTTGCCTGGTAGCCCCCTCTAGCCTTTACTCCCAAACGCACGTGCATACACACAAACATACACTTACAGATTTTGACTGCTGCTCATGCCATCAGTCACAATTTAAGTATCATTTACTAAGAGAGGGCTGTCTAATTTCTGTCCTCCTCTAAATTAGGGCACCTCGTATCTCCCATAGCACTCATCATAACTTGGAACTATTTCCTTATCTGATTCCTTGTTTACTATTCTGTAAGCATCTTCTAAGCGGTTAGCGCATCTGTTTTACTTACTCTTGCAAAGTCGCTCCTATCGCAGTACCTGGCTTGCAGCAGAGTTTGATAAACCAATAAGAACTATGCTTTTGGGGGGGGTGCTGAGTTCACAGTCTGTGACCGGAGCAGCCCTGTGACTAAAGACCCTGTCAAGATTGTCCATATTCTTCAGAAGTCTACTGCTGACCTTCACAGAGTGTTCTTTCTGTCATGTTGCCCATGATCTCTTAGCTCGCTTGGATAGCTGCTGCTTCAAACCCGTTGGGTCAAAATGGGATTCATCATTTTTCCTCCCAAGCTGGTTTCAGCTTAAGTGATCTCTTCTTTCTTTTACCGAATCATGGTCCTCAAGACACGTTGCTCTACTGGTCTTTGGCACCATCCTCTCCCTTTGTCCCTGTAACCAGTCAACTGATTGAAAATAAAGAACATTACTGGGGTTATTATGCGCTAGCCAAGCACTTTACTCCCTTGACACCTCTTACCCGAATGCAGCAGATTAAGAAACAGCCGTCCTACCCTACTCCCTTTCTTGCTCCAGTCTTTCCAACACACGG
Source organism: Equus asinus (assembly GCF_041296235.1). Taxonomy (NCBI): domain Eukaryota; kingdom Metazoa; phylum Chordata; class Mammalia; order Perissodactyla; family Equidae; genus Equus; species Equus asinus. Next base: position 27,607,553 of record NC_091810.1, read on the forward strand.
TACTGTGTGAATCCATGAGCCAGACACCTTGTGTCATTGGACACCCACTGCCTAGAGGAAAAATGCTACTGATGCAGCCTGTCTGCATGAGACTTCTTCCCTCTACTTCTCCCCTATGCTTAAAGTTCCAACCATAGGGGCTTTCTTTAACTTCCTTGAAAACTCAATATAACACTTTTAGCTTCAGGATCCTTGCATTCATGACTTCCATCGAGAGCCCCTCATTCCCATCTCAACTCAGTTCCACCCTCAAATTCAGTGTTATTTTGCTAGGAACGCTCTTTACTTCCCATCCTACCATTTTTCCGGGTGATAACCTGCCTATTTGTTCCTCTGGGAAGCTTTTACTGTCCTCCTAGACTAGTCTTGAGCTCCCTGCTTCTTTAAAATTTTCTTCTTTAGACGGAGAATGGATTAGGATGTAGTTATTATTGCACAGTTGTTTAATATCTGCCTTTCCTGATAGTCTGTGGGTGGAGTGGCACACACGTATTAGGATTTGGGTGTGAAATGAAAGAACGATAGTTTGATCTCTTTTATGCACGTGAAATTCTACTGTAGTTGTATCAGGGCTTCTTTTTTATTGGGCTTAAAATTATTTCAGTGTATAATCTAAAGATTTTATTTTACAGTCTCTGGGTGACAAATCATTACTTGACAACAGATGAATATGGTGATATGGTCTGAATTCAGAAAATTCTATGACAAACATATGCCCTAAAGGAAGCATAAGCTAACAGTTGTCACTACTGAAGGCTGGTCCTTGATGTAATTGGCTTATTTTAGTGCAAGGGGGTAATTTGGAATTCTCCAAATTCATTATTTTATTAGAGTAAAACATTGGCATATGACAGAAAGAACTAAATGACTGCATCACAACAAATCAAAAGCACATCTTCCTAAAACATGAATAATTACTTATAAATAGGGGAAACCCTTGTGGACATTAATAGGTCTCACCAATCATCTTTCAATTAGAAAGGCCCTCTTATAGAGCTGAAAATACTCTCTCTTTCACTGCTTCCCAGTTTATGATCTTTCTAGAAACTTTAACTGCTCTGTTGAAATCATGGAAATTCCTTGGCCCTTACAGGATTTTCTGAGTTATCTGTGGAGGTGAGACTTGTAACTTACAGTTTTAAACTTTTTATTTTAAAATAATTATACTCACAAAAAGTTGCAAAAAGAGTACAGAGAGTCCTGTATATCCTTCCTGCAGCTTCCCCCGATGGTCACATTGTATATAGCTGTAGTATAATATCAGAACCAGGATATTGACATTGGTGTATTACTGTTAACTAGACAATAGAACTTATTCAGTTGTCACTGTTTTTTGCATGACTATGTACATGTCTTTATGCAGTTTTATCCCCTGTATAGAGTTGCATATCTAGGATTTTAATTTAAAGAACAAATATCCCAAGACATGCACTTTCCATGTAAGCATACACTAATGGCCTATTTTTGCAGATGTCTTCCTGGTTTCAAAAATTCCACTTCCACAGACGTTTTTCCATGCAAAGATTTGTCTTGTTATTCTTAAATATCATGAACTCCTTCTCCTTGGAGAGGGCTGTATGTAAAAGTTACTATGGAAATGGAAGTCTTGGCATTTTATAAACCAGAATGTGACATTTGGGTGGTTCTCCGTGGTCATCAGTATGGGAATCTGTGTTGACTTTCCATGCTCTGTTTAAAAAGTTGTGCGTAACTGTGTTTGTTTATCAATGTAATCAGACTGGGAGAGGATTTTTACGCCACCAGGGCAAAGACCCAACTGAATACTTCCTTGTACTTTCTAACTGAATCACAGTCTATTTTTATTTCTTACATAGAAATATTCACTCTTTAAAATAACTTAACACGTTGCAGAAGATGGTAATGACCCTTTTCAGGCAATTAAAATCAACCCGAACAATATAGCTAGTGATCTAATCTGATGGCTGCTGCTCACTCAGGCTGGCCGCCTCTGTGAATGTAAAGCAGCAAAAAGTTGCTGATTACCAGTCATCGTTACTAATTCTAGTGAATATTCTGAAGGCTCTGGAATACAGATAAGGCACATTTGTACTCAAGTCGAGTGCACGAGCTGGTAGACAGTACCCGGCTTACCCATACCTGTTCCTTTTGCCTACAAAGGCATTTACATTTGTACGTACTCGACAGTTTGTCACTTTTCTCAACTATTCTTAGTGAAGCTTTACTAGGAGTTCTTTTTATTTTGCTAAGTAAACCCAACTGGGAACTGTGTCTGTTGGCTATAACTTTTCAAATTTGAGCCTTGTAAGTCAAAGGTTTTCTCTCTTTCTCACTTTTCATACCATTCGATAAATTTTTTTCTCATAGGCAGTGGAAAGATATACATGTTTATTACTAATTTATCAAACTGTTATTTCACCAATATTAAATAGTAATTACTGCTATGGAGTTGGTTCTGCAGTACTTAGCGGCAATACTAGTTTTTAAAAAGAACAAAAGGGTCTCAATATATGGATTTTGTTGTGTCATGAAACAAACTACATATTCTGTGAAGATGCTTATAAGTGGAGGACATATTTCCATATAAAGGGAAATTCTAGAATATAGGCATTATCTTCTTTTAATCTAATAGTGCCATAATTGTCTGTTGCTGTAAATGATTTTGCATTATGACTCGCTTGGAAATATCTTTTGTCATTTTTCTGGAAATTACTTATGGGGCTTTCCTCCTGAATCTTAATGTTTTTATTCTTCCATCTCATTATTACTAACCTGATTATTTCTTTGTCATTCTTCTTCTCACCCCACTTTGACCTCCCATACACATTCATGTGCGTGCGTGCACAGACACACACACACACACACATGCACACACAATACTCAAGACATAGATGAGAGTAGGTTACAGAATTAGCACCAAAACATAAAATTCATAATGTAAGAAATGCAGACATTTCCTGAGCATTCAAGCAGAAGAGAAAATCAAATAAGGGAGGCGTTTTGGATTGTATATAGGATCAATATGCCCGTGTTATTTCAAGTTAGTCAATTTCTTCCTCCTCTTCCTTTTTCTTTTCCTCTTGCTCTCCTTTTTTTACCTTAAAGAAGTTTTCTTTCTTGCTTTAGGGTCATATTTTTGAATTGACTCTTCTGTACTGACCCCTAGTGGGTAAATGTTTTGAATTGTCTCTAATTGAGAAGATTACTATATATATTTGTTTGCAGGGTTATTTTCAGGGTCAGGGAAGGTGACTATAAAATTTCTCTTTGCTCCTCAGAGAAAAATAACTTTAAAGAAGGATAAAGCACACATTAACCCTTTGGGAGACTGTCTGGAAAGATGGCTGCAAAATACCTTCCTTGGCGCTTTGAGTGGTGACTTGCTCTTCCCTTTGAGCAATGACTCTATTTCCCTTTCCCCTGAATCTGGGCTGGCCTGTTAACTTTGAGCAATAAAGTGTGGCTCAGGTGGTGTTACTGTGAATGTGGAGCCTCAGCCTTAAGGGGCTGGGACCTTACATTCTTGCTCTCTTCCTGCTTTGAGACTGTCATGTAAAGAAGCCCAGGCCAGGCTTTTTGAGATTGAAAGGCCTCATAAAGACAGAGCGAAGAGCCAATAGCTAGCCAATAGCCGGAATTGTAGTCAGTGATGTGACTGAAGCTGTCTAGTCCAAGTTAAGCCATCAGATGACTGACATTGCATGAGTGACCCCAGACAAAACTAGCAAACAAACTCCCCAGCTGAGCTCCGGTCAAATTTAGAATCATTAGCAAATAAATTGTGTTTAAGTTATTAAGTTTTGGGATAGTTTATGCAGCAGTAACACACAAACACATATTATAATTTTAAAAACACAATTAAGAAAGGTAACTAAATATTTTTAAAATGTGAGGTCTTTTCTCTTTTTATTATTTTGTAAATGTATCAGTCAGCTTTTCTTTGGTGACAGACCATCTGAAAATCGCAGTGGCTTCTAAGGACAGTTATTACTCACCTGCATTACCTGAGAGCTGTGGGTGGGTGGTGGGTCATATGGCTGTCTTCCATGCTGTGGATTGACTGTGTGCCTGCTCTAGGTGGCTTTTCATTCTGAGATCCAAGTTGAAGGTACAGCTATGTAGTGGGTACCGTGATGCTCCATCCAGGTCCACCAATTTAGGGCCAACGTACCTACCCATGTCTGCTTGGAATATCAGTGCTGGTGGCTCACAGCTTTATCCCTCACTGAGAATTTCCCTTTTCATAGGGAACTGTCGCGGGTAAGGTTATGCCGCCTCCTCGTGACTGACTGATGCCTGGCCACAAAAACCTAGTCCCCTTCCCTTAATTTAGGATGACCCTGAAGGGCCATCTCAGCCCCGGAAAGCCCATTAGGACCAATGAGGCCTCAGTTGCAGCAACTTTAAATTTCAGGGTACCCCCTCTGTCTGTTCATGCTTTCTTATACTTCCTTAAAGCTTTTTCTTTTAAGAGCATTCCTCAATAAACCTTCCTCATCTCAGATTTTGTTTCTAGGGAACCCACGTTGAGAAAGGCCCTTATCTGGGACACATTCTCACGGCCAAGGGCAGGAACCCAAGAGGCTTAGTTGAACCATGCAGCTGCGTTCAAAGATTTGCCTAGGACTGATCATATATCGAGTTTTCTCACATTTCATTGGCCAGAAGTCAAGTATGGCCAATAAAGGAGGAGAAGGAGAAGTGAATGTTTATGAATAATAATATAATCTACCATAATCTGCTTCCCTTAGTCTCCTGCACACAAAATACGCTTTTAGTCACATATACACAAATTATACTAACCCCCTCCACAATAACTATACTCCCAAAGTCTTATCTAATCATCTCAGGTCTGAAAGTCTAAGATTTTATTATAGTCTCTACATCTTATAGCAGAAGTGCAAAAAGCTGAAGCAAAGCATTACTAGCACATTATAGCTTCTGCCAGGTTCTGGCATATGTTTTAAATGTTGGCGTGCTTTTGAGAAATTACATGCCCAAGACGAGGAGAAGAGACATATATTCCACGTATAGGTCTAGGGGTACAGAAGGAATTTTTGTGAACAAGAACAAAATTTACTTATTTGAATTAGCTATTTCCACAATAATTCTATATAGAAAGCAACCAGAAAATTTCAATGGCTTAAAACAAGAGGAATGTATATAGCTTTCACTCTCACAGTTTGGCTGGGGTAGCTCTGCTGAACTCAGTTGGGCTTGCTTATATTTTTATGGGTCAGCTGGGAGTTCGCAGATTTTGGCTGACCTCAGCTAGATTGCTCTGCTCAAGCTTCAGGTCTGGCTGGCTCAGGTGTTTCCACATCTTATTCTGGCATGCAGGCTGAAGGAGAAGCTCCCTTGTTGAAACTGTTCTCATGCCAAATATAGAAGTGCAGAAGGACAAGTGGAATCATACAAAGTCTATTAAGATCTTGGCCTGCAACTGGAATATTATCACTTCTGCCATACACTGTAGGCCATAAGGAGAAACATGGCCAAACTCAAAGTCGTGGGTGGAGAACTTTCCTCTGCCCCTTTAATGGGAGGAACTGCAGAGTCACATGTCCAAGGGCATAGATACAGGAATGAGTGAAGAATTTGGGCCAGTAATGCAATCTGCCATACCAGCAAACCTCATATCCATTAAGCATTGTAAATGCCCTCCTGATCCTAGTTGCCTTTCAAATTAGAAACAGGAAATGTAAAATGTCACTTTATTGCCTTTGAATGAATTATGACTCTCTGATTGCTGCCTAAGTGAAGGAGTCCCGTGTGAGGCTCAGTAATACACAGAGGTGGAAAATAGAATGAAAGCTCTCGGAGAATGTACAGTGCAACTAGAGGAACTAACATGTATTTGGAATCAAGCGAACAAAATCAGGAACTTCTGCCTAATGGTAATGTGTATGCTTCTTAATCCAGGCAAACTCTGTCTGCCGCTTAATAGTGTGTGACTTTGGGCACATTAATTGACTCTCCTAATCTTCAGTTTCTTCGTCTGTAGGGTTGGAATATTAGTTCCTACTGCAGAGATTTTTTGTGATAAATACGTAAGGTAAGGCCTACCCTTAGAAAAACTCATTAGTTTTATTACCTGTTGATGTTTGTGGTTTTATTGGTGTTGGTGTCCTTATTATTCAATATACGTGTTTTGTGTATACTCATAGAGTAGAGGAGATATAGTGTATGTTAAAAGACAAGAGAATTGGGAAGAAGTAAAGGAAACTGAAGTCTTTCAAGTGGAATGATCAGAGAAAGCTTTACGTGAATCTAGGACTGAGCTGAATCCTTAAGGTGTGGAGGGCTGAAAGTCAAAGCACAGGCTGTCTGGTTGCTAAAAGCTGGCCTGGCAAGTTCTTGAACCAGTGCATCATTTCCATGCTTGCTGTAGTTGAGAGACTGTGTAAGGGGATACTTGGCGAGCTGTAAGTTCTAACAGTGGAAGGCCTTGGTTTGATCAGGGTATCAGATATTATTGGAGCATGGAGGTAGATTGGAGGCCATGCCCTGTCATGAATCAAACAATAGGAGACTGGTGAGGAGGTGGATGTAGGTAAAATATCTTTAAATAGCTTTTATTTTTTGTCCAAAAATCCTTATAAGATATACCATCTTAGAATCCATTTTACCAGTGAGGCCAAAAAGATTCATAGGATGACTCAGGTCAAATACCAGGTCACTCTCCTAACCAGAAATAGAATCCTTATTTCCCATGACTGGAATCAGTGCATTTTTCACTCCGGAATAACCTCCTCTTAGAAGAAACATTTGTGTAACTGTAAATGGGAACTATTGTCTTGTCCTCCATAGTGATTCTGAGTGAACTTGTCTCTTCATCTCAGACCCCAAGTGGACCCACTTTTCTCTCTCTGTAGGATTTCATCTCTAGGACTGGAATTGAGTTTACTTTTCAAGACCTTCTTCAGCTTCCCTATTTAGCTTTCCCTCCTTGGCCCTATTGGTCATAGAGTCTTTGGGTGGCTCATTTTCCTTCTCCCTCATATGAATCATTCGTTTCCTCTTTTCTTCTTCATTTGTAAAGCGAGGGACATAGAAACTAACTAAAAACTTTCATCTACTGGTGGTGCTTTCCCTTCCATTGCCCTACATTGATACCTGGAATCCTCTCAATGGTTTTCTTTACTTCTGTCAACATCATACCCATCTTTTTTAAAGTTCAACTTATATCTCTCTTCTGTCTCTTTGCTCTGGTCAGCTTTAGCAAAAGATCTAAATCTATTTATCTGACTCTTTGCTTTGTTACTGTTCAGAAACTATTGAGAATCATTTACCGCCCCTGGGAGAGGATGATTCTTCCTTGTCCCATTGATGATAGCAGGCTTGATCAGGTGACTTACTTTGGCCCATGAAATGTGGACATTTCACATTTAGTCACTTCCTGCAGGGGCTTTGGGAGCCAATACATGGCTTCCTCTGTTCTCATCAGCTTCTGTGGGCATGGAAGCCCATGTTGAGTTGTAGCTTTCGTGAGCCTGGGACCTGAGTGACTGCAATGAGAAGAACCTTTTGTTGACCTTCAGTAGACGTCACACAGCCTTCATTGTCTCCAGCCATGAAGATTTTCAAGTTGCCGGTTAGTACACCATAACCTGGCTTATGCTGATCAACATACCACTTCTACTTGGATGTTTCACAGCCTGTCAGCCGCAATATGTACAGAACTGACCTCATCAATGTTCTTGCCAAATTACTTTTCTACCAGTGTTCTCCATTTTCCCCACAAGAAAGCAACATTAGCATCAAATCAATTGCTCAGACCAGAAACCTAGGATTTCTTCTTGACTTCTTCCTATTTTTGAAGCCCATATTGAATTAGCAAGCAAATTTGTCTTCCCTATATCTGCAATATCTGCTGAAACTGCCTGGTTCTCTCCACCTTTAGTTTCAACATTTTCAATTAAACCACCATCATCATTTGTCTCAATTACTATAAAAGCATCCAGTGTGGTTTCTCTTGTCTCCGATATCCATTCTTAACTATTTCAATTCTATTTCCACACTGTAGTCAGTGTTTTGTTTTAAATATGAAGTCCTATTTAAATCCTTACTCCTTAGAAAACTTGAGAGAATTTGAGTTGATCTTAGGGTAAGGTCCAGATTACTTGACGGGGCTCATAAGGCCTCCGTAATCTCACTCCTGCTGCCTTCTCTGGCGTTATCACGGGCAACCCCTACCTGTGTTCCCTGGTTCTTAGCGATGGTGGACATCTTCAGTTTCTTTAGCAGGCCTTTGCATATGCTGTGACCACTGGCTATAGTACACTTCCCCGCCCTCTTTGCTTCCGCCCCCCCCCACACCCCCATTCATTCATACATACACATTCACCCAGGAGCCAGTGCCTGGCTCACTCCTACTCCTCTTACAAGTTTCAAATTAAATCACACTTTCTGACCAGATGACAATCTTCTGCTCTACTTTTCTCTATCTCTCATCGTCCTTATCTAATGTCTGTTTTCTAGGTTGAATAGTCTGAGGGTAGGAAACTTATCATTCTTGGCTACCCTAGGGCCTGGCAGAGAACAGGCTCTCAAAAATATTGAACCAATTAGATACAATCCGCAAATAACCTGCACACCGCTCATGATGCTCCCCTGTTTGAATGCTTGTAACTCTTTGTATAGTTTAGATTTTTCACCACCGTTTAATGTGGATTAATTATGTGCTAAGCACTATGCTAACCACTTTATTTTTTTTTAAAGATTTTATTTTTTTCCTTTTTCTCCCCAAAGCCGCCCGGTACATAGTTGTATATTCTTTGTTGTGGGTCCTTCTGGTTGTGGCATGTGGGATGCTGCCTCAGTGTGGTTTGATGAGCAGTGCCATGTCTGCGCCCAGAATTCGAACCAACGAAACACTGGGCTGCCTGCAGCGGAGTGCGCGAACTTAAACCACTCGGCCACGGGGCCAACCCCCTAACCACTTTGTTTAATCCTTACCACGAGTAAGTAGTATAGCTACCTTTCTTAGGGTGCTTATTACATTGCTTCAACATAATTATTTCTAGATTTTAAAAACATCTCCACATCTAGATTTTAACTCTTTGCTTTCATGGCAGTTATTATACTATATTCTGATTGCCTTTACTTGCCTGTATACCCCTCTAAACTGTGAAATTTCTCTGAGTGCTGGTCACCTGTGCCTGGCGCACTCCCTAAAACTTAGTAGGCATTCCATACTTGTTTGGTGAATAAATAATCATGCTTAAGCTCACATTAAGCAGTTGATATTTCTATTATTAATTTTATCTCTGTGCCTTACATCTAGTTGGTGCCTCTGGAAGTATTTGTTCATTGATTCATTTATAGAATTAGTATGAGTGGCTTACTTTATTAAGAAAGATGGTATAACTATGGAAGTCACACTATATTGAATTCAACCTTGAATGTATCAGGTATTTATTGTTGGGTAACAAACCATCCCAAAATTTAGTAGTTTAAAACATTCAGCTTAATGATACAATAATATTGGGAGTATTATTGGAATTTGAACAGGGCTCTTCAGGGACAGCACATCTTTGAGCCATGGGGTATTGGCTTGGGTGGCTTGACTGGGCCTGGGTGATCTAAGATGACGTCACTCACAAGTTTGGTCCCTCATTGAGCTAACTGGAATGACTGGGACCTGGATGGGTTGCTCGCTCTCACTTGTCATCATTCGGTAATCCAGGCTTGCTTTTCTTTCTCTTACATTTCAAGAGAGTAAAAGTGGAAGCTGCAAGGCCTCTTAAGATCTGAGCCTGGGATTGGCAGGCTCATCCTGCATTCTGTAAGGTAAAGCATGTCATAAGGCCAGTCCACAATCAAGAGTAGGGGAAACAGACTCTACCTCTTAACGGCAGAAGCAGTATGGTGGACAGCATTGAGAAGAATTGTTGGCTGCCATATATACAGACAATCTTCCACTCAAGGGAACATGCATGTCTTCGAAATTTTCTTCTGGAAATGTCCAAGATGCCCTTAATTGGTATGGTGACTAGAAAGTCTGTTCTGTTAAATCTGATGTCTTGCGAGGGACTAAAAGTTAACATGATTTGTAAAACCTGAAGTAATTTCTAAGACTCCTAAATGACTTACCCATCCTATTTTCCTCATCATTACCACATTTATTTTTAGTATTGCTAGAGTTATCTGATTTTTATCGTTAAGAACAATAAACAGAAATTAATCTTGATGAGTGAATTAGGATGAAAAGTGTCACCTACAAAGATGGCTTTTAACACTGTAAGCTTGTTTTAAATGTGTTGTGATGATATTTGATTGGTTTTAAAATTTACATATGCCAACTACAAATCCCTGAAAAAGAAACTCCCCAGTCCACAGTAATGCAAGTTAGCAAGAAGTTTTCTTTCTATATGAGTGCTGCTCTAACTTTATCTGGTTTTAAAAATAAATGTGCTGATCAATGTCATGAATAATTAAGTGAAAGGAGTTGTGGGATTTGGGGCTGTTTTCTTTTTAGTAATTGTAAATTCCATTTCACAAAGCCACAGCTCAGTAGCTAGGAGGAACAAAGTCTGGGTTACTCCTTACTCATTAAAAAAAAATCTGCCTGACGAAATGTAGTTCTAGAAAGGTTTTTGCTTAGAGTCTAGAGATTTTTCACATATAGGGTTAAATCATGTGAATAGGTTTATTTATCTAATGAAATCATTATTCCAAGGATAAGGATAAACTCTTCCTGAAATGGCTATAAAGAGTGGTGTTCTGGTTCAGGGCCAAACGTAGAATAAGTCTGATTTAGCAAACCTTGTACAATCAGTATGCATTGACATGTTCCCTATGTCAGACCTCTGAACTGATGGGGTAGTGAATGGGGCCCCCCTCCCTCTCATTACTTTGCTACCTTGGAATTCTTTGTAAATGAACTGGCTGGTGTATTTAAATTGCCTGCTTCTCTTGCCACTGTAGTTAGGAGGGTGAGAGGGACCTGAATTCCAGAGGTTACTTGGTCATACTTCACTTGAACGTAAATGGATTAGTCCTAGGTAAATTGCTGTCCTTAAGGTGCATACCAGTGCCATGTTGAAGACATTGGAACTTTGCCTCTTAAACAGTAATAGCCTCTAATGACAGAATTAGACCATTTCCAACTGGAAGGCCCCTTGGTGCTCAAGTCCATTGCGCTCTTATTTTACATTTATTGATTTGCTTAGGAACGGGATCCATTGCCTTCAACATTGGTAATACATTGTGAAGATTTTTTATGCATTGCTTAATACTTTTCTGAAATAGGGAAAACTGTTTGCAATATGTAACTACAGGTCTGTGTGTTTAAATATAAGTGTGAGAATGGATGGAATTGTCCACTAGCAAGCAGCCCTGTAGCCTAGCACGCCCACATGGAGTGCGCTAGGAAGTTACTACAGACAGGAGGCTTATAGCCTATTCAGAGTCTGCCTACACTTCTCAGCTTGTCCTCTTCTCTCACTGGGCATGTAGCTAGGAGAAGAAAACATTCCCTTTGGAGTTTCATCTCTTCTCTTCCATGTTCCCTGTGTCTGCTCTGTGTCCCCCATTCAAAGTGCCAACTCTCCTTCTCCACTTCTAGAGAGTGAATCGTCAGTTACTCTGTTCCAAGTTACTCTACTCTGGCTTGGCAGTGAGGGGGGTTTGGGAGAAGAGATATATGTTTGATATTTCTTTTTTTGCTTTTTCTCCCCAAATCCCCCCAGTACACAGTTGTATATTTTAGTTGTGGGTCCTTCTGGTTTTGGCATGTGGGACGCCGCCTTGGTGTGGCCCAGTGAGCGGTGCCATGTCTGCGCCCAGGATCCGAACTGGCAAAACCCTGGGCTGCCAAAGTGGAGTGCGAGAACCTAACCACTCGGCCATGGGGCTGGCCGCTGTTTGATATTTCTTTTCTATAAGAATTTTCAAGCCAGTTATACATCTCTTACTGTCAAGGTGGGCTTCCTTTTAGCAGATGCTAAAATAATAGAAGCAGCAGCTAGTATTGATCCCATTCTTAAAACAATCCCAACCAGTGAACAGGGCCAGGGCAAGGTCTTTACACAGCTTCACCCATGTGACTATATATATATATATATATATATATACACTTAGTTTTATATATATATAAACACACACACACAAATATATACACTTATATACTTAGTTATATATATATAGTTATTTTATATGTATAGTCTTGGAAAGTTAAACTGACTGAGCTTCAGTTTCATCATCTGTAAATTCAACTTGTCAAAATTAAAAATAACAGTTTCTGGCGCAGAAACACTCAATCATTAGTAGTTGTAATTATTCTGCTCAAGTAGGAGTAGTATTTTCTTGGCATTAATGAAAATATTTTCCCTTCTTGTGAGCACTTAGACTTTATGACACCATTAGGAATTCTAGACTAATATTTTCTATTTTCTGGAAATTTGGAGTCACATGTAATAATCTTCTTTCAACCTTCCATGTCTATCCATTGTTCTTTGATGTTCAATAGCAAATCACCTTTGCACCAGAAATTGTTATGAGACAGAAGAGAAAATGGAGTTTCTATTCTTTCAACCACTTACATGTATTGAAATTTTAGAAAGAGATGATTCAGTAGGATCTGAGGTGAAACTATTGCAAAGCTAATGTATTATGTATGTCAAACCACAGAAAAGTCATTAATTAGCCACAATGCATTTTAGACTCCTGGTCATAAATTGTTCTCAAGTGAAAACAAATTTGCCAAGCTCTAAAACTTTCAGTTAATTTGCTAGTCAGAATTTGTGTGACATCTTCTAAATAAAAAAACAAAAACAAAAATATCTAATAGTCTGTTAGAATATCGAGTCAGTTTGCATATTCATTTACATTTTAGGAAGCTCAGTTTATTTTAAAGCTATACGTGTGCCTAAAACATACTAGTCACTCAATAGCTGCTGCTTTTATGAAGTAATTAAAGGTAACAGTTGTTGACTGAGTACACTACACATATTTTTCTTCTGTAACCCTACCAGAAAAGAGATTTTCTAGGGAGAATTTATGATCAGTGATTCATCGAGATACAGAGCTTTGCTTAAGCTCTTTAAAAATAAGTTTATTAAGAACATTAGAGGTTAATCTTCAGTTAGATGTGACCCACAGTCTTTTACTATGAAGGAGATTTCTGTGAAGCATCTGTGCTTTACCCTCATTTTCCTTCAGGAAAACAGTGACCCAGAATATCAGCCTCATAGCCACATGGGACAGCCACATCCTGAAGACTGAGGGCTTGGAGAAAGTGTTTGTGTTACTTTATTTAATTTCTTAAAGTAAGAATCATTGGATACAGTTTATATATATATATTTCGTTTTTCTCTTTCCCAAGTGCTATTTTGGAGTAGATGTATTTTTTTCCCCAATACTCAGTTCTAGGTTAACATCCCTGTCTGTGTAAATCAACATATCTTTTAGTATTCTGTATGGAAATCAGTAATCAGTGACCTGAGGTTCCTTCCTGTTGCCCTCTCTTACACGACTCAGCTTCTACAACAGGGGCCCTCCCCCTGTGCCCTTGATTTCTTGCCCTCTCTTGGTTTTGATTGCCTTCCCATCTGCCTTCTGATCTTGCCACCATGGAAGTGGCATTCCTGAGATCACAAGCAGCTTCTGAGTGTCAGGTTCAGTGGTTGTGTCTCAGTCCTTGTTGTTCCTAAGCTCTCAGTGCTCTTGCTGCTCTCCACTGTCACTTTACTGCTTTTGACTTTCATACCACTGAACTTTTGGGGTTCTTCTCTGCATGTCCAACTGATGCTATGTCTGGCTGCTTTCATCCTCCTTCTCCTGCTCGATTGTAGGTGTTTTCTGAGCTTCGGCCCTGTACTGCCTTTTCTTTTTTCTCCCCCTCTTTCTTCCATTAGAGAGTCCATCCTCTCCACAACTGTTACTCCTGTGTCCTGATTAGGTATTGTCAGCCTTTGATTCTTCCTAGTGCTGAGTCCCAAATTGGCAGCCTCTGTCCACCATTTCCATTCTGAATGTCTTGCTGTTGATTTAACCTTGAGTGTGCCTGAACTTGAACTCATCTTTCTCTCCAGATGGGGCTTCTCGTCTCACACTCCCTATTTCTGTCTCAGGACCATCAGTATGAACCTTGGAGAAACCAGAACTTTGGAGTTACCGTTGATTCTTTCCTCTCCTCCCAAACTCAGTCACTTATCATGCTGCAGTCTTCTTTGCATTGTTCCTCAGATCCATCTCCCCAGCCATTTCCTCAGTTCAGGCTTTTCTTATCACAATGCCATGACGACAACTGTAGCCTCCCTGGTTTCTCCTCTTCCCCATCATCCTGCATGGTACCATACCAATTATCTCTAAACACAGCTGTCTTCACACCACTTTCTCATTGCATAACTTAATACCTTCTTGCAGCTTGCAGGAAAATGTAAAAAAAAAATTGTTAACCTGGCACTCAAGGCCTCTTACATTCTGACAACAGTATTATTCTTTCATTTGCCCTCCTTAGAGTCACTGGTTTTCAAACATCATGTATATAACTAATATTTTATAACATCCCCTTTATATACTGACATGAATTTCGTACATATTACAACAAAATTACTCACATGATTTCAAAAAAGCCAACATAAGACCCTACATATAATAAAAGGAGAATTATAATTAAGTCATAATATAATCTATTTTAATCTGTAAATGCTTGGCTATGACCACCCCAGAAGATAAGATGACATTGCCTGTGCTTGCATATACTTGTAATAATGAAGCTTAGATTGAAGAGAAATAAGACAGTAGTCAACTAAACATTAGAATAATTTTTTTTTTGCTATTTGACATTTAAAATGATAGCTAAGTATGTATATGTTAATGTATTGATAGAATCAATGTGAGTGTGGTGGCTACAGCTGCAGACCACTTACCAGTGAGTCAGGTTGTTGACTGGACTCCCATTAGGGGTGTTGCCACTGGTGAGTCGATTTTCTGACATGGTGGACAACTCTGGGTGACATATGAACATTACAACTTCAGTCTTCCTTTGTTTTGCATAGGAGTTGTATCCTTATATAGGAAGACCATGCAAATAATTCTTTATAAGCTCAGATAATGAAAAATAGGTTTTTCTCTCACGTAACCTTCCCATTTGAAACCATATAGGAATTGCATTGTATCTAGCCTCCAAGGCCTCTGCCCTCTAAGGCCCTAGTGTTCCCCAATGAGCCAACTAAAATATCCTCGTATGTTTTCAAAAGTATCCACAGAGTGGGGTGGGGGATGGGTCCAAGAGCCACTGCTCTGAGTGCTGCACAGGCGCACTGCCTGTGCTGTGCTCTCACCTTTCCCTCTGTGTGCCCTTCTTCTCCTGGGGAAGATCTGCACTCATCTCCTCCTCAAAGTTGAAGCTGTGCCGAAAGCTTACGTTCTGATCCCTCATCTGTAATGTAGCATCTGTATTATAGTGGTATATGTTTATCTTTTGCACATGAATATTGCCGCTTCCTGTATTAGAAGGTGTGGTTTTGGTTGCAAATATCAGATAAACAGCTTAACTTGGTTCAAGCCTCTATCCTCCGCTCCCCCTAAAAGTATTGGCTCTCTTTATTGAAAAGTGCAGGTCGGGTGTCCCTAGGTGGAGTGAGATCCCGGAGGTTGACAATGATTATTGCATAGCGGTGCCTGTATCTGCCTCATTTCCTTCTCTTTCTTCTTATGTATAGTTAGGCAGTCTAAGTCTTCAAAATCTTTATACCTTAATACTATTAAAGTTTATTTCTTTGTTGTGCTACATATCCAACATAAGTGGCATGTGGAATCTGCTCATTGTAGTTACTTGGGACCCAGCTAGATGGAAACACAATTGTGACATGTGCTCCTACTCTTGCAAAGATTTGGAAAAGAGAACATGCAAATTGCACAGTTGTCTTCAAGCTTCTGCCCCGAGCAGATACAAGTCACTTCTATTCATATCTCCTTGACTAAAAACAGTCAAATGGCCATGCCTGTATTCAAAGGGGAGTGCAGCCCTCCTCTGTTCCTGAATGGAAAGGAAAACCATGACATTTGTGAACAAATAAGCCCTGTTGTTGAGCTCAGTTGGATTTCCTTTGTGTCATTATCGGCCTGCACTGTCTCCGGCACCCCACCCTCAGCTTTACCTGACTCTAGTCTTATGTTTTTAATTCTTTTTACTCCTTATTTTCTTACTAATAGATGCCAAGTTCTGAAATTGATCCCTTTTGGCCAGATCTGCACCATGTGCCTATCCTTGGATCTTTGAAAGAATAAGGAGAAGTGGGAAATGTCCTGCTTGAATTATAGTCATCCTTCGGTGTCTGCGGGGAGCTGATTCCAGGAACCCCCTCAGATACCAAAATCCGCGGATACTCAAGTCCCTTTTAGGATAGTAAGATGGCATAGAACAACGAATATAGTTTGCCCTCTAAATCCGAGGGTTTCGCGTTCGTGGATTCAACCATCTGCAGGTGGAAGTTTCGCTGATACGGAGGCAGACTATGTATGGAGTGAGAGTAGCTGGGAGGGGCAGCTCATCAAAGTAAAATCAAAGCAGAACAGATGTCGGGCTGGGCCTAGTGACTCAGTGGTTAAATTCACATTCCGCTTTGGCAGCCCGGGGTTCACTGGTTTGGATCCTGGGTGCAGACCTATGCACTGCTTGTCATGCCACACTGTGGCAGGCGTCCCACATATAAAGTAGAGGAAGATGGGCACGGATGTGAGCTCAGGGCCAATCTTCCTCAGGAAAAAGAGGGGAATTGGTGGCAGATGTTAGCTCAGGGCTAATCTTGCTTAAAAAAAAAAAAAGGAAAAAAAAGCAGAACAGATGCTAGGGAAGGCTAGCAAGCACCACCGATAGTCCTGTGCTCCCTAATTAGATTAAACTTTACTTGAGAAAAGAGACTGTACTTTTTTCCTACGTTTCCTATGTCCTGGGTCGTGTTTAAGATAGTGTCTTGCTTGAGTTTTTGCTTTATTCATTCATTCATTAATAATATAATTATATTATTATTAGGTAACCTGTATATGATATTAATTACTGTATATATCAAGTACTTTCTAAGTGCCTTATGCATATGAATTAATTGAATCCTGTAAACACCTCATGAAGTAGGTACTATTATTATTAACCCATTTGATCAGATGGGAAAGATGAGGCTTGGAGAGGTGAAGAACTCAGTCAACTTCTCAGAGCTACACAGTCTGTTACCAGCCAGTCCAGCCCTGTGCTCATCACTATAATTATTTATTAGTCACTGGATATATATTCTTAATACATTTGCTTTACACTGCACAGTATATTCCTCATCATTAATGCATGTTAAAAGACAGAGAAGGGGTGTTAATTCACAAGATCAAGGGGAGTATTTCTGGTAGTCAATCCAGGTTAGGAAGTTAATGGGGTGGATATATTTTAGCATTCTCCCTCCACTCTCCCACTTTATTAATGACTTTTATCTATTTTCCTGATGAAATATCCATTACATGTTTGGTCGGAAACCTCCTCTATCACTATAGAGGAACAAATATTTTGATAAGTGGTTTTCTCAGATCTGGAATCTCTATAGAGCAATCATTGCCCGAGGCTAACACTCAGCTTTGTTTTCTGTCTTGTCCTGTGCCAGCTAAGATAAGGATATTTTGCCTTTCTTTGTAGTTTGAAGACATCTAGCAGCTTGTCACAACTTCCAAAATCTTTGAGGAAATGAAGTCTGAGTACCAAGACAGTAATTTTACCATTATCCCAGTGGGTCGGTATTCTACTTGATACATTGTAATTTTAACAAGGAAGTTACAAGAAAAGAATTTCCTACTGTGCCTCTGCAGAAAGGTGAAATAAAATAGAATGCAATTCCCATTTGTTCTTCTGTAGCTCATTTTGACAGCTGAGAAAACTCTTAAATGGGCATGAATAGAGATCTCTTTTTAATCTGTATTTATCTGACATTAAAATTGCAATTTTATTTTTGTTTATATGAAATAGTAAAATCATTAGATTTTGTTATGACAGCCATTTAATGTGTCAAGATGATGGATATAAAGGTTTTGCAAAGTTAAGTAAGAGTTTTCATTTTACAGTGTTCCTTAAAATGTACATATACTTAATATTTAATGATCAGATTAGCATGTAATTTTTTTATATGTCCTACAGTATTACTCTATAAGAGATTTTGGGTCAAATACAAATACAAAATTTAATTCAGTTTATTTTACTATAAAGGAAGGTCAGTTATTTGGAGTGTTTTACTTGTTTAAAACCTGATTTCAACATAAGAAATCTAGTGCAATTTAAGCCCACAAATGTCAGTAAGTGACTAATTCCGTAGTTTGCAAGGACTCGATTCCTACAGTTCTTGTGTAGAAAATCCATAGAGTGTGGGCTGATGTACAGTTATCCTTTAACATTTAATACGAATTAGATGCTCCAAATTCTGTTGCGATTGTACATAAAAGCAGTACAGAGTGTACAGCTTAATTTGTGATTCTCCCAGTCACTCTAGCTTGGCTTCATTTGCTCAAGTCTTCGCATGTGACTTGTGGATATTGACCATCAGAATCCTTAATCAAATGACTCTCCATGCATGTAAAAATCATAGACACACTCTTTTAAAGCTAGATGTGCCCCTTCCTACTTTCTTCCTTTGAAAGGAATTATATAACGGGGAAAACACTCCTTGTATTAGTTATTTGACTGGTTGGATTAAAAAGGGACAAAGAGGAAGGACTCTTTCTTCTGGACTTTGGGTACTGTGTAAAGATGTGGTGCCTCATCGAGGACAACCATCTTGCAGTCATGAGGGGATTAGCCGATTTGCTAAGGCTGTCAGGATGGAAAGATGGAAATAACCCGAGTTCTTAATGTTAAGGTTGAAATCCTAGCTCTACCACTTATCCATTTACCATCTTTGAGCAAGGCTTTGGCTTCTCTGAGCCTCGGTTTCCTCAGCTCATCAAATGGGAGTAATAATAGTATCTATTTAATAGGCATGCTGTGTGGATCATATGCAGTAATACGTGAAGAGCACGTTGTAAGCACAATGCCTCAGTTCATACCTGTTGAGAAACAAGATTATAATGGACATGCCATTTTCCCATATATTATCTCATTTGAGTGTCAGCTATATAAGGTGTCAGGTTTTATTCTATTATTTTCTTATTTTATTTTATTTTGTGGAAGATCAGCCCTGAGCTAACATCTGCCAATCCTCCTCTTTTTGCTGATGAAGACTGGCCCTGAGCTAACATCCGTGCCCATCTTCCTCTGCTTTATATGAGGGATGCCTACCACAGCATGGCTTGATGAGTGGTGCCATGTCTGCACCCGGGATCCAAGCCAGCGGACCCCGGGCCGCCAAAGCAGAATGTGCGCACTTAATCGCTGCACCACCCGACTGGCCCCTGTCAGGGTTTATTGTAAAAATTAAAATACAAAACTGATCATGATATAAAAAATACAAATGAAGAAAATGCATATTACATATAATTATCCATCCTAGAGACATGTTTGATGTAGGTTTTAATAATATTATCATTCATATTAGCTTTGCTGTGATTGCTAATATCAATATGTGGCTCACCTATATTGTGATGTTGCCAGAGTGTTTATGAAGATAAAAAGTGGATACTGTTATCCCCGTTTTTTTTTTCGGGTAAAAAAGCTGAGGCTTGGAAAGAATAAGTACCTTGGTAAAAATGTTAGAAAGATTTTGGCATAAGAACCAGGGACAAGAGCCAGGACTAGAAGCTAGGACTGTCTGTCTGCAAAGCCTGTGCTTGGAGGGACTTCAATTAATTGTCCACTATTGGACGCTAAATAGAGGATAGCTATGAGAAGCAAGCAGTAAAGGCAGACAAAGCACTTCTCTGCTTCAAATGTATAATCTCTCACCGATATTTTTATTTAAAAAAATTAAAGTGTAATTAATATGCAGCTAAATGCACAGATGTTGTGTGTTCAGTCTCACACGTTTTGATAATGAATTACACCCAGGTAGCCACAAACAGGCACCCACACCAAGATACAGAGCACTTCCATTCCCCCAGAAGTTTTCCTCCATGACCCTTTGCAGTCAATCCCAGGCCTCCCAGCCGCATGGTAGCCACTGCTAATTCCTGCTTAATAGAGTTTTGCTGTTCGCAGACTTCACATAACTGGAAATGTAATGTACATATTCTTCACAGTCTGGCTATTTTCTCAGCATCATGTTTTTCACATTTATTTAGGTTGTGTTGCATCTGTCAGTAATTTTTTTAATTGCTAGGAAGTACTCTATTGTAGGGATAGATCACAGATTGTTGATTCATTTGTCTGCTGATGGACTTTTGGGGTTGTTTTCACTCTTGGGATATTATTGCTCTCACTGTATTTTATGAGATTCTATATTTGTCTATTTGGCATCTGTTAATTATAGGGCCAAACTACTGGCCAAGGTTGTTCACATCTTTCCTGTGGTCCAGAGCCCATACTCTGAACCACCTCCTTCATGTGCCTCTCACACACCAAGCCCATATTTCCACTGCCCTAAATCAACCCCGAATCAGGTACCAGACAACTGGGAATAGCCCCTAGGCCCCAGAGCCCTCCATAATTATTGAAACGAGCCAGTCCTAAGCTGTTTACGCTGCCCTGCCTTGCCTTTCCTCCAGTAAAGGCTGCAGCCCGTGCTTTCCCCTGGCTCACGCTTCCAATTCCTCTCCTGAACTGGTGCTTCCCCGTGTGGCCCTGTGTGGCATGGCATGCCCCCTTCTCTTGAGAAACGTAAGTAATACATCTTCTTTCAATGGCATTAACCTCTCTGTGTCATCACTCAGTAATCCCATAAATTAACATCCCATGAGTACAAATGAGACAGCTGTAAATAGAGATTATATAAACATTTGTGGACCATTCATTTTGTGAACGTGATTTTTTTCTGTGTCCTGGGTCATACACACACATGCAGACACACACACAGGACACACACACTTAGTAGTTATCTACAGTGGTTGTACTATTTTACGTTTCTGTTAGCAAGGTTTGGGAATCCATGTGACTACCTTCTTTGCCAACATTTGTCAGTCTTTTTTATTTTAGCCATTCTAGTAAATGAGAAAGTGTGTAGTACTGTTGTTTTAATTTGTATGACTAATGCTGTTAAGCATCTTTTCAGATGCTAATGTATCATTTATGTATCTTCTTCTGGGAAGTGTTTGTTCAAGTCTATTGCCCATTTTTATAGGGCTTTTTATCTTTTCATCATTTACTTATATATTCAGCATCAGTGCTGCTAATCTTTTTCCTAGACTGGCTTGCTTATTAATTTTCTTAATGATACTGTTTATGACAAGACATTGTTATTTTGAAGAAAACCAGTTTATCATGTTTTGAAATTATTAACGTTTTGTGTCTCCTGCCACGGTCATGAAAATATTCTCCTATGTGTTCTTGTGGAAGCTTTCTGGTTGACTGTTTTACGTTTAGATCTGTGATCCATGTCAAATAAATGTTTGTGGATGGAGTGACTTAGGCATTGAGGAGTTTTTTTATATAGATATTTGTTTTTGGAGTAACATTTATTGAAAACACTTGCCCCCATGAACTGCCTTGGTTAAAAAACAAAAAACAAAAACATTGACCTAATATTTGGGATGTATGTCTGAATACAGTCAATATCCTCTTTAATTCATCTATTTGTTTATCTGTGCAACTTCAACACTGTCTTAATTGTTGTCAGTTGAAATCAGTTAGTATAAATCTTTAACATTTATTTTTCTTTCAAATTTGGCTCTTCTGGACCCTTTTCAGTTCTATGTAAATTTTAGAATCATCTTATCTATTTCTTCAAATGGACGTGTTGGAATTTTGAAGGGAATTGCCTTGAATCTATAAGGCAATTCAGGGAGAATGGGCCTCTTAACATTATTGAATCTTTCAATCAATGAGCATTGCTTATCTCTCCTTTTATTTAGGTCATCTTTAATTTAGCTCAGTAATATTTGTGGTTTTCACTGTAGGAGTATTGCACATACTTGTTAGATTTCTACTGGATAGTTGATGTTTTTCTATGCCATTATAAGTATGATTTTTAAACTTTTATAAGTATGATTTTTAAACTTTATTTTCCAATTTTTATTGTTATATTTAGAAATACAGCTGATTTGAGTGTTTGACCTTGTATTCTGCAGCAATGCTAATTCACATAATCTAAGTAGTTGTTTTCTTTTGTAGATTTTTTGGGGTTTTATTTCTTTAATTTTTTTTTTTTATTATGATA
Source organism: Equus asinus (assembly GCF_041296235.1). NCBI lineage: Eukaryota > Metazoa > Chordata > Mammalia > Perissodactyla > Equidae > Equus > Equus asinus. The sequence continues at coordinate 27,629,755 of NC_091810.1, forward strand.
ACATTCTATAAGTTTTGGGTGTACATCAGTATATTTCGATTTCTGTGTAGATTACATCATGTTCACCACCCAAAGACTGATTACAATCCATCACCACAGACATACGCCTAATCACCCCTTTCGCCCTCACTCCCTCCCCGGTCACCTCTGGTAACCACCAATCCAATTTCTGCCTCTATGTGTTTGTTTGTTGCTGTTTTTATCTTCTATTTATGAGTGAGACCATATGGTATTTGACTTTCTACCTCTGACTTATTTCACTTAGCATAATACCCTCCAGATCCATCCATGTTGTCACAAATGGCCAGATTTCATCGCTTTTTATGGCAGGGGTTTTCTAACACAGTCATATATGTCTGTGAATAATGAGCTTTACTTTTTTTTCCCCATCTGAATGCCTTTTATTTTCTTTGCTTCCCTTATTACACTGTCTAGGATCTCCAGTACATTGGTGAATACAAATGGTCAGAGAGGACATCCTTGACTTCTTCCTGATGGTGGTCGGAAAGGGTTTAATTTTTACCAATAAGATTGATGTTAGCTGAAGGTTTTTGGTTCATACTCTATCATATTAAGGTAGTTCTCTTCTGTTTCTACTTTGCCAAGAGTTTTCTCATGAAGATGATGACTTTTTTCATGTGTATTTTCTTCATCTATTGAGAATGATTATGTTTCTTTTTTATTTTGTTAAGTAGCATGAATGTTAAGCTATATTCTGGGATAAACCCCCTTTTCTTCATGATATATTACCCTTTTTATATACTGGTGTGTTTGATTTGCTAATACTTTTAAGGATTTTTGCATTTTTTAGAATTTTGAGAGATTTTTGTATTTTTTAATGAGAAAATATTGGTCTCTAGTTTTCTTGTAATATTTGTCATATTTTTGGTATCATGATAATACTGGCCTCGTAAACCTTCTTCCTCAGTATTCTGGAACAATTTGTATAAGATTGGTATTATTTTCCTGATACTGGAATTCATCAATGAAGTCCTTTGGCCTAAAGCTTTCTTTCTGGGAAGGGTTTTCATTTCAGATCCAATTTCTTTAATAGATGTGAGGTTACTTTCATTTTCTGCTGCACCTTACATCAACTGTGGTAATTTGTATTTTTGAAGGAATTTGTCCTTTTCATCAAATTTACTGAATTTATTGCCATAAAGTTATTTACATTATCTTTTCTTATTATTTTAATGTTTGTAGGATCTGTTGTGATGCTGTCCTTTTCATTTCTTGATCTTGAATTTTGTGTTTTCTTTTTTTTTTCCTGTGTAGTACTGCTAGTGATTTATCAATTTGGCTAATATATTCAAAGAAATAATATTTTACCTTGTTTATTTTTGTCCTTTAAATTTTTTATTTATGCTCTTATTTTTAAATATTTTCTTTGTTACATTTATTTTGAGCTTAATTTCCTCCTCTATTTTTGCTTCTTGAAGTAGGATCTCAGATTGTTAATTTTAAACCTTTCTTCTGTATTGAGATTTAACATTATAAACTTATCAGAGCTGCTTTCTCTGTGTTCTACAATTTTGATATGGTGTGTTTTCATTATTCATTTCAAAATATTCTATTTTCGATTTAATTTCTTCTTTAACCCATGGGTTATTTGAGGTATATTGTTTTTATTTTTCCTAGTATTTGTGGATTTCTCCATTTGTCCTTTATTTTCTAATTTAAGACTTTTGTTGTCAGAAAGTATGCTATTTATTATTTCAATTCTTTGATGTTTTTGAAACCTATTTTATAGAGCAACATGTAATGTTTCCATAAATGTTCCAAGTGCAGTTGGAAAGAATGCCTGTTCCGTGGTTGTTAGGTTAGTGTTGTATAAATGCCAACTAGGTCCAATTGACTGATTCTATTTGTCATATTTTCTGTGTCTCTACCGATTTTTTTCGGGAGGAGGAGGCAGGATCTACTCGTTCTATTCATAACTGAGAAGGTGCTTTTAAAATCTTCAAGTGCAATGGTGGATTTTTCCATTTCTTTCTTTGATTTGTCAATTTGCACTTCCTGTATGTGCATATTCACTTCTTGAAGCGCTGTTAAGTGCTTACACATTTAGTATTGTTGTCTCTTCCTGATGATATGATCCTTTTATAATTATGGAATGCCCTTTTTATTTTTATTAATATTCTTTGTCTGAAAGTCTACTTTGTCTGACATTGGTATATAACACTAGCTTTCTTATGCTTGGAGCTTACATGGTAATTTTTACTTCCTTACTGTCAACCTGTCCATTACACATTTTTGAAGTGTATTTCTTGTAAAGAACATATAGTTGCTTCTTTTTTATTCAGTCTAATAGTCTGTCACAATTGTAGCAAGCAGTCTGTTTACATTTAATTCAGTGGTTGGTGTGTTTAAGTACAGGTGTCACATATTGGTCCATGTGGGTTCACTCTTGACTCCTGTTGAGGAAGAGGACAAACTCACAGAGTTTTTATTTTTATTTAATTTGTTCAAATTTTTTTAGTTTTATTGAGGTATAATCAACAAACACAGGACTTTTCAGTCAAAGCTGGTTAAGACTTTTAAGTCTTTTGCAACTAGTGCTTAAAACTGTGATTTTGTCCTCTTGCCCAGTTCCTTTCCAGAATACATGGAAAAATGTAATAAGTCATTCGACCCTAATGTCACTTTAGCCTTTCTGAACATACCACTTTGGCCAACTATATATTGCTAATGATTCCTCACTTCATGGTGGAACTTCTCTGAGGGTTAATGAGTGTTCTCGTAAATGAACTTGCAGAATGGGTTTGTAGAGAACAGATGTCCATATTCTACTGTGTGGAGGAACAGTCCTCTCGCTTAACTCTAGATGACCTGCCAGTGTTTCACAGAACTTCATTTCACAATAACTTACTAAAGAAGTGATGTATCATATAAGAAGCTCCTTAAGTGATGTATTATTTGTAATTTTTTGCAATTAATTTCCAACAGTGGAGAAACCTTGGACTGTGGCATCTGGTAACACGTTCCTGGATTTTATTTTATTTAGGTACTCCTTTTTTTTTTCTTTCTGCTTTTCCTCCCCAAATCCCCCCAGTACATAGTTGTATATTTTTTAGTTGTGGGTCCTTCTAGTTGTGGCATGTGGGACGCTGCTTCAGTGTGGCCTGATAAGTGGTGCCATGTCCGCGCCCAGGATCCGAACCAGCGAAACCTGGGCCACTGCAGCAGAACGCGCGAACTTAACCACTAGGCCACGGGGCCGACCCCTGTGACTCTTTATTGAAGTGTTTTTATAGTTTCACCTTTCTCTTTTACATTTTGTGAGCAGAGTCTGGTTAAGGGGTTATTTAATATTCCACATCTGTTCATCAGTTGCTGAATAGAAATGTAAATTTTAAGTATACAAACATTTAGGCTTTCTTCAGTCAAGAGTTAATAAACAACATTAACTTTACCTTCTAAGGAAGTTGATATTTGCAATGTTTAATTTGCAAATTGGTAAAGATTTATCAGAAATTTACTGTAATGAAAATATGGAACATTTAAAATAAATATATCTTTTTTAACATTTAAAATGAAACTTCCATCAGTGAGACATTCATTTGTTCATTCAACTAATATGTGTGAATGCCTGCCTTGTGCCAGGTGCGTTTTAAGATTCTGCAAACTGCGTATGTTTGGTAACATAATTAATATTAAAATATCTAATCATAGATTTCTGTCAGTAACATCCATCATTGGTTTGGGATAAAACTTTTAGCTAGCATTAATGCTAGTATGTGACCTAAGGCTTTAACTTTTACCAATAGTATAATGATTATTTTTTGAAGTATTCAACCTTCTTTCATTTTAAAGAAAGGTGGTTGCAAATGCTACTAATCAAGAATGGAAATGACTTTTCTCTTTGGGTGAGTGAGAGCATATGGATGTTACTGGGAAGGAGTGATCATGAATAATTTAGAATAACTTGAGATCTTGTGTGGTAGTAAAAATGAAATATGCATTGGTTAAATGAGAGAGAACTATGCTATTTGAGTTTGAGGTCATTTCAGTAACATACACGTACTATAATTCTTTCTTTTCCTCCCCACTCTTGAAAATGTATAATAGAATAAGTAATGCTGTGAAGCCAATTGAGGAGTGAAGCCAGAAGCATTTTAATGCAATCAGTTGGGAAGTTTGAACAGTTAGAAATCACAGCTTCCAAGGAAGAAACTGCTGATAGCGTTTGGATTAACGATCTGTTTTAGTGAAGTATCTCTTCATTTTTATAGCGCGTGGAAGGATTTGATACGCATTTGATATTAGTTTATCCATTCATCTAAAACATCTGTGGCATGGCTCCCTGAATGGCGTTTTCCCTAACGTTAGGTCATGAGGGCTTGACTTTGTGTTCTGGGTGTGGTAACCCGATCTTTCTCCAGGGAGAGGTGTGTGTTTTGATTCCTTCCTGAATGAAGCACGGACACAGTCAACTCCAGGGAGGTGTGTATTATTTACATTACTCTCAGGATAGTACGAACGCTGCTTACAAACTCCTAGCAGCCTCTCCTTAGAAAGCCAAGAAGGGTCACTAAGATTCTACAGGAATCAGTGGTTAATCTGAGAAGTAAGTAAAATATGCTTAAAAGTGGGAGTTTGAACCCAGAAAATAAACACTATATGTTTCCAGGGGGGAAGTAGGATTTAAGGCACTATTTGAATTTGAATTTGGTATTTTTAAAAAACATACACTTGTTTAAAAAAGTTATGTAGAAATACTTTTTTATTTTCTAAGTAGGGAAAAAATCATTAAGCATCAAGGTTTGTGTTTTTTCCCCGTTTTCTTTTCTTTAGTATAAATTCAATATTATGATGAGAGAAGTATAGAAACCTTGCTAAAGAATAGATAGAATTTTAGAGCATTTTTAATAGAGTAATGTATGATCACTCTGATTTTTATCTCAGCCATAAAAAGAAGTTCTTTTCTGGTTTACATATAAACGATTAATGTAATTTCAATTTTTATCGATTTATGAAATTCTTTCCTCCTTGCTTGTGGCTAGGTTAAGAATTATTTTTTTCCACACTCAAGAAATTGTGTGCAGTCTTGTCTGGTTTGGGGAATGAATTCCTCTTGTTCTATTTTAACTAGACATATTATGTATAATATTGAATATTTTTTCTTTTTAAATGGGAAGACGTTAGAGAGGTTAGCTGTCCAAGTTTTTGTGTTTTATTGATGAGAATGTTGGAAGTTTATTAGATATGCTCAGATCAGAGTACTCTGTTTGTTTTTACATATATGAATGACTGGATAATTTCTGAAGATATAAATCTGTGTGATTTTCCTACTATATTTCTTTGCACTTGCTCCCAGGAAAAATTTGAGACTCTAGGTTTGAGAGAAGAAGAAAAGAGGAGAGGAATGAGGAAGGAGGCAAGTGAGGTGATAAGAAGCAGGAGAAAGACTCTTAACATTAGAAGGAGGCAGAGATCTGGGGTGTTGGAAGGAGCAGTGCCTGTGGCCAACACTCCACAGGTGGTGGAATCTTCCAGGGTGAGAAGGTTTGGCTGGGGCAGGAGTATGTGTGATGAACCCAGGGAAGTTGCGCACTGGGTACCAGGATGACCAACCTAGGAAAAGTTTACCCACCTGGGACTGACTCTGAAAAAGTTGAGGTGCTGGATTCCCAGGAACACTGTGGCCTGGAATAGTTGGTGTCTCCATAATAGTGGGCTGAGAAGCCTCCCAGAAAGATTTCACATGGTTTAAGACAGGAACACCAGAAAATGAAGGAGCTTGAGGGCGAAAAAGCCAGGAATTGAGATATCCTCCCCTAAATCAAGGGGCCACAAAAGGCCTGGCTATAGAGTTTGAAGCATTGTGTGTATGTGTGCATGTGTGTGTGTGTGTGTGTGTGTGTGTGTGTGTTGGGGAGAGACTGAAGGGGCAGTGGATCACAACTGAATATCTCAAAAATTATCTAATTTATTTTTAATGGATAGAAAATGATTCTGAGAAAAGCATATATTTTCAACACAATGAGCATTTTGCTCTCTGACATCACGTATTCATTTTCTCATCAGCAGTGTTAAGTTTTTCGGTGGTATGACTAAGTATATGGAGGTAATGTGGGTCCTTCAGGAAATGCCTGGTAGAAGCTGTAACTTTTGACTTTTCCAAGAATCTTCCAAAATGGAACTTGAGGTTAATCCAGTTTAGTAACATCTGATTCCAAAGGTGCTTGGTGCCATTGGAATGATTGAAAACACGAATGCAACACTGGGAAAAAGGAACAGGTTGTTAGAGGAGAATAACATGAATTCCATGGGCATATCTTTACTTTTGAAAGTGAACCTAAATGGCTTTGGTTTAGTCACAGTAAAACATAAACTGGGAATTTTAGAAGTGAGATTTTAGTTTTTCACAATGTTCTAAGCAGTGTTTTTTCTTGAAATACAAATCACATACCGTTTAAGTCACCATTTTAAAGTGTACAGTTTAGTGAGTTTTAGCATATTCACAAGGTTGTGTAACTAAAACTACTATCTAATTCCAGAACATTTTAATCATTCTGAAAGAACCCTGTACCCATTAGCAGTCACTTCCCATTTTCCCCTCCTCCCAGCTCCTACCGATGGCTAATCTACTTCTGTCTTTATGGATTTCCCTATTCTGGAAATTTTATATAAATGGAATCATACAGTAGGTGGCCTTTTGTGTCTGACTGCCTCTACTTAGCATCATGTTTTCAAGGTTGCCTTTGCAATGTGTATCAGTACTTTATTCCTTTTTATGGCTGAGTAATATTCCATTGTATGTGTATAGCTCTAATAGTTATTTTGTGGATTCTTTGGGATTTTCTGTATGTAAAATTGTTTCATCTGAAAATTCTAACCATTATTTTAGGTTTGTGATAAAATATTAAAAATTGGTATGATTCTTTCATATCTCTCACATATATTTAAATCATTTGCTTTTTAGCATGCCATGTGGCCTGGTAAATAACATTTTAAAATAAAATATATATTTCATTCTAATTTAATGTAGCTATAAATATTATTACCATATTTAGGAGTACCATAATGACCTAAATACCATATTTAAGAATATCTAATATTACCATATTTAGGACAGATGAGGAAAACTATGAGGCACAGAGAGTTTAAATGACTTTCTCAGGGTCACACAGCTAATAAGTGGCTGAGCCAGAGATTGAAGATGAACAATCTGGCCTCAGAGTCCAGGCTCCTAACAACTGTGCTATTCAAATAAGCAAAGAGAGGAAATAAATATTTCCTAGCGTACCCAATAACAATAGTTGGTTGTATCTTTTAAATTACTTCTGTATCATTGAATTTTGATACATACACATATGTCTGTGTGTGTTTGAGTTATTTCTATATAAATATAAATTATATATAAATCTATATAGTTTTTCAAAATGGGAAAATGTTTCATAGGCTTGTGAGTTTTTTTCACTTAACTGCAATTCTTGAATAATAATATTAATAATAGCTGATATTTATTGAGCATTTACTAAGTAATAGGCACTCTTCTGAAGTCTTTCTGTGTATATTAATTTAATCCTCACAACAACCCTGTAAGATGCTTTATTGTACTGAGACACAGCTTAAGAGTCTTGTTAAAGTCTTAGCTAAGAGTCTTGGTAGGAATCTTGCTAAAGTTTCCACAGATGAAAAATGACACATCCTAGACTCAGGCCCAGGCTGTTGGCTCCAGGATACCTCTGTTGACCTTCACCGCTCCTTGCATCTTTTGAGCAATTTTCTGTGTTCAACAAAGTATTTCTGTACTACACCATTAATAGGACTGTAGTATTCCAAAAGCGGGTATACCATAATTTATTAATCAGTCCCTTACTATTGGATATTTGGGTTGGATATAATTTTAATGTGTCCTGGACCTTTGAAAATGTATTCCTGTATAGAGAGAACCATGACTGTTGGACTTTTTCATTTGGTTTGGCTTAGGTGTTGACTGCCCTAAACTTTCATCTTTTGTAATCAGAATACCAGTGGTGATTGTGACTTATATAGATTCTGAAATATCAATGCTGATAAAATGCATTGAGCCCACTCTGTGGCGGCCTGGTGATTTAAAGCTGGTGCTTATGATGCACAGTTGAAGTCTTTCCATTCTTTAGCCTGCCCGGCCTCCACCTCCATCTCCCTCCACCCTCAGACACAGCTGCTGTGTCAGTCCCTTCCATACCTTCCCCTTAGGCTCCGCGTATCCCAGAATGTTGGGCCTGGAGTATGCTCATACAATCAGGTCGAGTAGGTCCTTCCTGACACCCTGGGGTCCCTTTGGTCCCTTCCATTAGTTTGGGTAGAAGGCATGCAGCTCTAGGCTGCAGGCATTCAGCCAGGAATGCTTGTGCTGTGCGGGAAACTGCTGTCTCCGCTTGTCTCAGATGCACTGTCTATGGAGTTAAAGCAAAGAACATCCACTCTCCCCAACCCAGTCTAAGCACTAACTGTATCCTAATGGGGTAATTTAGAGGTGGAACTTGCAGTTCCTTCAGGCACTCAAATAGACCTCCATGAAAGCCAGATGAAACCTTAGATCTTCCTCATTTTCTGGATCACGGGTATCCTCCCGTGCATGCGGGCAGTTACTTCTTGCCCTGGGCTTCCCCTGGCTTCTCCTAAAGGTCATCACCCATCATCACCTTGTCTACTGTAGTGGAAGGAGCAAAATAGAGGCCTGTTCTTCTTTTAGTAAGTGGAATTTTATAAACAATATTGAAATATACAAATAATTAGTAAATATATTCTTTAATAAAATCTAATAGTGCAGATTAGATTCCCCACCATTCCAGAGACCATCAAATTTAAGAGTTTCATTTATGTGTTGTGGGCCCTTTTTATACCACGCATGCACATAGAAAATGTAAAATATAGTTGTATACTGTTTTACATAAATAATATCATCCTGTGTCGTTTTCCATCTTCCTTTTATCACTTAACATTATGTTTTTTTATAAATAGATCAAACCCTTCCCTTTTCATTTCTGTACTGTACTATAGTGGAATATATGCTAGTTTAATTGGCTATTGCCCCTCTGATAAACGTTTACATTGGTCTCAGATTTTTGTTACTATAGACAGGGCTCCAGTGAATATTGTGGGGCTATGCCTCCTTCTTCAAATATGGCAAGATGTCTTTTACATTAGATATTCAGAAGTAAAATTTTTGGTTCATCGGTAAGTGTATTCTGAAAGAATAAGTACTTTAAAAATTTTGATAATTTCCAATTGCGTTCTAAAGTAGTAGCACTATTTTCACTCCCTCTAACATTATAGGAGAGTTCTCGTTTGCCTCCTCTTTACCAGTGTTTAATATTAGTGAATTTTTCAATGTTTCTTTGGGAATCCAGTCCTACAATTTTACCTGATGCGTGGAAGATGGTGTTTTCTTAACTTACCTCACCTCAGAGACTCAGGTCACTGAAATGCGTTACAGTCATGTGTCACTCAAGGATGAGACTGTGTTCTGAGAAATGCATCGTAAAGTAATTTTGTCATTGTGTCAACATCGTAGAGTGTACTCACACAACCCTAGATGGTATATCCTACTCCACACCTAGGCTGTATCGTACTCATTTTATGGGACCACCGTCATGTCTGCAGTCTGTTGTTGACCAAAACATTGTTATATGGTGCATAACTATATGTACACAAGTTGATGACCTTTGAATGTAGCAGTTCTTAGTGAAGAAGGTAGAAAGCAAGGCAGACCCATTTATTGTATTTAGAAGTAGCTCAGAAACACTAAAGAAGTTGATGAGAAGAGCTGCAAAGGCTTGGAGCCAGTGGCAGGTGGAGGGCAGATTGTGGGGTAGTTAAGACAGAGGTCAGTAGATGACCTCAAGCTGTGTTTAATATCATACCCTAATTGGGAGATGGGAACAGCTGCAAAGACTATGAACCCAGAAAGAATAAAGGTGAACTTGGGCAACTAGTAGTTGAACAAGAAGAAAGTGACAAAATATGTTAAGAAGGGTCCATAATTGGTATCAGTGAATGAGAGACCCCAAGTTCTGTAAGTTTTGTTTCCTAGTTTCTGAGTGTAAAATAATGGTTTCTAGTGTGAATTATCTAAATGAAGACAAGATTATGTTGACAAAAAGCATCAATAAACATATGAATTCCACATTTCCTATTGTAGGTTTTTAATATGTCTGAATAATAGATACCATTTTGAGAACATATACGACGGGCACTTTGCTAAATTCTTTACATATATTATGCATTTAATCCTCCTAATAACCCTATACAGGCAGGCAAGAGAATAATTCCCATATGACAGATGATGGAGCTGAAGTCCTGAGAAGTTAATTAGCTGGTCCAGGGTTATACAACCAATGAAAGGCCATCTTAGATATGTCCCTTGAGGCTGAATCAGCATCTTCCTACAAGCCCAGGCAGCATCCCAGGCAAATCACATCAGAATCTGAGGGTGAGGTGGGTGGAAACAAGCATCCCCAGCAGATAGGAACACTGTCTAAACTACAATGATGCTTATTATGGGCTAGAGACCGTTTTAAACACTTTAGATGTATTAAATAGCTTTAAACTACTTTTACTGCAACCTACAGTAAGAATATATTTCATATCATAACCAAGCACAAATATGCACATGTATGTAATTCAGAAGTTATAGTTTCATGTAAAAGCACTTATCTATGCAAATGTGACACATTATGGTATTTCTATTCTATTGTATTCTTTTCTTTTTATCTTAGAGATGCCTTAAATTCAAATATGAATAATTGCTCCATTATCATATTCTCAAGGAAAAAGTGAAGTCTAAAGCTTAAATCCCCTTAGAAGTTAAATAGCAAACACATTCAGGTTCAGATGAATTAAAGACTACAATCAAATTTCTTGTCTTTCAGTTACAATTTCAAAATCTTAAGTAACAATAGAACCCAAAATCAATTTCCTCCAATTTCTTCTAAATGATGCCTCAGAAAATTGGTGATCTTTGAGCCCCTTCAGTCTGAGGAAGAAAAACCTCAGAAATTGAGGCCAAGCCCCTGATGTCTTTTTCTTTTAAAGAGCCAAAGAGCTAATATAACACACAAGATTATCATACAACATTGGCTCCGCTACAACATAATCTGAGTTTAAAAAAAAAAAAGCCATTCTCTAGACTGCAGGGCAGTTATCCCAGGCAGCACTGTGTTTGCAAAACCCAGCATTTAATGTTGCCACAGAGACCCAGTGCTCTAAGACCGACAAGAGCTGGTAGATAGTATCTTGATTTCAACTTCACTTGCAGAACCCTTTACATGAATGGAAACTCTCTCCTTGTATGAGGTTAAGTTTGACATATTCATTTGCCATACCTGGTAGAGAAATCCACCTTTGCATACTGTGTCGCAACTCAGAGAATAGTACTTTTAGACATTACTGTTGCTTTGCAAAGTGTAGTAAGCAGAATTCTAAGGTGGCCCCAATATTCCCATCTCCCAGGTGTACATCTTGTATTATCTGCTTGAATATGAGTGTAACTCCATGAATGTAATGAGATAGCACTCTGGTGATATTGATACATTTTATGCTGAAAGATTATTCAGGCGTGCCTGACTTAATCAGGTGAGCCCTCTAAATTGCAGAGCATTTACTCTGGCTGGTTGTAGAAGGGGAAGTTAGAGAGATGAGCTTCTGTTGTCTTAGAAGAAAGCAAACATCCATGATGGGAACTGCCTTGAGTCCCTGTGTGGCAAGGACCCGACTCTAGGAGCTGAGTGGTCCTTAGTCGACAGCCAGCAAGATATTGGGAATCCAGTCCTACAATTTCAAGGAATTGAATTCTGCCGGTAACCTGAGCCTGGTTGAAAGACCAGCCTGAGTCTCAAGTGAGATTGCATCCCTGGCTGACACACCCTGAGCAGAGGACACAGCTAAAAATGCCCCCAAGACTCCTGACCCATGGAAACTGCAAGATCACAAATTTGTGCTGTTTTAAACCACTGAGTGTGTGGTAATTTCTTATGCAGCAATAGAAAACTAATATGCAAAGTTAAAAACAATTTGCAATGATGGTAGCCCTAATCAGCAGGTCTTATTTAAGGTATTTTTCTTTGTTATCCAGTAGTATCTCTTCATTTTCACTAAGTCCAGTACTGAGTTGACTGTGGGCTTTCTCTCTCTTGATATGGGGCATTTTCAGTCCCACTCCTCAGAAGCTGTCCTGCTGCCCCGTGTCTCTGCGAAGATTTCTCCCTACCCGCTCCTTTGTTTCAGCCGCAGACTCACTCTTAGCTGATCCCTGGACTTGAGGCTGCTGTTGACGCTGCTGAAGCTTCTGCCTCGGGAACTATTGAGAGCCAATACTTCTGCTTACGACTCTTCCAAATTCTATTTATTTCTTTGCCATGTTCCCTCAGGGCCCAGACATTACCTGGGTACTCAGCTATAAGGTCTTACTTTAAAGTCACTCACTAATCGTTTGTAACTTTCCATTCTTGAACTCATGACAAGCAAAATGACTTCAGTATTAGTCTCACCATGGTTTCCTGCTTTTGGCCCAGAATACAGAATGACTTCTAGGCCCTTGACTTAGTGCCTCTTACCTTGGCCCCGCCTTGTGTGGCAGGTGGAGAAATGCTGTTAAAAGCAGCAAAAATTGCCGCACCTACCGAAGCCTAAAGGCCTTTATGTGCTCTTTTCTCTGCAAGAAAATCTTGGCCTCAGTCTTGCCTGCCAGAAACAGTGGTGTCTCCTTAGTCAACTGTGGCAGCCAACAGTTGAAGTTCGAACCCACCCACCCAACCTTGTTGGAGACCTATCCGGCATCTTCTCACTTGTTGCCATCGGGCTTGAGCTGCCCTGCCTCTGCAGAGGCCCCAGCACTTTTGCTTAAGGCCTAGGTTGTACTTTAGTTCCTGCCTCTGTGGAAACAGCTACTCTACTTGGGACAAAGCTCTGGGGTCTCTTTCTTAGATTGGAGTCCCCCAAGCTGACCCCCAGGTGAGGAAAATTGTACTAGTGATGTTTTGAGGAAACACTTCCAGGGGAAACTGGCAGGGAAGGGAAGCAGGGAGCAGGATAGAAGAGGGGAAGAAGCCAAGCGGTGGGTAGGTTCAGGCCAAATCCTGGAGGATCTTGATCCTACAAGAAGCTCTGGAGTATAAATTACACCCCCAGATCTCTCCCGTTCTAAGTTAAGGGAGCTGGGTTTTCATCCTCCCACCTTGTTCAGCCATTGGCTTTGGGTTACACCAAGGGATGTAATGCTCTGGCATTTTGTGTTCTCTGCTTAAAAGGTGATGCAGCTCCACTCATACAAGGGCAGGCCTTTAAAGGACCTCCTTTGGTGACAGATATGAGTCCTTAGACACTAAGCGTACAGAAACTGGGAGCTAGGTACACAGAACCTGTCAAATGGATCCAAATGGACCTTGGTGGAATAACAAGAGTATCCAAGTTCAAGGTGTCATATAGCCCCAGGCTGTGTCCTCTTTCCTAGGACACGGCTGTTTAACCCTCCCAGCCTCGTATAAGCTTTATTCCACCATCAGCGTTCATTTCCTTTGCTCACACACTGATGTCCAAGACTCAAAACCACACGTCTTGGTGCCATGAAAGCACCATTGGTTCACTAACTGTGGCACTTTGATGTGTGTTTCATAGCTCCCCAAGACAGCTTACCAAAAGTTGAAGCCTTTGAGAGGGACCCTGAGAAATAGAGCCCCTTTGCCCATTCATGATCTGAAAAACAATGACAAATGAAGAGGCTGTGGAAACCTATCACCTGTGTTACTGGTAGACGCCAAGTTAGAGGGCAGACTTCTGTTGGCTGAGTGGGATTGTTAAGGCTGAAGCCTGGAATTAGCAGATGTATCTACCCTCTTATCGGCAAAGATGGACTGGGGCAGGCCTCCCTGCGCAGAACCTGCTCCAGAAGAGCAGCAGAGCAAACGTGGAACTAAGGGAAAGAAGCGTGGAGTGAGCTGTGTGTGTTCAGTTTATTGTTTCCAACTGTACCAGGCAGTTAAGCCTCTCCACATCCCCTGGAGCAAGGGAATAAGAAGCTGTAGTATAAAGTTAATGGGATTTGGTCCACGTGGAAGGAGTGAAGGAAATTGTTTTCCCTGAACACATGTACATGTTCTCACATTCGTGTGCATAACCTAGACACAAGGTACGTAGATATATTTAGACTGTACATTAAGCTTTGTTTAAATACAGATGAGAACGTTCCCATTTGCCTTCATTAAATCACTTACGAATCCTACTCAAATGTCACATAAATGTTTTAAAAAGTTATTAAATGAATGAGTTTCTATATTGGACAGCACTAGTGTAATATTCACAGCCTTTCAAAAGTAGAAAATTGACATCAGTGACTCTGAAAGTGTTTAGGAATCTTTCTATTTTGGTTTAGGAAGTTTAGGGACTGCCGTTTAGGAATGTTTTTGAGAACAATCACCAATTAGTAACTCTCAGTTTATAGAAAATGACTGAGATCTGTTTAAATTTGCTAACACAGATTTTTTTTGTGCTTATTTTTCATAGATTACCAATTTTTCAAGGAGAGGGAATCCAGTACATTATAACCAACAGTGTATTGAACTCAGCTAATTGCTCCCTCATTTGTATTCTCTTAGCTCTTCTACATACTCTTAAAACTCCCAGCAAATTGTTTTTGTTTAGCTCTGCATCTCCTCCATGCAGCTCTGAGCATCTTGAAAACAGATACCCAGAAGCAATCATCCGGTTGTCACCAGAGGAAATGATCATTTGAAAAAGGCTCCACCTTTTATCTTCTCAAGATTCAAAAAAGCCTCCTCCCCCCTGTCCCCCACCCCCACCCTGGTAGCTAAGTAGGTGCCATATTTCAGATTTTGTAGTCACTTCAGTGCTTAAGATGGTATGTGTCACACAGCAGGAACTCAGACGTTGAATTGATTTCAACAGTCTAATATTCATGTATCAACAATTCAGAAGACACTTTAGGTGTTATATTCATGAGGATCCCTGTGGCAGAGATGTTAAGTGCCCCCTAGTGTAGACTCTGCGTTTCCACACCACTTCTACAACCCTCTCCAACCTGCTCTATGTCCCAAGAGGCTAGCTTCTATGGATTGCTATTATGGACTTTCTTGCTACCCTCCTCCCTGTTCTAGTTGAGTTCAACCAATGGATGGCAGGAGGTCGGAGGGTGAGAGGAGAATGCAACCAGAGTAGTTATTACGTCAGCTGCTTCCATGTGGAGTGGCCATAAATTGGCTGTGTTCCTCTACTGGAGGCCACAGCTTCTCTTAAGCAGCCCTTTCTTAAGCTAGAATGCCCTCTTGAGTTCTGGTAACCTCTCTTCTTATTGTGGATTGTGTTGTGTTCCCCCAAAAGATATGTTAAAGTCCTCACCCCCTGTACCTGTGAATGTGGCCTTATTTGGAAATAGGATCTTTGCAAGTGTAATCAATTTAAGATTAGGTCATACTGGATTAGAGTGGGCCCTAAACCCAAGGGTGGCTGGTGTCCAGTGTCCTTACAAGGACACAGAGAGAGATTTGAAGACCAGAAGAGGCACAGGGAAGAGGACCAAGTAAAAACAGAGGCAAGGATTGAAGTTATGCTGCCAAAGCTGAAGAAGGCCAAGAATTGCCAGCAACAACCAGAAACTAGAAGAGGCAAGGGAGCAGTCTTCCCTGGAGCCTTTGGAGGGAGCTGGTCCTGCCAATACCATCATTTTAGGCCTCTCTCCTCCAAAACACTGAGAAGATAAATTTCTGTTGTTTTAAGTTACCTGGTTTGTGGTAATTTGTTATGGCAGCCCCAGGAAACTAGTATACTTTCCTTTGCCCTGTTAGGCCTATGAGTGGTAAGAGCTCTCAGCTGTCGCTAATTTTAGGGTATGTCTCATGATGATTCCTTTATCTTTGTTCATATATTTGCAAATAGTCCCTTTATTAAACTCTCCTCGATTATACTATTTGAGTGTACCATCTCATTCCTGCTTGGACGACCTTGAACTGATACACCAGTTTCCATTCTCATCTTCCTTTCAATTTCAGAAACCCTTGCCCTTTACCATTGTCATTGAGTTTTGGCAGGGGACATGTTCACAAGGTTGACTGAAATTTCTAGGTTCCCTTACAGCTAGGTGTGGCTATGTGGCTTAATTTCAGGTTGGTGAGATATGAGTGAAAATGAGAAGTTCTCTTGTGAGTTCTATTCTTTGGTTTCTTGAATGATGGTCCCTCAAGTATGTCCATGTCTTAATCACTGAAACCTGTGAATATGTGTGTTACCTTCTGTGGCAAAAGGGACTTTCTTTGTGTGTTTAACTTAAGGATCTTTAGATGGTTTCCTGGATTATTAGGGTGGGCCCCATGTAATCACAAAGGTTCTTATAAGAAAGAGGCAGAAGGATCATGGTTATTGAGATGCATTGTTGAAGCAGAGATTGGAGCGATGACTTTAAAGATGGAGGAAGGGGCCACAAGCCAAGGAATGCAGACAGCCTCTCGCAACTGGAAAAAGCAAGGAAACAAATTCTCCCCAGAGCCTCCAGAAGGAATGCAGCTCTACTGACACCTTGATTTTAGTGCATGAAATTCATTTTAGACTTCTCATCTCCAGAACTGCAAGATAATAAATTTGTGTTGTTTTAAGCCATAAAGTTTGTGGAATTTTTTTTTACAGCAGCAGTATGGAAAAAAAAAAACTACTTGTACTCCAGTCAACTCTTTTTTTTTTTTCGGTAAGGAGGATTAGCCCTGATCTAACACCTGTTGCCAATCTTCCTCTTTTTGCTTGTGGAAGAATGGCCCTGAGCTAACATCTGTGCCAGTCTTCCTCTATTTTGTATGTGGGACACTGCCACAACATAGCTTGATGAGTGGTGTAGGTCCCTGCCCAGAATCTGAACCTGCGAACCCTGGGCTGCCAAGAATGTACAAACTTAACCACTATTCCATGGGGCTGGTCCCCAGTCAACTCTTTTCTTTTTCCTCTGGGTTGAAATGTGAAAATGGTGGAAGCTAAATTTGACCATGTAGAGGAGGATGGTGGAAGAAGTTAGAAGGATCTTAGATCCCCAGGTGACCTCATGGCACAGAGCTACTGAAGTCTAATTTAAATAAGAAAGAAATAAGTTTCCTATTTGGGTTACTGTATATGTTTCTTTGTACCACTCTAACAATCACATATCATTGTTCTACCCTGGCTGTATTTGTTATGATTCTTAATTTGCAAGCAATAGAAACTCACTCTGGCAGTGTAAACAGAGAGGGAATTTATTTAAAGGTTGTTTAATAAATCAAGGAGAAAATATCTATGAGGGCCAGAGAGCCAAGCCAAGAGTTTACACAGCCAAGAATATAAAGAACACCATGGACCTCACAGCTTGTATCATAAATACCATGACCAACATGAGATCCAGGTACTAGAACTGCTGCTGTGTGTGTTCTCCAGAAAATGAATGGTGCTACCACCATTGCCATCACTGTCCGCTAAGATGAATGCTGTCGGTCCCTGTGACTTTGTGCCATAAGCTTCCCATTCATAGTCTTGCGTGGGTACATTTACTTGTCAGAGCCTAGGACATGTGCTACATTATAGCTGCAAAGGAGCCTGAGAAAATATGCTTCTGGCAATTGGAGTTCTGTTCTGGGGGATTCTGCCTCAGAACCTTGGAGGAGTTCCCATTTGTAGCAGATGAGGATGCTCTCTCCCCAGACAGAATGGCAAAGGTCCACTCCACCTGTAATAGGAACATTAGGGGAACTGTAAATTGGATTCCATTATTGCTTAGCAGTAACATTGGGGAACTTGGCACTTGCAAATGTAACCTTTTCAGTAGGCAGTCATATGCAGTGATATGTCTGTTTTTAGCTCCCACAATTTGAAGAGCTAATATGGATTTTTTTTTCCCATTGGGTTTGTTTGGTTTCAAATGAAAAAGGTATTCTGAAGAGGGGAAGAGAGAAAGCAGAAACATCTGCGACTTGGAAACCAAAAGACGCACTAAGGAGAGGCAGGTTGAGTAGCGGAATGTGTAGAGACACATAGATGGAACCCAGCAGCTGTGGTGGGTATGCTGGTTAAAGCCATTCCCCCAGAAAAGGAACAGTGGGACAGTCCGTTATCGAGTTGTGTGATGCATTGGAATGTTGAGCTAATCAGGCAGTCTAATTGACTGAACATCTGCAGCTGTTTTATCATTATTCTCCAATGGGCATTATCTCTTTGCATGCTGGGGAGGCCTCAGTGTCTCTTAGCCTTTCTGATAGAAGCTCATGTGAGGTTTACAGTTCCACTGCTTTTAATTGCACTGAAATTCAAGCGATCAGCTTTGAGGTCAAATACAGTAGTTTCTTCTTTCTTTCTTTCTTTTGTCTGAACTGCTTTGAAAGAAAGGATTGGAATAGTTGACCTTCCCAGGAGGGAGAGGCGCTCCTGATGACTTGAGTGAAAGCACTCTGGAATTGTGTTAAAATAAAGCAACCAGACAGATGGAGTTCAGTGCTGAGCTGTGGTAGTGAAGGGAGAAGCAGAGGTGGAAAAACCGCGTGTGGCCACTGTTTCCAAGAGGATAGAAACCTTCCCAGGCCTACCATGAACTCATTTTTGAGCAAAAGGATTTACCTTCCTAGGCCCATCATTAGCCCCTCATTTTCCCTTTTGAGTTTATTACCTGGATATAATTTGTGTCCATGCCTAAGCTCTAATTATTTTCAATAATCAGTTTTTGGATGCTGTTGCCATAGCATCTAATTCTTTGGCAAACAGAGGGGAAGTAACGATGATGTGTGTGCTTTTTCTTCAGACACCAAAGGAAAGATTTGAAAAGGGAAGAAAACAACGCAAAGCGAAAAATTCCAAAAGTGAGGAAAACAGTATATTTGGGGAAATTATGAAAATAACACCAGATGCAATGAAAGCTGGTCTTAATTTACTTTTACTTGGATCTGACTGTGTAAAACTCTGAATATATTTATTTTCACAGCTAGTTATATATGCCAGAATCCATTACCTGCAAACATGTCAACAATTTTGTGTTTTGTTTTGTCAGTCATTTCTACTGGGAATGAGAATAAAAATGATGTGGTTGGTGGAAATACGGGGAAAATGCCAAGAGGCTTATAAGATCTCAGTCCCAAAGGTTTGGGTGAATTACTGTCCTTGATGAGTCAGGTTTGTGAAAATAGCTCACTTCATATCTCCTGGAAGCATTTTCTAAAGATCCTGTGGACCTGCATTTTGAATGTTAAATTCAGGCCAACCTTTCTTATTTGTAAAATATGTGGTCAGTAGAAACAGCAATAAAATATATTTCTGTAAAAAAGTATGATTATATGTTGTTTTGGTGTACGAGAAGGTATTTCCTCTTTAAAAAATGATTTCAAGAATTCGTTCATTTACAAGATACCCAGTAAGTTCTAACTACACGTAAGTATTGTAGAGGGTGCCGAGGGAGGATATGATAGGGGTACCCAATCCTTCTCTCCTGGAGCTTCCATGCTAGTTGAAAGGAGAGAAACACTAATGTAAGCATAAATGAGCATAGTAAATCCAGGGAGTGATAATGGGCATGAGGACAATATTAGGCTTTTGTAATGAAGTGCTAAGGACTGTTTTAAAAAGAGGCTTCTCCTGAGCAGAGACCAGAAAGATGAGATGAAAAGCAATCCATGCGATAGCAAGGCAGAAGGAAGAATTGCCAACTCCCTTTAGTAAGTGCAAATGCCCTGAGGAGGGAATAAACTTGACTTACTTGAAGCCCAGAAACAAGACCACTGTGGCTGGGATATAGTAAAGGAGCCAACCTGAGGGTGAAAAAAGAGGCGGTTAGAGGGAGAGCCGGACTGGAATGTGTAGGCTCTTGTAGCCCATGATCAGGAGTCTGGCCTTTATTCCATAGGCAATGGGAAGCCATTGGAGAGTTTTAAGCAGGTGACTAACTGAAGTTCTGTTGAAAATTGGCTACTGGGAGGAGAAAGAAAGGAAAAGGGTAAAAGCAGACAGACTAGTTAAATGTCAGTTTCAATAATCCTGTTAAGAGATTAGGATAGTTTGGAGTAAGGTGATAGCCTGGAGATGGAGAGGCATGGATAGATTATTTCTAAATTTCTATAAATATGTGCATGCATGTGTGTATACCCATAAATGTGTATATGTGTGTGCACACAGATTTCGTTATATATTAATTTTCATATATAAAATTAAAAATTATAAGGCATTTATAGGCAAATAAGGCATCTAAGACATGCATAAATAACATTTGCCTTCTCTTGAGGTTACCGTCAATAATAATATTATCCATAATAAGCAATAAGCCTTCTCAGGCAACCACTCTGTACCAGGCCCTGCATTCAGTGCTTTATAGATAATAGGTCAGCTGGTCCTCAGGAGGTAGGTACCCTTCTTATTCCTGTTTTAGATGAGGAACTGATGCTTGGAAAGGTACAGGGATGGTATCTAGCTGGTGAGCGCATGGCTGGGATGTGCACCCATGGTTGTCTGGCTGCAGAGCCTGAGTGATGTTGACACTGTATAATGACATCATCTACGGTATCCAATTCATATGGGTGACAGGAAAAATTATATGTCTATTGAGTTGCCACTCTTTGAATGAATGTTACAAGATCTTACTTTCCTTGGAGATGCATGTTTTGAACTAGGAGAACTATTTTGGACTTACAGATAATTCTAGTGCCCCAGTGTCTCAGACAGTAAATTTCATCATAACAGAGAGAATTGCCTCCATGGTTCTGGTTATGGGTCACTGAAATACACTTTGGGGAGCCACAGAATCGGCATATTATTATATTAAGCAATTGCATACTGTGATGAGGAAGCTATCTAAAGAGAGGAAAAAAATCAAAATGAAATAGGATGGCTGCACCTTCGTTTCTTCTAAGGAGATGGAATTTTTTTTCTTTATTTCCTCTTTTTCTCCTTTGCGCACTGCACAAGTGCTAAAATATTGCTCAACGTTGCTATTTTTTTTTTTCTTTTTCGGTCTAGGTTGGTTGTGTGTCCCTTAGTTTATTTTAATCTTCTGTATTTATCCTTCTGTGCTGTCTGGAGTGACTGCCAGCCACAAAGCTCCCTGCTGGTAGAGGTACGCTGTGTAAGTCACAGGGTACGCAGTGACTGCCGCACGCCAAAGCTCTCTGATAACCAGGAGTCCTCCAAGCTGCTGGGGAGCAAGGCTCTAATGAGGCCCCAAAGGAGCAGGGGTGGCCAGTGCTTCTCCTTTGCTGCAGAGGAATCATCTATCTCTCAGGGGTTGTTAGTAGTGAAAAACCCACTGATGCAAATCATTTGAGTCCCTGCATCTAAAGAATCACAGTTTTTTTGAGCGGAAAGATACCATACCGACTTTTCACCTGCTATCTTCATTCTGCTGCTAAGAAAACTGAGGTCCAAGGTAGACAAGTAAACTTGGTAAAGTTTTACCAATGTCAGAATGGGGGTTTAAACCCATTTGTGTGTGCGATTTTTCCTAATAATTTTAATTATGAAAATAATAATAGCTAGTGTTTATTGAGCTCTAGCTTAGGACTTTTCTATGCCTTAGGTTCTGTAGTTCTTAAGGTGACCCCCTGAACACAGTTACTACTGTTAACTCCGTGTTACAGATGAAGAAAATAGGATGTAAGATGTTAGGTAATTTACCCAAGGTCAGAGACAGTAAATAGCAGATCAAGGACTCAAATCTAAGTCCGTTATACCAAATACTATGCAATCATCTCTATGCTGTTCTTTTTCCCATTTGATTCTTAAAATGATATATATATGATTAAAAAAATATTCCGCAGGAGGGCTTTGCATGCCACAGATCACCATTTTAAGTATATGGCATGGCAATACATAGATATGTCACTAACCATTAAGGAGAATGTTGCAAAAACTTACTCCTAAAATTAGAAGATATCTTAGATTGGATTCTTTGGGAGACCAACTCTGGGACAGAGATCTGTGTATAGGAAGTTTATTTGAGAGTGCTCTCAGGATCAACCCCTGTGAGAGAGTAAAGGAAACAGGAGTGGGCTGAGGAAGGAGGTGAACTGTGATGCACTTACATCAAAGGCCTCAGCCCATCCTATGGGGAGCTCTGGGCTGGGATGGCTCTTAAAGGTAGAGGACGGCACCATTATATACCATACAATAAGTAGTAACTGCATGCAGGCTGTCCCTAAGGAGGGAGTTGCAACTCTGAGTAAGGTGACTCTCTTTAGTTGAAGGCACTTCCTGCAGAGGGACTCAGTCACCTGTAATCCCAGCAGCTGGGGTCATGAATGCTTCATTCTGAAAGGAACTACTACAGTCCACCCGTTGTGTTGAATGCATACACTTACTTTGTATAATAAGTTTTGGAAACATCTTCTCCAAGATCCTTTTTGGTCTCTTTTCTTGGAGGAACTTACTATGGGACAGCTAATAGGACAAAGTATACTCTTTACCTCTGCAACTGGCCTCCAGGTGCAAACTCTATATTGTTATAGATATACAATACATTAAACTTATTTAATATATATTATATTAATTAGGTATAGATAATATATTAAAAATACTGTATAAATTAGTGTTTGTAGAGACACTTATTGTTTCTCTCCTTTCCTACCCATTCTAGATTCTCTTTGGCTGGCATTTTTCTTTCTTTCTTTCTTTGTCTCTTGATCTTCTGGCATGAAGACCTTGAGATGACAAGATGGGAACTATTGCTTAAAGTTCAGTGGGACTCTGGTTTTGTCCCCTGGTGGAAATGTTCTCTCTCTGGGAACAAGAATTCTTAAATCCTCAGAGTATCAGCAAGTGGAAAAAAGAAATTTCCTATGTGGGTGAAAAGTCATAAGTGAGGCCACTTCTGCTTCTATGCCTTGATTCCTAAGTGTCTGTGTTCTATCTATTAAGGACACAGCACCATATAATGGTTATTGATTTCAGGTATATTCTGTTTCCTGGAGGATTATGCCTCTAGGAGGAAATCCTCTACAAGCTGATGTCTCACTTGTACATTTGAAATGTCATTACAGTGGTGGGACAACTAAGTATCCATGTGCAAAGAAGTTAGATCACTGCCTCGCACTATACACCAGATTATTTCAAAATAGATCATAGGCTTAACTATAAAAGCTAAAACTATAAAATTCTTAGAAGAAAACAAGTGTAAATATTCATGACTTTGGATTAGGCAATGGTTTCTTACATATGACATCTAAGTGACAAAAAAGAGACATAAATTGAACTTTGTCAAAATTATAAGCTTTTGTGCTTTAAAGGACCCCATTAAGAAAGTGAAAAGACAACTGATAGAATGGGATAAAATATTAGTAAACCATATACCTGATAAGAGACTTGTATCCAGAATGCATAAAGAACTCTTACAATAAACAATAAAAAGACAAATAACCTGATTAAAAGATGGGCAAAGGAATTCAATGAATATTTCTCCAGAGAAAATATACAGATGGCCAGTAAGCACAGGAAAACACACTCAAGAGAATTAGAAGACAAGCCACAGACTGGGAGAAAAAAATATACAAAGAATTCTTAGGACTCAACAATAAGAAAACGAACAACCCAATTAAAAGTGGGCCAAAGACCTTAATAGACACCTCATAAAAGAAGATATACAGATGACAAGTATATAAAAAGATACTCCACAGTATATGTCATTAGGGACATGCAAATGAAAACAATACAATACCACTATTCATCTATTAGAATAGCCAAAATCAGGAATGCCAACAACAGTAAATACTGGCAAGGATGTGGAAAACAGCAACTCTCATTTATTCCTGGTGGGAATGCAAAATGGTATAACTACTTTGCAAGACAGGTCAGTGGTTTATTACAAAAATAAACACTCTTACCATAGAATCCAGCAATTGTGTTCCTTGGTATTTACCCAAAGGAGCTGAAAACTTATGTCCACATGAAGACCTGAACACAGATGTTTATAGCAACTTTATTCATAATCACCAAAACATGGAAGTAAACAAGATGTCCTTCAGTAGATGAATGGCTGAATAAACTGTGATACATACAGACGATGGACTTATTATTCAATACTAAAAAGAAATGAGCTATCAAGTCAAAAGACATGGAGGGGGGCTGGCCCCTTGGCGTAATGGGTAAATTTGGCATGCTTCACTTCAGCAGCCTGGATTCACAGGTTCAGATCTTGGGCGCTGACCTACAGCACTCTTCAGTCATGCTGTGGTGGTGACCCCCACATAAAGTGGAGGAAGATTGGCACAGATGTTAGCTCAGGACTAATCTTCGTCATGGGGGAAAAAAAGGGAAAAAGAAAAAGACACGATGGAGGAAACTTAAATGCATATTACTAAGTGAAAGGAGCTAATCTGAAAAGGCTACAGACTGTATGACATTATGGAAAAGGAAAAACTATGGA
The DNA here is from genome assembly GCF_041296235.1 of Equus asinus. Lineage (NCBI taxonomy): Eukaryota > Metazoa > Chordata > Mammalia > Perissodactyla > Equidae > Equus > Equus asinus. Next base: position 27,654,104 of record NC_091810.1, read on the forward strand.
GACAGTAAAAAGATCAGTGGTTGCCAGGGATTAAGGAAAGGGAGGGCTGAATAGGCAGAGCACAGAGAATTTTGGGGATGGTGAAAATACTCTGTCTGATACTATAATGGTGGATACATGTCATTATACATTTGTCAAAACCCATAGATTGTACACGACCAAGACTGAACCCTGAGGCAAACTATGGACTTTAGATGATGATGATGTGTGAGTGTAGGTTCATCATTTGTAACAATGTACTACTCTGGTGTGGGATGTCAATAGTTGGTGAGGCTGTGGATGTGTGGAAGCAGGGGCTATATGAGAAATCTCTGTATTTTCCACTCAGTTTTGCTGTGAATCTAAAACCACTCTAAAAGATAAAGTCTATTTTTAGAAAAGTGGCCATTATATCACATTATCAGGCCAACAGCTTCTTGGTAGTGTGGAGTGTGTTAAGACAAGTGGTCCATGTGTTGCTTATGCCCACTTCTGCATCTCCATTGCTATAAAGTAGGTTTTTTGATCTGATGTGATTGATGTATGTGATCTTATTTTGGATGATTCAGATATTCTGTAAGCCCTTATGTAGTGATGCTAGCTAAGACCCATGGGCGCAAAAGGCAAACCTGTACGTGGACTATACATCAATTTCTGTCAAGATGAATTACCTTCCAGGATAGAAGGAGTCTGATGAAATCAATTTATTGCCAAGTGGCTTGTTGTTTCATTGTGGGATAGTGCCATATTGGGGGCTCAACATTGATCTCTTAATGACAGCTTGGCCTAGCTTTGGTGACCACAGAATCCATGCTTTGGGGCCCATCCGTAGCCACCATCTGTGCTGCTACTCCATTTATGCATCCATTGTGGCAGCCCTATGGTGGCTGATGACAAAAGCTGACTGATAGCATCTGGTCAGGCTATTCTGCATTACTTGGTTGTTTGATGCCTCTCTTGTGCGTGTTAACTTGTAATACTAAAATCTTCACATTTTGTGCCCATGCCTATGTTTCTATTCACGTGCCTGTTTTCCAGGTCACCCTATCCCTGATCTACCAATCTTTCTTATTTTAGACTCCTGACCAACTAGCCAAGCTATTTATGACTGCCTATCAGTCCGTATATATTCTTACCTTGAGATACTTCTCTATTAACAAAAAAATGAATGCTCTGCTCGTTGTGAAGATTTCCCTTCACTGCTCTCTCTCAGGGTCTCCTGTGATTGAAGATGTGGCGTAGCAGTTTATTTTTGACTTGCACCCACATACCCAGCTGGCCAGTCTGGCCCTGCTCATATGTGATCCCGGAAATACCGCTTCTGTGTTATGATGGATTCCTGCTGTGCCTGCCTGACCGTATGACTTGGTGGGTCTGACTGAACCGAGGTTATGAAGGGCAGTCCTGTTGGAGTGGTCATATAATGTCCCATATAATATCAGACATCTCTCTTTACCAGAGCTCAGTAGCACTCCAGGAGCTGTTTTTCAGATTGTGTGTAATTCACTGCAGATGGCATGTTCTTGCTCCAGGGCCCTGAGGGGTGTACTCTGATTCTCTTATTGGGACTTGCCAGGAACTTTACAATGCATTTGCCCACAACTGATACCTCTAAAACAGTAGCATCTGCTTGGTCATGTGGCCCTAGGAGAAGGGCCACTTGTACTACTGCCCTGGTCTATTGCTGAGTCATTTCCTGCTCTGGGCCCACTGGATACTGGCAGCCTTTGTATCACCTAGTGAACAGCGCAGAGAAGTGCTTAGAAGAGAAAGAGGCCTAACTAGTGGTGGGTGGTTTGACATGCAATAATTTGTACTTTACTTTGGTGAAAATGTCCCCACATGCCCCTGATCATTAGACCCATAAAAATTAAAAAAAAAAAAAAAAATTCAGCTTTGAGGCAGACGATTGGATGTTGGTAGGGTTTTCCTCCCACCTTCTGGAACACATGTATCAAGGCTTCTAATGTTTTTGCTATATCTTGCTCATTTGGTCTGATTGTTTTACCCATAACGTCATGTTCTGCAGAATGTCCACATTGTCCCTTGAGGCTATATTATGTCAATGAGAGGAGGAGTTACCATATCCTTGGGGCGAGACCATAAGTATATACTGTTATCGCTCCCAAGTGAGCATCCTAGAAAAATATAGAAAGCTCAGCAGTTCATATTATGAAGCCTATAGAATTTTAATGTCAAAAGCTGATATGGTATATAAGAAGGAAATGACCAGTATACATGTGATTTTAGGAAAAAGAATTTTAACTAAAATGTAAAAATTCTAACTAAAATATTAACAGTTGGAATTCAGCAGTGTATGAAGGATAATAACTCTGACCAAAGAAGGTTTATTCCAGGAATGTAAGAATATTTCACTAGTCTTAAGAGTCAACAAGTTAGTTTGGAAAAAATCATGTGACTGTAGTAAAGGCATACTGAAAAACCACCTGGTAAGGTTCAGTTGCCATTCCTCATTTAATTCTTAGATAAAATAGAAAGTGTTTAGATATGGTAAATGCTATGTAGCAGAAACTCTGAAAACCCAAATGTTTTAGTCTAAATGGCCAACCACTAAGATTAAAATCAAGAAATAGGCAAGGATGCCTTTGATCACCATTATTTCCAAAAACTTTCTACAACCAAATCTACATGATTTGGTGTAAGAATAGCCAAATAGATTGGTGGACTAGAATATAGAATCTAGAAATAGATCCTAGTACGTGTGAGAATTTAATGTATACTGAAGATGTCATTTCAGTTTAATGGTAAATGCTTGATTTATTTAAGAAGTGGTGCTGGCACAAATAGCTATCCATCTAGAGGAAAATTAAGATGGGGCCCTTACTTGTATTGAGGATTGAAATGTGAATTAAATAAAATCTTAGAAGGGCATTTAAGAGGCTGCGTGTTTAGTTTAGTGATGGGAAAACTATTCTTAATCAAGACAGCAAGCCAGAAAATATAGACATATTTTCTATATAATACTCAAAAACCATCGTATAAAAAATATTAGCATCAAAAGAATCAGTAGAAAATATGTTAAGGAAAATTTGCAAAGTAGATGACAGGCAAAGGGTTAAATCCATAATGCACAAAGAGTTCGTACAAGTTGACATTTGTAAATTATGTGTCTATATAGACAGTTCAATAGAAAAGTGAACAAAGAAACAGACAATTCATGAGGAAGTAAAAGCAAGGAGCTAGCAGATATATAAAAAGATGCTTAAATTCATGAGAGTCATGGCAAAAGGGAAAAAGTGATCACGTTTGCTTGCCAGTTAGAAATATGAATTGTTTTACCATTTTAGTAAAACAATCTGGTATTGTGTATTAAAATTTTTAAATTTACGTATTACTTGTATTTTTTTTTTCTGGGAATCTATTCTATATTAATGAAAGTGTGTGAGTGTGTGTCTGTTATTGACAGCTATCAAAGTATTAGGGTTGAACACATTTCGTTACATCTACTCATAGTATATTAAAAACTATTAAAAATGATGTGTCAGAGCTATCCCAGTCGACTTGGAGAAATTTTCATTGGATGTTGCTGAGTAAGAGTAGCAAGTTGAAGAGGAAACAATGTAAATTTTACTTGTTCTTTGCCTCAACTTTTTTTAAAGATTTTTCCATTATTCTCAGCCTCATTCTATCAGAGAATCCCTAGGCTATATGTATAAAATATACATTCCCTGATTTCATACCAACGTTGTCAATCAGTTAATCCAAGGGCAGGGTGGCTCTGTAACTATTTTTTTAAATAACCAGCCCAAGGGATTCTAAAGGAGGTGATTCAAGCCATACTTTTCTAGAAGCACTCATACAGTCTTTATTTTAGAGTAGAAGATTGTCTATATTTGGTGCTCTAAACCTTAGAATGTTTATGTATTCATTAATAGCAGTTCTTGGATAAAACAAAGATATCTACACATCATTAAATAACTTTTAATGTTCATAAAACTATATTGTCAACACTACATTAAAAGCAAAACTTTCTGACATTGTTCAGTGAAGAACTCGACAATATGATCTGAGAATGGATAACGTTTCCTTTGAACTTTAAAGTTTCTGAAAGTCAGGCGTGTTACATTCTTGAACTGGTCAATGTATATTGTTATATCATAAGGTTGTGAGTTCATATCATAATTTAGTAAGAAGAAATTCTAATAATGCCTTTCCCCTTTCAATGCCAGCTTGACCTCTGTGTCAGTTCCCTCAATTTATTTTCTGCCTTGTGGTCTGTGATCAATATAGAAAAATCAGTTTGTGTTCTTTCTGACTTTTGCATTCCTAGAGTTTCTGGTTAATTTATCCTCCATGACTCTACAAACCCCACCACTGCAAATTGAAAGTTCAACTTGAACTTCTCAGTCAAATATGATTAAAAACCATTCGCAAAGAAGGAATGATTTTCTTAAGTGTTCTTTTAGCGGTCTTTGTAGTTGATCTTCTTTTCCGCTGGAAAAACTCTCAATTTGAGGACTTGTCTAGAAGGTCACCAAATTGCTGTCTGTCCACTTTCATTTCCCATACTGTCTCAGTTTTTCTGCCCAGCTGCGGCATTCCTTTATCTTCTCAGATTGGAAAAGTGCGGCTGTGAAGTCTTTGTTAAGTAAACCATGGTCCACTTACATGTTTGACTATGTATTGCTCATGCTTGTGCAATTGCTGTGATGAAAGTGTCCATTAGGTGTTATTTTGGGGGGAGAATATGCAAATTAATATCTGTACATAAAATATGAATGTTAATATCCTCTAGGTAAAATTAGAAAACAATATTGAAGGTTTAATGTGTGATACTTCTTGTGATCTTCCACTTAGTTATATCATTTTACCTGGAAAATATTTTAGCTTATTCATATTAATTTATGTTTTCAATAAATGCATACGGTCATCTCTTTTCCATTTTAGATCTCAGAATATTTTCATTTTAACACTCTCTTTGTGGAAAAACAAGTGTCATAACCATCACTTTGCCTGGGGCGTTAAATCCAAAAGCCTTAGTTTGGCTACACCATTTGTGAAATGGTCTCAGATCTGTTACGACCAGAGATTATCATTCCCAAGCAATACGTTATATAAATAGTTTTAAACCTTATTTTTCTGGTCACATTGCCGTCTGCTGCCCATGTATCCTGTTTTATCTTGATAACTTGCGTCCTGCTTTTCCACACGTTCCGTATATTTTCTGCCTGTTGAATACTTTGAAATTTAACAGGCTATGTTTTTAACTTTAGGCAAACCTGGGTAGCAGTCTTTCTTATTCTTTAAAGAAAAAAAACTGGGTTGCTTCCAAGTCTGGGCTATTGTGTATAATGCTGCACTGAACATAGGGGTGCATGTGTCTTTATGCCTTTGTGTTTTCAAGTTCTTTGGATAAATACCCAGTGGGATAGCTGGAGCATATGGTAGATCTATTCTCAATTTCCTGAGGAGTCTCCATACTGCTTTCCATAGTGGCTGCACCAGTTTGCACTCCCACCAGCAGTGTACAAGGTTTCCCATCTCTCCACATCCTCTCCAACATTTGTTGTTTCCTGTCTTGTTAATTCTAGCCGTTCTGACCGGAGTGAGGTGATACCTCATTGTAGTTTTGATTTACATTTCCCTGATAGCTAATGATGTTGAGCATCGTTTTATATGCCTGTTGGCCATCCATATGTCTTCTTTGGAGAAATCTCTGTTCAGATCTTTTGCCCATTTTTTACTTGGGTTATTGGTTTTTTTGTTGTTGTTGAGCTGTATGAGTTCTTTGTATATTTTGGATATTAACCCCTTATCTGATATATGGTTTTCAAATATGCCTATCAAGGGGCTAATGGATAAAGAAGATGTGGTATTTATATGCAATGGAATACTACTCAGCCATAAGAAATGATGAAATCCTGCCATTTGTGACAACATAGATGGTCCTTGAGGATATTATGCTAAGTGAAACTAGTCAGAGAGAGAAAGTCAAATACCATATGATCTCACTCATAAGTAGAAGATAAAAACAATGACAAACACACACATAGCAATGGAGATTGGATTGGTGGTTACCACAGGGGAAGGGGGGAGGGCAAAATGGGTGATTATGATCACATGTGAGGGGATGGACTATAATTACTTGTTGGGTGGTGAGCATTATGGAATCTACACAGAATTTGAAATATATTACGATGTACATCTGAAAGCTATAAAATGTTATAATCTAATGTTACTGCAATTTAAAAAATAATAAAGTTAATTAAAAAGTTTTAGTTTGAAAAAATAAGATTAATGTAACATCTCTAAAAAATGTTTTAAAATAAAAAAAGAAAAACTGGAAATTCATTCTTTAAATCAGTAGTAATGTTATATATATATGTATATATATAAAGTCATAAGAGAACTTTTCAATTATAAATGTTGAAATAAATAAATAGGATCAAAATTATTGACTCTTTTGGACACTATTTAAACAATGTGTCTGATTGACAAATTTACAGTTAGCTATAGTCAAGACTGATTACTGCCAAGTCATGTCAAATTGGAATGTTCATTGTTTCTGATTCATCATGTTCTCTAATACTACTTAGTGCATCTTAGCTGAACAGTTAATGATAAGTGACTTAGTGATTCTCAGATAGCTGTGTGGATCAGAATTGCCTTAAGAACTTTTTCAAATATATACATTCCTAAGCCTCAGATTTTGCATGTGTAGAGCAAAGATATGTGGATTTTGAAAACTCTCCCTAGTGGTAATCCACTCTTGTAATAGATTAATTTATCTTCTTATGATTTTGCAAGTTGGTACCATGCTAATTTTGCTAAATCATTTCTTTAAGTACATTTTTGTTCGAAAGCCTTGGTCGTTCCTCATATTTATAAGATGAAATTCATGCATTTTAGTGTTTCATTTAGCCCCTTCTCACCCTTGAGTAGGCTGGAACATAGTACATTTACAGCCGTAATTATAACATGTCATGCACCAGAAATGGTAAAACCCATGGCATTCGAGTCACCACGGCTTCCTCCTACACCCATGGCAGACCTAGGCAGTCGATCATGGCACTCCTTCCAGCTGAACTCAGAGCTGGTCTAAGCACCCTTCTTAACATAGTTCAGAAAGCTACAACCTAGCAGTGAGAGTTGACGTGTAAGATAAAATAAGTTTGCCATCGTCCTCTACCTGAACTCTTTGTTCCAAGTCCAGCTTTATAGAGTTTTGAAAAAAATCTGTAATATGTGCTTTTATAGTGAAACATTTCATGCATTCAAAAGAATATATGTTGCAAGTACATAATTTATAAAGAGCAATAAACTATACTCTCATGAGCCCACTCCACAACTTAAGAGATAAAACTTTATCAGTGGCTTTGAAGGCTATATTATGTTTCTCTCTATTCCCATCTCCTTACCCTAGGGGTTGGCACCGTTTGAATTTTACATTTATCATTTTCTTGCTTTTTGTTTTAGTTTTACTATGTATACATGTAACTCTGTACAACTGTTAGGTTTTATATTTTTTGGATTTCACGTAAGTAGTATTTACTCTGTTGTTCTTCAGTGTGCTTTTTCATTCAGTATATATTTGAGGTTCAGTTATGTGGATGTATAAAACTGTACTTCATTCATTCTTTCCTCTCTGTAGTATTCCATTGACTGAATCTACCACAGTTCATTCATGTACTCATGTGTTGAAGGACATTGGTCTGTTTTATGTCTTTGCTATTATAATGCTTCTGGGATCGTATCTGTACCTTCTGGATAGTGTAAATGTGCAGGAGCTTCTCTACTGTGTATATCCAGGAAAGGAACTTCTCTGCCTTCAGTTTCACCAAATGATGGCACAGTCTTGTCCACAATGGTTAGTATGAACCTACACTCCTACCGTCAGGGGATACACGTTCGTTTTGTTTCACTGACTCACCAACACTTGATATTCTCTCTGCTAGTGGTTTTATCTAGATTGTAAGATGTTTAGTAATGTTTGATATTCTTCATTTTGACTTTTTGTTTTACACAATGGATTTGTATTACTTATTAAAACCAAAAGTTTATAATATTTTAAATGGAAAAGATAGGCTATGGAACAATCTGTAGATTATGATTGCAAAAATATAAAGAAAATATACTAGCTGTGTGTGTGTATGTGTATATATATATATGTATGTGTATATGTGTGTGTATATATACTCACATATAAAATAAAAGAATGATTGTTTAATTAATATTGCTTGGTTCAGTGATACCACTTGGCTGTATCATTTATTCTTTGCATACTTGTTGATTTGGGGTGAATTATGTAGTTTGGGTAGAGAGAAGCAGAAGTCTTTAGCAGGTAGGAGGCGGTGTGGAGGAGTAAAGAGGTAGAAGTTTTGGAATGTTCTACCAACTGTGATGCTTAAGTAGCCATGTGCAAATTGCTTAATCTCTCAAATTCAAAATGCTCAAAACTTAAATTCACTAATGTAAGAGCAGTGCCTACCCTGTCTGTCTGTGCGAAGATTCATTGATAGAATCCATGTGAGGCACTTTGTGTAGAACATGGCATGCAGTACATGCTCAGCAAACTTGAGTGACCATCTGCCCGGAGACACCGGCTGTACATAAAGAAAATAACAGTACAGGGAGCATGTGCTAAGTGCCGAAGTCAGGCCGATGCATCATTTATAACCAAGTCAATGTTCATACGAACTCATATGGAAAGGGTAGAAATATTAACTGGTAAGCAGTACACAGAGAAAATCCCCCGAAGTTGAGATTCTAAAACTGTCCCTTATTATTTGTCTATTCATACTTTTCCACATTCCTCCACCCCTTTTATTGAAAGACACATCAGAGGAATCAATGAAGAAAATCTCCGGAAAAAATGTAAACAGAAGTAGAAACCAGAGGGGTAGTCAAATGCTCACAGGCTGGCTTTCTATTTCAAGTATATACTTCTTCGAACATGGATGGCTGCCAGCCCTCAAAGAGGGAAGCGTTTTGCTAACTATGCACTTTCCTTAGTTCTTAGAAACCTTGTCCCCTGGAGTGGTAACCTTGTGGAAGCTGAGCTTCCCTAAGAGAATGTGCTGCATGACAGGTCATGCAGGTCTGGAATTTATGTGAGCCATTCTGGAAGGCTCTCTGCCAGCTCAGTCTGTTACCTCTTTGTAGCAAACGGAGCCTACTTTCTGAACAAATACAATGTGGCAATGGGAGATAATGCCTTTCTGGTTAAACTGTAGTCAGGGACTTTTCCTTGTACCTACACCTCCTTTTTTCCTTCTCACTTCCAATGCTAGTTCTTCACCCACCCACTCCATCCCCTCCTCAGAGTCTCAAAGGAGCAAGGAAAGTACAACCATGTCAGTGAACTCAAATGTAAAAGTAAGAAGAAACGATAACCAGTACCTAACAGAAAAGCAGCGCCAGAATTCCGTGGTGGAAATATCTCTGTAGGGACTGCCTGGACGATGTTCTGTTCAATTATTTTTTATTGTTCCATTCCAGAAGGAACTGATGTCTTAAACTGATGAAAGGGGCACATGGATATTCTAGGAGGAATATAGCTATTTAGAGGAATATGGAACTATAGCAGTTCGCGTCTTAAGAGTCCACTGGAGTGGAGTCCAGACCACTCTTCTGTAGCTGCATGATGATGGGCATATTACTTCGCTTCTCTAAGCCATAGTTTCCTTCTCTATAAATGGGAATAGTTATAGTACTTCCCTCATAGGGCTGTTGGGAGGAGTAAATGAGCTCAGTACCATGCACAAAATAGTCAATAAACAACAGGAATTGCTATTAGCATTTGCCTATTAATACTTTGAGAAACGTTTCTTAGCACCAACATTTGGTAGTAAATACTTAGAATAAATCGAATCCTGAAATTTCAAAGTGATAATCCTGCCCAAAAGGCTACCTTTAACAGTTGGGACTCATTGTCATCATCTATCCCTGTGCTAGATTTGTGCTCATTTCTGTCAGGCCTGTGTCCATCAGAGACCGTATGCTGGGAGGAAAACATCTCAGCACACGTTGAACTTAATGAGGGGCTTTCTGTTTAAAATATGAGAAAAAGGCCATTTATAGACTCCTGTCTAATGTGAAAAATCCACTAAACTATTTTTTAATGTACCAAAGGTGATATTCAAAGGATTTATGGAGGAGTGTGGTACTGTCCGGTCAGAATGGGGAAGAGCTGTGCATAATTGCTGTAGCTGTGTTGTGTACTCCTGAATCAAACACCAACGTAGAAGGCAGTGAAGAGAGGGGTTGGGTGTGGCTGCAAATCTTCAGCAACTTCCTGACTTTTAGTTACTAGTCCCTGTAGAGCCAGCAGCTTTGTTTTTGGTTTCTTTCCTCCATTCCTGCCTCAGGGAAATGCATTTCACAGAAAAACACACCACCTACGAAGGACCTGAATGTCCACACTTCTTTATATCCTTTATATGGTAAAACTCTTAAATTTTCAAAAGGCCCAATGATAATAAACATTATCTGTTCAGATACACATGCTCCGATAAAGTGGAGCATCTCCGAAATGGACATTAAATAGCAAGATTTTTATTATGATAAATCAGAATCTTTTTTGTTGTTTTCTTGAAAAAATGTTTCAGAGCACCAAGATTGCTAAATAAAATAATAGATGCCTGACTGCAACTAATTGAGCTCAGGAGGAACACAAAGGGAAAGAATTTTAACTGAGGTTCAGCCTTCTTGGCTTTCTTAGCTTGTGATAAAACCTTAATCACTCTGCTTTCAAACTGTAAAATTAGTAGGTTATGTAACCAAAATAAGGAGCATTCTTATTGCACCCACCAAAGTGTTTCACAAACGGTTACTAATTAATCTGTACAAAATCCTTTCAACTAAGCATCACCCCCAAGTTTATATAAAAAGCCTTGCTGTGGAAAGATGTTAGTGGTTGGAATTGCAACCTCCAAGCTAAAATGGCACAAGAAATCCTGCTTCTTATATTTTTATAACTCAACTTAGGTGTTTGTTTTATTTTTTTAATGACAAACCCTTCTTCTACCTGGCCAGGTGTCCTATATTTCTCAGAGTCTTCCCAGGTCCTATGAATCATGAAATGGGTGATAATTAGCAAGGCTTGGAAGGGTGGATCACAGATCATTCGTCCATCTGCGTTGACTCTATCCATGACCCTTCCTGTCAGGATGCCTTTCCCGGCTTCTGTGTCTTGGAATCTTTTCCAAGTCCATCCCCCTGGGAACTCTGGATAACCATTCTTTTTTCCAGTGTTGCCACTCCCGTGTGGACTTCCAGACCTCCATACCTCCATAGCTGGGAAATATCTTTTATCTATTTAGTCTTGAAGGAAATTCTTCCTCCTCTGTTAATGTGTTTCCAGCTGAGGCCTTCTTGAATCTTCTCAGTGTTTTTTTTTTGAAAACAACTTGTGCTTCTGGAAGCAACTCTTTGGGGAACAACTTGAACTTTCCATTCTGTCTCCGGGAGAGTCAGGGAAAATCAACCCAAGTTAAAAATGTTAAAACAGCCACAGTCTTTCAGTCTTGTCACTGACAGCTAGGGCTAGAATTTTGGAAGCTCGCTGCATCCTAGCCAGTTGTTTCTGAATGCATCGACGACCCTGCAGCAGAATTACTTGGGGAAGTTTAGGAAAAAAACCCGAAATTCTGGGCTTGGTGCCTGGAAATTATGATGCACCGGTAACCAGGGGATCAGCGTTTTTGCGTAGCTCCCCCAGATGGTCTGATGTGGAGCCAAGTGTAGCAACTACTGCCCTAAATCTGATGTTCTTTAATTCAACACATATTGTCTTGAGCATCTGCTGTGGGCTGGGCACCATGATAGGCTTTTGGGCATACAGTGGGGATGCTCATGGAAATGGCTAGGCAGAAACTGAGCCATAGCAGAGCTTATCTCTATTTGAAGAAGAATCTCTTAAGAGGTTTTTTGTTCTTGTTGTTCTGTTCTTTCTCCCCTGTACCTCTATAGTCAGAGGCCTCAAAGTCCAGATGTGCAGGCCCCATCTTGTCTACAGGCAAGTTGTGTTAGACCAGCCCTCTTGAAAAAACCAATTACTTGTCAACGGAAAAACAAAAAGATGACAGGTTATCACCTATTGTCTAAAACTGAGAAACAGCTGTCACTTTGTACTGGGTAGGCATTGGGCAGCTTCATGCCGTCCCCACCTGACACTCTTTACTAACTTTAATGTCTTCCTGGTTCTTTAATGTTCTTATAGTCTGAGTATACAATATTAGGAAAATTGGAGTATGTATTTGTGAAAACTGTCACTTGTGTGGTCTTTTTTTTTTTGGCACCTGAGCTAACAGCTGTTGCCAATCTTTTTTTTCCTTCTCCTCCCCAAAGCCCCCAAGTACATAGTTGTATATTCTAGCTGCAGGACCTTCTAGTTGTGCTATGTGGGACAGCACCTCAGTATGGCTTGATGAGCAGTGCCATGTCTGCACCCAGGATCCAAACCAGCAAAACCCTGGACCGCCAAAGCAGAGCACGCGAACTTAACCACTCGGCCATGGGGCAGGCCCCTGTCACTTGTGTTTGTTATTCCGAAATTTGAAGGCCTGGTGAAGGAAGCTTGATCTGGTTCTACAAAATGAAATATGTCTTCAAATGTCCACATAGGGGTACCTTGTCTGGAGGGTCTAGAGAAGCAGGACTTTAGCAGAATCTGTGCTCTGGACAAACCAGGAATCAGAAAGTCCACTCCCAGAAACGTGTTTATCATAAGTGTATTCATCCAAGCAGAATTCTAGGTGCTGAAGAAGCAGCACTGGTATTCACAGTTGGACCTTTACCTCCAAATCTGCATGTAGCTTTTGGTAAATTCAGTTTCATTCCCCACGTAAGTCTAACTGTGTGGGGACATGAAACCACATTGATTACTGTTGTGTGAACTGAAATGTGTCAACTCTTAGTTGCACCTAAAAGACTTCATTAAAGTCTTCAAACTTTTTCTGCCAGTAGCTACAAATGCTTTCCTAATATCTCCCATGTGGCATGCATAGAACAAGTTACTATCAGTATGGCACACTGGGGTAGAGAGAGGAGGCTCCTTGTGGCCTCTGACAGCCTGTGTACATAGAGCAGAGGAAATCTCCAATATGGGAACAATCTTCAGGACCCTCTGAACTTAGATTGCAAAGTTTCGGATTTTTTTTTTGAGGAAGATTAGTCCTGAGCTAACATCTGCTGCCAATCCTCCTCTTTTTGCTGAGGAAAACTAGCCCTCAGCTAACGTCTGTGCCCATCTTCCTCTACTTTATATGTGGGATGCCTACCACAGCGTGACTTGACAAGCAGTGCATGTCTGCACCCGGGATCCAAACTGGTGAACCCCAAGCCACTGAAGTGGAACATGCGCACTTAACCACTGCACCACCAGGCTGGCCTCAAAGTTTTGGTTCTTAGACACGAATTCATTAGGAGATGAATGAGAACCATCTCATTGAACAAAATGGAATACTTTCTGCATAACAGAGATTTTTCTCCTTTGAAAAGTGGGTGAGATACATCCTCTCCCCCATTGTCGCATTTCCCTTAGTGAAAAGATAAAATAAAATTCTTTTAAAAATCTGTATTCCTGGGGCTGGCCCAGTGGAGTAGTGGTTAAATTTGAGTGCTCTGATTCAGCCTCCCAGGGTTTGCAGGTTTGGATCCCGGGATGGACCTACAACCGATCATCAAGCCATGCCGTGGCGCATCCCACATGCAAAATAGAGGAAGATTGGCATAGATGTTAGCTCAGCAACAATCTTCCTCATCAAAATAAAGTAAAATAAAAAATCTGTATTCCTGATTGGAAGAGATATTCAAGTCTTTCTAATATGCAGTGTTGTATGTTTCTCCAGCAGCAAGAGTGATCAATTATGCTTTTCAGAATTTTAGGTGGGAAAATGCATTTTGGTCAAAGGTTTTAAGATGGGTTGAATGTATGTCCGCTATGTCTGTAGACGTAGTTTTTGTTTGGTCAACACAAATGTTTTGAAGTAGTTTTAATTAGTTGCTTGCTAACGTTTGAAAACTGGGAGCTGTCATATAAAACTCTTCTGAAAAATCGGAGTGTCTGTCAGCCTTGGGCTCACATTGCACCGTGTGGACAGCCCCGAGGCTGAGTTAGATGGGCATGCACGCTCCTGTCCTCAGCCTTCGTCCCTCCTTATGGTTTTGTATCTATACATTCCAGGTTATAACATACAGTTAGTTTGAAGTCCCCCCACTCCCATTGTAGTTTATGGGCTTCATCTGAACCATTACTTATATCTATGAAAACAGATAGAGGCTTGTTGCATTGGGGGAGGGGACTGGGGTACTTTCCTCTCTGTCATCCTCAGCTGAAATTGATACAGTGGGTATAAATTCAAGCTGCCATCACAGTTTGCCTCAATTTAGATTTACACTTCTGTGTTGATAGAGTGGATGTTTTATTCACCTAGATACAGCCTCTAATAGGTGTGAATTCTAAGCATATAACTATTCATAGCCACAATTATCATTTCCAAAAGGTGTCAAAATCACCCCATTCATTGTGATAAAGCAACTTAAAAAACACAGTTAAGCGCAACAAATGTTTTAAAAAAAGGTTTAAGCAGTCCAAGAGCAGTTACTGTCTCTTTAAAATGAGTTAGAGACCTATGTTCAAGTTAGTACTTTGTTTAAATCTTTGATTTATCTCCAGTCAAGCTGCCTATTATATTTAATTTTTTGGAGTTATAGCAGTAACCATGCCATCTTGAAGACCAGGGAGTTGGCTCAGCATATAATCACAATCTTACTTCTTACAATAAACCAGTTGTGTACATACTTACTACCCCCATTTTGCAGATGTAAAATATGAGGGTAAAAGAGGTTTAAGTAATAACTCACTCAAGGTTATACAACCTTGTGTGGATGTGTATGTGTGTATACTTATATATTTATACCGCAGGTCATATATATGTACACATATACACACACACACAACACACATATATTTGTATACCGTGTTTAGCCACAGTTCATTCTGTCTCTCATGTATTTTAAAGTATTTTTTACCACCACTCAGTAAGAAATACTTCAGGGCTCAATATTTAATACATTACACTTCCATGATATCATTGTACAAACCAGTACGAACCCTTATTTAATTCAGTACCTTTTGATAGGTTCTATTCTGCTTTCCCATTTGCATCAGTACATACACACACACAAGCAAAAACCTATGGATAGCCCCCTAAATGGGATGTAATCTGAAGTTTGAAAGACATGGACTTAGATGCTAGATAGCGGGGAAGCCATTCCTGGTGGAGTGTGTGAGAGAGACTGGGAAGTAGAGAGACGTGTTCACATGAGGCCACCATACAAGGGGATTTGCCTTATGATAATTCATGGAGCCATCCTCTTGTATTCATGTTTTACCTGACAATAGGAAGATCTTTGTTTTACTTTACAAAAACAATAATTCTTTGAGATTTTCTATTAAAAAGTTGTACACCTAAGATTTCTGTATTTTAATGTATGCAAATTATACCCAAAATAACAAAAAAATAATAATCAAGTGGGAGAGTGGGAGGTGGGGTGAGTGGGGCTATAGGCAAAGCAAGAATGGGAGATTATTGATATTTGTTGGAGCTGGGTGATGGGTATGTGGGAGTTCATTATCCTATTCTTTTTACTGTGTGATTGAAATTTTTCGTAATACAAAGCTATTTTCTAAAAGTAGGGCCATCGCGCTCTTATATTCTGTTTTCCCACATGGCTCACAGTTGTATGGGAGCAGCGCACGCAAAGGATGAATTGTGGCCTTTTTTCTGTAAAGTTGTGAACAGTAACTAGCTAGGCTGGACAGAAGCTGGCTTTAGGGTCTTCTGATGCCAAACTGCTCGCAGGTTGGGTTTCTCACCTCGACACGATTGACATTTGGGGCAGATAATTCTTTGTCATGGGAGACTGTCCTGTGCATTATAAAATGTTTAGTGGCCCCCCGGCCTCTATGCTCTAGAAGCCACTAGGACATCCACACCCCTCCCATCCCCAATTGTGTCAACCAAAAACCTGCTCAGACATCAGCAAATGTCCACTGCGAGGCAAAATCATCCCCGGTTGAGAGCCACTGCCTTGGGCCACATTCTGCCCGTGTTTTCAGGGAAACCAACAATAGATGAGGCAGAATAACAGCAACTAGGGATAGACTTAGAAGTGCCAGACTCAGGCAGGATCGTGTGTGTGAAATTGGGCATGTCGGTTCACCTTCCACTGTCTTAGTTACCTTATCTGTAAAATGGGAAGGTGACGGTATCATCTCTGGGACATGCCCTACGTTTATATTTCTAAAGCACTTAGAATCTTGCCTGGCGCACATTAGGTACTTAGTATTTGCCTTTATTATCCACCTGGAATCCATTGTGCTGGAATTGTGGTTTAGACATCTAGGGGATAAAGGGATTCTCTGCAGTGCTGTACTAGTATCCTATTTAGTGATTCATGCTGCTAAATGTGTCTGAGTGCTTTGAGATGTTTACTTAGAATGTGCCGTCTACGTGTGCTGCCTGAGTAGTGTCAGATTTGGAAGAGGGAAACGTGGTACAGCGCGCTTGGTTTCTAATGCCCCTCAAAATGGAGTGACTCCATAAGAACAAACCATGGTTTCTAAATTAATTTACCTATGAAAATAAAAATACAACCACAGACAGACAGGACATGCTGAGCATCTGGACCCTGGCCAGGTATCTATGTTTCCGTGATCCTTTGGGGATGCTAATAAGGAGCCACAGAGACCAGCCTGAAATACTTCAGGAAGAGATGACTCCTTCCCAGAGCCCATCTTTTCTCGTTTACCTGTTGAACAGTAGGGAATCACTTCTTTTTCGCTGTCATCATTTACTTTTAATCTTGCTCATGTGATTTTGGCTGAGGCAGAATCATTACCGTGCAAGTTAACTCCAGGAAGATTCTCTCTTCTAGAAAAATAGATCTTTGCCTTCCTCCATTTTGAATTCTTCCCCTCAGTTTATAAATAATGCTCAAGAATTTTCCAACTTAAAAATATCCTTCATTGACTCTCTATCGACTCTCCACTCATCTCTAACCGCTCTCCCATCCCTCATTCTAAATTATTGAAAGAGTAGCTGATTCTCACTGATTCCACTTCCTCTCCCTCTATTCACACTTCTACCCACCACAATGTGGCTGATGCTTTTCAAGGACTCCACTCAAACTAAGTATGAGAACATCACCAAAGGCATTTTGAAGGCCTTAATTTATGGTTTCTTTCTCCCTCTCTCTCCTTCTTGTACTTTCTTGCTCTGATGCTCTATTTCTGCCTTTAAAAAAGTAGATTTAGTGAGGTAAGATTTACATACCACAAAATTCACTCATATTAGTGTACAATTCAAGAAATTTTGGTAAGTTATGGAGTTGTGCAACCATCATCGCAGCCCAATTTTAGAATACTTCCATTTCTCCTGCCCATTTGCAATCACTCTGTATACCCACCCCTGGTCCCAGGCAGTCTCTTTCTTTTGATGGTCTCCATCACTCCCTTGCAAAACTAAGTGCTCTGTGTGCACCCTTAGCTGTCATAACACAGTCCATCTGTGAGTTGCAGTGGGCTTCTCTCGATGTTCTTTTCTGTCTTCTTCAGGGAGTTCATCTTTTTCTGCTCACACTTTAAACATTGAGCTTTTTCACACTTCTCTCCCAGCCCAGTGCTTTCTAGATTTTCCCTGAGTCATTTCGCTGACTCCCAGGTATCCCCTACTGTACTAGATTTTGCTGATGTTAGGTCCCTCCCAGTAGCTGTCTCTTTCCTTCTCTCCTTAGGTAAGCCCTCCTTTTTCTTTAACAGTTTCGTCAGATGTGCCCTCTTCTACGATGTCCTATGGTGTCTCCCCATTTTCTAATCCTTGGTCTTTCTTCTTATCTTTGGCTGTGTGTTGGAGAGATGCAGCTCATGAGCTGGGAACCTAAGTCAACTTTGTTGTCTCTCTCTTTCCTCTTAGATTCTGAGGAGGAGTTCCTCTTCTGCTCCTGGATGAAAACCCAAATAGCCTTACCTGCTCTACTTTTGATAATGCTTAGATATTGGACATATTTCAATCAAAAAGTTGGGGCTGGCCTGGTGGTGCAGCGGTTAACTGCACACTTTCCACTTCGGAGGCCTGGGGTTCACCAGTTCGGATCCTGGGTGCGGACATGGCACCGCTTGGCAAGTCATGCTGTGGCAGGTGTCCCACGTATAAAGTAGAGGAAGATGGGCATGGATATTAGCTCAGGGCTGGTCGTCCTCAGCAAAACGTGGAGGATTGGCAGCAGATGGTAGCTCAGCGCTAATCTTCCTCGAAGAAAAAAAAAAATTAATATGCCCTGTGCTGTATCATATTTAGAACTTGATTTAAAGATAAAACTAGTCTTCCTCCCCAGGGTAAGCTGCTGCAGAGGGGGAAGTCTGCAGTCAGAGAAAGAAGGTTTTGACTTTTTTTTTCACCTAGCACGTCTACACTTCTTCCCCCTACTGGCTAATTCCAGTTCTCCTTAGTGTTTTGCAATGGAAGAGAAGACAGGGGCCTACAAGTTTTACTTGGTTGATTCCATTGTAGTGATTTAGGATCATGGCCCTTTGGACTTGCCAGGAGTGGACAACTGTTATTTTCTTTCGGTGGTCCTTTGATGGGTTCATTAGAGATCCCCAAACTTTGGGTACATTTCTGCTTCAGTTCTCTTAATGTAGTGATACACTCCCCCCTCAGCTAGTCACTTCCTCCTTTCTCCGCCACCAGAAGTCCAGAGATAGCCTAGCTTCCCTGTGGAAGTTCTCCTTCCCTGTTGGGTGGTTCTCCTGCGCTGGAGGTATGACAACCACATTCCCCCAGGTGCTCTCGGGTGTGTGTCTGGCTCACAGGAAACACTGTGCACTCTGTGCCCCTAATGTCTCTGAGGACCCATTTCCTTCATAAATTGCAGTCTTCTATTGTGCGTCAGCCTCCTCTTATGAGTGTTGTCATAGACCACTGAATCCCTCAAAATGCAACTCTCTCTGGTTTCCTTAAAGCGTAACCCCCAGGGAGTTAAAGGGACTACTGTCCTTACTTCCCTCAAGGGAGTGGAACTCACCAGAATTCTCTCCAAAGAGACCTTTCTCAAATCCTTTACTCAGTCTCCCAGCACCTCTGATGTGAGTGAGGGCTTCAGAGCAGGACAGATGGTTTTGCAGAATCTCCTTTGAAAATTTGCCGCTTGTTCTGTTCTGGCACCTCCTTTACCTTTGGGTTGTAATACCTGCTGTGTCTTGCTGACTCAAGGAACTTCACATTAACATCCTGTTACAGACCCCTCTCCTTCAGTCCAGAATCTTTTATTAAAATGTTTCTGGGTCAGTGTGCTGCTTGAGAGTGGGAGTGCCTTGAGGGCAAAGAAGATGATTTATTTGAAAATGTTCTCTCTGTGCCTGTACCTGACAAGCTGTAGGTACTCAGTGAACATGGGTTTTCTCAGCAAGATCACCTCCTTCATCCAAAATTACAAGGCAAGGAACAGAATGGCCTTGCCTAGTGTGCACAGCTAGAGCCCCCGTTGGAACTGCTTATGTCTCAGCCGAAAAGTCCTTTCTAGCACTTTTCAACCCCTTACCCATTTCTCCTTGATTCTCACAACAAAATTATTTACATATTTTTTACCTATTATCATGTTAGAAATGAAGTGGGATTTTTTTCTTTTTTAAAAATGGTTGCTCCTGTTTTAAGAAATCAATATGTGTACATTGCAGAAAATTTAAAATATATAAAGGAATGTAGAGTGAGAAGTATTTTCTCTTTCTAGTCCCTGTTCCTAAGTGCATGGTTCTCCCCAGAGACAACTGCTTCCTCCGTTTCTCCTGTATGCTTGCAAACTATTCTGTGCACTTATAAATGTATATAGGTGTATATTATTTGTCCCCATACAAAAGATCTCATACTTTTCACACACTATTTTGCACCTTATGTTTGTGGCTTAATGTGTCTTTGATACATCTTGATTTAATCCCGAATAGGGTTGCTACATTCTTCTTAGTTCATACCTACCATAGAGATGGTGCATTATCACAGTGTGTATGCTTGAAATCAAGAAGAAGAGTTGTTTATTTAAATAGTCCAGTCCTTTTCCTTTATAGAGGAAATTTAGTTTCTTAAAAATTTAATGAAATTTAATGCATTATGGGGCTGGTCCCCCTGGTGTAGTGGTTAAGTTCGCGCACTCCGCTTCTGTGGCCCGGGGTTCACTGGTTTGGATCCCAGATGCAGACCTACGCACTGCTTATCAAGCCATGCCGTTGCAGGCATCCCACATATAAAGTAGAGGAAGATGGGCATGAATGTTAGCTCGGGGCTAATCTTCCTCAAAAAAAAAAAAAAAGAAATTTAATGCATTATCACTTATGTAACTAGTTTCAATTGTCAATTATTAATACAAACCCTTAAAAATATAGAAAGTGTCAGGTTGTACTTAATGGTGCCCTAACTATCTGATTGTGTAAGCATTCCTTTTGATTCCTATTGTGTGGGAAAAAAAACTGGAAATACATAGCTTCTGTCTTCATTTCTCCTGGATAAATGTCATAACCCATCTGTATCTCTGTTTCTTTATCTGAAACATGAGAGTGGTAATAGAATGAGCCTCATGGATTGTGGTGAGTGTGAACTGGGTTAACCTAGGAAACTGCCTGGAAAATAACAAACACTCAATAAAAGGTAGTGATAATTATGTTACTATTCAGTTTCCTTCCTGATATTTTAGAAATTGTCTTTGTAGAACAACATTCACATCATATTTTTATTAAGCTATTTTAAAATTCTAAGTAAATATATGGTGGCAAGTAATGTTCTTATGCAGACTCATGAATGGTACTTTGCTCATCATCACCATGTCATGAGGTCTGTGGTAATTTCCCATTTCATAAGAAGGAAAGAAAACCCATGCACCCTTTATAATTATGGAAATTTGTCTTTGTTTATTTTGTTCCTTGTTTAATTTAGAAAATGTCAAGGATAAGAGTATATCACAGAATTTGCTTATCATTTAGTTTTCCTATCATCATTAAATGTGGTAAGACCCAAAAGTCTAAGTCCTTTATTTAGGGCCAAGGTCTTTTCAATGGAAACGTTAATTTAAAAAAAAATCCCAAAAGAGCACCTTAGGTCTGACCGCCTTGGAAAAACATCAGACAGTGCCAGTCTTTCTCAGAGCTGAAGATTCCATTAGAAAATCCTGCAACTTTATTGAAACTGAGACTTGCTCCAAAACAAAAGTCTTGTCCTGAGACATGCTACAAAGGTCGTTACTGGGTGTCAAGTCGAAGGAGTCAGCCCTGATTGGAGAGATGTGTGTAAAGCATTGTGCCCTGGAAATGGTCACGTGAGTTTCAGGCTTAATGTAAAGCAAGAAAATTGAAGTAACCCCTCTGTCAAGCGTACTTAAGAAATGTGGCCATTTTGTCTAGTATTTTGAAGCAGGAAATGGGTTGACATGAGTTGGTAGCTGTATCTTTTCCCTTCAGCTTGCACTTGGATGAAACTAGTGGAACCAACTGAAAAATGGATTTGTAATTTTCTTCTGACGCAGCATCAGTGAAAGTCTCCTTGAATTGAGGACAGAGAGATCTCTTTGAATTACCAGAGAAGATCTCTTTGAGTTGAGGGTGGAGTAAAAGAGGCTCTGAAATCAGTGTAAGGCATCTCAGAGTGTTCTGGCAATATTTTTCTATGGCTGACTCACCAACTGCAGTGTATGCAAAATGAAAGCTCTGATTCCCTTTGCTACTGCCGTATATGCACTGATTGCTTAAAGACCGAAAGAAAAAATTAACTGATGTCAGAGATGACATGATTTGCCATACCAAAAACAGCTGCATAATTTCAACTTCTTGTCAAGCTTTTCAACAGTAGTCTTCTCAGGAGCATTTTTTTTAACAGATTTTTTTCTTTCCAATCTGCATAATTTATATTTAATTCCATTTTGATAATGTTTTTGTTAGTTTATGTGTGAAAAAAGAAGCAAGAAATAAATCTCCAAATACACACACACACGTTTACATAGGTACACACATATGCATATGTAGATATTATGTCTGTATAAAAGATTATTTTTCAGTACAATAAAACAAATTTTGTACAAAGCCAAAGTTGGCTTATGTCCGTCTTTGTGTATTTGGAGTAGGGAGGTAGGTGGGTCTATAGATTTGGCTGAGTCTCAAAAAGGACCTTAACCTACAAAAAGTTGTGAATCACTGTTTTTTTGCAGATTGTAGTCTACTTGGAGAGAGGAGCTGCGGTCTAAATAACTATAATGGAAGGTGCTGAAAGTGCCTAGGGTCAAAGGAGGGAAGATAAAGTGCTATATGTGTCCACAGGAGCATGAGATGACTTCCTGCTGGCATTTGTGTTATTTGCTGATTGTGCTACTGTATACAGAGAACTACTGGTGCGAAGAGAACATCAAACTAGGCACATTATATTCTTCCCTCTCCTTGGCTGCTGAACACTTGTGAACTGTAGTGAGGATGTGTCTGGAGTTGTCAAAATCTTGGACTTGAAGCCCAGTGTTCATGTAAATTTCATCCCCTGCCAGGCGAGTTCTGGCAGGAAAGAGACAGGTTTAGTGTGCAGAGTGGATGAACCACATTTCTGGAAGATGTGCGCATTGTGAATGAATGAATGGTTATGATCGTGAGTGAAAACAAAGTGGGTATATGACGCTTATTTCTGATCTGGCAGGATGTGCAGTCTCATGAAGTCATTAAAGTCATTTATTGGTTGACTGCCATGGTGTTATGGTTGCCTACCCTGGAAATGAGTTAATGCAAGTTGTAGAAGACTCATAATACAACCCCCATAAGCATCAAACTTTTATTCATTAACAACTGAATATTTTGCTATACTGAAAATCTCTGATCGGCTCAAAAGTTTTTTTTCTTTTTTAGATGGGGGTTGGGAACAATGAATATTCATGAATAGAATTTGTTTCTCAGATATCGAAGTTAGAGGTGATGTCTTGTGGATGTGAGAAAGGTGTTGAGTACTCCTTCTAAACAAAATTGCTGTAGGGTTTGTCTCTGAAAAAGACAATGCTCGTTAGGTACTTGTTACTCTGATAGAAATGAGGCCAAGTCATTCTCACACCTAAACTTTCCACCATGCAAAGAAACTTAACTATGAGCATTTGCCAAGACTGATTCAAAGTTGCCTACACACATTTATTATTATAAAATACATGTCAATATTTCATGATCCGCAATCTTAGTAGCAATTTGGTAAAGTGTATCACAAAAGCCACAAATGGTCTCTTCTTTTAGAGCAACCAGGAACAACTATTTAGAGCATTTTTGGTTTTGAGTCCAAAGTCTAGCATCTTTTAGCTCTGCTGACATTAAGAATAGATGGTACAGTTGTCAATATGCACTAAATTTAGGGCTATTTAAAGACTGCCATGAGAAATGTGCTGTGAATATATTAAGCTTTAGCCCCCAGATACAAATGCCTATTAGCAGAGAAAATTCTGAAGGGTATCTATTTTTTCTTTGATTTGAAACATTCTTGTAAGTAGCAGAATATTCTTATTGTAGCAGATGACATTTTGATTTGTATTTGTTTTGCTTTAGTAGCTTCTTTTGTATTTATTTTAGCTTGGTGATTTCAGAAGTGGGACGAGCTTTTATATGTCACTTCTCTCCATGACAATACTTGGCAATGCTGAGAAGTCAGGTTGTGATTGTATTAATTACCTTCATTATTTATAAAGTCAATGCCCTACTTTGGCACTGATCAAAAATGAGGAGCATAATTTTTAAAAATAATATTTCTGAATGAAGTTTCTTTTTATCTTCAGACTTTACACTGTATATGTCTGTGTGTATGCACATATAAGAATATAAGAATATACATATTTCTTCTCTTAAATCAGATATTGTCTAGCCTTTGATTTCTATGAATTTGAAGGCAAGAATGAAATTGGTGTGTTGCAAAATTTGTTTTCATCTTTTTAAACTTGATGAAGATTATAATATGTCTGATTTGAGTGTTCATTGCAAATCTGATTATATCAACTCCTGGTTAAAATTACAATGACTTTTCAAAGGCCTTTACTGAGACTAATATTCTTAGCCGGGCATATAAGGTTGACACCCATTATACATCTGCAGTCTCATTTCAGACCACTCAACTTGGCCATCTGTATTCCATGTCATTAGTCTTCTTTCTGTTCTTGTGACAAGCTGTGAACCCTTAAGCCACAGGGCCTTTACGTATTCTATTCCTCATGCCGAGAAGTGATGGCCAAAATATTTAACCAGCAGTAGGGCATGGGCACTGACCGATCAGGAGTGACATGGGCTAGAGCAGGGTTCTGGAAGCCCACTGCTGAGCCGGGCATTGACCCTTTATGTGGTGGATCTGGGGAGGTGGAGTAGGGTTCTAGGGTAGCCTGGGAGATGAGGTGGTGATGATAGGAGAGGGTCCAGACAGTGGTACTCACCAGACTATTTACCATACTCTAGGCCATACTAAGTCTTTGTCTATATCTGGAAAATTTCTTCCTTGCCTCAACGTGCAACACATCCACACATCTGATTATAGCAGCTCTTCTTTTCTTCCTTGATAACTCCACGTTCTCAGAAGAGCTTTCCCTGACCTTCCTGATGAGTTCTCTTCTCATTGAGGCTTTCATAGAAACTTCTACCCCTTCATTATACCTTTCACAGTGGCCAAGTTACAAATAGTTTGTAATTATTTGAATCATATGACTTCCACTAGTTTGTATCCTCCATGAGGGCAGGGATCATGAGTTATCTTTATACTTTTTAAATGTAACATATGCATGTTACCTTGGGGATGCTTTGTTGGGAAGATAACTTTTTGTTTATCTTTTTAATGCCTTCTTATACATTTTCCTGAAATAATTTTCAAATGGCGTGAAGTATTCTTTCATTCCAGTAGAAATGCTTCTCACTCACTTGATGTCCATATAAAAATTTAATCTCTCGCGATGACTTATTGATTCTTCTTCAAGCTCAAGAAGAAACATTATTTTAAAGCCTAGTATGTACAAGGGTTTTTAGGACATTGGAGCAGCCAGTGATGGATAAGAACTGGCCGACCTGCAGAGATGTGTCAGTCTAGTAATTTTCTCCTTATCCTATTTATAAGCGTTTATAGCATTCTTCCTTGCCTCAGCCTGCAACACAGGTTTCTCCATTGCAGTACTGGAACATAGACCATATCTTTTGTTCTCTGTATGACATTGAGCAAAGCTTCACATATTTATTTAGGTACTTTTTGAATTTAGGTATAATTGACACATAACATTATATTAGTTTCAGGTGTACAACATAATAGTTTAGTATTTGTATATATTGGGAAATGATCACCACAGTAAGTCTAATTAACATCTGTCACCATATATAGTTAAAATTTTTTTTTCATGTGACGAGAACTTTTAAGATCTACTCTCTAAGCAACTTTCAGATATGCAGTACAGTATTATTAACCATGGTCACCATGTTGTACATTACATCCCCACACTTTTAACTGGAAATCTGTACCTTTTGATCTCCCTGACTTTGCCCATCCCTACCTTAAGAAAAAGTACCTAAACATATTTAGGTAACTTTTCTTTTTTTTTAAGATTTTATTTTTCCTTTTTCTCCCAAAGCCCCCCAGTACATAGTTGTGTATTTTTAGTTGTGGGTCCTTCTAGTTGTGGCATGTGGGACACTGCCTCAGCAGGCTTAACGCGTGGTGCCATGTCCGCGCCCAGGATTCAAACTGGCGAAACCCTGGGCCGCTGAAGCAGAGCACACGAACTTAACCACTCGGCCACAGGGCTGGGCCATAGGTAACATTTTAATAATGATAATAATGGCGATGATGATGTTACTACCGTATCCTTTGCTAAAGCTTGTCCTTTTTTTCCTTAAAATCCCAACTACTTATTCTTTTTAAGTCTGTTACTTTGTTATTACCAAATTCTTTCTAGGTTAAATGTAGTGTATAAACTGGAAAAGCTTAACTCCTGAAGGGAGGAAATACCAGTTCAATCAATATTTTACTCCTCAAGCCTTTCCAGTGGTCGAGACTTACCCATTGTCCCCAGACTTTAATATACTTTGCACTCACTCCCCTACTTCTCATGATTCTTTGACACATCATGTGTCTTATTATTGCATTTTATGTTCCCATGCCTTTTATGACCAATTGCCATTGTATTTTATTTGAAAGTTTAAAAAAAAATTTCTAGCTTTTCTACTTTATATGTGTATCTGTGTGTGTGTGTGTGTGACACCCTTCTCTTGATTTCAGGACTACAGTTTCTTCACAGGTATAATTAGAGGATGTTACAGTGTTTATAGCTGTCAGTTATAAATTAAATATAATCTAGAATGATTTCAGTTATCATTCAGGTTAGTAGTTGAAAATAATTATTGACACAAAATGTGTCACTGTTTGAGCAGAAATAAAGGCAGGCAGTCTAGGTATCTGAAGGCCTTCGGTCTAAGTAGGGGAAATCAGCCACTGGAAAGGTTTGAGAAATATAATGATTGATTGAGGGAGAATGTGTGCCTCTCCCTTGCATACTTAAATCATTCAATAATTTTGGCCATCAGTCTCCTGGGACCTGATGCTATTGAAAATAGCTTCAAAAATTCTCAGTTTCCTATCCCTAGTGTAGCAGTCACTATGTGTGCCCCGCTCATATCCTCTTGCCTTTATCACTTCAGTGGACACACCACTTCCAGTTGCCACAATATGCATTTCTTTACCTAAAGGCATTTTTTGGCTTCTGCAGTCATTTTACTGCCCCGATGAGAGGCTGGGCATGTTGGGTCATTAATAGTCCCCAAGAATAGGCTCCAAAAATGACTAATGGAGTTGGTATATAAATACCCCAGCCTCCTTGCCTCTGGCAAAAGATAGCTCTGGGCAACTCAAGGATAATTCTTGGATGACTCTGAGGTACAGGTTCTACACATGTTGCATTTCCACTGAAAATAAGCTCTAGTCACACTCTTGGGTTGGTGGTTTTATATCTTACCTTTTGTTAGCTGCCTTCCTTTCCCTGTCTTACTTCCCCATGCCCTCGCTGTTTTTTGTCCTTTACCTCCCAAGTAAACTGTTTGCACTTGAATTCATTTTGCAGTGGTTGCATTACGGGGAACCCAAACAAGTACACGTGCAATTTGTAGCAATGAGAAGAGTGAGAGATCGTCACAGATCCCATGATGGTGTAAGGTGCTAACCTGCAGTTCTTAGAACAGTAGTTCTCAATGGCATTTTCACCTGTTCCAGATTCCCATGGGCCAATTCCGAGTTATGCCTAAATCCTGGCATTCTAGCTACAATTCCACGTCTTGCCTCCCATCCATGAATATATGTTAGATTGCAAGTGAACAAGAACAACGTTATTATAGGAATGACTGATTTAATGTCTTATTTTAAGTACATAACTTGCAAGTTGTCGTATTTTAATTCTTGACATTATTATTATTTGGGACACACTTCATTCTGATTGAATACATCAGACAACAGGATCCCATGGTTAAGAGCCACAGTCTTAAGAAAGCTGAGATTTCTCTCCTTTGCTCAGCAACAACTAATACAGCCCAATCAGTAGCAGCTGCTGAATGAGTTGCACACCTTCTCTGCTAAAATGGCTGAGTTAACATCATTCATTACCCCTGTGTGAAACCAGCTGAGTTTCAGCAATCGAGAAAAGATTCTCTGATTTTAGGTGTGTATATCTAGCCTACTTGATCATTAACCTTGCAATTTTGTTTCAAATTGCCACTGAAAATAACACAAGATATTCACATAATTATTTCCTCTCAACCAGCACATTCAAGTTTATGAAAATTCAGGAAAACAAAAAATAGTTTCATTTGCAAGATTCTCAGATTGAACAGTTTTCACTATTAGCAACTTTGGTCTGTTTTATGAAGCATACATAATTGGGGGCTTTCTGAAGTTAGCACTGAAAAAAGTAGGATTAAGATGAACAGTGATATTGCTCTTTATAATTTATATGCCCTATGAGGGATTCAGAAACTACAAAAAGCAGTTCTTCAAGATATCTGCTTATTTGACTCTTAGTTTTAGCAAAATGTTGTCATTAGAGAAAATGAGAAAAGTTAGAATTTCAGGATAATACTTTATTTGTTGTAATTATTATCCAGCAAAAGTTTTAATATTTAATATATTAATATTTACCATTTCAGTATTGTTGAACATTTCTAATTCTATGAAGAAGCTTCCATTGTATATCAGGTATATAAAGTGATTTTTAGGTATTTACATTCCATATATTTTCTCTTTTGTGTCAGAAAAGATTCATTTCATTTGAGGATTTTGAGCGTCTGTGAATGATACAGTTTTATGAAAAGAAGAAAATCTGTTTTTTTAAAGCAATTCATTTTTTCAAGTCTAACTTCTTTGTACATATATTTTACAGATTAAAGGATTTACCTGAAGACAAAGCATTCTATTCATCAGAGACTGGACAAGAGTTACTCTTGCTTTTGGCAATTAAAGATGATGTTGTCATGGAAACAGTTGATCCTGCTTTCATTCATTGGCTGCCTAGGAGGTAACCATAAGCTGTATTTTCTAACTTGGGGTCAGAACTCTATTCAAGTCATATGTTAAATAATTTTTAAATGTTGAAATAGTACTCCAGCAGTAGCAAAGAAAAACAAACCTTTTTTTCCCCAGAAAGAAAATTCTAATTCTCTCTTCTGATAACTGGATTCTCATTTCATCTCTTTGTAAGCCATTTTATTTCCATAGCAAACATAATGACACCTAATATTACAGATCTGTTGTAGTATTATGACTATAACAATCATTTAGAATTTGAAAATGTTGATTCATGACTTTTGTTTCTAAAAGGAGCTCAAAGTTGTAACTCTACGAGGGAGAATATAAATTTTAAAGAATGCTGGTATTTTCATATCTAATTTTAAAAATGATACTATTTTTCTTTGAACAAATAAGTTAGTTAAGAGACCTCAATGAAGGTAGGCTATTTTCCTTTTTAATTTTGGAAAATTTGAAATTTAAAATTTGAAGAATGAGAAAGGAACAATTCTCATATATTCACTATACAAAAGCAACTGTTAAAAATCCTTTGATGTATTTCCTTTTTCTTTGTTTTATTTTGTTTTCTGGAGTAGATGAATAAGAGAAAGATTTTTAAAAATGAAATTGTATATATACAACAATTAGTTTTGGGGTTTATTTTATTTTATTGTCTTCCTTTTTTTATTATAAAAATTTTTTTTATTATAAAAATCCAGCACCTAAAAAGGTGAAAGAATAGTACAAAAAATACCCACATATGCACTATTTAGATTTAGTTATTGTACCATTTTTGTTTATTTTTACTATCTATATACATATGTCCGTATGTTTTTTTCCATTGATTGATTGATTGATTGCTTGGCTAACCCATTTGAAAGTAAGTTACAGAAGTCATCACCTCTCACTCCTAAACAATTCAGCCCCCATCACCTGAGAAGACCAGTTTTCTACATAAACACAATTCCTTTATGATACCGAAGGAAACTAATTTAAAAAAGTAGCCTATCGTGTTTCTTTTCTAAGAGGAGGAAATTGGTGTGGCATGAGACCAAATGCACTGTCAGATAAAACACAGGTTACTTGAAGACATGCGTATATTGGAATCGATTTCTGACCCCCTTTATGTCAAACTTCAAATATTTAAACAGTAATATGTGGCAAAAAATCTATAATCAATAATAGGTTATTAATTAAAACCTCCAACTTTCAAAATAAAGTTGTTTTTTTAACAAAGTTTCCCGTGATGTCCCAATTTTGTTCTAAAACATTTTCTTTGCTACTCATCTAAGGAAGAAAGAGTAATGATTTACAAATTCTGCCGTTTCAAATGGTCTCTGGAGAAATACCAGTACAGATATCAAAACTAAAATATTCTTTTTCTTGGATTCTTTTTTTTCTTTACAAGTTTTCAAATTTGAGTTCTGCTGTAGTAGAAGGGACAAAATGAAAGGAAATATACCATAACAATATTGTTGTTCACGATATCAACTTTTATGCAAGTAACCTTGAAATTTTACAATTAATTGAAAAGAAGATATACTCCGCAAGTGGAAGTGTAGCTGAAGAAAATGAGATGATTTTTTCAAATGGTTAACATTTTAAGTTGTAAATTTAAACCATGTGCAAATTGTATTGATTGTATTTCAGCATTTTTGAGAAATATTTTATATATTTATGAACAAATTTACAGAAAAAATGTCCGTTTGATTAAAATATTAAGACCTAATAAACAAATTTAAAGATTAAACTTGATTTTTTTGATATGTTGATAAAAAAGCTTTAAGGGCTTGTAAGGGAGAATTGGATTAATTGGTTATGATAAATTATATGTAGGGTATTACTTAGAGAATTGGTAATCTTTATAATATATGGAAAATAATTTGGCTCTTACCAGTTTTTCTAAAGAGTATTGATTTCATGCAGTACTTTATATTCTGAATGTTGGTACTCCGTTTGAATTTATGAAAAATTTATGTTAAAAGGCAAGCTTGTGAGTGTGATATTCTATTACCCAATGTTGGTCCATTTTTTGTGTATTAAAGTTATAAATCTGTTCCTGATATAGGGAAATTTCATAATGAATGGCAAGTAAAAACGTATTGCGTAAAATCACTTAGAGTAGTGTTTAGCTAAAGATATAAACTCAATGCAGCAAATGCTTGCTAATTTCTGTTTTCTGTCTTTTCACATTTCAGCTTTCGTTATCCATCATTTTGTGCATGTTTTTCTTCTGTTTTCTTCTGTTGTTTTGCTGGTGATTTCTTCCTGCAACAAAGAGGCAAATAGGAATTTCTGGCCAAGAACTTTTTCTAAGATGAACTTGGCTGTATTTTCCCTCAAAAATGCTAGGTTTCGTTCATTCTTAAGTAAATATCTACGAAGCATCTATTGTGTGCCGCACATTGTGTTCAGTGAAGAAGATGGACAGAGACCTCTGTCACTGTGGGGTTTACGTTCTCTTACATTAGGATAGAGATTGACATTGAGTTAGAAGATGATAGTGCTATGAGGGAAAAACCAAGCAGAATAGGATGAGAGTGTGGGGGGTTGGAATGTGAGTCGCCACGTTAAATAAGGGCATTGTGTCAGTCCTCAATGAGAAGATGACATTTGAGCAAAGACTTAGAGGTAAATGAGTTGTCCTTGTGGATATTTAGGGAAGAGAGCTCCAGGCAGAGTCAACAGTCCATAATAAAGGTTCTAATATATGACATGCTGGTGTTCTAGACACAGCAAGAAAGCTAACATGATTGGCCCAGGAGTAGTTATGGAGAGAAATAGTAGATGAGAGAGAGCCAAAAGGTAATGTGGAGATGGATACAGCAGAGAATGAAAGACCTTGTTAATCACTGAAAATATTTAGAGCTTTTACTCTGAATGCCCTCAGGAGCCATGGTATGGTTTGAGCAGAGAAGTGATATGTTCTGACTTATTTTTTAAAAGGATCTCGCCGGATGCTGTGTTGCAGATTGATTGTAGAGGGACAGGGGAGCAAGTCAAGGCACCAATTAGAAGTTAATGCAGGGATCAGGCAAGGGATGATGGTGGCTGACTCCAGGGTGGCAGCGGAGTTGACCATCAAATTTAGATCTGTTTTGAAGGTAGAATCATAAGGATTTGTGGATGGAATGTATGTGGGGTATGAGAGAAAAGGAATGGTCGAGGATGACTTCAAGGCTCCATGTCACCTTGAGTCTAGAGCACATTACCTCTGTCCACGTTAAGAGGTGTGCCTCCTGGGTGACATGAAGACCCAGCACAAACAGGGATGCGAGTTGTCTAAACTTGAGGTCACTACCAAATAATGGGTAAAAAAAAATATCAATTTAGTGGATCATGACCAGTAATTTTTATTAGAATAAATTAATTAGAATTTAAAAAATGATGAAGTAGAATACATTAGCACACACTGCTCACTTAGTAAATATTGTCTGCTGGGCACTTCTAGGAATTTGGGATATGACATGAACAAAATGGACAGTATGCCAGCCCTCATGGAACTGTTGTTTTACTATATGTGTATTGACTCCTCATGTTACATATATTTCTTACTGAGTTGAGCTGCTCTCAGAAAAGTTTAAGAACCGGAGACCTGGATGGAAAACACAGATGGAGATGAGAACCCTCCAGCATTCCGAGAAGAAGCCAGAAAAGGAAGGAACTCTTAGATGAGGAAAACAATAGTAATGACAGCAAAATTAGGAATACTAACCTTATTAATGAATGAGAGCCCACTCACTGCATGCCAGGCACTGTGCAGCTGCCTTGCTTAGCTCATGTAATCTGCAAAAACACAGTGAGTCACCATCTATTTGTTAGTGCAGGAACTTAACCACTCGGCCACCACGGGGCCAGCCCCTCTTTATGATTTTAATGTGAATAACTTTCTGGGTTAGTCTTTCATCCAAATAGTGATTAAAGAAAGCTTTGAAAGCAAAATAAGCTTTTCAAGTTCCCCCTGAAATAATGGAGGAATATTTTTCAATTGGTTTCAATACCACCATCCTTGTAATTATTGAGAAAATGACTTTGTGGCATTAATGTGTCACTTCAAGTAAACTGTTGCCATGAACTCAAATGACTGTCATTTATTCTGTGGTATTTGTGTGCAGTATAATATGATTCAATAGCATAGATACTGGTGAAATGGAGATGTCACTGATCTCTGCTTATAAATCTTGACATCCTCTATGTTTTTACCGATAAACTTATTTCAAATCATCCCCTCAATTGTAGCACCCTAAATCTAGAATTGCTTTTCATGTATCCCATTTAAATCTTGACAGTTTATTAGAGTATGCATGTGAAAATCGGGGGAAAACAAGCAAGCATTGTTGGTGTATTTTGTTTGTATAACCTTGATCATTGACAGCTCCACATATTGGATTTCTGTAAGCCTTATGGTGACTAAGGAGGTGTTTGGGGGACTTAAAAATAATGTGTATTGGAAATACTATTAGAGTTATACAAACACGTAAAGTTAAATAGTTTTATTTAGCTCTTAAAGTAGCCATTGTCTCGAAAGTATCTGTTTATTAGTTCGCTGACTCCTGCAAATAAAGTGTTCATTGAAACCAATTTAATTGACTATTGCTTAAGTGTTCAGCTGACTTAAAGTACTCATCACATGAAAGTGTTTGGAAGTACCCCTGTGCATATTATGTCTTTCCATGAATTGTATTAGAGCTTAATGGATTGGATTCACGCTACGTAAGGGTGCAGTCTTAAGCATTAACTCATGACTAGTGGTGAACTTTGAGAATAAGATAAACACACACACATACATATGCATGCATGCGTTTATACTAGTCACAACAAAAGGAATCTTGATTCTGGTCAGTAAAACATATCTTACAAATATGCCTGTAAGTGAAGAAAAGACAGTGTTTATGCTGTGTTAGAGAGTGCCCCTAAATTATACTCCTTATCATTCTCTCCTACCTTACCCCATCCCTGTTCCCACTTCCAGGACACCTTTCCATAGGCAGCTTATGTCTTTATCTCTCACTTAAAGTTTATCTCTTTGAAGATCCATTCAGCAGGCATCTACTGTGTGGTTTGTGTAAGGCATTATGATAAGGGGTATAGAGGAATCCACGATGGGTGAAAATCAGGTTGCTGTCGGTCTAGGAAGGAAAGAAAGCACACGTAAGCAACGAGAGGAGAAAAATGTTAAGATTTCAGATCCTATTTAAGAAAAATACAAAAAAGACTGACATGGAAGTTCTAAGAAAAGAGAACTTAGAGAAATGAAGATAGAAAAATATTCATGCAGAAAACAACATTTGAGCTGGATCTTAAAATAATAATTGTAGTCAACGTGTATTGAGTGCTTGCTTTGAACCAACCACTGAGCTAAGGGCCTTGCCTGAATTATATCATCTAATTCCTTTGGCAATTTTCTGAGCCTTCATTATTGTTATTCTTATTTTACAAATGAGGGCCTGAGGCTCTGACAAGTTAAGAAATTTCCTAAAATTCATGTAGCTAATAAGGATTTGAGCTAGAATTCAGAAATAAATCCATAAGATAGCCTTACTCCACAGCCCTTGGACATAATCTTAAGAGACGGAGCAATGTCTTACTCTGCTCAGACTGCTGTAAAAGAGTACCATAGACTGGCGGCTTAAACAACGGACACCTCTTTCTCATAATTTTGGAGACTGGGAGGTCCAAGGTCAAGATGCTGGCTGATTTCATTCCTGGTGAGAACATTCTTCATGGTTTGCAGAAGGCTGGCTTCTTGCTGTGTCTTCATGTGGTGGGGAGAGAGCAAGCTCTCTGATCTCCTCTTGTAAGGTCACTAATCCCATTGTGAGGACCCCACCCTCATGATTTCATTTAAGCCTAATTACCTCCCAGAGGCTCCACCTCCTAATACTATCACATTGCGAGATAGGGCTTCAACATATGAATTTTTATTGGGGCCGGAGAGGACACAAATATTCAGTCCGTAACAGGCAGGAAAGATCATTTAGTTTAGAGAAAGATATAATATAGAGTTCGCTCCTACTCCTGTATGGCAAGTATGGAGTAGCTTTGATAATGACAGGTAATATATACTGAAACTTTATCGCATGTCAACTCAACCTTAAGCAATTTGTGTTAATTTATTTAATTTTCACAATGACTCTATTGGATAGGTATTATCATTACTTTACATGAGGAAACTGAGGTACAAAGAGATTTGTACCTTACTTAAGTCACGTGCAATTAGTAAGTGGAACCAGATTTCAAACCCAGCCTGTATTTCTCTTGATCTGCTCTGTCCAATATGCTAGCTATTTGCACAGGCTATTGAGCATTTGAAGTGTGGCTAATTCAACTTGAGATTTGTTATAAGTGTAAAATACAAAGTGAATTTCAAAGACGTATTGTGAAAAAGGTCAGAATATGTCCCATTAATAATTATATTGATTGCATATTGAAATGATAATATTTTGACATATTGGATTGTATACAATTTATGATTAAAATTAATTTCACTTGTTTCACTTTTCCTTTTTATTAGTACAGAATGTAATCTTATAGGTGTGTCATGTATCATATGCCTTTTTTTTTGGTGAAAACATTATAGTTCTACTCTCTTAGCAAATTTCAATTATATAATCCAATGTTATCAACTGTTATTATATTTCCATTGGAAATTACAGGTATAGACTCTATGCTCTTAGTACACTTGAAGGAAAGTGTTGGAGAGAAGGTTAGAAAAAAAAAAAAAAGTGGGGCCTACAGATTGTTAAGCAAGGAATGTTAGTATCTTAGCTTTGCTGTAAGACCATAGCCCCAACAGGATGTTTGTAAGATAAATTAGAAGGAAGAAAAACTAAAAGAAGACCTGCTTGGGGGTTAGTGTAACATATCCAGTGAGGGATAACTTATGCCCAAACTAGGGCAGTTGAAGTCAAAAAGATAAGATTGGAAATAAGAGAAATTAGAGAGTCAGAATTGAAAGGATATGACAAACAATTGGGTGATTGTGCCTAGTAAGGAAGAAAAGATGGTTGAACGGGACTTGTCAGGTTTTGAAATTGAGTGGGAAGATAGTGAGGCAATTAACAGAAATAAGAAACACAGAAGGAGGGAGGGATTTGGGTGTGTTCTGGGCATACTGAATTTTGAGCTGCTTGAAGACTACCTAGGTGGTATTGGTGTGAGCTGCAAGTCTGTTGAGACCAGAAGATTAGAAGCCAGTGTGTGTGTCTGGGAGGGGGTGGGGTATCACTCCAGGAGATCAAGATGGGGAGGTGCTTTCCTACTGATAGCAACTGATAAGAGTGTTTAAGGATGATGTATGGAGAGTTCAATGAAAGGAGGCAGATCAGAACCCAGGCGTGGGGAGTGACAGGTAAAGACAGAGCAGAGATGTGGAAGGATGTCTGAGTCTGCAGGATAAGGTGGAAGTTGAAGAACTGTTTCAGGAAAAAGGAAAGTTGGAAGAAGCTCAAATATGAGGAAAAGCTGCTGAGACTTTGAACAGGAAGCCCTGAATTAGAGTGCAAACATTTAAGGAAGAAATATTTGGTAACAAAGGA
Organism: Equus asinus; assembly: GCF_041296235.1. Classification (NCBI taxonomy): domain Eukaryota; kingdom Metazoa; phylum Chordata; class Mammalia; order Perissodactyla; family Equidae; genus Equus; species Equus asinus. Next base: position 27,690,156 of record NC_091810.1, read on the forward strand.
AGAAGATGCATTGATGACAGTAATCTTTGATAAAACTGAATTGTATGTGTATATTTACACACATACACACATATTTTTCTACCTATGCTTGTGTGTATTTCAGGCCTTGTCTGTGTTGTAAATGAGAACAGTACGGTTTAGAGCATTAGAGGGACTTACTCACTGTCACATGGCTAGTTATGGGCCCAGTGGGGACTTGGTCTAGATTGTCTGAATTTGCACTAAAGCCTTTTCTGAGCATGGTGTGTTTAGATCCTTTTACAGAAAAGAACCAAATTGTTCTTCCTTGTTGCTGGTCAGGGGAGAGTGTTGATACTTACCAGAGTTTGGGAGACAAGTGTGTATGTACATGACAGCCTAGGTGTGCAGTGGAAGGAGTCGTGTATTGAAAACATCCTAATGTTTATTGCTTAAGGAAGTCTTGCTGATTCATCTTACCCACTGCTGAATGTTTGGGAGATTAGATCCTTAAATATTGTGTGTGTTTCCTTTATACTATGTCTGTGCCATCTTGCTAATCATTACATGAGTTTGACTTTATGAAAATGCTCACTAGTTTGGAAATAGGCCATTTCCTCACTATTATCAGTTGCCACTCAGTGTCTCTAAGCTTGTATAAAAATAATGCCCACCATCGTTTGGCTGTCCTCTGTGGTAGAGCGTTTTGCATCTGTTTTTCTGTCATCCTCATGTTAACTGTGTAGTGTCACTCCCACATACTTTCTATCTTCTGTTTCCTCTGAGTTTTAAAACTTTTCTTTTTGCTTACCATTCAGACCCTCTGGCAGTAAAGACGCCTATGGGTGTATTCCTTAAGGATCTCTTTCCCCGCTTCCCAGGCTGACCTGCCATTGGCCTTTCATCATCCCTTTCAAGCCTCACCCACATCCCAATGCCCTCCACACTTCTGTAAATTCAGAGCTTGGACATAAGAAAGTGTCCATTCATAGGAACCACTTCTGCATCCGTATTACTTCTAGAGCAAAACTCTAACTCAAAAACTGCAATGTATTTTGAGAAGTGGCACATTTTGTTTTGTTAGTGAGCACTAAGTTGCCATGTGTCTTTTGTTCCCCATGACTGTGATATGCAGATGCAATTTATGTTCACTTCTGCATGTTGCTTCCTTTGAGCATCAACCGACACTTGAAGTTTGAGACAATGTCAAGTGACAGAACTCTGTGATTAGATATGCAACACTGGATACTATTTCAGATAGAGATATTTTAAATTTAAAATTATTTTATGAGAACAATATATAGTAGGGAACAATTAATTATGTATGCATCTTTACATATATAAGTATCTCTGTGTATAATTTGAAGAAACTGAGAGAGAACATAGTCATTTTATCTTTTGTGATATGACTTTCCATAGTTTTAAAGCAGTATTACATTATTAAACAACTTGGAGTTTTTATTTGCCAAGTGTGACAAGGAGAGGTTTAGCTCAGATATTTTAGGATGGTTGCTAATTGTTCAGTGATTACCAATTTTCTTTGTTTTTATGTAAGTCCAACTAATAATGCCGATAAGGAACACCATATTAATTTCTTTGAAGAGTGTCAGTGAAAATGAGAAAGCAAATGACTTCTAGAAATGGACAAAATGTTAGAATTCATTTTTCCATCAGTAGATAAATATATAAGTAAAAATTATTTGACATCCTTTTTATTTATTAAATTTTGGGTCTGTCAAATCATTGACATAATAATTGAAGCCTAAAATAACTGCCTTCAGATTAAAAATCCAATTGTGCAGTTTGGCATCATTGAGATGCTACTACTCATAAAATTCCATGTTAGATGGTTAATATTAAAATATTGGTGATAATGAAATGTTTTCTCAGCATTCTATTCATTTTTCAAAGCATCTATTGAATGTAAAACACTGTGCTTTTTGGTCTTACTACATTGTTAGTATTTATTGCTTAAAAAGAAGGACAACAACAAACGATGTTGGCAAAAGAAAAAGAAAAAAGACAAAATACCACTGCCACCCTCCCTAGGCATTAGATTTTCTAGTGTGCTTCCTCTTCCAGCTTCCGCCTGGCAGCTGAGGAATTAAGCTCTTCCCTTGGTATTTGACTCATTACTTTCTCTTTATACCATCTGGGTTTACTTTTCTTATTTATGGGACTGCTGGAGACAAAGGTATTATTCCCAACTGTCAATTATACAGGAGGCAATTCGTTCCTTTTAACTAAAAGATCAGTTTCTTTTTTTAAAAAAAAGGAGTACTGTCTAATCACTCAGGTGGACCTGAACCTCAGCTCGTGGTGAGTGACCTTGGGAGACTGTTTCAAGGAAGAAGCTGCTCTTTTCTTGGACTTAATGCATAATTGTCAAAGGCCCAGCATCTGTTTGTGGAAGGAAGTCAAGAAAAACTCAAGTTGCAGAGGTATATGATGGTGTGTGATAGTGTGGTGACTCATGAACCTGTATTCTCTGAACTTGTGACTTTATTCATTTTCTTCACTGGCCAGCTTTATAGTTTCCTGAGACACTGAGTGAAGTGTGTAGGCTGCCATTTTGAATGGCTCTGGTGAATTATTCACTGTTTATTCCAAGAGTGTGAACATTATTTGCTCCTCCAATGCTATAAGCAAGGAGGGTCATGAAGACTACTATTGGCTGGACTTAATACATCCAGGCAACTCTGGGATCCATTGCGGCCATTGTGATGTTGATTGGTGTTGCCCGTGGACGTGGGGCATTAGTGAGTTTCAACTGTTATTCAAAGAACACATGAATACTGTGGATTGTATTTCCCTGTTCTGCAAATTGTTCATGATGGTATCACACACTCTTGTTCTGAGAACTTGTGCAACACAAGGGGCAGTCTGATGCGCCACCCACAAAATTTTAAAGGCAGATGGCAATTTGTGTGTCTTTTTCGATTAGCCTTAAGACTTTGAAGCAGAACTCCTGTTTAGTCTCCAATTAAGTTTTTCATTACTAAGCGTTATAGGATTTTAAACTATCTTGTCTGGCTTTTTGACTGTATAGAAAAACAGAGCTTTTTATTCTGATCCCCTAAGTGTGTATGTGAGTGTGTGCATACACACATGCGAGTAATATTTAAGCTCAAACATAGGTACAAAAAATAAAGAGAAGTAGTCATATGCGGATCTTAATTCTGTGGATAATTAGGAGTTATTGGCTGTTGAACAATGTACTTTGTGGGTTTCTGAGTCACCATCTATTTGTTAGTGAAGGAATAATATTTACTGCAGCATATACAATGCCACAGGTGCCTTTTTTTCTTTTTTGCTTGATTACACAGCAAAGGAAATTGAGAATACTCAGTGCTGTGGCCACTATTCCTATCATGGGAGAATAGATAAAATAAACACTCAGTTAACAACAATATGAAACAATCCAATGCTTTTTTTCTGCCTCATGGAGTTTTCGAAAGCTCTTTGCTGCTTATTTTTTTGAATTTCCCATTGATACAACTTTGGTGAGTAATTATTTGAAGACAGTGAAAAGTAAATACTTGTAGGAGAATTGTCTCTCAATGAGAACTGATGCAGTGGGCATTATAAAGGTTTTTCTTTTTTTGAAGTTACCACCCTCCACAGATTAATAGGATCCTTTTGTCTTAGACATAATACTTGCAATTATTTGTTCAACCAGATAACTGAACACAGGTGCCCGTGTTCACAACCACTGTGAAGATAAGGACAATCCCATCCTATTTTTCATGCCATGTAGATATGGGGCTCTAATGAATGAAGTCATTTATTAGACTACCTTCTCATAAATTACTATCCCCCAGTCGGATGTAATTAAAAGTTTGATGCAAGGGCTTAGCAAAAATGTGCAATAATAATATCAAATACTGTTTATTGCATTGTTGCTCCATTAAAAAATATTGCTTATCCTTGTATCAAAAACCTTGTAATATTGATATTATTCCCATATAAAAATAGAGAACTCAGCGGCTCATAGAGCTTAAATGATTTGCCTAAAGTTAGATGTTAGCATCGAGAAAAAAATCATGTCTATCTCAACACAAAGTCCTCATTCCTCCTAGTAGACATGCTCTTTCCTAAAGCAGGGGCATGTCCTAAAGCAGTCAGCAAACTTTTCATAAAGTGTTCTGATAGTAAATATTTTTGGCTTTGCAGGCCATTTGGTCTCTGTTGTAACTACTCAACTCTGCCACTGTCATGGGAAAGCAGCCGTAGACAATACATAAACAGTGAGCATGGCTGTGTTCCAATAAAACTTTATTTATGGACACTGAAGTTTGAATTTCATGTAATTTTCGTGTGTCATGAAATATTATTTTTTTGATTCACAATCATACAAAAGCAGATGACACTTGACTTTGGCCCATGGACCATAGTTTTCCAACCCCTGTTCTAAAGCATAAATGTAGGTTTTTTAACATTGACATCATTTCTTATCAAGCACTTATGTTATCATGTGTATGTTATTTTGCAATGTGCTGTGAAAGAATAAAAAAGGAAATAAATTGAGAAAAAAGGAGGCAACCTGCACACAAATTGCTAAAATACAGATGCTTGGGGAGAGGTATAATCCAATGTAGTAAATCAAATTTCTGATAAAGTGGGATTAATTTTCACTGGCCTATCAAGAGGCTTGATGTCTGGAAGGATAGAGGGGGAAAGCTTTCCAGGAAGAAGAATGGCATAAGTCAATTCAAGATAGTTGTTTGGTAAACAAAGTTATTTCGCACGTAATTATAGGTGAATTTCTTGCTAACAGCCCTGGATGTCTTACTCCCTGTAGGATGCCTTTGGGAAAACAGCAAATGTGCTCTATCCTTATGACAGTGCCCAATTGAGGATTGCCATGGGAGACAGAGGGCCCAGAACGGCTAGACCTTTGTTTTTTTAAAAATAAGGTGAAATTTTACTTCATGCCTGATACTATTGGATTTTTAAATGAGGCCATTTAACTTAAGAGAAGTGTTTTTTACCCCGAAACATTTTCTGATCCAAATCTAACAATGCTGCAAGATAGTTTTGGCCCAGGAGCCACCAGTGTGCAGCCTTGCAAACTAAGATTTCCAAATATGCATGATGGGCCACATCATATACATTTCATGTCATTAAAGAATCTCAGATTTGCAAAAATGTGAAAAGGCAGTCTAGCTCAGGTCCTATCTGAAAAGCAAACATGGCTTTTTAAGTAAGGTTCAAATTCTGAGATGAAGAGACAGAAATGTGGAGCGTGTTCAGGTAGCCAGGAGGTGATTGATTTGAATCCTAACATTACATCCTAACCTTGGAAGATTTAGACTCAGGTAAGAATTGCATGTTATTTATGTGTTAACTAAATTCATGGTTCACATAAATGGTTTATCATGAAGTTGGGCTTATTTTGCAGAGATCCATCCCTGGGACAGTGAAACCTGTGTAAATGCTATGCCCTCTTGAAAGTAACTTTAGGCCCAGTCAACTTCTCGGAGATGTGAGTAATGAAACAGACCACCAAAACCTCAATTTTTAATATTTTTAATGGCTAGGACAGCTGTTACACTCAAACACGTCATTAAAATCCTGAAATGGAGCTTTGCTTCAGCACTCAGAAGTTATACGAGGTGACTAGTAGAGTGCTTTTAAAAGTGCTATTTATATATGGTTTTAGTAAAGCTGCTCCTGTGGAGTATCTGTACTTTTATTACTCAGAAGGGAGTGGGTGAGATGTAGATGACCAAGATCCTGCAAGTTGCCCAAACAGAAATAGCCACCTAACGATAGGAGATGCCTGTAAGAAGACCGCGGGGCTATTTTTTAAGAGTCATAGCTGCAGACATTCAGTTAGCTTGTACAAGTTCATGTTTTCATATAGTTAATTATTTTGTAGTTGGACACACATATTCCAGTTGGAGATAGGCTATTCACTTTGGGTTATCCTGAGAATGGCCAAATTCTTTCTTTTTATCAACTATAACATTTTGTGAATTAAAACTGTTTGCAGTGAAGCAGAAACCACACACAACAATTTCCATTCTAACACTAGTTTATCAAGTTTTCCAATATATACAATATGTTAGTAATGCTTAGGGAGTAGAAATGTGTGTTAAATTTAGTCACTATCTTCCAAAAGTTTAAAGACTAGGGGTGAAGAAGATATGAGTGAACAATAAAGGTAATATATAATAGGAGAAGGATGTTGTGATGAAAAAAATACACAAAAATTTTCCTAAGAGTTTAGAATGGGGAAAGATTATTACTAAGTGCTGATACTGAGGAAAGATTAATGGAAGAATTGAGAGCAGAGTTTCTTTAGACCTCCTACATGACCGTGGCTTCTCATATGTACCACCAAATGGTTGACCAGAATGGTTATATCAAAAATGTTTATAGACCATCCAATTTAACTCATCTTCAACAGCCCTGAGGATTACTTATTTGTAATCTGTGCCAATATTAAGGAAAGCAGTACCGTTAAAATGAGTACCATTTTTTATTCAGAGTGTCTAATATTCACTTAGAATTAGGTGACTTCAGATATGACGTGTCTAGTACGCGGCCTGATAAGCAATGTCTACTTTCCCTTCATATGTTGACATTTGAGACTATGCATGTGTTTAGAACTAGGTATATATAATGAGGGATTTTGCTCCATATTATACAAAACTAAGAAACAATGTTTCTCAAGATGAAATATGTTTCCTTATTTGCCAAGGTTACCAGCAGTGCACAGTATTATTTGCTGTCCTCCCCAAGACTACAGAGGAGATAGCATTTCATCAGGTTTGGGGAAAGTCTTCTTGTCATTACTATGTTTTGGGACCACAAACTCTTTCATTTGAAAGTCGTTGGTTCTTTTCCTTCATCGCCAAGGTTGGTTTTATTCCTAAGTGAAGGAAATTAAAGAAATACCTTGCAGTCATCACAGGTTCCCCCCAAAATCATAATCTAGGACATTGCAGGCAAGAGAGGCATGCTGCTAGCACAGTGATTATCAAATCGGGCACAGGAATTCATTGATGGGTGATGATATTAATATAGTAGTTTATATCTAGCATTTAAAAAATAGAAGAGGATAAAGCGAATTGGATGGAGTAGACTAGAATAGAAAAGAATATTATGATTCAGCCTGTATAAGGATTAATATTATTTCACGAAACTTTTTATCAGTTGTATGTGAATGTGTCCATGCACACACTGTGTCTACAATAAATCATGGTAAAACGTGAATTTCTAATCTTGAGTCAAATGAAAAATAATTTGAGAAATTATTTAATTATTCAGTTTAGGCAACTCTGAGACTCCCCCCACTCCCACGCCATAGTTCCAGACACAGTTTTGGGAATGGTCATCCTCTGTCCTGCCTCCCTGGGTCTCCGAACCTACCCCACAACCCAGCTTCATTCCCCTCAGTGGTCTAGAAACATAGAAGCAGGATCTTTGACTGCAGAAAGAAGTGGGAAGAGGGAATGAGATGGTATTTTATGTCCTGGGACGTTTACGAACACAATGCTTGCTTCTGCTTATTGAGGTGTGGGCAGGAGAAGATTATGCCCTTTTCTACTTTATGCAATTACAGCTGCAAAAATACTACAAAATGCAGTCACCAGCTAGTGTGATTTCTTAATAGCTTCTCCATTACAACGAATTTAAAATACAGATTCTTTATTGTATAATTATTTTTTCATAGAAACAATGGCCTTGAACTAGAGTTTAATACGAAACATTCTTTCTGAAATACATGAAGGGAATCATGCCTGGGCCCTAAAAAGCCTTGACCCAATCTCCTTGTTAAAAAATAGAAACCACAAATATAATAATCTCTATTAAATCCTTTGCAAGAAGTGTGCTGAAGAAATGTTTTTAAAAGACTTGATTAATGAAGTGTTTTCAATTCAATATGATTTGTGAGAACCTTGCAGATTTGCACATTTCAAAGATGTTCAATGAAAGTTGGTATAATAGAATGTGGAGATGTAAGTGTTTTTTCTTTTCAAATAAATGAGCCATGGATTGTGTACTCCTGGGTGTATTGTACACATTGCACACTGCCTCTAACAATAGCATTGTAACTTCTTTTTATCATGCGGAATTGCTATTAAACTATCTAGCAAGAAAGGTATAATTATGGACTGAGAATAATGGAAAGATGTCAGGGAGGTTCAAAATACTAGAACTCACATTCATAGAAAGACAATAACACAAATTGAAATAAATAAGGCCATAAAGTATTATGAAAACATTTTAATCTACAAAGACTTCAACTCATCTCCTCTAAGCATTTTTTCCCCCAAAACACATTGTTTCCTGCAATATAACTGTAAATTGGTTAACCGTTTCATTCAATTGTAAAGAATATTTCAAAAATCAGAAATACAGCCCTTGGATTGAAAGTGTCAAGATAAAATATTGGGCATCCTCATAAGTACTTCCGAGTTCCCTGCTCTTACTCAACTATAGTACACATAGATCATAGCTTGCATCAAAATTTGTGATTAGTTTACTACAGTAAAGTGCTGACATTAAGATATTTAACATTAAGCGCGAGCATCATGTCCATCTCTGCGTATGGGTGTGAGCATTTTTGTCTTCCTTCAGTCAGGTTGCAATGAAAGGAAAAATGAAATTCTTGGTAAAAAATTGTCATGCTTTGAAAAGACTCTGCCACCCCAGGGGAGGAGTATTTTTTTACTCGAACATTTATTTCTCACACCTGTAAAGCTAAAACAGCCCCTTTCAATCCTTATTTCCTAATTATTGAATACTGCTTCCCATGCAGTTTCTCTATTTCTGTTTATGGACAAAACATGAAATAAAAATTGAACAAATCATGTAGTAAACTATTAATTTCGCAATTTAAAGGATTTTTATCTCATCATATAGGTCTCTCTTATGCTAACCATCACACTGCAGGTGTGTGCCACACCTCAGCACTTTTTCCTTTAATCTAATTGTTTTATAACCTTTCCAGATGTGCGGAACAGATAAATTAGTTATTCCTGGTAAGCGTTTTATTTTCCTTTCTCATCTTAAGTAAGCTATATTGTCTTTTCCCTTTTTTCCAGCATGTTGGTTATAGTACATTCCCCTGCAGGTGGCAAAAATGCAGTAGAGGTTTATTTTCTAACACATGATGTTTTGAGTTATGTCTGTAACTTATGAGACACTACCTCATGGTGTGTAGACAGCCACATAGCTCCCAGCATTCATTTTTCCTCACCTGACAATTTCCATGTCAAAAAGGAAGAGAAGCAATGTCAGCATTTTCGTCTTCTTTTTTTCTTTTCAAATCAAGGTAGAGACTCTTTCCTAGAAGCTCCTAGAAGATTTCCCCTTACCTCTTGTTATGGGTTGAATTGTGTCCCCTCAAAATTTGTGTGTTGATGTCCTAATCCCCAGGACCTCAGAATGTGACCTTACTTGGCCATAGGGTCCTTGCAGATGTGAGTAGTTAAGATGACGTTATTAAGGTGGGACCCAGTCCTTTATGACTGGTATCCTTCTAAAATGGGGAAATTTGGACACAGAGACATGCATAAAAGTAAGATGACGTGAAGAGACACAGGGAGAAGATGGCCAAGGAGACAGGCCTGGAGCAGATCCTTCACCTCACAACTCTCTGAAGAAACCAACCCTACCCACACCTTGATTTGAGACTTCCAGCCTCCAGAACTGTGAGACAATAACTCTGTTGATTAAACAACCCAGTTGTTATGTTATGGCAAACCTAACGAACTAACACACCCCTCTTTGGCTGTTACTGGTCTCATAACCCAGTCTCCCCTGCTCCTCAGTCAAGAACTACAAAGAGTTCGGGGAAGGTAATATATCTGGTGATTTCAGTATCTCTGGTGAAAGACAGACTCTGAAGGCAAGAAGAAGAATGGGCATGCGCTGGTGGATAGACAGCCGACAATGTGTGCCACAGCTTGTCTTTCACATGCTGCATGGGTCTGGCATTCAAATATTTGTTAAATAAATGCATTATCTTAAAATTGAATTCTTTATCCTTCCTTGACTTTGGAAAAGTATAAATGGAATTTTGTTTTGGTCATTCCTTATTGTGTTTTTGCATTTTTTAGGTTTAAACCACCAATGCCAAAAAAAAAAAATGATGATACCCCACTGCTACAAAATGTTTTCATCTTTAATTTTTTGTTCTCCCTGTAGAATAGTAGGACCTAGAAAAAGATCTCATCGGTGGCATATTCTCTTACTTTCTCTGACCCAGGGTAGAGCTCCTTCTGTTTGAGCATGACACCTTGTAAGAATGTTGACTCTTCCTTTCTAGGTCCCCCTGCTCTTAAACTCTGCCTTAAATAGCGCTTCCCACCCCAGCTCCCTTTTTGGATTTACCCTCCTCTTTTCAGAATATCCTCCAGTTTTATGCCATGTAAATCAGCAAGGGAAAATAGGGTATGCTTTTCTCCTCTGTAGGAATTTCAGAGAGAACATCCTAGTCTTTTAGGAATTTCATTTCTTTTAGTAAAAGTAATGCAGCTGCCTGGAATCCTTTGTCTATTTCTCTTTGTCCATCTTCATAAAGGTTGTATATAGTATGACTGTTAGAATTGATTGGCCACGGTTTGATCTTTTACGTGACATTACCTTAGGAGCTCATAAAGCTTGTACTTACATCCAAAGGCAGTTATTCCTAGTAGCCTGTGGGTGTTCAGGGGGGAGAAAAACACCACCTCAGGATTGGAGGTTTGGACTTATTAGTCCTCTTCGGAAATGTTATATGCCCTTTGTTTTAGGTTGTAAACTTAAAACGGAGCTTTGGAACCGGGCTAGCATATCGAAAAAATGCCCCTGTCACAAAAAGTAAAGTTTAGCATCAATCTAAATGTTACATTGAATCCATTTAGTTAGGCCAGAGGTCTCCTTTTCTTTTCAGTCAAGCTACTTTTTGCTGTTTATGAATGTCTGTGTGAATAGTTAAGGTTCTGTGTTTCTGAGGACCAAACTTCGTTTTGAAGAAAATGTTGGATAATTTCTTTTAGATTAGCAAAGACTTCCGAATCTATTCCTTTTAAGTTTATATTGCTAGCAAGAGACTAGAACATTATACCCCAGCACCTCTCATCACCTGTTTCATTCTGGTGAAGCAAGATTGAGTGGCCTTTGTCTCTTTTCTGAGTGTGAAGCTTGGATCGACCTGTCATGTTTGATTATTAATTTGTACTTACATTTTAAGAGTCATTGGAGGCTCCTGAATGGCTGCTGTGGGTCTGAAAAGCCTTTAGGAGCCCTAAATTTCAGAAATGGTGGGTATATGCCTCACAGGCTGTTAACTCCAGTGTCATCAGGAAATATTGAAGTTGAAAAAGCAAGCTGATGGTGAATTTTCGCCTTTGACCGTATTTAGAACAGTGTAGTTTAATGGAAAGGGAAACAAACCAAGAATGTGAGCCCTGGGGTCTGATCCCAGGTCTCTCACAAAAATGCTGTGTTTCCATGGTTCGGTTATTTAACCTATCTGTGCTTCATTTCTGCTGGGGAGGCCAAACAGTGTACAAGGTGAGAACATAAGCTCTGGAGTGAAAGTCTTAGCTTTATCAATCACCAGCTGTATGATAGTATCTGCCTTATAGAGAGTTATGGTGAGAATTCCTTCATTCCTCTTAATCATTCATTCACCAGACAAATATTGATTTTCTGCCACATTCTAGGAGTTGGGAATACAGCAATGAATTAGAAACAAATAAATAACAAACACATATAAACATGTATAATGTTTATATATAGTGAGATACAGTGAGATGTGCTTTGGTATGTCTGTGACTGATGGAAGTGAGGGGTGAGTAATAACTTAGAGGGTGGAATGGGCAGGCACATTTAAGCTGAGCAGATAACATTTATGCTGCATTCTGAATGACAAAAAGAAACTGGAGTGCAAGAATAAGGAGGTGAGCCCAAAGGTGACAAGAAGTTCAGCTGGTCAGAGAGGCAAAGACAAGGACAGTGGCATGGCTGGATGTCAGAGATTAGGGGATGGGGTTGAAGGAAGCCTGGGAATAAAGGTGAGGGATGTGAATGGCTTAATATGGTGCCTGCACATAAATGTTAGCAAATTAGCTATTATTATTGTCCTCTCAAAAGGGTCTCACGAAAAAAATGCTGCTAGTTCTTGAACACCTTTATGTAAAATTAATAGCGGTCCCTAGAGAAGAGCATCATTTGGGATTTGACTTTCATTAGATTATGATGCAATGGATATTTGAGTTTTCATTGTGGTCACTTGTAAGAGATTTCTAAAAACATCTCTTTGGTCCCTTTCATTAGAATCACCCCCTTCTTTTCTTGACCTAATTTTCCTTCTATCCATTTCCCTCCCCAATGTATCTGTCATTTTCACATTGTGTTAATATACTATTGCTTTGAAGCTTTATATACATCAGAGTTTTTCAGAAAAATGATACTATACCATCTCATCTGTAATTAAAATATACGTCACCCAAAGTAAATTAAAAGCTATTATACTAGAAAAATGCTATGAAAAATCCACCATATTTGCAAATATTTACAAACAGACATCAGAAGTATTTTCAACCTTGTCAGATAATAAATTCAAATTAGTGAAACTTACTATTGGTTTTTAAAAAATTTTATTGAGGGAGAAAAACATCAACAAGTGACAACATTGTTTCTTTTTGATTAAGGGTGTTAGTCGCTACTTCAAAATCCGTTTCTGCTTGAGGTTGTCCTTTTTCCACAAAGGAAGGAGAAGTCTTTTTCTTGTGGCATTTTCTTCTTAGAGGTAAATAAAAGACAAGGGAGAATAGCAAGCTGCTTTCTTAAAACCTGGTAGGCAATAGTAAAGGTTGGCTGTTTGATGATGTTGCAGTGGTAAGATGCCTGGAATTCCCTAGACTTCATGGTTTGAGCACACAGTCCCCAGACTCCCTGCATTTCTAACACCATTTGCAAATTCTGGCTTGATAATTTGCTAGAAGAACTGACAGGAGTCCCTGAAAGCTATTATACTCATGTTTGTGGTTTATTATAGGGAAAAGATATCTGCTAAAATCAGCCAAAGGAAGAGACACATAGGGCACAATCTGGAGAGGTCCAAAATGCTAAGCTTTTTGTGTCCTCAGGATGTGTTACCCTCTTGGCTTTGAGGTGTAGCCATACACAAGGAGTACTGCCAACCAGGGAAGCTTGCTAAGCCTCAGTGTCCAGAGTTTTTATTGAGGCTTCATTACCTGGTCATGAGTGACTGATTGCACACCAGGTTGAGCTCCATCTCCATGTCAACTGATATCATGTGACCCAAATCTCTCACTTTCAGTCACATGGTTGGTCTTTCTGATATGGCCAGCTCCCGTCCAAGACTATTAGTTGTGGCCGGTCCCACCCTCAGATCCAGTATGGCCAGTCCCCACCCTAAACAAAGATATTCTAGCAGTGTGACAGATTACCACGCAGATGCTGAGGGCAAAAGCCAGACCAAGGACAAGGCGAAATTCTTAGTGCAAAAGAGAAGAGGGTGTCACTGCATAGATTCTGGAATCAGATGTTCTAGAGGGTGTTGCTGCTTGAACTTGCTCACGTCACCTAACCCCTCTTAGACTCAGCACTTCTCTTGTGTACGCTGGGAATAATTACAGTATTGTCTCAACGAGCTTTCTGAAGATTAAAAGATAGGGGCACATAGGATTCCCATGGTAGCTTTAGCTGCTGCTGTTTTCATCATTTCAAGGATTATTTTCAATATTGTGTTATTATTCTTGTTACGGTAAGTATTTTTATTAATGTTATCACTACTTGAAGTAGCCAAGGTGTAAGTTCATGGTTTCTGGGCCTTTTTGGGTACTTTCCCATCTCATTTGCTTTGTCTGACTATTCATGGACTCTCTTCGTCACTTAGTCTGTTTCTTCTTTCTCTGCTTCGATAGGAACTCCTCTGCAATTTTACTGAGAATTCCAAGAGTAAAGAGCTTTTTTCCCCCTATGTTTTTGTTTGTTTTTAGAAATGCTCTGGCAGTGATTATACAACCGCGGTAGCGTAAACATTTGGTGATGACATTATCTCATTCCCTTTTGAATTCATAGTACAAAGAGAGAGATTTGGGGGGTTTTTTGTGTGTATATGGAAATTCTTCTCAGAGAATGTTCAAGTTCTCTTAACCAAAGTAAAAACACTTTTTAAAGGACACTTGTTCAATGCTGTATTCTTCTCTTCAATTTGCTAGTAATGAAATAGACGTCTCACCACGTAGTAAATGTTTTTAGTTCAAAATGGCAAAATTACATTGCCAACCTTCAGATTTGCATGGCTGGCAGGTTTTATGAAAAAGGTAATACTCAGGTATTCATCTGGTCTTGTATTCAGCCTTAGTTTTGCAAAGAGGCTTCTGACAGAAAGATTTCCTGTAATAGATTATTCACCCATGAAAACTTAAGTCTGGTATATGTTATAGAAAGTAATTACAGCAGGCTTATTTGTAGTTTTAAGTAATCTTATTAACATGCAAATGCTTTTTATACCAACTTACATTCTCTTAGAAGTGATAGTAGCTGTTAAGAACAGTTTAACTGATGCTCATAAACAAAGCAGTGCCTACAGAGCATTCTGCTCTGTGGACAAGGGAAGCAATGCCTGGTTTTTCTTCCTTTTTTTTAAAGAGCAGATACTAGTTGCTTGTTTTTCTTCCTTGATTCTAGAATGCAGCCTTTACAGTACCTTTTACTTATTATGATTATTTTTTGGATGTCTCCCACCCGTATAGGTGAGCTTCTCTTACAAGGCCCTGTGTTTATCAGAGAGCCCAGCAACAGCATTTTTCCTGTTGGCTCAGAGGATAAAAAAGTAACTTTAAATTGTGAAGCAAGAGGCAACCCTTCACCTCATTACAGGTACAGTGGAAAGTCTGAAAATCCAAATGAAGAAAAAATGATGAGACAATTGTGAATTTTTTTTCTTCAATATAGTTATGCCAGCAGTAAGAAATAATTCATGAACCTATAGTCCTATGCTATATTCAGCAGATCCAATACATAAACATTTGGATCCAGACCATATGTATTGGCTTGATTATTTACTTTACAGTAAGATTTCATGATTAAAGATAAACACAGTAGAATCTCTTAAGCAATGTCTTTCATTGATTTATAGTGCGATTTAATTTATAACTTGGCTTTTAATATATAAACACGTACTCATGGGGGGATAAAATTAAATGTGTTCTAAAGGTATTTACAAATCATAGTCTTAAAGAAGATGTTTCAGCATCTATTACACTTCCTTTCCTGTTTTTACTGGGTGTGTGTTTGAAGGTTCATTAAAGATAGAAGAATAAAATACTTTCTGTCTAAAGTCATTTTAATTTTTCTTGAAAAGAAAAATATATTTATTAGATTTTTTCATGTAACAGTGTATATTTTCCAGATTATATGAATAATACTTGTTCACTGAAAACCTTCAAACATCACAGAAAGGTATAAAGAAATAGAAAAAAAATCTAAACTCTCGTCACCTTAGGATAAAGATATTACTATTTTGGGGATGATGGTGGATTGTTTGGATGAGATGGATATTTATTAAAACACAAAATTAACAGTTTTATTAAATAACACAAAATTAACAGTTTTTATTCTTGTGTGTGTTAGGAGACACACTTTAACGAAGAAATGAATTATTTATGAATAGCATATCCTACTTTCATAAAAGTGGCTATGAGAAGGTGCTGGAGGCATCTTGAAAACAACGTGTTCTTTTAAGTACTGTGAACATTTGTCTCAAAAACTGTTTACAATATTGGTTTGCTTGGTAAAACCTTTTTTATAACCTGCAGAGCAAGCAGACTTTAGCCTATATTAATAAAATTCTAAATGTTTGCAATAGTAATGTAGATCTTTTTCAACTTGTATTGTTCTCTTAACCCATGTAAATAATAGAGGCCAACAGTCGTTGTTAAATTGGGTCAGCATTGGGTTTGAAGGTAGACCTTTGTATTTTTGCATCTGGAAGTAATCAAGGTCAGTCTCTTTCAGCAATATTCGTCAGCATGTGTTTTGAGCATGTATGGTGTACTTTCAGCAAAATAAACATGATTCCAGATTACTGCTCAGAATCAGCAGAGACGATAAAAAGTTTTCTCTGCCTCTTCCTCTCCCTACAGAAATTAGAAAAGTATAATATATGATTGAAAATACAAAAACCTGTATTTTATGAACTATATTTTATGAGTACTTTATGAACTAGCTCATAAAATTCCACTTTTTGTATTTTCAATCATATATGCAATTAATCAGACTTAAGCACATGTAACATCTGGAAATATTTTCTTCTTTTGGGGAAAGATGAGCAGATCAACTTAACAAGACATTATCTTGGAAATATTTTTTTCCAGCACTTTCTTAGGACATTCTAATACTTTTTAAATTAGCATCTGTTTGTTTCTCCCTGAAATGGAAGATTATCCTTTAGACATGACTGTAAATATCATAAAGAATCCATGTGAATGACTCATGTGTGGGCTGTTTTTCTGTTGTCAGTAAAGTTGTATTTCCTGGCATTTATCTTAGGAATAATTTGATGATAAATGTGTTCAGCTGAAAAATTGTCAAGATACAAGATTTAGTCATACTAACATGCACTTCTAAGTGAATAAATTAATTATGTTTGTAAAGTTTTATCAAATATCAAGAAGTATTGAGTTTAGAAATCCAGAAATAGCCTTTTGTCGTAATTATTTCATTGTATACCAGGTATTTATTGTAATGCCAAAGAGCCTGTATTTAAACATATTGATAACATGTATGAAATGTTGATGAAAAAGTGCTGTCATTTGCACAGTACTTCTTATGTCTTACTATATGTCCCGGGATGTTATATTTTAAAATTTAAACAAAATCTGTAACTGAGACTAGGAGATGTGTGACTTAAATTGATTTATCAGTTTTAAGTCTGATGAATAAAGACATTTAGCATGCTAGGTATTGTTTTAAAATATTTTTTTGTAGCCAAAAAAAGCAGACACTTTCATGATAGCTGTAAAGATTGTCTGAAGTTAAGACTTTGAACCAATATAAAATTTCACTTAAATTGAAGGTTTATAGTCCCTAGAAATCAAGATCTTAAAAAAGCACAAGGAACCTCGTTTCATTGTGAAAATGTTAGGCTTTCCTATAACAAGCAATAGAGCCCTGTTACTCATGTTATCTGCATAAGAAATAAGTTGTGCCAATGGAGTAAATAGGAATATAAAATAATGTGGGTTCTAATTATAACTTTATCTACTTAGAGAGCACCTTCATTTATGGCCTGATTTTTTTTTTCCCATAGCTTTTAACTTTAACAGTTAACCAGGTACTATTCTATGTTATTCTTTAAATGATTCAGAAGAAAATATGTTTGCTTATTCTTTTTTTTTTTTTTACTATCCTTTAAAAATTACAGATAAATAGTATGAATATGTAATAACATTGAGGACATAAAGAAAGGATATGAGGATTTCTTTACATGAAGTCAGAGAAAGGATATGTTTTTGTAAGTATTTATAAATATAAGCAAATAGATAGGAAGGTAGGTAGATAGGTAGGAGGGAAGGTAGATAGGTAGGTACATAGATAGGTGGATGGATGGACGGATGGACAGATGGATGGTCAGCTAAGGAGGAAAATTAGGGGCCCATGTGAAACCACAAGTTAAAGAGAATACAAACATGTTCCCCAAATTCAGAATAAAGTTTAAGCATCTTATAAATGAATGTCCTTTGAAAGCCCACAGCCTGTCTTGGAGACTGAAGCAAAATCATCTAATGAGAGATTTTGTCTGTGTTATTATCCCATTGGGTAAAAAGAATTCTTAATTGGCCATATTAGAAATCCAAAAGTTCAGAAATTCTCAAGAGAAATTACTTGTCTTAGGGTTTAATTGAGAATTTTCTTCTTTCTTTTGCATCTCCCCGCCTGAGCCCCAAAGCCTGCATTTAAAGGTTAATTAGTATTCAGTCTCATTGTAATTGCTGATGATGCTGAAAGAGGTTACCCTGAGGAAGTATTAATAACTTTTTTTAGATAGGAAGGATTTTCTCTGACTTTTCATAGGGTTAGAAATGCCCACAATTTGCTAATATGAAAGAACTCAAGTAGAAGGATCTTTGGTCACTTGTACTGATGCCATTTAGCATTTAAAAGGACCACATGTTTGGGCCAGACTCGGGTAAAATATACCAGTGCCAGTAGGGACCAGGCAAATAACAAAACTAAAAGAGATGAGTCTGCCTTAAGAATATATAGACACATTGAATAATGACTGGAAACTATCTACCACTCAGCCACAAGCCCAGCACGTGGCCATGACTGCTTCTCAGCACTGGCCACTTGTTACTATTGGAGAATCTTGGTGTAATATTACAAAAGCTTTTCAAGAGATGTTTAAAATTCAGATATTTTCTTTTTTGGAATCTCTCTACTTGTAGTGTTAACTCCTCTGCTTTTCTTTTTAAACATAATGTAAGCCAAAGAAAATAAGTCTTAAAGCTAAATGTGGGTCACATAGACTTTGCATTTTCAATGTTTAGTCTAGCTCAAGACTTAAGAGCTGTGCTGTTCAATATGGTAGCCAGTAGCCAAATGTGGCCCTGTAAATTTAAATCATTTAAATTAAAAATTCAGTTCCTCAGTCAAAGCAGCCCCATTTCAAGTGCTCAGCAGCCACATGTAGCTAATAGCTACTGTGTTGGATAGAACAGAGGAACATTTCTTTGCTTGCACAAAGTTCTGTTGGATGACACTGCTCTAGACCGACCCTTGGATCCACAGCTCTTTTCTGTAAATTCTCTTCCATTTTTTTCTCTTCACAAAGAAGCGACCAGAACGTCATTCTCTTCCAGCTCTATGAAACAAGCAAACTGTTTTAATAAAGTGCAGTGTAAGGAATCTTGGATATGCACATTGTAACGACTAAATACCATTGCAAAGTGCAGGTCTTCCCTGGCCACAGTTTCACCCTGTTAGGTTCCTCATAATGGAGTCACATTTGACACATACTTAATTTACTGAAAGTCAACTAAATGCATTCAGTATAAGAAAGGAAAGGAAAATAAAGTAATAGACTAATTTCTGGTCACCGTTTATTCAAGGAGTGATTGTAAGGAAGAGAAATTTAAGTTTGTTTGTTGTCTCTACACTCACACACACACACAAACATACACACTGCATAATGCTATACATGGTATGATGTAGAGTACTATATTTTGATGAATGTATGTCCTATATATATGCTATAAATTTTATATATGTGTCATATATATTCTATGTATAGAATACAGCATATATGTGCTATATATAATATACTGTATATTACATATAATAATATATGACACATTTTAAGCATAATTTTGATTATATGCATTTTGTCCCTTACATATATCCTGTCACCATGTAAGATCCAATGTGACAGTTATTTTACTTTTATGCCCCAAAGCAAATAAGAGTTATTGTTTCTCTAAATTCTCTTGGCCCCTAAGGAAATATAATCTTTTCTGCTACATCACTAGACCCAGTTCTCTATATTTATCCTCAAACTCAACTCCTTTTAGCATCCTGTCTTCAACGATGAGCTGTGGTCCCCATACCCACAATCAGCCACTAAGAGCAATGAAATGTTCATATGGTTGGAATGGTTGAAAACCATAAAAAATAAAGAATATCTATAGTACCTGAGGCAAAGAGAGATAGACTGCATCTCTTACAGGACGTTTGAAACTTGGCTGCGCTGCCATCTCTCCCAGCACTGGATTCCGTGCTCCGCCAATGCACTGCCCGTGGCACCCAGTGCCTGCCTTTATTATCAAGCTTATCAAAATAAAATGTGATTGCTTTGGTAGGATGTAACTCCCTTAAAGGTGAACACACTGTGTCCTTCATCCTTACATTCCAAATGCCTGGCAGATAGTGAATGCTCCATGGGTGGCATGAAGAAAAAAAAAGGAATGATTTAGTGAGGGGAAAACAAACAAGAGGAATTTGGGATTAGAACACGTCTCAGAAGTCAAGAATGTCATGAAGGGTTGCAGCATCAGAAGCGGTCAATAGTTTATTCCACAGAATATTCTTACGTTTGGATTGATCCCCCCTTTTTGGCTCCTTTTTAAGACAGACTGCTCTTGAGGTCTCAAAGATGGCTGCCTGAAATTCCAGATTTACTTATATCCTCCCCATAGTGTCAACTGGAAGAAGAGGGCAGCTTTCCTGTTAGTGTCATCAAACGCTCCAAATGGTGTCAGAAAAACATGAGAATAAAAACATAGCTAATACTGTCAGCAGTCAATACCCAGGAGGAATGTAGAGGTTAGATTTTAGATATTAAAGGTGGCAGTATAAAAAACTAATTTACATCTTTTTTGTTCTTCTTTCTTATGCTTTTGCAGTGGGTTGAGGATTGAGGAGGAAAGCTAACATGTGCTGATCAAACACAAGTTAAATCAGTTGGGTCACATTCACACTCTGGGGTCCAAGACATGGAGTGTTCTGAGTGGCCAGGCCTGGGTCATGTGAGGTGTGGCCTTTTCAAAGGAGAACGAGAGAGCTGCTGCCAGAAAAGCTAAAATGGTTGCAGCGAAGGCTGAAATAGCAAACATCTACAGTTCTCCTCAGAATAATTTTAAGACAATCACTGATCAATTTGAACTAGGCTATAACTATGTAAACTGAACAATTGTTTTTAATCGCAGTGTAACTCTACTCAGTTTGTTTTCTTTAATGTATATGTTTAAAATGTATCAGTGAATGAGAAATGGGAATCTGTGTCATAAAACACATTTTAAAAACTCAATTTTTGAAAATATAGCATTGCAATTTAACTCATTTATATCTTCAGCAATTATTGCTGAAGCCTAACTAGTTATTTTTGGATAAAGTATTGAATATGCAAATTCGGATATTAATTCTTTCAAGGGCTGCAATTATTCTCATCACTTCAGTAAACATATTAACAAACATTGCATTTGAACACAAATGCATTTGCTTATTAACTTGAGAGCCGCATCTAAAACCACAAATTGCTTCTGTGATTAAATTCCTAATTTTCCTGTCAAACCCCAAATAAAGTATTGCCTGTTGATTTAACAAGTGTTTAGTGTGGTCATATTTCCCAAGCCCAACCCCAGCACCCTAAAAATCTTAGTAAATTATTTTGTTATTTTAGCTTTGTTTTCTGCTGAAGTCTAACATATAACATTTCTTTTTCTTTCTCGCCAGAACATTCCTTATATTTCCATTGTCCTAAGCAGATTTTGTGCGGTAGTGTAGATATCCTGAAGGACAATAACTTTATACAATCAGCTGTGAGGTGAATTATATCCTTGAATTATTCTGAAACTACCTGAAGTCATTCAATTTGTTTTCAGTTTTGTTACGTTCAGTTTCAAAGGGTGACATACCCTAAGCTTGTTATCAGATTCTAGCGGAAAACCCAATTCAGGGCTTGGTGCCTTAAATTATACTAACAAGAATACATATCCATGTTTATATTCATTATTGTTATTCCATACTAGTGTGGTTTTCTGTAAAAGGTTGCCATATCCAATAATAACTAGTATGGTAAATAAATACCAACTAGTAAAGAAAATAGAAATAATTATGTATTAATTCCCCATCTTCCAGATGTTTATTGATAATATGGATGACTACTGTTAGGGATGACTATATGGAGGCTAGTTATGGCTACGTTATGGTTAGAGGGTACAATTAGATTACTCCATTCAGGAAATGTCTTTGAGTACCTACCATGTACCTCCTATTATAACTGATGGTGGGAATTCAACTGTGCCTGAAATAGTCGTCATCCAATGGAGCTTATACACTCTGAAAAGCACCTTTTAATCTTAAGAATTTAGACTTTTTATACTGATTTAAGTCATTATTATATTGATTTGTGTTTGCACACACACACATACTCACACACACTTTTATACGTAGTTTGTTCTTTGTACTGGAAGTCAGTGATTCATATACTCTCAGCCATTGTTGTTTTAGTTTTTTTTCCTGGAAGTAACAATTACAGTTTTCATCATTTCAAAGTAATAGCTACCAGTTTTGAAATATCTCCTGTGTTAGACACCTTATGCTTTAAAATCAAGATTCCAAAACTGTTGGCCCATGGGCGTGCACAATGTTTTAAAGAAGTTGTGTTAGAATTTTTTGTGTGGTAGGGGGCAGGGGATTTGCTATAGACTCCACCATTCGGTTGTAGTGGGCTTGGCCCAGTTTTCTGGCTCACTTTACCTGTCAAGCCTTTGGCCAGTGAGGTCAATACTTCCAGGGTCCTGTTGTGTAAAGGATTTAACTGAGATTTAGAAGAAGTGGATTGATCCAATGCATGCTGGCTCAGGTAGACTGGCACAGTAAGCAGCCCAGGACTTCTCATTCCAGCACTGTAAGTATTCACCTCCAGCTATTGGCCCAGAATCAAATTCACATAAAATTTGCACACTAAGCAGATAAATAGGATGAGAGCTCATTGACTGAGAACCAGTAGATGTGTGGAACATGAATAATAAACTGTTCCTCACTTGTGAATTTGAAAAGCAAACCTTAATTCATGTAGAATGAGTCTTTGAACACTGAAGGTTGACAGTGAACTTATGAGATCATTCAAGAGTGTTAACAACGTGATGATTATGCAGAGGTGCTTAATCTTGTGACATTTACCACCACGCTAAAGCTACAAGGTTAGTCTGTTTCTGGAGCACAATGTAAATGTTATATGATTGAAATGCTGGTGTATGTAGCCTGAAGAGCTGTGGGGCTGTCTTCCTTTGCTCCAGATCACTGCATTAAGTCTTTTGGAAGAGAATTTGGGTATGCAAATATTACTTTTCTCAAGTTTTAAACAATTTCCATGTTTCAAAAAAAATTTCCTTCTGAGACTTTGAGTTAATCAGCAACTTGAAAATTCCTTCATAAAAGTAGACATTGGATTGCAAATGTGCAAAACTAAAAGGCAATATCTACCTCTAAAGCCTCCCAAATTTGTGTCCTGAATGTGCCATTTACCTGTCGCACTTTACTACCAGGTGAGGTATGAACTCTGAGTAGTTGGATTATAATGTACTGCAAAGCAAACTAGCCTAATTTATAGATTTATTGGATACATACTTTGTGAAAGAAGGAGTATGTGTATATGCCTTCAGTTTTTCTGAATGTTTCTCATACAGATGAAAATGTCAGGAGTATTTAGAAAGCAAGCTGAAATATGAATATTTTGCATTAGGAACTTAAGTGCGCTATTTTCTCAGGATAAATTAATGTTTGGACTCCCAGGCCCCAGAGGTTGCTTACACATTTTAGAATTGAAACAAAGACCACCCTTTTGAATTCATGTATTTTCGGCAAGAGGAAAAACAATGTTTAATAACATTGAGAAATTTTATATCATCTGGGGTGAGTTCCATTTAATGATAAATAGTCTTAGAAAGGAGAAAAATATATTGCTTTGTTAAAAGAAAATTAACATTCCCCTGGGTATCTCAAGTATATCTTAGCTCTGAGGAGTTTGCTAAAACAAATGCACTTTTAGTATAACAGAAACGTTTAAAAGAGTACTTTTTGCCTTTTCACAAAGTGAGAGAATCTAGGGAGTGTGCCTGTGTGAGTAAGACTGAGCTAAAGGAATTAAGAAACATTTATGCATGATAGAACAAATCTTTTCCATTTGGGTTCTTTAGTCAAAACTTTAGGATGATAGCTTGCTTTTAGATCTTAGGTGCTTACTGAAATAAAGTATTTTCCCACATACTATATGATCTCTTAAATCTTTCTACTATTAAATAGGAAAGAAGAAGTGCTTCTTCATATTTTAATATCTTTACAATTTTCCACATAGCCACTGCACCTTTATTATTTATCGGCTAAACACAAAAACACAATTTTCAAATGAAGCCATCAAGCATGCTTAGTCAGGCCGCAAACATTTTAACTCTACAGCCAAAATCTTTTTTTCCCCCATACAGACTGTACTTTGTAGATAAACAAAACACAATGACCCTTTGTCATAAGAGTCTTCCATTCAAAAGCGTGTGAAATTAACTACATCTTTCCCAATTTGAGTTTAGAGGAATTTTCCCCACTGCAAGCATTAAGTTACTTAGTAACTAACAGACCGTTTACAGCTTAAAAATTCAACCCATCCACTTAGGATTTACTGTCAGATTTATTCTATGAAGGTCAAGCCCAGCATGTGTCTTGTCCCATGTTTTGCTGACTTCTCAGGCAGGTATAAATGCAGACAAACCATAGGCAGTTTGTTCCACGTGAGAGGAGATGACCAAAAGCATTGAATCTATCAGGTTACGTATAATCGACATGTACTCATGGGGATGGAATAAAAGAAAAACAAAATGAGCAGACAGGTTTGCAGCCTTTGGCAGAGCCTCCTCCCACATTAGCAGTGGTGCCCACCCATTCTGAGTGCCTACCTTGAGCTACAAGCTTTGCATATATTGTCTACATAAATTTATAGGACAACCCTATGTGAAAGATGGCTTTCTCTTCATGTTACATGTTAAAAACTTAGGTTTAGGAGAGTATAAATGAAAAACCTTAGTTTTCCATCTTGTTTGAAGGGAAAAGCCCAGTTCGTCCCTACTGTGTGTTTCTTCCCTGTGAGTCTCCTTTACTGCTCAGACAAAACATTTCACTTCTAGTCACCAAACGTGTGGCTTTTCTTCCCCATGTCAAGAAAATCTCTGTGACACCAGCTAGGTGTCCTACAATTGACTCAATTCTGACACTTTAGCTGGAGACAGTGTCAGATCCCAGAGGTTAAGGCTCAGTCCTGTAAGACTGCTTCCACCACCACTTCAGATGCCAACCGCTGGTAGTAAGACCCAGGTTACTCACAACTGCTGTCCAACCTGGCTGCAAATCGGGGGCTCCCAGGACCCTCTCCTCAAGTTTGATGAATTTGCTAGAGCTGCTCGTAGAATTCAGGGAAACATTTCCTTACAATCACTAGTTTATTATAAAAGGATATGATGAAAGATACAGATGAACATCCAGATGGAAGTGATGCCTAGGGCAAGATATGTGAGAAGGGGCTCAGAGCTCCCGTGCTCTGTCCCAGGCACCACCCTCCCAGCACCTCTACGTGTTCGCCAACCCGGAAGCTCTCCAAACACAGTCGTTTGGGGTTTTATGAAGGGTTCGTCACATAGGCATAATCCATCATTAACTCCATTTCCAGCCTTTCTCCCTTCTCAAGAGAACAGGAGGAAAGCTGAAAATCTCAAGCTCCTAATCATGGCTTGATCTTTCTGGTCACCAGTCCTCATCCAGGAGCCATCTTGGAGCCCACCCAGAGTCACCTCATTAGAACAAAAGATGCTCCTATCACCCGGGGAATCACAAGGGTTTCAGGAGCCCTGTGTCAGAAGCAGTG
Organism: Equus asinus; assembly: GCF_041296235.1. NCBI lineage: Eukaryota > Metazoa > Chordata > Mammalia > Perissodactyla > Equidae > Equus > Equus asinus. The sequence continues at coordinate 27,715,498 of NC_091810.1, forward strand.
TCAAATACCAAATATTAGAACCAAAGATGCTCCTCCTGCTCTTATCAGCCAGGAAATTACAAGGGTTTCAGGAGCCCTGTGTCAGAAGCTGGGGGCAGAGACCAGTATAAATTTTCTGTTTCCTCACAGGGAGTTAATTTCCATGGTCACACAGCTGGTGAGGGGTGCATCCAACCTGTAAACTAAGGTACACTTGGTTCTGAGTCCCATTTCTTTTCATTATGCTGTTACATGATAGGAATAGCTAGGGCTTGGGGACTAGACAGGGTGTGGGGGCAGAAACTAGGAAACAGGAAAAAAATCTCCATGAAACTGTGAGCTCTGTGAAGGCCAGGGCGTTCTTCACCACATCCTCAGAACTTAGAAAACCGCCTGACATATATGCATCAGTAAATGTCTTTTCACAAGGGTGGGTGGCAGGGAGGAAGGAAGGAAGGTAAGAAGAAACGAAAGGATGGCGGGTCGGCTTTCTGATTATAGTTCTTGAGTATGAAATAGGCTAACTCAAGAGTGAGGAGTTCTTATCTGGTTCTGTCCCCCATGGGCATTCCATGGTTGCTTCCTGGGGATAGTGTAGACCAGTTCTTCTGACATGTGAATGTCTTTGTTAAACACTTGGAGGTCTCATTAAGATGCTGATTCTGATTCAGTAGATCTAGGATAGAGCCCAAGGTTCTGTGTTTCCAACAAACTCTCAGATGATGATGAGGATGATGATGATGCTGGTCTGCACACCACATTGTGTGCAGGAGTACAGAGTATTCAGAACATGGATGGACAATTTTCCTTTATTTCATTTCCTTTTCTGAGTTTCTATAGTTCTAGGATTGGGGGAGGAATAAGATGAGGGAGAGTTAATCAGTGTTTATGGTTCGAATGGAAAACTCTAAAGGCAGAATTAAAGTGAAAATAGAAGAAAGAGACTCGAAATGTACATGTAAATATGGACTTACTCTGGGAAAGATCATAGGAGAGTTAATCTACAAACAAAGCAAAACAAAAACCACTGGCAGAAATCTGCCACAAAGGAGAAAGAGATGACAGCTTTTTCTATTTCTTTCTAATTTTGTTCTTTTTAAGTTCCAAAGAGAAGAGTTGGGGTCTCCAGTTTTTCCTCTTAATTTCATTTTGGTCTCTCAGGAGAAATACTGCTTTAAACTTGGGAGACTTTTGTGAGAATAAAGAAAGAAAAATCAAGAAAGTCTTGATTTAAAAAATGAGCAAGTGATAAAATATTACTTTGAGCAGTAGGGACCAAATTTATAAACTTACCCATTTCCTATACCTCTATTATTAAAATTTTATTATGCATTATATTTTAGATATAGAAAATGATATAGACATGCAATCAGATATATTGATCAACATCCATATAACCATTACTCAGTTTAAGAAATAAAACCAAAACTAAATTTCCTAGTGTTTGTACCCAAAATACATCCCACTTTCTCTTCATGAGAGCTCTAAAATACGTTAGAGTTGAGATTTATAATTTTATACATTTTAAAATATATTAATTCCTAATATTAAATTATGTGTTTTTAAGATTTTATGTAAATGGTATCAAGCTGCATTTTAAAATTCATTTTACACCATTGTTGGTGAAACTTTTCCATGTTTATAAAAGTTCATCCATTTTCACAGCATAATATTTCATTAAATTTTATGTACTTTCAATTGTGATAATGTTCACATTTTATCTCTTTATATGCTTTCACAGTATATAATATGTGTATAATATGTCCAGGTTAAATATTTTATATATTAATACAATTTTTAGATGGCCCATAACATGATTGAAGAACTCTGGGCTAGAATTCAAATGGGTCCTACTCCTGAACCAGCCAGTTAAGAGTTTGGGGACAGTTGACAGTTCACTCAGCTGTTTTGTTGAAATCCTCATCTGTAAAACAGGCATCATATTACACATTTTATCAAAATTATTATAAAGAGCAATCGAGATGATTGTTACAGTACACTAAAACTTATAGAACTGATAGCAGTGCAATTTTATTATAAGAATTAAGGCTTCTAGGAGGTGGATGGTGCAATTTATACAATGAATGTAGTCTTGAAATTGTGGGATATGAATGAGGTTTTAAAGTTGAAATCTATTTTGATGTGTCAAGTATACTTACTGTTTAAAAACTTGTTTTTTTTCTGTTGAAAGCTTCTTTAAAAACTAGCTTTTTTTCTTTTTTTCTTTTGCCTTCTCATTGATAATTATGGCTCTTGGGTTAGAGCCTTTACTGTTTCAGAGCCCCTAGGTGACATTTAGGGTCTCTTACCACAGTGTACCATTTAGTAAATAGCACTGTGATGGCTTAGAAGAGTGGAGAGGGCCTCGGGGACAGGTATTTACCCAGACAAATTGAAATGGATAGTTGAGCACTTACCCAATTAATTTGCTAAATGTGCTCAGTCAGTCTGGATAAATCAAAGAAATGTGCTCTTTTCCTCCGTCATGGGCAGCATGAGGTTGGCCTGAAGAGTATGAGATAATTATCTCAACTTTCTACTTCATCTTTGCCTATATAGACGTAGCCTAATCTTTCCCCTAGTGAACAAACTAAATTATTCTCACCTCTTCAGAAAGTCTTGAAAAATCTTTAACTTCTAGATGCTACTCTGTTGTACTTTCTACTCTACTTTACCTTTTATTTCTGATAAATGACTGAGGCATATTTAATCTTCAGTTATGTAACAATTGTGTAATGTATTCAGTGCCTTTCATTATAAGAGAGATGACGTTTAAAGTAGATTTTATAATGTAGACTTTTAAAAAATATATACTAAGAGGGGAAAAAATCTTGACGTTTGTTTTACAGATGGCAACTGAATGGAAGTGACATTGATCTGAGTATGGAATATCGTTATAAATTGAATGGAGGAAATCTCGTGGTACTTAACCCCAACAGAAATTGGGACACAGGAAGTTACCAATGTTTTGCAACAAATTCGCTTGGAACAATTGTCAGCAGAGAAGCCAAACTCCAGTTTGCCTGTAAGTTTACATTCACACATCTAGCAAGTCCAACATTTAAGAATATGTAGCTGAATTTGTTTGCTCATTTCAGATTTCAGAAACTACATGGATTTTATTAATTCAATAAATAGGTTGAGAAAACAACACAGTATGAGTTTTTGGATCTCTATTCTCGGTACAAATCAGAGTTTAAAGTATGTATGTTTGTGTGTGTGTGTGTGTGTGTGTATTTTGTTTTACTATTTTGTAAGGGTTCTGTTTAGGAGGAAAAAGAATCCAGTTAAGGATATGTGTTATTGAGCAGATGCTTTGTACTGAGCTAGAACGAAAAGAATGAAAGAATTGTCAGATGTAATCATGGCTCTGGAAGAACATTTAAATTACAGAATTATATCCAACTAATCTGAAAATATTAAGGCACAAAGACAGTGAGACGAAAGAAAAGAATGTGACATGTTGTTGACCTCCTTTGCGGTTTTGCCCAGCTGACAATGACCTCCAGCACAGCCCCTATTGAGGCCTGGCTTTGGCAGCCGAGTTTGTGCCATGTTAATTGGACCTGGGTGAGCACATGGCCCAACCTTTGAAAATCACATTCTTTCTCCAGGGAATTGAGAATTGGGACCAGGGACCCAATTTAGTTTTTATCTTCCCAGTATCTCTTTTGACTGTCTTCTGCTTTTTATTTCTTGTCACTAGTCTCTCTTCCTTGGTTTTGGTTGTATATTTTGTATATAATGTATAGCAGGATTGCCTTGGTTCTAGGATTTCTTTTAGTTCTTTACACCTCAATAATTCTGAAATTTGAAAGCCTGTGTTCTTATAATGTGCTGGTATTCTCCCTCCACCGCCATAAGCCATTAATAAATTGATGATGTGTCATTTAATGCATAGCTTATTCTATTGCTTTCCGTTTTTGTAATGACGATGGTTGGTTTCGCTCCTGCTATTGTATTCTGTGTGTTTTGTTTTTCATACTTGCTCTTTCTTTTATTTTCTCTTTTTCCTGCTCTGTGGACAGTGTTTTGTTTTTTTAGCTTTTATCTTTCCTGGGTATTTTGAAAGCAATCTGTCATGTTTATATTATACAAGTGGTAACCTTTAAGTTTACTAAACGTTTATTTCTCTAGTAGCCAGAATTTTTAATCTAAATTATTTTTTGAATCTCTCTATTTTAAACAGAAGTTTAGTTCCTTTTTCCCCTTACTGTATACTTTGCAGTCTTGATGATTTCCACAGTTATTGATTAAAATTGTTACTATGTCATTTTACTATATATATTATGTGTACATGTATATTTATTAGGTACTATGTATATATGCATGTGTGTGTATATATATAGTAAATATGTATTTATATAATCTCCTCATGAATAATTTTATATGTGCATATTGTTTTTAATCAGAATTTTGCCAAAATCAATGCTGTATCCTTGTTTTACCTGGCTGTAATGTCAGCCACAAGACTTCTTCCCATTCTTACATTCTTTCTTTTTTTAATTTCTCAATTTTTAAATATTTGTAACATTTAATAAGTTACATTTAAAAATATAGCTATGTTTCGTCCTCTTGCATTTTAAACATTGTCATTATTTTGCCTTAAATGTGAAGATACCTTTTGGTTTGTGCAAATGTTGGATCCCAGAACTGTTTATCAAAGAATTTCAAGTATGTTGCTCCGTTTGTCTTCTGGAATTAGTGTTAACAGAAATTTGGGATCAGACTAATTTCTGTTTCTTGGGAGCTCACCACGACCTCCTTTTTTTTTTATTACTTGTTTGAGTTGGCTGTATATGGGATTATTTTTTCTTCCTCCTTTTAGTTGAAAACATGTATATTTCCAGCATATGGCTAGGTTTAGATCTTTTAACTTACTTGGCTTAGAACTTGAAAAATTCTTCTATCATACATAGGCATTTTGTACACAGTTCACGAAATTTTCCTTCTTATATATCTTGTAGCTTCATGTTTGATTTATTTATATTTTAAAAAGGAACTGATAGTCTATAATTTGGATTTTTTTTTTTTGGCCCATTTCTTGAAATGCTTTTTCTCTCAGGCTGTTATTTCTTATGAATTTCTGTTCCTGATTTATTGAAGCCACATCTATTTGTTTGTATTGTTTTGAAGATACAGTCAATTTTCTGAAATGTTGTTTTAGATCTAGAGGCAGGCATTCCTCCACTATCTCCATTTGGTGTTTCCATTTTTATGTTTCAGTATTTTCAAAAGGTTCTAAAGCAAATTTTGTCCAAACTCAGCCTTTGCCAACAGATGGTGTCGATGGACTGCCATGGCTCTCCCTCTTTGTCCACGCGTGCAGATCACTGTTCTCTTCCCTGATCTGTAGTAGAATGTGCAATTCCCATCTAGTTCCCTGTTTCTCAGACTCTTTTACCAAGTACATTATTCCTCTTATGTAGTGATATTTTTCTACTGTAGATTCTTGATACCCTGTAATATGTGAAGTATAATCAACTTACATGTTTTTCCTCAGTCAGTGCCTCCTGAAGAGGATGACTTGTTGGGAAATATCTCTAAAATTACATTGTGCCTCTCCCCGTTTGCCCCTAGTTCCTGGCCAGTACTTAGTGGGGAGAGTGGGATAAAGTTATTGAGTCTGGCATCTTATTTTATCCTACTTAACACTAATAAGCCACCCTGCTACTGTTTTGTGGATGCTAACAGAAGACATGATATTCCTGGGTCCATGACAAACAACCATTAATCACAGCACAACCAGCAACATCCTTCAGTTACCCTTGTCCCCAAGTCCCATGGAAGTGATATGATATGGCTAGGAGAGATGCTGCACCCACAGATGAGGAACAATGAGGTTAGAAAATCCAGCTCTCTTAAAGCAAGCCTGCTCTTCGTCCTAGACAGAAACATTACCTTCTCCCTCCAGATTGCTCTCTGCGAACAAATCCCTGAGATGGGGGCCTGGGCAAGAGTGATTCGGACTTTGATTTTTGGCATCCTTTGCAAAAACTTGCTGAGAAACTAAGAGCATATAGTGCATTGCCTCTCCCAACAAAAGTTCATTTTCTTTGTTTGGTACTGTCCTTGAATTTCTGAGTTGGGGTGCATCCTGTCAGGATATGTGTTGTCAGTAATGTACAAAGTGTCTTCTGACGTTTGTTATGAATTCCCTCTTTGAAAATGCCAATCCACGATGTACCATTTAGTCCCTTGAGTTTCCCCACAGTCTATCCTCATCTGTTTCACAAGTTGTGTTTACTCCTATGCTTGGTGTTAGATTGCTTGCAGACTTGGTGTATAGTGAGATTCTTTTGTTTTGTGCTTTTTTTTGATGTCTTCCTAAATATTTTTTGCAAGTTACAAGAAGCAACACTGGGTATTCTAAGCCCAATGCCACATTGGACTGGAAAGGTAAAAAATGTTTGAATTCATATGGTTGGGTTATAGGTTTCTAGTAAAGAAATCGAAGAAGTTGGCAAAGGGAGTGGAAGCATCAGAGATTACAAATTACCAGTTATAAGAGAGCATTGCTTTAATTGAGCAACGTTGAAAGGATGTAATACATTAACTGAAAGAAGGGATTCAGATGGAGACCTTTGTATTAGTACCATGCTCATGACTCCAGTTGAGAGGACTCGAGTATTTTTGCTGCAGGCAAATGCATGATAAAATGTTGCCATTGAGAAGTGTTCTAATTGTTCACTATAACGATGGCACCTCTCTTGACTGTATTATATGTTTGCATGCTTAGTAATAATTGTTTCTGTTGGCCATGGAGAAAGTACTTAAAATGCGCTTCATGGATAAATGAGGAAATAAAAGTACAGTTAATGCACCACTTTTAACATGTGAAAATGAAAAGAAATTTTATCTTAAGTTTCAGGTTGCTTGAAAATGGTATTTGAAATAAAATGAATGAGGAAGGCCATTCATATTTTAGGAAGCCTGCTTTCTATAGGCATTCTCTATCCCTTCTAATGGATTCTTTGTGGAACAGTAACAAAATCTATGGAGGAATAAATAAGTAAAATGATGGAGTGTTTGAATTGTAGATATTTTCTCAATTATTTGCTGTTATGTTACATGTGTGTAATTTGGGTGCTTGCTTAATATATTCGGAGGTGTTTTTCTCATCTTTAATTTCAACCGTAGAAAGTTAGAAAGGTACCTCCAAAACCCCAAGTATCTTTGCTTTGTTAATAATTACTTTTAATTGTCTTATTGTTGAATCTCTTATGTCTTGATTAAAATGTTTTTATTTTAACCATTTTTGAGATGTATTGTCTTTTTAATAATGAATTATAGTAGATTTACAGATGGTATGGAGAAAAGCGTAAAGAATGTCTGTGTAGCCACCACTTAAGACTTGAAGCATTTGAAGTACAATTAAACCTACCTGGTAATTCACCTCGATGACATCTCCATCTCTCCCGTCCTCCTTTCAAAAGTTATTCACTATTTTTAATTACATGTGTTTTTAAAATTATTTGAATACATATATATGTGCTTCTAAACAACATGTAAAATTGTTTTACATTTTTAATTTCTTAAGTTTTTATATAGTGACATCATACAATTATACATACATCTAAAACATTTTCTTCTTCAACATTATGTTCGTATCTGTTGATCTGCAACCTTGCCAACACTTGTTAGTGTTCTATTTTTTAATTTTTGTAAATATGGTGAATATAAAATTGGATTTCACTGTTTCTAATTTGCATTTCTATAATTACAAAGTAAGCTCCTTTTCCTATATATGTTAACCGTTTATGTTTCTGTTATCTAGATACTTCTTCACTAGATGGTAGTCTTTTTCTTTAACTACAAGTATTCTTTGTATGCTCTGGGTTAATCCTTTGTCAGTTATGTATGCTGCAAATATCTTCTCCTCTTTACATGTTACTGTTTTTTTCCCTTGGTGCTGTCGAAAGATGAACAGATGTACCTAATTTTAAATTTGTTTAAAGTATCAATCTTTTTCTTTATATAGCTTATGTTCTCTTCTGAACTTTTAAAAATTTTCTTCTTTGTCTTGAACTGGTAAAGACAGTCACCTAAATGTACTTACAAAATTTTAATGTTCTGCTTTGTACGTTTAAGTCTTTAATAATCTGGAATTGTTTTTGTATATCATGTGAGGTTGAGCTACCCATTTATGTTATTCCAATGTGGCAAGTCATCTTCACCAGCCAGCTGGTTGAGGAGTCCATTCTTAACCAACCAAAATGTGATGTGTGGTCATTGTCTCTGGTTTCTTTGGGCTTTTGTGTTTGGAAAATCATATTATCTGCAAATAAGGAGAGTTTTTGGTACCTTATCCACCCTTCCTCCTTTTATATCTTTTTATATGACTGCACTTTCTCTGGCCTAAATATAATGTTGAATAGATGTTTTGATGGTGGATATCCCTGTCTTGTTCCTGATCTTAAAGAGAATTAGTACCATTAATACCATTATCAAATGTTAATACCAGTGACATTTCACCATTTGATATGATGTTAACTATAGTTTTATAGATGTTCTTTATAAAATTAAGGCCATTTCTCTCTAGGTTTGTTTTTATCATGGATGCTTTATTCTTTTAAACGCTTGTCTTAATTTTACTGGGATATTCATGCTTATTTTTCTCCTTTAACCTTGTAATATAATGAACAATTATTTTAGTATTAACCAACCTTCTAGTCCTAGAAGGTTAGTTTCAACTTGGCTTTTATGTAAATTCTTTTTAATACTTGGATGTTATCTATTTCCTAATATTTTGTTTACTGTTTTTGTGTACCAATCATGTAGGAGATTTTCTTTTTATTTTCTCTTCTCCTATCCTTTTTCGGCTTTCGTATCAAAGTTATATTCACTTCTAAAGTAAGCTGGAGAGTACTCCTTGTTTTTATATTCCCTAGAACATTTTAAGAAATATTGGAATTATCTGTTCATTTTTAAGAGGTATAAGTTGCAAATAAAACCATCTGGGCCTGGAGTTTTCATTGAGGAAATATTTTAACTATTGATTGAATATGTTAAATAGTAATAAGACTAATCATACTATTTCTTGGTGATAAGTTGTGTTTTTTCTAGGAATTTTGTCCATTTTGTTTATGTTTTCTTATGCTTTGGCAAAAAGTTGTTTCAAAACATTTTCTTTTATTATTGTTCTTATATGTGTTTTATCTGTAAGTACAGTCCCTATTTCATTCTAAATATTATTTTAGTACTCTTTTTAATCCAACTAGTCAGAATTTGATGTTATTGCTTCTCCCTTTTAAATCTTTATATTCTATTTCATTCATTTTACTCTGCTCTTTATTGTTCTTTCCAAGTTCCTGGATCATTTTATTGTTCTTTTTCTAATCACTTAAGTTGTGTATGGTTAACTCATTACTTTCCCACCTTTCTTCTGTTCTAATGTAAATATGTATGGCTTTAAATTTCCCTGAAAGTGTACAGTTTTAGCTGTATACCAAGGTTTTGACATATAGCATATTTATTAGGGCTCAGTTCTATAAACGTTATAATTTTATTATGATTTTCTCTTGGATCCATGGGTTATCAGACATGTGTTTTTAAATTTCCAAACATATGGTGTTTTCCTATTGCTCTTTTGTTACTAGTTTCTAACCTAGTGGCCCGTTGACCAGAGTAAACTTGTTAATCGTGCTGCTCATATCGTATATATCCTTACTGATTCTTTATATTTCTCTCACAGTGATGCTGGATTTCTCAGTTTATCTTTGTATTTCTGTCCATTTTTGCTTTATTTATTAAGTTATCGATGTATAAAAATTTAGAATGGACGTATTTTTGGTCAACTTGAGGTGACCCTCTATTAATAAATCATTTCGCCTATAGTTTAGATGTTAATGTATTAATATTGCTCTTTTAATATATTCTGATTTTTCATGTTCTTCTCTTTGTTTGAATTGAGAACTTCTTTCTGCCTCAGTAATATCAGAAGTCATAAACTCTATTTACTTTATTATAGCAATTGCCCTAGAAATATTAGTATGCATATTTGACAAACTCTAAAGTTAATATTTCCAAGAATAGAGGACTTTGCAATATTTTAAACTGTAGCGGCCTCCTCCACAATACTGTACCATTGTTGCTCAATATTTTTGTTAAAATTTTTAATGCTGTGAATTAGACAGTATTGCTACTGTTTCTTTTATTTTCTAGTTTTTCCTTTATATCAGAAATAATGTAAGTATGTACAAACTTCTGTGTAGTTTTTTTTTTATTATTATTTAAGTAAAACATTCAGGCTTCTGCACATATCCTCCTTTCCTGAGGGAAACTACTTTCAACTTTTCAACTGACTCTTTTGATGTTTACTTCAATTTTTCTGAATAACTTGCTTATATTACTACTTCGTGACTTTTTCGGTTTTTGGGGTTTTTTTTGTGTGTGTGTGAAGAAGACCGTCCCAGAGCTAACATCTGTTGCCAATTTTCCTGTTTTTGCTTGAGGAAGATTGGCCCTGAGCTAGCATCTGTGCCACTCTTCTCCGTTCTGTATGTGGGACACCACCACAGTATGGATTGATGAGTGGTGTGTAGGTCTGTGCCTGGGATCAGAGCACGCGAACTTAACCACTAAGCCACCAGGCCTGCCCCTTGATTTTTTAGTTTTAAGCATTGCTATTGACCATTAAATCTGGCAACAGATACTATAACACTCTCATACCGTCACCTTGCCACCACAGCAGTGTGATACTGCCTTTTTATGAGGTCTATGAAGAAACAGCATTTTTAAAATCATAACTCTTACAAAAGCACAAAATTCAAAATAGGGGAATCCACACTATATTCCACTTACTGAACTCTGCCTGGATAGAGTCCCAAATGATCACAAGCCAGTCAGTTTCCCAACCCAGCCCCCATCCAAACTCCCCAGAGGATAAACATGTTCACCTACCTCTGTTTGAGACTGGGGGTGCTGGGGAGATGCCCATTGTCAGTTGTTGCTGATTACTATTTGAATTTGCATTATCTCAGGGCATGTTATTACAAGATTTTATTGGGTCATAATTTGAATTAGGTTAATATTCAGTGTTTACTTTATAATAACTTTGTAATTGACATTCAGAGATGAGTTTTGTAGCAAACTTTAATTATGATTATTTTCCCTTTCAAGTATAATTTTTCTTTTCCCTCAAATTAGTAATCTTGGTTTTTTTAAATTTCTGAGTTTTCTATGGTCTTATGTCAATCAAAATTTTGGCTGGTTTTCTGCATATCTTCTCAGATATTAAGGTGCATCAGATAATCAGTTTTATATTCTTGGAGAAATCTGTTCTAGAGTTTTGAGAGTGCTCCTTTAATCTGGTTTCCCTGCACATCAGGGGTAGAACTGTCTTCCTGGGATCTCTGAAGAATATAGATCTTCAACTATAGTCCACGTGTTCCTTTTTCTTGGTGCTCGTTGTTTTAGAGCCTCATGTCCTCAAATGTCCTAAGAAAGCATGAATGATATCTATGATCGTTCTAGACCACGTGTTCTAAAAGTTACTCTGCGGGCATACTTCATGGAGAGACTTGGCCTTGTACGAATACGATGTTAGAAATCATTCTCTTTCAGAAATCTGAAGATATTTCTCCTTGTTATCTGGCATCCAGTGTTGCTGTTGAGAAGTCCGATGCCATTGATTCCTTCTATAGAGAGAGATGTTTTTCTCTAGAGGAAGGCTGGGGGATTTTCTCTTTGTCCTCAGTGTTCTGAAGTTTGACAGTGATTTGATTTGGCATGAGTCAAATTTTGTCTAACATCCTAGATACTCTGTGTCCTCAACGTTTCAGAACATGAGTCCTTCCGTTGTGAGAGATTTTATGATTTCCTCTCCTTAGTTTTCTCTATTTTCTGTTTCACGTAAATCATTATTTGCATTGTAGATTACCTCAATTGGTGATCCTCACCCCCCACCTGCCCACACACACGCATTCTATCCAAATTTCCATCTTTTGATTTTTATCTCTTTCACTGGGTAAATTACTTCAGCCCTTTCTTTGAACACTTCTGTTGTGTTTTTATAATTTAGGAGACTTTTGTACTCTATATTTCCTCTTTATATCATATTCTAAATAGTTGCAATATCTTTTCATACCACATGAAGATAGGAATCATGGGTGTTTTTCCTTTACATCATTTTATTCCCCCATACAACCTGTTCTTTCCAAGTAGCTTCATGTCTATTTTATGCTGCTTGATTTCTATTTTTCAAGTGAGAATTTTTTTGCGCATATCTGGTACTCCCTCGTTGTTGGCACAGATGTAAGAGTGGGGAATTAACAACCTAATTGAAATCTTCATTTACATTGTCAAGCTTGTCACCAGGAGGTTCCTTACGTTGTAGCTCATCCCCTTGGGGTTCCTTGATATCCGTATTTTCAGTTCTTTCCTTTGGGATAGGTCAGATTCTCCAGTGGGGAAAAGAATCCATTCTTCTTCCAGGGTGGCAAAAGCTGCCACTAACATTCTGGGAGCCTGAAGGGAGAAGAAGCCCAAGGGAGTACAGCATCCAGTGTGCATATATTTATTTAATCCACCTGTTTTCTCACAAGACCGTTCACAAAATCTGCCTGGTAACCTCGAGTCCCGACATCCTGTGTTTTACCCTCCTCAGAGAATAAGCCTCTTCTGTTCTGGTATGGAGAGGCTCTCCCTCGCTTATATGAACTGGATACGGGATCTGGTATCCAACTGCTGCTTAAAATTCTTGCTTTGCCACCTCCTCCACTTCATTTCCTTTTCCAGATGTGCCTGCTACCTCCAATCCTAAGCATTTTAAGGATTCTGCCCATAGATCTACTCGTTTCTAGACTGTCTTCACTATGAGCTTAAAAGTCGTCTTTCTCCATAATGCCAAACCAATAAAAGCCATCACTTCTGTTTTCTAGGTTCCAAAATTGTCTTGTACTTTGCTGCTGTATTTTCCTGTCTTTGTGGGTTTGTGTCTTCAAAATGTATCTCTTTACTGCAAGTCAGTCGTAGTTTATCTCAGGGGGAAGGGAGAACTTAGATGTGTGTGTTTCCCCAGAAGTCTTATTGTCATTTCACATAATTAATGGTCTTTTTTAGATTTACCCATATGTTTATTATTTCCTTTATGCACTCTTTCCACAAGTGACTGTGAAAGTGCCGCAAATATTGATTTGGGATTTACAAATAAATTTTAGGGAGTAGGTCAATTTACAAATACAAAATCCGCAAATGATGAGAGTTGACAGTATGATAAATACATATGAAACCCCAAACCATGTGGGGTATAAGCCCGACATAGTGAATTCTTCATTGAAATGTTTACCCCCTCTTCAACCTGTCACCCTTGCTACAACCTCGCTCCAACAAGAAAGAGATGGACAAATCAACTCCCTAGTCCTCTCCCTGGGTCCATGGGTGAGTTTAACCATGAGTGCAGCCCTTCAAGCTGGCAGCTCTGTGCCAAAGGGCTTATTTCCAAATGGCCATTTCCTAGGCCCAAGACCTCATCTCCAATTTCTTCATAGGCAGTTGAGCCTAAACTACCAGATTTTCAAAACTGATACTCTAATTTTCCATACCCTTATTCCACTACCCCAGCAACCACAGCATAAACTCTAGAATTAATTACTCGGCTTTGCAGCTTAATTTTTTGCTCAGCTATGGATTCAGCTTAAATTTGTTGTATTTTAAGCAACACTGCAAGGCAGTTTATGGAACTGGAAGTTTCCTACGGTTTCTTGAGCTTTTTTCTATTTCTATTCAATTTGGTTACATAGAAGATAATGTTAGTTAGAGAAGCAAACTTTGTGTAAGCAATAAGGAGTAGTAAGGTCTGGCATTGACCAGAGATGATGGCATGCTCTGCTCTTTATAAAGGGGCACTCATTACTCAGCTGCCCAATTTTTATCAGTTAATTACTCCTAAGTTCATACTTCTGGCTGTGACCTCTCCTTTGAACTTCAGGCTCGAATAACCATCTGTCAGTTCTACTCTGGGTATCAGTAGACACCTCACACTTAGATTTCCAAACCATAATCTTGATTTTCCCCAGAACCCTGCTCCTCTCCAGTGTTCTCTGCCCTGGTAAAAGCCACATTTGTTGCGTTGTTCAGGCCCCAAAGCTGAGTTATCCTTGAGCTGTCTTTCTCTTATACTCTCACTTCACATCTATTCATCAATAAATCCCATTGGTTCTACCTTCAAAATATACTCAGAACCTTAGCACTTCCCATTCCCTCCACTGATGCCACTTGAATGGGAGTCCAGCTCACTTCTCAAACTTGTGCTTGGCAATATCCTTCTACCTAGCTTTCTAATTCATACCTCTTTCTAGTACTACTCCCCTTCCCCACTGCCCACAATGTTCTGCTCTCCACCCAACAACCAGAGTGATTCCTTTAATTTCACACTTGTCAAGTCAGTCCCTTCCTGGTCAAATCTTCCAATGGTTTCCCATGAGAATAAGAGTAAATCTCACTCATTACCTTGGCTCCCAAGGCCATGTCCTGCTTCCCATACGTGATCTCCTACCACTTCCCCTCACTCTTTCTGTGCAGCCAACCCCACTAAGCCTCCCTTTCCTTAATGTGCTGAGAATGCCCTCCCTCAAGGCCTTCCCCCAGATCTGTAATGCTTGCTCACTTCATCCAGGTCACTACTTCAACATCACTTCCTAAAAAGACAAGTGAGAAGCAAATCACTTTCTCTTCTCTCTATTTTCATCATAGCCTTGATCCTTACCTGAGGTTTTACATCTTTTTATTTATTTATTTTTGTCTCCCTTACTACATTGAAAGGTTATGTTGTTCGCTGCCATATCAAGAGCCTGGTAGAGTGCCTGAAATTTAGTAGATGCTCATTCAATATTTGTTCAATGAATGAAATAATGAATGAGAAAATGAGGAACAGTGTTACCAAAGCTAATCCTTTTCAAGACAAGCCAGAATCCATTCTTTACATGAGATTTCTTGACTTTTTAAACATTAGAGATCAAATTTAATTTTTATGGGAACACTGCCTGGGCCAACACTGTCTGCATCAAACAAAACAAGTCTGAAGGCCAGATACAGCCCAGGGGGCACCAGTTAGTAACCTCTGACCTAGATGTTGAGAGCAGATACACTGTGAAATGAAAAGGATTACACTGGATTATGAATATCCTATCCCTTTCTCTTCAAAAGATAAGTAACACAGTGTCTACTAAGCCCAGAGTTGCTTTCACCTTTTTTTTCCTTCCTTTTTTGCTGCTGTCCATTTTTCAATTATAGGGGAGGAAGATGTTTCCTCTACCCACTCTAGGTCCTTCTGGCTGGACTACGAATTAAATTCACATGAGACAGAATAACAGGAGAAAATTAAACAAAGCTTTATAACATGTATACATGGGAGAGACCCAGAAAAACTGAGTAGCTTGCCAAAATGGCAGAGGTTCTCATCTTAAATACCATCTTTGGTTACAAAGGAGAATGTTGGGGGTGTGGGGAGTCAGATGTGGGAGGTTACCAGAAAAGCACAGTAAACAAGAGTAAGGTTATTATGCAGATTTAAGTCTTTGCCTTCTGCACTGATAAGAGTTTCTAGAGATAAGGTCATCCTCCCTTCTTCCTGGTACAGAGAGAGAGACATCTTTTCAGATGGAGGTTTCCCTTACAAATGTAAATGTCTCTTACAAAGTTTAACTTCTACTTTTCAGAGTTTTGCTCATGTTTGCAGTTTTTAAAGTAAGCAGCCCAAAATAATCCTCATGCCAAAGAAGCATATCTTGGGGTGGCCAATTCTAATCCCCCACACAATCTTTTTGTGTAAAACAGAAATTGAGCATATTGCCCTGACAAAGGTTAGGCCTCCCTCTACCAGCAGGGGGGTACCACGTGATTCACTTTTCTTAGATTATAATCTTTAAAAGAACATTGAGACTTGGAAAAAACAAGTTTGAAGAAAGATTAAAGAAATGCAGGAAATTTTAAGTATAAATCCCAGAGTAGTTGGCTGTATCTGAGAAGAAAAATTACTAAAGACTAATTAGCTAAAATTGTTGTGTTATAATTAGTAGAAGCCTCGTTTGCTGTGAGTTACAGACAGTGCTATTTCTCAGAATTAAATAGTGCAACTAACAACACAAGTTTCATCTTTGAACATAATGACTTTGATGAAGTTCAAAGCTGCTTTGCTCTGATGGTCTAAAAGCAAGTTAAATTTAAAACAAGGCTATAACTTTATTAGTATGCCATACATGCTCTATTAATTTAAAAAACAAAACAAAACTTTCTAGTCAAACACAATACTTTTCCACCCAAGTTGAAAAGAAAATTCACTTTTCTAGGAAAGTGAATTCCTAGGAACATTGTGATTTTTAAAATTTAAATTCTGTAGAAGTCAACATCTTTTCAGTAACTTATCAGTCTATGTGTTTTATGCTTTTCCATATAAATGGAATTTATTTTTTGTTTGCCTTTTGAATCATAAAAATGTTTTAGTTTGTGAAATAACTGCAGATATCTTAGGATATTTGTTATATGCAATATTATTTCAGGATCTACATTTTGGGGGAAAAGCTGATTGAAAAGATTCCATTGACAAATATCTTAATCTAAATTGCCACTGGGTTTGCTGAGCTTACCCCCTAATTCTCATGTCTTAGAGGTTCATATATGTGAATGAGTGGGATGGAGTAGGCATACCACCTATGGCCAACATCCCCAAATTAATCAGATTCTTTCCCAATCCATTTTCTCTTAAAAGCTTATTGATATGAATTTCCATCCAAGGACACTCATGTGTTGAAATGTTGAACAGTAGAACATTATCTGCACCAGTGAGGTTGAGTTGGACTTGGCCTCATAATCACTGAGATCCTCATGACATGTCCATAACATGGTTCATGATTCAGTCAAGTGGCCCAGTCATGACAGCACATCTAAGTAAGGAAAGCATTTTCACAGTGGTGAGAGTGAGTCACCAAGAGAGGCTCCTGAGACTCCGTGACTAGCATTCATTTATTTATTCAATGAGTGTTTATTGATTATTTGCTATTATTAGGCATTTTACAGAAAGCTGGGCATTCTGAGAAGGATCTTAGTTTCATGGAACTGAGGGTCTAGTGGAGAATAGGATTTCATTAAATTAGTACAAAAATATAAACAAACTGTGGCAGATACTATAAAGGAAAACAACAGCCTCACTTTTTCCCATAATCTGTCTTTGACACCTGCAATTCTCCAGTTCAGTCTTCATTCTTTAGTCTTAAGTGAGGTAAGAAAGAACTCAGTATGATCTAGACCTGCATGAAAGTCCATTCAGTGAAGCCACTGAAGGGAAGAATGGCATGAGATGGTTTGGCAGAAATATTCATCATTTAAGTTCACAAAAGCCATCTTATTCCAAGCATTTTAGAGGCCAAAAAACAGGAGGACATGTTTTGATTTATAAAGATCAAATGACTGGCTGCTCTGTAGCAATTAGATCTAAGGGAATCAAGAATGCAAATAAGGAGACCAATAGGAAATGAGTACCTGTGTTTGCACAGCAGATGATTGTTGAAGGGGAGCTGGCATTTAGGAAGCTTAAGATAAAAATGAGATAACTTGGTAACAGATTGGATGTGCGGGAAATTTTTATTTTAAATTTGAATGGATGGTGGCACAGTTCACCGAAGATAAACAACACTAGGAGACAAGGACATTTTAGGGATTTAGGTGGTGGGATGAGGAGGTGTGACCGCTCCATGAAGATGATGTGTTTGTTATTAAGCATACTGATTTGATACCATCATCTCTAAGTAATCTACAAAGTATCTCTTCCACCTGGTTTGGTAGTAATAACAACCGGCATTGCCATGTATGTTTATGTAGGCCATGCGCTGCCCGTGAATGAAGTCCACCTAAGGCTTCTCTTTCCAGTGAGGCAGCCTGTCCCAGGTCTGGCTGCGTCATCGTGGAGGAAGGGGACTTTTTAACTGTCTTGTCCAGAGAAGGCAGCTTTTTATAGTTCTTTCACAGGCACTGTATGTGCTAACAATAGTCCTGCCAATAGCTGGGGGAGTGGTGAGTCAGGATAGGGGGCAGATAAAGATGATATTTTTTTCTGGGCAGATAAAGATGATATTTTTTTCTAACAGCTTGATTGAGTTATAATTCGCCTGCCATATAATTCCCCATTTTAAGTGTATAATTGAGTGATTTATAGTATATTCACAGGGTTGTGTACAATATGTGTGCAATATTGTGTACAATATACAAGTTCACCATCACCACAATCAATTTTAGAACATTTTCTTCATCCCCAAAAGAAGCTCTGCACCCCATTAGCAGTCACTCTCTATTTCCTTCCAAGTGTTCCTGCCATTTCATTTCCCTCCTGGAAATCACTAATCTACTTTCTATCTCTATGGATTTGCCTATTCTGGACATTTCATATAAATTTGATCACACAGTATGTGGTCTTTTTTTGATTGGCTTCTTTCACTTAGCATAATGGTTTGGAGATTCATCCATATTATATATCAGTATTTCATTTGTTTTTATTGCTGAATAATATTCCATTGTATGGATATACTGCATACTGTTTATCTGTTTATTAGTTGATGGTCGTTATCACTTTTTGACTATTATGAATAATGCTGCTGTAAATATTTGATACAAGAGTTTGTGTAGACGTAAGTTTTCATTTCTCTTGGGTTTATACGCAAGACTGGGATTGCTGGATTATATGATGTCTATACTTAACCTTTTGAGGAAGGGCCATACTATTTTACAAAGTCACTGCTCCAGTTTACAGTCCAACCAGCAGTGTATGAGCGTTCCAGTTTCTCCCATCTTAGCTAACATTTGTTATTATTTGTCTTTTTGATTGTAACCATCCTAGTGAGTGTGAAGTGGTGTTTCATTGTAGTTTTGATTTGCATCTCTCTGAGGACTAGTGACGTTGAACATATTTTTATGTGTTTGTTGTTCATTTGTATATCTGCTTTGGAGAAACATCTATTCATATCCCTTGCCCATCTTTTAATTGGGTTATTTGTCTTATTGAGCTGTAAGAATTCTTTATGCATTCTATGTACATGTCCTTTGTTAGATAAATACAAATGTTACCTACCACTCTGTGGGTCACCTGAGTTTTTGAGTCACTTCTTTAAATCTCTGGGGTCAGTTGTAGCAATCTTCTTGGATTACCAGGTTGAAAAGGAGTACCTTCAATTTGAGAGTCACCCAACCAGGTTAAAATAAAATACTATCGATACTGTACTAATCACGTCAATGTGATGGAGTGAAATGAATCCAAGGTTAGATGTTGAAGACCTTGGTTCTGGCCCTGGCTCAGTCAATAAATGGGAGACACTTTGCCTCCCTTGGCCTCGGTTGCTTTATTTGTGAGGAAGAATTGGGTACCTAAAATACTCTCCTGTTCTGCCATCATATGCTTCTAAGATTAGAAGTTAAACTGAGAATGAAGCTAGTTTTCCTTTCAAGGCAAAGATACTAACTTCTATGTTTTGTGATAACTGAGAGCCTTGGATGAAATACCTTTTTTTCCCTTCTTTTTTATTGAGAATTTTCAAAATATCAGTCTAAAAATGGCCTTTAGAATCCTCTTGCCTTTTTCCCTTCCAAGGAGTACTTGTTGAAACTAACAACTAAATGAAAGGCTTGAAAACTGTTGCTGTAAGACGATGTAATTCACAGTTTGGAAAGTAACGTTTAAACGCTTCAAAAATCTGTCATCTGAAGGAGACTCATCTATCATGTGTCTTTGGATGTTGATCATTGGAAGTGGCCCTTGTTTGCTCTAACCACAGGGTTGTTACTCCAGAGAGTCTAGAAACCTCTCTATTCTTATGTTGAAGTGTGATAGCATTCATGGAAATCCAGTTGATCTTTTAATGTGTTTTTTTGTTTTTTTTCCGAGCTATAGTTTTTCCTTATCCAATTGGTTTTAGCTGATGTCATCATTAAAAATTTGATCAATTAATTGTAAGAATTCGAATAGGGCATTTATCTCAGAGGTGTTCGTATTAGAATGGAGCCGTCTCCATCAATATGGGCTAATCACTGAGCTGAATATTATATGAAATTCATTATTGGACTCTTTGGTCTCAGGTTTGAGCTTCTAAATGATTTCTGATCTTTTAATGACATACATTTTAGTGTTTATTTCATTTCATTGCAAAAAAATTTAGATCTTCTTTGATATTAAGCCTTGGCTAGATTTCAGCTCCCTTCCCTTTTCTATCAGTTACCAGTCATGGAAAACTTGTAGAGTCAAGATTTTGCTTGAGATATCAATAGCACTTTATTTTAACTTCTTATAAATATTTTTGAATACATAACATGTTGTATGTATCATTGTAGAGATCAAAGAAAAAGTGCTGCTTAGCTTTCTATGGAGCTGATTTTGATTCCTTTCAAATTGATTGCAATTATATAAGAAGTGATTCTCATGAAATCTTGTCTTAGTAAAGTCCAGTATCCCAGAGACTTGTAAATTTCTCAAGGCTGGCAGCATCATCAGCTCATTTGGTCCTTTGATTAACTGGCGTTCTTCCATATGGGTTTTCTTCTGTTCCAATATAATGCCATTACAGTAGAAATAGATTGAATGCTTCTCAGGACAGATCAGTTTTATTTCCTCGAACCTCAGATAAGTTCTTGCTTAGAAATCATCTGCCTGTTGTTTTGTTTTCCTTTCCCTCTTTGGTCTCTGTAGGAATGTTCATTTATTGCTGCTCTATTGGGATTTTTTTTTTTTTATCACTTCTTAAGAACTCTGAAAGCAATTTCTTGTCCATAGCAGAACTGTTATGGTTTGTCTGTGAAAGAAAGTGTTGCCTGGTGAAGGTACCAGCTGCTTGGGTGATATATTTAAACTTAAAACCAAATGCCTTGTGAAAAGGCTAGAATTGAACTCAACCCTTTAAGTTCAGATAAGGCACTATTATATGTGTATGGTGTTTTGTAGCGTATCATGTACCAGAATTTTTAGGCTCTTGTGTTCTGCTGTAGCATGCTAAGAATATTCAGGCATTTCTTCTTCTATGGGAGCATTTATTTAATTGAGTACTGGTTTAATGCTTATCCATTATACAGCTGTGATTCTGTTTTGCAGTTGTTGGAAAATATTTTTAAAATCATACCTGAAATCCTGTGATTTTCAGAGTAATGGTCTCTTTTGAAGGATTTCTTTTTCTTTCTCTTCTCCTCCCTCTCCCTTATTTTTGTTGCGTTTGTTGGGGTTAGGTCTTTAAAAATCAGAATAGCTTTTATAAGCATATAATATTTCACTGTACATCTTTTCATAATTCTACTTTTGGTAAAGCATCTCGTTTGTCAGTTTTAGAGTGATTTGATTTGCAAAAGACATACTAATATCACTTGTTTTGTTTTTTTCTCTTTTGTGAAATGTCTGCTCTCATTCTTCTGTCATAAAGCAAAGAATATGCCACGCAAGAGTATTGTACATCTTTTAAAAAAATTCTGTTTGCTATAAATTATACTTCAGACCTTTAATTTCAAAATCTCAGAGGATAGTGTTTTATAAAATAGAATATTTCATCACTTCACTTATTTGATTTGGTAAAGTTATTGATAAAAATTTCCTACTGTGAATAGTAATCGATTTTTCTTTCCTATATGGGCAGACTATGATTAACAATGCTGTCTGTCACATTCCCACTAAATTTTTATTCCTTTCTACTCAAGAACACTAATATATAATGAGTTAAAGTCAATGGATATATTCTTTTATTTTACATTTTTTCTTCCTAATATCTTCCTAATATCTAATATCTTGATTATGGCTTCTTGATTATCAGGTTCAAATTTTTTATGATAATTACCTTCTCAAATTATTAAATTTGTTTTAATGCTTACGCTGAAAATATTTCCTAAAAAGCTCTGTTTAGCTCCAGGTTGTCCAGTAGACAACTTGTTAATAAAATGTCTCATCAACCCATGATCTTTAGATAAATTTTTCTCTGTGACAACTCAGCTAGGCGTCAAGCTCCTATTAGAATAGATATTAATGATAAGACGGAAAACTATACATATTCTGATTTTTCCCATCAAAATATTTATGTGTCCTAATGCACAATGATAGTTTCTACATAAATTTTGAAAGTTGATCTCAAGTTCATTATCATATTTATCTTTCTTTCTGTTTTTATATTTTACTGTATTTTTTTTTAAGGTATGCTTTTTTTGGTGAGGAAAATGGGCCCTGAGCTAACATCTATTTCCAATCTTCCTCTTTTTCTTTTTTTTCTCCCCAAAGCCCCAGTGCATAGTTATATATCCTAGTTGTAAGTTGTTCTAGTTCTTCTCTGTGGGACACCCCCACAGCATGGCTTGATGAGTGGTATGTAGGTCTGCGCCCAGGATCCAAACTTGCAAAACCCCAGGCCACCAAAGCAGAGCGCATGAACATAACCACTCGGCCACGGGGCCAGCCCCTCTTTACAGCCTCTCTTGACTGTCACTATCTTTGTTATTAATATTTTAATCATGATTTTTCTAACACCATGTGTCAGTGGTGTCAGCAATTCAAAATCCTTTTGTCTCAAGTAGGCCCTGAGTCCCTCTGTAAGGAATTTAGTGTCTAGTAAGACTCATCTTATGCTGCTTAACATGTTTATCTTCTCCCTTCGTCTGTTACTGCCTCCTAACTTTCCTGTTCCTGCTGTGACTCACTTGCCCTCTCTCCAGGCTCGCTTGTTTTCTCCATCTTTTTTTCTTTTTTTGGCAGTGTCTCTCTGTGTCTGTTCATGCCTCCCTTGTTTTAGTTTGTACTGTTTTTGTGACAAGTGATAGAAACTCAAATCAGAACTGGCTTAAGCTCCAAAGGGAATTTTTGGCTCCTGCGGCTGAAAAGTCTGGGTAAATTGGCTGTAGTCCTGGATGGATCCCAGGGTTCCGATGATGCCCTCAGGCCTTGGTGCCTTTGATCTGTACTTTGCTCTCTGTTGGCCTCATTCTGGGGCAGCCTCTATCTATCTACTCCATGTCAGGATCGCTGCCAGCAAACCGTGTTTAGCCATCTCAGGAGAAGGGAACTTGCATCTCCTTCAGGGTTCACACATGAATCCCAGGGGTAAGCCTTACCCACCTGGAGGAGGAGATTTGCTCATCCTGACCCAGCTCTCTGACCAGGTGGGTGGAATACACCAAATGGTCAAGCCTCATTAGGGGAAGGGGAGGAGTATCCTGAAAGGAAATTAGAGGTGCTGTTACCAGACAGAGGGATGGATGCTGCATAGGCAAAGATGAGTATTCCACTATCACCTTTTTCTCGGATGGAGAAATGTACTTTTTTTGTGTGCAAAGATGGCTTCTGGACAGGAATGAGAAGGAACTTAATGCCCTTGGAAACAATCATCACTTTGCAGTGCTTTCCACATTCTTACTTTTAGAGCAGCAAGGAAAAACTGTTTCAGAGGTGTTTGGTTAATTGAGGCTGTAGTCCAATCGTTCGCTTTTTTTTCTTTTATAAATTTTTACTGTTTTTTTTCCTTAAATAATGTACCTAACCCCACACTCCTCAACTGACGTGTGAATGTAACGGTAATGTTAAGGACTTTTATTTATTTTTTGTTCCTCCTGGCTATATGCAGTACTTAGTACTCTGATATCATTTTATATACTTCCTATCCCCAGATGGTGCACAGTCCCTGGTGGGTGGTGGTGGGGTGAATAATTTTGGAAGCTAGCTAACGGTTACTGAGGGCCTGCTGTGGACGAACCACTTTCCTAAGTACTGTGGGAAGCATGTAAGGCTCAGCTAGGTTTGCTAGGAAACTGAGGTTGTCAGAGGGTTCTTAGGAAATGTCTATTTACAAATTTCCCCAGCATCAAATGTAATAGAAACAGTAAAATGTGGTACATATACTCTTGTCTGGAAACCACCATTTCTTTTCCCTGTGGATTTTTGTTTTCAAATTCAACAGTTGTGTGATAATAGATTTACTATATAAAGGGGATTTTTTTTTTTTCCAGAGTAAGCACTTTTCACATACCGTCCTCTGGGTCCAGTAGCTCTTCAGTAAATGTTTTTGATTGGCCCCTGCTGGCCTGAGGTGTAGGTGCCTTGGCAGCTGGGTTTTAAGCTGTCAGCATGTTCTTCCACTGTCGTTCTTTCGTGTAAACCCCTCTCCTTATGTGATGCCGTAGCACTATTTTGCTACATTCCTGCTCTTACATCTGTATATATCATTAAGTATTTCAGCAAAGAAGAAATCAGAATACATTAGCTTGGGTCTCATAACCAACTTTATTTGGGGGCTAATAAATAATACATTCAATTGAGAATTTTAAGAGCTGCTTATAAAAGCACAGATTTTGTGATTTTTTTGCATATGTGTATATTTGAGATAAACTAATGATAAATAATGTCTGTTGAGCATTTCTTATGGACCACTGACAGTGCTAACAAAGTCATTTACATGGTCATCTCATTTAATCCTCATAACTCTGTGAGGTCACACAGCTAGCAAGAGGAAAGCCATATTCTGAAGCCTAGTATTTTTCGTCCAAAGTCCATACTTTAACCGCTACATAGATTTTGACTCTAGGGAAAAAGAACTATGGAAAGCATTAAAGTCCCAGCTAGGTTTAATAGGAAACTGACATTGTCAAGGGGTTTTTACGGAATGTCCTTTACAAATCTCAGCTAGATCAAATGTAATAAAAATAATAAAACCATGTTCATATACTCTTGGCTAGAGACCACCATTTCATTTCCCTGTGAATTCTTGTTTTCAAATTCAATAGTTGTGTGATATGGCTTGATTTAAAGATACTAGTATACAAGACAGAAGATTATTTAGACAACAGCATCTTTTCATTAGAGAGAAAGTGAAGGGTGTGAATAAGACATGCTGGCTCTCCAGGAGATGTTGACCTGAGAACAAAACAACAACAACGTAAGACATGTTTTCCAGGATTCCTTAAATGACTGACCAGGAAACCAGGCAGAGCAGTGTTAAGCTAGAAACATGTAACGTTTCTAAGATAGTCATGTCCCTGCTGTGAGATATGTCTGCATGAGGTGCAAACTCATTTGACATCTTGTGTAGGAAATCTAGAATCCAGAAAACCAATTAGTTGCTTATAGTGGCATTCACGAAGAGAGTCGGCTTCATTATGAGAGGAAGAACCATGGATTCTACCAGCAGGAGTCTCAGGCAGGTATGCCTCACTCCTTTTCCCAGCTGCCCAGAAGCCTGTTACCTACATAGCCAGCTTTTAATCTTCCACATTTGCTTACTAATTTCAATTCATGTCTATTCATATTGATGTTATCTAGCAATCATTTTCAGATATTTATAGATATTGAGCTGTCTGGGAGAGACAAAAGGGATATGGCACAGACTCATGATGTTTCCAGTCTTATTGCAGAAAAGACACACAAAATGCAAATTAGCTAAGTGTAAACATTGTAAAAATCAAATACTTAATGGATTGGAGTTGTTACAGATCTTCATTGAACCAGTGATTACTGAGCTCACTGAGCTCATTTGATGCTTTATTTAAATTAGTAATCCTTTATTGAACAAGTTGTATGTGGCAGTTACTATGCTAAAAATGACAGATATAAGGATATGCTCCCATGTTCTTAATGACCCCTCGCTTAACAGGAAATACAGACTGATATACAGGTAACAATTTGAAGAAGTTATTGAAGGACTGACTAGGGAGAGATTAACAAGGACAGGAAGATTATGAGAGGTTGTACTTTTTAGATGCCAATTCTTCTTGGACGTCAAAAACTTGTAAGTCTTTCTTAAATAAATAGAGGACAGGCTTTATCCTAGGGATAATAAGGGAATCAAAGATGAGTCAGAGAGCTCTTAACGTCAGTAAGTTTACAGACTAAAAGGAGAAATTATGTATGGTGTAACTATTGAAGGGAAATGATGTGATCTTCACTTTATGTCTATAAAGGACTATGAGAATCTGGGGGAATCAACAGAGATATTGTAGAAGAAGTGGCCCAGTACATAGTTTCCTAAAGAACGTGGAGGCTTTGTAACAGGACTGCTCTAAAGCTGGTACCCACCAGTGGGATTTACTGGCTGATAGTCTATCTAATTTGTTGGTGCCCATGTCACACAAGTCATTAAAAACTTTGAATACTGACACTACATTAGATTTTTGGAGGTGGTATTCTAGGCAGTAGTCCTTTTATAAACAAAGGTATAGACATATGGCTATATGGACACAGGGGAATCATTTTTTTCTGAGTGAATTGTACACAAAGGAGAATAATGAGAAATAAGATTAGATGACGTAGGTCTTGTTTGCCAGTGTATGGAGTTTGAGACTTAATTTCTAGGTAATGGAGAATGTTGAATGTCAGAGTTGAGAAGATCAGATTTGTGCTTTAGGATGTTTAATCTGGCAGAATCATACAATGGTTTGGAGGTCAAGAGGTTAGAAGAAGAAAGGCTAATTAGGAAGTATAGGTAGAGGCAATAAGAAAAGAGGTGAAGTTTATTTCTGTGATAAACATGTCCATGATCGACTTGATCTGACTTGGGTAAGGAATAAAGAAGCAAGATGCCTCTGAGGATGATTCTTAGCTTTTGGGTTCATATAAAAGGAAGATTGAAGAGTGCTGTGATAGCTGGAGAAGACTGGGTGAGATAGGGTCTTGTTTTTGGGGGCATGGAGTTGTTTCTTTTTTTTTCTTTTGCTGAGGAAGGTTTGCTGTGAGCTAACAACTGTCACCAGTCTTTCTCTATTTTTTGTATCTGGGTTGCTGCCACAATATGGCTGCTGACAAGCAGTGTAGGTCCATACCTGGGAACTGAACCCCAGCTACCGAAGCATAGCATGCCGAACTTAACCACAAGGCTATTGGGCAAGCCCCTAAGGTTTTGTTCTTTGAGATATTTATTATAGTATTCAACACCCAATATTTTAGTTGTCATATGCACTTATAAGAGAGACTTCCAAGTTTATATGTAATATAAGGGAAGGCCACATTGTTGTTCTTCTCCCCCTGTATATTCTAATTTAGAAAGATAAATCATAGTGGAAGGCTACAGCTCATTTGAGGGATAGGATGCTTTCTTAATATACAAGTAGTTATTGTCTGATTCCTCATAGTTTTGAAGTAAAATTGAGTAGAAAAAGTGATTTTAACAAGAAAATATTTATTGATGAATTGACCACTTATAAATTCCCTCCATATTGAAATGTCCCTCACTATTTAACACTAGTATCTACCATGCCCGCTCCTCAAGTTTATTTTGTCAACCCATCTTAGGAACTGTTTGATAATTTAAGTATCCAACAATATGATTCAAATTAGATGCAAATAGATTGAAAAGTGAAATTGAAGTTTTACCAAAGAGTCCAGATGAATGGGGCCTAATGCATCTAGGTTGGGAAACACATAACACCTGAACCTACTGGTCAATTTTAACATACCCCAAAAAGGAGCCTCTAGAATTAGGTGTGTCTTGATTGAATACTGTAGAAAGTGCACAGCACCACCTATGAATAATGGTTGGCCAAAATAAACTAACAAATAATAATTTAATTCTAATCAAGCCTTCAAGTCAAACTACCAGTTTAGGGGATACAAGTTCAAGTTAAAAGAAATACGTAGATGCAATTAACCTAATCCATATTGTAATCAATTCAACAGCAAAAATGACTGATTTTGTTCAACAAATAAATGACATAAGCAAAAAGAAAAAGAAAGGAGGAGGAAAAATCAATGAAACAAAAAGCTTGTTGTCTTAGTCCATTTAAGCTGCTGTAGCAGATACCACAGACTGGGTAGCTTATAACAACAGAAATTTATTTCTCACAGTTCTGGAGTCTGGAAGTCTGAGATCAGAGTGCCAGCATGGTCAGATGAGGGGCCTCTTCCTGGTTGCAGACTTATCATTGTATCCTCATCTAGTGGAAGGGATGAAAATCAGTCAGTGTACTACACCATATCAACAAGCTACAGAAGAAAAATCATATGATTATGTCAGTTGACAGAAAAAGCATTTAACAAGTTCAGCATCTATACACAATAAAATCTCTCACCAAGTTAGGAATATAAGGTAGTTACTTCCTCTTGCTGAATCACATCTCCAACCTACAGCTGACATCATATTTAATGGTGAAAGACTGAGTGGTTTTCTCCATAAGATCAGAAAAAATGCAAGGATGTCCATTCCCCCCATCTCTTATTCAACACAGTGCTAGAAATTGTAGCCACTGCAACAAGGCAAGAACAAGAAATAAAAGGCATACACATTGGAAAGTAAGAAGTAAAATTCTCTCCGTTTACAGATGATGCATCTAAAATCCCAAGTAGTCTACAAAAATCTCCTAGAGCTAAGAGAGTTCGGCAAGGTCAAAGTATATAAAGTTCAACACAAAATAAAATCGCGTTTTTACCTGATAACGATTGAACTGATCAAAACCAAAATTACAAACACAATAATAATTACACTTACTCCAAAGACAATGAAATACCTATGTGTACACTTTACAAAACATATACAGCTTCTTTATGCTAAAAGTTATATAATACTGATGAAAGAAATCAAACTATACCTGAATAAATGGAGGGACATACCTTGTTCATAAATTGGAAAACTCAACATCATGAAGATGTCAGTTCTCCCCAAATTGATCTGGAGGTTTAAGGCAATTCCTATCAAAATCCCAGCAAAATTTTTTTGATTGTTTTGTTTTGTTGGTAGATATAGAAAAGGTTATTCTAAAACACAGACCTTAAATAGTTAAAGTAATCTTGGCATATAAGAATAAAGTGTGAGGAGTCACTCCACCTGATATTGAGGATTACTATTTAGCTATAGTAATGAAGACTGTGTTGTACTGGTGGATGGTTAGACACATAGAGTAGGTAACAGAACAGAATCTCAAAATAGACCTACATGTATAATCTCAACTGATTTTTCACAAAGGTGCAGAGACGATTCAGTGGAAGATGGATAGTCTTTTCAACAAACAGTACTGGAGCAATTGGATATGCATAGGCAAAGCAATTAACCTTCACCTAAACCTCACACTTTATACAAAAATTGACTCAAAATGAATTATGAACTGAAATGTAAATGTGAAACTGTAAAACTTAGAAAATAAATAAAAATCTTTGAGATGTAGGGCTGATTAAAGAGTTCTTAGACTCGACACCAGAAGCATAATAATCCATAAAAGGAAAAATTTATAAATTAGACCCCATCAAAATTTTTTTAAAACAACTTTGCTCTGCAAAAGACCATGGGAAGAGGATAACAAAATATCCTACAGACTGGGAGAAACTGTACTAAACACTATGTGTGATAATGGTAAAGCTGTTATGTTAATTGAAGCAAAAAAGTCATAGTTAGAAATAATACTACAGTATTTAAAGTAAAATAATGAGCTGTTTGGATTTGCTTTAAAGTACTCCAGGAAAAATATCAAAGCCAGAATTAATAAAATCTAACTGAATGTGTGACGGGAGGTAATAAAAGAAGGGCGTGATCTTGTTTGGGAGCATTTAGACAAGCTCCCTTCAAGGTTAAAGACAGGTTTTAACTGATAACTAACGGATGAGCAGCAGGTAGAAGAGGAAGAGTCTTAGCAGAGAGAACAGCATGTGTGAAGGTTTAATGGTGGAAAAAGCAGCAAGTAAAGGACATTCAAGGACCTGAGAGTAGTTTGATAGTTGGACCCTAGAATTTACAGAGATTAGCAGAGAGAGATGAGGCAGAGGAAATAGGCAGGACAGAGGTCTTGCCAGCCATGTTAAGAAGTCAGGTCAGTGGGAAGCCATTGGCGGGGGCTTACACACACCAGTAGAAGAGTGAGATTTATACTTGCAAGATGGTTGGGGCTGTTTGATAGAATAGATTGATCATATTGGCCTGGATAAGGATCTTAGTCCTGGAAATGAAGGGGAAGAGTTCAAGAGGTAATCAGAGATGGGATAGCAGAGATAAGTAACAGAACTTGCTGATAGACTGTGTTAGGAACAAGAATGAATGAAGAATTACAGCGAGATTCCTCTGGATCTGGGAGGATATACAGGTTATGTATTCAGAGACAACATGGAGAAAAGAGAGCAAGCTCCATGGAGAAAACTTTGCAGAAACACCCTAATACAAGGCAGAGAGATGAGGATTCGAGAAGCCCTGAGGAGTCCAGTCAGTGTGGGGTGGTTGTGGAACCACTTGGTCAGTCAAGTGAAGAAAGGCTTTCGCTGATCTTCACAGGAGGCAGATAGTTTAGCATTCTTTAATTGAATAAAATATAGCCGTGTATTTAAAGATACATGAATTGAGACTGGGGATTTACACTTGGTCTGTAGCTTCCAGCTAGAAGAGAACAGAACCGGGAAAAGAGAAAGTTGCATTCTATTGAGTCTATATGGCTAATGGGTTTTGGAACCAAACAGACCAGGATTGTCTATTTTTTCTTAATTATATACAATGAAAACCTCACCGTTTGGTGTCTAAATCTATGGGTGCTGACAGTTGCACCAGTGACAAAATCAGGAATATTTTCATCTGCCCCTTTGTAGTCCCTCACCTTTGGGAACCACTGATCTCTCCTCTGTGTCTATAGTTATGCCTTTTCCGGAAGATCATATACATAGGATCATACAGTGCATAGCCTTTTGAATCTGGCTTCTCTGTGGGCCATGTGGTCTCTGTCACCACTGCTCTGTTCTCCCTTTGTAGTACGAGAGCAGCCCTAGACAATCTGTGGATGAATGATGTGGCTGTGTTCCAAAAAGACGTTATTCCTGGGCACTAAAATTTTCATTTCATATAATTTTCACGTCATAACATAATATTCTTCTTTTGATTATTTGCAACTAAATATAAAACTCATTCTTAGCTCGCAGGCTGAACAAAATCGGATGGAGGCTGGATTTGGCTCTCAGGCCGTAGTGTGCCAACTCCTGAAACTATTAGCCCAAAACACGCAGTAAGTCCTGAAAAATGTAAGCTGCTGTTTATTATTGATGACTATATAAGTTTTACGAATTTCTATTGCTAATTAGAAATTGATAAAGAGTGTATTACTCCAGAAGAGAGCTGTGTATCTGAACTTCATCAAATTACTAGCTACTCCCTCCCCCAGTCTCCATGGAATTACTTTTGCTGATAGATTCAGCAAGGGTGACCATTTGTCCCGATTTGCCTGGGTCGTTTTCAGTTTACATGTGTTTTCCCTGCTTCGTGCCTAGTTAATGCCTATGTCCATGCTCGCAATTGTCTTTGTGTAGATATTAAGTTATATGGTCAACCCAGAGTAAGCTAATCAGCCAACATGGAAGATGCTGTGAGGCGCAGCCCTAAAATACTCACCATTGGGTGCGCTGGACAGATGCAGGGGAGGATGCTGCTCTTTATACCAACAGGATCCTCTCTATGGGAACCTGTAGGACTCCTTTTATCTGGTCTTGGTATTAGGTTGGTTGTGTTTTACCTGTGGCATTGAAAAAAAAAAAAAAGACTCAGAATGAAATTTGTGACCTGCATATAAGTAGATGGGACTTTATTGACAGTTCCTGACTCTATTTTATATATTTTATGTCCCTGCTTTTAATTTAATTTCTTAGATCCTTCTAATTTTTTTGTTGTCATACATTAATTTATCTATTCTGAGCCATGCGAATTTTTTTCTTAAGCAAGGCAAGGCATTAAAAATTTAATGAATTTTGCCTTCTATCAGACTATCTTTATAAAAGTTAAATGTGAAAGATTTCTTATTTTGAATAGTGAGTGTGCATATGGCACACACATAAAGAATCAAAGTAAACATTTTTTCATTGCCCTAATTATTTTAAAAGGGTGGTAGGAATGGTTCCATAACATCTCCTTCTCCTTCCCGCTATACTGTAAATAGTATTTTGAATTTCAATAGTGGGTTTTTTGGTGGAGAGAGTTTGGGGGGGGGGGGCTGCTGTTTATCCTGATTGAAGTAAATGATATTATTATTATTCTGTTATTCTTGTTTTACTGATGAGAACAGTGAGTCTCAGAGAGTTGAGGTAATTTGCCCTAGGCACGTGGTTGATGACAGGGTGTAAATATAAACCTTGGCCACGTGGCTGTAAATCAAAGGCTGTTGACAGCTATGCCTGTGTGGCTTCTGAAATTCTGTCTTGATGCAAAGTTGTTTTCTGAAAACTGTTAGCCATTTGGAGTACACTAAACTTTTGCAAACAAAACGCTTTTTAATTTTTCACACTCATGCTAAATGATGACTTTTTTATCAATTATATAATCTTGTTTATCCCAGGATTCTATAAAATATCAAGTTTTAATAGTAAAATGAAACAGACTATTAACTACTGGAATATCAATTTTATCATAGAACTTATAAAATAGTGTCTTAATAATATTAAAATAAACTCTACTATTAACAGATTAGCATATTTGTGGAAGGAGGTTTATAACCCTTGTGTTTATTGGCCTTTAGAATTATTTTATTTGCTTTATTTTCATAGTATGTGGAGTGTATATAAAAAAACTTCTTGGTAATTAGATTTTATTTTTCCTTTGAGTGTACTCTTACTAATTTGCTATTTCAACATAAAAGGAACATTTCAAACTCTCAGCTAGATAAAAAGAACACCACATGTTCATCTGCCAAAAAAGTTCGAACCTAAGTCATAACTAGGAAAATTGATAAAGTTTCGTGTTTTTTTAGTTGAAAATGGGAATTAGCTACAATGAAACTTCGTACCAGTTGTTGGCTTCCTATTTAAGGAAATGCTCAACAACCCACTGGTTTAGACAATTTACTTTCCACCTCTGAAACCTGTATGAACATCAGGTGCTTTCACCAACTCCTACCACCTAATGGTAAATGAGCGGATTATCTCCTGTGTTTTCATCTGTTCCTACATGCTGACATTAAGTTACTATTTCAGTACTATGCTTGACTGCTCTAAAAGAAACATGCCATTTTTCATATCTATCCCCCCCCATTCTGAGCCCATTAATGCAACTTGATCCTAACATGTTGCCAAGAATATGCGTAAGTGGAGCTAGCTTTAGGATTCTCCAGATTTCAAATTTTATGCTACCACAATATCTTTGATGTCAGATACTTGTGAGCCAGAAGATCATACAGGTTTTGTTACAGTTGAAAAGTACTTAAAGTTGAATAGTCTTAAATTACTTTTTAAATATCTTTTTCAGTAGATAGATCTGTATTTAAAAAATAGTATATGCATATGTACAACATTGAAAGATATACAATGAACAAGATGTCTCCTCCCGAACCCCATATCCTTGGTTACCAGGCAACAACTCCTATATGCCTGTTCAAGCATATATAGGTATAGATCCTTTAAAGAAGTGAGTCCAAACAGGCTGTCCAGCACCTTATAATTCTCATTCAACCTATACTGGAGATTGTTCCATGTCAGAACATATGGCTCTGATTTTTTTCCCCCCCACAGCTGTGTAATAGTCCATGGCGTAGACCAATAGATTCAAAGTGTGGTTACCCAGACCAGCAACATCAGCTTCACCTGGGAACTTCTTACAAATGCAAATTCTCGGGCCCTACTTCAGAGCCCCTGCATCAGACACTCTTGGATGGAACCCAGGAACTAGTGTTTTAAGACCTAAGGTGATTCTGATGCCCACTAAAGCTTGAGAACCAGGGCTTCAGATGAACCACTTTCTTTATAATGGTTTCTATTAAGAATCATTTAGGTTTTTTCTAGACTTTTGTAACTAGTACTGTAATGAAGATCTTTGTATATGGACCTTTTATGAAGATAGAAATTTATCAAACTACTTTCTGAAGTTGTACCAATTTACATTCTCACCAATAACGTATGAGGTTTTTTTTAGTATTTCTGAGGCAGTCTTTCTTGAGATTTTCTTCTATATTCTTTTTTTTTTTTGTAGCCTTTTAAAATTAGTGTTGGTAATAAGTGGACTGAGAAGAGGACTAGACTGAGCATCTGTCAGGGAGAAAAAGCCTTCAAAGGAGAGTGAGAAAGAATGATCCTAGAGATAGGTAGGAGATAACAGGAGGAGAAAATTAAAAAGAGGCCTGTGAAAGCTTGTATTTTCCAGGATGGCCGCAAGAGCTGCCATCCTTCCATATGAGGGTGACACTCCTATAGAGAGGGTGGGGTCTAGACTCCCTTCTGGAATCTGGGTGGGCCTTTAACTAGGCTAGAAGTGATGCTGTGTGATTTCCAAGGTTAGGTCATAAAAGGCGGTTCTCCTGGGACTCATTTGATAATCCCTTTTGGAACCCAGCAACTGTGCTGAGAGAAAGCCCAAGCAGCCCATTGAAAGAAAAAAGGCCCTTGGCTTTCAGCTCTGGCTGAACTCCAGGCTGACAGTCGATAGCAGCTTGTTGTCTTGGAAGTAGATCTTCAAACCTCAAGTTGAGCTGCCCCAGCTGATCCAACGTGGAGCAGAGACTAGATTCCCCTGCTGAGCCCTACCCAAATGGCAGATTTGTGAAGAAAATAATGATTATTGTTATTTTAAGCCACTAATTTATTGACATGGCTGGTATGCAACAAGAGATAACTGGAACAGGAGCTGATCAGCTTCTTATCTACACCATGACCTAATAGGCTTCTCCTGCTCTTACAGTGGTTGGACGTAGAGTGATAGGCTCACATTTAAGTACTTTGTATTCTGAGTTCTCCAGTCCAACCACCTTGGAACTGAACTTTTGGAACAAGCAAGTCCTTAAATTGAGGATAATTTGTAGACTGCACAGATGTGTAATTAGTCTGAAATGTTGAGTCTCTGGTGTGCTCAGGAGTTTGGTAGTTGGTATGTGTCTATGTTCTTAAAACTGAAAGATTCAGACTTTTTAAAATTGTATATCAAAAAAACCGTACATGTTTAAAATGTATTTCATAAAAACTTCTCTACCAAAGTAATCAATGCTTATAGCTACCATTTACTGAAAGCCTACAATGTTTTAGAAACTTAAGTCATTTAATTTCCATAAGCCTGCAAGCAAAGCACTGTTTTCATTTTTTAGATAAGGGGGTGAGGGGGACAGGCTCAATGTGGTTCATTCTCTTGCTATTAAATGGTTGTATGAGTACATATGATCGTATGTCAAAATAAGATATATATGTTAAATGCTCTTTTTGAGAAAGGTATGATTAAATCCTCTTATGTGTCCAGAATTTTCAAACACTTCTCTTGCTTAATGATGATGTTCTAAGAATGTTCTTCTGAATGTTAGGATTCTGGGTACATGTTTTTGGCTTACTGTGTAATGGAATCTTTAGCTATTCTCCTGAATGTTTGGAAGAAGACCCATTAATGCCAAATGGTAAATGTCAGAATCGAAATGACTTCAGTCAACCCAGGCTTACATTTTGATGAAGGATAAAGTATGTCAGAGGGTTTTTCTGCCTATCAGGTAGACTGCCCTTTATGCAAGATTTTAAAATGTGTGGCCCTCAGATCACTAGCCAGACATGTTTTTATGTTTATATTAATATTGTATATATTTTCTATTTAATAAAGCCAAAGTTCTCCCCCACAGAATCAGAACCTTTAGGAGCAGGGCCTGGGGATTTTCACTTTGAACTTGCTTTCCTGATGGTTGTTATAAACCAAAGTGGATTTTATTCTTCCCTCTATTGAAAATGATGGCTGCTTTCCTTTTTAATTGAGCAAAGATGACTAAAGAGATTAGTGTTCTAAAAGAGTATATAAATAATTCAGATTTAAACTCTTTACTGCAATGGTGTGATTTACTTAAGACTCAGAACCTCATCTAAAAATGATTAATTTAATTTTCAGTCCTTTCTCTTACTTCGTCTTTCTTGTGGCAGGATGTGGGTTGACAATCAAATGGCCCCAGAGCAGGCACATTAAGAAGCCACAAAGAATCTATGTTAGTTTTCGTTATGTAATACATAGATATTTCTTTATGATTTATACTCAACGGCTTCTGAAAAGAGTTGGCTTACAGAAGGAAATTAATATAAAATAGGACAAGCACGGATAAAAATAGGAGACCATTTAAAAGACTTAGAGGCACCTTGGAGATGATAATTCTAACAGCTGGGAAGTATCCTGATAGCTCCAAAATGAAATGGATTGGTCTGTAAATTTTTCATTTTTGATATAGAAAACATATATGATAGTCAAAAGAGGCTAACTTTTTCGTAGAACTAAGCAAGATGAATGTGGGATATATACTGATAGATATTGTATAACAGAGAAAACAAGGAATGTTTTGCAAAAGACGTAGAAAGAGAGTTGTGAAAGGCACCGTTTTGGAAGACTCTGAGGGTCTTTCATTAAATATAGCCATGAAAGACATTTCTGGTTGGGCTGGTACCTTATCATAATAGCTAATATTTAGCGTTTATCCTGCCCCTATCCATGATACCTCATTCACTCTTCACAACAACCCCAGAAATGTATGTAATATTGTTCTCCCTGCTTTAGAGCTGGAGAACATTCGGCGTGTGTAGGGAGGCCAAGTAATGAGTTGCTCAGGTTACCAAGTGGCCTTGATTTCAGAGACTGTGATTACACTACGCTTTGCATGCTTGTCAGATTCATCCAAGTGGTTTGCTTCCTGATGCCATAAAATAATTAACACACATTGGAGAATAAGAATTAGTATTTACATTATCACGGTCTCTTTCATTTTGTAGGCCAAGACAAATGCCTTTTTTTTAGTCAAATGTCTTTTTTTCTAGTGCCCTGAGATGAAACTAGTATCTAGTGGTTTTGTTATTGTTCTGTGTTGTTGGTTCAAAGAAGCCTGTCCACTTATGTGTCTTATTTTGCAATGTACACGGCATAAACTACATGTGTAGAATGGATATAAACAACAGGGAAGAAAGATGAAGTTGCCTTCTCATTCTCACCTAGACACAGGGCTTACCCACTTCAGTGTGGATATGAATTATGGAATTCCTGAAGGTAGAATGAATAGGTTCTCTGTTCACACAGGATCCATGAATCACGTTGAGTATGTGTGTAAGTAATTGGTTAAAAACCCTAGAGTTCTGCCCCATGTGGCATAGAAGACAAAGCTTTAACCTAGAAAAATCTTAAAGCAGATGTTCCCAGCTGAGTGCCTCATCCATAAAATGACATCAAGCAGTGGGCTACATGGATCATCCAATTTTAAGCTGGGCTGCATCCTGATGGGTCTGCCAGAATGAGTTATTCCCCAAGTAGCTGAAAATAAAATGACCTATTGAGATTGCTTTTATCTCTTCATTATAAAATGATTCATATTTTTCAAATAAAGTAATTTAATTTGGGGTCCAGAAGATTCCTTCTCCTACTGTTAGTAACTTGGGGCAATGGAACTCCTTATGAACTCTTCACCTAAGGGATTATAACATCTGCAAACTCGGTCATTCATCCCGACAGAAAATTGATGATAAATCTTGAACTTGAAAATATGACAGGTGGTGAGAGTGTTATTGTGACATTACTGGAAACAAAAATGCCAGATCCTTCAACTAAATTCAATTCAATGTGTTTTGGGGAGCATCTTGGTATGTCTTCTTTTCTGTGTAATTGTTGGTCCCCTTTATTCAATTAATTGACCAGAATGGTTTTTCAGAACAATGAAAAATACATGTTGTGCTAGTTGTTTTCCATCTCGCCTTCCAGATCCACCTTCCACCCTGTTGTATGCCCCAGGAGAGCCATATGGACTACATCACAGGGTTCCCTTGCCGTCTGGCTTTTGGGTGGTTCTGGCTAGTGGGAGGCAGTGGTAGGAAGGTGGAGAGTGGGAAGAGGAAAGGTCAGGGTATCTGTTAATCCAGCTCTCTCCCTGTTAGATCGCCTCTGTCTGTTGTCTAGAAGTCCTAATACTGGAGACCACGGCTCCTGACAGTGCCCCTCTCCATACAGCTGCTCTCTCTGGGTTCTGGAAACCTTCCTTCCTCTCACCCTTCAGGCCTAAGTGTTGGTGAATACACATCTGTGAAATAATTGTAAATGGAATAAATAAAGGAAAAAATGCCTTTGGAACTTTCAATCTACTTGTATTATGTTCACATATAATAAGACCTAGTATGGAATATTTGTGTAGAAGATACTAGAGTGAAATTTCTTGGCTTCCCCTGGCATGCAAATCTGTCTGTCTAAAAGTCAAAACCATACCGTCTGACCCTAATTGCTGGAAATGTATGTATGAGTATTTTGGCTTCCAGAAGCAAAATACTGTAAGGCAGCACTGTCCAATCAAAATATAATACAAGTCGCATATGTAATTTAAAATTTTCCAATAGTCACATTTTAAAAAGCAAAAAGAAATTGGTGAAATTAATGTTTTGGTTTTTTCTTACGAAGCTTAGCCCTGAGCTAACATCTGCTGCCAATCCTTCTCTGTTTGCTGAGGAAAGTTGGCCCTGAGCTAACGTCCATGCCCATCTTCCTCTACTTTATATGTGGGACACCTGCCACAGCATGGTTTGCCAAGCAGTGCCATGTCCACACCCGGGATCTGAACCGGCAAACCCCGGGCCACCAAAGTGGAATGTGCGCACTTAACCACTGCACCACCAGGCTGGCCCCGAAATTAATTTTAATAATATATTTTTATTTAACAAAATATATCCTAAATTTTATTTCAACATGTATTCAATATAAAAAATTATTAATGAGATATTTTACACTAAGTCTTTGAAATCCAGTTACAGCACATTTCTGTCCAGACCAGTCATGTTTCAGGGGCTCAATAGCCACATGTGGCTAGTGGCTACTATATTGGACAGTGCAGCTCTAAGGCTTATGATATCAACATTTAGTGTAGAGTCTCTCTCTTAATGTGTATATATATATGTATATTTGTATTTATTTGTATATACATATATTTATAGACATACACATACATATGTACAGCAACTCTTACAGGATCCCCTTACAGTAGTAAGATATTCCCCTGCCAATTTATATAAACCCTCAAAAGGCTTGTCTATTTGCAAATCTGAGTAAATTTCTTTTCTGCAGCAGGTAATGCTTGCAAATACTTAGAGCTGTGCCTGGCGCATGGTACAATTTCACATATGTTATTTTTGTGGTTTATTGTTGTTAAAAACTTCCTAAGATAGAAAGATGGAAGAAAAACTTCCAGATAAGTATTACTCTTATTCTACAGATGAGGAAACTGAGTCACAAAGAGAATAGCGGCTAGCCCAGAGTTGCCGGGCTATTAAGCAACACATCATGGACTCATACCCAGTTCTTCTGACTCTACAACCAGTGCCCTAGAAGTCAGAGGTATGAGTCCCACAGATGCAACTAGAGGCAGGTAGATGTGACCAATAGGGGTTGACAGTGGGAGAGTGAGAGAAATTCAGATCTGGCATTTACTTGCTTTTACCCAGGGGAACAATATTCTGAGTTAGTGAGATATAGTGTAAAGACCAGGACTGTGAAGACGGACTGGGCATTTAAGCAAGACTTCTTTGTATGATTGTGACAATTGAGCACTACACAAATCCTGAGGGCACTATTCACATCATAGTCCATGTGAAAGATGCCTGCTTGAGTTATGCAGTGCACAACCTGTGCAACCATAGGTGGCAACCCTGACTTCAGGTTCATTTGTACCCAGAACTAGTAATTATAGGCAAATTACTAAACTTTCCCGTCTTCCTGTGTTTTTTTCAAACACAAATGAAGAGTATTTGCTGATGCTGTTGCAGAGGCCCTGTCTTGGCCTATGATTCTTATTGATAGAGCACATCTTTCTCTACTAGCATTACTGCAGCATTCTTCATTTTTGTTATCCTTGCTTTGGCAATACACGTTAAGTAGCTGAATAAAATGTGTTGCTTTCCAAATTCATGCTTTAGTCGCGCTACTTTTGCTTACTGTCATAGTTAAATACATGTCTTATTAAAGCATTTCTCTTTAATTTCATTGATTCTAGTAGAAAGCATTCATAAAACAAGAGTAGTTTTTAATGTTTCCATATGTTATTGTCAGAAGACTGTGACATTCTAGAAAGTGTTGCATTGCAAACATCAGTTAACCTCCTAACTAAAATATATCATTAGTGCATTAGATATTATGAATACCGTTAGTGGCATCAAGCCTACTGAAAGGCACTGTTCATCATGGAGTAATAATTCAATAGCCATGTAGACACTGTGTACTTTATTGAAGCTAGTCTGTTTGCTGTCTTCAGGAAACATAGCGGTATTTAGTTCCTTCTAGTGTATGGTTTTTTCTCATCTCTCTATATTATCAGGTGTGAGCTTAGCATGAGAAAGAGATTTTGGTGGTGTGTAAAAATACTCAGAATCAGGGTCTGGCCCGGTGGTGTAGTGGTTAACTTGGCACGCTCCGCTTTGGTGGCCTGGGGTTCACCGGTTCAGATCCAAGGCCCGGACCTAGGCACCATTCCTCAAGCCATGCTGTGGCAGGCATCCCACATATAAAGTAGAGGAAGATGGGCATGGATGTTAGCCCAGGACCAGTCTTCCTCAGCAAAAAGAGGAAGATTGGCAGCCGATGTTAGCTTAGGGCTAATCTTCCTCACAAAAACAAAAGAAAACTCAGAATTATTTATGTTTAACATTACCTAATATTAACCATTTGTGGATTTTAATTAAGATTAACTTTATGGTTGATAATGTCCCTTAATGGAGCAGTAAAGGAACAGGTCATATTCAGCTAGTTCCTGGCAGGTTTATAATTGAGGAACCACATTTTTGCTAAAAGTGCCCCAATTAAAGTGGTTTTCTTAGAAGTATATCAAAATTTTGTTAAAGTGATAATTTAAAAAAAATTTGTTTTTAAGTGAAGCGATGCTACATTTAGTTTTAAAATGCCAGTTGGTTGGGAGTAGAGGACACCAAGAAAAAGAAGATTTGCTGTAAACCAGAAAGTTGGCTCTGTTGGGCAGAAGAGTCTAAAGAATTATGTCACGATCTTGAAGCTTGTGGTGAAACATGGTCCATTGTCTGGTAGGTGAAAGGTTCTGAGATGAGACCTGGAAGCCTGGCTTTCGGTAGGGTATCTGCTGCTCAGCATCCTGAAACATGCACAGGTAGTGGGAGAAGTGCTCAAGCCTCTATTCTTGAATGCCCCTTCTGCCCTAGATGTAACATTTTTACTTGCTTTAATGTTTATTCATGATATTGTTTACCACCTGTTATGGGTTGAATTGTGTCTCCCCAAAAAAGATATGTTAAGGTCCTGACCCTTTACCTCGGAATGTGCCCTTATTTGGAAACAGGGCCATTGGAGATGTAAATTGTTAAGATGAGGTTACGCTAGAGTAGTATGAGTCCCTAATGCAATGTGACTGGCATCCTTATAAGAAGATGTCCATGTAAAGAGAGAGACACACAGGGAGAATGCATGTTACTACGAAGGCAGAGGTTGGCATGAAGCATCTACAAGCCAAGGAACGCCAAAGATGGCCAGCAGCCACTCGAGGTAAGAAGAGGCAAGGAAGGATTTCCTTGTAGGTCTCAGAGGGAGCATGGCCCTCTGGACGCCTTGGTTTCAGACTCCCAGCCTCCAGAACTGAGACACAATAAATTTCTGTTGTTTTAAGCCACCCAGTTTCTAGTTCTTTGTTACAGCAGCCCTAGGAAACTTGTACAGCACCTACTAAGTGCAAAGTCTTGACCAAGAGATCCTGCCCTCATGAAGCTCAGGTAGTACATGAAACCACTATGCTATGGGAAGGAACCTACGAACAAAGCCCTCCTGTGGAGAGCAGTACCTAAGCTGGGACTGGATGGGTTAAAGGTAGTTAGCCAAGTGGAAGGAGTAGAAGAAGGAAGGCCTGAGACACGGGACGAAGTTGTGCTGGATGCAGTTGAGAGAAAGGAATTCCATCTGACTGAAATGGAGAGTGGCCACAGCAATGGAGGGATGGTACAGAAGAGATGGAAAGGCTTCAGATCCCGCTGGACCACAGAAGCCATGCAGAAGAATTTAGATTTTCCTCTAGCACTTTTCTTCCTTACTGATATTTCCACACAATCCTGATCACCTAATTTCATCTCTCAGAGGTATTCCTAAAATACCTCTCTTCCTCTCTATCCTATTCCCACAATCTTAATTTGGACCCATTTCCCATTAATCTGTCTTACTGTAAAAGCCTCCTATGTGATTATGTAATAATTAAACCAAAAATGAAATTGAGTAGAACAGGCACGTAGAGACCCCGTGGTTTAAAAAGTCAAGCTTACAGAATATATACTTCTGGGGGAATACTTTGTGTGAGAATGGTGGCCTAGTTTATTGTGTTGGCTAAATGCAAAAGAGAATTTAGTTATGGAGGAACATCATACATAGGATTGATGGCGTGTATTTCTTCTACCAGCTTCATGATTTCTGGCACTTTCAATAAACCGGTCCAGAGGACAATATAGAACCCATTTAATAAGTTGCCACATTTATTCTAGCAATAATATGTTTACATTTGTCCTATTTTCACTTTACTTTATCCTCTGTATCAGCACATTTACCCTAATTGCTT
This sequence comes from Equus asinus, assembly GCF_041296235.1. NCBI lineage: Eukaryota > Metazoa > Chordata > Mammalia > Perissodactyla > Equidae > Equus > Equus asinus. The sequence goes on from NC_091810.1 coordinate 27,757,885, forward strand.
TCTAATTTGTATACATTTTTGTGCTTTAAAAATTTAAACTGAGAAACCTTTTTAAAGGGCTTTTTAAGTATGAAAGGGGGGGAGTCTACTAGACTAATGGATCCATGTGTCATCTAGTATCAAGCGTAATGCATTTCTGTAGCACAAAATTGCACTCTTGTTCTTTGCTTATTCTGGATTTCAGGATTAACTTATAAAGAAAATAAGTAGTAAGAGTTTGTTTTGTTTGCCTACTAGAGAAACAGGCAAATGCGTATTCAGAGCTATACTGATAGTGATGTTTCCGTGGCAATAAGCAGGATATCATAATATTTATATCACTCTATTATACTTTAGATTATTTTAGGGTATGGTGTTAAAATGACAAGGTAATATGCGTCTTTATTTTCTTAAATAACTTTATATTACGTTGATTTTTTTCTGAGTTAAATGTTTTTAAAGATCTCATAAAAATTAACAAGAAGTCATTATTACAAATGTAACATTCTATTATTCCCTGCTAGTTGTAAATTGCATACATTTGCTTGTTCATAAATGATCTGAAAGTGATGTACATGGCTCAGTAAGTCTGACCCAATGTTCAAGTTAGAGGGAAATACACACACTTCTTTCAATTTTACAATTACATTTTGTGGGAGATTTTCTTTCTAGCCATTTGCTTTGTAAACTTTAAATTAATAATTCCAGAGATCTGCAGCAAATGAACAGAAATCAGCTATGCAAGGTAGTGATCTATTATCAATCTCCCACTAACGGATATAAATTAGTTGTTTGTGTGGGTTAATGTAGGTGTCTAAGAGAGTGAGATCTCTTGTTGAAATCATCTGATAACATCTATTTATATACCTAATACATAATATATGCAAAACACTGTGTGCCCAGCATATAAGAATGACGCAGAAAAAAGTCTCTAGTCTTGTGAAGCTTACTTTCGAGCCAGGATGGGGTTAGGTAGGTACTAAATAAACGAACAGTAGATACACCCTACAATATTATATGGTGACTTTGAAGAAACATAAAGCTACATAAAATTATAGAGAATGATGACTAAGCGGAGCATTTACATCTACATATGGTGTTGTACTTTACATTTTGAAAGCTCTGTTTCATTGATTATTGCCTTTGATCATCATATTAAACTCCAAGGGATTCCTGGGCAGGTGTTATATACCTCCTTGTTGAGAAAGAAGAAACCAAGGCCCTGTGGTCAAGGAACCAGTTGGTGAGCTTCAGAAGGACAAACACATCCTCTTTGACTCAGACTTATAGCCATGTCATAAGATTTGTTGAATAATTGAATGAATGATTGCTTTCAATCAATGGACATACTTTAAATATGACTTTCAAATTGGACAAGTATTATTCACTGCAATTTTCTAAGGTAGAGCTTTGAAAGATTGAAAAGGAGTCAGAAGTTTAAACTTTAATTTGGATGTGATGTTCCTCCTTTTTCCCCAAATTAGAAATCAGAGGATATGCCATCAGCCTGGCTCTGACACTTAATTAGCAGTGTGACTTTGGGCAAAATCTAACCTCTCATGGCCTTGGTTTGCTCATGTCAAAATAGGGAATGATAATATATACTGCCCTTCTCACAAATTTTTTTGTTGAGAGTCATGTGAGATAAAATCCTTGGGGCTCTCGAGATTTGTGCACATTTGAGTCGTTGCAGTCTTTTCAAAAGTAATCTCCATTAACTTGAATTAGGTAAGTATCTTTTTTCAGGCAATCTTTAAGTAATCTTGGATGTCTCTCTCCAATTTTGATGAAAATTTTCAATATGAAGCGATCATATAATTAAAGAAAAAATAAACCTCATTATCTTCTTTCTGTGAACAAGGCTGCTTTTTGAATGCCAGACCATAGGAGTTCTCGTCACCTGTGAGCCATGCTGTTAGTCTGGAAATGTGCTGCTGTGTGAATCATTAAAAAATAAACTGTCTATTTGTGGGGTCGGCCTGGTAGCATAGAGATTAAGTTCTCGTGCTCTGCTTTCGCAGCCCAGAGTTCGCTGGTTCAGATCCTGGGCATGGACCTACACACCACTTATTAAGCCATGTTGTGGCAGGTCCCACATATAAAGTAGAGGAAGATGGGCACAGATGTGAGCTCAAAAAATAAAAATAAAAAAATAAACCATTTCTAAATAAGGGTAAAGATTCCATATATGGTATTTTTTCTTGTAGAGTTAGGAGAGTTACCGTATTATGCTAATTTATTTTTGTTTTTCCTCATTCCTGAAATGGATAGAAGTAAGCATATAAAGTAACACCATATATTCATTGCTAAAATCACATGTGTCTTAAAGGCAACCATTCCATGAAATTTATAAACAGTCTCAGGACTGATATACTCAGCCAACCACAGATAGCAAATATCAGGAGCTTTTAAAACTCATTTCATGTGTTGAATTCAGCAAATATTACTTAGTGACTACTCTACTATGGCAGGGGGAAAAACAATAGAAATTATGTCATTCCTGGGGAGAAAGACACGCATATAAAAAAAGAAGAAGCTAAATGGAGATTAACTGGAGTAGCTGCTGAAGGCTTCAAAGGAGAAGGAAACATTTCAGCTGGGCTTGAATGGCATGGGTCTGGATGGAAGAGGGTAGAAGGACACAGGGAGCTTGTCCTTGCCTGGAGAGGAAGCAGCAGGCTAGTACTTAATTGAGCACCTCATGCCTTCCGAGAATTTTGGATCTCTTCTCTCACCAGTTACTCTCAGCAGTTTTCTAACACAGGCCATATTATCTGCATTTTCCAGATATTCCGCATTTTTCAGAAGAATCTGCATATCAAAGAGTCTGAGAAATTTGTACCAAATCACAAAGCCAGTATTAGCACCAAATACTCCAGCTGAAGTCTGACTTTGAATTCTTTGCTGAAGAAGACACCGAGACATTTTAGTGTAGACTGTTGAAAAGATTTAAAAAATGTTTGGGAACAGAGTTAAGATAATTACATTGAAGTGGTATGATTTTTTTACATACTCAGAATGTTGTCATTTTATCGTGGCAAGTAGACGTTTTTGAGTGAAAGGACCAAGAACATGGTTGTATAACTGATTGTTAGAACTCCTCTGTGGCACACCCAACACAGTGGTCAGTTTTTGAAATATAACATACTTTTTTTTTTTTGCTTAACCCTTTTTTATTTTATTTTATTTTATTTTATTTTATTTTATTTTATTTTATGTTTTTTTAAGGATTGGCACCTGGGCTAACAACTGTTGCCAATCTTTTTTTTTTTTTTCTGCTTTATCTCCCCAAACCCCCCAGTACACAGTTGTATATCTTAGTTGCAGGTCCTTCTAGTTGTGGGATGTGGGACGCCGCCTCAACGTGGCCTGACGAGCAGTGCCATGTCCGCACCCAGGATCCAAACCGAACTTAACCATTCAGCCACGGAGCTGGCCCCGAAATATAACATTCTTTAATAAACTTGAAGATCCATTTTTCTTTATTTGGTAATGTTTTGTATTAGAACACTGGCTTTTTCTCTGTCCCTATTAAAATCAAATTGACTTTTAAATTATGGTTTTCACAGATTTTCTGAATTATCTCAAACCTCTGGTATACCTGAAGATCTTTGTTTCAAAGAAAAAGAAAATGATTCATAGTATTGCCACATAAATTAAAAAACCAATGTAGTTTTGATGACAAAGTTAGGTTTTTTTTTAAGGTACATAAAGTGTAAGAAGAAAAGACTTTTCAGAAAGTAAAGATTTACTCCTCATTTTACGTTAACTGTTTTGAACTTTAGTGTTACAGGTGAAATTAACATCCATAATCAAATGGGGAGATTTGTTTTTTTGTTTGTTTCTTTCTTTTGCCAAGATTTAATAAACTAAGAGAACAAAACTGTCAATAGCAGAAACAATGAAGTGTTCTTAATTTTCCCTGTTTGTTTTAATTATTCAATATTTACTTTTTCTTAAAGAAAGGGCTCTCTCGTTTGATATAATTGGGACCAGTAGTTGGACTGTTAAATCAAAAAATTTTTTAAAAACATGTAAACATTAAACAAAGGTACATATATCATAAAAATTTTGTTTTGCTTCAAATATGTAACTGTTAAATTTTGGGGGTTTTGTTTCTGTTTGTTTTTTAATTAGTGCCAAGGACTCTTCTTTGATTAAAGGTCGGAGCTAGCAGTTCATTATATTATTTGTATAAACCACACCCATTATGAATCTTCTGATATTTCCAGTTATTTTTCTTTCAATTTGAGTAATAATTTAAAAAATATTTCTGAAGCAACTTGGATGCAGATATAGTCTAAAGACTTGTATTTTGTATTTGCAAGCTTTTATGGTTATCTTACCCTGTGTATTCCACGTATTTTGGCATCAATTTTTGGGAAAGGGTGAATTTCCTTTATTGAGTTTTTCAGAAGTCTTTAAATTTATTTTTATATAAACATCTCCCTTTTTTAATACACATTATTCATCAACTTTTTTGGTATTTCTCTACTAACTTAATCTCAGCAAAAAAATATGACCAATGTGATCAGTTTTGTTAACAAATACAACTAATTCACCTGATGAAGCAGAAGGATGTACTGGAAAGTAGTTACTAGGCACAAACATTGCATGTGCTCTGGAGGCTGACAGTATCTTTTATAGAAGAAATGGATCACACTGCTTAAGTTGAAACCATTTGTAATGAGTAGGTGCAAAAAGAGGAGATGGAGGAGGACCCAGCCCTCAGCGTGAGTCTTGTGGGACAATGAATCTAAAACACAATTACCCTAATAGTTCAGAAATTAGCAGAGAATGCTTCCATCACAGAGGATGAACATTTTTAACTAGACCTTGAGATATTTAAACTTAATATAACTTGAAAAGAGAAGGGTGGGGCATAGTAAAGTTTTAGAAACAGAATTACTCAAAGTGACAGACTATGCTCTCTTGCCCCAATACCTGGAACATGGGTACATACTTCACATATGTATACATATACATGTACAAGTACGTACATATCTGTTGATGAATGAATGAATGAATGAATGAATGAATGTTAGGGCAAGGAATGTAGACTTTATCATGTAGGCAGTGAGCAATGCATGTAGGTTTTTGAGCAGGTATTGAAAACTGTAGATGTGTTTTATGAAGAAAACTGGATTCAACTCGTTGGGTACAGGGTAAATGGATTGGATGGGAGGGAAGAGATCACAGGTGGAGAGACCAGCACAAAGCTTGGATGGAATTACTGAGAGTATAAAGATAAAAAGAACTGGACTTAAAATCAATGGAACTGGCTTTACCACTTACTGCATCAACTTTGTCAGAGTCCGTAATTGCTTTGAACTACAGTGTTTTTTGGAAAATGGAAAAATAATACTTTTATAATAGAGCTTTGTGAAAATTAAAGGAGAAAATTTCTTTTAAAGAGACTAGCAAATCTGTTCATCCATTAATTTCTTCTTGTATCAGTTTATTCAGTGTTGATAAAGTATATTCTTATGACATAGAAGATGCTGAGGCATAAAAGACAGACAGGCATACTGGGGCCATATGCTGAATACATGCCAGCTGAATTTGCACCATAAAATAGTTCCAGTAAAATTATAATGATGGTAGTAAGAAATTAAAGAGAAATGGGGAGAGGCTGCACTTTGCAGAACAATTAATATGATAAAATTGAATACGTTGAGAAAATGTAAGAAAGAGAAGTGACAAATTGGACATGAGGTCTTAGCAAATAACAGAAAGACGGGAATTGGAAGAGAAACTGGTTTTTTTAGGGGGTACTATGAGCGTAGGAAAATGAAGTGTCAAATATGAGATGCCAAGTGGACCTCCAAAATATGTCTGGAAAGCATGCAGAAAATGCATGTCTTAAATCAAACTTTTGATGGACACACCATTGATATAGACATAGTGGTACACTTCAGACTTGGCAAGGTTTCTGAAAGAATGTAAAGAAAAATGGTAGCTGCCATTTAGTGAACACGTAAACTAGACACTCTTTTAAGTAATCGGTGTGAGTTATCTTATTTCTTCCTCACAAAAATAGAAGAGATAATTGCTATTAGTATCCTCAATTTATAAATGATGAAACTGTGTATTATTAACAAGTGAAGTAATCTGCCCCAGATCAAACAGTTAGTGTCAGAAAAGGGACTTGTGCCTGGGTTTGTCTGACTCCAGAGGACAAGGACTTGGTGCAAGTTAAAAAGTAGAGGAAACAGAAAGATGGTCATTGGACAGAGAGAGAGTGTTGTTTAAGAAAAGTCGGGCATGAGAGTCACTGGAAGATGTGTTTTGCTTTTTAGATGAGGTGATCTGTGCATGTTTCTAACCATAAAGGAGAGATGAGAGAGACTGAAATAAAGATAGTGGTAAAACCAGAGACTCAAAAGGAATAATGAAACTTTGCACTTTTATAATGGTTTTCATTTTTCAAAGGGCTTGCAGATCTGCGATGCTAGAGATCTTCTCTCAAACAACCCTGAGAGGTTCAAAGGGCAGGTGTCCCCACTTTACAAATGAAAATCTTGGAGGCACAGTGCAATCAAGTGCCACTCCCCCAATCATGGGGATCTGGATTATGATAAAACAAAGACAACACTCCTAATGTTCCCATTCCTGTGTTCTTTTTCTAAATCTTGCTGGTAGAAAGTTAGAAAATCTGCAAAGCAGACACAAAGGATTTAACTTTGGTGGGGAGACCCCCCATGGAGATGTCAAGGAAAATGATATGATGGATACAAAGAGAATTTAACTCATTTCTAATATCTATTGATGACCCACACAATGCCAGGAAATATGCTATAGTCTAGAGATGTAAAGATGAAAATGTTGTAGCTCTAATCTTGGTGGAGCTCCCAGAATAGGAGAATAAATGGAAAATATAAAAGTATAGAAAATACAGAGGTAAAAGGATGGAGGTAATTTTAAGAGTTTCAGGAAAGGGATGTGGCTGAAGCTTGTTTTGAAGATGGATAAAAGTGTGCTATGTCAGTGAATGTATGAAAACACCATTTTCATGCTTAGACCAGCATTTTGTGCTTGGGGAAATCCAAATAGTTTGTTATTGCTTCAGTGTATGTGGCTGAGAGTTGGGGGTGCCTGAACAGTAGGGTGATGGGAGACAGAGAGGAAGCTGAGCTGTGGAATTCCTATGTGGAAGGGTCTTGTAGAGTATGCTTAGGTGCTTAGAGTTCACCCTTTATGCTAACATTTGCCAAGTGTGTTTTCTTAGAAAAAGCGAAAAACAGTTCCTGAAGATGTTAAGATCTTCTTAAGTGCTTCCCTGCTTCCTAAGTAGGCTTAGAAAATAGTAAATACTTAAGTCTGCTGGGAAACTGAAAGGACAGACCTGTTTTAAACCCCTAAAATGGGCTGAACTTTAAGTAAGAAATCTGTTTGCATTGGACATTTTTAGTACCTGGTATTACATCCCGTCTGCCCACCTCTGATTCATTTGCAACAGGAGTTAAGACAGTTCGGTGAAAGTTCACAGTGAAAGCTCTGACTGGTATGGGGGAATTATTGCCTCCAGGGAAAACCCTCCACTCTTGGGGTTGGGAACCTGTGTATAAATGCCCCAAACTCCATGTTTCAAAGTGATGGCTCTGGAAGGCATTCTTGTACACTTGTCAGAAATTCATGCAGAATCAAGCCCTCATTGACTACAGTAGTAGCGTCTATAATGCACCCAAATGGTGGCTTCTCTTCAATCCTTCTTTCACCCTCCCCACTCCCTCCTCCTCCCTCTAGAGATCATCTCCCATGTAAACTAGGCCACCCAAGTCCTTTCTGAGGCTCTGTTTTTGGGGAAACAAAAATAAGACTATAAACTTTGTTGAGCAAACCATTTTTTTGTTTTGATTTGGTTTTTGTGGATTTTTTTCCTGAGGAAGATTCACCCTGAGCTAACATCCATTGCCAATCTTCCTCTTTTTTCTTTTTTATGTGAGCTATCACCACAGCATGGCTGCTAACAGATGAGTGGGGTGGGTCCGCACCAAGGATCTGAACCCAGGCCACTGAAGCGGAACATGCTGAACTTAACCACTAGGCCAGTGGGGCTGGCCCAAGCCACTGTTTTTTTTTTTTCCTCCAGCAAAAATGGGTTTATTTGGAATCAGCAAAGAATTGCAATCCAGGGTCTAAAATTATGGCAAGCCATGTGCACTCCTGAGGAGCAAGAAGGGGATGAGAAACTCTTTCATAGAGGGAAAGAGGAAGTTGAGAGGGCAATTGTAAACAAAATGTCCATTAGAGGAGACTGGGAGTTCAAAGTGTAGTGGCTTTTCATTGGCTGAGTTGTGACAGTCTCTCATTGGCTGAGCTGCTGCTGAGCAAGAAGAGAACGTCTTTCTTCTCCGTCTTGGGCTCTGCAATGGTCATAGGGCATGATAGCTCCGCCTTCTGTCCTCCCAACTCCATTTTTTTTTTTGGTGGGGGGTTTAATCATGGTTCACCTCTGTGCTAGATAGCTTTATTTTTTTATTAAGATTGTGATAGATTACAACCTTGTGAGATTTCACTTGTACATTATTGTTAGTCATGTTGTGGGTACACCCTTTCCCCCTTTGTGCCCTCCCCCCACCCCCCTTTTCCCTCCAAGCCACTGTTTTTACAAAAGGGAAGCATTTTTTATTTTCCTGAGATATACCTATCTCCTGCCATGGTAGAATTTTCCCTTAGGGACTTTGCAATGGATTAAATGTTTTGAGAATTTGACTGATGTGTTAAGTAAGGTAACAAAACAAGAGGAGACACTTTGAATTGGGGAGTTGGGATATAGAGCAGGAAATAATGATTAAGTTTTGGTCTTGCTGATAATGAAGATGATTAAGAGTCAGTTGGCTATGTCTCATATTCAAATTTGGGAGATCTTCCAGAAGCTTCTGCATGCATCAGGAAAAAGGAAGAAAAGTCATGGTCATCCACTGAGCCATGGTTTGTTATCTTTTCATAGTGGGGAGTGCTTTAATGAGATTTTTCAACTGATTGAAATTTTACCACTTGATCATGGAAGCTGGATCATTGCATGGAATTCCGCTTTCTTTATAACATCCTGGACAGTGGAGATGCAGCTGAGGACTTTAACCGAAGTGCAGTCTTGATTTTTGTTGCCTTTTCAGGTGTGTCCACTGAGTTTTTTCTTAGCTTTTGTATAGAATTGGACAACTTTCTTTTACTGAAAACTCTCTGATTCTTTCAAAGGCAGTCTTGTCGTTTACACTGTTCTGATAATGATTTAATCTGGTAACTACAAACCGCTAAGCATTTCAACATTAAACATTAAAGACATTTAAGACATTGTGCGTGGAAGACTATTACATTGCGTGTATCTGTGTTCCTCTTACAATTTATTTAACTATCACTACTGGGTAATATTTCGCATTTTAATTGAAAAGGTAGCACTTCACCTCATAGCATCAAATAGGATTGTATTACACAAGTAGTAAGCTCACATGCAATCTTCGCTGATGATACTTTTATCAGCTCCTCACGCTCTAATTGCAAGTGATCACAGGTTTTTTTTGAGGCAGAGCTCTAAATTTTCAAACTGTAGGACCATTTAATCAGCTGACCACAATTTCAGACTTATTGCCATTTCTACCTTCCATTTTAATCTTCTTAGGGGGAAAATGGTTTGTTTTACTTTGCAGTCTCTTATTGTCATCTTTTTTAATTTATGACATACTCAATAGCACATTTGTGTACCCAATTCAACATATGGCCATTTCCACAGCATTTCTCATAAAATGTTCTACACAAGATTCTTTGGTCAAACGTGTTCAGGACACTCTGTAATATCCATCCCACCTTCATAGACTTTATCAGTGCATATTTTCTATTAAGGTCTCTGACTTGTTCTGCATAAAGAAACTCATTTAACTTGGTTTAATACAGCGTTTCTCAAACTGACTTGGGAAATGATAGTCATTCTGTTGCTGATTTTGAGTCTTACAGAGGTAGACTTGTGTACTGTAGCCCTGCAGTTATACGGAGTGACATTCCCCATACTCTGCCTGATAGCCTACCTGGATTAATCCACATGGAGAAACCAACACCAGCAATATGTAGCAAGTGGAATCAGGTTCCTAGCTGAGCACGTGAGTGTCATAGAAAATCTGTTACCCCAGTCTCTTTTCTCCGTTTGCATTGCTGATTTCTTGTGGTCTTGTCTTCCTCTCCATGGGTGGGGAGAGCATCCTGAGAGTGAAGTGCTTGAGCAGCCAATAGAAAACCCAGCCCAATATAGAAACTTAACAGACAGATGTCAGGGTAGAGTGTTTCGTACACCAGGAATGATCCATGTGAATGTTCACAAGGAAAGCAGTCAGAATAAAAAGTGTACTTCTCTCCTGGCTCTACACCCCTCCCTTTGATGGTGACTAGGGAGATACTGGCCCCAAGGGGTGACTGGGGTTTTGGGATATCTTAGAGCAGTACAGCTAACAGACAGAAGAGGAATCAAGGGGAACCACTTCCAGGCTGTACGTGGTGTGGAGGAAGACGAAAAAAAGTAAAAAAATATGGACAGCTGATTTTATCTTTGTTTTTTAATTCAGATTTGCCCAGTTTTATATGTACTCATTTCTCTGTGTGTATTTAATCTTATACAATTTTGTCACATGTAGTTTGTGTATTCACCACCACAGTCACAATTCCACACAGTGCCTTTTGTAACCACATCCATATCTCTGCTCCTACCTTCCCTAAACACTGGCAACTACTAATCTGTCCTCTATTTCTAAAATTTTGTAATTTTAAAATATTACCTAAGTGGAATCATACAGCATATAACTTTCCAGGATTGCTCCAAGTTGTGGGGTATATCAATAGTTCTTTGCTTTTTATTGCTGCATAGTATTTCATGATATATATGTACCACTGTTTGTTTAACCATTCATCCGTTGAAGAAAACCTGGGTTGTTTCCAGTTCAGGGATAGTACAAATAAAGCTGTGTAAACTTTTGTGTACAGGTTTTTGTGTGAACGTACATTTTTATTTCTATGGGATAAATGCCAAAGTGTGCAGTTACTGAGGCATATGGTAGTTGTGTGTTTAGTTTTATAAGAAATTGCCACACTCTTTTCCAGAGTGGCTGTACCATTTTACATTCCCACCAGCAATGTATACATGATCCTGTTTCTCCACTTCCTTTCCAAGGTTGGTGGTATCACTGTTTTTTATCTTAGCCATTCTGATAGGTTTACAATGATACGTCATTTTGGTTTTCATTTGTATTTCCTTGATGGCTAATGGTGTTGAAGATCTTTTCATGTCCCTGTTTACTATCTATGTATCCTCTTCAATGAAATGGCTGTTCCTGTTTTTTTCCCATTTTCTGATTGGATAGTTTTGTTTTTCACTATTGAGTTTAAGAGGAGTTATCCTCGAGACTATTCCTTTACAGGATAAGTGGTTTGCAAATATTTTTTCCCAGTCTGTAGCTTGTCTTTTCATCCTCCTCACATGGGCTTTCATGAGGCAAAAGTTTTTTTTATGTTTTTTTTTTTCAGGGGGTGGGGAAATGGCTTCTTTTTTTCCCTGAGGAAGGTTCGCCCTGAGCTCACATCCACTGCCAATCTTCCTCTTTTTGTATGTGAGCTGCCACCACAGCATGGCCACTGACAGATGAGTTGTATAGGTCTGTGCCCAGGAATGGAACCTGGGCTGCTGATGCAGAGTGCATACCAAGTTTTTAATTTTCACCAGCTAAAAGTTTTTAATTTGGTCAAGTCCAGTTTATTGTTGTCAAGTTCAAAAACTCTTTGGCTAACCTTAGATCCCAAAGATATTCTCCTATGTTTTTCTCTAAAAGTTCTATAAAATTTCTAGTTTAATGTTTTACCTTTAAATTCATGGCCCATTTTGAGTTAATTTTTATATGTGAATGAGGTTGAAGTCAAAGTTCATTTTTTTGCCTATGGTTGTCCAGTTGTTCCAACACCATTTGTTGAAAGGTTATCCTTCTTCCTCTGAATTGCTTTTGCACTTTTGTCAAAAATCAATTGAGCATATTTACTAAGTCTAGTTCTGGGTTATGTATTTTCTTTCATTGATCTATGTGTCTATTCCTCTGCCAATATCACACTGTTTCATCATTGTAGCTATATAATAAGCCTTAATGTTAGATAGAGTGATTCTTCCCTCTTTATTCTTCTTAGTCAAGATTCTCTGAGTTATTCCAGGGCCTGTACTAGTACATTGAAATTTTAGAATAAGCTTGTTTGTGACTTCGAAAAATAAACAGAGAACAATCAAAAACCTTGCTGAGATTTTTATAGGAGCTGCATTAAACCTATGTATCAATTTGGGGAGAATCGACACTATCAGTCTTGCAATCCATGAACATAGTATGTGTCTCCATTTATTTAGGTTTTGATTCTTTTTTTTATCAGTGTCTTGTAATTTTCAGCTTTGCGTGTTTTATTATCCGTAGACCTAAGTATTTCCTTTTCTTTGAAATGACTGTGGTTTTGTGTTTTTAATTTTGGTTTCTGCATGTTCATTGTTAGTATTTAGAACTTGTTTCCTGTGACCTATTTAACTCACTTTGAACTGGGAGTTTTGTTTTGTTTTGTTTTGTTTTTTTGGTTTTGTAGATGCCTTCTGATTTTCTGTTTAGACAGTCCTATCATCTGCAAAAGGGGTAGTTTTGTTTCTTCCTTTCCAAACTGAAAGTTTTTCATTTTTTCCTTTCATTATTGCAGCGGTTAGAATTTCTAGTATGATGTTGGCTGCCAGTGGTGAGAATGAACATCCTTGTCATAGTCCCGATGTTAGGGGTAAAGCATTCAGTCTTTCACCATCAAATACAATGCCGGTTGTAGTTCTTTGTAGATGCTTTTTATCACGTTGGTTTATTTTTAAAGTCTGAGTAATTAGAGGCTCCATAATAATGTCAGAGTTTTCAAGAATTGGATAGGAGACAAAGAGAAAAGTCTGAGAAATTTCTACCCAATAATTTCTGGAATTACTTTTTATTCATTTTGACTCCTAAATAGGGCTTGTTCTAATACAGTTCTTGCCAAGATTGCATCCCAGGCAGCCTTGACTTGGATTTGGGTTACATGTATAATCTGCCAAGATATTTTAGTAATCTGAAACTTTTTAGATATTTATACTGCTTTTCTCTCTCTAGTCCCAAGTATTAAAAAAAAGTGTGTGCTTTTTGTCAGGGGAATCTTGCTATACCTTGAATGTGATGCGTGCTTTACCTTTGTTACTCCCTCTGTCTACAAAGAATCCCCACACACATGTACGCTGCTCTCTATTTCCCTGGTCTTTCAAAGCATCTTTTACGTCTCTAGGTTAATTTTCCTTCCTCTACACACTTTCCACCATTAGAGCAAGGCCATTTAAATTCCAGTTTTGATCTCGAGTCTGACTCTAACCAAACAGGGCTCCCCTCAAAAGGAGGCCCCCCAAGTGATTAGTGGCTTCAGAACCTAGCACACAGTAGGCTGAAGTTCTGTAGGCTCTCGGTGAATACTTGTTTAGTAAGTGACTGCTCCCTTTTCCATCCTTGGTACTAAATGGATATTTAATAGATTCTTTATCTCATAGACACTTTCAATTTCCCGAAAGTTTGAGATGTATTGTAATATACTTAATCTGGATTGAACTTGAACTTTATACATCTTAATGGAAAAACCACAAAATTCTATTTGGCATGCATAAGCTTCATCTAGTGAGCCTGTTAAAAATGCAGATCTAATTCTAACTCAGTAGTTTTAAGTAATTCCCAGAGATCTGAATTTGGAATAAGAATCTTAGGTGATAATGATGCATGTGGTCCTGGACTGTACTTTGAGTAACATAAGCTAAGCTCTCAGGAGATTCTGCTTTTTAGGGAAAAAAAGGTCCATTATAATTACAGTGCTCTGCCAGCAGCAAAGCCCTGGAAAAACCTGTCAAGACCACTACAGTTATTTTCCTTTGCTATCCCTGATGCATATGCTCCCTGAACTGGCCACATCAAGTATCCCAACATAATGTTCCTTGCCCTGGTCTACTGTGGAGACGTATCAATGCAAGTGTCTGCAGCGATGGACAAATCTGTGCCAGGCAGTATTAGTGCTTAGGCAAAAGAGATTTTCGCCTTTCAGGGAGAGGAGACATTATTAGTTTCCATAGAACTATTTGATCCTTTTTTGCATATTCTAGGTAAAATTAGTGCTGAACGACTTCCATGCTGTGAAGTTATGTAACCGAAGAAAACAAGGAATTGGGTTGAAATCTGCAATGATGATACATATTGGGTTGTTAAAAAATAATCTTTTGAAGCTATTTTCCATGTATAGGGTACATTGTGATATGATATACTCCACCATGTAGTCATTGGGAAATGTTTGGATGATACAGTTTTGCAATTCCAACTCTGTTACACTTCCAGAGCCTTAATGTTTTGATAATGTTGCATTTTAGTTACACATTTAAGATGATCTAATGCTATGTTATCATATCATTTTTGTAGGGGAACCTCTGGCTAAAATAAGACCATAAACATAGTTTTTTTTCTTTTATAGACACATATTTGTGAGTTCTGCTGAATTGCTTTACTCCGTGCTTATAACCTAGCAATTTATTACTGTTTTCAAGTAACAATAAAATGAAGCACATAGACTTTCTTATTTCCCTCCAATGTACTGATTCATGGTGCTTAGGATATTCATAAGTGTCTACAGTTTGTAGTTTTATCAATTTGAAGATAATTATTTTGATTTTTGCGTTTTTCAATATAGAGTTGAAATTTTCCATGTTGTTTTCTAAATTACCTACCCTGCCTCGTTTTGTATAGTCACCACATAGGCAATTTACATCAATCCTTAATAGCTATGAAATGAGTATATTCCTTTACAAATTGACAGTGCAATTGTTCTGATACAGAAAGCAACACCATTGAGTATATTATTGTGGAATTCACAAGTTGTTGTTGTTTTTTTTAATCAGAGTTTAGAGAAACAGTAGATTTTTCTTCCCTTTTTCCCCATAGGCTTAAGCTTTGTTCAAAATGAAGCCAACAGAAATTTCTCCATGCAGTGATTTAAACAAAAAAAAGAGAGTATGAATGGAATTTGCTATCCTGGATTGTTATTGGAAGGAATTAATTTTTTTTTTAAATAACCACTGGTGATCAATTAGTATTTGCCTTCATTGCTTTATTAAACACTTGAAAAGAATTCTTTGGGCAATTATAAAAACAATTTGTATTTTTTTCACAGCTACAAATAAAAAGGAATATGCCATTTAATTTACTGTTGTCCTTTGAATTCTACCTGCTTGGTCATTTCCAGTCATATTTATCTTCTACAGAACCCTTCAAGACATGGAACAAATAGGACTTGTAATCAGAAACTGAATATTTTCAACTCTTTTTGTAAATAACAATAATTATAGATAGAATAAAATTTATTTAGGGTACTTACAATAAAATATTTTAGGAGAGAAATTTGTGAATAGTTGGCTTCCATTATAAGATGAAGCTAAAAGTCTTCATGATTTGGTGAATCACGGTGGCAAATTTGGATATCAGTTATGTATATTTCTGGTTCAAGATATTTCATTTCCTCCTTTGAGTCATGTTGTCTGGTTATTTAATTCTAATACATGCTTTGCCTTTTTGGATAGCCCAGGCCATTTTTGACACTATTGCAGTAACACAATGTTACTGGGTATATATTTTTATTGTATTGCCGAATTTCCAGAAGCCTTAATAAGGAAATCAGAATTCTGCTTTCCCTTCTCAAAGCAAATGTTCTCCTCCTGAGGTTCCTAAGAAGATATTTTTAAAATTACCCTGCAAAAGAAAGGAATGTCTCTGTGTCGACATTTTACACTTGTTGTCCTTTCTGAAGTTCTGTTTTGTTTTGTTTTCAAATCAGATCTTGAAAATTTTAAAACCAAAATGAGAAGTACAGTGTCAGTGCGTGAAGGCCAGGGAGTTGTCCTGCTCTGCGGCCCCCCGCCACACTCTGGAGGTATGACGTGCTCTGTTTTTTCTTTTTATACTTATTGAATAAGTTTCAGGGCAAGACCCACAGCGTATGTACCATTATTGCTTTTGTAAATTACCCTGAGAAACTTGATAACCCAAGCATTAGATTCTGTCAGCTGAGTTGGAAAAGAGAAACTCTACAACTGATAGTTCATCCAGAGAAGTTTATAAACATAATTTACTCATTCCAACAAGAGGGGTTCTGAAGGCAAATGAGATCAAGTTCATTTCAGTTACTTAATGGTGCCGAACAATGATTTATCCTTACGCCATTATCATTTGTTATTTAGTTTTAGACCATGACATACGTTGGAGTCTTTGTGGTTTCTTTTTCTCTCCCTGCCTCTCTCCTCCTCTCTCTCTCTCCCTGCCTCTTTCTCCCTCATACACGCACACTTACACATGCTTATTAATATATGCTGTTGGACCTCTTGATATATGTATAATATATACATGAAAATGATATGTGTGTATATTCACATCATTTTCATTGGGCTGTTGGAATTGCAAATTTTATGCTACATTGGTATAAATTGAAATATTGCTAAAAATTCAGAAGCTTAACAAAATAGCTATCCAGAGTGAAGAGGAACTTCAACACATATGAAAATAATTTTGTAAGCACTGCTCCCTAGTATGAGCCTGGAGTGCTGGTTTGATTTTCCTCTCATGCTCACTATTGCAAACTTGGTCACTTGTGGGAGCAAAGAGGGCATTATTAGTGTATAAATCACTGTTCTCAGAGAAACAAACACATTCCGCTGTTGAGAGGATGAGAATTACTGAGATATAAACAGGTTAGAGAGGATCTTTCTGACCAGAGGCGAAACTGAGGTGTCTTCCCATCATAGTAAAGCTTATTCAAATGAAAACATGCTGGACTTTATTTGTTCTGTGACACACAAACTCAAGTCCTTTACCCTCAATGATTTGTCAATAAAACAAGCATTTCCATCTTCAGTATCTGATCGCTGAAAATGTCTGAGGCATCTGGAGACTCCAGATTTGAGGCTTGATTGGCAAATATGATTGCCATCATGTTGGCTGGTATGGGTTTAAATTGGATTCACCATTCTACTCCAATGCTGTATATTTTGCTGGAATCTTTAAGTTCCAGAAGAACTTGAACTATGAAGGGAATCATAGAGTCTCTTGATTGGAAATAAAAGTAACTGAGCTCAAACAGGATTGAAGAAAATAGGAAAGTTTATGGGCTCACATAACTGGCATGATCAAGTGGCTTCTAGTACAGCTGTATGATTGACACAGAGACGTCCACCCAGAAGGACTCTCTGCCTTGCTATGGGTAGTGGGGGTCTGCAGATGGCCTGTAGCTCTCAGCTCCTTCTCCATCTGCCTTGGCAGTAAAGAGCCACTTGCTCACGGTCTCACTCTTCCAGGGGCTGCCCACATCTGGTGACTGAACAAGGTAGGATATAAAGGATCAGCCATTTCTGCCCAACACTGGATGGTTCTGATGGACAGTGCTCATTCCAGGGCTTCCTGCCAGGGGACCAAGGCTTTGTTGGACCATATCACAGTTTGCCTTCTTTCTCTTCCTAATCCTGCTTCTGCCTCCTTGCTTTCACAGGTTTTGATCATTGATGAAAATCTTTTATCCCAAACTCTATCTCAGCATCTGCTCCGTGAAAACCCAATCTGCTGGACCCAGGAGTACAACCAATTTTATAAACAATTGGTCTTTCTTTGTGTTTCTTGACTCTGCTTCCCTTCACATTGATTCCATTGTCACGTAGACTCATTGTGGTGGCAGAGGTGGATCCTGGCAACGCTAAGCTCTTATGGTCCTTAATGCTAAAGATCTTAATGGACTGGACAACCTGTTGCTCAGTGGCTCCTGATTTTAATTGGATCAAGCTTGCTGATGAGATTATCCCTGCAGCAGAGGGCCACAGTCAGCTCCATCCACTGACAAGCACAAGGACGAGAAAGATGTAGTTTCCAAAAGAAAAGGAGGGTTTTATTATGAGATAAAAGAAGGAGATATATTAGATAGAAATTAATAATGGCTAGAATGAACATCTAGTAAGGAGATGTCAAAATAAAGTTTATTTTATAAATCAACATAAAATAATAGCTGGATAGTCCTGTCTGTGATGAGTGTTAGAAATGTTGACCCAATTTAAGATTCTGACTGAGTGATCTTTTTTCAGTGTTTTTATGATTGGATATATTTGCTGATAACAAAGGAGCTACCTTTTAGTTGACTAGGCATGCACACGGTGGGAATGTCTTAATAAGCTTTTGGATGAAACATGTTCCAAAAGATGAATTTTTTCTAATGTCATGAAATTGAAGAACTGTTGGCCAGTCGCAGCTAACCTAAGTAATGACCTAATATCCTAAGTAAATGATCCTGATTTACTTCTGCCTTCGGTGACTTCGTATAGTTCTCTTTCATTTTTAAAGCATATAAATTGGGGTGACTCTGGAAGTCAACTAGGATTGTAGGTGAACAAGGAAAGAAATGGCCCCAGATATGGCACATTAGCCCTTAAGAACCTGGAGCATCTGTGGGAGAGCAAATAACTGAACAAGAGCATACCTTCCTCTGTGCTAGATTGTGGAGGAAAATGCTCAGGACCAGAGCATCAGACTTAGCTGCTGAAAACATGATTCACATTGGTCCAAGTCTACCTAATGCTAAGATATTCACAATTCACATCCACTGTCCTGATGCATTGGCTTGTGAGCTCTGGAAGACAGAGCCTACTTCAGTGTTTGCTCTGCACCCAAGTGCACAGCACAAGGTTGGTTTCTAACAGGCAGTCACTAAGTATTGGTTGAACAAATGAACACATTCATGAAATGAATAAAGGAATCCTTTTTTAGATTTGGCCAGTTATAAATGCTTTTTGAGAATTCAATGGAAACTTTGTTTCTAGAGGTGTAAGCATTTAACAACCAATATGCCAAGCAGACAGTGCAGGCTCTGACAGATCCAAGTGAACTCTGGCCACAGCAGCTGGTATCAGCTCTGCTTCATTCCTTCTTGACTTAGGGACTTTTAATTCAGTGGATGATGTGAGGCTGGTCACAGAGCAGCTGAAGCTGTGGCTCCTGGGTTTATCAGTACATGTGATGTGTGGCGCTCACAGCCCACACTGTGATCCGTTTGGTCCTCTTCCCACAAAATCCCACAGTCCCTGCAGGACATGCACTTGCCCTTCTCTGTATTCACCACTGTATATGACTTTTATTCACTTCACTTTTCTTCATTTCCACCTGGTCCCTTCTCAGTAGTCAGAAGTGTTTAATTCTGTCGTTATTTTCTGATTACTGAAGACACTATCATATTTTATTCATCCATCATGTTCCCTATCAGGGTAACAGCCTAATGGAGTAGACACAAAAGGCAAAATAATAAAATGATAATAATAATAGAAACCTCTACTTATGGAGTGCTGCTTCAGTGATAAGCAGTGTGCTGGCTCTTTGTGGGAATCATCTGCTAGGAGATTCTTTTGATTAAAAGTGTAGAGAGGAACTGAATGAGTGACAGTCTAAGGTAGAGTCTGGAAGCTCGGTCCCAGAGATTCCAAGAGGCTGAGCTCTCAGCTGGCTAATACCTGAGTGCCTTGAGCCCAAATTTCTTGTTTATAAATGGCGGATGAGGCAAGACACAAAGAAACGTTGGTTACAGTATGTCTTGCACCGTTTAATCATTGACAGATGTGATGAGCCCCCATACAGCTGTTTCTTTCCCAGACTGCTTTCTGCCTTCTCCTTGCAGGGGGATCATTCAGAAATCTACGGAGTCCTGCACTAGACAGGCATTCCTCATTTGGTAATTGGGAGGTTGTGGAGTTGGGACTAATACCAAAGGTGTTGGGTTTGGGTTTGGGTTTTATTTTTTCCTGTAGCCAGCAACATGACCTGTAAGAACTATTGCACAGCTATTTATTAAGAGTTACACTTGCTGTTCTTACCTTTTTATTTATTTACTTATTTGTTTATTTTTATTGCTGTAACATTGGTTTATAACATTATATAAGTTTCAGGTGTATATCACTTTTTTTTTTAATTTCCTGGGTTCCAGTTCTTCAATTATTAGCCTCTAGTAAAACTGTATTAAAATCTCCTCTCTTGGTGAAGTAAATTTTAACTTTCTTTTGTTTATTTGGGATAAAAATCAGAAATGTTCTCCCCAAATAGACTAGGGAGATACACGTGGAAAGAGCCTAAGTAAGGGTCCTGAAGTATGGAAACTGCATATATTATTCATACTCCCTTAATTCATCTATGCAAATAATTTATAGGAATGTGGCAGCACCCTGGGGCTGCTTTGCTTAAGAGGAGTCACCATTTATCTGATGCCATGAGAAGGAAAAATTGTTTCATGGTGGGTGACAATTAGGAATATATGTAGGGACTAGGAGTCCTATAACTTCTAAGCACCACAGATTGCTGTCATTCGAGAGGGGTTGTATCTCCCACTCGTCTGTGACATTTTCTGCCACTTCCTGTTCGTCTTCTCTGCACAGCAATCCAGCACCTCTCCAAGGCAAGAGGAATTAGGATCCTCTTGAAAGTTAGTTGGAAAACTAACAACTGACAAGCCAAAAATAAAGTACTGGATATGGATTATCTGTAGCTTAATTATTCTTCTAGTTACCAATAGTGTGAAAAGCTGGGATTAGTGTAATTACCACAAAATTGCTGATATCACTACAAGATCATTAAGAATTCAAATGCACAAGAAAAATTAATATAAATAAAGTTACAAGACTAGTCCATGAGCACTTCATGATCATTAGTAATTAGACAGAAATTCATAGGTGAATCAAGTTATTGCGTACACACATTAATAAAGAGTGGATTTTTGTCAAAAGGTGGCTGATCAGATTTATTCAGAGTAGAGAATAGGCTTCAGTCTGCCCCAGTGTTTCATCAGCAAACAGCTTTGGTCTCTAATCCGGCTTCCTTTGTCTGTGCTCAGTGCCTCTTCTTCTTGAAATGACAGCCCTGCACACTGTCATCCACTGACAACAACACAGCCTTTGGGATGGAAAAAGGAGAAAGTGAGATAGCAAACAGCAGGTAGTAGAGGCTGCAGTGACTTTATGCTAAAAACTGCTTTGTAAATCCTGGTGGGATAGAGGCGAGAACTCTTAGCAACATAACCAGATGGCATGGGATTTGCACCTTCTGTGTCAACATCTTTATTTTATTTTCTTTCCCCGAGATGGACAGACCAAAAAACAACCGTCGTCTCAGGTAGCTTAGATGGGGGAACCTGAAGAAAAGATGCCAAGGAGAAATTTTCTGGAAAGACTTGCCTAGTTGCTAGACCCTTCATCAAGGTGATAAGACAATACTTAGTGTTTCGGGATGTCATATGACTCAGAGTAACTTAATCTGTAATCTTAATGCCATCTTGTCTTCGGTGGTCGTTTTTCCGTGAACTATACTTCTCTCCTGTTTACGTTTGTAATTTAGTCAAACTTTAAACAGTAGCTTTTTACAAAACTTTGAAGTAAAGAATACGTAATATGTTTCTGGCTCCCATCACATTTGCGTCACTGGTCATGCTGTAAAATGTTTCTCTGAGAACCCAGTGGTTTCTCTTTCCCTAAAGCAGTGTATCTGAAAGTTGCTGAGTAGCTGGCATTTATTCAATCACAAATTGTGAAATCAAGATAAAGCAGATGATTGGTGGGTTAGTGAGGAATTAGCATCTGCACCATAGAATATCTCTCCTAATTTCTAGCTCCTAACCCCGATAGGAGGAGTAAATAAACATGTCATGGCAAAGAGTTAGAGAATCCATCCGTAGACTAAATGAATAGTATATCACAAGTGCGAAACAGTTTTTTGAATACATGTCAATGCTGATGTGACTGTTGACATTTACAGGAATCCAAAATATTAACAAATTCGTAGTAGCATTCAGACAAGTATGTTCTGAATCAAATGACACATAAACGTCAGCTGATATCATAAGGATAACGGCAGTATATTTTGATCTCTAAAGAGAATATCTGTTGTAGTGAATAGTCTTAATTGCCGAACATCCATTTTGTAGTTGGAAATGGAGATGAAAAATCCTGAGTTTCTCCAAAGTGCTTGAATGTGGAAACTGTAAATTAGAAATATTCATTGAGTCTTCCTTCTTTCCTTTCTTTTTTCCTTCCATCCATCCATCCACTTTATTCTTTCATTGACTTATTCATACATCCATCAAATATAAGTTGATGTGTAGAGGTTTTATGTCTTACAATGCCATTTTATCCTAATAAATAAGGCCTTTTACTTGAATAAGCTTAGTATTAAATAGAGAAAAAACTGAGAGCATTGCTGGTAAACTTAGTAGGAATGTATCCAAATGAATATTTGTTGAATTCCACCTCAAACCACTCACCAAATGAAAAGCACTAAGATCAGTATGCAGGAAATAGAAAGATAAATAGAAATTCCCCTGTCCTCTGAGATTTATGGTCCCACAGGAAGTGAGAAAGCTGGGTTTGCTGGTGTCTGGTTAACCCTGTAATGACAATAATAGGGGCCTTTATTCCGCCAGACACTGTGTTTATTGCTGATAACAGGGCTTCAAGGAAGGGAGAGTCATTCCCATTCTACACTGACAGTCTGAGGCTTAGAGAAGTTAGGTGATTTGTCCAAAGCCACACAGCAATAGACTTGGGCTTCAGACTTAGATTTATTGCTTTTGGAGGGAAAATGTCCTATGCTCACAAAAATTATTGGCTTCAATTTTTTGATTTATGCATTTTCTGCATTCTAGGATAATGATTGATTGATTGATAGATCAGTCACACCCTTTTGATTGATACACTGGTGTAATTAGAAGATATAATTAAAATGTTTAAGCAACCCCCCCCCCCCCCCCACACACACACACACATGCACACACTTGGATGTACTCACGCGGCATCATGGGTACAAGCCAGCTTCTATGGGGTAGGTTGCTTGAGTTGTAGTTCTAACTCTGACATTACTACAAACTTTGGGCAAGTTGCCTACCCTCCAAATCTCTATTTTTTTTTTTACCTGTAAAAGGGAATAATCACAGAACTTATCATTATAGGGTGGTTGTGAGGATTTAAGAAGGTGATACCCGTGAATTGCTTGAAATATCTCATTTATTTATATAGGTAAAAAATATACTATAGTCCTAATGTGTTTCCTATGTGAGAAAATACAAAAATTTAAAATATCTAAATAAAAGTAAATCTATAAAGAGGGTTTTATTAAATTTTCTTCCCATATCCGAGGGGATTGTCTTGCCTGGAATATTTGTACCCCACTTTGGGAAACAAGGTTCTTGAAAATGTTTGGGTTTTCCTCCTGGTTGGATTATCTGTGGTTGAGGATGGAAGATTTGACTGTCTTTTGTTGAACAACACAATTACACTTAGACATGGAGGAATTGGGACACCTTTGAGATACCTGTCCTGTACAAGCATTAAAGACTGCTTCTCCCCTCTGGGAATTCCTCCCAGAGCTTCCACAGGCTGGACCCACAGCTAGCATGTTCCAGTTGGCCTCAGCTGATTGGCCCAGAGGAAGACACCTGACATATAAGCTGGGCCAATCACATGCCCTCTTCTGGAAATCTGGGATTTGACCTGATGGGCTACAATTTCGAATTTGGGAGTTTGAGGCAGACCCTTTCTATCATGTACATTAGGCAGCCAAGAAAGCTGATGCACACTGGGCGAAGATGCAGCCCCACAGAGACTAAAAACAGAGACAAGGGACAGAGAGTAAAGACTAAGGACTACGTGGCTGCAGGTCTCCAGCCCTCCTCCCCTTGGCAGCTACTGTCTTTCCTTGGGTGCCATGCAACAGCCCCACTATAGAGATATAGATTGCATCTCCTTTCTTACTTAAGCCAACTCTGGTGGGTTTCTGTTCCTTACAACCAAAGGCTCATAGCTAATGCAAAGGACATTGTTGTTAGGGCCACACTAGTGTGTGTGTGGAAGGGGCAGGGGAGTAATGAAACTGATGCAAGGAAAACAGGAAATTGAACATAAAAAATAAACAGCAATTACATGTCTCAACAAGTGTCCTTGGGTTTTTCCAGCATCCTTTTATGATTGAAGTCAGCACTGAATCCATCACCAATAGCCCTGGAAGGGACAGGGTCAAGGAAGACAATTTGGAGAAACTACGTTCATTACTACTTGCATTTTCAGTCATGAGTTTCCTCAAATTTCAGGGATGCCACTGACCATTCCTCATCTGTTTTATTACAGCAGCATGGCTTCATGCTTTCCCTCCCTTTCCATTCTCAGATACCCTAAATGGTCTGCCATGGTACGATGAGAAAGTCATTTTCTCCCACTCTAAAGATGGTCAGGTTCTCCTCGCTCTGGTTCTATCCACCTGCAGACAGAAGTCAGAAGGAGCCTTAAGCCCATCAAAAAAATTGCATGTGTAAACTGGAAGTTAAAATCCCCTGTTACAGAGAGAGCACTTCAACAAGAACTTCCATTAAAGGTGCAGAGTTCTGACTGATATTTTCTGTTTTAAGTAGAAATTAGATTAATTTAGTGCAAATCAAGGATGGTAAATGCTTTGTTTCCCAACATCCCAAGCAGAAATTGAGGATGATCATTAGTTGGTGCTTTTTGTCAGAAAAAAACCACCACAGTAGCACTAGGTGAGACCTAAGAATTAATCTGTGCACAAGCAAAAGAGAGAGCTAAATGTTGGTTACTTTGCCATGAAAATGCATTTATATGTATTTAGTGTTTTAATTAGGATTACATGAGCTACTTTAATAAAGAAAGGTGAAAAGATATTAGCTCAAACTGAACTGTATTTCTTGCTCAAATAAAGTCCAAATCAGGTGTTTTTGATCATAGGTCTCTGGCTTCATCCATTTACGCCCCTTCATTTCGGTATCTAAAATCCATGGTCACTGCTTCTCTCTCCATCAAATTGGCAGAGAGAAAAGAGCAAGAGAAGCCATGTGGGTGGTTTTTATGGACTAGGCCTGGACGGCGCATGTCACCCAGGTGTACATTCTGTTGACTGGTCCCCAGTCACATGGCCACACCAAGAGCAAAGGAGGTGAGAAAATGTAGTCCCCTCTGTGTTGAGGGAGAAGTGGGAATGGGTTGGGAGTATAGCTAGCCAGTCTCTGCCACATTTCCGTAGACCTGTGCTTTTGAAAATAAGCACATTAGGACCAAAGACACAGAGGAAACAGTCCTATGCTTTAAGGGCAGTGTTTTGCAAACTCTAGTGGCTGCACAGAAGCTCATTTGGAGGGCCTGTTTAAAATGTGGATTCCACAGTCCCACTCTCAGAGATTCTGACCCCATAGTGTGGGTCTTTCCTGGGCATCTGCACTCTTTATAAATGACCCAGGGGATTTTTTTTTAATTCAGATAGTCCTTGAGCCACACTTTGAGACATACCATCTTTAAGTCATACAAATTTAAGTATTTTAAAGAAATGTTTCAAGAAATAGAGAAGTGTCATTTATGATGGAGCAAGTGCAAGAGTTGGAGCATTTCAGTGGTTGAATTTTGTTGAATAGGGCGTTCTGAACTCTAAAAAGGAAGCAGAATTCTTGGCTTAGAGCATTAATGTTCATTGATTTACAGGCTAGACAGTTGCTATCTCAGGTGCATTTTTTCTTCATTGACATTAGCTGCCTTAAAGAGTGGTTGCTGGTGTGCCTAGTTGTGTAACTGACTATTCCCTGGCTTTCTTCCACCTTCCCAGGTGTGGAGTAGCTGGTAGGTACCCAGCAGTCAACTGTGCTTGTTGCTGGTCACAGGAATTGGTTAAGACTGCATTGGTTAAGACTGCATCACTTTTGATCCTTATGAGCCCTGCTTGGCATCTCACCTCTGAGTAGTTTGATTTGTTTATTGTTATTGGTGTGTGTGTGTGTGTGTGTGTGTGAGTGAGAGTGAGTGTTTCATCTCATGTCTTTGTCTGTCTAGAGTAAAACCCACATTGATCTTGTAGGAAAGAAATTTCAAAATTGATCACTTTCCCTTTTAGGCCTAGCTCTTGTTTATAAACCTATTTTTCCCTATTAAATTTAGCAAATTGAACTTTGAAGTTATACCAGGATTTAAAACTAAGAAATTGTGAAATGAATCATGTGTGATGTTTTTAGTCAGATTACAAGAGTCGGTTTCTAAACTCCTTCATAGAAACGCCACAGTGCTCACCTTCCCGTATTCTCCAAGGTCTGCAGGGGCTGCCAAGTGATTCAAATGGATGCGCAGGGCCAGGCTGTGAGGCTCAGACAATTTTTTTCCAGTAAGAAAGCTACATCTCTTAACAGCATCATTTATTTTATTTGCATTTTTTAAAATGTAGGACGTACAGTTCTTATTTGAGTTCATTAATTTTTTTGTCATATGTATTTTCCATATGCTGGTGACAGTTCTTATCATGGCTTTTTTCTTAATGTCCTCTTTGAGTTAAATTCATTAGACATAGACACAATTTGCCTGTTAAACACATAGAGATATTTTTCACTGTTTATATGAAATTTGCTCTGTATCAGTCAGGTTCTGTTGCACTAACAAAGAACTCTAAAATCTCAGTGCCTTATAATAATGAATTTATTTCCTGTTTATTTAGGCTCTAGGCTGTGGGTTGGCTGCAGCTACATCCCATGTAACTTCTTTATTTGGGGAAAAATCAGCCCCAATCTGAGATACAGCATTTTAATGTCAGAAAGCGGAGAAAATTATCAGAACCATTTAGTCTGTATACAAGTGATATCTGCATCATTTCTGCTCTCGTTTTATTTTCTAAAGCAAGTCTATGGTCAGTGCTGATTGAAAGAGCAAGAAACTATCCTGTCACAGTGAGGAGCAGCAAATAATTCTTAATAATAATGTAATCGACCAAATGCTCTCTGATTTTTTACTTTAGCTATTTGGCCTTTGTAGTCTTTCTTTCAATATCCCTACATTTGATAGAGATCTAGATAGAATAACCAGTTTATGTTATTCTAACTCTACCAACAAGAAAACATAAGAACAACAATATATCATGGTGAAAAGTGGCGTCAACCTCAGTATGGGAGAGAGTGGTCAATTGAAGAGAACATTCTCCACCCAAAGGTTTCACATGCTGCTCAGCACCAGCTGATTAATGTCATGGTGAAAGTAGATCTTTCTATTTTTCAATAAATCTAGAAACTGTATGTTGGCAAAATCTTCCAAAATGTTTTAAACAATGTGGGTCAAACAATACATGGTTTGAAGATGCCTTCAGCTTGTGGACTACAGTTGGAAGTCTCTTCCTCAAGGACACTAGATTAATCTTAATTTTTAAGAAAGAATAAGCCTCATTCATTTGACAGTCTGAGGGAATACAGATCTGCGAGACAGTTAAGGGTATGGTTTATAGCCCTTAAAAATTCAGTTTTATTAGATTCAAGAGTACATAAAATAATTCCGAACAAGGCTAATTAAAACAGCTAATTATGGGCTCTTGGAGGCCTGCAGTATTTTAAAGTAGCATGTCAATCCTTTTGCAAATTGTTTTACATACTTTTTGCTGAAGTAATTATGTGTTCTCCCCTTCTAGTCTAGTTTACGTCATTACTTTTGTCAACTTAAGAAGCAAATTCGCCTGTTATTTTATCTTGAAACGAGTTATTCAGGAATAGCCAAGAGTTTGGGATGTGCATGCTGTGGTGAACCATAGGCAAATCCAGAAAACAAAGGAAGGGAGCTGCTTTTATAGAGAAAAAGGACGAGTAGGGAGGGGCTGTTCTTAAGGGAAAATCCACTGGGAGAAAGTAACAGTTCAGGGTGACAATGGCTTCTCATTGGCTGAGCTGCAGCATTTCGCATTGGCTGGGCTCTTGCCAGCTGGGGAGAGAAATTTTCCTTCAGTAGTAAAGTAGTTTTACTTCCTTTTGAAGGTGCAAGTGTTCCTCTCTTCCTGTTTGATGTAACCAATGATGTGTGAGTGGGTATGAGAGCTCCCCCTACAGGCTTTCCCAACTCCAATTTAGTTAAGGTTTCTTTTATTAATTTCCACACTATTGGTGAATGTTTTATGCTCCCAAAGTGAGAATAAATTAGTCAAACTAAACACAGCAATGTTGTCAAAGTCATCTAAAGTGTGAGATTTTATTATACATGAGTACAAATTCTGTATTTGCGTCTGTGTGTGTGAGGAAGATTTGCCCTGAGCTAACATCTGTGCCAATCTTCCTCTGCTTTGTATGTGGGATGCCTCCACAGCATGGCTGATGAGCGGAGTAGGTCGGCACCCAGGATCTGAACCCGCAACCCCCAGGCTGCTGATGCACAACTTTAACCACTTGGCCACGGGGCTGGCCCCCCAAATTCTGTAATTTTTTAGTCTGAATTTGATTTTATCTGGAAAGAGGTGTATTGGGAAGATCAGTGATTGATGTCAGCTAAAGCCCCATTCCTGTGAAGCAGCATGTCATGTTCCCAAGAATAAATACAATGGCTAAGCAGAAACATAACTAATTCTTCTATTTGTAGCTATCAGTAAATTGTTTTTTTATAATCTAAACTTTTATGTAAATCTAGAAATTTTAGAATTTTTTTCTCATTTTCCTAACAATGTTTTCAGTGACATTATTATATTTGGAAGTATTCTTCATTGTGCAACTCATTCCTGTTACTGCTTTTAATCTCCCTTTGATTTTTATACAGCATGTCACATACTCTCTGTACTTCCTTTTATTGATCACCTTCCACAGATGGAGAATCTTACTATGCATTGCTTCCTTGACAAGGCCATCTGATTAATGGGTTGATATATTAAATACAATTGGTAAAGGTAAATTCTGTGTTCCCACCATAGACTCCTTTGTTTCCTTTGTGGTTTTATACTTTTATCAGCATATGTTATCTTCAGAGACTGTGAAACATTGAGCAGCATTTTCTCCAGTGTGCTTGTAGAACAGTAATAGGTATCATGCAAAAGCGTGACACAGTTTAATTTTAAAAAATAACTTTTTCAAAAGTGCTGGGAAAAGCAAAAGAAAGCATTTTTCTTTTATTTCTCAGAGCTTTTAAGAGGACAACATGAATTTTACATATCCTAGAGGAAGCCTCTAATGTACAGCTTTTTCCCAAAGTTTCTTGACAAGAGAACCCTTTGTTTATGCAGCATCTTGTAGGACCAGATGTTCTGAGGAGCACACTTCAGAAAGTGCTCACCTAGCCAGAGGATCGTGCACACCAGGAATTTTCGAATATCTTCTGCCAAGTGCTCTAAGGGTTTGGGAAAATACTTAAAGTTTGTGAAAGTATAGACCTCTAATTTCCCCAACTTCCTCTTGAAATAGAACAATTCTGTTTTTGCTGATTTTAAATGTTACAGTTCCATATGAATAGTCTATGAAGATAGGATTCTGTACTGACAATGATGAAGAAAGAGGAAGGAAGAGAGGGAGGAAGGGAAAGAGGAATAAAGGTAGTGTATATCTTATTTTATCAGTGAGCGAGTGGAGTCAGTTGCCTGAATTTGTTCAGATGCATGTTGGCTGTAGAATTCTTGATATGTAAGTGGCAGGTTTTCTTCATTCTATCATTATGAAATCTGGGGCGGAAACATAAGGAATACTTTGACTACTTAATGTACTTCTGGCATTTCGTAAATTCAGTTAATTATGTGTGGATCACATTGCATCTGTTATAGTAATAATAACAGGCTGGTATTTTCTGGTGGGGAAGCTAGTCCATCAATCACCCATAATCATTGATCTTCAGATAAGGGGACCCATTCTGGCTGGCTTACAGTAACCGTATTGTGTTTTCAACATTACCACCAAAACATATTGTATTCCACAAATCTCTTAAGAAGACCTATTCTCTTTCCACTTGAGATATGAAATGACATCTGAAGTGGTGATATATGTAAACTTAAGGCAGTCTTTTTCAATCATTATAACCTTTAAGCACCACTAACATCCCTCAGGATTCTTTGACCTTTTCTCTCTGTATTATGCCTTTTGACAGCTGAGAGAGAAGTGGTATACTGACATCTGGTATAAACAGGAAATGTTAATTCTTGGCACCTACGTAATATTGCCAACCTCTTACAGACACTCATGTGATCTGTTTTGTTTCTCCTGTGGCTAAAACATGAAGTTGGTGTGAGTTTTCTTAATCCAGTGCTGGAAGTTAAAAGTGAAAGTTATTTTTTGGTTTTCCATAGCTCTGCTTCTGAGTCTTGGCTTCATTACCATAGATTAGGTGGGAGGCAGAGGTTCAACAGTCCTGCACCATGCAATGAGAGGATTTTGTTTCCTATGATGCTGGAGTACAGAATAAGGGAAGTTAAAGGACTCTTAGAGCAAGATACAGACACATAAGGAAAATTGTAACATCCAGAAGGAAAAATGAAGGCATTATTAATCTTTATATGTGAAGTAGCTTAGAAGCAAAATTTCCTATCTCCAGTGGGCATTGGGAGGTATCAAAGCATCCCCAATTTCTTTCTGATTCTTGGTGAAGTACACTGGAGGTATGAATTCCAAGCTATGAGGCATCAGTAAGAATTCTCAACTAAACTGAGAGAAATGCTGGTTTACTAAAACCAAGTCACTATGATCAAAGGAATTCTCCAAGAAGTAAAAGGAGTGGATGAAATCCAAAACTCAGTAGATTTCCAGATATCTCCGAATTGAGGGAACTTGAAAACAAGCCAAAAATTGACTTCCTTGTCAAAGGAAGCAAGCATTAAACAGATAGCCTGGAAATTTCAGTTGGAAGCGTTACGTAGAGAAAATTTATAACCAAAAACATGAGAATATTCTACCCAAAAATAGTATCTGTGTATATGTTTTGTTACATTTGTCAACTTCCAAGGTCCTATGCACGTGATTAGGGACAAATTTCTTGAATCAATTTTAATAGGAATTGGGAAAACTAACAATGGTTTTATTAAGACTGTGATAAGACATCCTGATAGGGGACGTAACATACTTATATATATCCAAAATGCTTGATCAATTTGTGTCATGGAAAATTGCTTCTTCTAAGCCATGTGTAGTGTTTTGGCAATTGGGATTGAAAAAATATAATACAGTTGGAATAGAAAAAATATAATAGAGTTGGTAAGTGTACAATCATACTCTATCTTAGACCTAGTAGAATACTGAGACTTAGGGAAACGACAACCTTGAGATGGTCTCTCTGGAACAATGAGGAGACTTCATTAGAAGACAAAAGCTGACATGAATTCTGTGAAAATTCTTTTGGAATCAGAGGATCTAAGAGTCTCGATTGCAGGATAATTGCCCTAGGAAAGGGAAAGAAATCCTTTAACAAAGCTGCGTACGATATTCCCCATGGAAAATGGAGGTCATTTTCCTGAGAATTCCAAGTCAATTTACAAAGTTTCAGCACCATCGTGCCAAGAATTGGGGAGTGGAGTTTGAGTGCATATGTTTGAGGATGATTCCAGCAATCTGGCCTGATTTGGAAATGCATCAAGAGAGATCCAAATGGCAAGTCAGTTTCAGGCCTCAGTCATGTCCCCTCAAAGGACAGGGACAACTTCCAAATCCAGGTGCAGTTGAAAGAATTAAAACATGCACTGCATCCTGAGCGTGCCCTATACTTGCCTTTCTTATTTCTGGGACACCTTTTAAAAACCAACCACTGTTACTGTACTACAGAGATAATCCAGGGATAAGATTTATTCAAAGCAAACCTTTTATTAAAGGCCTATATTGTGTTCTAGAGAATTTTTGTTTCCCTTTCCTTAAACACTAGTTAGATCAGATTTTCAAAAGCACATCAGAAATATTCCTAGTCTTAAATCCAGGGATTTATGTAACACAAAGTTGCAAGACCAGTGGGAAATTAATTTCCTCTGAAGCACGTAAGCTTGAAGTTTTCTGCCTCCCACAGTGGAGCAGAATTTGTTCAAGCATTGTTGATGACCTCTTAGGCCGTTCCCACCCCAAGTTATAAGCTGACTGCAGGAGGCCAATGATTGCCTGGGCCATTCTGGCTAAGTTGAAAAATATCAGGTCAAAGAAACGTTAACTAGCGACTCATCATGTTGTTCACAACCACCAACCCACCATTGGAGAACCTGTTGTCTATATATGTGGCCTCTATGATGTGTTTCCTATTCCAGGCAGAGAGAAAATACGATTCCTTTAAATGTCAACAAGGTATTATACCGTATCAAAATGAGATAGCTTTGAATGCATGCAATGTGATGTTATATTTTACTGTCAAGTATTTATTTACCATTATTTTCCAAACTTGCTATTTAACAAGCTTCTGTAGGGAAAAAAATTCAGGGTCTTCTGCTAAGAACATTTGGTATGGCTGTGTTTATCCACACCTTCGTATTTTCTCAGTTACGATTCTCCCGCTACCCACAGGGTATATCTGTTCTTCTGTTCATTGTTTTTCAGAAGATCCGTGTTGCTTTATCTTGGGCATTACATAGAAAAATATAACATTACATAGAAAGATATGTTAGTACTTATAGAAGAGTTCAATGTTTGATTGCAAGGGAGACTGAGGGACCCTGTCAATTCTGCCACATCATTCTGTAACTCCTCAGGTCTGAGAACATGCTGCTTAGCACCAAAACTTTTATTTTCGTTTTATTTCTTTGTATAATTTTCAAGACACCATGTAACAAACAAAATGGAGTTGTCGTTTTAGCCCTGAAAAGAATTAATAAGTACTTGTTCACTGCCGAAGTTCTCCTATATATCTTTTCATTATTGCTTTCTTCCTCTGGCAGAAACAAAATAATTACTAGCAATGAGAAATAATGTAGCTGTTATATTTTAGCTGTTTATTTCCTTTGAGCATGCACACGTGTGCACACGTTGTTTCTTTTCCTTTTGGCAAAATTATAGATTTGCTAAGGAAGACAACTGTCTGGATGAAGGAAAATTGCACACATGGAGAAAGGAGGTATTTACTGGCATAGAGTTTCTGCTGCATGCAGTTAAAGTAAAAAATATATAAAAAGGTAAAATTTCAAAGTGAACCCTTCTCTTCAAGACACTTTAAGAAAAATAGTTCATGGTGTTTTTTTTCAGATGATAAAAGCAATGATGCTTATTTTAAAACATTTAGAAAATTTAGCAGGTTTAAATCACAAAGGTGCAATCACCCATATTCGCACAATGCCAAAATAGCCATCATTTTGGTCTAATGACCCTCTTATTTTTTTCTTACACATATTTTTCTCCATAATTGAGAACTAATATATGGACAAATTTGTATTTTTTTCTCTTAATATTATAGCTTCAGCATTTTCCTATGCTAGTATAAACACCTTAGAAATAATCTTCTTTTGTAAAAAGTAACTATAAAAATAACACCTTTAAATCATTCCTTGTCTTTTAGGATGATTAACATTTTGTTTGTCATTTATGGCACACTTTTTTCTAATTTGTCATCTTTGGTCATTGTATTTAGTGGACTTTAGTTTTGTTTACTATTTTGCCTTATTAAATTATTAAAATTTTATATAGTTAAGCCTCTTATTTGTATATGGTCTTGTGCCTTTGGTGTCATTCTTGATAAAGTCCCCATATTATAAGTATGTTCATCCATATTTTTCTTTTAATAATTTATGATATTTTAAAATTTTAATTTTAATCCATCTTGAGTTTGTTTGATGTAATATGTGAGAACGGGATTTGACAACATTTTTGTCAAATGGATAATTAGCTATCCCAACGCTCTTCAATGCATAATCTACTTTTCTCCCTGCTTCTTTGAAATGCCACCTCAATCATAAAAAAATATCATATAGATTGATATATGTGTATATATATATATATATATATATACAGTCATGCACCGCATATGATGTTTTGGTTAATGATGGACTGCATATGCGACAGTGATCCCATAGTAATAGTACCATGTAGCCTAGTTGTGTAGTAGGCAATACCATCGAGGCTTTGTGGAAGTACACTCTATGATGTTTGCACAGTGATGAAATCACCTAGCAATGCTTTTCTGAGTAAGTATGCCCATCGATAAGTGACACATGACTGTAGATGTGCATGGATCAGTTTTTGAACTCTTTATTCTGTGTTATTGTTCTATTCTTACAACATAACCATAATATTTTAAATGCTATACCTATTTTAATTCCATAATATTTAATAATTTGTGGGGTAAATCCCCATGTTATATGACTGACTTTGCCAAAAAAGAAAAAAACGTTGCCTTTCAAATACATTCATTCTTCTAAATGAACATCAGAATCACGACACTAAAAAATTTTTTAACATTTAAATGGAATTATCTGGTATTTGTATATTATTTTGGGAAAATTGATATCTTTACAATATTGAGATTTCACATTCATGAATATAATATGTAGCTGCAGCACTAAAATAACAATTTTTTTCTGTAAATCTGTTTCTTTTTGCAAAAATAAACCACATATCTTTTAAAAATGTGTCTATCTAGCCATTTATGCACTGTTTTTCTCAAGATTGTGACTAGTATATAAGAAGACTGCCTAGTTTGCCATATTTATTTGCAGATTTTCTGGACACTGTATTAATGTCAGTGGATTCTTGAATGATGCTCATGTGTTCCCAAAAGATGCAATAAGAGCCGTTTTTGAAATATACTGAGGAGCATTCCATTGCTCTTATTTGGCTAAAGATACTGCTTTCTCTTGTTCTGATAGATACCCTTTATCATGTTAAGGAAGTAGCCCTTCATTCCTCACTGTGCTGTTGGTCACTTAGATTGTTTGGACTTTTGCTGTTATAATGCTATGATGAGTGTTTTTGAGTGTAAAGTTCAGTCTGTAATTTGGGTTATTCTGAGAGATTTTGTGTGTGTGTGTGATTTCTCCTTCAAGAGCGCAAGTAGTGAGGACTGGTAATACAATTTCTGTATTTGGAATATGAACCATTCTTGTCTAATCCAGCTTTTTTTCACTTTTTTTCTCTACTCTAAAAATGTCCCTACAGACCAAAGCAAAACCAAAAAACAATAGCTGGGGAGCAAACTACATTGTTTTATATTCATTTTGGTATTTTGCAGTAGTATGCTAGGCATGAAACACACAGTAGAAAAAGCTAGTTTAATTTCTTTATTTACAGATGAGGAAACTGAGACCTCTATAGGTTGACTGATTTGATCGAAATCCCCTGGCATGTGGCAGGGCCATGCTGGAACTCAGGTTCCCTGATAACTAATCCTTCTTTCCACTATGGCATGCTATCTCCCGGGTTAATTTAACAATCTGTTGAGTTCTACAAGGAAAATTCTCTTTTAAGTTTTGCTTAAAAGGAAACAGACTTCTGGTTAGGTTGGGAGGAAAGGGAGTTGTGGTCAAAAAGAGAAATGTGTGGAAATGATTTATCATGTTGATGGTCCCACAATTAGATAAACCAGAGTAATGGACATTCAGAAGACTTAATAGCCATCTTCCTTTTCTTTTATTTGTCGAATGTGTACAACATCCCGAGCATATTGGAAGGGCTTAATAAACAATTGTTAAATTAACAAATATTTGTGAGTTCATTTTCACTCAAATTAAAGTAAGACAAAATTCCTAATCCTTTGGCATCTTCTCTAAAATAGAATGGACTCCTCATAGAGATAAATTTAGCCTAACAGGTTAGATAATTGTTTATTTTTCATATATTCATTTTGTGCTTATTGTTTTCAAAGTACTGTACTGGGGGGGGGGGGTCTATCAAAAAAATAGGTCAGGGACTGGCACTGTGACCTAATGGTTAAAGTTCCATGTGCTCCACTTCAGCTGCCCAGGTTCGAAGGTTCCTATCCCAAGTGCGGACCTATTCCATGCATCAGCCATGCTGTGGAGGCATCCCACATACAAAATAGAGGAAGACTGGCACAGATGTTAGCTCAGGGTTAATCCTCCTCAAATGAAAAAAAAGAGGAAGATTGGCAAGGGATGTAAGCTCGGGGCAAATCTTCCTCACCAAAAAAAAACCCTCAGAAAGAGTTTGTGATGTAAGAAGAAGAATAGACGTGGGTCTAAATAATAAAAGACAGAGAATGGTGAGTCCCATAAGAGCCAAATGGATGAAGGTATTATAAGCTTGAAAGAGGGAAGTCATCAAAAAGAAGGTGGCTTATGAAAGATTGTTTTACATGATAAGAAGGAGTTTCCTGGTAAAGGAAGCGCCAAGGAGGCAGAGCACAAAGTATCCATAAACCTAGAGAGAGGAGAGGAAAGAGAACCAGGAGAATTAACTCCACTCCCTGTATCAGTGAGTTTAATGACTAGCAAGAAGAATGAGGGGGTCAGAATATTTCTAAAAGTCCAGGGAGTTCATTTTGGTTTCATTATCACCTTGAACAGGCTCCTATTTTCTATAGTATTTTTATGAGTATATACTTTTGAAAATAAAAAACTAAAATTTTAAAATATTGGGGATGTTGCAGAAGCCGTGATTGGATTACACCTTCAGCCTCTTTCTGACTGTTCCACCTTCCTTCCTACTGAAGAACTAGAGTTTCTGAACTGATAAGTTTGCATCGTAAAGTTTGTGGATAGAGTCCAAATTCTGGTTTCAATCCTGACTCAGCCACCAAGCACCTTGTGACCTTGCACAAGGGTTCATAATTGTCCTGCTAACTTCACAAGGTGTTGGGAGGAGTTCCTGAGAGAACACACATGAAGCACTTTGACACATAGTAAATAGCCAGTAAATATCACATATGAGCCGTATTCTTCTCTTTCCCTTACACCTTACGCTCTATGAGAAATTCTACTCAACAAAATCTTGCACATTTTTTTGCAGTTCACTAAGTCCACTTGGACCTGCCAGCCTCTGTCACTGGATGAGTCTTCTGTGTTTCCGGTTTCCACTCTAGTCTACCCCTATAATCGTTGTCCACACAATAGCCACTTATGGCTTTGAAATGTAAAGTCAATCATATTATTCCTTTGCTTAAAGCACTTCAGCAGCTGCTTATCATAGGTAAAGTCAAGTCCAAGGTCCTTACCCTGCCCACAAGGCCCGAAACACCTGGTCTCAGTCCACTTCAGGATATCCTCTCATTCACTTTTCCAATCTTTCATTCTACCCAGACTCACTGTCCTCTTGCTCCTTCCAGAACTCCCAGGACTTGGAGCCTTTGCCCTGGCTGTTGCATCTGCCTCGAACGTTCAGCCCCCAAATCTCTGCATGGCTGACTTCTTGCCATTGAGGGCTCAGCTGAGATGGCCTTTTTCCTGACCATTGCATCAAGCAACCTCCTCTCCTAGTCACTCTGTATCCCATTATCCGGGTTTATTTTCTTTACAGCATTTATCATTTTCTTAACACAGAATCTACCTCTGCATGAGTTAGGACTTTGCTAAATTTTTCAGCTTTGTATCCTTACAGCCAAGAATAATGCTTAGTGTATAGCACACACTCAATAAACAGGTGTCAGTACCTGCTGGAATGCTAAAAATGTTGTTTACTGCCTGCTTTATTCAAGGTAATATGCTGTTGGAAGTTTCTGTCATAACGATTTATCAGGTATAGTTTGTGATATAGAAGTGAAAATGGCATGGCTCTAAATAAGACAAAGTAGAAAATGGTGACCACTGAAGATTTGAAGTTTTATGAGCTCAGATGAAGTTTCATTTGGTGAGCTGTTATTAGGGGGAAAAAAAAAGACCCATCATTAAGTATGCCAGCTAGATTATTAGAAATCCCGTCTGTTCATGGCATAATTCCTTACCTATACCTTAAGCAGTGCTTCTGTATTTTGTTACAGGGAAGAAGAGAAAAAAAACACAGACCTTAGGGGTTCTGGGACACAGCCATGTGAGAGCAACCGTCAGCCCAAGAATCCCTTGAAGTCTCGTATCTTACTTTGAAAATTCATGCAGTTTTTGCATTCTACTCCATAATACATCCATATGGTAAAATTGATGCCCTAGGAAGATGCGCAGTGTGAACCCCAGGGGCTCACATATCCCCAGCAACCAGGCTTCTGCTCCTGGGGAGCATACCCTCCAGTCTAAGGAACATAAAAGACCTGTATCTTTTGCCAAGTTTATTCTTAGAAGATGGGCTTTATTCATAAACGCTTCCCAACCAAAGCCTGTTGCTTAAAAGTAGATATAACGTGCTTGCTGATATAAAAGCTTACTTATTGGAAAAAAATGAGAGTGGTTAGAAGAATGGGCTATTCTGGAAAAATGACTCACTGAGTAGCAGAGAACTAGGGTGTGTGGAGGTGAGAGAATGAGGGAAATGAGAGGACTTGGGAGCAGTTGTTAAAGTGTTTTCAACTCTTTATCACCATGACTCCCTTTAGCATCTCTTAGCATCAGTTCATTACACCATGTTACTGTTATGTTGCCTAATGCTTATGCCGTTAAGAGTTAAATTATCTTCCCCAGACTCAATTTACTAAGAGAAAGAAGTGTATCATTCTTACAAATACTGTTTTTTAGTGTTTAATTAGGTCCCTTAAATCAGCTTGTTTCAGATAACTGTGTGAAGAGAGGAGAGAGAATGAATGAGAATATGAGTAGAGTGTTCAGATTCAACTAGAGGCATTAAAAACCTGTGGTTTAGAGCTAAGTTGGTGAAAAATGTTTCTGTAAGTTCTATCTTCCTATTCTCTTTTTTATCTTGAGTATGTGTTTTTATGAAAACTAATTTGCTTACAATAAGGACAGTTCGAATCTCTTTTATAGTATAAACAGTTAAAACATTGTGGCTAAAGAAAAACTCATCTTGTATAGTGATTGAGCTTCAAGAGTAAATTAAATCTGATCTTATTAAGTAGTGGAACCAGAATACATTAAGCCTTCTTTTCAATATTTTCATTAATAACTGAGTTGGTCTTATAGTAGCCAGCCGTATATAACCTGTCAGTTAAGAAGCATTTTTCTATTACAGGGTCACAAGGTTATCTCTCTTGAGTTTTTCTTCCCTTCTCTTCTTATGTTAATGTGTCTTTAATAGAAGTAGTGAAAATCATGAATGTGTTCTCATTTGGAAATCCAAGATATAGGAATCCTTTGCTTTGATCTCATAACTGATATTAAACACTGATCCACAAACTTATGCAAACATAAATACTATATTAAAGTTTCCTTTGGTGTGCAAATCAGTCCTTAAAATATCATCGTTATTGCTGGATTCTTACAAATGGTTCCCAAGAGCTGAAATGTTCACATATACATGTGAAACCCAAGGTAATCACCAACGCTGATTTATAAAGCTGAGTACCCTGAGCTTTTACTTTACCCTTTGTAAAGTTCACCTTGTATAGCACGTGTGAGAATCTTAATCCTTAAATAGTCCTCTAATTCCTTAAGAGTAAACACCTAGAAAGGGGCACATTGTGTTGCCATGGTTGCAGAGAATTGACAATTACACTTTTAAACCTAAAATGGCTCAATGATTTTCACAATGGCCTGCAATTGCAAGTCCAACTAAAACTTTCCAAAATAAGTCTTTCTCAAATAGGAATTTTCCACCCTGGAGCTCTACAAAGAATGATTATTTTGCATGCTAAAGAAAATGTGTTAATTACTAGGAAGTAGATTCTAATTGAAAGAGTAATGGAAGATACAAGACTTCTGTCATGACCCCGACTGGGATGGTGCTCTTGTTTGAAAAAGCAATTTAACAGCAGCTCTGAACTTCAGTGTTCCCATCTGTTAAATGGAGATTATTGAGGACACCTCCTGTTTGAAGATAAACAGGAAAGTTAAAAGAAAAAGTAATGGAATCTTTGAAGGAGGGAAAAAAAAAGAGCCTTATGTTAATTTGGAGAATCTTTTCTTTGTAGAAAATTTACTGACAAATTTTAATTAGCTGGATCATTTAGAAACTTATTTTCATGTATTTTAAGAGCCAGTTATAAATCTCCATCCAAAACAATCTAACTTTTTTATTTATATGATACAGCCAGTCATAGGCAGACTAATTCTGAGTTTCTGAGATTCCTCCAATGTAACTAGTTCATTTAATTCAGCAAGCATCTATTTTACACCCACTCTGTGCTGGACTCAAAGGATACAAAAATAAATAAGATGTCATTGTTGCCTTCACCGGGCTCATCGTCTAATGGGGGAGAGGCATATAATAAAGACATGTATAAGCCATATGATAAGGAATAAATGGAGGCTTATTCAAATCGCCCTGGGGGTAAACATGTGGGAACTACAGGTTAAGGAAAGTACTGAAGTTTCACCCTTAGCTAACAATCTGTAGTACCTTTCTTACTGTATGACTTCATCTCTGAAACTCACTATACCAAAAGTAAATTATTTAAGATCAGAGTTTGAGACCCATATTAAAACACTTGAGCCAAATCAGTTTTTAAAATGTAGACAAAAGCAGCAAGGAAAAAGAAGCAATGTTTTTTGAACACCTGCATGCTAAATCCTTTTCTGTTCGTTTTCACATTTTACTCCTGACAAAAACCCTGTGAAGTAAGAAGTATTATGCCACTTTGCAGATAAAGAAAACCCAGGCTCAGAGCAGTGAAATAACTTGCCAAGGGTGGACCGGGTAATTGCCAGCATGGGCATGGCCTGGATTGATTTTTTTGTTGTTTTTCTTTTCATCAAGCACTTATATAACCCTTACTAAATGCCAGGCACTTTCATAAATGTTTTACAAATATATATTATTGGGAGTCAGACTCAAGACTGTCCTACTCTAATTTCAGGGTCTTTCCAATTAATATGTGTGTGTGTGTGTGTGTGTGTGTAAGCATATAGCAGGCAATGGTGAATGCTTAGCATGCTGATGATTATAGACTAGCTGAATTGAGCCAATCTTGATTTTGTTCCCCAAAGCGTGTGTGTAGCACTCAGTTGCCCATGGAGTACTTGGTTCAGTTGCATGCATTCATAATTTCCTGACCTCTTCCAGCATCCCATACTCGGGACACAGAGATGAGGATGATGTTCCTGCTCTGAGATGCTTAGAGTCTAGTAGAAGAAACAGAAAAAGACATAAACGGTTTGCAGGGAAACAGAATCAACATCATAGGTGTGTGCAAGCAAGTATCTAATCTAAACTTCTCAGCCTACTCAGTTAATTACAGTAGTTTTGATCTTGTATCAATTTATATTATTTGCATTTTATCTTCTTTGGTAACATATATTTCATTTTCATTCCACATTAAACATTTTCATATATTTGTTTGAAATAATGAGAGTTCTATATTTATAGACTCTTTTTGTTATGAGTTCAAAGCACTTCCATGCATATCAAATTACTTATCACAGCATCACAGCAGAGTAACAAGGAGTGATGAAATTCATATTTTCTTTTAAAATTAGAAGCCACTGATAAAGAACAGAAAGAAACCAGAGATTTTCTTGTGTGTGATGGTCGTTTTATCTTTATCACAGCACTTAGAAACTAGCTTTGTTAGTTTCACACCATCTTTTCAATTCAAAAGACTTAAAAAGAGAGATTAGCTTTCCTTTTAACATTTGAAAAATTTCATTTATCTCTAGATAAACATAAACACACTTTCCTCAGTGTTTACTGCTCTTTGCTTCTTATCATGGGAAATTTACCATCATCTTCATAATGACTTTTTACTGTTGGCCAGAAAGACAAATTTAGGTTGGGTGTCTTATGTCCCAATAAAATGTCACTTGATGTCACTCAAATGACAGATCCTTTGCCATTTTGCTCTATACTGGATTTGAAAATGAATCTTCTATTTCTGTTCTCTAAGAGCCTTATAATACATTGCTTCAAAATCACATTTTTCTGTTGCTGTATGCTTAATTAACATCTGGAAAGTTTACATATTTGATTGAGACTATATATTGTTCCAACTAATCAGATGCAGGCTTTTTTTTCTATTTTTCTATTTTACAGCTATTAACTGACTACCCTTTGAGTTTTTGACTCAATAAGTGAGAAGAACAGTTTGTCCTTAAATTTAAATCTCAAAATCGCTTACCTTGTATAGACTCATTTCTACATTAATTTGAGATGAACATCTTCACAGACTAGTCTAATGAAATAAATGTATTATTCTTCTTCTTTTTGGCTTTTCCCATGAGGAGTAAGCAATTTTCTGAGTTCTCTCAGTGGTGCGTGTTATTCTGCTATACAAATTCTCCTCTACCTAATATGTAATCCTTTGCCTTTTTGTTATTGAGATTTTTGTAGAATGTGCTTTTATGATGTCTTAAGTGCTTGAATCACAGTTGTTGATCTGCTTTTATTACTATTAAACTCTCAGAGGTACATCAGCTACAATTGTGCTTGTCACTCTCCATTCATTGATGGCTGGTAAAAGGTCAGGTACAACAGTAAAAATTCTGTGAATGAAACAGGAAAGCTCTGCACTGTCTGGCAGATTCGAATCACGGGACTGCTTCTGGTCCTTCCTCACTCTCTGACCTCATCCATACTCCTTCTCTCCTTTCCCACTGGGTTCCAGCCACACTGATGCCAGTCTTGCCTGTTCCTTCTACAAGGCAGCCTCAGTCCTGCCTGAGGGCCATTGTCTTGGGTGTTCCCTCTGCCTTGTACTCCCTGACCTCTTCAAGGTCTGCTTCTCCCTGTTAATCACGTCTCACCTTAACTATTACCTCCTTAAGAATACTCTCCTCGGAAATCATCAAGAAAGGGCCAGCCACACACTTTGAAAAATGTGCCAAGGGAAGAAACAGTGAATTTAAGAGAAGGAAATTCAGATGTTTTAGAATTGTATAAGATTATCAAAATGATGGGAAGTGAGAGCATGTGAATTTAAACAGTGATCAGCTGTACAGTGCTGGTGGGAGTACAGAGTAATGCATGGTCTGGAAAGCAGTCTGGCCTTGGTCAGGCAAATTATTCTTCTCATAGACTTCAGACACTGACTTTCTGCTGCTACTCATGTTAAAAAAAAATTCTCATATAGCTCAATCAGGATTCATGTTTAAGGATGCTCCTTTCAGTATTATTCAGACTGCTGGAGTGTTGGGAGCAACCTTGGAGTCCATGACTGGGATAGAGGATAACTAAAAATGTGGTTGATGTACATCATGGAGTATGTCCAGAGGTTAGAAACCACAGGTGAAAGGGACGTTATGGATAGATCTTAAAATAGTACCTGGTGAATAAAATTAAGAGAAAGAGATGTAACAATATAATTCATGAAAAACTAAAATATGTGAACCAAATCTCTGGGAATGTTCTGAATTTTGATCTAGGTGATAGTCACAAAGGTATTTACATGGGTAAAAACTTACCCGGGGTCCGCCTGGTGGCGCAGTGGTTAAGTGTGCACGTTCCACTTCTTTGCGGCCCGGGGTTCGCTGGCCAGGATCCCGGGTGCGGACATGGCATCACTAGGCAAAAGCCATGCTGTGGCAGGCATCCCACATATAAAGTAGAGGAGGATGGGCTCAGATGTTAGCTCAGGGCCAGTCTTCCTCAGCAAAAAGATGAGGATTGGCAGTAGTTAGCTCAGGGCTAATATTCCTCAAAAAAAAATAAATAAAAACTTACCAAGCTGTACACTTAAAATGGTGCACTCTATGCATGAATGTTAAACTTCAATTCAAAAACCCAAAGTAGTTTTCCCACGTCCATTTTTGTCGCATCCACTTTCTAACGTTCTCTTCATGGCTACTATCATCCTTTGGTATTTTTCTGATAGAGATTTATGTATCTGTTTATTCAAGCACTGTCTCCCACTACTGGAACGTAAGCTCCTTGAGAACAGAGAACCCCTCTAGCTTGTTCATTCCTGAATACTCACACATGTATTGGCACTGAATTCTCTCTGTCTTGTTCAGCCATGCAGTATCTTCTCTACCTAATATCTAATCTTGTGGCTTTTGTTATTGAGGTTTTTGTAGAATGCACTTTTATGATGTTCAGAGGGTTTAGTGATTGCTGAATAGGTGTTTGTTGGGCGAATGGAAGGAAGGAAGGAAGGAAGAAGGAGGGAAGGGGGAGGAGAAAGAGAGAGGAGTGGGGGAGGAAGTGTAAGTAGAGCCAAGGGCATTCTCCCCCTGCCTTTAATTTACGCCATTAATAACCCTCCTTTGCCTAAGCACAGCCCCTCCCTATTGGAGGAATGCTCTTTAATTAATGCTCTGAATTAAATACTCAGCATTCCTAGCCCCTGGTGTAGACTTCCTTTTCTCCGCTCTCTCTTTCCTTTTTTTCTCCCTCTTTTCCCTCTTCCTTCTTGTTTTCATTCCTTCTACCTTCTTCGTCATTCCAGGGCCTATGTCTGCCTCTTGCATGAGTAAAGGCACGTAACAATTCTCATCAAAGTTAAAAGGCAATGGGGCTGGCCCGTGACCAAGTGGTTAAGTTCACGCGCTCCACTTTGGCGGCCCGGGGTTTTGCCAGTTTGGATCCTGGGTGCGGACATGGCACTGCTCACCAGGCCACGTTGAGGCAGCGTGCCACATAGCACAACCAGAGCACCCACAACTAAAATATACAACTATGTACTGGGGGCTTTGGGGAGAAGAAGAAGGAAAAAAAAAAAGAAGATTGGCAACAGATGTCAGCTCAGGTGCCAATCTTTAAAAAACAAAAAATTAAAAGGCCACGTTTCACTTAAGAATCTAAGTATGAGTGCAAAATAATAACAATAAAATATGATAAAAGCTAACATTTATTGAGCATTTAATATGTGCCACTGAGATGTCTGAAGTTATTTAATCTTCACAAGAACCACATAGAGGTCAAAGATATTATTTTCTCCATTTTGCAGATGGGGACATTGAAGCTCAGAGTTATTAAGTAACTTCCTTAAAGCCACAAAGTTGGTTGGTGGTAAAGTCAGATCAGAATTCATGCCCTTAAGCGCTACTTAATACTATCTCCCAACTCAGGAACCAAATATTTCCTGTTTACAGAATGTCCACACTCTTAGCAATTTTATGTCTTTATGATAGTATAGTACTTCATGTCTTCTTTAATCTGAAAGCATATCATCTTAAGGAGGAAGCATGTAGTTGGGCAAGTCATCGATTATTCAGGTGGAGCCTGTTTCCATTAAGCAAGGCTGCTAACTTTAGCGTAAATCTCAAGATGATCATAATGTTTTATTGGGCTGCCAA
Source organism: Equus asinus (assembly GCF_041296235.1). Lineage (NCBI taxonomy): Eukaryota > Metazoa > Chordata > Mammalia > Perissodactyla > Equidae > Equus > Equus asinus. The sequence continues at coordinate 27,802,860 of NC_091810.1, forward strand.
ATTCAAAGTTATTAAAACACCTTCATTCATATTACAGGCTGTTACGTGTTTAATTCCTCTGGTAAGACACATCTCCAGTAATTCATGACCACAAATGGGTTCTTATTATACCCTGATAAATACAGTAGTGGCGGAGAAACTAATAAATGTAAAGGAAAATACTTGCAGAGTGTGTGATGTAACTGATCGCCCAGTTACATTCACCCATTTGTCTGAACAATGCTAGATCTGACTTTTATTGTTATTCCACTAGCATCTTCATAATGGTGTAATCTGTGCTGGGAAAGCATCTGCTAGGTGTTAAGTAGGCATTTGAAGAACATGTGGGTGGGTGGATACTGTTAACTAGGAGAGGTGTCGGGCTGACCCGGTTTGCCTGGCAAGCTGTGGCTGGTTTGCTCATGACAATGACAGTGTGCAATTCTCTGAGGAACGGCACTTTTCCTTTTGTGACTTCTGTTTTGCTTTCTGGTGCCTAACTTTCAGACTGTGTTGTGGAGCTTCCAAATGGGTTGAGTCAGTTTCTTAAATGTTTTTCCCCTAATGTAGCTCGAAGCTTCCTAGGGTCTCATGGAAGGAAGAACATAGAGCACTGGAATCAGAGCCAATTATTCATCACGAAATGGCCTTTGCAAAAAGAGCACACTCTCAGCAGAAAGATAAAGTATAGAAAGGCAAACTCTTAGGGCTCTTTAACATTTTTCTTCTGTTTAGTCAAACCCTTTAACAAAACTGGCACTCTGAGCCTCAGTTCCACCCAGGTCAAATCCCGCGGGATTTGAGAATTCAGCTCTGGTAGAGCTCGAAGTCGGCTGTTGAAGTAATGCTCCTTAATGAGATGGCGTGGCTAATAAATGACATGTTTGTTCTCCTTAGTTCATAGAGTGCTTTTTGAAGATCGTTGCGTATGATTCCTGTACCATCTAACTGCAGCGAGAGACGAAGGAGACATGGACTGGGGCGCCCGTTTAAAGGCAGAGATCTGAAGGAAGGCACAATTGTAGTGTTGACTCCTACAAGTTTTTATCAGGCTTCTTCCCAAGAATCTTAATTATGTCTTTCAGGAGCTCATTATTTATTTCAGAGAGAATAATAAGGCTCCCTTCCAAGTCGTTAGGCTTGGGATCTGAATTTTAGGCCCTCACTTTCTCTCTTTTATCTTGGCATATGGAAGAGAGCTTGGATTAAAGAGGAAGAAAGGATAATGATGGCATGTCTGAGTTAGTGGGTGCAGAACTGCTTAGAAATTCAGAGCAAGGACTTAGAATCAGGGTGGGTTCACACTTTGCTTCCCTCCCTTAATATAGGAGAGATCTCATTTAACCTTGATGGGCCTCACTAACCCCATCAGTAAAAGGGGAATCATACCTCCGCCCTCATGGGATGGTGTGAAGACTAAAGGAGATGTCATTGTGCAGTAACTAAATATGTGGCACGAAATCAGTTCTCATTAAGTATTAGCTATTGCTCTTACAATTATAACTGGTTATTTTTGTTTTTATTATTAGAAGGTACTCTTCTCATCTATGTGACACTTTGCGAAGCATAGAATAAGGCACAAAAATAATGTTATGGTTCTCTTGTGAATTATTTTTATTTATCATGTTTGTTTGTATAAAGTGGGTTTTAAATAGAATTTATCATAGTCAGACATATTCTTCCCATGAGAAAGGGAGGGTACCTGTGTTCTCTCCTGTAACTGGAACTCTCTTACTTATTAAGCAGTGTGTTAAGGTAACTTCCCAAATTAATCCAACGCATTAATTCAGTGACAATATCAGGATGATTTGATTTAATCTGGTCTTTCTGCAAATATAAAAGCCAAAGTAATTCCATAACATTTATCTATAAATATCTGGTCTATTATACAATATTTGAGCGATAAGGGTCAGTAATGTTAATAATTACAATTATATTTTAAATGCCTTAATTTCTCCTGTCAGTAACTTGCATACAGTCAGTTGAAGCTGCATATTGACACTGTGAATCCCAACTGAAAAATTAATCAATTGTGTAGGACAAATGCCAGGAGTTCTCATATTGATCTCTAATATGGAAAAGTGTGGGAATTAGCTTCGATAATCACATTAAAACTTAGTAACTAACATAAGAGATGAAAAAAGAAAGTCTGGTGGACTAGCTGTCCTTTGTGCTTAAGTAAGTATAAGAAAAGGCTGAATCCTTATAAAATCTGATTTCCCTAATTTTATCTACAACTTCCTGCCAAGTGGACTACAAGAGTACTTTCTTTGTTGCGGTTGCAAAGGCCAGTCAATTTTCTCTTGCCTGTGTGCCTGGAGGCAATTTTGTGAGATATCCTGTGAAGAAAAATTGGTAAAATATCCAAAGACTATTGTATTCAAAGACTATTTTAACTGCCCCTCAGAATATAACTTATCAAGAAATACTTGTTAAAATAAATATAATTATTAGGGTGAATTTTACAACTTTTTTTGTAGGAAAGTTTTTAATAAAAATAAATATATTATTGGATTTTAAAAGCTGTTTTTTATCTATCTTTGTTTCTTTTCTTTTTTAAACAGTTTAAAAACCTCCAAGTATTCATATGTTATACTTTTTCTTGTACTGAGATCGAGTCATATTTAAAATAGTTGAAATTCTAAAATCAGTGATTTGAGAGCCACACAATTTGAGTATATCTGATCATAAGAATTGTGTAATTTATATTTCCCAGAGGCTTTATATACTCAATAAACTTCTAACATATTGGGTTCTTATAAATATTTACAGTGTAGGCTTTTATTTAAATTCGTGTCCCTTTTTAATTTGTCAATATTAGCTTATTTGTTTTTTACTGTCTGCTGGGTGCCCATCTTTTGAGAAACACTCGGCTAATTTTAATTCAGTGAAATGGATTTTTATCAGAAACCATCCTGGCGCTGGGATGGGCTAGTGTCTGGCTGTTCAGAGCCTGCAGTAGACTATCCTCACTCACCTGTCAGCCAGGAGAGCTACTATGGACCGACCATTCACCTTTAAACATTCTCCCTTTAAGTTTAGGATGGGAATTCATCAACTAAACAAAGTGAGAGGACATTTTTAATTAGCAGGGTCCCATTTTATATGTGTGATGTTGGAATGTTAAATATTAACTGTTTCTTTTCCTACCTGTGTCATTATGTCATCATTAAGTTTCAAAAGTTAAGTGGAATGGGAACCTTTTCTCATTTTCATTTAATATCTGCATAACACCCAAAACAATGGTTGGAGATGAGCAGCTCTTCTGATTTGGAAGGCAAAGCCAGCTCTTAGTATCCTCATAGGGATGTCATGAGGTATTTCCATGACTTAAGATTAGAGACAGTCAGCTGACATTTAGAAATGAGTGTTCCCATTTGGAAATATTTCCAAAAGCAAGTTGTAAATATATCTCCAAATCATTGCTAGCTTTCAGCGCTATGCCGAGCAGCGTACGCACTCCCCAGATCATTCAGCCCCACCTACACTGTGGACCCCTGCTTTTGCTGCAGCCTTAGCTCATCTGATTAATCTAGCAAAAAGGATACAGACTGGCCCAGTGGACAGCAGTTAAGTTCCCACAGTCTGCTTCGGTGGCCTGGGATTCTCGGGTTCGGATCCTGGGCAGGGATCTACACACTGCTCATCAAACCATGCTGTGGCAGCATCCCATATACAAAATAGAGGTGGATTGGCATGGATGTTAGTTCAGGGACAATGTTCCTCAAGCAAAAAGAAAAAGATTGGCAACAGGTTTTAGCTCAGGGCCAGTCTTCCTCACCAAAAAAAAAAAAAGTTACATTTTGTCATGCCTGCATTTTGACTATTTCTCAGAATCAAAGTTCAGTCCTAGTAACTTTCTATTTAAGTGAGACCAGATGATTTTTTTTTCAGAAAATTTACATTGGCTTACATTTTCTCTTAAGAGTAAAATTTTAATCCTGATTGTACTTTAATTATTTTATTCTGCACTGTTCAGTTCTGTCTGTTGTTTTAATGGAAGTTTTTTCTTGCCATATTCCCCTTCTGTTTTTTATTTGTAATAGTAATTATATAGCCAGTAGGGTATATCTCAGAGTCTCCTAAAAGTGCACCAAAACTATGTTAAAAAGCAACTCCCACCTCTCAACAAAGTTGGTTATAAGGGTCAAATGTCTCTATGCACATCATCCTTTTAGAGCTTCTTACTCTCAACACAGCATAGAAGACTGGTTTGGCACCTGTTTGCCTTGCCCTCCTGGCATCTTAAGCTCCTCCAGTTGGTTTTGTCTGTGATCTGCCAGTGAAAATTCTGTCTTAACTACTTGAATCAAGGTGGGCTGGTTCACTGCAGCATCTGTGTTATGCATCCTGCCTCTCTGCGTCCTCCAATAAAACCTGCATTTTGCACATGTAACTTCTTTGTAGGATCCCCATGGAAGATAAAAAAACAAGACCAAAACAAGGGCAGAAACAACGACAACAACCAGACGTTTACTGAACACTCACAATTTGTCATGTGTGCCTGTAAATACTTCACATGTATTTTCTTATTTAATCCACACACCAAACCTATTGGCTAGGTACTGTTATTATTTTGTTTTTCAAACAAGATAACTGAGGCAAAGAGAGGAGAGTAACTTGCCCAAGTTACATAGCTATGGGTGACAGAACCAGGGAGGGATCCTAGTCATGGTTTTTTGTTATTGTTGGTTGTTTTTTATTTTTTTGCCAATAACTCTTGTTTTTTACAATGCCCCTAGACTGTCTTTTGTTAAGTGAAACCTGTAAAGGAGATTCAGTATTTTAAGGAAGAGAAAGGATCTTAAACACCAGTGGTCCCCAACTCTTTTGAATTCGTGAGATCATTTTAACTGTCAAAATTTTACCATCACTCATATAATTGAGAAGCTCCATAGAGAAGACAGCCCTGTGTAGAGGTTTAGGTCTGTTCCACATTGTCTGGATTCAAATCCCTCTAACTTTACTTATTTCTTAGAACTTAATTGTCTTAGATGCCTTATCTGTGTAAAACAGGAGAATAATAGTACTTTCCTCATTAACTTTTTGAGGATTAAATAAGTTAGTATGTATAAGTTGCTAAGATCAGTATCTGGCTCACAATAAGTACCCAACTTAGCCTCTTTTATTGCTTTATATTTTTAGATACATGTATACACGATACCAAAAATTCACAATGAATTCAGTAACACTTTTTAATGAATACGTATTTTTGTTAATCCCAGTATAGCTCACACGTTTTAAATAGCAGGACCTGTATATATATCTATGTATATATAGATATATAGTAATATATAATTTGTTCAGTTTCTCCATCAAGTACAGCATGAGTATGGATTCTCTAATCTTATGGGAATTCCACAATCCCGCAAGAATTCATAACCCCCAGATTGGCAACCAGGGCAATCTTATGCAACCCTCCCATTTTTCATATAAGAGGAGAAGTTGAGACCAGAGAGTTTAAGTGAATCTCCCAATGCACATACCTAGACTGGGACAAAGTCAAGTCTAAACCTCAATTCCCATGACTCCAACACAGAAATCCTTCTTTGTTCCAAAGACGCCCCAAAAAGCTTATTTCAGGTTGTTTTTATAATCAGAGAGAGAGCTTGATCAAACACTGTTGTGTCCTGAAACAGTACTTTATTCTTTCTGAATTTCTGTTGTCCACGTTATCTGCTGTTTCTCCTTGTTAAGCAATAGCGAAGCTTCCCTTCGTATCTTCATATGTCAGAAGCCGAAAGGAAGTTTGGAGAGGCGACAGAACAGGTTCCATGTTCTGTCTACCTGCCACCATTACAAGTTCTCTGGCTTTCTAGGGGTGATGATCAAATCCTTATTGCTAAGACTGATCTCATTACCTTCTTACATTTCCTCTGGTGAACAAATGGGGCAAAAACAGATTCTCTAACTAGAATTTGAAAATCTTTCTCTAAAGAGAAATGATAAAATTTCTTATTTTTCTTAGAGCCCAAATATAAGTATCTTTGAGCTACAGAAATGAAATATAGCTATGCAGTTGCTTGATCTACAAACAATGTGGTACACTAAATACTCTGATTTAACACATTCAGATCGGAAGCTGGAAAAGTCCTTCACTGCGTACCAGCTGAAGGTCAACTAATTGAATTCATAAAATAAAGGGATGAAAGAAATAAACATGCTCAGAAATTTCCCAGAAGCTATGTTGTTGAAATAAAATGTGGTATAAAACAAATATGAGCAGTTTCAGTAATTCCAAGAGCCTTATACAACATATGGTCTCAAAAAGGCAGAAAAAGTATCTAGAAGCAGATATTAGCATCCCACAGGGTAACTAAAATAGATACACTGCTTTCACTTATCACAGAATATTAACTGCTGAAATGCAGTTGACAGAAAAGAAGATCTTTATATCACCTCAGTTAGTATGATGGAAAACGACTCAAGCGGGGTAAATCAGCAGGATGACTTGTTTAATATGAATTTATGTGGAAAATAAAAGGACGGTATTGTTAGGGAGAATAAATGGGAGATGTAGTGGTGAGTTAGAAGTCGAAGGAATAAAGTTCAGTATCCCTCCAGTTGAAAGAGGATCAATGAACATTTATGCCAAATAGATTAAAATTCCTAGGTAAGTTTATTCTTGACTTTGATCAAGGCAGAATCTAATGCTCTTATACTACAGATCTGCATATTTGCTTCTTGGAAAGAAAAGCTTCATGTTGCCTGAAGAATACTCACATGATTGCTGTTTTTTCTTTTCACAAGGAAACCTGTCTCTTTTATTAGCAGTACCTTTGTGCAGAAATGTTTGAAAGAGGGAGCAGGTGATTGCTTTGCATTTCTTTGTACTGTTTCAGGTAAATATATTTGGAGCCAAAAAACACAAAAAATGAAAGAGCCAGTGCTATTGTATTATATTATATTATATTATATTATATTATATTAACTTCTATTGTAAGCTGTTTCTTATTTGACGAATGTAAAAGGAAAGAAATTAATTGAAGTAGAAAATATAGACTTTACTACATTTTAAGGACAACTTAGAATCATCAGACTTGGATTATATTAAATGTTTGAGTTGAGTTAAAAGGCCTATGCCCTTTTACCAATTGAGGATTATGGCATGAGCTTGGAAATCTTTCTGCACAATCAGTGCTCAGTTACAGATTTGAAGTTTAATTGGGGTGAGTTATTTTTTCTTTAACTCCATCTGCCTCATTGGACTCCTTTTGTACAATTTTGAAAATCACAGTGAAGCCAATATTCATTCAACGTTTTTATGTCAGAGCCAGATTCAGATTAGAACAGTGGTCTCCTTAAGAATGAATAGAAGGGTCATTAATCCGTTAGCCAGATACACAACCGTGACAGCTGCATAGTACTGGAATAAAATATTGCAGATTTCGTGGTGAAAATGCTGCCTTAGATATACTGCACATCAGAATGCTTTTCATTCGTTCTTACATATCTACCTTTATTGACCAAGACAAGACACATCTATTAGTTAAGTATGGTATGTTGGTAAAAAGATAGCTGGGATGTTGAAAAATAAGGGGGTAAGGAGAACCCGCTTACATAGCAAGAACAAAGCTATTTCTACAAAGTTCTACAAAGCTATTAGAAACTGATATTAGATCCAAAGTTCTTTATAAAATTTAGAGACTCTCACTTGAAATAAACAGCCATCGTTTTGAGCGGCTCATAAGGACAGAATATGCATAGAATAAGAGCAATATATTATTTTCTTGCTAACTTTTACCTCTTACTGTTTGTTATCCCTGGGTAGTAGAAGTTGTGAAAGAGTCACTGAATTGGGGACATTCAGATACTTCTTAAGTCTGAATCTTTCAGTGACCAGAAGTTATTCCTTGCACTGACTAGGATATTCTGTAAAGAGAGAGCAATTAAGAGAGAGGGATCAAGTATAAAGTAACAGCATTATGGAGGATATGATAAATAAGCCAATTAAATGTTTACAATCAAAGATCAGAAACGTAGGGGCTGGCCCAGTTGCTGAGTGGTTAAGTTCGCGCGCTCCGCTGCAGGCGGCCCAGTGTTTCGTTGGTTCGAATCCTGGGCGCAGACATGGCACTGCTCATCACACCACGCTGAGGCAGCATCCCACATGCCACAACTAGAAGGACCCACACCGAAGAATATACAACTATGTACCGGGGGGCTTTGGGGAGAAAAAGGAAAAAAATTAAATCTTAAAAAAAAGAAGAGAGAGAGAGATCAGAAATGTAGACGATTTCTACAAACAACAAACATCAAATGAACAAAATTTTAACTGAAACCTGCATTTGAGCAGTAACCTTGTATTTCTTTGTGTATATTTCTCTCTGACATCAGCAGGATGTTTTTTTAGCTAGATTATTAAAATTACAGAAAAGGCTATAGAAATTATTTTTCAGGGTTTAAAAGACATTTCTACAGAGTAATAGAGTAGTCGCTGCTTCCCTGGACATGTCTGCATAGCCAAGTAGACAAGGACTAGAAAGATAATGGAGACAGAGAAGAAATGTATGTGGAAACATGTATATTTGTTATTTAGTGTAACAAGCAAGGAAACGTGAGGTAGTGCAAATGCTCTTTTTCCAACTCTGTCCTATCACTTTTCTCAAAGCCTGCAAACTCTTATCTATATTTGATGTGAACCTGAGGCTGCTGTGAAATCGCCAGAGCATATCCTTCAGTACCTAAAGAAATTGGCATTTATAGAGCCCTACAGATTCGAAGGATAGGAATTGCTTTTGATGATTGATTTCTTCAGGCACCGCTTTTTGTTATCATGTTTATTTCAGATATTCAGGCATAATTGCATATCCTGGCATAATGAGATATTTAAATAGCCATATTTAAAAAATCAAGTGGCTTTGTACTATTTTAATGGTGTAATTTATATTAAAGCCACCACTTTTTTTTTTAATCTATCATCCAAAAATTTTAGACAGATCAGAAAGGGTAAAGACCATTTTAGAATAAGTTTTATGAGGTATTTAACTCTATTTTGGTGGATGGTTTGATGTACTGCTAATGGTAAGTAGTTGTACTTTTCGTGTGTGTGTGTGAGAGACGGAGAAAAACATTAATTTCTCCAGCTTCCTGGGAACTCATTAATTGTCCCTAGTAAGAAGGCCCTTGTGATTTGGCAGGGTGGCTTCATCTTCTGCTAATAACCTCATTTCTATTTACCAGTGAAAATGGACGTTTTATTTTGCTTTAAAAAAAATCACCCATGTGGCAAGAAGAGAAATATCAAATCCCCTTGACATTCCTTAAGAAAAGAGTTTTAATTTTTATAAAAGAAAATGAGACCTAATGAGGAATGGACGGAATTATTGTGATGCTGCTCCTTTATTCACTAGCCCTTAATTATTCTGTTTATTTTATCGCACATTTCCCCCATCTATAGAGTTCTTTTGTATCACTTTCAACCCTATGAAGCCCCTCGCTGGAATTAGCTTCTGAGAGTTGATGTGGGAATTACAACCCAAAAGCACCACCTTTGGATTCATTAAAGGATGGGCTTCCTGTAGTTAGCTTGTACTAAAGAAAATTTCCATTTTGCAAGGGCAGTGTAAATTTTGCATATCATTTGAATAGCAAGCCAGGTCAATCAAATTATAATTGGCTCCAATTAGCACTCCCATGAGCTGTAAGATTCTTTACTTTCTCCTGGACTGCACTTAAAAAGAAAATGTTATTTACTGTCACTGAAGTCATAAAAATGTCCATTCAGTTTAAGTGATGAGGAAAGTGCAAACCTGGCAAGAGGGATTTGCCATCTATTTAAGAGCTGCACACCAAAATGCACGTTGTACCAAACGTGGCAGTGTGCAAAATGTGCTCTTACAAAGCACTTTCTTTTAGCTGCACAAGCAGGTCTTGGCAGTGAAACTTCTAGTCACTGCAGTGTTTGGGTTTTGAGCTAATCTTAAAATTGCTTTCAAGGTCTCTGATATCTTTGAAAAGTACGTTTTTATAGTAAAAATAAGGAAGCAGAGAAGAAGAGCATTATATTCTCTTCCTGAGTCTCATCACTATCCAGCAAGTCCACACACAAGCTGGGGGTTGCAGTAACTACAAGTTGGGTCTGTGGCATGCGGGAATTGTCATGTCTTTGTAAAGCATCGCAGTAACTCTGTCCAGTCCTTGTTAGGTCTCATTTTCCTTTATGAAAATTTAAACTACTCTCGTTAGCAGTCTCATGCTTCTTTAGTACCCTTGCCAAAGGAATTATGTCAGTACGTGCCTTGCCTTGTTTTTGCTAGTCCTCGCCCTCAGTTACCCCAAATCATTGCTGGACACTGGGTTTTGAGTGTCATTGAATTTGGCTGCCACTTGCACTTCCTCGTCTTGAGATCCCCTTGGAGCAAGGGGATGGTGGTGGGGGTCAGTCCCACCAAAACAACTTCAACTAAGGATGGGAGAGAGGAGGTTCGTTGGAAAAAAAATGTTTTTAATGAGGAAAAGGAAGAGTGCATGTACACAAGCAAAAACATAAACTAGCCTTTAGAGGGTTCTCCACGTTTCTGCCCCCACAAATATGGAGGAATGAGCTTTGCTTCAGCACCACATCACTTTTAGGAGCCATGGCACCAGGAAAGAGATAAGGGCACTTGATAGGAAAGGAGCTTCCCTGGCAGAAGCATTAAAAATGAAGGCAAGGAATGGCAGGTCCTTGTTGAGTCAGAATATGATGGAAGATGCAGGTACCCACTGAAAATACTCCGGTTCCTAAAAGAAAATGGTAGAACCAAAAATGGTGGTCACAGGGCATATCGGAAAACTGCATTATCTCTTGGAAGCTTTTATTAGACAATGGAAATGGCTCATATGTGCTCCCTAAAGGCAGCGACTAAAGCAAGAGAGAGAAACAAGGAAATGTAGAGTGCAGAAGGCTTGGGGACTAGCCTAAGCTTTGTGACACTTCATGTGGGGTTAAGACAACATGACAGCCCTGGAAAGAAGAGATGAGTAGGAGTAGAAGTAAAGTAAGACAGGCAAGGGATGAGGCCGGCCCGGTGGCACAGCAGTTAAGTGCGCATGTTACGCTTTGGCGGCCCGGGGGTTCGCTGGTTCAGATACTGGGTGCGGACATGGCACCGCTTGGCGGGTCATGCTGTGGTAGGCATCCCATATATAAAGTAGAGGAAGATGGGCATGGTTGTTAGCTCAGGACCAGTCTTCCTCAGCAAAAAAGAGGGAGATTGGCAGCAGTTAGCTTAGGGCTAATCTTCCTCAAAAAAAAAAAAAAGGCAAGGGACTGCCAACCTCATTACTTGATCTACAGATAATACTGACTTAGAACAAGGCTCAGCAAACTTTTTCTTAAAAGATCAGATAAATGTTTTAGGCTTTCCTGGCCATTTAGTCTCTCTTGCAGCTACTCAGCTCTGCTCGGGTAGCATGAAAGCAGCCACAGATAATAGCAATTGAATGAGTGTGAGTATGTTCCAAAATGTTTAGTTTATAAAGCAGGCAGCAGGCTGGGCTTGACCCTCTGGTATACTTGGCTGACCTCTGGCCTAGAATCAGTCCTCAAGTATGAAAAGAGGAAGGAAATGTCATTTCCAGTTTTTTTCCCTCCCTGGTAATTGTTCTCCTTGTCTCAGGACCCTCAAATGTCAGATTTGTTAGTACTCTAAATCAAAATGGATTACGTAGACATTTATAGGCTAAACAAGGAAACCTAGTATATATACAGTCATGTGGTACTTAACGACTGGGAGAAGTTCTGAGAAATGCATCATTAGGCAATTTCATCATTGTGCCAACATTGAAGAGTGTACTCATGCAAATCTAGATGGTCGAGCCTGCTACACACCTAGGCTGTATGGTACTAATCTTCTGGGACCGCCCATCATTGACCAAAACATCCTTATGCAGCACATAACTGTCGTAATGCTGCCCCAAAGCAGCAACTTACAAACAGCTTTTAAAAGACAACACACTGAAATGTTAGAAGTGTCCTTAGATGCCTTCTACTTTGCAGTACAGACTTCTCAATCCTAACCATTGATCATTGGTTCTTTGAAACCTTAAATTCTTTTCAACTTTCTACAATGTTTTAGATTTTTAAATATGTGCTGTGTCCCAGACCCTCTACCAATGTGGTATCATCTGTAGTCTCCATAGCAAAAATCTCTTCCCAATTGTGTGAATCAGTGATAAAAATCTGCAGTGACATCAAGCAAGCTCTCACACCCTTGTAAATATACCTTATTTTAAAGTAGGTCAAACTTCCCAGTTGGCAGCACAGAAAATGGCCAAAGTTACTTTTACAATTTGCCCAACTGCAATTTTGTTTGACAGAATTTCTTCTAGAAAATGCCTATATGGAGGATTAAATCTACCTCATAATAGAATTTTATAATGGAACTGGAAATAAACCCTTAAATGTCAGTAGTGTGTGTATTAATGTATCTCCAGGTAAACACCAGAGTGACATATTTCATGTTAAATTGACTGGCCTTATGCTTAAGTGACCCGGGCAGGAATGTGGATGGAAGAGTGATGTCATTCTACACATAACTACTTTTTAGAAAGCCGAATTTCAGTACTTCATTTTCTTAATTTATGGCTTTGATTGGTAAAACCTCTTTACTCTCTAATAAAAAATATTTCACATCTCTAATATTCACATAGCATTGTTCGTAGAAAGCCCTGTGGCCAAGTAGTTTTGGTATAATGTGTTTGTGATTTACACAAGAGGTTGTGAAAGGTTTCGTAAAGTCTAGCTTGTTTGAGTATATAAAATTATCATTTTTATTATAGCTTTGTATTTATCATCATACATAAAATGATGTTGAAAAAAATCTCCAAAGAATGCTGATTTGATATATATTTTACATTGCAGAATACAATTAACATTTATTGCAAATGCAGATTTTTATGATAAGTAAATTCTGATAGTATTACAGCAGGTATTTTGTGCTTTATTCAGAATGCAGTAAATCACATAATTCTCTAATGTTTTCAATCAGAATGATGCGTAATATTTTAACACAGTCATGCAGGCAATAAATGAAATAGTACAGATCTTCTCTCTGAGACATAAAAATTATGACTCATTCCATTTCAATGAGAAGGTCTGTAAAGAAAAGTAGGTAGGTGCTACAAATTTCTGTGTACCTCTCATGACAGTGTACAGCATGTTAAATACAGGTTCTTTCCATAAGTCTTTAAGAGACTGAATGTTTGTACAAAACAATCAATCACTAATTCATCTGCTTTCCAGTTGTACTTTGCTGTCTCTTTTGGAATACCCCTGCCCCTGTTCTATTGATTTCATAATCCTATTATATAAAATCCGATTCTTTCTTAAGCTTTCTCCACTTTCTTGTCTCTGGTCATTTCTTTTTCTGTGGAAATCTTATCTACAGCACTTAGCTCTGCACCTGGCATAGTCAACACCTGATTGTTAGCTGTTACCATCATTTATATTAGTTTCTTATTGCTGCTGTGACAAATTACCAAAAACTAAGTGGCTTAAAACAGCACAAATTTATTATCTCACAGTTCTGTAGGTCAGAAGTCCAACACAGGTCTCACTGGGCTAAAATCAAGGTGCCAGTTGTGGGCAGGGCTGCGTTCCTTCTGAAGGCTCTGGGACAGAATCCATTCTTTTGCTTTTATGGCTTCTAGATGCTTCCCTCATACCTTGGCTGTTGGCCTCTAGCCAGCAATCACATCACTCAGATCTCTGCTTTCATAGTTACATCTTCTGTGACCCTCCTGTCTCCCCTTTTTGCTTGTAAGGACCCTTGTGATGACATTTTACCCTCCCATGGCAAGATCCTTAATTTAATCACACCTGCAAAGTCCCTTTGCCATGTATATTATTTCCCTATTGCTGCTGTAAAAAATTACCATAAATTTAGTGGCTTTAAACACACAAATTTATTCTTTTGTAGTTCTGGAGGTCCAAAGTCCAAAATCAATTTCACTTGGCTAAAAATCAAGATGGTGGCAGGCCTGCGTTCATTCTGGAAGCTCAAAGGGGGAGAATCTGTTTCCTTGCCTTTTCCAGATTCTAGAAGCCACCCGCATCCCTCCACTCATGGCTTCTTCCTCCATCTTCAAACCAAGAGCATAGCATCTTGGCATATCTTTTTCTGACTATGGCCTCTGCTTCTGTCATCACATTTTCTTTCTTCTGACTCTGACCCTCCTACTTCCCTCTTATAAGGACCCTTGTGATTACATTAGGCCCACCCAGATAATCCAGGATCATCTTCTCAACTCAACATCATTAATTTAATCACATCTGGAAAGTCCGTCTGGTCATGACAGGTAAGTATTCACAGATTTCAAGGATTAGGGTATAGACTTCATTTGGGGGCCATTATTCTGCCTATCATGCTATTATTAAGCCCAAACTCTCTCTTAAGCTTATATTTAAATTTCTTTTTTTTCATTTATTTGTTTATTTTCAGATGTACATCATAATATATTTCAAATTTTGTGTAGATTACATCATGTTCACCACCAGAAAACTAATTAAAATTCTCTATTTATAGATTACCTGCCTAAGTCACAAAATCTATTTCAGTACAACCTGTTCCATGCCCAGAGTGGTTCTTCTTCCTGCTTTTCCTGTTTCTTCTGGGTTTCCCAGCTCAAAACCTTAGAGTTCATTTTTTTGTGTTGTTAGTCAAAGATCTTCATTCTGATTTTCTGAGGATGCATTTAGGAGAAGCAGTGGAGGAAGACCATTGTATGATTCTAGTTACATCGTATTTGGATAGTTATGTAACCAAACTCAATGGGTTCATCTCTCGGTGATTGGGGAACCAGAAAGCACAACCAGGGCAGAAGTAGGTAAAGAAAAGGTTTATTGCTTCACATGCAATGGAGAACACTGGGGATAGCTTCCAATGCAGTGTCTCCGAGAGCTTGGTGCCAGTGGAAACTGTAGACAAGAGAGCAGAAGATAACAGGTTTGTTTTTAACAACTGTTTCATTTTGGGTGCATGCATAGCAGGCAAACATGCTATTACGTACATTGCATCATCTGAAAATGGCTGCTTGCACCCTCCCAGAGGAGGAGAATTTAAGATACTAATGACTTTAAGGTAACTTTAAGGTGCTTGGAGCTGGAAGGTTTTTCAGGGTTCTTGCTGCAAACATGTAAGTTTCTCTGCAAGATAGCAACATCGGCAAAATGGAGACATCAATTTCTGCAAAATAGAAGGCATAATTTCTTGTCTGGAACACCTTTGACAGACCATGTTAGTTGTCGATCAGATCCTCAGTAACCTTTCATTTACTTGGTTCCCTGGTCACAGGCCATATTATTATGCTTTTAATTTAAAATATTACTATACACTGTACTGTGAAGAGAAAAAGAGCGTTTATGGAAACTCTATAAACTGTCTTTCTATACTAAGATATAATATACAGGATGTGTATTTTCTGTGTAATTTTGTGAGGAACACATATGCAATTTTGCCTTGGGTGACTGTTTAAGAAGGTTAGCGCTTTGTAATTCAAGGGGTATCAGTATACTAGTCTAAGATAGACTTCTAAATCTACCTGATTACACTAATTCTTAAAAGAAGAATACTCAGTCCTGACTCATAAAACAGCAGCTTCCCTCCGTTTGTTTTTCAAATTATGTATGGTGGTTTAGGAGTTCTGCTCAGTAACTTAGCCCAAGGAAATGAGGTTTCCATAAATGGTGAAATTTTTTCTTCTTTGGTTGGTTGGGGTCTCAGGATAGGCTTATGCTGTTTTGCTCTGGGACACTAACTTGTCTGGGCTTGTCTGCAAGGCAGGTACTAAGAATCAATCAGGAATCAGTTTGCATATTTGAAGATCCTAGGGGTGAGGGGAGGGGATTATCTTGATGGAAGTTGAGGAGAAGGATAGTTATCTGAAAGGAAGTCAGTGAAAAAGGACATTTCCTCCAGGTCGAGGGAAGGGGAAGTTTTAAATACAGAGGAGAATCTGTTCCTCAATTTCAGCAACCCTATGTCAATTCAGGTCCTCGTAGAACCAGACCTCAAGATGGGATTAGAGGATCAGAATAAAAATAAAAAAATTACCGGATGAAGTGCCTGTGGGGGAGCAGAAATAGGTAGACGGAGCCTCAGACTGAGATTCAGGTCTGACATCTGTGAACAACCAGAGGGGAGGAAAACTTAGAAAAGAAGAATGCCAGACTGCAGCACGGTTCTGAGAATATTGTGATGTTATGATGGGGAGTCTCTAAGCCGAAGTTGCCCATGAGAGGACTCCTGCAGGAATGACCAACATTAATACCCCCGTGGGGTTTAGTTAGCTAGGAGCAGCCCAGGAAAGTGCGGCCACAGGGCTCATGGGCTAGCAGGTGGAGGCCATCAGTTAACCTCATTCTATGCAGTAGGTTCTCTTGAAGCGAGACCTAAGTGGGACACTTCCATGTCTACCACAGTCCACTTTTTTATTTATACATATTCACTTCTTCATGTTCATGCTTGGGAACAGCCTTAAAATGATTTTAATTTTGACTTCCTTCCCTCACTTCTAACAGTCAGTCGTTACTGGGTTACATAGGCAAAGCCACCACAATAGCTCTATAACAATGTAATAATAGTATAATACTTAAGTATTAACAATATCAATTTAGGATTAAGAGAAATACTACAAATGGAGTCTTATAACATTTTTGTGTTGAACATTTTCAATCAAAATTTCATGTGTAATATTTATCCCAAGCTGTTACATTTGTTATTGTTCGCACATTCTCCTTGCTGTGTAATGTTTTCTTACATGAATTTATTAGATTTTAGGTTTTCTGACTCTGAATCTGAGTTCTTTCCATCAGCCATTCTCATTTTAGTGTAAAGTGGTTTGGTAAGATAGACTTCTTATTCTTAATGCCTCACTAAGATCTATTATATTGGATAGCAGTGGAAGTTTTACTCTGGCTGGATAAAAGGAGGAGGGACAATCTTATTAATCTCATGAATAGAACACTTTGGAAAGCAGGGTAAGATTGCTCTTCCCCCTTTAAAGCAAGGTGAGGTTGTGGGGGTTGGGGAACATTGGGGGTGGGACTATTTGCTTAGAGCAGCAGGAAGACACCAAAGGACTATTGCTATAACGGCTGTCAGTTTTAACAACTGCAGAACAAATTCAGCATACCTTACCAGCATTCTTTTCCTCTGCGGGTTATTTAGTACAATTGTAAGAGAAAAACACCATTGGGGTAAGCATGAGGCCAACTGTGGAGTAGGTGTTTGAGACACCTTTTTTTCAAACAATCTGACAAACAACTTTAGATTTCACAACCTATCACATGACTAATTGGAATTTCATGAAACGCTCTACTGATAAGATAACATGATGTAAAGGTGAGTTCAAGGTTAAAAATCAGTGTTTCTGAACATCTGTACAATGTGCTGTGAATCAAGCATTCACATTTACGTTGAAGGTAGAAGGGAGTCTGTCATCAGGTTTCATTTCTTCCAGGGACTTACCAGCCTCTCTTCTCTACTTGCTTTTCTCACATGCCCTTCACTCCACCTGGAGTGTTTTTATCCCTGCCCTTCACAATGTTCTCCTGTCCTTTAACACCCGTTCTGCCATCATGAAAGAATGTCACCTCTCCTTCCTCTGAAACCCATAGCCACTCTCACCCAGCCCTTACACAGTCTCATTGTTGTTGGCGTACTCACTCACTGTCCTCCTCTACCAAAGGGAAAGACCCTTCACCAGTGGAATTGTGCTTAAATATATTTTTGAACTTATTATTCATTAAATTTATTTTGATTACATATGTTTTCCAAATATTCTTTTGGAAAAGCATTACAGTAATGAACCAATACAGTAAGGTTAATAAAATTGTAAAAGAAAATAGGGCAATGGAAAGAAGGAATCAAATAAGCCAACCACAGTAACTGTGCTTAAATATCAACTTGGCTCTAACAAATATGGGCATCTAGAACAAAGCAGCATAACAGTATTTATTCTTCATTATCACAGAGGAGAAGAACAGTAGTCTCTTTGGAGAAAGTTGGTTTACCTTGACCCTCAAGTTTAAGAAAACTCTTGTATTAGACTTTACATAGGAGATAATTAGTAAGCATAATTTTACCCTTAATTAATGAATACTTATTGAGGTCTACTAAATATTTTTGAATATTTTGAATATTTTTGAATTTTGCTAATTGGAGGGTAGGGACAGGCAGGACAAAAATTGACATCACTTGTTTACCACGTGGTGGAGGATGATTAAGTAAGAAGATCATCACATACAGAATGATAAGCGCTTTAATTGAAATAACTTTAAAGTTGCTCTATATAAAAGCACCTACCCAGAGGACTAGGAGTAAGGAAGACTTCTCAGAGATGGTGATTCCTGATGTTGGAACCAAGCTTTGAAAACCACCTGGAAATATTGCAGCAGAGTAGCGTTTGGTGTTGAAAGGGGAGAAAGCAAAAGAGTAGACAGAGAAAAAGGATATTGCAGCCTCCTAGAGCAGCATGTACAAAGACCGAGGGGCAAGAGAGATTATGGGGCTTCTTAGGTGCTGAGGCTTTGAGCAGGGCCTTCTCCATGCAGGGTCTCATATTCAAGTTAAGCAATTTCACATTATTCCTGAGAATACCAAAGAATTTCAACAAGTGTTACATCAGGAATTGACATGATGAGACTGGTAATTTTGAAAGATCATAGAACAGGTAGTATGGAGATAGAAATTAAAGGGAGCAAGACAGAAGCCAGAGAGACTTGTTAGGAGGTATCTGGAGTATCAATGATGATGACAGTACTAATAATGCTCCCACAAAAATGCCAATCAGCAGTATCCTCCGTAATAACACAGAATGAATGCAGAATCATTTCACATAACTGTTTCTCTTCATGACCTGCAGCCAAAACGCTCAGCAGTACCTTGTATTAAAGGTAGTTTCATATATTTTTAATATACGATGGAAAACTTTCCTTAATAATGGAACTTCTCTCCAAAAATTTTATTAGAACTGTCATATGCTTGGATCTTCAATGAATATCCATCGTTTGTTGAAGAAGATAGTCGGAGATTTATCTCTCAAGAGACAGGCCACCTCTACATAGCCAAGGTGGAGCCATCTGATGTGGGAAATTACACATGTGTGGTGACAAGTACGGTGACGAATGCCAGAGTGCTGGGATCGCCAACTCCTTTGGTGCTACGTTCTGATGGTATGAAATGTTTCAAGGTGCAATTCTAAGTGAAATATTGTGAATACAAGCAAAAACAAAAGGGAAAAGTATATCTTGAAGAATTATTTCGTTTTTTTCAGAATGAAAAATACTTAGGAGTACAATGACTAAAATGATTCCGTAAATCATAGGACACCGTATGTAGTGTTTACCCAAGACCATCTTCACAATTTGCAAGGACCAGGGCAAAATGAAAATGAGGAGCCCTTTGTTCAAAAACTATTAAGAATTTCAAGATGGTGACCACAGACCATTAAAACAAGCACGAGGCCCTTCTGAGCCTGGGGCCCAGGGTGCATTCCTATGAAGTTCTCTGTCCTGACTTTTGCCAGCTTGAGATTCTTAAAACTCTGGATATTTTTGTTATAGGCAAAAAAGTATTTCTAAAAAATAATTAAATTAAGAAAAGTGTCCATTAGATCCCCACAACTTATTCATCTTATAATTGAAAGTTTGTACCTTTTGACCAGCATCTCTGCATTTTCCCCACTCCCAGCAGTATGGTGGTTATAGTTAATAATACTGTAGCTTATACTTGAAACTTGCTAAGAGAGTGGATCTTAAGTGTTCTCACCATAAAACTTTAAAAATTTTAAAAAATATAAGTGACTATCTATGTGAGATGCTAGATGTGTTAACTTGTTTGAGGTAATTTTTTTGCAGTGTATTTGTATATTAAATCATTGCATTATATACCATAAGAAATCACATTGTACAACCTAAATATATAGGCTTTTATTTGTCAATCATATCTCAATAAAGCTGAGAAAAAAAGAAAAAAATCTGTTTCATCAACCCCTTCATGGTAGTTTCAGGGGAGCCCATGAGCTGCAGAGGAAACAGACTTGTAAACCTGAGTAATTGCCCCACTTACACAAAACCATGTCAGATATAGGGCAATGCCATGACCACAAGTTATCTAAGCGCTTCTTTCCATCAGTTATAACTGAGTTTGACCTTTCCCATTTATTAAGTTACTGTTTCTTTTCTCCAAGGAGCCATTTAATACATTTAAGATTGGTGTCTATGCTACCAGGGTACCATTAAGTAGATTCCCTCCCATAATTTTTGCTCTTTAGGATATTTCAAGCAGTCATAATATATTGCATATTTCAGTTGACTAGAAATGTCCAAATTGAATACAGAATAAAAAAGCCTCCCATTTTATATAATGTAAAAGGCATAGCGGTTTTCTTGGAACTGCTCTGTAAGCAGTCATTTACAAGTCAGGGAATCCAAAGCTCCTGAATGTTTGTTAGTGTTACATGCTTGGCTCAAGTTAGCACTGCTTCTAAAAGTGCTTCATAGACGGCTAGTGAGTAAATCATTAGGAGAAACCCATTCAAAATGGAGCAAAAGAAAATTTTTATTTAAGAAAAATGGGATAATTCCAAAGGAAACGTTGAGACTATTAACTTTGTGGATTTACAGGTGTGATGGGTGAATATGAACCGAAAATAGAAGTTCAGTTTCCAGAAACTCTTCCAGCAGCTAAAGGTTCAACTGTGAAACTGGAATGTTTTGCCCTTGGAAAGTAAGTTTTATAACATTGACTCCGATGTGCTGAAATATTAGGTTGCTGTAAGAGAGCAAGATAGTTTTTGACAGACTCTTCTTTTCCTTATTTTCTAAAATTTTCTGTCATTTAGAAGCAAGGGAAAAATAAAATACAGGGAAAATGCACATATATAATTTAGTTTGAAACTTTAAAGGCAATTTGCAGAAAATGACTGTGCCTGCCTAATTTCATAAACTAAATTGGTACTATTTTTCTTTTGCTTGTTCATTTGTTGTATTATAATAGTGGGTATGTGTTAGACTCTTTTCTCTAAATCATGAATTAACTCAAGAAAATGCACAATTTATTTTATTACAATATGACTTGGGTAAATCTTTGCATCATGTTTATGTAATTGACAGTTGGAGGTGTTGTTCTGCATTTGAAAACCTGTGCCTTTTTGCTCTGTCCTAATGAAAGCTTTATTTTGTCAATGGCTTCCAGACATCAGTATAAAATAGCTAATAACCTGACAATTTTCTTCCTAGTCCCATACCTCAGATTAATTGGAGAAGAAGTGACGGACTGCCTTTTTCCAGTAAAATTAAGTCGAGGAAATTCAATGGTGTGCTTGAAATCCCCAACTTCCAGCAGGAAGATGCAGGTTCCTATGAATGCCTTGCTGAGAATTCACGAGGAAAAAATGTCGCCAGAGGGCGTCTCACTTACTATGGTGAGCATCCACTTGGGGCAAATTGGATTTTTAGCTTTTGTTTTCTGTATAAAATGTTGTTGTTGGGGAGGTGGAAGGTTATGGCAGAATTCCAATGTCAACTTGTTCTGTTCTAAATGTTGTTAAATGAGGATAAATATTTATCATAGGAGGAATTAAAAAGAAAGAGAATTCTGCAATGAAGTTGGAGGCATATTTTAAAATGATCCATATGATAATGAAGTATTTAACTTTTTTCTAAGAAGTACCTTTTACACATTTAACCATATCGAAGAGAGATCTCTTTTCAGTCCCCTCTCCTTTAGAAAATGTGTTTTTAGGGGGCCAGCCCGGTGCCATAGCAGTTAAGTTCACACACTCTGCTTCAGCAGCCCGGTGTTCCCTGGATTGGATCCTGGGCACAGACCTACGCACGGCTCATCAAGCCATGTTGTGGCAGCTGTCCCACATATAAAGTAGAGGAAGATGGGCACGGATGTTAGCTCAGGGCTAATCTTCCTCAAAAACAGAAAAGAAAGAAAACGTGGTTTATATCTTTCTTTGTTCTCTTCACTAAGCAGAAAGACATTGTCTACTGACAAGACTTGCAATTATTGCATTAGGCAAACCACGTACAGTCAGCTTCTGTCGAGTTTTTCAGTGTTATTCTATACCTTCTAATAATGTAATTGTACCATGTTGGCTGCTTTTAATTTGTAATCACATTATTTGGTGTATTGTTCAATTTGGGTAAGGAAAGGATAATAATGTTACCTTTATTTAGAGTCTATTTGTTGGAAAATTAAATTGTCTTTTTTTTGAAAATTTGTTTTCAAATCCCTTTTATTAAAAAATGCTAGGTTTTTTGAAGAGAACATAATTTAGAAAGTATAAATATATGATTTTACAAAACTTAAAATACATGAAGATGTAAGCTCAATGAATATATATTTGCAGTTTAATCATTAGAAACATTGTAAGACTACTGGGAATTGACCATTTTTGTGAAAGGCAAATTGCATTATATTCTATTTGTCTTAGAAACTGGAAATTGAATCAGTTTGCAATACAAACTTATATATCATACATAAATGTTGCAGGGAGGGAAACATTTGCAAAGACTAATATTAAAGTTGTGGGGCTTATTATGACTCCCCTCAAAAAAATTTGAAGTCTGCAGGTGCTTTACCTGTGATTAGACTGACCCTTGTTATTGTACAATTTTAGGATGTCAGGGACAAAATGCAGGCATGGATTAATAGCATGAGTCATTCTCTGTTGCAACTCTCCCATCTCGTTACTTGATTTGGTTAGAATACACAGCACCAAGTTGGAGTTACCCAAGTGTCAAGGTCTACTTCTTGGTTGGATGATACAGAGATGGGTTGGGAACACTTAACCCATGTGTCTGTACAGCTCTAAGGCCACCCTAAAGCAAGTCACATTTTCTCACATCCCCAGCTTAGTTCCTCCTTTCTAAGCAGCCATTGCCTGACCTAGTATAAGAAGTGACCATTAAAAGAAAACATAGATATTCCAACTGTCTGATGTTTCTGTAAGAATGTTTTTAGCTGTATGGAACAGCAGCCCTGCATAAATGATAAATAATGGCATGACAAGAAATCCAAAGCTAAGCTGGCGTTCAAGTGCCTTATAATCAGATTTTTTTTTTCGGCCCTTATCTATCTTTTCCCTTTCTCTGCATGTTAGTTTCCATTGTGGTCACAGAATGGCTGCCAGAGTGACCAGCACATTAATTCTTGTTCATCCTTCCGTTCTCCAAAACATCTTGCATTTCCCTTCTCAAATCTCATTGGCTGCATGTTTATTCCTAAACTAATCACTAGCAAGAAAAATTGGTTTAGACAACTTAAGGGCCTCTGCTTGGAACAGGGAGTAAGGTCAGGTTTCCCTGGGTTTTGTGGACAGTATGAGGGGATGGAAGAGAGGATAGCTCAGTGAAAATCTGGGGTTATTTTAGGAATAAAGAAGAGAGGAAATGGATGCACAGTAGACAACCAACATCATCCACTTACTTAGTAAAGGAGATAGACTGTTGCTTTAGTCCATTATGTAGGTAATATGATATGTACCTAAGAAATAAATTAGAAATTAATGAGATAAAGAATTTCATGAAAGTTACTCTATAATTCTGGCTTGAGCCTAGTATATTCAATAAATGCCATGCAGTTCTTTGATTATCTGCTTTAATATTTCATGGAAAAAAATGGTCTGATAGAATATTTGGATCTCATGTGATGAATAAGGGGGGAAATCACAATTAACATGGCAGCTGGAATCTCAGGATTGGCTTAATCCAGCAAATTATCCTCCCACTTGGAGAAGAAAAATAGTACTATGAGAAGGCAGTGGAAATTTTTGCTGGAAACTTGAGTTTCAGTCACAGGCTCATGTGTGAGTCTGTTTGCAGTCTCATTCCATCTAGGCTGGTAATTCCTGAAAGAAGAAAATGTGTTTTAATATAGAGTAGGGAGAAGTGATTTTGGACTGAACTACCCTTCAAACTGGGCAAACATTTTATGTAAAAATAAGACTAATAAGGTAAAACTTAGACGAGTACGTTTTCTCTGAAATCTAAATAACTGTACTTTCATTTCAATTTCATTTATTAAAAAAACAATTTTATGAGATAGAAATGGAGAGACAGATCTTCCCAGGGTTGCGATTAAATAGAAATGGATAAACTGTTTCTCCATATGGAGGATGAAAATGTGAGTCCCACAGTACACATCGCATGCATAATGCAATGTGAAACCAGTAAGACATCTCACCTCCCAGTTTTGGATCTAAAACGCAAGCTGAGACTTGGCTGAATATACTGTGTGTATTGAGTGACTTTCATTGTAAGTGGTATGTTGCTTTTATCTGTAAAGAGTATTTCCAAATATCTTCTAAAACGTAAGTGGAAGTGGTAAATCCACTTGATGCAACTGATTTACATACATAATTTAAAGTTGCATGAATTACTTCTTTTTCATAAAAAATCGTATGATTCATATTGAACTAATGTATCCATCTTTCCCTGCTTTCATTTTAATTCACACACAGAAGCTCATAAGATGCTCACTGGTTTGTATTTAATTGAGTTATTTCTAACTTGAAGGAAATATTTTTTTCCTCAGATCTAGAAGTTTCTCTTCTATGGATGTTAATTTTTGTGCATAATTAAGACTAGTATCTGCTGTCCACATATTAAGTTGTCATCAATTGTGATCTCATGATCAAAAATACACTTGTAAAAAAAATTCTATTTTGTGTACCTGCATTATTATCAACTAATAGACATCTGAAGACTAAAATACAGAGCCAAGAATTTTGAAAACAGAGAAAGCATAATGAGTTTGGCTTAGGAAATGACAGATTGCAAAATCTATCCTCAAATCTAGAAATGTTTCATATATCTACTTTAAGAACTTAGGGAGTTAAATATAACTGTAGGTGCCATGCTCACATTAATCCATTGCTTACAGTCTTAAATCCATTTATATTTACGTGGATAAAGTATTTAAGTTTTATCTACTGGGTGGTTTGAATTTTGTTTTTTTCACTGCAGCGAAGCCTCATTGGGTTCAGCTCATAAAAGATGTGGAAATCGCTGTGGAGGATAATCTTTATTGGGAATGCCGGGCGAGTGGTAAGCCCAAACCCTCCTACCGATGGTTGAAAAATGGAGAAGCCCTTGTGCTCGAGGTAAGGTCATGTGCCTGGCGACTCCTCCCTCTCCCGGCTGTGTGTTCAGTAAATGCTTTCTCCAGGACCTAGTGCCACAGTAAACTGTTGAGTTTGCACACGTTCCTTTGCATCTAAGGAGTAGTACAGGATGGAAAAAATATACATAAAATCAAGTACCCAATCCACTGGGGCAGGAATATTTTCAATGTTGAATTTCACTGGGAAAAGGTGATTTTGTAAATTTCATCTATAAAATGATATACTATTTTTTTGATTTTGAAATTAGAGAAGGCCTTACTTAATCAAATATAGAATGTAATTTCCTTTTTCCTGTTTGACAACTTGGCATGGCCTCTGGAGAATAAATGTGTCTATTGCTTGGTTGCCTTGTAACATGAGTACTTATTTTCTCAATCAGTTTTCTTCTGAACCCATGTAATTTTTGCTCTTTTTAAAAATTGTGTACAAGGTCAATTATGTTCCTTCAAATTTCTATACATAACCTTTCATACTACCTAAAAACCTTTAATAAATGTGTGTTTCCCAGAACCCTTTTTAATGCACAGAATTTATAATGTCTTTAATTTTCATGATTTAAAAAATGGTGAAAACTTTTCCAGTTGGTGGGGTGGAAAGCATGGTGCATTTTTAGAAGTCTGCAACTTTAAAGAAAGGGGAAAATAAAGTGGCTGCAATATTTTACCTCTTGCTTTGTTGTTTATTTTACTGATATACTTTTGGACTGAAGGATGTTTATTAGCACTTATTATGTGTGGTGGTTCTGTTAAATCAGTCTCACATTTTCAAATAAGGAAAAGTTTAAATTTCAGATCAGATTGTGCCATCCTCTGAAGAAAATGAGCTAGACTTGTGTATGATTGAAATAGTAGTCTGTGGTTTTCATTTTTCTTCCAAGAGGGTGTATACGTTTATATGTAAGATAAACTTTTGTTATCATCTAGGAGAGAATACAGATAGAAAACGGTGCCCTTACAATATCAAACCTAAATGTGACTGATTCTGGCATGTTCCAATGCATAGCAGAAAACAAACATGGTCTCGTCTATTCCAGTGCTGAACTCAAGGTTGTTGGTAAGGCTAATTTTTTCTTGTCATATTATTTTTTCCTTAAATCCTGCATTTTTGGCAGCAGCAGAAATATTTACTTTTCATAGTAGATTGCTATATTTAATACCATGCTACAGTGTTACAGCAGAATCATTCAGGGTTTCTAATCAAAGCATACATTTTAGTGATTTCGAAGGAAAAGCAGCACTCATGGCCAGAGTTGGACCAAAGGCTGAAGTAAAGCAATAGTAGGGAGATGATGCTCACCTAAGACATCCTTATCCACCTCCAATATTACGAACTAAGCAATGGTTTTTAAGAGAACACATAATTTTGGTGTTCTCTGTGGCTGGCCCGTAAAAGTAAATACCAAATTCAAATCAGTCATTTATGGATCTGAAAGTAGTTGCCTTTGTCTTTAGTAACCCTGATAGAAGCATCAGTCATTAGGCATACTGAAGCTTTAATTAACCAAGACGCAACTACTTGAAATTCTAAATTACTTTCTTCTTGTATTTTAGGTAAGAAGAAGAAAGAGTCTGTTGTATCATCTTTAGGGCAATTGTCCAGAAAAACAGTTTAAATTGCAATTGACTGAAAATCCAACCACAGCTGAGAACATAGCACAGTATGGCAGAAATAAGAAAGAAGGAAGGAAGGGAGGGATCATGTAATTAAAATATAGATTTGAATTTCAGCATAACTTGATCCAGGGCTCGAACATCATCACTGTTATCAGATTTTGTATGATGATCCCCGACATGTTCAGTTTCTATTACCACGGTCAATCCAGTGGAAGAAAGATGGCTTTCTTAACTGCTCAAATGGAAGTCACAGTCCTGCATGTCATTGGCCCCATGTAGCCTGATTTGGGTCACATACCCATGGCTGGCCCAATCCATATGGCCAAAAGGTTGGAAGGTTCTGATTGATCTAACTCAGTGATCCTCAGCTGGGGACAATTTTGCCGCAGGGCATCTTAGGAAATATCTGGAGACATTTTTGGTTGTCACAATTTTTGGGGAGGGAATCCTGCTGGCATCTTGTGGGCAGAGGCCAGAGAAGCTGCTAAATATCCTACAATGCACAAGACAGACTCTCACAACAAAAAATTATCCAGCCCCAAATGTCGTGTCATGTTGAGAAACCCTAGTTTAAAAAAAGCAGATCTCTCATACCTAGTGCCTGGAGGTTAGAAACACATCTGCATCAGGAAGACTGAGGCCTGGGAAGGGCCGATCATCAACTGAAAATCTGGCTCCTCTTATCCATGGCAGAGAAGTAGGGTTTTATGACAAAAAGGGAGTGGAATTGGCATACAAGTCTTCAGCTGAAGCACTGCTATCCTTTTGCTTTAAATTAACCTTATGAGCCATAATTGGTTCATCTTTAAAACGGATGGGTCCCTAACAACATGCTGCAAGGCATTTTTGTATGTGAAAAAATATGAGATATGTTTTTAAAAAAAGATTTTATTCAAATATGAAGTTTTTAGGGGGTTGTTTTAGTAAAAATTATTTTCTTACAATCTTAATTTTCAAGGCCAAAAACCTCTGGACAACGTGTCTTCTTTATCCACAACCCTATATAATATAATATAATTCACTATATCATCTCCACTTATAAAAAAAATTACATTCACTGGAATTTGCCATAAGACACAGCATTAGATACTTGGGAAATACTTTAGTCCTTAACTTTTTTCCACATTTGCAGTAAAAGGAAGACTGTTTTCTGATTAAATATGATTTCATTCAAATGGTATATTATTACATACCTTGAATGTTCAACTGTTGTTCCACCATCAGCATCTCTTGCATTGTTAGCAAACATAATCTTTTCTACATATTATATTTAATGTAATGTTGTAACTTAATATAGTAATGCATATTATATTTCTCCAACTTGGAAGTTTAACCATATGAAAATTTTATAAAAGATCTTGATAATTTTTATGCAGGAGAATAATAATTCAATACTAAGTCTTCATTCTAAGAATGTTTACTGAACACTTACTGAGTGCCAGGGATGGTGCCAAGGTCTATGTCCTAGAAGTCACAAGAGAAACCAACCCTTTGTTGTCTTCATGGAACTAACTTTCAAGAGCATTCTATGAAAAATGTGTTTAATTTTAATAAACTCATGATTGAGCTATTTTAAAACTTCAGAGTAAACTTAAAATTCTCATATAAAGAAATTACCTCAAGAATTAGAACTTGCCAGAAACACAATAGTAAGAATTAATTTTTGAGGTTTGAAATTCTACATGTCATGCCCAGTGAATCAGGTAAATCAAGTCTTGAGATCTTGTGTTCAAGAAACTTTAAAAATGGTTATAAAGTCAACCTTTGAAATGTATGAGAATTAAAAAACAGTAAATCAAACCTCAAATTCTCATTCTCTTTCTTCCTCTTTCCTTTTCAGCTGCTGCTCCAGATTTTTCAAAGACTCCAATGAAAAAGTTGATTCAGGTGCAGGTGGGCAGCGTGGTCAGCTTGGATTGTAAACCCAGAGCCTCCCCCAGGGCACTCTCCTCCTGGAAGAAAGGAGATGCCATCGTACAGGAGAATGAAAGGTATTCTGTGGTCCAAAAGGTGCCGATTTCTTCTCACTTTCCTTAGTGATGCCAAAGTAGGTTTCCCATATGAAATGAAATGCTGTAGCATTTCAATAAAACGTGAAATGTTTAAGAACCGTGATGGTAGTATTTTTGTTCTGTAATACTGTCACAATGATAGTGATAAGTTTTTGAAATCTAAAAATAGAGAGATTTCTCACCTCTTCCCACAAAGAGTACTTTATTTTAGAAAGGAATGTCTTCCTCAATTGCCTGGTGACACTCAAACTGGAATGATAAAGGAATGTCAGCCCTGGACCCAGGCCCTCACTCAGCATCCCGGTGGCCCCACATCCCAGGACAAAAAGTAATGACAGCATATGTCAAATAAATACCAATATTGCTATATTGAAATAACTTAGCATTACTGATATTAGTTTAAGCAAAGCCTTTCTTGGTTTCCTGGTTATTATAATAACATTTAAAATGAAGAGACAGAACAGGGCCAAGTTAAAAGCACAGATTCCGGAGCCAGACTGCCTGAGTCCAAATCTTCATTCTGTCTTTTACTAGCTTAATGAAGTGACTGACTCTCTCTGTGTCTCATGTCCTCGTTTGTTAGTGAGGATGGTGATATTATTACATACTTCACGTTATGAGGGTTAGTATGTGGATGAAACACATAAATATCCATAAAGCACTTAGGTAAATACCTAGCAGAGAGTAAATATAAGTATTGACTATTATTATTTATTGAGCATTTCCTGCATGCCAGGTACTATGCTCAGAGATTGTGATAAGCAGAATAATGGCCCCAAAGAAGTCCATGTCCTTATCCTGGAAACCTATGATTACGTTACATTATATGACAAAAGATAATTGAAGTTGAAGATGGAATTAAGATTGCTAACTAGTTGACTTTAAAATAAGGTGATTATCTTAGATTATCTGGATGGGCTCAAGTAATCATCTGAGCATTTAAAAGGGGAAGAGGAAAGCAAAAGGATTTGAAAGAGATGTATGATAATCAGAGAAGAGGCGGGAGAGATTCCGAGCAGGAGAGGGACCCTCATTGGGATCGCTGACTTTGAAGATGGTGGAAGGTGGCCAATGAGCAAAGGAATTTCAGACTACTATGTAAGATAGGAATAGCCCTCAGCTGATAGTCAGCAAGGAAATCTGTCCCCTAACCACAATGAACTGAATTTTACCCACAACCTGAAGGAGCAAGAATGATTCTAGAGCCTTCCAAAGGAACACAGCCCTACAACACTTTGATTTTAGCCCAGGGAGACCCATACTGGACTTCTGACCTCAAGGAGCGTGACAATAAATGTGTCTTGTTTTAGGCCACTCAGTTTATAGTAACTTGTTATAGAAGAAAGAAGAAAATAATACAGAGCTCTACACGCATTATCTCCTTTAAATATCTCTGCAGCTCTATGGTGTGTAGATCATATTATTATCTCCATTTTACTAGTGAGAAACCTACGGCTTAGAGGTATTATATAGTTTTCCTAAAGTCACATAGCCAAGATTTGAATCCATGTCTGTTTGACTCTAGGGCATAACCACTGAGCTTTTTCAATGCCACATTTTGTGAAGGGAGCCCAGAATCTTAGAGGTGATCTCAGCCTTTGAAGTCGTGGAGTCCAAATTATTCTTTTTGGAGATGGGGTGGTGGGGACAATAAAACCTTAGGCCAAGAAATGTGGATTTACTTTTCAAAAATTACAAGATCTGTTGCGGATAACCAGGTTGAACTGCTTTTAGATGAAAAAGTATTTTTATGAGTGGGTTGTGACGACACAATCTGCAATTGCTCCAAGTATTTAATGGGAGACACCTCCATTAAAAGGCAACCACAGCAGGATGACAGGGCAAAGTTGTGAGCAGAGTGGTTAAACACAATCCACCCAAAGGCTAGGCTGCACAGAATAGATTTCTGGAACAGGAAGTAATTTAGTGATTTGGAGTTTAAATCTGTAAGCCGTTATAAACAAGTATAGGCTCGTGGCACAAACCGGTTAATTTTGGCTATGCTGAAAGTTAAGTTGTCTTATATAACTGCTGGCTTTTCTGTGGTCCAAAAATTTTTAAATAGTTTTAATTGTATATGTAAATTAAGTAGTGATTATGTGGCAAGGACTTCAGTGCTTTGCACAGTAGTAAACCCACTTGTCCTCACAGTAGTGCCTATTGTAAGCAGAGGTCTTTAATCTTAATTTTTAAAAGGAATAAAAAGATTAAGGGATTTAGCTAAAGGCACATGACTAGAAGTTTACTCCCACATTATAGAGTGATGGGATAATGAGAGAAAAAAGGATATAAATTTCAGAATCTCACCTGGGATTTCTGGTTGGTCACTTCTACCTTGGTGTCATTGTCAATTATGTAACACCTCTGAAGCTTAATTTCCTCATCCATGAAATAGACTAATGCTTCCCTTACATAGTTGCTATAAAATAAGCATTTAGCATAATGTCTGCTATTTGTAGATATACTGATTAGTAAGAATGAGGTTATATTACAAATAAAGTGTTGAAAGTAAAGTGGCTGAAAGAAATAGAAGCTTTTTGTTTGTTGGTTGAGTGGCTCCTTGGCGGGTTGGTATCTCTGAAGGCAGGCAGTCAAGCTACCTGGAGTCCACAGTCATCAGGGACGCAGGCCCCTTTTATCTTGCTGCTCCACCGTCTTCATGTCATGAGCCAAAATGGCTGCTAGGGCTTCAGCCTCCCCATGACATCCTTCCCAATGTCATCCCACTGTCAGCTCCCAACGACAGGAAGGAGGAAGGTAGAAATCAGGGTACATTTCCTTCCTTTTAAGAAACTTTCTAGGGGCTGGCCTCATGGCCAAGTGGTTAAGTTTGTGCGCTCCGCTTCTGCAGCCCAGGGTTCGAATCCTGGGCGCGGACATGGCGTTGGTCATCAGGCCACGCTGAGGCGGCATCCCACATACCACAACTAGAAGGACCCACGGCTGAAAATACACAACTAGGTATCTGGGGACTTTGGGAGAAAAAGGAAAAATAAAGTCTTTAAAAAAAATAAATAAACTTTCTAGAAGTCCCAAACAGTAATTTCCTTTATATCTTACTGATCAGAAATTAGTTCCCTAGCTAGACTTAGCTGCAATGGAGGCTAGGAAATACGGATTTTTTTTTTTTTCCTGGGTGGGAATGTGCCCAATGAGAAATTGGGATTATGTTTTAAGAAGAAAGGGGAAAATGGTTGTTACTCCAGCAATGTCTCACTTTCGTAAGTGTTACTTCTCTGTCCCTTTCAAGCCTACTGACCCTCTGCTTCGTATCAGTATTTCTAACATCTCCCTATGAATAAGGAAACTTTTCGGGTATAAAAATAAAGTTAAAAAGAGAAGCATGTTTAAGGAGAGGGTCTGTAGTGCCATAGTCCTTCCCAGGTATCTCAGTCAGTTCTAGTTTCTGTAACAAAATACCATAAATTGGATGGCTGAACAAACAGAAATTTCTTTCTCACAGTTCTGTGGGGTGGAAGTCCAAGATCAGGGTACCAGCAAGGTTGAGTTTTGGTGAGGGCCTTCTTGTCAGTTGCAGGCAGCCACCTTCTTATATCCTCCCATGGCAGAAAGAGAGCAAGAGAGCTCTCCGGGTCTCTTTTAAGGGCTCTGATCCCATTCAGGAATGCTCCACCCTCATGACCTAATCACCTGGTAAAGGCCCACCTTCAAAGACCATCACATCAGGGATTAGGATTTCACATGTGCCCTGGGGGGGCTCAACCCTTCAGTACCCAGCACCACCTCTGGCCGTTCTGGTTTTGCTTTCATCTGTTTGGACGGCAGAAAGCACTGATGAGCCAGGGCCTTGTTGCTTAGGGAAAAGGCTGCTAGAAGCAATTATTGAACAAGTTGCAGATTTGAATTTTCTCCAAGTTCATGTGAAATCACAGTGGACCTGAGCCATCCATTGGCAACAAAAGCCCCATGTCTCTCCCTCTTGACAACGTGGTCTGCAGGAATCAGCCAAATCGGGGAAGCACTTTAAATGATTCATTTATTGTGGTTGGTCAATCATGGGCTGTTCCAACTTAAGACATGCAGATTGAAATCTCAGTTTGGGGAGAAGTGCATTCATTGGTGCATTTGAAAATAGAAGGTAAAAATTTTTGATGGGGTATTTATGGCAAGATTTTAAGTCCATTCGTTTTTCAGTTAGTTATTTTTTAGTAGGTGAACTTGGGTTTGTCAGTGAATATGAAACTTAGGATAAATAGGAAAGCTCTCTCCAGCCTAGCGGAGAGGCTTTTGGTGCCAAATATACTTTAGATGAAGCATATCTATACATGTATGCGTAGGTATATATATATCACTATATATTTGTGTATATATATGTGTGTATGTACATGTATATATGTATGTATATGTAAATATATATGTGTGTGTGTATGTATATCATGCAAAGCCTAAATCAGAAAAACAAATCCAAGGATTAAACATGTGTCTTTAAAAATTGTTTAAACTGATAACTATGTCCCCTATGTAAATCACACAGTACATTTGAATAATTGTAATCTACCTGGTTTGTAAGTTTTTATATCAGTACAATAGCAGCTTTGTAATCATGCACCAGCCATAGTAATGTGGATCTAAGTCAGTGCGAGACCTAAATTACAGAATAGTTTTGGAGAAATCAGTGTGTTGCTTTCAAGTAGAGAGAGCATTTCAAGCTAAGGTAATAAAGGGATTCCATCCCAATAGAGACCCAACAGAGGTCTGAGAAAAGCTGTTCCAACAGATAATAAGGGGTTATAACGCAAGTAGTGATTCTTGAGCTCTTAAAATTAAGTGCGCATTCATTTGTTTGAAAATATTTTGAAAACCTACTATGTGCTAGGCACTAGGTATTTAATTTTTATCAGAGAAGTCCTTCCCATCATTTGTAGCTTTTCAGGGCATGCGGACAGGTAACACAGGGCAGTTAAAATAAAACTGAACTGGCAAAGTACAGGATATTCAGTGACTACCTGAGAAGGCCCCATCTCCAAGGCAGGGAGCAGAGCCGGCTTTCTGGAGAATGTAACGTCTGCACCAAGACTTGAAAGATGACTAGGGTTCACCGGAGAAGACTGCTCGAGGCAGGAGGAACAGCCTGTGCAAAAGCACAGAGACAAGGACAGCATAGGTATTTAAGTAACTAAATGTTCAGTGCACCTCAAGTGTAAAGTGCCTTAGGAGAGGGGGATACAGAGAGGGTCGGGCTGTAGAGGTAAGCAGGGATAATATGGTGAATGCCATGGTAGGCTCAATTAAAGAGTTTGGGCTTTATTCCACAAGCACTGAGAAGCAACAGAATAAAGTCAAGGTAGCAGAGTAAGAAGAAATCAACTTTTAAAAACAATCACAGTGGTGGGAGTGGAGAGCGTGGATTGGAGTGGTGGGAAAACTTGAAGCAAGAACCCCAGTTAGCAGCAATTCACCCATCTAAACAAGAGAGGATTGCTGCCTGAACTCAAGAAATGGCAGTGAGCATGGAGAGAAGTATGGAGGGGGTTGAAAAGAAGGTATGTCAGCACCACCTAGGAGTTGATCAGATTAAAGATTTGGGGAGAAGATACCAGTCAAGGATGAATCCTAAATTTCCAGCTTAGGCATCAGGGAGACTGGTAGACCCATTCAGTGAGATGGGAAACATTATGGAAGGAGCAAGAGTGAGGGCAAATATGATAAGTTCAATTTGAGATTGGTTGAGTTTGAAGTGCTAGTTGAAAAACCAACTGGGTATATCTATGGGCATGTAGGGGTTGACTATATGAATCTGGAACTCAGGAGAAAGGCCTGAGCTACAAATAGAAATTTAGATGTCACAAGCATGTAGATTGTAACTGAAACCATGGCAGTGGATAAAATTGTCTGGGAACATGCGTATTAAATGGTAGAGGGTCTACATCTGACCACTGAAGCTGATAGAAACAAATTATGAGTAGAGGATGCCTGTTTTTACAATTCCATTTAAATAACTAACAATCACAATTTGTAAGTAATTGATATGTTAAGTAAAGGTCAACTTAAGTCACCTAGTGCGCAAATATACTAAACTATGAAATTACTAGCATCAGTAGTGGGTAAAGGTAGTTTTATTTTTTTGCTTTTCTTGTTCTGTGTTTGTATCGCAGTATTGAGAAAAGTTATTGTGCTTTTTCCCCCTGCAAGAATCAGGTTTTCCAAACAAACAAATGCTCTACCCTTTTGAGCGTCCAGTTTCACCAGGTGTCAATGTTTTAGTGCTGTTGAATTCATTCATTCATTCACTTAAGCCCACATGTTTTCAAAAGACTTAAATTGAGAGGTTTTGTCTCCTTTAAGCAAAGTAAAATTGAAAAAGACCCTAGAGAATGCGAACAGGCATGGTATGCAAGAAGAAATAGCCAGTTGGCATATTTTAAAGAATGTTTAGCTTTTCTGTATCACTTAGTAGTGCTTAAAACGCATTAGCCAATTATTTTAAAAAATGGGGCTTTCACTTGAATGCTATTGCTTATAATAGTAAATATGTTATTGCAATAACCTCAGTTCAGAAGAGAGTCGAAGGATGGCCCATTACTTCTAATTAAACACATTAAAATTGTTTCAGATGTTCTATGCAGCATTTAATACTATAGAAATTTAAATGCTTTTTAAAGAAATAGTAAAGATTTTCTCCAAATATTAATAGCCATAAGCCAGACAATGTTTTTAAAATATATTAACCAATTCTTAATGTATTTTTTGCATATAGTTAGAAACTGGCTTTTAAAATGCAGTAAGCATTATATGCTGTATGATTCCATTTATATGACATTCCTGAAAAAGGCACAGCTTTAGGGACGGCAAAACAGAAAAGTCATCACTGCTTGCTGGAGGCTGGCAGTGGGTGGAGAGATTGACTATTTAGGGCCTGGGGGAGTTTTTGGGGAGAGGGAATTGTTCTAGATCTTGATTGTGACAGTGGTTACATAACTACATCATTTGTTAAAATTCACAAATCTGGGCATCTTTCAAAAAGGATGCATTTATACTGTATATAAATTATACCTTAATTTTTTAAACAAAATTTTACATGCAATTTTACATTCATCTCATCCTGATTTCATAAATAGCTTCATATAGGAGTTTAAAACCTCAAGAAATGCTCCCAACAGGTCTCTTTTACCTTTGGTGTGACATAGAGTAATTCAATGACGATACTTAGGAGCAGAATCTAAACGTTTGGCAGGAACCACAATAATTCTGCCAGAGCAAGAACCACGTGGCATTTCCACCGTTGCTACGACTCATAGCCAGAGTTGTGCTTTATAAAGAGGTGTCTGGGAACTCTGTTACTATCCAGCAAATCTGTTAGGTAGTACTTCGCCTTGGCTCAAGCTCTTAGATGAAGAACAAGGATTCCTCTGCCAAGTAGTTTCTGTCGCCCTCCCTTTCCCATTCCCTCACATTTCTTGGCTCCTCTTTCCCTTATCACAGTAGAGTCTATTTTTCTTCATACTGTTCAAAGTGCTGCTCCCTTCTCTGTCTGCCTCCCATTGCCCCTTTTCACCCAAAGAGCTGGACTCCATTACCGTCTCCTTCATCCTCAGTCTGCCCACCTAAACAGCTGTCCCCTCACAATGATCAGATAGATGTGGAAGCTCAATGAGTTTCAATTAATCTACCCTGAGGCTTGCAGCTGAGATTTCAGCTAATGCTTTACTCCTGTACACTTTACTCCAATTAATTTCTAACCGTTGAACTTTCAAGAACAAGGGAGAATTTTGTTTAATATATGTCATGGTGCCACTTTCAGGACCTGGATATTAGTTGAACAGAGTCTGATGCCCCTGCTTCCTGTATGCAAGGAAGGTGCTCATGCTCTCCGCTAGTTTGTCTTATCTTTATTTTGCACTGAGGACTGTGCTAGCACTGGGAATACACAGACGAATAAGAAATAGAGCCCTCAAGGAGCTTGCACACAGTCTCTTTAGAATGTGGAAAACGTAGCTATCAGCTACACTGAGAGACTATATGATTACGGTGACCATATAATTCTA
This sequence comes from Equus asinus, assembly GCF_041296235.1. Classification (NCBI taxonomy): domain Eukaryota; kingdom Metazoa; phylum Chordata; class Mammalia; order Perissodactyla; family Equidae; genus Equus; species Equus asinus. Next base: position 27,839,592 of record NC_091810.1, read on the forward strand.
TAAACTGGGATATTTTGAAAGAGAAAAAGGGCATTGTTAGTAATTACCTCCAAGACAACATGCATAACCTGGACTGGCCTGAGGAAACTGGGCATTGCCCCCCTCTCTGTAATGGGGGAGTATATAAGCCAGCAAGATGCACAGAGAAGAGAGGCTGCCTCAGCCCTGGGGAGTGGGAGAGCAGCTCCATAAGGACAGGTGTCTCAAAGGAAGTGACACTGGAGGTGTTTTGAAGGCTCTGTAAAATCAAGCAAAGCAAAAGAGTAGGGAAAATGCCATCAGAACAAAATGACTGCATGACAAGGTAGAATTGGATATTCATTACAATTGTGCCCATGGTGAAGTTCACATATGATCTGGAAAATCAGAAAGCCTGGCCTGAGTTCTTTCCCAGATAGACAACCATTTCTCTCCCTCAAAGGAGGTGAACATTGGAGGAAGAGCATTTTTCTTAAAGAGGGGCTTGAGATACCTGGGTAAATATGCGAGAGTTTCAGAGAATAGAGAACACCTCCTTCCACATCTGGGTTCCCCAACCCGAACCTCCATTTCTTTCATAATTCCAACTGGAAAGAGAAGAGGAAGGATACATTTGCCCCATACCCTATGAGAAGATTAAGCTAGTATTTAAGAGAAACGTGAAGATAAGCAAGAGAAGAGTGAACACAATCCATGACTTTGGGTTGGAATGGGGCTGCTGAGAAAGCATCACAATCAGTTCCTCTCCTCCATACCCCACCCTCCAACCATCAACACCTACCTACAGATCTTCACCAATTAACCACAGATAGCTTAAGTTTCTGCATGTGTATTTGTATCATTATTTACATGAATTATTTATGCCTAATTGGTATGCAGTATACTAATTACTAGGCACATTATTCACTGTGTAGATGAAGTTAAATGTAAGTTTTATTTGCTTCTTGATTTAATTGTAGCACGTGGAAAGAGCAAAGCATTGAAGTCAAAAAGACGTGGGTCAAATCGTGGCTCTGCTGCTGACCACCTAGCGGGTGTTAGACAAGTTACTTAACCCCTGAGTCTTGGTTTCCTTATTTGTGAAATGGCATCAGAATTCTTACCTTGCAAGCTTAGTCAGTCGATTAGGTGGTATTTGCTTGGCACACACTCTTAGCAAGAGGTTGGCTAGATAAACTGGTCTTCCCTGATAGGTAGAGAAAGGACAAGGTTTCCTTGGGACAAATTACTTCCAACTCTGTCCCTGCCCCATTTCTCTCACACTCTGGGGCACTTCTTTCTTTATCTCAGTGGACTCTAGTTGCAAAGATAAAAATAGAATAATGTGTGCAAAGCATTATTATAGTGGCTTCTATATAGCTTCTCAGAAATAGGCACCCGCTACCATTGATATTGATGGGGTTTTCGGGGTTTTTTTTGAGGAAGCTCAGCCCTGAGCTAACATCTGCCAATCCTCCTTGTTTTGCTGAGGAAGACTGGTCCTGAGCTAACATCCGTGCCCATCTTCCTCTGCTTTATCTGCGGGACGCCTACCACAGCATGGCTTGATGAGCGGTGCCATCTCCGCACCTGGGATCCGAACCAGTGAACCCCGGGCCACTGAAGCGGAACGTGTGAACTTAACTGCTGCGCCACTGGGCCAGCCCCCCGTTGATATTGTTTTTAATATTAGCTTTTTTCCATCCTGTTCCTCAGATACTTAAGGGTAACAAGACTGGAGTAAAAAGAAAGGTGAGAAAAGACCTTTCTTTTTTATGACAATCAATTGAGTTTTATGTTATTTAAACCTTCTTAAATGAATAAATTTCACCCAAATATTATTAAAGAAATTGCTACTTTCCGATGGTTTCTAAATTCGTATCAACTAAATTTCGCAGATGACCATGCAGTTCTTAAATCCACATTTCAAATTTGATTTTTATGGATTTTAAAAGTTAAGGCCACTTTAAAAAATATTTTGTCCGTGTTATGATTTTGGTAAGGAAAAGCTGGTTAATGAAGCTGAAGGTACAGGGCATTGGAATCCACTTCAAACCAGTTCTCGTTAGAATTGGGTAAATTAATTCATATCCATGCTCAGCATAAACACTTTATTTACTGATGTGTCTAACTGTACCATCTTCGTCTGGTCATATAGCATTTCTCACTCAAGCCTGAAAGTCCCACATGCCTTTCCCTACAGCCCCCCTCAGTGTTCTGTATCCCTTGCTCTTCCTGAAAATTCAAAGAAAAAATATTACTGCTATTCTGAACAACTGTGCCATCACTACCTACTACCTAGTACTTTTTCTGCTAATATGTTTAAGATGGAAAAAAACAAGAGCTTTCTCTCAAAATAAGAATATTGACTGTTTTAACACTATCAAGATAGAGTCCAAGAGTGTATACTGTTGCCTTTTGAATAATTTTTAAAAGAAAGGAGAAAGAAATGGAATTCTCATGGCATTCTGCATTTTTGCTCTTGTGATTTCCTCTCGCTGGAATCTTTTTTTCTTAACCTAGAAAACCCCTACTTATCACTGAAGGTCCAAGTATTGTTACTCACCCTGGAAAGACTTCTCCAAGCCCAACAGGCAAGACTAATTTGAGGGTTTTTTCGCTCTCATGGTTTCTCTATGTCCAATGGTGTCACAGAGTGCAGGGTATTGACTGTGCAGAAGACCGTCTCACTCAGTTCTCACAGAGCCTTTTCCTTATCTGTCTCTGCTGCCTTGATCTCTGCTCCATACATATTTGTTCATTTCAACATTCGTTTATGCATCAGCTATTTATTCAGTACCTACTGTTCCCATTAACTATTGCTGCATAACAAATCACCCTAAAACTTAATAGTGTAAGACAACAATCATTCTCTTATTTCCCACAGTTTCCGTGGGTCAGATATTGGGGAAAGGCTTGACTAGGCAGTGTTTCTTCGGGGTGTCTCACATGGCTGCAGTCAGATCGTGGCTGGACTAGAGCCGCTGGGAGCCGGCTGTATAGTACTTTCTCTTTGGCAGTCCAAGGCCTTTCCGTGCGGTCTCTGCACATCTCCAGTCAGCTAGTTAGGGTTTCCTCAAAACATGGTAGCCTCAGCAGAGTCGAAATGCTTATGTGACAGTTAGAAGCTTCAAGAGGGAACATTCGAGCTAGCAGGGTGGAAGCTGAAATCACCTAGGCTGGAAGATACAAAACCTCACTTTCCTTGCCTTCCATTGGTTACCGGGAAATCACTAAGCTAACCAGATTCAAAGGGAGGGCAGTTTGACTCTACCTCTTAATAGGAGAGTGGCAAGATTCTAGGAAAGCACGTGGGATGGGAAATCTTGTTGTGGCCACCTTTGGGAAATGCAGTCTGGCACGTCTACCGTGTGCCATGCATTGGGCTGGCCTCTGAGGAAACCATGGTGACCCAGACAGATACAGTCCCTTCTTCGTGGAACTTGCAGAAAGGAGAACAGAACACAAATAAACTGAAAACATAATTTCTCTTGCCATAAAGGAAAAAGTAAAGATACTTATATAGGGTATTTTAAGAAAGGCTTCATTAAGGAAGTAAGTTTTGGAAAGAGAACTAAATGGTAAGAAGCAATGGGTCTTCCCAAGAATTAGAAGAATTGCCTTCCAGAAATAGGCCCCGATAGGAACACAGGCCCGGAGATGGGAAGGAGATTGACTTACTTGAGAATCAAGAGGAAAGCCAGTGTGACTGAAGTGTTATGCGTGGAGGAGGAGAATAATAAAATATGAGGTCCCAGAGATGGACAGACTCCAGAAATGGGGTCCTTGAAGACTGTGATAAAAGTGTTACTTGGGCTGCCCCCGTGGTGCAGTGGTTAAGTTTGTATGTTTCACTTCAGTGGCCTGGGGTTCACCAGTTCAGATCCCGGGTATGGACCTATGCACCGCTTGGCAAGCCATGCTGTGGCAGGCATCCCACATATAAAGTAGAGGCAAATGGGCACCGATGTTAGCTCAGGGCCAGTCTTCCTCAGCAAAAAGAGGAGAATTGGCGGCAGATGTTAGCTCAGGGCTAATCTCCCTCCAAAAGAAAAAAAGTTGGATTTTATTTTCAATGGAATGAGAAGCCATTAGAGATTTTAACCTAGGGGTGTGACATGATCTGGTTAAGAGATAGCTCTGGCTGTAGTGTGGAGAGTGGGTCGAAGAGAGAAAGGAGAGAGGCAATGAATCGGGTTAGGAGAGACAACTTGGAGTTGGCAGGGTAAGATTTAGTGGAGGCTTGATTTAAAGTAACGGTGGAGGGAAAGGAGAAAGGGTTACTGTACTTTTAGAGGTAGACTGGATGAATTTGTACTTCAGATGTAAAATTTCATACCAAATGATCACATTTTATGGTTAGTTGTGTCTGAACTATGTGTATCCCCATTGGCCGTTAGACTGTAAGTCTCTAAAGGATGGGGCTGGTTCTTATTCTTTCTTTTTTTTTTCAAGGAAGATTAGCCCTGAGCTAACATCTGCCACCAATCCTCCTCTTTTTGCTGAGGAAGACTGGCCCTGAGCTAACATCCATGCCCGTCTTCCTCTACTTTCTATGTGGGACACCTGCCACGGCATGGCTTGATAAGCAGTGTGTAGGTCCACACCTGGGATCTGAACCAGCGAACCCCAGGCCACCAAAGCAGAATGTGCAAACTTACCCGCTGTGCCACCTGGCCAGCCCCCTCATTCATATTTTTATTTTCCAAAGCCCTTGGTGCTTTCTGAGTACTCAACAAATATTTGTTGAAGTGAATTTCATTCTTTTTTGGATTTCTCATGTCTTAAAAGTAGCTATAATTTTCTTATTTTATTTATTGTAATTCTTAAAAATGTGCAAAACTGATTTTTTTATAGATTTCTATTTGAGGCTTCCCGTTAAAAATATGAAAAGTGCTATATTTCAGTATATTCTTCCTCCTCCCTGAGGCCTTTAACCACAATAAGGGTGGAGGGATGGGTGGATGGTTGAATGGATGATTAGGTGTGGTGCCATTGCATTTCCATGAAAAAGGAAGAAATACGCGGATCAGTCCTGATGGTTGCTGCCTCCCACATTCTGATGCCAGAAAAGAGTTATTCATAATTTATGATCTGTTATATAAGTTCTAATGAGTAGGTACACTAAGTTAAATTTCTTACTGCCTAACAAACTAAAAAAAAATCATTTTGTACCTTCACCTGTTTTCCACTTCCTGATCTTCTTTATAATATTTTGTAATTCTATCTTAATGCAGATTTTATTGCTAGAGCAGTTTCTCTGGGAAGATAAGAGTGTTTGACCCTTTGTGAGTCTATAATCCTGAAAAAAATCTATAATGGAGGTTGAACATAAAAATCTACCTTATTTTGGAAAAATAAATCTTTTCTAACCTTTTACATTAAAATGCTAAAGAAAGAGGCACCTTTAACTTGTTAAAGATTTTATTAAGCGCTTAATTTTCCACAGTATTTATTAATTAACTTAATTGGGAAAATCAGAGTATTTTAAAGCTTGATGTAAGTTCATGTGTTTTGCTAGTTTAGGTACTTAGAAAACTTTACACCTCACTGTATTATTTCTTATTTCTTTATTACTCTAGCCTCATGTTAATAACTTTATGTCTTCTAGTTTATTTCATTTGCTTACATCATGTCTCATTCCGAAAAGAACTTGAGACAGTTTGTCTCAAAATACACACAACGTGAACATTGAGGAGAAAAAAATATGCCAGGGTTCCAGTTGCCTAAAATGTAACTTATATTAGGTCAGCATATATTCTTCCCAGTGAATCCTTATTGCTTATTACAGAGCTTGGTCGATAGTACATGTTCAATAAATACTTGTAGAATGGATGAATGAGGTTAGTTTTACAAAACATGCCAACAGATCCATTTGCTTAGTTGAGATCCAGTTTTGGCTCAGAGCTTTCTGCTAACAAATGAGCAGAGAAAAATACTGCTAATTGCACAATACACAGTGTCCATACGATGAAATGAAACCATTTGAAAAGGAGATAGGCAATTCTTTGTAGGCAAAAACATGCAAATGTATATGTCCAAATCCAATGGATTGTCAAGGAGAGAACACTGAGTAATGTAGTATTAAGAGTCAGCATCCTTAAAATAAAATATGATGAGTTTTAAAGGGTTTTTTTCTTTCTCACAATCCAGGGGTAACTTTGAGTATCAAGACTCAGGACTCAAAGAATAGATAGACCACATTTCTTTTAGCCAATCATCCACGAATATGATTTCTCACATGTAATAAGCATGTAGTAAGTTTTTAATAAGCTTGAACAAAAAATTATTTAAAGGTTTTGTTCAGTATCAGGTATCTGGGGTACAGAGAAGGTGCCGTTGTGAAAATGAAGAGTCAAATGCTGAAAGAATCAATTGAACTGGTATTAAAGTTTGTATCATCTGTTAAAGATGTGGTGGCTCACCAGAACCTGTGTCTGAACAGACAATGATCACCACTCTGCATGGAGGAAGGACAAGAAAATTCAGGTTATTAGGGCTGAAATTTTTCTCCAAAAACAATTTGAGACCCACTCCAGTGTGTGGAGGAATGTGTGACCCAATACCTTACATTCTTGAGCTATGCAACATTGCCACTTTATTTTTGTGTGAGATAATTTTTAAGGAGCCAACCACCAAATGCAGATGGTCGTCATAAAAGACTAGCTCAATAAGGTGTATCTAGAAAGGCTAAGACTGAAGCCTCCAAGACAAAGAGGTTCCAGACATACTCCTGTCATTGGATGAGTTGAATTGCTAACAGGAGTTGCTAACCTGATGTCCACAGAACCTTAGACAATTCATCTTGAATTGTTATCAAATCTGTTCTTGTTGTTATTGTTGTGTATGTACATGCATTTGTTCTGTAGAGAGGATCCTCAGACTTTTCAAATAAGCAAAGAACTTTGTGTCCCAGAAAGGTTAGGAATACTGCATAATATTGTAAATGAGCCACTTAAATATTGATGGCTATCTATAAAAGAGATGACCTTGGAATTGGAATCTACCAATTCCAAAACCATTCTCTCTTGTAAGAACTCAACATCAGGGCTGATGTATTTTGGGCCAGTCTTGATACATGATAAAACATTATACTCTTGAGATGTGATAAAACCTTATACTCTCTATATCGAATATTGTCTCTGAACTCTTCATACTGGTTGTGACAACAAATATTTGTTGAAAAACTACTATGTGCATGGCACCAACTTTTGATAACTTGTATCCTTTAGGGATTTAGGAACTCTAGAAGTTTCTGTTAGCTGAGAAGTAATTCAAGGATATTACACAGAATTATTAGGTAAGTTGCAGAAACTGACTTAGAAATGGACAGGAAAGTGGATGGCTCCCGGAATCCTGGCAGCAGGGGTTGCACCATCTTATCACAGCAAGTGCTGGAATGAATGAACTAACCATTATTTTTCTCTTTGTGTCACAAATCAAAGTTTGAGGAGGGAGTGTCCAAAGGACATAGCTTAGAATACTGTTTCTCAAGGTGTGGTCCCCACATTAGCATCACCAGAATCCTGAGAACTTGTTAGAAATGCAAATCTTTGGGCCCCAGCCCAGACCTAATCTAGTGGTGAGCTCAGCACTGGGCATATTAAGGAGTCCTCCAGGTGATTGGTGCACAGTAAAGTTTGAGAAACACTACCAGTGTGTCACATATCTACCCCTCAGCTAGGATCACACAGGGGACGCTGATTTACAGCTCTACCAAGACTGCATACAATAGGGGAAGAGAATTCCCCAAAGGAAGTTCAGTGTTGTTTACCAAAGAAAGGAGAATTGATCCTGAGCAGCCAAAAGATATCCAGCACCTTCTACATCCCTTGTTGGTGAAATTTCTCTTGTGCATGCAACGTAAGTATCTTGTACTTTAGCATTGCTGTTGGAGGTGAGGTCCATTCCAGGGCTGCCAGTCTCTAAGATGAAGGCCACCCATTGGAGTAACACTTGGGCCTCTCTTCACCCCTTCCACGGAGAAAGTACGTGACTCCTGATTTTGAGTAGGAGACCTTGACGTCGTAGCTCAGCCCTCTGCCTTCTTTCTCTTTGGTGTCTGCCTGCCTATAGAGAATGAATATATTCTGCTGTTCTCTGTACCATGCAGTAAGGGAGTTGGCCCGTACAGGGAGCTCCTGTGGTGGTCCACCTGTGCTAGGGAGCTTAGGTCTGTCTAACTCTGGGATGAAGTGTCAGAAAACCATTGTTGCTCACCTCAGCAGTTTTGCAACAGCTTTATCTCTAAGGTAAGTAATAAAGCTGACATTCTGATTTTCACTGATTTGGCTCATGAATCTCTCTCTCAGGTGGAGAAGAATAGTGTCAAGTATGGGGCCCCTTGGAACCTTAATAAGTATTCCATTCGAGGTTTGCTTTGACTTCTTGAGCGAAATTGTTTGTCATGTTTGTTTGTTTTACTATCTCAGACATCTGAGTGTTTATTGTTTTTGCAGATACTCTATTCTATAAGGATTTAAATGTTTCAAATGGATTACTGCCTGGGCCTCATGATTACTTAGATGAATAGTTTTATATAATCATTCAAACTAGAAATTTCCTTTTGGGGCCTTTTGTTCTATAGATTTGGGTCCATTTTAGACGGAAAACCTACTGAGTCACTGTCGTAACGATCAATTTAGCTCCAAATATATTTGTTATGATAGATAAGCATTGGGGAAGCTTTTGTAAAAGTAATGAAAATGTTCCTTTATTGTTGATTCTCTTCTTATGAATATGAAAAAATGTTAATTGAGATGAAAAAAGTGCGTTTCTCTTGGCTGTAGAGTGGAGTCGTGCTCTGTTTCTCTAGGAGCTCCGGTGCCTGTTCCATGTAATGTGTACGGCCAATGAAGTAACAAAGCTGCATGTTATTAGCCTTGTGTTTACTCAGATAGGATAATTAACTGCTGAATTTTCTTGGCTCTGCCTCTCTTCCTTGGAGATTTTCTAACCGATAAAGCACTAAACTAACGCTGTTGGATTTATAAGATGAAAGCCCCAAATGGTATAGCTAAAAGAATGAGAATTCTAATGTTATTTTCCTAAATTCTGTTTGTAGGTTATCAGTGAACTCAACAGGGAGAAGTTATTTCACCAAGTGTATGGGGATGAGAGGAGTTGTAAATGAAAACATACACTATATGCTCTTTTTCTCTGACATTTATTTTCTCATGCATTTTCATCAATTTATATTTGCTTTTCTTAACTGTCATAATTTATCCTGTAATATATGCATTGTGAGTACTTTTCTCTTAAGGCTAATTGTAAGCATCCATCTCTTAGAGTATGTACTCAGAAAGTGAAATCCAAAATAGCCTTGTTATTTTCTATACAGCAGTTTAATCATTACCATCTCATGTGATCTCATCTCCACTGAGATGTGCTTCCTGAGAAAATGTAGAGTTGCAGCGTGTTTGTTAAAATTCAAGTTGCATAAATTACCGTAATATTCAGAACATAGGCAGGGGAAAAACAGTATTTTCAGAAATCCTGCCTGGCATGCATAATACTCCTCAGTTTGCCCATTCTAAAAACATACTGTATTATTATAGATGCTTAAATGTCAGCATAAAGTACAGGTCAGTGTTGCCTAGACAACAGTCTACTTTCGGAACAAACAGGGTTTGTTAACAGTCATAAATTCAGTGCCATCACTGAATTACAGCATGGACCATTAGAGCAGCTTAGAGCAATTAAAGTTTACTTATCCCAAACTAACCATAGACTGCACAAAGTTAAGTGAAATAATTAACCTCTTTTACTACAAAAGGGAAGACCAATAAAAGGCTACAGATAAAGGTATATTATAAAACTGATCAAGGAGTTAAAATGCCACAGTGATTGAAATTGCGCTTTTCTCAAAGCAAAGGGGAATACCATATTTCTGAATGTTAATCTCATAAGTCTTCATTCAACTTTTGTGCCAAGACTAGAGTCACTCATTATTATCTACCCTTTCAGCTCTACCCATTTGCAGCAAAACGTGTTCCCAGAAAGCTCAGAAAGCAATTTCATTTGTAGCAAAGTGGTATAAAATTTTCACTTCGGATCTCTGTAGGGAAGCTTGGGTTATTGAAGGTTTTCAGTTGAGAAACAATTACTCCATCCATTTACTGAATATTGTTTATTTTTGTGTTGTGTGAAATGCCCTGAGGGCCTCTTAAAACTTACTGGAAGAACCAATTTAGGAATAAAATATCCAATTAGCTCAAAATTTTACGATGTACAGAGTTTGCATTCTTTGAGCGTCAATTTGTTTGTTTTGGAGTCTTTGTGTGATTCCTGAGGTGTTAGCTTTGGCTTTGAAACTGCTCCTCATCTCAACGTAGTCCTAAGGATAGCTTTGCTCATTTAGAGTTCTTAAACCTTACGCACTAAAGGATGTCTGGTTCTTCCAACACTCCTAACAGTTCTGTGTTTGTACCGAAAAGTTGGCCGTGGCACTAATTCATAGCATTGGCAGAGATCTGAAGTTGCCTGTCTCTGTTCTGTGATACCCAAATCAGAAGCTCTAGTAAGCTTACGCTGAATATTTGTTCAGTCCACAGGAGACATTTTACTTTGTTTTAGTGCTTGCTAACCTCAGAAGTGGTAGACTGCCCAGCTTCCAGGAGCTTCCAGTTCTCCTAGGAGCTTCCACTTCTTCCAGGAGATTCCAGTTCTCCCTCTACCTCAGGACAGATGAGCTGGCCTCACTATTTAAATGTCTTCAAAATTTTCTGATATCGTCATACAGCTTGCTTTCTTCACATATTAAAATCTCCAGCAGATCTTCACTTTCTTATGAATGGTAATGGTAGATAAAATTTATTGAGCCATGCTGTGGGTCAAGTACCAGTCTCTCTGGGAGTCATGGCCGAAAAATTTTAGAAAAAGAGCTTAGCAATCAAAATGGGTCGGGAGGACGCCCTCATTTGTACTCTGTCCTTCCTCCTCTGGGACTTTTCTCTACCAGGTCTCTCTCTCCCTCTCTTTTCCTCTTTCCCTCTCTCCTCCCCTCACCTTCAGTCTCTCCTTCTCTGTTGACTTCTTCCTTAGTGGTACAAGTATATGCTCAATCCTCTTATCCTAGGAAGATAATTCTTTCCATCCAGCCTTCTATTGCCTCGTCTTTCTTGGTTCCGTATATATATGGTTCCATATATATGTATATGTATAGACGTACATGTCTATAAATATATATATATGTGTGCGTATAATAGTCTGCACACTTTCTGCATTTATTCCCTTATAATTCATAAAGTCCTTAGCACCTTGCAATCTGCCTTCACCAGTCCCAGTTCTTCTACAGTGACTCTCTAAAGGCATACGGTCATTTGTTCATTCAACAAGTATTGTTTTTGAGCATCAGCTCTGTGCTGGGAACTGTTAAAGGCACTAGGAACTTAGCAGTGAGTAATCCAGATACCATCCCTGCCTCCAGAGAGTTTACAGTTGGCAATAGGAGAATAATATTAGTCAAATAGGCACGCAAATAAATAATTGGCCAGTTCCCAAATGCTATTCAGAAAGCATAGAATATGTATGATCAATTATAGGAAGACTGAATCCAAACCTGTGGGATCAGGGAAGTGACTGAAATCTGAAGCTTGAATACACATTAACGAGACATCGGGAACAATTTTTATAAAGGCCCCAAGACAAGAAAAAGCACAAGAAAGTACAGGAATAGTTCTGTGATTGGAGAAAGGCAACTGAGGTAGAATTCAAGAGCCCTTATGAAGTCAGAGAGAGGTGGGATCTTGATGAGAGATTGTGGCTTGGGCTTAGGATATAGCCTTTCTCCTACAGGCAACGTGATGCCGGAGGAGGAGTCTAAGCGAGGGCTGGGCAGGAGGGGCTATAGCAGGATTACATGATCAAATTTATATTTCCTTAAATTTACCTATGTTTCTCAAAACAGTCTCCATGTCCTAAGTTTTCATTGATTTGTACCTTTCTGCAGAGTTTCCTCTTTTCATTAATATTGAACACTATTTGAGAAAATCTTTGTCCTCTGATAAGCTAAGACATTAAGAGATTTTTCTTCGATCATCTCTCCGAGAAAAGTGTTGAGCTTACGTATCATGCCCAACAAAGTGGTCAGGGTTCCATGGGGTAATCAGACACAGTACCTTTTTTAACAGCTTCCTAGGAAAATTCTTGGAATTTTTAACCCTTCAACTTAGTTCCTTAAATTGAAATACAATGCTATGTGTTCCCTGATTAGCTTTCTAGGCTATTCTCAAACCCTTTGGTTTTGAATATAACTTGACACATTTAAAAAAAAAAAAATCACATGAGCAACAAACATTCGTGGATAACTCTATGCAGGATCAAACAGGTCACTGTGTTGTGCTAGCTCTCGTTCTACCATGACTTTCTCAATCAAGAAATTGTAACTGGGAGCTGGCCCGTGGTCTAGTGGTTAAAGTTCCACATGGTCTGCTTTGGCGACCAGGTTCACCGGTTTGGATCCCAGGCACAGACCTAGACCTCTTGGCAGCCACACTGTGGCAGCAACCCACATACAAAGTAGAGGAAGATTGGCACAGAAATCAGCTCAGGGCTAATCTTCCTCAAGTGAAAAAAAGAGGAAGATTGGCAGCAGATGTTAGCTCCAGGCAAATCTTCCTCACAAGAAAAAATATATATATATTAAAAAATATTAAAAAGTTTATAAAGTAAAAGGAAAAGACAAGGAAATGTAACCAGTATACAAGTGAAAGTGAGTAACAGGCTATTAAAGGAATATGTACATAGACACACACATATACACAACATAAAACCCATATCTTGTATATTTTTGATACATAAACTTATACTAGTTACCACATTTTTGACACACACCTAAAAATCTTTCAACAAACAAGATAATATTTAGAGATTGAGTTGAGATTTCCCACTCTAGTGTAATGTCCTCAGCATCTTTCCTGTCTACTGTATGGCCCCAAAGTCGGAGGCATTTATTGTCCATGGTTTACATATATTGTGACACACTGACACTGGGGTTAGAAACCTCTTTAAGAAGTTTACCATCCTAGGGGCTGGCCCCGTGGCTGAGTGGTTAAATTCACACGCTCCACTTCGGCAGCCCAGGGTTTTGCCAGTTCGGATCCTGGGCACGGACATGGCACCGCTTATCAGGCCACGTTGAAGGGACATCCCACATGCCACAACTAGAAGGACCCACAACTAAAAATATACAGCTGTGTACCGGGGAGCTTTTGGGAAAAATAGGAAAAATAAAATCTTTAAAAAAAAAGTTTACCATCCCTTTGGATAGATGCAACACTTACATATCAAAGATATGAACCACAAAACATAAAAGCATTCTAAACATTAAATGCACACTATGGATAGTAAAGATTTTAGGAATTCAAAGAAAAGGAAAATAATTATGGGTAGACAGGATGGCAATAAAGATTCATGTATTGGACTAATGACAGGTTAACCCTTTCTCATTCTTCTTTCTCAGTTTAAATGACACCTTTTCTAAGAGGCTTTTCTTAAGAACCTGTTATGGAAACACTCCCTGTATCAATTACTCTCTATTGTATCACTCTGTCAGTCTCCTTCTGGGGACTTCTCAAAAATCTGAACTTATCATATTTACTTATTTAATTATTTTGTCTGTGCCTTTCACTAGACTGTTATTTCCATGACGGTGAGGATTTCTGTCTTGCCCACCCTGTAATCCCAGAGGCTCTCACAGTGCCTAGCACACGTAGGGGACTCATTTATATTTCCTTAGTTACATGCAAAAGCTTCAAGTGCTTTAAGCTTATTCTCAGAAACTCTAATGTAATGTTCATTTGCATTACCCAGATTCTTTGCAATAGCTCACAGGTGACCATGCAAATGTTCTTTTGCAAAATTTGGATTTATATTGGAGTAAATGTGACTCTCCCAAGTTCATAATGAAAGGCAAGCAAGTTTCTTATTTCTTATATACTGTTTCAAATTTAAAGGAAATAGTGTCATGTCTACTTTTTATTTTCTCCGAACTGATAAGGCTAACCTCATGAGTAATCTACTACACCACATATATATATATATATATATATATATATATATATATATTTATATGTGTGTGAGGAAGATTGGCCCTGAGCTAACGTCTGTTACCAGTCTTCCTCTTTTTGCTTGAGGAAGATTGTCACTGGGCTAACATCTGTGCCAATCTTCCTCTATTTTATGTGGGATACCGCCATAGCATGGCTTGAGGAGTGGTGCTAGGTCTGCGCCCAGGATCTGAACTGGCCAAACCCTGGGCCGCCGAAGCAGAGCACATGAACTCAACCCCTACGCCACCAGGCTGGCCCCCCACACCATATATTTTTTTTAAACATTTCACACTTGTTTGATAAAGACATCCCCAAAAGTAGGTGTACTGATAAGTAATACTGTGTAAAAATATCAAGAAAAGCTTGAATTGGTGGAGCATTTTTTCTCATTGTTTTGCTTGTATATGTGTGAATAAATTTTCTTTTAATTTTCCTTATTCCCAGAAAGGCTAAGCACAGGTTTATCTTGCCTTAAAAATACTAGCTTAAGGCAATACTTATGTAAAAACATTGCTATTTATTTGAAAACAGTGACTATTATACATTTATTTGTCTAATTTGTATTTCCTTTAGAATCTCTTTTTTAAAAGGTGGAGGACTCAAAATAGCCAATGTAACAAAAGCTGATGTTGGAACTTACACCTGCATAGCAGAAAACCAGTTTGGGAAAGCAAATGGCACAACATACTTGGTTGTTACAGGTAGGTGCATTTCTTAAAGATTCCTTTACATAGGGATGCATTGTGTGTGGTATGTTATTTAGATCAAAGAAAAAAGTGTTTTTCACAATCTGCAGAGCACTATGAATGTAGAGCTTGTGTTATTTTAACCAGTGAAAATCAAGATAATAATTCTTAATATTTATTTACACATTACACTGTGCACCAGGGAACACGTTAACTACTGCACTTGCATCATGGGCAATAGAATTACAAATAGTGTGTGCCAATGATCTTTTATTTTATATTCTTGGGTTATGTCAGATATTTTGGCTATACTTTTTCTTTTTCAATATATTTGATATTTTCTGGAGATGTTTAAGTCCACGGAATAATCCTTGACATCAATAAGAGTCGCTTCGAGTTGTGGATATAGTTCTTTTATTCATTCAAGAAACAAATTGAGTACCTGCCATGTGTCAGGTGCTTGGGTTATATCAATAAACAAACTGACAAAGATGCTGCCCTCATGAAGCTTACCTTCTACCAAAGGTAAAAAGAAAATAAGCACTAGGAATAAAAAGCAAGGAAATTATTAGAGGAAAAAAAATTGAGAAAATACAGAGGCATGTATGGGAGAGGTAAGCCGGAGAATGAAAGAGAGGGGTCAGAGAAGGTCTCACTGAGAAGGAGATATTTGGGCAAAGATTTCCTGGATAAGGCAGTTAACCAATAGATCCCTTGGGACAGTCATGTGAGGGCTTTGTAGACCTTGTTAGGATTTTAGCTTTCAGTTAGAGTGAGAAGTGGAAGTTGGTGCAAAGTTGACATGATGAAATGACGTGATGTGAAATATATTTTTAAAGGGTTACTCTAGCTTCTCTGTTGAGAACAGACTGTGGAGAAATCAAGGCTGGAAGCAGGAGAGGGCTCAGGAGACCATTGCTGCAATCCAGGCAGGAGCCGATAATGACCCAAATGTGGGTAGCAGCAGAGGAGTTGATGGGAAGGGATCTGCTTCTGCATATAGCCTGCATGTAGAGTCAGTAGGAGCTGCTGACAAATTGAATGTGAGGTCCAAGAGAAAGAAAGGAGACAAGGATGACTACAGGGTCTTTGGAGCAGCAGAAAGAATGACCGTCAAAACAACTGAGATGGGAAAGGCTGAGATTACACAGGTCTGAGGAGGAGGAAGAGCAGGAGTTCAATTTGGCTATGTTGAGTATGAGATGTTTATTAGGCTCTCTGTCTGTAAAGCAAATCACAGTATTCTGCAGTAACAAATAAATCCAAGATGTCAGTGGATTAAAATAGCAACAGTTTACTTTTTGCTCATGCTGCAAGTCCATGGTGGGTCAGCTAAGCAGTCTTCATCCAAGAAAAAAGGGTCCCACTGCCTGCACCATCTGGCACATTGCCCATCATGGTGGAAGAGGAAAGAAGACATGGAAAATTGTCCATTAGTTCTTCCAGGCTTCTGTCTGTCAGTGCCATACATTTAGCTATGCATGAATTCAAAGGCATTAAGAATTTAGTTCTGCTCTGTGCCCTGAAAGAAATAAGGGTGAACAATAATGTCTATTACAACATCTAAGTAGGTATGCCAGTAGGTAGTTGGATGTATAAACCTGGAGTTAGGAAGAGAGATCTGAGATCTAGGATGGAGATATACATTTTGGAGTTGGTAACCTGTAGATATGTACTTGTAAAGAAGAGACTAGGTAAAATTCTCAAGAAACTGAGTAAAGACAGAGAATAGGAAAACCAAGGACTGAGGTTGAGGCAGGCTAATCTGAAGAGATTTAGGAAAAGAGAGACCATGAAAGGCTCAGAAAAGGAGTGATCTGCATGGTAGGAGAAAACTAGGAGTTCAGTGTCCAGAAAGCAAGCAAAGGAAGTGTACCAAGGAGAAGACAATGATCAAGTGCAGCAGATGCTGCTAACAGGGCAAGTAAGAGTGGATACAAAAATGTACCATTGGATTTCACAGTGATTACTGAGGACCTTGATGAAAGCAGATGGGTTCCTGACTACAATGGGTTAA
This sequence comes from Equus asinus, assembly GCF_041296235.1. Lineage (NCBI taxonomy): Eukaryota > Metazoa > Chordata > Mammalia > Perissodactyla > Equidae > Equus > Equus asinus. The sequence goes on from NC_091810.1 coordinate 27,856,304, forward strand.
AGAGAGAATTTGGCAGAGGAATTATAGACAACATATATAAATGACTCTTTTAAAGACTTTTGCTGCAACATGGAGCAAAGAAATGGGGAGTAGCAGTGGGAAAGTGGGGTCAAGAGAAGTTTAATTCACAACAGATAGGACTATGGTGATGACAGGGAGAAAGAAATGTACATGTGGAGGGGCTGGCCCCATGGCCGAGTGGTTAAGTTCGCGCGCTCCGCTGCAGGCGGCCCGGTGTTTCGTTGGTTCGAATCCTGGGCGTGGACATGTCACTGCTCATCAAACCACGCTGAGGCAGCATCCCACATGCCACAACTAGAAGGACCCACAATGAAGAATATACAACTATGTACTGGGGGGGCTTTGGGGAGAAAAAGGAAACAAATAAAATCTTTAGAAAAAAAAAAGCAATGTACATGTGGACATTTACGTTGGGGAAAAAACAGACATTAATTAACATTTTAACTGAGTATCCCTCTCATTGTACGTATTCTAAACATTTGTGTTTCAAATGTTTTTGTCTAGCTAAATTTTGGTAGCAATGTACTTTCCAGTCATTCAAAGTTAGTGAAAATACAGTGGTTTCTATTTCTACTCCTATATTTCATGAAGCAATAAAACTAAGTGGAAATTGATTTTGTAGTAGTAGTATAACTCTTATTTACAGGCGACTTCAATTTTTTAAACGTATATATCCTATAAATTCAGATATCTTGATTCTTTTAACAAGAATTTATAGATCTAATGAAATACCTGATAGGTCTGCATCGAAATGTCTGCTTTAATCTTAAAGACTTTTAATTATTTAAATATAGGTGTATACATATATACATGTACACGCACACAGACATACACATTATAAGTTAGATTAACAATCTGGCTGGGAAAATTGCTTTCAACAAAGTAAATATGCTAAAGTTTTATTTAAAACTTTATTATTTCTCAAATAGAACCAACGAGAATCACTTTGGCACCTTCCAACATGGATGTCTCGGTTGGAGAAAGTGTCATTTTGCCCTGCCAGGTGCAACATGACCCCCTGTTAGACATCATGTTTACGTGGTATTTCAATGGGGCCCTCACAGATTTTAAGAAAGATGGATCTCACTTTGAGAAAGTCGGTGGGGTAAGTTGTGACATTTTCCTCGTGCTTTTTGTATTATGTGAGGCTCTGACACACTGTCCCTAAAGATTAACATCTGGCACATAGGTTATGCTTGACAAATCTTTCTTATATGAATGAATCTGGGTTCTCTATTCTATTGTGATCCGATTTTATTTTTGTAATTACCAGAAAGTGAGCACATTTAATTTAACCTATAACTTTTCATTTTAATTAAAATTGATATTTGTTGTATTAATTTTAAATGTTATTTGTGATAATTTTGTCATTCATATCCCATAGAAGGGAAAATTTTCCTTGGAGAAAAGACAAGGGAAAAGTGAAAAGAGTTAGGTTACCTTCATAAAGCCCCTTACTCCTTCTGGAAAAGGCTTCTTCTCTAACCCAGCTCTGGTCCCAACTTTAATTCTTAGATAAAGAATTTGATTTGAAACATTAGTTACCTTTGCTGCTTAATGTAGATAATTGTGTTTGTGATTTATTTGCTGGACTCTAAATTGTTGATAATATTTATCCAATATAATGCCCTTCCTCTTAGCTAATGCTAAAGAAATGTATGTTGAAAGACTAAAAACACAAAGTAGTTTGATTTTAATATGCGTTGGACATCCTCAAAGAAACATTCACTAAGACTGAGTTAGATTGCTGCTTTCTGTAAGAGGGGCTTGGAGTTAAGAATGTGTGAGGTATAATGTAACTGCTTTACTGATAGGTTCTACAGAAGGTATAAAGTCATCTCTCTAAGAGTCACATATGTAAAACATGAAATTCATAAGTTAATCCTATCACTTCCCAATTCTCTTCTTCTAACATGCAAGTTCATGGCCTATCAATTTTTTTATTGACTTGTGCCATTAGTAACTTAATATTCTCCCATCGGTATAAAATAGTAAGCCATACAAGACGACATTACCCTAAGCACAGGCAATTAAGTAAATTGCTTTTCTGTTGCATGAGAAGGGAATCATATAACAACTCCTGTCCTCTGATTGTGTATTCATGGCAGCATTCCCATTAATACCTATAAAGTCTACTTGTATTTTATCCCAGTATGTTCATAGGTGTAGCAACTGTGTTCAAAAGCAGAAAAATGTGAGGAAGGAGGCTGGAAAATGGGAAAGTTGCCTAGAAAGGTGGATAGTAAGAGCCATGTTTTTAAAAGGGGAGGGTTAGTTTAGAAAATGGAAAATCCCACTCGTAGCTTTCAACTGATTCAGCCGATTGTCATTGGGACAATACTGGGTATTGAATACTCATTTGTTATTTAAAAAACACGCACACACCTTTTGGGAAAAATCTGTAAGCTCAAAAATCGCCAACAACTTAAATCAGATCTATTGTGTACACTTGAACATCATGCCAGAGGAGTGTGGTGACACTGGTCACAGGTTTCTGCACAGAGTTATATATTCAGAAAAGCATATTAAACCAAGCGTCTGAAGCAAATTGGCATATCACAAAGGAGAAGTGTGAATCCCAAGACAAGCTTCAGTCTGTGCCCATAGGACAAATCAAAGTCATATGAATAAATCAGCAGTAAAAGAATTCCACTTAAGTCCACTGTTTGCCAAGCCAATCTCAGTTTTAGGTATGGTGTGGTGTGATTAGAAAAGAGGGGATTTGTGTTCAGATACATATGATTTCTAGATTCTGTTGCTTACTATATGATGCCCGTGATTGAGCCACTTAACTTTCTGTTTCTCATTTTCTGGTCTATTTGCACATCAGTTTTTAGTATTTGCCATGTTCCTTCCCACTGCGAGATTTTGCACACACTGGTCTATCTTCCTGGAACACTATTCTCTCTGCTTTTTCCTGTGGGTAGATATCTTTGTATATAGTTGTGGGTATGTACATATAGTTGTAACAATGTATGTACTCACATGTATACACTTTTTATTTCACATATGTGTAGTTATAAGAAGAGACATAGGCCCAGCAATATGTATACGGTAGCACTCTTTTTTTTTTTTAAAGATTGTCACCTGAGCTAACATCTGTTGCCAATCTTCTTTTCTTTCTTTTTCTTCTTCTCCCCAAAGCCCCGCAGTACATAGTTGTATATTCTAGTTGTAGGTCCTTCTGGTTGTGTTACGTGGGATGCTGCCTCAGCATGGCTTGATGAGTGGTACCATGTCCATGCCCAGGGTCCGAACTGGTGAAACCCCTGGGCCGCCAAAGCCAAGCCTTTGAACTTGACCACTCAGCTACAGAGCCAACCCGGTAGCATTCTGTCATACTCATATTTAACCAACAGAATTCCACTCCATGAACTCAGCTAAAAAAAGAGAGAGAGAGAGAAAAGGAAGACAGATTCCATCATTCACCCCAGTATAATATTTTTCTTTCTCTACTTTTAAATATACCTTAGATTCCACTGACAGGAATAAGGAGATAATAGTCCAAAGTCCAAGATAAACAAAAGAACATTATTGGCTGTTACCTAAGGATCTAGAGCCTGGCAATTTAAGTATGATTTTAAGAATATCCAAGGATAATTCTGACTTGCCTCATAAGCTAACTTTTGGACTTAGACCTAATATTATATGATAGGGGTTCACTGTAGCTAGAAACTTTTGAACCTAAACACACCAAGAGTTCACTGTGTATTGTAAGGATGTTTAAATGAATATGCTTTGATAAACTTGACGTGGTAGAGGCACTTGAGAAATGAAGAATGGATGGAGCCACACCGTAAGCTTTACAAGCAGTTTGTGGAATTGGATCTATGATGAATTAGAATGTGTGTGGATAAAAGTCACTGGAAGCAATAAGAAGGTTAGCAGTGACAACCAATCTGCCATTCATTTAACTGGCTGGCTTCAATATGATTTATCTCCCATGGGCCACAATCTCACTCTAGTTACAGCAGCTACTTGTGCGCCTGAGACTTGCTGTATTTCCGAGCTCTCGGAGGTAGAAAAGAATATCTTTGAAAGTAATCCTTTGTGTGTAATAATACAATATGGTCCCTTTGACTTGATTTGTTTCATAGAATTATTTAGGTATGATGACTAAAAGTCTGAAAATAACAGTTCTTTTACAATATAAAAGTATATAAAAGGTTATATGTGCATTTTAAATACAAATCTGAGGCAAAGCACTTATTCCAAACACTACTTGTGGTGATATTCTGAGTTTTTAAACATCTCCCACTTGGAATGTCTTATAAATTTTATATCTTGTCCAAATTCAAAACATCAGCTGTCGTGGAAGAATCAAGAGAATATACCCAGTAATGAGCTCATAAATTGTGGGTTAGACCAGAGGAATTACTATTATTCATCTGGAACACACTTCCCTGAAGCCCATTCCTCCCACAGTGCCATCTGGGGGTGAAAAAACAGATTCTCCTATGCCTGTTGGAAAAAGGGAAATGCACAAAACAGTTGAAGTTGAGTTTAATTCCCTAACTCCTCATTTGCTCACCCAGGCATGTAGAGGCTCAGTTCCTACTTAAAGTGTTATTGGTATCTCAGGGCTGCTTATCCAGTACAATGTTTGTTAAGATGAGTGGTCCAAATCCACCTCTGGTAGAAACTCCGTAAGATTTAAATTTATAAGAAGACTAGCAGAAGTCAAACCAAGTAACATATAATTTGAACTAAAAGCCATAAAAACAGCAGTTACAACAAAAAACAAGGCTATAAATAAAAGGATGTGAATGAAAAGATATGCAAATATTTACCAGTCAAATGTAACAAACAAAGAAAGTGACAAGTGTTCATTTAAAAAAAAAATAATAATAATAGTAACAATTCAAGGCAGACCTTAAGAATAAAAAGGATAAATTTATTTTGGAAAAATTTTGCTCTGCTATGAAGGTATAATAATCATAAATCATAATACTCCAAATAACGTACCATTAAAATATATCAAGTCAAAAGCAAAGAGAATGAGAAACAAAATTGTCGTGTAGTCTTTGAGAGCTTCTCTTTCAACCACTGATGGATCAATTTACCAAAAATTAGAAAAAGACAGTTTTGATACTATAGTCATGTGTCACTTAACGACAAGGATACATTCTGAGAAATGTGTTGTGAGGCAATTTTGCAATTGTGCAAATATAGAGTGTACTTACACAAACCTAGATGGTATGACCTGCTATACACCTAGCCTATGTGATACTATTCTTATGGGGCTACAGTTTTATATGAAGTCCATAGTTGACCAAACATCCTTATGCAGCACATGACTGTATATTGTAATAGAAGTACCAGATATATATAAAAAATTTACCCTACAAATAGAAAATACACATTCTTTTTCATTCTTTTCACACCCGTGTAAAATTTAGGAAAGAAAAATAACAAAACTATTACACTGATGTGTTAATAACATTTTAGTCAACAATGGACTGCATATATGGCAGTGGTCCCATAAGGTTAGTACCATACAGCCTAGGTGTGTAGTAGGCTATGCCATCTAGGTTTGTGTCAGTACACTCTAGGATGTTTGCACAAGGATGAAATCACCCAACAACGCATTTCTCAGAACGCATCCCCGTGGTGAAATGACGTATGACTGTATATAGAAAGGAGATGGGAAGAACAAATGGAATGAATGGAATGTCAAAAAGCAACAGTTAAACTCTAGACAATATCAATGAATAATAAAGATAAAAAGACTAAGATCAGAAGTGAGAAAGAATATAACAGATAAGAAAGAAATATTAAAAAACAGAGCATTCCATGTTCGAGTCATATATAGTAAATGGAAACCAATTAAATGGAAAATTTGGGAGGAAATATAAATGATCAAAATTAACAAGAATTAGAAAACCTAACTAGATCCATAATTAAGAAAACATGTAAATCAATAACCTCCCCCCACCCCCCAAAAAAAGGATTCCAGGGTTGGTTATTTTACTGGTAAATTTTTTTCAAGTTTTCAAGAAACAGTTAAGTATTCTATTATACAAACTATTTGACAACATGAAAAGTTAAAAATCTTTTCAGTTTATTTTTTAAGGCTAGCGTATTCCTGAGAACAAAACCTGGCAAGATAGCAAATAATTAATAGATATAAATCAATTTCATGAATATGATAGGAAAACCTAAATGAAATTTTAGCAAGCCAGACTGAACATTGTATTTAAAAAAAGCCCTTCATAAACTATTAGGGGCTATTCTAGCAAATGTGCATGTATCATATAAATAGATCTAATAAAATAGACCACAGTGTTCACAATGGGTACTTAGAAGACATTCAATAAAATTAATGACCTATTATAGGAACAGTAAAATACTTTCTCCCCATCCCAAAAATGTCTTTAAAGGGAAATACCAGGAATAATTTTATTTAAATCAGCAACAAGGCAGGGATACACACAAATACCATTAGAGTGGGCCCTCCATATCTGTGTGTTCCGCATCTGCAGAGTCAACAAACCATGGATCCAAAGGTCTGTGATGATTGCATCTGTACTGAACATGCACAGACTCTTTTTCTTGTCATCATTCCCTAAACATTACAGTATAACAACAATTTACATTGTATTAGATATTATAAGTAATCTGGAGATGATTTAAAGTATATGGGAGGATGTGTCTAGGTTATATGCAAATACTACACCATTTTATATAAGGGACTAGAGCATCCACGGATTCGGTATCCACAGGCATTCCAGGAACCAGTCCCTCATGGATACCGAGGGACAACTATACTTTTGGACGTTTGGACACAACCAGAGACACTCACAACTACAATATACAACTATGTACTGGGGGATTTTGGGGAGAAGAAAAAAACCATGTTTGGAGATTTTTGAGCCAAAGCAATAAGATATGAACAGGAACAAATGGTCTAACTTTGGAAATCAGGAAATAAAATTACCATTATTTGAGGACAAAATGATATTCAAGGTACTCAAAACCTAGTAATATCAACTCTAAAATTGGATACAAAATAAATTTACAAAAAGTCATGGCTTTTTTATGTATCAACAATAACAATAAGAAAGCATAATGGGACAGAAAACTCCCTCAAAAGGTAAAATACGTGTTAATAATTTGCAGAAGCATGCAAGGACTAAATAAAGAAAACTACAATACTTTCTTATGGTAGATGAATGGATGGGTGGGTGGATATATAGATATATAGAGAAAGGGAAAGAATCATAAAAAGTCAGGACTTCTAGATGAAATAAAACAGCCGTGCATTGTAAGGCTTGTAATTTTTCTTAAATTTTTCCATGGTTTAAAAATAACTAACAGTCAGGTTCCAGTTTAAATAATTCTGAGAGTGTTTAGAGTAAGAAACCGGGTAAGGAAAAGAGTAGTTAATAGTATTTGGAAAGAAGAATAATGGCACCTTGTCAGTAATTCCCAGAGAGTTTTTTGAAGGTGTTTGCTGGTAGGGAATTGTTGGATCCAATTAGAATTATAAACATATGGTTTCATCATTACATAATCTGAACTCAGAATTCTGGCTTTTGAAACCGATTTCATTCTCTTATGAACTGTCGATCTTTATCTTCCTTTGCCTCAGTTTGCTCATCTGAGATGATAATACGAGCTTATTTAGAGGTATGTATACAGTACTTAGAACAACACTTGTTAGATCTTGTTGTTCTTAGTATTATTACTCTTAGTACTATCAGCACTAGAGGTAGCATTGTTTCTAGATGGTTTTCCAGGAAAGCTGCAGCAATTTATGTTCCCATGAGCAGAACATGCGGGTGCCTGTTGACCCAAATCCTTCCCCACACACATGTTTTTTTCCCTTGATTTTTAAAAAAATTTTCTGCCAAACAGATGGTTGAGAAGTGATACCTCATTATCACCAACTTCTCATTTCTAAGATTAATAATGAGATTGAGAATCTCTCCATTTGCTTATTAGTAATTTGGATACCAAAGAAAGATTTAGAATTAGAACTGATTCTTCCAAATCAGGGAAATTGCAGGCTTAATACTGACTCTTGTGCAATACAAGATTACTTCTGTAGAAGAGAGAGAAAAAAATTACCTTTTTATTTCCAGCTAGAAAAATTCTCAAAAGCCCAGCTACCTGGATCACTATGTGGAAGAATGTTCAAAAACTTTTTTTTTTTTTTAGTCTGGCAATAGAGAATGACTTTCAGAAGTTACAAAAACAAAATACAAACTGGTTTCAAGACAATGATCAGCTAGATAAGACCTATTTTATTTTTGCCAGAGACAAAGTAATGAAACTGACATTTGCATGTATCAGATTTTCATATCATCTATTTCATGTGTCCATTAGACTGTGTTCTCCTGAGATCACAGCAGAAAATCCTTCACTTAGATGCAAATTCACAATATGTACTGGCCATTTCCTGTCTCACAATATAAGCTCCCTCTTCCATAAATTGCAAATTCATTTCTTTTGCTCATTTCTCCTCTTGGAATCAGAACTTTTGTTTTACAGATTTGCAGTAGGTCCTTATGTGTTCAAGCTACTAATTATAACTTAGTTTAATTTGCTGGAGATTTCTTTCAGTATGTCACTTTTCTTTTAACTTTGTTTATTATTATGTCATTCATAAAATAAAAGATTTCATTTTCATGCAGTCAAAAAAAATCTATATTCTTCTTTTCCTAAGAATTTCCATAACTTTCCTTGGGTTGAATAGGATATATAAGCTGTGGGAATTTGAAGAGGAATACGGGGAAGATTTTAGAACTAGCATTCAGAGAGGGTTACAGAAGAAAATTTGAGGATATTAGAGAGGCTAGTGCCACTGGGAGAGAACCTGTGGGGGAGATGCAGATATTTAAAGAAAACTTCAGGGAGATTTTGCTGTGAATTTCATCTTGATTCCCCACAACTTTCACTAAAATTGCATCTCGCCAATTCTTAGGAGTTGACTTTTTTCCTGGCGGGAGAGGCATCAGTTGTTTGTTGATGATCTTAGGACATACTGGGATTCCACTATTGGAACGCCTCTACTACTAGCCAATTGAAAACCATAAACTACCACCAAAGAAATATTAATGTGTTTGTTTGTGTACCTGTCAATATGATCGTGTATACACCAGCATGTAAAAATCCAAGCACCGTTATCTACAATACTTTTAAAAATCTCTAGGAGTTCTAAGAGAGTCAGTAATACTTCATTTGATATTGCTTATAATTCCTTCAGAACCATCAACTTGTAAATATCCGTAACAGATAACTTACCTGCATCTGTGATTTGAAGATTTAAAAAAAATCTCATCTCTAGAAGCTGAAGCTAATGTTTATTGGGAGAAAGAGCTAGCAGTTTATAATTTTGGTTTGGTTTGCAAAAGGGGATGGGGCTAAAGTTCATGAATACATCTTGAAAGGGGACATGTCACAAAAAGGGATAACTCTCATAAATCCAATAAATGAACAAATAAATAAAACTGAGAAGAAAAATGATGCCCGCTGATCATAGCATTATCTTTAACTCTTGCTGGCTTAGGTTATTTTTAACAGCTGTATTAAGAAATAATTCACGTATCATACAATTCCAGCATTTAAGTCTGCAATTGAATGGCGGTTAGTGTATTCACAGAGTTGTGCATCCATCCCCAAAATCAATTTTAGAATATTTTAATTACTTTAAAAAGAGACCTCACGCACCTTAACTGTAACCAACCCCCCCACACCTCCCCACTACCAGCACTAGGCAACCACTAATCAACTTTCTGTCTATATATTTACCCTTCTAGACGTTTCATATAAATGCATCATACAATAGGTAGTCCTTTATGACTGGCCTATTTTTTAAATTAATAAATGTTATTTTTTTAGAGCAGTTTTAGGTTCACAGCAAAATTGAGTGCAAAGTACAGAGTTCCCAATAGCCTCTGTCCTCACACAGACACAGTCTACCCACTATCAACATCCCGTATCATGGTGATACATTTGTTACAATCCGTGAACCTACATTAACACATCATTATGACCCAAAGCCCATAATTTACGTTAAAGTTCACTCTTGGTATTGTACTTTCTTTGGGTTCGGACAAATGTATAATGACATGTATCTACCATTATAGTATCATATAGAATAGTTTCACTGCCATAAAAATTCTCTGTGCTCCACCTATTCATTGCTCCCTCCTCCAAACCCTTGGCAACCAATGATTTTTACTGTCTCCGTAGTTTTATATTTTTCCAGAATGTTCCATAGTTGGAATTATATAGTAGGTAGCCTTTTCAGATTGGCTTCTTCCGCCTAGTAATATACATTTGCATTTCTTTAATGTCTTTTAATGGCTTGACAGCTTATTTCTTTTTGGCATTGAATAATATTCCATTGACTGGGTGGAATACAGTTTATCCCCTCACCTACTGAAGGACAGCCTCGTTACTTCCAAGTTTTGGCAGTTAAGAATAAAGCTGCTCTAAACATCTGTGTGCAGGTTTTTGAGTGGACATAAGTTTTCAGTTCCTTTGGGTAAATATCAAGGAGCAAGATTGCTGGATCATATGGTAAGAGTATGTTTAGTTTTGTAAGAAACCACCAAACTGTCTTCCAAAGTGGCTGTACCATTTTGTAATCCCGCAAGCAATGAATGAGAATTCCTGATGATCCACATCCTTATACTTGGTGTTGTCAGTATTCTGGATTTTGGCCTTTCTAATAGGTATGGTAATATCTCATTATTATTTTAATTTGCAATTCCCTAATGGGATATGATATTGAATATATATTCATATGCTTACTTTTCATCTGTGTATTTTTTTGATGAGGTGTCTGTTCAGGTATTTTGCTCATTTTTAAATCAGGTTATTTTCTTACTGTTGAGTTTTAAGAATTCTTTGTATGTTTTGGATGATTGTCTTTTATCAGATGTGTCTATAAGATTTTCTCCTATCCTGTGATTTGAGTTCTTATTTTCTTGACATTATTTTTCATGGAGCTAGATGTTTTTAATTTTTTTTTCAAAGATTGGCACCTGGGCTAACAACTGTTGCCAATCCTTTTTTTTTCTGCTTTATCTCCCCAAACCCCCCCGTACACAGTTGTATATCTTAGTTGCACGTCCTTCTAGTTGTGGGATGTGGGACGCTGCCTCAACGTGGCCTGACGAGCAGTGCCATTTTCGCGCCCAGGATCCAAATCCTGGGCCACCACAGCAGAGCACGCTAACTTAACCATTCGGCCATGGAGCCGGCCCCGATGTTTTTAATTTTGAGTTGGCTAGTCTAGGTCTTTTTTCTCTCCATGTAAACTTTAGATTCAGTTTAATATCCACAAACTGATTGGCTGGGATTTTAATTGGGATTGCATTGACTCTATACAGCAAGTTGGGAAAAGCTGACATCTTGACAATGTTGAATCCTCCTATCCATGAACATGGAATGTCTGTCCATTTTTTTAATTCTTCTTTGATATCTTTCATCAGAGTTTTAGAGTTTTCCTCATATAGTTCTTGTATGTGTTTTGTTAGATTTATACCTAAGTATTTCCATTTTTTGGATGCTAATGTAAATAGTAATGTGTTCTTAATTTCAAATTTCACTTGTTCATTGCTGGTATATAGGAGAGTAGTTGACTTTTGTACACTAATTTTTATCCTGCTACCTTACTATAGTTGCTTATTAGTTCCAGGGATTTTGGTTTTTAGTTTATTCTTTCAGATTTTCTACATAGATCATCATATTATCAGAGAAAAAAAGACAATTTTATTGCTTTCTTCCCAATCTGTATACCCTTTATTTTCTTGTCTTGTCTTATTGCGTTACTAGAATTTCCAGTACAATATTGAAAAGCAGTGGTGAGAATGGACATTCTTGCCTTGTTCCTGATCTTAGCAACAAAGCTTCAAGTTTCTTATCATGAAGAATGATGTCAGCTGTAGGTATTTTGTAGATGTTTTTAATCAAATTGAGGAAGTTCTTCTCTATTCCTAGTTTGTTGAGAGTTTTTATCATGAATAGGTTGGGGGTTTTTTGTCAAATGCTTTTCTGCATCTACTAATATGATAATGTGATTTTTCTTTTTTAGCTTGTTGACATAATGGATTACATTAAATTATTTTCAAATATTGAACCATCCCTGCATAACTGGGATAAATCCCACATGTTTGTGTTGTATAATTTTTTATACATTATTGAATTCGATTTGCTAATACTTTGTTGTGGATTTTTGCATGTATGTTCATGAGAGATACTGGTCTGTAGGGTTTTTATTCTTATAATGTCTTTGTCTGGTTTCAATTGTTAGGATAACGCTGGCCTCAAAGAATGAGTTAGGACATATTCCCTTAACTTCTATTCTCTGTGAGAGAGTGCAGAGAATTGTTATAATTTCTTCCTTAAATGGTTTGTGGAATTCACCAGTGAACCTATCTGGGCCTGTTGCTTTCTGTTTGGCAGAGTTATTAATTATTGATTTAATATCTTTGATAGTATAGGTCTATTCAGCTTGTCTTTTTTCTTCTTGTATGTGTTTTTGACTTTCAGGGATTTTGTCCACTTCATGTAGGTTATCAAATTTGTGGGCATAGAATTGTTCATAGTATTCCTTTATTATCCTTCTAATGTCTGTGAAATCTGTAGTGATTTCTTTTTTTCATTTCTGATATTAGTAATTGGTGTTTTCTTTCTCCTTTTTTCCTTGATTAGCCTGACTACAGGCTGATCAATTTTATTGATCTTTTCAAAGAACTAGACTCTGGTGTCATTGATTTTCTCTATTGATTCTCTGTTTTCAATTTCATTCATTTCTACTCTTATTATTATTATTTCTTTTTATCTGCTTACTTTTGACTTAATTTGCTCTTTTTTTCTAGTTTCCTAAGGTACAAGCTTAGATTATTGATTTTATATTATTAATTATTAATCAACTAGATATACATTACTGTTTTTGGATGAAGTAATGTATATCCAGTTGATGAATAATGCTGTTCAATTCAACTATGTCTTTACTGTATTTTTACCTGTTGGATCTGTCCATTTTGATAGACGGGTGTTAAATTCTCCAACTAAAATAGTGGATTCATTTATTTCTCTTTGCAGTTCTATTAGATTTTCCTTCGTGTATTTTGATGCTTTGTTGTTAGGCATATATACATTAAGGATTGTTATGTCTTCTTGGAGTATTGCCCCTTTGTTGTCATGTAATTCCCCTCTTTATCCTTGATAACTTTCCTTAAAGTCACTCTGTTTGAAATTAATATACCTACTCCCACTTTCTTTTGATTAATGTTAGCATGGTATATTTTTCTCTATCTATTTACTTTTAATCTATATGTGTCTCTATATTTAAGCGGATTTCTTATAGACAAGGTATAGTTGGTTCTTGGTTTTTGATCCACTCTGACAATCTTTGTCTTTTAATTGGTGTAATTAGGCCATTGACATTAAGGTGGTTACTGCTATAGTTGGATTAATATCTCCCATATTTTTTGTTTTCTATTTGTTGCCCTTGTTCGTTGTTCCTATTTTTGTCTTCCACATTTTTTCAGTCTTCTGTGCTTTTATTTGAGCATTTCATATGATTCCATATTCTTTCCTGTCTTAGCATATCAATTATACTTTATTTTTTACTACTTTTTGTTTAGTAGCTACTCTAGAGTTTGCAATATACTTTCACGACTAATCAAGTTTCACTTTCAAGTAACCCTATACTGTTTTACTGGTAGAGCAAATACCTTATAATAAAAAAATTCCTAATTTCTTCCTCCTGTCACTTGTATCATTGCTGTCTTTCATTTTACTTATACACATCCATATATAAGCATATATATATATATATAGTGTATATATATATTATGTATAATATATGCATAACCAAATTCATTGTTGATATTATTATTTTGGAAAAACTATCTATTGGATCAATTAAGAATAAGATAAATAAAAGGTTTCATTTTGCTTTCACTTATTTATTTTCTGATGCTATTCCTTTCTTTATAGAAATCTAAGATTTTGTTTCCCTCTCTCTGGAGAACTGCTTTTAACATGTCTTGCAAAGCAGGTATACTGGCAACAAATTTCCTTCGTATTTTTTTTGTCCGAGAAAGTATATTTCTCCTTCATTTTTGAAGGATAATTTCTCAGGTGCAGAATTCTAGTTTGGTGGATTTCTTTTCTCAACACTTTAATTATTTAATGCCATTTTCTTCTTTCTTGCATGGTTTCTAAGGAGGTTAGGATGTAAGTCTTATCTTTCTTCCTTTGTAGGTAAAGTGTTGTTTTTCTCTGGCTTCTTTCAAGATTTTATCTTTGTTTTTTGAGGTTTGAATGTGATATGCCTAGGTGTAATTTCTATGGTGTTTATCCTGCTTGGTTTTCTGTGAGTTTATTGGATCTGTGGTTTGGTATCTGATGTTAATTTGATGTGATTCTCAGTTATTATTGCTTCAAATATTACTTCTATTCCCAATTACATGTATGTTATACCTTTTGCAATTGTCCCATAGTTCTTGAACATTTGGTTCTTTTTTTCTTCAGTCTTTTTCAGTTTTAGAAGATTTGATTGTTACATCTTCAAGCTCAGAGATTGTTTTCACAGCCAAGTCTGGTCTATTAACGAGCCCGTCAAAGCCATTATTTATATCTGTTACAGTGTTTTTGAATTCTAGTATTTCTTTTCCATTGTTTCTTAGAATTTCCATCTCTCAGCTTACATTATCCATCTATTTTTGCATATAGTCTACTTTTTCCATTAAATCCCTTAGCATCTTAATCATAGTTCTTTTAAATTCCTGATCTGAGAATTCCAGCGTTCCTGCCATATCTGATGCCTGTTCTGATGCTTGTTCAGTCTCTTCAAACTGTATTTTTTGGCTTTTAATATGCCTTGTTATTTTTCACTGAAAGGCAGGTGTGGTGTGCTGGGTGAAAGGAACGGCAGTAGATGGGCCTTTACTAAGGCAGTGGTAGGGTGTGTGGAGAGGGGACGCATTCTGTAGTCCTATGATTAGATCTCGTTCTTTCGGTGAGCCTGTGCCCCTGGACTATGGACTTCACCAATGCTTCTTAGTCTTTCCTCACCCATTTGGTGAGACAAGATGGCTGGAGGGACTGGAGTTGTGTATTTCTCTTCCCCATTGTGGAAGGCTAGAGCGAGCTGGATTTGGATATTTTCTTTCCCCCAGGATGAGGTATTAGGTGCTGATAAAACCCCAGCCAACTGGACCCTGGTAAAATAGCTTCTCCCGAAGACAAACTTTGTGAAGAAGAACAGAATCCTCTGGCTTATTTCAAAATGGTTCCTTTTCCTTTACCCTGCCAGAAACACCAGGGATTTTTCTTCTGTGTTCTCTGTGAGGACCTGGAGGCAAAACTCATAAAAGAGTGGGGAGCCACCTAAAATTCCCTGTAGTTTAACTCTCAGACTTATCCACACTGAGCCTCCAGCAATTCATCAATTACAGTTCAGGTTTCTCTACCCCAGTACTGGCTCCTGTGGAAGTGTTTGCTCGTGGGTTTCTGCTCTGGTAAGTTGTGATTCTCTTTATTCACCTGTTGGTTTCTCCAGTTTTCAAGGCAGTGGTTTTCTCTGTGACTCCACTTCTCTGCCAAATCTAAGAAGAGCTGTTGATTTTTCACTTTGTTCGCTTTTTCCTTGCTGTTAGGATGGAGTGGTGATGCTAGGCTGCTTATGTGCTAACCGAAAACCAGAAGTCAGGGTGACTGGCCCATTTTTTAATTAGGTTACTTGCCTTTTTATTACTGAGTGGTAATTGTTCATGCTGGCTTAGATTTTATGCTCCAATTTCAGAAAGAAAATCATTCTACTTTGCAAGACATAATATTTAATTATACCATTTAACTGATTTGAACATGAATAAGAAGGTGAAGAACAAATGGCTAATTTGGGACAATTTAAATGTTTTTTGACTCAAAACTCAGAAATTTTAGGTGGAGTATTTTTATTAAAGTAAACACTGATTTTTTAAATTTTTATTATATTGGCTTTAAAATTTTAGATCATACTCTCTACTAGAAAATGTCTAAGGATGGTCATATTTGATATCAAAGCTAGTCTTTCTTTATCTTCTTCAGTAAGACTTTGAGATGAAAAATCTACACTTCTGAAGTATCACGAAAACTGTTGGAATTCATCATTCTGTTGTTGATAGTGTGGCCTCTTTTGGAGCAACTCTCCAGGCAGAGGGTATAATTTTATTCTCTCTAACCGCTTAGGAGTCCTATCTCTGGCTCACACATGGCTACTGACTTGAAAGGACTAGTATCTACACCAGGGTTTGTTGTGTTTTTTTTAAACCTAGTTTGGGTTCTTGGCACAGTCACTCAAAACAGCCATGCAGGATGAATTTTGGTGAGTAAATACCCCAAACTTAGTGTTTGCCCTCCCTTGCATCTCCTGATGGGAAGAACCCAAGGAAAAGGCAGAGGGTAAGGAAACCATTTTATATAGATGCCAAATAGGTCAGCAAAAAAAAAAAGAGGCAAATAGGTCAGCCAAAAAAAGAGGCAGTGCTGCAGATACAGAAGGAATCTGGAGGGGTGTGACAGATTGTGTTTTCCAAAGATGGCTATAACATCTCTTGTCCAAGGTGCTCTTCTTTCAGTATGACTTCGACACTCTTCCCCAGTAAGTGGTGAAATCTATGCCTCTCACCTTGAAACCGAGTAGACCTTTGTGACTGTCTTGACTAATAAAGAACAGCAGGAGTGAGGCTATGTGATTGCTGGGGCTAGACCAGAAAAATGCATGCATTTTCCATGGGCACAATTTCTCTTGGAATTCAGCTGCTGTAATATGAGGAAATCCAAGCACACTGTGGAGAGGTCTACCTCAAGAGGTACTAAAGTCCCCAGCCCACAGGTATGGCTGAACTCCTAGCCAACAGCCAACACCAACTTGCCAGTCATGTAAATAGGCTTGCCAGTCCCCAATCAAGCCACGCCAGCTGATGAGGTTTACAATGAAGATAAGCTGTCCTCACTGATCTCTGCTCACATTACACATTCCTGAGCAGAATAGATGATCACTGTTTTTTTTTTAAGCACTAAGTTTTGGGTAATTTATTATGTAACAATAGTAATTGGAACTAGAAGTAAATATGACATTTGATGCAACTTGATCAAGGCTCCATGAAACAACTGCTTTTTACTCTTTTGTATTAATGGATTCCTTTTCTTATATACTAGTATTATCATTCTACAAGGGGCAAATCTACTCTCACTGTATTTTAAACCTCTGATAGGAGGGTAAAAACAAAAACAAAAAAACAAGATTTAATCCATGAGTTAGAGTGTTGTTCAGGGTAGGCTCTCATGACTTGAAATAACTTTGATTGTACGTGAGAATTTTCACATCAATCCAGAGTACTCCTAGAGTCATTCAGGTTGACTAACAGCAAGTGTCTGTATGAATCTATAGAAATCTATCAGCATGTTGAATTATTTCAGTAACTATTGTTTTAAAAATTGCAATGAGCTTATCAAGGCAGTCTAATGTTGAGGAAATGAGCCTTGTGCTTGACACATTGTACCTGTTTCACAAATACTAGTTTTCTCATTCATCTTCTAAGATGAAAATTTGTATAGGGGTGCTGTTCTCAGCTTAGGAGCCAGCAGTGAATAGCCTGACTTAATGATTACTTCATGTGTTTATTAATTGCAGAATTTTGGAGTTAGGAAAGATCTGAATGATTATCTTGAGCCTTTTTATTCCCAAGAAGAGTGAAGATGAAGAATGTAAAATCTCATCAGGTTTGATGATTTTTGACCCTAACTCCTGGTTAGAATCAGCTAGAGGGTCTCCTCTTTCTAATCCATTCTGATTTAATTATTCTGGGATGTGGCCAGGGCATCTCTGGTATTTTTTTTAAAGACTCTGAGGTGAATTTCTTGTACAGCCAGCATTGAGAACTACAGTTGTGGGCTGCATAACAACGTTTCGTCAATAACAGATTGCATACACAACGGTAATCCCATGAAATTAGTACCATATGGGTGTGTGGTAGGCTACACCATCTAGGTTTGTGTGAGTACACTCTATGAAGTTTGCACAATGAGGAAATCACCTAACGACACATTTCTCAAAACCTAGCCCCGTTGTTAAGATGCCTGATAGGCAATATTAAATAAGATAGAATGAGTGGGCTGGTCTATTTTCAATTTCATTCCAATCATTTAGGTTAAATCAAGGAGAATGGTTCAGTATGGAGTGAAGTTTGTCACTAATGGTTCTCTAATACTTGCCAATCTCCCTTTTTAATTAAGAGAGCAAAGGTCTCAGTCTCAGAGACTTTGAAAGTGTCCAGCTAGCGTCCATGTACATTATTTTGGACAGTGTCCATTTGCAGTATTTTCTACTCACTGTATGCATTTTGGCAGTGAACTATTATTTTAGTCAGCAGTGTTCCATTTAAGATAAAAATATACATTTTTCGTATCGATTTCCATATAAGTTTAAGTTTAAGAAAGTTATTCAGTTTAAGAAAAAGCTAAGTAAATAATACAGCATTTGGTACTAGATATGGCAAGAAAAAAGTTGTGGAGGTGTAACTCTAATGACTGAAGTTTAGAAAATACTGAGTTAAAAATCAGAGTGGAAACAAACACCAGGCATCCTGCGATCACCAGCGCCCAGTTAGTTATCCTGTCAACATGCCACACCGCCCAGAAAAAAATTTCCTAACTTGTTAATGTGAACTTGATGTTGAAATAGAAAAGCTGATACTTTTGCAGCAACTTGGGCATTTGACACAAGATAAGATATGAATGAAGTACCTTTGGCTGAGTTTTTGTTATCTGTTATGTGTCACTCTTTCAAAACAGTTATGATGGGACAAGCTGGGACTCTAAATCCTGTAATGGGACGATTATTCCAGTTTATTGGTACCAAAGAAAGTCGAGCAAATTTTGATATTAACTGATTGCATGTGACCTGCTTTAAATATCACCTGTTCAGACAATCTCAGATGAAATTGTTAATTAGTCAGAAAAATTAAAACTGTTTAGAGTGTGACAGCCTGTTTTGTGTTTCAATGGCTGCTAATTATTTCTGTTCCTTGGGTGGGCAGTACACATTTGTAATGAACGGCACCTTGTTGCAGCCATTTGGGTTTGGTGGGGGGCAAGGTTTAATTTGGTTGGTTAGAAATGCGGAGGCGAGTCCTATGTACCACCAGTTCCTTCACGGACCTTCACAGAGGAAAACAGCACCCAGGTTCCAGAAGGAACCAGCAGGTTCTAGTATTTTCAAGGCACCTGGATATGATTTACATGCAGTGTCAGGGTTTGGAAGGCAACCCAGTGATGGGAAGAATGATGAATGTTGGAATCTATACAATAACAGGCTGTGTAAAGTGATAGAAAGGAGGAGGACCGCCTATTCAACCTTGCCTTCCAAACAGCAGTCAAATGTGTTGGGTTTTGTTCCCCTTAAACTAGAAAATTATGCTTCTTGGCAGTCCAACAGCAGCATTTACATGCAGATTGCTTACTAGGGAATTAGTTTTTGCTGATAATTTGGTATACTGAAAGTTTATGCTACACTTGCTCTGTTCAAGAAGTTGCCCGAGCTCCGAGGTTTATTTTATACCCTGGTTTTTAGCATATGGGAGATATCACAATATACTTTCAGCCCACCTGTAATTAGTAATGATCTGTCTGCTTATTCATTTTCACCTGGCATGAGTTATCACATCGTGTAGTGTTTTTCTTTCAGTGCAAAGAGGTTTTTAAATTACATCAAAAATTCCATTAGCGTCATCACCTAAGAAAAACTTAATAAGCTCCTCTTCTATTTCATTTTATGCACGCTGGATTTTCCCTTAGCATTTATTTCAAAGATGATTTGGCTTACAAATCCATTGACTGTTTATACCTGTAACATGTTCTGGAAATATGAGTTTCTTTTTTAGGCTAAATCTACATGGTTAGAGGAACAAATAATTGGATAATCAAGTAATTCTAGCAAAGCTTAAAAATTTATTTTAATATAAAAATATTAAAAGTTTATTGTCATTAAGGTGCAAATATGAATCTGAAATCAGCTACAGTGAACTTTTAGGTTTCTGTGGACAGATTAACAATTTGTGGATTAACTATACCCCTGACACCGCCTACTCCCCCCACCCGCAAATAGACTGTGTTCTCACCTGCCTTAGGCCTCTGCATGTGTTTAAGTGCCCTAGAGGAGACCATAGTTTGTATTCATATTGCAAGTCTCAGCTCAACTATCAATTCACTGAAACTCCAGAAAATCACAGATTCCTCTATGTACTTTGCATTACATTGTAGTTTTACTTTGATTTGTTATTGTCATTTGATTCGTAACTGTCAACTATAAGCTTCGTGAACATAAGGAGTGGTATGTTTTTCACTATCGTATCCTCAGTGACTAAGGTACAGCAATTACTTAATAAATAGTTTTGAATGAATAATCTTATTTTAAAAAGATAGGGCATTTGAGAAAGAACTAAAATTCGTGTGACTTAGGGAAGTGTCTCCCACTTCTTCAACTCCAGGTAAGCCATTGGAATAAGCGTCTCCCACTGCCCAAAGCTTCATTTCCAAGTAAATCTGTGGTCAGCAGCATAGAAAAGCGACTTGCCTTCTAGAAAGACTGAGAATTACAGTACTGTGCCTATTTTAGGGGAAAGGTTTAAAGGAAGTAGGGATGTGGAGGGGAAAAAAAACTTTGACTCTACATCTTCCCAATTTTGGTCCATTCTAATTGAGGGAAGGGGAAAAGGTAGAGTTTAGGAAAACAATACAAAGACTAATTTAACAGCAAATGGACTACAAGCTATTTTTTATTCAAAGAATTCTTGGTGTTCCTAAGAATATATTCAAAGATTATTGGTGTTCCTAAATTTTTTATTTGAACCACTTTTATACTCTAAAGAATGACAAACGTGTTTATAAATATATGTAAATATTAGATGCAATTTTATTTATAAATATGTTGAAAAATAATCTGTTCAGTACTATTTTACCACCTTTTGACTTTTTTTTCAGATTTATTGAGATATAGTTGACTAATCTTACGTGATTTTTTCTGGACATTCTTCTCCTATCCCCTTTATCACAGTTAATCAGTAATTAACTGTATTCTAACTATTAACAGTAAAAAATTGATGGGGACAAGAACTAGTTTGATATAAATGAAACTTCCTTTGGAATTTCCTTTTCCTTATTGATCTTTTTTTTTAATTTCTGGGAGTACTCAACTGCGTGTTGATAAGAAATTATAGGATGTTCTATGATGCTGTTTAATGTGGAGCATTTAGAGGGATAGTTGTATGTAATAAAAACTGCAATTTGAGAGCCATTATATTCTATCCAAAAATGCGCAAATCATAAATGTATAGCCCAGTGCATTTTCACAAAATGAACACACTCAAGTAATGAGCACTGAAATCAGTAAACAACATAACCCACAACCCAGAAGTCCCCAGGGTGCCTCATTATAGTACTAACTACTCCAAAGATAACACTATCTAGATTTGTGATACAAGAGATTAGTATCCTGTACTTTTTTTTAATCTGTTTTATTTATATCTTTTATGTTGAGACTCAGCCATGTTGATCTGTGTAGTTATAATTCAATCTATTTCATAGCCTAATAGTATTTCTTTAAATGGGCATTCTACTACTTATTTATCTACTTTATTATAATAGACTTTATGTCATTACCATTTTTTTGCCATTATGGATAGCGCTTCTACAAACATTCTTGTGAATGTCTTTAGTAAACATACACACACGTCTCTGTAGGGTATATACTTAGGAATGGAATTGCTGGGTTGTAGATTATGCATGTGTCCTGCCTTAGTAGATACTTCGAAACAGTTTTCCAGAGTAGTTGCACCAGTCTACACTCCCATTAGTGATAGAAGTTCCAGTTGCTCCACATCCTCAGTAGGATTTGAAATCACTTCTTTTATAATGAAGCTGTCTACACATAGTATGTGCCATGGGATTTGATTTAACCTTAATTAAGTAAACTTTCTAAAGTTGAAAAAAAAAAAAACTTGTTTCACTTGAATATATATTACCTTGGCTTGGGTTTATAGCCTAAAGATCGGAGACCATGCTTTAGATACTTCTCTACCCTTGAGTGAATCTAATACAGCAAGCTCACAGTGAACTTTTGTTAAGATGAATCTTGATTCTATATATTGCATCATTAAAAGACAATAAATAGTCCAAGAGAGAGAAAGCCCTAGAAGAGAAACAATAGAAATGTGTATTATTGAAAGAGACAAAAGTTACGGAGAGGATCCCTCTTAGTTTTTATTAAATTTTATTTTCCATTTATGTGTTCATCTACTCGACTTCATGTTGGTCCTGAAACAACCAGCTGATTCCTACTATCTACATTCCTGAGTTTATTGCTTCCTTTTTCCAATCTACAGTGTATAAAGATAATTAAAAATTATATTTTACCTGTTGGTGACCCTAACTCCATTTCTTCAGGAAGATGGTTTGGTTTTTACATGAGCAAGCTAAGTTATTTCTCTCTTAACATATCAGTACCAAAAGTGAACAGATATGACAAGCCCAACATCAATTTCTTCCTCACTCCTTCAAGAATCAAAACCAGCCAGTGTGGCTAGAAGTTATGTTCATGGGTCTAAGGACATAAATTAAGTGCTGTTCCAATTCTCTTTTCCAACTGCTTTCAATAATAAGCAAATAAACATAGAGAAGAAGAAGAAGTCATGCCAATGCCTTGGTGGAATTTAACAGTAACAGTTCTTACTTCACTGAAAATAAGGGATTTCTATAGAAATGATAATCAACCTCCTGTGAGTATATGAACCTCATAAAACCTGAAGAGTTTCTAAAGGTCAGCAAGCATTGAAGGTTTTGTCCTGGGGATAAATTTCTAAATAACCGAGGAGAAAGAGAGAGAGGGAAAGAAAGAAAAAAGTTCAACTTGATGAAAGTAAAATGTGCAAACTTAACAGTTTCTGGATTATCATTTAATTACAGCCATCAATCACCTCACATCTGCCTTCTCCTAATACTTAAGAAATTCAAGATGAAGCCACGCAATCCAACCAACAGAGAAAATAGCCCATTAGGAATCCTACAGATGGCAAACAATATTTAAGAAATTACCCTGTAAGAGATCTTAGGAAATTACCTGAAAGCAGGATAGTAGAATCCATCTTTCAACAAATACTAGGAAACCCCAAGAATAAAACTATCCTTTTAATTAATAAGATAAATGCTTATTGCCTCTTCTTCTATATCATTTTAGACATTTTTCAGTAAGTAATAATTTTCAAAGAGCTTTGCTTTCCAAATGATTTTATTTCAATCTGTATTTTTACTCATGTGTGAAACTGGCCTGCAGTTAGTCATTTTATAAACGTGATTTTACATTCTTTTAAAATGAGACCCATTTGAAGTTGAGCTTTTAGAAATACATTTGCTCCATTAATTGGTGCTGGGGGACGTCAGCAAATGTCTTTAGGGACAACTGTTATTTTATTTTTAGGGTTTAAAATGTTTTAATTTCTTCTGATTGAGGGGTTCATATTGACTGTCCTTAAATTCAGTAGTGAAGAAATTAAAAGGCTTTAGGCTTTTTAAGCTCCAGTGTGTTCAGAAAAGTGTTTCAACCGTGGTAATCCCCTTGTCGTGCTGCATTTATCTCCCACCAGATACCCAAATGCTTCCCTCTTCTTCTCAGGCAGATAATTGCAAAGAGGTTGGAACCAGAGAAATGAGTTGAGCTGGTGCTGAGCAGTGGATATAAAAAGAGGTGTCATTCTAGTGGAAATAAATAGACTCTGAGACTGTAATCTCTGCCCTTATTTATTTTTGAAACCGTAAATGCCCAGGGGAAAGCTTATTGTTTATTTAGCTACAGAAATCTATGTCTGCAGTCATGTATGGTTTTTAACTTGTTTTTATTTCCATAGGTTCCACTGTAGCAATCTTCGGTCTTGTACCACGTTGGTCTTCTCTCTAAATACGGGTTTCATCACAAAGGTGTTGTTGGCCACAGCCTTCAAGATTCTTTGTGTTTTCAAAATAACAATATGCTCATTACCTGTTTTTTCCAACAGAGTTCATCTGGTGATTTAATGATCAGAAACATTCAGTTAAAACACAGTGGAAAATATGTGTGCATGGTACAAACAGGAGTGGATAGTGTTTCATCTGCTGCTGACCTCATAGTAAGAGGTAAACATTAATGCCTCAGTGTGATTTATAATTCCACACCTTAACTGAGAAATCCTTACGGGAGGAAAAATTATGCTAAGATAGTATATGAGCCTGTGAGTTATAATATTGATTTGATCCCCCCTCAATAGACCAGAGGATGTGACAATAAGGATGGGTGCTAATTCAAAGAAGTAAAAATCTCGTCTCCTCTTCAAATAGCTCTTACTGTAATAAGCATTCCACAGCTTCTGCCAAGCTGATGTGTTTTTGAGCATGTCATTAATTCAGTGATAGTGTTTAATAGGAAAGAGAATAGTGATTGTGTGTGTGTCTGTGTGTGACTACTTCTAAAAGAATCAGGATCATCCACAATGCCTGAGAAAATCTGCCAATCTGAGCTACTGTCCAAGGTACTGATTTGCTTCTGGACTGAAAAATGACCAGAGTGCATGTTAGAATAAAACAGCTCTAGATAACAAACTGGGAACTACAGAGCTGTACCAAGAGATTAAAGGAAAAGGCATCAAAAAAGTAAAGGATGATGAATCTGGAAAGGTGCAGGAATCCTGCTGAACAAAGGCATCAAAAAGCGGTGTCATTTGCAATCATGGACTATTATGATTTTGGAGTTACTGATTCATGTCCAGATTTAAGTTTTAACAACAGAAATGTGGAGGGGAAAAAGTGGTAGTTTTATTGCAGGGTAAATGGGCTTTTTCCCTAAGTGCTTTTGAAATTGGGATCATTTGGAAGTATTAAAGTGGTCACGTGACATGTTCTTCACTTTGGTAGAAGAGGATGACATTTATGGAATTGCTGCCCACTGTTTGCATTATTGCCTACCTTAGGTTCACCTGGACCACCAGAAAATGTGAAGGTAGATGAAATTACAGATACGACAGCCCAACTCTCTTGGAAAGAAGGTACAGACAACCATAGCCCAGTTATATCCTATTCTGTCCAGGCGAGGACACCTTTCTCCGTGGGTTGGCAAACTGCCACAACAGGTAACGGAAGAGAGGCAAATACCATTGGTACATATAAATGGATTTCAAGTCAATGCTAAGACGTGCAGACTCTTACCTCTCTGAAATATTCCTTTGTAGTGCCTGAGGTCATTGATGGGAAAACACACACAGCTACTGTAGTCGAGTTAAATCCGTGGGTGGAATATGAATTTCGGGTTGTAGCCAGTAACAAAATCGGAGGTGGAGAACCCAGTTTACCCTCAGAAAAAATAAGAACTGAAGAGGCAGGTTAGTGTTTTTGTTTTCTGAGTAATGGGTTAATAGGTTTGCCCTGGGTGTGTATTTCCATTTCCCTTGGCTTGGTCTCCAGGCCAGCAGGGGATCAGCCTCAATAATCCATTGTTGCAATTATCTGACCTATCTAATGGCAGGACTGGCCATATGGTATTTGTCAAAAGACACACGTTTAAGTGGCTCTGATGTAGTGTGACTTTTCTAAGAGTTCAGTCCATCGTCAGCATTCATTAGTGCATGTAGAGTGAATATGTTTTTGTCACTTAAGGTTATAATTACTATCTGACATAGACACCCTATTAACAGGGGAAGTGCTGTTTTCATTTATAACAAGCATTGACAAATTAGTAGGATAATGACATTTGGGAGTTCTGCTCCTAGGAAATCTTGTCTGCCATCAAGCTCAGTGAGTGAGCTTAAGCGATTGAAAAATAGGTATATTTTGGCTCCGCAAGTATTAAATTAAGAGAGAATCATTGTTAAATTTTCCATGTGGGGCAACAGTTAATGTTAACCATAAGACTATTTTTATAATTCTAAAAATATCCTAACATTAAAACTGAAAATTAGAAAGTGTACATACTATTACATTATTCAGGCATCTGAGAGAATCTAAAGACTTTTCAGAATCTATCACATTAATTAATATTACTAAAATGATGTTTGAAATATAGCTAGCGTATCATTTAGGAGCTAGGCTGAGATAAGAGTCATGGAATATGTTTCAATAATTTTAATGATGCTATTTTACTCAACAATGCATATAATATTTATCCCAGGTATTATGAGAAATCAAGGAACCGTGTCTGTCTTGGTGCTCTGTTCATTTATTCACACAACATATATTTTTGGAGTATCTACTGTGTGCTAAGCACTTTCTAGATATGGTGGATACAGACAAAGAGCTGCCTTCAGGGAACTTATATTTTAGTTGTGTCATGCAACTTACTAAGCGTGAAGTTCTCAGCGTAAGTGAGCAATCTGTTGCCTGTGTGAGGATTAGAAAGAATATCTCATAACAGGATTAGAGAATTTGAGTCTGGGTCATTTTTACGTAAAACCAATATTGTTCTGAGAATTGTATCTCCACTTGGAATAGTCACAAGTTAAATGCTCATGCTGGGTTGATTTCCCGTCATCCCTGGTGAATCACTTTTCCTCGTTTTATTAATCTTTGTACTGAGTCATTTTTTTTCTTACTGTTTGAGAGATTTTGAATCTTTGATAATTTCTTGCAAATATAAATTATTTGATGATTTCCCCAATATATGCACACACAAACACACACATATACATATAGTGTGCCAATGCTCAAATTATTTCAAATATTAAAAATAAGCAACATTGAGTCTTCTTTCAGATTAATATGCCAAATGCAGACAGGGTTTCATTTCTATCTCTCTGACCTACACAGTTCCAGAAGTGCCTCCTTCAGAAGTCAGTGGAGGAGGTGGAAGCCGGTCTGAACTGGTGATAACCTGGGATGTAAGTGTCTGGGCAGCAGCTTTCCCCTCAGGGTGATGCTATTCCCACATCTTTATGGTCTCCTGGGTGGGGCTGGTGGTGGTAGTAGTACTAAGAGCTAATATTTTTGAATGCTCACTCTGTGCCAATCACTGTTCCTAGCATTTTTGCATATTTTTTTCGTTTACTCCTTGCAACATTTTATAGAAAAACACTAAGGCATAGGGGTATTAAACAATTAGCCCAAGGTCATCTGGCTGGTAAGCATAGGGTGAGAGTCAAGTCCTGGCTGTTTACAGTCAAGCTGCCCTCAGGGCTTTACCTGCAGCTGCACACCCACTGATGACATCACTTATTCCAGCAAGTACTTGCTTCCTGGCCATTCTTTCAGCTCTTGTTTTATGTCATAATTAGGAAAAATTTTAATTAACACATTTAAAGTCAGAAGGCGCTAGAATTATCTATTATTTGAAGATGTTGATGAAAAAATAAAAAGTCAAGAGATCTGATGGGGTGTCAATAGGAATTTTTGACATGATCCAAATACAGCTTTGAGTTTAATGTTGTTTTTACTTCCTTTTTGTTTCTTTTAGTTTTATTCCTTTGCACTTAATTATCATATCAATGTGTAATTTCTTTCCATAAAGTCAACATTAGGGATTAGGTGATTTTTATTTGACTTAAGAGATGAGGTATATACAACTGAAAGTATATCGTATCATTCAAAACTCAGATTGGGGCTACGAGATGCTGAAAAGTCAGAATAATTTCGGAAAATTCCAGTTCATTGTGTGGATGGCTATGAAAGAGTGGCGTGTGTCTATTTAAAAGCAGCTGACTGTCCCACTGACCTTTTTCTCCTTTTTTTAGCCGACTGCTTAATATGATGTAGATTATTATTTGATGGCTTTTATAAAAGATTAAGGATTTTAGCTCCATTTATTTTTGCCTTACTTTTATGTGTAAAGGTGATTTAATAAGTCTTTCCTTTGTAGCCAGTCCCTGAAGAACTGCAGAATGGTGAAGGTTTTGGGTATGTTGTCGCTTTCCGCCCTCTTGGAGTTACCAACTGGATCCAGACAGTGGTCACATCTCCTGATACCCCAAGATATGTCTTTAGAAATGAAAGCATCATGCCATTTTCACTGTATGAAGTTAAAGTTGGTGTTTATAATAACAAAGGTGAAGGACCATTTAGCCCAGTGACAACAGTGTTCTCTGCAGAAGAAGGTATGGAAAACATTATGATTATGTATCAGTTCCAATTAATAAACCGATGTGTTGCGAAGACTGATTTGGAAGGTCTTTGTGACTTCAGATATATTTCTTCTAAAGAACAATGATTGAAGTTGTAGTTGGATTCCCAGTCCTGGTAATAAAGATCAACCATGCCTACTTGAAGTATGAGACTCAAGGATAGTTAGAGGGTGTAGCAAGTGGTTAAAAATCTTTTTATGAGGAACACATCCTAAGTTCTAGCTTGTGAAGCCAGGAATAGCATAGCCTTCTACAGCTATCTTCTTCTTGGGGTAAGAATAAGATCTTCTCCTGGAGGTGCCCTAGTCTCAAGTTTTAGAATGGTCTTATGGCCTGAGAAAAGGATATTAGCAAGGTGGAGAAGGAGAACCAGAAGTATGACATTCCAGAGGTGTGGCATGTGCAGATTTGAAGGATATGTTCCACCAGTTGTAGATTCGGACATACTCCACTCTGGATTCATTCCATTGCTCTGCCTTTCTTTTTTACCTGCCCTAGATATCGCACCTCTTTAGAAAACAATAATAATAATGTTAGGAGCATCATATGAAATTGCCGTTTTATAGGTTGAAAGCAGGTAATTATTGGCTTCTTATATAGTTCCTCCTAATAAGAATGACAGGAGCCAACACGTGCTAAATGCTTGTTAGCTGCCAGACATTACCTAATTTGAATTTTCTAAGGAGGAATGACATGTAGGTAATATTATTATTCCCCATTTACACATGAGAGAATGAAAGTTTGATGAAAGAAATTAATAAACTTGCCAAAATCCATACACCCATGCCGAGCTAGTATTTTAACCCAGGACCTTTGCCCTTAACCAATCTGAGTTCATGAAATGTGGCTTCACACCGTCTCCTCTACCCCCAGACCTTGCAGTAAATTGCAAAAGGTGGCCCACAGTTGTCATTCCTAAAAATAATAAATAGACTCAATCTTTCTTGGTACCCTCATCTCCTATTCTTGTCCTCTATTTTTTCACTGAGTTCTGAGAAAAAACCAAACAGGTATTATAAAAGACTTTGCAAAAGAAAGAGCTTTTAATATTCCTAGCCAGACTCCATTTCCAAGATACCAAGGCTTTTCAGTACAAGGGCAAGTCAGTGGTCTGGGGAATGATGGCAATTAACTAGGGAGTTTTTGGGCACTGTCTACCGCTCTGCATCTTGGACCGGGAGAGCTGGCCTTTGGGAGGGAGGGACAGCCACAGCCTTTTACCCTCCTTATCTCCTACACTTTCCTTCTCTTGTTTCCATTTCTGTCACCGCTAATGAGTTAATTAAAGATCCTTCTGTTCCAAACATCAGAATGGATTCACCTTGTCTATGAAGAAGGCAAAGGATTTATTGGAAATATTCTAGGACCTCCCTTTGAATCCAAGGGAGGGTTAAACAGCAAACCTCATGAAGAGCCTCAATCAGAGAAGCTCTGGGGCCTTAGAAACTGGTCTACCTCTCTAGGGCACCAGGGCTGGGTAGACTGGCCTCAAGTACTCCTCGTCTCTCCAAACCAAGTTTCAGATTTTCAGGAGAGAAAATCTAAGAGGTCTATCCTTGGACTGAGACTCTATCTCAGTATCAGTGAGCCATGGCCATGAGCAGGGTCACTGAACACAGACATGGATACTGGGGGAGGGGGTGTCCCAGCTCAGCACTACGCCCTGAGAAGGGAGAGTCACTGTGAGTCCCATAAAGCCCCAAGAGCTGTCTGTTACAAAGGGACCTTTTCACTGTGTAATAAGCTTTGTGCATGTCTGTCTGCTCCTTTAAAAGAGTAGACCCCTGAAAGTTGCTCTGTCTCATTTAAGTGTGCTCCTCTTAATGGGCCTGAGCTGGAAAAGGCACTCATAAATGCTTATTGAATAAATGAACTCTGTAGAACTTGACTTTGTTTGGCAAGAAAAATGAATAAATAGCATTTGTGAGCATAGGAGTTCCCAAACAGGAGCTGTGGGATGAAGAGGAGAGAAATAATGAAAAGGCAGAGAGAACAAAGGGAAAGAAAGGAATAAAAGTAAAATGCCAAGAAGAAGTGCAAGGGAATAAAGGACAGTTTGCTGTGGCTGTTTAGCAAGGAAAAGCGTGTGGATGCCATCTATTCCTAAGAAATGGAAACTGACCAAAACATGCTTCATGTTTTGAAGTATTTTTATAGAATATTTTATAATATTTTCAAATACATTAAAGTGCTTTTTTAAAATAAGAACTTCAATAGGTTTTTTAATTAACTACCAAAATGATAATTGTATTTCACTTTCTGTTTCCAAACAGAGCCTACAGTAGCTCCATCTCAGGTTTCTGCAAATAGCCTGTCTTCCTCAGAAATTGAAGTGTCATGGAACGCCGTTCCTTGGAAATTGAGCAATGGACATTTACTCGGCTATGAGGTAATTTCTTGTAAAATTAATTAGTTATTAAATAGCTCATGTATGTATGTTTCCATGGTACTTGGTCTCCTTTCCTTTAAATTCATTTTAACAGTGACATCTTAGCTCAAGTGTGACTTTTGTTGAAATTTCACCAGCTCCTTGTCCCATGTGATTATCAATGGATATTGAATTTAATGCCACAAGTTGAATGAAAATAACTTTAGTTGGTGTAGAAAATAAAAAATAATAATCTGAAAGGAAATCATGTGTCTTGTGGGCCAAATCTTTTAGATGGATTGACTAAAAAATAAGAGTGAGATTGAACTGCAGTATTTAAGTTCCTAGGATATTTATGCCAATAGGAAATTGCTTTCCTCCAACCCCTTTTGGTACTTTCTTGGTGGCCTTGTTACGTTATGTAATTCCCTTCTAGGTTCTAGAGAAGACAACTTTCTGTAATATAATTCTTGCCTTCAAAGAACTCTCTGGTAAAATAAGGTGAAAGATCTGAAACAGAGGATAACATCAGACTAAATGCAATGAAGGTCAGAACAGGTCAAACAGAAAATGTTTGAATGGTTAAGAAGGATGAGCGTTCTTGAGAGGTTTCATAAGGGTAATAAGGCTTAACAGGACTTTAAAGGAAAAGTAAGTAAAAGTGGCAAACACTCCAGAGTGAGCATGGCACCTTGGAGGAGCAGAAGGAGTAGAGGCCCACCTGCAGAAGAAGGTTCCTTAGGAGGGGTGACTGCAGAAAGGTCCAGAAGGGCCAGGTCTCAGACCGCTTTGAATGTTAAAAAAGACCCATTCCGACTGGGCCCCATATTTAGTAGGGAGCAGTTAGTGAGGACTGGGAGCAGTTAAGCTCAGAACTGCAAGATAAAAAGTAAGTCGTAAGAAGATTCTCTGACAATGATTTTGTAGTAGTCATAGTTGTGATTTCATCCCCAACCACAGCTGTCTTTTTCGGCACCTTTTTCTCTCGTGCTTATTACTTCTGATTCAGCGGTAGACTTATACGGACATGTTTGCAAAACAGGGCCATGGACCCCTCTACTTCCCAGCATAATCTCAGGTACAGCAGCGTGGCCACTTGATCAAAGGCATCTGACCCATGGACAGTTAAGCTGAGCTAGTCAGGTTCTTTGATATACTGAAGTAAGCCATATAGAGATTATAATTCGTGAGTATAGTGCAGTGATATGTCACATTTAGGACTCAGTTCAGACTTCTCAAGCTAAGGCCTTGGGCAAGCAGGACAAAGCTGGTCTGCAGAGATGAGATGGAGCAGACATATTCCCATGCAACCCTAAAGAATGGAGGCGACAACGACCCATGGAGCCTTAAAGAGAACAAAATAGAATAGTTCTTTGACAGCTGTCCAGTTTTCTGGTGGCCTTGCTGTATTCTTTCTCAGACTGTCACCTTGCCCTCCTTTTCAGTAAACTCTCTTTATATTTGAACTTGAGAGAGTTTCTGTTCCTTGTAACCAAACAAGCATTTTCGTGAATAAATATTAATGATAAAGTAGAGAAAGGATAAACTAGAGTGGTGATGCATGTGCCATGGACCACCTGCATCAGAATTACCAGAGCCCTCCCTGGACCCTCTGAACCCAAATATCTAGGAGTGGGTCTTATTAATGTACATTTTCAGTAAATACCCGTATAGAAACATCTTCCTGCACACTTAAATATAGGAAACACTGGTTTTGACACACAGAGACTTGATCAGAGCTAGAGCTGTCAAGATTTAAGGAAAGAAAGTAGGATTGAAGAAGTAAAACACCACAGAAATGCAGCAGAGCAACTTATCAGCATCTCAAAAGAACCCAAGATTTGGATGGAAAATTCTCTTAATTCCATGGCAGTAAATGTAAGCAATGAAAGACAGACAGTGGGCAACCAATAGTAGCTCCCCAGTGGTTAGAGAAATGGCATTGACTAGAAGGGTAAGTGGGACGGGGAGCAGAGATGTAAAGAAGCATAGCTCTGAGGTCAAATCTGTGCCAGATCTCAAGTCTGCCACTCACTGTGTGTCCTGGAAAAGTTACATAAACTTTATGAGCCCCATTTCCTCCCCTGCAGAATGGGGACAGTAATAGGCCTAACGTCATTAGGATTTTGAGAGGATTGAATGAGATTAGATACTTAATGTGCTTCTCACAGTTTCTGGCTCCTAATAAGCAATCACTAAGTGCAAGCCTTGTCCCTGAAGGACTTCTGAGATATTAATTTATAGTTTCCTGCCCAGTAAATATTCTCAAGCAATTCCCCAGCTCTAAGCCCCTTTGCCTCAAGAGAGTTTGTGACAGGTATCAAGAGGAGTTATCTGCAAGATCCTTTCCTTCCCAGCTTTGTTTCCAAAGCCCAAGCCATTAAGGAGATGGTTCCATGTATTCTGGAGGGTGAACGGAGAAAAAACGTCACTGAGAAAAAAATACAGGAGAAAAGATGACCTTGGAGGAAATAAAGGTCTGAGGCTTACAAAAGCTCTTGGGGCCCATAGCTTTCTAGCTGGCAGTGCCCAGGTTGGTGGCAAGACCACAGAAGAGAACAGGTGTGTTTCCCACACTCAGCGATGATTTCCCATTCCCCAAGCATAGCCCAGAAATGCTTGGACTAAAGAAATCAAATCAGTGTAATAATAGTAAGCCATCTTGGCAAGGCTTTGGGAAGGGAGCCCCAGGAGTGACTGAGGTTGAATTTTGCATTAGCTGAACAGGATGTGGAATTCAATATTAAATCAAATTTGCTTAAAGAAAATAAATGAACACATTTTGCATTCCTCAGACAGTAGACAGAGAGGCACATCCCCAGTAATAACTTTCCTCTTTACCAACCACATGACAGGATCATAATTCTTGACCTCTTGTAGCTTGTGAAATAGTTAAGAGAAATAAACAGGAGAATATATATAAATGGCTTTGTGGGCTTCTAAGCACCACAGGAATGTTAGCAGTCACTGGCAAATGTTTGACAGCATGGGAGCACGGAGATGTTGATTTTGGAATATATAAATCTAAGCTGATAAGGAGTCATCCAGATAAGGCTGTTCCATCAGAAAGTGGAATTACGCCACTATTGGCCATGTCAGGAAAGAGAGGTTGATTGAATGAGAGAAAACCAAAGAATCCAAGTAGAGGCAGCAGAGTACCTCGTTAAGTCCATACCATTTGAGAATTAGACAAACGTGCATTCAGATCCTCTAGGATAGAAGATAAGCTTCACAGGGGACGGGAACCCTGCCTGTTTGTTCACTGATGTGTGCCAAGTGCCCAGAGTCCTATCTGACACCCAAGAGGCGTGCAAAAATATGTGTTGATTGAATAAATGCAATTTTGGCTCCACTGTCTTACTGATGTGTGGCCTTGGGCAAGTTACTGAAGCTCTCCAAGGTTCAGTTACAATGAAGATAACAGTAAATAGCTCACAGCATCTTTAGAGAATTAAATGAGATAAAGCAGCCATTGTCAAAATGGTCCAAAGAGACTTTTAGGGCTTCCACTTTTCTGTGTTTTGAATATTGGGCATTGGGATAAGATTTCACTGGAAGGAAAAATTTTAAAACCAGTGGAGTAGTGTAGAAACACTTAGGACAATCCAAGTGTGTAACTCAATGGCTGTTGTTTCTGTTGCTGCTGGTGTTGCCATTAGGGTGCGAGGCAAAAAGATGAGAGGACAATTAGCAAATGGGACTTTTCTTGAAATTGATTATAGGTTGGAATGCATTGCATCTTGCCTATCTGTGTAAAGAGTAGCAAACCTGGGGCCAGCCCGGTGGCACAGCAGTTAAATGCGCACATTCCGCTTCTCAGCGGCCCGGGGTTGGCCGGTTCGGATTCCAGGTGCGGACATGGCACTGCTTGGCACGCCATGCTGTGGTAGCCATCCCACATATAACGTAGAGGAAGATGGGCACGGATGTTAGCTCAGGGCCAGGCTTCCTCAGCAAAAAGAGGAGGACTGGCAGTAGTTAGCTCAGGGCTAATCTTCCTCGGGGAAAAAGAAAAAAAAGAGTAGCAAACCTACCATCCAGATGGAGCACGAATACAGTATTGAAAGGAAACAACTAGTGAAAATTTCTATCCTGATTGCTTGGTAATATGAAAAGAAAACAAGCTAAGAGAAAGATGTCCTAATTGGGGAAATTTTAAGAAATAATTTATATAATCATACCAAGATGAAAATATGTATTTTCATAGTTTCAGTCATAATTTAAACACTAACCTGGAAAAATAAATGACTTAGCAGAGTATTTAACTACCAGTCATATGGCTAACTTTCTGGGTTGCAATTTTCCCAGTATGGCTTGAAAATTGTTAATAGCTCCTGCTTTCCTCTCATCTCAGTAAGGGTTGATCATGTGCCATGTGGCATGCTGAGCACCCATCATCATTAGCATCTAGACTAATTTTCTTTCTGATTTGACCAAGTAGCAGTTGAGGAGCTCATTTCCCTGGGCTCCAATTTAGTTCATCTGCTAAGCCTGGCTCAGATCTTTTCTTGTACCCTTTGGATAGGAACAAGAGATGCAGACATGATAAGAGGTTGCAGAAGCCTTTAAGTTCATGGGCAGTGGGTGCCTGAGGAACAACGGCTCCCAAGTTCTAGCATGGTATATACAATCAATTTCTTTAAAGTAATTTTGTGTCTTAAAAGAATAAAACTTGGAGATTGACCTTGATAAGTGATTGAAACAAAAGTCTGTTCTTGTGAAATAATACAGAGTAGCATGTTTTTGAGGAACTTAGTAGATTTTTTTTACATTTTTGGCAGAAGAATGTAACCAAAAATGTGTGCAGAATACCCAACTAAAACTTCGCAGATATCTTCTTCTAGCCTCCTGTTCTAAACAGCTGTACAGAATGTGTTTAGTTTCTAACATTTTAATTAAAATGGAAAAAGATGTCAAATATTTGAGTACTTTTTTGAGAATCTGAAAATTCTACTGGAACAACAGACGTATACACTGAGTCTGATTCCCTACTGTCAGGCGAAGGATTAACTTCACTCTATAATGAGTCGCATGTACCGGGGAAATTGGGTAGAAACAAGTCAAACGCATTTAAATAAATAGAGAGCAGGCAAAAATGAATTTGAGTGAATAAAATGCAGACTTTTGGAGTTGGTGGAAGATTTTGGTATGCTGGAGAGAGCAGTAACTGTGTGTGTGAGGTTTCCCCAAATGGAGCTGAGTTCCTGATTAGGCAAACATAGTCCCTGCCAAACTGTGGCTCAGCACTGAGGGATCCAGGGGGGTAAATACCCCAGCCTTTCTCCTTCCACCCTCCCGTCTCCTGCCTCCTATTGACCAAATTCAGTGAGAAGCCAGAGGGCAAGGGAGCCTGCCATGTAGTTCATATGGGTCAGCACTCCCAAGACTGAAAGCTGAGTAAAGAAGAGTTAAAGATAGATCTGGATTTGTTTCAAAAACACCACTGAATGCAGTTTGGCCCGCCCCATCCTTATTGAAATGTGTTTGGTCTAGCAGCTAAGTTGAAATATTTGTCTCTCTAAAAATCTATACGTACAAACAGAATTATTTTAGTCTATTAAAATCGCATTTCTGGCTTAATACCTGTACTTTAATGGCTAAGAAAGGTGCCATTTTTCAATATATTAATTTTATAAGCTGCATTTCATTTTAAGTTTCAAGTTTAAATTAAGTGAAATCTCTGATGCAGTAATATTAAGGACTCCTCACAGCGGGGACATTACTTTTTGGAATAACCAAATTACTTGTAGAAATAGAGTTAGCATTTTAAATCCTGACATTACTCAAGTTGGTTTTTGTTTACTTACCCAGATAAAAATATTTCTGCTTGTGAAATGCTTTTATGGTTCTAAAGAAAAAAATATCTTATCTCATCAAGAAATTGGAGTTATGGTGTTTCATAGACACAGAATATCAGGACTTAAGTACCTATCTTGGTGAATAAAAGGGAAAAAAATTTCTTCCTCTCTATACACAGAACACTTCTGACACCAAATATGTAGGGTTTTTTCTCCACACCACCCAATTCTCCAACACCTTCTGGGTATCCTACACTTCAGTTCAATTCTGACACTGTCTATCTGGAGTTAGCTGAAGTTAAGGGCCCAGTCCCACGAGAAACACCCCCCTCCCCGATACACTCACACACACACACACACACGCACTTCAGATGCCAGTCACAAGTCCTGGCCTCCCATACTCCTGATCAACTGGTTATAAATCAGCGGTTCCCACCACCCCCTCCTCGGATTTAACAACTTGCTAGAATGGCTCACAAAACTCAGAAAAGCGCTTTACTTACTATTATCCATTTATTTTAAAGGATCCAGTTCAAGAATAGTCCAATAGAAGAGATGCACATGGCCAGGTATACAGGAGGAGGCCCAGAGTTTCCTTGCCCTTTCCAGGCAATTTACCCTACCGGCACCTCTCTGTGTTCACCAGCCCAGAAGCTCTCCTAATCCCTTCAGTTATGGTTTCTTATGGAGGCTTCATCGCATAGGCATGTCGATTAAACATTGGCCCTTAGTTAACCTAACTAACTCACCCTCCAGCCCTTGTCAGGAGGTGGTGCTGAACGTTCCAACCCTCTAATCATAGGGTTGGTTCCCCTACCCATCAGCCCCCATCCTGAAGCTATCCGGGAGCCTGCAGCCACCAGAAATCGTATTAGCATACAAAAAGACACTTCTTACTTCAAGAGATTCCAAAGGTTTTAGGAGCTGTGTGCCTGGAAACAGGAGGCAGAGACCAAATACAGTAGTCGCCCCTTATTCAGTGTTTCGCTTTCCAAGATTTCAGTTACCCGAGGTCAACTGGGGTCTGAAAATGTTACATGGAAAATCCCAGAAATAAAAAATTCATAAATGTTAAATTGCACACAGTTCTGCGTAGCATGATGACATCTCATGCTGTCCTACTTAGTCCCACCCAGGACGTGAATCATCCCTTTGTCCAGTGTATCCATGCTGTATAAGCTGCACCCCCATCAGTCACTTAGTAGCTGTATTAGTTATCAGATCAATGATTGCGGTATGGCAGTGCTTGTGTTCAAGTCACACTTTTACTAAATAATGGCCCCAAAGCCCAAGAGTAGTGATGCTGACAAACAGGACCTGCCCAGGAGAAGCCATAACATGCTTTCTTTAAGTGAAAACGTGAAAGTTCTCCGGTTAATAAGAAAAATAGCCGTATTCTCTGGTTGCTAAGATCTACCATAACTTTTATTACAATATGTTGTTATAATTGTTCTATTTTATTATTAGTTATCATTGTTAATTTCTTACCATGCTTAATTTATAAATTAAACTTTCTCATAGGTATGTATGTATAGGAAAAACCATAGCATATATAGGGTTTGGTATTGTCCGTGGTTAAGTGCGCACACTCCACTTTGGGAGCCCAGGATTCACTGGTTTGGATCCCAGGTGGAAACCTACACACTGCTTATCAAGCCATGCTGTGGCAGGCGTCCCACATATAAAGTAGAGGAAGATGGGCACAGATGTTAGCTCAAGACCAATCTTCCTCAACAAAAAAAGAGGAGGATGGGCAGCAGGCGTTAGCTTGGGGCTAATCTTCCTCAAAAAACGAAAAAATTCAGTCTTAATCACCCTCTCCTTTGGAGTGGATTTGCCTTTTAGTTTTACCCCACTAAACTCTGAGTAAATTTACAGCATGAAAATTCCTATATTTCTTCACTTCTGGAAAATTCTCAGACATTTTCTCTTTTTTGGTTGCCTTTTCCTTACTCTCTCCTTCTGGAAATCTGGTTGCAACATCATTTTATCCTCAGTGTCTTTTTTTTTTCAGATTTTTAATTTTTTTCCTTTCTCCCCAAAGCCCCCCAGTACATAGTTATATATTCTTCATTGTGGGTCCTTCTAGTTGTGGCATGTGGGACGCTGCCTCAGCGTGGTTTGATGAGCAGTGCCATGTCTACGCCCAGGATTCCAACCAACGAAACACTGGGCCGCCTGCAACGGAGCGCGTGAACTTAACTACTCGGCCACGGGGCCAGCCCCTGTCCTCAGTGTCTTTTAACTTCACTTTCATAATTTTTACTTCTTTCTCCATGTTCTGGATTTATTAATTCTCTCTTCTACTTTCTAGTCTTCAGAAGGTAGAAGGCTAATTCTATGACTGATTTTAGTTTTTAATATTGTATTTTTCAGGTGTAGGACTTCACCTTGATACTTTTCAGATTTGCCCAATCTTTTTTTCTTTATCTCCTATTATTGCGTTATAAATTTAGCCCCTTCTTTGGTAAATTTGGACATTTTAAACATACTTATTTTAAGGTCCCTTTAGATCAGTGTATTGTAGCTAGTCTCCCACTGGTCGAGTCTGCTGACTGACTTTCTTGTTGGCGGGGTTCTTCATGTGCTTTGTACTATTTGCCTCTCTGCTCATCTTTTGTAGATGCTCCCTTCATGTTCTGTCAGTGTTATAACTCTTCTGCACAATTATACTTCCAGAGTTTGTTCCTTTAGCCTGGACACTTTTCCTTTCTTCATCCCTGTATTGTGGTTTTGCCTATAAAATCCAGATTAGCATGGAGTTATATTCTGTTCTCAGGTGTGGAACATTTACCTTTAAACCCAAGCCACAAGAGAGAGGAAAAATGGGATCTTTGTCTTTATTTCATTCTTAAGAGACTTTTCTCTCTTTTAAAAAAAAAAAAAATTATCCTTATTTAAATATTTTTGAGCTAAATTTTATAGAACAAAATTGATTATCTACTTATAGAAAATTGGGAATATTAATGTCACTGCTTTGTTTATGCTTTAGTTATATGCATATTTATTCAATTTTTACGTAAAGCTATTTAAGAAGATTATAGAATCAATTCTAATATGTTCAAATCTGGCATAAATTTTCTCTATGTTTAAGTATTTCTAATACCTGTCAGCAACTGAGATCTAAAAATAAATCTCTCATTCTGATACATGGAGATTGGTTAAAGTACTTTGGTAACATACTGCTATCAAGAACCTTCAAGTACTTTCTATAAATGGGTTTATAAAAGATATTTCTTATGCAAATTGAAAATTATTTTTATTTATTCTTTAAATCAGTCTCCTAAGCAAGAATTTCTTAGGCAACTTATATTGAGGTAATTTGACATAGAAAAAGAATGGCCCATGGATTAAAACCTAAGAAGAGATGAGCCTGCATAACAGGATGCTCCTGCTTGAGTTCCTTTACTCCTCCCTGCCTCGGCTTTCCCATGTGTTAAGTGAGGATTATTATAGCTCATAATTATGTGATTTTCCTCCTAATCTATGCTATATCCCAGGCCACAAGTTTTCAGGCTGTCTATAACATTTTATTATAATTATTGATTATGTGTCATTCTTAGTTAATAGTGAAATAATGCTTTCAAGGGCAGGGAAAGTGTCTTATCATTTTGGAGTCATCTAAACTTAGCAATACCTACAGTGTTTACAGTTGCTGAATTTAGAATGTATACGAGCTTTTAGTATCCATTAACAATTTACGTGGCTATATAAAATACAATTTGGCATGTTTTCTTTAATTAATGAATAAAACCTGTGTGGTTTTCTTTTACGATGGTAAGTGGAGCCAGTCAGATATTTGGGTTTTTTTTTTTTTTTTTGCTAAAATATCACCATCAAGTTTTAGTGTTAATTCAATGCTTTAAAGCTGTAGAAGCGATGGGTTCAATTTAGTCCAGATCATTTGGGTTCATCATTGGGTTCCTCCTTTTGAGGTTCTTATGAAAACCGTTAACTCTTTTCCAAGAAAAATGCACATACACACATATATGAGCACAGCATTTTACGTGAATTTAAGGGAGCCTATATATAAATATAAATATATGTACACACACACACATATATACATATATATATAAATACTCTCCCACATATACACACACACACACACATGCACATATACAGGGAAAATGTTGATCTGGTGTGATATAATATTAGTGTGCTAATTTGGGATCATTATTGAAAAACCTGAGTTTTATACTTTGCTACTAAGTTTTTAAAGAAAGAATATTACAGTTGCTCATTTTTTTAAGAAAATAGTAATTTCTAGTGTATTTTTCTTAGAGGACTGAGACTGGTTACCCTACGCAGCCCATAAGCACATTTTGTTTGGCCCACACTTTGTCTTTAAGAAATGGAGCCAACTCTAAATTTGGGGTATTTCACGTTAAAATCAGGGTTTCTGCTTTCTTTAAAAAAACCAACAGACCTATAAACACTGGGTCCACCTTCCCCAAGTCAATCACGGCAAGAATACAAAAGCAAAAGTCAGACAAAAAGGGCACATATTATAAGAAAAACAGGAGGGCACATATGTCTTTACAAAAGTAAAAAATACGTACTCTGCTTTACAAATTATTTATGTTAAGTGTCCAGCCCCTTCTTTAAGTGGTCAAATGGTAATAGCCAGTCTCACCACGAGGAATAGTTGTACTTTTCATGAACCATTTGTTTGGTTGTTTTGTTGCTATTGTTGGTCTGGTTTCTGTTTTTACTTTATGAATAATCCAGACTTTCTAGCAAAGCTTAGCAGACCTTTATAACATACATTGGAGGTAGCCAGGGAACAAGTATTTTTTTGTGGTATTTTTTCTACCTTTGCTTCCTTTTTTATCAAATATTCTCATTAGCTTTTTATATTT
This sequence comes from Equus asinus, assembly GCF_041296235.1. Lineage (NCBI taxonomy): Eukaryota > Metazoa > Chordata > Mammalia > Perissodactyla > Equidae > Equus > Equus asinus. The sequence goes on from NC_091810.1 coordinate 27,897,489, forward strand.
TTATATTATGCATATAGATATATCTTTGCAAGAAGTCTCAGATCAATTTGCACAATTGACAGTAGTAAAATACAAATGAAGCATTTTAATATATACTTCTATTAACTATGTTGCCTGCCCTCCTTTTCTCTGTGGCAGCTCTGCATGCACAGGTGGGCTTTACTGACACTTGGCCACCACTGTAGGCCAATCCAGTGGCCAGCTGGCTTTTCGATGGTCTTTTCCCTGACAGTTTACTTTCTTCACAGAGGAATCTCCACCATCCAGGGAAGCTTACGCATAGCTGCTAGCATTCTGGAGTTGAGCACAGCCTGGTTGATTAGGGTCTGAGAAGGGGGAGCAGCTCATTCTATTAGATATGCAGATTTGTCCTTCATTTTCCCATGTATAAGACTATGGTCTAATAGTATTTAGCACTTACTCTTTGAATTTATCTGGTTTATTTGTGTACTTGTTTATTATCTGTCTCCTCCTAGAGTCTCTTTTCTTTCACCTCTGTGGCACAGAGCCTAATGCAGCACCTTGCACCATCGTTGGGCCTTAATAAATATTTGTTGAATAAATGATGAAATAAATAAATTGCAGTGCCAATTTTAATGAAGATCACTTAATGTACAGTCATGCATCACTTAATGGGGATACATCCTGAGAAATGCATTGTCAGTTGATTTCATTGTTGTGTGAACATCATAGCATGCACTTACGCAAATCTAGATGGTGTAGCCTATTACACACCTAGGCCATATGGTATAGCCTATTGCTCCTAGGCTACAAACCTGTATAGCATGTTGCTGGACTGAAAACTGTAGGCAATTGTAACACAATGGTAAGTATTTGTGTATTTAAACATATCTAAACATAGAAAAGGTACAGTAAAAATGTGGCATAAAAGATAAAGAATGGTACCCCTGTCTAGGGCACTTAGCGTGAATGAAGCTTGCAGGACTGGAAGTTGCTCTGGGTGAGTCAGTGAGTGAGTGGGGAGTGAATGTGAAGGCCTGGGACATTACAAACATTGCACACTTAGGCTACACTAAATTTATAAAAAGTATTTTTCTTCAATAATAAATTACCCTTAGCTTACTGTAATATTTTTACATTTTAAATTTTTTTAACTTTTTGGCTGTTCTGTAATGACACTAACAATGTGTGTCAAAACATACATTGCACAACTGTACAAAAATATTTTCTTTCTTTATATCTGTATTCTGTAAGCTTTGCCTATTTTTAAAACCTTTTGTTTTTCTTTTTACTTTTTAAACTTTTTTGTTAAAATCTAAGACACAAACACACACATTAGTATAGGCCTACACAGGGCCAGGATCATTAATATCACTGTTTCCACCTCCACATCTTGGCCCACTGGAAGGTCTTCATGGGCAATGACATGCATAGAGCTGTCATCTCCTATGATAACAATGCCTTCTTCTGGAATACTTCTAAAGGACCTGAAGGTATGTTTACACCAGCATCACGACAGACATGTGAGTAAGGCATTGTGCTACAATGTAACAACAACTACAACGTCACTAGGTGATAGGAATTTTTCATCTCTGTTTATAATCTTATAGGACTACCACAGTATATGTGGTCTGTTGTGTATGCAATTCCTCGTTGAACCAGAACATCGTTATGCAGTGAATGACTATCTGTAAAGGATGCTATTTTGTCATCCCTTTACATCTTTTATGTCTTCTGTCCCCCAGGTGCGGTATTGGAATAATGGAGGAGAAGAGGAATTGTCAAGCAAAGTGAAAGTGGCAGGAAATGAGACATCAGCCAGACTTCGTGGTTTGAAAAGCAACCTGGCATATTACACTGCAGTCCGGGCTTATAACAGTGCTGGTACAGGCCCTTTTAGCGACACAGTTAATGCAACCACAAAGAAAACTCGTACGTATATTCTGATTTTTGAATAGTAAGGAAATAATTTATGTTTAAAATGGTAGCCTTCTTTATCATTTGAAATGGACAACCCAAGTCAGTAAGCCCACTGAAAGACATAAAGCCAACTCCAAACCCTTGTAAATTCATAGCCACACATATTGTCTTCATGATACCCCACGTGAAAATGAATGTGCACCTTTTGAAAACTCTTAGTGTGATGGGTTTAGTCAAGTCTATCCACTTTTCTTTTAAAATTTAATCAACTTAATTGGTTTATTTTCATGTATTTTTAGCTTCCCAAAGCTTGAGGATTTCCAATAAGCATGAATAAGTTAAAGTTCACGTCAAAGAATTGGGAGCGATTTTTTTTCTTCTTTTCTTTCCTACGTTATTCAAAAGATGGCAATGTACAATAAAAGGTTACCATTAGAGAATATTGGTCCATGTGAATATATATTGAGTCTTTAAAAAATCTGACCAGAGACGTCAGCATTGCCTTCAAAGCTGAGTCTTTGTTAGTTACGTATTCACAGGTAAATTTATAAGCACCAGTTGTAAGGTATACACTAACTTGGCTTTAAATTAGCTTACAAGAAAATCAGTGGTTTGCAATTTTGTAGTCTCCCACATATATTTCAGTTAAACTGATAGCACAAGTATATGTTTAGTCATTGTATTGCTACTTTCTCACAAGGCAACCATTTGAATTACCATTGTCATTGTCCTCATCACAGCTAATAGCGATTGGAATGTTCTATGCAAGTTTTAATGTCCCACATTTAAACCTCATAACTACCACATGAGGTAGGTACCATGACTGTTTCCATTTTAAAGATGAGGAAAATGGAGCATGAAGGGATTTAGAAACTTGAACACAATGACACATTACGCTTATTTGCAGAAAACTATTTTTCTTCTTAATTTATTTTCAAAATGTATTACTTCAGTAAAAATGTTTAACTGGATTTATATGGGAATGAGTTATTTTGCTGAATTGCAAATTTCATTAGTGCATTTCTATTTCCATATGTAATTCCCAAATTTTTATGAGAACATACATTTGTTGACTAAAATTGCTAACACCAGTAAAATAAAATTGAATATCATTGGCTAACGTTGTGCATCAGTTAACCTATATATAAAACATAGTTCTCCTACTTTGGATTTTAATTAGGCAGTATTAGTTTGATCCAGGAAGTTCACATATTTATCTTAGCATTATCTATAGAAAAAGGTGTTTGGCTACCAACTTACTAGTATAATGAGATTGCAGAGCAAAACTTTAGCAACAAACCATTTTAATCCCTTTAGTAGCATACAAGCGACCAACTAATATGATAATTAAATATTATCCTTTACTAATTATTAAGAGAAACCTGACCCAACGGGTTATTCATAACACATGTGTAGTTGAAGTTAGACCAAGGAGCATGTCAGTTTGGAAATACTTAACTGAAAATATTCTGTATTTAGAACTTCTCACTAAATATGTTTGGTATTCCCAATAACAATTCTGAATTAGTAGGATTTAAATATACATCATTATTTATATATTCAAAGCACAGTATCCATCAAAAATTCTGATTGCAAAAATATATGCAAACAAGTTTATCTGGCTGTTTCCTCTGGCTTAATAATTGATGTGATTACTCACTAGGAAATTATGATTGTAAAAGACAGGGTGACATCATCATGGAATCAGTGAAGAAGTTAGTGAACTGGTAAGGCAGAAGGAAGAAACTGATTATGAATCAATAGGAATACCATTATAATGTACAATAAGTGAAATACAATTTAAAAAGTAGCAAAATCCCTTTGTAATTTAAAGATAGCATATAAATACCCAATCTAAAGTAGAAATTTGCAACAATAATGATGATGATTATGATTTTAATGACTAACACTGAGCAATTTTCAGTCACTGTTCTAAGTACATTTCACATGTTGATTCTTTTTTTTTTTGGATTGGCACCTGAGCTAACAACTGTTGCCAATCTTCTTTTATTTCTTCTTCTCCCCAAAGCCCCTCAATACATAGTTGTACATTCTAGTTGTGAGTGCCTCTGGAACGCCACCTCAGCATGGCTTGATGAGCGGTGCCATGTCCACACCCAGGTTCCAAACTAGTGAAACCGCAGGCCACTGAAGCCGAGTGCACAAACTTAACCACTCGGCCATGGGGCTGGCCCCCACGTGTTGATTCTTAATTCTCACACCGACACTATGACGTGGAAGCTATTAGTAGTCTCACTTTAGAGAGGAGGATGTTGAGGAACATAGAGGTCAAGTAACTTTCCTACGGTTACAGGGCAAGCAGCAGGATAGGTGTGCAAATCCAGACATAGTCTTAACCACTGTGCTCTCCTCTCTTTCCACCATATAATTAGCCAGTTCATGTCTTACTTAACAGCAGTATTTATTGGGATTTTACTCCATGCTTAGGAACTGGGTAAGGTGATCAATGACAGACAGGACTCCTGTGCTCATGAGGCTGTGGTCTGCTGGGAATTCCAACAACTGCATAAAGCCCCTCTGAGAGTGATACACTCCTATTGCTGCAGTTCACCTGGAGTCTGTGTGTTGATCTGTAGGTGTTATTGGGGAAATGTTTCCTACATTGGGTGAGAAATTCATACAGTTAACTAAAATCCCTAATCATCCTAAGATTGAATATAAAAAAATGCATTCATTTTTAAATTTTATGTTAATTTTTCAAATGTACCAAAATACAAGTAAAACAAAATCTTTTGAAGCTATTTCTAATATTGTTACTGGCAGCTCTTACTAGTCATCCTAACCTTTGACGTGGGTTTAGCTTCAGATCCTATTTAAGAATTTCGGTAAAGCTTTTGTGATTATCATTATGAAGAGAATTGTCGTCATGCCTTGGGCTTGAAGAAGTAAAATGGCGTCTTGGATTACTTGCTTGCTATCTGTCTTCCCCTCTAGAGGGTAAACTTTGTGGAAGACAGAGTCCTTCTGTGTCTTATTCACCCAGCCCAGTGCCCAGCACGGCACCAGAAGCCACTTATTAAATGTTGAGTGGAAGGCTAAATGGATGAATGAAATCTAAAGAAGCAGGCCAGCCTGAAGTGCTATTATTAATCAAATGTATTTCCTCTTGACTGAGCATTGTGAATTCACAGCACTTGCCATAGTCCTTTACCATCTTGCTTAAAATGTAAAAGTTTCATGTACTCAAAATCATGGAATTCTGTATGCAAGGCTTTATATCGATACAAATCTTGGGTGATATTTTTGATTAACGTAAAATAATACAAGGATTCTCAAGCTAGGCACTGTAGCTTCCATTAAACACTTAATTTTTGATATCTAAATACTTGTGTTTTTGGAAAGCATTTCTAAATTAAACACTAATTAGCCTCTTTAAGTAATTTAAGATGGATTTCTGTTACTTGCAACCCAAAGAGAGCTAACTCTTAAGAACATCTTCTATCTAAAGGCACTGATGAAAAATTGCATATGACATATGAATGATGAAATTTGTTAGCTTCTAAAAGAAAACGTATTGAGAGTTTTATATCTGGAGATTGCAAGAAAGAGATCTTGCAAGGGATCTTGTAGGGAAAATATTCTGCTTTAGAAAACTGGAAAGTCAAGTGGTAATTCTGGCTTTCAGTATGGATGGATTTAGCACTCAAACGACATGCTCAAGAATCATCTAATAATGTCTCAAACTGAATATTTCTAAAACTAGTTCTTGATTGCCCCATCCACCCCATTTAAAACCTGTCCCTTCTATGTTATTTCCCATCTTAGTAAATTCAATCCCATTATTTCAGTTGCTCAGACCCAAAATCATGGAGTCACCCTCAACTGCTCTCTTTCTCTCATACCTGACAATGGATCCAGAATCTGACTTCTGTACAAATCTACCGCTTCTCATTGTATTCACTGCAGTCACCCTGGTACAAGCTGGTGCATCTCTCACATGGATCAAGGCAATGGCTCCTTACTGGTTGGCCCATTTTTACCCTCTCTTCCCTTAGACCAGAGTGATGCTGATGATGTCACTTCCCTGCTCAGGACTTTCCAGTCAGTTCCCATCCCACTCCAGATAAATGCCAAATCCTTAAAATGCCCAACAAGGCCTTGTACAAACCATCCTCCAAATCCTGCTCCAACTCATTTCCTACTATTTTCTGCCTCACTCATTCCACTTTCACTTCAGGGCCTCTACATTTGTCGTTTCCTCTGCCCGGAAAGCTCTTCCTCCAGATATCCACCTGGCATGCTCCCCCATCCCTTAGATCTTTGCTCAAATGTAATCTGAGGGCCACCTGACCACCATTTTAAAAGTGCAGTCCCTCATCTCCTGCCACTATCTCCTTCCCTGCTTTGCTCTTAGAGTCACCACACGTGCTGTAACGTGTACTTATTTATTGGATTGTTGTCTTTCCAGCCTACCTTTACTAGAGTGCAAACTCCTTTAGGGCAGAGATTTTTCCTGTCATGATCATTACTCTATCCCTAGAGCTCTAGCTCCAGTGTCTAAGTAATCATGCTTGGTGCCCTATAAGTATTTGTTGAACAAACAAGACTCTCTCCATCTCTTAACTCTGTTCCATGGTGGCATCGGTCTCACCAGGTTCCCTCTTCAGGGTAGAAATATTGTCATTTGCACCTCAAGTCCTATTTCTGTCAATTAAACATGCTGGGGAAAGTGGGCAGCTCCTTCTTGATTATTCCACTCAGTGCTAAGTAGCATGCTTCTTGGCTCATCCGGAACCAATTTTTGTGGCCGTTGGTGGAAAACCTTGATTGGCCTGACCTGAATCACATGCCTGGACCCTCCCCTGGAACAAGGGGATCCTATTTCTCATGCCTTCCCTGATGATTATACATGCGTGTCCACTTGAGAAAATAATAATATTAAACAGTACAATCAGTTTTGCACTTGAGTTTTTGCTTTTCCAAATGGGATGCTTATCCATGTAAGTTAAGCTGAAATCAATTGCCTGATTTTAAGGAAACCGCTTAAGTGTGTCCTCAGAAAATGAAAAGGAAATGTGAATAAGACAAAGAATATGAGTCAGAACATTTTAGAGGTTTTTGATGAAATGAATATTCCTGCCTCAGACACGTAATTTGGAAGTTCTAGAGTTTTCATGTGTAAAATTTAATTATATAATCATCCGCTCTAAGTTATGACTCAGAATACATATCAGTGCAAGGTTTCAAAAATTCTAGATGTGATTTGCCATCTTAATTTTTTGCCGTTTCTCTGGGCCTCCTCTACTGATATGTACCTAATATGTTTTCTTAAAAATTAACTTACTATTTTTACTTAAATAAACTTAAAGAAAATAGAAACGAACCTTCTATCTGAGTATGGAAAATGGGTACCATTGCCATAAATACATGTTAACCAAGTAATAAGTTAAACAGTAGCAATGGCAATAATAATAAATATAATGAAAAAATAAGCCACCCTCTATTTTAAATACTAACAACATACTCTTGCCTGTTCAGACATCTGAACCTGCTCCCTCTTTGGTTGTGATTTTAGCCTTAAGGGGTATAAAGACCTCCTAGCCATCAAATCCAGCTCTCTCTTCAAACTAATGGAAAGACTAAAAGGGCATTTCTGTCTAGGTGACTGAATGTTGTTTGTTGACTCTTATCTGTATCATATCCCACACATGTATGTGATCTACTCATGTTTGTGTGTGATATACCACAAATCCCACATACAGCAGTGGAATACACTGCTTATTAATGTGCATTCCTCACATTCAGGAGTTTTTTTCCCCGTTCTATGGGCTTCAACAAAGTGATTCCTGATTTGTAAGCTCTGAAGCCAGATAACAATACAATATTGAACTTGGCCAGAAATCAATCAGGAAGTTTCAGCTAATATAGAATCAAGTAATTCCTCCGGCGAAATGTATAAATCTTATGAACTTCACTTTGTAGAAGCTTCGGCACTTTTTTGAAAATCTGTCCCACTTGCCTATGAATTCTCTAGAAAATTGTAAATGTGCTGCTTATAATTTGCAAATTCTAATATTTGTACTATCCAAAGAAAGAGAGATTTTGGTCAAGGAAATTCCCAGTCGTTTAAAAGAAAGAAAGACCTTCTTTCCTGACATTATAGATCAGACCCAAGGAAAGTCTTTTCTAAGTTTAAGTGAGTTAAGAACCAGATGTTTTTGTCCTGTTTTTAAAAATTGAGTCAGTATACTATGATAAGACATTAGTGTATTTATAATGATTTCAATGATTCCAAGACAAATATATCTCATTATTTGGGAGAAAGTGGCCTTTGGTGACTTGATTTCTGCACAATGTCACATTTTTAAGCAGTTTACTGGCAACTGCTGATGTTCCACTCAGGTGAAGGCCATGTGCAAGCATACATTAAAGTTTCTGGGGACAAGAGCCGCTTATTGTGCAAGTCATCTCGTTACCGTCAGGTAGTCAAGAAAATGTTAAGGAATCTACTGAGTTTCGCATAATTAGTCACAGCAAGCATATGATCTTAAAATTCCATATTTTGAAAGTAAATGCCAGCTTCACTATTCCCACTGTGGAAATAGCACCATTGAAAATTCCAGACAGTAATTTCTTTAACAACCTCTACTTTTTATTATATAAAGGAAAACATATTCATTGTTCAAATTTTGGAAACAAGAAAATATAGAGAAGAAAGGAAAATCACCCTTAATCCTGTCACTCAGAGATACCGTCATTAATATTGTTGGTCTTTCTTTCCAGACTCATGTTCTGTGGAATGATCTCTTAGACTATGGAGGTTATGCCATATATTTAGTTACCTAATATCAAAACTATTTCCCCACGTCATTAATAATTTTTCATAAATATGTTAGTGTATGTATAATATTCCATTGTCATAATGTACCATGATTTATTTAGCCATTTTCCTCTTGGCAGAAATATCTTATATTCCCAGCTTCATCCAGTCAACAACCTTATAGTAATCACCTGTTTGTGAGCAAGTGCCTGCAAACACAGTAAAATTTCTAAAGCTGATATTGAAGAGTCTGATAATCATATACACAAAGGATATCATAACAGGTGCTTAAAGAATAATAATAAAAGCTTTCGCCATATAGACAGAATGTTTCTAGAGGATCTAAGTATAAATCACAGGTACCTGAGAGATCCCTAAAGATCCATAAATTGCCCTTTCATCTGCCTTCGCTGCCTGCACCCTTCCTTCTTCATATTCCTTCCTTCAGTATCTACAACCTCAAGCCTTTAGAGAAATGACAAGATAATTTACTCCATCAAGATGGATTACTTATCTAAATATGTCAATAAAATATCCTCCAAATATACAAAAACTACCCCAAACTACTCTTTATTTAAAAAGAGGAATGATAGGGGCCAGCCCGGTGGCGCAGCGGTGAAGTTCGCATGTTCCACTTCGGCCCTGGGTTCGCTGATTCAGATCCCGGGTGCAGACATGGCACCGCTTGGCAACTATGTTGTGGAAGGCGTCCCACATATAAAGGAGAGGAAGATGGGCATGGATGTTAGTTCAGGGCCAGTCTTCCTCAACAAAAAGAGGAATGATAAAAGTCAAATGCCTTCAGTGACCAAGCAGGTTTACATAAGCAGGGATGGGGGGATGGGTGCAGCAACCCCTTCTTAGCTCTCTCTGTCCGTCTGTTTAACAACAATGTTTCCGATCTTCTGGTTTGTACAAAAAACCAGAAATAAAGAACTTAAATGAAAGCTCCCAAGTTTTAAATGTTGGCAACGAAGCAAAATTAAAATACAGTGTTTGGGTTTAGACAAAAAACGTGTACAAGCTGAATTTGGCTGATGCTTTCAGGTTGCAACCTCTGATTTGAAGCTTGACGGTAATAACAGTTTCACTGTCCTGTGTTTTTTAATCTAACAACAGCTCTGCCAGCTGTTCTCCTTCTTTTACAGTTGAGATATTATGGTTTCTGTTAGGTTAAGAGAGTGAATTCAGGACATGTGACTCGTAGATGGCCACATCGCTTCCAGGCCTTTGTCTTAAGTATATGAGGTAGATCTTATCTGTGGTGTTGCAAGATTACTCTCTGTTGGCATACACAGGGAGGTAGCCTTTTCTAGAGATTGTGGAGGGAGGGGGTTAAAACTTGAGGTTTGACCCTAGTATGGTGGAAAAGAAAGACATTTCTGGCTTAATACAGGTAACTAAATGTCAGGGAGGATGGAAACCAAACGTGGGGATGAAGATTCACTGAAAAGAAGATTGGAGCATACAATAAGCAGACTTGTCTTTATTCGTAGCTTGCCCAGTGTTGTGCAGTCACCAGTCCTTCACTGATCCTTGCATGATTTTAGCCACATATTCCGACACCTGTATTATTATTTTCCTAATAGACTTACTTTAATAAATATATTTCTTTTAAAGGCAACTTTATATCATTGCTATAGAGAATCACTAATACTCTTCATAACAAGATAGTAGCCATAATTTTTTTCTATGAAAATGAAATCAAAGCAATTATTTAAACAGGAAAAGTGTGAAAGTTAAAAAATACGGTGAAAAGCAAAGGTAAACAAACCTAATTGATTTGCCAGAAATGCATACCTGAAAATAGGTCTTGCAATGAGCTAATCAGAGTGTTTATGATTGTTATTAATAGAGTGATATTCTGTTCTTGATCACGTAGTTTAAGATGAGTAATATGTAGTACATATCTCCTTAGGTCAGAGTTAGTTTGATTTATGACTGTGTATTTTGGGGTGCTTACCAGACATCTGTGTGCAACTGAAAACATCCAAGTTATTCATGTTTGCATGATGGCCTTTGGTCTATCTCATTATTCAGACCCTAGTTTTAATGATTTATGTGTTTTGTGTAAAGTGGATTACCACAGATGTATCAATATTGGCCTCATCCAAAAGAAGTCTATCTATGAGTCAAGAATTGGATGTGATGGTTATTTTCCTAACATGAAAATATGTACATATTTACAATTAAAAATGTCATCCACCTAAAGTCATCTCTAGTGGTACAAGGATTGATCTTTGGGAACTACTAATATGGCCTATGGTTAGAAGTCAGAGAACACGTTTATCTTTGTGTTCACTGTACTCAGGAGGATCCCTAACACGTAAGAAATTCTTATTAAATATGTAGTGACTGAAAGGAATTCCAGATAGAGGCATTGTTCCCCAACATCTATGTCATTTGCCAAGTCTGTCAAGCCAGAATTAGCCTTGCTGCTTATTATCACAACCCATATGATCTCAATCATCATGACCTGTTGATCCTTACACAAATTTCTAATTTGTTCCATCCCTCCAACTCCACTGCCATCACCTTCATATGGTTCTTTATAATCTTTAACACAAAGTGCTACAGTACACTACCTACAGATCACCCACCAAGATTCTCCTCCTTCTCCCTCTGCTCCCACAAAGGTCTATGAAAACATGGACCTGATGGCATCACTGATCTGATCCCATCACTTTCCTCCTTTTACTTCTTCAATGCCTTCCCGAGCCTGCAGAAAAATTCCTTTTCAAGACCCTTTAGCATCTGGCTCCTACCTGCCTCTCCAACTGCATCTGCTCTGATCCCTTCCCCTCACTCCTACCTTGTAACCCCTCAGAACTTCTGAGCTCCCCATTGCACCATGCTATTTGCTGCCTTTGTGCCTTGGCATGTTTTTACCCCTCTGCCTGGGATACCACCCCCTTTGCATGCCTCTACATGTGTGAAACTCATATTCATCTTTCAAAGTCCACTCTAGATGCTGTCACCTCCTTATTCATTTTTCCTGTAACCCTTAACACACAGATATTTATTGAATAATGCATTTAAGTATTTAATATGCCAATTGTTTTGCTGGTTTTCTTATTCTTCCCTTGTGTTATGTTCCTTATCATCTTGACCTCAATGTGGTCAGCCATATTCCCTCTCAGCTCTCAAGGCTGATGGTCAGCGTCACATGTCCCAGTTTTGTCTTTTTGAAATTTACAGCATTTATTGGGATGTGTCTTGGAAAACTTTCAACCGTGTAGCTAGAAAGTTCATTCTGAATTCTGATATGCCACGTTTGAGAAATGTGACCAGCCACGTGTTGCTCTACTGCCATGATGGTGAATCGTTTCACTAATACTTGTTCTCAGTCTCTATCCTATTCAGAATCTTCCTCTGTCATTGCATGAATCATTCCTTAAGGCCACTTAGAGGGTAGATCAAACTTGTTTTTGGTAACACTACAAAAGTGTTTCCTTAATCCTTGAGTTTGTGCTTCTTGCATTAAGACAGCTATCAGTTAGATACAAAATCTAATTTGATGTCTACCTTTGGCAAGGCATTGGGCTGGTGAATAAAAACTAGTATATGGGCTTATCTGTGTCAGAGACCATACTGGACGTTGTCTCTGCTCACAAGGAACATATGGGTCAGCAGGAAATCTGGATATTAATAAAAATAACAGCACAATTAAATATAAAATGTACCTTTGATGAGATTATAAAGAAAGAGGAACTAGTATACGAAAGGAGGCCCTACTTTAGTCTGAGAAATCAGAAAAGCATTTCTAAGAAAGTGAAAGTTGAGTATATTTTTGAGACATACATGTTTAGTATTCATTTTGTATCATTTACAAATCTATTGTCAATCTTTCAGGAGTTAAATAAGGTCACAGGTAGTTAGTAAAATGTAATATGGGAAGCATAGACTTTGGAATTAACCAGCGCTGGTTTGAATCCACATAATACCTCTTAGCAGTTGCGCCTCTTAGCAAGTTCTTTGCTTTTAATTTTTAATTGTGGTAAAAATATGTATAACACAAAATTTCCATCTTACGCGTTCTTAAACGTACAGTTTAATAGTGTTAAGATTGGTTATTGTGCATGTGATCTCCAGAACTCTCTTCATCTTACACAACTGAAATTCTTACCCATTAAACAACACCTCCCCATTTTCCTCTCCTCCAGCCTCTGGCAACTACCATTCTGCATTCTCTTTATGAATTTGAATACTCTAGCTACCTCATCTAAGTAGAACCTTATAGAACTTGTCTTTTTGTGACTAGCTTATTTCTCTTCGCATTATGTCCTCAAGGTTCATCCATGTTGTACTGTGTGTCAGAATTTCCTTTGTATTTAAGACTGACTTATAATCCATTTTATGTATATAACACATTTTGATTATCCATTCTTCTGTTGATGGACAATTTGAGTGCTTCCACCTTTTGACTGGTGTGAATAATGCTGCTATGAACATGAGTGTACAATCTTTTTTTTTCAACTTTCTGAGTCCAGATTACCCCTATATTGAAATGAACATTATTGTAATGCAACATAATGAAGATTAAGTAAATTATATTATATGAAAGCCTATTCTACCATGCCTAACATATGATAGATGTTTAAGTAGCATTATTACTAACAATAATAGGATTTTGAACATGGGAGGAAAGTTTATCTGGTCTAGAATTTCTCAGATGATGCTATTCTTACTGGTGGCGGTAAGAGAGATGACGTTAGGGTGGTTCACAAATATTTTTAAAAATTTAATAATGCTTCCTTTATTATACAGAGTACCCTAAGAATGTACCTAGCATATTAAGCTCATGATTGTGTGAATATTAGTGTTTGAGGCAAGGCTAAAATAGAGATGTTTATGCTTTTTAAAAACTGATGCAGTTTTTCTTAAAGAGCAAAAATGATGAAAATGGGACATGACTATCTGTTGTTCAGGAAACACCAATGTGATTCAAAATAAGAGTAATCAGACCCAGAAAAAACCTTCCATGTTTCCTTTTCCTTTTTTTTTCTATTTGTCCATTTGAAAAGTATTCAATTCAGGCTGAACACATTCAACTCCTCTATGTTGGGACTTCTATGAGATAAACCCTAATGTTATACTTGCAGTCTTTTCTTCTGCAAGACTAGTGTTGGAATATATGATTCAACCGAAATTACTCAAATTTTCTATAGTCTCCAAATGCCCATCTTTTGGCAGGACAAACCATGCTGAAGTATGTTATCTGAGCTGCGTCAAATCGAACCTGTCCTTTTATAGTGCTGTCAAGCTACAGGAAATCATAGACTTTGGGAAGATGTTCTAATAATTGTGCATACATAGCATTTAGATTGAGCTACCAGAACACGGTCGTTAGTATTTCAACACTAAGCAAGTTTTGTTATATGTTTTTTGTTATAAAAACATTGCAACTTGAATGCTCTGAGCTGACCTAAACTCATTGTTAATTCCAGATCACAAAATTTTAAAGGCAATATAGGAGAGTGTTAAAGAACAGACAATAAACAAAAGAATCTGCAGGGAATACAATCTTGTTTAGTGTCATTAGTCACATAAATGTATCTTCCCGTCTGTAAGTCCAGCCATCTTTCCCTCGTGGCATGAGTCAATGATGTTTAGAAATTTCTCAGCATAGCCAGTCTTTTATATCATTTTCCCATTACAAACTCAGTTAACCAAATCACATTCTGTGGCTACATCCACAAGTATAACATATTTCAACACTGGGCAATTCTGATGCTGTCGCCAAATGCATAATATTATGTTTGTTGTTTCGTACTTGACCGGAAACTGAGTGTTCAGTCTCCTGTCTGTTGCTATTGGCCAATGCTGCTCAACCCCCTCCCCCAGCATGAGTTCACTCTCTAGTGTTCACGAGAAGGAACAAATAAGTTTTTAAACCTCAGAGAGTTTCATTAATTATCTAATGGAATTCTCATTAATGTTTTAGTGGTTATCCTTATTTTTCTCAAAAATTGATTTAAACTTGGAAAATGAAGACTAAAATACAGACTCTGCTGCAGTTTTTCATGTGTGTAGCTATTACTTCATGGGAATAACTCTAAGTAATCCTTATTTTTGATTGCCTCCCATTTTGCCCATCTCATCCTACAAGGCTGGCTTAAAAATCATCCACACTTCATTTCCTGCGACTTTAATCTGCTCAATTGGCAATTTCTCTCAGCCTCTGAGATGTGTCACACTGCCTGCCTTTCCTGAGCCATCGACTAGCAACCATCTAGTGGTGGAGAGAGGCTCTTCCTTGTCTCCGCTTTCAACATGTTTTCCAGGAGAGCATGGCAACAAGTGAGAAATGCCCTAAAGTATATGATGAATATGATAAAGTGAATTATCTTACAATTTAATTAAAATGTCTTTTTCAAAGGAAATCAAGCTGTTTTCTCCGATTCTTCTTATGCACTATGCATTACCAAAGAGATTCTGCTCTGCTTCTGCCAGCCTCCTATGACTGTCACTTATCTGTTCTACGTACAATAGCACTCCATGCTCAGATCTGTTTTAATTTCTCATTTTGCATTTCCAGCTCCCAGTCAGCCGCCAGGAAATGTTGTTTGGAATGCTACAGACACGAAAGTGTTACTTAATTGGGAACAAGTTAAAGCAATGGAGAATGAATCAGAAGTAACAGGATATAAAGTAAGTTGTATCACTTGCAATGCTTTCTTTTTCTACCTCTGGCAATACTTTCCAAGGGAGGCTAGGTTTAAATGATTTGGCTAAATGTGGATGATATGGTTTCTCTAATCGAATTTTGACATGCAGACATGAAGCTTTTTATAAAAATGGTATTTTTCTAAAATGTCTGCTGTCTTTAATATAAATTAAAGTGAAACAATTCTGCTTATGTGGGAATTTTGGACAAAATATTTCTAAATTGTTTGCTATGTTAATTAGCTTGCTACTTCTGATCTCACTCGTATGCTGCTTTAAAAGCAATGTAAAGTATTGGCTATGATTGCTTGGTCTGGTATTCAAGATTAATACTGTAGGACCTTGCCCCATCTCTCTGGCCTTACAAATACCCATCCAGCTCAGCTCTTCCGTGGGTGAAGTTCACTCTTCTCCACCTCCTTGTTTTTGAGAACCTGATGATTCCACCATGTGCCTAGCCCTAGTTTAAGACCTGTGGATAGAGCTGTGAATGCAACTTATATTCTACTGAGCCTAGGACAGAGTAAATAAGGTAACAGAGTACTGTAAGTTCTATGAAAAAAACAAAAGCAGGCAATATAAAAAGTAAACAGATCTGTTCATGCATTTTAGGTTTTCTATAGGACTAGCAGTCAAAGTAATGTACAAGTGCTGAACACAAATAAAACTTCCGCTGAACTTTTGCTGCCCATTAAAGAGGACTACATTATTGAAGTTAAGGCCACAACAGATGGAGGGGATGGCACCAGTAGTGAACAGATCAGGATTCCAAGAATAACCAGTAAGTTGGTCGAAGTCCACACTTTTTTTATTTACCACGTCAGTGTTATGAGCCCCCAAGAGGGAGTCAGTCCATGCCCCACTGTCCTTTCTTTTTTTCCACCGTGTTTTTCATCTGAATGCTGAGGTTTTGGGATATGAGAGATGAGGGCAGGGGGAATTCTGTGCAAAATAAGGAAAGTGGTGCAAAATAAGGAAAAAGAGAAGAGCAGAAAGACAGAAAAGATGTCAAGAAATATTTAGCAAAACTTTATTAATTTGACTTTTTTTCCCCTTCTTCTGAGATATGTCTAAATTTGCCTTTGGATTGCCTATAAAAACAGAATTCCTCATGCATTTCTCAAGGGCAATGTTGAACCCACAAACTTGTTTATAAGAGTTTTAATATTCCAGTTGTTTGCTTCCTAGAAATTATAAATGAATCTTATCAATTCTTTGAAGAGTAGAAAAAGTTAACATTGTTAAAGTCAGAAACCACTTGGCCAAACCAAAACAGATCTTTAAAAAAAAATTAGTTTCTGATTTCAAAGGAGGTTCACATTAACTTTTCCTTTTAAAATCCAAATGAAACCTACTTTATTATAGAAATTGCACTTTTAGAGTAAAGGGAAACAGACTTGTATATGTATTTTGTCACTGACAATGGTCGCAGAAATTTTGTCTCTTCTTTTAAATCTCGGGTCTGGAGTTTTCAGGCCTCAGTTGAAGTACCGTGGAAGCCGTCTTGTCTTCATTTTCTATTCTCGAATTCTCAGTGACATAAAGAACTTTGTTCCCTGTTTCCTTTCTTGGAGCTTGGCCTAGTCTATAGTATTGGGCATTCAAGATTAAAACTTTTATCTTTAATCTTGGAAAACAGAATGA
Organism: Equus asinus; assembly: GCF_041296235.1. Taxonomy (NCBI): domain Eukaryota; kingdom Metazoa; phylum Chordata; class Mammalia; order Perissodactyla; family Equidae; genus Equus; species Equus asinus. Next base: position 27,914,461 of record NC_091810.1, read on the forward strand.
CTGACATCATTAGCAAGTAAAGACAAAGGGAGATGTGGAAACAGGAATTTTATGTTTTCATGAAATCACAAAGACTGCAATACTTGGACTAAAACAAATAACTAAACTATACTAAGAAAATAGGTAATATTTATCTCAGAACTGAGTTCTGCAACATAAAAATCTGTAAAACTACAGACATTTTTAAAACTGTATGCACTTCAAAAGAGCAAAACCAGGAATTAGTTTAAGCTAATTATTATTATTGTTATTTGGGTTTTAAAATAACTAAGACATGCTCTCTTTTTCCTAGATTAGCACAAGGTATACAGTTAACATTACAGTATAGCCAAAGTGAAACTAAAAGGAGTAGGTTCTATGCTTTTGCAGGAACAGACACTATTTTAGCATTTTAGAGCTGCTGAGTCGAGTAGCCTTTTCATCTGACATCTGCTGTCTTGCTGAGCTTGCATAGACTGGGGCAGACAAGGCCATCTCTAGGAAAAAGGAAGTTTTATTGATTGCTTTTTTTTAGATGATGTTTTATATTATGCATAACAATTTATCTAGAAATGCATAAAATAGAAACAGATTTTCCAAACCCTTATCCAATGAAGCTTTCTTTAATTAAACCATTGAATTATCTCAAAATTGTCTGTAATAAAGTATAATTGTTTCAAAATGATTAAGTAGTTTTTCCAATTCCAATTAAAGTTAAATAATACTAGATGAACAAAGCCTAGAATTGTTTAAGAAAACTTAACATACATCAGTGTTTTTATAGATACTCTTGGCAACTCCTGTATGCTACATTGATAAATAAAATGAGGGCTGATAGTAACTTGTGGTCCTAGGTTGAGTTCATGCTATGATTTGGTTTTGGTAAGAGGCATTGCTTTTGCCCTGATTACTTATATGGGTACAATCCTTATTAATGAGCTCTTTATCACCTTTGACAGATATGGATGCAAGAGGTTCCACTTCAGCCATCTCGAATGTCCACTCTATGTCAAGTTATATACCTATAGTACTGTTCTTTATTGTAAATGCCCTGTGGTGATATTAACTCTTTTTTATTATTTACTGGAAAGTTAATTGGTTACAAAAAAAGTGCTTTCATGAAATGCGGTGGTTATGCATGTTTTTTTTCAACTCTGTATTTTTAACTTTCTACATAGGTAAAGTATGAGTTAATAAAGAAAAACAGTAAGTCCTTCTAGAGGAATCTGAAATGCCTTAATATTTACTTGATAAACCAAAGGAATTTACATATTACATACTTCAGACTTTGATATAGATGTTCTTAAGCTATGATTTTAAGCACTGCCTATGGATAAAGACTCACTGCTCCCTCTTGTACACACACACACACACACACACACACACACACACACACCCCCCTTTGTTTTTTTTAATGTAGAAAAACTCATTGAATCCAAATGCTGTTTTCCCATCATAACAGAATTGTTTGGAAGACTGAATCAGTATTATTTTGAAGTGTTTATTTGAGATGCTCAAGGGTGAAAGACACATTTTAAAAATTACCTTGTTTGAAAGAGGGTGCATGTGATTCAAAAAACATGTTGTTGGAAAATGCTGCACTAGAGGTTGGCAGAGTGCTGTTTGGTTCAGGTATACTACAAACGGTTGTGAGATTCTTTACAAATCACTTTGCTCTCTCTACTTCTCAATTACTCACCTATAAAATGTGGAGATAATAATACCCATCTTATCTGCCTCTGCCCCATGAAGTACTTCTTAAAAGATAAAGAAGGAAATGTGAATGTGCTTTGTTATCCCTAACGCGCTGGACCGGTGCGAAATGTTCATATGAATTTATTTAACCATATCAAAGTCATGAGGCCAGCCAGATTTTTAAAGCTTGCATTCCATTCTAGGTAATGCTTTCTTTTTCATTCACTTATATTATGAAATTGAAATGACCCCATCTTATCCGTTCTCAAACATTAAAAAGAAAAAATTAAAAAGCAATTGTATCCTTCACACATATGAACAAGCTTTTAGGTTTTATTAAAACATGGTGGAGGATATAAGGAATGACCTGAATCTCAACCCAAATGTTAAACAAAATTCACATGATCCTACATTTCCAATTTCTGAGTCCATTAAGGGACTCTCTCTTTTTTGGAAGCGGGAGCTGGTTTCTTGATGAAATTCGACTGTCTGAGTAAGTCTGGCAGGCTTTTTACTTCCTCAGATAAATTTGTAATAGAACCATGGCAGTGCTGCTGACTTTGATATGTATGACTCAGTCTTTCAATACGTGGTTTTCAAAGGGTTGTTGAAGACGCGACTTCTTAGCAATATGTAAAGAATATATGAAAATCAGCAGATTGAGTGTTAGACATTGCAAAATCAATTTTTTACCTCTTTCCTACCAATTTCACATTTTTCAGGAACTTTTTTTCTTTGCAAAGATATCAGAATTTGAGACCAACAGTGCAGATAATCAAAAAAAGAATAAAAATTAGCAAAATTCTTCTGTCACCATAAATTACTTTACACTTAGAGATACATTTAAGATAAAGTCATTATAAACAAAGGAGAAAATTATTTGTAACTTTCTCTGCAACGTCTGTATATACTGTATATATCTAGAAGAAAACTGCATAATGAGTAGATTTCATATGAACATTGTTATTTCCACTCAAAAAGTGGGGAAACACTTTCTCCAATACCTGTATTTTATGCTACATGTAATGGAGTTGTACATTTTTATTATTTAGTAATTCCTATAATATGTTCCTATACTTATCATTTTCAAGATGATTATTGTTTCATGGCATTTCTAGCAATATATCTCCATGAGATGTATACTTTGTTTCATATTGAAAAGTATAAGATTTATCTTTAAATTCCTGTGTGTGTATCCTATGGTTATCTGTATGTATTATTTTCTATTATTCTAATAAAATTTATAACAATCAAATGTCCATGCATGATTAATTGTGGTATGATCAAAAAGAACATTTTAAGATGGGAAATAGGAGGGCACCATAATAGTTATGCTGATGCTGTCATTTCTTATATTTTTCAGCCAACTTTTAGTCTTTCTATCTTTTAATGGGATATTTTAAAAATTATTTTTATACCCCACTGACTGAGTAAAATTGGCAGTTTGAGACAATGCCCTCTATATTATAGGTATTTCAGTTATGGGAAGAGAGGGAAGAAAGGAAAAGCTGAAAATTCACTTTATAGAATTGTGGTATCTAGTTTCTTCTGACTTTATTTGGTTGATGGTGGCTACTCCCACATTTTTGGCAAGTATTTTCTAAAGATTAATAGCAATTTATCAAGTCCTCCCTAGACTTTGTCCTTGTTAGAGACTTGCTTTTAAACAATCCTTATGGTATAATGTATTCTAAATATTTGAAAAAAATACTAGAAAAAGATTAGTTGTTAATTAGTAAATAGTTTTAAATATTATTTTTGAGGTAAGGAAAATTACAACTAAAATAATATCAATCATTTTCTTAGATGAAAATTCAAAGATATATTTAGAGGCAGGAGAATTAAGTGGGAAAAGTATGTGTGAGGGATGTGCCAGGGTGTGAGTGTGTGTGTGTTGGTGTGATTTTAAATGTAAGTACAGTTGTATCAGCATACCCTAATGAAGGGCAAAGACCTGGGGAATATGCAGAAACAGACTTTATGACCAAAATCAGTCCCAGTGCCCTCTCTCCTGAAGCCATGGCTACTTGACCTGGCAGAATCAGAGGTCAGCTTTGAGTCTCACTGCCTTGATCTGAACCACGCCTTCACCAATTAGTAGCCATGTGATCTTGCTCAAGTTCCATAACTTCCCAAAGCCTCAGTATCTCTATCTGCAGAATGGGACCATGATAGTAGAGTCCTCATAGAGTTGTCAGATCTTCAGTGAATATGAAACTCCTCTGTGCTGAAATTTCCTCTTTTATGAATTGGGGTTATTGGCGCTACCCACGTAAAAGGCTGGGAGCTGGTAAATGAAGTGACGTGTGTGAGAGCTTAGAGTCTGCTCTTATCATTAATGATTCTTCCCACCAGTAGGGAAATGTATGACTCTGGAGACAAAAGACAACATTTGAAGGTGGCCTTGTTTTAATGTGTTTAAAGCTCTCCTTCGATCTCATTCTACTGAAAAGAAAGGTATGTGATTCCTGGAGTTCCTAGAAGAGAGGGGAAACCGATCCTGGTATCAGATTATTTTTGCTTAGGAATATAACATTGATAATGTTAAATAACCTATTTTCACTCTCTGTGTGCCAGTCTGAGTTAAGCACTTTACCTTTGCTAAGTTAATCTTCACAGCAGTCTTGTTTGTTGGTTACTATTATCAAGCCCATTTTACAGATACAGAAACCAAGGCTCAGAAAGATGAAGTAAATTGTACAAGGTCATCCCAGCAAGGGCATTGTAAAATAGGATTCTAACCCAGGCAATCTGGCTGCCACCCCTGAACTCTAAAGCATGCTCAGTTTCTTAATCCCTCTCAAAATCAGATCCATCACAAGCCAGCCCTGATGGCCTAGTGGTTAAAGTTCAGCGCTCTCACTGCTTCGGCGGCCCGAGTTTGCTTCCTGGTCATGGAACCACACCACTTGTCAGTCAGTAGCCATGCTGTGACAGCGGCTCACATAGGAGAACTCAAAGGACTTACAACCAGGATATATAACCATGCACTGGGGTTTTGGGGAAGAAAGAAAAAAGAAAGAGGAAGATTGGCAACAGATGTTAGCTCAGGGCCAATCTTTCCCTGCAAAAAAAAAAAAAATCAGATTTAGAGATTCTGAGTAAGCTTCTCTAGGGCCCATTTGTAGTGTACTTTGTTCTGCCTCTGTTATTGATCACAATTCAAATTGGGGAACTGAAAACTTGGGAAGCCTTGCTTTCACTCTTGTAAATTTTGATACTGTCTAATTCTTACATGGAGAGCTATCCAAGATAAAGCTGACCCAACCTCAGAATTCTTTAAGTAAAAATTATAAAAATAGGTGTCTGTTTTAAAAACATTTTCTGGGCTTTCTGTTTAATTTTCACCATACATTTTAATTCTTTTTGAAGGTGGTTCTTGTTGATTTTCAATAACTTTACCATTTTCAATGAAAACCTAACAGTGAAATCAATGAAATAAAGAAAATGCAAAATGATTAGGATATTACAGGTTCTTTTTTTCCAATTAAAATCCCCCCTGCTGTTTCATATTCTTAGAATGCCATCATTTTTTAAATTTAAAATTAATCTTAATTGGGTTTATTTTCTTCTGAAGTATTTTACCCTTTTTAAAAATGAAAATTGTACTGATATTCATTATAATTTGGATACACTTCAGTAAATATTGGAGGTAAAATCAACCCACAGCAGCAATTACAAAATTAGCAATTTAGTAAATTGTACCATTCTTTTGAAAGAAAATGTGTAAACAGACTGGAATATGGTTATTTAAATTGTTAGGCTTTTCTGCTACTGTTTTTATTTGAACCCTCTGCCCTAATTTAACATATCTTGCTTTCCATGTAGGTGATAATTACCTCTTGAATTTGTACACCAAATAAATACACTGATACAGAATTAAATTTGTGAGAAAGGATGCTACTGTTATTTGTCAGTCTTCATTCTTATTCTTTGCTCTTAACTCTGCCCATTGAAATTATCTTAGAGCCTGATGATTCTATTTTGATCGTTAATCCTGTGGGGAAGAGAAAGAATTAGATCCTGTATAATTGGATGTTACCTAGGAAAACTCAGAAAAAACCAGAGACAAATGGGAAGAATGGCAAATTAGCAGATTTATTTTGTCATCAGACAGTAACATGTGACAGACATAAAGCTAATGTAAAATGTATGTCTGGACTGACTAATGAGGAAGTGAAATGCTCATTCAGTGTGATTGTTGTTTTGGCCTTTCCAAAGCATCCAGACAAGAATGGCTGCCCTTTCAAAGCTAAATTTCAAGATCACACATTGAAATGCTCATTGGGATCATAAACTCTAGCACAGTAAATACCCTCATTGTGCATGGCTCATCTTTATCTGTTCAGTACATATTTATTGAGTTAAATCAGTGAATTTTCACCATTTCATCTTACCCTCTCCTGTTTTGCGTGCTTGATTTTTCCTCTTGTGCTGCCCCTGGACATAATAAGATATGATAATTAGGAGGAGAAGAGGTATTACAAAATTTTATTTGAAATAATTATAAGCAGCAGATCATCTGTATTGGGAAAGTTAACCAAATTGGGAAGCAGGGAGAAGCAGTAAGCCTAGTGGTTAAGCGCATTTGTTCTCAGTCATAGCGCTGGGCTGGAATGCTAGCCATGTCTCTAAATAACTGTGTGACCTTGGGCAAGCAGGTTAATCCCCTTAGACAAAATGCTTGTCTCTAGAATGGCACCAATGGAAGGACTTGCCTTGGAGGATTCTGCTGATGGATGATATGATCTAATCACAAAAAGCTTTTATCTTAGTTTGGCTCATAAGTGCGCAATAACAGAGTCTAATAAGTTAGTAAGATTATTGGTGTTATTGAGTTTTAAATGCTGACTCATTCTTAAAGGTTTACTTGTCAAATACACATAGTAGCAGTATCTACCTCAAAGCTGGTTCATTAATTCATGCAGAGTTCCAGATGCTGGTCTCGAGATGAGAGATAGGAGACACGAGTCCTCCTCGCAGGGAGCTCACGTGCAAGTAATAAAGCAGGGGAGGGATTCGAGAGTAATCTGAGGATGAGAAAGATGCTTTAGACTATATGCAAAGTGCTTGTGAGAACTAAGATACTGTTTATAGAGCTCACAGCACAAAACTGGGCACGTGTTAGGGGTTCAGCCTCTGCTGGCTGCAATCCTCATTCTCTCAAAATAGGACCCAAATGGCAAATAGCTCAGAATGTTGCCACAAATCAAGGCCAGTAGTATTTTTCAGAGGATGTTATTCAGAAAGACGTTAAATCTCAGACTAAAAGCTTTACTGCTTCTGCCTTTAAGTAAATATGGCCTGTTTATGACCTCATGCCATGTTCCTCATGAATTATGGTAATTAAGTTGAAACCAGAGTCACTTAACCTGGCAGGACTGCAGACAAGGTTCTTTTTCTTTCTTTTTTTAATTGTGGTAACATTGGTTTATAATGTTATTTAAATTTCAGGTGTACATCCTTATATTTCGATTTCTGTATAGGTTACATCACATTCACTAGCCCAAGACTAGTTACAATCCATCATTACACACATGGGCCTAATCACCCCTGTCGCCCTCCTCCCTCCCTCCTTCCCCTCTCATAACCACCAATCCAGTCTCTGTCTCTGCAGAGAAAGTTCTAAACAGTCGGAAAAGCCTGAGGGCCTGAAGACTTTTTAGAGAGCCCTGGCAGAGAGGAATGTGTTGAGTAAAGGGAAATCGTGTGAAGAGTGTCCGAGAGAAGCCCGTGTTGTGCTATTTTTGTGTTCTCTAGAGAAGTCACCTCCAACTGCCAGGATCACTACCCATGAGTGACAGACTAAATCCTACTGGGACTGGGTTCCCAGAGGGGAAAGGGGGAGGAGGGGGCAAAAGGGGGGAAGGGGCATGCATGATGTGTCAGATGGCAACTAGACTTTTGGCGGTGAACATGACGCAGTCTATACAGAAGTCAAAATACAATGATGTACACCTGAAATTTGTCTTATGAACCACTGTGACCACAATAAACTATATATGTAAAATATGTAATATATATTACATAAATAATGAATATAATTTAAAAATGTATAAAATATAGTTTATTGTGATTACATTGGTATGTGTATATATATTAAAAAATAGGTAAATAAATAAATCCTGTTGGGACTGGAAAAACCAATAGAGATGAGTGGCTACTGTTACCACACAAAGAAAAGCTTTCTCGCTTCAGAAATTAATCACTTTTGTCTCTATGCAACCCCTGCCTAGGCCCTTTCTGTAGGAAAAAAAGCCATTGTCTCCTTCTCTTTCCCCACTCCTGTAAGAGAAGATGCTAAAGAACACAGAACAGTGAAAAAAACTTCTAGTTACCTCATACCACATGGGGTTCAGGAAATTTATTTCACAGTAATGAAATAATCTTGGAGAAAGAGAGAACAACAGATGTAGGTCAAAATTCAGATCTAAAGAAAAGGCAAAGGGGAGAATAAGTGCAAGGTATGTTTTCCAACATAATAATAATTGAAAATATTTCACTTATTTTCACAGACATTCACCTTTCACTGAAAAGTCATTCAATACCTTGAAAGGTAATTTTCTTTAAACCCACACATACCGATACTTCTACCCAGAGACTTGTGAAGTCCTGTGGAGAGCATTCTACTTCCAGCCGCCACGACATTGAAAAGGCAGCTAGCCAGCTACAGGTGTTTGTGACAGTAGATGAGCCCCAGCTGCTCCAGAGAGATGTGGGAACGAGAATGCTCCTAAGCAACTGGAAGTGACTTGCTGCAGATGCTAACTTGCCCAGGGGAAGTTTCCAGATCTGAACAACACACTGGTGGGAAGGAAATTATGCGGAGCTGTGAGCTGAGCTGTCTCGTCTTGGGAGGTCCACTTAAATTGTATTTTAGAAAGGATGACAGAGGAGGATTTGAGAAATGATTAACATTATGTGCTTTGAAATCAGATAGCCTAAAAGTCCTGAATCTGCCACTCACTTGCTTAGTGCTTTCAAGCAAATTCTTTGACCACTGTAACTTCCTTTCCTCACCTGTGTAATGGAGGTGAGAAGGGCATGCCTTGATTGTATGATAATTAAAATAATACATAAAACGTGTTATTTGTGATATTCGCTCTACCTGAGGAAGGAAGCCCTCAATACTCCATACTTACAACTGATTTCTGCTTTTCTCCCATCCAGAATATTGTAGGAATGAGATTAGTGCTAACTTCTTACTAGTTGAAATGCTTTGCGCATTTTATTCCATAGTTTATATCAGTTTCATTGATCTCATTTGTACGCTTGCTTGCTGCTCGAGTAGAAACTGATACAGCAAATGCCATATTGAAAGGAGATGCCCACAGCTTTTTCTCCAGTTCAAAAGGGAGATCAAAAAGGAAGAACAGCCTCTTCCCTTTGCTGGTCCAGAACAATTTCTCCAAATGGTCATATGCAATTAATTTTAGGGCCCTGAGTCCCTAAGCATTTGATTTCAATTATTCTTCCTTGAGACAAATGGTTTTAAAGGAAAAAAAATGCATCAAAAAACATTAAACAGTTTTCTCCCCCATCTCTAATATCATTTTCAGATCTCAGTGTTTTAGTTGTTTTAAAGCTTTTCTGTACAGATAAAGGATAAAATTGACTCAGCTATCTTCCCATTTTTGTAAGTGAAACATGCATGACATCTTGGCATATCTTCAGACTCATTCATGTTTGTGGGATACTTTTGAGAGTTTGACTTAAACTCTAACCTGAAAACCATAAAGAGAGTTTGATCTTGATGTTGTGATTTTAAGAAGAAAAGTCCCTTAATTAAGCATATTGATCTGGATATTTTTCTTTTTCATGGACAACCTTCAGAACCCTTGTCACTTCCTAAAAGATTAGCCCTTTCCCACAAGCAGAAGAAAACAAGGAAGCTTTTCAGCCACAAAATTTGGGATAGAAAATCTTTAAGATCTTCCAAGCAGCATCCTCTACAAATTCTTTTTTTGGTTATTTTTTGAACGTCCCATGTTTCCTAGGCCCACAGAAAGACCTTATGCACAGCTGTTTGTGATATATAGATGATGTTGACATCACAGAATGTTTAGAAATAACAGCATGCACCACAACTTTCTCTATTAGGCTGTCAGAGGTTATCATGTAGATGCTGTTGCCATGGCAGAGACTGGAGTATATGGAAATACCTTATCCTGAGAAGTGTCTTTAAGAGAAGTTTAATAAAAGGAGGAGTTTGTTTTTAGGTCTTCTGTCTGTATTAGAGCTTTTCAAACCCAAGTATCAGAATTGGATTCCTCCCCAGCCGTCTTGATTCAGAGTCCCTCAGGATGAGGCAAGGAATCTATAGATTTTTTCTAATGAGCTGGTTAAAATGAACAGTTAGATTTGGTGTCCAATATTCTAAATTACAAATGAATAAAAAATACCTGAGACAGGACAAAAACGTTTCTGAATAAGACAAATAATGTGTAAAGTAAAATCAGAAATCATGATGAAGGTCTATGAAAGAATGAATCTAATTAAAACACTGCCTTTTTAGACTTAAGAATTTATAAACCATGAGATTTACATCAAAATACCATCTAACTAAGATGAGGATATTCACTGCATTGTTGTCTGTGAAAGAAAAAAATTTTGAGAACAATTTAAATGTCCGCCAGAAGGGAAAAAATCAAATACAGTGTGATAAATATGTGCTGTGGATTAGCATACAGTAGTTGAAATCTTCAAGGAAAAACATATGTAAGACAGGTTTTTGGGTGTTACAGGCAAATATAAGATGAACAATGGAATGATTTTCTGTGTATGTGAAAACTCTAAGTGATATTTCCCATAAGTATACATTCATTTATAAAAGCATAGAAAGATCTAGAAGAAAACGCATTAAATCAGTAATAGTGGTTACTTCTGGGATGAGGTGGTAGTAATGGGAATAGGGGCTGTAGTCAAGGATATATTTAACCTTATCCATGCTATTTCTATTAAAATATTTGCCTTTATTAAAATAATGCATTGTAGACTTGATAATTTGCTTAGGTATATATAAAAAAGAAAGTGGTGTTAATTGTATTATAAAGTTAGGGTGAAAAAGCAAGCCTCATGGGATATAACTATAAAGCATCTTATTTTTGTCCCATCATCCTTTTATTTTATAATTTTTCCAGCTTTATTGAGATATAATTGACATACAGCACTGTGTAAGTTTAAAGTCTACAGCATAATGATTTGTCTTAAATATATTGTGGAATGATTGCTACAATAAGTTTAGTTAATATCCATCATCCCATATACACAGAAAAAAAAAGAAAAAGAAAATAGATACTTTTTCCTTGTGATGAGAACTCTTAAGATTTACTCTCCAAACAACTTGCATATATACCATACAGCAGTGTTATCTACAGTTGTCATGTTGTGCATTACCTCCCTAATACTTACTTATCTATAACTCAAAATGTGTACCTTTTGACCACCTTCATCTAATTTTCTCTCCCTCCACCCCCTACAAATCTGATCTTTTTTTCTATGTTTGATGTTTGTTTGTTTTAGATTCCACATATAAGTGAGATCATACAGTATTTGTCTTTCTCTGTCTGACTTAATTCACTTAGCACAATGCCCTCAAGGTCCATCCATGGCAGGATTTCCTCATTTTTTATGACTGAATAATATTCCGTTATATGTATAACACCACATTTTTATCCATTTGTCCATCAGTGGATACTTAGGTTGTTTCCATGTCTTGGCTATTGTAAATAACTCTGCTATGAACATGGGGTTGCAGATATCTCTTCGACATACTCTTTTTGTTTTGTTGACAAAAATAATCCATAACCAGTCTATAAATGAAAATTTGGGTGAGTTTATTCTGAGCTAAAATGTGAGGACCATGGCCTGGGGCTTTTCTTCCCGAAGGAAGAAAGGGCACCAAAGAAGTGGGATGTACAGAATGGTTATATACCCCCAAAGAGGATGCTTCACATATGATTGAAACGTCCCTTTTATAATAGTCTTGAGACTGCTCTGTTGGCACAGCAATTGATGGACACAGCAGGTAGGTGGCTGTCTCAGTGAACACAGCAGGGTGGCAGGTCTGTTGTCTCGAGCCAGGTGGTCACTGGTGAACTGAAGGGTCAAAGGTGAGCACAGCAATCGGTTCCTCGCTTAAGGAAAGATGCTTATCCTTAAGGAAATGCCAATGTAGGGAGAAGTTGCACCTTTATCTTAAGGCCATTTGTTCTTGCCATAGTAAATGTTTAAAGCAGATATACAATGCATGCTCAATGGCCATGTCAGGCCCTTTCGGAAAAACAAAGTCAGGCTGAATTAGGTTTACACCAAAGGGCTTCCTCATATACTACAATATATCCTATTGCTTGCCATTTCTATTTGTCAGTTTTCTGTGGATATATACCTGAAAGTGCCATTGCTGGGTCATGTGGTAGTTCTATTTTTAATTTTTTGAGAAAGCCCTATAATGTTTTCTATAGTGGCTGGACCAGTTTACAGTCTCATCCTTTGAACTGCCATGTAAGAAATGACTGTCCTGAGAGCCTCAATGCTGTGAGGTTACAAGGTCCAAGGAGAGGGCCATTGAGGTCACTTTCATGGGTTCTTTGGAGACATTCTTCCCACCTAGCACCCCATCCTAGGGAATTCTTACTGAATATCTTGACTAAGAAGCTCCATGGTCTCATACTTCTCCTCACACTACACATTTTGGATCTGTTCTTCTAGCTTGTTTTTACTGAGCTTTGCTGGCTCCCCAGGTGGCATTTGGGGACAGAATTAAAGGCACCAACTGCTCTCTCACATGGTCCACAACTTACCCAAGTACATTTGAAAACATTAGACATTCATTGCCCTGAGAAACTCTAGATTTAGAAGCTATCCCAGTGCAGCAGCAAACTCTTTTAATTCCAACTCAGAAAGGCTGGCTGGGTGACTTGTCCTTCAGAGTTTCATGTGGGAAACACATACCAATCCACTGTGTCCTCAAAATACAGGTGACAAATAAAGTGGTCTCCTTGAAGCCTTTCTCTGAAATTGAGGTATAGAGGAAGAAACCATTTGCTTCCCAGTTCAGGGGAGTGAGTGGTTATAATGCTATGACCCCAAACCCTCCCCCAGAATCTTTCTCTATTTGCTCACCCCTAAACTTCTTATGCTTATTTAGCTTGTGTCACAAAACTTGTTTTGCCCCATTCTGCATTGCAAGTCTCATGTGGTGGGTGAGCTCCACACTCTAAAATGTGGACTCTACATCCCTTAGGCCTCATCTCAGATTTATGTTTCAGATTCTGTTACCACAGCGTTGTCTTCCCAGGGGTGGCTTGAGCCTGATTCCAGTTTGGAGACTGTAGGTATGTGTGGAGAAATGGAATTGGCCACCCCAAGATATGTCTCTTTGGCATGAGGATTATTTTGGGCTGATTACTTCTGAAAACTGCAGACAGGAAAGAGACTCTGAAAAGTGGAATTTACTTACCCTTTGTTAAGAGACGTTTACATTTGTAAAGGAAATCTCCATCTGTAAAGGTGTCTTCCTTTCTGTACCAGGAAGAAGGGAGTTGACCTTATTGCTAGAAACTCTTAATCAGTGCCAAAGGCAAGGACTTAAATCAGCATCTTATTTACTGTACTTGTGTGGTAATCTCCCATGATTGACTTCCCCTCTGCCAACATCCTCCTCTGTCTTTAGCTGACGATGATATTTAAGGTGGTGGCTTCAGCCATTTTGGCAAGTTGCTCAGGTTGCCTGAGCCTCTCCCATGTATACATGTTATAAAGCTTTGTTTAGTTTTCTCCTGTTACTCTGTCTTGTGTGAATTTAATTCATTCTCCAGCCAGAAGAACCCACAGCAGGTCGAGGAAATGTCTTCCTCCCCTACACAGGGCAGTGGGTGAAAGAATGCTAATCCAGGCAAGAGTCTTAAGGGAGAAATCACTTTGTCCTCCCCAGTCCTTAGAGCAACAAGGTGAACCAAGCTAAGATTTAAAATGCAGGTTTTTCTCATTGATTCACACAGACAAATGCTTGATGATGTAAGCAGAACGTTTTCCTTTTCTAATATTAAATCATTTTTGGATCCAAATAAAATAGGACAATGATGAGCTCAGAATCTGAAAAATAATAAAGCACAAGCTGAATTTGCATTGCTAGGTAAAGGGGTTAAATGGAAGAGTTCCTTATGGAGACATTTGGAGATTAATCAGAAGTGGCCAGGGGAGTTTCTGAAATGCTTGCTTGCAAGGAGGCTCTGAAATCAAGTTAAGGTTAGTAGATAGAACCTGAGGGAAAGCTGTGTTATGCAAAATCTGAGTGTTGTATATATCTTTCTGTTCTATTTACCTTTTCTTTTTTCTGAAGGATATATGCATATATATTCTTTAACTTTTATATATTTAAATAACATATAAAATATATTTCATTGTTAATATATATTTTATATATACATTTATATTTATGTGTTAATATATATTTATAAATATTTATATTTAATATGTGTAATATATATGTATCTTTAACTTTTTAAACTTTAATCTCTGAAAATCTAGAATAACAAAAACAGACACAACTGAAAAAGAAAGGAGAATATTGAAAACTGAATACAAAGATTATACTGAAATTTAAATGAAGTTCGTAAGTATGGAGTATATAATAATTGGTGTTATACGAAAGTCAAAAAGGAGCAATGTATTTGAATAAAGGGTAATAAAAAATAGACTGTAAAAGTCTTAAATAAAAAATATTTTCACAATGGAAATGTTTTTGTCATGTATTTGTCTTTACAATTATATGTTTATACTCCCAGCAATGTTAATTTGAAGAGATGCTTTAAATTTGACTTGTCAGTGTAAAAATGTCAATTGATTTGCAAGACAATTGACTGTCAGATATATTGCATAGATATGCTGGACATTTGATAACCATCTAGTCTAGATGCTAATTTGATCCTTGAGAATTATTGGAAATCTAATTTACCTAGTTTTCCTGAAAAGGGTAGACTTGTCTCTTTATTGTGAGGATGTAAAAGTTGAAACCATCTGTCAGGCAGTGGCACTTAGGAATTAACTTCAGACAATCAAAGATGAAGTTTTACATGAGAACAAACGTTAATCTGACAGCTTTATATCTAAAATAAATAACAATATTATATGATTTGAGGGTGCGGGATAAGTTTGAAAACAGCCAAACTTTAAGAAAATACATTTTCTTGTTTCACAGTAACATGAATTTTTCTATTTCATTCTGAAATTTTTTTCTGTTATATATCTATATACTGAGATGTGTAGTCCTTATTTGTTTAATGAATTGTGCTTTTAATGTTTCTCTACTGTCTTATATAAGCATCTGATGTTGATTTATTTCACGCTGTTCTATTTGCTCAGAAGTTAGGTGTATATTTAACTCTTGAAAAATATTCTATAAATACCATCTATTAAAGAAGATATCAGAGCATATTTTTTGGTTTACTTGTCTCTCTAGTCAAATGACAGTAACTGTGTCTCAGGCAAGGAAGGCATTTTATTCATCTTTGTATCTCTAGCATATGGTACCCTGCTTGGTAATTGGTAGGCAATGAATAAATAAATGAATTAATGAGTGAGAGTTCTGCATCATTCTCTCCCATCTTTCCGTAAGATGTAATCCTCTCATTCCTGTTGCTTCCTATACCCATCTCCAGTAACTGACGTTTCTGCATGAATCATGGGCAAAGACGTGAAATGTCCTTCCTCTTAATTGACGGAGCTCTCCACAGTCTCTCTGTTCTCCAGCAAACTAAGATTCATAAATGATTAAGCACAGCAGTAAAACCTGCAGTGCCTTTTTTCCATCAGCCCAGCAGATGATTTGCTGAAATATTCTTATTTCTATGGCCTGTTGAGATAAAAGATTCTAGATTCCCAAATCTTCAAAATGAGGATAATAGTCTAGCAACTCAAGATGGTTGTGAGGATTAACAGAGAATACATGGAAAGAACATAGCATAGTCTGGTGTAGATAGGAACTCAATAAATAGTTGTTAACTGAGACTTGACATTTGATAGAGAAATGCTACAGATCAGGCTCCTGTTGAGTTTGGGGACAGGAAATCAGTTACATAAAGTCATTCTGTTCTTAAACTGTCTTGTGTTTTTTCAGCATAAACAGAAGGGGTTTTTAAAATTTTTATTACTATAATATTTTCCCTACCTCATATATCTATATTTAACCTCCTAATTATGTTATTTTCAAGAAATGCCTAAAAGGACATGAGACTTTAATTATAAAACATCTATTTGGGTGTGTACCTTATATTGTTGTCATTTTATTCTTGATCTGCAGAATTTTCATCCTTCATGTATGTCTCATTTATTAACTAACCTCTGATTATCTGTTGTGGGTGGATCTCCATGCTACACACTGGGATACAGCAGTTAGCAAGAAAAGCAATACCTCTCTTCTCATGGATCTCCCATTCTACAAGAAGTAATAAGCATTAAGAAAGTGATCATGCCACAACTAGAAGGACCTGCAACTAAGATATACAACTATCTCCCTGCTGGCGGGGTGGTGGGGGGGAGGGAGGGGGTGGGAAATAAAGCAGAAAAAAAAAAAAAAAGATTGGCAACAGTTGTTAGGCCAGGTGCCAATCCTTACAAAAAACAAAGAAAAACAAAAAAAAAGAAAATGATCAGGGGCCGGCCTGGTGGCGCAGCTGTTAAGTTCGCACGTTCCACTTCAGTGGCCCGGAGTTCGCCAGTTTGGATCCCTGGTGTGGACATGGCACTGCTTGGCAAGCCATGCTGTAATAGGTGTCCCACATATAAAGTAGAGGAAGATGGACACAGATGTCAGCTCAGGGCCAGTCTTCCTCAGCAAAAAAGAGTAGGATTGGCAGCAGTTAGCTCAGGGCTAATCTTCCTCCAAAAAAAAAAAGGAAGTGATCAAAAAATGAACTGAGTAACTACAGACTGTGAAGGAAGTAAACAGTGAGTGGATTAATAATGACAATGAGAGGAAAGGAAGACTTATCAAGTGAAAAGTTAGGGGAAGTAGGAGATTTGAGCAAAGAGTTAAAAGATGAGAATTTCTAACCAGAAAAGTAGGCAAGACTCTAGCTTTCCAAACAGAGAAATCATTAGATCAAAAGCTTTGAGGCAAGAAGAGTCTGGATCAGAGAAAATGTTATCAGATGAAGTGGACAACATCTTGTTGACTTGTAGGTCGTGAGAGGGAAGTTTGATTTTATATGCAGTAAAATGGGAAGCAATGTAATGTTTAAGTAGAAGAATTACCAGTTTGTTTCAATTTAATGGCCACTGTGTGTCAAATCAATTGAGGTGGGGAGATCAGTTTGGAGGTTAGTTTGATTGTCCCAATGAGAATGTCCAGTGGGTGGGCTGAGTGGAGGAAGTATGATAGAGAGGAATGGGAACACCCCTGAGATTTTGGAGGTAGCTTCAATATTCATATTGATGAATTCGATGTGGGAGGAGTTGGGAAACTAGAAACAAAGGATGACTTCTTACTTTGTTTTTGTTTTGTTTTTGCTTGATCACCTAAATTAAAACCACAGGCCAACTCATTTTAGATCATTCCAACTATCCCTTCGGGATAATGCATGAAGATTTCTTCTTCTAATGTGTATTTGGCCTTTTTATTTATACCACACATTATAAACGTTGTCTTCTCTTCAGGTAGATTGTATATCATTGTCAATAAAAATCAAGAAATCTATCCTTATAACAAGTTAATATTTTTGATCTATAGTTCATTTTTATCTTCATCAAATTAATACCCCTGCAGAGCTTAATTTTACAAATTGAGTTTATTTTAAAAGCTATTGTTGAATTATTTTCCAAATACAGCAGCCTAAGAAATTAAGATGAGGTCGTAAATGTATAATGCTCTAAGTGTAGTAGGATTTTTTTAGCATACCAATGTTTATTTGGTGATGTATAAAAGGTAAGTAATCCTACAAAACTTTGCATATTTTTCAAATCCTTCTCAAGCTTATTTGTACACTTTTTTGTTCTGGGAAAAAAAATAAGCTCAATCAAATTTATCCTAATATTTCTTATAGCCAAGATACCACTCATGGACATATTTTTGGTGTTTGTAATTACGGAATGAGTAAAATCAGGGAATGCTTTATATATCTAAGATTGCCTGTACCTATGAGTGGGTCCTCCAATTTTTGACAGTCCATACTGGTAGCTTGTTGAACTACCATTAATATAACTATTTTGGTTAATCCTTGACATTTTTAATGCATACATAAGAAATATGTCCATGACATTGCTATTTCATCAATCAGTCTTGTCTGATGGTGTCTAGAAAGGAGAAGGCCAAGATTATATTGAACTACATTCAGTTTTAACTTTACTAAATATCACAAAAGTTCCCCAAGCCAGCATTACAAGAGAAGTCAGCTTATTGCCCTTTTACTTCTGTATAACACAATATCAAAAACATTTTAGTTACCAATACGTGATTTCTCTAGTGACCTTTGACATTTTTGAGCATGTATTCTCATGCATCATTAGAGGTTTCATGCCAAACCAATAACACGCTTCTCTGTTGTTTTCAAATGTCTCCTAAAGCAAAAGGTTAATGATCAATAAAATGCACTGAAATGGTTCTTTTTGCTGCCACAGCTCATCTCTTTCTCTTTTTCACTCAATCTGCACATACTTTTAATATTTCCTGAGTAGCTTTTGTTTTTTCATTTAATGAAGAGTAACTAATGTGCTACTTTCTCTTTATAAAGTAACGCTTTCTCTGATAGGATTGTATCCATGGACACCAGTTTTATTCAAGATGCCTTTCATTTGCCCTGAGACTGTGGTTAACTCACCATTTGACAGTTGTGTGCCTTTAAAAATTAATGGTCGCGCATGGAATCTCCCATTTGCGTGAGTTTACACAAGGCTATAAAATTCCTGTAGATGCTGTCTGGCTTACAGTACTACGGCACTGGTGCTGGATGCTAAAAAGTGATCTAAAGCAAGGCTCTGCAAAGATGACCCCTAGGTGAAGTCTGGCCCACAGCCTGTTTTTGTAAATAAAGTTTTATTGGAACACATCCATTCCTATTTGTTTACATCTTGTCTTTGGTGGCTTTCATGCTTCACTGGCAGAGTTGAGGAGTTGCAGCAGAGACCACACAGCCCTCAAAGTCGAAAACATTTACTATCTGGCCCTTTAGGGAAAGAAAACTGCTGATTCCTGGTCTAAATAAAATTAAATCTGCTTCCTTTTGGAGCTGTGCAGTCACAAGAATATACACTAGTTGGCACGTTATAGATTGTCAAATTCTAGATGTTTGTCACGTAATTTGAGGGGCTATAGAAGGTACAATTGCAAAGCAAAACACGAACTATTGTCCCTTTTTAAAACATAAAGCCCAATATTAGTCAATGTTTGCATTTGCCTAAAAAACTACACCAAACATAATAAATGGTTGTACTTGGCGAGGGAAGGAAGGAATGTTGACTTTTTACTCTACATACTATTATAATTTTAGAATTTCTCTATAGTAGGAACATGATATATTAGTATATTTTTCTTTTAAATAGATTTGTTATTACTAAAGACTGTTTTCTCCAATAGCCCTGTCACAATTCATTGTAGTTATCATATTAGACATATACTTCAATTAAGGATTTTCAGGATTTCTGTTAAAATACAGTTTTTTAATAATACTTCTTTATAGTATATGAAACCCAAAGTACTATTGTAGTCAATGTTTCCCTTGAGCTCCGTTACAACCCAATAAAATGGAGCCAGTATTTTAACTATTTCCTAGACAACAAAAATGATGCTTGGAGTATACAACTTCTGTGTGCATCTACAGATGATGGTGGTCATGGCCATCCATGTGCCTCTAATGTTAGGATAATGGCTGAAACCAGTCTAGTGAGGTTGGTGCTATTATTCCAGCTTTACAAAGAGAAACAAAAGAAAGACAGGTTTTGAGTGGTTAAGTGTTAGAGCCTAGATAAGTATCTAGATGTTTGACACCAATGTTTGACACTGGCCCTCAACCATTACACTGTGGTGCCTCTCAAAAGGCTGACGGAGTACTTTTAGGGTAGAATGAATTGATTGAGAACATGTATTGAAATTCTATGTACAAAGTGTTATGTCAGGTTCTGTGCTTTTGAAAATTAAACTAAATTTTATTGTGTTCCTACTATATATCGTATGCATCCGAGATGCTGGAACTAAAATTTATACAGAAACTTTTAAAATGATCACTTTTCTGTAATCCTAAAAATTGAGTAAAGTTAACCATTTATCTTTTTTCCACCCTATTACAGTATCTCTATTATAAGTATCCTGGCCAGTTTGTGTGCATATCTGTAGGCTTGGGTTCTAGAAATAAGATTGCAAGGTCAAGAGGTATAGCATATTTGATGTGGATAGATATTGTCAAATGACCCTCCAAAATGATGTACCAAAATATTCCCATCAACTTTTTATTGGGATAGCCATTTACCTACAGTTTGATTTTTATTGAGGGAGTTCTCTAATAAAAGAACCACTAGCATACCGGCTAACAAATATTCACCCATCAGTACACACAAGACCTACATCTTAGTTCTTAACTACTCTGAGATTTTTAGCGCCTTATGATATGTCTTTTTCTTTATATGTGAAATAAAATGGAGCTAATTAATGAATTCAACAAGCACTCATTCATTAACTATGTTGGGGAGCAAGTGGGTTCTCATTCTATTGAGAAATATCTTCTGAGATGGTTGTCAGAAAACATGGATATCTGTCCATCCTAAAGTCTGACTTTTTGGCTTACCTCTTTTATTCAAGATAAGCCAATTTACTTCTTTGGTCTTGGGTTTCCCATCTGTCAAATAAATGTGGGAGTAGATCATCCCTAAGTGCTCTTTTAGGTGTAAATTTTCATTAGCACGTAAATGTAGATATAATGAGTAATGTATTACTCGCTGTTAGTTGTTGATTTTTTTTTTTTTTGCTTTGGTTCATTTTGTCTCGTTATCTAATAATTTGTGATTTGATTCTTTTGGAAGGAAACACAAATGAAAGGCCTGGATCTCTCTGTTTTCCCTTGCAGAATGGAAGCTCTGTTGGTATCTGTCTTTTTCACTAACACATTGTGCTCATAGTGCACACTAGGTTTTCGATGGATGAATAAAATAAATTGTGTGACCCTTAGCTTGACTCTCACATGAGACCATTCAATAGAGCAACCAGAAAATGACTCAAGTTTTTATTTCAAACCTGAATATAACATCCGAGATATTCTAAATAGGGATTTAGTTGGGGAAAGTCCTATTTTTCACCATACACCAAGAAGATCTTTAAAAATTATGATAGGCCATCTTAAAAATAGCTTCAGATATTTCTGAAGTTAATTATTAAGGCCATCTCCAAAATCTGAGCTGTAAAGTAACTCTCACATAAAATTTAAAATATATATAACTTGGTATTTTTGAGGATATTGAATTTTGCATCCTTTACTTTGAGTTTATTAAGTATTTATAATGATAGATCACTGAAGTGTCATAATATAACCAGTTTACCTCTTCTTTTTTTTGTTTTAAAGTGATGTTCATTGGTATTTTAACTCATTTACTGAACAAAAGTTGACCACCTTTTATAAGCCAGGTGCCACTCTAGGTGCCAGGAAATATAGCCAGTAAACAAGGCAAAAGAAATTCCTGCCCTTGTAGAGTTTATGCTCTTGTGAGGTTTTCTTACGTTAGGAAGTGAATGACTGAGCCTAATAATGCTTTTGTTCTCTTGAAATCCCAAATCTTGGCTATGTCAGGGTGTTTTTTCTTGTTGTTCTAGTAAAAGACCACCATGTTGATTAGAGAAATAACTTGATCTGAAATAATAAATCCACTTTTAAGATAGTGATATTTAACCTTTATTCATCTCAGGCAATTTAAGAATCTTCTGGAAGCAATGATCCTTTCCCTAGGACAGAAAAGTACATTTAGGCGTTTAACTCCTAATTTTGCACATAATTTCCCAGGGCATGAGAACTCTCTTGAGTCCATCCACAGATGTAAAAGCTCTGACCTACACCAGCTATTTTTGATGAGTTAATAGGATGAACGATAATGTGCTATTAGATATTTATTGAGCTATTTTAAATGTATAAACCCCTTATACAGTTTATTCATTCAGTGATTGATTTATTCCACACATATTTGATTAAATGCTAATGCTCTTACGTGCTAGACACTGTGCCAGGCAACACTATTATCTCAAAACAAATTTTTTGATATGATTACTGGATATGTGAGCTTCGTCATAACCAATCAATGGAGGATCTTGACTGAATCAAGTGCAACATTTATGTAAAATTCACAAGCAAATATTTGTGCATTTGCTAAGCATCACTCCTTCCAGTTTTTATTAGGACTTAGCTAAACAAGAGGAAATTTGTTTCCTGCTTTTATCAGGACTAAAATGAGAGGATTTGACTTTGTGATTATTAAAAACCTATATTTCATACAAAATAAATAGAAGTAAAAATAAACTGTGGGGTTACTCAGGTTGCATTTCAATGTATTTCCTTTCTGAAGTTCAAGATGATACATAAGACTAGAAGAAGCCGCTCCACTCACTGAATTCCAAAAGACAAGTTGTTGAATCCCGTGTATACGTGTCAAGTATCTGTAATAATTTGAAGCACCACATTAAATGCTGCATATTTTAATTATCTAACATAGTTTAATTTTTCCGAGTGGCATTGGTAAGTTTTAATGTAATAAGCATTATCAACTTTAGATCAGGTCTTGTGAGACTTAATGACACCAGAATTACAAGTAGAGAGTGTCTGCTATGAAATTATGCATTGATTTAAAATCAACACACTCAAGGATCTTATGGTTACAAATGGGATTTTAGTCCCAGAACAGCCTCTTTGTGACTTAATCTTTACATCTATATATTGTTCCTATCCATGATTAAGTAGTTATAAGAAACACAAAACTTTCCTTTTGAGGTCACTAACTTCTTGCAACTGTAGTCCAGGGAGATTATGTCACTCACCAGGTAATACAGCTTTTTTAGTATTGAGACTAGCATAGTAGAATGTAAATTTCCATGTGGACCTGTCAGTAAATCATTATCCCTTAAAATACTGAAAGAAAATTATTGATCTCAATAAAAAGAAAAGAAATACATTAATGGGTAAAGATTAGACTATGTTCAATTTCCTCTTTAAATTTAAAGTGATGAGATAATCCATGTCATCTGTAGTAGTTTTTCCCTCAAATGAATTTTAGCAATGCGTAACTCCGAACTCTAAAGTTTAAATAATTGAATGAATAATGACGAACTTATCCTCTAGGTTCCCTTTCTACCAATGTGGCAGATGAGCGCCTAGGACTGACCTTTCTTCTGAAAACAATAAACAAAATGGAAAAGAAAAGAAATGCACGTGTAGTCTGGCAAGAAAATAAAGAACTTAGAGCGATAGCTGAGTGAAGGCAAGAACCCTAGAGTAATCGGACACTGAAGCCAGCCTTCAGCTTGAGGGCATGTGTGAATCACAGTTCTACTGTGTATCATTTTTTGATATTTCACAGGACTGGAGTGGGTGCTGGTACAGAAGAAAAAAATCCTAAGGCTGTGCCAAAATGGGAAAGTCAAAGCAGAGATCTTCTTCTTATAGCTGGGACTCAAAAGTGCTATACTCTTCATGTTTAAGGATGAATTAGAAATAACTGTGTACCCAGGTAAAAATAGGGAAATGGCCTATCTCCAATCTTGCTACTGACTGAAGGAGTAAAATATCTCCCCTGAAAATATGTAAGCACAAGCTGACATTTGCACAAGTTTGCAACATAAATTCACACTATATGGCCAGTCCAAAAACACTTCAAGTCAGGAATTTAGATGTAAGCGTTTACAATGTAGTAGTACATTCCAGATCTGTGCCAGAACCAGATGGTAAATTCTCCCAAGAGATGTCTATTTCATCCCATGCCTCAAGAAGTTTCATATGTAAGTTTACAAGCAAAATGGCAGCAGGCAATTAAAAACCAATAAACACGTAAGGGAAGAAGGCACCATGAGTAAAAGCTATCAGAAACAAGAGAAAGAAGAATTAAACTCACTTTATATATAAAATGTATAAATTGTCATCATTGGGATAAAAGGACTAACTCATCACTTTAGAAAACACTTCGTTATCTTAGAGTCATAAACAATTCCTCACTATTTTTCTCTTAGAAGAGACAATGCTAATGTGTACTGATAAGATAGTAACATACTCATTGAAGTTTTGGAATGGTGCAACATCAGAGAAGCTACCATATCTAGATTACTTTTATTTCATTTTAGGGGGAGAGTATAAAGGCTAAAAGTAAGAGCTCAAAATCTGACAGACTAAGATCTTTAATCTTGTCATATACTTGCCCAAGGTCTCAACTAGTAGTGTACTTAAATTCTAAATTTTGCATTGTTTATTTGAAAAATGGTCTTATAATATCCTATTACCAATACCCGTGATGGGTTGCTGTGAGAGCTGAGACAAAACTTGTAAAGCATGTATCATAGTTCAACATCTGATAACCTCGGGTTCATGTGAGCTGTATCACGCGTTCTTCCTTTTCCGGTGCTAGTCCCATGAGGCACGGTAGCTTGGTCATCTATATCTTATGGAGGAGAAGGATCCCCTGTCCCCACCATTATCAGTTAGTCCAGTTTATCCCACATAGTAGCCCTTCATAGGTTTAAGGCTTCTCAGTCTCCATGTGGGTGAATTGGGCCTTTAATTCATGTCTTTAAGCCTATGATGCATAATTACGTACCAGGTCTCAAGAAAATCTAAGGACTCACCTGAGACTCATCTCTCAGCCAGCAATATAGTTTCTCTTACTCGAGGAATCAGATATTAAAACTATCCCAGTGCCTCCGCATTGCCCTTCCATAAAATAGGGTCACTGAATGCCTGCTTAGCCTCCGGCATTTTGGTTTGTGACTGCTTTCTCTGACAATGAAAAACCCATGTCCCATGTCCCTTAAGATGTTTACTTATTTAATCAATCTCCCTGTGTGTGACTAAGTTAGAATTGCCACCATCACCTGCCAACACCCGCACCACATTTCCTCTTCCTGTCTACGTCCCATATCTTGTACTGAGCACTACCCCCCGACCACCACCCCTCCACATTCTATCCCTGCACAGATGGCTTCCTCGCACCCCAAAGGCCCTGAAACCCTGAGCCAGGCTGCTTTCCCATGTGGATGGCAACTTCACTCTGCTCCCTCTCAGACACCCCTGTGACAGACCATCTCCCACATGGACACTATCCCAACCCCTCTTGAGCTCTCACACCCCACAGTAGGTAGCCCTACATACCTTGCTTAGACTTGGACACCCTGTGCCATACTCGTGAAGACTCCTCCTCATCTCTCATCATCTGATCTCTGCTCACCCTTGTGCTTCCCAGCCCCTGAACCCCCACCTGGACACCTACCTTGCTCATCTCCACCTGATGACTTTAGGCCTGAGTTGTTTCAGAAGGGAATACCATGGTAAATTTAGTCATCAGGAAAGTGAGGCTAATTAGTTGATCTTGGAAGCAAACTGAAAGGACCATTATATCTGGAGTTCTAGAATATCCTATTTTCTGCTTGTTTAAGTCTCCCAATTACTGAAGTCTTCTTTGTCTCCAAGGGTGTTAGTATAGAACAGAAATTAGGAAAATGAATATAATATTAATGCACAGAGTTCATTTCCAAAAACATACATATACACCAATCTCAAAGAACCCCAGATTTTTGAAAAGTTATTTTCATTTCAATGATGTATGCAATTTCTTATTAGCAAGAACTATGAGATAGAATTACAGGGTTCACTTAACAGGAACTGATATTTGAGATTTGCTGGCTGATTTATCTGAGAAATGATTTACTTCTTAACTTTCTTCACTTGTCAAACACCCAAAGATCTAAAGATTATGTACTTCATAAAGACCTTGCTAAACTGTGTTTCTAGAATGTGCTTTCGAAGACAAAGCTCTATAGAACTTAACCGGACAATATTCTCTTAGGCGGTATAAGGAAGGACTTTTACGACATTTCAACATGCTTGCTTTGGGACATAAAGATCATGATTAAGTGAAGGGGGAGATGACTCCTAAGAAGAGGCTCAAATCACTGTGTGTCAGGTAAAATGAACGATGCCCTTTAGGCTTATTTCTTGTGTTTTATGTAAAAAAGAAAAAGTCCAACCATCCTTAGCATGTCCACATAGGGTAAAGCATAAGTCGAAGTAAAAATATTACCTTCTTCCTCTCCCAAGTTCTTATGAGAACAATGTTTTAAACTAGACTATATGAAATTTTCATTTATAGCTAGGTCTGTTCAGTCCAGATATAGGAGCTGTTAATATCCAGGATTTTAGTGAATTACACACTTCATCTCCTGGATAGAAGAGAAACCTTATGCAAACTCTGTTCATTACATTGCATAATTCCATGTGAAATTTCTAGTATAATTCTCTTTTTATTACTCAGAACTCATTAAGGAAGTGATGTGCATTGAAACAACATGCACACAGTGAGTGGTATGGTTTTCACGTTAAAACAAGAAGACATCTTGTAACCTGTTATGCCGTTGGTTTGTGGCTCGCAAATATAAGTTAGACTCTAAATCAGTTTCATTCATATACAAAGAGACTCTATTTGACTATTTCCTGATTATTTTGAGAAACATAATTCCAGTGCTTTAATACAAGTTTTCAGCAGCTTTGCTACATTTCATTTTGACGGAAAAGATGGAGATTTTTTCACATTCTCATATAAATATGATATCATGAGAAATAGTCCATAGGATTTATTGAACTGCATAGGTGATAGCTGTTCTAAATAATTTACAGTTGGAAAATGAACTGAGTATCTGGGAGAACTGATCATTTTTAAAGACAAGTATTTCACTGCAAGTAGATGCTGCTGCCGAACAAGTTTCTGTAATTCTCAGTAGTTGCATGTAGTCTGAGAAAATGATTCATCTTTGGAGACCAAGCCACATCTGTCTCAACATACCAAAGATCACACATGAAAGCTTTATGAAGATGGTCTTTCAAATTTTGGTATTTCATTCGAATCTTTAATTTCATTGAGGCAAACAATGCCATGAGTATTGTGAAATCTTACAAAGGCAAGAAAGGTTCCAAAAGTATCCTGTTTTTAGCGGTCAAGAGCTCAGGTTGAAGATCACATCTTCTAAGGTTGAAGTCTTAGAAATGCTACTTACCAGCTGGATGACCTGGGACATTTCACTTTAGCATAAATTAAGCTTCAACCTCCTTGACTGTTAAAATAAGTAAATGAATATATTTATATTTATAACATAAAATGTATATTTATATATAATATGAAAGTCTTATGTATATCTTGCCTCTTAAAGTGGCTGAGGATTAAGTTATAATGCACTGCAAAGAATTTACCATAACGGATAGTAACTATATAGTAGCTTTTCAATAAAGTATTGAAAGTACACTTTCAATAAAGTATAGGTCTTAGGTGTGAAGAGGCAGAAGGCATAATGAGTTCTTCCAATCATCTTAAAATAGAAGGAAAATTATCCTCTATATTAGAGAAACATTCTTTTATTAATCATTGCCAGTTTAGTAATTTACATTAAGACACTCTTTTTCCAAATGTGACTTTGCTATGAAGTTGTACTCTACTGCAGCTGAAGGAGAGAATATCTCCCAGGCTGGTACAGGGAAAAGCAAAGTCTGTGTAGGAATATGAACAACGTAATGATTTTTTTGCATGTAATAGATTCTTTTTGCTACGAGTTAATATTCTGAGAATTTGTCTTATTGCCTCAAAGTGCAATGAAAATGCAGATATCATACACAGGACTCACTGGCTCGGCTGCTGACATCTGAGCAAAGTGGTTAGGGCGTGGCATTGTTACAGAGGTGATTGCTGCTAGAATCAGAGCTATTTATCATAGGGTTTAATCTCATAGAAATCATGAACTACAGTGACAAGCAATTAGAGTAAAAAAATAATACATGTATAGATAAAGAAGTCTTCAGAGCGAGATGGAGCTACTGTTTGTTTTGATTATTGATCCCTTTGAGTTTAGCCTCCTTGCCTAGCCTCTGGTCAGTGAGTCATCTGGGCAGAGCTAAATGGAAACCCACCATGTTTATTTCTTTTGGTTTCAAGATATAGACCAAGTCAACCATACGATCAAGTCTATGATGTGGATACTCATGAACTGGAACCAGAAAACCACTAAAAAAAATAAAAGCAGTTCCTAGACTGGATCAAAGTCTTTCTCTGAGGATTCATGATCTCTTTGGCCCTACACTCAGGCCTTTGAATCTAAAGCCTAAATTAATCACTAGTCTATATCATTTCTATGGATATTAGTGACCAAATGATTAAAAGTTCATTTTTTCTGGACTCCAGACTTGTACAGAGAGACTTCCACACCTGTGAGGTCTTCTTGTAAATGCTCACAGGTATCTCAACAGAAAATGAACTCTTGATCTCCCCTGTCCCTGAACTTGGAGGAAGTGATACCACAACTCTATCCTTGATAATTCCCTCTACTTCAATTCCCCACATTCACTTCACCACAAAATTATCTTGATTACTTTACTTTCTGAATGTATATCAAAACTGCCCATGTTTTTCCACGTTGACTGCCATCATTTTAGTTCAAGCCACCATCCCGTCTGGCGTGAAATGCTGCAATAGTTGGTTGTGTCCCATGTCAGTCCTCTCCAATCCAACCTCCACACTGGGGCCAGAGATCTTTTTAAACATTGCATCTGCTCATACCACACCTAACTTGTAACTCTTCAAGTCTTTTCTATTTTTCTTAAGATAAAGTCCCATTCTTCAACAAGGTCATGAATGCTGTGGCCTCTATCCTCTTCCCCCCCACCCTCTCTGCTCCAGCCATGGTCTCCTCTTTCTCCACTACAAGAAATAGCTTCCCAAGTCAAAGCCTTCTCTCATACTTTTCTTCTTCCTATATTACTCCCCCATTCAAATTTGACCCACTCCTCTACCCTCTCCTGGAAGCCTGTAATTTTCCCTCATATTATTTGTGCCATTTTGTTCATCTATAGCCCTGGTACCTAGCCTAGTACCTCATATAGGTGTTTAATGATTTGAATAAATGAGAAAGAAAGGAAAGAGAAAGTGTTAGAGATTTTTAGATTATTAGCTTCAAATTTAGGGAGCTTTTTATGACATACACCAATTGTTTCTCTAAGGACTAAATGGGGAAAAGTGGTTAAATTTAAACTAATTTACACATGAAGAATTTAGCCAACAGGGACAGGAAGAAAATCTGTCAAAGACTTGACTAAGACATTCCCCTGGATATCTGTATTAGTGCTGCCTTAGAACATCTTGAAAGCCCATGACTATATAAAAACATATGGTGATGATAAATTCTTATGCATTCATTATTATGTCATATGCTTATGTATGAGACAACTTTCAAAATATTGTTGACATTTTTATGTAGTTGAATCTTTGAGATGGCTGCTTCCCAAATCTAAGAAGCCTAATCTGGCTGTCACCTCTCCAGCTCTCTAAAGGTACAGAGAGCACCCCGGAACCAGATACAGTCGAATTAATGGTGAAGTTTCCCTCTCAGATTCCTTTCTGATCTTTGACCCAAATGTACAAGACTGGATTTGTTTTGAGAGCCTCAAGAATTTATGGAAACTTGAAATTACTCCATTGTAGAAAGTCGCCATTACTGGCTTGCCAACTCTTTTCTTTTTTTTTTTTTTTTTTAAAGCTCAATTAATATCTTTTATTCAATTAAATTCTTTTTTTTTTTATTTGGATCAATTTCTGCATTTTATTTTATTTATTTATTTTTTTTATTAATGTTATGATAGATTACAACCTTGTGAGATTTCAGTTGTACATTTTTGTTAGTCATGTTGTGGGTACACCACTTCCCCCTCCGTACCCTCCCCCCACCCCCCCTTTTCCCTGGTAACCACCGATCAGATCTCCTTCTCAATATACTAATTTCCACCTATGAGTGGAGTCATATAGAGTTCGTCTTTCTCTGACTGACTTATTTCGCTTAACATAATGCCCTCGAGGTCCATCCACGTTGTTGTGAATGGGCCAATTTCGTCTTTTTTTATGGCTGAGTAGTATTCCATTGTGTATATATACCACATCTTCTTTATCCAATCATCAGTTTCTGGGCATGTAGGCTGGTTCCACATCTTGGCTATTGTAAATAATGCTGCGATGAACATAGGGGTGCAACGGACTCTTGAGATATCTGATATCAGGTTCTTAGGATAGATTCCCAGTAATGGGATGGCTGGGTCATAGGGTATTTCTATTTTTAACTTTTTGAGAAATCTCCATACTGTTTTCCATAGTGGCTGTACCAGTTTGCATTCCCACCAACAGTGTATGAGGGTTCCTCTTTCTCCACAACCTCTCCAACATTTGTCGTTCTTGGTTTTGGATGTTTTTGCCAATCTAACGGGGATGAGGTGATATCTTAGTGTAGTTTTGATTTGCATTTCCCTGATGATTAGCGATGATGAACATCTTTTCATGTGTCTATTGGCCATATTCATATCTTCTTTTGAGAAATGTCTGTTCATGTCCTCTGCCCATTTTTTGATCGGGTTGTTGGTTTTTTTGTTGTTAAGCAGTGTGAGTTCTTTGTATATTATGGAGATTAACCCTTTGTCGGATAAGTGGCTTGTAAATATTTTTTCCCAATTAGTGAGCTGTTTTTTTGTTTCAATCCTGTTTTCCCTTGCCTTGAAGAAGCTCTTTAGTCTGATGAAGTCCCATTTGTTTATTCTTTCTATTGTTTCCCTCAACTGAGGAGTTACAGTGTCCGAAAAGATTCTTTTGAAACGGATGTCAAAGAGTGTACTGCCTATATTCTCTTCCAAAAGACTTATTGTCTCAGGCCTAATCTTTAGGTCTTTGATCCATTTTGAGTTTATTTTGGTGTGTGGTGAAAAAGAATGGTCAATTTTCAATCTTTTGCATGTGGCTGTCCAGTTTTCCCAGCACCATTTGTTGAAGAGACTTTCTTTTCTCCATTGTAGGCCCTCTGCTCCTTTGTCGAAGATTAGCTGTCCATAGATGTGTGGTTTTATCTCTGGGCTTTCAATTCTGTTCCATTGATCTGTGGACCTGTTTTTGTACCAGTACCATGCTGTTTTGATCACTGTAGCTTTGTAGTATGTTTTGAAATCGGGGATTGTGATTCCGCCGGCTTTGTTTTTCTTGCTCAGGATTGCTTTAGCAATTCGCGGTCTTTTGTTCCCCCATATGAATTTTAGGATTGCTTGTTCAATTTCTGTGAAGAATGTTCTTGGGATTCTGATTGGGATAGCATTGAATCTGTATATTGCTTTAGGTAGTATGGACATTTTAACTATGTTTATTCTTCCAATCCATGTGCAAGGAATGTTTTTCCATCTCTTTATGTCATCGCCTATTTCTTTCAAGAAAGTCTTGTAGTTTTCATTGTATAGATCCTTCACTTCCTTGGTTAAGTTTATCCCAAGGTATTTTATTCTTTTCATTGCGATTGTGAATGGGATAGAGTTCTTGAGTTCTTTTTCTGTTAGTTTATTGTTAGTGTATAGAAATGCTACTGATTTATGCACATTAATTTTATACCCTGCTACTTTGCTGTAGTTGTTGATTATTTCTAATAGTTTTTCTGTGGATTCTTTGGGGTTTTCTATGTATAAGATCATGTCATCTGCAAACAACGAGAGTTTTACTTCTTCGTTACCTATTTGGATTCCTTTTATTTCTTTTTCCTGCCGAATTGCTCTGGCCAGCACCTCCAGTACTATGTTGAATAGGAGTGGTGAAAGTGGGCACCCTTGTCTTGTTCCTGTCCTCAGAGGGATGGCTTTCAGCTTTTGTCCATTGAGTATGATGTTGGCTGTGGGTCTATCATATATGGCCTTTATTATGTTGAGGTACTTTCCTTCTATACCCATTTTACTGAGGGTTTTTATCATAAATGGGTGTTGGATCTTGTCGAATGCTTTCTCTGCATCTATTGAGATGATCATGTGGTTTTTGTTTTTCATTTTGTTGATGTAGTGTATCACGTTGATTGACTTGGGGATGTTGAACCATCCCTGTGTCCCTGGTATAAATCCCACTTGATCATGGTGTATAATCTTTTTGATGTATTGCTGTAATCGGTTTGCCAAAATTTTGTTGAGGATTTTTGCATCTATGTTCATCAGTGATATCGGCCTGTAGTTCTTCTTTGTGTTGTCCTTGTCAGGTTTGGGGATCAGAGTGATGTTGGCTTCATAGAATGTGTTAGGGAGTTCTCCATCTTTCTCAATTTTCTGGAACAGTTTGAGGAGAATAGGTATTAAGTCTTCTTTGAATGTTTGGTAGAATTCTCCAGAGAAGTCCTGGACTCTTGTTTTTGGGGAGGTTTTTGATTACCGTTTCTATTTCCTTACTTGTGATTGGTCTATTCAGATTCTCCATTTCTTCCTGATTCAGTTTGGGGAGATTGTAGGAGTCTAGGAATTTGTCCATTTCTTCCAGGTTGTTCAATTTGTTGGCATATAGTTTTTCATAGTATTCTCTTATGATCTCTTGTATTTCATTGGTATCTGTTGTGATTTCTCCTCTGTCATTCCTGATTTTATTAATTTGCGATTTCTCTCTTCTTTTCTTGGTGAGTCTGGCTAGGGGTTTGTCAATTTTGTTAATTCTTTCGAAGAACCAACTCTTTGTTTCATTGATCCTTTCTATTGTCTTTTTTGTTTCAATATCGTTTATTTCTGCTCTTATTTTTATTATTTCCCTCCTTCTACTGACTCTGGGCTTTGTTTGTTCTTCTTTTTCTAGTTCTGTTAGGTGTCGTTTGAGGTTGCTTACGTGAGCTTTTTCTTGTTTAGTGAGGTGAGCCTGTATTGCGATGAATTTCCCTCTTAGGACTGCTTTTGCTGCATCCCAAATGATTTGGTATGTCGTGTTCTCATTTTCATTTGTCTCCAGATAATATTTGATTTCTTCTTTAATTTCTTCAATGATCCATTGTTTGTTGAGAAGCGTGTTGTTTAGTCTCCACATTTTTGCACCTTTCTCTGCTTTTTTCTTGTAGGTGATTTCTAGTTTAATAGCATTATGATCAGAAAAGATGCTTGATATTATTTCAACTCTCTTGTATTTATTGATGTTTGCTTTGGTTCCCAAAATATGGTCAATCCTTGAGAATGTTCCATGTGCACTTGAGAAGAATGTGTAACCTGCTGTTTTTGGATGAAGTGTTCTATATATATCTATTAAGTCCATCTGGTCTAATTTTTCATTTAATTCTATTATTTCCTTGTTGATTTTCTGTCTGGATGTTCTGTCCATTGGTGTTAATGGTGTGTTGAGGTCCCCTACTATTATTGTATTGTTGTTGATGTCTTCTTTTAGTTCTATTAAGAGTTGCTTTACAAATTTTGGTGCTCCTGTGTTGGGTGCGTATATATTTATAAGTGTTATGTCTTCTTGGTGGAGAGTCCCTTTTATCATTATATACTGTCCCTCTTTATCTTTCTTTATCTGTTTTGCTTTGAAATCTACCTTGTCTGATATTAGTATAGAGACACCTGCTTTCTTTTGTTCATTATTAGCTTGGAGTATTGTTCTCCATCCCTTCACTCTGAGTCTGTGTTTGTCTTTGGGGCTGAGGTGTGTTTCCTGGAGGCAGCATATTGTTGGATCTTGTTCTTTGATCCATCCTGCCACTCTGTGTCTTTTGATTGGGGAGTTCAATCCATTTACATTTAGAGTGATTATTGAGACGTGGGGGCCTACCACTACCATTTTGTGTCTTGTTTTCTGGTTTTCTTCAGTTTCCTTTGTTTCTCGTCCCATGGTTTAATCTGTTCTGATGTAGAGCTGCTACTCTCTGTTGTTGTCCTTCTACTTATCTCCTCTGCTCTTGGTTTTGTAGCCCATTTCCTTTTTTGGATTTTTCAGGAATGAGGGTTTTCCTGAGGATTTCCTGAAGAGGAGGTTTTGTGGCAATGAACTCCCTTAATTTTTGTTTATCTGGGAAAGTTTTTATTTCTCCATCGTATTTGAAGGATATTTTCACTGGGTAGAGAATTCTCGGCTGTAGATTTTTGTCCTTCAGATTTTTGAATATATCATTCCACTCTCTTCTAGCCTGTAAAGTTTGTGCTGAGAAATCTGCTGATAGCCTGATGGGGGTTCCTTTGTAGGTTAGTTTCTTTTGCCTGGCTGTCCTTAATATTTTCTCCTTGTCGTTGACTTTTGCTAGCTTCACTACTATATGCCGTGGAGTTGGTCTTCTTGCATTGATAAAGTTTGGAGATCTATTGGCTTCTGTCACCTGAAGATCCATCTCCCTCACCAGATTTGGGAAGTTCTCATCCATTATTTCTTTGAATAGGTTTTCTGCCCCTTTCTCCTTCTCTTCTCCCTCTGGTATACCTATAATCCTTACGTTGCATCTCCTAATTGTGTCTGATAATTCTCAGAGAGTTTCTTCATTTCTTTTAAGTCTTGCTTCTCTCTCCTCCTCTGCCTGCAACAATTCTATATTGCCATCTTCTAAATTGCTAATTCTTTCCTCCATATTATCGGCCCTACTGTTCAGAGCATCTAGATTTTTCTTAATCTCCTCTATTGTGTTCTTCATTTCCAATATTTCTGTTTGGTTCTTCTTTATCGTATCAAACTCTTTTGTGACATAGCTCCTGAACTCGTTGAGTTGTCGGTCAGAATTCTCTCTTAACTCATTGAGAATCTTAATGATGGCTGTTTTGAAGTCATCATCATTTAGGTTATATATCTCATTTTCTTTGGGATTGTTTTCTGTGTATTTGTTACTTTCTTTCTGTTCTGGAGATTTAATGTATTTTTTCATATTGCTTGATGTTGTTGATTTGTGCCTCCACATGGAGATAGAGTTTAGTTGCTCCTTTCACTTGTTTCAGCTGCTGCGGTGGGGGGAGCAGCTGTTTATACTTCACCAACCAGGAACCCTGTCCGTAGTTGCTAACTGGGCCTGGGCCCCTCTTCGTAGCCACAGTGGCCCTTTGGATTCCCTCCTCTGCTGTGGGGGCCGTCACAGGGGGGCTTCAGGCTGCAGGTGCCTACTGTTGCAGCCCACCTAGATGTGCTCTCTCCTTGGGGTCTGCAACGGTGTCATGGGCTTTTCCAGCGGCCAGGGGTGGGATCACTTATATTTGTCGCTCCGTTGCTGTCGGCACCCACCAAATCTCACTTGTCCTCTATGGGTCGCAGGAGAGCTATTGGCATCTTCTACAGTCTGTGGTTAGTACACCTAGCTATGCTGCTTTTGCCCTGGGGTCTTCCAGCCTTGTGGCTGGCGGCTGGGTGCCTTCTACTGGTGCTGTGCAGAGGCTTTCCCTAAGGCTGCTGTGAGCCTGTAGGGTTTCCCCCTAAGCTACTAAGCTGGGTCTCTGGAACTCTCTCCAGCCCCAGTCCTCTCCGAGATCTCCGGCAATCCCTAGTCTCAGGGGGCGGGCAACGGCAGCTGGGGGTCGCCCCGCCCTCTGGGTTTCTCTCCGGGCCTCTCCCGGGAGCCCTGAATGCTGGGCGTGGCCCCTCTGCTAATGGCAGACAGAGAGTTTTGTCTGCTGCCTGGGCGGAACTCCGGCGCTTCCCCTCTGGGTCGCAGAACCGGCCTTTGAAAGTTCCCCCAGCCCCGGTCCTCTCCGAGATCTCCGGCAATCCCTAGTCCCACGGGGCGGGCAATGGCAGCTGGGAGACCTCCGTACCCTCCGTGACTCTCTCTGGGACCCTCCGGGCGCCCGGAGCACCAGGCTGGGTCTCCCCGCCAATGGCGGGGAGAGACTCTCCCCGCGGGCTCAGGTGTGCAACTCCAAAGTTTCCCTCTGCGTTTAGGAGTAATTGTGGGGGGTTTAGGTAGGGTTCTGGTCACCTGTTTCCACCGTCGCTCCTCTGTTGTGTTCTCGCTCCTGCCCTAGATGTGTGTGGATCCTCTGGGGGCGTCCGTTGGAAGAAAGCCGCTTGTGGGTACTAGGCTGCCCGTCGGGGTCAGAGAGTTTTCACCTATTTCCACATCCTCCCGGAGGAAAGCCCGTCCGCCTTCCGATGTATAGTTGTGTGGGTGTCTCAGACGTCCTGAGATGCTGTCTGGATATCCTTTGTCAAGCGATAAGTGTCCAAATAATTGTAGACTCGAAGGGCGAGAGACAAAGAGGACTACTCACGGCGCCATCTTGGATCTTCTCTCTTGCCAACTCTTTTCTTTAATCAAAAAGAATCCTTATTGTGTCTCCCATTTCCCCACCTACCTCCTGCTAAAGTGAGGTCTGATTAGTCTTGGACAAAAGAAAGGTTCTGGTTTCTATTATGCTTTGCTTTCTAAAACCAAACATGATGACCAATAGAAAAGGTTCTGGAGGTCTCCTACTATGCCAGGATATTAAGATCTGCTTGCCAAGCTCACGGGTGGGTTGAAGGGAGTGACATGGATACTCTGGAGGGGAAGAACTTAGCTGTCTCAGTGAAGTGACTATTTAACACCCTGTACAGAAGTGTTTTTATATTTTGCCAACCAGAATAGATAGTGTTATTGGCAAAATATCAGTTCTGACCCAGAGTATCCCTTGTAATTGTTTGATACGTCACATTGCATCGGTAAAACTACTGCTGATATTTGTTTAGGAAATTTTACTTGGAAAATTTTTTTTAATGACAAATGGATAATATAGATCAATGGTTCTCAAAGCATCACCTTGGAACTCATAGAACGTGTTAGAAATGAAAATTTTCGATTTCTAATTCAGACATATTGTGGTGGGGCCCAGCAACTTGTGTTTTAACAAAGTCCTCTGGATGATTCTAACGCACCCTCAGGTTTGAGAGTCATTCTGTTAGCTGATCAACCCACTCCACGTGTGTCAGAACATAGTCATCTCTAGCAATTTTAAGCAGCTTGGTTTAGGACCTATATTAATACAGAAAGGTCTTTGTGAGGTATTCAGCTCCTGAATGATGAGGGCGTTTATCATTAGCTAAGTGGCTTATTCTTGAGTATCCACCTCCCAGCAGGCAATTCAAATTCAGGTCTCCAGAAAATTACAAATTACTACATGTCATAAACATTCATAGTTGCTGCTAATTGTCAAAACCATAAAATATAAACCTGTGAATGTCAGTGGGCAACTGTATTCATTATAAAAGTGTTAAATTTAAGATGGTAAAAATAGATTTGAAAGATGCAATAATTAATAGGATCTATGATTACATTCATATTGTATTTTTTTTTTTTGAGGAAGATTAGCCCTGAGCTAACATCCACCGCCAATCCTCTTCTTTTTTGCTGAGGAAGATTGGCCCTGAGCTAACACATGTACCCATATTCCTCTACTTTATATGTGGGACGCCTGGCACAGCATGGCTTAATAAGCGGTGCATAGGTCTGCACCTGGGATTCGAACTGGCGAACCTTCTCGGGCTGCTGAAGTGGAGCGTGCGAACTTAACTGCTGTGCCACCAGTCTGGCCCCATATTGAATTTTTTAAGTAGGTGAAATGGTACTGTTTATTTAAAAGCAGTTTAGAAATCAGATTATTATTCTACCTAGGAAGGAAGTATCTATAAAAAGAACCAGGGTCATTATATTTTCCTCAAAAAACACTTACTTGAAAAACTATACTTAGAGGGGAGGGATTAGATTTTAAATCCTTTTCAAAGAAAAATATAGTTTTTCAGGTCACTTTTGAATTCAGTGAGTCTTCAATCATCTCTCTATCCCATTAGGGCCCCCAATTCAAACATCACCACCTGCAGCAGAGAAATGTTCAGAGTGTTTGGTACTGAGCCTTGTTCAAGCTCATATTTTGTTTTGAAATGCTCTTAGTATGTATTCACTTCTCTTCTTGAAAAGTATACTCTAATTATATTTCATCTGCTCTTTAGTTTGTGGATAGAAGTCAAAGTTTAGCAATAGAAATAGCAAGTTCAAGGCTAGAGATCCAAGTCTTTCATGGTTCACGAAACACAAACATTGAAATAGTACTGGAAAAACATTCTCCCCTCGAGGTATTCATCACAGTTCCAATTACATGATGCATGTGAACACTCTTGAGTATTTGTTTAAAGAGCCTTTGTTCCTTTATGTGATTTTCTTCTTAATTATGGGGAATATGTCCACCTCCATTGTGTTATGGTTTGGTGAATTTCTATCTCTGTGCCTGTATCTGCACCTTGCCTTCTGACAGGGAACAGAGTATGTTTCATTCTCCACTTTTGCATTGCTTCCGTTATTTGCTTATAACTAAAGGCCCAATTCCAGTTCCGCCTGCAGCCACTGCTGCATTCAGCCCACGGTGCTTGAGGTGGGCTCTGTATGTTGTCTGCACAGAGTTTTACTATCTGTAGGAAACTGCCACTTCCTCCTTCCATGTAGTACATTTTTGCTAGTACGTCCACTCTAGGGTCTAGCCAACCCCCATGATTGTACAGATTGGAGAAGAGACAAGGGTGAAATATAAGCTGAGCTCCTGCTCCAAGCCCTGGCCCTACGGGCCTGGAGGAAGAGGAATCTTTTCAATGCATCTGCCCAGAGGACATGCTTCCTTGTAATTATCTGTTCCATAGAGAGGGCCTTTTCATTATTTACACAAAGGAATTAGCAGAGCCTTGCTCCCAATTAAAGCAACAAGCCAAAAATGAGAGGTAAGCTTTTAATCACTTTCTGTGATGGTAATAGTAGGAGTCTAGAACCAGAGAAGGCCCTGACCACTCCCTTCATTTCTCTCCGTGGGACTTCACACCCCTATGTGGTCAGGGGGTCAGTGCAAAGAGGGGTGGTCTTACTGCTGAGGGAGCCAAGAACAGAAGGCTGTGGCAGTTTTATGGACCCTGACGTTGAGGGGAAGGGAAAGGGGTGCCTAGGAGTAGAAAAGTGCTGGGTCCTGAGTCTGAGCAGAGCAAAGCATCTTCAAGGTTACCCCCTCCCTCCCTCACCCGGCATAAGGAGGCCTCAGCAGAGGCGCCTGGGAAGACCTCTGCTGGAGGCCTCAGATATAGAGACCTAGGAACGAAGACTCTGGGGCTAGAAATGTAAATATGTGAAGAGTATGATGGCCAGGGGATCTGAGTCCTTGACTGCACCCCGCTTCAGAGATGGTGATGCACAGACTGTGCCCCAAGTCTGGTATGGGGAGGGCAGCCTTCCCTGAGGCCTGCCAGGTAAAGACTTTTAATCGTTGCCTGTGGTCAGGCCTGAAGAATCACACAGAAGACTTTAACCAGGAGCCTGACTCCTGACTAACCCTTGTTTTCTTATAGCTTCTCCCTCCCCTTTAGCATTCAGTCATATGTACTGAAAGCTGTACTCTGATGTACAACTTCCTAGTGAGTTTTCTTCTTAATTAATTTTCGTTTCTTTTTTTTTTTTTGAGGAAGATCAGCCCTGAGCTAACATCTGCTGACAATCCTCCTCTTTTTGTCAAGGAAGACTGGCCCTGAGCTAACATCCGTGCTCATCTTCCTCTACTCTATATGTGGGACGCCTACCACAGCATGGTTTGCCAGGCGGTGCCATGTCCACACCCGGTATCCAAACCAGTGAACCCCGAGCCACCGAAGCAGAACGTGCAAACTTAACCTGTCTGCCACTGGGCCAGCCCCTTAATTAATTTTTTTACCTCATTTTATTTGCCCTTTAGGAAATCTTTACCATTCAGTAAGGGAGGATGGCTTTTTTTTGTCAATTATCACCAAAACATTACCTCTTTTTTTTTGATGGGGAAGATTGGCCCTGAGCTAACATCTGTGCCAATCTTCCTCTATTTTGTATGTGGAATGCTTGCTGCCACAGCATGGCTTGATGAGTGTTGTGTAGGTCTGCACCCAGAATCTGAACCCGTGAACCCTGGGCCACCAAAGCAGAGTGCGCAAACTTACCCACTATGCCACTGGGCTGGCCCCAAAACATCACCTCTTTTTTGATCTGGTTGGTTTCTGTACTTAGTCATGTTCCTGGTCTCTACCACTGATGTTTTGTAAGATTAATCTCGCTACAAACCTGTCGTGTTGCAGTGTCCAGCACAGGAACTTGCCTTTCCTCTTTCCTTCTGAGAGGTAGGCTCTTTCCAGGCTCTCTGTGGGAGGTTGGCATCCATTTCTATGGTAGTGCTGGGCCTATATTGTGTGGTCTGAAAACAATTCCTGGCCTAAATAAAGAGGATTTCCATTAAAAAAAAGAGCCTGACATTCCAGGAGCAAGTAAAGGAAATCTATATGAAATACTATGCTACACAGAAATGTGTCATTAACGGTGCTGTAAGTTAGGAACCCAGAGAGGGAATGAGAACTTTCTTCAGGACCCTGAAAGAGGTGAAACCCCTTATGGTGTTGGCCATAAGGAGAAGACAAAGACGTGGCTTTCATTGTCCATTGTCCTTGCTTGCTTTTGTACATGAAGGGGGAAATTACAAAAAGGAAACCAAATAAGTAGATAGTTGGATGTAAGGGGAAAGAGGGATGGGGAAGGAGGCAGAGATGCTGAAGGGTTTCAAGCCTCATCTTTAACTAGAAAGTGTTTATCCTGTTAACGTTGAATTCTGACTCTGCTGCCAATCATCGCTATGTCTAGCATAGTCCAAAAGGGAAACGAGCAAACGAAGGCCATTTGTGGACTGGAGATAGAGATTGTGAGACTGGCATTCAGCATGCTAAATTTTAGGAAAAGGTGAGAAGTGGAAATATCCAGCAGGCAGTTGGAGGCGTGTATTAAAATTTAGAAGAGAGGGGCCGGACTGGTGGTACAGCACTTAAGTTTGTACCTTCTGCTTTGGTGGCCCAGGGTTCACCGGTTCAGATCCCAGGTGCAGACCCATACACGCTTGT
Organism: Equus asinus; assembly: GCF_041296235.1. NCBI lineage: Eukaryota > Metazoa > Chordata > Mammalia > Perissodactyla > Equidae > Equus > Equus asinus. Next base: position 27,954,991 of record NC_091810.1, read on the forward strand.
CAAGCCATGCTATGTCAGGTGTCCCACATATAAAGTAGAGGAAGACGGAGCTGGCCCAGTGGCGCAGTGGTTAAGTGAGCACATTCTGCTTCAGCGGCCCAGGGATCGCCAGTTCAGATCCCGGGTGCAAACATGGCCCCACTTGGTAAGCCATGCTGTGGCAGGCATCCCACATATAAAGTGGAGGAAGATGGGCACAGATGTTAGCTCAGGGGCAGTCTTCCTCAGCAAAAAGAGGAGGATTGGCAGCAGATGTTAGCTAAGGGCTAATCTTCCTAAAAAAAAATAATAAAAAATAAAGTGGAGGAAGATGGGCACGGATGTTAGCTCAGGGCCAGTCTTCCTCAGAAAAAAGAGAAGGATTGATTGCAGATGTTAGCTCGAGGCTAATCTTCCTCAAAAGAAAAAAAAAATTAAGAAGAGTCTAGGTCCAGAGATGTTCATTTGGACAATCATCCAAATAATGATTATCATCAAATTGGTAAACATACACACAATGAAACAACCACAACCACAAAAACACAATACAGATAAAATCACTGACAGGGAAATATATGTGGAGTCCAATTTAATCTTCACATAAAAAGCAAAAGACTGTCTCATTTAATAATAATGGAGAATATCATAGAGATGTTATTTCGTAGAAATTCCACACTAATACTTAACCTACAAAGCAGTACTTAGTTTAAGACCATAAGTATACTTCTGTTTTTGGCTTTCAGCAGTGTGAAAATTTGACTTGATGTTATAACCTAAAGGGGAGTAAATTTCCATGGAAGGAAATATAAATGAGAAAACAATATCTTATTTGGGAGTAATCGTAATCAGATAGGGAGGAGTACAGGCAAGGGGTTACATTCTGGACTGACTGTGGTTCACTTTCTTATTATAAAAGAGAGAATATTTTGCAATGGAGAACGCTTGGAGTTCATTAAGAGGGCAAAAATAGAATTGAAAAGAAAGTACTCTTTGTCTTTTTGTAAAAGAAAGCATCTTTCCTTGACCATTCTGTTGCTTAAGAATAAACATACTGTCATATATTTCCTTCAATAAAATAATTTCTTTGCATTGAAGGTGTTTCAACCCCTCCGCTGTATGTTAAATTAGTGACGGATTCAGCTTATAGCAGTCCACGTCGATGTGTCCCTTGGAAGGTTTATCTCCTGCTCCTCAATACACAGCAAAATTATAATGTTCTTGGGGTGCTGAACCTCTGCATCCCTCGGGGTGGAGAACTTATCACCCAAGTCATCTAAATGTCATCCCTGCCCTCCCTGAAATGATAAGCATTGTCCACTTTGATTCTAGGAATAATGCAAGTCCTTTCCTTTTTCTTTTTCTCTTTTTGAATTTGGGTTACTTCCCATATAGCACAGGTGTGATTTATGTCTATTTGTGGTACCTTGCTGTATCTCGAGTTAGTACTCTTCTTGTTTATCTCCTCTTTCTCATCAACCGGTGATTTACGATTTTCAACAGAAGGGGCAAATGAAATGTACAACCTAGCGAATTCCCTAGCTTTCTCTAGATGGACTCACTCACCCATCTTCCAGAGAACGATTGCTAGTTCTACTTAGGATATGATCGCCTTTTTAGAAATGCAGGATATAGCAAGACTAGTGAAAAGGAAGCCTCCATTTTTCACACTCTCTCTTTACTTCTCTTCATCTCCAGCATGCGTTATCAGGCACAAGATCCTGATCAACTGTCAATACCTGTTCCCAGGGTTGCCTCCTACCAGTGTCATGCTTAATGCTCACTGAGGTCAAGACGTAAACTCCTCAAAGTAAAAAATAAAAAGTTTTTTTCCCTCTCATGAAAATTTCAGCCTTATTTCAAGATTACACAAACCATTATTTTGACTTTGTGGTAGTGCCATAAACTTATGTTTTGGGCACAAGAGAAGGCCAAGAGAATTGCCCATAGAACAGCTTAGCTTCTCTCTCTTTCCTACTCATCCGTGAAAAAAATGGGGACCTTAAATGTTCTTTCTTTGATTTTCTCAAAGCACATCTTTTTCTGAAAAAGGTATAATTTTTCCGGCTATGGAGACTTAAAGCTGCCTGTTGTCAACTTTTGAATGGTCACCTATGACAAAGGGATTCCATATGCACAAAGCATCCTGTTTTTGTGATTATTAGCCTATGAAGAAGGAAACAATTCAAGTACATTAGGACAGAGGGATTGATTTTTAGGATAAATGATACTTGGCTGCTTGAGGAGATAAACTAAGTTAGAATCCCTACTTCACAAAATGCATCTAAATATATGCCAAGTGGAAAAATACTAAATCATAAAATATTTACAATATTCAATATTGTATAATTTATTGAATCATAAGAGAATAAGAAAAATTTATGTAAATAGGTAACAGATACATGGAAAAGGAGAGTTTTTTTAAGTAGAAAGGCAAAGAAAGAAAGCATAAAGGAAAAAATTATATATATAGACATCTGAATAAAAGTTAATATCTTCTGTACATGATAAAAAAATTAGACAAGAATAGGAAAACTTTGGCACATGTATTACACAATAAACTTAGTATCTGTAATGTATAAAGAATGCTTAGAGAGTAATAATAAAAGGATGAATGGCCCTATGGAAAAATGAGCCAAAGATATGAATAGAAGACATTCAAAGGACTAATAAATGTAAAAAGTAACAAGGCCAACTTCACTAGTATTTGGAGAAATACAAATTAAAAGAGAAAAATGCAATTTTTTACCTATTGAATTGGCAAGTCCTTTCTTTCATCTGGCGCTTAACCAAAGAAAAAGATGATGTACAGTAGCCCCCCCTTATCCATGGGGGACATGTTCTAAGACCCACAGTGGATGCTGAAACCTCAGAGAGTACTGAACGCTATGTACTCTCTGTTTTTTCCTGTACACACATATTTGAGGTGTGGCAGCAAAACAAGCATGAATTCCTTTTTCCTTCTTTGGAATTTTGTGAACAGATGATTCATTCTTATCATAGATATTAGCAACCTCAGCATACAGGTTTTTTTGTTTCCTTACTAAGTAGGGAACTTTCACCTTTTCACATAAAGGAAGCACTTTACGGCTTCTCTTTGGCATAACCAAATTGCCAGCATCACTATTCTTGTGCTTCAGGGCCACTGTTAGGTAAAATAAGGGTTACTTGAACACAGGCACTGCCATACCGTGGCAAAGAGACTAATGGGTGGGTAGCAAATACAGGCATACCTGGTTTTATTGCATTTCACAGATATCATTTTTTTAAAAAATTGAAGGTTTGTGGTAACCCTGCTTTGAGTAAATCTATCAGCACCATTTTTCCAACAGCATTTGCTCACTTGGTGTCTCTGTGTCACATTTGGGTAACTCTCGCAATATTTCAAACGTTTTCATTATTATTACGTTTGTTATGGCAATCTGGGATCAGTGATCTTTGATGCTACTGTTGTAATTGTTTTGGGGCACCCAAGTTTGAAGCTAGCAGAGGTTGGTTCATGAGGTTTAAAGAAAGAAGCCCTCTCCATAACGTGAAAGTGCAAGTAAAGCAACAAGTGCTGACGTAGAAGCTGCAGCAAGTTATCTAGAAGATCTAAGATAATTAATGAAGATGGCTACAACAGATTTGTAATGAAGATGAAACAACCTTGTGTTGGAAGGACATGCCATCTAGGACTTTCATAGCAAGAGAGGAGAAGTCAATGACTGGCTTCCAAGTTTCAGAGGAAGGCTGACTCTCTTGTTAGGGGCTAATGTAGCTGGTGACTTTAACCTGAAGCCAATGCTCATTTACCATTCCCAAAACCCTAGGTCCCTTAAGAATTACGCTAAATCTACTCTGCTTATGCTCTATAAATGGAACAACAAAACCTGAATGATAGCACATCTGTTTATAACATGGTTAACTGAATATTTTAAACCCACTGTTGAGACCTACTGCTCAGAAAAAAAGATTCCTTTCAAAATATTACTGCTCGTTGACAATGAACCTGGTCACCCAAGAGCTCTGATGGAGATGTACAATGAGATTAACGTTGTTTTCATGCCTGCTAACATTCTGCAGCCCATGAATCAAGAAGTCATTTAGACTTTCAAGTCTTACTATTTAAGAAATACATTTTGTAAGGCTATGGCTGACATAGGCAGTGATTCCTCTGATGGATACTTGCAAAGAAAATTAAAAGAACTTTCTGGAAAGGATTCACCACTCTAGATGCCATTAAGAACATTCATGATTCATGGGAAGAGGTCAAAATATCAACATTAACAGGAGTTTGAAAGAAGTTGATTCCAACCCTCATGGATGACATTGAGGGGTTCAAGACTTCAGTGGAGCAAGGAACTGCAGATGTAGTGGAAATAGCAAGAGAACTAGAATTGAAAGTGAAGCCTGAAGATGTGACTGAATTGCTGCAATCTCATGATAAATCTTTCACGGATGAGGGGTTGCTTGTTATGGATGAGCAAAGTGGTTTCTTGAGATGAATCTACTCCTGGTGAAGTTGCTGTGAAGATTGTTGAAATGACAACAAAAGACTTGGAATTACATAAACTTAGTTGAGAAAGCAGCGGCAGGGTTTGGGAGGAATGACTCCAATTTTGAAAGAAGTTCCACTGTGGGTAAAATGCTATCAAACGGCATCGCATGATACAGAGAAATTGTTTGTGAAAGGAGGAGTCAATCAATGGGGCAAACTGCATTCTTGTCTTGTTTTAAGAAATTGCCAGTCACCCCAGCCTTCAGCAACCACCACCCTGATCAGTCAGCACCCATCAACATTGAGGCAAGATCCTCCACCAGCAAAAAGATAACAACTTGCTGAAGGTTCACATGATGGTTAGCATTTTTTAGCATAAAGTATTTTTTAATTAAGGTATGTACATTGTTTTGTCAGACATAATGCTATTGCATACTTAATAGACTACAGTACAGTGTAAAGATAACTTTTATATGCACTGGAAAACCCAAAAATTCATGTGATTTGCTTTATTGTGATATTTGCTTTGTTGTGATGGTCTGGAACCTAACCCACAATATCTCTGAGGAATGCTTGTTTACTTTAATAAATTGTTTCACAGGAAACGTTCTGTAAACACCACCACGCTAAGGAATAGAACTTTGCCACCTACCCCGAAGTCCCTTTCATGTGCTCCTTCTCAGTCACAATCCCTTCCCTCTCCCATAAGTAGCCATTGTCTTGACTCCATAGTCAACATTTTTTAATGTTTTTTCATCACCCAAATGTGCATCTCTAGACATGGTAGTTTAGTCTTGTCCCTCTGTTTTAATCTGAAATATCTTTTAAGTCTCTCTTAATCTATAGGTCCTCTCCCCATCTTTTTTTTTTTTCCTTACAGTTTATCAGCACAATATTATTCTTAAAAGCATCCTTTATAGATGGTGACAGGCCCTGCTGGTAAGTAAATTCAGCCATCGAATATGGGTAGTTATTCTGTGTTTAAAGAGCCATGAATCACCCTTTACACCACAACAAATAGCCCTTAATTTTAGGTCCCCCAATGTGAATATTCCTCAATCTTTATTTATTTTAATGCTACTTTGGGGAAGGAAATTATTTGGAAATTAAAATTTATGTTCTTTTAAGGTAGAATTGATTGAATAGGTAAAGTGAGGCTATCTAGAGTCTTCCAGTAGCAAGTAAAAGAAACCCACTGAGGTTAGCCAAAGGGCAAGGAGGTATTTGTTACAATGACTCAATAGTGTTTTTTGTTACGGTTGCTTCTGTTGTATTCATGTTACTGGAAATAGAAAGAAGTAATGTATGTGTACAAGTTGGGTGGTAAGCACATAAAACAACAGGTACTCATGGCAGGACCCCAAGATGAAAACCCCCAGGAAATTTTCTTTCTACTGAGCACAGGGAAAAGGGCTACCTGGCCTCTGGAGAAATCACAGCTGAAATTTTCAGTTTTTTGCTCTCAGTTCCATCTAACATCTTCCCGATATCTCTATACACACCCTCATCCCTAAATTTTCTCTGCCATGCTATGAAATGAAGTTCATAATAGCGATTAGAATCTGCCTTGAGGGAACAGATAAATCTATTCTATTGCCTCCCCTGTACATGAAATTATCATTCCTTAAATTTTGTGGATGAGGTGGAAAGCTAAAAGCATAGAGCATGCTGGGCTGTCCTGGGTTTATTATTTAATATTTCCTCTGTCTCCTAATTAAGCGTGTATTGTTAAATGAAGTAATACCCGGGCTTAGAAATTACCAAGCAGGTGTTTAAAAGATGTCAGTAAGCATTTCTGCGATAGTCTAATTAGCGTTCTAATACATTTTACAGTGCCCAGTCATCATTATTTCTTCTTCATTAGTTGCTGATATATTGTAGAATGTGTCTCATAAAAACGTTTCTACCAAGTTTCAGAAAAGATGACTCATCCAAGGAAGGAATGCTACAAATGTGTGTTCTTTTAAACACACAAATAAAGTATTTTTTAAAAACAGCTTGTAATCTGAGCTTAATATTTATTTGTATATGATAAAATAAACTTGTAAATATTTGCATTTGTGCACTTTTATTTACTATGTATTGCAGAAGAGTACTTTACATAGAAGGATGAGCCATCCTTATTCTCATTTTTGTATCAGGAGGCTACTTAGCAATTAAAATGAGATATTCCACCCAGTCACACACACACACATCCCACTACCACCACACACACAGCGCTCAGTAAAAATTTAGCCATAATTACATATCCTTTAGTGCATATATTCTTTTCTTAATTTATCTTTTTCTGGCTTAGTTGAGATATAATTGACATGTAACATTGTGAATGTTTAAGGTGAACAGCATGATGATTTGATACGTGTATGTATTGCAAAACGGTTTCCACAATAAGCTTAATTAACATCTCCATCACCTCACATAATTACCATATTTTTTTGTATGTGTATGATGAGAACATTTAAGGTTTACTTAGCAATTGTCAAGTATGCAATATGGTATCATTAACCATAGTCACCGTCCTATATGTTAGATCCCCAGAACTTATTCATCTTAAAACCAGACGTTTGTACCTCTGACCGACATTTCCCCACTTCTCCTACTCTCCCACTCCTGGCAACCCCTATTCTACTCTCTGTAGAAAATGGCAGGATTTCCTCCTTTTTATGGCCAAATAATATTCCTTTTCTGATATTCTCTTTATCCATTCATCTGTCAATAGATACTTAGGTTGCTTCCATGTCTTGGCTGTTTTGAATAATGCTGCAGTGAACATGGGGAATAATATATGTCTTTTTTTTTTTTTTCCCTTTTTCTCCCCAAAGCCCCCCGGTACATAATTGTATATTCTTCGTTGTGGGTCCTTCTAGTTGTGGCATGTGGGACGCTGCCTCAGCGTGGTTTGATGAGCAGTGTCATGTCCGCGCCCAGGATTCGAACCAACGAAACACTGGGCCGCCTGCAGCGGAGCACACGAACTTAACCGCTGGGCCACGGGGCCAGCCCCAATATATGTCTTCTTAATGGAGAGGGTAGAGATATTGCACTCAAAAAGGCAAACTCTCCTTAGGGCAAAATTAAATTTAAGTCAAATTAATTAAATGAATCAATTTATCAATCAATTTTAAATAAATTTAAATGTAACTTTTCTTCTGAAGTAGATGGGGGGAGCCGATGGTGAAAAAAGATTTAGAAACACTGCTTTGGCCTATATAGGTATAAAGAACTGAAAGCCCAAATTGCAAATTCAGGAAATACTTGTTAGGAACCTGTCAAGTTTGGGGCACTGTGCTGAGTACCTGGGGAAGTCTAAAAGAGAGTAGACCTATCCCCCTAAAGTACTTAGGATGTTTTGATTTTTGCTTATATAATGCGAATGAAAAATTGGTTAAAAAATAAGTACGTTTATTATCACACTTGCTTGTAGAAGTCCAGTGACATGTCAGCTCCAGGTCAGGAAATTTCAATAGATCAATAACGTCATCAAGGTCCTAGGTTGTTTCATCTTTCTTTTCTTTTACGATGGCTCATTATTCTAATTCTGTAAATTCTGCTGTGTAATACAGATTAACTCAATTGCAAAAGCACGGACAGTCATAAGTTTATTTATCACAGTCAAATAAAGATTAAGCTTGTGAGTTTTGGCTTTAATTGATTGATTTCATGTTTGCTGCTGCTGCTGCCCAGAGACTGTAGCAGAAGCAGAAAAACTCCACCTTTCTCAGTGTCTCTTTCTCAGAAGAAAAACATCTTTCCCCAAGACCCAACAGCCCCTTCTCTCATGTCACCTCCACCAGGAGTGGGATCACACACCCTTCTCTACATCAACCGTCAGAAAGAGAATGAAGTTTCCAAAATCGCATTGAACGAATCATCTCAGACATACTCTCTCTTTTTAGCAGCTTTTAACTTGTGGTTATAAATCTCGTGAGTTGAAATGACAGCATTACACACAAAAAATTACATACGGAAAAATATTTGAGAATTTACCGAATAAATTTTGCAATAGATGGTTTATATTTATCATCCAAAGAAACAATGATCAAGAGAAAATAGCAACTGTTTCAGATGACTCATAGGAAAAGTGTAGGAAAAGAAGCAGTTATATAAGAAGTAAGAATAAAAAGTACTAGACAAATATACTTGAATCCTATATTTTTTATTTTTTGGTTTGCTTTTTTTCCCAATTCATGAAAAAAGTGCTTTAATAAACGCTCAAACTCACAATGTTAAGAATTTAATACATTTTTTTCTTTTTTAAAGTGCTTTATTCCAAAATTTTACTTAGCTTATCTTGAAAGAAATTTGCAGTAAACTTTTGACATAAAGATAAAATCAAGCGAAATAAAAGTATAAACAGAGTCCATTTAGAGGAAAAAGGAAGTTAATTTTACAGGAAACCTGAGGTTATTTCTCAGGAGCTGAAATTAGATTTCTAAACTTTATTGCAATTAATTATAGTGACGTCTCATAATGGTAGCATAGATGTGTGTGTGGGGGGAAAATTCAAAAATTAGTGGATTTTCAAATTGGAAGTAGTGGAAATTCCAAAATTGCTGGGATTTCAAGGATGACCAACAGTTTTTATTTTTTTAAGTGAACTTTTTATGTACCGTAACATACACATGATAAAGTGTACAAATGATCTGACTACAGCTCAATTCATTTTCTGCAAAATGAGCCCAAACATCTAACAATCACCTAGAATGTTATCAACTCCCAGGGACCTTGATACCCCTTCCAGGCACAACCTCCCAACAGCAACTACTATCTTAGACTCTAACACCACAGCTTAGCTTTATTTGTGTTTTGAACTTTACACAGACAAAATTTTATATTATATATTCCTTTATTTCTGGCTTCTTTTGTTCAATATTATGTTTATGAGTTTCATCCATGCTGCAAGTAGTTTAGTTTGTTCTCATTACTGTATTGTATTGTATGAATATAATATATAATAATAGTGTAAAAATGTTGTTTATCCGTTTAACAATGGGGAGGCATTTGGGTTATTTCCAGTTTTTTGCCTGTTTTGAGTAGTATTGCTGTGAATATTCTTGTACATACCTTTTGGTGAACATACAGTCACATTTTGCTTAGCCAGCCCTGGTGGTCTAGTGGTTAAGATTCAGTGTTCTCACGACCATGGCCCAGGTTTATTTGCTGGTCAGGGAACCACGTCACCCATCCATCGGTTGTTATACTATGGTGACTGTGTGTTGCTGTGATGCTGAAAGCTCTGCCACTAGTATTTCAAACACCAGCATGGTGACCAATGGTGGACAGGTTTCAGTGGAGCTTCCAGACTAAGACAAACTAGGAAGAAGGACCTGGCCACCCACTGAAAAAAAATGGCCATGAAAAGCATATGAATATAGTAGAGCATTGTATGATACAGTGCCGGAAGGTGAGAGAATGGTGCAAAAAGACCTGGCCAAGTTCCACTCTGCTGTACACAGGGTCAACAGCACTAACAACGACAGATTGCTAAGTAGAAAGGAATGCATATGTTCAGCTCTTATAGATGCTATCAAACAGTTTCCCCAACTAAACAATTTACAGTGAGACATCCAGTTGCTCTGCATCCTCATCAGCCCTTGGTATTGTCAGTATTTTTATTTTAGCCATTAGTTTCTCATTGTAGTTTCAGTCTGCATTTGCCTGATGACTAATAGAGCTGAGTCTTTTTGCAGAGGTCTGTAGGCTATTTTCATATCATCTTTTTGCGAGTGTCCGTTCAAGTTTTGGATGGCAATGAGTTTTCATCTCATCTACTCAAAATAAAATATTGTTTACTACTATCTTGTGCCCTACTGTAGAAAATATTTCTGAGATCACACCAGGGTTCGTTTGGAAAGAGGTGTACGATAAATTAGCGATTTCTGCCATGGGTGGGGGAGGGAAGAAGCTATGCATTTGCCAAACTTGATATAGATCATTATAAAAGAGAACGAAGAGAAACAAAGTAATAGTTTTTTAAAACCTTCCTATAGAGGGGTTGTTTAAAATTTTTAGGAAAGCATATTCAGTGAGGTGATTTTAAAGTTGCTCTCCCTCATGCTCCTTAAAAAGCGCTTATTCAGCAGCCAGGAGAGCTGTGATTTTAGTTTAATAAAAATGTTGCCATAAAAGAATGAGATAGAAACTATATCTTATTCATTTTCGTGCCAGTACCTGGTGTAGCATCTGGAAAAATGTAGACCCTCAAAAATTTTTTGAATAAAATGAGATGCAACAACAGTATAGGGAAAATTACAATCAGTTATCTACTAGTTAGAGGTCTTTAAATGACCAGAATAGTCCTGCCGATTTCTATCCACTCGCTGATGTGTAACCTTTGGCTTTAAGCTTATCGCCTTTTCAAAATGCACAACGCAATCTTAATTCAGGAAGACTGGATCACAATTATTAATCCAACAAATAAGGGTACACACTACATTCTGAAGAAGAATTTTAAAAACCTTCTCTCAAATGATGCCTTTCACATTATAGTTGTGAAGACAAATACCCAACAGGTGATTAAAACATAAATTGTCCGGCAATAAATTTTTTTTAACCTCAGAAAAACTGCTTTCTCTCTTGAATTGTTCAACCACACCTCTGTATTTCCTAAGATAGATTCTTTGGAATCAGTCTCCTCTTCTATTACTCCTTTCAACTTCACACTTAGATAGCCACCAATTTCTTTTAAGTCTGTCCACTGTTCTCTGTACCTAATATCGCTGCCTCTCTTCAAGGCTTTGTTCCACCTTGCATAGATTTACACAAGTTCATTATCTTTTATTCTTACCATTGCTTTGCCTCTACTCCATTGGGTTTTCCATAACATTGTTAAGAATAGTATTATGTTATTAGAGGAATCTAGGGGTGCTTATGTTGTACACAGTTTGTGATGGAGGCACCTAGGCCTGCGACATGGTGGGTGAAGATGCCATATGTCTCTGTTCATCATGATGTGTGATGCTGCTGGGACCCCCTTGTACTCCTATACCATACATTTCTTTATTATGTGCTGACAAAGTTCTCCGTGAACTGAAACACACCCCCTTCCCTGACGACTGTCCCAAACCCTCTCATCTTCTGCTCCTCTCCTTGTGCTCACTGTGCCCTATCCGCACTGGGCTCCTCGCCCGTCCTTTTCAGACAATTACGCTTCCGCTATTGTTCTTCATGTTCTTTCTGATATTCACATGGCTTACTTCATTATCTTCTGGTCTCTGCTGAAATGTTACGTTGTCAAAAAGGCCTTCTGGGATGATCCTATATTAAGTAGGTCTCACTCTCTCTCAACTCCTTACACTGCATTCACTTTTTATTCTTTGCTATTATCGGCACCTGGCATATTGTTGTCTATTGTCTCTTTTCTCCTCCTTTCTGTTAGAATGAAAGTTCAGTGAGGGCAGGGCTTTCTGTACACTGCTATATTCCTAGCACCTGCGAAAGATCTATCACATAGAGGTTATTCAATACATGTTTATCTTGTGAATGAGTCAATGAATTTATTGGGCACTGATGATAAGGATGAGCTCAGAGATGTCCACTACAGTGTTGATTACGTATTGGTGAGGAGATGAAAGGCAGAATACATGAGCTAAGTCCTCATATTTTAACTAGATATTTGCTACTGTCTAGCATCGATAAATCTAGGAATGTCAGTGTAAGTACACTATTTAGGATTTGGAAGTAATCATTAAAAGACCTAATATCAAAATATTTAAAAGCAGTTTGTCCTACATAGATGGGAGAAAGAGTGGGGACTGCAGTAGAGCTGGACATGATTGCTTTATTTTTAGTACTCTGATTTCTTTACAGTGTGAGTTGTTTTGACATTATTTTTTAGTTTAAGAACATTCTCCAGGATTCAAATATGCACCTTTTCTCTTCTTACCACCTTAACCCACTTGCAAAAATACTCCATAAGAAATATGAGGAAGGCAAAAACGTTACTTGAAATATATAATAGACTCCACATTACTAAGGGAGACTATAAAACCTTTAAGGGAAAAAGGGAAAAAATTGATATAACTGAGTATCCATCATATTAACCATCACAAAATGCACTGAGAAGAAACAAATGAACAGAGAAATTCAGACTAAATTGGTGAAGCAGTTTGGAATTTTCCACTGCAAGACTTTGGCACTGAAGTTCAGTACCTGGCATAGATCCATCTAATTCAGTTTTTGAATCTCTTCTTTTGTTAGCCTCCACAATGTCTGTAAAGCAATTTACAAAGATAACTTTTAAATCATCCCAATTATTTAAAATGATCCCTAGACATAATCTAGTTAATGTGCATTAACAATCCAGAAGCCTGTAGGTCTGGTGAAATAAAAGTTACCTAGAAATATAAGCTGAAGTTGATGAAATCAGAAACTTACAGACAGGTCTTACTACCAATGGTGCATAAGATTATAAAGCAATTTAGTAGATGAGGCATGACAATTTGTTTCATGAGATTGTTTGGAATGGATCTCTGGGTTTGACAACTTGTTAAAAATAGGCTGGGGAACAATAGAGCTAATATTTGGTCTGGAGGCTCATCATTCCAGGAAGCTAAGGTCGATAGATAAAAGCATGACACCACACAGAAATGTCACTCAGTGAAAACTAGAACTGAAATAGCCATTTATTTGACATATGTTGGAGACTAAAGAGTAACACTTGTTTGTTCAGTGTGCAACATGTTATTGAATGATGTCAAACAGCATAATATCAGAGTCGAATGCCAGCAAACCTCTTGACAGACTTTTGATTATCAAGGAAGGAATTCAAGTACATTTATGGTATGTAGCACATCTTTTAAGAAAAGAGCCATATTGACCTGAAAGGAAAGTAATATTGTGGACAGTAGGAAAACAGGACAGAATAATGAGTGTAGCATACTGAGAATTAGCTCCCATAACAAAAAAAATTGGGGGGTGAAGATTTAGCCTGTTGGATATGCAGAACTATGTTTTCTTACCCTTTCTCTCTCGCAAAATGAAAGAAGTGTTGAAGCTCTCTTAATGGGAGCATTGTGGCACATAGACAGAGTAAACCAAGAAGGAAAGGCAGTCTCATATAGCTGATAATAGTTTAATGCATGGACATTATTTTTGAGTTGACACTTTGGTCATCCCATATACAATTAGTTGTGTGTGAGTTTCAATTTGTGCTTACCAGGAATGTTGTTGACTCTATGAAGTAAGCTGATTGACCTATTTATCAACTAAGTTTAGGAAAGCTATTGTGCTTTATGACCTCTGAAGTTATGTCCATCCATGTTAATGAACCATGAAGGAGGGTTTAAAAATCCATTAATATAGCAGTGCCTTGCATACCTGATTATTCCTGAATGACAAGGCTTATTCTGTAATAAATGACTAAGACCCCAAATATCGAAAATTCCTTTCTAGTATACAGGCCAAAATAGCTTAAAGATATACTTTAGCTGTCATAAACAACCAAGTGAATATCTGAAGCTCATTATTTTATGAATTACTCTTACCAAATATTTAGAACTGCCTGTTTTCAGAGCGATAAATTATCTGGTTCTAGCCTATTCATTTTACAAAATTAAAAATCAGTGAGTGTGAGTAACTTCCTAAAGGTGGGACACACCCCCGACACAACTCTCTCCTGAGCTGGAGGGAATATTACATCACTTCATGTGCCTTCTGTTTTCCTTACCCATCTTCTCTTAGGCATCAAATGAAGCTGAGGCCTCTAACCCTCTTGGTCCTTTGAACGCCCTTCTGAGATTTTCCTCTGCCATTAGATATTTTACTATGAACTTCAGGGTGTTCAGTGACACCTATAGGAGCAGAGAGTGGAGAGATGAAGGGAGATTTGTATCGAGTTCCCAGCCAGACTATACCCCCCGCCTCATGGTAACTTCAGCAGGGTGTGAATGACCACATGGGAAGGATGACCTGGTATGTTCATTGCCGCTCTCAACCTAGTAGATATCTTCTTTTTTGTATTTTTTTCCCATTAGTACAAAAGAGGCATGCATTCACATTGGAAATTCAGAAAAGCATAAAAATGTGAAAACAAAAAAAAATTTTCCTCTTATAGAAAACTTTTAGGGTAGTTTCCTCCTGACCTTCAGCTCCCAATCCCTAGAGTTGGCAGTGACACTCAGATTCCTAATCTGTGACCTGGTCCCTTTCATCACCATTTATTGAGCCAGGGTTGATATGTGACCCTGTGACCCATGGTAGACCAAGGAGATACTCCTATTGTTTTTGAATTCAGAGATGCTCGTCAGCCTTCCATAACTGAATAAGTGAGCATATGTGAACTTGGGTATAGTTGGGTGTTCAACTTATGCCACGTGCACATGTGAGCAAAGAAAGTCAGTCTAGAAAGGAGAATAAAACAGGTATTCAGAGGAGCAGTAGAGACTGATTAGGGAGCCTCGAGGAAAGAGAGAGATTCGAGCATGTAACTGCCTTGTTTCTCAAAGCTTTCCAGTGCCCAGTTCCCTTCTCTCCTGAGGCTCTATTGGACTTCTGTCCTGTCCTTCATTGAGATACCCCTGAATCCTTATGATAAATTGACCTTATATGCTTAAGCTAGCTCCAGTGGATTTCTTTTATTCCTTGCAATCACAACAGTCTCTGCAAAGAATTTCCAGGATCCTTTTATTCAAAAGATTTCTCTATGTGTATGTATGAAAATAGGACTATAGAGTCATATCATGCATGTTTAGTGTCCTGCTTTATTTGTTTCATATGTTACAAACATTTTTCCATGTTATTATATATTATTCTATGAAAACGTTTTTAATGGCTTCAAAGTATTCCATTGTGGAATAAGCAATAATTGATTTATTTAATTGTCCTTTGGACATTTAGTCTCATTATAACTTTTTACTATTCTAAATTACATTGAAATGTAACAAGTTGATCGCATTCAACCATTTAGGAAATATTCCTAGAATTAACCTTACTGATTCTAACAGTACACGGACTTTTAAACCTTTGCCACCGGCTGGCAAATGCTTTAGAAACGTTGTAGTAATTCACAATCCCAACAGCACTAGTTTTGTTTGCTGGGGAGGGAGCCTCACATGAGAGAGGTCAGTAATAAATTGAGCTCCAAATATGTGAAGGTGATTCAGGTTGAGCTTAAGATTTAAAAAAACTTAGTATCAAAATTGTGATAATATGACTATAATAAAAAAATATCTATAGATAGGACAAGGGCTGGAAGTAGAAAAAGGATGTCATTTTAATGCAGATACACTCAGATTTGAATCCCGGCTCAGCAAGTTAACACTCGGCCTCTGTCTCTTGACTTGAAAGTAGGGTTAACTATGCACACCTGGAAGTCATGGTGGAGACTGAGAAAACGATGCAATATTCCTAGTACAGGGACTGGCCCACTGTCAAAGTTCAACTTTAGAAAATGGTACTTTGGGATGTTTCATTGATAGATATTTAGGGATCTAAATCTTCTTTAATAATTCCTGTTTTAGAACTCAACTGATTACTTAGATTCTAGTTTAATTTCATCGTTCCTAGGTTTAATTAAACGTAACAATTTTGCTAAGAATATAGAGTTAAGTGGCTTAGTAGAGACCAGCTCCAGAGAATCACCAAGATCTTAACAGAAGTGGAGGCCTTCGGTTAGCTGGTTAGGGTTTGGTCTTAAGTGAAGACCTTTTGTGCATTTAATCTCTGAACAGTGTTAGGCATCATTTCCTGAGCATTCACTCTATTAAAATTACATTAGTTATGAGACTTATGTGCAAGTGTCTGGCTTGGTTTTGCTACATTAGTTACTTTATCACATAATAGTTTCGTTGTCCATATGTGTATATTTTTTTCCCTAAAATCCTTACTAACTCTCACGGATTTGTTTTCGGTGGTAATAAATTATTATAATAACCTCGAAATACAACCTCTAAGGTTCACATTTGGAGTAGCAGGTATAAAGGTATTTCTCAGAAGTCTCAGAATGATGTTGTTTATTGAATTACATGTGAGTACCTAGACAATTGCCAAGGCTAAGAAAATGTGATGACGTAATTGGCTGGGGCCAAGGTCACAAATTCCCTCTTGAGCTAAGTGAGAAAACAGTTGGTTACTGGGAGAAAAATATAGGTACACTAGTCAGAAGAAAATTGGGTTAATGCTGGAAAGGAAAAGCGTATATCCATTAGTGCTACCTGGAAACCCAGAGTTGCTCTGATTCACATCCGTTTAGAGAGGAAGTCATTTTTCTTTTAATTTTCCAAATTATCCTATTTCCTTCCAATTGACTTGTGTGTGTGTGTGTATGAGTATTTGTGCACACTTGCACATGTGCATGCGCTTATTGGCTAGAGTCTCTTTCTCTGTCTTGCAGTCAAGAAAGTCACATGGATTTGCTTCCCTCCAGATAGTCTGTTTATTCCTCAATTCTTCCTTTATGATCAACAACCCTTGCTTTTGCTCTTCTCCCAAATTTAAGCCAGAAACCAAAGGCAACAGAAAGATCTGGTAAAATTCACAAGAACCAACCAAAGTTACTTGATTGTGCTACATATGCCCTTTTTTCCAGATTGCAGTTTCGTTGTTCAAAAATGCAAAGGGCTGTCATATGTCTAAGGTCCTGTGTGTAACTTTAGAGTTTTCAATTTTAGATCGGAAGTTTTTCTTTTAGGCCACTGTCAGAATACTATTCAGACTTCGAAAGTCAAGTGTGACATAATTTAAACTTGATAGAAGTTGTTGATTTAAATCTCATTTCAAAAAAATAAGGTGACACAAACCAAAATTCTCAGCTATAAAAAGAAAGGTCTTGTCTTACAACTTCTAAAATTCTATTTCAAACACTAACTGAAAAATGCATTCATCAGGGGGCTGGCTCCGTGGACGAGTGGTTAAGTTCACTCACTCTGCTTCGGCAGCCCAGGGTTTCACCGGTTCAGATCCTGGGCATGGACATGGCATCGCTCATTAGGCCACGCTGCAGCGGCATCCGACATGCCACAACTGGACGGACCCACAACTAACAATACACAACTATGTACCAGGGGTGGCATCCAACATGCCACAACTAGAAGGACCCACAACTAAAAATACACAACTATGTACCAGGGGGCTTTGGGGAAGAAAAGGCAGAAAAAAAAAAAAAAAAGATTGGCAACAGTTGTTAGTTCAGGTGCCAATCTAAAAAAAAAAAATTAATTCATCAGAAAATCAACAAAACACTGCCTAGTGTGAAAAAACAGTGATGGTCTGGGGTCAGTTTTGCTTTATGAAATTTTAGGTTTTATAGCCTTCCCAGTGTGTGACCATTTCTCCTGAAAATCAATTATTAGATGCCTGTTCAGCTTATTTTGCAGCAGTAATTAAACAAGCACCTTCCCCCTGAAAGACAGATTTAACATTATTTTTGCTCATGATCTTGTTGAAATACCTCTTTTCCCGGGTGGAGTTGTTTGACTTTAAAAACCAGTACCATCGGTATAATCCTTAGAATCTAATAAAGATTCCTTTAGTGTAAAATTGTTATCCCTAGGCAGAAAGAGAACCAATTCAATTATGATGTTGGTTGAAAAATTGAAAGGCTTTTTAACTTGAGGGTGAAAAAGTTGTAGTACATATTAAAATGGTTAGTACAAAATTCGTGCATCTAGGCTAACAAATGCTAATATGTTCTTTTGTTACCCTCTAATTTATATGATTCATGTAAGCCTCCAGCCAGCGAAACTTGTACTAAATTTCATGTGCATTAAAAAATAGCAAAGCAATGAATTGTGAAGTTATTAACATTCGTGTCTACTTGCATTATTAAGCCATACACATCAACTCTGGTAGTACAAGGAGAGAAATGTCATAATGAAGAGTACAATAGCATTTAATCAGAAGAATTTCTAAAGGTCATCAAAGCATCATATGATATCCATTCATGCATAACTGCAATGTGAAACAAATATCCAATATAACACAATAAGAATAAGTTTAATAACTGTTCTGTGTACTGTTTCTACTGATGAAAGGATTTACCATTCTAATGTTGGAGATAAAGCTGATTCTAGCCCCAAATCATATGTTCTGCTCCCTGAATTAACTACAGATTAACAAAGAGATAAGATAGCACTAACACAATGATGAATCTGCTTATTTACCTTCTACCAGTGAGTAGATGACTGAAGATCCCAAAATAAACTTAAAAAAAGGATTTGAGGGGCCAGCCCACTGGTGTAGTGGTTAAGTTTGTGTGCTGTGCTTCAGTGGCCCGGGGTTCATGAGTCTGATCCTGGGCACAGACCTACACACCACTCATCAAGCCATGCTGTGGTGGTGTCCCACATACAAAATAGAGGAAGACTGGCACAGGAGTTAGCTCAATGACAATCTTCCTCCAGCAAAAAAAGCAGGATTGGCAATGAATGTTAGTTCAGGGCCAATCTTCCTCACCAAAAAAAAAAGGGGGGGGGATTTGACTCATCATCTAGGAGAGGCTGCATAATTTAAGTAACCAATAATTTATTAATATTTTCGTACTTGTAATGTGTTTTATGTGCTTCAAGACAAGTATTCACATTTTCATGCTTAAAAGCTGCAAACATTCCAACTCTCTAAATATTTTACATTAACATTCTAAGGACTAATATGCTTTTTCACTTTGTTGAGGCTCTTGTGCAGAAGAGCAACAAAGTAAATGCCCGTATAACTGCTTGGTTCTAGATACAGTTGTATATCTAATTTTGATATTTGGAGATTTTGCAATGGCTTTAAGGCAATTATAGTTTATGCAGTTGAAAAGACCAGCAGGGGAACAGGGCACAATTTAAGATGGTTCCCGTGGATTTGCGCCAGGAACCACTGTTTACTGCAACTGTTGCTTTTTATCCCTGCCCTTCACACTTAAATTTGACCCTGCAGTCATAGCTAAAGAAAACCTCCTTCACTGCTTTATAGACTCATGCCTGGCTAGGCCATCTTTTCTATTTCCAGAGAGACTCTGATGATACAACCCGATTAGTCAATGGGCTCCAGAATTTTCTGAAAGACTTTCATTTGCTGCTCTTGTTTCCTGGTCATCCCCCTGCTCCCTTCCCAAAAGCATTTGCCCAGTTTCACTGAGACTGGTTCATGTATACTTTCTGTCCTCTGCCCAGATAAAAACCAGAAAAGTAAAATTCTCGGGTCATTTAAAGATTACAAAATGTCTACTTAAATAATCTCATGATTGGAAGGCTAAATACATAAGATCCAAAGCAGTGTTTTTGAGGAAATAAGACAATGTTTAATTGGTAGTATTTCCTCCATTCAGGATATGTTTGTTGAATAGCTATTCTGTTCAGTGATCAAAGCATCATATCATCTGATTTTTTAAAAAGTTTATTGAAGAATAATATACATACAGACAAGAGTACGTGTCATAAATGAAGAACACAGTGAGTTTTCTCAAGTAAACACATCCATGTAACCAGCACCTATAGTTTTCTTTAAAAAGGTAGACTATCAGTGTCCCTAGAAATCCTCCCATTCTCTGTCCCAGTCACCCCACAGACCAAGGATAACCCCTATTCTGACTTTGACTAGCTTAGATTGGTTTGTCTCTTTTTCTATTTTATATACATGAATTCATATGGTACATTCATTTTGTGTCTGATTTATTTTCCCAAACGCTGTTGGGAGATTCATCCATGTTGTGCGTGATTGTAGACCATTTCTTCCCCTTGCTGTACAGTATGTCATTATGTGAGTGTACCACAGATTATATATCCATTCCAGCCTTGGAAGGTATGTTGCTCCTTTCCGGTATGAGAGTATCACGAATAACACTGCTGTGGACCTTTAAGTATATGTCTGTTGTTAAATGTATCAGCACGTGAGTATAATGGATACAGTCCTAAAAGTGGAATTGCTGGGTCATGGGCTAGGTGGTAGGAACAAAAGTAGAGATAGTTTTAACAGAAGTGTCTGGGCTTAGTCCCTTTAATGGCTATGTGATGTGTGAGCTCAAATAAAATGACAACTGGGGAAGACATCAAATTAGATGTTAGTTATATTATTATTTTAATTGTCTGGAAACAGTATGGAATTGTGGTGAAAACTAGGTCTAGAATTAGACTGGATTCACATCTTGGCTCTGTGAATTTAGGACAGTTAGTAATCTCTCTGTGCTTCGTTTTCCTCATTTACCAAATGGAGGCAATAGAGTTCAACTCCTAAGCATGTTGTGAGGATTGAATGAGATAATGCACATATGATGCCCAGACTATAGAAAGAGTTCAAGTGTTGGCCATCGTTCCTGTTATAAATGTGAATTCCAAAAGATTTCTTCCCAGACCTCCAGACTCAAATGAAACAAAAGAAAACAAAGAGAATTTAGTTATAATATTATAGCTTATAATTATGCTGTGATGTTATCTAATTACCAGATTCTTTGAGAAATGCTAGCATTACAGGCGAGTTAATCAAATTTCCCATCAGTGAGTAAAATCACATCTTTTGTTTCCTAGATCAAATCTCCTTAACGTGCCCTACAGATGTGACCTCATATATGCTGCTGAGAGATCCCTTCCTCAGTGGAGCCCTTTCAAACCCCCATGCCCTCAGCCCTACTTCCCTCCTCTCTACATATTCTCTAACTGCACTGAATCTATTATTATTATTCTTATCTCATTTTATTGCAGTTGTTTATAATTGTATTTGCTTCCTGTTTTGAGCTATGAGCATTCAGAGTGCAGGATCCATATGTTTAACATAGAATAGGTATTTAATGAGTTTGGATTGAATTAGAAAGATAACAGAACTTTCCAATATCCAGTAGCATTATCTTGCTGTACATTATTACTGGTGGAATTCCTGGTCTTAATAGTGCCATTAAATCATCATCATTAAGAAACTGAAATCTGCTTTGCAGAAATTTAAAATGTATTTTTCAATAAAAATGATACATTTAGTGGTTGATTATAATTGAAATAATGCTACTAAATAATATAATAATATTTTAGGTAAATTGAGTTAAATAGAGTCGTGTAGATTAATTGCAGAAATGACCTATAACTATAAAGCAAGAAATATGTTCTAATGTAGAAATAATAGTCTTACTTCAAATATCTAGCATGTAATTTATTTATAAGCAAGTTCTAATTGACTGTAATTGATAGAAAAAAGTCTTAAATTGAATGCAGTTGGGAGAATAAACTTATATACTTTAGTGTCTTGAAGTTAGGATGTGATCTGAGATATCCGAGAAAAGCGGTAAGTTATTATTAAATAGTATTTAACTTTTCTAGACTGGACCCTATGGACATATGCATATTTGTACACACACCCTCAGTCCTAGGATGAGCACACTCAGATCTCAGTCCCTTTGAAGACAACTGAACTGAACTAGCAGATTCAGCGTGTTTGTGGTTTATTTGCTCTGTGGCACTGAGTATTGATTAATGACATCATAAATCTTTTTGAGACTTACTTTCCACTGCAAACACACCATCCTGAAATGAGAGCTACAAGCATGAGTAGAGGTGATGAGATGTATGTCAAATAAGATAAGTTGGTCTGCGCTCATGACTGATGAAATAAAAGCTTTGGGGAAGTTATCTGCTTACTTTCCTTCCACCTTGCACTGTAAAATTGTCTTTCAAAGCCATCCTCAGATGCTTTCCTTAATTTCTATTGCATTTATTTGTATCAAAAGCTTTCTACTGTGTCTGTGTAATCTTAGGGAACAAACACAGAAGGTTGGTGCTGCAATAGATGATTCTATTCATTCTAAGGCTATTAATTTTAGCACCATGATATCTAAGGGGGGCAAAGTATAGGTGAGGATTTAGGAAGATATGCAGTGAAATCTTGCTTCTGTCTGTTACCAGTTGTGCGACTTTGAACTACATCTTAGTCTTCTTATCTACAAAATGGGATTCTGCCACCATATGTTAATTAAGGGTTAACTGTTATAATACCTGTAAGGCATCTAGTACAGTGCCTAGAACGAGATAAAGATTTAATACATAAAGGAGACATTTCATCCTTCTCAATAAAGGGAACAGTTTCTCCCACCAACATTCATTCGTTGAACCATCACTTATGAAATATCTCTCTTAGGCCACCCACGGATATTAGTCATGACAGGATGGTGGTGGTGGGATATTCTCCATTATTATACACTCTAATATTTTAATTCCAATTAGGCTGTACATCAATTATTGCATACTACAGCAAATTATAAAACACAGTTTTATACAAGGGCATGAGGGCAGATAATTGGGAGTTAACAAAGTGACATAGACCCAGTCCCAGACCTCAGAGAATTTAAGACTAGGGCAGTGGTTCTTAATCTGAAGTGATGTTCCAGAGGTGTATTCGGCAATGGCTGGAGACATTTGGTTGTCACACTGAGGGAGCGGATGTCTGCTCCTGGTATATAGTGACTTGGGATGCCACTAAACATTCTACAATGCACAGGACAGTTCCCAACAACTGAAAATTATCCATCCCAAAATGTCAATAGCGCCTAGGTTGAGAAGCCCTGGGCCAAATGAAGCAATAAAGAAAACATCTGCAGAATCAGGCTGCAAAGTGCATTATAGAGCAGCTATCCACAAAGGTACAATGTTTGCTTGTAACCATCATTGCCACTAACGTTCTTGGTGCCCTTAGTATGTGCCTATATGTCTTAACCCACTTAATCCTCTGTATAACTCTATGATGTGGGGGTATGATTATTAGATCCATTCTAGAGATGAGGAAACTGAATCCTGGGGAGATTGTACTAATTGCTGCAGTTGCAAAGTTAGCATGTGGTAGAGCTAGGATTTGAACCCAGGAAATCAGTCTCGAAAGCCTACTGTCCCAACCATTATGCCAATTGTGCAAAGCTTATTGGGAGCTCTTCTAATAAGAGTAGCAATTTTTTTTTTTTTAAAGATTGGCACCTGAGCTAACAACTGTTGCCAATCTTTTTCTGCTTTTTCTCCCCAAGTCTCCCCAGTACATAGTTGTAATTTTAGTTGTGGGTCCTTCTAGTTGTGGCATGTGGGATGCCGCCTCAGTGTGGCCTGAGGAGTGGTACCATGTCCTCGCCCAGGAGCCGAACCAGCGAAACCCTGGGCCACTGAAGTGGAACGCACAAACTTAACCACTCGGCCACGGGGCTGGCCCCAAGAGCAGCAATTCTTATCAGAAGAGGAGTCTGAGGATCTGGATTGTAGTTTCACTGTGATTATAATCTCTCTGAACGTCAGTTCTCAAGGGGAAAGATTTGGATTCTGCCAGTTGTGCTAGCCTTTGTAAGTCCTTCAGCTTTAAAACTGAATTATTCTGGTATTAAGAAGATAGTATTCTTTCAACAAATTTTTGAATGCCTAGTATGATATTGGCAGTGTCTAGGTGCTTGGGAAACAAAGGAAAGATATTATTCTATGTGAAATAAAAAATAATAAGATAAGTTTCCTGGACTTAAAGATTTTACATACTCAACAACAGTATAAATTTCATAAGGGGAGTTCGCATAAACTTGTGTGTACATATAGAAAAATCGCTATAACCAGTTAGGCTATGGCATCCCGGAGCATTTGAATGATATCATCAATGATATAGATCAGATTTTAGTCTTACGTATTACGTTTTAAATAGTTTTAAAAGAAATCGTACGTGTAGAAATACAAAATTCTTTGTATTGTAGAGTCATATTATAACTGCTGTGAAGGAGTAGTTTTAAGTTGGTGTCTAAGGTGAAAATAATGCCAAATTGTGTCTACTTCAATTTACCCTTGAAAACTCTTATATTTGCCGTAAAACATGGGGTACTTGGTGCAATAGTTTCCTTAAGGCTGCTTAACAAAGTGCCACAAACTGGCTGGCTTAAAACAACAGAAATTTATATTTTTTTTCTTTTTTTTTTTTAATTTTTTTTAAAGATTGGCACCTGGGCTAACAACTGTTGCCAATCTTTTTCTTTTTTTTTCTGCTTTATCTCCCCATATTCTCCTTGTACATAGTTGTATATCTTAGTTGCAGGTCCGTCTAGTTGGGGGATGTGGGATGCCGCCTCAACGTGGCCTGAGGAGCGGTGCCATGTCCGCACCCAGGATCCGAACCCTGGGCCGCCGCAGAGGAGCGCGCGAACTTAACCACTCGGCCACGGAGCCGGCCCCAGAAATTTATTTTTTCAGAGTTCGGCGGCTAGAAGACCAAAATCAAGATGTTCTGGGTCCATGTTCCCCCTGAATGTTCCAGGGTAGAATCTTTCCTTGCCTTTCTCTTATTTCTAGTGGCTCCCAACAATCTGTGGCGTTTCTTGGCTTGTAGCTGCAGCACTCCGAAATCTGCCTCCATCTTCATATGGCCTTCTTGTCTGTGTGTGTCTCTGTGAGTCCTCTCCTCTTCCTAGGAGGACACCAATCCTTGGATGTAGGGTCCACCCTAATCTCGTATGACTTCATCTCAACTAATTACACCTGCAAAGACTCTATTTCCGAAGAAGTTCACATTCTGAGGTTCCTGATGGACATGACTTTTGGGGGGACCCTGTTCAACTCACCACACCTGGTATCATGTGTATAATTCTATATGGGAAAAGGAATGGTTACATGCAGAATGTGTACAAAGAAAAAAATGATCTTGCAAAATGGAGGTTTCAGCACTATGTCGTTAAACACTAGGATCAGATGTAGCGTAATGAGACACTTAAACTGTTAGTAGCTATAAGACCTGAACCAACTCACATTAATATCCCCAACTCATGCATGAGAACAGAATTGCCTGCACTATTATTTTTCTCTCTCTTTGGCGCATGGTTAATTCCATTTAACTAAAATGGCATTTGATGTGTATTCCCCCAAGAAAAAATGATGAATCATGTAATTATTTCACCTTTTTGTGATTCTTCTATGTATCTAAATATTCCTATTAAAATGAATATTACTATTTTGGATAGATCAGAATGTCCTAACCTTTATTTTGCAAATTTCCAAATTATTTACCCTGTTGTCATTATTCTATTGTGAAGTTCTTTTTTGGATCTTTAGTATCATCACTGTAAAAAATCTGTTTATTATAAACTCAACTAGAGTCGTATAAAATCTCATGATATTCATATACGAGGCAATTTTTTTTAGATTGAATTCATTAACTTTTATATCTAGTGATGGTGAAAGTATTAGTTAAATAAGGTGCTTAAGAAAGCCATATGCTGAAAGCAATGAAAAAGATTAATCTGGTACAAAAATGAAAAGGCAAACCAGAAGAAGTGCTTTGAAATGGCACAGTAAGGCCCTCCTAAAATCTGCTCCTCCAAAAGTGCAATAAAAATACTTGCAAAAATAGTAAAGACCGACCTTTTCAGAATCAGGAAATTAATCAAAGCCTTGCAACAATAGGAGAAATGTTTATTCAACAAAAATAACTGACGCTTGGTAAGAGCAGCACACTTTCTGCTCTATTTATATCCCCCATTCCCCAGGTCTGTTGTAGCCTTGAAAATCAGCAGCCTCACAAACACAGCATATGTAGAAATTAGTGGTTTAACAGTAACTGGAGGGGCAGAATGGGGTTTGGAGCTCTCCACAAAATCACAAAGCCAGAGAATTGTCACTATTTGACTTGTCTGACAGCTCCATAGAAAAGCTCCATTTTCAGTGTCTGTCTTTATTAAACTGACTCAGAGCTTACTCAATGGGAAAATCCTTATCTGCAGGGTGTTTGTTGAAAATAATCAGGAGCAATTGTTTAACCTTAAAGCTTCTGGAGGCAGTGATACCAGTTAGGGCAAATAAGAAGCTGGCTAAGAAAACCAGAAAAGAAAAACTGAGGAATGAGATGTTAAAGGGGCCTTGGAAAAGCTCAGGCATATTCTGGATGATCCAGGCCATGCACAGATGCAAGGCTGTGTACATGTCCAGGAACAACCAAAGAAGGCCCTGATGTATCACCTCTGTCTGACATTGAAGCTCTGCACAGGGAGGAAGTGAACACAAAGGTAGAGGTGTGAACTGCCAGGCTTGGAAGGTTTGTCCCAGCACACAGAGTCCTTTAGCAGAGGATGGGAGACTTATTTGTGTAAGGTAGTTAAGAAAATCTCTGTCTAATGACTAGCTGATCACAAAGCTAATTAAGGTGACACTTCAGTGGCATATGATAAAGAATACAGACTTTACATCCATGGTACAGGGAAGTCATTAAACAACAGGAACAAAAGACCTGCAGTAATGGTAACAGCAACAACAAACCCTGCAGGAAGAGTTGGATATAATTTCCAGAGTGTCCCGTTAAATTATTTAAATTGCCCATTGTTCAATAAAAGATTACAAAACATGTAAATAAACAGGAAAATATGCCCCATAAACAGGAAAAGAAGCATCAATAGAAAATATCCCTAAGGAAGGGCAGACATTGGCCTTACTAGTCAAAGAGATTAATGAGCTATTATAAATATGTTCAAAGAACTAAAGGAAGCTATGTCTAAAGATTTCAAAGTATAATGTCTCAGCAAATAAGAGATTAAAATTATTAAAAAAAGAAACAAATAGAATATCTAGAATTGAAAATTACAATAACTGAAATGAAAAATTCACAGCAGAGGCTCAGCAGCAGATCTGAATTGGCAAGTTCTGAATCAGCAAACTTGAGGATACGTGAATTTAGGTTCTCTAGTCTGAAAACAAAAGAAACAGAAACGAAGAAAAATGAACAGTCTTAGAGACCTGTGGGAAACCACCAAGTGGTCCATCATACGAGTAATTGGAGTTCCAGAAGTAGATGAGTGAGAAAGAAGCAGAAAAAATATTTGAAGAAATGATGACCAAAACATCCTAAATCTGATGAAAAACATTAATCTGCTCATACGTAAATCTCGACAAATTCCAAGTAGAAGAAACTCAAAGAAAGCCACAACTAAACACTTCATAGTTGAAATGTCAGAAGTCAAAAGCAAAGAAAGTCCACGCAAAAACCTGCACGTGAATGTTTGTAGCTGCTTTATTCATAATTGCCAAAATTGGAAGCAACCAAAGAGCCCTTCAGTAGATGAATCGATACATAAACAGTGGCACAGCCAGACAATGGACTGTTATTCAGCGCTAACAGAGAAATGAGCTATCAAGCCATAAAAAAAATGAAGGAACCTTCAGTGCACATAACTAAGTGAAAGGAGCCAATGTGAAAAGGCTACACACTGTATGATTCTAACTATAAAATACATTCTGGAAACTATGGCAATGGTAAAAAGATCACTGACTGTGAGGGGTGGAGGGTGTGAGGAGGGTTGAATATGCAGAGCACAGAGGGTATGTAGGGCAGGGAAAACACTCTGGATGATATTGTAATAAGAGGTACTGTCATTATACACTTGTCCAAATCCATCAAATGTACAACACCAAGAGTGAACGCTAAGGTAAACGATGGGCTTTCAGTGATTATGATGTGTCAGTGTCGTTTCATCAATTGTAACAAATAAAGCACTCTGGGGGGTGATGTTGATAAGGAGGAGGGGGGCTATGCATGTGTAAAAATATATGGGAAATCTCTGTACCTTCCTCTTAATTCTGCTGTGAACCTAAAACTGCTCTAAAAAATAGTCTTTAAAAGAAAACAAAACAAAAACAAAGAGAGAGTCTTCAAAAGCAAGGAGAAGTGACTCATGAAGTAGAAGGAATTCTCAATAAGTTTCCTAGTGGACTTCTCATCAGAAATCAAAGAAGCCAAAATAACTTCTATCATTAAAAAGTATGGAAATAAAAAGGGAGTAAAGTCAGGTTTCTGGCTGAAATTGAGAACAAGAATTGGCTTTCACCATCAGCTTCTGATTGGAATTGCAAGTAGCGATGAGAATGAGATTAATGTACCATCTAAAGAATAAAATGATCTACAAGAATATTTCATTTCTGGCTTTTATCATTTCATGAATTATTTCCTCAATGTCTCTATAGATTGAAATTAAGCCTAATCTCTCATATCACATGCTTACTCTTACTAGAACAAGTCAAATTAAGACAAATAGGTTACAAATATATGACAGATGCCAACTGTGTGGGAATATATGTGTATTAAGCATTTGATAGAGGCTTTATAGATTATTACAGCTATAAAGTTTTGTAATTGAACTGTCAGGCTCCAAATTCTTTTAATTGATAATTTGTTCAAGTACATTGTTGATATGAGTGACAAAAGAAAATGAACAGCCTGAATACCACAAAAAAAAAAAAAAAAGGAAAAAAGATCTTTAGAACCTGAGAAGTCCTTTGACAAAAGAACTTTTCTGAGGTTAAGGATGGAGAATAAATGTAAATTGTAATGAGTCAAGCTAGACCAATTGAAAACCTTGCTTGACTTGAATTAATTCATTCCATCCTCATGAGCGAGGAATAACCTTCATTTTGTACATATATGGTCAACCACAATCTGTTTATGAGGCCATAAAGCATGAATAGTTGTCTTATCAATATGAAGTCTTTTTTATAAATCCTGATCTGGGTCTCATAATGGCAGCCATCCTCTCAGCTGTTCTGCAGTTCAGAAGGGCGTCTGTCACATTTCATTTTGTAATCTGATTCCAACATTGTGACCTCCATTTGGGCCTTGGCCCACTTTTCTCTTTTATAATTGCCAGTTTATAATTTTGGATCATGTCCACTAAGGCACTTACATGAGCAGATGAGTGGTCCTTCATCCCCATACTGTTTCTTCTTATTTTATTACGAATTTTTCTGTTCTTCTGAGCATGATTGACAGCCGTTTGAGGCCAGGGGCTGTCCTTCATCTCTTAATTCCTCCCAGCTCCCAGCGCAGTTCTTGGTACACAAAAGGTGCTCAAAATCTAAGTAAATGAAGAGCTACACTTTGTATATAAAGAAAAGCTAATCAGTTTTAGGAAATTTGGCTCCCTCTTTCCTGGGCTATGGTTTCTTGTTTTCCATATATATGTTAGAGTTAATTTCTAGTAACCAGTCGATATCCACTCTGTAGTTTGAAAGCAAGTGCATCACTCCCCCATCTGTAAAATAGAAGAAAAATGTTACTTAACTCTTAGGGCTATTAAACGGATTAAATACTTTAGTGTATGGAAGGTGCTTGTCACGTTAATCCAGTCATTCTACAGGTTCAAGTGAGGGGTTACTGCTAGAGATACATCAGAGAACACAGCAGCTCAGAAATTCCGACTCTTGTGCAGCTCCCAGTCTCTTAACAACATGAAACCACAGTACTGGGCCTCCAAGTAAACTCACCATCGGCCACATAAAATCCAAAATAATGCTGTCTAAGGTTGACTTGTAAGCACCTAGAATCGGTAATAGTGATTGCTTAAAGTGACTGTAGATTCAGCAAAAAATTTCACTGCAGCCTCAACTCATTCCTGTTATATTTTTAGGCCAGTAAACTATAAAACTGACAAATATAATAACCTGTTCTCGAGTCTAAATATTCCAGCTGTGCAGTTACAGGACTAGCACTGTGGCTTAAAAATACCTTGTGTAGGGAGCCTTAAGGAGTCTAACTGACCACAAGATAAATATGAGGAAATAGTATGATACGGATACAAAAAAAAATGACGCAATTTCTTTTTACTTCTAAGGCTACTGTAGAAGTATATATTCCAGAACAAGTGATGTGATTCTCTGACTCAGTATACTATCACGCGTCACAACTCTGGAAAAAGTATGAATAAGCAAGAATGCTTCTAGAGAAGAGCAATCAGTACGTGAATGTATGAAAAGTAATATTATATGGTGCAAGAGGAATTCTTGAAGAAACTCCAGATCTGAGACGCAGAGAAGATTTGAGGAAGAAATAAGAGCTGAAGGATCCCATGGAGGAGAGGAATTGGACAGAATTCAGATCAAATGAGCAAAGCTAGAGAAAAGCAGATTTAAGCTAAATGTGAATATGAGCAGAAAGGAAATAAAGTCCATGCACTTGTGAAACTTATGAATTGAGTCCCTATAGAAGAATTCCCATGGAGGCTGGATGAAGGCAGTGTCCTGGTCCCTCCCAGTCTGTTTTCTTTTGAAAGCATGGCCGCTTTTGACATTTATCCCATTGTCAAGATCTAATGGCTAATTTTTTTTAGCAAGTTCACATAGACTTGAAGAATGTAAGCTTAGAACAAATAAAAATAAGGGTAGAGAATCTTTGAAAGAGTAGGTTTTATTATTACTATTGCTAATAAAATACTTTCTCTTGGGAATGTACCAAGCATGCATTCATAAGTTGGTTGGTGAACCTTGAAATTCATTTCTCCTTTAAAAAGCAATATCTTAAATCTTGATTAATTATCCCCACAGCCTCTTTAAATCATGAAATCAATTGAGATCAGGAGAATAAGGGAGGCCTATGAAAGGGCACCCCTTTCTTTTTTAAAGATTTTATTTTTCCTTTTTTTCCCAAAGCACCCCGGTATATAGGTACGTATTTTCAGTTGTGGGTCCTTTTAGTTGTGGCATGTTGGATGCTGCCTCAGCATGGCTTGATGAGCCGTGCCATGTCTGTGCCCAGGATTCAAACTGGCGAAACCCTGGGCTGCCGAGGCAGAGCGTGCTAACTTAACTGCTCGGCCATGGGGCCAGTCCCCCCACTTTTTTTTTTTAAAGATTTTAAGGGTACCCCTTTCTTAAATGTTGTGTTGACACTAGAGATGGCAAATAGCTTGCTTCTCTTCAACCAACTCCATTTAATTGGAAATGACTTCCTAGATATCTTGTGTTTAGAAGAATTTTCAGGCAGAGTCTATGATCACTGGGAAAAAAGTACAATGATCAGCATTGTCTACCATTGACAGAGGACCTGCACTTTGTTATACACATGTCACATAGCAGACATTCCTGATGAAATTAAGAGTCATTCATCTTGGTGGGTTTTAAGTTCGTTCTTTCAGGTTTCTGTTTGCCCGTGACACCCCACTTGATATCCAGCTTTCCCTGCCAGAGGCGGGCCTGGCTGACCTACATCAAGTGAGGCTCAAAACCAGATGCAGACCATAGCCTTGCATCGACCTCTCCCCAGCTCCCACATTTGCATAAAGTCCTATCCTTATACATGAGTCACAGTTGTCCTACTCTGATCAAACCCTCACTGATAAACTTGATTAAAATTGTGCACGAGATGGGAACAGAGGTGAAAGGTTGAACAAAGTGAACAGTATTTTCTATTTGCTAATAGTCCTTATTGAGAACAAACACATAATGGTTTTGTACATCAAATAAACCATTAAGGCAACACAAAGGCCTCTGTAGGCTCTTGCTTCAGTCAAATGTTGAGTCAAATCTTAATGCAGATGACTATTGTGTTGCTAGGAACAGGAAATACCGACACTGCGCTTCACGTGTTCTGGGTGGCTATTCATTGGATTAAGTGGAAATGAAATGCTCTGTGCAGCTCTATTTCCAAGGACTGATTTGGAAATTCATTTTAAGGATAATGTATGTACCTTGTAGTGTTAAGATAAAATGCCTTTATTTTGGGGAAAAAAAGTGATTGAATCCTTTTGTCTTGTTGCTACATGTCAGAATTTTTTGAAATGCACAAGTATTAACTTTTAAAACTTCCATGAAAAGAAATGGAAACATTATATTAAATTTTTCTCTTCAGATTTATTCATTAAAAGAAATAGATACCATTATAATATATAATGTGTATTTTTCTTATGGTTTCCTAATAGATATAGGCAACTGATTAAGCAAATCTCTCTCTTCCCCTCTACTCTCTAATCCATCTGTATCTTCTACATGGGAAAAATAAGGGAAAGCCCTTGAATTAACAAATTTAAGGCAATTCTGCCCATTTGGTAGAATGAAATTTTTTCATAAGTGCGGTTCCCTCTCTTCCTAATAGTGGACAGTTTACAACGTAGGAAAAGTTCTCATTTCTACCTGAAGCCATTGTAAAAAATTTCATAAGAAACTGCAACATTTCTGCTCACCCACATGCAGCTCAATTTCTACAGCTAGTTTGAAAAAGATGCCAAAACCCATATCTGAAAAGAGATAAATAATAGTTTCCCTGTTCCTGAAATGTGTGCATAACTCAAACTCAATTTGACTGAGGGACACACATGGCATTCGGAGCTCACAGTGAGTTTACTTGATGAATGCAGTAGCACTTTCGCATTTTCAATTGTATGCTCAATTTCCTACTTTGGAAATATCCTAAAATTCATCAAGCATTAAGCCCTGCTAGGTAGTGACAAGATGTGGGCACAGCGGTGCCCATAAGAGGACCTGAGTCTTTTCCTTAGGGATATTCCTAATGAAAAACTGGTTGATGCCTGCAAGTGCCTTGAATTGTTCTATATAAAGAGCACAGTGAATTCTAAACCTCTATAAGTGTGAGGATGTGGTGTGCTGAAAAGAGGAAAAGCCTACAGCAACTAGAGAAAACTGAAGATGTCTCCTGGATTGATCAAGGAAAAAAGGGAATCCAAAGATTTCAGATTTAATATTCTTTCTACTCTGCTTAGACTTCAGCTTTTTCTTGATCTCCCCAGTTCAATGGTTCTTAAACAACAGGATGCATCAGAATTACCTGGGAAACTTGGTTTTTAAAAAAAAGGCAGATTTTTTCAGGGCTCCCTCCATTCATTCTTAACTGAGTCCAGAACAAGTCCTGGGGATGGATTTTTGTACCAAGGTCTTCAGAAATTATGGCATATGGTACTGCTTGCGCACAAGTCACAGTGCAAAACATCCAATCGTTAATATAAAATTTTAAAGTAAAAAGTGCAAAATCATCTAGTGAAGAATTAGCACAGTACAGTACCAGAAACCCTCATGACATAACTCTCTGCAGCCTTAGTGACCATGAAGGAAGAAGGTTCTCAGACCCCTCTGTGCGTGAACATCACCAGGTGTCTGAGCAAAATACAGATTTGGAGTTAATACATTTGGCCTTGAACCCAGAAATCGCTACTGTTAGCCTACACCCCCCTTGATCCTGCTGCACGTGGTTCGTGGCGTACACTTGACAAAATTCTGCTTAAGGAATATCGTCAGCACACTATGGGCACTAAAGATGTGATCATAACAGCTGTAACTTTGTACAATCACAAATTAATTGAGAAAAATTGAATCCACTTTATGCTGTGAACTACAGAGAGTTTTCTCACAAGTACATGAGCATTGGGTATTTTTGTTAGGATCCTTTCTTTCTAGTAATAAAAATTTTAAATCACTCCGTAAGTTTATTTTTATTAATAAAAAAAGAAAAGCATTTGGCTTATGAATTTAAAGTTCAGTGTTAGCTATATCTTCAGGGATCAAATGGTGTCACCAGAACTGTTTCTTCCCATTTCTTGTCTCTGCTGTCTACATGCTAACTTCTTCTTCTGATGCCAGACTCTCCACTTTGGTGGCAAAAGTGATTGCAAGAGCTCTAGTCTCAGTCCCTTGTTCAAATCCAGTGGAAACAACTAGAATCTTGTCAGTGACTTCCTGCAAAATCTTGAGAGTTACTCTGATTAGACAGACTTAGGTGATGTGATTGGTAGAATGTGGTATGATGATTGCTTCAGCCTTGATCTATGTATTGGGCTGGGGGGTAAAAATCCCCAAGACCATGCTTACTGAGAGAGGGTAAGGGGTGCATCCCCCAACTGGTTGACATTGTTTGCTTTTTCTGGAAGAAGGGGGGATGGATCTGGGGAGACAGCTCCAGTAAACATCCACTATGATATTGTGTACTTACAGAAGCAACCAGAAATAATGTCAGGGTTAGTGCCTGCAAGGTTGCCAGATGACTGGTGTCGAAAGAGAGAATCTAATATTTTGAGCTTTCTTGCTGGAAAACACAGTAAAGAAAAGTACCAGAGCTATCAGTATTTGGAGCTTCTAATTAAGCCAGTTTAATTATTACCTTGTTGGCATTTGAAATTTGTTCTTGAGCTCTTGGCCATTCCCCTGCACGTGCCATGAAGAGCCTTGCAGAGTCCGTGTATGTCTGTGTGTAACCCTTCCTCTGGGGGTCTTAAACTTTTTCTGTTCCCTAGACCCCTTTGGCAGTCTGAGGAAGCCTATGCACCCCCTCTCAGAATAATGTTTCTAAAAGCATAGAATAAAATAAAATAAAATATACATATGATTACAGAGAAAACCAATTATATTGAAAGTTTCAATATGTTATAAACAAATTTGTGATATAGAATTATGTGCTTCTTTAGTAACACATTACATTGTTTAATAGAAGTAAATATGTTATTTTTTCTCCTTTTGCTGTCCCAGTTCACAGACTCACTGAACTATGGACTCCAGATTAAGAAGTCCTATCACATAGATGCTGGTAGCCTCTTAGCAGAGAGGACCACGTAATTCCCCAGTTTAAAGCCCTCCTCTTGCTCCCAACTTCAGGGTAAAGTCTGAAATCCTGAACATGACGCACAGGCTCTATTCTAACTTGATTGAGTTCAGTCTCTCAAGCTCCCCCATCTTGTACTTATGCTCAGACCATACTAGACAATATGCTGTTCCACGAATGAGCAGCATTTTCTCACCTCTGGTCATTTTCAGACAATGGGCACCTGCCATGACGAGCTCTACCTCTCTCTTTGCCATTGCACCTGGCAGACTCTTCCTCATCCTTTAGGATTCAGACTCACTTCCATCCAAGACTGAGCTAGCCGCTCCTTCCTCCTACATCCAGTGCCCCCTCCTCATGCCTATGTAGCGCTTCCAACCTGGTGTAAGTTAATGAACTGGAGAATCAGCATGGGCAAATATCGGAACGGTCTCAAGAGTAATAGAACATTTACTCCCTTAGCTCCTCTAGCCACCACAAGTTTTCAGGTAAGGGTCTCCTCTAGATACTAAGTGCCTGTATTATTAAAACTATTTCAATTTTTGCATCAAATGCTGGTGTGAAAGTAATTTTAGTATTCTGTTTAATATGTAAACCTATGATTGAAACAGATTAACTATTGTGTCAAATAAGAGTGAAACTTCTGTGTGTCTGAGTTTATTTTAAATTGTACCATCAAATGGATACTAATAACAATGTCATAGTTATTTATCATTTATGATGTTCAGGCACAGCTTTTAGCACGCTTTGTATATTACCTCATTTAATCCTCACAGCAACTCTACAAGATAGCTGAAATTATTATTCCTGTTTTGAGTAAACTGAAGCTTAAAGAAGTTGAAAAACTTGCCCAAAGTCACATAGCTGGTAGGGGATTTGAATCCAGAAGTTTCAGATTTCTCATCCTTAACCACTACCGCATAATATAATATTGATTTTTATTGACAAACTCCCATGTCACTTATGCATATAATGAAAGCTTATGTATGTATGCATTCATATGCATAATGTATACATGTATATGTATATATATGATTTTTGCATGCATTATTCTTATCATATTTTTCTGGTTGAACATCCTGACTACTGTATGGATTTGCTGTTAACAACTCTCTTCTAGGAAATGGTAAATTCTAACCAGGAAAAGCTAATAAAGTAAATATTCCAGTTGTGCCTGAGACTTTTACCATCTTCCTGCCCATACTGATTCTCTGCCTTAACAATTTTGACCAAAATGTCATCTTGAACTAGTGCTAGAGTAAGGGTTATCATGGAATTTGGAGAGACTAGACCTCTGTTCAAATCTTAATTTGGCATCTTGCACCTGGGGAATTAACCGCTTACTCCACACCTCACACTCCTCATAGGTAAAAATGGGATATGATACCTGCTCATATTTAAAAGTAAAGAACTTATCTGCCTTTTGGGTTTTCTAACTATTTCCATTTCTATTTGATAATATTTTAGGAATTTGAGATATGGGTCTCTGATGTGAAATGTGTTCTATCTCTTGTAATCTTTTGCAAAATGACCTCTTCTCTAGTCTAAGAAGGGAGAGGCTTATATATAACTTTATTTTCCAGGCTTCATTATTCTCATTCCATCTTTATGATTCTTGTCACATCTAAGTATTATCTAATCAAAATAATATTCATTATTCTTTTCTTCTAAATTGACCCAACCTTTTCTTTTTATGTAATTAATTTTAAAAGGGAACTGCGTAGCTTCTCTAAACTCACTGAGTAGATATACTTCTTCTTTACCGCATTAAGGTAAATAGAATGCAAAATGAAAGCATTCAATAGAAATGGCCCCTCAACTCATATCATCTCTCATACCAGTGGTAGTATTTGCACTTCCTTTTGGGAAATACAGGCATAAAATTGTCACCTGAAAGAGCATTCTATTGTAGGGGAGGAAGACATTTCCTCTACCTTTTCTGGGTTCGTCTGGCCGGAGAACGAATTAAATTCACATGAGACAGAATAGCAGGAAAAATTAAACAAAGCTTTATAACATGTATACATGGGAGAGGCTCAGACAAGCTGAGCAACTTGCCAAAATAGCCGAAACCACCACCTTAAATCATATCCAGCTAACGACAAAGGAGGATGTTGGGGGTGGGGGGAGTCAGTTACAGGAGATTACCAGAAACAGGAATAAGATTATTATGCAGATTTAAGTCCTTGCTTTGGCATTGATTAAGAGTTTCTAGAGAGAAGTTCATCCCCTTTCTTCTTCCTGGTACAGAGAGGGAGGCACCTTTACAGATAGAGATTTCCTTTACAATGTAAATGTCTCCTAACAAAGGGCAAGCAAGCTCCACCCCTCAGAGCCTCCTTCCCTGTCTCAGTTTATCAAAAGCAATCAGCCTCAAATAATCCTCATGCCAAAGACACATATCTTGGCGTGGCCAAGACCAGTCCCCCACACTATCAAATGTCCCCTAACTGATGGGCCTGGCATGAAAAGGGTCGTCTGCTCATTCACTGGAATTTACCATTCACCTCTCCAGCTACACACGCAGCTTTGATCCCTTAGCATTATAGACGCAGCCTTGGTCATGGTCAGGAGCTAAGGGCAAAGCAGGCCCTTGGCAACAATACACAATAAAAAAGTTATTTAACTGTAGTGTCATTCTACTTCCTCCCTCTTCATTTTTCTTATTTCTTCAGAATTCTAGCTGTCCATGTGCTTCACTTGCCCACCCTCACTGAAAGACCAAGTGTGGCTTGTTCTCCAGAAGCAGAACCCCTTCCTGGAAGAGAGCATTTTCTTCCATCTGTATTCGTTACCTCTATTCTGCCTCAAAACTTCAGAACGTAGCTTTCTCAGATATTCCCTCAGATATATGGTTGGTGACTCTCTGATCTAATATACTGATTCTCCACAAGTTTTCTAACTGATAATACTGTGGCCAAATTTCTTGGTCTCTGCCAGAGAAGGATTTGAATTTTAATGGGGGAGTGGCCTTGAATCATTATCTTTTATTCTAAAATGATGAGTGCCTGGGAAAGAAGTTTAATACTCTTCCTGGGGAGACTTTTCTTGAGCAGAGACTCCTCCCACATCACCTTTCAGATGGTACCAGAGAGCCTAGAAATTCTAAATCCTTTGGAAGTGAAGTCCCATTAATCTTTCTATGAGAGAGTCTGGGATCTTCAAAGAAATAAACAAGCAAAATTTTCTCTTAAATATTTTTAAGTATCTGTTATTCTCATTTTTGGTAAGTTTTTACAGGTATAAAGTAGAAGCAGAGTAGTTGGAAGTAAATTATATTGCAACTTCCTAATAATTTTTATGACAATCTAGCGTCTGGCTGTTTTGTGTGAGTCTCAGCCTATGGATAGTGACACTATAGGCTAGGCATGCCTGAGGCACTCACGTGGGCCCATGCTACTTGTGAAAGCCTCCACAGATATTTCCTCCACCAGAACCAATGTTGTGGCTGGACAGGCCCTTATGATTCTTACTATGAGTGCAAGACTCACCTAGCAACAACCATCAGGGAACTTCAAGGGACAAGATTTATTACTCACAGGTCCTGGAGGATACACAGCCTGCTGGAGGGCCACACACACACAGAGAGAGAGAGAGAGGGAATGCAGACCTGAGAAACTGCCTTTATTGGGGTCCAATGGTGGGGTCCCTAGGGTTTTGCAGGTTCACTCTTTATTGGTGAATTTAAAACAAAAGAGAGGAAATGAGGGTATGGGAAGGAAAAAGCAGGTCGCTCATGTGGTCAGCTATCTAGATTACCTGGGGAACTTCATGGGCAGGGCTGGCCTGGTTCCTTGTCTGGTTGTTTTACTAGGAGCTGTGTCATAGAGCTGGCAATACGTTTATTCATTCAAGATGGATAGCTTTGAAACGGATGCCTCAGCAATCAAAAGCTTAATATCATGCATTTGCATTATAATGAGAAAGCTTGAGGTCAGGCACCTGCGCTAGACTGGTCCACACTATTTTTGTCCCCTGTCGGTGGAAGGACCAGTGGATGTGCAGAAGCAAACTTGCTATGAAACTGATGAAGCTGAGCTAAGCTGGAAGACTCCTGGATTGTGCGGACCCCTTGAGAGCTTCTGGGAGGAGTTCAGCAAAGTGTTCACAATGTGTCCACCATAATGTATTTTTGAAAACTTTGAAAAAATAAGACATTTTGATTTTAATCATTTAAGACCACTGTCTGACTTGCCTTCTATTACATTCTCCCTCGTTGAGTGACTTTGGCCATGACTGTATGTGGGATGTGCTAAAGGAGATTTGGGGGTTACATTTAGCTTGGGTGTATGTGGCTCAAAGTCACTTCCGTGTATCTATCTTATGAAATTATGGCTAGCCATCTTGGCTTAGGAATGGCTCCCTGGTTTTTTTACTGCCAATTTCCCTGTCGTCTTGACAAAAAGGTGCAGAGTCAGACTTATGTCAAAATATTAATTAAATATTGTGAGTTTTTTCTGGATTGTGTGATGTTTGTGTCATTTGTCGCCTTTAAACACTTATATTTGGTTGTGATTTCTTTTCTCATTCCAAATAAGCATCCCCTCTTAATACTTAGTTTTGAATTCGTAATTTTTTTTTAATTTTCCTTAGTGAGAAGCCTCACACTGTATGTACTTCGAGCCCTACAATTCTACCTTCAGGCACTAGCTGCATCTTTCCCCACAACTGGGACTAGTGAGACCCCTTCAGCAGACTCTGTCCCTCAGGAGATAAGTTTTGTAACTGTATTTGGCTTCACAAATTTTATTTCTGGAGTATAAATGGCTTAGTCATTACATTGGTGATTAGCAGAAATGCCCCACATTACTCACGACTTCTACCACCACTCACTTCAGCAACAGTGCGTCCCACAGTGATGGCTGTTTTCCATTTTTTTCCCCCAAGAAGTTTTCATTTTGGTTTATTTCCGTCCTCCTTAGGGCACTCCTCTTAAACTAGTCCCCTTGATATTTGCTCTCTATCTTCCATGCCTTGGAACAATTTCCCAAAGATTTAATTAGCTCCCGCATCAGTGAAGCAGTTCTTTGCAATGGTACCTCTGTTTGTAAACAGGAAAGTCTTTTATCTTTGGCTGCCCAAAGAATTTGCTACTCAAAATCCATTTCCCCATCCAGTTTATTATTTCTCAAGTTGAGAATTGCGCATACCTATATTTTTGCTCATAGCTGCTTACCTCAGGGCCTAAGACTCAATGACATATATGGCACCTTCCACTTCAATATTGGATTCATTGTTGGAAGAAAATACCCAAAAGGCTCCATTTCATCTCCAGCTTTCATTACTTTTGGATTCCATAACTAAAGTGTCCTTAACGGAGTGAGGAATGTTTTCATCCTTTCTAGATGGTTCAAATGTAATTACAAAGTACGCAATTTAACAATTTCTAATCAATGTTTGTTCACATTTCACATTGCCAAAGTGCTATACTATTATTTTTTATACACAGTGAGTGCTTTATTTCATTACATTGATTCATTTGTCTTCATGTCTTTTAAAATGTTTGCATCTCTTACTTATCCATTCCAGTGATGTGGACAATGGCTAGAGATGATATAACCCAAAAATCTTTTATATTTGCCTCTGAAATAAATCTCAATAAATTCATGTTTCATGAAAATAGATTGTTTAGTTTAATTCGTTTAACCTGAAATTTCTTTTAGTTTTAAGATTTATTATTGAAAATGATTTTAAAATACATTTTTCTATTTTCTTGCTTTACCATATTTGACATGATTTAATTAAACCTTACTTAGTGTTTGAGGATTTCATCTTGCCTAAGGTCATTGTTCTCATCCTGATCAATTCCAATTGTACAACATTTACAGAGACTGTAAATGTCAACAGGACAGGGTCGAAGGTTAGTGGACTTCAGAATTGACTTAAAAGGTAAAAAAAGATAAAAGGAAAACACATTCCTTAACTTGTTTTTTTTCTAGTAAATTATGTAGATTTAAGAAAACAATACTATGAATTATTAAAAGTGTGGATCCCAGTTAGAACTTTGATTTCTACCTACCAGTGTTCAATATGCCAGATTTGCTGTCTAAATTACATTGAGCCTAGTATTGATTTGGAATTGGCTGCTATTTGAACACACAGGTGATAAGAAGGAAAGGTGACAGAAAATGTACTGGTTGGACTTCAACCGTCTGGCTCAGATGCCTGTGCTCTTAGCTGCTAAGCTGTCATACTTTCTCGAAAGCAACAGTTAGAAAACAGTGAAAATAGCAGTGCACATTTAATTGGTACTTTAGGTTTACATAAAGCACGTTTATATCCTCTGCTTGATTTTGTTTCCACAATGGCCCAGTGGAAGAAAGAGAGAAGATGTTATATTCTCTTTGCACGGAAGATAAAATGGAGGCCTCGGGAAGTTAATTGCTCCATGGGAATGATCATTATTTTCAAAGGTCACTTCATTTAATATTTAAATGTGGTCCACTGTATAGAAATCAGGATTATAAAAAGGTGTATGATGAAAAGTGAATCTCTGCCTCCTGTCCTTCACTCATCTAGTTTCTCTTTCCCGGAGACAGCAGTGGCTGGGGACTTGTGTGGCTTTCCAGAGATGTGGAAGATGCTTTCCAGAGCCTGCCTTTACCAGGGGTTGGCTAGCAGCAGCCCTCAGGCTAAATCTGGCCTGCTGTATTTTTGTACTAAAGCGTTATTGGCATACAGCCACAGCAATCCATTTACGCATTGTCTGTGGCCGCCTTGTGCTACAACAGAGTTGCAACAGAAGACATCTGCTCCGCAAAGCCTAAAATACTGGTTATCTGACCCTCTGCAAAAAAAGTTTGTCAAATTTAACTTTCAAAAGTA
This sequence comes from Equus asinus, assembly GCF_041296235.1. Classification (NCBI taxonomy): domain Eukaryota; kingdom Metazoa; phylum Chordata; class Mammalia; order Perissodactyla; family Equidae; genus Equus; species Equus asinus. Next base: position 27,996,485 of record NC_091810.1, read on the forward strand.
AGTATAAAGTGAGGTGTTTGATCCCATGCCTCTTATTCCGAGGTTTGCACACTAGTTGTGGGTAATCTGTATGCTGTTTGCTGCCATGGACTGAACCAAAGAATAATGCTCATTTTGATCTGTGCACCCCTGTCCATGTAGAGGGGAATGTGTCTTGTAAGTGGATTGCTGACTTGCTTTGCTAGGAAGGTGGCTAAATCTTGACCATTATGGGGTTTAAACCCACTCAGTCAGTTGGTTTTGGCCTTTTCAGTGCTAATGTCTAGATTAGTAATTCTCACACTTTTGGCCATCATCCTCCGGAGAAATTCTCAGAAGGTCTGCAAGGTGTCCACACAACCTTTTGCCCACTGAGAGTGAATAACGATGTGGATATGGTTCCTATTGTGATAATTACGTGGTATCAACTAAAGGGTCTCAGATCCTAAAATTCTTAAATCAGACAATAAAGTGAAAATTATGCATCGATAAAATTACCTTTGAAAATCCATTATATTTCCCATAAAGTTTAGTATATGGTCATGTTATTCCTCAGTAGGCCCAACAGAGGGAATTTTTTTGTCCAGTGCTCTTGTGTTGGTTGAGGAAGAGAGAAAGATGTCAGTAGGTGCTCAGGAGACTTGTTGTATGTAAGTACTTAACCTTCTTTGCTAGAATCATTGTCGAGGTGACACGATGTTCACACTATGAGAGGCCACTGGAAACTGAGACCAAGGAAGAGCATCTTCATTTCTTCAATCTCAGGATCATTTAGGGACATGATTTACTCAGTGGGAAGAGCAAGAAGAATTGCCAATTCTGCAAAATTATTTTTCTCCTTTACTTTCTCATGCTTTCAATTCTTCAATTTGTCTTAGTAAACTGTGCCTAGGATTCAACTTTACTGACAACTCTCTTTTATAATATTTCATATTTGAAAAATTTGCCATTATATATTTTTGCAGCCCATAAATACTAAATGTCTACCTACTAACATTTAGGGCTTCAAGTCGAGAGGGTTTTCCATGCCAAAGTCTACGTGCCATGGACTGCTTCAAACAGACTTATCTTTTCAGTGGAATTCTGCTCATTTTTCTAGCTTGCTCCAAACAAACAGACTGAGTCCTCTTTACGCGTAAATAAAACACAAGAAAACAAAATTCCTGAAAACTCTCCTTAATGTTTCTAGGGAATACAGCCTTCAAATAATATATAAATGGAAGTATTTTTGAGATCATTCTGTGAATATCATCTGGTATTTGAAAGTCAGGAAAAACAAACATTAGTTAAGGCATAGGGTAATATCATTCTAATAAAATTCCTGATAAAATTATTTCACAGTAAGGAATGCTTGCAATAATTTGGTCTAGGTGAGTGATTACAATATGTTCTCCAGAACCCACGATCAAGGACTAGTTAAAATAACTTCTCTTGTCTGCTAGTACATATGAGTAATAGACTGTATTTCATTGTAATGAAAAGGGGTTAACGTATGAGAGCATTTGGAAGAGTTTCAAAACTCCCTTAGGCACATCTTTACTCATCAATGCGAGCAGAGTTTGAGGAAATCTATTTGCTTTGCAAAAATAGTAATTTGCCGGGCAGGCCCAGTGGCCAAGTGGCTGAGTTGGCGTGCTCTGCTTCGGTGGCCCAGGGTTTCGCTGGTTCAAGTCCTGGGTGCAGACATGGCACTGCTGGTCTGGCCATGCGGAAGTGGCATCCCACATGCCACAACTAGAAGCACCCACAACTAAAAATACACAACTATGTACAGGGGGGCCTTGGGAGAAAAAAAAATAGTAAGTTGCTTATAAAGTATTTAGATATCAATGATGAATAATAAGTCTGAATTATTATGAAATAGGATACCATTTCAATTTTCTCAGGAAGACGACCCGAAAATACCATTCTACCTTGCATGCTATTAATTTTAAAAACTTTTAAAACTAGAAAAATTTCCCTTCGGTATTTTATTATAATTCATTCTCTATGATCCATATTATCAAAGAAAAGAAAAGAAAAATAAGTGGCTATGTTATCACTTTTGTTGTGTATCGGTTTCAGTTAGTGTTTTAAAAAAAACAAACCTGCCGTGTATACAGGCAGAAAGCTTTTGAGGCAAGCTGCTTTGGTTTTGTTGTAGAACCTGAGAAACAGAATTCATATTCAAAGAGAAAAAAATATCATTCTTTATGAGAAGAACTCTACTAAATCATTCATGCTCCTCCTAACATACATGCCTACTTCTACCACTCTACACGCCTACTAAATCAAGCTCCAGGTAACCCGGTTTCAGCTGTGAGTCATTTGAAGCCTATAAAATAAATTTCCTGGGTCAACATCAAGAAATTCAAACTCAGAGTCACGAGATTGAGGATGTTACGATAATGTCTGCCACCACAATGCTGTCAGAATTGTCTTTTTATTTCAGTGAAAACCATGATGAACACAGCTGAGAAAGGCCAAAGATAACTTATTTTAAGTTCAATATGTACACTTTGCAGGGGCATTAGGATCCAAGGAAAAGTCTCTAGACCAGCTCGCAGGAAAGTTGGCTGCCTGTTTTTGCTGTGAATGAATCAGAAACAGGGCTCATCAAATAGTCCTGTGCTCCCCTATATTTTCCAGTCTTCCTTGTAGCTAGGTTGGGGTCACATGACTAGTCTGGCCAGTGGACTATAAGCAGAAGAGATGTGTCAGCTGGGGGCCAGGACAGTTAAGAGGAGGTGCTTCCTGCCTATCTCTCTTTCTCCGTCTTTGCAGCCTTAGAAGCCACAGATAGCATAGCTACAAGATGGAAGAGGGCCACCCAACGCTCACTAGGCTTCATGTAAGAGAGAAAGGATCTAGAAGCCACTATGGTGTCTTTGTCTGATGTGGCAGCTAACATTAAATATCCACTGATACAGTGAACATAAATCATGGATTCTATTTTTATTCAATTTCTATATGAAGGTAAACTACCTGTTTTATCTCAAAAACACAATCATTCTTGTGAAAATATCTGGTAAAACGGAATGTTAATAAATTGCCAGCCCAAGAACTGTAGAATAAGTTGATTTAAACTGTCCATAGAAAGCATTTAGATGCTTGTAATAAATGCTTTTAACTCAATAAAGATAATAACTTAGCACTATTTTTCTTTTTTTATCAAAATACCACATAGATTTTCCTTTTATATAGAGATATCATATGTCTTAAGGATGTAGCTGAACTCTCACTGTTTGCTCTACTAACTGCTGGGGCTCAGAACTACCCACACAACTTATTGGTGACGGTCCCAAGCAGTACCTGGGGTTTTGATGTTTAAGGTAGATCTTCGGATTATAATTAAGCCTGCTCCATGTTAATGGTTCATTTTCAGCTTGTAGCCATGGAACACTTGGGTCTGTTTGTTTCTGAAAATTAGAACAGGAATCTTATCTCAATTTACATTTTCTATTTTGTTTTCTAAACCTTAATTTGAAACCAGACTATACAACAGGAAAATGGGTAAGAATTTGATTTGCTTTAACAGAATTTACTTACTGTTATTTATACTATTATACATACATACTGTTATATGTTATACATAAATTATGTATATGTTATATATTTTATATATATGTTATACATATTTGTACTGTTATATATACTTCAGTTAGACTAAAATAGACTGATTTTGCAACATGGAAGGAATGGTTCAACTTTATTTTTCTATGTTTCAATATAGGTTGTTATAAGACTAAATTTATGCTAGCTCTCGGGGAGGAGGGCAGTGCAAGAAAGAAAAAAATCACTAAAGTCTTACATTATCTCCTCCGCTAACTTGCAATAACTAGCAAAGAGAAGTCCATACATGTTGAATCTTACATTGCAAATCAGCATGCAATTGGGCTAAAACTATGAAGGTGCCATAAATGCCTTTAAAAGTAACAGTTGTGGAGTCAGACAGACTTAGGCTTGGATCCTGATTTCAACACCTAATAGCTCCACGACCTTGGGCAAGTTACTTAACTACCAGTAACCTCAGTTTCCTCATCTGCAAAACAGGGATACTGTAGTACCTATCTCACAGAACTAGTTAATGAGCTTAGCTATTGGCATGGAGCAATTATTCAATGAGAGCCATTAAACATAATAATAGCTGTATCAGCACTTCAGGGCAAAGATGGGCACACGAGGCCAGATAGTTCATTGTTTCAATTATTCTACTAATATATGCATTGAGCACTTGCTACATGAAAGATCAGTGCAGGTCAACCTGGGCAAAGCACGGTTATACCAGCATGGCAGGGATGGCTAGTCATCCACATAAAATTCATCCTCCTACTTCCATTGAGCAAAGTTGTTACTAACAGGCAACTGTAGGCCTGGAACTACATATCCTAGCCTCCTTTGCACCTCTATGCATCCATGTGACTAGTTCTTGCCAATGGAATATGAGAGAAAGTGGGACTTCTGGGCTGGGCCTTCTAAGAAGCAAGTGTATTTTCTTCATTGTTTCTTTCCTGTGCATTGGCTGGTTGCAGAGGACCATCGGGACCTAGGAAAGGGTGGAATCACAGGATGGATAAAGCCTGGATTCTTAAAGAACGACAAGGACAAAAGTTTCCCACATTGGACTGTTACGTAAACAGTAACTATTTACTGTTTTAAGCCATTAAAATTTGGGGATTATTATGTTATGGTAGACAATACTACTCCTAACGAAAAGAGTCAGATGGGACTTGCCTTCCACGACTTTAGAGTCTATAAGCAAATGCCTACTGCAGCAGGTTGCCTTATTATTTTCAGCTGTAGGTATGTCTGAGGGGTCAAGCCCTTTGGGAATTTGAGAATGCATGGCCATAATAGGAAAGCTCTTGCTTCCTTTTTCCCATGTCTTGCCTTCATCTTCCCCTTGGATAGAGAGACATGAACTGAGATGAAAGTATGGATTCTGGCGTTCCACTTTTATTTCTGCTCCCACTGCTTGCCCTCCTATCGGTGAAACTCAAGGCCAGTTTGGGAATTCTTCACCACACTGTAACGTAATTATTTACCACCCTTTCTGTTTCTGTTAACTCTGCCATGCTGGTGTCTTGTATACTAAAACTTGTTCAAGATTTAAATACAAATTTAAAGATAAGAACAGAGTATAACCAGGAAGTCAAGATTTCTGTAGACTATGAATATAAAATGACATCAAATTAACTTAAATGCCCAACTTAGAATGGCAAGGCCTATCTTAAAATGGCCCTTGGAAAATATTTCGTATGTTTTAGTTTTAACTGATCTGATAAAAATCCTTTAAAACCTAAATACCGTTTCCAGGACATGCCTGGCGTCTGCCTCCACTCAGCTGTAAGTGCTCAGTATTATTACAAACTCTCCTCATTGCGACTTGGCAAAACATACCCTATAATTTGCCTCCGTGACTTTTACATGACTTTTATTAACAGTCAGGTGGCATACAAAAATAAACATTTATTTCTCATGTGTCAGTGCAATTCAGCTGATCCAGGCCAGGCTCAGCTTGGAGGATCTGCTAATCTTGGCTTGGCTCACTCAGACATGTGGGAGTTGGCAGGGGGTCGGCTGCTCCAGACAGGCCTTGGACGGGGACACTCAGCGCTGCTCCACATATCTCTCATCCTTCTGGGAGCAGTGGGCTGGTCCAGGCCCATCCTTCTCTTGGCAATGACAGATGCCTGAGAGCATAAACCCAATTTCACAAATTATTTTCCAGCTTCTACTTGCATCATGACTGATGACATCCTGTTCACCAAAGCAAGTCATGTGATCAAACTTAGTTTCCAGAGGTGAAACAACATGTTCATCCTCTTGATGGGAAGAGTGGCATAATTACATGGCAAAGTCATATCCTTGGCTAAGAGAAGTATTGGTACCATTAAGGCAGTTTACCATAATCATCCTATTTTCCCATCAGAAGACAGTAATTTCCAAATTCAAGCTCCCTTCTTAAACATACACAGTTTCCATTTGAAGCTAAGACTCATTTTTATTATTTCATTAAGAAAAAAAATCTATGTCTTTAATCAGAACAAGTTACCTAGAAGGCAGCAAAGCAATATTTTTAAAGGAATTTTGAGTATTAAAATTTCAGCCAATGGCAAAATTTATCTTTCAAAGAGTGTATGTAAATATGTGTTCCTAAATCTATTCATTTATTCAACAAATATTTGGGGCATTGATAATTTACAGAAAGTCTAAAAGCTTCAACGGACAAAATATTAATAAGATAATGTCTCTGCCTTTTAAAATGAGTCAAAATTGGAAAAATGGCCCCTCCCAGGACCTCCACCAAAATAATTCATAAGACTAGAGAAGTCCAATAAGGAAATGGACTTTTTATATTTGTTTTACGCCATCTAATATGGTTCTCATTGCAAATTCTACCAAAGAGAGATGCATATTACTAGTTATGTTACTTAGTGTCAAAATACATTTACTAACCATTAATGGTATTAGATATATATGGGATTTCCCACAGGACTCTGTTAAAATGGAAGGAGGGGATCCAATAAAAAAGTTGAGAAGCGCTATATTTGCCTGATGAATTGAAAGGAGCTCTGTGTAGAAAACAGTAGCATTCCAGTCCTGGGACTACTCTCCATAGAAAGGGCTGCTTGCAATGTTGGCCCTTGGCCGGCATCTGAGGACTGGGATATTGAAAGGGTTCCCACCTGCCTAGAGCTGATGACAATGTCTCACCGTGCCGAAACTCTTTATGCAAACAATGGGATTTATGCTGAACACTGACTACCCTTCAAGGAGTCCACAATTTGGGCACATGCTAGGCAGAGGGGGCCTGTGTGACCAGCCCCTAGTAAAGACTCTGGGCTGTGAGTCTGGTGAGCTTCGTTAGTGGAAACCTTTTACATGTGTTCTCACAGCTCGCTGCTGGGGAACTAAGCAAGTCCTGTGTGGCTCCTCTGGGAGAAGGCTCTTAGAAGCTCGTGCCCACTTTCCTGAGGACTTCACCCCATGAGTGTTTCCCTTTGCTGGCTGTTCTCTGTACCCTTTCACTGCAACAAATCATAGCTGTCAGTATGACTGTATGCTGAGTCCTTAAGTCCTCCTAGTGAGTCATTGAAACTGGGGGTGGGCTTGGGGACCTTTGACCTAAGTATTATTTTCTATTTCTTTGTTCCTAGTTTTGAAAGATGGCATTGTGTGGCAAATTCATTCATCCATTCAACGGAAATTTACTGAGCACCTATCATGCAATAAGCACTGGGCTAGAATCTGGGAATAAATTTGTGAATAAGACCTACATGGCACTTGTCTTCGTTGAGCTTGGGTTCAACAGGGGTTGAAATAATAGACCAAGATAAAGACAAACATTTTTGGCATGTCCTTGCCTTTTTTTGTCTGGCTAATGTGGAAAACATGCCAACTAGTTATATAGCAGTAAATAAACGAGCCACTCCTTTAACAAAACACTTCACTGAAATTCAGCACTTGGCTTTCTGTTTTCCCTGGAAAAAAAATTGATTATATTGTTAAGGGTAGCATGTGACTTTAAAACTCAATAAAGATGTAAAGGCAATTGCTAGATAAGCATTGTCCAGTTATGTTAGATGATGCTAAAGTGGTTACCGTATATTTTCATAACCAAGTTTGCCAAAGTACTCCGCGACTCCACTCACAAGAGAAAATAAGAGATGCCATACATGTATTATAACTGGGAACTCCACTGCTATGAATTCTGACAGCAAGTTCCAGGAATGAATTTGTAAGTGGAAACAAAACATACCGGGTATTGTAATTGATTTTTTGAAGTAACTTCAACATTCTTGAAATAATTAGGTTAGACATAATATTCGAAATGTAAGTGTGGGTTTCAAAAGGCATCAAATGATGAAGTGAAAATGGTAGCATTATTACCTCTTTGGAATTAAGAAAAATTGCAATGACATATTTGAAATTTAAAATGCCTGCCTACTTCTGCAGTTTTATGCACAGTTTTTCTGGGAGCAAATCAGCCTCCACTTTTTATTTTAAGATGTGCTTAGAACATACAAACTAGATTAAGTTAGCTTCCATCTGCACAAAAGTGGAAAGATTTCACTGCCTTGTGTATTGACCAGCAAATATTTTCTCTTCTCATATCAACTTCTGCTGGGAGTTGGGAAAAACTAGATGGAACAGAAAGAAGTGGCACCACGATCTAATTTCTTTCAATTCCTTTGGGTCTTACTAGAGCATACATCTTATGTTTTATGGACACCCATTCACCTCATGTGCTTTGCTGTTTTTGTAATCTCATCGGTAACTATCTATGAGGAGAGTAGTTCTTCCGAATTAGCCCTGACTGTGATTGGTTCATGGCTGCCAGCAGGCTGGAGGTGGACTGACTTGTGATATGAATCATTTGTGCACATGATTTAATATATCTTTGGGCCGTAAGTCTGGCTTTGATTTTTAAACATTTGACAGGTTGAGTCAATCTTGCATGAATGTAAGTAAATGCAGTGTGCCCTCAATATTATCTCCCTAAGTGTGAGTTTTTCAGGCATGTAATCATTTGAGGTCATGGCTGTTGTGAATTCACAGTCATTTTGAATTATAGTTTAACCTGTGCTTGTTGCCCAAAATCTTGAACAGAAAGAACTGTCAAGAGAGCTTGAAAAGAACATTGAATTACGAAGCAATGAAAACATTAAATTTAGTGATAGGGAATGTGAAGTTAACATCAGAAGGAGCTTGGTTCAAACTTCTGGATTCTTTATGCTGTATATACTTGGACAGGTTAATCAACCTTCAAGAACTGATTTCTTTACTTGTAAAAGGAGGCTAAAAAAGAGGATCTGCCTCCTGAAATTGTTTGCAATATTAAATGGCATAATCCTTGAAAGATGATTATCACAGCAGCTCAATAAATATTGCCTATAATATATAATATAAATTTTTTGTGGTTTAAAATACATAAAGAAAAGTGTACAAAAGCTAACCGTATAAGTCAGTAAATTTTCAATAAGTGACCACATCAGTGTAGATAGTGCTGAGATCAAGAAATGGGACATTATTATATGTTCCTTTCAGGAACCATTCCCATCACCACTCATGAATAATCATTAATCTACTTTCATCATAGACGGATTTTGCTTATTTTGAGCTGCATCTATTGATTCTTTCAGATTGTCCACAGGTGATCTCATGTTGTCTGTGAATAAAGATGTATTCTTCCTTTCCAATCTATCTTCTTTCCCTATTTCCTCATTGCATTGGTTAGGACTTCCAAAACACTGTGGACTAGAAATGGTAATAGCAGTCATCTTTGTCTCATTCTCTATCTCAAGCGGAAAGCATTGAATAATTCATCATTATGTATGATCTTTGTTATATTTTGAAAAAGATTTTATCAGATTAAGAAAATTCCTGTCTATTCTGCTTTGGCTGAGAATTTTTGTTTTATCTTTTTACAATTTTTATTCTTTTGTTTGCTGAGGAAGATTTGTCCTAAGCTGACATCTATTGCCAATCTTCCTCTTTTCACTTGAGGAAGATTTGCCCTGAGCTAACATCTGTGCCAATCTTCCCATATTTTGTATGTGGATCACCGCCACAGCATGGCTGCTGAGGAGTAGTGTAGGTCTGTGTCCAGGATCCAAACCCATGAACCTGGACCACTGAGGTGGAGTATACTAAACTTAACCACTACGCCACAAAGCTGACCCATGTTTGTTTGTTTTTTTTTTAGTAAAGAGTGTTGAATTCTATGACAAGCTTTATCTGCATCCATGGGTATGATTTGCCTCTCTTTTTGTGGTTAGTGTGTCAAATTACGTTTTCTTCCAAATGTTAACCAACTTTGCAGTCACAGAATAAAACTCACTTCATTGTGATGTATTATCCTTTCTATATATCCCTGGATTTGATGTCAGAATATTTTGTTGGGGATTTTACATCTAGTTTGATGAAAAAGATTGGCCTATAATTTTTCTTTCTTGTAATGTCCTTATCAGGTTTTGTGTCGTGGTTATGCTGGTCTCATCAAACAAGGGAAGAAGTGTCCCTTCTTTTTTGAAATTCACATTTTCTTCCTAAAATGTTTGGAAATGCTCACTGCTGAAACCATCTGGACATAGTGTTTCTTGTGTCACGTTTGATAATCAGTGGTTTTCAAGAAACATGTACTTTTCATCTAAATTGTCAAATTCATCTTTTGTTCTTTTTTATTTCCTTCCTTTACTTTCTTGGGATTAATATGCACTTTTTCTAATTTCTTAAGATGGATACTTAGTTCATTTTCAATCTTTCTTATTTTCTAATTTATGCGTTTTAAAGCTACAGATAATGCCTTTAAGCACTGTGGCAAAAATATATTAGAAGATTTGATCAATTGTACCTTTATCATCATTTAGTTCCAAAGATTTCCTAAGTTTCTTTGTGATTTAATTCTTGACCCACATTTTATTTAAAGATGTATTGTTTGATTTCCAAGAAGTTGGGGAATATTCTAGTTATTTTTTATTGGACTAATTAATTAATTATCCCATGTTCCAAAACCATAATTTGAATAAATTAAATTCTTTGCAATTTGTGTAGGTTTATTTGATGACTTATCATGTGGTTTATTTTGGCCAATGTTCTCTGTGAACTCACAAAGAACATATATTCTTTCGCCACTGAGTGCAGTGTTCTATGAATGTCAGTTGGGTCTATAAATGTCAGATTAGGTTAAACGTGTTGTTCAGATCTTCTATGACATTACTGATTCTAGTTGTTTGCAGTGGGAGCTCTGGTATCCTGCCAGTGATTCCATCCCACTTTTGAGTAGAAGTCACTAATCTATAATTCATCTTATTAATTCTGCTACTTAATTTTGGCCAAAAAATTAGTCTTAATTTTGACAAAAATTGTCTTCACATGCAAATTGATTATTGACTATTGAATCTTAACATCATTTAATGTTATTTAGAATTCACATTCAGGACATTGCTTTATTTAGTTGAAAAACCATCTGAATTCTTATTTATTTACTCATTATTTAGTTTTTCTAGAAGTCATTGTTGTCATAAGTCATGACATATTTTCTTCTTGGATACCTAAAGGTTGTTCAGAGTGAAACGATACATCTTATTTTATAGTTCAATGAGTCAGTGGGTAATACTAATGTTGCCTAATTGTCCCAAAGTTGGCAAAGTTAAGCAGACCAGCTTATGCCATAACAATTATGGCTTCATTAACTCCAGGTAATTAGGCATCCAGTTCTCCCAGGTGGGAGCCTCAGAGGATTTTGAAATGGTAAATGAGTGAACTGTCAGCCCAGGATTTCCAATTGGTAACAATTTTTCATACCAATAAGCTAAATATTTTGGCCAAAATATTAAGATATTTGTTGTCAATCAGGGAACTATATTGTGTCTGATATGTTAATACTCTAATCATGAAGCTATGGTTCAACTTCAAATATAGTGATGAAATTCTGAAGGTAGTATTGATGAATGAGTCAATAGGACACATTTTCAGTATAAGATATTTACTTATCATCCAAGAAATTGCTTTGCTGATAAATTTGGTCTGATCCATTGTATTAGCAAATATATGGGACTAAAGCAATTGGCTTAGTGCTGGGAATTCATTTTTAACTTTCTATTGCATGTATTGGATACAGTGGTAGTTTGGGAGTTTAAAATTTGTAATCGTGTATTTTAAGACTATCCATACTGAAAGAATATAAGCCATCCCAAAATGTTGCAATATTTCTTTGCCAATCTTTCTTTTTTTGTAATTGCCTTGCCTTTGAAAGTCAAGAGCTAGAATGAATGAAATGTGTTTTTATCAGAGCATTCTAAACAATCCCTGATAAATATTGATTGTACCCAAAGCCAGTGGTCCAACACTCTTCAAAAAATAAAAGATTCCTGGGGCCGGCCCTGTGGCCGAGTGGTTAAGTTCGCACGCTCTGCAGCAGGTGGCCCAGTGTTTCGTTGGTTCGAATCCTGGGCGGGGACATGGCACTGCTCGTCAGGCCACGCTGAGGCGGCATCCCACATGCTACAACTAGAAGGACCCACAACTAAAATATACAACTATGTACCGGGGGGCTTTGGGGAGAAAAAGCAAAAAAAAAAAAAAAAATCTTAAAAAAAAATAAATAAAAAAATAAAAGATTCCTATTTTTCTCTAATCCAAAAAGCAGAGAGATGCTAGGGCCAAAGTGACATGTTTTTATGTTCACAAATTTGTAAAATGTAAAGTTTCACTTTTAACTTGTCCTCTAACAGCTGAAGGTGATGCTGCTTAAGATGGGTTAGTCTTGAGCGCTGCAGTCATAAAGAGACAGATGGGAAAGGAGCATTGTATATATTTTCTAGTGACTCGGTTTTTAATATTTGGAACTTTGTGTTAAGAATGGCAGAACTGATATCGATTATAAAGAGAATTCAGAACCTTGAAATAATTCAGAACCAAATAATTTGGGGAGTATATTCTTATTTTTATTTTTATGCACTTTGTGATTGAATGTCTTGTTTTATTTTCTGTCTCGTCATATGTTACTGTTAAAAACATTTGTCATCCATTTTTGTCCCAAAGCAAGATGTGCTTTGATATTCACAAACTACAAGATTTCCGTTAAACAAAAGAAGCTTAACATTCAAAGGCATCAGAGTACAGTGAGCGCATTCCTGATCTTAAAAGAATTATTTTCAATACACATCATAGAATTAGCCACACTCTACATTTTCACTTCTTTTGTTCTGGAAATGCTATGACTGATATTCCTCCTACAAATATTAGAAAAAGTGAATTAAACCGAATGCTCTTTAGAATTCTTTATAACGTGGCTAAAGCTTGTGTTTTAAGCTAAGCTGCTCTGCTTTTTCTCTCTTGTAAAGTAAAACTCATAAACAAAACCAAGCAAATCTTTTAAATTTAGAAAAAAATTCCGATATGGGTTATTTTATTTTATTTTCAAAATAAATTTTGTATTAAATCACAATTACAAGGCTAATATCATAATTGGTATGTAGAATTCTTATCTAATGTTTCCATCTTATGTGTTACATACTTGGAATTATGGCAGATGACAAGAAACTAATTTGTTTTAGATTGAAATCTCTCATCTACAATTATTAGATTTGCCCAAGTTAGTTTAACTATAGAATATCTACGGCTTTAGATTCTTTATTTCATATTAAAAATGTACAAGGATAAATGACATAATAAGATTTGATATTCTTTCATAACAATCTTGTTTTTTTAATTCTTGGTAACACATTACTATAGTATTTTATGACATTTTAGTTTCTTTTCCTTGATTAATACAAGAAATAATATGTATTTAAATTTTTAAAATTATTTTAAATTTATTTTAAATTAATTACACAATGAAAAGTAAGATATGGGATCCTTTCAGTACCTTTTTAAAAATTATGTTAAAATACACACAGCATAAAATTTACCATTTTAACGATTTTTAAGTGTACAAATTAGAGGCCTTAAGTATATTCACAATTCTGTGCAATCATCACCACTATTCATTTCTGGGACTTTTTCATCATACCAAACAGAAACTGTATTTTTATAATTCCCCATTCTCTCCCCCTCTCAGCCTCTAGTAACCTCTATTTTATTTTCTGTCTCTATGAATTTACCTTTTCTAGATACGTAATATAGTTGGAGTCATATAATATTTGTCCTTTTGTGTCTGGTTTATTTCATATTTTCAAGGTTCATCCACATTGTAGCATGTGTCGGAATTCCCTTTCCATTTAGGTTGAATAATATTCCATTGTATGTATATCTTGCATTTTGTTTATTCATTCATCTGTTGATAGACTTTCGGGTTACTTCTACCTTTTGACTATTTGAACGATGCTAGACACTGGTATACAAATATCAATTTGAGTCCCTGGTTTCAGTGTTTCAGGATATATACCTAGAAGAGGAATTGCTAGATCATATGATAATTCTGTTTAACCGTTTCGGGAACCATCAAACTGTTTCCATAGAGGCTGCACCATTTTATACCCCTACCAGCAACTTACAAGTGTTCCAGTTTCTCCACATCCTCACTAATATTTGCTATTTTCTCTTTTGGTGATAATAACTATCCTAATGGATGTGAAGTGGTACCTCATCGTGCACGTGATTCACGTTTCTCTACTGACTAGTGATATTAGGCATCTTTTCATGTGCTTGTTGGTCATTTGTATGTCTTTGCAGAAATGTCTATTCAAGTCCTATGCCCATTTTTGAATTGGGTTATTTCTGTTCTTGAGATATAGGATTTCTTTATATATTCTGGATATTAATCCCTTATCAGGTACATGATTTGCAAATATTTTCTCCAATTCTGTGGGTTGTCTTTTCACTCTCTTGATAGTTTCCTTTGATGAGCAAAAGTTTCTAAATTTTGATGAAGTCCAATGTATCAGTTTTTTCTTTTGTTGCCTGTGCTTCTGGTGTCATATCCAAGTAATCATTGCCAATCCAATCTCATGAACACTTTCTCGTATATGCTTTTCTAAGAGTTCTATAGTTTTAACTCTTAAATTTAGGTCCTTGATTCATTTTAAATTAGTTTTTGTGCATGGTGTAAGGTAAGGATATAACTTCATTTTTTCCCGGTACCATTTGTTGAAAAAAGACTGTCTTTTCCATTGAATGTTCTTGGCTCTGTTGTTGAAAATCAAATTGCCGATGTACGTGGAAGTTTATTTCTGGGCTCTCTTTTCTAGTCCCTTGGTTTATGTGTCTGTCCTTATGCCAGTACCACACTGTTTCGATTACTGTAGATTTGTAGTAAGTTTTGAAGTTAGGAAGTGTGAGTCCTTCAACTTCTTTCCAAGACTATTTGGCTATATGCGATCTCTTAAGCTTCCATGAGAATTTTTGGATTGTTTTTTCTATTTCTGCAAAAAAGTGTGATTGGGATTTTGATAGGAATTGCATTGAATCTATAGATTTTGGGGGGTTGTAGAGCCATCTTAACAATATTAAGTCTTCTACTTCATGAACACTAGACATCTGTATTTATTTGTATCTTTAATTTCTTTTAGCAATATTTTATAGTTTCCATTGTACGTCTTTCACCTCTGTAGTTAAATTTGTTACTAATCTTTTTATTCTTTTTGATGCTAATGTAAATGGAGTTATTTTCTTAATTTCCTTTTTGCATTGGTCGCCTTTAGTGTATAAAAATGCAACTGATTTTTTTGTGTTGATATTTTACCCTGCTACTTTGCTGAATTTGTTTATGAGTTTAATTATGTGTGTGTGTGTAGTCTTTAGGGTTTTCTGCAAACAAAATTATGCCATCTGTGAACAGAGATAATTTTACCTTTTGCTTTTCAATTTAGATGTCTTTTATTAGTTCTTCTTGCCTGAATGCTCTAGCTAAAGCTTGCAACACTATGTTGAATAGAAGTGGCAAAAACAAGCATCTTTGTCCTGTTCATAATCTTAGGGGAAAAGCTTTTAGTGTTTAATTATCGAGTATGATGTTGGCTCTGGGATTTTTCACATATGCAGCATGTTTTTAAGATCTTACACTCCCTACTGAATTTATAGAACATAAATAACTTGTAAAATTAATTAATAAAGTGAAGTTGTGAATGCAGGTTCTCAAATCTCAGTTATAGAACGACTTTAGGTGTTCATAACAGAAAACCCAAATAAGAATAGCTTAAACAAGATTTAGGCTTATTTTTTCTTATGTGTAAAGTCCAGAAGCTGAAGTCTGATACAGTGGTTCCACCAAAGCATTAGGAGACAAGGCTCTTGATAGTTGCTGTTCTGTATCTTTAGGATAGAGCCGTGTTCGTTATACTTGTGGAGTGTAGGTAGCAAGACTGTGTGGGACAAGGGGCAAAGGCTCTTGCTTACTGAATTCTTTCTCTCTTTACAAAGAGCTTTTCTATAAACTCCATTCAATTACTTCCACGTACATGTCATAGGCTAGAATCTATTTGCATGATCACCCCTATGTGCAATGGATGCAAGGCAACACAGTTTTTAAGATGAGCATATCACTTAAATCAAAGAACAAGGAAAAACTGGTATTGTAAAGCTAACTATCTATTCTACATCATTGTGCTTCACAGAAAAATAAGCGAGGAAATATTGATATCTTAAATACGTCTGTGCGTATGCCTGACATACAATAAATATTTTAATAAATATGCAACAAAATGAATGACTGAATCTGCAAAAGATTCTTGTAGTGAAGATATCAGAAAGTTGCTTTCAGATATACTTTCCATTTTGCTTTAAGGGGAATGGTAAAAAATAACAAACTTCTTACATTATTTGCATTCTTCAAATGTAAATATTGTTTGCCTGATTTAAGTGAGTGGCAAAAATTAATAAACCTTCTAGCATTACTCTATGATCCCATTATTCTTTCATTCAACATTACACAGTTAAATCTAATAGTAAAAGATAATTTGAGGAAGCTAGATGTAAAAATTGAAAATCCTTGTCCTTATTATGGTTATTTGCTGAGGAAGATTTGCACTGAGCTAATAGCTGTTGCCAATCTCCTCTTTTTTTGCTTGAGGGAGAGTAGCTCTGAGCTAACATTTGTGCCAATCTTCCTCTATTTTTGTATGTAGGATGCTGCTACAGCATGGCTGACGAGTGGCATAGGTCTGCACCCGGGATCCGAACCTGTGAACCTGGGCTGCCAAAGTAGAGTGCGCTGAACTTAACCACCATGCCATGGGGCCAGGCTCCCATTATTTTATAGAACATATGTACAAATATTCATTGAAGGCATAAATACCTCAGAGTTGTTTGTCTTATACAATCTGTTGCCAATTGACCCCAATTTCTCATTTCCCCTAACAATCTCATTAATATATTCTAAGCCAAGAAGATTCTTGGAAAACATTACCTCACAAGAGCCAATCATATTTTTCACATCAAAAATTAAAATGTTCTCTATTTACTTTTGCTTTCTACATGCATTCATTAAGGAATGCAAATTACACAGTTAGATGCATTTTGTTGCTCAAATGAAAATTCCATATGCCAAAATCTCAGCTCAAGAGTGCCAATTGGTAAAACTCAACCTCAGACCCTGCATTGCATACTGATTTGTATTTTTGCTTAAATCTTTCTTACTTAAAGGCTTAAAGTATCACTCTTCATCGTTAAGTGTTGTTTTCTGAGAATGCTTTTGATTTTTAACTAAGAGTGGTGAGTGATGGATTGAGATTACATAGTTAGACAGATTCACTGAAAGTTGAAATGTTATTTACCACTGTTTTCCTTCTACATCACAAGATAAAAATGAAGCAGAATGAGAAATACAGTAGAATGCGGGAAATAGCGCCACTTTAAACGGACCTCTCAGTATGAATCAGAAAATCTCTTCATGAGTACATCAATATTTTTTCAAATGCTATAGAATAACAAGAGTTGAAAATCTTCACCTTTCATCAAAATTATTTCTAAAGTTCTGTGATAATAGGCCCAAATATTTTATGATTATATTGCAACGGCTGATATTTATTAAGCACATACTCTGCTAAAAGTTTGTCTTACCACATTTAACCTTTACAGAAACTTTGTAAGATATGTGATTTTATTATCCCCATTTCACAAGTGAATTTACTAGATCACAGAACCACATAGCTAACAGGTAGTAGAACCAGGATTAGAGTACAGATAATCTTCATTTAGAGCTCATGATCTTAATCATCAGGCTATATGACTTCCAATGAATATTTGTTGGAATACATGTTGCATTAATTGAAATATACATATACATATCTACACACGTAGATGTGTATGTATGTGTGAACATATACCAAACTTAGGAACACTCTTAGCCTCTATTGAAAAGAATAATTAGTTAGAGAAATGTTCAAAACAGTAATTAATTGCCATTTACGTCACTTAAAATGGTGTATAAATGATGTCATTCAAGAGAGACAAGGTACTTTTATTGAAAATTAACTATTATTTAGAAACCTAAAAGATATTAATTAAGATTATTTTGACACAAATTGAATCTAAAAACATATTTGCCTTCATTCTCTAGTAATATGGGAAGTATTGCTCCAAATAAATGTAAGAAGAAGATTTAGTAGAGGGTAATTCTATCTACAAAATTCTAGGTTTACGTAGATTTGGCAAAAAAACAACATAATTGAGAAAGTAAAAGTTATTCCACGGTACTATATCAAAAATAAAATTGTGTCTTACCGTAATATTCTTTGCTAAAAAAAGTTAAATCTATTTCAAGCAGCTTTATTTTACACTAAGATCCATCTGATGTAGTCACTAAACTACCAATCGATATTTTCCCCTCTAAAGTGCTGCCATAGTTTTGGGTCCCCAATCCTGCTGTGTAGGGTAAAAACATGATATAATTTTACAAGAAACATTAATGCTTTCAAAAGTTCAAAATTCGCTAACAGAGCTTTTAAAAAAAAACAATGCTTGGCGATCTCAAAGAATTAACACAATAGGTAGATTTTACGTTTTTACATGTAAACCATACTTTGTGGGCCTTATTTTATTTCTTATATTATTCAAAGTCCATAACTTTGTTTCTTACTATTAATTAATCATATTTTCACTACAGTAAAGGAAACATTACTTACGGCAGTAAAAATCTAAAATTTCAGAGGAACTGCTATCAACTTAATATATTATGTTAATGGACAATCGAACTAACCAAGAAGCAGTATGACCAAGAACCACTCTCTGAGGACTCCAGTCTTTGCCATCTCAACAGCTGGGCAAGCGGGAGGAAGTCATCTCATGGCTCTGTGCATCACTCTCCCTGTCTAGAAAATGTGGATAGTAATAGTCACCATTGTGTGGGGCATAAATTAGTCAATATATAATTTATTTAGACAATGCTTGAAATACGTACTTTGATTGTTATCTATAATTATTATATTTTTATCTTTTTTATCAGCAGTGCAATCTTAAAAATCCACATTTTCAATTACCTTTCTGAATTTCATTTACTTTTTCCCTCATAAACCGTTAACACAAATGTGGTTGTTTCAATGTGTTCTGACACATTGTGAAGATAAAACATCAGGAGGCTTTAAAAATAACGCTGTTGCAGGCTTGATGAAAGTCCTTGATTATTTACTCATTCATTCATGTATTTATTCATTTATTCAATAAATATCTTTCGAGTGTCAGTCACTGAGGACAAGGGACTTAAGATTAGCGTGATCTCTACTCTCATGGAATTTAACAGCCATACTGGACACAAACATTAGACAATGCTCACACATGTTACAAACTGGATACATCTTACGAAAGAGTAAGGGAAGAGTGAGAGGTTTTAACAAGGTAACCCAACTGAGACTGGAGAGGACTGTTTTCTGACGAAGCGACACCTAAGATGGGACCTAACAGATGAGAGAGAATTTGCCTGATGAAATTGTTTCTAGAGGTGGGAACAGAATGATCAGAGGTTCTACAGCAGGAAATGAAGGTGGATCAGTGTAGATGGAGCATTACGAGCAGAGGTGAGATTGGGACGGATTTGATTGGAGTATAGACAGGGCCAAGTCTTGGAGGACTCATAGGTTGAGTTACAAATGGAAGATTTTTCTCCTATTCATGTTAGGAAGCTGTTGAAAGGTTTTAAGCCAGAAAGAGATCAGATAGAGTGTGCATTTTAAAACGAAGTCTGGCTGTCATGTGGAAAATGGATTGTAAGGATCAGAGTGGAATCCAACCGGAGGCCATGACAGTTACTGGATAAAAGATGACAGTCTTGGATGCTTAGCTTGAGGTGCTGGCACTGTCGATAGAGAATGAGGCAGAAAAGAGACAGAATTTGGGGGCATAATTAACAGAATTTGTTAGTGGGATAAATATATGACAAACCTTGTATAGAGCTCAACAACTGTGTCTGTTTCCCCAATATTTTCTCAAATATGGTGTTGCTGTCGCATAGTCTTGCCTTTCCTTTCCACCAACAATGATTCTTAAAATCTTGGCTTCCTTCAAGAGATTTTTTTAAATGCCATCTTTCCCGTGATATCCGTTCTCATTTGGAAAGATGTCAGTCCAGTGAGCTGCGCTTCTCGCTACCTGTCAGTATGAGCATGATGTTACAGGGTCGCATTGTCACCTGTGTACCAGCGTAGCTCCTCCTCCCACCCTATTTCATAAACATCTCAAATGTCACAGCTCTATCTTGGTCACACTATATAATAGATCTTATTACTTAGTATTCAGCAAATGTTTCACCAATTGATTTTTGTTGAAAGGTAAGAATAAGGACTTTTGTGACAGAAACACAGAATCCATATTTTGGAGAATGTTATGGACTTTTAAAATAACCACATTAATCCAGTGCATAATACAAGGATTAGTATATATTTGATTGGTGTTTTCTCTGAACACTTTAAAAAAATCTAGTAGCCAGAGGCACTGTTTAAAAATCTCATAAGTATTGCTGATTTTAGTACTTAATCATGTGCCCTCAACATTGTCTAATTCTTTCACCTATATTAACACTGTGACCACCAATGAGACTGTAATTTTTTTAAGAACAGAAAACATATTTTTCTTGGCATCTTCCAAGATGTCCGTCCAATATCTGCTGTTTTCTCTGTTTTCCAGGGCCGCGCTGTGTTCTCACAGCTCAAGGCATTCTTTTGGGAATGCCCCCTTCCCTTCTTCTTCAGCGCTCCACACCCTGGGTGACTGTAGGAGTATACATTCTCCATCCTATATCCTCATTCTGGGTTTCGCTCACTGCCCATACTCCCTGAATCAACAATCATCTGCTTAGTTGTTGCATATTCACTAATTTCTATTGGAACCATTCAATGGTTAATTTTTTTATTGCAACCTTGCCATATACCTCGGAAGGTGAGTCCATCTGCCTTTGGCTGTCCTCATGGGGATTTTACATCTTAACTATCTCATGTGTGATACAGTTCTCAGCATATGCATGTAATTTTATGGCTCAGTGATCTAGAAAGAAAGATAATGGAGAAATATCAAACAGTCAATTGGTGCAAAATTCACATTTTCACCTAGGCTAATATTCGTGGCAGAAAATGCTGGTTACCTCTCATATCCATTCTGCCTTCTTCTTTAGAAATAGTGTTCCCAAATTGTTGTTGGACACATGGCCCCCCAGTTAAAGATTATATTTGCTAGCTGCTCTTTCAAATAGATGCCGTACAAAGAAATGCTGGTGATGGCGTGCGAAGGAAAGTGCTATGGTCTGAATGTTTGTGTCCCCCTAAAATGTGTATGTTGAAATCCTAAGACCCAAAGATGATGGTGTTAGGAGGCAGAGCCTTTGGGAGGTGATTAGAACATGAGGGTGGAGGCTTCGTGAATGGGCTTAGTGCTCTCATGAAAGAGACCCTGAAGAAATCCATTTCACCATGTGAGGATCCAGCTCTTAATCAGGAGGAGGGCTCTCACCAGAAGACAACCACGCTGGCTCAGGGATCTTGGACGTCCAGCCTCCAGAACTGTGAGAAATAAACTTCTATTGTTTATAAGCTACCCAGTCTGTGGTATTTTGTTAAAGCAGGCTGAATAGACTAAGACAGAAGGTGATGTGTGCAACTTCTGGGTCATGACCTTAAAGCACAGAAACATGGCCACTTCTTTGCTTGCTGGAAAAGTGAACATGGCAATCACTGGGATTGGGGCAGCCATTTCAGAGTACAAACAAGCCATCTGTCGAGGCTGACAGCACACAAAGAAGCCAATAGGACCCTAAACACTAGAGAGCTCCCACCGCAGCCCTCCATTACTTCTGTGATGACACTTGATTGTTGTCTTGTTGGGGGTAGAGCAGCCAAACTTGAATACAACCACAGTGTTTCCAGCGACTTCTGAAGAAGCCCCTACTTTCGTTAGGTATTTTGTGTTCTCTCACTTCCGCTGGCACTAATCTAGAAAGGTTGATAATGACTATCCCTGTGACAATTCAAAACACATAGGTAGTAGGGGTAGAGCTTGGACTTGAACCCGTCCTTTCCTGTCTCCTGTTTGCACTGAATAACTGCATATTCCAAGGAGTAGGTGGTAAGAATTCTTTCTCAAATTCTAAAATTTTATCATATATGGATTAAAAACACGCCCATGCTCATTCATGTAATGCCCAGCCGTATTATATTACTGTCATGAGTCCAGACTTATTGTCACCAAACTTTACAGAAAAGTTTTCTTTTAACCAGGTCAATTCAACACACACTCACAATTTAGCAAGAGATATAGTCAAGTAAACAAATATTTATAATACAGTGTGATGTGTGTGTCAATACGTCTACACACCACACACACAACCTGTCACTGCAACAGCAGAAGGCTTTATGCTAAATTCAGCCCTGGGTCTTAAAGACTTTTCCCCCAAATCCC
Organism: Equus asinus; assembly: GCF_041296235.1. Classification (NCBI taxonomy): domain Eukaryota; kingdom Metazoa; phylum Chordata; class Mammalia; order Perissodactyla; family Equidae; genus Equus; species Equus asinus. Next base: position 28,018,769 of record NC_091810.1, read on the forward strand.
ATGCATCACTTTTGCTGATATTTTATTGGTCAAAAACTCCCATGGGCTCACCTTAATACAAGAGGATGGGCAAGTACAATCTTACTATAATCTTAAGGAGACAGCTGTGAATATTCAGAAATGCTAATGTCACCTATGTTTTTTAAGAACTCTGAGACAAAGGTGCAGGAGCAGCCAGAAGCCTGGTGACTAGAATTCATAGAAGGTGAACAATAGGGGAATTGTGTTCTATTCTGTATGAAACTATAGAATGTGCTTCAAGAGGAGCCATCCAACGTAGGCACCACTGTCTAACAGCTGGGAGGATCGACTGGAACAGGGAAAGATGGAAAAAAAAAAGACCAGAGAGGAGACTTAAAGTGGCTGCAGTGAGAAGAGACAGAAGGCAGATGTGACAAAAAATTTTTTTCCAAAGGTCGAATGGGTATTACTGGTAACAATTTAGAATATGAGGGTGAGGGCAAGAAAAGTCAAGGATGTTCACAGATCTATACCTGTGATAAAATAACATAGAAACACACACACACAAGGGCATATAAAAACTGGTGAAAGTTAAATAAGGTTTCTAGGCTGTACTAATGTACAACCATTGTACTAACATATGCTATATGTTAATATAAAAACAAAAATAATTGAAGCATAATATAAGAGGAGCTTTTAAAATCTAACCCTTGGGGCCAGCCCGGTGGCACAGTGGTTAAGTTCGCATGTTCTGCTTCTCGGCGGCCCGGGGTTCGCTGGTTCGGCCGGTTCGGATCCAGGGCGCGGACATGGCACTGCTTGGCACGCCGTGCTGTGGTGGGCGTCCCACATATAAAGTAGAGGAAGGTGGGCACGGATGTTAGCTCAGGGCCAGGCTTCCTCAGCAAAAAGAGGACTGGCAGTAGTTAGCTCAGGGCTAATCTTCCTCCAAAAATAAAAAAAATAAATTAAAAAATAAAATCTAACCCTCTAGGGCTGGCCCTGTGGTATAGTGGTTGAGTTCTCAAACTCCACTTCAGTGGCTTGGGGATTGCCAGTTTGGATCCTGAGCATGGACCTACACACCACTCATCAAGCCATGCTGTGGTGGCATCCCATATAGACGAACCAGAAGGACTTACGACTGGGATATGCAACTAGATACTGGGGCTTTGGGGAGAAAAAAATAAAAAAGAGGAAGATTGGCAACAGATGTTAGCTCAATCTTCCTCACCAAAAAAAGGAATACATTTAAAAAATAAATAAGTAAATAAATAAAATAAAACCTAACTCTCCTTTAACATATCTTCAAACAGGATATTGTTCCTGGGGACTGCCACTCCTGGCATCTAAAATGAACTATCATGGAGCAATATATTTATAAGGCAATGCACTCAATTACATATTGTTATATGATGAGACTGAAATTGAAATATTTCTTAGTTAACCACAGCAACAATAATCCAAATGCCAAATAAAAAAGTGATGCTCATTCGTCTTTTCTTTTCTTAAAATATAGAGTGGAAAAAGAGTGGACCCTAAAAATCATTTAAAAACTTTTCAAGTAGCAAATGGTTAACAGCTGTTGCCAACAATAAACTGAAATCAATACAGATTCTTGCTTTATTTAAAAATGTGATATTGGCTCCGCCATGGATTTTTTGTATTAATTTTGATTTTTAAAAACATTGCATTAAAGCCTCATTTATCTTGATTACTGATAATTTTGACATCTCCTTAAACTTTCTGCTTGAGGTAAGCGCCTCACTAGCCTCCCCACGAGTGGGAGAGAAGAGGACACTTCCTGACTTCACCATGAGCAAAAGTCATTTATCTACAGATAAACATCAAATATCCTTTCACCTATTAGTTTCAACCTGAGCATCATGCCAGACCCTGTACATCAATATCAAAATGGTTCTTCATTTTATCAGAGAAAATAAATTAGCTAATCTCTGGTTGAAAACACATCTTTCCTACAAATGATGCAATGGTTTTCTCTCAGGAATTTTGCAACGAGGTTTTTTTGCCTGACATACAGTTTTGTTTATGAAATAAATGTCTGTCTGCATACACTGGCACACTAATTTCACTTGTTTTCAAAATAATTTGTTTCAACCTTAAATGCTTTTTAGGACTCTGGATTTTTTTTTTTTATGGTTTACTTATTTACTTACTTTTTCATTTTAAGCTGTTGAACACCTGCTAAATCCTTAAGAGATATGCGTCTAAGCCAGTTGTCAGCTTTTAGATTTATTGCAGTTTCCAAAGTTAACCTAAAGTTAATGGGGGGCCAAATAGACATTTTTAAAAATTCATCTAAATATATCCTCTGTAATTTGACAAAAAGTATAATTTTCCATGTAATTTAATGTTCAAAAGTTTTATTGTCCACATGACTGAATTTTATATAAAAGAGGAGATGTTAGCAAACTCAAGCACTCTTCCATTTCTCTCAATTTTCTTATTCTGAACATGAAGGGAGAAATTAATTTGAAATTCCTATAAATTTGTCTTTACAAGGCCCTCATGGGAAAAACTTCAAATCCACTGTCCTGTGGTACATGCCGTAAGCTATGTTACTCTTCGATCAAAGAGCATTCTTTACTATCTTATTGTTCAATGTAATTATTCATCATCACACTTAGACCTAAGAATCTGGACTCTAGCCAATTTCCTGCCTCATTTTTTGTCTTGGGCCTAGAGTGGCTTGTCATTTTTATCACATATAAAGGGTAACTAACTTGCTATTTATCTGAGTGTACATGGAGACGGTTTAGGGTAAAATTAGGCGTTAGGATTCCGGAGGATCTAAGCTCATTAAAGAAGTAGTCATGGTCTCTCATTGCTTAGACCCAGGTTAATCTTTTATCTGTAAGTAACATAATATCAAGATTACATGAAGAGGAATTTAAAAGGTTCTATTTGCTTTGCATTTTATTAAACTCTGTATTCATTTTTGGTAATCCTCATTTACAAAGTTACACTGAACCAAAAGAGAGATCTCAAATTGGTTAAGAAATTAAAACTTAGAACCCATTCTAAGTAATGCTCTTAGAATTACAAGAACTAACTGGGAGAAGGGGAAACAGAAATATAACTCTAATATATCTCAGCAATGTTTGAAGGGTAACCACACAGGCAGGCAGAGTTACAAACTCCATCATTTGCTTGGAAGGGTTCAAGTGAAAATGGTCTTTAGATGCATTATGAGGGATTAAATTGGGTAGAAAAATAAACTTCCTTCTTGAAGGGAATGAGTGAGTTATAAATGTTGTCTTATTTTTTTCTAGAAGAATTTTTGAAATTATAGAGTCACTTGTGTAAAATAGCTTAAATTTGGTCCTATACAAAGACTAACCCATAGTTAGATGTATTGAAGTCACCTTTAGGCCTTTGAGTTATGAAAGTGAGAAATTCAATTCCCCAGCTCTTTAAACTGAGGTGTAGCTATAGCAAAGTCTAGGAAAAGAAAGCTGTAGGCATCATTTTCTTTAATAGTCTGCAATGATAAAAATCAGGAAATAATATATCCCAAATAATGACTTTTAATCCCACTAGGAAACAACTCGTTGCTTCTGTTTTGTACTTTGTGATTTCAATTTTGAAATATATCTCTGGCTCGAAACATAATTCTAACTGTATATTTAAAACTTTGATAAGTTAAAAAGAAAAATATCCCATTAGAGAATACAGATATCTTTTCCTTTTTCTTTCTTTTTTTTTAACAGTAACATTATGCTGGAAGTAAGGATATTGCTTACTTGGAACATATGAGTATTCCAGCCTATATTTAAATATTCAAAATTCTGCTCACGATCATTTGAGACATTCATCACTCTACCTTATGGGCAGAAAAAATCTCCAAGTGCTAAGAAAGGACACTATATTCAGTTGCTTGAGATTCGAGACATCCAAAATTCCCAGGAGGGATTGGCAAAGTGATGCCTTAATGAAAATATTTGAATTTTTCCCTCTCTTGACGATCCCAAGAGTTTTTTTTAACTGAGTGTCCCTTTTGGAACGCCATCACAAAGCACGTGGTTCTTCCGACGGTGGACATGTACTCATTAGGTTTCACAGAGGTTTTTTTTTGTTGTGTTGCTGATCTAGATTTAAATTGAAGTCATCGTGCTGGAGTGCATGTGTCCTGGTTCTGAATCCTTCCTGTTCTCGTTGCCATAGTGACCAGCAGAAATCAGAAGGGAAGTGGAAAGAGGAGTCTTCAATTAAACAAGCACGTCCATCTGGCACGGCTTTAAGCAGTGGGTCTCTTTTACCTTTGAAGGCTGATGGAGCAAAGGGAGCTCTCCGATTTTGCAGCTTCAGATTTTATTCTCACAACTTTTAAAAAATAGGTTTAGGGTTCATTCCAAAGAAAGAGTTGTAACAAGGCCAGAAGTTAAGGGGCAAGAAGAGACAAGATATTTATATTCTGGATGACAGCTTTCACATTGTAGTGATAAAAAGTACTCTACGTATTGCACTGTTTTCATTTTAGATTTTCAAGCAGTGGTTCTCAACCCGAAACAATCTCGCACCCCAGGGGACATTTGGCAATATCTGAGACATTTTTGATTGTCGCAAAAATGGGGGGCTGCTACTGGCATCTAGTGGGTAGAAACTAGGAATATCACTCAACATCCTACAGTGCATAAAAGAATCCTCCACAACAGGGAATTGCCTGGCTCAAAATGATAACAGTACCGAGGTTGTGAGATCCTACTTTAAAGCAAGTGTGGTTCCTTAAAATGATACTAGACTGTGAATCTCATAGGTTGACACTTTGACAAGTCTTAATAAGGGCTGATCTTCTAATTCTTGGTGTGGAGTGGGCAGAAGAAAGACAAAATATTTAGACATCTATCTAGTATATTACTCTGTACACCCATAAATCATTGACAGACCTAGTTTTCACATAGAAATATTTCTGCTTCTTAACTATTTAATTCATCAGTCTTATTTCTATAACTCACTTAGTCTTATAAACCTTTTCCTTTCTTTGCTTGTCTTAAAAAAATCACACACCATATAAGACTGAGAAGTAGATAAGATTTGAGTTTCAGTCATGGGACTACTGTTGCTACTGAACCAGGTTCGTTTTTGCCCACAGCCCAGAAAGCCAAACAGCAAGACGAGTAGATTGCAGCAGAGAGAGAGTTTACTCACAAGGCAGCCATGGGAGGAAGCAAGAGCATGAGCTTCAAATTCACTTCCCAGAAAATAGGGGCTCAGGGATATTTATGGGATAGGGGCAAGGTGGTCTGAAATGTGGAGGTGGGTGATTGGAGGTGAGGAGAGGTGAGGTAATTGATGATCCGCACAAGTATAGTCAGACTCCATGCCCCTTCATAGGACCCATGTTCACAAAATGGCGGCCTTAGCATGATCTGAGGGTGGAATTTTTAGCTTCTTGATCTCAAAGTGTCGCTTATCAGACATCTGCACGGCCCGGTTGATGACTTGGTGGTCTCAACCGGCCTGAAGTGGACAGGAGTTCTAATTCCTGAAAAACAGCTCACACACCCATTATCATAGTGACCCAGGCTCCAGGGAGCTGTTATCTATAGAACCTAGTGGGAGTCAGACAGCGTATTGCCTAAGCAGCACGGTTAACAACGGGTGGGTTAAACAGCTGAAAGCTATAATCAGTAATTGCAAAAAGGAAAAAACTTTAGTGCCTAGCTACTTAATCATCAATGGCTGATTTTTTGCCTGTTTCACTGTCTTAGGATCCACTTTGAATTTCTGGGATCTAGTGTTTATGTTTATAAAGGGCAGATACCTGTTAATTCTTAGGGATCCACCTTGAACCCTGGTCTGCCTACTCCTGAATGTATTGCATTTTGGAAGATAGAGTCTTGGTCCACAGAAGAGTTGATTTTCTTTGTTCAAATTACTTAAAATTCCTGAGTGTAAGCATTTTCATATCAACAACAGATGGATAAAGGAGAGAGTACATGTAAAATGGTAGTAGCACTTGGACATGCTCAGAAGAGAGGAATTTCACAAGGCAGCAACACACCGAAGAAAATTAAAAGAAACACCTAGTCAGTAAGGCTTGCCACAGTGTGCCTGATTGTCCCTCCCTGTGGACTGTGGTACTTCTGGTATTCTTGACTGGGAACATAAGACACTATATCTTTCCTAAAATGGAGTTCATACAATATCTATGTGTTGAAAGACATGCCACAGGATACAAACAAAACTGAATAAACTGATTATTCTCTAAGCGTATTTCTCCTTGACTTCTCAAAGGTATTCTTATATCACGCATCCGCTTTAAGGGCAAATAATGTAGGAGCCTTTGTAGAGTGTTATTTGTGCCTCCCTGGCATCCATATTCCATTTTTTGACATCAATCCTTTGATTATCTTTTGGGGAACTACCACTCCCCTCTTCTCAGTTTATGTAGTTTAAACAGGGTTGGCCCTATCTTTAGCTCCATAGAATGAGCACAGAATCTAGATATTGCCAAGAAGTATCTCCTTCATCATGGAATCAGATTCAGTGATGGGCAACTGAAACAAGACAAGCCAATGAAATATATACTGGGAGTTTATTGAACATAAAGGCCCAGTATACAGTGCAAAGTTAGTTAAAAATTAAGGCAACACAGAAAAAGCTCAGCCTGGAGGCAAAAGAAGACCAACTCTGGCATAATCTGAGCACCTGGATCCAGCAGCCTGAAGCCAGATACCCCTGAATATTTTTGTTGTATAACCCAATAAATTCATCTTTTCTTTTTAAGTTAATTTGATTTCATTTTCTGCTGCTCATAACCAAGAGAGCTAAAAACGTAAGAAGGGAGAAAAACTGAAATATGAAATAGCTGAAAATCAGAAAATATTTGTATCTTAGAAAACGATGCACTTATTCCTTTTATCTTCCCTTTAATATCTAAACTTAATTTTAGAAAGATGTTTCAACCAATTTAGCCAATTTGTTTCTCATCTAACACTCTTTATTCTCCTAATGGATGTGTTACATTTTGGAAGATTGACTTTGTTTCCATGGAGAGTTCATTTCCTTTGTTCTTAATATCACAAAATAGCCTTCCAATGAATGAGAGCAAGTTATCTTTCAATGTTATCCATTGTGTAGTGAAAATGATTGTCTCACTAAATGCCAACCGTGAGACCAGTCAATCTTGTTGACTCAACAAAAGTGTCACCTGTCACCGAGAAATCTTTCAGCTCCTGAAGCTAACTTGCAAAACATTTGTAATAATTTTGTCTGGAAGTATTGCTCATAGTTAAGATTCTTTATCTTCTTTACTAAGTAATGATTTGAGAAATAAGGAAGAGGAAATCATCCAATAAAAAAACCCTTAAACTATAAAGAGTATTTAAAAACAAGGAATTGTAAATATTTCTGGGTGGAGAGACTCAGCAGTCTTTCTGGATCTCTCTGACCACTTGTCAGTTATGGATCTATTGCAAATTAAAATAAACGTTAGCAAAGTTTTAGAAATTTCATATCATCAGAATTTGGAAATTTAAGGATTAATTTTATATGATAGGATGTATTGATATTTTTAATATCCAAGTCACCAGTAAACCTAAGCGGTAATCAGTCACACAAAGTTTGGGGCACGTTTCCATTTGAACACAAGCGCTGTTATCTTTAAGGCACTGATCCTCAAACTCGTCTGCACATAGGAATCACTTGGGCATTTAAAAAAAATACTGATAATTGAAGTTTGTGACATTTAGGTACCACCTGCACATAAGGATGTTTGAAAACTTCTCTAGATGATTCTAATGTGCAAAGTTTGAGAATAATTGCTCTAAGACACTACTTCTATAATTATCATGTTCATGTAAGTCACCTGGGGATGGTGTTCAAATCAGATTCTGATTCAGTAGGCTTGGGATGCAGGCCAAGAGTCCATACTTTGAACTTTTCAGGTGATGCTGATGTTGCTTATGTGAATTCCACACTGAGTAGCAGAGCTCTAACGCGTAGATTGTATTTTTGGAGTAAATGTAAATAAGAGAATTTTCTAGCGTCACCCACTGGCCATCTCAAATTAAGACTGGCAATCTCTTGTAATGTAGATGTTTATGGTGATCCAGTTTGATCTGTGGAGAACATTCTACTGTAATAAAGCCTTGTTGAGATTTGTTATTCCTGCTGAGAGTACCACCTTTGCAAAAAGTGGGAGAAAGAAGAACTGGGTACCACTGAGTCTGATGATTTTCACAGCCTCTGGCTTTATTCAAATGGTTAAGCCTTGGGCAAAATAGCAAAGCTTGACTTTGTACCTCCGCCCACTCTTTCAACACCTCCCCTCTCCTTCTGGTCTGGTCTGCTGGCCCAGCCAACCTCCCCCTTACAGGCTGTCTCTTTACTTCTGTGGCCTTTGCTTTAACTAACGAAGAATACAGTTTTGAATAAATTGGGTCTCAACATCTTACTCCTTCCAGTCACACCAGTGTGAGCCTCCTAATCAACCCTTGGTTGGCAGGCCTGTTTGTGGATAATTCAGGAATGTTATGATCTTCATTTTGGAAGTGGAAATGAAACCTCCTTTTCTTCACCTTCTGTTTGGTGTCCTCCTGATATTTCACCACTTCCCACAATGGCATCCTCTTCTGAAATAAAGTATGAATGCGAACACATCATAGTCCACGTGCTAAGGAACTAACTTCAAGAAAGACCCCAATCTCTAAGCCTCAAAAAGCCTAATTTCAAATCCCATTTAGTGTATTTAAAGAACACTTAGTGTAAGAGCAATCTTATGGACAAAATTTTCTTAGCAGCAAAATTATCCTTAAGAAAGACCTGGTTTTCTTGAGTGAATATTTTGATAAGTTTGGGTAGAGTAATGAGCAGAGCCTTTCAAGGGGCATGCTTGAGAAAAAAATAGAAGTTTGCTCTAGACTTAAATAGATCATTTATTTTGCCAAGCGAGTTATAGAAATTGAAAACGAGCTGAGGAGAGTAGGAAAGAGTTTGGGCAGCTGTGCCAGGAAGAGGGGCAGGCAAGAGATGGTGTTACTAACAGAGAGAAGAATTTTTTTAGGGCAAGTGGAGATTAGCTACCTGAAGGGAATTTTAATACATTTCTTCAACGTGATACACAATAGGAATCCTCTTCATGGTCTCCTTGTGGAATCTAACTCTAGTAGACTATCCATTTCTCATGAACGTGTTGACAAATTGAAATGGTAAGCAATAGGATATATTGGAGTATATGAGGAAACCATTTGGTATAAAACTAACTCGGCCTGACTTTGTTTTTTCCAAAAAGGCCTGACTGTGGCCATTGAGCATGCATTGTATATCTGCTTAGACATTTTGAGATAAAGGTGCAACTTCCCTCCCCCTCCCAACATTGGCATCTCCTTAAAGATTAAACATCTTTCCTTAGGCTGGGAACTGATTGCAGCGCTCATCTGTGACGGCCCAGCTCGAGGCAACAGACCTGCCACCCTGCACGGTTCACCGAGACAGCAGACCTATCTGCTGTTTCCATCAATCGCTGTACCGACAGAGCAACCTCATGACTATTGTAAAAGGGGCATTTCAATCATATGTGAAACATCCTCTATGAGGGTATATAACCACCCCGTATACCCCCACTTCTTTGGGCTGCTCTGTTCCTTTGTGGAAAGACTCTCCTGGGTTATAATCCTCAGATTTCAGCTCAGAATAAACTCACCCAAATTTTCATTTATAGATTGGTTATGGATTATTTTCGTTGACAGTGTTGAGGTTCTTTGGTATCAATTTTATAATTTTAAAATGTAGTTAGATCATGCCACTCCTACACTCAGAAGTTTCTAGTAGTTCTCCATTGCATGCAGAGTAAAAGCTAATGGCTTTACAACGCTCCACAAGGTTCTACATGAGCTCGCTTCCTGCTTCTCCTTGAGCTCATCTCTTTTTCCTCCCTTCCACACCTCACTGTTCTTGGGACATATGGCCATGTTTCCTTCCTTGTGGTCTTTGCCTTGGCTATTTCTCTCTCTAGAATGATCTGTCCTGAAATAGCTGCACAGCTCCTTGCTCCTCAGGCTGCAAGCCTTTGCTCGAATGCCTCTTTCTCAGCCCCTAGATTTAAAGTTGAAAGCTCCTTTACAACCTCCCAACCTGTTGGCCACGCTCTGTTTCTTTTTTCCATAGCATTTCTCTCAGTATGCTGCAGAATTTATTTATACATTACTGTTCTCCTCCACTCCCAAGTGTAAGCTCCATGAGGATAGGGGTTTACGTCTTTCTTTCAGTGATGGGGATTCAGCACCTAAAACATACTCATTGAAGAGATGGATATATAGAAATGCCCGCTAAAACTTCCAAGTCACCCATAAGAAGTCAGTCACAATGAAATTATTTGGATACTACTCATCATAGTGCTTCTGGCCAGTGGCTAGTAAATTTAGTTGATTGAAAATACATGACTTATTCCCCGGTGACCCCCCCCACTCCAGCTCTAATCTCTTTCGAGACGTCTAATTTCTCGAATTAGATGTCTGATTCATCTAAGATGAAGTCCAGCCTAAAACTGGATATACTTGAGGCAGTAACATTAAGTCCTTAGAGCAAACATGAACCCCTCCTGGCAGGGGTTTGTGCTGTGTTAATACCTTCCCTAATGTCTCCCCCTCCTGAACCCCCATTCCCACTGACTGCCAGCCCTTGCCCAAAGGCACACTTTGCAGCTAGTGTCTCCTCAGCCAAGGATTGCTCTGGGTTCTGACTTTTACTTATTTCTTTGAACTTGTCCTACACTTGGTCTTGACAAAGATTCTTTGCTTGACTTAACTTTAGTAAGATTCCTGTACTTTCTCTTAGGCCCATCTGTGCAATTCTTATAAAATCCAGTTTTAGGAATAACCCTCATGAGTCAGTTTAATCAAAACCCTCCACACTTGATATCTGATCAGGTTCCTCATCCTCCACCATTCGTCCTCCATCCTCAGACACAGTCTAATCACCCTGGCCTGTCATCAGCACGGATCCATTTAGGTCAGTTTAGCTGGCATCCTTTACCCCTGGTGTTTCCTCTTGGTAAGTTTCCATCCACTGACCTCCACACTTGCTCCTTGGCTGTAAATTCCCGCTTGCCCGTGCTATATTCGGTATTGAGCTCAATCTCTCTCCTCCACTGTAAGATCGCACTGCAGTGGTCTCTAAACCCATCACAATCATCTTGAATAAAGTCTGCTTTACCACCTGTAAAAAATATCATTGACTATATTTTTTCTCCAACAGTCTCTGTGTCTCTCTTCCAGTAATTCTGTGCTCACTGTTTTTTCAATTACTCAGAACATTTGCTTAGAATCAAAAAGATCAGAGGTTCAATCCAGACTTTGTCATTATAGAGCTGTGCGGTGTTGGACATATTATTTATATACTCTAAGCCTCAGTTTTCATGTCTGTGAGATGGGCATATTATTTCAGTTCTTTCTTGTATGTAGCATGGAAGTAATGATTTTGACCTCATGGACAACCTTGACCTCATGGTGAGTATTAAGTAAGATGATGCATAAATAGTGTACTTAAGTAGGTGGTCAATAAATGTTTCCTCACCCTTTCTTCTGCTTCCTTCTGTTATCAGCTTCTCTTGAATCAGAGAATTGTGACATCTTTAGTTTGAAAGGTACATTAATGCTATTTGGCGCAGCTATTCACCTATAAATCTATTCTTTACATCTTTGCAAGCAATCATTGTGCCTCTGATTGAAGCTTTCATTTCCTGCAAAAACAGCCTGTAATCTATTCGGTTTTGATATTACCAGTGTTTCTCATATGTTGAGATTGAATTGCTCACCCTAAAACTGCCATTCTTAATCCTAACATCTAATACTGGGTGTTCTACAGAAAAATCTAAAGGAATTTTTACTGCATGATAGCCTTTCAGAGTGTCGAAAATAGTGATCCTTTCTTTTTACGTTTTTAATCATCCAAACTAATTTCTCAGAGGAATATTGATTACTCAAAAATGATGTTTTGGTTGCCCTCCCATCCCAGTCATTTCTTTGGGAAACTGTCTCACGAGGCAGGGTGGTTAAAGATGCAGCTGGGGTTTCCGTCTAACCTCAGGTTTCAGTCTGAGCTCTGTATTTGTTAGCTGCGAACCTGGGATAAACTTCTCTAAATGGCTGTGTCTCCCTATGTAAAATGGATAATATTAATGAAAGGTATTCCGTGTGGGCCACTGGGAATAAAGTGGATGACGTGTTTAGCTCACTTAGCACGGGGCGTGGAAGGGTGAGTCAGCGGTTGTGGAGCCCTGCCCGCCAGAGGCAGCCTGGGTGCTGCAAAACTAAAGCAGCGCTGTCCCCCTTTGCTCTGGAAATGGTAGTTTTCCCTGTGTAGTCTCAGATGGAAGGGGGTTCTTGTTGGCAACCACATCAGTCAACTCACACTCATTCCATTTGGAGTCAATAATACTAAGGATGAAACATGTCCTCAGTGAAGCATTACCAATGCAAAGAAAATGAATAGAAAAGCCTATAGAAGGTTTAAAAGGATAAAAATATAAAAATGTGTTCTATGGCCAGGGAGATTACATGTTGAGAAAATAGTTTAGTGGGACAGTAAGAGCTCATTCGTTCATTCATTTTTTTCGACAAGTATTTATTTAGCCCCAGCTATATTCCAGGCCCTGTGCTAGGAACGAGTTTGTTTTCTCACTCCCCTCACTATTGCATTCTCGGTAGTGGTAAGTACAACAAAGAACTATACTTTATTTTATTGAGATTTATTTGTCTCCATAAACTTAGGTGACAAAATAAAATACAGTATGGTTTTATTTGTTCTAATTTGGATTATAAAATTTAAAAGCATACAAGATGAAAATATTAATCAAGTTCGTCTTCTAAAAAATGATGCCATCAATGTGAGGCTAAACATTTTTAGATTTCTCGGAATTGCAGAATGTCCATGTTGAGCGACCTCTTGACTGTACCGGGGTTATTGCCATGTGGGAGTACCACTTAAGCTGGGAGGCACAAGAACCAGCCAGCAGTTGTCCGAATGTGACTTGGATTATATGAGTTTTGAATTGTGAAAGGACTTTAAAATGCATCCTCTGCAAAAACTCTTGCAATATGTGATTATCAATCCTATTATCACCTAAAGGATTCTTAAAATAAGGGATTTGTGACAGCAACAAAATATCCTACAAAGTATCAGTAAGGCATCAAAAGATGACATAGGATGTCAGCCTTGTGGCAGCAAAGAGTTGCCAACATGCATTAAAATGGTTACAACTGTGACAGTGATAAGGTTTTGGAAGCATTCTATAGACCAGGGAAAATAAATTTACAGAGAGATACTTTCAATTGAACCAAACTGGAATAACAAAAAGATATTTAAGGATTTGTCTCTATGATTTGAATGTTGACTAAGCTACTTATGAAATGCTTTTCTCTTCCCTTTGAACTGAATACTTTGACAGCACACACGTGGAAGGGAAAGGAATCCAGGCATAAGCACATGGAGAAGGATATAATTAAAATATAAAATCAGTACACGTAATTGCTAAATATTAAAAAGAAATTTAACACGAAGACTGACAATTTCCACTCATTATGATGCTAGCTGTGATTTTCTGGAGGAGGAAAACTATTGGGTTCTAAACCAGTGAAGTTAAAGAAAGAGAATTTCTTTATTGGGTTAAAGAAAGGGAAATCACTCCAAATGAGAAATTTAATTTTTAGAGTAGAAATTTTATATATTGTCTGATAAAGCTCCTGGGTCTAGCCTTCTCTTCCCTAAATATAACTGATATGCAGATATCAAAGCACTGCATATCTGTAAGTTTCATTTCATGATGCACAATTGTAAATTTCATTCTTGTGATGTGCAAAGCAGAAGACACTCAGCAGGCATGATTCAGAAACGTGAAGTCTCTTTAACTGCAATATTGGGGAGAAGATTGGTTAGAGGAGTTTTTCTTTTATTTTTATTTAACTTGATATTCGAATGGACAGAATAAAGACAACAAAGAATTATTAATTTATTTTTAGCACAAAGGATCTGATTAGGCTTCCCCCAGTATAATAGGAGGCAGTACATTTTAGTGACAAGAGCAAGGACTCAAGAATCAAATTTCTTGGGTGCGTATCCCAGCTATAAAATTGGGATAATAATAATACCTACTTTACAAAGTTATTTTAAGTTACACTAACACAGGTATAGAGCTTGGAACACTGCCTGACACAAAATAAGCGCTCAATAAATATTACCCATGATTATTACATCCCCAAAGAAAGTAGAACCAGCTCACAATCTCTGAAAACACTATCTTGCCTTCCAGTTTCTGTCTAACAGTTAAAAGAGGAATAAAACATGTAATAGAACAGAATCAATTTCAAATAATCAAAATAAGCTGCATTTCTGGATAAAGATGGTAAAATGAACACAGCAGTTTAAACCTTTTCCTACCCACTCTTTCTCTCTTGGCACCATCTCAAGCTGTCAATGAAAGGGCTAAAAGAATAGAGAAAGGATGAGAGAAAGTAAGTAAAGGGATTTCAGCCTATCCCTCCAGTTTTATGGATTGTCTCAAAGTTAAAGCATCAAAGAAAGGGCTGATCCATTTTAAATAAAGTGTGTCCAGAAGGAAGACTATACAATTGCAATACTACAGAGACACTCTCTAAATAAGAGGTGTAGGGGCTAGCGTAGTTATCGTCCATAGAATTGGTGGGAAGCATCAGACACCGAGCACCCGCCACCCAGTGTAGAAACACTTCCTCATTACTTAAGGGCAAGGAAGCCCACCCTGAATGGCGGGCTAGATGAAGACCAGCCTCCCAGCAAGAGCAGTCATGTTGCTTTCAATGGAATTTGCTAAAACAACATGGAAAACAACTCCCTCCAGTTCAGAGAAGGAGCTTGCCGGTGTTGCTCGTCTTGCCTCCTTTCAGTAAATGATGATTATTTCTATGCTGTTTCTCTCTCACTAGGCCTGCTTCTCCTTCTCTTCTCTGCACTAGAAGTTACTCTTCCGCACCTTTCAGGTCTCAGCATTCCTTCTGAAATCTCTTACCCGCTCGGGCCAGCTCCCCTTGTAGCCCTCAAGGGAGAGTATTTGATAAACTATCTTTTCTAGGAATGTTTGAATGCAGCAGGGGAAACGTTAAAAATGCAGTCCTTGGGCAGCTTAATGAGACTTTACAGTGCGTAACAGCACTCATCTAGTTTCTGGGTGCGGGAGATATTATGGAGACCCAAACCTTACAGCTCTAGACTCAATGAGGATTCTAGATAGATGGCAAATACTATGTTTCTCCCTACTTCTACAGTGATTTCCAAGCTGTTCATTTTCTTTCTTTTCTGCTCCCATCTACCTAAGGAATTGTGGTTTTTTCTGAGTAGATCATTTCTAATGGTGGCCCTTCTCATCGGTCTGACTCAGATCAGGGTTCCGAAATATTTTGAAACAGTCCTTTAAGAAGGAGATAGGACTGCTGTTATCTCTTGTTCAGCATTATTTTTGTTTGTTTCAGCAGCTGTGAGTGGGTCTCTGGCTTTGGCCATTTTTGAAACTCCTCACCATGGTATTCGAGTTTGGGTGGGTCAGGGAGGTGCTTAAGAAGGTATGACAGGTGGTAGAGAGCTTAACTTGCCTGGGTTAGCCTGTGTACCCAAATGGATATTCTAGCCATGTAAAATTTTTAAAGTTTTATTGGCAATTGGCTGTAATGGGGTTCAGGACATGCTACCCAAAAATATGGGACCTTGGCCTATTCAATGTCTTAAGCTGAAGGAGTTTGAGAAAACAGCAGATGCAGGAAGGTCACTGTGACCTCCTCCACCTCGTCCTTCTTCCCTGAAATAGGTGGTAAAACTCCCTTGTGAGAGTTCCCCTCCCCAGACCAGGAGGAAGGAAGACGTTCTTAACACAAAGATGGGGAATTTGGGGCTGAGAAATCTGTACAAACCAACCTTGTCCATCTACCCCTTACCTTCCTAGTTACCTCTTCACCACTTACTACCCCAGCCCAAACCCCTTGGTTTTGTCAATTCTTCACAAATTTATTGTTTCCTTGTCTAAAAGATGAAAACAATTTCCTGCTCTAGTCACTTCTTTGGGTCTTCATTCTGTTTGTGAAGGCTCCCATGGACATGTAAAAATTCAACCAAATGTGTATGCTTCTCTCTTGCTAATCTATCTTTGTCACCTTAATTTTCAGACCCAGCCAGGGACTTAAGAGGGGTCGAGGAAAACTTTTTCCTCCTCTACAGCTAAAAATTATGTGCTCGTTATAATACAATGAAATTGCAACCATAAAATGATTTTCTTAAAATCTTTGCGTGGTAAAATCTTAGTTTAAAAAAAAAATCCGAATCCGCATGCACACATACAAACGGTCACAGAACTTAATATCAGTTTGAAGTTATTTAAGCCTAATAGGGTAGCTTTTTGCTTCAACATTCATTTGAACTTGAAAGTAACAATAAAGTGTGCCATGTGAGAAGAATGATTTTTCGTCTCTCTCTCTTTTTAACTAGTTATCCTGGTTTTAAAACATGAGATACAAGTCATCAATTTCAGTGTGACTTAGCAACTTATTTACACAGTTTTACTGCTTTGGACAGAACACAGCTGAGTTTTGAGCTTGATGAAATATTGTTATCCACATAATTCATTTTCTGCTGCTTCAACAAGGTGTCTGGATTTGTGGGAGCTCCCATTTGAGGTTGAAATTGAATTGAAAATTCATGTGGAGGCTATACAGATGAGGCAAGTCTGAATATCAGGGAATGTCAATTAAATTTACTCCCTGGTCTTGGGCATAAAAACCTGCTCCTAAGGCCTTCAAAACAGCTTTCATTATCATATTGATTGAAGTCAACAAATATAACTGAAATCTAAGGTGAGCATAAGTTGATTCCTAGATATTTGTAATAAATTCCCAACATATTTTTTATATTTTTGTCACATTGAGTTTAGTGTAAGCTATTAATATTTACCATAAGGATTTATTGGTTCCTTATGGGCAATCCTCACTTATTAAAGATGTTATTGATTGAGCTGAAATTAAAAATTCTCTATTAATTCACAATTCATCTTTTAATGGTAGTCATAAAAGAAAACAAAGGCTGCATTGGTCATAAATTATTTTAGAAACAGATGCAAAGGTAGAAATAAGACAGAAACAGCTATTTTCTCATGGGGTTTCAAGTAACTTCACAGTAGAAAAAAAACTCGAAAAGAAAAAAATTCTTCTTCTTCCCTCAAGCAGTTTCCTTTTACTTAGAGAAATAAAAGACAATTTGCTCAAGTCTGAGGAAAAAACACTCTCACAATCTGTGAAAGCCCAATGTCAAATTCTTTAGAAGATTTTTAGATTTTAGATAGTATTTCAATGTTACAAATAGAAATATATATATATTTTTCAGAAAATATCATTGAATGAGAAGTCCCCAAAAAGGAATTTTTAGAGGTCTTCATTGGAAAATCTTTCTGTAGATCGCAGCTCTGAATTCAAAATGCCATCTTCTTACATCTTTCAGAAAGGAAAGTGGCCAGCGGAGGGAAGGTTTTTAATCCAAGCTCTGCTCAAAATGCGCTTTTGACCGAAGGCTGTGGAATTTACTCTGCTTTGGGATGAATGCTCTTGATTCCAGTCAATTAACGTATCCAAGGGCCCCAAACACAATTCCGCAGAACGAAGAGGAAGGCCATGAAGAAAAGAGGTTAATTTGGGTCGGTGGAAATGACAGAGATGAAGGATGATGCGGGGACGGCGAGCCGAAGAGTCGAAAGAAAGATTTCTTGGACTCTCAAGGTCTGGCAGTAGTGCTCTTTTATTTAGAGAATAGTATGGAATAGCATGGGGACAGGACCCACGGGCAGTCAGAGCTCCTGCTGCTGCCCCGAGTTGAGAGTTAGGGCTAAATTTATAAGGCATGGGTACGCGACTTATTTTTACTGGAAGAAGAAAAGATGATGTAAAAAGTCATTAAATGATCTCACTGCAGATGGGGTCTGGTTATTGTGCAGTTGTATAACTTTAGATATGAATCTGGTCATATAGATTGGCATGTAGGCGAGGATGGCCTGGGCTTCTCTCCCTGGGGCAGCCCTAATTCATACCATAAAAATCCACCGGGTCATATAGATCGGCATGTAGGCCCAGATCACCTTGGGCTTCTCTACCTGGGGCAGCCTTAATCCACATCAAAGGAGACACAGTCTGTGCTCCAAAGAAACATGTTTTAGGGCTTGCCTTCTCAATGGACGAATTCCAGCCCCAAGAGCAACTTAGGGAGGTGATAATTGAAGTATGCTTGAGAAACGCAGCCCTGGCCTGAAGAATGGGAAAATCATTGAATTACATGGAGTAGAGCATAGTATTTAAAAGCAAGAATTCCTGACGTCTGACCGGAATGGACTCCTAACTGAATCACTTACTGTGTGATCTGGAGCAAGAGCCTTAACCTCTCTGTGCTATAGTTGCCTCATCCTTAAAATAGAGAGAAACACAGTATCTACCTCATAGGGTTGTTAGGTTATGTTTACATACCTAACATGTGCTTAAAACAGTAAGTTTAAGTGTTTTTATAATTGCTGTTTCTATTATTATTTATTATCATTTTTATTATTAGCAAATGAATATGAGTTACCAGCACAGGAAACCTGGGCTCCAATTTCCGTTTCGATAATTCTGTGCTTTGACCTTGGGCAAGTTGCTTAAACTTGACACAGTCTCCACTTACACAAGCTTTGAAAAGTAGATAAATTTGAGGCTGGTCCTGTAGCTGAGTGGTTAAGTTCGTGTGCTCCACTTCAGCGGTCCAGGGTTTTGATGGTTCGGATCCTGGGCCTGGACATGGCACCATTTGTCAGGCCACACTGAAGTGGCGTCTAACATGCCACAACTAGAAGGACCCACAATTAAAATATACAACTATGTTCTAGGGGGCTTTGGGGAGAAAAAGCAGAAAAAAAAAGATTGGCAACAACTGTTAGCTCAAGTGCCAATCTTTAAAAAAAAAAGTGGATAAATTTACCTTTTCAGGCTTTTTATGAGTACAAAGTGACACGACATACATAAAGTGTGCGACCCTTAGTGAGCGCTCCAAAAGTAATTCCTCTCCCTTAAGACACAGGCAAAAAGTGAAAGAAAAAAAAACTGGAATGAAAGTCTGTGAAGGCTCATAAAAGAAAACAAACAGAGGTCGGCCGGGGGCGCAGCAGTTAAGTGCACACGTTCTGCTTCTCAGCAGCCCGGGGTTCGCTGGTTCGGATCCCGGGTGCGGACATGGCACTGCTTGTCAAGCCATGCTGTGGTAGGCGTCCTGCATATAAAGTAGAGGAAGATGGGCACGGATGTTAGCTCAGGGCCAGTCTTCCTCAGCAAAAAGAGGAGGATTGCCAGCAGTTAGCTCAGGGCTAATCTTCCTCAAAAAAAAAGAAATTAAACAAACAATTCAGTGACCTCTACATGTCAACTGCAAACCTGAATCACTCATGTTAAACATAAGTGTAGAGAATGAAAATGGCTAATAGAGAAAGGTAACTATGGCAACTGTGAGCTAAAAGAAAAATGTGAATGAAATATCTTCATTTTCCAGTCATAGTTTAAAGGTCTTCAAATAAGATCCATTCTTTTGAGTTTTTATGGATAGATGTTCCTACCTACATAGCTAACCTAAAAATTTCCCTCTTTTTCTTGGCATTTTCAGTTCATTCTTTTCAGCAGTTTGAAGTTGTATGTTCATGCAAGTGGGTCAAGTGTCATTATTCATACTAACTAGTTGATGACAACAACAATCTTCATGAGGTTTAAATGTCAGACATATTAGTCAAATGCCACAAACTTAAATTTAAGCTGGCTGTATACCAAAGGCAAGGTTAATGGGAGTACCACAGCTTCAGGCATGGCGGCATCCAGGAGATCCACACACAGTCGGAATGCTCCCTCTCTTTCTTGACTCAGAAGATAAAGATTGATGATATAAAGTGCTGGTGAGTCTTTAGGCCTTCTTATGTATTACATGGGAGAGAAATCTCAGAAATGTCACGGGGAAAGCTTCTCTACCTACCCAGTTCTAGTGAAAGTTTCCCAGCTACATCCAGGTAACTAATGAAGGTTCTGCATCCATTTCTGAACCAGTCAGTGTAGTCAGAGGGCCAGAATTACACTGAATTATAGATTAAAGGTGTCTAGTTAAAGACTGATTCTGGAAAGGCTTCTGAGCATGACTCGCTTCCCCAGATGGCTGCCTTTTGAATGAAGTGTTGGCACTTTGTACAATAATTGAATGTTATTGGAGTTAAGTGGAGAGTAGGACATGTTACTTTTAGAGAAGAAATTGTAATCATCTAACTGTTGTGCTGAGAAGCTCTTTTGAAACTTAGTTTGCATTGTTGTCATACTTTCTTGTGGAGAGAGCAAATAGTGTTTAAAGATGAAAGCAAGAAAGTACAAAAGAAATGAAAATCTGTTAAGGTCAGTAGACCAGAGAAAGAAAGAAGCAGAATTTCCTTGAATGCTAATCTGGAAGTTTGCTTTTCTAAGGACAAAAGTTATCCATTAAAATATCATGTAGGGGCTGTCCCCACAGCTGAGTGGTTAAGTTCGCGCACTCCACTTCGGGGGCCCAGGGTTTCGCTGGTTCGGATCCTGGGTGTGGACGCGGCACTGCTCATCATGCCATGCGGAGGTGGGTGAGAGGTAGGCTCAGTCTTAGAATACTTTGTAAATAGGGCAGATTTTGTACCATTCTACCAGTTTCATCTGAGTCCAGGTCTCAGACCTTTTGCAATCTTCCCTCTTCTCGTCCCTCCCCATCAAAGCAGGGCTAGCTTCTGATTGGTCCAACTTTCACAAGGACTTTCCATTAGCAGCTGGGACCCACTCTGAGAAGTAGAGGTCTAATGACTATTGGCCCAACTGATTGAAAATACAAATTCGGAAAATCTAAACATTTTCTGATGAAGTTGTTCCAACCTATATACATGTGACAGAAGCTGAGTATATAAGGATGAGCAGGATCTAAAATGATATCCACCTGAATGGAACTTGAAATACAAGCTTATATTTATAGGACTTAACTTAGACTCATGGTAGAGTGTATACCAAAAAATATTTCACTTGAATGTAGGCAGTATAGCTTTTCTCTTTTTCCAGGGGGAGATAATCATGACAATCCGTGAAAAATTCTTTAGTATTGCTGACAATTTGCTCTCCTTTTTTCCCCCAAAAAATGTCAGAGCAAGAAAGTTGTACAAAGAACTTTAAATTTCATGAAACTATAAATCATTTATTCATCCAAATTATTTATTAAATGCTTAGACTATGACAGGTGCTGTTTTAGGTGCTGAGGAGACAGCAATGAACAAAACATCCTATGGTAGAGTGATACAGATAAATGAATGGATGAATAAACAAAGGAATGAAGGTGGTGAGCGCTATGGAGAAAAGTAAAGCACAGTAAGAGGATGCTAAGGGATGAGGAGGCAGCTGTTTTATAGAGGATGGACATGAAAGACCTCTCCAATATGGTAACATTTGAGTCAAGAAGTAAAGATGTGGAAAGAGAGCCATGATGGGGGAAGTGCTTTCCGGGCAGAGAGAGTAGACAGGGCAGGAGCCCTAAGGGAGGAACATGATTGGCATGATGGAGATGATTGGGCAATTCCGGCTGATGCTCTTGGACCAGGCTGGTAGTGGAGGAGGTAGGAAGAGGTCAGATCATGCATTTATTTAGAGGGGATTTGTGGGTGGATTCAATACGTGGTGTGAACAAAAGATAGGAGTAAGGAAGGCCCCAGATTTGGAGCCTAAGGAACTAAAAATGTGAATCTGCCATTCGCTAAGAGTGAGGAACCACGTAAAAGTAGTTAGTTTGTTCATGAGATTCGTCATATATAAAAAATACGAAT
The DNA here is from genome assembly GCF_041296235.1 of Equus asinus. Taxonomy (NCBI): domain Eukaryota; kingdom Metazoa; phylum Chordata; class Mammalia; order Perissodactyla; family Equidae; genus Equus; species Equus asinus. The sequence goes on from NC_091810.1 coordinate 28,040,586, forward strand.
CTCTGTAAATAGCACGATCACAGTTAGTACCATAAAACAAAAGAAGAATCTAGTCACATTTCCCATCTCCCACTCATTTGGGGCATATGCTCATGGAGAGGAATGGCAGACAGAATTTTGTGCAATATTTCCACCTTTGTTGTCTTTGTAGTTAGCATGTGTGATAAATGTGTGAATGAAGCAACATTCTTTGTTCATTTAGTAAACGTTCTACTAAAATGTCACAGCCGGAACTGGGAAAAAATATAACAGGATGGACTTGGTGCATGGGGTGTACAACACAATTTCTATATGTGTCATTTCATGTTTGATTGCCTTTTGTACTTAGAACCTTTTTTCATTTGATGATGGCATAGAAATACACCCTTTGATAATGTTGAACTTTACCCAAGCCCTATGTTTCTGGAAAATAGCAGTAGTCAAGAAACCTCTCCACCATTTTCTTATGGGTAATGGCTTACTGCAAAGAACCACACTTCCCCGTATGACTGAGATGAGATTTACAGATGACCCCCTCACCTCATTTACAAGGCCAGACCCACACCTTCCAAATTCCCATTCTTTGTCTCATTAATGATTAGCTGACCTATTTGCCCCTACTGTCCAAACTGGACAAAATACCTGCTAACGTGACTTGACCAAACTTTAGTCAGACATTCCCCTCTCACGGGCCCCAGGACATCGATCCACCCTTGAGCAAGCACTGGAAAGCAGAAGACACTTCTGTGATGGTCCCTGTGGAGAGCTGGCTGACCTCAGGGGAAAACGTTCCTGACGAACTCTCCAGTCACCACCTACATATCCCCCTCCCCCACACCCAGTTCTTTCTAACCTAGTTTACCCCTCCCTATAAGAGATGAGCCTTTCTACCCATTCTTTGAGACGCTTCCAGATCTTATGATAGGGGTGTTGTCTCTACTGCAATAGCCCCCGTTCCCTAACTTTAGTCCTTCCCTTCTCCACATTGCAATAATATTTTTGAATGAAATCTCTCTTTAAGTCTAGATTTGTTTTTCTCTTGACAATCTTTATTAATTGGTAGCTTATTACTGTATGTTTATATATTCATTCATTTATTTATTTACTTATTTTTTTTTTGAGGAAGATTAGCCCTGAGCTAACTACTGCCAATCCTCCTCTTTTTGCTGAGGAAGACTGGCCCTGAGCTAACATCCATGCCCATCTTCCTCTGTTTGTATGTGAGATACCTACCACAGCATGGCTTGCCATGCAGTGCCATGTCTGCACCCAGGATCTGAACCGGTGAACCCCGGGCTGCGGAGAAGGGCAATGTGCACACTTAACTGCTGTGCCACCAGGCTGGCCCCTATTCGTTCATTTATATTCAACAACTATTAACTAGGTCTGTCTACCGTGTGCATTCTGAGGATAAAGCAGTAAACAAAACAGACTAAATCCCTTTCATGTTGGGGTTTACATTCTAGTTTTGGAAGACAGAAAAGTAAGTGAAATATTTAATAGCTCAGATGGTTCTTCTTGCTATTCGTGCTGGCTCTGATATCACTTCCCCTACATTAAACCCAGCATCTATGGGGTTAAAACCAAAGCACTCTTTCCCTGCTTACTCCCTGGCTCCCTGGATCCAGAATCCACCATCCGCCATGGAGGCAAACAGCCAAGGATAACTACTTGGATTCCTTATCTCCTCTCTTCCTCCTCTCTGCAAGCAGTGTCTCAAGGCCAAATGCAGACTGGTGGGAAACTTCCGACCAGCCAGGCCACAGGCTCTGCACACGGCCCCCCGGCCCCGCCCCCCAGCTCTCTACAAGCAGCCACATTCCTCACAAACCTTTAAAACCCCTCGCCTCCCCTCTTTTGGGGAGACAAGATGAAATAAAACAAATTTGATGGCTCACTCTTGTCTCCCAGCTGACATCATCTGAAGTAAAAACCCTTTCCTTGGCATAAGCCTGGCTTTCCAGTTTTTATTTGGCCCCTCTTGTGTGACGGATAGAGAACCTATGTTTGTAAGCGGTAACACTATGGAGAAAATTAAATCCAGCAAGAGAAAGATGGGAGGGTTACACTTTTAAGTAAAGTAGTTAGGGACACATTTAGGTTGTTTCTACATGTTAGAGCTGAAAGGAAGTGAAGACTGCAGGTTTCTAATCCTGAATCTATAAATGGTAATTATTGAGGCTTCTGAACACAAATGATGCTCAAAATCAACTAAAGGGGCCCCCTGACCATTTGGAGAAATATATTTACATTTGATTGCTTTGTTTCAAATCAAGCTCATGGAAGTGAGGAAAGTTAAGATTTCCAAACTTGATTTCTTTAGGATACGGGGCTGTTCTCCAGCTGGCACATCCAAAAGAAATTTCCATTCCAGATAATTCAGGCCAGTGCTGCACTAGCAATAAAAGTGGCTGCTAAATGGATTGTCTCCAGCCAGTTTTTGGTCATTTTCTTTTGGATTTTATCACTCCGAAAGAATCCCATGTCCTAAGGCAATTACTAACACAACCAAAATAAAGTTTAGTTGATTTTATGAAGTTCCGTATTCTAGGATTTTCTTTAAAGAGTCAATGATTTGAAGTGAAGTGTTTTCCAGTGTTTTGACAGTGTTTTGTAGCATTGTAACTTACTTAGGTAAAACATTTCTCTTCTAAATGCTTTGTGTTGTGCATCTGTCAGACTCTGAGACAGTTTAAATGCTTAAAAAAATGACACTGTGACTCAGTGCAGGTTGAAAGCCTTTTGTTTCATAGAAGCAACATGGCTGAAAATTTGAAGTCTCAGAGGTCATATTTATGAATTAATTGAGATTATTCATAATTAGTATTTGATATTTTCTCAATAGACCCATCCATCTGTGAGCAGACAATATAAATCAAATTAAGATAGAAGGATCGATTACATCCAGGGTTCCCAGAACGAGAACTAAATACCAAGGCGCTATTAACTCTTCGATATTTCTTTTCTAAAGCCCAAGAAAATAGTCCAGGTGAAGCCTAGGTATTTTTTTCCCATTATATCTGGCCCAACATATTCTATCAGTGTCTAATAAATTTCTCATAACAGCTTTAAAATAACACTGCAGAGCTTTCAAATGGGTAGCACTCAGAACAAAATGGATAAATTGGAAAGCTTATATCAAATCTAGTAGCTTGATCCTCTTTGGTACAAATACTCAGAGTTACAGCTACTTCAACTCCCCAGGCATTTTAAAGGTAGCTAGCTGATATTTAAACTCACTCTGGCATTGTATCCCAGATCACTCAAGAAACAATAATATGACATAGTCACTAATCTAGTGCATCTTTCCCCCCAAATAATAGTAAATTATGAAAACTACTGAAATTGCTCAGTATTTTCTAAGCTGTCCATAAATCATGGTTACATTTGTAATACTTATCCCTAAACTAGAGCAATATAGGATAACTTCTGACTCTTGGAGTACTTCTAACCTGTACGTATAATACTTGAACATGTCCTGGTATACTAAGCTATTAATAATTGGGGGGAGGGATGACATTCTTTTATTTTAAAAAGAGAGTTTGAAATTACTTTTTTGATTTTCCCATTTTGTTCTTATCAAAATCAGATTCAAACAAATATTGGGCCCTTCTAATTTTCTGTTCTACTTTCTTTTCCTATTTGGAAGCACACATAAATCATCAAATTTTTCATCTTAGTTCACCACCATTGTCTGAATTTGTATGGTTACTTAAGGCAGATGTTGGCAAGTTGATTGTCAAGCAAATGAGCAGATTTTAATTGGTTTATTTGATTCAGCCTTCAAAAGACTGAAAAAAATCTAGACTATAACTTCAATTATTTAAATTATTAAGACAGTCAATGGGATTATCTTCTGGACAATTGATCAATTGAATAGTTATCAACCTGGAAAACAATTTAAGCTTCAGATGGTCAAATATTGACGATGTAGCCATGGTCTTTGTTGGAGTATAACTTGAAATTAAAAATGGACTGAGTCATTCACTGATTGATGTATTGCATAGAGATCTGAGCCATCCACATGGCTTCCCAAAGGGCAGGATTTAAGCGCGGGTAGTGTCACTCATATTCACTAAAGGTAGAGACTAATACAGTTTCAAAGATGTGACGTGTGACGCAGGATTTGAGCACAGTTGGCTACATCTAAAGTGAACCACTTTTCTACAAGTATTTTTTAAAGAGAACTGATTGTACTAAAAGCAGATGCCTGGATTCCACCTGTTTTTGATAATTGCAGCAATTTTCAGTGGTTTCTAGTTGGAATGGCTGTTTGCATTGCTGATACAACCTGTTTGCCATTGGAAAATCTGCCATAGCAAATTAAACTCCTAGCAGCACAAACATTTGTTTGTTCACTCATTCAAAAACAATTATTGAGGACCATCCGTGAGAAGGCTGTGCTAGGTCCTGGGGATAAAGTTATATATAAGGCTCAATCCTACAGGAACTTTCTGTCCAGTAGGTCATATAAAGAAGTAAACATTTACAATTGAGTGTAATAATTGCTATGGTTAATATGGGGTCAGTATGCACGGGAGCTAATTACAAGGTTACCCAATCAATTTTGGTTAAGGAGGACTTCTCAGAAAAAGTGAGTTTAAGCTGAGACACGGAAAGTAAGTCAGAGTTGGTCAGGTAGGGGTGGGAACGTGGAGAAGAGCATTTTCCACCCAGAAGGACCACCATATGCAAAGTTCCTTAACTGAGAGGGAACAGGGGATCATCTCAGGGAAGTTGCCCATCATGCTGAGATCATGAGTTTGGGGCTGGAGAGGATAATAGGAGTCAAATGACAAAGGGCCTTGTCAGGCATAAAAAAACACTGGGACCTCTCCAAAGTTCTGTGAAGGGCTGTTGAAGGTTTGTAAGCAAAATATTGGAGTAATTGTAGGACCTTTAAGGGCTGGGAGAGAAACTCATGAGCAAAACTTAACAAGAAAAAGAGAAAATCTTTCAACTTTCATTTTTAATCAGTTATCTGTTTACTAGAATAATAACATATAGACAGCTGAGGCTGACAGCTTATAGTATACATATTTTACATTTTCTAGTGCTGTGAAAAAAAGTTACTGTGACTAATTATAGTGCCTATTTGAATGTAGTCATGCCCTACATTGCATGAAGACTTCTATCTCTCTTCTGCATACTCAGAGACAGCCAAATAATGGCTTTGTGTATATAATTTCTTCCCCAAATTTAAATTTTAAAATAAGTTAAGTGAAATTGCAAGAGCACAATTCTTCTCTCTTCTGCTGTAGGAATGAACTTTGTTTTTAAAAATTCCAGCCAAATATAAGATAGGAAATATTTATACTAAAGCTGACCTTACTGTATACATCTGGTTCTTTCTATGATTGTTTTGATTATGAGATAAAATCCCTACAAACATAGAATAATTTTTATTGGAAAAGATCACTACATTTTATAAAGTTTTGGGGTTTTATTAAATTATTATTGTTCTCTAGTTCATGCTTAAATACTCAGATCTTTCACTGCCAAGGGTTTACTGCAGCAAATTCAAGGTATTTAAGACTCAGATTCCACCCAAGTTTCAGGAAGTTTCCAAGACATCACCCTAATGCCTATTGCAGGAAATGTGACAGGTTAAAGCCTGGATCCACCTGATCCTATCCCCGAATAGGGCCATATCAGAGACATTTAGTCCAACAGCTGAAGTCATTCTTAAAACATCCGCTCCTTAGTGGAAAGTGTTTACGATTTATGGGGTAGGCTCTGACAGACTTAAACAAAAAAGTGTTTCTTTGGGGTTTGAAGGGAGAGGGAAGGTTTTGGAGTTGTGGCTAACAAAGACAAAGGAAAAAAGGGAAAGGGATGTCTTTCATTTTGTAAATTTTATTTTAGGTCATATGGGCTTTTAACATTGTGTAAATTCCAGGTGTACTTTATTATATTTCAATTTCTGTATAGACAGCATCGTGTTCACCACCAATAGTCTAGTTTTTATCTGTCACCATACATATGTGCCCTTTTATCCCTTTTGCCCTCCCCGCACCCCCATCCCCTCTGGTAATCACTAACCTGTCCTCCTTCTCCATATGTTTACCTTCCACATGAGTGAAATCATACAGTGTTTGTCTTTCTCTGTCTGAATGTCTTTTAACAAAATCCAGGCATAAGGCAGTCATGAGATGAGGGTCAGTTGAAACAAGCCATTACAATTTAGGAATGTAGAAGGTGACCTGGACAGGAATGAGGTCTCTGTCCCAATAATCTTATCTTCCTTGAGAAGACTTGCAGAAGCATTTCAGGCATATAATGAGTTCAAGAGTTCAGTCTGAAGCAGGAATTTGTTTCTCTCCTCTTCACCTGGCTCCACTTTAGTGCCTTAACATGAGAGACTCCATCCTTTTTCAATTCCACAAAAATGTAAAGCAAGGCTGCCTGATGAAGGAAGGAATGGAGGAAGGAAGGAAGGGAGAAAGGGAGGGAGGGAGTAAGGTGACCTAACATTTGGGATATACGTATACTAAAAAATTATTTGTTGTTTATCTGAGATTCAAATTTAATGGGACATCAGTACTAGAAAAGACTCAGTCTTCTCTCTTGTGTGTCTCCTTAACTTTCACACAGAACACTTCACTTCTGACACTTCTGTTCAGTGAATGTGTGTGGGTTTTCCCCCAACAAGCAATTCTCCATGACAACAGCTGGGTGTCCCACAATTTAACTCAATTCTGAAACTATCTACCTGGAGGTGGCATCAGATCCCACAAGTTAAGGGCTCAGTCCCCCAAGACTGCTCCCACCTCACTTTAGATATCAATCTCAGGTCCAGGCTGTCACCTGTTCCTCTGACCATTTGTCTATAAATCTGAAGTTCCCATGACCTTCTCCTAGGGTTCGATTAATTCGCTAGAGCAGCTCAGAGAACTTACGGCAACTTAAGTTTACCGGTTTATTAAAGGACATGAGAAAGGATACAGATGAACAGCCAGATGAAAAGATACATAGGGCAAAGTCTAGGAGGGTCCCGAGCACAGGAGCTTCTGTTCCCATGGAGTTGAGGTGTTTCACCTTCCAAGTTCATGGATGTGTTCACCCACTTGGAAGATCTCTGGACCTCTTTAGGATTTTATGGAGGCTTCCTCATGCAGCCATGTTCAATTATCAACACCATTTCCAGCCCCTCTCCTCTCTCTGGAGGATAAGGAGTGGGGCCGAAAATTTTAAGCTTCTCACCATGGCTTGGTCTTTCTGCTGACCAGCCCCGATCCAGGAGTCATCCAGGAGCCCACCCGATGTTGCCTCATTAGAACAAAAGATGCTCCTACTGCTCTTATCACTTAGAAATTTACAGGGTTTCAGAAGCTCTCTACCAGGAACCAGCGGCAGAGACCAATGTGTATATTTTCTGTTATCTCACACATCCTATATATATAATGTATATATTTGGCAATCCTACAAAAGGAGGATCTAGGAATATTTTCCATGGAAAATCTAACATTTACTTTTCTCTTGTACCCACTTTCATCACATGTGCTGTAAAGTTTCTTTCCACCAATTCTTCATAATTTCTCCCAGCCCTGTAACATCCAGTCCTTTCTAGGTGTCTCCCGTGCTCCCTTTCAATCCATTGCTGTATCTTGTAGATTGACCAAGATTCTCTAAAGTGGCATGGGATATCCACTCTAGGAAGGAAAGGAAAGGAGAAGACAGTTGTGTAAATTATAAGAACCTCTGCGGAGGACTTGGGGAGGGTGGAAAGACAGTGAACATTCCCCAATTAATTTGTGTCCCATGACATTTACAAAAACTCTAATATCTTGTCAGTGGGACTAGACTTCTCATTTCCAAGGTGCCAAGCACATTTTTTTTGCAAATATGTCAGTGAAATTTAAAAGTAAAATAAGTTTGGTCAAAATGAGAAGCTAGTTCTATGATTATTAGACAACTAATTTAACTCTTTGAGCTTAAATTTTTCTCCAGTCTGCTCTAGATTTTATCACATTGTTCTTCTTCACTTCACTATGCATGTGCTGTTCTAAATCTCAGTATAGCTCCTTTTCTTAGAAATCAAAGCTAAGCTTTGAAATTACAGTTAATTATAATTCTAATTGTCAAACCAAAGAATTCACCTATAAATTAAAACACAAGAAAAATGTGATCATTCAGTAATAATCAGAGTTGGGAATTACAGACAATATTCATTAAAAGATTGAAATGAGGAACAAAGCTATCACAATACCATTTTTTGTTCTTGAGAAAAATCCAAGAATACTTTTTTCTAACTCTTTGTGAATTAAAAAGGGCTTTGACAGCTGATTGTGTTTATCTTTCATGGAAAATTTCAGACTTATCATTAGAAAACTGTAATACTATTAGCAGTCATGGCAAAGCCAAATGTTTACCATATAATTACCATTCTCCCTAAAAATTTATGATTGGGGAGAAAGAAAATTAGACCAAGAACCTCTCAAAAAATTGTATGTGTCTAGGACCTTTGCGCAAAGGGGAAATAATAGTAGCATTTCAGAATAATCATTATGATTTAAAAATTACTTTAGGATCTTTGGCCCCTCCTAGTTACATTAAAGGTGGTTTTGAATTTTGGACATTTTGTAAGGAGATAGTTTTATGAATCAGCATAAAAAGTATCAAAGGATAGAGGTCACTGTTCTAAGATCTAAAACATCTGCCACAAAATATACATTGATTTCTCTGGAGACCCCTCCTTCAGTTGCGCCAGACGTTCTTTCGGTCCGTTCCAACTACCCAAGGGAGAGATTTCCTTATATTCTTGGATTTTTGTGATACTGTGATCACCCCACTCAACCTCTCCCCCATCCAGCTTTTATTCTACTAGACGATTCCTTTCTTAAACGATTACTTTCATTATATGGAATAATGAACTTTTACATACTCGCTTACTTGCTTCTTCAGATGTGCACCCCTCATTCTCTCTGCTCACGTGAAACCTACCCCTTTTTCAGGAGTAGCCATCTGTCAACAAGAGTCTATGGCTGTAGATGCCATGGAAACCACTGACTGACAGAGAGAGCTTTGGACCAGGAGTTGGAAGCCTGGCCCTGATGTTTCTTGGTGTATGAACTTGAGTAACTTATTGTCTTTAAGCCTCAGCTTCCTTATCTGTGAAATAGGGACAATAATACCTGGATTGTAGAGTAGCTGTGAAGAGCAGCAAATGGAAGAGTTTCAGCAGGTCAATAACTGTTTCAATCTATCTATCTATACCTTTTTTGGTAAGGAAGATTGTTCCTGAGCTAACATCTGTGCCAATCTTCCTCTCTTTTGTATGTGGGATGCCTCCACAGCATGGCTTGATGAGCAGTGTGTAGGTCTGCACATGGGATCCGAACATGCGAACCCTGGACTGCCACAGTGGAGTGCATGAACTTAACCAGTATGCCACCAGGCCAGCCCCCAATCAATGTATTTTTTTTTTTATTGAGTTATTGATAGGTTACAATCTTGTGAAATTTCAATTGTACATTAATGTTTGTCAGTCACGTTGTAGGTGCACCACTTCACCCTTTGTGCCCACCCCCCACCCCACCTTTCCCCTGGTATCCACTAAACTGTTCTTGGTCCATAGTTTTAAATTCCTCATATGAGTGGAGTCATACACAGATTATCTTTCTCTTGCTGGCTTATTTCACTTAACATAATTCTTTCAAGGTCCATCCATGTTATTGCAAATGGAATGATTTTGTTCTGTTTTGCAGCTGAGTAGTATTCCATTGTATATATGTACCACATCTTCTTTATCCATTCGTCTGTTGATGGGCGCTTAGGTTGCTTGCACGTCTTGGCTATTGTAAACAGTGCTGCAATAAACACTGGGGTACACAGGACTTTTGGGATTGCTGACTTCAGGCTCTTTGGATAAATACCCAGTAGTAGGATGGCTGGATCGTATGGTAGTTCTATTTTTAGTTTTTTGAGGAATCTCCATACTGTTTTCCATAGTGGCTGCACCAGTTTGCATTCCCACCCGCAGTGTATGAGGGTTCCTTTTTCTCCGCAACCTCTCCAACATTTGTTGCTATTAGTTTTAGATATTTTTGTCATTCTAACGGGTGTAAGGTGATATCTTAGTGTAGTTTTGATTTGCATTTCCCTGATGATCAGCGATGATGAGCATCTTTTCATGTGCCTATTGGCCATCAGTATATCTTCTTTGGTGAAATGTCTGTTCATGTCTCCAGCCCATTTTTTGATTGGGTTGCTTGATGTTTTGTGGTTGATTTGCGAGAGTTCTTTATATATTAAGGATATTAAGCCTTTGTCAGATATATGACTTGCAAATATTTTTTCCCAGTTAGTGGGTTGTTTTTTTGTTTCAATCCTGTTTTCATTTGCCTTGAAGAAGCTCTTTAATCTGATGAAGTCCCATTTGTTTATTCTTTCTCTTGTTTCCCTTCTCTGAGAAGGCATGGTGTCCGAAAAGATCCTTTTAATACTGATGTCAAAGAGTGTACTGCCTACGTTTTCTTCCAGAAGCCTTATGGTTTCAGGTCTCACCTTTAGGTCTTTAACCCATTTTGAGTTTATTTTGGTGAATGGTGAAAAAGAATGGTCAATTTTCATTCTTTTACATGTGGCTTTCCAGTTTTCCCAGCACCATTTGTTGAAAAGACTTTCTTTTCTCCATTGTATGCCCTCAGCTCCTTTGTCAAAGATAAGCTGTCCATAGATGTGTGGTTTTATTTCTGGGCTTTCAATTCTGTTCCATTGATCTGTGCACCTGTTTTTGTACCAGTACCATGCTGTTTTGATTACTGTAGCTTTGTAGTATGTTTTGAAGTCAGGGATTGTGATGCCTCCTGTTTTGTTCTTTTTTCTCAGGATTGCTTTAGAAATTCGGGGTCTTTTGTTGCCCCATATGAATTTTAGGATTCTTTGTTCTAATTCTGTAAAGAATGTCATTGGGATTCTGATTGGGATGGCATTGAATCTGTAGATTGCTTTAGGTAGAATGGACATTTTAACTATGTTTATTCTTCCAATCCATGTACATGGAATGTCTTTCCATCTCCTTATGTCGTCATCCAATTCTCTCAGAAAGGCCTTGTAATTTTCATTATATAGGTCCTTCACTTCCTTAGTTAAATTTACCCCAAGGTATTTTATTCTTTTTGTTGCGATTGTGAATGGTATTGTATTCTTGAGTTCTTTTTCTGTTGGTTCATTACTGGAGTATAGAAATGCTACTGATTTATGCAAATTGATTTTATACCCTGCAACTTTGCTGTAGTTGTTGATTACTTCTAACAGTTTTCCAATGGATTCTTTGGGGTTTTCTATATATAAGATCATGTCGTCTGCAAACAAGCGAGAGTTTCACTTCTTCCCTCCCTATTTGGATTCCTTTTATTCCTTTTTCTTGCCTGATTACTCTGGCCAGGACCTCCAGTACTATGTTAAATAAGAGTGGTGATAGAGGGCATCCTTGTCTCGTTCCTGTTTTCAGGGGGATGGGGTTCAGTTTTTGCCCATTGAGTATGATGTTGGCTATGGGTTTGTCGTATATGGCCTCTATTATGTTGAGGTAGTTTCCTTCTATGCCCATTTTGTTCAGAGTTTTTAATCATAAATGGCTGTTGGATCTTGTCAAATGCCTTCTCTGCATCTATTGAGATGATCATGTGGTTTTTATTCCTCAGTTTGTTGATGTGGTGTATCACGTTGATTGATTTGCAGATGTTGAACCATCCCTGTGTCCCTGGTATGAATCCCACCTGATCATGATGTATGATTCTTTTGATGAATTGCTGAATTCTGGTTGCCAAAATTTTGTTTAGAATTTTTGCATCTATGTTCATCAGTGATATTGGCCTGTAGTTCTCTTTTTTCGTGGTGTCCTTGTCAGGTTTTGGTATCAGCGTGATGTTGGCCTCATAGAATGTGTTAGGAAGTGTTCCATCTTCCCTAATTTTTTGGAATAGCTTGAAAAGGATAGGTATTAAATCCTCTCTGAAAGTTTGGTAGAATTCCCCAGGAAAGCCATCTGGTCCTGGGGTTTTATTCTTCGGGATGTTTTTGATTGCTGTTTCAATCTCTTTCCTTGTGATTGGTCTGTTCAAATTGTCTGCCTCTTCTTGAGTGAGCTTTGGGAGATTGTAGGAGTCCAAGAATTTATCCATTTCCTCTAGGTTATCCATTCTGTTGGCATATAGTTTTTTGTAGTATTCTCTTATAATCTGTTGTATTTCTGCAGAGTCTGTTGTTATTTCTCCTCGCTCATTTCTGATTTTGTTTATTTGAGCTTTCTCCCTTTTTTTCTTTGTAAGTCTGGCTAGTGGTTTGCCAATTTTATTTATCTTCTCAAAAAACCAGCTCTTTGTCTTATTGATCCTTTCTACTGCCTTTTTCATTTCAATAGTATTTATTTCTGCTCTGATTTTTATTATTTCTCTCCTTCTGCTGAATTTGGGCTTCATTTGTTCTTTTTTCTCTAGTTCAGTTAGGTGTGCTTTAAGGTTGCTTATTTGGGATTTTTCTTTTTTGTTAAGATGTGCCTGTATTGCGATGAATTTTCCTCTTAATACAGCTTTTGCTGTATCCCATATGAGTTGGTATGGCATGCTATCATTTTCATTTGTTTCCAGGTATTTTTTTATTTCTTCAATTTCTTCAATGATCCATTGCTTGTTCAGTAGTGTGTTGTTTAGTCTCCACATCTTTGTGCCTTTCTCAGCTTTTTTCTTGTAATTAATTTCTAGCCTTATAGCACTATGATCTGAGAAGATGCTTGTTATTATTTCAATTTTTTTAAATTTGTAGAGGCTTGCCTTGTTTCCCAACATATGGTCTATCCTAGAGAATGTTCCATGTGCACTTGAGAAGAATGTGTATTCAGCTCCTTCAGGGTGGAGTGATCCATATATGTCTATTAAGTCCAATTGTTTTAGTTTTTCATTCAGCTCCACTATTTCCTTGTTGATTTTCTGTCTGGATGATCTGTCCATTGATGTGAGTGGGGTGTTGAGGTCCCCTACTATTATTGTGTTGTTTTTAACATCTTCCTTTAGGTCTGTTAATAGTTGCTTTATGAATCTTGGTGCTCCTGTGTTGGGTGCATAGATATTTATAAGCATTATTTCTTCTTGATGAAGTGTCCCTTTGATCATTATATATTGTCCCTCTGTGTCTCTCTTTACCTGTCTTATTTTGAAATCCACTTGGTCTGATATGAGAATTGCAACACCTGCCTTTTTTTCCTTGCTATTTGCTTGAAGTGTTGTCCTCCACCCCTTCACCCTGAGTCTGTGTTTGTCCTTGGGGCTGAGGTGTGTTTCCTGGAGGCAACAAATTGTTGGATCTTGTTCTTTAATCCATTTTGCCACTCTGTGTCTTTTTATTGGAGAGTTCAATCCGTTCACATTGAGAGTGATTATTGATGCATGTGGACTTAATGCTGTCAATCTGTCACTCATTATCTTGTTTTCCTGTGTTTCTTTTCCTGTGTGCTTTAGACTACCCATTTAATACTGCAATTTCTTATGCTGGGTTTCTTAGATTTTTCCTTATCTATGATTTGTGACTCTGTTCTGTACTTTATTGTAGTGTCTGCCTTGAAGTTTGTATTTAGAATCTCGTGTATAATATAGTCTATTCTCTGGTGGTCTCTTACTTACTCAACCAATACTGATTTAGACCCTTTGCTCTTCCCATCCTAAATAATTATTTTCATTTTTTATTCCAACTTGTCTTATTAATTTGTAGTTAGAGTGCTAAGATCGTCCTTGTTTTGGTAGTTTCCTTATTTTTACCCTAATGCTATAGTTGAATATTTGCTATCCTGTTCTGGTTCTATCCATCGGTCTCCCTAGTCTGTGGATTGTGTCCCCTTTCTCCCTTTTTTCTTTTTTCAAGTGTGAGAGCCTTCTTGAGGATTTCTTGTAATGGAGGGCTTTTAGTTACAAATTCCCTTAACTTTTGTTTGTCTGGAAAAGATTTAATTTCTCCCTCATATCTGAAGGAAATTCTTGCTGGATAGTGTATTCTTGGCTGAAGGTTTTTATCCTTTAAAGCTTTGAATATATCACTCCATTCTCTCCTAGCTTGTAGGGTTTCTGTAGAGAAATCCACTGACAGTCTGATAGGGGCTCCTTTATAGGTTATTCTCTTTTTTTTCTTACTTTCCTGAGTATTCTTTTCTTATCATTCCTATTTGCCAACTTTACTATTATGTGCCTTGCAGTGGGTCTTTTTACATTGACAAATCTAGGAGATCTAAAACCCTCCTCTACACACATTTCTCCGTTGATCCCTAGATTTGGGAAGTTCTCTTCAATAATTTCGTTAAGCACACTTTCTGCTCCATTTTCCTTTTCCATATTCTCGGGAATTCCTATGATCCTTATGTTCTTACTCCTCATTGAATCCATTATCTCTCAGAGATTTTCCTCATTTTTTTTAATTCTTAGTTCTCTTTCTTCCTCTGTCTGGCGCCATTCAGCCTGTCTGTCCTCGATTATGCTGATTTGCTCCTCTATGTTGTCTACACGGGCATTCAGGGAATCCGTATTCTGTTTTATCTGGTCCATTGTGTTTTTCATCTCAAGTAATTCTGTTTGATTCTTCTTTATGATTTCAATCTCTTTTGTGAAGTAACTCCAGAACTCGGCTTGTTTCTCTATCTTTCTCTCTACCTCATTGAGTTTTTTTATTATAGCTGCTCTGAATTCATTATCACTTAGTTTACCTAATTCCAAGTCCTCAGGACTTAATTCTGTGTTTTTATTGTTTTCCTTCTGGCCTGGGGCTTTTATAAATTGCTGGATGTTAGAGGAGCGGTTTTTTCTCATGGTGGTAGAATTCAGTTGCAGTTACAGCCTGTTGCCACTAGATGGGGGTCGAGAGTGGCGTGTTAGCTCTCCGCCTTGGGGCAAGATGGCTGCACCCGCTGGCTTTGCTGGGCGTGAGGGGCTGTTACTCACGCGTGCTGGTCTGGGTTCAGATCAGTTCTGTTCTCTGGTCTCCCAAGGCCCTTGATTTATAGGGTCCCCGTGGACGGAAGCTTTCCCCCCGTCAGCGGGTCTCCACTGAATCAGCGGCAGGAGTCCTGGATGATCGCCTGGTTGCGCGGCCCCTCCCCCGCTCCTTCCCAACCGGCGCCGCAGCGATGGCAGACTCTAGGGGAGGGAGCGATGTCCTCTCCTACCATTCCAGCGCCTCTGAGGGTGTAAACTAGGTTTATGATCTCTGCCTTCTTGGTATTGTAGGTCTCTAACTAGCTGGCATTATGTTTATTCTCTGAAATTCAGTTCTTCCGATCTTTTGTTGTATTTTGGAGGGGAGAGAATCCCGGGTCAGCTCACCCTGCCATTTTGCTCCCCCAATCAATGTATTTTATTTAATGTATTGTAAACCCTTTTGAAAAACTTTCCATGGCTCCTCATTGCCTCCTGGACCTATCAAATTGAGACTCCTGACCCTGAAAATTTAAGCTTCTAATTATCTGGCTCAATCATACCTCTGCAACTTTTAAATTTTCCTTAACAATTATCATGTGCAAGTTATATGCTAGGCACTGTGATGAACCCTTTGTACCCATTTTCACGTTTGGACATCACAGCCATCCTATAAAGAAATGCTATTTTCATGCCATTTTATGGATAAGGAAATGATACTTAGAGAGGTTAGATAACTTGCCCAAAGTTAAATGGCCAGCAAGGGGGCAAAAATCAATGTCTGAACCTAGACAATTCAATAACAGAACGTGATGTCTTAGCTGCTGAGCTATGCTGTGCAAAGAAATTTCTGTTTTGGCTCTTGTTGCTGAACACACTATATTTGTGCACCTTTTGTTGTATCTATATTTACCTCAGAGTCTATTCTTTTTACTTTCTCTCTGCATTTTCAAGTTCTATTATTATGACTGTGCATTTTCCACTCCCTGCTGCATAAGTACACCCAAACCTAAACTTTCTCTCCCTCAGGGAGCACTTTTGTGTTGTACTGACCAGAACCACACTGGGTTACGTTACCTTGTGTTTTCTCTGACGCATTCAGAGGTTTAAAAACTACTGGGGCCAGCTCAGCGGCCAAGTGGTTAAGTTTGCCTGCTCCGCTGCGGCGGCCCAGGGTTCGGATCCTGGGCGCGGACATGGCACTGCTCGTCAGGCCACATTGAGGCGGCATCCCACATCCCACAAGTAGAAGGACCTGCAACTAAGATATACAACTGTGTACGGGGGGGTTTGGGGAGATAAAGCAGAAAAAAAAAAAAGATTGGCAAGAGTTGTTAGCCCAGGCGCCAATCTTTAAAAAAAAAAAAAAACTACTGAGTGGGACCTTTCTCAGGAGCGAGGACCACGTCTTCTACCTATTTTGCACATCCTAAATTGTGTGTACAAAACAGCAGATAGTAGATGGTATACAAATACATAAAAAGAATAATTGTTAAATTCTGTAATAGTCTTTTGAGCTTTGCCATCTTGCATTGTTTTGGAGACTGTCTATTCAAGTCCTACCAATCTATTCATAACCAACTCATCTCTTTCTGGAATAAGTCCAGGTAATTGCAACTACTTCCTCCTCTTCTAAGCTACCATTCTGCTGACTGTGTGCTCTGCCCAGTTTCCTCCAGTGGTAATATCTTGCAAAACTGTAGTACAACATCACAACCAGGTTATTAGTATTGATGCAGTCAAGATACAGAACATTTCCTTTGCCATAGGATCTGTGGTATAGGGCCTAAAATTTAAGCCCAATATTATGTTGTTTTCATATTGGGAAAACAGAGAGTGCCTCAAGTGGCTTAACCATAAGATCCCCTCCCTATTCTGCTCCTGCAGATAAGGTCTCCAGCCATACAACCCTCCTTATCATGGAGACCAGACACTTTTCGTGCTTATCCCCTTGTGGCGAGCTTTAATTCCCTGGTGGCCTACAGACTTATTCAAATAAGCCAATCATATCCTTCCATGGGAACCAAGGGTCGCCCCACCCTCTTGATACTACAAAGCCTCCCTCCAACAGGCTCTAGTTGTTCACTCTGTTTCCAAGTGCAATTCCCATGTGGTCCCACATGGTGCAGTGTCCTCCTCCGTCTCCAGGTGTGAGTATGTGACTGATAAACTACAGTCAATCTCATGTGCCCAGTGTTGGGTGTTGGGTGTTTTTCCAGTCTCATAACCCTAAAGCAGGAATCTGTCCCTCATTAATGGGGTGAAGAGGAGGTGATTAAAACAGAATTCTTCCTGTTGCCTTTTATAGCAACATTACTTCCTTCCCATGTCCACCCCCTTCTTAATCCCTGACCACCACTAATTTGTTTCCCATATCTATGATTTTTTTCATTCCAAGAACGTTAAATGAAAGTATACAGTTTCTAATATTTAGAGATTGGCCTCTTTCACTCAGCATAATTCTCTGGAAGTTCATCCAGGTCGCTCCATGTATCAATACTTCATTCCTTTTTACTGCTGAGTAGAATTTCAAGGTACAGAAATGGTTAAACTGTTCATTTAACTGTTCACCATTGAAGAGTATTTGGATTGTTTCCAGGTTTTGGTTATTATGAATAAAGCTGCTATAAACATTCATGTACAGGATTTGTGTGAACATTAAGTTTTAATTTCCCCGAGACAAATGCGCAAGAGTGCGATTGCTGAGTCCTATGGCACTTGTATGTTTTGTTTTTTAAGAAAGTGCCAAAGTGTTTTCCATAGTGGCCATACCATCTTACACGCCCACAGCAACTTAGTGATTCAGTTCTTCCTCATCTTCACCAGACTTTGTTGTTCTCACTGCTATTTTAGCCTTCCTGACAGGTGTAGGGTTATATCCCTTTACGGTTTGACTTTGAATTTCACTAATGGCTAATGCTCTTGAACATCTTTTCATGTGCTTATTTACCATCTCTATATCCTCTTTGGTGAAATTTCTCTTCACATCGTTTGCCTATTTTTGAATTAGATTGTGTGTTCTTTTACTATTGCGTTTTGAGAGTTCTTTACATATTCTAGGTACTAGTCTCTGACTGGATTTGTGGTTTGCAAATATTTTCTCCTGTTCTGTGTATCAGATGACTTTTTGAGTCACCTTTTTGAATCTCTGGAGTCAGATATAGGATTCCTTGCTATTAGTAAATTGAAAAGGGGTACCTTCAGTTTGAGAGTCATCCGGCAGGGTTAAAATGAAATGCTAAAAATCCTATAACTAATCACATCAGTGTGCTAGAGTGGAATGAACCCGAGTTGAAGACCTTGGTTCTAGTCCTGGCTCAGTCAATAAATGGGAGTCACTTGGCTTCTCTGGGCCTCAGTTTCTTTATTTGTACGGCAGGGTTGGGCACTTCCAACACTCTCCTGTTCTACCATTGTATGAGTTTAAGTTTAGAAATTAACCTGACCAAAATGAAGCAAATTTTCCTTTCAAGACAAAGATACTAACTTCTAGTAGTTAACCAACTAACTTGATAACTAACTTCTAGAGAACTGAGAGCCTTATATGGAATGTCTTTTTCTTCTTTTCTTAAACTGAGAATTTTCAAAAATATCACATTGCAAAAGTGACTTTTAAAATTCTCTTGGTTTTTTCCCTTCCTGGCAGTATTATATTTCACGCTCTTAACAGGGTTGCTTGCAAAGTAAAAGTTTTAATTTTAATGAAGTCCAATTTATTATTTTTTTCCTTTTATGGATCATGCTTTTAGTTTCAAGTCTAAGAACTCTCAGATAAGCCCACGATCCTAAAGGTTTTCTATTGTTTTTCTAAGTTCTGTGGCTTTACATTTATGTCTGTAATACAGTTGGAGTTGATTTTTGTATAATGTATGAGACTTAGATTCAGGTTCTTCTTCCACTCCCCACCCCTAAAGATGGATTTCCAATTGATCAAGCACCATTTGTTGAAAAGTCTATCTTTTATTTACTGAATTACTCTTGCATCTTTGTCAAAATCAGTTTGTATATTTGAATGTGCCTGTTTCTGAATGCTCTATTCTGTTCTATTGATTTACGTTTATCCCACCACCAAGACCACCTGGTCTTGATTACTGTACATATATAATAAATCTGGTTATTAGAAAGAATATTTCCTTTCACTGTGTTCTTTTTCCATATTGTTTTAGCTACTTTAGTTCCTTTTTCTTTCCATATAAATTTTAGAATAATCTAGTCTATATCTACAAAAGAAAATCATGCTGCAGTTTTGATAGGAATTGCATTAATATATATAGTTTTGGGGAGAATTGGCATTTTTACTATGTTGAATCTTCAGATCTGGGAAGTGTTATAGCTCTCTATTTATTTAGATCTTCTTTGATCTCTTTCATGAGTGTTAGAGTTTTCAGCACACAAGTTTTGTTAGATTTACACCTAAGTATTTCATTTATTTGAGTAACTGTAAGTGGTATTATATTGTAAAATATTTTGGTTCCCAGGTGTTCATTGTTAATACATAAAAGTATAAATGGCGTTTGTATATTTATCCTATATCCTGTGACCTTGCTGAATTCGCTTATTAGTTCTACTCTTTTTTTTCTGTAGATTCTGTGGGATTTTCTACGTAGACACTTAAATCAGCTGTAAATAAATGGAAAGGAACAGTTTCTTTTCTCCTTATCTGTATCCTTTTATCTCCTTTTCTTGCTCTACTGCGTTGGCTAGAACTTTCAGCACTATGTTGGCTAAGAGTGGTGAGAGTAGGCATTATTTCCTTACTCCTGATATCGGGGAGACAGAAGCTAGTCTTTTATTTTATTTTATTTGAGGAAGATTAGCCCTGAGCTAACATCTGCCGCCAATCCTCCTCTTTTTGCTGAGGAAGACTGGCCCTGAGCTAACATCCATGCCCATCTTCCTCTACTTTATATGTGGGACGCCTGCCACAGCATGGCTTGCCAAGCAGTGCCATGTCTGCACCTGGGATCCGAACCAGTGAACCCCAGGCGCCGAAGTGAAACGTACGAACTTAACTGCTGCACCACCAGGCTGGCCCCTAGTCTTTTATTATTAAATATGTTAGCTGAAGGTTTTTGCAGATGCTCTATCTAAAGTTGAGGTAATTCCTCTCTCTTTTATTTTTTTCTGGGAGTTTGTATCATGAAGGAGTATTCAATTATTTCAAATCCTTTTTCTGTATAGATTCATATGATCCCATAATTTTTATATAATTTTTCTTATTTAGCTTGTTAATATGGTAGATTATACTGATTGTTTTCTAGTTCTGAACCAGGCTTGCATTTTGGGAATAAATGCCATTTGGCCATGGTATATAATCTTCTTTATACATTGCTGAATTCTATATGTTAACTTTTTTAACAATTATTTTTTTGTCTATATTCATGAGAAATATTGATGTGTCATTTTCCTTTATTGTACTGCCTTTGTCTAGTTTTGGTACCATGATAAATAAACAGGGAAGCGTTTCCCTCTTTTGAATTTTCTGGAAGAGATTGTTTAAAATTGATGTTAATTCTCCCCTAAACATTTTGTAGAATTCTCCACTTAAACCACCTAGGCATGGAGATTCATTCTTTGGGAGGTTTTCAATTATGAATTCAATTTTCTTGATAATTTGGGTTAGTCAAATTATCTATTTTGTATTGGATGTGATGTGGTACATTGATGTTTTTTGAGGAGTTGCTCCATCTCATCTAAATGATCAAATATATCTGTGTGAGTTGTTTGTAATATTCACTTTTTATTCTTTTGATGTCTGAAGTGTCTGTAGTGATAACTCTTAGTTTTTTTCCTGATATTGGAAATTTGTGTCTTCTATCTTTTTTTCATTGTTATTCTTATTAGGTGTGCCAATTTTATTGATCTTTGAAAAGAACCAGTGCTTTGTTTCATTGATTTTCTCTGTTATATTCTTGTTTTCAATTTCATTGACTTTTGCTCTTACCTTTATTATTTCCCTCCATCTGCTTGCTTTGGATTTATTTTGCTATTCTTTTTCTTGATTCGTATGATAGGATCTTAGGTTATTAATTTGAGACATTTCTTCTTCTCTAATATATGCATTTAGTGCTATAAATGTTCTTTTCAGCATTTGTTTATCTATGTCCCACAAATGTTGACATATTTTCAATTTCATTTCGTTCATTTGGTTCAATGTACTTTTTATTTTCTTTGAGACCTCTTTGACTGATGGATTATTAAAAGTGTGTTGCTTAGTTTCCAAATATTCGGAGATTTTTTTTCTCTTATCTTTATGTCATTTGTTTGATTCCATTGTCAGAGAACATATTCTGCATTGTTTCAATGCTTTAAAATTTGTTTTATGCCCCAAGATATGGTCTGGCTTCATCTGTGTTCATGGACACTTGAAAAGCATGTGTATTCTGTTACTGTTCTATGACGTGTTCTATAAATGCCAGTTATGTCCTATTGGTTTATGATGTTGAGTTCTTCCATATCCATGCTGATTTTTTAACTTGCTATTTTGTCGATTATTGAGAGATGGTTATCGAAGTCTCCAACTATAATTGAGGACTTGTATATTTCTCCTTTCAGTTCTGCTAGAGTTGCTTCACATATTTTGTATCTCTGTTGTTTGGTGCATACATATGTAGGATTGATATGTCTTTGGGGAACCTCATAACATTATGCAATATTACTCTCTGACTCTGGCAATATTTGTTTCCCTGAAGTGTACATTATCTAAAATTAATATAGCTATTCCTGCATTCTTTTGATTAATTTTTCCATTTTCTTACTTTCAACTGTTTATGTTACTATTTTTGAAGTGAGTTTCTTATAGATAGGATATAGTTGGGTTGTGTTTGTAAATCCATTCTGTCAATCTCTATCTTTTAATTGGTGAAGTTAAACCATTTACACTTAGATTTAAAGTAATTATTGATATATTGGGACTTAAACCTGCCGCTTCTTTTGTCTATTTGTTCAGTTTTCTTTTTCATGTCTTCCTGTGAGTTACTTGAATAGTTTTCATAATTATATTTTAATTTGTTTCTAGTATTTTTCAGTGTATTTATTTGCATAGCTTTTTACTGATTACTCTAGGTGTTACATTATATATACATAACTTACCACAGTCTCCTTTTGTCATCAATTTACTATTTAGAATAAACTGAAGACATTTTATTTCCCTTTATGTCCTTTTAGTCTCCCACACTGATAACATAATTGTCTTGAATATTCCCTCTAAATGCATTTTGAACAATGTCAGATAGTGTTATATTTTTTTTGTTGTAACATCAAACATGATTTTGAAAACTCAAGACAAGAAAGTCTATGTATTTATCTATGTTTTTGCTTACTATGTTCTTTCCTCTTGAAGTTCCAAGTTTCTTTCTGTTTAAGTTTCCTTTTAGTTCTGTTTAGAGAACTTCTTTCAGGGTAGGTCTGCTGACAGCAAATTCTCTGAGCTTTCCTTCATCTGAGAATATCTTGATTTCCCCTTCATTCCTGAAGGTATGTAGACTTCTGAGTTGATCACTGTTCTCTCAGCACTTGAAAAATATGCCACTTTCTTCTTATCTCTGTGGTTTCAGATGAGAAATCAGCTGTCAATTTGAATTGGTGCCTTCTCTATAGGCAATGCATTTATTTCTTTTGAGCTGCTTTCATGAATTTTTTTCTTTGTCTTTTGTTTTCAGAAGTACAATTATGATGTGTATTTGTGTGGACTTCTTTGGACTTTCCTCAGCTTCTAGAATTTTTAGGTTTTTGTTGTTTGCTACATTTGGGAAGTCTGCAGTCATTACTTCTTTCAGTACTTTTTAGTCCTGCTTTCTTGTTCGCCTTCTTTAGGGCCTCCCATGGCAAAGAAGATTGTCAGATCTGTTGCTATAATCCCACAGGTTCAAGAGGCTTTGTTCATTTTCTTGTTTTCTAATTTTCTCTCTGTTGTTCAGGTTGGATGATTTCTATTGTTCTGTCTTCAAGTTTATTGATTCCTTGCTCTGTCCCTTCCATTCTGTTGATGAGCTCATCCACTGAGTTTTAAAATTTTTTCCATCATTGTATTTTTCATTCTAAAATTTCCATTTGGCTTTCTTTATATCTCCTATATATCTCTTTATATCTCCTAGTTCTTTGCTAAAACGCTCTATCTCTTTCCTGAGACTTTCTATTTTTCATTTGTTTCAAACGTGTACTTGATTGCTGATTGAAACACTTTTATGATAGCTGCTTTAAAACATTTGTCAGATAACCCTAACATTTCTGTCATCATGACGTTGGCATCTATTGATTGCCTTTTTTTAAATTCAGTTTGAGATCTTCCTGGATCTTGGTAAGATGGGAGGTTTTTGATGAAAATTTGGACATTTCAGGTATTCTGTTTTCAGATTCTGGATTTATTATAAACCTTCTGATTTAGCTGGCTTCCTTTTATGCTGCTATGGCAGAGAAAGAGGCTTGCCGTTTTATCATTTCCAGTTGGAGGTAGAAGTCTAGGTTCCCCAGTCAGTCTCCATTAACACCCAGTGGATGGGGTGGGCTCATCATTGCTGGTGGGTGAGGATGGGCATTATAAATCTCAAATAGGTTCTGTGATACGATAGCTCCCTGGCTGGAAGTGGTAGGAATGTCTCATTGCTGCTCCCACATGTATTCTACTGACATCATGAGTGAGGGCAGGAATCTTGTTACCACTAAGTGGTGGTAAAATTCTTGACTCTCTACCAGGCCTCCTCTGAGATCACTTTAGTGGAGAGTGGAGGTGGAGTCTCATTACTGCCAGGTGGAGGTGGAAGTCCAAGCTTCCAATATAGTCTTCATTGACATCACGGGGAGGCGGATGGTGGATTCCTTACTGTCCCATAGGGATAAAGTCCTAACTCCCTACTCTGCCTTCTCTGACACCAGCTGGGAGGGAGGGTTGGAGTACCCCGTTACAGCCTGGAAAGGGTAGAAGTTAAGGCTCCCACTCAACCCTTGCTGACATGGGTGTAGGTGGGTGCCATAGTTTTTTCTGTGATGTTTGGCTGGAGTAGAGTGTTATTGTCCAAAAGTTTTCTGTCTTGCTAAGTTGTCTTTTCATGGTCCTTTGGCTGGAGAGAGCAGACTTTCATTGGGGCTTTTTGCCTGTTTCCTTTGGCCTTTCCAGGTTTCCAGCTTATACAGCATCTTTTCTGGAATATATAGAAAACCCAGAGGATGTACCACCAAGTTGTTCCTTGGGTCTTGAGTAACCTAACCATCTTTATGAGTCTTCTTATGTTTGTTCCCTATATAATTTCCAGGGTTTTGAGTTGTATTTTGTGGTAAAAATACATCTGCTCTATCTTCCCCGAAGTGAGAGTCCCCTGCTCAGTTTTTGTTTTTAATTAGAGTTCTATTTACTTTAAATTAGTAGCATTCACGTACCTAAACAGTTTAGATTTTGATGAACACCTAATCAAAACACCAGATTTTAGGTACTGAATTGCATTAATGATTATAGCCAGCAGATACTTTATGGAATATTAAATTTTTTTCCCTGAAAAAAATTAGAAGAGGTAGAATGCTAAATGTAGTTTCTGATGTACTAAGTGCTCAATGACTATATCTCACAGTTTGCTTTTTTGTTTTACGGGACACTGTAGTAGTTAAGACTCGAGATTTGGCTTCTGGAGTGGTCCCACCACTAAATTGGTATATTTGCTATTGGAAAATTACCTAGGTACTATGATTCTCAATTTGCTTGTTTGTCATTTGGGGATAACGATGGCACTTATCACAAAAATATTTGTATGAGAATAAAATGGAATGATCCAGAGACTCATTCGCATTCATTTCCCACTGGCATATAGTAAGCCCTCAATAAATACTAACAGCTGTTGTGGCTGCTGCTGCTATTATACTAAGTTACCCCAAAACAGATACTAAGATGCAGCTCCTAAAAGCAATTAGGGGGATATCAAGAGAAGGAGTATGTTCTTTCATTTCTTACCTTTTCAGAAGCTGAGTGTGGCTGTCAGCTGGGGAAACTCTCACTGACCATTGCCCTTGTTTAATATTTACCTCTCACAAAGGTGGCAAAGAGAGGAATATAGTCACATCTTTTAGCAGTTAATGCTCTTCTCACCCCTCTTTTTTTCATAATCTCTCAAACTCCGATAAGCTGCTCTAAAATCTTCCCTTCCTTCATTCTGAAGTCCCTGAATCTCGCTCTCAGTCTCCCTCACAGCTTCTCTTCTGTGCTCTCTGCGTAATTTCTTTATTACGCAGACCAACTTATCCTTGCTACCTCCTTTCTCATTTTTGTTTCCCATTACCTAGACTCTGTCCATCTGAAAGGGCTCAGGAGCTGACCAAGTGAACAAGAATGATTCCTTCTTGGGGCAGTGGCTGATATTTCCAATATTTATAATTTAATATCTTTTCTTTCTATCACTGCCATATAAAATATCGGCAATAAACACAGGGACAGCTTCTAGCAACCTCGACTCTGTGACACAAACAGCTTTCAAACTACTTCCCCTTTAAAACATCTCAAAGAAAAAATATCTTTTTTCCAAATTATATCACTCACTACCTGCCAAAAAGGGCAGGAACGTTGGCCAGAATTGGTATATGGATGCTTTGTTAAGATTCTCATTCATTTCCCACTCACTTTCTTACATTTCCAGGCTGATTACTTTCCACTCCAAGAATGCAGTTAGTTCTTCTCTACCTGGCTGCTTTTGTTTCTTTTTACACCTGTACAATAACTACTTCTTATAGCCAAGGGGTTAGATCATTAATTTAAAGACAACAGCACCGAGTCCAGTGGATTTTTCAAAGCAGAAGTTTTATTTCACAGAATGTTGAATTCTTCTTTCTTTTAACGGAATTAGTGAGCTAGAATTATATTATACTTTTTTTTTCTTCCCAGAGCTAGGATGACAAAGGTAATTAAATTAAACTAAGAAACACAATTCATGTCTGTTGTTTTCTTCCCCATAAATATATCAGTGCAACTGGGGAAATAATTTTATTGAACATATTAAATCTGGTGCAGGTCGCTTTTAGATATCATTTTTGTCTGTCATGTCGGAACTTTTCATCTGTTGGTTTGCCAGGAACAAGGATGTTTATGCATCAAGAAATGCATATAGGGTGGCTATAGAACATGTCTTTAATGAAGAATACACATAAGCATGAAATTCCAGCCCTGCCTGCAAGGAGCTTACTATCTATTTGGAAACACAAGGAATACGTACAAATGAAGTTGAAGTAAAAGAAAAGGAATCTGTAACAATATAGGACAAAGAGAAAGGAAGTCTACCATGCTGCGCATGTGACTAAGAGTCAAATAATGGGAGGAGGCTAACAGGGGTATTAGAGGGAGAGAGATGCTGAGACCTTATTAAGGAGAAGAATTACATTTTAGTGAGTATCTATTACCTACCAGGCATGATGCTAGGCATTTCATATTTGCTGTTTTTGTTTTAGAAAAACTCTAAGATATGGTTATTTGTAAATGTGCTTTTCACATGAGGACAATGTGCAGAGATTTTCAATAAATGCTAGTAAGTGGCCCAGGTGAAATTTGAGCCCAGAACTATCTCTGAAGCCTGGGTTCTGTCTGCTACCCCATCTGCCAGACTATGCCAGGTAATGGGAAGAAAGATTTGATCTGATTATTAAAAGATAAGCAAGAGATAGAAGGAGAGAGAGAGTTAAGGAAAGGAGAAAGAAGAAAAGTGAACATTTTGGGGTTATAAAAATAGCATAAGAGTGGAGGCAAAAAAAAAAGCATAAAATGTTTGGTGGACAATAATTATATGGATTTGTCTGGGTCAAATGTAGGTAATGTTCACAAATGTCATTAAGAACATAGGCTCTGGATTTTGATGGATTGGTTTAAATGCAAGCTTATTCATTTATAGTTGACCTCCCTTAGACTACAATTTCACATAGAACAGTTATGATGATTCAAAATGCTAAGGAATTTGGGTACTGGTTGTAGAGATGCATTTGGTATATGAAAATTCATCAAGCTATACAATTATGTGCCCTTCTTTATCTGTGTATTATGTCAGTAAAATGATCTTTTTGGTAAAAGGAACTAATGCTTGTAATAGTGCTGGCACAAGTAGTAACCATTCATTCAATGTTAATTTATGTTTTCAATGTATTCAAGGTGACAAGATACTAGAATAAGGTCTTAGCAGAACGTTGAAGCAGTTTTAGAGGATCTCTCTGCCCTTCTGGGGTCAAGGAAGGACTGGAAAAATGAAGATATGTTCACAGTGTTGTTTAGGAAGCTCGATCTTTGTGACAGTGTGTGGAATGTATTGGAATAAAGGGAATAAACTAGTAAGAGTATCAACCAAGTGTAGAGACCAGTGAAGAGTTTAACAAAAGGGTATAAACCAGTGAGAGCAATTATAAGATTTTGCTGTCACATAGGCATTGCATAACATGGTTCTCAATCAGACCATGGCCAGGAAAGACTGAAGATTCAATGAAGGAAAAATCAATAGGATTGGGCAGTAGAGTGCAATAGAGAAAGAAAGTAAAGATTCAAAAACAACTTCTCGAGTTTATGCAGTAAGAGTGATTTGAAGAAAAAACTGATGGGGGTACAATGGCAAGGAGGTAGATGATAAATCAAGTTCCAAGTGTCAACATCTCGCTGGCAGCTGGATGTGTCAATCAACAATAGAGGCCATAAGTGTGACTTTGCAAGACCCAATTTGTAACTGCATAAAATGTGAATAGTTTCTTGTGATTATTACACAGAGGAAAATCCCAAAATCTGGAAGTTCAAAGAGAATAATTTTGGGTATGATTATATATGTATTTTATAGTTCTGCCTTCGTGTCCTTTAATTGGACCATGTTTTCCTCCCTCTAAATTTAAGTTGTTCAGAAAAAAATATCCCTCTCAAGCTATAGAAATGAATAAAATCCCCATGTCTAGTAATATTTTCATTATGAGGAATTAGATTTCTGTAGCTGTAATGGATAGAGTTTAAGTTAATTGATTGTCACATTTTTGTTTAGTGAAAGCACATTTTTTGAAGACTCTATATAATCTCTCCTTCAAACAATATTTGTTCTCTCCTGAACTTACTTTTAGCACATTTGGAAGTAGAGCATTAATTATTTTGCATTTACGAGAACAGTTACATACATTCTTTCATATCTGCCAAAATGCTGATTCAGTTATAATATACTAAAAACCCATGCACCTACTCAAAAAGCTCTAGAAACAAAAGCTCATACAATACTGAGCTAATGTCATTTATATTTCTCTGGGACTAAAATAAAATAAAATAAAGTAAGAATAAGTATTCAATTTTAGGATCCTGGGAAAGTACTTGTGTATGTATGTATGTGTGTGTGCATGCATGTGTAAAAATGACAGTGGGAGAAAAATTGTGAAATGAGTTTACTCCAGTTCTTATCCAAGGGAAATTAATTTTATAATTAAATATTTGGAAAAAATTAATCCTGTGGTGATGAAATATGTTGAGAAGCTGACATTTAAAAGCAGTTGTGTTGCTCGAGTCTTTTAATTTTTTCTGAAATCAAACATTAATATTTGTGCACTAGAGTATGCAAAGAAATGCCAATGACATGGAGGATATTCCTCTACTGGTCATGCGTCAAAAATACCAGTAGTCTTTCAGCAAGCACACTTCGGGGTATGGAGTAGAATGTGGGAACTGAGTCAAGTCATCCAAGAACCTGCCTTTGGAGTTCAGAGCTGGACTGATGCTATTGCTCTCCTAACCTCCTCTCCACTCATCTGCCCAGACAAAATGCTGGCTATCACATCAGTGCAATTTCCTTATTATCCGCTAGGTGCATAGTACTGCCAGATATTACATAAAATAGAAAGAATTGTTAAATTTACTCCTTGCCCTCAAATAGCCTGGTTGGATAGATGGGACATAACCACTTAAAAAGCAAAGCTAATAATATAAGTCATTATTTATAATCTAGTGTGCATAAGAACATATAGGATAAAC
This sequence comes from Equus asinus, assembly GCF_041296235.1. Lineage (NCBI taxonomy): Eukaryota > Metazoa > Chordata > Mammalia > Perissodactyla > Equidae > Equus > Equus asinus. The sequence continues at coordinate 28,069,416 of NC_091810.1, forward strand.
TAATTTGCACTTGAAAAGAGAAGGAAGCCAACACTGATGATCCGCTGTGTGCTAAGCACTATGTAGCAGGTTTTATACTTGACTTGGGGCTGTTCCTCCCTGCTGAGCCCTCAGCATCTAGAATAATGCCTTGGATTAGTAGACAATAAATATTTGTTGACTAAATGAAAGAATACGTCTCTCAATTAGCCTCATAAAGTTCCTCTGCAGTAGATAGTTTCCCATTTTACAGATGTTAAAACTGAAAACTTGAAAGGTGATTAATAACCCCTGAATCACAGTGTGGCACAAGATAGGATTTAAATCCAGGTCCACCTGCCACCAAAGATTTTACTTGTGGCGCTGAAAGCTGGCAGTACTCAATAGAAATGACCCAGTTCAGTGTTGATTTGGACAAAAATATGTAGTCTAAGCAAATTGGTCAGAATCCTGCTCAAGGTTGATTATTTTTAAAAGTAATATTGTTGTTGATAATATTAAACATTGAAATTGTTAAAACTCATATATATCTAATCCTAGCTAGTAGATTTCCAGCCCATCATTATTTAATTTCTGAAGAACACAGGCATTGTCTTGAAAGGAAAGCTTGCATTTTCCTACAGTTAGAAATGAACAGATGGCAAGAATGACCTTCAACTTTTTTACAAGAATTTTACATCCAACAGTAGAAAGTGCCACATGTAAGATTCACACTTGACTAGACTGGTGACAACTGCAGCTACCGTCCCAACGACCTACAAGAAATGCTGATACAAAACGAGAAGACCAAAATCGTGGCATAAAGCCTGATACGAAAGTTTGGTTTTGAAAGTGAGATTTATGTACAGTGCAAAGTCTCACAGTTTGATTAAAATAACTTTTCCCCTTCCAAAAATATTTACATAGTGTTGGCAAATATGTTATTGTAAATTAGAATGTATGAGATTTAACAACAAAATCTTAAGATCAACTAAATCAATTAAATACAAAAGCTTGAGAAAATAATGTAACATCTGGTGTGCTAAAAGTAAGCGATATTGTTTGAGAACAACAGTGAAATGAGAGGTCTCATTTGTTTATTTACATAAAAAGATATTTACCAATATTGCATATTCAATACAATGCAGTGCAACACATGCAGTAAAGGAGAGACATCATCTACCTATTTTTAACAGTATGCATTTTTGAGACTTAGAATTAATATAGATGTAGTTTAAAATAGTAAATTGGAGAACTTTGTAACAATAATCAGCACACATTTTTGTCAAATCGAATCAAGGAAGACAAATACGTGCCATCTGTGCAATCCCTTCTCACTTACCTCCTTGTGCCCTTGGATCCATGGCAATGCCACTGCTTTCTGTTGAAACAGTAGTAATAGCTTAATTGTACTGAGTACCGTGCTCAGTGCTTTGCCTACCTGCTTTATATGCATTGTCTCCTATCATCTGCCCAACAGCCTTTTGATACCCACATTAGTTTACAGATGAGTGTATTAGGGTTCTCCAGAGAAACAGAACCAACAGGATATATCTATGTCTATGTCTGTGTCTAGATCTATAATTACATCTATATATATCTATATAATCTATCTATTTATTATAAGGAATTTACATGATTATGGAGACTGAGAAGTCCCAAAATCTGCTGTGTGCAAGTTGGAGATCCAGGGAAGCTGGTGGTATAAAGGCCAGAGAACCAAGAGAGCTAATGGTCCAACCCACGGTATGTTCCAGTTGGAGTGCAGGTGAAGATGAATGTCCCAGCTCAAAACCAGACTTGCAGAGACAGCTAATTTTCCCTTACTTCTTTTTGTTCTGTTCAGGCCTCCAAGGGGTTGGATGAGGGCCACTCACAATGGAGGCGGTGGTCTGCTTTCTCAGTCCACTGATTCAAATATTATTCTCACCCAGAAACACCCTCACAGACACAGCCAGAATAATGTTTAACCAATTATGTGGGCACCCTGTGGCCCAGTCAAGTTGATACATCAAATTAACCACCACAATGAGTAGGCAAGATTAAAGAGGAAGGTCGTTGTCATGGGACAGGCATGAGGGAGAGGTAGAACAGGACCTGCACTTGCTATCTTAAGGAAATCCATGCTCCTGTCACTGCGCTGCCTTGCTGTCCTTCTCAAACAAGGCCTCGAAGCTTTGGGTGGTAACTATTCGTGATCAGAGTTGGCATCCAGGATGAATCATGTTCTCTATCCTTGAGACCTTTCATCGACAATTCTTGATTTCAGAAAATAAAATGGTATGTGTTGGGAAAAAGAAAAAGGAAAGGTGGCTGGTAAGGTGAGATCAGATCAAAAAAAGACTGGAAAAGACAAGCAGAGGGGGCCAGCCTGGTGGCATAGAGTTCACGCTCTCTGTTTCAGTGGCCCTGGGTTCACAGCTTCAGATCCCAGGCGCAGACATAGCACTGCTCATCAAGCCACGCTGTGGAGGTATCCCACATAAAATAGAGGAAGACTGGCACAGATGTTAGCTCAGCAACAATCTTCCTCAAGCAAAAAGAGGAAGATTGGCAATGGATGTTATCTCAGGGCCAATCTTCCTCCCCAAAAAATAAAAATAAAAAAACATTCAGAGGAATTTGGATTTTGGACTTTACACTTTGACTTCCTAGTGTGTATTTGCCACAGAGGCAGTACAATTTATAAAGACCCTGAGGCAGTAGGATGCCTGGTATGTCGAGAAACAGCAAGAGGAGGGTGTGGCCAAAAGAAAGGGGAGCAAGTGGGGAGAGTGGTGGACATTGAGATCCAAGAGGAGGAGGGTGGCAGATCATGGGTCCTTTAGGTCCCTGCAAGAACTTTGAGTTTGTTTACAATGTGATGGAATCCATTAGAAGATTTGAGCAGAGATGGTATGGACTGACTATTACATAAAAAGGGTCATTCTGGTTGGTGAGTATAGACTAGACTATATGGGGGCAAAAGTGGAAGCCATGCCACCAGGAAAGACTCAGTAATTGAATAGAGACCAGTCGTTGTCTCTTTGCTGATGCCAAGTACTCTGATGATACCAGGGACTCTGGTTTTACTCTATTTCTGTATATACTATTTGAACTTGGGAGCCAAATAAATTGACCAAAAGGTCAGTAGAAGGAGAACAGAAGCATCAAGAGTAGTCAGGAGAGCCTTTGAAGCCCCAGAGCTACAGAAAGAATAATCTTAGTTGATTTCTGACTCTCTGTTCCAGATTCCATCTGTTATGAGATCCAACTGCCTTTGGTAAGAATGCAGCGGTGTTCCTGGAGAAACAAAACCATAAAATAGATCCACAGCCTTTGCTAATTTCCATGGTATAAATACTTCCACCTTGGCCAATTTTAAGCTACAAACAGGATGTCGCTGAACACAGAGTTGGGAAAAGATGTGCACAGTCTCTCTCCTACTGGAGCCTCTTGAGAGCTGCCTCCAGCCACCACTGGTGCAGGAGATAAGTATAATGCTTCCAATAAGTTTCCTATTTTATTAGCTTCTTTGAGTGGGGGTCTGTTTTAGCCTTGGATGCCAGACCATCAAAGTCCCATTGTACCTCTTTGACCTTTGAACTTCCCTGTAAAGAATTTCCTCTATCTTTCTGGTCTTTCCTTGTTTCCCAGTTGTCAGAAACCTAAGACACCTCCAGAGGATGTCAATAAATCCCAGGATATGATACTTAGAGTAAAGCATGTGCATTCACTCATAATTCAGTATTAATCTTTTAAAAAAAATCATCAATTTTTTAATTCCTCACAGCAGCTCTATTAGGCTTATGTATTCCTAAACTGATGGAGTTGTTAAAATGGAATGACAGAATTGTATGTACTACACTGATGTTTACAGCATCAATCAAATTACTTTTAATTAATGCACTTTTAAAAACTCGACATTGTCTACAAGTCAGAAAAGTTTTCTGCAACTGTTGACTTTGCAGCCACAAAAGTATTATATTTTTTAAGTGTTATTGTCTATCCAATTATTTCCCAGAAGTAGGGGGAGGATAGCAAATCTGTGGGTGAGTTTTAAAATTAACTTATTCTACCAGTCAACTGAAATTCTCATCTGTGAACAGGGAAACACCTCCAGTGAACGAGAAATGAACAGTGAAACTATCCACTATTCTTGGCAATTATTCTAAATTATAGTCTCTACTCTCCACTCAAGAATAAGTGGTTTCACCTGGTTTCAAAAGTGGCAGGATGGAGAAAAAAGAGAAACTATCCTGGGACAATAGCTTTGTGTCATTAATTCAATCAAGTCATTAAACCATTGGAAAGCATTGTGAAAACCCGTGGTTGTTTTCAGACAAGTAATATTTTAGAAAGTGAAGGGTATCGCAGCTTCTAGCTGCCAGGGTGGGTCTGAGGAAGTAAAGAGATTAAATTTGCACACCTCAAACTGCCAGCTCCTTAGATGAGTAGTTAATGAGAGTAACTAAGTTCTTAATTTGCAAAAAAATCTCTGCTAATATACCTGCTAATTAAATTACTAATCATGTAATAATCCCTGATGTTACATTACCTAGAAAATGGAATGACAAGGTCATAATCATCTGAAGCATTACTTTAAAAAACTTGGTGAGAAAAGCTAAGGAAGTTATGGCTGGTTGAAAAAGCAAGATGATAGGAAGACATTCAAGTGGGCATAGTTCATTAAACCACCTTCCTGGCTCTTCAGAAAATTGTCTTCAATAGTATCTAGCTCATTTAATACCTGGAGTGTACCATTCAGATGGTTAAACAAATGAGATTCATGCAAGCCTCGTCACCCTGTAATTCACCTCTCATTTGCTCTTTCTTTTGTGCTAACATCTGCTACATTACTCTTACTATCTAGAGAACTCTTGTAAACTCCCCCACTGAAAACCTGTGAAGCAGTGTTCTGATTCATCGACATGATGTACATTCTGCTATCTCTTTGAAACGGAATGTAGGCACCTGCAAAATGCTGTGTAGGCCTTACACTTTAGGGAGTACCTCTGCATTAAAAAAAAATTAAATTTAAAGAGGACCAAATACTGCTTTCCTGAACCCAAAGTCATGTTCCTGAAATCTCATGTTATAGAAGTCTAATTCAGCAAAATATTCTTTCACATGCGCTGAATACTGTAAGGAAGCATCTGGTATGTCTGATAACCCTGTGTGCTGACTTTACAAACCCTTCTCAAGCCTCTAAATGCAACCATATGAAAGTACCAAGGCTTTCTATTGTCGCTGGGAGTTGCTGACACTCAAATACAGCTCATTTTTGGTCTTTCAGTTCCTTCGGAGACGTTTGTAGATCTCTCTGATAAGCCACCATATTTTACAAACTAGTAAAGCAGAGATGATAGAGCTCCTCTTGTAAATTTTAATTGAATGTGATTTTTCCTATGAGGAAATTTTTTAAGTCCAAGCGTCTGTTGAACTACATGATAAGAAGAAGGTGAAACATCCTTTCAAAGAAAGATTTTTATAGTTCTAGGGGCTCTCCCAAGCTTCTAAAGACATTCAGATTTGGATGTTTCTAGATTCCTTACAACTGATTAGAATGTTTATCTATAAGGTAATTTTAGGGACAATAACTTTTCCAACCTCAGATTAAAATGGATTTTCTAAAAAGCCAATCTCAAGACTTATCTCAATTACCAACAAAAAGTGTCAGATAATTTGCAAGTCGTGATCATCTTTTTTGGGTGAATACTGTCCACTTTTGTCCAAAATTTTAATTGAGGGCCTGTTCCAAAGAATGAGCATATAAAGATGATTAGTAAGACGTTGTCGTTAACCTGAGGAGCTTACTGCCTATTTGAGGAGGCAGATATAAACCACATTTTACTGTAACACAGTGAGAGCAAGGACCATTCCATTTTATTCCCCACTGCGTTCCCAATGCTCATTACGATGCCCATGCGTAGTAATCACTCTCTTAGCATTTGCTGAAGAAAGGAAGGATAGAAATATGAATGTGGGATTATGGAATACAAAGGACACGCATTTTATCTGAGCTAAATTCAGACTGCTTCCCAGGGTATTATACCCAAATTAAGTCTTAAACTATGAATAAAAATTAATTGGGCACAATAAAATAAAGAGGGGACAGGCTTTCCGGGCAAAGGAAATAGCATAAGCATAGATCGATGAAACAGCATATTGTGTAAGCGAAGTAAAAGCAGTTTAGTATTATGAGGGAGTGATAAGCAGGATGAGAGCAGCTGGAAGGAGACAGCCGGTGAGAATGGAGGGGTCAGAGAAGCCCTTGCATGCCTTGTGAAATGGTGCAGCCATGGAGAGGCTCTAGAGAAGACAGGAGCTGGGTCACATTTGCCTTTGTCGTGGGTCATTCTGGTTCTGAGAGAAATAGATCTGAAAGAGAAAGATGGAAGGAGGGAGACCTGGAGACCAGTTACAAAGCTATTATAAAAGTCTGGGTGAGAAATATGATGATGATAAGAATGAGGGCAGTAATTACAGGTGTAGAAGACAGTTGGCTATATGGGTGTGATGTTCTCGGGAGAGGTCAGAATTGGAGATATTCTTTTGGGATACATCAGCATATCAGTGGTGCTTTAAACCATGTGAGAGGATAATGTCACTCAAGGACATTATGTGGAGTGGAAAGAGATAAGCCCTGAGATCAGTACTGTTTAAGGACTGAGCATAAGAAGAACTCCACGGGAAAGACGAGGCAGGAGGAAGGCCAAGGGGGCAAGGATAGTTTCTTAAAACTCTTATCTGGTCTATCAGAATCCCCCAGGAAGCTTGTTTAAAGTTCTGGCCAAGGGTGGGGTTCAGGAATCTGTATTTTAGCCAGCTCCCCTCATTATGGACATCTACATAGAATTTGGGAATCCATAGGGCAGGGACTTTCCAAAAGAAAAGAATAGTGCCAGTTGCTACAAAGAGATCCATGAGAGGAATGTAAATCCATTCGGCCCCTTTGGAAGACACTTTGGCAGTATCTGTTAAAACTTTTCTTCTTTTGACCCATCAATTCCATTTCCAAGAGTTCATCTCAGAAAAATACCCCCCGCATGTGCACAGAGAGCCAAAGATGGGAAATAATCTAAATGTCTGAAAGTACAGGAACTCAAATTATTTATTGGACTTTATTTGCATGATATCAGTGGTGTAATGGGGGCAAATCCAGACAGAACTGGCATAAGGAGGGGAGGAGAGACAGTGGGGAAGTGGAGACAATGAGTGTAGACAGTTCTTTCAGGAGGTTTGTTTAAGAAGAAGACACAGAAAAGCACAGTAACTAGATGAAGACTCACCGTCTCATTTGAGACGGAAGAGATTTGAGCGTTGTGTAGACTGAGTGGAAAGGCGGAAGGAAAGAAGGAAGTAAAAGACAAAGAGAGAGTGCTGAAGCCTCCTCCCCCAGCCTCATCTGTATCCCAAGGTGACACTTAGAATGCTTTTAGTATTACTCCAAGTGGCCACTTAAGCTTCATCATGACGATGTGCATATGCCATTTGTTTTTTATAAACAACAACTTTATTCTCATATTGGACTGCACAGAGCTCCTATATTATTTATTTTTGTAGAAATAGCCCAAAAAGGAAAAGTGAAAGACAGGATTATCTGTGTTCTTTATTCAAAGTTTCAAGGTGCAAACCTGTTGTTTTTTTTGCACATTCAGGACAGTATCTACACTGCGCAATCAAGTAACATACGTTAACTGATGTTGCAATGATAGAGTCAAAAGAATCCTCTGTCTATCAAAGCGTCAGTTGTCCAGCCTTTTGGTATGACTCCTTCCAAAATCAACAAATCTCTCAAGACAATCAGATTCCGTGCTTCAGTGCAAAATAATCCCGGGAGGTGTTGTCTAGTTGATGACTCATGGTTATAGACTAGATCTTATTTTCTATAAAAATAATTATATAAGTACATATTGCTTTTCTGATGATAAATGATGTCATAAGAGTAAATATATAAAACTATGTGTCTCTATAGCCATTCAAATTAACAAAGTTGGTAGCCCTGTAAAATCAAGGCCAGATTATGCTTTTCACGGGCTCTAGGTATATTCGCCTTTGTGAGTCCCTTCTTCCGTAAAAGTATAAAAATCATATATTAAAATATTTTCTTTGACCTAAAAGTCCTGTTTTTATCTCAAAAGAACTTAAAATGCTTTTGTGAGCCCCTGAAAGTATTGTAGGCCCTTAGCACCGTGACTGGCGGAGAAGTCAGCTCTGTCTAAAATGGGCATAAATAAGCCATGTTCTATATAAGTACATCCAGTATATGAAAATGGAACCACATCAAAATTTTAGTTGCTAGTTGCAGAAAATTTAGTTAAATGTTTGATCAATTTGTTTCCCTTTTTAGATCATGTGTATGTTTTTCTGTTTGTTTTTCAACATGTGCATCAAATAGCCCACATCTCTTAGGATCTGATCTTAAAAAGGTTGAACCAATGATTCTTTATGTCTTTCCTTGTGGATTTGAAGAAAAGGAATTTATTGAAAGTAATCCTTTTATATCTCTTCATGTATTAGCTCTCTTCTTCTGGAGCTGCTATTCCCTTAATATCAGGGGCACCTTAAAGAAGAAAATAAACCATAAGAAGGAAAATACCAATTAATACAAAAAAAAAAAAACCAGATACCATTGCACAGTCCATAAACTTGGCAAAAATTTAAATGTTGTGTTCATGTTGGAAGTACTGTAGGATCTGGAACCTTCAGGCAGTGCAGGTGGGAAAGGAGCTGCCATTTAATGGAGATCCATCTGGCAGCGGTGAATCTAACCAAGCATATGAATACTATTAGACCCAGAAATCCATGTCTGTCTCCCAGGGCGGTCATACACTCCAGGGTGGTCATTGGTGCACTGTTGCAGCAGCAGATCTTTGGAGGTGACTTTGGTTCCATTATTAGGATAAAGAATGAAGAAATGGGGTGTGTGCTCATAATGGAATGCTCTGCAACCACCATAAGAAATGAACTTTTCTTACACGTGGCCATATGGATCTCGAAAATGGTATCATGTAAAAAAAGAAACTGAATGAGGTGTGTGTTCTATTACCATTCAGGCAACTTAAACAACATACAGAATGGCACTATATGTTTTCCAGAATCCATAGATGTAAATAAGTGTTTCTGAGGAACCATATATCTAAATAAATCTATAAAATATGGATCAGAAGGGCATTTTTTATATACCTTAGAGGGGATGCCAATAGCAAGGGAAGGGAGTTGGGACTGGAGACACATAATACATGAAATAAAACAAAAGAGAAGACAGAGTAATGGCGATCGTTGTGACATGAGTTGACAAACGTAAGCAGCTTAATTCTGTGTACCTTAAGGCCAAAGGATTTCCTTTAAAAGAAATAAAATTTAAAAAGGGGAGCATCGTGACTATGTGTAAAAAGTAGGGTTTGCAAACTTAAATGCTAATGGGGGCTACGGAAAACAGCCAAGTGCACTCTCCCTCCAAATGAACGGCCAGCGCTCACCTAGAACGAACTGATCCCGTTAAGACATGCCAACCCGCGACTGCCAGAATTCCTAATTTTTCAAGAGAGGATGGTGAATTTGATTTTGGGGTATGATGTACCAAATTTAAAACATTGTTTATGTTAAAGTATACTTTTAAAGACAGAGTATAATCATGACTGTCATAAAAATTCACAACGAATATCTGCCAAATATTTTACTTAACTAATTAATTAGAGAGGAAAGCAGTAAGATGTTACAGGTAGTTCAAAGGAGAGTCCAAAGAGCGGACATATACATAGGCAATCGGGATTGCTGCAATGAATTTTCTTACTTCATGTAAATTTAGTCAATATCCACAGGGCAATAATAATCAACTGTATCTCCTCCGGGAACAATTTGCATTTCTATGGACAAGAATCATTTGTGCTGTTATCAGTATTCTACAGCTTACAGAGTTGTAAAATAGCTCAGAGACAATGAAAAGCACAGAGACCCCAGAGAGTCAGACAACCCAGGCAATGCCTAGTTTTCCACTGGGGAAGAAAAAAAGGAGTAATGTTTTTGGTCAATTTTGAAGTTACTTCACTTTTTCCCCCAAAAGTGATGAAGTCAATTGAAAAAGAATAACAACCACTGTACAGCACAAATGTGAGCAGTCTGATGTGCATTTGGCTGGCAGGCCTCCTTTATATTTCTGGCATAATACGGAGAAATAGAGAACATTCCATTGATCTGGTGATGGCTGTAGCGTCTACAAGAGGTTTTTAAATCTTCTTTTCTCTCCTTTTGTAAGCCCTTTCTTTTTTGTCCTTTGTCATCTACATGTATAGACCAGCACATGCCTTATAGCTCCAGAAATTGTCAGAAAAATGGGTAAAGAAAATAGAGGTGTTAATCACACTGTGTTAAAAAGAATGGTGAATTGGAATACATAGAAATACAAGACTGCATGTGTCTTATGGGAGCTAATTCTTTTAACTAAACAAAACCTTTCCAAAAAGATTTAATCCATTCTTTGCCAGAGAGAGAGGTCGTAGCTTGTAGGAGCTGTGGCAAGAGAAGCAAGCAGAGGAGATACATTGAGAAAGCAGGCCTCTTTGTCGAAAGCAGAGTTTCAAACTTTTTGCCAACTCTAAGCTGTGGCTTTCCATTTTTTTTTTAATAGTAAGCAGAAAATGCCTGCTTCATATTTAGTTTAAAAGTCACTTGATCTTTTCCAGAATTTACAATTTCGCAACGTCGTCTAATCATCTTTCCAAAATCCAACTAGATTTGTGCCGTTTGTCCTCCTTTGGTTTTTTTTTGTTTGTTTGCTTGGTGTTTTTTGCTGTGGAAGATTCACCCTGAGCTAACATCTGTGCGAATCTTCCTCTATTTTGCACGTGTGTTGCTGCCTCAGCATGGCCACCCAGGAGTGGCGTAGGTCCATAGCACACCTGGGAACTGAACCTGTGCCGCCCAAGTAGAGTGCACCGAACTTAACCACTAGGCCACAGGGCCAACTCCTCCTCCTCTTTTGATTACAGCTTGAAGAGGAATGCTTTATTTTTTCAGGATAACTGGCACCATATAACAGAGTAATAAATGTAGTCCGCAGACTGATCTTGGCTTTTTCCAGAATTGTGTTGGTATAAACCCTGAAACATTAACTTGAGCTAAGTTAACTGTAGTCTTGAATTTAAAATACCTACTTCATAAGCTTTCTCTCTATGGGATGATAATTCCTGTGGACGCCAAATCACTTTTTCACAGAATTAGGTGGGATAGGTAGATATATGATCCAAGTGCCCATTTCCAGAAAAGCTTTTGCTTTGCTGTTGAAATAATTTAATATTTGCATATTTGTGTTAATTCTCATGGCATGACCCGTGGCAGCAGACATATTTAATCACCAGTACAGAAGTTGCTATGTAAAGAATAAATTTGTTCTGACTTAGTGTTTGTTGTGGAAATGTATGCCATCAATTTCCCCCACCGTTTTTTGTTTAAATCAAATTCATCTCTACCTTAGAGAAGGAATGATGAGCAGACAGCTCTGATGTGCTTTTTCAGCAATGTTTTCATTTGGTCTAAAAACAAAGACCTTTTCTGCTTAGTTTTGTACATTCCACTCACCATTGGTGGCATTTGAAAAAGAGCTTAGCCGAGGCCCCATCTTCGATCTTTATAAGGAATTTTCACCTGATCTGTCTTTTAGACTAGAACTGGCTTTCCTTCTCTCCTCTTTCCGGATAGCAGTAAAACTGACCATGGCATAAACTGCCTTTTCTAAGGAGCATCCTTGCCTAGAAAATTGCAGATGCCTCTCAGGATTCCAGATGAAAAGGCTGCCTTTGGGCATGTGTTCTAAGTGGCAGGTGGAGAGAGCCTATCCTATGATTTCAGAGAATGGCAGCTCCCATATGATGAGCTCTTTTGTTTCTGGCCCAAGAGGAGTTAACTGCTTCTAAAGATTTAGAGTTGTTTACAAATCGCAACTCAGAATCTTCTGTTTCATAAAGAGTCTGAATGAACAAATTGGAAGGCTGGGAAATGAATGATTTTTTTAAAGCATTTAGTTATTTACTACGTTAAAAAAATCAGTGCATTTATTTAAAGAGTATTTTCAAGCTTAGCACTATTGACATTTTGGACTGTCTATGTTTTGGACTGTTCTGTGCATTGTAGGATGTTTAGTGATGGGTCCCTGGCCTCTACTCATTAGATGCCAGCAGCACAACCCCCCGAGGTATGACAACCAGATGTGTCTTGATTGATAATCACTGATTTAAAGTCAGGTAGAGTGGTAAACAGCTGAAGCTGTCAATCGTTACTTCTCTAAATTTGATGGTGAGTTGTGGGGAATACACCATTTTGAGGAAAAGTAGAGGGAATAACATAATATTATCAGTGAGAAATCCATTCTATTTTAGCATAGATTTTATACAATGCACCAAGTCATAACAAATACTGTGCAGGCACACTACAGTTGCTCCGGACCACTATCTTCTGCTTGCTCACTTGGTATGGTAGGTGCGTCTGCGTAGATTCCTCTCTCAGATTGGATAATTTGATTCTAAGCACAAATTTTATAAGTCAATTCCATGGTGGACAGCAACTCTTTTGAGAACAATAACAAATTGATTTTGTCTACTTTTTTTTTTCCTGCTCTGTTATAAAATTGAATAGCCCTCTCTTAAAAAAGGCCACAGTTGTGCAGTCTGTGTCAAATAATGGAGTTGAGCTATTTGTGCGAACTAATCAGCTCTCCTATTAGATTTGCCAATTAGTCTAAATTCTTCCTCATTATGGAAGATTCCAAGAGCGTAAACATTTTCCCCCTGTTAAAACCCCAAAGAATGTCAACCTGAGCATTTATGATGCCTTTTTGCAAACAAGGCAGCTGCAGTGGTAGCTTAAACCCTTTTTAGGCTGCTCACTTCTTCCGAAGACAGAAGGTGTTTGTTTAAAAATTATACTTAACTTCAACTTCACCTCCAGGCCCAGGAATAAGCCATAGATTTACAGATTATTAAGAAAATGAATCAGATTTGTGCCATTTGTGCTGCCAGGCGGCTTTCTGTCCTGAGAGATCCTTGATTTAATGGCACTTTTATCTTCCTTAATTACATTCAATTTGTTAGGAAAAATAAAGACGGTAAATTACAATATTAAGATCCAGGGACTTAATCTTCGTAAGATCCTAAGCTTTCTGAAGCCAGCATCAAATCATCTCCCAATTGTTGGCAAGGAAGAAGGAAAGGTGACATCTCATTCTGGTTATCCACACCTCAAAGACAGGAAATGGTCTCTCCATGGTGTTCTTTTTCCCCCCACGGAACCCTTAAGTTTTAAAACCACTGTCTCCTGACTCCAGCTGAAAGGAGCATCTGCTAAATTAGGGAGGGCTTTTGAGAAGGAACGTTGTGATTGTTAATGGTGAAATGTAACCCTGTCTCTGGCAGTTCAAACCTTCTCAATCAGCAGTCTTTTCTTACCTAATTACACGATTCTAAGAAAATCTAATGAGGTGCTGTCAGACTTACACTGGAATTATCTTAAATGTTATCACAGTAGCCATGGTGATGATATATAAATGGACAAAATGCCAAAGATCTGGAGAAATGTCACAATTACAGCCACAGTCACTTTTTGCATTGGCATTAAGTCAGCATATTTTAAGCCTTTGAGTCCCCAAGAAAATGAGAGACTTGATAGGTAAAAAGAAGTGATATAAAATGGAAACTGCTAAATCACACTATCAAGTTGATGCTTATTTCTTTTCATTAATGCTCTAATAGGTTGAAATGGAATTCGGATCTATTTCCTCATTACTTTTCAATTCTTTGAGTATTACTACTTGGTTTTTTATTTATTTATTTGTTTATTTATTTGGTGAGGAAGATTGGACCTGAGCTAACATCGATGCCAATCTTCCTCTATTTTTTGTATATGAGATGCCACCAGAGCACGGCTTAATGAGCAGTGTTCAGGTCCAAGTCCAGGATCCGAACCTGCTAACCTGGGATGGTGAAGTGTGCGACCTTAACCACTACGCCACTGGGCCAGCCCCTATTTTGTTTTTTAAAGGACTTGTAATTTGGGCTTCTTTATGAAAATTTTAGTTATTTTAATGCTTTAATTGTGTTTTCTATGGCTCCTTGAGGAGTGCAAATAACTTATATGCATTTAATTTAAAAATCTAGAAACAAAATAATTATGATGCTCATAGATTCTGATTATTGATGTGGCTACCACTTACAGAAGCTGAATTTCACTTCCAGGGGGACTTGTATAGCAAAGTAATCAGGGAACCATATGCTTGCTCAGCCCCAGTGATAAGAAAATTGGGGTACAAAGACACGATTTTGGAGTTTTCCAACTCCTCAAACATTTTGAGAAATGATCACCTTCATCTGCCCTCACATCTGTGATAAAGAAGCAGGACAGAGCATGAACCATTTCCTATTTCTGGAAAGAAACATCTTTTGACTGGGCATCTGTTTTAGAATGGTGATCCAGAATAGGTTTAGCAAATACGTGGTAGATCCATTTATATTATCAAACCCCATCCAAAAACTATGGCAGATATTGCTAATTGATCTTTGCACACTCTTGGCTCATACTTTTTTCAACGCACTCTCCACAAAGCTTCTAACTATGCATCAAAGTTGGCATGTAAAACCTACCATTCCAGAAATGGAAGATAATGGCCCATATTTAGAAGTGCATCAACTTTCTACCTTAAAGCACACTCACAGGAAAATTAAATCACTGTTTCCTAAATAATTTCAGCATTGGTGCATTGCTTTCTCCAGTGGTAGCCACACGTCTTGATCTATGTTAATCACATTCTCTGGAGCTGTATCATATATAATCTGTGTGGCCCTTTGACCGCACAGTTATCAGTGATGACCAACATAGAATGCAGGTCACTAGAGAACAGGCTCTTATCCCATCCAATCACTGAATTTTAGATATAATTCTAGAAACTTGGTTATCAGCTTACCAAAATTTAGGCGTTCGGGAATGCTAGATGAAGTTCTACCGCAAGGAGAACAAGCTGATAACAAGGAGCCGAATATCGATGGAAGTGATAGAAAGTGCTTTGAGTGCGTTCAAGACCTTAATTGGTTTCTTAATACAAAGTGAAGGGCCTCCAATCCTTATATAACTGAGTTTATCCTTGATAATTAATCAGGATGATTAATGATTCATAATGATATCCCGATTTACCAAGGAAAGTTTAGATTATGTATGTTCTTTGTCAACTGCTTAAAGATACAACAGACTATCTTTAGATTTTTATCTAAATTCAATCTTTCCTAATTGCAACTTCTTCACTCTCTCTCCCACTCTGTTTTACCCACTGAGCATTCCTAGCCCTCGTTGTGGCCCTCCTGTTCTCTCAGCTTATAGATTTCCTGCTAGCTTCCCTTGCCCCTGCTCTCCTATCAGAAGTGAACTTGGAAAGGAATCAGGTTCAAGGCTAACACCAGCGCCCAACATTCAGAAACAGAGGCATTAGAACACAGTCTTCTGTCAGCCAGCCTAGATGCACGGGGTGGCTCTTCCACTGACTACTGATGTGACCTTGGGCAGATTACTTAATGTTCTTATTCCTCAGTGCTCTCATGTGTAAAAAGGATGGATAATAAGAATAAAATGGATTAAAGACTTGAATGTAAGACCCGAAACCATGAAACTTCTAAAAGAAAACACAGGCAGTATGCTCTTTGACATCGGTCTGAGCAGCATATTTTCAAGTCCCATGTCTGACAGGGCAAGGGAAACAAAAGAAAAAATGAACAAATGGGACTACCTGAAACTAAAAAGCTTCTGCACAGCAAAGGAAACCATCAACAAAACGAAAAGACAACCTAACAATTGGGAGAAGATATTTGCAAACCATATATCAGATAAGGGGTTAATATCCAAAATATACAAAGAACTCATACAGCTCAGCAACAAAAACCCCAACAATCCAATCGGAAAATGGGCAAAAGATCTGAACAGAGATTTCTCCAAAGAAGATATACGGATGGCCAACAGGCATATGAAAAGACGCTCAACATCATTAGCTATCAGGGAAATGCAAATCAAAACTACAATGAGGTATCACCTCACTCCGGTCAGAATGGCTAGAATTAACAAGACAGGAAACAACAAATGCTGGAGAGGATGTGGAGAGAAGGGAACCCTTGTTCACTGCTGGTGGGAGTGCAAACGGGTGCAACCACTATGGAAAGCAGTATGGAGTATCCCCAGAAAATTAAGGATGGCTCTACCATATGATCCACCTATCCCACTGCTGGGTATTTATCCAAAGAACTTGAAAACGCAAAGGCATGAAGATACATGTGCCCCTATGTTCATTGCAGCATTCCACACAACAGCCAAGACTTGGAAGCAAACTAGGTGCCCATCAAGGGACAAATGGATAAACAAGATGTGGTATTTATATACGATGGACTACGACTCAGCCATAAGAAATGATGAAATCCAGCCATTTGTGACAACATGGATGGACCTTGAGGGTATTACGCTGAGTGAAATAAGTCAGAGGGAGAAAGTGAAATACCATGTGATCTCACTCATAAGTAGAAGATAAAAACAACAACAAACAAACACATAGCATTGGAGATTGGATTGGTGGTTACCATAGGGGAAGGGGGAAGGGCCAAAGGGGTGATTAGGCTCACATGTGAGGGGATAGAGTATAATTAGTTTTTGGGTGGTGAACATGATGTAATCTGCACAGAATTTGAAATACATTATGATGTACATCCGTAAATTAATTAATTAATTAATTAATTAATTAAAAAAGAAGAATGCCCACATCAGAATTGCTGTGAATATTAAATACATTTATGACACTTGGAACAGTGCCAGGGCCCATACCAATTGCCTAAGAAATATTAGCTATCATTATTTAGTGTTGCTACTTTGTTGTTGATGAAATCATTGATAAGCACAAAGTGCCTCTGAGACAAAGTGCTATAATCTTGGGACTATAAACTCAGTGAAGAGTGGGCCCGTGTCTTTCTTGTTTGTTGTATTCATAGTTATGAATACAATAAATATAAAGAACTAAAAAAGAAAACGGTGAATAAGAATGACACGTGGAAAGGTACTGAGGGTGAACTTAGTTATTTGAGAAATTTTTCTATTGACTGAGCTCCAATTTCTAGCCCTGGAAGCATTTTATGTAGGCTTTTTGTCACAGCAATTATGCAAGCATATTGTACTGTAGTATTTGTTTAAATGTCGGTCTTTCCTGGAAAGTATACTCAAGGGGAAGGAACGTGTTGGATATTTCCTAGAATAGCTAATCTGTTGATTGAACAGGGGAAAGAATAAATTAACTATCCCATTGAAAATTGTTTATTAATTTCACTCTCCGAAATTTGATTTATGTGCGTGCCATCTAAATTTGAGCCTTCCCAAATTTGCCTTCTCTTGTCTCTAAGATCTATCCACGTGGGATTGAAAAGCACTGCAGAAAGCTAGAAGACACAGTGTCACGTAGAATGCACGAGTCCCTGTTCCCTGTGCTAGAATCCTTCGGTACGCGTGTCATTAAAAGGTGAGCATCAAGTTGTGTCCTGGGAATTAAACAAGGTCATATGAACAAGGATACCTGTAAAATGAGTTCAAGTAATTACACTAGGCAAAGAGGTTGATTGCTCTATCTGATCCATTTACTTTTCTCGTAATTCAGAGAGATGCCTGAGAGGGCAGGACTGACATCAACCCACATCAGTGATTCCAGAGTAGCAAATGATAAACACGATATGGGACATGGCCCCATAATAAACCTGCTAGGAATAGAACTGGAAACCCATTTTCCATTAGTGTCATGAGGCCCTTCATTTAAGCGTCGTAGTGACTTTTTCCTTCATCAGGCTGATTGCTGATAAGGATTCACATACTATAACAAGCAAACATATCAGTCACTGAAGCCACCACTGCTTCTTAATGATGTCCAAATCAATATCTTTAACAGATTTTTTTTTCCTGTTCAAAAGAGAAGAATATTATGAGAAAGAGGAGATAACTTGAATGTATTCATGGCAAGGAGCAGCCAAAAAGTTAGGGAATGACAATGAAGCCTGTGTGTGTATGTGTGTGGGTGCATGTGTGTGTGGTGGGGATGGGGATGGAGGTCACAACCACAGAGAAATGGACTAGAAAGCTTAATGTGTCAATGGAAAGATGGTAAACATTAAGCGGGAGAATATCTTCTGATAGTCACCGTGACAGCTCTTTTAAAATTGTTAAAGCAAATAAAGGTAACCAAGCTGGAGCCTTTTCCACGGAATCTTAGTAATTTCTAAAGTAAACTTGATTAGTTCTTTGATTCTCCCACACAGTGCATATATATCCACACGCTGGGCTATTTTTGCGGGGAAGTGCATCAGAACTCTGTTCCAGAATTGCTTGCTCAAAATTACACATCTTGGAGCGTGTTTCCCAAACTCTCTTTTTAATAGATACAAGGAGATTTTTTTTTTTAAATTCTGGCATAGTTGAAATATTTTTTGAATCTTGTGGTCTTGGCGTATTTGAGTGGGCTTAGCAGGGATTTTTTCAAGCAGCCTTCTGCTCTTTTCAATGAGAGCATACCTTACAGCAAGAACGGTTTGGTGGTTGTTGGGTCTGGTCGGTGGAGTGATTTCTCAAAGTTCTCCTTCTACAAAATGCACTGGAGTATTCACAGACCAGTATCTGATAGGATCCCTAGGCCCCTTGAAGTTTTGAGGTGATTGGCTTGACTCTCATGCCCGCTCCAGGAGAGCCTAAAGCCCTCTCTAATACAGTCATGCACCGCATAACAACATTTTGGTCAAGTGCAGATCGCATATACGACAATGATCCCATAAGATTAGTACCATATAGCCTAGGTGTGTAGTAGGCTACGCCATGTAGGTTTGTGTAAGTACAGTCTATGAGGTTCCCACAATGATGAAATCACCTAACAATGCATCTCTCAGAATGTATCCCTGTTGTTAAGCAACGTGTGACAGTATCTCAGTAGATTCTTTGGTGATTACCAACTCATGGTCAACTTAGAGTCCTTCTTCTGAACCGGATATAAAATTCAGTCCACTCTCAATCAATGCTGAAAAGTAAATAAGTAAATGAATAGTGTCACTCATAGTATGCACTTTTGAGTGTGGTGGTTGATTTTACTAAAGATGCGGAAAGGAGCTGGGAGAGGAGTTTTCACCATGGGTAGTCAAACAACTTAAAAGTGAACATTAGATACTTACATTCTTAAAATGCCCATTGGTCATCCTCCAACCAGGACAGTTCCCACATCCGTCACCCGACATCGGTACCAGCCTCCCTCCATCTCCCTTGCCTTCCCTGCCCCTAAGCCTGTCTGCTTGCTTGCTTTTCCCTTTCCTTCTCAGAAGCAACATTTCTCCTCTCCTCACATGAGACATGTTTAGACTTTCTCCTGTGTGCTTTGGCTTATGGATAAACAAAATGTGGTATATTAATACTTCTGTTTATGTGATACAGGTATACCAACAGTGAAATATTGTTCAGACTTAAAAAGGAATGAAATTCTGATACATGCTGCAGCATGGATGAATCTTAACAACATGGTGCTAGGGAGATAAATCAGTCATGAAAGGACAAATATTAGATGATTTCACTCATATGGGGTATCTAGAGTAAACACATTCATGGAGATGGAAAGTAGAAGACAGGTTACTACAGGCTGGGCAGAGGCGGGAATAGAGAATTATTATTTAACGGGTACAGAATTTATGTTGGGGATGGTGAAAAAGTTCTGGAGATGGATAAGGTGATAGTTGCACAGTATTGTTGAGAGGTAGCAGAATATGCCACTCCAACATATGACTGGAGGAGTTCAGGACACACCACCCAAACATATGCCACTTTGGTATATTGGGGTTCTTTTAGATGTAGGCACTTGAAAACCAGCAAATGCAGAGAGAGGCTTTCTCTGAATTCTCCTTATCTGCCTAATGATGGATCCTCTAAAAGGAACTCGTTCTCATAGATGCCCTTCCTGGGCATTTCTTCAACCAGGGAAGATTGACTCTTATCACAGGAGAGGAGCCTAGACGTTGACACCACACCAAACTCAGTCACCAACTGTCGTATCTTTCATCTATTCTTCTAAGGGCCCATTCATCTTTCCTAAAAATCAGTTACTCTCCTCTAAGGGGCCTACATCCCATCTCTCCTTTCCCTATTAAGATGATATTTAAGCCTGAACTCTAAGCTACCTCAGGCATTGACTTATTTTTCCCTGGGTGTCCCCCGTGTACACAGGAGGTACACATGTTAAAAAATTCTGCTTGTTTTTCTCTTGTTACTCTGTATTTATTTCAGCAGTCTCAGTCAAGCACTCAGAAGGGTAGAGGGAAATTACTTTTCTTCCCCTACATTGTGAATATACTTAATGCCACTGACTTGCACTTAAAAGTGATAAAATGGTAAATTTTGTGCTATGCATATCTTACCACAATAAACAGTAATTATGGGTCAATAGGTTAAAAATGCAGAACCATACTATTAAGCAAAGAAATTGAAATTATTCAATGAATAAATAGACAAAAATTTTAAAAATTATAATGCTCAATACTGATGAAAATAGAGTCAGATAGACACTCTTAACACAGTGTTAACGGAGTATGAATGCACATTGCGTTTCTGGAAAGAAATATGGCAATACATGTCGTGAGAATTGAGTGTTTACTTTTCGCTTAATTTCCCTTCTCTTAAGAAAGTAATCTGAGTGAGGACATCTATTTATGTGTTAATTGTTCATTGAAGTTGTTGTTGATTGTGTTGTTGTAATGACCCACATGAAGTAGCTGGATTCAGCATTTAAGGAGATGGATGTTTTGTGCTGTTAAAATCTCCTAATGGCAAACAGGGGAGGGTCTTTGTCATATGGTTGGAAAATAGAGTTGATTCCTTTTGTTTTCTGCTGTCAAGACGTAGTGTTCATGAGATCCTATTTACCTAGCAGTTTATATGTGTGGCGTTAAAGATGCTTAAAGTTCTTTGACACGACTCCTGTAACTATCATTGTGACAATATTACTTTTGTCATTGTTGAACATTTAAAATGCTTCATTTACAGTATAAGTAGCTACGATGTCATGGGAAGAACTCCAGTCTTGGTGTCGGAAGTTCTGGATTCAGATCATGGCTCTCCACTCAATGCTAATTGTGTGCTTTTTGGTAAGTTACTTGAATCTATTATATTTTCTATTTGAAAGCTATTTTGTATGCTAAAGTGTTATACATTTGTATGCTTCATTATCATTATCAGTAATGTTATTAGAAATTTAATGAGAATTTCTGGGTTGGTTTTGAATCTAGTCATCAATATTTAAATCAATTCTATACAAATACATCTTGAGGGGCCGGCCTGGTCGTGCAGAAGGTTAAGTGCACACGTTCTGCTTCTCAGCAGCCCAGGGTCTGCCAGTTCGGATCCCGGGTGCAGACATGGCACCGCTTGGCAAAAGCCATGCTGTGGGAGGCGTCCCACATATAAAGTAGAGGAAGATGGGCAGGAATGTTAGCTCAGGGCCAGTCTTCCTCAGCAAAAAGAGGAGGACTGGCAGTAGTCAGCTCAGGGCTAATCTTCCTCAAAAATAAATAAATAAATAAATAAAATAAAATACATCTCGAGTTGCATAAAAATAAATTAGGAATTCTGGAAAGTCGTTTTTACAATGTAAAGATTCTTTCTGTACATGATATAAAGCAATAGTAACAGAGATAGATTATATACTGCATGATTGTAACATATATGATATTGTATAATAGTTATTGCTTTCTAGATGCAACCTGTTGTACCCTCACACTAGTTCAGCGGTTCTTCAACTTTCACTTGTGTCCTAGTAAAATGCAAATTTCGGGGCTTCGCTGCCAGAGATTCTGCCTCAGAAGGTCTGGGCTCCTGGAGTCTAAGAATTTTAATTTCTAGCAAGTTCCTGAATGATGCAGACTCTGCTGGTCCAGGGACCACATTTCAAAAACAGCTGCTCTAACTGTATCTCTGATGGAAGATTTTATTTGAGCATTTAGCAGCACTATGAGTCCATAGCACAATAAGACAGCATAAGAGAGAGAAATGAAAAATAAGACAGAGTTTAATCATTTATTGTGATTGCAACTTGCAACCACCACCACACCCATCACGGAATGCCGTCTTACAGTTTTGTGAGTTGTTATCCATATTTTAATCAAATTAATTTTTTTAACTTTGTATAAATATTTCTCGTCCTCGTGTAATTCCTTGGGCAGCATTACGTCATATGAGATCATAAGACAAAATTGAGAGAGCAGCCTTTCTTTTCTACTGCAGATTCCACGCTTTGATTCTGAGTTTTTGGTTCCAGAAACTTCCTTGGCTTTGACATTAGCCATTATCTCCTCATTTTACCAATCTGCTCTTTAACTGGCCCAGCCTCAATCTGGACAAAATGCCCTGATAAAGCCAGGAAGCACACTTGATTACTACCAAGAAAACCTTGCCCTCTTTGTCCATTCCTGCAGTCGAGTTGGAAGGTGAGAGCTGGAAACTTCATCCTGCTCACAGAGTTAGAATATTCATTAAAAACAATTGTGTATCCAGTCACACTCACTAGTATCTTCTTGGATCTCAGTAATATTTGTCCAGCATTGCCCTCTAGTGCTTGTGGGCATGTTACTAATGATGCCTCGCATCTTCTAATTAGGGCGTTTGGAATTAGTTAACCACTTAGAGAAAGATGCCTTCCTGTAGTTTCACTGTGGGCAAGAAAAAGTCAAGACCCAGGCAGCACGAGAAATTTTATGAGTGCTTCTTACTTGGTTGGCAAAGAATAAAAAACTATACATTTGAAAGGGATATTCTACTTTCATTAATTTTACCCGTTATGACAGACAAGATTTGTCTATGCTTTGACCTGCCTCAGAAGAAATTCAGTGTAGAAGCTCAGGTTATTTGAATGAAATAATGTCAGCCGTGTTTGTATGTGTGTGCGTTTTAAGTTCCTTTTGCTCTGCAAACTTGTCCTTGCATATATTTTCTGGACACAGGACAAGGCAAGTTGCAACTATGGGATATGCTAAAGAATTACTTTCAGGATCAACCAAAAAAAGGTCTGTATGTTTCTTAAGTTTGGGGTGGGGAGATGCTATTCATTTTAAAAATGTCTGAGCTGTATGCTAGAAGCCTTCCCTTCCTACTTGGGAAAACAAAAACAGTAACCATAAAAATGAAGAAAGTGAAAGAAAGAAAGAAAAAACCCCAAAACAACCTTATGTGTTTCATTTTGAATACTCTTCTCAGACTGTGCAGGTGCCTCTCTGAACAGCACAGCCACCAAAGGTCACACACAGTGTCTGCCATTCTCATCTGTTCAGATGACAAGAAAAGTGCCCTCTACGTTCTGGTCTGAAAAGCCAAAATGCAAGTGTATGACCTTCCTGATCTTCGGAGTTTTTTCTCTGGAGACAGAGCTTTTGTGTTTCTAATCGGGTTAGAAGTGCAGCTCTGGCTTCCGCTTGGCTGGAGAGCAAGGACACAGTGGGATTTTCCAGGCTCCTTTGACCAGCAATCAATGCTACCTGGCAGTCACATCTCTGGGGTCTAATCCAGATGATATAAAGGGACAACCAGGTCTGTAAATGAAATTCCCAAGTAATAAACTCTAAGTAGTTAACTCTCTGAGTCAATATGCATCAACTGAGAAAATAAAGTTAAGACTTACCCTGATTTTGAAATTAAAATCAATAGGAAAGGATAACATTGCAAGGACACATATCAAAATGTATTTTTAATTGGCAGAATTATCAGTAATGACTACTTTCTCTTTATACTTTTCATCATAATTTTATGCAAATGTTATACAAAAAGCATGAGTCGCGATTTTATTGATATATAAATTATACAAAACAAAATTCATTTATTTTTAGAAGCACAATTGAATATTTTAAATAAATTTACAAAGTGATACCATCATCCTCCCAATCTAATTTAGAACATTTCCATCACCCGTAAAACAAACCTTGTGCATATTTGTAGTCATTCCCAGTTCCCAACCGCAATCCCTGGGAACCAATGATTTACTTCCTCTCTCTCTCTATATATATGCCTTTTCTGGGCACTTCATAGAAATATTATCACACAATATGTTATCTTTGTGTCCATCTTCTTTCGTTCACCATAATGTTTTCAGGGTATATCTATGTTGTAGCATGTGTCTGTACTGCTTTCCTTTTTGTGACTGAATAATATTCCATTGTATTGATATCCCATATTTTGTGTATTGGTTCATCAGTTGATGGACATTTGGTTTGTTTCCACTTTTGGGCCGTTATGAATAATGCTGCTATGAATATATGTTTTCATTTCTTTTGGATAGGTAACTAGAAATGGAATTGCTGTCATATCATAAATTTGTGGTAAGACAGGTAAACCCACTAAAAGAGCAAGTGCAGAAAGTATAGTTTGGCCAACTAAATAGAGTGATGTAGAATATGGTGAAACTATTTATTCTACAGTCAGTGTGAAATGTGTGAAATGCAACCATCGCCTTAATAAACATGATTCTCTTTTTCTTTTATGAGGAAGATTGTCCCTGAGCTAACATCTGTGCCAATCTTCCTCTATTTTGTATGTGGGACACCACCACCTCATGGCTTGATGAGCAGTGTGTAGGTCCGTGCCCAGGATCCAAACCTGCAAACCCCGGGCCACCGAAGTTGAGTGTGTGAAAACCACCATGCCACTGGGGCAGGCCCAAATATGGTTCTTGAACAAACCTTTAGAAAGCCATATATATTGTTTCGTGGTAGATTAAATCCAGCCAGATTTTCCCATAAATTTTCATAAATTAATTGTAAAAAAAATTACACTGTTTTCTGCAGTGGCTATACTGTTTTACATTCCCACCAGCAATGTATGAGAGATCTAGTTCTTTCCATCCTTACCAGCATTAGTGATGTTGCCATTTTTTACTTTAGCGCTTCTGATAAGTATGTAGTGATATCTAATTGTAGTTTTAATTTGCACTTCCTTATTGACTTTGCCCATTTTTAAAAAATAATTTTTGTTGTGGACTAATTTTAGATTTACCAAAAAAAGTTACAAAGATGGCACAGAGAGTTGCTGTATACTCCTTACCCAGGTGCCCACATTATTAACATCTTATATTAACACAGTACATTTGTTACAACTAAGAAACTGACATTGATACATTACCATTAACTAAACTACAGACTTCATTGGTTTTGCCAATTTTCCCATTAATTTCCCCTTTCTGTTCAGGATTCAATCTAGTGTACCACATTCATTTAGTTGTCCTGTCTCCTTCGTCTCCTCGGGCTTATGACAATTTCTCAGTTTTTCATTGTTTTTCATTCCCTTGAGAGTCTTATGGGGAACTGGTCAGGGATCCTGCAGAAAGTCTCTCAATTTGAGTTTGTCTGATGTTTTTTCCCATGATTAGACTAGGGTTATGAATGTTTGGAAAGAATATCACAGAGACGAAGTTTTGCCCACTCTAAGTTTTTTTGTGTATGTGATCACTTCGTACCAAAATGTGTAACTTAATGTCGCGTAACATTTGCTCCAAAAAAGCAAGGGAATTGGAAATTTTAGAAAGACCGTGAAATTCAAATGTCTCTTATTTCAAACACTTCATTCATTGACTCTGTCTCTCAATCTCCTCACAACTGAATGTGTTCACTCAAATTTGTGCAAGTTAAATTCTCCGTATAATGTGAGGCTGTGTGAGAGTGGTTTGTACTCTAAAAAATGCTGCCTACAAAGAAATAAATGGTTTTGATATTTATTACCGCTTTCTGTAGGTTCGCCCATCCTGGAAAGAGTGGAGGAAAGATGTGCAGAGCAGAATCTCTAGGGGCACGGACTCGACCAGCATTTTGTCAAACTCAGTATTCAGTGAGCTGATGGACGGTCTTCTCTGGACAGTAACAGGAGAGATGGCTTGGAAACATCCTTATGCTCTCGTGGCAGCTCTTCCAGCCCTCTCCAGTGAGAATGATCTCTTCCTTCCATCCCTCTTGCTCAGCCCTCTTTCTTTTATCTGTTGTCTCAACGTGTACATCAGAATCTTCTGTGTCATAGTGATTTCCATCATCCTCTGGGGAGAATTCCTGTGGCAGTTGGAGGGAGTAGGGGGGAGAGGGAAAGAGGGAGGTATGGTATAATTGAGAGACTTAGCAGTTAGTTGGCGGGGGGGTAAGGGTGGCTTGAGAAGACACATTAATACTTAAAAATACTATTTTACTGTTTTCTAATGTATGTGATTCTTTGATAACAAAAATCCATGAAAACTGCTAAAGAATCACACATATGCACCTACATACATGTTGATCCATCTTTTTAATGTTCCAATCATTTGTCATCTTTATTGCAAATTATTACCACCAGCTAATGGAAATGTGAAATGAAACTCACTTAGAATATTATGATACCAAATGTCAAAAACACTTTTAACAAGTTTGAATTTTCCTACATAGGGTCTGCAGCATCATACCAATGAACCAAATCAATTTGTAATAGATAAGAAGATTTAAAATGTGCTTTGCTGTAAGGAAATCTCAATGAGTATATACCAAAAAAAAAAAATTAGATTTCCAAAAATAAAAATGAGGCAGATGGCCATTCACTGTGAGACAGAGCTAGTGACATGGTGACAGATTTTTCTAAATATTGAACACACTAGAATATTTAAACATTCACTATAAAATTAAAGTCTCACTTAACTTTTCAGGAACAAGCTTGTTCTGTAAGCCCAGAATTACCTTGATTGGAAGTATTTTAATTGTTCAACAGAAAATGTATTAAGTTGATTTGGGAATAACACCACTAGGCTAGGCCTTCAGAGATTTGTCGGAACAAAGATAATGACCACGTAGTTCTTGCCCTGCAGCAGTCTATTACACTAATTACGAAGAAAAGACGAACCAATAAGGAACACTAACTAGTGTTATAAGAGGGTTGTAAAGAAGTGGTGGCCAGCAAGCTATCGTGGGAAAAGCACAGACTTGGAGTCCAACAGTCTGAGGTCGACATTCTAGTCCCATTTATCTAGACAAACTTATTGAGATATAATTCACATACCCTACAATTTGCTCATTTAAAGTGTACAATTCAATGGCTTTAGTATAGTCACAGAGTTGTGCAAATATGTCCACAATCAACTTTAGAAAATTTTCATCACCCCTCCTAAAGACGCCTGACTCATTAGCAGTCACTCCCCATTTCCTTCTAACTATGCTCCCTTTCTTCTCAGCCTAAGGTAACTGCTAATTTACTTTCTGTATTTATAGATTTGCCTGTTCTGGACATTTCATATGAATGGATTTATATAGTATGTATTCTTTTGTGACTGGCTTCTGTCACTTAGATGTTGTAACATATATCAATACTTCATTCCTTTTTATTGCTGAATAATATCCTATTGTATAGATGTACCACGTTTTCTTTATCCATTCTTGGTTGGTGGACGTTTGGGTTGTTTCTCTAATACCACTTTTATGTGCTGTGTGATCCACAAATAATTATGTGATTAAGAGCCAGGCTCTGTACTCAACTGCCTGGCTTTAAAACCTGTTGCTACTACTTACTAAGTGTGTGTTCTTAGATATGTTTCTTGAGCTCCCTGTCCCTCAGTTTTCTGATCTGTACAATGGGGATAATAGTGGTAGTACCTTATGGAATTGTCTGAGAATTCCATAAGTTAATACATAAAAAGCCTTTAGTACAGCTTTTGGTCCATGATATAGCCTCAGAAAATGGTAATGCCTCTGATTGTGGTCCTCTTAATATTATGATCCTTTCTGTTTTTCTTATCTCCTCATCATAAAACTAACAATCCTTCTTCAGTAGGTTGCTCTGAGATTAAACAGATTAGGGTATACAGAAGCCTTTCCCTTAATACCTGGCACTTAGTAGGTGTTCAGTAAATAAGATTTAGAGGAGGAATAGCTCCTTGTATGTCGTAAATTCAAGATGCAAAGCTTGAGTCTGAGGAGTGAGTCTTGTGTTATATGCTCTGGTACAGAGGCAAGACGATGTGAAGACACAGAGGGAAGACCACTCCACTGCAGAGAATGAAGCCCTCAGTGATGAAAACAACTGCCAGAGTCATGAATTTAGTTTCACCTTCTTTCCCAAGTTCTAATGATGGTCTTATACATAGCCCAATAATCAGAGGCCAAGGAGCAGAACAGGCAGTGGAGAGGAGCGAAGCAAAATTAGGCTAGCCAGTCATTGAAGGAAAGGAAGAAGGCACATTCAAACATCCTAAGTTCCAAAAACATCAAAGCAACCAAAGAGGATGTCAGAATCTCACTTTGCTTAGGATATAGTTAATTTTGGAGGTAAGCAAGTTTTCTGTGCTTCTTTCCGTTGCCTCATCTGGGACCATAAAAACAGCATAATGGAGCAGGGAGCCTGGATGTCTAGATTCTGATCCAGATGCCATTTCAAAATAGATGCAAGATCTTGCATAATTCCTTTCTAGGTCTTAAATCTTTTTCTAATTTGTGAAAACACAGGGTTGGAGGAGAGAATATAAAAGGCTCTTTTTAACTCTAGCGAATTGAACCATTTATTTACTCTTCCATTCCCACAGAGTGTCCAAAAGGCTTTTAGAAGTAGAGAGCCAATTTGCAGACGCAACTGTGGTGGTGGTTGTGGCAGCTGCTGGGAACATGGCAAGGGAGTGGGGAAAACAAGATGGTGGAGGGAAGTCCTCCAGCTGAGAGTTCTTGGGCGAGTTCTCTCATATCTGAAGCCTGGTTTCTTCTGTAAAATGGTTCAGTACCACTGCTTACTGTGTGGGGTTGTTAGGTGGTAGGTCAAGCGTGAAGTGCTCTGTGTTATTTGACATTATGAGCCATTAAAATGGAAAGGTCCAAAGATAAAGTTTCCAGGTTTTAGAGAATTATCTCTGCCATCCCACCTTCTTCTTCTTTCCCTTAATGTTTTCATGGGTTGAAAGGAAATTTTTTTTTTAAAGGTATGCTTTTTGTGAGGAAAATTGGCCCTGAGCTAACAGCTCTTCCCAATACTCCTCTTTTTTTTTTCTCCCCAAAGTCCCACTACATAGTTGTATATCCTACTTGCAAGTCATTCTGGTTCTTCTATATGGGATGCTGCCACAGCATGGCTTGATGAGCGGTGTGTAGGTCCGTGCCCAGGGTCCAAATTGGTGAACCCTGGACCACTGAAGTGGAGTGCACGAACTTAACCACTCAGCCACGGGGCTGGCCCCAAAATTCTTTTTTTAAACATTGAAAAAAAAAACCCATGTATATGTTGATTTATTTATCACTAATTGAGTGATGTGACGTATTAGTATAAATTGCATTTTTAAATCACACTCAAATTTTTGAGATGAGTCACACTTAGCCAAATGTGTTGTTCTTTTACTTTAAACATGCTGTTAAATTTTATTTGCTAACATTTTATTTAAGTTATTTACAGTGTATCGATATTTAAAAATGAGATAAGTCTACAACCTTCTTCCATGTTTTTGGTGGTGGTGGGGTGGGCCAAATAATGACTCCCCACAAAGACGCCCAAGTTTCCAGAAACTGTGAATAGGTTACTTTCTATGGCAGAAGGGACTTTGCACATGTAGTTTAGGTTATTTGCCTTGAGATGGAGAAATTACCCTGGATTATCTGAGTGCATCCAATCTAATCACACACGTCTTTAAAAGCAGAGAAACTTTCTCCACTGAATTCAGAGAGAAGTGATGGAAGAAGGGGCCGGAGAGAATGGAAGTGTGAGAAAATCTTGACCTAGTTACTGACTTTGCATATAGAGGAAAAGGGCTGCCAGCCAAGGCATGCAGGCAGCTTCTAGAAGCTGGGAACAGCTCACAGCTGACAGCCAGCAAGGAAATAGGGGCCTCAGAACTACAACTGCAGGGAAATGAATCCTGCCAACAACCCAAATGAGCAAGGAAATAGGTTCCCTCCTAAAGCTTCCAGAAAGGAACAAAGCCTGCCAACATCTTGATTTTGGCTTAATGAGACCCCCGTCAGATTGCTGAGTCACAGAACTGTGAGATAATATATTTATATTGTTTTAAGCCACTGAGTTGGTGGCAATTTGGTATGGCGGTAATCAAAAACAAACACAGGGAGCTACCTTTGTTAGGTTTTGAAACAAATAGGGCATAGTAAGAAAAATTTGGAAGTTTTCCTTCTTTTACAATCTCTGTAACTGTTTAGAAAGCATCAGATTTAGGTTCTGTGAAAATGTAAAAGAATGTACTGGAATATTGTCTGAGACCCTGAAATGAGCTCTTAATGTTTTCAGATTTATTTTTCTCTTTTGTATATCATTGGGATCCATATTGTTAGCTCATGTTTACCAAAACCAAACAAACAAACCAACCAACTTCTTTCAGGTTTTCAAGTATACTCTGTTGACAGTTTTGAAAAATTACTCCCATATTCTTTTCCTGTGATCATTTCCACGTTTTCTTTTTGATTTGTCCTCTTTTATTCTTGTAGTGTAACTGGAGATTAATTTAACTATTTTACTGGTGTATGAAAATAACCAGCCCTTGATGTTTTAAATCTAATCATTTTATTGCTTTTCTAATTCAATACTTTCTGCTTTCATTTGTATTTCCTTCCAATCTTCTTTTTTTTTTCTTCCCAAAGGCCCCCAGTACATAGTTGTATATTCTAGTTGTAGGTCTCTCTGGCTGTGCTCTGTGGGACACCGCCTCAGCATGGCCTGATGAGCGGTGCCATGTCCGCGCCCAGGATCTGAACTGGCAAAACCCTGGGCCACTGAAGCGGAGTGCGTGAACTTAACCACTCGGCCATGGGGCTGGGCCCTCCTGCCATCTTCTTTTAAGCCTTATTTGTCCTTTGTTTTTCTCTTGAGTTGAACGTGTAATTCACTTATTTTCATATTTTGTTATATATTTACATATATTTAGTGCTATAAATTTTCATCTGAGTACAGCTTTAGCCATATGTCCTAAGTTTGATATGATGTATTTTTATTATAATTTTTTTAGAAATTTGATATTTTCAACTTTGAATTCTTTTTTAATTGAAGAGTTAAGAGAGAGTTCTTTTGAAATCCAAGGACTGTTTTTTTTTTTGGCGTACTTTTTCTCTACTATTTTCTTTCTTATTTCTATTTTTATTTTATTGTTATCAAAGAATGAGATCTTTGCATTTTTTACCTCCTAGAATTTGAGATTTTTTTGGTGGTCATATTACACAGGCATTGAATGAAGATATGAGCTCTGTTAAAAGGGTTTAAAGACATTAAATATATGTCAGTTAGTTCATATTAACCTATTAACATATTCAATATATGTTAACTATTTCAAATTTATTAGTGATATTACTCAAATCCTCTGAAACCTATGATAGGTTCAGTGTGATTTGTCTGTCATGGGCTCTCAGAATCGGGTTAATGTTTTCTAATATGATGTATTTCTTTTTGTTTTTTCCATATCCTTCAATGTATACTTTTGATTTCTTTTACTGCTTTGTTATGTGATGCATAAAATGGGGGAAGACATTCTGGAATGGTAGAGTGAGGGGCACCAGGGACTCTCACTCCGGAGAAACAACCATAACAGATAAAAATTGTTAAAATGTAATTAAAAAAACATTTAAAATGTCTGTAAATTGTTCTAAGGACATACGGCAAATGAAGAAACAATTAGGAAAATCTACTAAATCTTGGTAAGCAAATAAAAAAATTAACAGTAACTAAAATAGTGTGGTAGTGGCATAATGATAGACATAGAAATCAATGGGATAGAATTGAGAGTAAAGAAATAAACCTTCACATTTACATTGTCCAATGATTTCCACAAGGTGCCAAGACAATTCAATGGGAAGAGAATATTCTCTTAACAAAAGTGCTGAAAAAACTGGGTATCCACGTGCAAAATAATGAAGTTGGATTCTTTCCTCATACCTTAAACAAAAATTAATTCAAAATAGATCACACACCTAAATGTAAAAGCTAAAATAATAAAACTCGTAGAAGAAAATATAGGACTCAATCTTCATGATCTTGGGTTAACAAAGCCTTCCTAAATATGATACCTAAAGCATGAGCTAGAAAAAAAAAAGATAAATTGGACTTCATCAAAATTAAAAACTCATGGTTCACTGTACACCATCAAGAAAGTGAACAGTAACACAGAATGGGAGAAAATATTTGCAAATCATATTGCTTAGTCTTCCTGTCCTCTTCAGAGAAAAATTTCAAGGTTTCTGGAAGTCTTTTTACAAGCTTTCAAGAACTTTCACAATAATTTCTAAAGTTCTCTAGCTTATCCCCATTATTTTTCCTGGATTGATCTTTCCAGAGAAATGAAATACTCCCCCCACAGGCTCCTAGGTTCCTATCCCTCTTACGCTCTCCCAACGCCATCATTTAGACCAGGCTTCTTCATGGCTCCCTTGTGACCTGGCAAGGCTATTGCTGTTGGCTGTGCTGTGGGGCCTCTCTTTCACTCCTCTTCACTGAGAAATCAAGGAAACCTCAGAACTGGGAAAGCAAGTCTTCTTTCATGTTTAAAGAAAGATGAGGAAAGAGAAAGAGACACATCCTATGGGAAAAGAGAAGAGAAAAAACAAAGTCAGCTCATGTTACATTGTCAAGCCATA
Organism: Equus asinus; assembly: GCF_041296235.1. NCBI lineage: Eukaryota > Metazoa > Chordata > Mammalia > Perissodactyla > Equidae > Equus > Equus asinus. The sequence goes on from NC_091810.1 coordinate 28,101,980, forward strand.
AAGTGTCAAGCAAACCTCTTGGCTAGAAAACTGTACTTATTTATTTAGGAAGAACCATGTAATGCAAAGCAAGGAACCTTAACGAGAAATTCACACACTCATACATGAGACTTGGAGCCATGGCAAAAAATAGTTTATTAATTTCTTTCAGCCAATTGGTGGAGATTGTGGGACCAATTCAGCTTTCCTTTGCTGGGACAAAACTACCACTTCAAGAAATAGCAGAGCTAGTTCTTCTTTGTATGTGTGTGTGTGTGATAGATTAAAACTACTGCTCAATGGCAATTAGACTTTGGGTGGTAAATATGATGTAGTCTACACATTGAAATTAAAGTAAAATGATATACACCTGAAATTTACATAATGTTATTAACCAGTTACCTCAATAAAAATTAATTTAAAAAAAGAAACAAATTACTATTCAAAGTCCAACTTCCATCCAACCTAGATTTCCACCCATTTGCCCCTGCCCAAAAGGGAATAACCAACCATTTCAGGCACTAAGAATTATTTAGAAGCAATCTTACCCACTATCCACAGGGGAAACTTCCACACAGCCACTCCCTAAAAGAATAATTACTATGAAAAAAATTAACTGGGAAGTGATTTCTTGTAGAAAACGCATTTCAATGCAAGAATGCTCACAATTTGGATTCACTGGTGTTAATCTCTCATTCAAATGAAAAGTGCTTTCTGAGAGAATTACTTTTCAAAATAATATTACAAGAGGCCAGGTTAATGGATAAAGTGCTGGAATTCAAATGAAAGAAGGTGGTTGTTTTTTAAAAAAATTTTTTCTGCTTTGTATGTGAACCCTTGTTGCCCTGCAAGAGTAAACAAGGATTAATTAGTTCTAGCCTATGACCCATTGCTCCAAGGGTTAGAATGTTTCTGATTTTATCCCAGTTCATAAATGTTTACTTCCATCTCTTTGCACTCCCAGGGTCTTGTGCCAAAAGAAGATCATACCCAGGGCTCAACTTCCTTTTCTCAGTAACCGGCCAGTAAAAGGAAATACAGGTCCTTGCTCCTGTCTGAGGATGGTGAGCGATGGCTTTTAAAATGAAGTTTCATTAAAGAAAAGCATATGTAGATTGATATAAACTCTTTTTTTCTTCTCCTAATCTTTTTTTTCTTCTCTCCTTTCTCTGCCTTCCCTAGGTATCTGTAATAATCCAGCTGGCAGCTAATATTTGTTGAGCCAGGCACTTTAAAAACATTTTCCTCATTTTTGGCCAATAACAAGTCCGAGGGATGTTATACATCTCCATTTTTATTTATTATTTATTTATTTATTTTTGAGGAAGATTAGCCCTGAGCTAACATCTGCTGCCAATCCTCCTCTTTTTGCTGAGGAAGACTGGCCCTGAGCCCATCTTCCTCTACTTTATACGTGGGACGCCTACCATAGCATGGCATGCCAAGCAGTGCCATGTCCACACCCAGGATCCAAACCGACGAACCCTGGGCCAGTGAAGTGGAATGTGCACACTTAACCACTGCACCCCCGGGCCAGCCCCAGCATCTCCAGGTTTAGATCATGGAAAAGGCTCAGGGTTTAGGCCACTTGCCCAAGACACTTCGGCAGAACTGAGATTTGTGTAGTCTATCTGACCTCACTTTGTTCTACATTTGCTCCATATCGGCATGTGCAACCCTTCCTTGACCATCCTTATCTCATACCATATTCCAAGCTAAATAAAAAGTGGCTTAGGGTATTGCTTATATGGTACCCTAACTAAATATTATGCTATTGATTCATTGTGTGTGTGAACACATTCCTTCCTTAACTGTGTGATAAATCCCTTCAGAACAGAGGACTGTGCCAATGCTATGGACTGAATCGTGTCTCCCCAAAATTCAAATGTTGAAGGCCTAACCACCAATGTGACTGTATTGGGAGATGGGGCCTGTGAGGAGGTTTTAATGAGGTCATAAGGGGAAGGCCTAATGAGATATGGCTAGTACCCTTAAAAGAAGAGGAGGAGTCTCAGAAGCTCTCTCTCTCTCTGCACCAAAGGAGCACTAAGCAAGAAGGTGGCCATCTGCAAGCCAGGAAGAGAGCTCTTACCGGAAACTGAATTGGCCAACATCTTGATTTAGACCTCTCAGCCTCCATAACTGTGAGAAATACCAGTCTATGGTATTTTTCATGGCAGCCCGAACTGACTAAGACAATGCCTTACATGCTTTAGTAATGATTACTGCACCTCACAGAGTTCTTTGCATGTAGTTGATACATAAAAAAGAAGCTGTTATTATCTACCAGGTTAAGATGGTGGATATGAAAATATGCAATCATTTTACATCCTTCTAATAAAACACTAAAACGTCATTAAATAGTTTTAATAAAAAACAAATACACAAAAAGGGAAAAACAGCAGAAGGAGAAAAATAGCAACAAAATACAAAATTTTATAAGATGGAAAGTAGATGGACAAATAGTGACTAATTTAGCAGACAAGTGAAAGCTGAATCCCGAGCTGGCAGAGAAGAGAGTTGAGAATCAACCCAGTTTATGCCACATACTCCTTAAAAGGCAGGGAAACCGGCATGTCTCTGAAACTATGGATGAAAGGAGTGGGAGGGGAATGGATGGATAACATGAGGAAGGATTGGTGAAGTGTGTTTGGGAAGAGTGAATACCTAGATTTCCTCCCTGCTTCATGCCCTGGGACCTCCCCAACTCTAGCAGAATACTAGAAATTTATGACCCAGAGATGTTGAAACAGAGGACAACATATTCACCTGAGAGTGGTTTTTTAAAATTAAATTTTAATCATTTTCATCTGTTATGGTTGTATCTCTGGAGTGAGAGTCCTTGGGGCCCATTCCTCCACCCAAACAGGAGGGTGAATTTGCTATATGGCTAGCACTGCAGGCTAAAATCTTGAATGTGGAGAACCCCAAGCTCTTTCTCACTGAGTTCTAGGAAAATTAGCAGCCATAACCATACAGATTATGGACTGTGAATCTGAACAGCCCGAGGAAAATAATCTAAAGATGTTTATATTGGGGATTACTCCAGAATGATCCACCCCCCTCAGCATGCAATAAAGCTGAAAGTCGAAATGTCTCACCCATATTTCTCAAAGTCTCTAATCAGATTTCTAAGCTCTAAATCTTACCTATAACAGATGCCACAGATTTCTGATATTTGAGGAAAACTTCTAAAATTGATCATAGAAAAAAAAGATAACAGAAAAAAACCACAGAAAAATAAAGTGCCTTGAAGGAAACAGACGGTAAGAAAGAAAAACGTTAAGTAAAAAAAAAAAAAAAAAAAAGATGAAAGAGGGTATTGCATCCATGAAACAAGAATGGGATAATTTTAAAAAGGAACATTTGAGGGGCCGGCCCTGTGGCTGAGTGGTTAAGTTCACGTGCTCTGCTTTCGTGGCCCAGGGTTCACTAGTTTGGATCCTGGGCTCAGACCTACACATCACTTGTCAAGCTGTGCTGTGGTGGCATCCCATGCAGAACTGGAATGACTTACAACTAGGATATACAACTACCTACTTGGGCTTTGGGGAGAAAAAAAGAGGAAGATTGGCAACAGTTGTTAGCTTAGGGCCAATCTTCCTCAAAACCAAACAAACAAAAAAGGAACATTTGAAAGCAAAAGGCACATATAGAGACGACTATTCTGGAATCATATTTCTTCCAAACGTCCAGTTCTTGGCCAGTCCCTGCTGGATGGCTCAACGTGGGAGAGCATTACATCTCCTGGAACTACTCCTGACTTCACCCACTGACGGCCCCACCCTGAGCTCTTCTAAGTTTGGGAAACTGAAAGCAGACCCTTACCAAAAACTCTCTGCACGTTATATTCTCCAGGCAGCTTTTATCTATTTGTTCCTTTCCCTGAAAGCCTGACTATTACCTGTCCTTGAACATAAATAGATTTATTTTTGCTACTCAGCTTCACAAAAGGAAACAAATAATATCTAGGGATGCATATGTAAGTGGTAAAACTATTTGATCAACCCAACTCAAGCAGTGCTTCCCTCAAATTGGGAGAATGACAGAGACACAAACAGGGAGAAGCGCCTGGGGCCTTTGAAGTTGCTGGTAACGTTCTGGTTCTTCGTCTGGTGGTGTCTTTTTTATTATTCTTTAAATTACATAAATGTTCTGTGGATTCTCTCTACGCATGACACATTTCACAATTTAAATAGTTAAGGAGTGGAGAGAAAAGGCACTAGAGGTAGAAAAATCATGTCTTTCAAATTGCAAATTAATTTCTTGCAAATTGCAAATTGAGTGGAGTTAATACCCACTTTTCAAGGTTATTGTGATAATAATTAGTTCAGAGAGTGTTGCTTAGTAGGTTCTCAATTAGTGTTATCTAGATTTGCTTTCAAAAGCTTTTATTTTCCACTAATTACCATTTGTTCAACCCAGTGGCAGTGTTCGTTTTTGTTTTTATTCATTTGTTTAAAATAAGAAAAGCAGACATGCAATGTTCTTTATTATTGTCATTATTTTCTATGTTTGGTTTGTTTGTTTCTTTGTTTACCAGTGTTATAATAAAGCAGCTAGGAAATTACTTGGTTTAAACTATATTGTCAAAAAAATTTTCCTGAATAAATGAATTAATTAATACTCATTTTTTAAAACTTTAGTATATCACATGTTTACTTTTGAAATGAGGCTAATGCTCTAAGTTTGGAAACTGAAACACTTTGCTTTTTAATACATGCCTAAGAGTACTTAAAAAAAAAACACAAAATGAGGGGCTGGCCCTGTGGCTGAGTGGTTAAGTTCGCAGGCTTCGCTGCAGGTGGCCCAGTGTTTCATTGGTTCGAATCCTGGGTGGGGACATGGCACTGCTCATCAAACCACGCTGAGGCAGCGTCCCACATGCCACAAGTAGAAGGACCCACAACAAAAAATATACAACTATGTGCCGGCAGGCTTTAGGGAGAAAAAGGAAAAAAATAATTAAAAAATCTTAAAAAGAAAACACAAAATGAACCAAAAAATTTTCTTTTCATAAAACAGTGGAAAATGAAAGTCATAACCAGGAAAGCAGTATTAGACACTTTATGAAATGTGTCTGCATTTGGATATTTACTATATATATACTGTTTAACATGGATTTTATGATTATATGTTAACATTAGTGGTTTTTGTTTAATCTTGAAATTTAAGACACCATATATAGTATAATTTACATACATAGCTCTAGGATTCTGATGAAGTTATTATTTTTCAGAATTAGAATGAGTCACTCACTGAAAACTCATAAACCTGAAGAATCTATATTTTGAAAAGCTAAACATGAATGAACAAATATAAACAAATAATCAATCTTACTAATTGCCCGACAGTTTAGATGTTTGTAAACAGATTTTATGAGCCTGCTTACATCATAGCATTATGATTGATAATAATCAAGATACTGTGTTTCAGTGTACAAAGATTTTCCTTGTTGGTTTAACAGGCCCACACAAATTGTAGACATTTCTGTAAAGAATGAAGTTGGTCCTGTAAGGATGATGAAGAACCTCTAGCCAAAATATTTTAGATGTGGGCCTATGAAGAGATGATTTACTGAATACTGACCTAAAAGTGAGCTACTTCAGAAATTTAATGTTCAGGGCTTTCTGTTATCTGGAGCTAATCACCAAAAGAACCAGAGACTGCAAGAGCCATTAGATTCCAGGGCAGATACATGAGGAAAATTGGCAGAACGAGCAGGGAGATGTGCTTCTGTTTCCAAGCAGTTCTGACCCATGAGAATTTCATTATCAGCTCATATCTGTTACTCTGAAGATGTTAAGGAGATTATCGTTTGCAAACTAAAAGCTTTCTGTGTAGCCTCCAGATAATTGATTTTTTTCATTAAAATTCTTGACACCTGGCACACCAATAAAGTTTAAGAGGTCTTTGTAAAGCTTTATTAGCAGATAACATATGCCCAAAGAAAAGAACCAATGCAACTTCCCCATATATATTTATAATGACAACAAGTCAACAGAGCTTGGCCCTCCAAGTCTGCCTAAAAGGTACCACTACATTTAGGCAGCATTTCTAGGCTCTACAAGGGTACTCATTAAACAAAGCTACTCATTAGAAGCATTTCAATGTATGTAAAAAGAAGACAATAAGCAAGTGAGGTTCAAGGAAACTAGCTCCCTTTTGCGTGATGCTCTGTAAATCAACCTCTGAGACTCTGAACTACATGTCAAAATGTTTTTCACAGTTTTTGAGTTAAAACTCAAAAATTGCCATCTTTCTTTCTTTCTTTTCTTTTTATTTTAAGGATTGGCACCTGGGCTAACAACTGTTGCCAATCTTCCTCTCCGCCCCGTACACAGTTGTATATCTTAGTTGCAGGTCATTCTAGTTGTAGCCATCTTTCTTAAAATGTGTCTAAATTCAAATTCTGATTGTCCCTCCCTAACTCCCCGCACTGAAGATGGCTACACCCGAGGCAAGCCATGCCACAGCACTGTTTGTGCACCAGTAGAATTCAGCTATTGGTATGATTTAGTTATTGGTATGATTTCAGAAGTATAAGAAACCATGTTTAATAAGTGAGATTGAAACCAACAAACAGCCATTGATGGTTAAGTACCTAGGTACTAAAGCTTTTTCCTTTTTGCAATTACTGATTATAGCTTTTAGCTGTTTAGCCCACCCATTGTTACCTGTGCTGCCTAGGCAATATGCTATCTGACTCCCACTAGGTTCCTATAGATAACAGCTCCCTGGAGCCTGGCTCACCGTGGTGATGGGTGTGTGAGCTGTATTTCAGGAATTAGAACTCCTTGTCCACTTCAGGCTGGTTGAGACCACCAACTCATCAAGTGGGCCCATGCAGATGTCCGATAGGTGACTTTTTGACGTCAAGAGGCTAAAAACTCCACCCTCAGATCATGCTAATGCTGCCATTTTGTGAACATGGGTCCTATGAAGAGGCCTAAAGTCTGACTACGCTTACGCAGATCATCAATTACCTCACCTCTCCCCATGTCCAATCACCTTCCTCTACATTTCAGACCACCTTGCCCCCATCCCATAAATATCCCTGAGTCCGTATTTTCTTGGAAGTGAATTTGGGGCTGATGCTCTCGCTTCCTCCTCTGGCTGCCTTGTGATTAACCCCTCTCCCTGCTGCAATCTCGTCATCTCTGTGTTTGGCTTTCTGGGCGGTAGGCAAAAATGAACCTGGTTCAGTCACAAAATTCCACTGTAAGAGTCAATGTTCTAAAAATTAGTGTTAGGCAGCTAATAGTCTCAATCTGTGGGAAAGAACATGCAGGAAAATTAAGACAAATGGATGGAATTTTCTCAATTTTAAGGTGTTTTTTTCTCCCATAAAATTTTCTTAAAATCTTTGCATCTGCTTATGATTTAATTGCGGTAAATGAATATTGGCAGAAGAAGTCGAAATGGTGGACCAAGTGTACAGCAGTGGTTTTGTTTTTAGGGAAATGTTTGATTATTCCTGTGATTTACTTTTTTAGATTTTGTTTCATAGCATGAATATTTAATTAAATCGAATATCCCTAAGTACTATGAACTTAACCAAATTATATAAGTTTGTGCTAACTACACTCATGATATCATTACATGTAATGATATTTCATTATGCTCTGAAGGGAACACTACAACTTCCAGGTGGTTCAACATGTCAACAACTTTAGGAACCATTGAACTATAAAAATGCCATTTTTTCACATTAAGGCTTTTAGCCCAATTGAAAAGCAAACATCAGGGGGAACGATTATTACTCCATTGCCAGTCATTGACAATGGAATGAATTTACAAATTATCTTTTTATTATTCTCTAGCACCCTGTTTATTTTATAATAACTTTTATCACAAACTGCAATTAGTTATTACTTAAAAAATTTCTTTTCTTGCCTCTCCGCCATGCTAGACAGTACATGCTCAACTGCATCTCCAGGCCCAGCAAGCCACGAAGCGAAGGCTCAGTAATTATTTGTTGATTGTTTGAATTCAATTGATAGAAAGAAATCCATACACTGACTTCCGGTCTAGTTTTGTTCTATTTTTTTCCAATCAATTGACCCATTCCTTGACAAATTGACTAAGCAGCTACAGGATGAAACAAATTCAGTCTGGGGATTCCTGAGTTTGAACATGATGTCAGAAGCACAGAGCTACCAATTTTGAAGGACACTGCTGCAAACCAGAGGACAGGCCCTGAATCCAAGGCCAATGTACACAAAAATGATACATCCTTTAAAATCCATGGCCTTTCAGGCTCGGGGGAAAAAGCTGACTGTGAAATATGTCAAAGAAAAGCCAGAGCTGGACAGTAGTTAAAGCAGTAAAAACAGATTTCCTTCAGGACTATTGCAATAGGGGAAAAGAGACCTCAGTCTAGAACTAGCCTCAACTCTGGTACAACATGGGCAACTGGGAATTTTTAGCCAATGAGCAGGGTGGGGGTCAGTGAGAAGAAACATCAGGGATGGGGGGTCCTGGCTAAACTGATCTAACAAGATTCTTGCTGGAGACAGGCCAGGCAATCAGACATCACCTGGAGGATGAGGAGAATGATCAGATATTGGAGGGTGAGGGGGTTCCGATTAAACTGACTCAGCAGGGTTCTTGCTAAAACTGGATTTACAAGAAAGTGCACAGCTGGGACTAGGAGAAGGTTCAGGAGTCTGAGTAAAGTTTGATCAAGCGAGAATCTTTGTTAAAGGGAAAAGTAGGAACCCTAGCTCATGAAAATTGCTGATTTTGCCTTATAACAAACTCTGCAATAAAAAGGGGGCTTTAAAAAGATAATTTTTCTCTTTTTGTTCATGAGGAAGATTGGCCCTGAGCTAAGATCTATTGCCAATCTCCCTCATTTTCCTTGAGGAAGATTGTCACTGAGTTAACATCTGTCCCAATCTTCCTCTATTTTATGTGGGACACCACCAGAGTGCGGTCTGAGGAACAGTGCTAGGTCAGAGCCTGGGGTCCAAACCGGTGAACCCTGGGCTGCCAAAGCAGAGCACGTGAACTTAACCACTAGACCACCCGGCTGGCCCCTTCTTTTCTTTTTAGTGGCTTTTCAGTGATATCAATATGTTGTAGCTTATATAGATAATATAAAGCCTCCCTTTCGTACATTGGAATTATTTCTTGCATTTCACTCCACTAAATTACATCTCAGTTCACTTTTGGAGAACATCATTTCCATGTCTTTTCTCTGAAGAATGTAGGTATCACAGGAAGCCATTAAGCACAGCTCTGTTCTGTTTGAAGGTATCCTTAAGACCAACCCTTTGATGTGTTGCTGTCTGTGTACTATAGATTCTCCACGTGCCTAACTCTACTGCCAACAGGTTTGGTTTCTTTTCTCCCACTTTTGATACCAGGTACAAAGCCTCCTGTGATTTTGACAAGAGCTGCTTGCTGGCTCCAGGCAAAGATCCATACGACAGACTATTTTGTCCATTTTTAATCGAGATGACTGGTGTGGACAGGCATTGTCTCCACAACCTCTCTCTGAGCACAGTAGGAGGTCCACCAGCTGCATTGGACTCCTGGTTGGATTAAAGTCACCCTGGGGTAACTAGGCCCATAGACCAATGTCCTTAAGAAGAGCTTTGTGAACCACCTGTGCTCCATGAGTAGGATTTTTTTCAGGGTGTCTCTCTACCCTTAAACTTTGAAAGTGGAAAATCCAATTGGATTTTTATGAACCAGGGAATGAAGCAACCCCCAAAAAGTGGTATTTCAACTCTGGGTAATGGAACCCTGACTCAGCTGCAGATTGGCTGCCACCCGCAGGCTGACCATGGACAAATTTGAGCTTCTTCATTAAAGATGCTGTCCTTTCCTCTGTTTCCTTTCACAATCTTGTCTAAAGCTCTTCCAATTTTTCCTCATGTTCACCTTCTAAATAGATTTTGTTCTGAGGCTATTTGCTGCATGCAGCATATCCCTTTGTCTTCTTTTTTGTTGTGTGCCTTTCCCTTCTTCTCATCTTAGACTCTTCCAGATTTTGTCACCTTTCTGCAGAGCCCATTATTAGAGTTAACCTTTCCTGCTCCCTTTCACAATTTCTATTTTCTATATCTAAGCTCTTTTAACTTCCTTCGACCTGAGAAATTTAGAGATCTTTGTTCTGTACCTGGTAGGGTCATTTGGTTACATGCACTAAACTAGAAGGCAGGAGATGCTGATTGCCAGGGCATTTATTTACCCTCCATCACTCAGCATTCATTCCCTCTCCAGAAAGCCATACTTCCTACATTCACAGCCACACGTTTTGGATGAGATCAATTACACGCAGTCACATACTGGTAAATGTTGAATAAATGCTTTGGGGTATAGGGAAAGAATAAAAACCCCAATTTGTAATGTTTGCTGATGTCCATGGTGTAAATATTCCCATGGTCAATTTCAAGCTAGAAGAAGTGACCGAATGTAGAGTTGGGAAGAGACGTGCTGTAGCATACCACTTTCTGTTTCCACCGTACAGACACACTAGACATGAATAATCTCAAGTGTATCCATCAGGAGTAAACAATTTTTTTCTGTAAAAAGCCAGAAAGCAAATACTTTAGATTTGTGACCCTTAAGGTCTTAGTCACAACTATTCAACTCTGTCAATGGACTGTGAAAGCAGCCTTAGACAACATATACATGAATGGGCATGGCTGTGTTCCAACATATCTTTACTTACAAAAATAGGCAGCAGGCTGGTTTGACCTGAGGGCTGTAATTTACTGACCTCTGGCATAGATCATAGTAAAATGTAGTAAAAAAAATTAAGAAGTGATGACTTTTGGGTTTTTATAGACTTTGTTTTTAATATTATTTATTTAGTTGTAAGTTTATATATTTTAATATTTAAAAATGTCTGTGTTGAACAACCAGCTTACAAAATTCCTCGTAATTTAACAAGTGGCCCTTGTGAGCCACTGCAAACCAGCCTCCGCTCACCACTAAATCTATCTCTGCTCAAGCGGTGGTCTCTTACTGACTTAACCTTATTCAGTGTATTCAAAATCCTTGACGATTGTTCTTGGTTGGGGACAGGGGAAAGTGACCCAATGCAGGTGAAGAGATTCAGGGAGATGTATAAGTTTAGGGGATCTTCTGGAAAATATGATTGTATGTATTCCGCAAGAGCAACCAAAAGAAAGCATCTCTCTTCCATTGGGTAATGTGGGAGTGTGAATATGATATCTGGAACAGTCACAGCCATTTGCCACCATGAGAGAAGAGTCTGGATGCTTCTGCAGGGACGTTCACTATCTGAAGGCTGAGGATTGAATTTCCACCATGGAGGAAAGAAGAGACAGAAAAAAGTGCACTCTTAGTAACATTATCTGAGTGACTGGATCAAGTCTTGCCTGAAACCAGGGCTACCTTTCAATTTTGAGTCAATAAACACACTTTATTGTTTAAGTCAGTTTGATAGGATTCACTGTTACTTGCAACCAAAAGATTTGACAATGAGGCATCTGTCCATTCTGCATTCCACAGTTTTCTTTCTAAATGACTCCAGGTATCACGTAAATACTACTGCCCTTAAGGGTGAACTCTTGATGCCGTTCAAATTTAAGTACCTTATTCATTTTCCTTATTTATTTGCCTTTTGCTCATTAACTTTTGGTTTTGTGGGCACCTTATTTCCCTCTTGAATGATGTGGTGTAAGGATGCGTGGTATGATTGCCTAGTCAGCGATCAGTAGTCCTCAAACCTAGCCATCCATCCAAGTCATCTAGATGCTTTAGAAAAATACAGAGATCTTAAGCCCTTACTTCTAGGGGCTCTTCTTCAGTAGGTCTGAGGTGGGGCTTGGGCGTCAAAATCCTGGATTGTATGAGCAAGGGAGTCTGATGTGCTCTTATGATTTACAGCCCCTGCCATTGTGCATGCATTTCACTGCTGGTTTTAGAAGACTCAGAGCATTTAGAGAGGAAATAATTCACTGGAAAAAATGAGTTTTGTTGGCTCTATCTAAAGTTAACCATGTTATGAGGAAAAATTGTTAATTTATACATGCTTCTATTCAGTCATTCTTCCCACAATTATTATTTATTGTCTACCATTTGCCAAACAAGTGGAAATAGATAATATCTGAATACTGGAGGTACAAGAGAGACAAAGACAGAAGAGATCCCTGCCCTCACGGAGTTTATAGTCTAACGGGCAAAGCAGACAATAAACAAATAAACATATTAATAGGTGGTTATAGAGCAAGAAGTGCCACAATGCAAATAAATATGGTCATGGGAGGTGGAATCACTCACAGTGCCCGGACTCAGGTGAGGCAGTGCATCCCATGTACTTGCATGACCCTATGAGTGTACGCTTCCTGAGGATGAGCTAGCCATTCACAAAATTGTTGGACAAAGGCTAACTACTCACTCATCCATTCAGCAAATAGTGATGGCCTATTGTGGGCTGTATGGGACATGGTGAAGTCAGGGCCTTGTGAGTATAGAAATAGAACTAGTAAGGCTGTGTTTAACGTAATTTACTCTCTGAATACGTTATAAAGGCACAAGGTACTACCAGGGTACAACAGAAGAACAGTGAAAAGAACATCTCTTTCTCTTCTCCCCCACCAATACAGTTTTTCCTAAACCAACTAGTTATTTATTTCTTGAGTGTCCTTCAAGTGAGGCTAAAGGTATATACTAGCGTGTGTGTCAGAGGGCAGGGTGTTTACACAAATGGTGGCATGCTGTACTTGCTGTTCTGTGGCTTGCTCTCTTTTAACTTAGTAATATATATATATTGGAAATTTTTCCACATCATGCATACATAACTGAATCTTTTCGTAATGTTATAATAATCTTTTATATATAAAAATCTTCTAATTTTTACCGTAATTTATTTAATGAGTTCCACATTGAAAGATGGATAGGTTGTTTCCAATCTTTTGCTTATAAGTTTTGCAAAGAATTTTCTTACATTGTCATCTGTTAACACATCTGAGAATACCTGAAAATAAATTCTTTGAAGTGGAATTGTTGGGTCAAAAGATAAGAACATTTTTGATCTTGAAAGATACGCCTAAATTGTCAGTACAGATTGTGCCAATTTGTATTGCCACCAAAACTTCATGGGGTTATCCTTTTGTCCACACAATGCACTAGCAGAGTGTTTTTTAGCTACTGTATCTTTGCCAATATAATAGGTGAAAGTGATAATTCTTTAATTTTTATTTGTATTTTTCTTATGGGTTAAATTGATCTTTTTTAAAAAATGTTTAAATGCCACTTTTTCCTTATCTGTGAGCTTCTGCTTCACGTCTCTTACAAAAGTTTTTCTATTTGGTTGTTAGTCTTTTTTTTAATTGCAACTGTTGTTTTTATATGAAGGAAAATCAAACCTGTGTTTACTGATTTCTATTGCAAATATTGTTTACCAAATATTGCAATTTGACTTCATTCATGATTTTTCCCACATAGAATATTATTATTTTGAAATCAAATATAATTAATCTTTTTGCATTAAATATTCCTTTATGTTTTATTCTAGAACACGTTTGTGTCTTTTTATGTCTGATTTTTGATCCTTCTGGAGTTGATTGTGTTATAAATTGTGTACTAAGTGAGAGATACAACTATTATTTCCAAGAAGGATATCTATTTCCCCTCACTGACATGCTGCACCCACCTTATCAAATACTAATACCAATTTACATACCATATGTATTTGGGTCTGACTCTGGACTCTTGCTTCTGTTCCACTGACCTGGGCCTGTAAGTTTCGAGGCAGGGAGTGAGAAGGAGTCGGAAAGGTCAAGTAAAACTTGCAGCGGAGCTCTATGGATTACCGAGTAAACGGTCTGGGTATTATTCGAGGAGATTACTGAGGACTAAAGGGTGGCAAATTACTGAAACAAGACAAAAAGACACCAAAATGGAAACTGAAGTGGGCAGAGAGGTAGGGTACTCTGCAAACATCTTCTCTGCCACACGGTTTTCCCTAAGGCAAGTTGCAAGTTTTTGGTTTTTCTCATTCTGGGATTTTATATAGGCATAAGTAACTCAAAGGCATCAATAGCCTGTTAAGTGCAACTGTAGTCACATCAAGATCTATCCTGAATGTCATCAGATCTGAGCCCCTACCCTTATAACTGGAGTTATAACTCCAATTATAACATGCAATTCCCTCTGGGCTCCATTTTCATAGACCTTGGTCAGGGAGGCCCTTCGGGCTGTCTGTCGTACTTAGGAAATCTACTCATGCTCTTCCATCCAGTGCAAGCTGGCTGGCTTTACATGTTTGAGGGGCCAGGAGTGCTGGTGAGCTGAACACACACCACTATCTGGCCACTCTGCCTAGTTAAGTGGGCACCAAGGCTGCTCTCCTGCTGCTCCACAGTGCCCACTGGGAATCCCGCTGGGCACTGGCAGGGAAATGGATGAAATGCCCTCTTCCCACTCTTTGTTGACCTTGATCACCCGGAGCCTGAAGTAACCCCACTCATGCCTAGAATCTCACAAAGACTTTTATGAACTTGCTTTTTGGAGCTACTACCCATAATCCCTTTCTCCACGAGAGCTCAAAGTATGTCTATTAGGAGAGGCAAGGGGACAAGAGCCAACCAATTTACAATATGTATTCTTCTTATCACCATTTCTGTCTTCCCCAAGAGCCCCTGAACCAAGAAACAAGAACAGAATCCAAACAAACAAGGAAAAAACTCAACAATGTTTTCTTTCTCCTGCTTACTCCAAAATAACTGATGAAAACCACAAAGCTAGCACTACACTCCACCGAAATACAGTGAGTACTTGGGGGCAGGGCAGAGTCGGATGCTAGGCATTGATTCAATCCACAATCCAGGCATGTGCAGAATGAGAGCTGGCCGAGTCAAGATGAGCTGTGTGACAAACATGACTGTGGCATTGTCCATGAAGTCCCATCTTTTAAGTTTTTCACAACCAGAATAATCCTTTTAAGATACTGTAATTTAATTATGGCTCCATGCACATAAAATCAATTGTCTAACTGTAGAGAGTGTCCAAATACACATTTAAATTTTCTCTCTCAAATAGAAATGTAATTTAAGTTGTCTGGTTTTCTTTCCCTAGGAATTGCACATATAAAGGATTTTTATTTTAAATCGCCAACTTTATAAACAGTAATAAAGCCTAAATAAGCAAAAGGATCAAATATTTTCCGTGAAATGGCAGCATTCCCTCCCCCACTTCCTGTCTTTTATATTAGAATGTAACCATTAATGCTGTATCTGAATTAACAGGAAAAGGCTATTAGTTCCTCCTTTTAAAAGGATCCATTCTATTTCCTTTACTTTTGCCATGAGGCAAATATCCATAGAATAATTGACAAGCAATTCAGCAATAATAGACAAAAGAAAGGGACAGATAGAAGAGCAAAGGAGATTTTTACTCTTTCTCTCATCTACTTATTTCATCCTCAACCCATACATTGCATTCATAGGGCTGTTGATTGAAGAGACTGGGGAAAAGATAGAAAATACCTCATCTACCCAAACAAAGAAACTATTGAGAATAAATACAGTACTGCATTTCCAAAACAGTTGAGTTCTCTAGGTATTATTTATTTTGGCATCCCTGTAGCATTCCTTCGTCTGGCTATAAGCCCTTATTTTAGATTAGGGCTTTTTATGTCTGGTGTATGTGTCCTGCCTGCTTAAGACAAGAAAGAAATCAAACTACCAGTCAAGAGCACGAGTAGCAATGATGCCATGAATGGGAAAAGAGAACAGTGATAGGGCTTGAGGGGACACAAAGCAGGTTCTGATCCAAACCAGGTCTAAAGAAAAGCAAATGATTCAACAAACTCTGCTCAAAAATAAGTTTTGTTATCTTATAGTGACTGTTCAGATATACTTATGAGCATGTTAGAGAAGGAAGCCACTTAGACCGCACACTCTCTTCTCCTTAGGGTCCTTTGATAGCTGAAAAAGACTCATTTGTGTTCCTCGAGAGATGATGGGGTTTATTGTGAGGATAGACTTAGGTAGGAGCTGGGGCTGAAAGGTGTCAGGAAGCCAGAGAGCTCAGCGTCCTCTCCTAGCAACCCAGTTTATGCTTATTAGAGGTAGGAGTAAGTACCAGAACCTTAGAAAGTCAAAATATGTAGACATCATAGGCTGAAGTCTCAAGGAAGTTCAATTTTGACCTAATAGTCTACGAATCTCCATCTCAGAGTCTTTGCTTTCTGATCATATCTGCTCCTGAATACTTTCTGCTCCTTCCTGGCCTTTTATGGTTTCTCAGCAAAGACTCACAGCCTTCATCTCATTGTTGTCTGCCTCATTGTCTCTGTATTTTCTAGATTAGGTGTCAGAAGAGGGAAATGCCTTGGTTCATGTCTCTCTCATGTATTGGTCATGAATGAAATTAAAATGAGATTGCCTTTGGCCCTGTTCTTACCCTCAGCCCAATCTACTATGGCAAGTCTGTGGGCATCACTCAGACTGCAGCCACTTCAGCAGCTGGAACTGTGGGCTCATCAGTGTCCCTTTAAGCAGGTACCAGAGTGCTCACATCTTTGATAGCTCCAGTACTCCACCCGCGCATCTCTTCAGATCCATAGAATTCCCTGCTTCATCGGTGTTCCCAAGACATTTATATATTTTGACTATTCCCATTGGTTTTGTAAGAAACACATGTTAAATGCATGTGAATTCAGTGAATCAATTATAACTATTTGTAAACTCCCAGAATAACAGGGACAAAAATATTAACACATAAATACTCACCATCTTTACCCACCCTGGCTTTCTAGGAGGAGAGGCTATTCCATTTTTATTTAGGTTGTTAAAAAACAAAATTCAATTGAGTGAATTTTAAAGATCTTATTGGCTTTATTCAATGATTCATGAGTCAGCCAGCATCCAATCCAGCAGGTAGAAAGGTGCTCCGAGTAGCTGTACAAAATGAAAGAGTTTTATAGGCAGAAGGGAGTAGGAACAAGGAAGTTCTATGAGGCAAAAAAGCCTCGTATACAGAAAAAGGATTGGTTATTGCAAGGTTACTTTCCTTTAGGGGATGGCAGAGGTCTATCAGGCAGATTAGTCAACTAGTGCTGATCAGGCGATTCCTGACTGATTTAAGATTCCATTTGTAGGAGAGGCCAGAACTGTAATTAAGTCTCAGTTTGGTGACGTGGGGATTGGCACAAGTGACTCCATTTTAGTCCTATTGTCTTGTTTTTAACAAGATTTAAATCAGTAAAATTTGTTATTCTCTTATTGAGTCAAAATACATCTCCCATGAGGCTTTAGCCTAGTATTTCTACATATTTTGACTTTCTTAAGTGGATCTCCAATGATTAACATGGTTCTCATCTAGACAAATTACAGGCATTTATAGATACTCCCTAAATGTAAGCCAAAATTCCACCCAATTAATCTGTTCCTATGAAGCAGTGTCATCAGCTTTCCATTATTTGAATTCATAGGGAGTTTTTTATTCATTTAATAGATATTTATGGAATATCTACTATATGCAGAGAACTAATTTAGGTTCTGAAAGTACCACAGTGAACAACACTGACAGATCCCTATACTTTTGCAGCTTCCAATGTAGTGGGGGGAAATGAGCAATAAATATTTAGTTTTAAATAGAGCAGTGTAAAAATAAAACAAGGTGAACTTAACTCCTTGACATGAATTACTAAAAAAATAAACTGAATTGTTGAAATATGTAGGCTGTCCCTGCTTTGTCATCCTGAGATCTTCATTGAGCTCAGTACCTTTGAAAAGACACAGATTGATGGTTTTATGTATTTTAATTGCACAGTTCTGCAGGCCTATAGTTATATTGTAATAGGAACATTGTCATCAGTGATATTAAGGACAAAAAGGAATCTCTGTGACTCTGGACTTGCCAAAAATATATTTTAATGGTTCTTCATGAGCTTGTGGGCTATGTGTGAGTCATTTTTGCATGTTCCATGAAGTGAATTGTCCTAGACATATCCTCCTAACTTCAAGATGGGTGCGTTAAAGCAGTGCACTTGGGGTTGAAATGAAAGGAGAGAGGAAATAAGGAAAAAAGGAAGTGAAAAAAGGAAAGTGATTAATTGTATATGCAATTTAAAGAGACCCAGTAAGGTGCCTTGATCAATTCCATTTTTGATATAATGAGGGTTTTGATATAAGCATTGTAGGAAAGAGTTTATAAAGCAGTAAGAATGGGTGGTGAGACCAGGCGGCTAGGATATAGCAGGAGGGTACTGAAGTCTTGTTGCGCTAAAGTGGAAAGGTACTATTTTGCTTATACTGAGACCTCGGAAGAGTTAGCCATCAGTCGTTGAATTAGTTAGACAGGGCTCCCACAACAAAGTATCTCAGACTGAGCGGCTTAAACAACAAAAATATATTTTCTCACTGTTCTGGAGGCTAGAAGGCCAAGCTCAAGGTATCAGAAGGATTGGTTCCTTCCGCGGGCTGTGAGGGAAGGATATGTTCTAGGTTTTTCTCCTTGGCTTGTAGGTGGCCATCTTCTCCCTGTGACTTCACATTGTCTTCTCATCATCCACGACTTTGTCAAAATTTCCTCCTTCTATAAGAACACCAGTCATATTGAATTAGGGCCCACCCATATGACCAAATTTTGACTTAATTACATCTTTAAAGGTCCTATCTTCAAATATGGTTGCATTCTAATGTTAGAACTTCAACATATGAATTTTCGGAAGAACACAATTCAGCCTATAAACAGCCCTTATATCAAATCCCTAAGCAGCAAGCCTTCTCTCACCTGCAATTCATTTTCAGCACTGCCACTAGTGGATAACCTTTATCTTCTTTGAGGTCATGTAAAACATATCGTTCTATGTTTCGAAAACAACCATTTGAGGGCTTTCAAGACCTGACCCCACTCTGTCTTTTCAGCTCTATACCACACTCCCTTATACCATTGTCCTCTGAACAAATTGTTTATCTTGGAAAACACACTCTCTGCCTACTTAAGTCCAACCCACCTTTCAAAGACTTGCACAGTTTTCACCTTCTCCCTGAGGTCTTCTCAGAACTATGAGAGAAGCAAATCTGTCTTTAAGTAACTTTTTTTTAAAGATTTTATTTTTCCTTTTTCTCCCTAAAGCCCCCCAGTACATAGTTGTATATTTTTAGTTGTGGGTCCTTCTAGTTGTGGCATGTGGGACGCTGCCTCAGCGTGGCATGATGAGCGGTGCCATGTCCGTGCCCAGGATCCGAACCAGCAAAACCCTGGGCCGCCAAAGTGGAGCGTGGGAACTTAACCACTTGGCCACGGGACCGGCCCCTAAGTAACTTCTTGTAGAGTGGAAAGATGATAGACTTTAGGGTCAAAGACTTGAGTTCTTATCCTACCATTGTTACTTATAAGTCATAGGCTTTTGAACAAGTCAGTTAAGCACTCTGAGCCTCAGAGTAGCTATAAAATAGTACAAGGTAATACCCATCACATATGGTTATGCCAAAAATTAAATAAAATTATATGGGTTAAAGGTCTAACATAGGGTCTGGAATATACCGGGTGTTCAGTAATCATTAATTTCCTGCTTCTCCATGAAACTCCCATCTCCTTTCTCTTCCATCTCCTTTCTTTTCCTATAGTTCCTTTGTGTATCTGTGTGTGTGAGTACCTCTCTTACAGTGTTTATCAGTTTAGTTTGCTTTAGAATTATTAGTGTGTGTGTATGAGGTGGTGGTTGAGGCAAAAACTGCAATTTACATTGACTTCCAAGCTGTTCTGAAATGATGCTAAGCCAAGAAGCCAGTACACAGAAGAGAAACAAAAATTGTGTGCCAAGTGGAAAGGCAAAAGGATAGGACTGAAAGACAGGATGTGGAGTTTCATCTCATTCCCACTATCCTATCTAGATTCTCATAAATTGCCGATGTGCGTGAAAGTGTAAAACCCAATTTAAGCTATGAAAGGTGACTGAAGACCTGGGTCATCCTCAGCCCGGAAGATTAGTCTCCAAATAATTGAAAATTGATGTAGGTTGATTGTTTTTCTTGATAGTTAGATTGAGTCGTTTAAGTGTTTTAAATACAGAAAGATGGGTGGATAATGGTAATACTGTGCTTTTAGCACCAGGCTTTCACCATTTGGCATCTATTTCCATTCCATCTACACTCCCTTCCACTACCCAAAAGAAAAACAGTTCCATTCTATACTGCCCAGCCATCAATAAGATGATCCTTAAATTATACATAGTGAGATAAATTGTTAAGGC
Source organism: Equus asinus (assembly GCF_041296235.1). Taxonomy (NCBI): domain Eukaryota; kingdom Metazoa; phylum Chordata; class Mammalia; order Perissodactyla; family Equidae; genus Equus; species Equus asinus. Next base: position 28,122,147 of record NC_091810.1, read on the forward strand.
TCTTTATAAACATTGACTAATTAGTTAATCAATAACACTTAAGGGCCTTGCTTCCCCCTCCTCAGCCCGTCTTATGATTTCATTTTGTGTTTTTTATTAGGCAGAATTTCTTCTGTCCATGCTACTACCACATTAAGTCTGTTAATGGTAGTTGTAAGTCAGAGAAGGCAAAGAGATTAACTCAGAGCCCCAGAAGCAATTAATACACACAGCCTTTTAGCTGTTAGACTGACGAATGCGCCAGGAACAGCATCTTAGTGAAATGGATTTGCAGGCATATGTTAAGGTTTAGCTTCATCCAGAGGCTTAATTTCTTTTCAGTGGGAACTGCAGGGTGCTCTCAAATTTAACATTACCATATGCTAATGGAAGAGAAACATATGGAAAAGTTTTAAAGCAAAAACAGATAACCATTGCTGTGTTATTTGCTTAAATTCAAAAGAGTTAATCATTTCATTTTAACAAGAACTTCCAGACAAACTGACTATTTTTTTTTTTTTGTTCTCTTGGCTGAGACGTTAACTAGAAACTTGGAAAGCCAGTCAAGCTTGACTTTTTTCTTGGAAACAGTTCTGCAAAGTGGTTAAGATAAATCAGCAAGACCATGATTGAAATTTGGACTCACCACTTCGTAGTTATATAGCCTGAGGCAGGTATGAATGTCTGCAGTGCTCAGTTCTCTCATCTGTAGAAGAAGGATGATATTGTCTACCTTGTAGAATTGTGTTGTGAGGATTTCATCTGATAGATTGGAATTTGAATCAATGAATGATGCATGTATAATATGTTTAGCATAATTCCCAGCACATGGTAAATATCCAGTAAATATTGGCCATTATTGTTTCCAGAAGATAGTTCTCACATTGGCTTATTCATCAAGTTTCCCCTAAGCATTCAATACAAATGGGAGGCCTGGGACAAAAAGAGAATTAAAAGCTAAAGTTGAAGGGAAAATGATTATTATGGTCCCTTATTGGACCCTAAATCTTCTTCAGGACAGTTCAGGTTTGCCAGTTCAATTAGTAGTTCACAATTACCCTCTGCTATTGCCTGTCCTTTTCTTTTTTTATTAAGTTGAAATTTATAATAAGCATTTGATGAGATAAAAGGGAAAAGGACTTTCTCCCTTATCATGCTGCTGCTGAGCTGGTATGGTTTAGGTTTTATGTCTTTAGAAAGGGTAGATCAAGTTAAGAACTTGGCTTTCACGGTGGCTGAGTCCAGTGTGTTTCCAGAAGTGATGGAAGTGAAGATCAATGGGTACGCCCAATCAGAATGGATGACAGTGGTCTTGGAAGCCCACTGCTGTGCCAGGTGTAAATCTTTTAGTTATTGGATCAAATGAAGATCCCGGAGGAGGTTCCAAGTCTTGAGGAAGTCTCAAGGGAGGGGACTGCAGAGGGTCTGCTCACTTGGGCAGCTCGTAGCAATGGCTACCCACCAGTCACTACAGAAGCATTGTAATATTTTAACACCAATACGGCTATCCTTCAGTGTACTGGTTGAATGTCAGACCTGCATGTTTTCACATGGCTGGTTATGATCTCCACCCCCCAATTCATTTGAGCCCCATTTCTCTTAGCACGGATTCAAATGATGAATGAAAGTTGGTATGTTTAAAGCTCTTTAGAGAAACAACATAGGATAGTGATTAAGAATTTGAGTTCTGGAATTAGAATGACCTGCATTGGAGTCCTGCCACTGTCATTTAAGAGCTATATGACCTTTGGTGAATAACCTATCCTCTCTGAAGTTCATTCACTCATTCAGACATGCATTATTTTTATTTTTATATTTTTGCTGCTTCTTCTCCCCAAAACCCCTCAGTATCTAGTTGTATATTCTACCTGTAGGTCCTTCTGGCTGTGCTATGCATTTAATGAACAGATACTTATCATGCACCTGAACTAAATGCCACAAGTGAGTCAATCAAGGGTGATGAACAACATCAAGGTATCTGACGTGGAGATTACATTCGAATCGGGCAGGTAGATATAAAAATAAATTATTTAACAAGATAATTTCACATGATGACACATGCTATTAAGGAAAAGGTAAAGGAATAGATGAGAAGTCATTTAGAAAGGTGGTCAGGAAAGGACTCTCCCTGTGGGTGACATTAGAGCTGAGACCTGAGTAATATGAAGCAGGCAGTTATGAAGAGCTGGCCAAAGGGCACTGCAGGCAAAGGGAACAGCCAAAGAAAAGGTCATGAAGCAGGGATGCACCCACTGAGTTTAAGGAACAGAATGAGGGAAGTATGTGATGAAGAGCATATCCTGAGATAATGTCAGAAGGGTAGGCAGGGGCCAGAGCCTGCAGGACTTTGCTAGCCACTGTGAGAAGTTGAGATTTTTATTTTAAACACACGGGGAGGCTATTGTTATGTTTACAGCAGGGAGTTGCAGGATCTAAGTTTCCTCACCTACAAAATGGGATGGTATTGGTGGTGGTGAAAGGTTAAATGAGGTCATGCATGTAAAGAGCCCAGCAATCTCTGGGATATATTGAGGCCTCAATAACCAGTAGATTAAAAAGTTTTGGCCGCTATTGTTAAGCCAAGAGAGATCTATGCCTCTCCTTTGTGAAGGAAAAGAGAGCAAAAGGTTAAGACAGTTGGACCTTGGCAAAGAACAACCAAGCATCCTGGACTCTCCAGCCCTCAAAGGCCTAAGTTGGATAGCTGCTGACCGTAATTCAGGATAACAAACGTCTTTTCATTTCATGGAACTGTGGCATGCTGGGAGTGTCTTGTTTAAGAGTTTGATGAATCAGATGAAAGGCTTTCCTGGTGTTGTTTGAGACTAATGATCCTTTAACGAAACTTTCTCGATTGCTGTAAAAAGTACCCTGAAGTCTGTTTTCCAGGCAACAAGCCAGCGCCACACAGTCAGCACTGATTAAAGCTACTGATGAGTTGTCTTTGCCCAAGATTCCTTGCTTATCTTTCCCAAAATACAAGATCTCAAGATTCATGTTCTTGTTTCTATGATATGTCCTGTCATAAAGATTTTCTTTGGAAATGGTATATACTACCTTGGGGATTAAGGAAAAAAGTATATCAAATCATTTTCTTGAGACCAGAGGCCTTCTGACAATATCTGTTTCCAACATATTTGCACTCGTCTCTCAACAACACTGTGGTTTGAAAAAGACCATCTCTAAGCTTGAGTTTACAGGAATCCATTATTTTTTCAAGAGGCAAGATTCCCTTCACCCCTTGAATGACCCTTGAATGTGTGAGAAGATATTCCTTTTTTCAAAGAGTAATAAAAGAGCAGAGGACAACACAACCGAATGTATCTTCCAATGACCTTAGTTGCCTTGATATTACTTTTGGTATATTCAATCCGTCAAAACCCCTCTGCCCCGAGACCCTCCTGAGCCATTGTCTGCCTGAATGATGTGGGCCTTGTGTGAATGGATAGAGAGTGAATGCACTGAATCACAGACCAACGAGAAGAAATCCACATGGGCTGGCAGGTAAGAGGCGGCTAGTAAGAAGGCCTGAACTGCTCTAATGTCAAGAGACAGCAAGCAGATTGTCCTGGCAGCTGCCAGAGCAGCGATTGACACAGCCCTCTTCTCGTTACTATGACCACAAGCTCCGGAAAGTAATTTTGTGTTAACCTTTCCACCTCAGTCCCTGAAGTGTGCTTGAGACCTCTAAAAATCAGTGGAGGATGATAAGAGCTTGTATCTGGTATTGGTCTTCACTGAGTGATGAGGTCTAAAAGTAGATGGCTGGCTTTCCACTTTGAGGTTTGAGAGACTAGCTTTTGTCAGCGGTCATGAGTAATCATGCTAACTATAATGCAGAAGACCGAGGGAGAAAACAGCGTGCTGATTTATTAGCACACAGTGGAATATAAAACTGAAATCTCTGTGTTTACATTGCTATTTCATTCTCTTCCTATGATATAGGAACTAAAATAATTACTGAAGAAAACTTTGTTGAATCACTGTGAAAAGATAAGAGATATTAAAAAGTCCAAACCACCAGCATCTTCTCTATTTATAGACAGACTTCTTCACTGCAATTTCTTTAGCTGTAAGCAACCAAAATCAACTCTGCTTAGCTTATAATAAAATAAATTTAATGAAAGTATATGAGGAAGCTCCGTTTAAGAAAATACTGAAGAGCTGGAGTTCAGAAAAGACTGAAACCAAAGTAACTATGGAAATCAAGTTTTAGGCTAATGTGTTGACATGGTTAGGGTGCCACTGTCTTGATGAATCTGCTCCAACGGTTTTCCTTTCTTTAAGTATTCCATGTAAAATTCAACTTTCTGACAGAGAAAGTTTACCATAGCTTAAGTCAAAGCTCACCCCTTGGTCTGGAAAAGCAGAGAACCTGGATGGTACAAAAAATACAGCATGCATTAAAGCTAGGTGCTGGATACTAGGTAGACCAAAAAATCGAATGCACTGAAAGGAAAATCTGATAGCTGTTTAACGGCATGGAAACACAACAAGAAGATGTGTGTGTGTGTGTGTGTGTGTGTATACATACACACACATATGTATAAATAAATCATGTTCTTTTATTTGTACTTTTGATGCTTTGACATCTTGGGGGCCTTGCTGACCCTGGAGACACAGACCTTCCCAGAGTTAGCTAATTTCTAGAGATAGTCAAGGACCTGCTTGGGAGCACATCTTTCATATGCAAATCAACAAATCCAGAGCCCACATCCCAACCACTCCCTTATTGGACTCTCATTCTGGGCCATTGTTCACCCGCCCTAATCACCCTGGGATCAGATACCAGATAACCAAGGACAGCCCCTACGACCCAGAGCTCACTGAAGTTATTCAAACTAACCAACCCTAAGCTTACCCGGCCTCACTAGTTCCTTCCCATAGAAGCCACAGAAAAGGTTTTTGCTCACTTTTTCTCCTCGTTCTCTCTGCTTCCTGACCAACCTGGTGCTTCCCCTTGTGGCCCTGCGTGGTGTGCCATGCCTCCTGTTTCCAGGGAACTGTGAGTAAATTTCCTCCTACATGACAGTCATTTCTGTGTCTGTGTATCTTACCATACCTCATTAAAACAAATCCCACTTACGCTTAACATATATATATATATTTGTTCAAAAGCTAACAAACTATCTGAGAGATGGTAGGTAGATCTCCTCTGTGGCATCTTCCTGTGGATTCTTCAAGGGTAATTTTGACTGAACACTGTCTGAGATTCCCCTGCTGAGTTGACAACTTGACCCTCTCAGAAGATAGGACCCAGCTCTATACCTCATATGGTTCCAAAACCTTCTTCCTGCTCTCTCACTTCATTATCTGGAGCCAGCCTCCTATCCAAAAGCAAAAGTCTTTCCTTTCAGCTCCTTGAGGAGAAGGACTTTCTTATCAAGTAAAGAAATAATTTTAGAAGAAAAATAATGAGCTGCTTCTCAAATGTCACCGAGAATAACACAAACAGAAACCTTAAATATCCTCGTGACCTTTTGGAATCTCTGTGCTACCTACAAATCCTGACATCTGATTAAGCTCACACAGCAGCCTGAAGGTCAGTGGCCAAGCCTCACTTGAAAGAGTTAAAGCAATTTCCAGGGATTCTCAGCTTGTTCCCAGGGAGTAATTCAGGCACTAGTGAGTGGTCCCTTTTGTCAACTGGTGCAATTCCTAACACTTTTAAAGCGACAAAAGCTGTATATGTGTGTGCGATGGCTTCCTTTTAGGGATTCTTTTTCTTTAAGAAATCCCTGCTAAACATTTTAGGGAGTGTGATCGTGCTTGGTGCCAAATGAAAAATGACATAAGAGGCTTGAGGGGAATCTGCACATTTGAGCTTTTTAAGTTCCTCCTGAGGGTGATTCTGAAGCGGAAGAAATAGTTAATTAAAGCAAAAAGGACCTTGAATTTTGTGAAGGTGTATCAAGTCTGCGGGTGGAGATTTTCAGACGCTTTCTCTGTCTGTCTCTCTTCCTCTCTCTCTGAATTTCCAGTTTGGGTGCTATACTACATATATCTGGATTCCTTATTTTGTGTGTATGTGATAGAAGGAAGCAGAGGGGCAGCAATAAAAGTCACAAAAATACTCAAATCCAGATTATTATGGATACTCAGCATTGATGCTGCTGGACTCTAAGTCCTTCTACCATGAAAACACTTAAAAGAGAGAGAAAGAGGTTTGTACCCCCAAAGGGTTATTTATTGCTCCAGGCAGTTTTCCATTTTCCACTCATTGTTGTGCCTTCTGCAGAATTCTTCTGTAACTAAAATTGCTAGGTGAAAGCTTTCTGAACACTTCAAGAGAGTGAAGAGGAAGTCCTTGCTCTCCCTCCAGACTCTGACACAAAAGTGAACCTGCCAGCAACTATCAGGACAAATGCCATCACTTTCTGGAGGTCATGCTGAGGTCTGACTTAGGAGAGTTTTCCTGGTGCTGTTAGGCTTTTGGTAAATTCTTACACATCTAGCAATTCCATTTGGCCACTAAGCCTTTTTCAAAATTTAGAATCATCCCTCAGCCAGCTTCAAAATGGAATTAATAGCTGTGATCATGGCAGAAATCCATGAAAAGGAAGTTTCTGAAATGTCAGAGAGGGAGGAAGAGATATAAAGTTTTGTGAATGAAAGTTTCATTCATTTATTCATTCAATAAACATTTATTGAGTAGAAATGAAAGGTAAATACTATGAGAAGCACTAGAAAAACTGCCTTTGGATAAGAGACACTTTTAGGTAATTTTGTCTGGCTCTTCTTTGGGAAGGTAAATATACACTAATTGTACATCACATGTAGCCATAGTGGGGCCTGGTCTAGAGCCTAAACTGGGAACTAAATATCTGGGCATATTTAACACATTAGTGGCCAGCCTGAAGTCAATTTGCAGAGGAATGGGGGAATACTCTGGCAGAAAGCTCCTGCTAAGTTTCTGCTATATCTAGAAACTTCGTGTGTACGCTCATATTTTATCTTCACAGTAACTCTATGCAGTGAATTTTATTGCCCAGTCCCTTGTTTCAATCACAAGGAAAGTGAGATCCAAAGAGGTTCAATGATTTTCATTTATTCCATTCAACAATGTGTATTGGACACCTGCCATATACCAGCCTTTTCCTTTGTTCTAAGGATGCAGCCATAAGCAAGAGAGACCAGACCTCTCTCCTGAGAGCTCAGGTTCTTAGGATTCGGTGGGACATCAGGCAGTAAATATGAAAAAATATCAATGAATGAGAGCCATCTGTGTTCACTCAGCCATGTGGACCAGGGCTATGACTTCTCCCCAGATTTCCCATATCTGTTTGCCACACTGCCAGAAATTTCTCAGATTTCAAGGCCAGACTCATTCCAGTATGCCAGGAGAGTTTACTAAAGGAATTAGAAAAATTTGTTGGTGCCTTGGGTTTTCACTTTTCTTATTCTTTAAGGTTGCCCTTGATGTGGCTTTCAACTTCATTTCACCTGTAGCCTAATGCGGGGAAAACTAGACAGTGGAAGTTAACGTATGACTTACTCTGGGTGCAGGTAGATATTGGCTTTCTGGAAGTTTAACCTTTCATTACTTTCCTAATACTCTTTGAAATCCTCAACTTACTTTGTCTCAAATTTTGTTCAGCACAATTTTCTTAATTCTGCACACTCTTGAAAATGCATGTACATATAATAACTCAGGGATGAATGGCAGTGAAAAGAGTCATACCACTCCATTAGTAGTTTCTTAATGATTTGACTGAATTTGAAAATAGAGCTGCAAAAGTATGTTAATAATAAAAAGACTTCTACCCTAAAGTGCCAAAAAATGATACAGAATATGTGTACTGGTGCATGTGATGGAAAGGGAGCCCATATTCTTTAGTCATAACGTCAGCTCAGTTAGGATATTTTAAATATACCTAGGTCCATTTGGGGAGAGTATCACTTGAGAAGTAATAAAGAACAATTTTTTAAAAAAAGATACTGCTATGGGCTGAATTGAATCCCCCTAAAATTCATATGTTGAAGTCCTAACCCCCAGAACCTCAGAATGTGATCATATTTAGAGATAGGGCTTTAAAAGAGGGAATTAAGGTAAAGTGAGGTTATATGAGTGGGCCGTAATCCAAGATGAGTGGTGTCCTTATAAGATGAGATTAGGTTCCACACAAGCACAAGGGGTAGTCCATGTGAAGACAAAGAAGAGAAGATGACCATCTATGAACCAAGGAGAGAGGCCTCAGAATAAACTGTCAACCTAGAGAAATCAGGAAACACTTCATAAGGCAAAGCATTTATCTTGGATCAAAGAAATTGCAATTCAGGGAGAAACCCAAATAGTGTCCTGGTTACAGGAGAGGGGCTCAGGGATTTTATGGGAAAAAGGGAAGAAGATGAAGTAAATTGTATTAAAGAAGAGTTCATTGGTACTAGATGAGGTAAGGTTAGATTTGTACTTCATAGACTGGCTTGAGATTTGGTCATCAGACAAAAGGCTAGATTTGTACTTTGTTGATTGGTTAGCAATTCAGTCATCAGCAAAGTCCAGTTCATCAGTCCTTACAAACAGGACTTTGTTGTCTTTACTGGCTTCTTGGAATGTTGATGGTTTTGTTCAGTTTGGAAGACAAAGAAAACAAGACATGCAAGGTAATTTCTCTGTTTTTCTGTTTTGATTCTATTTTAATATGACTCTACTCATGTAATCTTTCACATTTACCCTTTTGATCAAGATCTTTCTCTCAAAGCATCACTGATCAAACACTGGAAAGAATTTCTAATCAGCCATCAAAGCATTGTTGGTCCTTCATTGCCAGGAAAGCTCATTCCTGATATGTCACATTCCACATCGGAGGGAAAGTGGTTTCCCTTGGAGCCTTAGGCCAAATTTCAGCAACAAGAACACTAGAGCAGGGCAAGACTCTATTGTCAAGTGCTTTTAAGGGTAAACATCTTCTGCGGTTCCTTGAAGTTTCTCATGTGAAGTTTCATAAGACTTTGCAATCATTTCAAAGTGCTGAGTGACTGTTATCAGAATGATGTTTTTATAACATTGAGCTATGTAGAGAAGAAAAAACTTATAGCAATGAGAATTCCTATAATAACAAACAAAATGCTAAGTCCAAATTGGGGAATAGGCCTGAACCAACAAGCAATGCCTGAGGGCAACTAGCTAAAGAGATCAGAGAACCATGGGGCATTAGTGGACACTGCATTTAACCATTTGGCCATTGCCTAGATTTTATCTAGTTCTGTGTATACCTTGCCAGAGGTGTTTACCCAAGCAAAATAGAGGTATCTATAACTATTATAAATGTTACCTCTTAAATTTCTGGAGATTTGATTGGTTAAGCGGGAAGTTCTAGATACTTAGCACAAGGAATTAGGGGAGGAATGGCGGAGAGATTGATAATTAAATGTACTAAAGAATTCTGTAGATTCATGTACAGAATGAGGCTTCTGATGACAAACCCAATAGTCAGGAAGATTTCTCCCTTTTGTAATAGATTGGGAAATTCAGATAAGAGTATTGTCTTTCCAAGAAAGAGAGGGAGAAGACAAGGTAAGAAGCAACAGTAAGTAAAGGTATACAGGCCTGCTCCAGCCATCTTGGGAAAGTTATCTGCCTCAGATGTCAGCTGCTTCTTTTCCTAGTCACTTGATTTGCAGGTCTCCAGTGTTTGTACAGGACCAGACGTCAGGTGAAGCCTCCTGTAGCTTTGAGATGTTTCTCCAAGACTCAATGCCTTTTAGTTTTGCAGCGGATTCTGGAGGGATCAGGTAGGGAGAAAAAGTAAATATTTTTATCTTTGTTCACAAAAGTATATTTTCCAAAATTGTTGAATGCTTAAGAGGAAGTATTTCTTTAAATCTTGAAAAACAAAACATTACAACATCCTCCTCCATTCATATCATCCCATGGAATTAATATTTGTTCTTGACCTTTTGTCACTATGTTTATGAAGCCATCAGTCTCTCCAATAGAGTTCTGTAATTTCTTATCCAGTTCAGTTATATGATCTGAAATTATCAGAAACTTAGACTTGTCAAAAAGTCATTTCTGTGAATCTTCCTGAAGATGAAGCAATTTTGCAAAAGCATCAGAGTAAAACCGTAATTGTCTGTAAATGACAAAAGACTTTACATTATAATACAGTTGACAAAGAAACTTGGTTATTTTTATGATATGCAACATTTTAAGATAACTAAAATTACAAATGATAACATTATACCAGGGCATATCAGAATTTTTCAATTTTCATATAATTTCTAAAACACTTAAATTAATAATAGTCAACCATACAATATAGCCTAAGAAGGTTTAGCATAATTTATTTGAAAATGTCTCTCATGTAATTTAATATACCTAATTAGTTTAACATCTTTCTTTTTATGAGAAGAGAAAACAAATCTTTTGAGGTGTTCCAGGGGCCCTCTGGAAAAGCTCAAAGTTATTTCTGGGTCCAAAAGTCTTCATTCACAATTTGATTTTGGGAAGTTTGTCAAAAATATCAAAAGGTTTTAAAACACTTGGTTAAATAAGATCATACCATCCCAACACAGAAATATATCACATATATATCACATACATCCATAGACATGCATAGATAGACAGATGCAAGCAGAGACCTTAAATAGTTTTCATTTTAAAATTTTACCCCTGAGACAGGTACGATAATGCAAAACTCACGGATTTATAAAATATCAAAAATTTGTTTCTGACAGATGGACTAAATTAATCTTACCTGCTTAGATTGCTAAAGCTTTTTTCTACTAATAGTTGTGGAGAAAACACTTAAGATGCTAGATGCTTCTTTTTTTTCCTTCAGTCTTTGGGATTGGGAATGGTCTATATATGAGTTCCTGGAGAGGTTACAAGCATTTTGAGATAAATAAGGGAGGTTTTGGGGATTGGTGAAAGGGAATGGGTGGAAATTGAATTATCTTTAGGGCTGCATTTCCACTTTGGCAAAAATTTGTAAGATGTAACTTAAATGATGTCAGAGGTGGATCCACCCATCCAATTGTGTTATCCTCAATTGTTTCTTTCCCTCTGGGTACATAGTTTTATTTCAACTTAAGGAAGAAGGCCTGTGAAAAAAAATCCTATCAAGAATGGACTTTGTTTACTGTCATGTAGCGTTTACTTTTCAGTACCTCTTCTATCTTAATTTTTTCATTAGTTTTTGCAATGAAATTTTCACTAAGGCCATTTTGGAATTTTGAAGCCTTTTGCTTTCAAGTGCACTTCTTATATGATCTTAGGCACATTCCTTCTAATGGTCAGTGTAATTCCGCCTGAGGTCTGGCAGTAGTTTGGTAGGACCCTAGGCACGAATGGAGTTCAACCTACATTTCTGTTCAGCCATATCTGGCCACAAATGGGGTTCAACCCACATTTCCCTCTGACCAGATTTTGGGCCCCCAACATGATGGTTACCAAGCTAAGCTCTCAGGACATAAAAAAAAACTTAGTAAGATTTTCGTTTTCTTTGTAAATATTTACAGCTTTTATAGTTTTTAATCAGGTGGGCTGAAAGGTGGTACACTTAACTCTCTAGAAATTAAAGATCTTATTTCTTGTCTGAAATCCACAATTCTCAAGCCTAGCATGCAAAAAGACAAGTTTTGGGAGGTCAAAAGAGCCCCAAAGTGGCAACTGTGATTTTAAATGATCTTTTGTGTTATTGGTCCACCGGGACAAAAATTCACAAGAGGAAGAACCATAGTTCTTAAACATAAACCCAGCTGGGGTTCCCAAGGGAGGAATGTCTCAGGAACTTTTGAAAATGAAATTCCTATTTTAAAGCACAGCTGGAAAAAGAGATAAAGAAACACTAACACAAGCCCTAGGTTGTTAACCTTTGCTTCTGATCCATTGGGTATAGTTGTGCCAGTTGCGAGCCCCAGGTTGTTACCTATTGTTCTGACCTGCTGGCTATAGCTGTTTGAACAAATAACACAAAAGACAGAATTTGAGTACTTACCAGACAGGGGATAAATCCTTCCAGACAGTGACAGCCATGAGCTACTGTGAGCCACCTCAAACAGGGAAACCCTTCCAGATAGCAATAACCATGACCTGACTTTGAGACAACTGTTTCCTGGTCAGTCAACCTCAAATTGAGCTATCGTCCCCAGAATCCAAAAGAAAGGCAATGACCTCAACCAAAGGGGAGCAAGGTCAAAGCCTAAGAAGACTCAACTATCAGAGGAGTCAGTGATCTGTGGAAGTGGTGAGCACAAGGGACTCATGTAGGTACGGTACTTGGTTCCAGCGGATGCCAGTCCATGAAGGTGAGATCCCTTCAGATCCCACTTCTAACACCATATGTCAACCAATAAAAATCAGAAACCAGTTCAAGAGGCAAAGTGTTAATTTAGGATCAAAGAATTGCAATTCAGGGAGCACAGATTTAGGTAGAAACCCAAATAGTGTCCCAATTACAGGAGAGGGCCTCAGGGATTTTATGGGGAAAAGGGAAGAAGATGAAGTAAGTTGTATTAAAGAAGAGTTCATCGGTACTAGATGAGGTAAGCCTAGATTTGTACTTCATAGACTGGCTTGAGATTCAGTCATCAGGCAAAAGGCTAGATTCGTACTTCATCGATAGGTTAGCAATTCAGTTATCAGCAAAGTCCAAGTTCATTAGTCCTTACAAACAAGATATTCTTGTCCTTATTGATTTCTTGGATTGTTGGCAGTTTGGTCCAGTTTGAAGATAAAGAAAACAATATGTGCAGGGCAATTCCTCTGAAATCCTCTATTTTAATATGACTCCACTCACGTCATTTTTCACAAAACCAATCTTGCCTACATCTTGATTTCAGACTTCTAGCTTCCAGAATCATGAGAAAATAAATTTCTGTTGTTTAAGTTACTCATTCTGTGGTACTTTATTATGGCAGCCCATAGCAAACTAATACAGAATTGTAATTATTACTCTCACAGCAATTTACAATCAATACACATTATAACCAGTTCTATGGAAAATCGAAAAGAATAGAAACACTTATAGGACATCAGGAATTCTTAAATAAGTTTATAAATTTATGCTAAATGGTTAATATTCATAGGGCAATAGTCAACTCCTTTAGCTGGATATAATGTTTATTTCTATGGATAAGAATTATTCGGATTGCCATGAGTATTCTATAACTTGTGGAGCTGTAAAATAGCTCAAGGAGAATAAAAAGCAGAAATAATCCAGAAGGACATGCTAGGCAGCATATCTAGAAATCTTTTTTTACCCATTCTAAGTGTTTTCCAACTTTTCCTTATGGAAGCTGAGCTTCTAGGCACAGAGGAACATTGAGGTCTAACTGCTTTCCCTTAAAAAGGTAAAGAGGACACAAGTCTTCTAACTCTGAGACATCTCAGATTCACACAGCATTATCCATAACTCTCCCTATCTTGGGATTTGGATTGCCTGGTTGGGGGGTGGGGCTGTTAAAGACGGGAAGAGGACCCCTTCATAGGGACTCTACACCAGAATCTAATGTGTAAGCTCTCTTCTTTCTCCCCGTCTGGATCACAGGGTGGGAGGAGGTGAGGGGAAGGCTTCTGACACTTTTTCTCAACATCCAGAGCCTGGCCTCAGAGCAGAGCCCTTTGAATCACAAGTTCTCTAAGCTTTTAAAACTCAGTAGTCAAGAATTGTTATTTTCTACTCTCCATGCATTTCTTCTTGGATACTCCTCCTGGAGATACTGAAGATAAAACTCAGGGAGGTAAAGAGGAAATATTTGGGATGGGGGAATAGCTGGTTGTATTTCCAAATACTATCTTGGCTCCTCATTGTGAACTTGGTAAACGCAAATCTCTGTGCTAAGTAATTTCACATACTCCTTCAGCTGGTCTTCATAATAAGTTCCTTACGTGGGCGGGGGAGGGCTATATTAGCTCTACTTTTTAGGTGGGAAGACCTAGTCTTAGGGAAAGAAATGTTTAAGTGCTGGAACCAGGGTTGGAGCCCATTTTTGTGTGACTTCTAAACTCAACATTTTAACCTGTTGTACTACCAGCTTCTTTCCTGAAAGAGGAGGAAATGTGAGTAGAATTAAGCCCCAATCTTTTCACCCAGGCCGTGTTCTCATTAACCCAGGATAACCTTCCTCATATACCATTCTAATGGGCTTCCATTCCTCTGACTCAATGAATCTTTCCTGAGTTTGGTTATGAGAAAAACTCTTTGCAAGATGCGTTTTGGTTTTCTGTGGATGTGCAATAACCTCCCTCTAAACTTAGTAGCTTAAAACAGCAATGATTTTCCCTGTCTCAAGATTCTGTGGGTATACTGAGTAATCCATGGCTGGTCTTTTAGGTCACTTGTGTGGCTGCTTTCAGTTGGAAAGTGGGCTGATGAGGGCTTAAGAAAGCCTTTCTCACGTGTCTTGGGCCTTGGGGTTACTTGTTGCCTGGGGTATCTCGGTTCTGCTCCATGCCTCAGTTTACTCCTCAGACTCTCTTCACCAGCACTGCTTCCTCCAGAGTCTCTCTATATGCTGAAGGATAGCATTTACTTCCTTAGAGTATGGCAGTTGGGCTCCAAGAGAGCATAAGAGGAAGCTTCAGGCCTCTCACATACCAGCACTTCTGCAATGCCCCATTGGTCAAAGCAATTTGCATAGCCAACCCAGAGTCAAGGGGAGAAGAAATAGACTCCACCTCTTGCAGTCAATTGTTATATTTACACTGTAAAAGCAAAAGCACTTCCTCCTACAGGCTTTTCTTGCAGACTCTGGTCAGATAAGTCATTTTCAAGAGTCATTTTCACTGTTATTCCTCCAATTAGAAATTCTCAGTGGCTCCCCATTGGACACAGGTCAAGCATTAACCCCATCCTCTGATAGTTAGGGTCTTCTGTAGTATGTCACCACCTTATCGCTACTACTTAAATTTCCTCTACTTTCTAGATGGTCCTCTTCCATCTCCCTAAACACTCCAGACTTGTTCCTGATCCTACAAACTAGAGAAAATATTTAGGATAACTTTCTAACATCCAACAGAGAGAAGGATACCTTTCACTGTCTCCTCACAACCACAACAATTGGAACTTTACAAAATTAAAACTAATCACTTCAGTGGAAAAACCAAACCAAGTATTCAGATCTATGCAGACTCATAGAGGCTTGTCTGAACTTGTGCCATCTCACTCGTGAATTGACTAATGTATCAATATATTCTATGATGGGTCTGTGTCAGATTCTGCTTATTTTAGAAATTCCCTGTAGTAGAGGCAAATAGACAGTCATCAGACAAACACCCATGAGTTGTTGCAACACAAGATTTTCAAGCAGCCTTTTCTTTTTTAGTATAAGAGCTGATATAAATATTTTTTCATGTGTCAGGTTGTTTCAGTCAAAGTTGTGAGGTAAAGCAGACAAAAACATTCATCACATTCAAAATGGTATTTTTCAATGTTTTGATTCACATAATGAACTTTCTCAGAATTTACTACTCATGGACACAGCATCTGGAAAGCTATTTAATGATCATAAGTTTTATTTAATAAATAAGTCAGCTTTGTCAAAATGATGTATGTTAAACAGTATCCTTAAGAACATAAAAAATGGGATGGAGACTATATTTCACTCTTTTCATTCTCGCCTCTACTGCCTTAGTATTTTTAGCAAGTTTTCCCAAAACACTCATAGAACCTCCAGAAAGGACACTTGAAATTGGGCCATTTTTCTTTTAAACCGTAGGTGTTATCATTCATCATCTCTTTGGGATATTGAATAAAGTATCATATATCTGCTTCCATTCTTCTCACACAATAGTTACAAACACTGGTGAAAAATGATGATGTACATGGTTTACATTTTTTACTTATTATCAAGGGGTAAAAATTACTTATCATATCCATTTCAGGCAGTGTTCATTTAACGTAGAGTTCAAGAAGAACAAAAAACTCCTAATCCAGTTTTAGCTTTCTTCTCAAAAGAGTTTAACTCTATGAACCTTGGCGTGATTTAATGAAACACTTCCATTTTTGTACCTGGAAAGAACAAAACCTCAAACAGCAGCTAGAAGAATCATTTGGCATTAGAGTGTGCAAGTAGTAAGATTTTACAATCCCTGGTGTAAGGTGTCATCAGACTTTGAAAGAAGCTAGTCTTGAATTTATGATGTGTCTACCCAACATTTTTATTAAAACCACGTTAGACCAGTTGTTAGACTTGATTAAAACTACGGTGCACCAGCTCTTAATTCTTAGGCTTCCTTGAGTCACAGACTATTTTGAGAATGCACAGATGCATAAGCAAAGAAAATTTTACTCCAAATATTAAGGATTTTGTGGATCTTCAGAATTTTCAGATCTGTTGTACCTAAAATGGAGAGCCCCTTAGAGAAATAAACCCTCCATGATCTAGCCCCTGCCCATGTTTCCACCTTCATCTTGTACCAAATTTTGCAACCCTCTCTCTACTTCATCCACTTTGGATTTCTTTTAGTTCTCAAACATGCCAAATTCATTCTTTTTACTTGTTCCTCCTCCAACCTGGAATTATCTTTCCCCAGATCTTTCCAGGACTGGCCTCTTCTCACCACTTATAGTTCTAACATTACACTCGCAGAGGCATGACATTAAACATTTATTGTGATATTATTGTTCCCCCAACACCCACATGATGTGCGGACACATGCGTGAGCACGCTTGCACACAGAGACACACACAGAGGCACATAGGGCATTGTATTAAATTGTGTTCGTTTCTTCATAACCTTATCATTCTGACAGCTGGTGCCATACCTATCTTGCTCACCACTAGATCACTAATATCTGATCCCTAAAATGTACTGGGTACATCTTTATAGAATAAATATATTGATGAAAACATGAAGGAAGAGATGAATAAACAAAGACTCCTTTGAATTCAAACTGTATTTTCCATTAAACTAATTAAAATCTATTTATGTTACTAAAAATGGCATAATATATAAAAACTTCTGTTTAGTGAATGTTCACATGCATTTTTAATATCTCATCTAACCTGTGACAAGTTGAAACAAAACTATGACATGAAAAAATTCCCAAACAGGTGTAATCAACAGAGATCAAATGGTTGGGAAGGTTTTAAATAGCTCCTCTTTGTTCTTACCTCCCATAATCTTTCACGTATTTTGGCAGTGATCAAAGGCGCAGTGTTTATTAGGAGGAAATTCTTAAGAGGGAAGTGTTTTGACAAAGACCAAACCAAAAGACAAAGTGAATAGTAAATGAATCGCTTGGATTAAGGGGTGGGAAAGACACATTTTGTTGGGGAAATTGCTCCACGGCGGTGAAATGAATCATTAGAGACTTTCAGCAAGCAAGGCATATAAATCACAAGATTTATCATTTCATACCTGCTGTTCTCCACATGTCCATTTTTGGCACTGCACTTGGCATCTGGGAATTTTATGTGCTGGATACAAAATAAATGATTAACAAGCCATTATTGAAATTCAGTGCCCTGAACTCAACTGTTGTTTTACCAAATTGTTTTCTGAGGAGGTCGATATCTTGCATACTTCCTGAGAGTTTTTAGTCTGATAAGAACTATCCTACAATCTTGAAACCTGGCCCTGATCTCCAAGAGCTGATTTTTCTCTTAGAGAATTAACACTCTCTAAAAGCAAAATACTCTAGGCAGACAACACAGCCATTCAGAGGCTATGTCTACATTTTCTTGAAGTTCATTGGCAATTTTTGAAAGGCCCACTCACTCAGTGCCCGCAGAATGCTTTGCAACCAATAAATGATGAATCGAATTGGCTCCTTTAGTTATTTGGAGCATGCGGTGACAAGGCCACATTTATTTATTTGTCCATTCTCCATTGGGCTAATTCATGTTCTTCTCTGATGTCCACAAATTAAATTCCTTGACCCAATCAGGCATTTTGAAAAGAATTTATTTAATAAGCATGGCAATAATTTTATTTTCATTCCCAGCCCTTATCACAGTGACTGATTGTACATCGATTCACACATCCTTTTATTTAATATCTGACTTCTGACTTGAATGTTAGCTCCAGAAGGGCTAGGATCATGGCTGTATCGTTCCCTTTCATATATGTTGGATAAAGTGCATGGCACATACAAATCCATCAATATAAATTTGTAAGATAACTGAATGAATACACAAATGTGAATGAAAATGAGACATATGCGATTTTTGTCCTTTTATTTAACCATACATTCAACCGTTTACTGAGCCAGTCCCTACCCACAAGTAGCTTATTGTTCCGTGGGTGACATACCTAGTGGCAGTTACAAGATGATCTGGTAGGAGCCACATTAAAAGTAGAGCAGAAAGATGTGGGGACTCAAAGCCACTGAAATATAAAGCTGCATGAGCAAGTTAGGACTAGACAGGGAGGACAAGCCAGGAAGTTTGGAGCTGATCATCTTGTAACAGGAGTCCACAGAGCTTTGTAAAGAGAGGAGTGGTCAGTAAACATGGTGGGTCAGAAGCATAATGTGCCCAGCAACGCAGAAGATGGCACAGGGGTGGCAGTTACTGTTCCAAAGTTCTAAGAAGCCTGGTCTTGGACTCAGGAAAGTCCGGATAAGGAGGTGTTTAGGTTCAAATTTATTGCTGCCCATCAGAAAGTGGCTCTCAATGAGAGTCAGACTGTTGTTTAGAGTTACTGTCATTATTTTAAAATATAAAGGAGCTAGCTAATAATACTGAGAGTATGAAGTGTATGTCCCTGACTGCATTAGCTTTCTACTATGTCAGTTTAGCTAAACTGGATCTACTTTTCCAAGAATTCCCTTCTCATGTTGTGAGCATTGGCCACAAGAGAAATTTTGCACAATATTTGGAAAGCAGAAGTGAAGCAGTAGCCACATCTTTATACTTGAAGGGTACCAGATGCTGCAGAGCTTGCCTACGTTGTTGCTGGTGCGTTCTCTTGGTCTGGAGCATACCTGAACCACAGCTCCTCCACTAGCTTCTCAGTGTCCTGGGCCAAGTGTGCAAGAAGCCAATTTCTTCTGCGGGTCACCCACCACATCAAGATGGGAGGCGCTAAGAGATGAACATGGTTCTACTTGTCTACTTGGGTTCCACAGCATCCTCTCACTCGTCCACGTCCGGCTCTCTTTCCTGACTGCCAGTCTGCATCACATCCAGCAATGTCGGCCTGAACACTAGACACACTAGACCACAGACACAGATTTTCCACCAGCTCCCACAATCATGCAAAGGCTAACTCTAACAAGTCCTCTATTCTATAGTATTTCCAGATGTTGTGCTTCTCTGACCAAACTGTAATGGATACACAACCACTTTGCTCTTCGCACTGTTGATATTATCAGGGATTTACTAAGCATGCCCCATGTAGGAGACCCTGTGCCAGATAGCACCTTTCGTGTAACATCTCATTTAATCTCCATAACTAAGCCATGAGGGGGAAAAACTATTGTTATTGCCAATTTTCTGATAAGAAAATTAAGGTTGAACCAGGTCAATAAGTGATAAAGCCATATAGTAACACATTATGATAGTTGCAAATTTGGTAGCATAGTTAGAAGCAAATCTGAGATTTGAACCCAGGAATGTCTGTGTCTTCCCAGCCACTGCCTATATCACCTCCTCTCAGAGACGCAGTGGACAAGAGCATGAGCCTGCCTCTTGCGGTTCATTCCAGTGGCACCAGTTCTTGGAAGTGACTTTGGGCAACTTACTAAACCTCTCTGTTCTTCAGTTTCTTCATAGATAAAATAGGATCAGTGTGCCTACCACATAGGTTTGTTTGGGGACCAAAGGAATTGATACATCTAAAGTGCTTAGAAGTGTGGCTGGCGAGTAGTGCCATTGCTGCTGCTTCTTTTCCTCATCCCTCGCCCCCTTTCCAGCTGTCAGCAAATCAGGGCCTTCAGGTCCCTTGCTTTGTGCCACTTCCACCACCGCTGGATATCATACAGTTAGTCTAACCCAATCTGACCTTTTAACCCACAGCAAAGCTAACCTATTTCATGTCTCGTTTCCTTGGAGACCTGTTGCCTCCTAGATGCCTGGAAGTGCTAAAGCAAATTAAATGAACTCACCTTTGTTAATGGGTTACCTAGTTAAATTGTGTGCTCCTCAAGAAACTTAATACCTTAATCTTTAACCAGGTTGAAAAGTAAATAACATCAAAAAGGCTACGTAAAGAGTAATGCTAATGGTGAGAATTTCAGATAGGGATGCAGGTTGGGGTAGGTATTTTGGGGTGTGTTTGTTTGTGTGTGTGTAGAGTCCCTTGACTGCTGTCAGTCTGTGGTCCCCAACTAGCCAAACTGGCTTATAAAGTGTAGCTAAGTAACACACAAGTAGCAGGACCCTTGGAGTGTCCCCCTCCCGTCCAAGCTCTACTAAACTCTCCCAGGTCTTCAGTTAAGCTTTCTTTGTTGCATTTGTCCTAAAGCCTCACACCTCATAGGCCCTTCCTTTCTCCCTTCTTTCTCCTGGTAGGTGTGCTGTCATTCATTTCTATTGTTGTAATTACATTTTATGGTCTTTTATTCCTGTGCTTTTAATACCAATTTCCACTTTGAATTATACTGCGTATTATTATGTGAGAGCTATTAATCATGAACCAATGGATAAAATACATTTTTTTAATGATATAGACCAAAGGTCAGTAGTCATTATTCTTGGGTCTTAGACATAAGAAACCTGGAAAGATACGCTCTGTCAAAATTCCAGATTTCGGTGTGTTCAATTCTAAATGAACATTGACATAAATCAATCACTATAAACAAGGAGACATGTATTTGCATGCATGTATACACATATGTTTTGTACATAAGTGACTTTGCATGATAATTCCCTTTCATGTTCTTGATCTTGTGCCATAATTATAAAAGTCTTATAAAAGTGAAGGGCAATTTGCAATTCACAAGAAAGAGAAATATGGAATTGAATTTCAAATAGAGAATATTCGAGAGCAAATGTTATTGTTTCACTTTCTTCTGAAGTACAAAGGTTTCTAATGAATATTTGAGTTGTACCTCTATACATACATGGATATTCCACTGTTTCTCTCAACTCTCTTGAAAATTATTGTAAAGGGTTGTAATGCTGAGTTTCTCTGTGATCCTCACTGTCACCTCACTACAAAGTTACAGTTTTGGAAATGTAATCACTTTCTGTCTCTTCAAAAGTCTATTTTCTCAAATCCAATGCAAATGTATTTAAGAGGAAAAAAGGAAAATGTGATTTAATTTTCATCAACAAGAGGTACTTGTCAAGTTCCTCAACTGCTGAGATTTTGCTTTCTAAGGAATCAAGTTAAATGACTTCAGGGGCAATGATGGGTACCACCTAACGGATGCAATGTGGACTTTTTTTTCCACGAGTGAGCTCACAATTTCTAAGAAGGATGCATCACTACGTCCATTGAACGATAAAAATTTAAAGTACAATCATTGGGTGAAATTGCCTGAAAATGTCATAAGACATGTTGATCTAATATGCCTTTTGAAATTCAGGATTAATTTCTGTTGTCCTCTGCTTCAAGAAGCTTTTCTTGCCCATGCTGGGTAAAAGCCGGTCATCCATATCCTCAGTTCCCTGTGGTTTCTCCCAGCAGGGGGAGAGGCACCTGGCCTGTGGTTGCTTTCATGCTCTCAAACTAGAGCTCTCCTGAGGACAGACACTAAGTCTGTTTCTGGATCCCAGAGCCCAGCAGAGTGTCTGGTACATAGCAGGGACTTCTTAAACATCTGTAGAGCGGATGCGATGTTGACACTGAGGTGACACTTCAAAAAATTAAAATGTTCTTTGCTTTTTTATGATGGAGAGAGGAGTCAATATACAGTAAAAGCAAATCCTATTTTCCCAATTGGAGAGTAAGCTTCTGAAATCTGGATCGAGTTTCTAATTTTAATTTACTTCTGTATTAGTTTGCTATTGCTGCATAAAAAAATTACCACAAATTTAGCAGCTTAAAATAACTCTCATTACTATCTTATAGTTCTATAGGTCACAAGTCCACCTTAACTAGACTGGGATCTCTACTTAGGGTCTCATAAGATGAAAATCAAGGTGTTGGCCAGGTCATGCTCTTATCTGGAAGGTCTGGGAAAGAATCTGCTTCAAAGCTCATTCAAGTATGGCAGAGTCTTTTCCTAGAGGGATGTCTCATCATAGTCACAGGTACCACCACACTTAGTGGGGGGGATTACACGGTGATGACGGTCATGGGGGTTATTCTTAGAATTTTACCTTCTACAACTTCCTCTTGCACCAAACAAACATTATGCGCACAATAGGCAATTGATAAGTGCTGAGGAATAAATATGTGAAATAAATAACAATAGAAGCCCTTTTCCCCTACAAAATTGGATGAAGGGACTGTATTTGGAGAAAAGATGAGGACCTTAATCCCCAGGCTTGACTTCCCATTTCATCCTACCCACAAGCCCTCAGTTGCTGGCCCCCATCTCCAAGTCTTTGAAACATTGATGGTCTTGACTGGAGTGTGCTCCTTCAAGTCGAGAAAGAAGAGCAGCAACTAATAGATATTTATTCTAGAACATTTTAGTTATAGTACAATATAGATGCAAATTAACTTTTGTTTTTTTCATTTTGAAAGTGTTAGTTCTTAGAATATTTCCTGGCTCTTAAAAATATATACATATACATACATACACACACATATATAGATAGGTAGTGTTACCCAGATGCAGAAAATATATGTAACACTGTATTACATCCAATATTATGTACCTTCCAGCATATGGCACTGGAAACGCAAGCAAATATGGTCTCCACTCCTGACAGAGGCAGACATGCATGTTCAGACACTGGCTGAGTTTAGCATCGTACACAAAAGGTACTTGTTGTCTTGAAACCTTCCTGTCCTAGAGATGCTGAAGTTAGATTTGAATGAAAGATTTCAAATCAGAATAATAGCTGTACCAAATAATTTTAAAAACTGGTTTTACTGACTCTAAAGAGCAGAATCAATAATTCAGTCACAATTTGTTACAATCCTTTATGTCCCCAGCACCAAGCCTGGCACTGCTGGAGTGGCTATTGGTTTTCGTAGGCAATACACTTGAACTGAGAGTGGTCCACTCATGGCTTTAGAAAAGAGCCTCATCTGTGATATGTAGTTTGTGCTCAGCTGCAGGAAAGACAGTCACTGCCCTTGGCACCATGACTGGCTTTAAATATCCTCCTCTCCTCTTAGCAGCCCAGCTCAGACAGAACCGCCCATCCCAGGTAGCCACATAACACCAGAGCCCACCTGCTACTCGAATGAATTTTCACTCTGCTCATGACTGTTCCACAGCTGCATGCTAAGTTTCATCATCTTTGCCCCTTTTACCCATTTTCGGCCTCTTACACATCATGCGGAGAGCTGATAAGCTAAATTTAAAGGAGAGGATAATTCTATTTCAAGCATAATATTAAGTGGCTTGGCCTCCTGAGATCAAAAGAAACCACATAGCTGGACTAGAGGAATTCAAGAACAAGTGTAACACCTATTGGGTTTGTCTTTTTTTCAACTTCATGGGAATATCCAGTAGTTGTCAAACGTTGCAGAGCTTTGCGCCAGGTACTATCCGAGGTGCTGAGGTTACAGTGAATTAAATAAAACCTCTCCTTTAGGGAGCTTATATTTTGGCAAAAAATATATATATATTAAATAAAAAATATTGACTATTTTATAATTGCAAGGGTGCGGTGTGCTTTGAAAGAGAAGTCCAGGATTCTATGAAAGCATATAATGGGCATTCTAACATAGTAAGGGTGAGTCAAGAATTGTTCCCTGAGGAAGTAATGCTCAAGTTAGAGTCTGAAGGAAAAGTAGTCAAAATAAGGCCAGAGAGGGGAAAAGACCATATGAGGTAGAGGAAACTTGAACCCCCAGGGCCAACATGTGTGAAGGCCTCAAGTCTAGAAAAGGTGTGGCACACTTCGGGACCAATGATAAGGTCAGTGTGGCGAGAGAAGAAGTGAGGTGGAAGTGGCACAGAGGTTGGAGAAATAGATGTCAATCACACAGATCTCACTAGTGTGCCATAGGAGTTTGGGCTTTACTCTCAGAGCAGGAGAAAGGAATGAGTCAGATTAGGCTAGATGATGCTGCAGTAACAAACTACCCCCAAAATCTTTGTGACTTAACATAAGAAAATATTTTCTTCCTTACCCACACTGTATGCACGATCTATGTGGATGAGAAAGGGGACCTGCTCCACACAGTCGTTCAGGGACCCAGGCAATGGAGGCTCTGCCACCTTGTAGCTACATCATCTGGAATACCAATCATCCTCAGCCACCAAGGCAGGGGAAAAAAGAAACTGCAGAATTGTGCATGGGGTTTTCACTGTTTCAGCTGGAGAGTGACACGTGTTACTTCCATTCATATTTCACTGCCAGACCCTGTTACAAAGCTCTGGCTAATGGCAAGAGATCTCCAGAATGAAGGGGAACACATGAAATATTTGACAGTCATTACTGCATCTGCCAGGGAAGCCATTGAACGATTTTGAGCCGGAGACAGACATCATCTGATTTTCTAAATGGGTGCTACGTAAACAACAAGCCTAATCAGAACTATGTCATTTTACTTTTATACCAGGTTAATATCTGACTAGTAAACCATAAAACATCACAGATGTTGTGCATCTAGAGTAGAGTAAGAAGTTTGAAAAAATTCCTGGTAATACCCTCATGGTCAGAAAGGCAAATCAAGACTACATTATGCAATCTGGGTCAGTTATGACTGGTTGAATTATCTTATGATATGGGATCTTATTAAAGCTTGGGGAGCTATCTAGGGAGATATCACAAGGCTCTGCCTTTAGTCCTGTGATGCTCAATATTTTAATCAATAACTTTAATAAGGATTTAGAAACGATGCCAGTGAAATTTTCATATTGATCTAAGGTGTCAGTGATACCAAAAGATCATGATAAGTTGAGGAAAGACAAATAAAAGCTGATGTAGTCGATTTTAGCAGGGAAGATGAATAAAGCCCTGTTTTGGGGTCAAAAGATCAGCTTCCTGTACAAATACAAAATCAGGTAGCTTAGAAGCAATATATGTGAAGTGAATTGTGGGAAATATGTTGACCTTCAGTTCAGGATGAGTTAAGGGTACAACGAACCCTGGCTTATTAATGTGCTAGGAGCAAGTGAAAGGAAGCCTGCTTCCCACCTTACACCCTCCACCTGAAAGCTGGTCAAACCAGGGCTCAGGTATTTATAGTAAAAAGATGCAGGAAAACTAACCATCTGTAGGAATTAGGGTTATAAGATAGAATGTGTATGTTATAAACCTGGACATGTGGAAATAACAATGTAATTAATTAAACTGGAAGGTGGGCAAGGAGAGAGAAGTTGGGACGAGACATAAATCTAATTTAGGATAGATGTAAGGCAAATTGGAGCAAGGTCAAAGGAGAAAAACAAGTGTGGTGAGGCAAAGGAAGACAGAGGGAAATGAGGCTTGGCTGAAGAACAGACAGATTGAGAGAGATGCTGTGATTAACTTTAAGCCCTCACGGGCCTCCAGGTGGGAGATGGATGAAATCTATTTGCCCTTAAGGGGTAGAATCAGGGCCAGTGGATACAAATTCCAGCAGGCGGATTTGGGCTCAATATCCTGGCAGCCAGACCTGCCCAAAGAAGCAGTGAGCATCATTCAATGTTCACCCTGCAAGATAAGCACTGCTATTCTGTTCATTTCATTGATAAGGAGATAGAGGCTAAGAAAGAAAAGTCCAGCGACTTGGAAGAACTGCCAGGATTCAACCTCTGGCAGTCTGCCTACAGAGACTGTTCTTGTTGTGATGGATGTTTCCTTCTTGGGCAGAAACCCTTTTGAGGGAATTCAAGGATCAGAATCATCGGAAGTCAAAAGGTCAAAGGTTTCCTCAACTTAGAGACTCCAAATAAATGGGGCAAAGTCTGATATTTGGAAATGTAGAGAGAGCCAATTAATTTGAGCCAATGAAATGTCCTCAATTCAATGATATTCTACGGTACCTTATTTACAAAATTAAATGCCTCAAGGGAGTTTCTCCATAATCTGTTAAACTGTATTTCCCTTCCAATTAGAGTTTCTGATTAAAACAGAATAGTGTCGCTATGGACGCCCAACCCAACCCTTCATTCACAGAGGGTTTCTGGCTGTTCCTCAAACCAGCAGGCTCCCTTCCGCCCTGGACTCTTTGCACTTGCTCTTCTATTTGCCTGGAACGTTCTTCTCCATGTGATCTCCATGGCTGCTTAATTACCCTTTTCACGTTCTTGCTTAAATGTTATCTTCTCAATGCGTCCCACATACTGTATAAAATTATATACCCCTTCTTCCTCCAAATATTCTCAATACCCCTTATCCTGCTCCCCCTGCTTCTTCCACAGCACTCAACTTCTAGTTTACTATGTACCCCACTTATCTAGTGTTTTCATTGGTTATTGTCTGCTGCCAGAATGTACGTTTTCAAGGGGCAAGGACTTTTGTTTTTGTTCAGGGTGTGTGATGTATCACAGTCTTTGAATGTGACTGTCACCTAGTACGTACACAAGAAATATTTGTGGAATGCATCCAGAATTTGCTCATAAATTTGCATCTGAGGCCTGCTAAAGGTATGGGGAGTTGACTGTCAGCAGTAATTTATTCTGCCATCCATTCACCTCCTTGGCAGAGGATCTTGATCAATTATAGAGAGATAGCTATGGCACCATTGACTGCTTTCATCCCTGCTAATGCTCTCCAGCAGGGGCCAGCAAACTTTTTATAAAGGGTCAGATGGGAAATATTTTAGGCTTCACAGCCATAACTGTTGTAGTTACTCAGATCTGCCATTGTAAGGCGAAAACAGAGACAATATAGATGCAGATGGGAATGGGTGTGTTCCAATAAAACTTTATTTACACAAAAAGGCTTTGAGCTGGATGTGGCCTGTGGACTGTATATAGTTTGCCAACTCAATAGTGTCAGAAGTTGAAAGCTAGGTTGATTTAAATGTGAATATCACTTCAAAGTAATTGACAACACATGTTTACTGCAGACCTACTACATACCAGAGACTGTTCTATTGTCTGAGAAGCCAAAAACAGTAGACTGTGCTCATCATTGAGCTTACAATCTAGCAGTGGGAGAGAAAAGCAAGCACTTCATTTATTACAAAGGTTAAATACATCCCGTGTCAGATGTATGTTGTATAAATGTAACCATAAACAATTTGTAATGGTTAGGTGACACACGCTATGAATAAAATATGTTAGGGTTGCCAGGGACTGGAATTGGCCACTCTGAGATACCTCTCTTTGGCATGAGGATTATCTGGGGCTGGTTACTTTTAAAAACTGCAGACATGAGAGAGACTCTGAAAAGCAGAATTTAACCCTTTGTTAAGAGACATTTACATTTGTAAAGGAAATCTCCATCTGTAAAGGTGTCTCCCTCTCTGTACCAGGAAGAGGGGGGATGACCTTATCTCTAGATACTCTTATCAATGCAGAAGGCAAGGACTTAAGTCTGCATAATAATCTTACCCTTGTTTACTGTGCTTTTCTGGTCATCTCCCATAACTGACTCCCTCCACCCCCAACATCCTCCTTTGTCTTTAGCTGAGGATGGTATTTAAGGGGAGAGCTTCCACCATTTTGGCGAGTTGCTCAGTTTGTATACATGTTATAAGGCTTTGTTTAATTTTCTCCTGTTATTCTGTCTCATGTGAATTTAATTCATTGTCCAGCCAGAAGGATCCAGAGTGGGTGGAGGAAATGTCTTCCTCCCCTACAGGGTAAAGGGACAGAGGAACAGGAAGGGATGTCCTATTTTAAATAGGGTGAGAGAGGATCAATCTGATACAGTGACATTTAAACATGACATTTAAACTTCTCCAGGCAGAAGAAGAATAAACACTAAGCCAGGAGGCTGAAGCATTCTGGGGTGTTCCAGGGGTAGAAAGACAGCCAATAACGTCATAACCCTACATTCCCCTACTTCCCAAGATGATACATTTCTCTACTTCCCTTCTATGTCCTGTTGGAGGTAAAATTATGTTGCCAGTGTACACTCTTTTCACTCTCTTCTAGACCCCTCTTCTAGACACACAGCTGGAGAACCCTTTGCTTTCACTCTCTTTCATGCTGTTGCAGGGGAGGAAGACATTTCTTCTACCCACTCTGGGTCCTCCTGGCCAGAGATTGAATTAAATTCACATGAGACAGAATAACAGGAGAAAATTAAACAAAGCTTTATAATATGTATACATGGGAGAGGCTCAGGCAAACTGAGCAGCTTACCAAAATGGCAGAAGCTCTCCCCTTAAAAACCCTCCTCAGCTAAAGACAAAGGAGGATGTTGGGGGGTGGGGGAGTCAGTTCTGGGAGATGACCAGAAAAGCACAGTAAACAAGAGTAAGGTCATTATGCAGATTTAAGTCCTTGCCTTCTGCATTGATAAGGGTTTCTAGAGAAAAGGTCCTCCTCCCTCTTCCTGGTACAGAGAGGGAGACACCTTTACAGATGGAGATTTCCTTTACAAATGTAAATGTCTCTTAACAAAGGGTAAGTAAATTTGACTTTCCAGAGTTTCTTTCCTGTCTCTGCAGTTTTCAAAAGTAACCAGCCCAAAATAATCCTCATGCCAAAGAGACATATCTTGGGGTGGCCAATTCCAGTCCACCACACTATCACAGCAAATTATCTAAAAGAGTAATTCACAAAAGGTGTAAGGAAAGTGTGTAGTGTCCCCTCCCTCACAATATTTTAACAAGAGTTATAAAAGAGTTATATAAAAGAAGAAATATCTAATAGTGGACAAGCTGAAATTAGCATAGACAGGAAACTGGAATAGGATAATCAAAAATACTCATAGGTTTGTCCTGTCCTAAGGGTTCATTGTGGTTGGAGTAAAGAACTCAGGTCTATGCTTAAATTCTATCTCCACTCTAATGAAGTTCTGGAGTGACCTTAGGTTAAGTTATTTTACCTTTCTGGGTGGTAGTTCTGTCATCTGTAAATGAATAGGTTAGGCTAGAGCCAGAATAACAACTGTCTCCATCAGTGTGGCTCTGCTTCACTTCTGCACCCGTAGAAGAGATGGTAGAAATTAATAATGGCTCATTTTGCTGCTGAACCCAGACTGAGCTTCAGAATCCTACTTAACACAATATTTCAGGTGACAATGCCTAATCAATGAAGTTGGCACTGGAGATAAAACATATTTGACCCTTATGGACAAGATGATCTCTAAGACTCATTTTGTTTCTAAAACTAAATATCTAAGTTAGACTCTTGAAAATAGGTAATAAGCAACTGGTGTGCTATTCTCCATATCAGATGAGCAAAGAAAATTTGGCAAATGCATTCCAGGAGACCTTTCCTTTTTTTGGTAAACTTTTTTGACCTAGGCATGCTAGCATGCTAGCTTTGAAGTTAATGACGTAAAACTATAATTTTATTTGTCAGATCTTGAAGCCATACTTGGAGAACTGAGAGTGGAAAGGAGCTAAAAATTAAAATGCTTCCCTGCCTGGTGGCGAAAGAAAATGTGTAAATGGTCAAAAATAGCAACCATCAAAGAAAGAGTCGGCAAGTGAACAGGAATAGTGGAACCCGTTTGTGAAATGATGGATACACAAATAAAATTCAGCACCTGTCATTTTCCTTATTGTCTTTTCAAAGTGGCCTGTTGGCAGCCTATATTTCTTTCTTCCTGGTATGAATCCTCAGCCCCAAGGGTCCCTTTTGACCAGCCACACAGCACTCACGGAAGAAAGCAGGCTGTCAGAGGCACTGTTTGCTGGGCTGTTATGCTCCCAGGGAAAGTTAATAGATCAAGTTTAAGGGCTGTCTGTAACGTTGGTGGCCTTTTGAAGTAATCAAAACAGGAGAAAAAAAAATCCTCTGTTCTACCTTAACAAGGTCTAAAATCGACTTTATCAGTAGTTTCCAGTGGCAGAGAGAAACTTTCTGTATTTTTTAACTTTGTTTGCCTTTGAACCAACGAAGCTGTTCTCTGGAATGAACTCACTGGTTTCTGGAATCTTAAATACTCATTATTTTCGTGCAATATTTGAAGGTGCAGTCCATGCCAGAAAGAAAACTGTCTTACCTCTTGGCAGTCACAAACACGGAATCTGGAGGATGGGGCAAGTATTGTTTGACTTTCCCTTTGGGGCACCATTTTGTGCCTCCAGTGTCCACCACAGGCGGCCCCATGGGAGTCTGTTATCTCTTAGTCCATCCTCCATCTCCCCTCCACTCCTTCCTGCTTCATGGTATTTATATTAGCCTATCACCCAGCAGACTTAAATCTTTCAGATATTTGGGGGCAAAGGATCTACAACAGTAATGCACTTCTTGAAATATTGACCATCTTTTACAGCATAGCTTTGGCTTGCTTGTAGGCTAACAGAGTTATTCTATTTTTTTCCTGTTTTACCAAAGAATCCTTCAGATCAGGGAGGAATGAGCCGGCGAGGAGATACTGGAGGAAGGAAGATCCAAGGTCCATGACACAGGAGCGTTGCTGTGGGGGACTTCTGCCTAGAGGCAGGGCGGATCCATCTCGATTCCGGGCCACAGGCAATTATTAGTACCCAAGGGTAACACCATGTTCCCAGCACCCAGACTCCAAGGCCAGCAGGTGAACAAAGCTCAGGGATGAGCCATCTTTTGGCTTTTGATGTGATGGCTTTTGCATATTTAGGGTCTCATACATCTTTCAGAATCTGACAAAAATTATGAAACGTTTCTCTAGAGAAATACGCAATTTCCTAGATTCATGTACTCCCTCGAGTATATTCAAAGAAATCAATGAACTCAAGTTTATGCTGAAAATTTGAGTTCCTTTTATGTTATAAGTCATCCTGTAAATCACCAAAAAGTTGCTTTGACATTTACTTTCTTGCATATCCCCTTTACTTACCTCCTTCTCAGACTTTAGGCAATGTGACATGGAGGTTAAGAACTTTTAGGATAGAAATTCCTAGACTCAAGCCCTGATGCTGTCCTTACTTGCTGAGTAGCCTTGGGCATGTTACTTAACCTCTCTGGGCCTCTGTTTTCCTCCAATAAAATGGGATGACTGTGTCATCTCATTCTGTCTACGTTAAGAGTGGTGTTTAACTTGGCACAGGCTAAGTGCTCAATAAATAGGAACTGATTTCATAATTTCTAAAAAATAAAGCGGACTTGATCATTTTTCCTGTTACTTGTAAAATAAAATCACTTATTTTTGTTTTTATGAATTTTCATTAGTGTGATCAGAGCAGTGAGCAAAAAGACTAATTTTACCATTCTGAGTTCAAAAGTGCTTTGCTTATATTAATAAATGGAACTCAGAGCTCAAACACAGTTCTGATGTCTTATAATCTTTGGGCATAGACAAAATCACTGACTGTTTTTCAGATGGGTTGAGGATTGGAGTACAAAGGCCAATCCCATGAGCACAGAAAGGGTGTTAATTTGTTTCAAAAGGCCCGGTGCTAGTACTCTGCCCCTCGATTTTATGACCTGGGGGAAGGGGTGTTACCTCTCAGAGCCCGTTTCCACAGGTATAAATTGGATATCATTGTGAGGAGCGAATGGGATAAAAGATTACATACACATTTATGAAAGTTGTTATTATTGTGCTTCTATCCCTGCTCCCACCAGTTTCATGGCTTTCTTGGAGTGGGTGGGAGCTAGACTATAGCAGTAGCTTTAACTTCATTACGTCCTCCAGAACAATCCTTCTAAACTCAAATCTGAGCGTGTCCATCCCCTACGTAAAGCCCAGGATTGGATCCCTTCAGAAAAAGTTTCATTTCCCAAGAATGATACCCAGGATTCACCATGACCTAGGCCTCACCCCCACTCCCTCAACCCCTCCCACTGCTGGCCACACTCTGCATCCCGCACGTGGGCCATGTACAACCACAGGCTTCTCCTCAGTATACCTGGCGTTTTCTTCACTTTGCATATTTTAAAGTGATATGAAATTGTGTTATTCTTTGGTAATGGCAGTATTTTGATAAAAACTTTGAAATTCAACAACTTGGCCCCAAATCCTTGGGTAGTAGAACAATGAGACACTAGAAAAATGAATATATCCCCTCTCTTTTAAAACTTTTTTTGTTGTTGCAAATAATCACCTTTTGTTGACTCTAGAAATACCCATCCTGTCACTTGACAAATTCTTCCTTTTTTGGCATTTCAGGAATTGAGTGAGTGCTATTCATTTTAAGAAGAAGGAAGTGGGCCATGCTTTCTAATCAGCTGAGCATTTGCTCTTTATGCATTATCGACGTGATAATTGCATGGCGGAATCGCTTACCACCAGGATATGCTATATACGCTAAAAGTAAGGTGTGAGTTCTCTGCCTAAATTATCCCTCCAAAAAGCAAGTGTCCACCTGGGACTCAAGTCCTTACAAAGTCGCTCACATGACAGGTACTCTCTTATATTCGTTCCCTATTGCTGCCACAACAACCCCCCACAGAATTAGTGGCTTAATGCAAAGCAAATTTATCATCTTACAGTTCTGTAGTCAGAAGTATGGACCTCCGGGGGCTGAAACCCCACTGTCAAGATGGCTGCATTCCTCTCAGGAGGCTCAGAGGGAGCCTCATTGGCTCATTCAGGTTGTTGACAGAATCAGGTCCTTGTGGTTATGGGACTGAGGTCCCTGTTTCCTTGCTGGCTGTCAACTGAGGGCTGTTCCAGGCTCCAGAAGCTACCCTCATGCCTTGGCTGATGGCCACCTTCCTCCATTTTCAAAGGCAGCAAGGGAACTTCAGAGAACCTCTAAGGTTTCAGATCTCTCCAGCCTCTTTTGTCATCTCCTCTCTTTGGCTAATTCTTTAGCCTTACTCTTTCACTTTTAAGAAACTTGTGATTATTTTGGGCTCACTTGCATAATCCAGGGTCATCTCTTTATATTAAGATCAGCTGATTAGCAACCTTAATTCTCTTTTGCCATATAAACTAACACATCTACAAATATGGGGATTAGGATAAGGACATCTTTGGGGAAAAGGACGTTATTCTATTTACTATATCTCTCAATCACTTTTTTTGGATCAAACAAAGGACTGTCTGAAGATCTGCATTAGTCAGAAATGACCTCAAGCAATACTAGTTGTAACAGAGGTTACAAGATAGAATTGTTAACAAGCGAGACAAAACATTTAACACAGATTTGGTAATTATTCTGGCATGCTGGACCTCACAATTGCAAGCATGGGATGCCTGTTATAAACAAGCTTTCTAAGATCACTTAAAAGGCCACTCAGTAATTGCAGAGCATGAGTTTACACCTACAGGATGAATAAGAAACCAACATTCCTCAGGTTCCGTGAAAGAGTACTTGTCTCTGGAGATAAAATTTCCAGAGACAGCCTCATACATAGGTTTAAAAAGTCTTAAACCACTCAGAGAGAAATGAAGTTGTCAGAAAACTGCCTTAGATGACTCAAAAGTAGTTCTAGTAATGACAAAGAATCTAGAGTTGAAGATCATAGGAAGAGATTGAATAAACTCATTTTATAAAACGTGAGAGTATAAAAACAATGATTTGAAATTAACATATAATATTACAGAAGCAATTTAAATATGCATAAGGTAGTAATTTAAAAATGTAAGTAAAAAAATAGCTCAGACTTTTAAAAAAAACCACTTCATTGTAAAAAGCAAATTCACTTTATGCAAGAGGATTGCCTTCTATGTGGTATCTAGCTATAACAGAGTCAAATTATTTTCTAGATTACCTTTCTAATTTACCTTTGGTCTAAAAAAAGTGACCATAGTAAAAAATATAGCTTATTTCCTTCAGATTCAAGAATTGGTGGTATTGAATTAGTCTTATGACTTTCCAGTGGAAGTATTTATCTATTTATTGACTTATTTTGGTGAGGAAGATTGGCCCTGAGCTAACATCTGTTGCCAATCTTGCTCTATTTTGTATGTGGGATGCCACCACAGCATGGCTTAATGAGCAATGTGTAGGTCTGCACCCCAGATTCAAACCTGAGAAGCCTGGGCCACTGAAGTGGAGCACATGAACTAACCACCACGCCACTAGGCTGGCCCCTCCAGTAGAAGTCTTAAGTCACTTTCCACAGGATATAATATTGTAAGAAAAAATATCACTAGCAGGACAAGATTTTCTTGTTTGCCTACTGCTTCTTTAAAGTTCTATAGTGTTTGATATTCAAAAGAACAGTAAATACGCTGGCTACTAGCATCTAAAATTAGAATTTCACTAATGAAACTCCAACCCGCCCTCTCCTCAAATATATCATTGTCACAACCTCTTTTCCAAGCCAAAATTCAGAAGAAAAAAGTGCTTCATAAAAGTTAAGCGACATTATATGACCAAATTACTTCTTGGGGCATAACTACTTTGTGATTAGAGGAAAAACTTGTGGTTTTGGAGGAAATAGGATGGCGAGACCAAAAAGGGCTTCTTCAAGCAACAAGAGTCAATTGTCAAGCTCAGTATGGTACATTTCTGTTTTATTGAACACCTCCATTTATAGGGTTCAAAGCTCAATTGTTTATTAAATAAAGAGAAGCAAGGCTGAATGATGTGGAAAAGAGGGGGCGGGGAACACTTGAGCTTTAGAGAACTTCAAACTCTTGAGAATGTAGGAAGTTTCATGCAAGAGTGGGGTCTGTATGTAGAGAGAATCCTTCCACCTTCCCCCTTGAATCTGTGCTAAAGGCAACATATATTCATGATATCTTAAATGTAATGAAATTTCTTGAGAAAAATATAAAGGAAGCTAAAATCTGCATACCACTGGGCATGAGGCAGACAGAGTCAATACACATCGATGAGGGGACAATGGGATTCATGAATTGTATAGAGGATTAAATAGTTACAAAGTTACCAATGCCACCCCTCATAATAATTTGTGGCTTTCTGTGAAAAAATGACACCTCTTGATTATTTATAGCTTCTTGGTACTTTATTTGAAACTCTGGCATTTCACGAGACAGAAAAGGCACACAGAGATGTTTTATTCCATCCACCAAGTTTGGATTCATCCTCGACAAATCCCAGTGTTTGCAAAACTTCACTTCAAGTGCCCCATTTAAAAGAAATTTGGTCCGCACCGACCCCAAGTGAGAAGATCTAGATGTCAAGTACCATATTGTCCTTTTCCTGCGGGAAATGACAAGGCAGCTGGAAGACTGATAATAGGTCTGGGTAGTTATGTTTTACTATGCTTGATGCAAAAAAAAAAACAAAAAAAAATTAAATAGACCAATTGAAAAATGAAGCTGCTGCAGGCTGATCTCTGTGGAATTACCAAAATGCAGGAGGAAAATATCAAAAGCAGCAAATTAAATTCAAGATAATCAGCTCTGTGGCTTATGTTCTGCGGATTCTCTAATCTAGCTCTGCCTAATTGCATTCTTTGTAGGACATAGTATTTCTGTTTTCCCAGTAGTGTT
The DNA here is from genome assembly GCF_041296235.1 of Equus asinus. Lineage (NCBI taxonomy): Eukaryota > Metazoa > Chordata > Mammalia > Perissodactyla > Equidae > Equus > Equus asinus. The sequence goes on from NC_091810.1 coordinate 28,157,471, forward strand.
TTTCTTTTATTTTTAAGTTTGGGGAGTATACAATATAATCACTATCTCTTTATGTTATAAAGTGTTATGATTTTGAAAAAGAAAATTTCATGGAGTATGTAATGTCAATCATCTCCCTTTACAGAGTGTATGTCATTCATTTTGTTTAAAATGGATTTGGGGAAAATATCCTTTATTCTGAGAGCAGTTGGTTTTTAAGCCATATTTTGACCTAATTTGCATGAGAGTGTAGTTAAAGGATGTTGATACATTTGGGAGTAGAATTGTGCTCTGTCCAAATGTGGCTGTTTTATATTCCAGTTATATCCTAAATATCCAAACAGAGTTACATGGGAAGCACTCCCCCGCCTTCACACTCATACTCACAAACTCTCACACATACTCACATTTTTTAACACTTGTCGACAAGTTTAGACTTCAGAAATGGGGATGACTTCTCTACTTCTCCCACTCCTTTGAAGCCCAACTGATACAATAATTAACACTCCTTGGAAGCTTCCTTAAACCTTAGAGCCTTATAAATTATGTGTATTTCATGGCATGACCCAGCCTGGCAGCTCTGATGACCTCATCTAAAATACAATTGAGAAATTAAAACCCAGAAGGGACTGAAAGGAATATGGTCTCCCAGAATCAGAATCAAAAATTATTTACTCAGCTCTCCCATGGACAAGACTTTATCCAATTTTTGTATAACAATTAACTCCAGATTGAAAGGGTAGCTCCAGCAAAGCACGGGGAAATAAAAATAATATTTGAGCCATTCTGTGTAAGCCCTAAATTGAGGATCCAATCTTGCAAACCTAAGGACTCTGTAAGCTTGTTTTGTTTCCCTCATTTATTTTATAGGCGGGGCACCCAACATATCTAGTGAAATTTACCTTTTCTCTTAGTCCCTAAGAATTGCTCTCCTGGATTTCCACATGCCTCTTCTCTCTAGCATGAATTTAGGCTTCTCTTTCTCCTGAACCCCCACCTCGCTTGGTAACATGGATTCATGGATGTTTCACCAAGAGATTCTTCTTAGCTGTCTGTGGACACTGCATACTGGTCAACCAAAAAAACAAAGTTAAGGTAGATTGTGAATTGAGAGACTTCCTGTTTTTCTTCTCCAGTAGTGTTTGCATTTTAAAAGGAAATTCCTTAGCAGAAAGGGATGACTTTCAAATGCAAATCAGTCTGCAGTAGATTAGATCATTGCTCAGCAACCATTCACTGCTGCTGGACCATCTCCATGAGGGATATTTTCACCCTTTGACTTTGAGCTTGTCCACTTGACCTACTTTAACCAATGGAATATTAGCAGACAAGATGGGAGCAGAGGCTTGAAATGTGCTTGTGTGATTGGGCTTGCCCTCTAGACCTCCTGCCTTTTGCCATGAGAAGAACACATCACTAGTCCAAGGAGGTTAAGAGACCCCTGGAGCTGACTTGGACCCAACCTACAGCTTGGGCTGCGTCCAGCCTACATCAGCTGAATCCCAGCTGACCTGCAGATGTGTGAATGAGAAATAAATACTTGTTGTTGTCTACCATTTAGCTCTGGGGTTGTTTTGTATCACTTTTGTGGCACTGGCATACTACTGTGAGCTGGAATTCTTTGTACAAGAAACTGACTATGGCTAAGCTTTTTTTTTTTTTTACATAAGTCATAGGCCCCAAAATCAAGAGTAAAACTAAATAAAAAACCAGGCTTCAGAAAGAATATACACAAAGCAGTCCCAGGGATCCAGGGAGTGGCAACTAATGATGAGTCTCTATAAAGCACCAAGGTCAGGATGAATACAGGTCAACTGATTTCATTATTTGGATCATTCTCAAGATTCAGAGGGACAGTTTTGCCAAATCCAGTCACACAGACACTCTTCTAGTCCTGTGCCACTGGAGGGTGGGGCACTTTAATGTTAATCTGCTGGGGACCTCTAGATTTCCAAACAGAGGACAAGGTGCTACTTTCAGAAGAGGAAATGGATGTTAGGAACACAGATAACAGTTATAGTGACCTCATACTTTGGAGAAGGAGCATCTTTCAAATATTTATATCATATCTTATAAGCAACTAATTGTTCTGGCTGTTGATTAAAGTTCTTGGAATATGGGTTGATCCGGATAATGTGGGAGGGGATTTTATAAGGTGTCAAATATATATATATTCCAAATATATGTGTATATATGTATAGAGAACATGTATTTTGACAAATATTCCACTACCCCTGTTGAAGTGTGAGAATTGTTAAACTCGACTTAATGAGGTCAAGTTCCAGGCCTGACTCTTTCATTAATTAGCTCTATGGTCTTGAGTAACTCCCTTAACCCATCTGGGCATCGATACGCATATTTTCAAAATGGATCTAATATTTGTGCTTCTTCTATCAAGGCAGTTAAGCTCTCACCACCACCACTACCTAAATATCTGAACATTTAGTATATAGTATGTACTAAATATTGAGTTAAAACTTTCTGTATTATGTCACTTAGTCCTCGCAACAACAATTTGTAGTATATTATTAGCTCCATTTTACAGACAAGGAAGCTGAAGTGAAAGAAACTTACCCAAGGTCAGACTACTAGTTAAGTAGTAATCCGGGATTCAAACTCCAACTCTGCCTTGACCCTGAAGCTAAGGCTCTAACCTCAATTATTACACCCCAGTGAAGTAATACTTGTGAGTGTGCTTTGAAAATTATAAAGCACTATACAAAAATGAGGTTATTGTTTTCCATAAACTGCATTGGATTTTTGCCTAATAGTAATTGACCCACCTTAATCCTGATCTTGCTAAATTGAAAAAGGACACTGTGGGGGACTGGAATTGGCCACTCCAAGATATGTCTCTTTGGCATGGGGATTATTTTGGGCTGGTTACTTTTAAAAACTGCAGACATGAGAGAAGCTCTGAAAAGTAGAAGTTATCCTTTGTTAAGAGACATTTACATTTGTAAAGGAAATCTCCATCTGTAAAGGTGTCTCCCTCTCTGTACCAGGAAGAAGGGAGGATAACCTTATCTCTAGAAACTGTTAATCAATTCAGAAGGCAAGTACTTAAATCTGCATAGTAACCTTACTCTTGTTTACAGTGCTTTTCTGGTGATCTCCCATAACTGACTCCCCTCACCCCCAACATCCTCATTTGCCTTTAGCTGAGAAGGGTATTTAAGGGGAGAGCTTCTGCCATTTTGGCAAATTGCTCAGTTTGCCTAAGCCTCTCCCATGTATACATGTTATAAAGCTTTGTTTAATTTTCTCCTGTTATTCTGTCTCATGTGAACTTAATTCGTTGTCTGGCCAGAAAGACCCAGAGTGGGTAGAGGAAATGTCTTCCTCCCTTACAACACAAAAATGCATCTATTTATTCAGCATGAGCATCTTACTTCAAGTTCCAAGTACTCAGGAAGAAAGCTAAAGACATAAAGGGAACAAAGGAAGAGAATCCAAATGAAATAAGAGGGCAGGCAGAGAGGCAGTTTGAGAAACTAACAACGTGCATTTCAAATAAGCAAGAACCAACTAAGGATTGTAGTATCTAAAATTGAGTGGATCAAAGTTATATTAAAGAGCTCCATAATGTTAAACATCTCTGTGCATGGCACCATCTTGGGCTCCACATTAATTAAAATGTGTTAAAATAGCAGGTCTTATTTAGCAGGAAAATGAAATAAAGAAGTTATGCCAGAAGTTTTTTTAAGCACTGATACTTTTCTTCTCCACACCCAAGCAAGATGTAGTGTGTTTTTAAATATTTTAAAGATAAAAGTAATTGATTTGTATATAAGCCCACAAAAAATGCTCAGATCAACACACGATTACTTATGACATGTTGCTATTTTATAAGAGGATGGGCTGATTTCTGCCTTCAACTACTCACTCCTAGTATTCTAACAAACAAGCCAAATACTGTTCTGGGATAAGGCTTGTTAAATGGGAAGAACCTGGAAGAATTTACCAGAGTCATGACAATACATAGAGATTAGAACACATGAAACACTAACACAAAGATACTCCATAAGAAAAGGAATCCTTCAGTATCATGTAACTATCTCCACTTCTTAAAAATTCACTATGCATATTAGGATTCACTACACACATTAGCAATTAGGTTCTGAGAAGTTCTGCAACTATACTTGTTTAACCGTAGGATGCTTTGTGTGGGTAAGTAGATAAAAATCACAGGCAGCAATGATCCCAAAACAAGTTTCATGGGAATTTTGTATTAGGAAACACTAATTATGTGGAAAAAATGAAGGAAGCAAATGTTTTCCAATATTTAAAAAATAAATGCAATGACCAATTTAACTGTGTTTCAAGTGTCCAAAGGGCTTTTAACAGAGAATATGCTGATTTCCATCTCTACTGAGGAGACAACTGTATGTAAGTTTGAACTGCAACAAAATAGAAATTGCTATAAATAGAAAAGAAAGAGAAGAGGGTCATCAGAGTGAAATATTGAAATGGTTAATGTGCTTAGGTACAGCTTAGATTTTAGGAGAATTCCAGAGATGGGTTAAGTATGATCCTCTGGTAGGGAACTATACAAAAGAAGATCAAACAATTCTATCTAGTCCGATAATTGCTTAGTTATCTACACTTAATGTTCTCTCTATTTCGATCCAGAAAGCTCCAGTCTTCAAAATAAGCACTTTATGGAGCAAAGATAAAGTTAAAAAGTATTGTGTGGTCCATAAAACCAGTCTGCGTCATTACCAAATGTTTTAAACATGAACGTTGTGAAAATAAAGGAAGGCCACCCAAATGAGGACAAGCAAAGGCTCTTTATTCAGAGCTTCCTACAGCAAGGGAGTCAGCCCCCAAAACTTGTGTTTGACAGAGATTCAAAGGCAGGCAGAGGAACGGGAAAGCTTAAGAGTGGACAAAGGGAAGACTTCACATCTGCCCTGATTGGAGGCTGGTGGCCTGGAGAAGCTGAAGTTGAGCTAGACAGATTGCTCCGGCTGCTGTGAAAGTAGACCAAAAGAAGGCAAGGATGGAAGCTGGGAGACTCCTTAGGAGCCTACTGCAGAAATTTGGGTGGGAGATGTTGGAGATTTGAAGAGGATGGTAGCAGCAGAGGTGGCGAGATGTAACTGGATCTGGACATGCTTTGAAGGCAGGGCCCGCAGGACTTCCTGGCATACTGGATTTAGGCTTTCGCAGAAAGAGAAGAGCCATAGATGGCTGTGAGATTTTTGGTCTGAGAATCTAGAAGGTTGGAGCTGAAATCAAGGGAGATGGGAAAGTCTGTGGGTGGAGTGGGATTGGTGAGGGCGAAAATGAAGAGCTCAGTTTGGATGTGTTAGGTTTGAGAGGCCAAACATCCAGGTGTAGACGTGAAGAAGGCGGTCTGGCAAGTGTCGGATCAGAGTTGTGTTAGTCAGCTCGAGCTACCGTAATGAAATGTCGTAGACTAGGTGGCTTAAACCTAGACAGTAATTTATTTCTCGCGGTTCTGGAGACTAGAAATTCAAAATCAAAATGTCAGCTGAGGCCTCTCCTTGGCTTGCAGATGGCCACCTCACTGCTGTGTCCTCAGACGGTCTCTCTTCTGTGCGTGTGTATCCCTAGTGTCTCTTCCTGTTCTTGTGACACTAGTTATGTTGGATTAGGGTCCACCTAATGTCATTTTAATTCGGTTACCACTTTAAAGGCCCTATTTCCAAATGCAATCACATTCTGTGATACTGGGGTTAGGATTCAAATGTTCATTTGAATTTGGGGCGTTCATAATTCAGTTTATAACAAGTGTTGAATTCAGGGTTTCCAGTTCTAAGCTCATTACTATTTCCACTGCCCAGCAGGAAACAGCAAAGCTTATTGGCTCAAAATGTCACCTACTCAGTGACGTCTTCCCTGACTATCTTGTTTAAAATTGCAGACCGCTCACTTCCTTCAGGAGCTTGTCATTCCTCTTTCCTGCATTATTTTTTCTCATAGCATCATTTTCTAAAATCATATATATTTTCATTTATTTTGCGTATTGTCTCATATTCCTCCATCAATATGTAATCCATGAGGACAGGGATTTTTCTGTTTTATTTACTGCTATATCTCTGGCACATAGGGCCTCACACATCGCAGGTGTTCCATAAATATTTTTGACTGTATGTATGGATGTATATGTGCATAAATGAATCTAAATAAAATATCTTAACCCACTTGAATGCTGGGACTAGATAAGTATTCACTGAGAAAACCCAGAGTAGAGTTATGCATATTCTGAAAACTGGGCCTCCATCTGCCCTACCATATAAATAATCAGCACAAGAGAACAGGCCGTGGCAACCTCCCAGAACCATGGTGTTTTCATTCCATTGCTGTTTTTTCCACGTGGGACTAGGGCTTTCCAAACTGGAGCCTTCCAGCACAGAATTTACACTTGTTTTATCTCAACAGGGTGGCAATCAAACATGCGATGTCACCAAAGCAGAAACCATCAAGAAACAGTTGCTAAGATAGCAGGAGTTGATCAAATTCTGGAATCCTGCTCCAGGGACTGACTGCAAAAAACGCCTGGAGAATGAGACAACCTCTTGTCGTGTGTGGGAGTGTGCACATTTATAGATACAGTTCTCTAGTGAGATTGTCTGGAGCTGAGGAGAAAAGTTGAAAAAAAAAAAAACCTGAAATGGCTTCTTCTATCTTGCAGCAATCTATCTTGTAGTGTGGTCTGTGAAAAAAAAAATAGGAAGAGAGAAGAAGGGTGAAAAAGTAAATGTAACAAAGAAAGAAAGGAGTGCGGGGCTTGTCGGAACAATTCCTCTTCACCCAGGAACAGAGAAGCAGAGTTATCGTATCTGTAAATTTCTATTTCCTGTTTCCCTTCTGTGTTAGTTTCCTAAAGCTGCCATAACAAAGTGTCACAAACTGGCTGGCTTAAAACAACAGAAATTTATTGTTTCACAATTCTGGAGGCTAGCCGTCTGAGATCAAGGTATCAGGGTGTCAGCAGGGCCATGCTCTCTCGGAAACCTGTAGTGGAATCCTTTCTTGATTCTTCTCAGCTTCTGGGAGTTTGCTGACAGTTTCTGGTGTTCCTGGCTTGCAGCTGCATAACTCCAGTCTCTGTCCTTGTCATCACGTGGCATTCTCCCCCTGTGTGTCCCTGTCTTCACCGGGCCACCTTCTTACAAGCATGCCCGTCCTATAGGAGGAGGGGAACGCCCTACTCCAGTGTGATGTCATCTTAACTAATTACATCTGCAGGGACTCTCCTTTTAAATAAGGTCACATTCTGAAGTACTAGGGGTTAGGACTTATATCTTTTGGGGTCAGGCTCACAATTTACCCCAAAGCATCTTCCTGGGATATAGAAGGTAGGGAGGACCTTAGAAGTCATTAACTAATCAAGGGGTTTTTAAATTTCTTTATGTAGAATCAGAGTCATTCTTTTTTGTATTTTTCCAAAATAAATTTTACATGAATCCTCAATATAGATAGGCTATAAAAGGAGCTTCTGGAGGTATGTGAGGTTGTCCACATTACTGTCAAAAGTAGGAGTGGAGACTAGGGAGAAAGAGAAAAAGTGAAATCAGAAAAGGTCAGGAACCACCCCATGATGAACATACGCCATGAAATGAGGAGAATGATAAACTGCTCTCAGTTCTTGGGTTCCAATACATAAAGAAAGACAGAAAGAAACCAAATTAGACCAAAATCGAGCTGCCCTACTTGAAGGTTGGTGCACAGGAATTCTGAAGGACACCCCACAAAATGACCTCCACTGATTTTCCGGGCAGCCCTTGAGGTATTTCCACAGAACTTTTTTTCAGCCTAATTCTCTTGCTCAACAGATGAAGGAACTGAAACCCAGAAAGGTAACATAATTTGCCTAAATTGCTTCAGGAGTCAATGGATGAGTTGCCTAATTCCTTTCCACGTACCCTCCCTGAGCACTGAGCGAGCGTGGGAACCAGGAATATGTGTAGGTGTGGATACCAAGTGCACAGAAACACAGCTGTTCTTACTTTTCTATAGCCCAGCTCAGTGCTTCTTTCAAGTGCTCACTCTTTCAGGAAGTGAAGGATTAATTTCAAGCTAGCATGTGCTGAAGTGTCCGCATTACTCTTGGAGATGGTAGTTCATCGTTGCTCTTCTGTTTCCATCCTAACCCTGGTGCCTTCCAGGTTGGCTTCATTCCGCTATTTCCATCTAGAGATACGAGAAGCATTTGGCTTATCCTGGAGCCAAATGAAATCCAGAGAAATCTTTGATGACGCCTCAGGCTCATCTGCCTGGATAGCCCCTCCTGCTGGCTCTACTTTAAAAGTCCCAGATGGTTCTGACAGTGCAGGAGCTGTGCGTGGTCATTTCCCGAAGGTGGATCATGGAAGGAAGCACAGGTCTTCTAAATTCTCAGATCCCTCCAAATTAACCCGAGGGTTCCACTGCGCCCTGCGCAGTTGTTAAATCCAGGGCCTTAGGGAAGAAGGTCCGGGCTTCCGGCCTTGAGGTGGAAAAGATGCTTCCTTGCCATCATTATTCCCTCAGATCTATTGTTTATGTTATCAGCTCTGCAGGGCTTTTGAAGCTCAAAAACTCGTTTTTCTGCTTTTCTGTTGTAATAACTATTCTTCAAGGCAATGAGCCCTCTCTGAACTTGCTTCCATGGAGAATGGCCAGAGGATAAAAATGAGTTACCCAGAATGAAAAACACATTGGTTGATACATTAAAATATGACCCCATGACATGCACCTTACATTAATAATGAACATCTGTAAACCATAAGACAATTTCTAAATTACTTCCTGTTTGAAAAGCTGTTTTAGTTGAATAGAATCCTTTAGAAAGCAGACCACCATGGTTCTCATTCAAATTGAGTGAGATTATGAATATAAAACTTGCTACAGAGTGCCCGGAACAGAGCAATGTTTGATAAATGTTAGCAATATTAGTGAAATTATCATGGTTTTCCCATATGCTCAGCATTGGGGACTGCATTATTTGTAATTCTCATGGACAGCCCTAAACTAGCCCATTTTTGAACTCCTTCTCCTTCCCTATATGAAAGGTGACATCCCCTTGATTCTAAAATCTTTTGAAGTCTTCCTTTTTTCACATTGTCAGGGGAAAGGCTCCACGGTAACTGAAAACTATAGATAGGACCCATACAGAATGCTTGATTTACCACTGGAGGAAAAAAAAAGAGAGAGAGAAGTTGAATTGAATTGTGACTCTTAAAGCACTTGAAAGAAAACTGCAATAATGAGCTAAAAATCAACTCTGAATACGTTACTTGGGGAAAACCTTGGGACAGCACAAGCCAGCAACAGTCTTCCCCTTTCAAACACCTTGTAAGCTGAAGACATCTTTGATTTATTTTGTCATTTAATTCCCCTTCCATCTCTTGGCCTAAACCACAGATGCTTCAGGCCTCTTGATCGGACAATCAGAATTTTCTTTCTTTGCCCATTATTTTTCCCATTGGCAGCATTCCTATAATAACAGCCTGATGAAAATGTGCTTTCTCCTGTGGCTTCTTGCTGCCTCTGAAAAGGACTTTGGGCGGCTTCTATCAAAGGGGAGGTCTAGGGGGAAGTTCAGATGGGTTTAGAAATCAGAGTCCGTGGTTTTCTCCCTAATTGTGTATGCATGTCCACCATAACAGTAGGAAGGCACTCTTCAAAGTTGGGTCTCTTCAAAGATTTCACACTGCTGGAGGGTGTTCGCCAAGACTCCCATACCTGCTGGGATTCTGCTTCCGAAAGGTCACAGAACTGGGAAGCTCATTTCCTTTTAAGATGCCACCCTAGAAAGAGGTTATTATCATATTATACTAGTTCCCACTGCTAAGGGGAGACTTGGGAGCACGAACTTGAAAAAGATGCTTCTCTTTTGCATGCCGTTTGGGGAAGGCTCCTCATTTTTTCTCCCAGTGGGCACCTACTCTACCAATTGATGCCAATAACACAGTCCAAATTTCTTATTTGATATTAACCTGTTCAAATGCCTGCTCTGACTTAGAATCATTAACGGGATCCGTATTGTTGGAAAGAACAAATGAATGATACTGGCTCAACACGAGGTTGACATCAGGGAAGCCATATTGCAGAAAAGAAACGGTACTGTAACTTTGAGTGACCTCTGATAAACTAACCCAGACATGCTCTATAGATTTTATGGACCCTCCCAGCAACTATAAGTTGATAACTTTGTTCTTTTGAATTCCTCAGGAATGTGATGACCCCCAGGCAGAGAGTCTGTGCTGATGGCCGTCATCAATGACAACTGAAAGATCAGGAGATAGGCTCCTTGCTCCAGTCTCTGATGCATGTCCAGTGAAACAAGACTGTCAGGAACTGAGACCAGATGTCTCCCTCTACCTGGAGATCAGATGGAGACCCCACTGGGATTAGGTCTATTTTTCAGGGACTGTTAAAATTTGGGTTGTCTTACTTCTTATCTTTCTGGTTGGACACTTGATTATAAAATATGCTTTTAGATATTCCAAAACTGTTGAGCAAGATACAAAATTCTAGTAATATGAAAATGTCAACATGAAGCTGGGAACAGGAGAATATTTCCAAATGAGTGCTAAACAGTTTCGTTCCTCTAACCCAGATCCATGCCCCAATTCAGCAGGAAGTAGCTAGATCAGTTGTCGTCCCGAATGCCTCAAGAATGAGGAATACCAAAGAATAGAAGGGACTAAAAGTGGCGGGGAGTTAGCCATCAATGATTAAGTAGCTGGGAACTAAAGGGTTTTTCCCTTTTTGCCATTACTGATTACAGCTTTTAGCTGTTTAACCCACCCATTGTTAACTGTGCTGCTTAGGCAATAAGCTGACTCCCACTAGGTTCCTATAGGTAACATCTCCCTGGAGCCTGGCTCGCCATGGTAATGGGTGTGTGAGCTGTTCTTCAGCAGTTAGAACCCCTTTGTCCACTCCAGGCCAGGTGAGAACACCAACCCACTAACTGGGCCCATGCAAATGTCCGATAGGGGACCTTTTGACGTCAAGAGCCTAAAAACTCCACCCTCAGATCATGCTAACTCCTCCATTTTGTGATCATGGGTCCTGTGAAGAGGCATGGAGTCTGACTACGCTTGCACAGATCATCAATTACCTCACCTCTCCCCGTGTCCAATCACCTACCTCCACATTTCAGACCACTTTGCCCCTATCCCATAAATATTCCTGAGGCCCTATTTTGGGGGAAGCAGGTTTGAAACTCATGCTCTTGCTTTATTTCATGGCTGCCTTGCCGTTAAACCCTCTCTCTGCTGCAATCTCGTTGTCTCCATGTTTGGCTTTCTGGGTAGCAGGCAAAAACGAACCTGGTGCGGGAACGAGAACACAAGGATTGTGTAGTGTCTTTAGTATTATGCTTGATTTGCGCACCTATACACACAGCTTACTCCTGTTCCTGGTGACACTAAAATGCTTGCTTCCGATTATTCCCCAGTATTCACTCACTCAAGTAAATATTCAACAAGTATCATTAAACATCTTCCATGTGGCTGGCACCATGCTAGAATTTACAGATGATCAGTTAGCACTAATGTAGTAAAGCCCAAATTTGAATAACCTGCTGTACTGAAAGGTCAAAGCCATCATTTCTCAAACTCTAAAACCTGGTTTTCCTGAGCTATGTCCTTGTTGGTATAATTCACTGATAACTCCTACACTTAATGATACCCTTGTATGAATTATGTATTTTTATTTTTTCCAAGGTGGATCTGCTTTAGTCAGTGCTTCACATAATAACAGTGTTTATCAAAACATTTGCCTGTACTGTGACATAGAAGTAAGCATCTTTAACCACAGAAATAGAAAAAGAAGCTGATTTATCCATTTGCTTGAGGCTGTTCTTCCTTAGGGTTTTTCTCTTAGCTTCATGTGAATGGAGATTTGTGAGTGGGACAATACAATTGTCCCAACTTTCTTTTTGTCAGCCAAGAAATAAGTGTAATCAAATGGAAGCGTAAAGGATGAACTAGAGCTGCTCTGTTTGAAGCTTCCAGAGGCCTCAGCAGGCCTGAAATGAGCCTAAGAACCAAGGGCTCTGCAGAGGACAGTGGGAAAACTGTCCATGTACTAGAAAGAGAGCAGATGGAAGCCTGGAGACCTGAGTTCTAACCTGTCCTCATAATGTATGATAGTGCAGCATGCTTACACCTTCTAGGACTTTGTGGTAGATGTGTGTCTAAGAGGAAGGGAAATATGTGAATGCCATGTGGCAATATTTTATGGAAGTCCAAAACACAGGCTCTGGTGTCTGTGTCTGGATTCAAATCCCAGTTACTAGTTACTTAACTGACCTTACGAATGTCTCCCATGTCTCAATTTTCTCATCTGTAAAATATTGGTGGTGTTGATGATAATAATAGCATCAACTTCAAAAGTTGTTTTTTGGTGAGTAATCATTGAGATAATACATGCAAGGGTTTAGAATAGCTTCTGATATGTAGTAAACCTTTAATGAATATTACCTATGTGGCAGATATCAGCACTGTTTGTCACATTTCCAGCTCTCTGCCTTCAGGATAAAGTCCAGGTGAATTTTATGGTCTCTTGTGGTTGGGAGAGGCCATGTGACTACTTCCAGCCAATGAGTTGAGAGCAGAAGCAACAGGACGAACTTTTAGGCAGAGCATTTTGTTACTAGAGTGAGACCCTCCAGAGTTCTCTTTATCCTTCTTCCAGGTAATGTTCCATTTCATGGCAGTTTCAGTAGCCTGGATCCTGGAATGAAGGTGAAAGAACTGAGCTCCCAGTCAACTAATGATGGACATGTGAGTGAAAACAGATCTTTATTATTCTAAACCTGAGACATGAGGGTCGTTTGTTACCACGGCATAAACTATCACATCCTGACTGATGAAACTATCATGATGATCATCTCCTACTGGAGAGAGAGAGAGAGACAGAACCAAGTTCTGTCATGAGTATGTTAACATGCAAGTCTACTTATTCCTTTTTGAAAAGTGGCTTTATTGAGATGTAGTTCAAATACCATATAATTCACCCATGTAAAGTGTACAATTCAATAGTTTTTAGGATATTCACAGATGTATGCGACCATCACCATGGTCAATTTTGGAGCATTTTTATCACCTCACAAAGAAAGCCCATACCCTTTAGCTATCACCACCCAATCCCCCCCATACCCTCACACGTAGGTCGCCCTAAGCAACCACTAATCTACTTTCCATCTCTATAGATTTCCATGTTCTGGACATTTTATCTGGATGGAATCATATAGTACGAAGTCTTTTGTGACTGGCTTTTTTCATTTAGTATAATGTTTTCAAGATTCATCCATTGTAGCATATATAAGTACTTCATTACTTTTTTAAGGCTGAATAATATTACATTGTATGGCTTTATCATATTTTATTTATCCATTTGTCCATTGATGGACACTTATGTTGTTTCGTCTATTGTGAATAATGCTGATATAAACATTCAAGTACAAGTTTTTGTGTGGACATATGTTTTCATTTCTTTTGAATGTACATCTAGGAGTGAAACTACTGGGTCAAAAGATACCTGTGTTTTATCGTTTGAAGAACTGCCAGACTCACTTTGTTTTCCGAAATGGCTATATCATTTTACACTCCCATCAGCATTTTGGATGCACTTCATATCCTCACCAATATTTGTTATTATCTGATCTTTTGATTCCAACCATCCTAGTGGGTGTGACAATATCTCATTGTGGTTTTGATTTGCATCTCCCTGATGACTAATGATATCCAACATCTTTTCATTTGCTTATAAGCCACTTGTATATCTTGGAGAAATGTCAACTGAGATTCTTTGCACATTTTTTAATTGGGTTATTTAACTTTTCATTATTGCGTTCTGAGGATTCTTGATATATTCTGGATATGAGTCCCTGTTGATTATATGATTTGCAAATATATTCTCCCATTCAGTGGGCTGTCTTTTCACTTTCTTGATGGTCTCCTTCAAAGCAAAAAAGTTTTTAATGTTGATGGTGTTCAATTATCTATTATTTTTCTTTTATTGCTCATGTTTTGGTGTCATATTTAAGAATCCTCTGCCAAAGCCGAAGTCGTGAAGAATTACCCTTATGTTTTCTCCTAAGAGTTTTATAATTTCAGCTCATACATTTAGGTCTTTGATTCATGGTATACTTATTCTTAATCAATTTTAAGAGGTCTATTGGGGTATGGTTGATATATAATAAACTTTATATGTTTAAGGTGTGCAATTGTATAAGTTTGGACATATATGCACATCCATGAAATCATCACCACCATCAAGATAGGGAGCATTTCCGTCACTCCCAAAAGATTCTTTACACCCTTTCGTAATCTGTTTCTTTCATATTTTGCCATCCCACGTCCCCAGGCCACCACTGATCTGCTTTCTATCAATAGGGATTGGTTTGAATTTTTCAGAATTCTTTACAAATGGAGTCATACAGTATGTGCTTTAAAAAAAACTATAGTAAAATATAGGTAACATAAAATTTCATTTTTAATCATTTTTTAGTGCACAGTTCTGTGGCATTAAGTACATTCACATTAGTGTGCAACCATGACCACCATCCATCTCCAGAGCTATCTTCCATCTTCCCTAACTGAAGCTCTGTACCCTTGAAACAATGAGTCTGGATTCCTCTTTCCCCCAGTCCCTGGCCACCATTCTGCTTTCTGCGTCTATGAATTTGACTACTCTACATACTGCAGATAAGTGGAATCATACAGCGTTTGTCCTTTTGTGACTGGCTTATTTAATTTATCACAATGTCTTCCAGGTTCATCCGTGTTGCAGCATGTTTCAGAATTTCAGTCCTATTTAAGATTGAACAATATTCCATCGTATGGATATATCACATCTTGTTGGCCTGTTCATCTGTTGATTGACACTTGGGTTGCTTCTACTTTTTAGCTATTGTGATTAATACTGCTTTGAACCTAAGTTTACAAATATCTGTTCCAGTCTCTACTTTTATTTTGTTAGGTATATACCCAGAAGTGGAATTGCTGGATCATATGATAATTCTATGTTTAACTTTTTAAGGAACTTTCATACAATCTTCCATACTTACTACACCATTTTACATTCCCATCAACCACACACAGTGTTCCAATTTCTCCCTATCCTCACCAACACTTGTTATTTTCTATTTTTGTTTGTTTGTTTATTTTTACAATATCCATCCTAATGGGTGAGAAGTGGTATCATCACTCTTTTGTGGTTTTGATTTGCATTTTCTTAATGATTAGGGATGTTGAACATCTTTTATGTGCTTATTGGCCATTCTTATATTTTCTTTGGCTAAATGACTGTTCAAGTCCTTCGCTGATTTTTTAATTTTTTAATTCAAGTTTTTTGCTGAGAATTGAAGTTCTTTCTATATTTGGGATATTTATCCCTTATCAGACATACGGTTTGTCAATATTTTCTCCCATTCATGGGTTGCTCTTCCGCTCTGTTGATAGTGTCTTTTGATGCACAAAAGTTTTTATTTTTAATAATGTCCAGTTTATCTATTTTTTCTTTTGTTGCTTGTGCTTTTGGTATCATATTTAAGAACTCACTACCAAATTCAAAATCATGAAATTTTTCCCCTATTTTTTCTTCTAAGAGTTTTGTAGTTTATTCTCTTAAGTTTAGATCTTCGATGCATTTTGAATTAATTTTTGTATGTGGTTTAAGATAACAGTTTGATTTCATTCTTTTGCATGTGGATATCATTTTCCAAACACCACTTGCTAAAAAAACTACATACTCTTTTTACTTGTCTTTCACTCAGCATAATTATTTGAGATTCATCCATGTTATTACATTTATCAGTAGTTCATTTTTTATTATTGCTGAGTTGTATTCCTTTGGATGGCTCTATAAGCATTCGTTCATTCGTTCATTCGTTCATCCATTCATGGGCATTTGGATTGTTTCCAGTTTTTGGAACTTACAAAGAAAACTGCTATGAATGTAGGGGTATGAACATGTGCTTTGATATCCTTCAGTAAATACCTAGGACTGGAAAGGCTGGATCATCTGGTAATTGTATGTTTAACTTTCTAAGATAATGCCAAACTATTTTCCAAGGAGATTTAATTTTACATTCTCACCAGCAGTGGATGAGAATCTGGCTGCTTTAGATCCACTTGCAATGGTAAGACTTTTAATTATAGCCATTCTCGAAGGTATGTGTTGGTATATTACTATGGCTTTAACTTACCTCTCCTTAATGACTGATGATGTTTCCTATCATTTCATGTGCTTATTTGCCATCTGCATGTTTTCTTTGGCGAAGAGTCTGTTCATATTTTTTGCTCATATTTTAAGTGAGATTGTTTTCTTATTTTTGAGAATTATTTATATATTTTTAATTCAAATCCTTTATCAGATGTGAGCTTTGAAAATATTTTCTCCCAGTGTGTGGCTTATCTTTTCATTTCCTTAACAGCGTCTTTTGGAAACACTTTAATTTCCATGATGTCCAGTTGATCAGGTTGTTCTTTGCAAATCATGCTTTTCGTGTTATACCTAAGAAATGTTTTCCTAACTTGAAAACACAAAGATTTTCTCTCATATTTTCTTCTAGAACTTTTATAGTTTTAGGTTTAGCATTTAGATCTTTGAGCTAATATTTGGATGTAGTGCAAGATAAGAATTTTCCATACAAATATCGAACTGTTCCAGTATTATTCCCTGGAAAGCTCTTCTCCCCCACTGAATTGTGCTGCACATTTGTCAATAATCAAAGGTGTATTTCTGAAATCTCTACTCCATCCCATTGATTAATTTATTTAATTTGATGCTGATTCTACGATGTCTTGATTACAGTAGTTTTTAAACAAGTGTTTAAATCAGGTAGTGTCAGCCCCCCAACTTTGTTCTTCTTCTTCAGAGTCCTTTTGGATATTCTAGGTCCCTTGCATTTCCATGCACATTTTAGAATAATTTTCCCAATTTCAAAAGAAGTCTTCTGGGATTTTGATTGGGATTTTCAATTATTGAGAAAATGCTATTGAAATCTCCCATTAGAGTCATGGATTCATCTGTTTCTCCTTGTAGTTCTTTTTGCTTCATTTGCTTTGAAGCTCTGTTATATTAGGTGCATAAACATTTTGAATTATTTTTCCTGCCTGTTGAATGACCCCTTTATCATTATGAAATGACCTTCTTTATCCCTGGAAATAGTCTTTGCTCTGAAATCTAATTTACCCCATATTAGTATAGCCACCTCAGCTTTCCTTTCATTAGTGTTAGCATGGTATATCTTTTACCATCCTTTTAATTTTAACCTATGTGTGTCTGTATATTTAAAGTGCATTTCTTGTGAGCAGCTTATAGTTAGTTCTTTCTTGCTTCTTTCGCCAATTTGACAATCTCTGCATTTTAATCAGAGATTAAAGGCATTTTTACATTTGATGTGATCAAATTCAAATTTTTCATCTTGCTATTTGTTTTCTATTTGAAAGTAAATTCTTTTTGGTTTCCTTTCCCACATTTTCTTCCTTCTTTTGGATCAATTGTTTGTTTTTTAAAATTGTACTTTGCCTATGTTGTCAGCTCATTAGGTGAAAATCTCGGAGGGGGGTGGGTTACTGTACTAGTTGCATTAGGATTTATAGTATGTACCTTTAACTTACCACTGTTTAACTTCAAGTAATAATGCTCCATTTCACATATTAAGAACCTTAAAGCTATATACTTTAATTTCTCTCCTGTTTGCCTTTGTGTTATTGTTGTCATCCATTTTTCTTTTACAAATATTGTAAACCCCATGCTCCACTATGATTATTTTAAGTGTTTAAACACTTAATTAGCTCATAAAGAGATTTCAGTAATAAGAAAAATATCTTGTGTATTTACCCATGTAGTTAGCATTGCCAGCACTCTTTATTCCTTTTTGTACGTCCATGTCCACATGATCTGCTGTCGTTTTCCTTCTGCCTAATGGATTTCTTTTAGCATTGCTTCTAATGCAGGTCTGCCGATAGGGAATTATTTCAGTTTTCGCATGTCTGAAAACCTTTCATTGCACTTTAATCTTTAAAAGATGTTTTTACTGGATATACTTACATTCTATGTTGACATTTTCTTTCTTTCAGCACTTTGCAGATGTTGCTCTCCTCCTTTTTCATTTGTATTATTTTCGATAAGAAATATGCTGTTTCCTCATTTTATTCCTCTGTCTGTAATGCATCTCTTTTCTCTGGCTGCTTTTAAGATTTTTCTTTTTATTCACTACTTTTAAGCAACTTGACTATGATGTGCCTTTGTGTAATTTTCTTTCTGTTCCTTGTATTGAGGGTTTCTTGAGTTTCTTGGATCTATGGTTTTATCATTTTCATCAAATTTAGAAATTTTTAGACATTACGTATTCAAATTTTTTTCTCCCACCCTTCTCTTTTTTTTAAGGGCTCCAATTACACATATATTAGGCTGCTTAAAATTGCCCCACAGCTTAATAATGCCCTGTGCATTTTTAAAAATGATTTTCTTGGTGCTTGTCACTTTGGATACATTCTATTATTACGCCTTCAAGTTCACTTACCTTTTCTCCAGCAATGTTGAATCATCCACTAATATCATTCAATGCGTTTTTTATTTCAGACACGATAGTTTTCACTCCCACAAGTTTGATTTGAGTCATTTTTTAAATCTTCCAAGTCCTACCTAACTTTTCAAATATAAAGGATACAGTTATACTGATTGTTTTAATGCCTTTGTCTGTTAATTCCAACATCTATGTCAGTTCTGGTTCAGTTTTGGACATTTGAGTTTTCTTCTCATTATTGTCTTATTTTCCTGCCTCTTTGTATTCCTGGTAATTTTTGACAAAATACAAGGCATTGCTAATTTTATCTTGTTGGGTGTTGGATATTTTATATTCCTATAAATATTCTTGAGCTTTCTTTTGGTATGCATTTCAGGCATTTAGAAATAGTTTGATTTTTTTCAGTTTTCTTTCTTTAAGATTTGTTAGGCAGAACCAGGGCAATGTTTAGTCAGGGCTGATTGTCACCCACGACTAAGGTAAGACTCTTCTGACCACTCTACCCAATGTCCTGTGAATTATGAGTTTTTCTAATCTTACTGAAGGGAATAGACCCTATTCTTGATCCAGCCTGGGGGCTATGCACTATTTTTTCTAATCTTTGAAGGTGGTCTTTGCCAGGTTTCTAGTAGTTTCCTCACACATCAGTCCTCTGCTGAATATTCTAGAGAGATTCTCTGCTGTTTTCTGTAATACTCTCTGTGTGCAGCCCCCTCCTCCTCGGTACCCTGCCAGCTCTAGCAGCTTTGGTCTCCCAAGACCCTCAGCTTTGTCTCTTCAACTAAGGAGTCCGGTAGCTTCTACCTCGTTTCTCCTTCCTTGCATGGTGGCCTAGAAGTTCTCTCGGGTCAGTTGGCTGGGTCAATTGTAAGGCTCCCCTCACCTTTTCTTCTATCTTTCAGAAGTCAGTTTCCTTCATAGCCTGATGTTCAATGTATTGAAAACCATTGGTTCATATATTTTATCTGGTTTTTCATTGTTTCAGGTGAGAAGAAAAATCCAGTCCCTGTTACTTGCTATCAGTGGGAAGCAGAAGTCCCTCTCTTAATCCATTTTTGATTTACTAAAATGTGCATGGATTTCCAGTGGCAGACCATAGAAACGTTTGTGCACTCTTCATAAACAGAAAGATTGCCAAAAGCAGTCAACATAACTTTCCCTTAACACACAAAATGGCAATGTAATCTCTTGCTTAGCAAGATATTCAAGTGTTTTTAATATTTAATATTGCATTGAAAAAGAAATAGATTACCAAAATGATAATAAGCACAAAAACTTCCTGTTCATCCTCCGCAGTATTTTGTCATCCTGGGGAAGGTTTAATCCTCTGCTCCCTGCATGTGTGCCCAAACCCCTGATCTACCCCTGTGGCTCTCCTAATAGGCCACCGCCCTTGGAATTTTGTAAGCAGGTTTGTTGATAGAAAGCCACAACCCTACTCTACCCAGATGGTAGTGTTAGTTTGAGGACCATTGAATACCAGGACTTTCTCCAATTTATCACAATTAAACACCTGTGCTAAATAAGTTGCACAGCTCCACTGTGGATTTAAAGGCATGAAATGGTAACCGTCAAAATCTTCTTTTTATTTAATGGGATAAATGGTGTGAGGGCCCTCCAGATGTTGTTTGAAGATAATGGATGGTGTTTCGAGCAGTGAGGTCCTCTGGAGGCTTTTCAGACTGAGGTTCATCCTCCTGCTTATATTCTCCATGCTGTTTCTCTGATGAGTGGCTCTGTGTTTAAAGTTAAGTGTTGAGATTCTGCATTTCTACTTATCATATTCTTATTTTCATACTGTGGCAAACCTACCCTACGTTGTTCCAGAAAAGGCGTAGAAATAGCAAACAATATTGAATAAAGATTAAGAACATGAGTTTAGACATCTGACAGGGCCAGAGTTAAGTCCCAGCTCCATCACTTGCAAGCTGTGCGACCCTAGGCATGTTACTAAAGCTTTCTGGCCCACAATTTCCCTGTAAAAAAAGAAATTAACTCAAAACTTTTCTAAGGGTCAGATGAGATAACGAATGTAAAAAGAGTTCAGTATAATACCTGACAACAGGAAACACTCAATAAAGGTGACATTCTGATGCTCGATGAATCTGCAACAATGATAAGTCCTGCACCATTTTTACCACGTTTGATAATAATTTTCAGTATAATGGTTACTTTCAGAGTCTGATGGGTCATCTATTTTTAAGCAGTTGATATGTTATCTCACTATTCTCAGCCAGATGTCTTAAACTCGTGGTCCACAGGCAAGCTGCAAATAGTTTTTAAACATTATAACCACAATTAAGAAAAAACATATTTCTCATAAAAATCCAGATTTCAGTAAAAACTCAGATATGTGGATTCTTTTAAATATCTGAAATGTCTTTTAATGGTAAACTCACAATTCCATGTATTGTACTAACTGGGAGCTGAGAACCACTTGGCACATTCAGCAGGGCAGTGCTTGTCAATTTGCCACGATCCCCATCATTCCACTTGCCTTCCTTGTACTGAATTGAGTGTCACCCAGCACAGTAATTCTTTTCACATTTCTACTTGTTCCTTGTTCTATTTGTGACCCTTCTTTAGGGTGCTCATTCTCCCTAAATGAGATGCACTGATGTTTACAAAGTGTTTGGAATAGAGTCTGATATAGAGGGCAGGAATCCTGCAAATGTTCTTGGCCCTGGAACGTGATGAAAGTATCTGTGGAGCATTCTGAGCATTCTGCCTTTTGGTTGTTTGGGCAGAGACCACAGGTTGTCACCAATCATAAATTCTCCCTTGTTTCTCTAGCATAAAACCCCTAATATAAGTTGGGCTCATTGCTGAACCAAATAAAAACTCTGAGTATCCCTTTCAGTTTGGCATGGTGATGTGAATAAGTGGAAGAGGAGCCTGGTAGAATCAAGATAGAAGGAGGCATGCCTCTCTCCTGTTCTTTCATGTTTTTTGGGGACCAAAATGTGGATATGATGGCTGGAATTGGAGCTGCCATCTTGTAGCATGAGGTAGAAGGCAAGAGGTGAGGATGGTGGAAAAACAAATTAAAAGGCCCCTGGATTCCTTATGCCCTTTGTGCCACCTTACCTGTCCTGGTCTACTTGCAATTATATCAGAGATGTATATATTTCAATAATGTTTATGCCACTGTTATTTGGGGATTTCTATCACTTGTAGATGAAGTTAATCCAAACTGATAATATTAAGTTGCTAATCAATGTGGTGGTAATTACATAATATAAAGAAATCGGAATGAATATCTCAGAAACTTTACAATTCACGAGCATTAATTCTGTCTTCCCTGAGATTTCTCTTTGAAATATTTCATGTATGTATTTTTTTACAATCTAACATATTTATTTTCTCATCTCTTCTCATTAATTCCTTTTTATGTACATTAAATTTTATTGTGTTTTAGCATTGTGTACTTATAGTATTGTATTTTTGTAACAGCTTCATTGAGATAGAATTCACATGCCATACAATTCACTCATTTAACATGTATAATTCAAAAGTCTTCAGTATGGTCACAAAGTTGTACAACCATCACCATAATCAATAGCATATGTCACTTTCACTTGCAATCCATTGGCTCAAGCAAGTTATGCAAGTTTGGATAGAAAAGTCTCCTATAGAAAGGGGTCTCATACTGAAATGCAAATATTTTGAAGAACATTGCAATCTAAAGCACATATTATCCCCACTAAATATATATCAGGGGCCATAGTAATCAGAGAACATGTGATAGAAGGGGTAGGACTTGAGTAAGTTTTATTATAAATTTCTGAGTTGGACTTGCTGATCAATGGTGACAAATAGAAAAGGCAAACAATAGGATATATTGGAGTATATGAGGAAGCCATTTGGTGTAAACCAAATTCAGCCTGACTTTGTTTTTCCAGAAGGGCCTGACGTGGCCATTGAGCATGCATTGTATATTTGCTTTAAACATTTACTATGGCAAGAACAAATGCCCTTAAGATAAAGGTGCAACTCCTCCCCACATTGGCATTTCCTTAAGGATAAGCATCTTTCCTTAGGCTAGGAACTAATTGTTGTGCTCACCTGTGACCACCCAGCTGGGGACAACAGACCTGCCACCCTGCTGTGTCCCCTGAGACAGCAGACCTACTACCTGCTGTGTCCATCAATCGCTGTGCCGACAGAGCGGTCTTGCGACTATTGTAAAAGGGACATTTCAATCATATGTGGAACATCCTCTTTGGGGGTATATAACCACTCTGTACACTCCACTTCTTTGGTGCCCTTTCTTCCTTTTGGAAGAAAAGCTCTGGGCCATGGTCCTCATATTTTACCTCAGAATAAACTCACCCAAATTTTCGTTTATAGATTGGGTATGGATTATTTTCGTCGACAATGGAAATGGCATTTAAAATAAAAGTTCTTTGTAGAAGTTCAAATGGAGAAAATGAATGTCACATTGAATAAAATGCAAGAAAAATATTCTTATAAGAGAGAAAAATAGTTTTTTGATTTGGAGTGGTAAGTTAGGATGTAATCTTGTAAGAGAGGAAAATTACTTTGTGACTTGGGAGTGGTAAATTAAGAGGTAATTTAAGACCAGTTATAATAGAGAGTTTTGAATGATAAGCCAAGCTACAGTTGATTTTGAAAGCTAATTATAAAAATAATATTTAAAACATAAAAATAATAATAATAGCACCCATATTGACCTCTTTCTCTGCAATAAGTACTGTCTTAAATATTTTATAGGCTGTATCTCCTTTAATTCTCACAATAACCAATGTAGTAGGTCCTGATATTGTCTCCACTTATCAGAGGAGTAAAATGAAACTCAGAGAAGTAAAGTCACTTGCCAAATTTCACATGTAAGACAGTTTCTATTGCTTCCAACCAAGAACCATAATTTATATTGAATAGAAAAAAAGTCTAAAATAATATACACCAAAATGAAACTATGTGATGGATGAAATTTCAGGGAAATTTTCATTTGTTTGTGTCTTTAATTTCTTCCAGCAATATTTTGTAGTTTTTAGTATACAAGTCTTGCACCTCCTTCATTAAATTTAGTCCTAAGTATTTTATTCTTTTTGATGCTATGGTAATGGAATCATTTTCTTAATTTCCTTTTCAGATTGTTCCTTGCTGGTGTATAGAAATACAACTGATTTTTACATGTTGTTCTGTACCCTGCAGCTATGCTGCATTTGTTTATTATCTCTAATAGTTTTTGCATGTGTGTGTGTGAATTCTTTAGGATTTTCTCCATATAGAGTCATGACATCAATGAATGAGATAAATTTACTTCTACCTTTTCAATTTGAATGCCTTCATCTTTTTTAAATACATCTCACCCAAGGGGATGAGAAGGCTAAACAATGCAATAGAATGAGAGCTTTGAAGACCTGAAATTGGATAACCACCTAGAGATGTGATAGGAGAGAGGTTTGCCTACTGTCTCCATGATGAGAACCAAAACTTAAGACTGGGAAATTCAGATCAAGACAAGAGAATGGTACCGTTCCTACTTACCCCTATCTATAGTTAACAAATTATGAAAACCAACATGACTGAAGAAACAGCAGCTTAGTTAAAGCTGCCACAATTGAAAGCTCAGAGTTTCAGGAGAGAGAAGCAAAATTGGGGAAGAGAGCAGGAAATAGGACTTGCTAATCTACCAGTTTTAGTGATGGTCAATAGCTCATTACACTGGAATTGTGGATTCTATATCTACAGCTTCCATTTAATTTATTCTTAATAAACATCAGGCAGTGGGAAAAGCTTTCTATTAATTTTTATGACAACCATGTGGATGTGCATTATTGGTTTCATTATATAGAAGTGGAAATTGAGATTCAGAAAGGTTCTATGCTTTGCTCTTGCTACACAGTGAGTGGGTGTTAGAAATAAGATTGAGGCCTAGAATTTTTATTAAATGTTATAATTTTCATAGATGACACAAAGAATATTTTATATAGATAATTGTATTCATACTGTATGGTCAGGATAGGTGAAACCATGCTGCAGTAACAAAGAGCCCCCAAATCTTAGTAACTTAAAACAGCTTTCTACATTCTCTTCACTGTGCAACCCAGAATAATGGGTTATATAACTTTTATGCCCAGATTCCAGTAATCCATGATGCCTTCATCTCTCTGTCCCCAACCTTTTCTTTTTTTTTTTTTTAACAAATTAATACTTCTGTATGAGCAGTTTAAACAGTTTTTGAACACGAAAAAATGTAATATGGAAACCAACATCTACCTATTTCACTGACATTTTGAAAAATAAAAGACTATATGTGAAAGCATTTTAAACTCCTTAAAGAAAAGAGTCATATCAGATCCAAAATATTACAATAACAGTGATTCCTGTCATTTCAAATTGTTTAGTTTCAATATAAAGCACCCAGATCAAAACTAAAAATAAGACTTGACCAGATGAAATTTACCAGGAGAGTTTTATTAAAGGGCAGAAGTTCAGCTTAATCTTCATCAGAATGAAGGATTGCAATCCATTACAATGTCTAAAAAGATATTGAATTTGGTTTTGACACATGGGCAAAGTAAATTTTGATTTTTTGTATGTGTGAAAGAGGCCACTGAAAGGAGAGAATTAAAAAGAGTGTTATTAGTTGTCATACTATGTGCATAATGACCCATCCTGTTCCTGAGGTCATCAGCATGATAAAATTGTGGTTTTCTCCATCTGCCAGGACTAGTAATGTGCAACCCATTTACCATCTAAATTTGCATATAGAAAGTATTGTTGACCTTTGAATTTCAAAGGACAAAGATTTACAAGGACACATTCCAAAATAAACCATTTAATTTGTGTCCCTGTATTCTCTTGCAGCAGCAACAGAAATGCAACATGCTGCCATTTCATAACAAGAAAAAAGAGGATAAATATCTTCCCAAGTGTGAGATATACCAATATGATTTGGAAACCAAAAGAAAAAACTTCCAATTTCTCATGATTCTTATTTTAAGCCGTTTATTTTTGTGCTGTAATTACAAGTGTTAAAACAGCATATATTCATAGTAAAATGGTTCTTTAAAAGAATAGAATTTCAGAAGCATGGATTTTTTTTTTATTAAACCACATATTCAGCTGGGCTATGTGGGCTCCATCCTGTTGTGCCACCCTTCTCCCATCAATGTCAAACATCTAGAAAGAAAAATCTATATTTGCTTTCTTTCATAGCTGGGCACCATTCACTCCTTAGTTATTTGTTATCTGCAGTTGCCTTAAAATTATATCATTGCATCCATTTGTTCATTCCTTCCTTTTTTGTCCACTCACGCGTTCATTGATTACTACTGAGCTCTTACTGGTGGGTGTCATTAATGGGAATGTAAATGTAAACACCACCCGTGTGGTCCCTGACCCCGTAGAACTTGTATCTGCCAGAGGGTGACAGGTGGGAAAGACACCAATAAAAAGTAAACAAATAAATGAAGAGGCTAAATCCAGAGAAGATAAGTTCTATAAAGAAACTAAAACAGGCTGATATGATGGAGTGGCTGAGTAGTGATGTGTGAGTACCATAAATTAGGACCTTGAAGAAGCCGCTCTGAAAATAAGATATTATGTTCACAGGCAAGTGATAAGAAAGAGTGGATTCAGAAGAGAATTACATGCAAATTGAAGAGGGAAAACAAGACCCAGAGTAGGGTACATGCTTGGCTTGTTCAGGAAACTGAAAAGTTCCTCCCTATGCTGGCCCACTTGGCTCTCTCTGCATCCTCATTGTACCTTCCTCCCCTGGCAGAGGGAGGCGATGTTACACAGTGCGTAATAGCACAAGTTCTGGAGTCTGATGGATAAAGATTGGGTCTGGATTCTGCTGCTTCCTCCTTTGTGGGCCTCAGTTTCTTAGCCTGTAAAATGGCATTGCATTGTCAGGGTTCTAACAAGAAACAAATGACATACCCAAATTAGGTTAAGTTTCAGGAGGCTTATTTGCAAAGGGGCTAATGACTAACGTGTGGGTGGGGTGCAGAGGAAGCACGAGTTGCCACACCAGAACACGGAGTAAGTAGTACCAGAACTGGTCCCACCTCTAGACCCCAAAGGACAGGGTAGGGAGAGGTGACTGGGACCTGAAAAGACAGAGAGCACAAACTATTTTGAGACAAATGGTGGCCTTCTGGCCATAGACAGTCATCCTAAGATGACCTGATAATGACAGAAACAGCTCTGACTTGTTCTCCTCTCTGCCTCCAATTTCCTGCTGATGCTCCGTCTTGGTGGAAATGAGCTGGAAACCAAAGACAAGAGAACCCTTGGTCTAGTCCATAGAGGTAGATCTTTGGGGACAGAGAGGAATAGAGAATGCCTCTGGAGTGACGAACTAAAGACAGGAGATAATAAACGTACCTACCGCATGCAGTAGTCATGAAGAGTGTTTGAGGCAGTGCACATAAAACGCTTACTCTCAACTCTATTCTTTAAAATAATCTGAAACAAGAATGGCAAGATGTAAATATTTGTTAACTTCACATTGGATTGGTGTTATATTTTATGTAGTTTCAGGATGTTCACAATATTTTCTAATATTATAAAATGCTTGGCATTGTGTTTGGAGCATAGCATGACATAAATGTTAGTTACAAAGACCATAACAACAGTGATATAACATAAGCATTTCACCAGGATCTGCCTCTATCTTTCTTCTCTCTTCACAATAATCTGGTTTTAAAAAGTCTCATCTTCACTGGTAATTTAACCCTCCCTCCCAAAATATACACGATTTTCTGAGAATTATTTCTAGCCCACCTATGCATCCCAATTTCCAAAATTTCTTTTAAACTTCCCAGTGGATCCATCTATCTAACTCTTTCATAGGCATTTAATTCAGCTCATCCTCTCACTCAACCTGCTTTTTTTTCCCATGTCCCTTGTACCTTTAATCAGAAAAACTGTGGAATCCACTCACTTATTGCCATTGGCACTGCCATCCCCTAATCCAAACCAGCATCACGCATTTCCTGGCTGCAGCCATCTAGCTGGTCTTCATGCATCCAATTTGGCCTCTTCACACAGCAGTGAGAGTGATCTTTTTAAAAAAATGTATCAAAAACTACTCAATGACTCTGTACATTAAGCTTTGAAAGCTACTGATGTAGGAAATATTCCCTCAGCCAGGCCACTGAAATAGCCACCCAATGGATTTCTACACCCTTCTCTTCCAAATAATATTTCTTCTTCTTTCCTTCCTCTCTTCCTGGTTTCCTTCCTTCCTTCCTTCTTCTCTCTCTTTCCTTCTTTCCCTTTCTCCTTCCATCTCTTTCTTTCTTTCTTTTCCTACTTTATTTCCCTTTTTTAGTGCAAGCTATGGTGTCAAACACAGCTGAGTTCAAATCCCAATTTTGTGTCTTACTGATTTGGAGTGATATACTTAACCTGTCTTCATCTAAAGAGTAGGGATAACGTATCTACCTTGTAGGGTTGATGTGAGTATTAAAAAGGAAAATATCAACATGATAACCTATATTGTCCCCAGCACACATTAAGAACTTAATAAGTGCTTGTCATTAGTGCTTTATTATGATTGTCTATTATTTTGTTGTTATTATGTAGTTCTTTAGAATTAATCTTCATTAATTTAATTTACAGATGAAATCTTTAGCTTGGCCTTAAGGACTGCATTCCTGTCGTTTCTTCCTTCCCAATCTCATTTCCCACTTGACATGTTGGCTAATTGTTCCTCATACACCCTGATGTATTCCCCTGGCCACTTGTTCATTTCCTATGTATTTTCTCCGTCCTTGCCATGGTCCCACCCATTCCACAGCCAGCTCAAAGGCTAGCTTCTCCACGCAGTCTTTACAGATGCCCCAGCAGGATATAATCATTCTTCCTCTGATTTTCTATAAAATGGTATTCCCTCATATCTATGATACTATATAATTCATCTATGAGTCTTATTTCTCCTATTAGACTGTGTGATATTTAAGGATACAAATTATATCTTAATCATTAAGTAGTAATCAAATTCTTACCCCTAATTTTTTTTCCTGCTTTTTTCTCCCCAAATCCCCCCAGCACATAGTTGTGTATTTTTAGTTGTAGGTCCTTCTAGTTGTGGCACGTGGGATGCCGCCTCAACGTGGCCTGACGAGTGGTGCCATGTCTGCGCTCAGGATCCGAACCAGCGAAACTCTGGGCCACAGGAAGCAGAGCGCGTTACATTTTAGGGTTTTGTATGTTCGACCAAGACTGGTGGGCAGTTCATCTCAGCTAAAATGCAGTTAGCTGTTAAATTCCCATTTTTATCCCTATTAAATATGTTATATTCTTATTCAAAAATATATTCAAGTCACAAAAAAGAGTTCATTGGTGCATAAAAGTAGGGATTAAATGGGAACATAAATACTACAACTCAGAAAGCATCACAAATATAAACAATGACTAAGACTCTAGTGCAAATCTATAATAAGAATGGGTATTGTTCTAATATAAATGAATCTTAAGCAATAATTTCATGAATATTTTAAAGATTGCGTGTAGTTAGACCAGCAAGCTATGTAAAACTTCATTATAAAACTTTACCTATAATATAAAGCCATTGAACCGTTCACATTATCCTCAAAGAAGAGTGACCTCTCTGTTTTTCCCGAACAAGCTCAAAATAATGCTTTCTGATGCAAAATTGATGACTTCTGTTGTCAGTGGCAGAAAAAAGACCAGAACTACAGAAGCATCTTTCAGGGTTGCATTCGTCTTGCCAAAACATAGGTACTAGTCTCACTACTGCCAAGAAGCTAATAAAAGCAGCTGTCATGTTAATGACAAATAGTATGATCACAGGGAAAGCAGAATGAGCTATTGGCAAAATTCCTTTATCAAATAACACTGATGGATGGTGCAAAATATCAATGGCATACATTGTGGAAGAGCAATTACACTCTTGTGCATCCGCTGGTAGATATTTCACTTTAGACTTGGGTGACACTACTGATGGAGAATGTGTGAATTAGCTGCTCTTGGCATAGCGCAGTACATAAATGAAGGAAGAGTGCTTGACAAGTTTTATTCTGTTTATTCAGACTATAGGAGAAGAGACGTACCTGTTGGTTTACAATTCTCTTTTGTGATCCATGAGGCAGACCAGGAAATGTGCACTGCATTCAGTCCTGTTGGAGTCCAACAACTCATATGTAGCAAGGATGGGCTTTGCCTTGTAAAGAAAAGGATTTGTACCTTAATGCCAATCCATAAGATGCTTTATTTGCTGAGAAAACTTGCTGGTCAACAATTGTGCTGACTTTGATTCAAATTAAAAAACAAAAAGAGTACAAAGGATGACATAGATGGAGGGAACGAATATAAGATTCTGCTTTTATGCCCTGAAGTATGCTGGCTTTCAAGAAAAACTTGTCTAGGGAGCAATTTTGAAATGAGAGGTAATATAAAAATACTCTTTTGTGATAGTGCTAATAATAGTTTAGACCATTTCTGTGATTTCACATTATTTGCTCAAGTGGCATATCTCAGCAATAAATTCAGTATCAGGAGTGGGCCGAACCTATTTTTTTTTAATGTTGAAACTAACATATAAGAAAACAAAGTTATGGTACAAATGCTCAACCACTAAGAGTTTAATTGTTCCCAAATTAGATTTTTTTTTTTTACTGATCAGAAAAAGAAACTGATGGCATATTTTAAGACATATTTTAAAACTACAATCAAATGTGAAACATAGCTAAATTCTTTCCATATTCAAATATAATTAAGCAGTGAATTAAGAATCCATCTCCTACTATCTCTCAAGGTGAAATAATCAGCTACCCAACTTTTTGAAGGAAACCTGCTCTTAAGCTTTGAGTCTGATGGCATTGCAAAAGTAGACTTCAGTGGGAACTCTACTCATTCTGTGTTCATATTCTATATGATTGTCTGGAACCATCAGCCAGAGACACAAAATACTTACTGCCATTTGTAACAGCAATAATTGTAATCTGGAATCTTCTAATACGAAAACAATAAAGAACAAGAAAATCTACCAACTGGATGTAAAACCTGACCAATACCTATGTCATCAAATCACGTATCCTTTGCTGAAAGATTACAAACAATATGAACTTACCGATTTTGAAAAGTTATTTTTGGTGGTTGGTAAATTGCTTTATCTTTATTTTTATGTGAGTGTCAAATATTTAGTAAGAATTGAAGAAGAGTATCTAGGTCCTCCCATCAGCCCTCCCATTGATTAGCAAGTGACGTGGCCTCTCTGGATCCCGGTCGTTCCATCTATAAAACAGGGACAATTATGCTTCTCCCACTTTGTGTTCTTGGACCTCATCTTGCCTATTTTAAACTAGCTCCAAAATTTGTAGTTCCTAAGCGTAAAGTGTGGGAGTAAGATATGTTCCATTCTGTAAAATCTCTAGAAAAGCATTGAGAAGGCTTTCTGCTGACACCAACTAAGGGCTGCTATAGTAAAGGGAAAGTCTGTAGTCAAACATATGTCCCCTTTTTGAGGAGGAACAACCCAAGTCAGGTAGACAACATTTTCAAAGGCAGATTGTAGAATATCTGTCATTCTGTTCTGGGTCACTAAGAAAAGAATGACCAGCCTGTTATATGACTTTGGAGAATGATCTCAATTATTAGTCACTTTCTTACTTTCTCTTAGCAATCCATCTCTGGGGTTCCTACCTGCTGAGTCAGTTAATTAACAAGGCTTTTAGATATAGCAGTAATGATGTTGCCCAGGTTAATAAAAGAGACAGAGAGAAAATTCACCTCATAGTCCATCTTTCTCCCAAGCTTTCGGTAGATAATTGCCTATCAAGACTTCTCTCTTAAAGGAATATTTATATGTCTCAAAATTAGTGAGATGCAGACACAGGGATTTCAGTGTGCCCATTTTACAGAGATTTTAATGTAATATTTACTATGAACATCAAAACAAGTGAGAAAGAATGTGAAAAACACCATAATCAAAACTAACTTGCAAAGAAGAGCCCATAATCTATTGAGAATAAGAACAAAGATAAATTACAGCAATAAGGTAAATTCTATCACCAAATTGCCACAAAAACTGACCATGCCAGCCTAAAGAAAGATCATAATAGGATCATAAAAGCCAAATATAATCCAGAAAAAAAATGATTGTGCAAATAGGAATAGTCACTAATGAAAAACTATACCCTAATTCAGTTGAAAGTTTGGAAGGTAAGATGAATGCAAGCACCTTGATGGGTCAAAAAAAGTTTGTCCCAGATTTGATACGAGAACACATCAAAGATAAGCCAAAGAGGGAACATAACCTGAAAATACTGAAGTCAAGGTGAGGAAATATGAAGATGTTGGAATTTTTTAGATTTTGTTTAGTTTATTTAAAATTGACTGTGTTTGCTTATGAAATTACATTAAGTTTTATGCAACTTCATATATGCTCTTTACAAAAGAATGAAGGAATACTCAAATGAGGCAAGACTGTTTTTTAGGAAAAGGGAATACTCCTTTTTGAAGTAGAATGCATGCAGGCATCAGCCACTCTACCTACCAAGAAGGTCAGTCCTGCCCTTAGAAGAGTCCAGAAGACATAAATAAATGATTTATGCACCTTCAGTAATGAATCACCTTTCAGTAAGCTCATTGTTACTATTAATTTATTGATTGCCATTACGTTAAATTACATTTGCATGAATATTTTAATATAGTGTTAAATATTTAGAGTTCTTTAGAAAGAAAAAGATGAAACAAGATATATGTCATTTTAGTTTTACTAAGAAGTTTTGTGAAGTCAAATAACCATATAGTGCAATTAAAATGCAAAGGTGAACAGTAGGAAAGTGCTCACACACACATTCACACCTCAGTACCATCATCACAATCTCTCATTTCTTTTTGTCTTGGTCATACAGTTAAATAGAATTAATGCTCAATATTCATATGCATACATGCACACATAAACATATACCACAAAAAATATATAAACTGATATTAGAGGAAGTAGCATTAATAAGAGAGATAAAGAGGTAAAATTCATAACAAATACATAACATTTACAAAGGTCTATGTAGCAAATATCATGGACTCAACATTTACCAAGCATAAACAATAGGAGAAACAAGAAGTAGATATAATAATAGGATCATTTTATTCATTTATCTAAGTCTGTAACAGATTAAGTAGAGAAAGATATAAATAACAATTTCAGAGATAAGTCCTATATGTGCCTGCATATATATCCTGATAGTTATGTGTACAGATGTGCACATAATTCTGCATGATGTAGAAGGAGAGCATACCTGCTTTAAAGGTTTCCATTAGAATAGTCATGAAACTGTTTTTATAATAACACACAATCTGAACACTTTCAAAATGTATAAATAGAATGAAGAGAAGTCTCTAATTATAATGAATTATAGTAGAATTTAATTGTAATATCAGGAAAATACTTCTACAACATGAACATTTGAAAGACAAAAAGCTTTTATCTCAAACAACCTTAGGTTCAAAAGTGTGTGAGGTAAGGGTGTTAGGTTTAAAGCCAAGAAGAGGAGTTTGCTTTTGAAAATAGGAGTGACGTCACTTCCTGAGACTCTGAAAAGAAACAAAGGCAGAATATGTTGAGATGAAGCTAGGGAACACACAACTGGTGCCAAAATTTTTATGTTAAAATGAAAAACATTCAAATTAAAATTCCAGGTATTTTCTATGAATGTACAGAAAATTTCAAAATGGCAAAAATATCCAAAATAGCTTAAAAGACAAAAAATGGACTAAGAGTAACTATTTAATGCAACAAAGGACCAATATTTCTCATGTTACAAATGCTCTTGTAGGGCCTGGCCCCATGGCTGAGCGGTTAAGTTCATGCACTGTGCTTCAGAGGCTCAGGGTTTTGCGGGTTCGGATCCTGGGCACAGACATGGCACTGCTCATCAAGCCACACTGAGGTGGCATTCCACATAGCACAACTAGAAGTTGCCTACAACTAGGATATACAACTATGTATTGGGGGCCTTCGGGAAGAAGAAGAAGAAGAAGGAAAAAGAAAAAAGAAGATTTGCAAGAGATGTTAGCTCAGGTCCTAATCTTTAAAAAAAAATGCATCTATAAATTGACAAGAAAAAATGCAATCTAATATTAAATAGACAAAAATAATACAAAGGAAATTTATAGAATATGAAATGTAAATGGCCCATAAATAGATGCCTTTAGAGAATAGTACATAAAAACTTTTACTCATTCAACTGGAAAAACCAAAGATTGATAACATTCATTACTGGTGAGGGTGTAGAGTAATGGGCATTCTTGCTCTTGCTAATCCACTAACCAAACAGTAAACGTTGGGTTTTTCAAAGGGCTGTAACTGGGGGATGGAGGGAGAGAGGCACTCAATGTATCTCTATATGATTTTTACTTGCTAAAATGAGAATGCATTAATTTTTAATTTCAAAATCCAAGATCAGAAATTCAATTTAAAAATTGATATTACTTTATGTCAAGAAATTTGGCAAAATCTATTAAAATTTAAAGTAAGAATGCCTTGGGGCAGGTCCGGTGGTGCAGCAGGTAAGTTCACATGTTCTGCTTCAGTGGCCTGGGGTTCGTCGGTTCGGATCCCGGGTGTGGACGTACACACTGCTTGTGAAACCATGCTGTGGCAGGCATCCCACGTAAAATAGAAGACGGGTGTGGACGTTAGCTCAGGGTCAGTCTTCCTCAGCAAAAAGAGGAGGATTGGTGGCAGATGTTAGCTCAGGGCTATTCCTCAAAAAAATAAATTAAAAATAAATTAAAAAATAATAAAATAAAATAAGAATAACTTTTACTGCTACTATTTTTCTTATAAGACTTTATCCCATTAAAAAAATGTGTTTGTATCTGTATATATCCAAACATGAATGGAAATTCACTGCAATTAAACTGTTAATAGGTGGAAAAAATTTAAATGTTCATGAATACAGTAGAGTTTTTTAAAAGTTTGGTATACTTACACAATGGAATACCATAAAGTTAGTGAAAAGAATGAGGTAATTACTCCTGACATGGAAAGAGATCTATCATAGTGTTGAGTGGAAAAAGAAAGTTACACGATAGTATGCATAACATGAGCCCACTTGTGTAAATATATAAAGAAGTATAAATATGTATTTGTATGTGTATATAAAATAACTTGAAGGAAATGTGAAATACTTCAAGGTTTCTGCTTCTTTGGAGAGTAGAATTGAGATGATCTGGAAGGAAATGAAGACTGGGCTAAGAATGAAATTATTTCTTACATTTTATGCTTCTGTATATTTTCCATGTTAAGTATATATACATTTTTATATAATTTTTCTTCACTGTATAAATCACGGAAAAATCTATGTATCAGCACTCCATAACTGAATGCAATAAGGACAAACTTGACCCATCAAATGGAAAAAGAGTTAAGCAAACACTCTGAAGAACAAAAACTAATATGGTAGAAAAAGGCAACCTTGAAAATAAATGTGGAAGGAGATGAGGGAAGAGAATTCAGGATAATCGTTGTCACCATCATAGTAACAATGATGATGATAGTAGTTGTAGTCATAATAAAATGATAATTTTGGAGACTAGAATCCTAACAGACTGCAAACAAGAAGGTTCAACATTGACCACCTTCACTGTAGTTTGCCACAGGGAATAATACCCCTCAATGTGCAGGGCAATTCCAGTTAATTCACTCAATCATCTCAAATGACTTGTACGGAGTTATGGCATATAACAAAAACAAAAATTAAAAACACAAACCAAACAAATATGTGTGTGTATAGCTTTCTATCCTTTTTGAAATTTTTAAACTGTTTTGGGAGAAAGGAGATGGGGCTCGGTGAGGATGAGACTAGTAACTGGTCCTCCCCACCTGCAGGCATGTGCATCAGGATGTTCTGATGAGACCACAAGGAGGCAACTCAACTAAAATTCTCACCAAAATTAGTCAAGTCGGGAGTGAAGACGTGAGTGGACTCTAGGAATTAGGTTTCTGGAGATTGTTTCCAGCCAGAGATAACAAGCCCTCTTTGCTCTTTCTCCCTTCTCCTTCCTTCCCCTCTCCCCATCTTCTCCTCCCACTCTCCCCCTCTTCTGTACATCCTCTCTCATCCTCTCCCCTCTCCGCCTCTCCTCTCTTCATTTCTTCTTTCTTTTAGATCAGAATCCAACTTGAAGAGACTAGAGACAGCATTCAACTAGCAAAAAAGGAAGAATGCAAAGATGTCAGGACATTTATTAATCCTGCTGTTGCTTCTCTAATAAATCTCCCACCTAGATTTCACTCGCGAAATGAAACCATCTTTACGGGCAAGCTCTGTAGCTGGATGTGTGTGGCAATTCCAGCCGTTCATACTGTCTGATGCACTTGTTAATCTTATTTTTACTTAAAAGTCACCATCATCACACTGATATCCTGGAACTCGCCTCCAGGTATTGTGTGTCGTGGGGAAGCCAGAGGACATGGCTGCTTCTCTTCTTTGACCATATGCTCAAATCTTTCTCCCACTCAAGTTTCCAAAGCCCTGATGGTCTCCAAAAGCAGTGCCTTCTTTTCGCAGCAAGAAGGGTACTTGTTTGGAGCCCACCTGAATGGCCCTCATGTGGACCTCGCTGTGTGTGATAACAAAATGCTGCACGCTCTTCTGTCGTCTCGCAATGTGGTCAATTCCCAGACTTTCTTGGATATTTTCTGAAAAGTTCCTTCTGCTGAGGAAAAAGCTATGTGTTTGCGAGTTCTTTCACATGAATGTCTTCACATGACACACTTTTGGATTGCACTTGAATTGTAAATTTTTCCCTGTTTTCTTTAAACCTGAATGAAAAAGAGCTTTCTATTTTCACTCTGGTATACTACCTTAATTATTCGTTCATTCATTCATTTCTTTACCCCTTTGCACAATCATTTATTTACTCCTACACTCACTCACCCACTCATGTTTCATCGTGAAAAAGAATATAGACTCTTGAGTCTATTACTAGCTGTGTGATATTAGTCAAATTACTTAACCTTTCTGTGCCCTGTGTGCAGCGGAGATCTTCCTAGTGTCTACCTCACTGGATTGTTGTAAGGAATGAAGGTGGGTCTTGTATGCAAAGCACCTAAAAGGGCTCCTGGCACATTTTTTGTTGTTATTGGTGGTGGTTTTTTATTTTTGTTTTGTTTTTGCATATTGGTAAGCTATTATGATTTAGTCCTTCCTTCATTCAACAGATTTTAATTTAGCACGTTGTCTGTGCCAGGCTTTGTCGTCCATGCTGGGGATGCAGCAGCAGACAGGACAGACATGATATCTGCCTTTATATAATTTATATTTTAATGAGAGAAGTTGAAAAACATACAGGTAACAAAATCAGATGTTCTTTCAGATTGTGCAATAGATCTGTTTTGTTACCGTATCAGAGCCCTGACTCCCCTCCTGACCCAACCCTGGATGCTATGCTTCAGAAGACCCTGCCCTTGGCCATCCTCTGGCCATACCTGCTCCTACAACATACCTTCTTACAACTAATAGAGCTATTTTAATACCCACGTTAAAAAAAAAAGCATCAACAATTTTAAAACTTTTTATCGAAGTATAAGGTGTTTTGTTCATTTTTTTAAGAGTTGGAAAAGCTCTTAATATCTACTTTAAATAATCTCTTCTACAATTAAAGCCCTTCTAACTTAAGGATACAGAAAGGCAGTGACGGAGGAGGAGATGGGAGTAAAGATGTCTCATCTATTTTCACTATTTCAAAACATATCCAACTAAACTCTTATATTAGAAAATAAATAAAAATACTTTGTAGATTGATGAAAACTTCAAATATTTTGCTTTTACCTAAAATTCTACCAATTCTGTGTACTATACCAATTCTGAGTGCTAAAGCTGATTATATAATATTGTCCAAAATGTCATATTTTTAAACCATTGAAAATCATTACATGCCAAAGATGATTCATGGAGTGGTCAAGAGGACTGACTTTAACTTTAGATAAGTGGGTTTGAATTACAGCTGTTCCTCTTACTGCATATTAATTCTTGAAGCCTCAGTTTCTTCATCTGTAAAATGGGAATATAAAAAAAAACCCTGTTTGCACATAAAATAGTCTTCAGGTTTAAATGAGATACTATGTAAAAGGTTTAGAAGGTACCTAGTATACAATAATGTGCTTAATAATGCAAAAGATCATTAGTATTATTGCCATTTAGTAATGGCATTTTTCTTAGTAGGCAAAATTCTTTTAAACTGTGAGACACAACTGGAGAAAAGCTATAATCCAATATTCTCGATTGTCAGCTGGCAAATGGAAGTATGAAGAGGTTGCTGGTCATACCAGAGTGATATCATGGCCTAGGGGAATGCAGAGCTGGATTTCAGGTTCCATGGCTTTTCCTTGCCAATGGGATGTTGCCACCTTACAGTCATGATTTCTTTTCGATGCTTTTGGGGGAAAATTCTACACGCAGCAACAATTTTCATGTCTTTCTTCAGATCAGTTTCTCAACTTCGTGTAACCAAAGACGTATTAGGAATTCTACTTTCTTGCGAAGTGTGATAGATGTTCCAGAACCAAGGAGTCTGTTGGGAACTAAATTTGTAGTCAAGTAATGACAGGAAGGGCCATTAACTTTCTCTTTGGTTACCTCTTTTCAACTATGCTTGATTTCACTTGTTAGCTGTGCAGTTGAGATGTCACGGAGACATAAGCCTTTGGAAGAATTGCATGAAATTTTCACTGAGCTCTTTCGATTGTCTGCAAAAGTAGTTTTCTTAGGTACATATTCAGAGCCTGTCGAGAATTTGACCACATTCCAAGTGCTCACAGTGGCACACGGGTGGGCTTTAGAAAGGGTTCCTAAGGACTTTTAAGAAGTCTGCATAGTTAGTAAAGAGTTAATAAAAGAGATTTCCAAAGCATATCTCAATATATAAGGCACCGAGTTACATAACACAGACTTCTCACTCATCTCCATGCCATTTCAGCTGCTCAAAATATGTCACTTAATTTCAAGTCATCAAGGGCTGCAAGGCACTGAGGTGTATCTGAGGACTTGTACCTTGCATGTTAAAACTACCCTTCTGAGAATGTTCTGAGCTAACACTTTCACTTTTTATGAATTGCTGTGACATATATGAATAATTCATTCATGATACTGAAAGTGCAACCACTGAGGCTTCCTCCCCAGGGTGTCTTGGTGAAGCTATTGACAGCACTAAAATGAGCGTTAACGGAAGAACGTCACCAGGGCAGGATGGGAGAGAATGATCCTCAAACTATGTCTTGAGGTTGTCTGTCAGCTTTTACAGATGGGGTTCCTGTGCAAATTCAGATGTAGTGCTGGAAAACTCATGAAGCTAATGCAGATTGAAATGCTTCAATGCTATGTTTGCAGGAAACTATATATATGTCTGAAGAGTATTTTGTAAATTTTTGGGGGGGGGGGGTTATGAGTAAGAAATAGGAAGTCAGAAATCCCCCTGCCATGGCAGTCTTTCCTGGGATCTAGCACTCCTTTGTAGAGTTCAGAAAAAATGCCTTGAGGTGAGACACAGACATCTAATGATGCAGGAATTTCCCCATCACAGGGACACAGTGGTTATGTTCTTCAGATATTGCTTGGAACAGCAGACAGCTAAATAATCCGTTTAATAGCCAATGTCACGCCTACAGTTCCAGTTATAAAAATAGCTAATAGGTATTGAGCTCTGCATGTGCCCTATCTCATTTAATCCACACACCAACCCTATGAAGTAGGTTTATTTATAATTATCATCCTATTTTAGAGATGACAAAACTGAGACTTGAGTAAGTAGTATAATTTGCTCAAAATGGTCCAGCAAGTAAAGATGAGTGCCTGGATCTAAACACGTGTGCCTGACCACAGCACTCATTCACTTCAATGTAGCACAAAGATGAAGGTACTAGAAGACAAGCAGGATGAAGTTTTGTTTTGCTACCCTCCTGAGGGGCAGAAGGGATTACACAATGATCTTGAATTCTAGAGTTAACGCCATCATTGAAAAATATCTCAGCCACGTCATTCAAGCTTCTGAACTCCTGTTTTATCATTTATGGAGTGAACCTGCTGGGTTTTCCTGGAAGATTAAATCCGTTATGGTGGGTGAAAGTGCTCTGAGTGTATGAAAAGGCACTACACAGATGTGAGGTCCTCCCCTGGGGAGAACCAGAGGTGGGGACCTGGTCTTCAGGGCACTGGATCCATGTAACACAGTGTAAAGAAGTGTTTGCTTTAAGAGATACACAATCAACTCCACTTGAATGATTGTGCCCAAAGGGGAGTGTCCCTCAGGAGGACTGAAAGCCCACGGAGGTAGGAGTGATGGATGGAGATTCTCTGAAATGCAAAGCATCCAGCATTGTTTTGCCTCAACTGCTCATCCAGTCTCCTGTATCCTGGGTAAAGAAGCTTCTTTGAGAAGGAGAAAGGAGGTCTTATGAACCAAGGAAAAACAAAACCATGGAAAATCAAGTTTTAGAGAAGGGTAGAAGGTTAATCACCTTTCAGCATAGGTGAGAAGAGGACAGAGCTGTGGCTGCTTAACAGTAACCACAATGGAGAGAAGTTCATAAGGTTTATTAAATTTTGCAATATCCCCGTGCTTGCTGGCATTGCTGTGCCATTTTCCTTTTTCCTTAAGAATTTGTAGCCAATACTTTAAACCAAAAACACTTGGTGTCATTAGTGAGAAGTTGTATGTACTATATTCGTCAGCCAGTTCTGGAAATTGGGGGTGGAATAACCTGGAATAGATGTGTTTAGCTTTAAAAAGGGTTTCAGAGATGGAACAAGGCTAAATCCCAGAGGAGTAAAGGCGTGCACGTGGGTCCAGTCTGAGGGCCACGTAGGTCCTGAAGCTAAGAATCAGAAGTTTAAATCACCTCCATCATCATCATCATTCTTAGAGCTGCTAAACGTATACTATAAACCATCCATCGGGCTAAGAGCTAAAGACATGTTGACTTCATAGACACAGCAACTCCATATTATAGATTGGGCAACTTAGGTAAGAGAAGTTGAATAACACCCCAAAAACATATAAAATGTAGACTTGTCTGATGTCTAGGCCTTAAGGCACAACTTCGGTGCTATAATGAAAATCTATTTTTTCCCGACACTGACCAAAATCTGAATCAAAGTCAGTGTACATTTCTTTGAAGAACTTATTAGAGAAAACACTGATAGATTTAATTTCATAAATATTAAACCTACTATAGTTCCCTCAAAGCACCATAAATGAGATTAACAGGCAAGCAACAAGAAAACATTGAAAACATATATGGCAAAGATTAATGCCTCTAGTGTGTAAAGAGTTCTTACAACTTAATAAGAAAGATTTAAAAGTAGGTAAACAAAATTAATAGATTAAAAAAAGAAGCAATAAAATGACCAATAAATGTATATTTTAAAAATTCATTTCTTTTCCCTAGTATATAAATGCACATTAAATCAATGAAATAACATAGATTGGCTGGCCGTAAGCTTATAAAATATTGAAAATAGCAATTGTACACAGTCTTAGCAGAGAGGTAATGAAATAGGCACTTTCGTGATGGGATTCTAAAGAGGAAGATAATTTGACAATTTATAGCGAAACTGAAAATATGCAACTTGTTTAGCACAGTAATTTCACTTATAGGAAAATATCCTAAGGAAGTCTCAGGCTGGGTGCTGTGATTGAACAAAGAGTATTTTCAATGCAGTGTTATTTATAAAGAGGCATAATAGTTACTAGAAAAAAGAAGCAGGTTAGCTCTAGGATATAGAACATATGATTCGAGTTTAAAAAGATCTATGCAGAGAAAAGAACAGAAAGGATAAAAAAAGGGGAGGTATCAGCTGCCTTATGTATAATATTTTCTTCTTTTTGAACTGAACACATTTAGCTTTAGAAATAAGAAATTACGCTTCCTGTGAAAGAAGGCACTGTGATATAGAAATATTTTTAAAAGAGACAGAACAAATTCATTACTTAACTACGAAAATATAGAAAATGGGAATAGTTTTAAAAATCATGAAAACTCACTGTAACAATATTATAAATTTGTAAGAGGAAAGATGAGAAAGGGATCACATTTTATGAGTGAAATTTGCAGTAGTCCCAGCAATTAGAGATATTAGAGACTCCAAGGGCTCCAAATGGAAAGGGAAGATTTCTTTTCACTCTGTTGTAGAAGGAGCTGTGAGCTGAGTTGCATCCGGGTTTGTAAAGCAGGTTGTAGATGAAATAGAAGTATTCTTTAATTTTCTAGCAACAATGTAGTTGAGAGTGGCTATATTACCCATGAAATTCACTGATCTACTAAAAACAATAACAGACTCAGAATTTCCATTTTTTTAATCATTTTTAATTGTGGTAAAAAAACACATAACATAAAATTTACCATCTAAGTCACTTCTAAGTTCAGTAGGGTTGCGTATATTCACGTTGTTGTAAAACAGATCTCCAGAAGTTTTCCATCTTGCGAAACTAAAACACTCCACCGCTTGAACAGCAGCTCTCCGTTTCTCCCTCTTCCCAGCCCCTGGCAACCATCATCCTACTTTCTATTTCTATGAATTTGACGACTCAGGTACCTTGTCTAAGTGGAATCATACAAGCCCCGTTGTTTTGTGACTTGTTTCACTTAGCATAAGATCCTGAGCTTCATCCATATTGTAGAATGTGATAGGATTTTCTTCCTTTTTAAGGTTGAATGATATTCCATTGTGTGTATACACCACATGTAGTTTATTCATTCATCTGTCAATGAACACTTGGGATGGTACCTTTCAAAAAAAATTATTGGCAAGATGTGGAGATATTGGAACTCTTGTGCATTGCTGATGGAAGTGTAAAATAATTCAGCCACTTTGGAAAACAGTATGGCGCTTCCTCAAAAAATTAAAAATAGAAGTACCATATGATCTAGCAATCTCTGGGTACACGTATGCAGAAGAATTGAAAGCAACATCCTCAAGGGATATTTGTACATCTGTGTGCAATGCATTCTAAGTTCACAGCAGCATTACTCAAAATAGCCAAGAGGTGAAAGGCACAATTTTACCATAATTTATATATTACTTAACAAAAAGGTAAAAATCACTGAAGAAGTCAGAATCCAGCATCACGTTTGCATAAGAGAGCTTGAAAGTGCTGTGGTAGAGATATGTATGGAGTGGTAAAAAGTGCTTTGTAGGGAGTCGGGAAAGCATTTATAAAGGAGACAACTAAGAATATTCCCACTTGAGAGGAGGGGAAAAGTATTCTGCGAAAAGGAACAGAGTTCGCAAAGGCACAGAAGCATGATAGAATATTGAATTTTCAGAGAATTGCAGTTATTTTGCAGGATCCAGTTCATCTAGTGGCTCTTGAAATCTTCTTCCTTAAGCCCACTTTTAACCTTCTGATGTTATAGTTTGATGTTTGATACTTCTAACGTATTCTTCATGACCCAGCTGAGGTCAGTCCCATCTCCTTCATAAGTCATCCTTTTCTCTCCCATGGATTTTTTTTTTAATTTGAGATTATTTTTTACAGCAGCTTTAGGTTTATAGAAAAATTGCACAGAAAGTACAGAGAGTTCCGATAGGCCCTGCCCCACCGCCCAGTTTCTCCTCTTATTAACATCTTGCATTACTGTAGTATGATTCTTACAACTGACGAACCAATATATTATTAGTAAAGTCTACAGTTTGCATTAGTTAATTCTTTGTGTTGTATAGTTCTGTGGTTTTGACAAAGGCTTACTTTCCTGCATCTACCATTGCAGTATCGTACAGAATCGTCTCATGACCCTGCAATCCCTGCTCCATCTGTGCAGCCCTCCCCTGCTTCTCCCGAAACCCTGTCAACCCCTCATCTCTCTGCTGTCTCTGTAATTTCACCTTTCCCGGAAAATCATCTCCTTGGAATCATACAGTATACAGCTTGGTCATACCAGCTTATTCCACTTAGCAACATCTCCCGTGGATTTTAAGAGATTAAAACTTACGTGGAAATTTATCATTTACAGCCCTGTGACAGCCACAGACGCAGGTGTGATGCATATGGCAGTAGGAGCTACACACCTCTAGAGGGCGTGAGTCACATGAACTCTGATTTGAACGGTGCTCTGTGGAGCTGTGCAGCACAGCAGCCCTGTCAAATAATAAGGCGGTCTTTGATGATTATTCTCTTTTTCTATATGCAGTCTCTCATTGATCCCCCTGATTAGATTATGGGTCTTTTTAGTACGAAGCCAGTTTATTTCAATTTCTTAACCAGGCCAGTGGAATGACTTGCCAACTATAAGAACCCGAAAAATGCTTATGTTTTTCATTTTGTTTTAGCTAAAATTGGAGGAAGCAAAACTGTTATGCTTTATCCCAGGTTTTGTGCTCAAATTAGAAATATACCTGGATGTTTATACTGTAATTGTACCAATTCCATTTAGGCAATTTCACCTTGTAATGCTGTCAATTGAATACTCCTGAATTGTCCCTGTAATTAATCGCTCTTCTGCTCATAAAGTTCTCATGACCTCTCTATGAGCTACCAGATTCACTGGAGACCCTCACCCCCATTGGTTCCCACTTATCTTTCCAGTCCTTTCCAACACCGCTTCCACTCTACACTCTAAAAGGTGCTTCTCAAACTTTGATGTGCAAGACTTATTAAAACACGGATTTCTGGGTCCCACCCCCAGGGTTTCTGATTCAGTGGTCTGGCTGAGGCCTTGGAACTTGCATTTCCATTTAATTCCCAGATGCTACTGATGCTACTGGTGAGGGAACTCCACTTTGAGAGCCACTGCTCTCATATAACTCAGCTTCTTGCTCTTTTCTTTTATATGTCCTTTATTCTGTTTTAAATTTTTTTGCTGAGGAAGATTGGCCCTGAGCTAACA
The DNA here is from genome assembly GCF_041296235.1 of Equus asinus. Classification (NCBI taxonomy): domain Eukaryota; kingdom Metazoa; phylum Chordata; class Mammalia; order Perissodactyla; family Equidae; genus Equus; species Equus asinus. Next base: position 28,201,795 of record NC_091810.1, read on the forward strand.
TCTTTGCCAATCTTGTTCCACTTTATGTGTGGGTAGCTGCCACAGCATGGCTGATGGGTGGTGTAAGTCCACACCTGGGATCTGAACCTGCAAACTCGGACCACTGAAGTGGAGTGCATGGAACTTAACTACCATGCCAGTGGGCTGGCCCCACCACTTTATTCTTTAAAGGAAAATTCTCTACTCTGGCTTTTTTTTTCTCTCACACTCTCTCCACCTGTTGACATCCTGCACGTCCTTCAATCCCTTCCCTTGAATAATATTTCATGGTGTGTAATTCATAAAGCATTTCCTGAGTCCTCATCCAGTCCCCCAACCCTGCTACCATGTAATCCAAGCCACCATCTTCCCTCACCCATACTTCTACAGTAGCCTCCCAGTTGGTCTCCCTGATTCTTGTTCTCACTTCTTAGAGGCATACATTTTAAGAGGGTCCTCATAGTGTCATTAAAAGTACAGTTAAAATAGGACTCCTGCCAGTTTCTTTTGCACATGGAAAGCATATTGCATAGCTATGGCATTCTATTAAGAAATTTGTTATTGGGTCCAGTGAAATAGGAATAAATTCTTCCCTTTTGGTTCATCTCTTCCTTTTGGTTCATACTATTATCAGGAATCTGCCCTAATTTTTTTTTAATTATGTAACTATTTAGCTTTTCCTGTTTCTACTGACCAGATGGAAAGCCTTAAGAATCAATCCATTAGTCATCAGGGAAATGCAAATAAAAACCACAATGAGATACTACTTCTTATCTACTAGGGTGGCTATAATTAAAAAAACAGACAATAACAAGTATGGAGAAATTGGAGCCCTCATACATTGCTGGTGGGAATGTAAAATGGTACAATTGCTTTGGAAATCAGTCTGGTGGTTCCTCAAAGGTTATACGTAGAGTTACCATGTGACCAACAATTCCACTCCTAAGTATATACCCAAGAGAACTTAAAACATGCGTTCATATAAACACCTGTACATGAATGTTCATAGCAGCATTACTCATAAAATCTAAAAAGTGGATACAACCCAAATGTCCATCAACTGATAAATAGATAAAGAAAATTTGGTATATCTATACAAGGAAATATTATTTAACAATAAAAAGGAATGGAGTACTGATACATGCTACAATATTGAGGAGCCTAGAAAACTAAGTGAAAGAAGACAGTCACAAAAGACCAGATTGATGTATGATGTTATTTGTATGAAATTCTCAGAAAAGGCAAATCTATAGGGTTAGAAAGTAGATTAGTGGCTGCCTAGGTCTGGGGAGGTTGAGGAGAAATGGGAGTGATTGCTAGTGGGCACAGGCTTTGTTTTTGGAGTGATGAAAATGGTCTAAAATTGTGGTGATTGTTACATGGCTTAGCTCCGAATATACTAAAAACCGTTGAATTGTTCACTCTAATGGATCAATTGTACGGCATATGAATTATATCTCCATAAAGCTGTCTGTGATTTAAAAAAACAAATCAAACAGGCACAACCAAAGTGTTGAGGGCATCTCCTTGGCTAAGGTCAGGCAAAAGTAAAATGAAAGAAACAAAAGGAAATGAAGACAGAGCTGCCCTACAGAGCTTTGAACAATTGTCAGTAGTGGGTCTCTGTTATTCAATATCCACATGGATCTTGATGACCTGAATATATCCATACTTTTTTTGACCTGAACACATCCATGCATTTCTCTCAGCTCTCTATTTCAAAGACTAGTTCACATGAAAGCATTTTCTTAGAACTTTCCTATTACTTTCCTTTTTATAATCAAGTCCATGACAGGCCCAAGGGATAGGATTTAATTACAGCCTCTGTCTGATGCTGAGTATTTGGTTCTCTTAAAGAATTCTAGATTACACTGAACTCAGGATATCAAGGATCAAGGAAAGAATCTACTCAGTGAAAAATGTGGTGCACATCACATAAATGTGGAAAAATATGCTTCATAAAATATTGTTAGGATATATATAAGAGAAAGCTATCAAGTGTCTTTCCAAGCCTGAATATGATGTTTTGAATGAATATCATACAATACTATCTACTGAGTATGTTTTATAAAGATTCTTTTTGGTACACATGGCTCTGTAATTCTTCAGTTTATAAAATATATCATCACTGGAATTCTGTATTATTATCACAGTCAGAAGTGGCTTTCTACAAATAGTAAAAGTATGTTTGTAGCCTTTGAGGTAAAAAAGAAAAAATTCTCACAGTATTTGTCATCTCAAAACTTGGGGATGAACCTCAGCCACTTTACGCAGAGAAGAAATGTGCCTCAGACAATGCTACAAAACCATGAGTGTCATAGTTTGCTTGAAATCACAGAGAGAAAAAGTATTGATGGGCATCATAGGAGGTCTAATCACTTTGACTAACTTAATTGCATATCCAATTTTACCTGGATGAATATACAAGATAAAGATTTTAGAGACCAAAAATTCTAAAGAAAAATTTAAATGTCAAAGGAAGAATAGTGAACTCAGAAATATCTCCAAAATATGGTGAATGCACCATAATCCTCCAGAGGATGGGGATAAATGTTTAAAAATTCATTTTACTTTTATATGTAAATGACTAGAAGTTAATATTTGGTGATATTTGAAATATAGGTTAATAGTATATTTACATAATTTTAATAAATATGTTCATGTTAGTATTAGAGTTGTATGCTCAAAAAAATTACTGGTAGACTAAGAGGTGTAAGTGTGTATCATAAGCTAGTGGCCAGCAAACAAAGCTGGGTGTCAGAAATGGGTCTCTCTTGGTTTTCTTGGTGATTAAAAAATAAATTATTTCCCAACATTTGAGAATCAAAAGATTGCACATAAAGTCTAGATTTCTAATTGGTCTTAAGAAATGAGAAGATCTAGAAACACTGAATTCAGATTCCTGCCTGACAATAGTCGGTTGAGTGACCAACAGCTCCTTCCTTTAGTCAAAGTAACTAAATCTCTTTTTTGACAAAATCTCTGCCATTTTTTATTATAATCTGCCTGGAGGGTTTCACCACTCTTTATTATTTGCGTGACTCTGGTACATATTCACATTTGCAGCATAAAGTATTTCTGACCAAAACCCGCAAGCCAAAAACCGTAGCCCTTCTAGGCATGAGGCAGAGACCAGCTAGCTCTTCATCAAAGCATTTTCCCCTCTCCTCCTGGGCACACAGCTAAACTACATCTCCCAGTTTCTTTTGTAGTTGGCTTTGGCTTTGTCATTGAGCTCTATCTAATGGAAGAGGAGTGTCACTCTCTTTTCTTTATCTTCTTGCATCTAACGGCTAGATATCAACAACCTAAGTAATCTTGGAAGCTGCACTGTATAACTACAAAGACTTCATCAATCTGGGTTCTTGCATGCTGCCAGGACCACGCTTTCCAATGGTCCTCTCCCCCATAGAATACTGGATTCTAACTTAATGTTGTCTTAAGTCACTGATTTTTGAAGAGTTACCTTAATTAATCCAAGACATAATCATCCATCTCTACATGCTTCCTCTCAGGAAACCCAACCATCAATCCTGAGGAAAGAAAAAGGAGGAAGAAGGTAAGCGGGGGATATCCATTTCCTCTCTTCTAAAGCTATTCTATTTTTTACTTTTGCTTAATTGGCATTTCTTTGAAGGCTTCTGATGCCTCACTCCATGTCTTACTCTATATTATGTCCTTGAGGCTCTTTACAAGTCAGGATGCTTTTAGCGGAAACATCAAAAAGCCCAGTTCAAACTGACTTGACCAATAAAAGAAAGTTCTTGGCTCCCATGACTGAAACAGTCCAGAGTTAGGAAAGGCTTTCTGCACAGTTGGATCTATTTCCCTGTAGCTCTCTAATTGTTGCCTTTCTCTGATTAGTTTCGTTTATGGTAGCAAAATGACTGTCGTAGTTCCCACCTCACATCAACGTGGCGCAAGGGGCATAGTGGTATTCCCTTCCTTCAATCATTATACTAGAAGTCCTGAGCTTCTCCCTCATTGGACCATTGAAATCATGTGCCCACCCTGAACCAATCACTGTGGCTCAGGAATGCCTTGTGCTTGGGTATTCATCCCTGAGCTAACACTTTGGCAAGAAAGATGGTCTTGTGCCAGTTGTTTTGTGTCAACTTGGGAGCTGGTCAGTCCCACTCAAATGGCATGGCTGATGCTCAGTGGGCGGAGGAAGAATGTCTACCCCAGGGTGAATAGGATAGGGGATGGAGCCCACGTCAGAATCCAATGATATACAAGACTAATTCTTGGTGCCACAGCAGCCTAGCTCTTAAAACTAATGCTTTATATGTTCCCAGTGTTTTATACTTATCTAAGATTTTATAATTATATATTATTATATGTGAGTCCATTAATAATTCTTTAGGGTATAAAATACATATATATATCTATATATATATATATAGATATATATATTTTTTTTTAGGAAGATTAGCCCTGAGCTAACTGCTGCCAATCCTCCTCTTTTTGCTGAGGAAGCCTGGCCCTGAGCTAACATCCATGCCCATCTTCCTCTACTTTATATGTGGGACGCCTACAACAGCATGGCTTTTGCCAAGCGGTGCCATGTCCGCACCCGGGATCCCAACCGGGGAACCCCGGGCAGCTGAGAAGTAGAATGTGCGAACTTAACCACTATGCCACCAGGCCGGCCCCCAAAATGCATATTTTATTATACTTATTTTACAGATAAATTTTAGGCTGAAAGTTGTTAAGGAATTTGCCCAAGATCACAGACGGGTTAGTGGCAGAACTAGAATTCAGTTCTCTTAATGTTTTATGAAGCGTTCATTCCACTATACAAGACTGCCTCTTCTTTTCCATGGCTTTCTTTCAAAATGTATTAGATGAAGATTGTGTTGTAATTGGGTTTCTGGTTCAGAAAATCAAACCCACTACAAGGATAATTGCCCCTATAAAGTACCACTGTGGCTGCTTTTAGTTCTAAATTGCTTAATCTTTGTGAGTTCAGGTGGCCAAATACACCTTCAATTAGGCATCTTACCCCTGAACACAGAGCCTCATTGAAGAACAACGAGCAACTCAGCCTTTGTTATGATCAAATCCTAGGGTTAAATGTAAATACGCAATTATAGTTAAGAAAGAAAACAGACTCTCATTCTTTTATGCTCCTCTGAGAAGTCAGTGTACTGCAAATTAAAGGGAGTGATAATCTGGTTGCACATAAGCATAAGGCATTGATTAGAGTATTATTGCATTACAAGTTCATTGCTGTTGTACAGTGAAAGCATATAATTACTCTTCATAGAACGCAGTACACAGCAAGCAGAGAAGTGCGTTCCCAGGCCCATATATTTAAATTACGAACACAGAACTCATTTTCACCTAAAGAGAGGGCACCAGGATTCGGTTATTTAATCATTTTTAAGCAGAGATAAGGATTCACCAGAATGAGAGAGAGAAATGCTGTCATTAAGAATCACATTACCATATTCAACGTAGAAGCTATTGAACCAGATATATATTTTTGGAAAATTGAATTCACATCAAATTATACTGAACAACAACAACAAAAAAAACCTAAAGAAAAAGGTACACGCTCCAGGTAGTTGAAATAATAGTTTGAAGGAGAACAGAAATAAGACAAGAATTGGAGGTAGAGGTTACAGTTAAACAAAGCAATAGGACACAAAATTGATACTAAATCACTCACGACTGACTTGATCTCAGTAGTGAGAGGATTTTAAGAAAGATACCTGAAAAGGGAATTATGAAATCTGGTTTCTTTTCCGACATTCACTGAAGATTTCTTATGAGGGCAAGTCCCTCAACTTCCTGTCTAGCTAACTCTCCTATAAAATCGAACCACAGAACCATATTGATGCTGATCTTTGTGGTTTCTACAATAATTACACTCTATTTTAATGTAAATATGCGTTTCTCTGTGTTTGCAAAACATGTGCATATGCAGCATATGGAATAAGTGTAAAATTCATTATTTTATTATTTAAAAAAGCAAGTGTTGATTTTTAAAACCTATTGAATCTTAAACATTTTTAGCAGCCTATAACGTTTTCATTATCTTTTCAAACTCAAAAACACTGCCCTATGACATTTATAGATCTTTCTAGTTGGGAAAAAAATGAAGTGAGAACTATGAACTCTGTTGTTTTCGTTATGCTTCTTACTCTCTTATTGTCTCACTTCGAGTCCTTAGGGTGCAAGCAACAAAAGCTGATTCTGGATTACTTGGGCTGAAAAGGAACGTATTGGAAGTGTGAGGGACAGCTCACAGAACCCAAGGAAGGCTATAGACATTAAGTGGGATGGCCCCAAGGATATGGGTCTCAGGAAGTAGCTGATATCGTTTCAAGGTGTCAACACTCCAGAGAAAGATCACCCATGGGGTTCCATTTTTGTGCAACTTCTCAAAGATTCGAATTCCAGAAGATAAACTCTCCTTGGCTTAGCTTGGGTTGGCCTTTAGCAAAAGGGAGAGAGGGGGCTCTTGAGTGGGAGTCCCTCCAAGAAGACCACAGTGGGTGCATGTGGAAGGCGGGTTGTGATTCTCCAAAAGGAGGTATGAGTGTTGGTCAGCCCCAAAATATAAATGTCCATGTGACCCACTTTCTGATTTTATTTCATCTGGTTTATTGTAGAGTGTGCGATGGTGAATGTTAATTTATTCATAGTTTGTCATACAGTCATTAATTAGGAGAGAGAATTTACTCCTAATTGAAGACTGTTTGCTGTGAATTGCTAAAATAATCTGAGTAGTTGCCTTAAAAGAAACAAATATTCTGTAAATTGTAGCCACATAGCCTTTAACCTGAGGACATAACGGTTAGGGAATTGCAACCTGCATTGATATTGTGTCAAACAGTAGGAACAAAACACTACCTTTTGCTGTTCTATTAATAAATGCCTTGCTGCGGAACACATTATTTCAAATGTATGTAGTGATGGGCTGATTACATGCCATTTCCTTGAACATGAACTGTTAGGCAGGGGCTGCAAGGTGTGTTTTCTTGTGACTCCCACACAGGTAAACAGAGTTGACTGTTACTGGTTGTCTCACCATCAGTTCTCATCCAATACCCATTGGGAAAAAGTACCTTAAAACAATAGGCTGGCATCAGCTGTCATTTAAGAATAGAAGTAGGTAGCTGCCTCCTAATTTCTGCATACTGGGTCAGAACCACTGCTGGCAATTTAAAATGTTTTAAAAACAGTAGGACAGCTCCCAGATCAATCCATCAATCAATCAATCACCAGAATTTACATAGTGTTCCTGGGGAATAGCTGTCTCGAGTGCTTTACGAAACAGAATAAACTCTGTGAAGACCAATCTCAAAAATCAGCCCTTTTATTAACATGAATCTCTATTTTGGGAAGGAGTCAGTCTAATTTCAGAAAAAGAAATTATAAGACCTTGTCACATACAACATTCTTTCATTATAGTCAATGATTTATTAGAGATTATAGAGAAGTGAGCAAAATAATCCAGTTGAAAATAATCCCCCAGAAAAAAAAATCAGACCCTTCTTCTGCTCTTCCTCCTCCTTTTCCTCTTTCTTTTTTTCATTTTCATCATTTCCTCCTTCCCTTTCTACCCCTATCTCCTCTACTTCCTCCTCCTTGATCATCAGTGCTGTAAAGAACTAGGCTTTCTCCTATAATCCCCAGAATCTAGGAAAAGATTCTTCCATGCCGAACTGAAAATTAATATGAGGGGAAGTTGTCAATGACAGCCTAACCCAAAGTTAATTTTGTCAATCTGGTTACGAGGTGGGTGTTCTTTCTCTCCCTCTTTGCAACATCTGGAACTCTGCTCCTGGAAAATGACTTTCCTATAGAGAAGTGAACAGCTCGTAAATCAATGGTATACTAAGCAGCAACAGTGGGACGTCAATAGTTTAACTGGAGTCATTAGTCCATTTGCAAGTAGGCTAAGAGTGCCTGTTCTTTTGCTGAGAACAGGGGTTGGCAAGCTACAGCCCAAAGGCTAAATCCAGCCTGCCTCTTGCTTTTGCATATAGTTTTGTTGCGAACAGCCACACCCATCTGTTTACACATTGTCAACGGCTGCTTTTAAACTACATCAGCAGAGCTGAGTCATTGCAACGGCGGCGATCATGGCCCATAAAGGTGGAAATACTTATTATCTGGCCTTTTCCAAAGAAGTTTGCCAATCTCATCTGGAACTTTGCTAAGTGCTTTGGTGAAATAAAGGGAAAGGGGCTGCTCCTTTGCCTTAAAGAGCATGTCACCTTACTAGATTGGGAAGTCGATCACAGAGGACATATTTGGTTAACGATATAAAATAGAATTTAATAAATGTCAAATTTGTGCAGTAGTGATTGCATTTATTGAAATAATTCATAGAGGAGAGACTAGGCTGGTGCCATTGAAAAAGTCTCTATGATGGAGACAGACTTTGTAGAGTGGGCAGGGTTTGAATCAGAAAATTTCAGAGCTGGAAAGCAGCTTTGAAGACATCTGGTTCAAACACTAGGCCAGGAGCCAGTGTCAGTCTGTGATGGATTTTCCCTGATTACCTACAAAAAGAGGGAAAAAAATCACAACACAGCTGAAGGTTTTAAGGCAGGGCTTTTTTCATGTCTATGCAGCATGGACCGTATCTTCTTGTACATGGTGAGCTTCATAAAACTAAATTCATTCAACCCAAGAATTATCTGCTTTCTATATTTGTGCTGAGATTTCTCTTCTTTTGGAAAGAACATTAAGAGTTGATGGTATGTGCTGTTGCTGCAATTATTGGTACCCTTACCTGGCAGAATAAAACTTGACAGCCTTGTGTTCTTCAATATTTTTTAATGTTGTGCTGTGAAATCCAGGAGACTGGGAACCACAGACCAGAACAGGTTCTAGTCAATGTTTCAATACCTTCTACATCAGCCTCACCAAATGGCTGGTAATAGAATGAATGAGAAGAGAAGGCTATGCAGCCAGCAGGAAGAAGAAAGTAAGTTTCAGCTGGACATGAATTTTGCTGATTTCCTCCCAAGTCAGGGTCATCACTCTTCATTTGGCTTTTGCCCCCAAAACTCTCAATGCTCTAAAGCGCCCACTTCCACCAAATCTTGGTCGGCAGAACCTACCAGGGATTTTCTTAGGTTCAAGCAAAGATTCAGACTTGTGAGCCGCTATAAGCTCATGGGGCAGCTGTGTGAGCAGCCCTGGTCCCACAGGAGCCATTACGTCTGTAATAAAAGCATGGGTAGAGTTTCCAGGATCTGTGATAGGTCCATGCCCAGTTATAAGAATATTCATCACTCAGAAAAGCCCATGGCTATGACTTCCAATCAAGTAGATGTTAAACGATCTTCCAATGTGAAGTCATTTTACCATTAGCAATGTTGCCTAGCAACGGTTGACATATTACCCTATCAGGTTACCAGAGGAATAGAGCTAGATAATTAACCAAAAGGTTAAATTCTTACGCAGAAGGAGAAAGGTTTCTTTTAACACAGTTTGTCCATGATTGTCTTCTAAGTCCTTAGGATGGAAGGTGATGGGGAGAACCTGGTTCTCCAAAGTTACCAGGGAAATTGAACAGCAGTGCCCCATTCAGACAAGAGGGGAATATTGACTCTCTCAAGTAACATCCCAGAGGTTCTGAGTTGCTGTAATATTGTGAATAAAAAGCTATTTGAATAACCAGCATCCTCTAATTCTAACGCCACTACCCAAATATCTCCTCTTCCTGGAAGCCCTCCCTGGCCTTGGGAATCTCCCTCAGGGAGCTGTTGACCACATTCTCCCAGGCACCTAGTTTTATATCTGGAATGTCGTATGTACTTAAAAGAAATGTTTATTTGATGAAGAAATGGATGAATAAAGCAAGCAAAGGGCTCAAAGATGTCAGTGCTCCTTGATCGAAGGTCCATTTGTAGTTTATATTCTGAACATTACTCTCACTTTTCCAGACAAAGGTTGAGGTTCATGTGGTTTGATCTCTTTCCCCTGAAATTTAGACCTGGACCTCTCATTATAGCTGCCCCAGAGGTCTGGAAAAAAGTCCACAGGATATCTTTCTAACCATATTCTAAACAGCTGCAGGTTTCATTTAAATGTCATTTCAAATGTCGAAGGAACACAATTCAGTGTCCCTGTGGCGTTCCTTTGGGACCATTCAGCTGTGATTCTCATTAGCATCGGTGGAGGTTAAGCCTGATGAGTTTGGCACAGAGAGCAGGGAAAGCTTCTCCATTTCCATACACATTGCTTTGATAAGACCAAACCTCAAAAGTTACCCAACCTGGAAATGGAGGAGAGATGATTTCCTCCTTTTTTTTAAAGATTGGCACCAGAGCTAATATCTGTTGCCAATCTTCTTCTTCTTCTCCACAAAGCCCCCAGAACATAGTTGTATTTTCTAGTTGTAGGTCCTCCTGGTTGTGTTATGTGGGACACCACCTCAGCATGGCTTGATGAGCAGTGGAAGGTGTGCAGCCAGGATCTGAAGCAGCGAAGCCCTGGGCCGCGGAAGCGGAGCATGTGAACTTAACCACTCCACCACGGGGCCAGCTCCTCCCCTTTTATCCAAGAGAAAACCAGTCTTTAAACAAAGATCTGAAAATTAAAGGTCTACTCAAAAACCACTCACAAAATAAGAAAAGGAAAATATGTTTTCCTTAAGAAAACTTTTGAATATAACCTACCTTTTCGAGCAAGTTCATAAAAGGGAGAAATTCTGAGAAAACATTAAAGAAAAATTCCCTTCTTGCAGATTCCTTAAGCTGGTTGATATCATAGCAGTAGCTCTTTTGATGATGCTCTTTTGCTTATAAATTTTTAAACTAGAAGGAGAAATTGGCTTACCAAAATGAGCATCAACTCTGGGTTGCTGCAGCCAGAATCCTGATGTGATTCATTGGAAACATACACTGGGGCCAATGAGGGCTGCGTTAGGCAGGAATAGCATGCCCGGGGATCCACTGTCTAGCCAGAATGCCTGGAGGTATCGATTCTCTGTGTAGTGGGCTTGAATTTCAAAACACTATGCTGAAGTCTTAGCTATCCATGTACATCCAATTTTGCCTCAAAGTTAATAAAAAGGGAAGAGGCTTCTTTCAAGTTGGTTTAACATTTCTCACCCTGCTTGCCTGTGTTTACCGTGGGAACAAAAATAGAGTAGGAAGAAAGAAAAGTACATAAAACTTTGGTTTGCTGGGCTCTTGGTTCGCCTGTCAATATTGAAAGATGGAGCGTATCACAGGTGACGAGTTCTAAACAGCTTTCTGAGCTCAGAAGCAGATGACTCAATGTTGCGAGTGCTGTGTTTCTCACCAAAGTCCAAAGGCGAAGCTGTCTCGGAAACTGTTCCATCCTGGGGTAGTTTGCTCGAAGGTTCAGGTGGGTGTGTGACCAAAATGGGGTGGTGTCCTTTCCAGGTATGACATCATCAGTCATCCAAGTATCTCATTGTCTCCAAGTATGATAGTTTGTTGTAGTCGTATTCTGACGTAAAATGGGTAGAGACCAAGAGAGGACCAAGTGGACTCCAGTGTGGTTCTTTTAGTAATCACTTCTCCACACTCGTCTTAGAAAACTAAAAAATAGGACAGGCCAAAGCAAACATTTTCAAAAAGTAATGTCACTTGCAAAAATACGCAAATTAAAATGACAATGAAATACCACTTTTTCAGCCTATCAGATTGGCTAGAAGAATGATTGCATCCAGCGTCAGAAAAGGTGTGAAGAAGCAAATATTGTCTTGCATATATTGATGTGGAATTGTAAACTGGTTTAACCTGGCAATTTCACATCTGGGAATTGAACATAAGGAAGTAATCGGAAATACGGCCGGAGATGTATGTTCATGGAGGTTCAGTAAAGTGTTACTTATTGAAAAAATATAAATGGAGGCAACCTAAATGGCCAAAAGCACATGATTAGTAAAGTATGGTACCTGAAAACACTACGAAGCCATTCACTAAATACTTTTAATAAATAACTCATTCAACAAGTATTTACTAGGCTCTTCTCCTATCATGTGCCAGGGGCTGTTATGGACACTGGAGATTTTATTTGTTTTATTTGAAATAAAAATCTATGTCTTCACAAATCTTGTATTATAGTGAGACAGATAGTTAATAGACAAGATAAATAGGTAAAATAAAAATAATATGTTAGATAGTTAAGTGCCTAGGGAAATAAATGAGACATGAAAGGAGGTTAAAGGAATCCAGTGGACGGTAGACAGTGAGCTCTTTGAACACAAGAACTGTGATTTATTCCTCAATGTATCTGCAGTGTTTAGCACAGTGCCTGGCATATAGTAGCCAATCAAATCAACATGTGTTAAACATTGACGTGTGGCATTTGGACAGAAGGATTGCTGTGTATGGAGACCTCATGAGTGTGGTTCATGAGAGGATCCATGGTTAGTATGGTTGCCTGGAGCCTGGTTTGAATGTTGGAAAGGTGGGAGATGAAGCTTGAAGACTGGTTGAGAGTAAAATATCAAGCAGTCTATTTGGATTTTATTCGGAAAGCAGTGGGGAGCCATGGACAGATTTTAAGCAGGTGAATAGCTTGATCTATTTGGTGTTTTAGAAGGATGAGTTTGGGAGCAGTAATTGGAGGTGAGTGGAAGGGGAAAGACTGGAGGCAGGACAGCCAGTTAGGAGGTGTCAATTGCATAGTGCTGCGGCCAAACCCCGCCCCACATCCCCAGAGATCTCTGCAGACAGTCCCCATATATGCTCATGGCTTGCTGTGTGTCTCTTTGTTGAGAGCCTGCTCTGGCCCCAGGGGAGAGCTTGGGTGGGTAGACGAAAACCTCAACTTCCTTGCACCTTAGGAAGACAATTCTGAGGCCTGTTCCACCAGGTCTCTCAGGGGATTCCCAGTGGCTTCAGCCTCAGTTGCCTAGAGTAGTGACTCTCTCGTCAGCCTATTCTTTATTGGCCTGTTTCCTTCCCCATCGTACTTCCCTGCTCCCTCAAAACACTTCTTGGTGTTACCAGCAAATACAGTACATTAACTAGAGAAAGAAAGAAAGCATAGACAAAGATGTACTGCAATTGTACATAAGATGGCAATGAAAGTCACAATGAGAGAGAGGCAGGTATGAAGTCATGAAGGAAGTGAGGGAGCCAAGAATGTCATGTCTGTGAGAAAAACATCCATGCAGAAGGAACAGCACATGCTAAGGCCCTGAGACTGGAGCACACCTGGTATATTCCAGGGATAGCAGCCAGTTTGGCTGGTGCAGAATGAATGAGGATGAAGCTAATAAAATATGAGGTCAGAAAGGAAAGTTGAGCATGTTTGGGGAGGCATATTAAATATTGTCCTTCACTCTGAGTGTAATGTGAAACCATAGTCATTGGAAGGTTCTCAGCAAGGAAAAGCCTATCTGACATAGGTTTAAGAGCCATCTCTCTGACTGGTTGAGAATAGACTAATGGGGGCAAGGGCGGAAGCAGGGAGACCAGCTGGAGACTTGTCATAATCCACGTGAAAGATGACGGTGTCTGGCTTCAATGTAAGAGCAATGGGGGTGGTGAGGTGCCATCAAAAACCATGTTGGGGAGAATTATTGTCATTATATCATGACAATTATTTTAAAGCAAGCAAAAAAAAATGTATAACTGTCTGTCATGGTTTTGTAGACCTGGAAAAAATTCGTTAAAGGACATATTCCAAAATAATCTCACTGGTTATCTTAGGTGGTTGGTGCTTGCTTAACCTTTCGAGTTTTCTGTATTATTTTCCTACTCAAGGGGAGAGGAGGCTTCACGATTTAGAAACTCAAGAATCAGGGCCAGTGTTTCGCCTGTTCAGATCCCAGGCCCGGACATGGCACAGCTCATCGAGTGGCGCTGAGACGGCGTCCCACATGCCACAACTAGAAGGACCTACAACTAGAATATACAACTGTGGACTGAAGGCCTTGGGGGAGAAAAAGGAAAAAAAATAAAATCTTAAAAAAAAAGAAGCTCAAGAATCAAAGGACCAAGCTACAGAGTTCTCATTACCAGAACCATTATGGATATGTCTGTGGGGTTTTGCATTTCTACAGATCTCTGCTCCATTTCCTTTCAGAGAATAGTCTTCTCTTCCTCTATATCCCATTGAGAATATAGAGGAAAATATATTGCAATTGGTTTTTCAGAAGATATTTTCATGGGTTAACAACTCAGACACTTCCTGCCAGGGCCTCCTTGTAAGAGATGGTTAAATTAACGGTAGATGAACACTGCTGTGTATTGTCATACTCTCTCGAGGCCACAGGTAAAGACGTTAACTTTTGTTTTTATATCAAAAGAATGTGCTATTTTCTACCTCCTTCTTCCTACCTGGGTCAAGAGGGAACATTTTGATGGTTTAGGGTGTCCAACAGCCAAAAACATAGTACTTAAACACTGTGGACTGAATGCTTTCTACTTATTCGAGTTAAATTGTACAGTCCTCTTGTTATTCAAAAATAACTGAGTGTGTTTATCACCAGACTGCTTTGCATTGTTACTTCTGAGGTTCCAAGACTTTTTAGACACAGTTTCCTTTCAATCTTATTAGGAAACATTTCCGTTTTCATTTTATTTTCTCTCCCCTTAGTGACTAGAAAGTATATGTAAGAAAACATTTTCATAAAAAAATAAGTCAACAGAACAAGCTTATTGATCATAAAGATACAGCTATACTGTGCAAATCCTTACCCTTTATCAATGCAAATTTAAGAAATGGTGGTTAGATCGGCTTAGAGAGCTAATTCACATAGGTGATTCAGTCAAACTCCTATTGAACTGAAAGACACGATTCAACAAGCGTTTCTGAGCATCCTTACGTTTATACAAGAACATCCTTCTGATAAGAATTTAACTAATTAAACCAACGGAAAGCAAAGCATATTTTAGTTATTGTTAAGTAAAGAATTTGCCAGTACGTCATTGTTGTTTACTTAAGGGCACTTTCCCAAGTTTCCTCATAGAGTAATGATACCGACCCTGATATCAGTTTCCCCACATTAAACCCAGCATATATGGGGTTAAAACCAAAACACTCATTCCCTGCTTACTCTCTGGCTTCCTGGCTCCAGAATCCACTATCCTCCACGGAGACAGACACCGCCAAGGACAAGCACCTGGATTGTCTCCTCTCTGCAAAGAGATACAGGCTGGTGGGAAAGCTGCTGACCAGCAAGGTCACAGCCTTCCTCCTCTCTGCAGGTGTCTCAAGGCCAAAGACAGGCTGGTGGGAAAGCTCCAACCAGCAAGGCTATATGCTCCCCTCCCCTACCTAAAACCCCCAATAAAAGCCCTTCCTTTTAGCTTTTCGGGGAGTTTGGGATTTCAGCATTGGCTGCCATCTCTCCTTGCTCAGCGCTGTGCAAAAATAAAATTCCTGCTTTCTTCCACCACATCTGGTGTCAGAGATTGGCTGGCTGCACAACGGGTGAGCGAACTCACTTCAGGTTTGGTATCAGTAATAATATCATTAGAAATAGTAATGATAGTGGTGATCATGATAATAGAGTGCTGATCTTGTATGAGATCTCTGCTGATCAGCTGACTTGCATTATCTCATATTGTCTTCACTACAGTCTGAGGGGACATTTACTATTATTATTCCCATTTTATAAATAAACAAAACTTTAATGAAGTTAAAGAAAATAAAGCCTGAAGAAGTGCATTGCTCTTTGATTTGCCATTTAGAGGTTGAAGAGTTCAGATTAGCATTCATGATAGGATCTTCATTTGAAATTACTTAAAGGTTGTCGACATTTCAAATTTCTCTTGCCTATTGAGCTAAGCAAGATGACTTGATGAGTACAGAAAAGTACACATCTTCTCCATTAAGTGGCAAAACTGACTTATGATAAAGTAATTCTAGCCTCCTGTTAACCTGCTTATCTGGATGTGCTTTACTGAGTAGGCAGCCAGAGAACCAAGTTCTAGTCCAGCTCTTGGTCTTTTCTAGTTTTGTGTTCCTGAGCAAGTCTCTTAATGTTTCCGGGTCTCAGATTCCCTAAACTAGGGTCTGAGAAGGAAGATTTGGTGATCCCTAGGGTCCTTTCCAGTTGTGACCTTTAGAAGTGACAACCTGGTTACTGTCACCAGGATATGAAATCTGAGTAGGCTCATCAGTGAGGGAACCTTAGTTTTCCCCACACAGAAGCTTGATTTATCACAGAAGTCAGGACAAGGCTCCACTGAGGAGCTAGCCAGGTCAATAATTATGTTTACTCAGGGCAGTGACGGAGGGAAAGATATCTAGAAGGGAACTTTGCCTTCATTTGTCATCAGCTTCATTTCCAAATACATCGAATTAAGCATTCCCTTGGCGTACTTGTAGTGAACAAATTTCTACGGGACTCAAGAAAACCAAATATACACTTGACCTGGTCTTCATTTCAGTGGTCCAGCTTGCTGCTCCAGTTCTTAGATTTAGTGCATTCTACATGAATCATCTAAGATTCTTGCTGATGCAAGCAATGGGAAATTTGACCCAAACTGATTTAAATTTAAATTCCCTTTGGGCTCCCAAATTCCCCAAAGGGAATTTATTGGCTCCTGTAACCAAAAAGTCCTGGGGTAGGACTCACGCTGCATGGTGGGATTCAGGACTCAAAGTCCTCTCTCTTCATATTGTTGAGCCAGTTGCCGTTTCATTTTCTATGTGGAGGCCCATGGCAGCTCTAGAATCTTCCCTTATAATGGAAAGGAAGCTACAGCAAGCACGGCTCCTAAAAGCACCATCTGTGAAAGTTTCTATGTCTCTTATTGGTTCTTATTGGATTATATGACCTTCTCTGAACCAATCGCTGTGGAGAGAAATATGCGATATTGATTGATGGTACCGAGCCGCACCTCAATCCATGTGTCAGGGAAGGTTCAGGCAAATCCACCAAAAGCACCTTGAATGAGAGTTTGAGAGGGATGGCCCCACGGTGGAAAAGGATACAGTCAAAAGAAGAAGGACAAGTAGATGAGGGCCACGTGCCCCCGTGCTTTATTTTAGAGCAAAGCGTAGCAGCCATGTTTGGGTCTAACGGCTGCTTCCAGAATGTCACTTTTCCTGATAACTGGATAAACTCATAGTATTTCAGAGTGAAAAAGACTTAGCAAGTCAATCCTCCCATCTTTCGCTAATGAGGAAATTGACTCCCTTAAGAGGTTAAATGGTAAAATATTTGGGGCCACATTGTTGTCACCTGATTTTACCCAAAGTAGTTTCAACATTTTTCATTTTGGAATTTATAGAACAGGCTAAAAGAAACGAACAAAATATTCTTCTCTCTCTCCATTGCTCCTTCAGAACCAACATCTGGAGAATTTAACATCAGTACAATTTAAACATAAGTATGCACCATCAGAGTTTTGATTCACCCCCAAGAGGGCCTTCATGGATACTGGCTTTGATTTTAATCAGCTTGACCTACGGATCAGTAACCATTTCTATCTACATCTTGTCACTTAATCATTTTATCATTTCTCTCTAACCTGTTGTATTCTATGGCTGATTTTAAAAGCAGATTTAAAAACTATTAAAATGAATAATAAAAAAATGATGAATACAGATATATCATTCCTAGAGGACATAGTGTTAGAAAACAATAGTTACCTCTTCAATCAGCACTTTAGTTTTATTCTGTCAAATTATTTCCCAGTTATGAAGTCATACTGTTGTGCTTTAAATTAACACGCCATAAAACAGGATTTATTTGTGTTCCCCCTGCCCCACCCCCAGAAACAGCTCAGCATTTAGAGGGTATGAGAGGCAAGTAGACTGGATCTGGAAATAGAATGAGGGCTGATGGTGTAGGGTTGTGCCCTTTGGATGCCAGTACTCTTGTGAGTCCTCCCATCTGCCAGGGATTGCCTTGGGGAATCAGCGAGTAGATGCAAATCCAGGCAGTTTCCTTGGCAACCAGAATTAACCCATGGGGTCTTTTCAGGCTTAGGGACATTTTTGGAGAGTTGAAATAAAAGCATCACTATGAGAAAACTCCAGAGGGAAACTAATAAGGCACGCCAAGTCAAGATAGTTTAAAGTCAAGAATATGCTGGGGAAAGAGTCAGTGCCTCTCTTCTACTTTCCCCTCCTCTTCCCTTTTCTCTCCCCTCCCCCCCTCCTCTCCTCTTCGTCTCCCCTCCTCTACCCCCTCTCTCTTTTTTCTTTCTCTTCCCCTGCCTCTTTCTTTCACTTTTGCCAGCTTTTATGGAATTACCTTGCAGTTTCCAGATTTTTCAAAATTTGGGGACTATCTCTACATTGTATTAATTCTACATGATCTTTCTGGTTGAACAGATTGCTTTCTCTGGATCTTTCAAAATGATACTGGTTCCTATGAAAAATTGGCAGAATTTAGTATATTAATAGTAAAATAAGAAAGCAAAATTTCCTATTTGACTCTTTTCTGCATTTCTGCACAATTCGCCCCCTCAAAAATGGAGTGTGTGTCCACCACTCTTTTTGCTGGATTTCATTCTCCAGAAGAGTTTTGCCCAAATTGGGATCCTCATGGGTTGCTGAGGACCTTGCTCAGTGTGACCTCCTGCAGTTTATTTGGTGGCCAGTAATGTAGAGTGGGCTTTCTTAGCTTGGTGGGCTCTCCTGCTGCCCTGCTTTTCTCCTCGTCTTTCAAGTCTTCTCCAAATGAAAGATGAATAGATTCAGCTCTTCTGCGCATGTGGAAAGGACTTGCTGGGGCTGTATAACAGACCACTGAAGAGCAAGGGCCCTGGAATCAGACAGCCAAGAACTCATGGCCTTCCAGTTATTAGCTATGCAATAATGGATAAGTTTAACTTACTTCTCTGAAATCCAATTTGTCCTCCTGTAAAATGAGACATGGGAATGTCCATTCTCCTTCTTCTTATTTTAAAGTACTCATTTACTAAAAGAATTGCCCCTCACCACAATTTCATCCTGGCCCATGGCTGCTAATAAAGTAACTATATTTTGTTGCCTTCCTAGCAGTTAGCTGTGACCGTATGATGAAGTTGTGACCTGTGGAATTTGAGCAGAAGTACTGGGTGCAATTCTGAGGCTTGCACTTAAAAATGTTGAGTGTCGAGGCTGGCCCAGTACATAGTGGTTAAGTTTGTGTGCTCTGCTCCGGCGGCCCAGGGTACCCTGGTTCAGATCCTAGGTGCTGATCTAGGTACCGCTTGTTAAGCCATCCTGTGGCGGGTGTCCCACATATAAAGTAGAAAAAGATGGGCACAGATGTTAACTTATGGCCAATCTTCCTCAGCAAAAGAGGAGGACTGGTGGCAAATATTAGCTCAGGGCTAATCTTCCAAAAAAAAGAAAATTGAGTGTCCACATTTCATACTCTTACTTCTTCTTTCCCGTGGCTGAAAAATGTTGAAAACTAGAAGATCCAGTATGGAATAGAGCCTGATGATAGCAGAACCATTCTACCAGCTCCTTAGCACTTTCTTTTGTAAAATTATGCGAGAAGAATAAAAACTCATTTAATCCACAAGCCTTTTTTTGTTAGTGTTTTTATGGTATGTGTTTTTGCTTCCTCTTATTTTCAAGCTTTCTGGGTCCTTTATATTTAAGATTTTCTCTTGTAAGCATTATATATTTGAGTTTCTATTTAATCCAGTTGGAAATCTGCCTTTTAATTATAATATTTAGTCTAGTTATATGTAATATAATTATTGGCATATTTAGGCTTATATCTACCATCTTGTTATGGTTTTTTATTTAACTCATCTCTTTTATGCTCCCAACATCTATTATGTTTTAATGTAAATATCAGTTTACATGTCTATTTCTCTCCTACTTGAGATCCTCAAGGACAGATGATATATTGTGGTTAGCCATAATAATAAAACTAGTTAAGCCTTTAGTCATTTCAGACTCTTTCCTAAGCTGTTCATGTGCATTAATTTATTTAATTCGCATATCTAGTCTATGAAGTAGATGCTATTTTTATCCCCGTTTCACAGAAAGGCAAGTAGACACACAGTGAGAGGTTTACTTGCTCAAGTCTATCCTAATAGTATGTGATAGAGTACAAAGTAAATGTTCGATAAATATCTTCTAAACGTCAAAGGAAAGAATGAGCCCCACAGGGTGACCTACCTTTCATGTCCCATTTGATGGTAAGTTTGTTCTACTCGCCTACTTTTCTTAACGGGTCAATTTATGTCATAGTAGGCAGCTAGTGACCATTAATGACAATATGTGAGCTAAGGAGCTGGGGTGTGATTGAATTGAGAAGAGCTTATAAGTTTGTCACTCAATTCAACAGAAAAATTTGTGTGAAATATTACCTCTCTCTACTAAGATTTACTTCATCAATCTTGATGGGGTTGTTAGGTCTGATGGCAAACTGCATGCATCTTGTTTTGGGGCCTTTTCTTGTTTCTGGGCCTTTTCTTGTTTCTATTAGCTCTTACACAACTAGAATACATGCTCCATATACCTCTCTCTATCTCCTTGGAGACTCTGACTGTCGGCCGACAATCTATGGTGTGATCAGTAAATACAGATTTTTGAGAAACCCTGAAACTAAAGTGAGGAATTATCATTTCTTTATATCCTACCAAGCTCATCACGGGTATCTTTGTCTAAGTTATGGCACACAAGCTTCAGATTGCCTCTATCTCACAACACGAACACTCTTAAAATCCTTCCTGCCCCTGGGACACAGAACAGACAACCTCATCATGTGCCATAGTACATGATTTAGGTGATGAGCTGACTTCATGCATTCAGTTGTTCTCCTTCCCAAGACTCCATTAAAATTGTGCTAAAGAAATTGAAAGTGTATAAACTCCCTATAATGGCGAGAACTTCAAAAGACTCACAGACAAGACGCTTGTGTATATTTTTGGAAGGTAAAGAAACAAATTGAAGAACAGTGATAAGGAATGCAGACTGAAGGAAATATAGAGACCTGAAAGGGACTATGACCGTGGAGTGAGATGGTTAACCTGTAGAATGCTGGAAAATGTGGAAACTCAGAAATGGTAGTTACAAGGAAGTAAGATGAGAGACTGCAAACAGATTGAGCCAAAACACCTCCATGCCTGCATGAGAAATGCCTGCTGTCTAGGGATTTATTTCTTTTGGGTAAAACGGAAGGTCACTCTAAAAAAGATATGAAGAGAACCAGGTCCATCAATATGGGTGTTAATATCCCAAAGTAAATACTTCTGCCTTCTGGTATTTAGAAATTCCACAGTGGAAGTCTGGCTCCTGAGTTGATCAGTCTACAGAAAAGTCTTCCGGTCAGTAAGCCTGCATGTGAACATAAAGCTCCCCTTTGACTAATTTATTGCCTCATCCTTAAGCTGGAATGGACAATCAAGAAACTTTAGACATTTGATGAAAGCTTGCAACCTAAAAGGGAAAATCAAAATAAACAGAGGAAACTGGGATAATACAAAAACAAAAAGAAGCTTAGAAAATCCTCATGAGTGCTATCAAGGGAATCATGGGGTTATTGAACCCACAAAGCAAGAACATAGTATAACTGAGAAGAAATAGTCATAGAATAATAAAAAATTCTTATGAATTAAATATAATTGCCACAGGTTATGATAACTCATAAAAGAACTAGAAATTTCAAAAACTAAATAATTAAGATTCCAAATACTCAACCCATTGAATAAAAAAGACCCAAACTAGACAAATGACTGTGAAATGTAAGAATGCCACAGATAACAAGAAAAGCTCAGTAGCTTCAAGAAATAAAAAAGAAATTGTTTTAAGGAGGATGCATCATACCGGTATTAGACTCCTCATCAACATTAATGGAAGATGTAAGCAGTGCCTTTAATATCCAAAAGTAAAGTTGTTTTAAACCTAGAATTCTGTACCCTGAAAAACTATCAAACAAAGTTAGGAAAAAGATATTTTCAGACATAGGGTTCAAGTTCCTTCCTGTGGTGGGTTGAATAGTGGCCCCGAAAAGATATGTCCATGTCCGAACCCCCAGAAACTGTGAATGTGACCTTATTTGGAAAAAAGGTCTCTGCAGATGTAACTGAGTCAAGGGTCTCAGGATGAGATCAACCTCAATTATCTGAGTGGGCTCTAAATCCAATGACAAGTGTCCTTAGAAGACAAAAGAGGAAAAAAGATATAACAGGAAGAGGCAATGTGACCACAGAGGCCGAGGCTGCAGTGATGCAGCCAAGAGAGACTAGGAACACCTGACACCACCAGGAGCTGGCAGCGGAAGGGAGGATTCTCCCCAAGCCTCTGGAAGGAGTGCAGCACTGCCAAAACCTTGATCTTGGATTTCTGGCGCTCAAAACTGTGAGCAAATAAATTGCTGTTGTTTTAAGGCACTTAGTTTCCGGTGATTTGTTGTGGCAGCAACCCATCCACTTAGAATATTATTTGAGGATACGCTCTAACAAAATGGGATAATAAATCAAGAAAGGGGAGAAGTAGAATCCGTGGTACAGTGGTTCCAACCCAGAAGAGTAAAGGTGGAAACCCAGGGTGACAGGGTGACAGCAGGCTGAGAGGAAGTCTAGAAGAAGGGAGGTCGTTAACCTGATGTGACTCACAGGATGCTAGAAGAACACAAGGATGCATTAAAGGCAGATGATGCAAGAAAAAAAGAAAGACAAATAGGAAAACCTCTAAAAGAAATGACATATAATCATAGTACGCTACTCGGCTATGCTGTCAATATTTGCAGCACTGTAATAATGTAATCCCTGCTGATCGTTTTACGATTGTTAGATTCAATCTATCTGTAAAGCAAGAAAGTCTTAAGTAAGGTTCCGAAAGACATAAACTACAACACATTGAAGTGGAGACAGGTAAATTAGGAAATTAGAAAGACTGGAGGAAAGTGGAAGGAAATAGTAGAGGCGATTATAAGCTTGAATGTAAACGGGGGAACTAAGTGTAATTTTTAGTGAATGGAATGATAAATAAAGGTGAGGTGAGAATACAACTCTCAAAGTTCCAAATATTACCAAGGTGGAAACTAAATAGAGAAATATGATTATATTCTAGGCAAGGGAGATTGCATTATTGAGCTAAGTCATTATCTGTCATATTACGTAATCAATGTCTAAAATTGATTAAACAGAAAATAACTATATATACACATATTTAACAATATAACTAATTAAATAGTAGAAGAAATAAAACCAGAAGGAGTTAAACAAAAATATTTCCCTCTGGGTTACAGCATGTGGATGATAAGGGGTGGCCCCATGCCAGGTTCTTAGGTACTGTTTCATATTCTAATCATGTGCAGGTATTAGTAGGAAATATTCCATGTTTTTGTAACATTGCGCTTCCAGTAAAGATGTAGAAAGCTGAAAAGAGCAACCTTTCCATCTTCACAACTTTAACATAAAACACCGGTTGATCTGCC
Source organism: Equus asinus (assembly GCF_041296235.1). Classification (NCBI taxonomy): domain Eukaryota; kingdom Metazoa; phylum Chordata; class Mammalia; order Perissodactyla; family Equidae; genus Equus; species Equus asinus. Next base: position 28,225,073 of record NC_091810.1, read on the forward strand.
AATTCACAACTTTTCTTGAACCCTTCAGAGCCGTAACTAATCTGAAGTCTAAGAAAAGACAGGCACTTTCAAGAAGATATGGAATTTGAGCACTTACTTAGCTGTGGTAAATGTAGGGAAGCAAACAAGCTGTTAGGAAGTCAGCAGAGACCACCTGTGGGCTAGCAAGGATGTGCAGAACCCCTGGGAGCCATAGGGGAATTCATGCCCCTGCAACGTATTCACAGCCATTGCAGTATGCTTACAGGAGAGACTGAAGTCAGGGCAAGTGGCTGGGAAAGCCTTCCTCCTGGCATGGGCCTGGGAAAGGCAAATGACAGCCTGTGTGGAAACATACTAAGACCCCCAATCCTTTGCCCTGTCTCCTTGTGGAGCAAAAGTCTGAACCCACTGGAGGAAGAGGCAACAAACCTTGTCACCCTTGAAGCATAGGTAAAGACCCACTGAAGCTGGGGAAGAGAACAGGAGAGAAAACTAAACAAAAGACCTCTAACCTAAGGGGAAGAGGCAGGAGTACACTCTGGGCCCAGATCCTCGAGATCCCTGAACACAGGGAGGGGGCAGTGTTACTAATAAGGCCCCACACTGGAGACCCAGAGACACAGCATCTGCTTAAAGCTGAGGCTGAACCCGAAAGACAGGGTATGCCCTCTGTCTACTCCCACCATCAGGCTGGCAAGGGTCAAGTAACTAGAAAAAGGCTGCAGTTGGAGCAAGAGCAAGAGCACAGAGAAAGGGCCTCAGAGGCACAGGGGCAAAGAACACCTCGGGCTGAGAGTGGAGCAGAGATTGAGAAGGCTCTCTGGCAAAGCAAGGCCTGCCCTAAACACAGAGCAGTGCTGGAAGGATCTGGACTCTTTGATGTTTAAGGGCAACCACAGTAAAAGCAAGACCCAAACTCTGTTCCTCTCCTGACTAACTTGATCCAACCCTACAAACTAGAGTTCTAGTGAAAAAAGAGGTGTGTCCATTTCCAGGCTTAAATGCTGTTCCCCCCAGTCACTGTAAGTTACATTCAAGCCTCTAACTTATTCTTTATCTTCTGGCACTGCCTATGGTCAGGACCGTCCTCTTGTTCTAGGCGGTGGCAAGGCGCAGTGGAAAGATCATGCCTTGGACATCAGACACTCTTAAGTTCATATATCGACCATGCCACTCAGTGACTTTGGATAGGCCGCTTAACCTCAAACATCAGTTTCTTTATCTGTAAAGTGAGGGTTTTAAACCCACACCAAAGGGTTTTGATGACAACAAAATTACTGGGTATAAAGAACTTAGCACTCTAAATCACTGGTGGTACATAGAAAATGAGCAGAGACTGTTCAATGATGGCTCAATGACCCCAGGACAGGCTTCTCTAGGCTCTGCTCTCGGGTGACTCTCACTGGTTCCTAACCCTCTAGTTCAATGATTCTAAATGGTGGCATAGTAGGAATTGGGAGGATTGTGTTTTAGCTGTGACAACAATTGCTGTATGGAGTAGGATACCCTACGTGCGGTTAGTGGTCGGGAGTCGGGGGTGTTGGATTTCCTGCACAGGAGAGACAAACCACAGAATGAATTGTTCTCCATCCTGCATTTGGCAGGAGGTTTGAATGTCTGCTTGGACATTCCTGCAGCTGAAAAACCTGTTTGTATTTGTTTGAGCTAAGAAACTAACTCATGATCTGTAAAGACAAAGTATTCTTAGCACTGTTTTTATATGCTACTGATTGTGCCAAGAATGCAACCACAATGCAATTTAAGAGAAGGTGGCTTTTGTTCAAAGCTTTACTGAGAGTTGTTCACTCTTTTGGAATATTAGATCCCTAATGGCATTGATGCCTTAGTTTTTGAGTTGCCAACACAGAACCCTTGGAACAACATTTTTTCGTAGGTATTACATTCACGGTAATATCATGTCTAAGAGCAACCACGGACTGCTTCACTGTCTTCTGGTGGAGTTAGGTAGGAACATTTATATAGCAAAATGCATATTTATTGTAAGTTACTTTCATTTTATTTCTTGTTTTTATTACATTTAGGAAAATATATAGATTTTTTGGCACTATGTGTGTAGATAGGTTATATTCTCTGTAAATGATCTAAGATGTTCAAGGAAGTGTTACAATAAATATACTACTCATAAGAAGGAGTCTGGGGGGCCAGCCTGGTGGTGCAGCGGTTAAGTTCGCACGTTCTGCTTCTTGGTGGCCCGGGGTATGCCGGTTCAGATCCCGGGTGCAGACATGGCACCGCTTGGCAAAAGCCATGCTGTGGTAGACATCCCACGTATAAAGTAGAGGAAGATGGACATGGATGTTAGCTCAGGGCTAATCTTCCTCAAAAAAAAGGAAGGAGTCTGGGGCCTGGTGGCTGTAACCCCAGCCCTAATTGCTCATCTAGGTTGTCCTAGGTTGTGCGCGTTGGTGCTGAGGATCTCCACATGAAGACTTATTTTAAAAATATAGATTTTTGCCCTCTATCCTCAAACTTCTGTTTTGTGTCCTGGAAGTCTGCAGTTTTAAGGTACTTGATGTGGGGACTCTTCCCAATATACTTTAGGTAACAATGCCCCGGTGTCTTAAACTTGATCCGTTGCCATTTCATCTCTCTGCAGACTGCCAGACAGAAGACAGTCTCTCCGCTTCTCTTTCTTTGATTCCACCCAATCCTAACCCCGTACCCTTCTCCTAACTCTCACTGTGTCCTCAACTTCTGGCCACTAGTGGTTAACTGAAGGCCCCTATTTCAGTACAAAATTTCCCTTTGTGACCTAAAAACAGACCTTAAGACAGAGAAGATGAATCAGAGAGTATAAAAACTGTAACGATCTGAAGCGTCTAATTAAAGAGGAGAGAAAACTGCCCTTAAATTGCAACAAAGTTCTGAGAACCTTCTATAAGTAAATTAAGTAGAAACTAATGAAACAATATTAGAAAGCTTATCCAAAATTGGAGTAGGAAATTTATTCAAAGATTTCTTAAAGTTCCCCATCATTTTAACAGATAAAACCTAACTAAAGAAATGATTTGGATCATTAAGCTTTGCAAGGTAAAAAGTGTCAGCATCTATTTTTCCCACTTAAAATACAAATATAGTCTTTTCATAAAATATGTTTTTTTTACATAGCTGACATTGAACATAATGACTGTGCTCAACAAGTATTTAAAATTTGTCACTGCAATGTAACTCACAAAGACTTGAAAATGTTTAAGAGAACAAAGCTCCAGGTAAAAGAAGGAAATACCTGCCAATCATGTGGCCTGTTTAGTCTGTATGGGGCCAATTTGAAACACATGGGGAAAAGAATAGTAATAATAACAACAACTATCATTTACTGGGCCTTATTAGGTTGGCAACTATATTAAGAACATTTTCATCTCTCATTTATTCTAAATAAACGAATATTTATTTATTTATTTATTCTAAGTGAATAAATTGTATTTATTTATACATTATCAGGTATAGATAATATAAACAGTAATTAAATATTTAATAAAATAATGATAGTTAAATATTTTATTAATTAAATAAAAATTAATACAAATATCATTTATTTAGTTATTCTAAATAAACAAATATTTGTTGAGCACTATGTGCCATGCCCTGTGCTAGGCACCAGGATATATCAGCAAACAAAACAGACAACATTCGGGACTGGCCTGGTGGTGTCGTGGTTACATTCACGTGCTCTGCGTCGGCAGCCCAGGGTTTGCCAGTTCGGATCCTGGGTGCGGACCTATGCATCACTTGTCAAGCCATGCTGTGGTGGCATCCCACATATAAAGATGGGCACAGATGTTAGCTCAGGGCCAGTCTTCCTCAGCAAAAAGAAGAGGATTGGTGGCAGATGTTAGCTCAGAGCTAATCTTCCTCGAAAACAAAAACAAAAATACTAGACAACATTCCTTGACCTTCTAGAGCTTATATTCTTCGCAACAATACTATTAGGGAGTGACTATCGTTGTCTCAGTGAAACAGATGAAGACGCTGAGAACTAGAGTTATCCGGGGCTTTACCCCAGGTCATGTAGCTTGTAGTGATGGAGCAGAATTTGAAAGCTAGATCTGCCTGGTCCAGGCGCCAGGTCTTAATCAATTGTCTACACTGCCATGATGAATGTGACCTTCTATTCACAGCCTCAGCCTTGAGGGCTAGAGTAAGGCTGCCTACTGTATTCAGGACCCTTTTCAATTCCAAGAAAGACCTCCCTTGATCCCACTATTAAAAACAGACCCAAAAAAACAGCTGCAATATGTGCCTGAGGACCAAGGTCATTTTCTGTTCAAACTTCCTACTCACTGGTTTCCACATGACTCCAGGCCAAATTAGATGAGAAACTGGGGGAAAGGACAGATGGTGAGTTGCTGATGTGTGCCCCACAGATCTCGGGAGAGTGCGGGAGAAAACCACAAAGAGCAGTGCCTGGATCACAGAAAGTCACTTTAAAGTTTCTTTTCTTTTGAAAGCCTTTGAGAAATTGAGAAGCGTACGAAATGGGTGAAGCTGCCAATTGCTTTTCATTTTTTCAAACATGTCTGTTATTTGTTTTAATTAAGGTGACAAGAGGGAATGACACTGAAAAACAATGCCGTTTATTTCACAGGTACCCAACACCAGGTTTTGGAAGCAATTCTCTCAGTGTAGTTGAAACAACTTGCCTTAAAATCTGGGGGAATTTTATCTCTAAATCCCTACCCACTACTTCAAACCACGAGTATTGCCAAAAAGGACGTGAAATGCTCTCACTGACAAGGTTTTTATCGATTTTTTTGTATAGAAGTGACAGAGGAGAGAGAAATGCTTCCTCAAAGGCCTGCCAACCTCAGGAAAATAAAGCATTTCCTTATCCTCTTCTTCCCTCCAAAAATAGTGATAGTGATTATGTAACTTCTATTCTGATGCCGGTTAAGATCTTATGGATAAAATCCCATTGGAATTAGTTAACTTTAAAAAGCGATAGTTATCATGATTTTTCAAAGATCCCGTAATAAAGAATGCAATTAAAATGTCGTCTTCTCTCTGTTGTTGAGCTGGCTGGATGTCGTTAATAACTCAAGACCTTCTTAAGGGAGGGTCAGAGGCTGCAGTACGGTAGTGGTCCCCGACCCACCCAGGTGGTCTTCAAACTGGGGATGAGCCAGATGAAAACCAGGACACTAAGTCCTGGGGCAGACTTCAAAGACCTGCATTCAGGAAAGAATCACTTTAACTAGATTTTACTCTTGATAGCACAAGTGGTCAAGTATGAGACGGCAAGTCAACTTAGTTATAGATTGTGTACCTATGCCTTTCTCTGGGAGACTCTGTCCAGAGCCTAGGACAGATTTGGAGCAAATGGCACTACAACATAGCAGATGATAATGAAACCACTCAATTCTCCTAGAGTTAAAACACAAGCCCAGTGAGGCCAGTTTTCCACCGCTGAAGTGAAGCAGGAAGCTGGAGCAGATTGGAATGTCTCTTTGGGTTCATTTGCCTATTTGTAGCAATCCTGTGCCTGGTCTGGCCTAGGGAGATTGATGGAACCATAAAGGAACCCAAGCGTAGGAGATTACAGGTAGACAGAGCCATATTGGGATTTGCATTCTCTTGTTTATAAATTGTTTAACCTTGGACGAGTCATTTGATCTTTCTGAACCTCTTTCCCCATATAAATCCAACTCACCAGGTTGTTGTTAAGTATAAAACCAAAAAAAAAAAAATCCTCTAAAAAATGCTTAACCATAGAAGTTGTTGCAAAATATAAGCTCCCTCCCCTTTAGAAAGCTACAGACTGTTGGATGTAATCTAATAAGTCATTTAGTATTTATCATCTAATAGATGATAAGTTCAAGATTCAAAGAAGTCGGATACTTGCCCAGTGGGGAGTAGAGGGATAGGCTCTGGAGATGGAGAGAGCTACGACAGATTCTTCTTTCTGCAGTTTGCTAAACGTATTATTTTGAGCAAACTGGGTCATCTTTTAAGTCTCAGTTGTCTCCTCTGGAAAATAGGTATAATCATAATACCTGCTTCACAGATTTATTAGGAGGATTCGATGAGGTATAGGCGAGTCCTCAGCACAATGCTTGATAATGATCGTTTACGATTTTTGGTAAAATTGAAATATAGGATTATTCTGGTAAGAGACAGGATGTGGCCTAGAAACAAATATGAAGTGTAATCAGACAGGAGAGGTAGAGAAGAGCAGATAATCATGGTACTGGATGGGGAAACAGGGACAAGGACATGAGCACAAGATGAACAGGGTTCAGACAAGCAACGTGCTGTGCTGGCTTAAGAGACTGGCTATGTCATGCTGTGGTGTTTTGTGCTTTCACCTACACATCCACATTTCCTAAACACCTGCTCAATTCTGATAAAAACAAGGCAGGCTCGTTTCTGCCTTCATCCTCGGAGCTGATGATCCAACTGGGAAAAGTTGAATAAGTGATGATGATAAGAAGAGGAGATTGGCTTAGCTGGGAGACTTTTGCCAGAGAGGGGATGGCCTGAGGGCATGTTGGGCTACTTGAATGGAAAAATCTCTAGCTTGGTGACCTTCCTGGCTGGGGCTAAGGCCATCAGGTGCCCTGTGCCATAAACTAGTATTGGCAATACAGCATTCTCAAATAACTTGCTCACATGGCTTGAATTCATGTCCTATTTATTCATTACGAGACCTTGTGCTTGGAGGACAAAGTTCAGTTTACACTGTGACAAAGGCCAGGCCATTAACAGTAACCTGGAGATATGAGTTTAGACATTTCTTCACATTTTCTGCACCATGGGTGCTTTGCAGCATGGTGATGCCTACAAATCGCCTTAGAATAATGTTTTGAAATGAACAAAATAAAACATATAGAATTGCAAAGGAATCCAATTATATTAAAATATAGTTATCAAAACATTAAAAACACATTTGTAATATAATATGTGCTTCTTTTTAATGAATAAAATCACAAGAACTAGCTGTGGATCTGATAATTACCATAATTTCAAAATAGTGTTGAGCATAAATGATTTTTTGAGATATGTGCAACAATTGTAATATGATTGGAAAAATATGGTGACTTCCATTAGTGACAAAGTCATAGTTACTGCTTATCCTTCTCTGGTTTGTTGCCAACAAAGAAATGCTGCATTTCAGTTAAAAGTTAGTGAAAGTGGCGATGCCATTTTTACAGCCAAGTTCACAGACACTGAATTCTCACCATGGATTTGGAGAGATGTGGACCCCAGGTTAAGAATCCCTGTTTAGACACAGACAACAATGGAGCTATGACAAAGACAGTCACAATCAATGATTCAAATAGACATGAATTATGACCTAATACAGGCACATCTCCTTTTATTGCGCTTCACTTTATTGGGCTTTGCAGATATTGTGTTTTTTACAAATGGAAGGTTTGTGGCCGCCGTGTGATGAGTAAGTCTACCGGTATCGTTTTTCCAAAAGCATTCACTCGCTACGTGTCTCTATGTCACATTTTGGTAATTCTCACAATATTTCAAACTTCTTCATTATTATATTTGTTATGGTGATCTGTGATCAGTGAACTTTGATGTTACTATTGCAATTGTTTTGGGGCGCCACGAACCCTGCCCATATAAGACACTGAACTTAATAGGTAAATGTTGTGTGTGTTCTGACTGCTCCACCGACCGGCCATTCCCCATCTTTCTCTCTTTCCCTGGGCTTCCCTATTCCCTGAGACATAACAATATTGAAATTAGGCCAGTTGACAACCCTACAATGACCTCTAAGTGTTCAATGAAAGGAAGATTCGTATGTCTCTCACTTTAACTCAAAAGCTAGAAGTAAATAAATTTAGTGAGGAAGGCATGTAAAAAGCCGAGAAAGGCTGAAAGCTAGGCGTCTTGCACCAGTTAGCACAGTTGTGAATGCAAAGTCGAAGTTCTTGGAGGAAATTGAAACTGCTACTGCAGTGAACCCACAAATGATAAGAAAGTGAAATAGCCTCATTGCTGATAAGGAGAAATTTTCAGTGGTCTAGGTAGACGATCAAACCAGCCACAATATTCCCTTAAGCCAAAGTCTATTCTGGAGCAAGACCCTAACTCTCTTCAATTCTGTGATAGCTAAGAGAAGTGAGAAACCTACAGAAGAGAAGTTTGAATCTAGCAGAGGTTGGTTCACGAGATTTAAGGAAAGAAGCCATCTCCATAAGATGAAAGTGCAAGGTGAAACAGAAAGTTCTGATGTAGAAGCTGTAGGAAGTTATCTAGAAGATCTAGCTAAGATCATTAATGAAGGTGGCCACACCAAACAAAAGATTTTCAGTGTAGATGAAACAGTCTTATATTGGAAGGAGAGGCCATCTAGGACTTTCATAGTGAGAGAGGAGAAGTCAATGCCTGGCTTCAAAGTGTCAGAGGACATATCATAAACATCTGTTTATGATATGGTTGCCTAAGAAAATTTTAAGCCCACTGTTGAGACCTAATGCTCAGAAAAAAAAAAAATTCCTTTCAAAATATTACTGCTCATGGACAGGGCACCTGGTCACCCAAGAGCTCTGATGGAGATGGACAACGAGAATCATGTTTTCATGCCTGTTAACACAACGGCCATTCTGTAGCCCATGGCCCAGGGAGTAATTTCCACTTTCACATCTTGTTATTTAGGAAATACATTTTGTGAGGCAATAACTGCCATAGGTAGACAGTCCTCTGATGGATCCGGGCAAAGTAAATTGAAAGCCTTCTGGAAAGGATTCACCACTCTAGATGCCATTAAGAACATTCATGATTCATAGGAAGAGGTCAAAATATCAACATTAGCAGAAGTTTGGAAGAAGCTGACTCCAACCTTCATGGATGACTTTGAGGGGTTCATACTTCAGTGGAGGAAGGAACTGCAGATGTAGTGGAAATAGCAAGAGAACTAGAATTAGAAGTGGAGCCTGAAGATGTGACGGAATTGCTGCAATCTCATGATAAAACTTTAGTGGATGAGGAGTTGCTTCTTATGGATGAGCAAAGAGAGTGGTTTCCTGAGACAGGATGTACTCCTAGTGGAGATACTGTGAAGATTGTTGAAATGACAGCCCAGAATTTAGAATAGTACGTAAACTTAGTTGACAAAGCAACAGTAGCAGGATTTGAGAGGATTAATTCTAATTTTGAAAGAAGTTCTACTGTGGGTAGAATGCTGTCAAATGGCATCTCATGCCACAGGGAGATCATTTGTAAAAGGAACAGTCAATCAATGAACCAAACTTCATTGTTGTCTTTTTTTTGTTTTTTGTTTTTTTGCTGAGGAAGATGCACCCTGAGCTATCTGTTGCCAATCTTCCTCTTTTTGCTTGAGGAAGATTTGCCTGAGCTAACATCTGTGCCAGGCTTCCTCTATTTTGTTTGTGGGTCACTGCTACAGCATGGCTGCTGATGAATGGTGTAGGTCTGCACCCAGGAACTGAACCTGGGCCACCAAAGCAGAGCGCACCAAACTTAACCACTAGGCCATAGGGCTGGCCCCCATTGTTGTCTTGTTTTGAGAAATTGCTACAGTCACCCCAACCTTCAGCAACCAGCACCCTGATCAGTCAGTAGCCATCAACATTGAGGCAGGGTCCTCCACCAGCAAAAAGATTACGACTCATTTGATGAAGGCTCAGATGATCATTAGAATTTTTAGCAATAAAATGTTTTTTAAGGTATGTACATTTTTTTTAGACATACTGCCATTTCACACTTAATAGACTACACTACAGTGTAAACATAACTTTTGTATGCATTGGGAAACCAAAAAATTCATGACTCACTTTATTTTCATATTTGCTTTATTACAGTGGTCTGGAACTGAATTTGCAAGATCTCCAAAGTATGCCTGCACCCCTCTACTGAAAGATTTCCTTCAAGAAAGAAAAGAAGGACCTACATTAGTCTATTGTGGTTGCCATAACAGAATACCATGGGCTGGATGGCTTGTGCAACAGAAATTTATTTTTCTCCTAATTCTGGAAGCGGGAAATCCTGGATCAAGGAGCCAGTAGGGCTGGTTTCTGGTGAAACCTCTCTTCCTGGTTTGCAGACAGTCACCTTCTTGCTGTGTCCTCATGTGGCCTTTGCTCTGCAGGCGCACACTTCTGGTGTCTTCTCCACTTCTCCTACGGACACCAGTCCTATGGGATCAGACCCTGCCCTTGAGACCTCATTTGACCATTATCACCTCTTTAAAGATCCTACCTCCAAATACAGTCACACTGGGAGTTAGGACTTCAGCAGCCCCTGGTAGAGATAGCATTACTGGATCTCTAAGAGGCTCCAGTGACATACAGAACAGCTCTCTGACCAGCATGAAGAAAGAATTAAGAGCCAGAAATGCACAATTTGATTTAGTAAACCTTTTAAAGGCTTTGTCGAATGCCTTATTATTGGAGGTGAGGGAGGGAAGAAGGAGAGGCGGAATTAAATATCTAGAGTCTTATCTCATTATCTAATTATTCTAACATAACTACATTTACCAATCTTCTCTACTATTGTCCTGAATTGAACGAGAGTCGGATATGAATATTCTTCCAAAACAACACATGCATGGAAAGAATGTGGTTGTACAAGATGCAAAAATAATCTTTAAAAGAAGAAAAAATAGCACAGGTTGAGTTTCATGAGGGTAGGTACAGAAAATGGGTTATCTTCTTAATTTCCATGTTATAAATTTTACACACACTGGGAGAGAATAGAAGGCAATCCATTAGATTCAGTCAAAAAACAGGTTGACCTAGACATTAGGAACATTTTCCGTTGTGGCCTGGACAGTATCATTCCAGGAGACATAGAATTTACCAGACTCATTTTCTATTGTGTCTCAACTTAGCCTGACACCAGGTGTGTGACTTTCCCCATTTTTCTGGGTAAAATTTGACAATGGTCATCCTAACACAGTACACTCGTCCTTCAGCCTAAGGATTTGAAAATGCATCCTTTCATCTCTAACTCTCTTGTAGCACGGATCTCGAGTAGAAATTTCACCTGCACCAAGGGGCACTTGCAGCTATATTTTTAAAACTCTTTTACTTTGAACAAACTTCAAACTTATAGAATATTTGCAAGAGTAATACAAAGAACTACTGTATACCCTTCACTCAGATTCATCAACGTTAACATTTGCTACGTCATTTATTCTCTCTCTCTCTCAAGGGTGGAGCCTGATCCCGATAGGACTGGTGTCCATGTAAGAAGTGGAAGAGACACCAGAAGTGCTTGCATGCAGAGAGAGAACATATATATGCATATACACACAAACACATGTCGTTATTGTAATTGTTATTTTCTAGAATATCTGAGAGTAAGTTGTGGTTACTTTCAGAATTGTTCTGCCCTGAGAATATTTCATTTTTCCCCCAAGAGTGTTACTAACAAGTTCCTAGAACCTCCTAAAAGTCCATTGAACCCACAGAATTTGCCAAATTGCAGCACTGGTGGTAGCACTGAATAACGGGATCATTGAAGGAAAAGGAAGATTGAAAGAAGCTCCTCATGTGCCTGTGGTCTAGCCCTACTTAAAGTTTTGAAATAGAAATTTTTCCTTGATATGGTACTCCTAGGATACAACCTAGGAGTACGCTCCAAGGTTAAAATGCACCCCCATCACTCTCAGATTTCCCCTAGACCACACACCCCTAGGCCTTCCCAAAGGTACTGCATGTTGCACAGCAGCTATCCATCTTCAGATGTCGCAACCCCTCACTGTAACTGACTTTACATAAGTGTGAAAATGGAGTAAGGTGATTGACCTAATTTATACTTATTGTGTGAAGGACACTTTACATGCTCACATGCATTTGCATTTTCCACAAAGACTTTGCTGATACACATTAATTTCTCATTGGTGAAAATAGAGGTCATGTGTAAAAATGAAATGGAGAAACAAAGCCAGTGGGGTGAGGAGAGAGATTTTCCAGTTGGAAACTGCCACTTAAACATGGAGATTCCAGCGGCCAGCCCCATGGCCAAGTAGTTAAAATTCCACACATTCTGCTTTGGCAGCCCGGCTTTGTAGGTTTGGATCCTGGGTGTGGACCTACTCCACTCATGACCCATGCTGTGGAGGCATCCCACATACAAAATAGAAGAAGATTGGCACAGATGTTAGCTCAGGCCCAATCTTCCTCACCAAAAAAATAATGAAAAAATTTTAAAACATGGAGATTCTGCATGTAATCAGCTTTCTGAAACTATTGCTGCTGTCAAAATCTTCTTCTCCTCCACCCCAGATATAAATCTAAGACATCACCAAAATAGATGGTTACTGAAAATTTGCTAGTATTTTGGCATTTACATGAATCAATAGCTTCCAAATATTTGTCCAACATTCATTTAAAGGAGAGGCTAAGACATTGCATGAGGGAAGAACTGGGAAATCCGTTTGCTTCTCTCTAGGTCCTGACTTGCTAATATAATACTCCGTGATTCAAGTCTGGCCCCCAATTTGCATCCTCCACTCAGCCTAACAAAGGGACCAATCCTTCTTCTAAGGTGAGTTATTGAGGCCAGGTTGTGTCAATTATTGTGACTGAACCATACCCCTTGGCTGTATTTGCCCATTCTTTACACATCTCCCAGAATTCACTCATACTCACACTGGCCGGCTTATCAAATTTGCCATGCCAGCCACATTCAGCAGAGGTTCAAAACTTGCAACTTGGGTGCCATCTGTCTTGGCTGCTCACTAGTCCATAAGGAAATCTGAATTAGATGCCAGCTTAAAAGTCCTAAGATTTTAACATAGGACTCTGCATTTCTTTCTTCTCTTGAAAATCAAAATTTGTTCCAATCCTGGGCCCATGTTTCTGCATGGCAACAACCAGTTGGAACCCAAATGGGGTAATAGCCACCCCTGGAGACCCCATAAGCTGGGGTGCATGTCCTCACCATTGGCCACTTGTTTCTCTCTTCTCCGTGACCTCTGCTCCTGCAGGAACTTAAGTCTGCAACCCTGACACTGAGAACTTCCTCTGAGAGAAATTCCAGTAAATATAGACTTTTTTCCCATGTCTTTACTTTTCTAGTAATAGCTTAGCACTTCTTTGATATTGGCATCTTGGTAAACTGCCCAGATTGACTGACTATTAATTAGGGTCTGTTCACACCCAGCAAACTCTCTAAAACACAAAGATTTTTAAGAAGCATTTTCATGGCACAACAGTCATTAGGGTATAGGGAGAAAGGAAGAAGGCAGAGACTGGAGCACCAAGAGTTGCCTTCACAACCATGTCAAAATTATGCCACAGGCAGCCTATAAAAATGTAGCCAGCGTGCTGGCCAGGTGGCGTAGCAGTTAAGTTCATGTACTGGCTTCAGCAGCCTTGGGTTCACAAGTTCAGATCCCAGGTGCAGACTTACACACCACTTATCAAGCCATGCTGTGGCAGGTGTCCCATATATAAAGCAGAGGAAGATGGGCATGGATGTTAGCTCAGGGCCAATCTTCCTCAGCAAAAAAGAGGAGGATTGGTGGCGGATGTTAGCTCAGGGCTAATCTTCCTCAAAAAAAAAAATAATGTAGCCAGCAATTATGCAAGCCAGTTAAGTAGAAGTGAGCATGCTGGTTTCTCTCCTTTTCTAGAACATCATGGTGGTGTTTTTCCATTCAAAATATACCTCCTATTAGAACAATTAAAACAATTGATGGGGCAAGAGCAATGGGAATCCCAGTCCAAATTTTTATGTCCTGTCAAATATACAACTCTTTTCAATAATCAATTTCTATGATTTAATCAGATCATTTCTCAGCTGAGCAGGGATCTGCCAACTGGCTGTCATTTCATGTCCCATAGACCTGATGGAAAGATTTTTTCCCTTTCCTGTTGCTTCTTACTGTGTTAAATTGGCAATTTTCGGAGAAGCATCTCCTGCCAATTAATGAGAGTCAGCCTTGACTTTTGCAGATTGAATTTTGTAAATTGGTTTTATTGAAAGTGAGAAATGGCATAAAGAACTACAGAAGGAAGAAAAATTAAGAATGTCCCCAAAGAACAGAGGTCTTGTCATATTCTTGCTTTAGACAAGGGAATACATGCTTCGAGTCTGGATGTAGCGCGAGATACCTTATGATTCTCTTCCAGGTTCAGACACTGACCTTTCCCACTCTGACCTATACACAGAGAACTGTAAATTGTCATCACTGCCTACCTCTGAGGTATGGCAAGGATTAATGACTTACAGTGCAACCTGCACACTGGGAGGTAAAAGGTCTCATTGCAGAGGAAATTATTGCCGTAATTCTTTGAGCGTTACACTGCTCACCCGAAGACATGATGCTGAACAGTCCATGCAAAGCTGAACCTGACAATTTCAGGTAGCGACTTTCTCTCTGTGATCTCTTAGACTGTCATTAATGCCTTCCTCTAGACTTGGTTTCTTAGAAAACTTTTCTCAACTTTCATTATTTACTGTCATTATTGTAATGAAGTCAATTTTCTTTAGTTTTCTAATAGTTTTTTTTTCATTTCCTCTAAAAAGCAAGGTCAAATGTGGAGGACAGGGTGATGTTTTAGACACTGAAGTTTAAATTGGTCTACCATATCTGATTTGTAGCTAGAATTTCTTATTTTTCTTCAAAGAAGAAAGGATGATTTATGGAGCAAAATTTGACGTAGAGTATCAAACTCCACTGATCTATTTTGACAAGAATGTTTCATTCCATCTGAATATATAAATCTACTTTATCTTAGCATTATGTTATTTTCAAGATAATGTTATTGTGAAATGAAAAAGAATAGCAAATGTTGATAGAATAGTGTACCATCAACTGTGCTGAGCAGGCATTTTACCTGCATTAACTGACTTCATACACACAACCCAATAAGGTAAAGGTTAATATTATCCTTTTTCTAAAAGAATGAAGTTGGCAAAACTTGCATCCTGTGTTCTCTCCTCTTTGGGAGCATATTAACACATTGACAATGGGCTGCAAGGTTAGAAGCCGAATTCCTTCTGCCTAGAATTTCCCAAAGTTATTTGACCATGGGAACCTTCTCCCTGGAATGCTGATTAACACTAGAATTCCTCAGAACCGTCAGGAAGCCCTGCCTTAGCCACTCTTGAGTAGCCACAGTTTCCTGAGCACACACCATCACGCCATATACCCTTGCTGGAATAATTCTCTTTGCCTGGAATGCCCCATCTCAGTCTACTCAAATACCGCTCATGATTTAAAGTCTAGCACTTTTTTTTTTTATCTCCTTTAGTAAATCTCTCCCAATGACCCAGAATGCCCTCTCTCTGCTTAACAAAAACACAAATAAACAAAAATCAGTTTCTTAGCACTAGAACATTCTCTTGTTACTACTTGTTTCCATGTTTCTCTTCTCCATTTGACTATGAACTCCTTAAGGGTCCACTTTACTAGCTGTGTGCCTAACGGCTGCCATAGAACTTGACACAAAGTAGATATTCAATGAACAATGGTGAAATAAGTTATCAATCCATTCGTATCCTAGGAAATAAAAATAAATAAAAGTGTTTAAGAGTTACTCACTATACAAGAAAACACAAGTGATGTGAAATGATGAGAAGTTAAGGAGGAGGAAAGAGGCAAAAATTGCAAGCTAAAGGTTAAAAATACTAGAATAATTTTTGCTTTTTACTTTTGTACCTTTATTTTTGCCAACGTAGAAATACGGATATGCTTTAACTCGTAACAACGGTAGCAATAGCATTTTTGGAAGGTTTACTATGTGCCAGTCACGATTCTCCTCTTTACACATGTTCCTTATGAAAGAACATCCTCAAGAAAGTAACTGCAATTCTCACACAGTCTCCACCAATAAGGAAGAAAAAAGGAGAAATTTAACTGCCAGATTATAGAATGTTCCAGTGATTTCTAAAACATCAGGCAAAACAGATGTTGCACTGACTTCCACTCACTGGAATGTGACAGCCACCTTGATTGCCCTTTTCCAGCCATTTAATTTGGTTATTTAGGGAGGCAGTGACGTTGATGCATCTGTAAGACGTGGTCTGACATAAATCAGATCCTCTTACATTTTTCTAAGAAAAAAATCTCCACCCTTTTCATCAGAGTATAGCGTTATCTCTGTAGTGATGCTGAAAAAGAAGAGAGGTGACTCAAATTTCAATTTCAATTTTAAATTGGCTTCCACCCAACAGGGACCAGCACTTTGCCAGGCTCAATGATGTATTAACTATCCCATAATGAGGACACAGCTGTCAGCCATGAGAAATATTAAAACACGGAACAGAGCATTTTCATCAATTCATCTAATAGATTCCAGAAAGTGTTGCCAAAGCCCACTCAGCATCCTTGGATCTTGTTAAGCCCCTGCTTTAAAACCTTCTGTGGCTCCTCATTGCCTACTGGGTAAAACTCTCATTCACATTTGGCATTGCACGGTGGTGTGGTCCAGTAACTGAGAATTAAGGTTCTGGAGTCAGAAGTGCTCTAACTTACTCGCTGTGTGACCTTGGATAAGTTACTTAGACTTGATTTTCTAACCTGTAAAATGAGGGTATAGTAGTACCTAAGTCATAGGGTTTGGATACATTTAAAGAGATCATCTGTGTCGAGTGTGCAACATATAGTAAAAGCAGAAATAATGATGGTAGAGGAAGACGCGGTGATGGTGGTGTTAATAAAGAAGCACTAATTTTACGTCATGGTTTTCCACAATCAAATACAATGTTAACATATTTGTGTGCATGTATGTGTGTGTCTATAGATATGTGTGTGAATATATGTGTATTTATATGAATATATACATGTGTGTATAATTTTAATTAGGCTATGTTAGTTTGAAATAACCTTTCTTCCATGTACTTGACTTTGGGAAATTTACTTAACTTTAACCTTGCCTTAGTATTCCACCTCTAAAATGAGAATAATGATATTACCTACTTCTCAGGGGTATCTTTAGGATTAAATGATATGAAACATGTGAGGTAATTGACATGGTTTCTTGGTATGTTCCAGATGGTAAGTTCCTAATAAGTGTTAATTATCAAAAATACCTTTTGAAACATAACACAGTGTCTTTATCTCTATAATAGAAGAAATAATCATTATTGTTACTAGGTCTGATTTATAAAAAATAATTTATTTCCTGACTGTCCCCTTGAGTTTGCTACATTCTGTTGACTTGAGAAACATAAATGAAAAGACACCCGACATATCTACTCTGAGGACTAACATACAATTTCCATAGTGTGAGAACCTTCCAGTTGAAAGCCTGGAAACTCTGAGTTATTGTTATTGAAGTTGAGAGTATAGAAATCTACTCTGTCACAGTCACTTTCGATGAAAACTACAATTTATGATAAGTTTCATAAAACCTGCTTAATTCAACATTTATGAGAGACACTGAAGATAAATGAAAGGTATAGAAATGGAAACCTTTCTAATCAGTCATTTTGTCAAGAATAAGGGACAAGAATGATAGGCATGAAAATGGGCTAGATGGGCTTATAAATAATCTACTAGAGATAAATGATTAAATATTTTTATAAATTTAGCCAAAATATTCTTAGGTCTATAATAAAAAGCTTAATTCATGTGTGCCCGTGGAAGATCAGGTGCACTTGTCCATTCAGCACACCTGAGCAGGGTCCAGGGTAGAGTTTGGGGAAGCAAGTCTTACAGACACACGTTCCAAGAAGAGTGAAAAAAGAGGCAAAAAGCTGATTTCACAAGAATAGTGAAAATTACCTCTCTCTCCTCCTCTTTTAATTGGCAGGGTGAGTTGCAGCACTTATTTGAACCCCTGGAGGAAGTTTTATAGCTGTATCATGTTGCTGAAAACAACAATGAAGCCCTAAAACAGCCCTAGCAAAGGAAGAGAATAATCCTATAGGGTGAGTGGGGAGGAGGCCTCGAGTAGACCACTTTTGGAATATCCCTTTCCTTAACTTAGCAGAAGGCCTGGGGCAGAAGGCTGGCTCGTTCTCTGGCCTGGCCAACGACTGAGCTCAGGGCGGAATGCCAACATGCCGTACCCCATACTGTGAGCCTTTGTCCCCACTGGGGAGCTTCTGGGGAGCCAGACATTGGGTTTTCTCTACTTTGTGTCCATTTTCCCAAGCCCTGTGGGAATGATAAATTCCTTGAAGAGTGACCTGACAAGTCTCCCAAGTCAAATTATTTTCCTCTGTTAGAACTCCTGGTTTTTCACGCCCCCCACCCCTGGGTGAGTCCAGCTAGCGCTGAATGCTCAGTGTGATGGATTCCACAGAACCATCCAGCTCTAACCAACCAGATTTCCCCCAGCCCAGGGTGCTTGAGCACATGAGGATCTCTATGCATGGGCGCTCATCCAGATTTTTATCCCAGTAATTTTATTAAAATCATAATGGTTTATAACATTGTGTAATTTCGGGTGTACACTATTATTTATAAATTTCTGAATAGACTTCATCATGCTCACCACCAGTAGTCTAATTTTTGTCCATCACTCTAAATGTTCCCCTTTACCCCTTTTGCCCACCCCTCACTCCCTTCCCCTCTGGTAACCACTAATCTGTTCTCTTTATCTATGTATTTGTTATCTTCCACATATGAGTGAAATCATGCAGTATTTGTCTTTCTCTGTCTGGCTTATTTTGCTTAGCATAATTCCCTCCAGATCCATCCATGTTGTTGCAAATGGGATGATTTTTCTCTTTTGTTATGGCTGAGTAGTATTCCATTGTATATATATACCACATCTTCTTTATCCATTCATCCATAGAAGGATACTTGGGTTGCTTCCACATCATGGCTATTGTAAATAATGCTGCAATGAACATAAGGGTGCATAAATCTCTTTGGATCATTGATTTCAAGTTCTTTGGATAAATACCCAGTAGAAAGATAGCTGGATTGTATGGTATTTCTATTTTTAATTTTTTGAGAAATCTCCATTCTGTTTTCCATAGTGGCTCCAAGAGTTTGCATTCCCATCAGCAATGCGTGAGGGTTCCCTTTTCTCCACATCCTCTCCAACATTTTTTGTTTTTTTGTCTTGGTAATTATAGCTATTCTAACCAGCGTAAGGTGATATCTCATTGTAGTTTTGATTTGCATTTCCCTAATAATTAGTGATGTTGAACATCGTTTCATGTATTCCTCATCCATGTTTTCAAATCTCCACATGACTGCAATATATAGCCAGTGGAGGAATACTGCCCAGCCCTTTCTCGATTTAAGGCTTCAGCCTCATGCTGCCCCATTATCACTTAGCTCCATTCTCCAAAATGACAGTCCTTAAGAACTTTCTTTATCTGCTGATTTGCCAGTGTGTCTAGAAAGTTTTCCAACTGTCCCAGTCCCCTTGGCCGAAATGAAATTACCCTGTCTTGCTTTGGGTTCAAGCAATCATTTGGCAACTGTATCTATTTTAATTTTGAGCTCCAGGATGAATAACAAATAAAACTTGTATTGGCTTTTAGATTTCTCTAGATCAATGGTTCTCAAAGAGTGATCCCCAGACCAGTAGCATCAGCATTACCTGGGAACTTACTACAAATGCAAATTATTGAGCCCCACCCAAGACACAGTGAATCAGAAACCTTAAGAGTAGAGCCTAGAAATCTGTGTTTTAACAAGTCCTCCAAGTGGTGCTAATATGCAATTAATTTTGCGAACCAATGGTCTAGCCTACATGGAGTGTACCTCCCAATGGCTCTTGGACTCTTTGATGGTAGCTGGATAGAGCCCGAAAGGTGAAGATCTGCATGTGCCAGCTTTTCTAAGGAGTTTTAAGGTGTCTGCAAGAAACCTGAACTTTAACATGTGTCTTTCCTTATATTTAAAATTTTAGACCAGCAGTCACAAACTCATGCTTGTAGAGACCAAGAAAGTAAATAAAGTGGGCTGAGCATGAGTTTAAGCCATTAGGGATGCGGTGGAATCTCAGTGAAGTACAGAGTATATGTTCCACCTAAGATATGGACAAAAACCATTCAAAAACCACCGTGCAGACAAAGCAAACCATTTTTGGGGGGTCCCAATTTGTCCTGCAGGCAGTCTGTGTGTGGTCTCGATGATACCTCCTCTCTCCAGCTGTAAGATTGGAGATAAGGATGGCTGTCCACTTGACCAAACTTTTTGACTCATACAAAAGGGATTGGTTATCTCAAAAACTGTTTTAGTCCGCTAATAAGTTGAAGAATTTTGCCTTGATACTTACATATTCCTGCAACCAAAGTGCATGCTGACTTTGATTTTAGGTCTAATTCTGATGATGTCTGCAGACTGATGAATGAATGAATTCCTACACTTGAGAGGAGACTTAAGTTAGAAGGAATGTTCTTCAGGAACAATACATGTACTAACTGATCAATTGTTTGGTAATCAAAAGGTATTTCATTTTTCTTCACCTTCCTCTCAACAAAATATGCTTACAGTACGTCAACCTCCAAAAGGATAACTACCTCACATGAAGGGATTAATATTTAGTGACACTTCATACATTACCAACAGCAGTTTGCATTTTGAGAGGATTGAACTCTATAATGGAAATTAAGCATCCTCTAATTCTAGGTGTTGGCAACAGCTTATGGTGAAGGTATGATCAGGTCTATTAACTCTGTATCCATATAGTGTCAGAATTTCTGTTATTGCTAACTTTGCTACTATCTTTTGGGTGAACAATTAAATGCTTTTTAGTATGTTCACGGACTTGTGAAACTATCATCAGAATCAATTTCAGAACATTTTTGTGACTCCAGAAAGAAACCACATACACATTAGCAGTCGTATCTAAATACTCCCATTCTAACACCATAGCCATAGGCAACTATTAATCTTCTTTTTGTCTCCATAATTGGCCTATTCTGGACCTTTCACGTGAATAGAATCATACTATATGTAGTCTTCTGTGACTGGCTTCTTTCACTTTAGCTTCACTACATTTAGTGTAACATTTTCAATGTTCATCCATGTTGTGGCATGAATTACTACATTATGCCATTTTTATTGCTGAATAATATTTCATTTTATAGATATAACACGTTAGTTCTTCATTCATCAATTGATGCACATTTGGGTTGTCAAATTTCTCCACATTATCTGTCTTTTTGATTAAAGCCATCCTAGTAGATATAAAGTGATATTTCACGATTTTGATTTGCATTTTCCTGATGGCTACTGTAACTTTGCTATTATTAAAAAAAATACTGTGGAAGATTTACATGCACTAGACTGGCAATACTACAGAGTAAAAACTTTGAATGGATTGTGTACATTTCAACTCTGTTGCTTTATTAACCAAAGTATGTCTTAAAAAAGTAAAGGTTTTGATGGTTTAGTGGAGCAACTAATATTTATTGGGTATTTACTGTGTACCACGAACTATGCTTAACGTTTTATGGGTATGATCCCAATTATCTCCCATGTAGCATTCTTATTCATTGTACAGATAAGGAATCTGAGGCATATAGACTCTATGAGTTTACTCCAGATTAGTCACACGGATGTTGATATTGCACAGACACACACTCAAGTCAGCCTGCTTCCAAATTATATGCACTTCACTTCTAAACAGCTCATCATGTATTTTCAAGTGAAATTTTGCAGACAGAAAGAAGTGAAAGGAAGTACAATTTGCTGATTAATATTGCATTTAGTCATTCACTCAGTAAGAAAAAAGCAAAGAACTGAAGCTATGAGTTTGGTTACTTAGGCAAGAAGACCTAAACTGAAAATTCATGAATGTGGTCTCAGCGTCTGTTCTAAGTCTAATTGAAAGTGAGTAAGTTTGTTCATCCACCTCCCTTTACACACAGCCAGCTGCGAAGAAGTCCAAATTTCCACATCTGAAGTATGAAGTATTCTGGTATTGCTCAATGATAACTCTTTGAATTTTAAATGGGTTTTCTTGGGTTTGTTTGCTATAATTTAAATTTAAATGATTTCTGTGACAGTAACCAAAGCACCATGAAATTTCATTTCATATCAGTTTTATTCTGAAACTGACAATGTTACGTATGTATTTATAGGCTCATCTTCTGACAACATTCTCTTTACTTGCCCACCATTTGCAACCAATTTACCAGACCAGAATGAATAATAGATTAATTCTAATTAACAATATGAATACTCTTTCTGAAGTTTCCATTGATTTGTTTTTATCAGCTAACATACTGTAAATGCCAACGCTCCTTTTGGGTCTTGCAAAAATCTATGTGGATAAAAGGCAACAATTTTCTGAACATACTGATTATTCCCCATTGACCAACAAGACAGGAGGATTTATGATGTTAAAATAACATGAGTGAAAGTGCTGATGATAGTACATTTCTTCTCCATTTTTATGTTGACTAGATTTAGCTCTCAGAATAATTTTCTCTTGGTGCTTATTGCATTGATAATTTCTCCTTCTAATGGGGAAGGAATTTTTGTTTATTGTATTTTTCTAGCAGTTTTCATTGTTCTGAGTGCCATTTAAATTCCCAGATTCCCTCATCTAATTTCTTCACGAGTGTCTGTTCAGTATCTGTGCTGGTTCAGTGAATTCACTGCTTACTTAGGCTTACCTCTTCCAGTCACTATAAGAAAGATGATATACTCTACAGATTTTTTAAAGGTCAATTTTTAGAAACAACTTGAACAAACCCTTTCAGGAGGTCAAGCATATTTTGTGACCAAAAAAACACTGCAACGTGCGTATGGACTATCTAGTTATCACTGAAGTTTGTATGTTATCTTCCCATTCAACATTTATCTATTATTAGGTACTTTATTGTTTTTATTTGCCTATAAACTGATTTCCCCAGTTCATTTCTATTGGCAGAGAAATTTAAATTGAATTAAATTTAGTTCAATTTGAAAATTTGAATTCATTGAAAAACGTCAAAATAATAAAAACGTTCCCCAGCAGTTTGTTGCTTTCAACAACATAGAATATTCCTGCTGAATATTATTGTAAACAAGTATTGCTTACTATAGGATCAGCACATGCTTGGCAGGCATGCCACCATTCTCCTATGCCCACCCAGGACAGAGATTGTTAATCAATCATGGCATTCTTTCCCAAGCATTACCTCTGAATCTTTCTCAAAGCTGTATGTGAGGCAGGCATCACCAAAGATTGGATTCCATTCTAGGTCAGGTGGACATGCCTTTATCAGCTTTGGGGAAATATTTGTAATTAACAAAATGATTGCAAGTATGAGTGAATCTAAATAGTTAAGTCTTTAAAGAGATTTAGAACTCTTCCTTGCAATCCTATGGAGTGAGATTCTGAGCATGACTCCTTTCACGGCTCTAGAATTGTGGACAAGGACCCAAAGCCAGCACCAAAAAGGCACTAATTCTGAAGCTAGCAGCCAAAAGTGGGGATGGATGCCTCCTCCAGGACTTATAAAATAGCAGCCAAATAGGGTCTAGGAAGCCCCCACAATCGAGCCACCCCCACTTCCAATAGTCCATATAAGCACTTGGCTTGACAAGGAGGGATGGAACTTTCACCTAATGGAAGATGCTACGCGTTTTCCCTCCTTATCTGTGGGAGAATGAAGGAGCTGCTCTTGCCTTTCAAAGGAACCATGCGTAGAAATCCAGAGGGCTGCAAGAAGAGGAGAAAGCCCCCTTGGGCTTCTGCTTAGGTAAAGGATTTGCTGACCTGCCCTGGGCTTACGTAGACAGGGAAGAAGAAAATCTAAGGGAAACGATGAGGTAGAGAAAGGGGATCCCGGTGTATGAGGTGAGACACTGTGGGGAGAAAGGAGGGGAATGGTGAGAGTTCTTACAGGAATTTGATCTTCGGTGTCAGGGAATTGAAACTTGAAGAAGATTTGCAGGTCCCCAGCTATCTAATAAATGTACTCCAGGGGACAGCCAGCATTGGGCAAGCTCCCATCTCTGCTACAGGTCCTTGAATGACAGGTCAAGCCTGAGCTAGAAAGGGAAGGAGATAAACTATCCAGAGTAGACTTGATAATAGCTAAAGGTGATGAGTGAGGAAGGAAAAAACAGTCGCTGACAGCCAAGAGCTGGCCTCATATTGCCAGCTAGGCCTTGATGTTGCTATGAGCTGCCCTGTCCTTCACAGTGAGGATTTGGTATTCTCCTCTTGCCCATAAACAATTTTGTAGACAGTCAACATCAGACAAGGACACTCTGCAACCATGAAGTGAAACAAAACAAGACCACTTTATAATTTTTTCTAAGCAGAGACATAAACAAGTCGGCTGTGCAAACCACAGTTCCAAACAGTCCCTCTCCTGGCCAACGTGAGTGACTGCTCCTTCCATACCAGTTACAGCTTTAGCCTGGCTCAGGTCTGCACTCTGTCTAGAGAGATTTGGTAAAACACCCAATCATAGAATTACCTCCACTTCCTGACAGCACCCAATCCACAGCAAAGCCCCACTTCCTGAAACCCTTCCCAAACCTTAAACCTTTCCTAAAATCATCTAAAACAAGCCCAAATCCTGTACCCAGTTCCTTCCACCACCCTGCAGCAGAGAGTTTCTCCATGGTGTGCGTTCTCTCTTGCTGTAATGAGTGATATCCCAATTTGTCAACCACAGGTGTGCTCCGGTGGTCCTTGGGTAGAGGTCATCAAGGGAGAAGTTATAGATTCTGTGGAAGATGCCCTTAAAGGACAGGAAAGATTTGACAGTGCAAGATTGAAGGCACTTATCGGAATAAATTAGATCATTTCATACTGCTGCCCTCTCCAGTTCACTGTTCAATAAACTGGTTCCACTTATTATGCTATCTGTTTGCCAAAACTGAAGATACAAAAGCAAACTCCAGTCTGGCTCCTAGATACAGATTTCAAACTGGTTGTGTACAAATTAATTGGACGTGGCTGCATGTTGCTCATGAATTTCTTGAACCGCACATCAAATTGCAGTTTCGAACATGAGATTACTCTTGGAACAATTTAAAAGCATGAATGCACCTAATCCTCGTAGGAGGGGCGATGACTTTTGTTTCTTCCACTTCCAATTCGAATCTGCCTCAGTCCCCATTTCTATAACACATGCTTAATAAATGTTACTTGACTGACTTTGACACATATAAACATACAAAACTACTTAAAAATTAAGATTGCAATGGCAGTTGCAATGAAATGAAACAAAAAATTGTAAGGCCAGGCTGGCTTGAAACTGCGGTCGATTTGATCCAATTTCACCCTGATTTGCTAAGTAACCTTAAAATTTCTCACTCCTGTACAGTCCACTTATATTCTTTCCCCAATTCCTAATCAATGGGAAGGTAAATGAAAATTAAGGTAAGCTTATCTTCAAGTTAGGAGGTCTCCCCCTTTCTTTCCTTTTTAAAAAGGCTATTACGATGCTTTCTGAAACTTACTGCTTCAATTTAGTGCTTACATTCCCTCCTCATCCTCAGTTCCAGCCCTGAGGCTTCAATCTAAAAATATGCTGGATTTCTATTAGAAAATAACAGACTTCTCAATGTCATCACCCCCCAGTAGGCCAGCCCCACTCACCTCCCGCTAGCACCACATTGAATTGTCTTTAAAAATATTTATGCATCGTATACGATTCTGTCTCTAAGTTATAAGCAGACACAGCCAAGTTCTGATTCAGCTGGCTGTCTCCTAAGTTTTTTAAGAAGAGAGATTGTGAAGTTGTTATCAAAAGTTCAGTCTCTGATCCTGATGCCAATCCAAATAACGAGAACAGAGTCTTAGGTGAAAAAGGAAAGGCTTTACTTTGCCAGGCGGAGGGAGCAAAGCAAGGGCTAGTGCCTCAAAAATTGCCAGCTCCCTGTTAAGAAACGGGTGGGGTTTTTATTTGGGGTCTTAGGTAGGGGAGGCGGGCCGTGGCCTTCTTGGTCAGCATTTTCCCATCGGCCTGTGTCTGGGGCTGCTTCCAGGGGAGGAGACAAAGGATTTCTCCGATGAATGTCCTTGGCTGTTTATCTCCATGGTGGAGGCAGACTCTGATGTCAGGAAGCCAAGGAGTTGGGCCTGGGAAGCTTTGGTTTCTTGATATTCTCTGGACATTAGTTTCTCTGTAAAAGAACTTCAAGGTCCTGGGATTAGCCACAACTTTAGTGGGAGCCCAGCATGAGGTCATCTGGACTTTAACAATTTGTAACTTCTATTTGGTCGTAAAGCTCAGAGAGTCAGAGGTTAGAGAAACAAGCATTTACATATGAGTGTAACTAAAGACCCAGGGAACTGGGAATGTGTGCTTTTAGTTTTATGCCATATATGCTGGGTTCACTGTAAGGGAACCAATATCAGGGCTCATAGTAACTAAGAGCCGGTAACAAAATCTGCCAACTTTTACTTTAACTTTATGCTCTCCATATTCATTTCTATCAAGCAGAAGCTACCAGGGAGATGATGAATTTATGTCAAGAATGTCAAGAATATCTTTTTTTCTCAACAAAGATAAAACAAATTGTCAATATAACTGTCTTCATTAACACTGCCAAACCATTTGAAACCAATCTCAAGTCTTTTTTGAAACAACACTAGACATAAATTAAATGACAAAGATGTCAAATAAATAAATGACAGGAATGGCATTTAAGGAGCAGACTTGCTCGTTACATCACTACTTCTTGACCTTAAAACCCAGTAAAGTCTGGAATACTTTTACCCCTTATTAACAATATCATTTTCCCTTTTAAAGGACAAAAAAGTGTATAAACATTAATCCTAGTGAGTGAGTATGCATTTAAAGAAGTTATTTTTATTTCCCTCCAGATTTGTGAAGAAAAATCTTGAAGGGAAAAACAGACTATGACCAACTAAAACTCATATTCATAGTACTTATTGCATCAAGGTCCATGCAGTGTGTGACATGGGAAGGTGTAATGCTAATGGGAAAAATCATATGTTTGGATTTCTCAGTGGAACCCATCCTGTTTAAATTTTCCTGAGCTGATGCAGATGTGGACAGGCTGTCAAAATGGAACGCCTCCTTTCTTTTGGCCCAGGCCTTGAAATCGAGACTACCACAAGAAGTCCCAAGCCACCAGAGCAGGATGTGATAAAAAGTTTGTGAAACTAGTTCTGTGAAATCTTAGCTTATCATCCACTATGAAGGTATTAAAATGAAGGGCTTGTAGACACAAAAAGAACAAATATTGTATGAGTCCACTTATATGAAGTACTTAGAAGACAGTGAAAAGCTTCTGGAAATGGATGGTGGTGATGGTTGTACAACATCATGAATGTACTTACTGCCACTAAATTGTACACTTAAAAATGGTTAGAATGGTAAATTTTATGTTATGTATGTTTTATCACAATACAAATACAAATACATATATACATTCATAATAGATTTAAAAATAAAAAATGAGGGCCAGTTGGCCTCATGGCTGAGTGATTCAGTTCACATGTACCCCTTTGGTGGCCCGAGGTTCACTGGTTGGGATACTGGGCATGGACCTACACACTGCTCATCAAGCCATGCTGTGGCAGTGGCCCACATAGAAGAACTAGAATGACCTAAAACTAGGGTATGCAATTATGTACTGGGACTTTGGGGAGAAAAAAGAGGAAGATTGGCAATAGATGTTAGCTCAGGGCCAATCTTCCTCACCAAAAAGCATAGTTAAATAAATAAATAAATAAATAAGTGCTTGGACATAGAAGAAACAGACTGCTTCTTCCTCCCTTCCAGTTGAGAAATGAAGAAAAGCAGATGCTGCCATGGACACCCTCCATCCCAGTGTGAGCTGACCCAGTGGATTCCAAATGCAAGCTTGGCGAACTCTTTGCCTGAGGCTTTCTCTAGTCTCCTGAGCTCACTTGGTCTGTGCATGGGCCAGGCAGAAGTGCAGGGGCTATAATAATCCCCTGGAAGAAACCCTCAGCGAAAGGCAGAAAGGAATCAGTAGATACATACTCCAGCTTATCTTTCCCCAATTGGGATGACTCTAAGTCATGTGTGCCACTGTCTCCCAGAGTCCCCTTTTGGGAATGAGGCCCAACTGCCTGCAGTGTTCTAAGTTGCTTGATAACATGCCCACTATCGACTTCCTGCTCTTCTTAGTCCTAAGCCCGTAATGGTGCTTCCCAGGATCACCTCTCACATAAACTTCTGCACAGAAAACTTTGTCTTAGGGGATGCTTCTGGGAGAACCACTCTGAGAGCTTGCAGTGTGGAACCAGGATTTTTGGATCCTGAGATGGTTACTGACACACACTGGAGAGACCTGCCTGGCAGGAGAGAAATGTCTAAGTTGCCTGGAGAACAGCTTGCCCCACTGAAGCTTTGAGGGGGCAAGGGTGCTCACAGACATGGACCAGAGAGAGGGAATTTTTGCATTCTTTTTTTTGAGGAAGATTAGCCCTGAGCTAACTACAGCCAGTCCTCTTTTTGCTGAGGAAGTCTGGCCCTGAGCTAACATCCGTGCCCAGCTTCCTCTACTTTATATGTGGGACACCTACCACAGCATCGCGTGCCAAGTGGTGCCATATCTGCACCCGGGGTCCGAACCAGTGAACCCCCAGCCGCCGAGAAGCAGAACATGTGCACTTAACCGCTGCGCCACCGGGCCGCCCCCAAGAAAGGATTGTTTTAAGAACCATCCTTCCAAGAGCACTTCCTGGAGGGGAGAGGTGGGCCCAAAAGAAGGGTGATCTGCCAGAAACCAGGTGCCGAGGTGGTAGCTATATCTACAGCTGGTGATGCTTTCATCAGGGGAATTTGCAAGGTCTGTGAAGAACTCATCAAATTACCCAGGAAATGTAGAATCCATTTTGGACATTAGACATACCAAGAGGGCACCAAAGCAAGATGGTAACTAGACCAGCCTAGAAAGACATTTGTGACCCTTACCTTTCTCCCTCTTCCTGTTCCTGCCCTGGCAAAACTAGAGGCAGCATAGGAAATCAGCAGTTGGAAGTGAAACATAATGTCGGAAAATTATGAAGGGGCTGGTTATGACTTCCCCCATCACCCCATTCCCCCATGTCAGGCTTGTAAGCCAAAAGCTGGTCTGAGCTGTAGAAAGGAAAAAGTTTTAAGCTGATGAGAATCTGGGCTATTTATATCATACTGGTCATAAAATCTGTGAGACTGGCCTGAAGTTTCATCCAAGAGATGGGCAAGCACAAGTCTACAAGAATGAGGGAGCAGAGCCAGTTATGAGAAAGAATAAGCTGACTTTCTGCCTCCAGTCTACAGATTATGGCTTGTTCAACAAAGTGGTTATACAAATATGTCCACCATTTTGATTTTTTAAATAATAGTGAAAATAGCATCTATTAAGGATAATACTTAACAGAAATGATAAAAAAAGAAATGATAAAAAAAGAAATGTCAAAGTTGATTAACACAATCTCATTGTACACAGGAAAAAATTGTGATACTCTGAAATCTCATAGTTCTAACACTAGGCTTTTTGCCATAGTTATAGTAAAATAAAATGACCTGATTTTCCTTTGTTCTTTTTGAGCATTTACTGTGTTTTCTACAGTGTCTTCAA
This sequence comes from Equus asinus, assembly GCF_041296235.1. Classification (NCBI taxonomy): domain Eukaryota; kingdom Metazoa; phylum Chordata; class Mammalia; order Perissodactyla; family Equidae; genus Equus; species Equus asinus. The sequence goes on from NC_091810.1 coordinate 28,254,426, forward strand.
TGAGCATGTGTTATTTGTATAATTAGAAAATAAAATAAATATTCTAAGAAGAAGGAAATCATCCAAAAACAAAGAATATGAGATTGAGAAAGTTGAATTAATAGAAGCAAAGCTGACATCCATCATGGTATTAAGCAGAACAATAATGACCAACAGAGTTTACTCCATCATTAGAAGAAATACTTCATGTTTATAATGAAAACCCTGAGGCCACTGGAAGATCTTGAAATGCCTTCAGATCATTGAGTGTAGATCAATTCACAAAGCTAATTCTTTGGAATCAGTCCAATTCTCATACCCAAGATAAAACCAAGGCTGAGTGATTTGCCAGAAATCCCTATAGCCTAGACTGCCAAGTCTCAGAATATAGTGTATCTTCTTCTGAGGTCCTAGTATGCACTATAAACATTCTGCTGATCAGGAAACAAGCTTGCATTATCCAGAGTTCTCAACAGCTCCTATTCTCAGAAGTTCCTTTGATCTTTTTGGCCTGCCAACTCTTCTTAGTTGGACAACCCTTTTGTCCAAAGACAGCCCTGAGTGTCCTGCTGAGAATTTCTGCTAATTAACTTTCTTCTTCCATAGTAATTAAGGCCCTTTAAAAGTTGGGATTTTCTCTTCCTTTTAATTAGATGCAATGATTAGAAAGCATTTTATATTACACAGCACTTTACCTCTAATTGATTCCATTCTTCACTTGCTTTAATTAATTTTTGTGAAATGATACAGCATTTTTGCCTTTGGGCCTTTGTCAAAGTTCATGTGTGAGTTCGCGTATATATATACACAGACACACACAGCTGCGTGTGCCTCTTTAAGTGCTGCTGTTCCCCTGACTTTGCCCAGTAACAGTCTCGAAAAGAGAAGCAAAGAAAATACATGTTGTACATGATATAAATATTTTCACCATATCTGATTTTCGTTGTCTGATTTGAGGTATGTCTTTAGCACTGTTTTCAATGTTACTTTTCTTGAAGTAGTAAGCATTTGAGGGGTGAGGCTTTATAAGACATATAAAGTAACCTCTCTCATCATCATTCCATCCCAAAAGTATTAAGAATAGCTCACCACTTTCTTCTTGGATAGGCCTGCAACTCCAAGCTTTGAAATACCATAGAACTCAGTTCTCATTTTGATGATCATGGATAGCCACTTTCCCACCCTACTGAGAGCTGCTGAGTTTGGAGTGTCTAGACCACGACCAAGGGCAGTATTTCTCTCTCTCCACAAATTTGTTTTCATCTTCACCAGGGATCTCTGGTGATTTTTCCTATAGAATTTCAGGTTTGCATGTCTTGGGGTCCTCCTAATGCCCGCCATAGCTAGGAAGAGTTGTTCTGGCTCCTTGAGATGAGTCATTATCTGTATAGTGGCCTATCTGTGAGAAGAAAAGAAAGCCTCTGCCATAATCACCATGGGCGACTAAAAGACAGCAGCTTCTGTCCCCTTTCTATCCTGTAGAAGCATGGATTTCTCATTCTGTACATTTCTGCATTTTATTTTATTCATCCCTGTATTGCCATCTCAATGTTTTATTCATGCGAATCTTGTCATTCCAGGTAAATTGTAAATTCCCCACAGGAAGGACCCACATCTGCATATCTGTCTACCACTGTGGAGGTCAGGAAGGAACTGCTCAACCAAACTGACTGACTAAATTTAATAGTCCAATGGTCAAGGCACAGGATTGGAAAGCAAAAATCGTTTCTAAAGAATAGAATTACTGCAAAAGCCTCTACACGCTATTTCATTTGAGGAATGATCTTAATGGCATCATCTATTATTTTTCACATGCATCATCTACAGGGTCCTCAGTCTAGAGCTCCACTCTAAGTGTGATCCTCAGACCAACACCTCAGCATCACCTTGGAGTTTTTTAGAGGTGAAAAATCTTGTGCTCCCCCTAGACCTACTGAATTAGAATCCATATTTTAACAAGATCTCCAGGTGATTTGTAAGCATGTCAAAGTTTGTGAAGTCCTACTCTAAAAGATATGTGCAAGGTTGTTCTCCAGTGCCATCACCACCCCCACCATCTCCTACTATTTATTGAATGTAAACCATGGCAGAAACTGTGCTAAGCCCTTCATATGCATTATCTTACGAAATACTCACAATTACTCTTTTTGGAAGACACTGCTTTATTCCAGTTTTACATAACAAGAACTTATAGCTGGTAAGTGGCGGACCCGTCACAGCCTACAAACATAGATTCTTCACCTGCCTCACAAGCGGGGCCAAATAAAAACTGGAATGCCAGGCTTATAATAAGGAAAGCGTTTTTATTTCCGGTGACATCAGCTGGGAGATGAGAGTGAGCCCTCAAATTCATCTCATCTCCCCAAAAGATGGGAGGCAAGGGGTTTTAAAGATTGCAAGGAATGTGGCTGTTTGTAGAGAGGGGGTCATTGCTTTCCCACCAGCCTGCATTTGGCCTTGCAAGGCTGCTTGTAGAAAGTTCAATGGAGAGATAAGGAAATCTGCAGGTGAGTATCTTTGGTTGTCTGCCTCCATGTTGGGTTGTGGATTCTGGTGCCAGGAAGCTGAGGAGAAAGCAGGGAAAGGGGATGAGTGCTTTGGTTTTAACCCCATATATGCCGGGTTTAAGGAAGCGGAACTGATATCAGGACCAGTATGGGACCTGAGTCTCAAATACAGTTCTGTTTGGTCCTAAAATATTTACTTTTCACGCCTACACGCCAGTGTCTTTCATTTTAATTGAGACTTCATATCAATTGCAGAAATGGATTATTTTCAGTGGGAATACCATCTAATTGATAAAAGTTGTACCTGAAAATAAAGTTCCTCCTGCTGTATGGGAGTCTCACTCACTTCCATTGAAACATAACTTACATTTGTTAAAATTATTTTTTGTTTTTTAGCTTTCTCCCCCACCAAGAAACCTTCCATAATTAGCCTCCTTAACAAGCTATCATTTGTTATTTTCTCCTAGAGAGAAAAGGAGACACTAAAGAGTTTAGAAATTATGAATTATCATGATTTAATCTTGTTGAACCCCTTCTCTTTCAGTTTCCCATTTTACTTAAGAAATTTGCACAAAAAAGTACAGTTTAAAGAAAATCCAAGATTCCACCCAGACCTAGATTATGTAATAGAATATACAGCAGTGTTCTTAACAAATTTAAAGCCCTGTGGAGAAATTCTTCAAAATCAAAATAACTGTTCTTAACAAATTGGGGGAAATTTTCATTTCTAAAAATTAAGTAAACTCTGCAGAGATATTTAAGGGAGAAGGAATTATGGAATAGTGGTTAAGTGGAGTCCAACTGACAGGATTTTTACATCTCTACTCCACCACATACTGGCTTTATGGCCTTGGCCAATTTCCTTCCCCTCTCTTGTCACTGGCTTCTTCTCCAGAGCATAAGAATAGTAATTCCTGCCTCTTCGGGGTACTATGAAGAATAAATAAGATAGTGCAAATGAGAAACATAACTCTCAGCAAAAAGCAGACCTAGATGTCAATAAATAGTAACCATTAGTAAAGTTGTTTCTTGTAAAAGTCCTATTTTTCCTGAGCAAACATTGTGTGTCTATTCTCCTTTCTTTCCTTTTGTTCTAAAAGATCTTTCATTTTTCCTTTAGCCATCTCCATAGGAAAAGCCTTTCAGAGAAATGAGATATTTTTGAGGAAGCGATTGATTTCAGGCCTTGGGTTCCAAGTCTCTCTCTCCTCTCCCTCTCTCTCTCTCTCTCTCTCTTCCTCTCGCTTTCAATTAGCAAAGTCAGCTCTCTTTGACCCAAGAGTAGCCAACCCTCGTAAAGTTGTGGATACCAACACAAGCTTTTTTGGATCTCAGACTGATTATTACAACACTAGTTTAATTGTATCGTACCCAACCATGATCAATGGTACAACCAAAAAGACTTCCTCCTGCTGACTTGCCACGCTGTCCTGGCCCATGAACTCTCATAACCCACTTTATTTATTTATTTATTTTTATGTTCCATCACATCTAAGTCATTTATTAATTAAATCTATGACTTTTTCAGGAATCCAAACTATGCATACTGATGATCTCAAGTGCATATAAAGCAATATTTCTAAATACAGAATATAACATGGAAACTGTTGTTACAGTAGTCAGAATTTTTAATTTAAAAAACCCTTGAATTTTATTTAATGTTTTAATTGTCCAATAAAAAATATTAATATACACTTAAAGTTAAACTAGTTCCAACATGCAAACATTTTGCAACCCAAAGAGTGGCTAATGGTCTCATGCTGGTACAGCTGACTCTGTTTTGTTCACACCAACGTTATGTCACAGGCCATTCTATATCTACCTAGAAAATCTCAATTTCCCCAAGTATACAACAAATTTTATGGTTTTCCTAAAGATTTTCATTATTGATTTTAAAAGACTGTCTTGAGGTAAGCAGGCTGATCAGAAATGAGGTTATCTCAAGCACTTGCTTTAACTCTCACTAGACAAAGATTCACTTGAATTAATGAGAACTCTCAGAATTAGTTTTACTATAAATATGTATTTGATTTGCTATCCCTTTGTTATAAAACTTAGAAGGTTAAGATATTTTGGTATCCTCATTGAAACTTTGTTGGCATTTTCCTGGGTGCAGGAAGAAATTAGTCTAATGTAACTAAACATCATTGTAATTACAACACTCTAGAATATGACCATTAATTTCACCTCTAGACTAGTTGCACTCTCAATCTGCCACACTAGCTTTTAAAAGGAAAAGTGTTTGAGTTATTGGCACACAAATTTGTGTATTCTTGGTGTTACACAACCAGGTTCATTTTTGCCCGCCTCCCAGAAAACCAAACACTGAGACAACAAGATTGCAGCAGAGAGTTTTAATCACAAGCAGCCAAGTGAGGAAGCAAGAGAATGAGTCTCAAATCTACTTTCTTGAAAATGGGGACTCAGGGATATTTATGGGATGGGGGGAACAAGGTGGTCTGAAATGTGGAGATAGATGATTGGAGGTGAGAAGAGGTGAGGTAATTGATGATCTGCACAAGTGTAGTCAGATTTCATGCCTCTTCACAGGACGCATGTTCACAAAATGGTGGCATTAACATGATCTGAGGGTGGAGTTTTAGCCTCTTGACATCAAATTGTCATTCATTGGGCATCTGCACGGGCCCAGTTGATGAGTTGGTGGTCTCAACTGGCCTGAACTGGACAAGGGGGTCCTAATTCCCGAAAAACAGCTCAAACCCCCATTACCACAGTGACCGAGGCTCCAGGGAGATGTTATCTATACGAACCTAGTGGGAGTCAGATAACACATTGCCTAAACAGCACAGTTAACAACAGGCAGGTGACCATCTAAAGCTGTAATCAGTGATTGCAAAAAATGAAAAAATTTTAGTTACCAGCTTCCTAATCTTCAATGGCTGACTGTTTACCCATTTCATTGGTTGATGTCCTTTCATACGTCCTAACTGTGACAAGCAGAAAGCTTCCCAATTTGTCTCAAACCTAGCCAAATTCATAATCCTCCTCTAGACATGGTCTCCAGCCACTGAACTTACTCCTTATTGCTCTAGATTTTCAGAGTCTCTTGCAATCATCTCTAAAATGATCTTCCTGTCTTTAATGTTAGCATACACTGAATCCACACTTCACACTGCCTTCAACTTTCTTAGCCAATACATATGTCAATATCCTCCAATTCAGAAACTTTTGATAGTTCCCTATTACCTAGAATAGTAATGGGTAACACTTTCCCACACTGATTTAGTAGTGGCACACTGCTAGGTGTTCACATGCATTAGGTTGTTTGCCCTCACAGCAACCAAATAAAGTAGGAACTACTATCATACCACATTACAGAAGAGTCTCAGAGAGATCTAGTAAACTACTTAAGCCCACACAGCTATTAAATGCTGGCACTGGGTCTTGAACTCAAGTTTTCCAGATTTCAGACTCCCATACCTGTAGCCCCTGTGCTTTATTGCCTGTAGAATTAATAGCAAGCCCCTTAATCTATCATCTAGTCTCTCCATGCTAGGACTTGATGCTATCTTCCCAGTCCCATCTCCTACAATACAGAGCTGTACGTCCCATGGTCTGTGACATGCCCTGTAGTTTGCTATCTCAGTGTTTTCTTTATGCTATTCCCTCACTTCTGTCATCCCCCCTTTAGGCCGGTTCAAACAACCCTCATCTTTTAGATGCCATCACCTGTGTTAGTTTTTCCTGTGATTTTTTAAATTAACATTAAGCTTCCCGTCTTCCATTTTCTAATAGCATCTTTTTTCTTGCCACATCCGTAGTTTGAATTATGGGTGGATTTGTCATGTAAGCTTCTTGAAGGCGCACGGCCCAATAAATACCCCTTGAGTAGAACTGAATGCATATCTAGTCTCATTCCACCTTGAATTTCTACCCTTAAAATGGAAAAATGTAGTTACATTTTAGAAAGTAATTTTTAATTTGTTGTTCACCTTGTTTAAATTAGCAAATGGAAATTAAATCTGGTATTTTGATCTTGTCTTTTGAGATTCTAGTTACATTAAAATGAAAGAAGCATTGACATTTGATTGAGCTGGAAGTAATACTTTTTGGTTTTCTTTTACAGCCATGAAATTTTCCTGAAAGAATTGCCCCCTTACAATGGAGAAACTTAGTTTGTCTATTCCCTGTCATTAACCAGGAGACTGAAGAACAAATGTCAACACACAGAAACCAAAGGGGACATACCTATGAAGTCTCCCCATATGAGGTGCATAGTAAGGAGCCAGTGCCTTGGGCCCTTTTTGGTTCCTTGTAACTTTATAAAACCTGCAAAGCCCTAGTTACTTTTGATTTACAATAGAGGCAAGGTCATACTTATAATGAAAAAAAAATAAAAGAAGGAAAACAAGGTCTATATTTTCAGACCCTGAGATTCAATTTGTCATGAAGATCAATGACAGTTTTATTCTCCAGAGAGATGAACTATCCCTTTTGCTGTAAAATTATCACCTTTTTTCAGACCTTGTGTTGTTGCTAAGGAATTGTGAAGCTGGGGTTGTAATAGGATGCTTTAAAAACAGAAAAACATTGCATTTGAACATTACTTTGTATAAGTTGCTTCTCTTTCCAAACGAAAGATATGTGAATCTACTACTTGAATTGTGGGGACTGAGTGAGAAGTGGCCTGGCTCATTAAGTTGTTAGTGGAACTAGAAGATTAGCTGTTTTCTGAGCGACACTAGGGGATGAGAAGGCAAGAGATGCAAGGCCAGAAATATTTGGAGGTCAGTTCAAAAAAAAACCCAAATAGATGAAAAGTAGAAAAGAAATCCCTATTGACCTGAAGATATTATAGAGCAAAAAGGAGAAAGAAAAATACAACAGAAGCTCCAAAGGGGAGGTGTGAGACCTCCTCTAACCCATCCAAGGTCCCTTTATTGTTTACCATGTGCCCAACTTTGTGCCAAGTGCTACAGGAAATAATACATCACAGAAGCAAGCATCAGGATTGTCACTGAATTTAAGACTTCACAGTCTAATGGTGCAATCAAGCATACAGCCATTCTGTCATTTATGCATTTCTCAAAACATTATTGAATGCCTATGTACTCTCTACCAAGAACTAGAATGAGTCTTGGGGAACTGCAAAGACGTGACCCCCACCCTCACATAGCTTTCAGTCTAAGGAGATAGACAAGCACCATAAATATCTTCTCAATGAAAAACGTAAACCACATATCCCATTCCAATAGCTTGGGATATCCCGCACTGACATTCCCCACGTCATTAGACAGGCAGGAATCCATTCTTTTCCTGTGGCTTTCTTTCCCAGGGGTCATGTCAAAGAATACAAGTGTTGCTTAGTCTCGTTCAAAGATCAGTCCTAGCTGCTATGTCCTCTCACCAAGTATATCAGAAATTGAGACACAACCACTTTTTTTTGGACATTTTTTTCAGGTTTATTGACAAAAATTGTATCTGTCTAAGGTGGACAATGTGAAATTTTGATATACATTCTGAAATGTTTGCCACAATCAAACTAATGAAGATATCCATCACTTCACATGGTTACCTATTTGTGTGTGTGGTAACATCCAAAATTTACTCACTTAGCACATTTCAGGAATACAATACAGTGTAATTAACTATAGTTACTATACTGTATATTAGATCTGCAGAAATTATTCATCCTACATAACTGAAACTTTGTACCCTTTGACAGACATGTCCCCATCCCCCCTCCCCAGCCCCTGGCAACCACCATTCTATGCTCTGCTTCTGTGAGTTTGACTTTTTTAGATTCCACATATAAGTGAGATCATGCAGTATTTGTTCTTCTGTGCCTTGCTTATTTTAGATAGCATAAAGTCCTCCCAGTTCATTCATGTTGTCACAAATGACAAGATGTCCTTCTTTTTCAAGGCTGAATAATATTCCATTGTGTGAATATATATCATATTTTCTTCATGCATTCATCCACTGATACACACTTAGGTTGTTTCCATATCTTGGCTGTTGTGAATAATGCTGCAATGAACATGAGAGTGCAGATATCTCTTTGAGATATCAATTTCATTTCCTTTGGATATATACTCAGAAATGAAATTGCTGGATCACATGATAGTTCTATGTTTAGTTTTTTGAGAAATGTCCGTACTATTTTCTGTAATACCTATACCAGTTTACACTTCCACCAACAATGTGCAAGTGTTCTCTTTTCTCCACATCCTTAAGACTTATCTTTTATATTTTTGATAACAGTCATTCTAATAGGTGTGTGGTGATATCTCATTGTGGCTTGATTTGCATTTCTCTGATGATAGTGATGTTGAGCTTATTTTCCCATACCTGTTGGTCATTTGCATGTATTCTTTTGAGAAATATCTATTCAAGTCCTTTGTCCATTTTTTAATCAAGTTATTTTCTTGCTATTGAGTTGTGTGATCTCCTTATATATTTTAGATATTAACCCCTTATCAGATTATGATTTGCAAATATTTTCTCTCATTCCATAGGTTGTCTTTTCACTCTGCTGATGGTTTCCTTTACTGTGCAGATGCAATCCTATTTGTCTATTTTTTCTTTTATTGCCTATGCTTTTGGGGTCATATCCAAAAAAATCATTGCCCAGACCAACATCAAGAAGCTCTCTTTCAACGTTTTCCTCTAGTAGTTTTACAGTTTCAGATATCATGTTTCAACCTTTAGTAACTTTTGAGTTGATTTTTGTATTTGGTGTGAGATAAGGGTCAAATTTCATTCTTCAGCATGTGGCTGTCCACTTTTCCCAACATCATTAATTGAAGAGACTGTCTTTTCTCTATTGTGTGTTTATGGTAACTTTGTAGAAGATCAATTAATTGTAAATACATGGATTCATTTCTGGGTTCTCTATTCTGTTCCATTGGTCCATACGTCTGTTTTTATGGCAGGATCCGATTGTCTTGATTACTGAAGATTTTTAATACATTTTTAAATCAGGTAGTGTGATGCCTCCAGCTTTGTTCTTCTTTCTCAAGTTTGCTTTGGCTATTTAAGGTCTTTTGTGGTTCCATATGAATTATAGGATTTTTTTTCTATTTCTATGAAAAATGCTATTGGAATTTTGATAGAGATTGCATTGAATCTGTGGATCACTTGGGTATGGACATATTAACAATATTAATTCTTTCAGTTGATGAACAAAGGATATGTTTCCTGATCTTCGAGGAAAAGCTTTTAGCCTTCACCATTGAGTATGATGCTCACTGTGGGCTTGTCACATATGGCCTTTATTCTGTTGGGGTATGTTCTTTAGATACCTAATTTCTTGGGAGATTTTTATCATGAAAGGATGTTGAATTTTGTCAAATCCTTTTTCTGCATCTATTGAGATGCAGAACTTTTATCCTTTATTCTATTAGTGTGGGGTATCACATTTATTGATTTGTGTATGTTGAAAATCCTTGCATCCTAGGGATAAATCCACTTGCTCATGGTGTATAATCACCTTAATGTGATGTTGAATCCCACCTGTTAGTATTTTCTTGAGGATTTTTGCATCTATATTCATCAGAGATACTGTCCTGTATATTATTTTCTTGTAGTGTCTTTATATGGCTTTGTTATCAGAGTCATGCTGGCTTCATAAAGTGAGTTTAGAAGGGTTCCCGCCTCTTCAGTTTTTTGGAAGAATTTGAGATGGATTGGCATTAATTCTCCTCTGAGTATTGGTAGCATTCACCAGGGAAGCCATCAGGTCCTAGGTTTTTCTTTGTTGGGAGTTTTTTTATTATTGATTAAATCTTCTTACTAGCACTTTGTCTGTTTAGATTTTCTATTACTTCATGACTCAGTCTTGGTAGGTTGAATGTTTCTAAGAATTTATCCATTTCTTCTAGGTTATCCAATTTGTTGGCATCTAATTGTTTTAGTAGTCTCTTATGATCCTTGTATATCTGTGATATCAGCTGTAAAGTTTGCTTTTTCTTTAAAATTTTAATTATTTGAGTCTGCTCTCTTTTTTTCTTAGTCTAGCCAAAGGTTAGTCGATTGTTTATCTTTTCAACAAACGGACTCTTAGTTGCATTAATCTTTTCCATTGTTTTTCTAGTCTCTATTTCATTTAGTTCTGCCCTGATCTTTATCATTTCCTTCCTTCTGCTTTGTTATTTTTCTAGTTCCTTGAGGTATTAAGTTAGGTTGTTTATTTGAGATCTTTCTTGTTTCTTAATACAGGCATTTATCCCTATAAACTTCTTTCTTAGAACTGCTTTTGCTGTATACCCTAAGTTTTGGTATATTGTGTTTCCATTTTCTTTTGTCTCAAAATATTTTTTGAAGCCTTTTTGATTTCTCCTTTGACCCATTGGTTGTTCAAGAGTATGTTGTTTAATTTCCACATATCTGTGAATTTTCCAATTTTCCTCCTGTTATTAATTTCTAGTTTCATACCATTGTGGTCAGAAAAGATACTTGATATTATCTGAATCTTCTTAAATTTGTTAAGACTTGTTTTGTGGCCTAACATATGTTCTAGCCTGGAGAATGTTCTGTATGTGCTTGAAAAGAAAGTGTATTCTGCTTCTGTTGGATGGAATGTTTTGTATTATTCTGTTAGGCCCATTGGTCTATAGTGTCATTCAAGTCCACTGTTTCCTTACTGATTTTCTGTCAGGATGATCTATCCTTTGTTGAAAGTGGGGTATTGAAGTCCCATACTATTATTGTATTGCTAAGATCTGACCCCTTGAGGCTGAAAGACAATCACTGTCAATGCTTGTAATGTCAGAAACTGGATGCTGTTGTTACTATCACCACTTATCCACCTCTTACTGTCACACATAGTTGAAATTACACTCAGTTAAGGATGCTCATTGCCAAATGCTTTAACTTTTTAGAATCATTGATGTAGCCTTTTCTGCAGGATGATAGGGTTAGGAAGCAATCTCTCTGACCAAGCACCAACATTTCACTTCCATATTGGATAGTTCTGGGAGAAGTGAGTTCACTAATCCCATCTCCTTCTACCTCAATAGTGAATTATTTTTCATGAGCCTCTTTGCACTTTCCTACTATTTAGGCATGGCCAGAGCCACCCCAGTTGATCTGATCCTTTTCTGTCAAGTCTCAAAAAACTCTTGGTCATCTCCCAGTCCAGAAGGCCTCCCTGCTCTTCTGCAATATTGTGGAATCTCCACTCAACTCTAGGCAGCAATAACCAAGCTTCATAGTCCCATGGATATGTTAAAAGAGAAGTAACATATCTCTGTCTGTTTGTAGGGCCTGAGTCCCAGCACCGGATCACTCAAATATGTCCGGTTATAAAATGACCAGGAGGAGGATCTATATCACAACAGTGAAAAAGTACAAATGACTGAATATAATTAAGTATAAAATATGCAGGGCAGACTGTAAATCCCTTTGGTTCTCTTCTACACCTTCACCAAGAGGAACTCTACCTCTCTGTCCTCGCTGTCATCATCACTGTCCTTCAAATAAAATACCACTTTCTTATTTAACCCAAAGGATAGAAGAGTTCAGTATGAAAACCAGAGGCAGAGAGAAAAGGGCTTACATCTGATGCAGTGCTTTCCCATTGGTCTTTCTTGACTGGTCCTAAGATTTTAAATAAACGCTGCGTGCCTGCAAATATATAGTAGGCCTGTAATAACTGTTTATTGAACTGAATAGAACATGGCCACATAATACTGTGATTATACAAATATTCACTGGAGTTCCACCATCTCATTTAATTTTACTAACTTTAATATTTTCACTTCTCCCATAGGAGAAAAATGAAGCAAAAGACAGAAATAGTTTAATTAATTCAAAGAAAGAAATAATTTAAATAATATGGACAATTCTATCCAAAAAGCACATGTCTTAAAGTGAGTAAGCAAGAGAGAGAGATAAGAGACTACCCTGTCTGAAGTATGTTTTAGTCCCTATGGGAACTCATATTATAATAGTTACACCATGCTGAGTGTGAAGCCGGGGACTCACTATATGTATTATTCATACACTATGACCCTTCAACATGTGTCAGCTCTGTCATCTGTTGCTCAATTGAAGAAATCAAGGTCTATTTCAATGGAGGAAAACCAGCTGTGTTTGACTTGAGAAATTCCATGTCAGTTTCCAATGTAGTGCATAAATATGACCATAGCATATCTTGCATCCCTGCTACCAAAATATATAGACTGGAAATTATCAAGCCATAGTATCAAATTGTCTACTGAGTACAATATTGAGAATTCAGGTGCAATGTAATGGTAATTTGACCATTATATATGACTATATATGATTTTCACCTTACCTAATGTCTTTAGACTATAATACCCAAGCAATGTGCAACTCTGTCATATTTATATTATTCTAAGTCTAAGCTTTGAACATTTGTACTTATTCACACGTATTTTCTTATTTTCATTATAATTGAATTTGAGGCATATATAACATAACTGTATAACCTTGAGCTAGTCACATGAACTCTGTTTCCTCATCTATAAAACCAACGGGTGGGACTTTTTGATCACTAATGCCCCTTCTAGCAGTATCTTTCTTATTCTGAATACATTAAATTTCATTCTGTTTGCAGAATAATCTAACTGGGAGATGATTCAGTTAAAGCTTTGTTATGAAAATTGGAGCTAGGAAGCCATTTTTGTGACACAGAGAATAGTCAGACAGAATTGGGTATATGAGCTTGCTGAGTGAATTATTAAAATTAATACTAATGAGATTCTATTTTTATGAGTTGTCCCTTGACAGCAATTCTTAAATAAAAAGATAGGACTAACATCTCAGGCACAATTCATTGCAGAGTCAGCAAATAGAGAAATATCTTTATTAAATTATCCTTGAGTCAAAAGACTGTTGTCTGTAAGATTAGCCCGTATAATCATTTTTGATTAAAAACCAGCTACCATTTAGGTCAAGGGTTTAATTTGAGGACATGTTAGAAAAATAACTATTTACAACAATTTTATACACTTGAAGAATTTATTTGGCACATTTGAAATTCCATTCATAATAAATACAAGAGGAATATAAAAATAAAGTGCGATTTCTGATTATTCTCTAGAAGCACTGGGAATTTAACCCTACTAGACCCATAGTGAAATGAGGAAGGCAATCTTTAGTTACACATATTCTGCTACTCCAATAAGATATTTGACAAAATGTCAAGTATGTCACAAAATAAATTTCTCAGGGGCATAGTAATATATAAACTAATACAAGTCCACTGGATTGTATTCCTATTGTGAAAGTTTAAATTTTAATCTAGGGTTCAGCATTGTCTCTTCTTTGAAGGGGTGACAGTCTGTCCATGGAGCGAAAACATTTCTCCCAGTTAAACACTTTGCAAGAAATTTCCACTTTGATCCTTGCTTATTTTGCTCTCATAAAGCATGCTTAGCCATTTTTTTTTAAATAGTCCCTGTGTCCTCTGTTTACATAGACAATTATCTAAGAAAATGCTGAACGTCAGAAGGTTGTCAAAGTTAATTGAGAGCAACAAGACCAAAATTTAGAATTCAAGTTATTAAAAATTAGAGTTCAGGTTATTCATAGGTAATCAGATCTTTCGATATCTTGACCAATTTGTTTTTAGTTTCTAGTATTTGTTGTTACCTCATGGCCCTCCCCCATTAAGGCTCTAGCTTAAGTGTTTTATACTCAAGACCTCAGAAAAAAGATGACTCGAACACAAAATGATCAATTTTCAGCTTTTGACTTTCAAGAAGAATAATCATTGTTATGGTAAAAGGTGAATGCTTCATGAGAGAAGGCTTCCTGAGCCTTCTATCCCTTCCCCTAACTCCCAGCCTAATAATAATTCTATGGGTTGCTGAAAAGGAAGGAGAACTAGTGGGGAAAAAGAGAACTTGGATGTGAGTGACCTTCAGGAAGGAGCCCTGAACACTTAGACTGAGCCCCAACCTGGCGATATGGAAAACCTACAGCAAGGGGACAGGGCCCCTGTCCCTGGTGACCGTATTCTCCTGGTTACCCCACACATACACCATATCCGTTTCCTCTTATATTTAGTAATAGAACTTACAAGTTTCGCTTGCCATGTGGCTTTCCAGCCAAAAGACGTTTTCCTGGCTTTCTATGCAGCTAGGTTTGATCGTGTGACTAGGAATGGCCTTTTCCCCTCTTCCTCTTGACTATGAGAAAGAATGGTGAACACAGGACCACAAGATGGAAACCACAGGTTGAGGATAGCGGAGCAACAAGCTAAGAGATGCCTGGATAATTTAAAGCATCATATCAGCCTCAACCATCATACCAGCACAGAACCACCTTCCCATATTTTTACATGAGGGAGAAATGAACTTCTGTCTTATTGAAGTGACATTATTGTGATGTCTGATATAAAAGCTCAACCGCTATCCAAATATACTAGATAAAGCCACAAAGATGGCCAGATATTGGTTTTCCCCACCCAGCATGGTATGAGCATAGAAGAAATTTCTGCAAGATATGTCTAGACGGGTGAGACTGAGACCTCCTCAGAGTTTCCATGGCTACAGCAAGTTTGAGAGGGCCAGGGAGCATGAGAGTAGAGATTCCCACACTCAGTGTAGTGCAGGACTGGGAGATGGTTTACGACAGGCCCCTAAAAGATAGACAGCAGAAGGATTTGAAAATGTCTGGCAGTTGGAAACAAGGAAGAATCGCAGTAGCCACATGGACTGATGACCAAAGTTCAGATAGGAATGAGAATTAGCAAATGTTAGGAGTGTTAGCAAATGCCAACACTGAGAGAGTAATGACCCAAACAAGCTTGCGCTCACCGCCACTCCAAGCTAATGTGCTCTGCCATTACACAAACCTCTGGTATTTAGATACAAACCTAGAGAAAGGGAGGGAGTGGGGGTATTCCTTGTAATAGACATTAGGTCCTAAAACACTAAAGTTCTTAAAACTAAAAATATTCCAAATTCTTATATTTCTTAGCTTGTAGTCTGTGACTTGTACTTGCTACCCAAAGCAATTGGTGGCCGGTGGAGTTAAAAATGTTTTCATGATAACCAGTTGCTGGATTATTCATTGCATTTGTATTCATCCATTTACCATTTTGTCCCCAGTCCTTACATAACGTCTGACATATAATGAGCACTCAAATATTTTAAATATTTGTTGACTTATTCTAGCTCATTTACTGTGGTTTTATATAAATAAATTGTGCTTCGTAGATAATTACAGGTAAATTTAAAGATTATCCCTCCTGTGTTTTAAATACATAAAAGCATCGCTCTGTCTACGCATCAGCTCATTCCCTCGAATATACATCTTCCATATTAGAATCTATTTTGTAATGCACTATTAAATCTGGTGATAATATTGGGTGATATTTTTTCTTTCAAAGCTATTTGAATGGTATTTTGCAGTTGACAAAAATTTCCATGTGGCACTATCCATAGACAACCTTTCAATTTCCCTTTATTACCTTAGAACCCATTACACATGGTATTAGTTATTTTATTCAACACATATTTTTTGAGCATTCATTATGCATCAGGTGCTGAGTTATCACTGCAGAGATAGCAAAAACAAGCCCAACACTAAGCTAACGGTTCTTAGCATTTTAATAGGGAGGGAAAAGATTAAACAGAGAGAGTATCTGTTCAAGGTGAAACCTGACAGTTGAATTGCACTAATCAGGACAGTGGGGGAAGGGAAGGGAATATATTCCAAAGAGGGCAGCAGCACATTTGAAGTCTTAGGTTGAGGGAACTGTGTCTGAAGAATTCCAAATTCTGAATGGCTGTATCATAGAAGGAGAAAGGGAGAATAGAGGAGAAAGGAAGTTGAAAAGTTATGCAAACACTAATGCACATTTCAGGAGTCATAAATCCCTAGAAGGAACCTATGGGTAAAACTCATTTTCCTAAGAACTGTTATAAAACATTAGAGCCACACAATCACAAGGCAAAGGCTTTCAAACTTGAAACCTGGAGGTGATTTAGGTCAAGTCAACTGTTTCTCTTTCCGCCTCTTGGTAGAAGGTATCAAGGTGACTGGAGAGGAGAGTGACCAGCAGATTTGACCACTTTAGGGGTTGTATATTTTAACAATTATTTATAACCTTGACATATACTTTAGATTAATTTTATTGACTTTCACAAAGATTTACAGTTTATAGATTTTTTTAAACGAATTTTTTTTCCCACTCCCAATGCCAGTCCTCAGTATTAGCCTGGAAATGTCTTTAGAAAAAGAGATCACCAGTTGAGATAAACAGGGAAGAAAATTGACTTGTCCTCAATCCCTTACACTGTTTTACTCCAGGAACAGAAATAGAGAATGCCTCTTGAATAAGGGATGGTGGTTGGGTGCAAAATTCTTAAATTAGAAAAGGTAATTCAGTTCATTAACAGGTCATTTTTGTCTTCACAAAATGACAGAATTTGGGATAATTCAAATTTCCAAGAGACAGAAAACTTAAGAATGTTCAAAGAAATGAGGGTGTACTTTAGGGAAAACATCAGTCTTCCTCACATCCTAGACACCAACTCACCAGGGAAAGATCGTGACTCAATTCTACTGAGGGTCGAGAAGAAATACCAACTAAACAATCCATGATAGAAAGAGGAATCTGAATTTTAAAAACAATCACATTGCACAATGTTCACTTAAAATTGCTAAACCAGATGGCAGATCTGTACAAGTTGAGTTTAAACCCCAGTACAGAGCTGTGTTCAGGGCTACAATTACTCCACCTTAGCAAGATAGACCAAAAAAATTCATATAGAGTTCCAGATTTTGTAAGATATTTGCTATTCTGCTCTACTATATCTGAACAAACTAGTTCACTAAATTGTAAACTCCTAAGACAGAGAAAACGATTGAAAACAGTAGGAGGGGAAAGATCAGAAGAATATTTAAATACTCCAATGGCACATAATTTGAAAATTGGCCTTGAAACAGCAAGAAAAATAGAAAATGTACTACATGAGGTCCAAAAACATTTCCCTTATGAATAGATTGGTCAAAGATTCAGAATTATAAATAAAAATAGAGATGAGTATATAGGAGTCTTAAAACAGACTTTAGGAAAATTTCGACCAATATTCTGGAGTAGATTCAACAGTAGAAGTCAAAGGAGACTTGTTCTCTCTTTTGTAATGGACTCAAGCCTGAAATGGGAGCATAGTCAGAAAGATAATCGGAGTGGCAAATTACCAACATAGCAGAGCTCCAACATGTAGCTAAATATTTTCAAAAAGTCCTAGAAAGTAAACAAGCTAAAAATGAAAACAAACATCTGGCTCTACAAATAAAACAACTGTTCCCCGAAAATAAAAACAAGAAAAAAGGTCCTTATTCTCTAAAAATCAAGAAACTATAAATAAGGACACTTGTAGATATAGCAAAAAAAGAGTTATTGGAAGAGCCATTATCATTTATTGGTTGAAAAACAAAGGACAGCTGCCCAAAATCTGTTCAATGATGTTGCTCCAAGGGAAATATTAAAACCCAATAATTCCCCTCTTTTTGTTAAACTCCTGAGATGAATTGTTTACAAATATAAACGAACAGTACACTTTTCTTGTTGATACAATGCCACTCCACATACCTTCAATCCACTGCCTTAGTGGACCGGATCCCTCAGAGGACTAAAACCACTCAGATTGTAGGAATTTCTAACAATCCTAAATCCTTTCCAATGTCCCAACTTAAAATTGTCACTTTGGGACTATTATTAGAAAAACACTCCTTTCTTGTCTC
Organism: Equus asinus; assembly: GCF_041296235.1. Classification (NCBI taxonomy): domain Eukaryota; kingdom Metazoa; phylum Chordata; class Mammalia; order Perissodactyla; family Equidae; genus Equus; species Equus asinus. The sequence goes on from NC_091810.1 coordinate 28,272,599, forward strand.
TGACACAGCTTCTGCAAATTTAATAGGTAAGAATCCACTGAACAAATGAAACTGCCATATAAAACATACCACAGAAGGATTATTTTTAGAAGTTGCAGAAAATTCTCCTACACACGAGGAAATTATAACTGATATGGGCGATAATATACCTACATTATGTGTGTGACTCAAAAACACCTACAGTGTTAACTATAGTTCCAGAAACTCTATGGACAGAAGACTCTTCACACTTCGGCAAAAATAACTAGAGCAGAACCTATAAGATTCCAGATTGAGTTTTTTAAAATCTTTGCCTAAATTTCCTCAGTGCCTGCTTAGACCTGAAGCCAATGAAGGTCTCAAGCCAATTGTGTTCCCTATGTAGGACATTCCAACTTACCAGTCAAGTGATAGAAAAACACATTTTACTGTACAGATATTTGTGAATTACGTGAGGCCTTGCCCTGAATGCAAGAACTTCACTGTCTTTATGGCTTTCAATACTCCGGGAAAGTAGAGAAACTAGGTGAAACATTAAAACTGAAATTACCTAAACAACAAATACTCTCGAGTGCCCATGGTCTTAGGTCCTACCCTGAGCTCTTAAGGTCCTGTGCTCTTCCCCCTTCAGGATTTCCTAGATTCTCTCCTCATGAACCAGTCACTACCAGACATACGTGATAAGGGATATCCACCATTGGTCCAATCTTATTGAGGTCAATGAGGCTAAATATTATAAAGAATAAACTCAATATTCTCTCTCCTATTGTTAACAGGTATGGGCTATTTTTCCTTACCAATCACCTAATCAGTATTTTATGGCCTAAAAGCAAGTGATCTGGTATACTGGGAAAACATCAAAGTACAGGTGTTGTATCTTCATCATCTCATTCAAATCTTGGAGCAATGCTTTGAACTAAGTATTATTATTACACTCATTTCACAAAAGAGAAAACTCTTGGTTAATTCACTTGCCCAAGGTCAGATGTCTAGTAAGTGGAGGACCTGGGATTTGAACCCAGGTTACTCAAGGATTTAACCACTTGGAAAGATGATGCATGCAAGGAATTTGAAAAATTAATTAATATTGGATTTTATGGACACTGGGTATCTCTTCAAAAGTGAAATTCAATTACAGTTCTATGGACTAGACAACCATGGCCAGATGTGTTTGCCAAAACTGTTTGTTCAGTGATGTCTCAGGTACTTCTTTCTTCTCTCTTTCATGGAATTTGTTACATTCATACATTGGAAATTGTTACACAAACTGTTGATTATGTGTGCGATGAACAGGCGTAAATCTTAGTGGCGATGAAAAGAGAACAGGCTATCCAGCTGTCATGAAAAGATCTGACCAAAACCATGTTGTTTTTTGAGAGTGGAGTGATTAGTAAGAGAAGAATCAGCAAGTTTTCAGAGTTCTGGCCAGGTCCATTGTTTTGTGTTAGTAATTATGAAAAATGGCCAGACTTCTTGAGTACTCACCATGACTGCGTAAAATCTCCTGTTCCAGAAATTTCTTCCACCTGTTGAAAGATGTGAGGCTGACAGAAATGAAGCTGGCAAACTAATGCATTGAGGATCATCTCACATATGTAGCTCTGCCAAGATTATGCATATGCATATTGTTTTCTCATTAGCATTTACTAAAAGGAACAGAGCATAAAATAATAGAGGCACTTTGGCAATCTGTAGAGAAATGGAAATAATGAGGGCCTCATCACTTTTAAATTCCTCCAAAAATATTTTTAGAAGGCAATTTCTGTTGATCTTTATTTTCACTGGTGTATGTTAAACAGCTCTCCTGGATTTGTTTTTGTTTTGCAATAGACATGACACGCATTTTCCTGAAGTCTGGGAAATTAGATGCCAGCCCCATGTGCTTCTCTCATCCTGAAACTTACATTACAAGCAATTGATTTATCAGTCTTGTAAAAGTCCAGAACACCCACAGATCTGCCAAGTGACTTTTATTCATTATCAGCTTTCTCTAGTGTAGACTGAAGAAACTCCATCAGTTACTCTTCGCCATTACCATAGTCACTATCATCTACCTATATTCTTCTTCATTATGCAAAGCATTAACGTTCCTTTCAAATCCCTTTATGCCCAGTGCTTCTCTTCATTTTATTTCCCCATCTTTGCCTTTCATTTCCTACGCTAAATTTCTACTTACGTGGTGATTGCTTTCCAACCCTTTTGCATTAACCTTAGATTTTGAACTTTGTCATAAATGCTTTATAGACCCATTCTCATTATCAAGAAAAAAACCATACTTGGGCTCCAAAACCCATTTGATTATAGAATCCAGCCATCCGATTTTAAAGAAAATAAGCATAATAAAGGATATATTTTAAATAGACAGTATTCCACACCACATATCTAAATTTTCCAGGGTCAATTTTCTCATTATTCAATAGGCCCTGACAATTGAGTAGATTTTATTGGATTCATCAAAGGAACAGTTCTGAATGACAAAAATAATGTGCATCCTTTGCAAGAAAGAACTTGTACCCCGTTATGAATGTATGCAACCCATGAATAATCAAAATCATGTTCATTTTAAAGCCTTATTAATCTTGAATGAATTTAGAAACTGACACCAGCCATTTTGTAAGTCTGAGGTGCCATATTGATTTCATAAATGAATGAACAAATGAAAGGATTGATAGAGCTGTGGCAAAATTTTAAAAATCACAGGCACTAAAGCGAAAACACGTTTGTGAAGCCATTTAAAAAAAACAAAATTTTTCTGGACATCCCCAAATTGTTATCCCAATGTTTCCCCTACCCTGCTAATAAGTATAACTTCTGCTCATTATAAAGTTAATCCTTGTGTGTAGTATATTATTTTTCTTTAATTCTGACACCAAAATTTTGTGGATAGTCCCTAGTTTCAAGTCATTGGATTTATTTTTCGATAATCTGATGAATCAAAGACTTCAAAATATAATCATAGCAATTTTATTTAGAAATAAATTTTGCTGCAAATAACAGAAAAATCTACTACAATGGCTTAAAAATCTATTTTTGGATGATGGTGGGTTGGTGGTTCAGGAGTGACATAGCAGTTCACTGATATCAACAGGCACACATGCTCTTCTGCTTTCCAACTTTAATCTGGGGGCCTTCACCTCCGTGTTGATTACTGCCTGATTACAAGATAGCTTCAGGTCTGTATTCCAGGCTAGAAGGAAGGAGGAATGCAAAGAGACATAGGTTGTTCTTTTTTCCTCAGGGAGACTTTGCCTTTTTTTCAAGAAAGAAAATCTTCCCTGGAACTTTGACCTCATTAACAAAAGTGATATAACATGGCCAACTCAAAACTTCATTAGAGTCAGGAAATCAAATATTTTGGTGTGCTTGTCTGTGTACTAACAGCAAACAAAGATGAAGAGGACTGTGAATGACTTTGGAGTAATAGACCTGCTGTATTTCCAGTTTGTGCCTATTTCAGGTTCTAAAAGGAAACCGTGAAAGGTTTACTCAAGATATGGTTAAGAAAGACAAAGGGATTTTAAAAAATAGTAATTGAGCGTAAGATACATAGGACAAGATTGGTGGAGTGTGGTGGGTTCTGAATCTAGGTAGGTTTGAACCTTTTTTGGAAACCAATAAATGCCATGCTGAGAAGATTGAACTTGATGCTATGGACCACTATTTTCCACTGGGCTAGACATTAGAACCACTTAGGGGGCTTTTCAAAAATATTAATGGTCAATTCAATCAGAATTTCTAGGGGTAAGTTTTAAACATCTATATTTAAAATTTTCTCTGACTGAGTCTAAAGTGCACCCAAGCTTCAGAGAAGTGCCTCTGAACTTTATTGGAAAAGATTGGACATTTTAGAGCAAACCACAAATAGAGCAAACCATATATACACTCATTCAAAACCTAAAGATGGAGAAAAATGGCTTTGTCAAGGTAAATGTGCTTCTAAAACTCGTGTAAATATGCCTTTAGTGAATGGAGCTTGAACGTGAGTGGAGGTTTGGAACTTGAAGATCCTTTTAGAAATGATTTGCAAAAATGTAAAAGCAAATCATTGTTTGTAGTTTTAATATCATTAGTTGTGAAGACCCTAAAAGCCCAAAATGCATCAATGTAAATTTTGAAATACGTGTTTTAACTAATTTCTGTTTAAAGCCTGATTTGTTTCAAAATACTTTAGGTGTTTTGATTTATGCAGTATTTGAGCTTGGTTGCATATTTTGGTATCCATGTCATACAGCTAATTTTGTGCCACTGTATCCCTGAGTATTCTTCACACAAACTGAAGATAGCATGAGTTTCCTCCATGCCATTTTTGTATGATTTAAACAATATTTATATAATCAAAAAGCCTTTCACTTATCCTTGTTAAATCTCTCGTTGTTTGTTCAAACCCACCACCTTGCCCATTAAAATCCTTTGAAGCCTATTGTTTTGATCTAAGCTATTTGCTATCTTTCCTACTTTTGAGTCATCTGTAAATATGATTATGAAACATTACAATTTAAGACGCTTCAGCTGCAAAAAACAGAAGTCGAAGTCAAGCTCGTTTAAATAACAGAGGAGACCATTGGCTCGTATAACAGAAGTGCTGGGTAGCCCATGCTTTGGAGTGGGATGTTTTAGCTGCGTTTGTTGTCAAGGACTCAAGGGCTTTCCACTCTTCACTAGCAGTAGTGTCAACTGCATCATAAGGCTGTTCCTCCTTATAGTCATGAGATCCTGCTAGAGTAACTGGGGCTCCATGCTTCCACAGTCACATACAAGACAGGATATACTTTCTATTCCAGTAACAATTTCTTGGAAACCCCCCAAAAATGCCCCATTGTACCCCATTGGTCTACTTCCTCCTGAGCCCTCATGTCAGAGAAGTGCTGTGAACTGAATGGCTTAAGCCTGGCCTCCAAACCAATCATTGGCAAAGAATATGGGTTTGGATCGGTTGAACTAATCAAGTCCAACTCCTGGAAATGTGGTCAGGGTGACAAACCACTTAGTCTTTCACAATGGAGTTGCTATACAATGAATATTAGGGAGACAGCACCAGAGTCCACTATATTGTTCTCTTCAACCTTTATCCAAGTCATTGATGAGACTTAAGACTTTTGTATATGCTTTTCCTTCTCCCTGGGAGATCTTTCCCTGAGGATGTTCTCCAACACTTACTCTTGCATTTTATCTGGTTCTGTTTTGGTTTTCTTTCAGCTCTCATTCAAGATAGCGTTGTCTCCATAACACCTTCCTTAGGCTCCTATTACCTTCTCTCTCTCTTTAATGCCCCTATAGCACCATACAGAACCCTAATCTTGTCACAATAAGTATAGCATAGTATAGTATTGTAGAGCATAGTATGGTATGGTATGGTATGGTATGGTATAGTAGAGTAGAGTACTGTATAGTAGGGTATTACAGAGTAGAGTACATATCATTCCTTACCGTTAGTGCTCTCTTCTTCCTTGGGTTTCTCCACCAAACTGAAAGTTCCGTGAAGGTGAGACCATATCTTGACACCCGTGACACCCCCAATGCCTAGCCCAAGCACCACGCACAGATTAGGCTATCAATAAATATTTGGGTGAAAAAATGTTGAATAAGAAAAAACTACATTCAGATTCTATGATCGCGCCACTAGAATTCTTACAAATTGACATTAATTGATTAATCAACTTTAAATATAATTGTTTAAAGAGGTAGAAATCTACCTCCCTGTACTATCACCCAATCCAGATTTCCACCAAAGGACGTCCTGAAAGCCTAAGACTGAATTTTCACTGCAATAGGCTATTACTTGCCCACATTTCAAACTTAGCAAATATCAGAAAAAGAAATTTATTTCTGGGACTAGTTCTCAGGAAACCTGTATTGGTTTTCCAGGATTACCGATGCTTTTCTTTCATTTTATTCCTAAATGTCCACAACGTATCTGTTCATTAATAAAATAAATAGAGGAATCGAATTTGGTGTCATGGATCTAAGTCAAATATTCTTTGCCCCTGGCAGGATGGGAGGCCAGACTTCAACACAGATGAATAGTAGATGCAGCAGTCTGTCATGTTGCTAACTGTGTCTGGATCATGGTTTTTACTTTTCATTAGTGTTACTTTCCAAGTATTGATTGTCACCCCTCTCTCCCCTCCGATTGTCCACATTCCAGCTTGTTGTTACGTGGGGGAAACCTGAAAGCATATGAGTAATGTAGGCTTTTCTTTTGTTATAAAAGTCTTCCTGAATTTTTCTCAGACAGACGTAATTTTTTGTCATATAAATTGAAATTACATATTTCTACAAGACAATGCAGAGTGAAAGAAAAGAAACCAAGAAAAGCAATGTTTTACACGAAGCCAATAAAAAGCAGACAGATTAGCTCTAAATCAACTTGCAGTGTGTCAGAGAAGTGAATTTAACTGCGCAGACTCACTGAGGGATAATTCGTCTTTGTCTCTGTGGTTTAAAGAAGATTTTGACAAGAAATTTAATAACATGAAAGAATAAGTGTGATACTATACGCAGTGGGTTATTTCTTGAAAGAAAGAATGAAAAAGGCACTAGATGTTAAGTCATTGTCCTCAATTCATTGTTTCTAATTCATTGCATCGATTCGTAAAAACAATCCTTACTCAGCCTACATTTGGCATTTGGAAATAAAGTTGGAAGGAGAGAAGGCGTTCCCTAGAGCTTTTGATTGAGTGTTTGAGGCCATAAACACTAAAGCAATACATTAAAAAAAATAGTAAACTATAAACTCAAAACACTGCTATATACTGAAATTAAAAATAGATTAATTCTAGATTTTCTAATCATAAAATTTTGGATAAGTTCATCAAAACTAAACGTTCATCTTATCTCTGATCTTTCTCTTTTAAAGTCTCATAAACATATGCCTGCCATGTTTGCCAACCACGTAATCTGCACTGGAATTTTGACTCATTCCAGTGGGTTTCTACTATTTTTAATCATTTCTTAGCAATGGGAAGATATCAAAAACATTAAACATCCTGGTCCACCAAAAATGCCCTGTGTTATGTGCGTGCATGCTTTATGATTACATACTTTATGGAAGAATGGCATTACTCTTACAGCTTTCATGGAACAAAATGTTTCCTAGTAAGAATATATGGTCCTCAAAGGTATGAAGAATTGTTGTGATCTCTGAATTCCTTGGTGTCTATTTTAGTGTCTGACACTCAATGGTACTCCATGTGGAAAGACTATGAGTGGAAAGACTGTGGTCTTAGAATCATGAAGACCTGACTTCAAAGTCTTACTCTACTTATTAACCAGTGACTTGGAGGAATTTCCTTTTGCTCACGAACCTTAAAGGAAGACTAAAATGAAGGTAGTGATACTAGTCTTGCAGAATTGTTCTGAGGACTTGAGATTACGTGTGAGAGGGAAAAAACCCAAAAAACTAGACATGTATAAATATGTTTACGGGTTGAATTACATCCCCTCAAAACTCACATATGGAAGTCCTAAGCCCAGGTCCTCAGAGTGTGGCCTTATTTGGAGATAGAATCTTTACAGAGGAAATCAAGTTAAGATGAGGTCATTGGGCCAGGGGTACTAATTCAATATGACTGGTGTTCTTACAGAATGGGAAATCTGGACACAGAGATTCACATAGAGGAGAGATGACGTGAAGTGACACAGGGAGAAGATGACCATGTACAAGGCAGTACGGAGGCCTGGAACAGATCCTTCCCTCACAGCACTTGGAAGGAACAAACTCTGACGACACCTTGATAGTGGGTTTCTAGCCTTCAGAACTGTGAGACAATAAATTCTATCGTTTAAGCCACCCAGTGTATGGTACTTTGTTCTAGAAGCCCTAGCAGACTAATACAATAGGTCAATAAAATTGGTTTATTTCCCACATATTCACCTTTAGTCTCACTCTTTTATCAAGTCACTTCCCTTCCTTGCACTGTCAACACTTGCTGTTTGTCATGTTTATGGGCGTCCTCTAGGAAATGAGCCACAGTCACCAAAATCTTGAGTTAGTCTACCCTGAATTGTGGTCAATAGAATTTCCCAGGATCATCACTTTTTGTGGCCAAGCCCTCCCTATCTCTAGCCAGTGAAGTGACTCCAATTCAGGCAAGAAGAATAACAAAGTAAATGCAACTCATTGGTCCTTGTAGCTAGAAATAAGACAAAATTAAATTAAATTAAATTAAATTAAATTTAACATAATTTTCTTGTGATAATTAATTGATATAATTAATAACTTGATATAATTAATAACTTACAGTGGTAGAGTGCCTCATTCTTTTAAACTTAGCTTTATGTATAGAAACTAAAATTAAGAACTGAAGAATATTTGCATTCTCCTGGATTTTCCTGGCTCGATTGTAGGAACCAGGTGGTAAACCATTCTCTCATCCATTTTCTTGAGTTCTAAATTCCTTTCCTTTGTACTTCTTGGTATATGGATAAAAATTATAACCATCTCCAGTGCCTGCCTTGAGTGGAAGTAAGAGATGAATCATTGCTTAAAGATTCTGACCCTGCACTAAAATCCCATTTCATCCACATCAAATGGACTGAGGATTTAGTAGCCCTGAATTCAGCCTCTTTAAGCTGTTCAGACTTGACACAAATGTGCATGTGCTGGCACCCTAGCAAAGAAGCAATTCCCTACTAGGAATTAACTAAAAGGTGTCTGTTTCCATTATTATTTGTATTTCCTCCCTTTGGCTGAATGCACTTTCATTTCCCCTGGGGTTTTACTTCTTTCAATATTTCTTGGCTGTGATCAGTTTGATTTCTGACACTTTGGCAGCTGCAGTTCAAGAGATGAATGCAACTAATTTGGTAGATAAAATTCTAATCTTTCCTGTCCTGATTGTCAATTTTTGAAAGGTAATCTAAGATGATGTCTTTATCCCATAATTTATTTTGTCTAGATTTGACTAAAGCCAGGCTTGAGCAGTTGATTACATTCTCTCAATCTGATCTGAAGGCTGAGACCAATGACAGCCTCTAATTGTGGGAAAAGAACACAAATCCAAAATCTTTTGTGACAAAACATTAGCTATAAATTTGCTAGTTAAACAGAGTGTTTACGAAGTTGCTAATGAGTGAACTTGGCTTTCTTCCTTCAGGTCTGCCTTCCTCTGCTTTCCTTGGTCCAGCAGAAAACTCTGTTGGCATATTTAAGAAGAACTGGGAAAGGTTTTCCTTTAGAGAGAATTCCCTTGGCTCCAAAGAGAACTCTATTATGCAAAGTAAACTCGATATCTGCCTAAGCAAGTGCCAACCACTAGTATCTGGCACTAAAAAATATACTTATTAAAGTATATTTTTGGTTCAGAAGGCATTGCAAAATGTGTCTACAATTTTAAGCCAGCTAAATCACTTGTATATCTCTCACTTAAAAATGTATATATATATATATGTATATATACACACATTCCCTTGGGGCTCACTAACCCTTAAATCCACTAATCTTTTTATCTTGAAAGACTCTGTTTACACAAATGAGCTTAAACACTTTCACTTTAATTCTGGGCTTTTTTAGTTAAGCCAATAATGAGCTTACTCATCCTTGTGCATTGCTAAATGGAAAAGCACCTTTGGCGTCTGTGGACACGGCCTCCCCGAGCTAGGCCAGGGCTACGTCTCCTCGACTTTCTCGGCTTTAACCTTTAATGTGGCATGAGCATCCCAGCCCTGCATGCATGATGAATGGAATCTCCGGCCCATCTGAAAACACGTTTGCGTTGGCAGGAAGATTTAGTATCCCCTGTGCACCCTCAAGATAAAAAATCTTCTGGGCTTGTGGGAGCAATTTGTCTAAGAAGAGTAATTTTAGAAATTCTCGCAATGACTTTAGAGGGGCTGAATTCATGGTGGTTTTCCCCTTGATTTTATTTCAAACACCTGTTCTTCATGAACAGGCATAATTTGAAGCCAAGGTAATGGGGGCCCACGGATGCGCAGAACACAGAGCTGACTTTTGTCCTTTGTGTGGTTTCTCTCCGCGTGTTGCATGGGAGCCAGTGTGTGTATTAAGAACATTCGCTAACTCTGGCTCTTGCATTTTCAAAACTGCGGTCCCCATTACAAGGCTCACTCGGTGTGATAAGTCTAACTGATGAATTACTAAAACAAAAATAGAAAATTGATAGTTGCGATAACTTTCTTCGGTGCACAGCTGGTACAAGCATCTTGTTCTCACATCTGTGTGTCAGCAGTCTGCCCCCCACATCCCACCACTGCAGGCACTTCTTTTCTTCTTGGAAGTAAATCTCTTTGCCAAAAATCTGTTTGTTTGTTCTGCTCAACAAATGGTACATGATCTTGTTAATGAGCCCTCCTGCATTTTTCACAGAAACACTTTGAAACATTTTTTCCTTTTCCTTAGTCTCTTGACCAGAGCCTAACTGCATAACCGTGTGTTTTCTCCAAGTGAAGCAATGCTGGGGGGAAGTTTGTCTCTGGCCTCCTTGGCACTTCTCTAAATAGCAGACACTACAACATTAGTCTGTCCGGTTTGTCCTACAGCCTGGTTGAGCCAGCCAGTACTAAGGCAATGAAAGCACAGTATTTGAGAGCAGGAAGTCCGTAGTCAAGCAGATTTGACTCTGTTTGTTATGTGTGTGATCTGAAAGGGGAGTACTCCATCTCTTCTTGAGCCCAGTGTCCTCATCTACAAGAGCAATGACAACACCTGTCATATATAGAATGAGGGCAGGATATTAATTTAGGCTGGGGTTAGGCTTCCATAACAAAGAGAGCCGACATTAACCAGGGGTTTAAATATCGTAGAAGTTTATATCTTCTAAACACTAGAGTCTGAAGGGAACATTCCAGATTGGTGGGTAGCCCGATTCCACACAATCATTTAGAGATCTTCATTCACATTGTTCTGATATTCCTTAGAATTTTATTTTTATCTGTAGGGTCCAGGCTGGGTTTCCACGGGTTCTGGTTTGCTGAAGGGGATACAGGACATCAAGGAAGCTTGCCCATGGTCTTATATCACCTGCCTTGACATGGCACATATTACTTCCACCCATATTCCATTAGAGGAGACTTAGTCACATGACCATACTTGACTGCAAGGAATGCTGGGAAATGTAGTCTTGCATGGGCCCAGGAATGTGGAAACAGATTAAGGTGAACAGTTAGAAGTTGCACCACATAGCAATAGAACCTGTCTCAAAATTCTCAGAAGATTAAATGAAATCACATATGATTGTGCCTAGCACATGGTTAATGTCTGATACATGTAAAAGCAGTATCTGATCAACTCAAATGTTAGAGTGAGAACAGACTACCAGCAGACTCAGTTTCACTTATTCCTAGCTCTAAAAAGACCTATCTCTGACAGGATATCAGGAGTTTCTGCCCCACTAGAAAAGGGATCTGTAATTAATCCACATCCCCATGTCTGCTGGTCCGGAATCCATGTGAAGTACCTGTTTTCTTGGGTTTCCAATATGACTTAGAGTCCCACCTGAATTCTTTTCTAGGTTAGGCACTACCCCTCACTCTCCACATAGTTCTTGACAGTTCTTTTTTTCATGGTGGGACCCTGCTTTCTATAACCCCAAGCATCTAATTGGGCTCCCCTCCCTCTTGACCACCAAGTTCGAATTAGGATAAAACCAGCAGACTACCTCTGTGCTCTCTTGCCCTATCATGTCATGTAATTTATCTTATTGCAATTGCTTGCTTACTTGTCTGCCTTTTGCCCCAAACTATGAATTTTCCAAGGACTAGATATGCCTTATTTACCATTATACCCCTAGTTTTCATCAAAGTACCTAGCATATAGTAAGTGCTCAATAAGTATCTGAATAAATGGAAAATTAAATAACAAACAACTGAAAAATGTCCCTAGAAACTCAGTATATCATTTAATTTTCTTAGATATAAGCAACTAAAGCTGACGGTGGACAAATTAAAGGAGAAAAATAATTCGTCTTAAAAAGTTAAAATATGGGAAGTCACAGAATTATTGAGAGCCATGAAATGAGTAGGCTGAGGCCAAGTAATCAGGGCAGCACCCAGAGCCATACTAGAAACAAGTCAGAGAGGAGAACTGGTGCCGCCACTGAATAGGACACTACATTTGTATGGCTGCCGCTTCCACTCTCAGAATTTGATCTTGGAACAATCATCAAACCATGCATGATTGCTTCTGATTGAGGCTCTGTCACATGCCAGTGCACTAGCTGCAAAGACGTGCTCAGTATCTGTGGTGGGATTCTGTAGCTGCTGTCCCTCGGGATTCACAGAAGGGAAGTTCCCCAACAGACACAGGAAGGGTCAATCGGCCAATGTCAATTGGCCAAAAAGAAAGACAATTACAGTAGTCCCCCCTTATCCAGGTTTTGCTCTCCATGGTTTCAGTTACCTGCGATCAAATGAAGTCTGAAAATATTAAATGGAAAATTCCAGAAATAGACAATTCATAAATTTTAAATTGTGCACTGTTCTGAGCAGTGTGATGAAATCTCGCGCTGGCTGCATTGTCCTGCCCAGGATGTGAATCCTCCCTTTGTCCAGCGTATCCACACTGTATGTGCCACCTGCCCATTTGTCCCTTAGTAGTCCTCCCTGTTATCAGATTGACTGTCAGGTATCTCAGTGCTTGTGTTCAAGCAACCCTTATTTTACTCTATAATGGCCCCAAAGTAAAAAGCATAGTGATGCTGGCAGTTCGGATATGCCAAAGAGAAGCCATAAAGTGCTTCCTTTAAGTGAAAAGATGAAAGTTCTTGACTTAATAAGGAAAGAAAACAAATCGTATGCAGAGGTTGCTAAGATCTATGGTAACTTTTATTACAGTATATAGTTATAATTGTTCTATTTTATTATTAGTTTTTGTTGTTAATCTCTTACTATGCCTAATTTATAAATGAAACCTTATCATAGGTATGTATGTACTGAAAAAAAGTGTAGTGTATATAGTGTTTCCACTGTTATCCACAGCTCCAGGCACCCACTGGAGAGTCTTGGAACGTATCCCCTGCAGATAAGGGGGGACTGCTGTATTCATTACTCAAATACATATGTTGCTTTTTTAATGTACTGATTCCTTCCGAAGAAAGTTGACCTAAAATGCAAAGGATTAAAGTGTACCATAAGCATCCCACACTGTACCAAGAATGTTTCCAACATCCTCTCTCACTTTCTCACTTCTATATGCATGAATATTTCTGAAGGACTTCTTGATCGATTTATTCATTGTGGTACCAGCCATGTTTTAACTCTCTCTGGACACAGAGAAGAATTGCACAAAGACTTCTCCAAATCTACTGCTTTACAAAGACAAGAGCTTATTTGTATATGCAAGATGAAGGGGGATGCTAAGCCTTAATGAAGTGGCTGCTTTCCTCTATGAGAAGACGTAAGACATATTCTGTGTTTGTATGTTTATACATTTGTTTATCTTTTTCCTCACAAATTGCAGTCTTTATAAGGAACAAAGCTGTTTTTGTTTGTTTGTTTTACTGCTGTATCCCAGATCCTGGAACAGTTTACTATGAATCGTAAGCACTCAATAAGTATTTGTTGAATGAGTAAATAAATGGGTATATGCTATATAAGTGTAGTGGTTAACACAAAAATGAACATTCTGACCTGTTCTGTTTCTCCTGCTTGAAGTTTAGGTGTTTGTATGTTATCTTTCTATTGAGTAGGATAAGACACAGGAATCCGTGACGTCAGACATGGGCACCATCCTTGGCCTCCATGACATTTTCTTCCACCTACTGCATGATCTTATTCTAGTAAGATACCCATCTCCCCCATTCCCAATCCCCATCCAAAGCCTTTCCCTCTTCACTAGCTCATTTTGTAAAATTGCTTCTCCTGGAAAAAAACCTCCCTATAGCCCTATTATCTCTAAAGTACCACCTCTTTCTCTCTCCTTCCTGCCAAGCTTCATAAAAGAATAAACGTGCATGCTTTCTCTACATTCACCCCATCTCTCATCTTTTAAAATACATCTTTAAGTGCTGCTTACCAATCTTGACATACCTGTGGTATTTGGCCCTATTGAGTCCGCATGATTTTCTTCCTCAAATCTTTCTCATGCATTAAATTCTGGACTATGTGTTGTTCTGGTCCCTTCCTTCCTTGACAACCACTCATTTTTAAATTTCTCTTCCTCCTTCCCATATGCCTTAATATAGGCCCACTCTCAAGTCTCATCTTTCACCTTCTCGTCTTTTACTGTTTCCTTTGATGATCACGTTTATTTTCATGAATTCCTCTATTGCCTTTGCTTTATCTATCATATTCTTCAAAAGTTACTAAACACGTTTTAATGAATAAATGAATGAAGTTCAAATCTGTTATCTTTCAGATCCATGCATTTCTAAACATATATGGAACTAGGTTTTGCTTATTATGTATCTCTAATGCCTGGCATAGATCTGCGTTCTTTACATACTGAATGAATGAATAGACACTTTTATACAAATATCTCATTTGCATAGAAAAATTCAATAAATCCAATACAATTTATTTCCCCACAAGCCAGATCTTCCTTTCAATTTTTTCCCCAGCTACAAGTGTCATGCTAATACTTGGGGTCATTTTCATTTCCTCTCTTTCTCTTACATTCTGTCAGTTTCCGTAGTCTTCTGAACTCCACATGTATAAAACGCTTCAAATCTTTCTTTCTTTTCCCAATCCCGATTCTCATACTCTAGGTTGGTGTTCATTTCTCCGGTGTTTTCCACATTCTTTTCCATCCAACCTAAGCCTCATAATTATAATTCAAATTCTCATCTCTTCTCCCTTCCTATCTAGCCCCTCTAGTAATACAGCATGGTTGTTAAGAATATCAGTTTTGGTGTAAGCTAGACTCAGGTTGAACCCATCTCTGCCTCTTATTAGCTGTGAGATCTTGGGCAAGTAATGTAATCTCTCTGAACCTCGATTCCTCATTTGTAAAATATGGAAAATAATAGTACCTATCTCACAGGTGCAAAACACAGTGTCTGACCTGTAGAGAATGTTCAGCAAATATGAGGATTCATGAGTATGTAGGTAGTGGCCATGGTGGTGGCAGCAACAGCACAAGAGGTCCAGTCTCCATCCTCTCTTGCTCATTCAGTAATCTTTCAGAAGCTCCTAAAAGACCACATCTAATGATGAACCACTTACAGGCAGTCTTATGCATCCTGTGAGGAAGAAGAGAAATGCCTTGAATTGACCAATCAGGAGGATGCTAAAACCAACATCAGAGAATTCTTGTAGGAATTCAAAGAGAAAGTTCACATGAAGAAGTTAGCTCAGTACCTGGCACCGATTAAACACTTAATAAATGAAATAATCTTTGAGGATATTCTAGAGGAGAATGCATTGTAGTGCTAAAATAAGACATAGTCTTATGGAAACCACCCGAGGATGTTGTAGCAGACATTAAAGCCATTCTCCATTTTTTAAGTTCACAAAAGGATTGTATTTTCCTGCCCTCTTGAAGTTAGATGCATCCAAGAAGTTTACTTTGCCCATTGAAATGTGGGCCAAGATGACCTCTTACTTCTGCAGGGAAGCATTTAATTGCCAATACTCGGTTCTCTGAAATTCCCTAGCCAAACAGAACTGCTCTGCTCACCTTCAGTAGACATCTAGTGTAAGAAATAAATCTTTGTTGTCCTAAACCACTGAGATTTGGGAGTTGGAGCATAACCCAAGCTATTATGACTATTAAGGACTGATAACCATGTGCCCAGAGAACTATCTAACCTTCATTCTCACCCTTGAGTTATTTTTTTAAATTAAGTGGAATACAAATTTTTTAGATGAATTAATTAATAAAATCCTGAGTGTTCTCTCTTTAATGAGAAATGACACTAATACTGTGTAAGGGAGGGAGATAATTCCTCTACCCTCTAGGTCCTTCTGGCTGGTCTAAGAATTAAATTGAATGAGACAGAATAGCAGGAGAAAATCAAACAAAGTTCAATAACGTGTATACATGGGAGAAGCCCAGCAAAACTGAGGAACTTGCCAGAATGGCTGAAGCTGCCACCTTAAATAGTATCTTCAGCTAAAGACAAAGGACGATGTTAGAAGTAGTGGTTTCAGACTCCAAAGGGGAGGAAGGCAATTTACTTGGAGATGGAAATGCAAATGTTTGTTAAACAAGTGTTTGCTGGGCCATCTATAGGCAAGTTGACCAGAGAGAAAGAATTTTCATAAAAATGGGCTTGTTAGTGCCTTTCTATCCCACCCATTTTACGTTATACTATAGTTTAATCTTACAGTGTTAGCTACTTCCTGGAACAGACCTATCTTAACTTCTTTTAGGCAGTTAACTGGAAGGTCAGAGTTTCTTTCAGAGTCTTCTGTTGTTAAAAATAATCCAGCCTGGGACCAGCCCAGTGGCACAGCGGTTAAGTTTACAGTTCCACTTCGGCAGCCTGGGGTTTGCTGGTTTGGATCCTGGGTGCAGACATAGCACTGCTTGGCAAACCATGCTGTGGCAGGCATCCCACATATAAAGGTAGAGGAAGATGGGCACAGATGTTAGCTCAGGGCCAGTCTTCCTCAGCAAAAAGTGGAGGATTGGCAGCAGATGTTAGCTCAGGGTCAATCTTCCTCAAAAAAAAAAAAATCGAGCCAAAGAGACACATTTTGGGGTAGGCAATTCTGATCCTTCACAACTGGAACTGGAACTTGTGGAAAGACCAAACACCAAAGGAACCTCATTTGTGCTCTCCAGAATAGAGCTGCTTATTAGCTTACACCTCCTGCTCCATGCTTTCTGTCCGACTTTCCTGACACATCTCAAGTTATAGTAGATGACTATTCCCTAATAACTCCAGGTTTTCTTCCTTCCTGAATGTATGCTCACTGTTCCTTTGACCTGGAATGCTGTTTTTAAATATCATCATTCTTTTATCTCATGTCTAAATTTTACCCATCATTCAAGGTCCAACATAAATCCTCTCTCTCTCTCTAAAAGACTTCTTACCTTTAACCCAGCTGCAGTTATTGTTACTACCAAAAGGGGGTCGTCTACTTGCTGTAAGACAAACCAACAGTTGAGAGGGAAGGTGGTAGGAGAGAAAGGTTTTATTACAGCTTGCTAGCAAGGTGGAAGTCGGAGGACTAATGTCCAAAATAAACATCTTAAAGGGGACACAGAATCTTGAAACAGCTATATGAGCCAGTGGGTTATAGGGAAGGGGGTTAGGAATGTTTGACCCTGTGGTGTTACAGACTCGGAGTCGCCACACCAGATCTTTCAGTTGTCATGGATATAGCATAGAATCTATGTCCAGGGGTCATCACGTTCCTAGGGAACTCAAAGGAACAAAGTTATCATCTTATGGCAGCTGGGAGGGAAGATAAAATCTACAGAGCATGTATATCTCCTAGAGGGTGCATAGCCAACTGGGCTAGTTAATTAGAGGTCATTCAAAGTTACAATATAGTCTCTTTTCTACAATATGGCCTCCCTTCTGTCAACCTTGTGTTGAGCCAGTATCAGTATGGCCTCTTCTTTGATCTCCCCACGGCATTTTATGTATACCTCTCTTAATTTACTTTTTATTTTACATTCTTTTTATCAACATGTATAATTTAAATCCCTCAGTAGATTGAAGCTTCTTGATGACTTGATCCGTGACTTGTATACCTTATCCTGGGTGATTTAACAGATTACTTGGCCTTGGTAAGTCCTTGGAGATAATTGTAATGAATGATGATGAATGAAGAGTATTGATTTTTAACTGTACGACAAGACTCAGCAATCTATGGCACAAGAAATAAACTGTATGAAGATTTTTAAAAAGATGTCCTGATTTGTAGGAAACCTAAAAGGAAAGAAATATTTCCTGTTTGGGAGGAACAAGAAGAAACCCAGAAAGCAGAAGAGAAGGGTCATCCCTGCAAAGACATTTGGAAGCACTGCCCATGAGAGCTAAACTAAATCACTTCCCCGTAGGAGATGAGAGCTCAGAAGAAAGGCCACACAATTCTTCCAACTTCTGTAGTTTTAATGTCAGATTTTTAAGAAATGATACATATGCTAAGAAAAATAAGCTTTAGATCATATTTAGAGAATCTTATATGCCTGGAATCTACAAAGTAAACTTTTCTAAGTATACCAATTGTGTACTATTTAGTCACTCATTTGCTCAAATACAATTCTTGCACTTTAATTAAAGAACAATATTAGCTGTGCTACATCGTATTGTTCAAAGATCTTACAGAAGGCAGAGGCTTAAACAGACGCCCCGTTTCCTAACTGCCCGGCAGGTCCCAGTAGACCGTGATGGCATATGTACATAAGTGAGATCGCACGCTCACACTTAAAATGCGTAACATCTTCACTTCTGACACCACAATCTTCCCCACCCCAGAAATCCAAATATCCAGGTTTTTAATGAAGTATGTCAACTCCGTAGAGATTTAGCGGTCCAGCAAGTACGTGGCTTCTCTGGTGAGGAAAAGGAGGTGTACTGGCTCGCAATAAAATACACTCCCTTAAAAAAGAAGCAGGAGGAAAGTGTGTTATTGCCTCTACTGTTTGAATTGTGTCTCCTCCATGGGTTTGTAATGCTAATATTTCACATTAGGTCACTTACGAAGAAGAATTTTCAAATCATTAAAAGGCTATTGTTAACAGAGTGATGCGAAAGAATAAGAAAGTGTCCCCTCTCCCTCCGCAGACCTCAGCCCTCCCCAAATACCAGCACCTGGAAGAAGCCACGCTGTGCTTTCATGAAAAGCTGTTGGAAGCCAGAGAAAAACAGGCAAGATAGAATTAAGAGAAAGGGACGTATCCCACTGACTCTGAGTATAGAAGAGAAATGTGGAGAATGTCTGAATTATTAGCACAGCAGAAAAATATTTTATTTAAGAACTACATCTTCACAGCTCTGCCTGAAGGGTTTCACTCAAGCTGCCAAAAAAAAAAAAAAAAGGTACAGATTCAAAGCTCAGGATACTCGAGAATCCATCATGTTGTGTGTAGGAAAATCATAAAATCACCAGCGGAAAAAAGACACAGTGGGAGTCCCAACTGGTAAGCCATTAAGCTCCCGGGCATGCATCATACTTCATCCTGAGGGACAAAGGAGGAATTTCAAACGAATTTCCCAGCTCTGTCTATGGAGCAGCTCTTTCTGATGATAAAGTCTATCTTTTAAGGAAGCTAACTCAGGGTTTTGTTTTATTTTGTTTTGCATTCATCTTCATCAAGAAAGGAAATTTACATTTTAGGTCCTCAAAATGAAAGATTGCAAAACTATGTCTTGGCCCATGAATTTAGACAATTCATGGGTCACCAAGATAAGAGCTATGTCTAAAGAGTATAGTAATAATATCTGCTCTACACCAAGCACTTGCTTTCCTCCAGGTCTATGCTAAAGAGTCTGTCTACATGTGCGACTACATTTGCACAACCACCTCACCAGCTGGATGCTTTGCAGTGGAGGAAAGTGGAGCTTACAGAAATTAAACATTTAGGTGAAGGTCACACTTTTGGTGAGTGAGAGCAAGAGTTTGATCCCCACCTCTGTCTGATGCTAAAGCCATGCTCTAAAAGAATTTCTCAACCTCAGCACTGTCATTTTGGGCCAAATAACACTTTGTGGTGGGGGGCTGTCTTGTACACTGTAGAGTATGTAGCAGCATCCCCAGTTTCTACCCACCAGCTGCCAGTAGCACCTCCTACTCAGTTGTGACAACCAAACATGTCTCTAGACATTGCCAAGTGACCCCGGGAAATAAAATTGCCCCCAATTAAGAACCACTGCTCTGAGCTAGTGCTACTAAAAAATGTAGACCTTGCACGAGTTCCCAGACTGCAATCATAAGAAGCTTGTGCCAGAATGCAAATCAACTATGTCACTAAGAACTGTTTACTTTCAATGACTTTTTCTCAATAGCAAGACTTTTTCAATGAAGGAAGCAATGTGTGGATTTTCATTCTGCAGCAAGCTCTTTATCTCATCAAAGACCAACACTATGGATGGGGTTGCTCTAATCACTGTGGTGTATTGCCTCCATGAAACGCTGATATTCAATGAAAATGTGATAATACTTGTAAAGTTGCTTTTTCTCTTAAGCCTGTGGTAGTCTTTATTTTTGCCAAACTCCTCTCATCAGTGACAGAAAATTATTGTAAAACAGAGCTTTACGAAGTATCAAAGGTCTGATTTGAGTGTTGGATTGTGTTGCTAGGTCCCTGACAATATGCATGAGTGAAAAACCTCAGTGCCCGACCAGAGAGCCTGTCCCACATTACACCATTATAAAGTCTAACACAACTCAGTCCATAGTAGCCATTGCAACCTGCAAGTTACTGGGGACTCTGTAGTCCCCATACTCCCCCACGGCCCCATGCCCATCCAGTCCCTGTATCAATACGGTAGTCTACTGTCATGTCGTCCTTTACCATCGCATTGACAAATACCACAAATATCAACACGTACTGCGAGGTAAAAATAACAACAACAGGGGCCAGCCCCGTGGCCAAGTGGTTAAGTTTGCGCGCTCTGCTGCAGGCGGCCCACTGTTTCGTTGGTTCGAATTCTGGGCGCGGACACGGCACTGCTCATCAAGCCATGCTGAGGCAGCGTCCCACATGCCACAACTAGAAGGACCCACAACTAAGAATATACAACTATGTACCGGGGGGCTTTGGGGAGAAAAAGGAAAAAGCTAAAATCTTTAAAAGAAAAAATTAACAACAACAGTGGCAGCAGCACTAACTGTCAATAATTGAATACTTCATTATGTGCAAGGCATTAAGTAAGCTCTGCATATGCATTAGCTCATATGGTTTTCACCAGAACCTTATGAAGAAGGCATTATTCTAATCTCCATTTTACAGATAATGAAACAAATCAGAAAAGCTAAGTACTTTGAGAGAGGTCTTTTGACTGGAATCAGCCCCAGATAGAACTCCAAAATCTAGGTTTTTTTCTTTAACTTTTTATTATAAAAAATTCAAACATAATTAAAGTTGGACAAAAGAGTATAATAATCCTCACGAATCAGTCATCCAGTAACAACAATTACCAACTCACAGACAATCTTGTTTCGTTCCTAACCAATCCACTTCCTCCTCCATTTATTACTGTGAAGTAAATCCCACACAGGATTATCCATAAATATTTCAGAATATATGTCTAAAATATAAGGACTGTTTTTTAAAAACATAACTCCCAACCCATTATCGCACGTTAAAATATTGTCCATGATATCTTAATACCGCTAAATATCAATTGTGTCATAATTGTTATAGATGTTTCTTTTCTATTTTATAGATTGTTTGAATCAGAATCAAATATGATCATTTCATTGCGATCAGTTCATGTAAGACTTCAGTCTCTTTTCTTCACTCTCTCTTTTCATTTGCAATGTTTTTGTTAAAAAAAAAAAAACTGGGTCATTAGTCTCCTAGAGCAGGCATCTGTGTCACATTTTATTCTTTGTTTTATTTTTTTTTCAACCCTTTTAAAATGTAAAACCATTCTTAGCTCCAGAGTGTACAAACACCAGCAAGACCTAGGCGGTAGTTAGCAGACAGATGTCTATCGTAGAAGATCTCACAGTCTGCTCTGTGCTAATCGCAGCCTCGCGTGTCATTAACGTGTTCCTCTATTGTTTGTGTTTCCTATAAGTTGTGGTTAGATCTAAATGAGGGGTTCAGGATCAATTCTTTCGATAAGACTACTTCTTATCAAAGGTGGTGGTATATTCTTCCATCTGGAAGCACTTATCTGTTTTTTCTCTCCCCCCCAATTTTTATTTTAACATCAATGCTCTACGTAGGTCTTTGACTTCAAAGAACTTTTAAGTCTCTTATGAGGGCATAAAATAAATATATACAAAAATATAATAGTAATACCAAATAAGCGATTTCCTCACTCATTCCTGCAGTGTTTGTTGAGGGACTCCGTGCTAGACCTTGAACGAGGCACTGGGGATACAGGGACTCTACCCTCAAGGAGTTCAGTCTTGTGATATGTGCTTCGCTGGAGTCATGTCTGACAACCAGTGGAATAACCATCCTGGCATTCAGGGAACCAGGGAAGCTGCACCCAGCAAGAAGAAATGGCAAGAATGATAAACATTTGGAGGAGGGAGAGATCAGGTCCTCTTGCTCTGGGCCAAGGATGCTTCCTAAAAGTGTGATGTGAGTTGGACCTGGAAGGATAAGGAAGAGGTGGGGTGAATGTGGGGCAGATTCCAATGCAAAAGAATGATGTGAACTGAAGTACAAGTGTAGGTGAGTGTAGAGTGTGTGGATGGCCAGGGAGATGAGCAGTTGGGTGAAGCAGAGGGACTGTGTAAGGCGTCACACGCAGAAACCTATTACTTTAGGCAATCCGATTCATGAAATCTTTAGAATCTGAAGATCCTTTGGAAAGCATCTAGTTGAGTAATAACAGTAACAAAAATAATGATATCAAGCACATTTATTTTTATCATCTTATTTAATCTTCTTAGTAATACCACCGGCTAAAGATTATTATTCTCTTTTTTTTTTCTGAGGAAGATTCGCCCTGAGCTAACAGCCCTTGCCAACCCTCCTCTTTTTTTGCTTGAGGAAGATTAGCCCTGAACTAGCATCTGTGCCAATCCTCCTCTATTTTTTTGTCTGTGGGACACTGCCACAGCACAGCTGGTGAATGGAGTAGGTCTGTGCCCAGGATCCAAACTCGTGAACCTGGGCCGCTAAAGCGGAGTGCATGGAACATCAACCACTCAGCCTCAGGGTCGGGCCCCATTCTCCATTTTATAGCTGAGAGAGAGGAGTTCCAAAATTCTTAATTCTCTCCCACCCAAGTTCACCCAACTTGTAAATGCCAGAGCAAAAGTCTGTCTCCATCCTAATTCAAAAGCACAGATCTCCCTAAAAGGATATTAAGTGGCAACCCAATCTCTGATTAAACATCTCTAATGTTGGGGATTGTTCAGAAATATGACATCCCAGGAGGAACCACTGCATTCCTTCTTCAGATACTCATTTCTGCCCCAAATCATTTCCAAGGCTTTTTTAAAAAAATGAAGGCCCACCTCATTAAAAAAAAAATTACTAAAATAGCAGGCTTGAGAAAACAGTACAGCAAGTAAGTCACCAAATTGATCAATGCAGTTGCTCTGATGGATATAAAATCTGGCTCTAGGCTCTAAGAGAAAAGGAAACGGAAGGAGGAAAGTAGAGAAGAAAGTCCTACTTATTAAGCGTCTCCGTGACTGGTGCTATGCTGGCACTGACCGTTTAACGTAATTCATTTAATGTCAAAACATCCCTGTGAGGTATTTGAGAGACGACAAAATTTTTTCTTTGAAGACAAAGTTCTTGAGTGTAGACCCAAAGGAATTTCTCATATAGGATGAAATCGAGTGTATAAGAGCCAATGTTATCAGCAAAGCTTTGCAAACAGCACACATGCGGACGCCTCGCCAGTTAATACCCAAATCCCCGTCTTCAGCCACCTTTGCCAGTTAATACCCAAATGTTGGCAAACTCACGTGAATGAAATGATCCCAGTGTGCAGTGTGAGTCTGTCCAAGTTTTATACGAGTTCAGATTGGGATGAATAGCAAAAACTGGCGAGAGCCAAGAAGCCCAGTGAGCAGAAATAACAAGCAGAACAATGAAGATTATAGTAACAGCAGCCAAACAGGCAGCTGAGAAATGGAGTGGGTGTGCAGAATAAAAAAAGGGAAAAAGCCAAATCTGTGTAACTTGCACTTCAAAACTTGAACTTCATAAGGCTACCTTCTCCACAGCAGATAGTCTCAAGAGAATAGATTCTTCTGGTTCAAAGTAGGGTTCTGAAAGATGGCTTTCCCCACAGAAGTTGTTTTTCCTCAGTTCACTCACTTCAGCCTCAGTAGCATTTGATGGTAAGAGAGAACCACGGGGTGTGTGTAGAGACAGATGATTGATTGTTGATTGTTCCTGTAAGAACATTAATGCACAAGAGTGATACAACCGGAGTGCTCAAATCAAGGGGGAAAATGTCTATTCAAATATCTAGTTCAAGGTCTCTCCAAGTATTTCTGAAACAAGCTGAAAGCAAGATTTTTAAAATGAACTTAGGTATTTAGATTGGATTTGCTTGTTCTTTAAATGTTACTAAACTGCACATTTTCAGTGGTCAGATCCTGCAGATTTACTCTTAAGATAAACAATAATCGCTGAGTGATTAGGAGTAAATATTTCCGTGTCATCTCTTTTGAGAGTGACCCTCCTAGGTTAATGTGAACTGGGCTAAAAACATTGATCCCAGAAATGAGTAGGAAATGTTATGATTTCCAATTATCCTAAGAAATTGGTCTTTGAAATTCTGCCTTATAGAAGGATAAAGCAGCATCAATTTAATCTGTGAAACAGGACTTTATTTAGTCCTTGGCAAGTTAGCGAGGAAAAAGGAATAAGAAAAATCATGGTGGGAGAGTAATATTGTCAACTGATGCCCTCCAGTGGCAAAACAGGAGGGAGTTTGTAGTCAAGGAAAATTCAAGGTACCTTCTATTTCACGTCTCAGGCTTTTTGAACGAATGAGCCCAAACC
The DNA here is from genome assembly GCF_041296235.1 of Equus asinus. Lineage (NCBI taxonomy): Eukaryota > Metazoa > Chordata > Mammalia > Perissodactyla > Equidae > Equus > Equus asinus. Next base: position 28,297,080 of record NC_091810.1, read on the forward strand.
ATTTGAGAGCCCAATAGTTAAGAATAAAACCACGACCTCGGGTCGGACTTGGTTTTACATTGTAGGGTCATAAGGTGCCAGTGAAGGAAGTAGTTTGTTTGCCTTTAAAGTAAAATTGACTTACTCGCTGGCAAAAGGGTGCTCCATTTCAACTGACTTGGGAAGATGTGGGGAAGGCATTTTCAAATCCTCAGGCTGAAGGATCCCCCTTTTATCACATTCCTTTATGACACTCCTTTTAGCTTGAAGGCATTCACACATCCTGGAAAGAGCGGGTCCTCACATAGGGGTACAAACTCTTTGCTTCTTGTTAGAGGCACCGACCATGCTGCCTGCTGATGTGGGTGTTCCATGAGGAAGCTGATGGCCACACAGTCACCTGATAAATGTCTAGCTTTGGGTTTCCTAGTCACACTCTGGGTCATTTACTTCTCTTATTATTTTAAAGGCTTTGCCTTGACCTCCTCAGGCTGTCTCCGGGTCCTGCCTGGTTTTTTTTGGATCTCCCACAGACTGTTCCCACCTTCCTCCAGGGTCTTCCTTCCAAGAAGTGTCCACGTCTTCACTTCTCTTTGGATCTGAGGAAGTGGAAAAGCCTGTCAGACATCAAGAGAGGCCTAAGGTACCTATATTCTTGACTTTCTTGGTGTATTATAAAGAAATGCCACAATATATAGCAGAATTCTGGTATATTCTAACACTTCCATAATTGGAATATATTTTCCCATTAATAATTTTAACATGCAATATAATTGTATTATTCCTGAGGAGATTGCTGGTGGGACTTTTAAAAATGTGACTCCTAGTATACCATGGAAAGGAGAGCTGGTAAAAGCTGACAGCTGTAAAGGTGTATAAAGCACACCATCCTCCTTCAATCCTGTCACTACATCTCTCTAACAATAAGTATAAATTCATTGAGTGAGGATATGATAGCATCAAAAGTCTAAAACTATGTAACATCAAAAGTCTCAGCCCTTCCTGAATGTGATGTGGACCAAAGGAAGGCTCAGCTTTCTCCCAGAGACCAAGAGAGAAGCAGAGTGTTTCTATGCAATGAAACAAGGGAGTGAGTTCGTGCACAAGAACAAGTCGGAATTGAGGAAAGTCTTTCAACGAGGGAGAGAGTTAGACGGTCTCTTAGTAACACCCACCCACACAATCCTTGGTGAATTCAGATTTGAAGCCTGTGAAGTTTAGCTGGATGAAAAGCACATGGAGCCCCCACCTCTGCACCACAGATTGGGGAGCGCGGTATCGTGACCAGATCATAATCACCTCAAAATGGAAGCAGAGGGTGAGGAACTCTCTCTCTGGATGCCACGTCCACTAGGGATAGTTCATATTCTAATGATTTTATCAACTCTTTGGAATATTTATAGCATCTAGAGGAAATAGGAAAAGCTAATTATAGTTTACTTCTATCGTCCTTGTCATCAGTTGAACTTCTCCAGCCTGTGTTTGCAGATAGATATAAGCAGTAAAGAAGAATTTTCAGTGTAAATCAAAACTACCGTTTTAAGGAGACAATAACCTTAATATTCTCTATGTCAGTCATGTCCTTTTCTTCTTATGCAATCTGAGAAAGCATGTGGGCCAGTGCCCCTCAGCTTAAGGTCACATAGCTGTTTACGGGAAGGTTTCTTAACTCTCGATCTTATGACCTTTCCATTTTGCTAACTTGAAGTTTCAATAGTAATGATTCTCCAGTGGCTAAAATGTTACATGCATTCTCCCTTTATTGCTGTGATATTTTGACTAGATTCTATTCCTTCGTGGATTTTCTTGCTAAGTAGTACCAGAAATGAAACATTCAAAATCAGTTTCCCAACATTAAAGGATTAAGATGGCAAAGCAATGGTACAGTTTAAGACTGAAGTGTTTAGGTTCATCATGGGAACTGATTTAATTTAATTAATTTATTTATTTATTTATTTATTTATGAGGAAGAATGGCCTTGAGCTAACATCTGTTGCCAATCTTCCTCTTTTTTTGCTTGGGGAAGATTGTTGCTGAGCTAACATCTGTGCCAGTCTTCCTCTATTTTATGTGGGATGCCACCACAGCATGGCCTGATGAGCAATGCTAGGTCTGTGCCCGGGATCGGAACCTGTGAACCCCGGGCCGCTAAAGCAGAGCACACGAATTCAACCTCTACGCCACCAGGCCAGCCTCCTTGAACTGATTTTCTTTGGAAAGAACACAGATAGAAGTTTGTATTTGTGGTGTGAATTCGTCAATGGTATACATCTAATTGCATAATTTAATATCTCTTTCCACTAAACCAGTGATTTTTAGTCTGTTTGGGTCACAGATGCCTTTGAGAAACTACAGAAAGCTATTGACCCTCTCCCTCTCTCTTCACCACTTCCTCAAAAAGCGCACCTAAGCACACAGGCCCTAAATGTCGTGTTCAGTTCCAGGGGGCTCATTAACCTGGTTGTAGAAAGCTTATTCTAGATCAGTAGTTCTCAAGTGGAGCGATTTTGCCTTTCAGGAGACTTTTAGTGATGTCTGGAGACATTTTTGATTGTCACAATTAAGAAAGCATGGCTGAAATGTAGCAGGTAGAGGCAAGCGATGCCTGCTAAACATCCTACTGTGAATTGTTATAGCCCCTCTCAACCGAGTATGTTCCTGTCAAAACGTCAGTGGTGCCCAGGTTAAGAAACCCTGCTCCGGATCTGCACTGTCCTCTACAGTGGCCACCAGCCCCGTAAGGGTACTGAGCTCTCGAAATGTAGCTAGAATGAATTGAGATGTGCTCTAAGTGCAGAATACGCACCAGATTCCCAAAACTGCATACGAAAATGTAAATGATATCTTTAATGAAATTTATATATTGAAACTATTTTACCTATATTTGGCTAACTAAAGCGCATTATTAAAATTAATTTCACCTGTTTCTTTTTACTTTGTGTCATGTGGCTACTAGAAACTTTACAACTTACATATTTAGCTCACATCTGTGGCTCACATTATGTTTTTATTGGACAGAGCTATTCTAAATTCTATATAACATTGAGTCAATGAAAACTAAGAGTTTGATCCTAAAGCAAGGGTCAACAAACTGCAGACTGTGAGCCAAACCCAGCCTGTCACCTGTTTTTGTTCATCAAGTTTTATTGGAACACGGCCACATTCATTTGTTTGCCTGTTGTCTACGGCTGTTTTCATGCTACAGCCACAGAGCTGAGCATTGCGATGAAGACTAAATGACCAGCAAAGCTTAAAACGTTTGTCACCTGCCTCTTCACAGAAAAAGTTTGCCAACCCCCCATCTAAAGGTGTGACCACTACGTGAGTGGGATAAAAATGTTGTCATCCTGACAGTGGTAATGTTTTCATAGTTGGAGTAAGCAAATCTGGGACTTTTGAAGACGAGCTGGCTGAACAGATGGGGAGCAGGTATAGCACAAAACACTCATTGGCTGAGCTGCCCTCATGTAACCGTACTTCACCTTCTTATTCAACTGGAATATGGCTCTTTGCAAAGGAGAATAAAGAACATATCTTGTGTTAGAAACAGATCATTAATTCAGTCAACAAATATTTTTTGAGCACCAACTATTTGCCAGGCACTGTTGTAAGAGCTGGAGATATAGTAGTGAACACAAGAAATAAAGTCCCTGCAGTCATGGGGCATGTAGTCTGCTGGAGGAGAGAGAATATAAACAAAGAAATGTCTAATATGCCGAGTGGTGATAAGTGCAATGAACACAGTCATGGGATAAAGAACGCTGGGGTAGAGGTTTTTAATTTTATTTAGAATTTTATTTATTTTATTTAGTGTGATATCGTCATGGAAAGATTTTCTGAGCAGGCAACATTTGAGAGTATGGAAAACAGACAGTTAGAAGCTTTCCCTGAGGACCATTTGACAGCATGTGTTTAAATCTTAAGTGTGAGCCCGTAGTCCAACCTGTAGTAATTTAACATAAGCAGTTTTTAAAACAATTGTGCCAAAATATGTGTATAAGAATGTTCCCTGGAATGTATTCCTCGTAATAAAAAAAGGGAAAACTATTAAGCATTCACATAAATTTATTAATATAAACAATGTTCATGACATAGTAAGTTTTTTTAAAGAAGCAAAAAAAAAGGTATTATAGTTTAATCCAAGTTTTATAGAAATTTTGTGGTTGCAGAAAAAAAAGTCTTAGCACAAATGTTAGGATACCTAAAAGGTAGAATTTTAGATGTCTTATGTGCTTCTTTATAGTTCTCTGTAGTATCATCTCTTTAAAAATAATCTATAAACAAATCCATTTATTTTTTAAGAAGGAGCAGAGATTATATTCTCCCAAATATGCACGTGCAAAAATACTCCCCTTAAAGATCACCCTCAGTATGATAATCTTCCACGGAAGCATCAGAGTTGACAAGGAGTGCGATAATTAACAGAATGAACAGAATGAATTGCCTTTCTCAACAAATCCCATAGATTCTGGGACACCAATCTCTTACATAACCTACCAGAGAACTGAAGTAAGCCCAATTAGTTCCTTAGCACATGGCCATGTTGTAAGGCCCAGAGATGTCAATGGACCCCCTGGAAACTCCAGAGAGAACAGAGATCACTCACCACTTGCAGGTGGCAATTGCAAACACTACACTGCCCAGGAAAACTCAGTTTCCAGTGTTTCTCAAAGTGTGGTCCTGGGACCTCTACACAAGCACCATTTGATAATGGTGATGGCAGTGGAAGTGGTTGGGGGCAGGGGAGGAGATGCTCATTGAAAATTCAGTCTTGGCCCCTACTCCACAGCCCTTCTCGGATGGGGTCCAAGATTTGCATGTTTAAGAGGTTCTCTGACTAACTCTTACACAACCAAAGTTTAAGGATAAATGCTTATCAGAGGGGAACTGGATCACTCTCAGCCTTGTTATCTCTTTAACTCAGAAGTGCTTTCATTATAGGAGAAGAAAAAACACTTCTGAAGATCCAGAGGAAGCTTGTGTCTCTTCAGAGCTTTTGGGAAAAGAAAATGCAAATTGAGACTTGCCTGATCATCTGGTAATTATTGAAGGAAGGACTCTTGGCTGTCACGTTGGTTCTGTAAAGAGGCCTGTGGCTAACTAACACAGGTTAACAGAACCTTGGCCTGCCTTTGAACGTTGCTGATACTTTTTGTCTGAGAGCTGAAACCAGCCTGATTTCCTGTCCCTGGTGAACAATTCTGGGACGGGGTATATTTTCCCGTGCACGTGTTAAATAATACTGAGAACAAGCAAAAGTAAATGACTGCCTGGTCCCAGAAGGAAATACTTCCTCAAGGAACTTAGGACTGCCTACAAATTAAAACGGCTTATTTATCAAGACTTGTAGCTTGCTCATTAAGATTTAATTCAAGACCTTCTCCTCTCTGTGTCTACCTATGGAGGACAGCTAATATGTCATAAAATATGCCCAATCCCAACTATTGCCCACCTTGCAAGACCCACCTTAAAAGCATTCAGCCTGGCCTAAAACCTTATAAACACCCTTCCCTGACTTCCCCATTCTGAAATGCTACTAGGCTCTGCCCTGGTGGCGTCTCCCTCGCTGGCAATAGGTCTAATACACATTTCGATGTTGATTTGCTTAATCAACAGTCTATTCCAAAGGTCTATGAGATATTGACAGTCAAGATGCCATTATTTCAGTTGATGTGGGCTGGCCTATTCCACCTTCCCTGGGATATCTGTTGAATATGACTCATAAAAATTCTGTTTCCAGGCTTCACTGTATCCCTTTCAAGATCCTTAATTTCTGTTATTTCTGACTAAGGCTCTTGGCCAACATCCCCACTATGCACATGAAAAAGATTTTTAAAAAAAACAGAGCCAGATATGTTGAAGTTTTTGTAAGATTCTCTCCTAATTTAAATTCTGGATGCTACAAGAGATGCTTGTAAGCAGTGGCAGCTGAGTTTCACCTTTTATTAACTTTCTTGGTGCAACAGCTGTCTCATTGTTACTTAGGAATTAGAGCGTGAGCTCCAATCTCCATGGAGAAGCAAGCAGAACACAAAAGAAGAAAAGTGGCAAAAATGTGCAGATTGAGAGTTTGGGCATACCTGGAAAGTGAGGTCAGACATACCTGGTTACACATTTGCTCTCCTCTGTGCTGTCTGTGAGACTTTCGGTATCTCAATGTCTCCAACCATCAGTTTCTTTAACTTTAAAATGGAAACAGGGGCCAGTCCCACGGCCTAGTGGTTAAGTTCGGTGCATTCCACTTTGGTGGCCTGGGTTTGGTTCTTGGATGCGGACCTACACACCACTTGTCAGCAGCCATACTGTGGTGGCAACCCACATACAAAATAGAGGAAGATTGGCATGGATGTTAGCTCAGGGAGAATCTTCCTCAGCAAAGAAACAAAAAAGGAAATGAAAATTTGTACAGTGGTAAAGATTAAATGATAAAGTTTAAACACTAACTCTATAAACAATAGCTAATATTATATTTTTACAAACCATATCCACAAACTCTTAGGTGAAAATTGAAATATGACATAAATTCAGATTTACATTTGAATTCTGGTTCTTTCTCTTACCTGCCTTATGTCCTTGGGTAATTAATCCCTTTAAGTCTTAGTTTTCTCACCTACAAATCTGAAATACTGCTACCCCATCAATAATAAATAAAATAATGTATTTAAGATACTAGTGCATGAATCATTCAATCAACTCATATTGAGAGCACAGACTCTGTGTCAGACTGACTGCATATAAAATTCCCAACTACTCTCTCTAATTCCTTATTAAGGTATGTAACCTTCTGTGCCTAAGTCAGAGAGTATTACATAGGCTAGATTTCCTCCAGAAGCAGAGACCTTCGAGACCATTCCAATGGGATGCACCATTGTCATAAGCCAAGATTTCTCTCCCTTTTGCTCCCCAAAGTTCTCCAATATACATCAGTTTGAATGCTAAGCTGACTTTCAAAGAAACTCCTATAGCTCTGAATCTTTAGCTTTTCTCTATAAGTCACAGCTACCTTGTTAGGTTTTGCTTCCTTTGTCTTCCCTCTTTTCTTTTTGGTCTATGCTTCTGCACACACGTTTTAACCAGAGATGATTACTTCATGGACTTACTCGCGAAGTAATCAAGAAAGAGAATTTTAGACCTAGTGATCTGATGCCTTGAATACGAATCTCTTCTATCCCTGAAAATTATGAAACTGAAAATATGTTAAGAAGAAAATATTTCCATGGTTTGTTATGATATTCAGAGACTTTTCACTACTCCAAGTTTGCATTATTTAATTTCTCCAGGAGCAGGCAAGAAAAATACCAAGAGCTTGCCTTTGGGAGGATGCCATTTCATGAGCAATGAAGCACTAATGAATGGTAAAGCTGGAATTTCAAGGAATCATTATTGAGGGGGAAACGCAGCTATAAAGCTACTCTGCTCAAGAGACTGACATGGGACGTCCTTACTTATCAACTCTCTGTGCATGCAGTTAATAAATATTTATTTAGCGACTGCAGCATGTCAGGTGCTAAGGTATTGGAAAGGGATTACTGCAAGCTCATTGATACTCGAGGGGACGGCCCTCATTATTGGAATGCTGTTATTCAAGAGAAACAAGGCAGGAAGTAGTGTCTAGAAGTGTAATAGGCAGCCTGGAACCTAAGGGTGGAAACAATACTGGACCCGTTGGGAAAACGGTAGGAGAAAGGAGCCAAAGAGAAACTGTGCATAGAATATACGTCTCAGTCAGATGGAGCCCAAGGATAAGGTGACATCTTATAGGTGGCTCAACTAAGTGAAGTCTCTTGAAATCGGTTAGGTGTCTTTCCTCCCATGAAGGCTCCCCTGGGTGCCTAAGTCTGATTTGGCTTCTAGCCTTTGTCCTCCCGTAGTATCCATTTCCTTCTCTTATGCTGAGTCGAATCACTCTGTCTAAAAACTGCTGCCTTGCCTTTCTCCCATACTGGACTACAGGCTTCTTGAAGCCAAAGATTGTCTCTGGTTTTCTGTAATCTCGCCAGGGCCTGGCTTACTGTTAATTCTCAATAAGCCTCTGTAGAATGGTGGAGGTGGATGGATGATTGGATAGACGAATGGGTGGACCCATGGGTGGATGGGTGGATAAATGATGGAAGCAATGAGTGAAGGCACTGTATACTTGCTTCCCTGAGAGGAGTCTAAGATAATCAAAGTAGTAAAGGGCAATAGCAACAGTCAAGTTTGCTGCTGTTTGTCAGTTTAGATGCTGTTCAGTTGTTGACCTAATTGGAATTCGTAATGCAAAGTATAAAGGTAAGTTTAGTCTAAACTTCCCACATCTCTGCTGAAGTAAGAAGGGAGTGACGTGATATTTGCTGCTCCATTCTGTGTTGTCTCCAGAACACAGGCTCCCTGTTTCCCCACAGGCACAGCTTTGCTATGGTCTCCATGCGCACGTGTGCGTTAAGTACATACAGCTCCAGCCCAAGCAAAATGGCTACGAACCCAACTCCTTCCTTATGAATTAGCCACAGGCTAGGAACAGCTTGAGCTCCTCTTCTCTTCCTCTCACAGCTCTTTCTACTGTGCTAACGAAGAGCAAGAATAAAACACTGTTCACTTTATGACGTTACTCGCATTAAAAAAGAAAGAAAGCCACTTACATGGGTATCAAAAATATAGAAAGGACACACCAAAATGTTAATGGTGGGTATTTCTGGAGCAGAGGGATGACAGATGGAGAATTTTTTGCTTTTTTCGTCTCTATTTTTTAAGATTTTTTCCTATAACTAAATTGTGTTTCCAGTGAAGTAAAAACAATTTAAAATTTATGACAGCAATTCTGACCTCACAACAATAATTGTGACTTCTATGGCCTTACCACTCAATATGTGCTTCCTTTCCAATTCACCCTGAGTTCCTCGGGGTCAGATACCCCAAGGTGTCAGCCGCTTAGCCCTGAGCACAGCGCTGTGCAGAGTAGGGACTAGAAACTAAATGAATGAACTCTCGGTTTCCGTCTATAATTCGAATTCATGCTTAGAACTGAGGATGATGAATTTTTTAGTCCTCATCTAAAACTTGGAGAAAGTCTGAAGGATATTTGTACACTTTGGGATTGTCAGTCATTGAAATAATGTTAGCTTAAGGTCAAAATCGAGAGAGAGGGACGTTAGCGCTGGATCAGTTATGCCAATATGCTCCTTAATTCTGACTGACTTTTAAAGTTAAACCATCTTCATTCTTCTTCCACATTCTTCTTAAACACAATTTTTTCCCCTGCAAAGCAGGCCTGTCCTGAGGGTGCCTTTCAGCGGAAGGCTTTGTCTTTGAGCACAGTCTGACTGAGAGCCCAGGGAGGGACAGAGAAGCAAATGTTCCATTTATTCCATCTCTTCTGAAACAGGCCAATTGTGCATAACAGTGGCAAGCCTGACAGGGTCTCGCTTAGGGAGCATTTCCTTAGGGCTGTCATTTTTCCTGGGCTTCCAGCAGACCTGGTAGCGAGCTGCCCTCACACCCTGAGCAGGATCCACTTTAATAATAAACACCAAAGATGGGCACAGCACAGGACAGCATCGCTGGGCTGGGCTTGATTTATGCTCCAGGGACTAGAGCTCTGTGCGTACCTTTCAAATGGTATCCTTACACAACATAGAAGGAAACGCCCAGGAAAGCAGGATGCAAGGAGTTAACAGCACAAGCTTTGCAATCAGGTGAACTTGAATTCAATGCTAGGCTCTACGGGACCTCTGTGGGTCCATGTCTCTCAACCTCAATTTCCTCATCTGTAAAATGGGGGTAATATTAATCCCTATCCCACAGATTCCCTGAGAAGTTAAAAGAGATAGTATGTGTGCTTCACTTAGCACAGCGTCTGGCATGCTGTAGGCACTTAACAAACGTTCTCATTATCATGAACAGTGTAGCATAGCAATGTGGGATAATTGGGAAAATCTAACAAATAAACACTGCATTTGGAGTCAGGCTCTGGGTCCAATCTCTATTCTGCCACTAACTGTGGGCAGTTTTGTAATTTCTGGTTCTCAGTTTCCTCATTGGTGAAGCAAACAAATTGGACTGGATTTAGGCTTGCAAACTGGCAGCCTACAGATACGGTTCATTCGGCCCCTTTCAAGTGTTCAAAGAAATTGGAGAAATTTTTCTAAAATACCTAGATGTCTGCCTTTTGATAAAAATCAGGGCAGCATTTCCAGATGACTAAAACTGAGCAGCAAAATGTTTTCAGGCAGGGCATCCACTCTCCAGTTCACTACAGTCCTTACCATGCCCTGCTGTCTTACACTGAGACCACCCAATTACTTTGTATTAATTTCCTGGTCCCTGTAACCATTTAGGTTTGCAACCCATGGATTAGACCAGTGGTTCTTAATGTTAGCATCACTCTGGGAAATATTAAAAATAATAGTGACTCCTCCTCCCATACCAACTAAATCAAAATATCTGTCCATAGGGCCTGGATACCTGCATCTTTTTAAAAAAATTCTTTAAGCATTTGAAATCCATAACCAGGGTTAAGAACTATTGGACAAAGTATTCTCTAGGGTTCTGTCAATGTGACAGTGCCCTAATTCCAAAATCATTAACTTTTACACAAGTCTAGCCTGAATGCGTAGACAGCTACAACATGAAAATTATATGTTCAAAATACAACTACTACACGTTAAAACATGATAACCACAGCAAATGAGAACCTCAACTATTTCTGTGCCTTCTTTTAATAGCCATGGGAGAACTTAGAGATAAATTTCAGTTTGCTTATTCCAAACATAATCATCGTAAAAGAAAAAATATACATAGCTTTTGTCACTTTTATGTTTCCTTTCTCTATCTTATTAGTTACCAGTTCCTATATCAAGCTTAGAAACCTTTTCTAGAGTTAACATTTAGATGTTCCACCGGAATTACTCTAAACAAGGAAGAAAAGATATTCATTACTCACATACTCCCTACCTTATTAACATCAAAGAAACATTAAAAATCACCATTAATTCCTTTGGAGAGAAGCATCATTTTCAAGTATTAAGAAGTTTTCTTTACTTTTCCTTTTTCCTTTCAGCTCCTCTGAATATTTAGGGGTCTTTTTTAATACATTTTTGTCATCCATTTACAACTTTTGGAAGTTCATTTTAATGCTCTTAAACTTTTAATTAAAAAAGATTATAATGTGTTTGATTTTATTGTTTTGATTTGCCTATTGCCAAATTTTATATTTTTATCAACTACGGTGCCTAGAGAGTTTGGGGTGAAAAACAGGAAAGCAAAATTAAAATTGATATTAAGTAGTGGTTCTCAAGGGGGGCACGTTTTGCCCCCCTGAGGGACATTTGGCGATGACTGGAGACATTCTGGTTGTCGTGACTGGGGGTGTTGGTGCTACTGGCATCCAGTGGGTAGACAGCATTACGCTGCTAAACATCCTACAGTGCGCAGGACGGTCCCCACCACAGAGTCATCTGGGCCAAATTGACAATAGTGCTGAGGTTGAGAAACCTAATACAAAGCTTTTTTTTTTTTTTTTTTGCACTGTGCTTCACATGATTTAGTAAATTGTGGGTTTTCAATCTCTGACCATGGAAAAATCATTAAGACGGTGCTTGCAATTTAAAAATGTGGAAGATTATTTTTCCCCCTTCAAAGTACTTTGTGTTCTGAAATGAAGGGTTTTATGCAAATTCTGGACAATTAGCCTGTGGCTTACTTAAGAACAGGAAGAGGACAAGGTGTGGCAAGGACTCGGGAAAGGAGACAATCAAAAAACTGTATTTCATTATAGTTATGCCAATTCTTCTATGCTTTACATCTTTATAAACAAAGGAAATTCTTGTGGGAAAACCAGCCCCTTTTGGGGGAATGAGAACTTGCTGGTATTAAATCAATCAGCATAATTACAAAGTGGCATGGGGAATCTACGCATTTGCTGTAAAAAGTCCATCCTCTACAAAGCATGGTGGGTTATAAACAGCTAAGGTCTGGCTTAAAGACACATTGTCAATTTCCAAGACTCGAATCCTTTGTTTTTTAAGATGGTTCTGGGTTGTTACGCAGGTTCTTAGAGTGGGAGTTCTCACTGACCACGGTTACACAAGATTCATGGCTGTTTAAAAAAATAATAACCTGCCTTTGAAATTTGACTTGGAATGGAATGAAACACATCCAATACCACTTTTCCTTTGGTCAGAACTTTGCTTTGAGATTATTTGGCAAAGGATTCTTCATGTCTCCCAGCTCCACCTGGCTATTCCACAAAGCTCAGTTGTCACACCAGGATAGGAAACTACAAATCAGAGGCTAAACACTAAAGAAAAAAAGAAAAGATAAACCACACCATGGGGACCAAACCCAACAAAATATACCCTTGCACTCTATCCGGCCCAGGGGCCACTAGCTTGAAACTGATGGACGAATAAACTCTAAATCTCTTTTAGGTCAAAAGTTCTGTGGTTGGACTTTTAGCAAGAAAACTCACCATTGCTAGACATGTTCTTAAAATGCAGTCATTTCCCTTAATGTGTCATTTTCCTGTTGAAAAAATCCATAGTTGCTCCCTACTCTTCTACAAATTGAATCCTAGCCTCAAAAATGCAGAACTCTGCAATTTGACTTGGGGCCTCCCTTGTCCCCATGATTTCCCAGCATCCACAGACATTGGTCCAGCTTTGAGCCCTATGAGATTGCTTCACGTCGCCTAAAGACGCTTGGTACTTCACAGGACGGCATCCTTGCCCACCCACTATCTCCACACAACCTGCTCTCTCCTACCCCATCTTGTCCAAAGCCAGTCATCCTTCCCTCTTAAGTGTCTTCTTTTTCAGTCCCTCCTGACTCCTCCCAGGGCACGGGCTGGCGGAGAGATTTATCCATAACACTTTAACACGGCCTCAGCCACTGTCTACCTGGTGGGATGAGATGGGTAAGAATTCAGGCCTGGGAGTCAGTTTCAACAGTTACCAGCTCTTAACTTTGGGCAGTTTATTTAACCTGTTAAACCACATCTTCCTCACATCTCCAATGAGTGTGTCACTCAAGTGTCAGCTGTCCCCGTGTCCATAGAGTTGACTGTTTAAGCTCGACGTTGACTAGTTCACAAACTGGTTTCTGCAAGAAATCCAGTCACACCATGCATTTTAGACATTTATACTTTTTTCGGAACACCTATTTTACTTGAGCATGCCTTCTTGAAAATTCTGCCGCCTTGCCGAAGCCTTCTTCCTCCTCACCCTTCCTCCCCTCCCAACCCCTCATTCAGCGCTTCAACCCCTGCATTTCTGATTTTCCCTCTACTGGCCTCTTCAGACATTTTAAACCCCTCGGCCCGATTATGCATAGAAGCCTTGTCTACGATCCTGCATCCATCTACGCAATCCCAAACTCACCTCCCATTTCCATGAAACAAGGGACTCTTCAGCTTCTTAAAAAGTAGTGGGTAAATTATCTTTGTTTTTGTATTGGTGATAACAGTAGTGCCCATCTTATGGTGTTATCATAAAGAGAAGTGATATCTAGAACATGATATCATAAAGAGATGAGACATCTTAAATATATCATTAAAAGATATGATATCTAAAATATAATATCATAAAGAGATCCCTGGAATATGATATCATAAAGAGATGAGATATCTTAAATATGATAGCATTAAAAGATGTGATATCTAAAAATATCATAAAGAGATGAGATATCTAAAATATATCATAAAGAGAAGTGATGTCTAGAATATGATTTTATAAAGAGATGTGATATGTAGCATATAGTTAAGCACTCAAGTCTTAGCCTAGTGTTATCAAGATTCGTTTCAGTTTTGTTTGTCTCCCTTATGAGATTGTGGACATATTAAAGGGAAGACTCCTAATTTATTCATCTTCCAATAGCTGGCACAGCAATTCTATTCTCCACCTTGGCTCCACATTAGAGTCACTGAGGGAGCTCGAAAAATGTTCATGCCCCCAACCCAGATCAGATACATCCGAATGCCTCAAACAGGCCCTAGGTGTCAATGTTTTCCAGGTGATTTTAACGTGCACCCTGGCTTGCGGTCACCAATGACCATAATACCTTACAGGCAGCAGTAATAATTGCTAATAGGCTCACACTCCTATTATAGGGCACGCATTACGCTAAGCATTTTCCTTGTAACACCTCATTGTAGTCGTTTTTAAAGGTCTCCAGGCAACTCCAATGTGCGGCCAAGTTTGAGACCCAGTGCCAGCTCCAGAACTAGTTTGAGAAGCTTCACTGCCTCCTCCTCAGGAGGTAAGTTTAGGTTATCCACTTTTTACGGGTGAGAAGCAGAGGTTAAGGGAGGTTAAGGGTGCTTGAGTCCCTCGGGCCGCAGTCAGTGGTGAAGATGGGGCTCCAGCCTGAGCAATCTGACTTCAGAGCCCCAACTTCCTCGTCCACAGTCCTCTCCTCCTGCCTTCTCTGGGAGGAACCAAGTCAGTGTAACTGAATGGAGTTCTGTCATCCTTGACCCCACAGGCGCTGTCACCAGATAGGAGAAATGTTCTTCTGATGCTCTGTTTTCTTTCTCTACCACGACGCTTCATGTTTCTTTCACTAGCTCTCTGCATATACTCACAGCCTTTTCACCCTCCCTATGATGCTTTTTAGCTAAAGAGACTTAAAAGCTCAAATATATTACTTTGTGGTATGAAAAAATCCTGAGATCCCGACATAATCAAAGGACGTGACTTGATTTCAAATCTGCGTTTGCAAATAAGGTCTCGCATCCTAGTGTATGTTAGGATATTTGATAATAATGACCTACTTTTTATTATTACTTTTCACTGATTTTAAATGAGGCAAGGTGGAATAATTTGTCTTTTTAACTCTAAAGGATTTGCAGTTTGGGTTTTAGCTGCGTGTGTGAATAAAGTTTTAGTTATTTAAGGGATTTAGTTTAATCTCATAAGTGATTTTAAAGTAAGAGAAAATATAAGAAAATCTAAGCCAATGTTTCCTTTCTTTTAAAGCCTTGATAGAAAAATTATAACTCCCTAGCCAGAAAAAAGAAATACTGAAGTCATATTGTTGCCACTCCATGAGATCTATTTTTATCAGAAATAACTATCTTCTGTTTGCCCATTTATGAAGCCACACAGTGGAGTCAGGTTTTTCTCACTGCTTTTTCCTTCTCTCTTCCCTTCTGTAAGCACCCCAGCTTTACCTCGTCCCCCATTTCACCCACTCTATAGAAACCCCACTTCCGAGCATCCAGATCCGCAGTTCTCAGACTTTAGCACGCAGCAGAACCACCTGGCAAGCCTCGCACCTCCCCATCGCCAGCCCCCAACCCCACCCCCAGAGTTTCTGCTTCCTAAGTCTGAGGTGGAGCCCACGTTTTTGCATTACTAACAAGGTCCCAGGTGCTGCTGCTGATCCAGGAATAAAACTTTAGGAACCAATTATTTAGATGATCCAAGAATCTATTAACGGCTGAACTTGTGTGTCTTTTCTGAAATTCAAAAATCAGGAGCATGGAACTGAACCATAAATATCTTTTAATATTCTTTTAATATCTTACCTAAAGGAGTGTTTTTTACTAAAATATGCTGAGAATAATATATTAACAAGAAGATAACAAGCCCTCTTATATTCTGAGCCCTCTTATATTCTGAGCAAAGGCCCCCCCGTCGAAACCCATTTAATTAACCTTAACGGATGCAGCTAGTTTTTGTGAGAATTGTAGTAGCCCCTGGTTACCTGCAGGTGGCAGAATATTCCAGCATAAATGTCATCTCTGTTTATCTTGTGAAATAATTGACACCTTTCAGAAGAATTTATCAAAATTGGTTTGTATGTTAAGTAAAGAGAGGAAAACATTTTAAAGTATAATGGGTACAACATTCTGCACAGGAAAAGGAATGTTATTAGCAATTTGGATAATTTATTTGGCAGGTCTTGAAAAAGCAACATTTAATAATAATTATTATAAATAGGTATTAAATGCTTACTATATGACAGGCTATGTATTAATTGCTTTACATTGATTCTGTCTCTCAATTCTCAGAGTAAGCCTATAATGTGAATTATCACTGTTTATTTTTTTTTTAGATTGACACCTGAGCTAACATTTGGTGCCAATCTTTTTTTTTCTTCTTCTTCTCCCCAAAGTCCCCAGCACATAGTTGTATATTCTAGTTGTAGATCCTTCTGGTTGTGCTATGTGGGACACCACCTCAGCATGGCTTGATGAGCAGTGCTAGGTCCACACCCAGGATCTGAACCAGTGAAACCCTGGGCCGCCGAAGTGGAGTGCACAAACTTAACTACTCGGCCATGGGGCTGGCCCCCAATTATCCCTGTTAAATAGAAAAGAAACCTAAGGTTCAAAATTCTACCCATCCTTCAAGTTCATTTTAGGCTTTTCCTTGTTCTAGGAAAATTTTTCTCAATATCCCCATATATGAACTCTCTCTTCTCTTCTTCCTTCTCTCCCCCTCTCTCATAGTAGTTTCATAATCTTCATTGGATTACTGGCGTCATCCTCATTCACAGGGATGCTGTGATAATTAAAATTTTAAGTGAGACAGTGTATATGAAAGTTATTTGTTTTAAAAACACAAGACCCTATTACAAAATAGGGTGTGTAGTGAGTTGAAAGGTAGTCCCCCAAAAAATGTGTTCACATCCTAATATCCAGAACCTGTGAATGTGACCTTATTTGGAAAAAAGATCTTTGCAGATATAAATTAAGCTAAGGATCTTAAGATGAAATCATCCTAGATTATCCCAGCAGGCTCTAAATCCAATAGCAAATGTCCTTACTAGAGATACCCAGAGAGAAGAAGAGAAAGCCATTTTCAGACAGAGGCAGAGATTGGAGTGATACAAAAACAAGCTCCAGAGAGAGGTAGAATAACTTCTCTGGGTCACACATCTTCTAGAGGCCGGTTCAGAGACACAACTCATGCTCCCCAACTCAAGCTTCAATCCATCTACCATCTTTAAATACCTCTCAGTGTATTACAGTAAAGAAAAGGTGAAAAACAGACATGCCTCCTGTGGTTAATGCCTGGGTTCACATCTTTTTAATGAAGGAGGGTTTAACAAATTCACAAGTAACTTTCCCTTAGCAACAGTGCCTTAATGACAGCATCATAAAATTATAGTATCACTAGATTAACGGGAAGAAAGTTTGCTTTAAGTCTGCTGGGAAAAGCAGACTGCAAGACAGAGATTCTGTTCAGACATCCTCCCAGGAGGGGGGGAGGAAAAATCATAATTTTGTGTTTCTTAGATGATGAGATACTTTTTTTTCAGTTTAAGAAAATTTCTTCTGGAGTCTTCAGTTCCATGTTCCTCGACGTATAGCCATTTTATCCCACGCACCACTTAGCTGAGCACCCCCCTCCAACCCCTGCCCCCAGAGCTGAATCAGATATATGCCTCCTTAACAAGGCCCTGGGTGTGCACTAAGTGAGAGAACCACTGCTCTCAGGCCCACAATTACGGCGCCACCAAAGGAGGACCTCATATTAGAGATGCAGTGAGTGGAACATGCCGGGTTTGAAGCCAATGGATTTTGTTAGTGTCTCGATGCCGCCACTGAGTAATTTTCTCAACTTGGGCATTTATACTCAGTACAGCAAGTGGAGTAGTGTCTTCATGCTAAGAGAGTACGGGTGGATGGGGGTGGGGTGAGGGTGAAGGGAAGGTTTTGAAGTCACACCATAACACTAAAATCAACGGTATTTAAAATTACTCTCGAAAATGAACATCATTTCAAGTGCCCATCGTTTAAAGGTTTGTACTTCTTCAGTTGTAAATTAAGACTTTTTGCTTTTAGCGGTCGGTCATGTGTGTGGGGAAAAAAAAATGCATCTTTAAACGCCTGACTTGTCCTCACCCCGGTGTGATTCCCACCCGCTGAGAGGAACAAAGAAACAGACTGGTGGAAGAAAGGGCAGGTCGACACCTTCCTCTTCACACCAAGTCCTGAACAGAAGATCCTTCTGGAGAACAGAGAGCAAAGTCACTTTGAAGAGTCATTTTCTCCTCTCCTTCCTTGGGCTTCCCTTTCTCCCTCTCTCACTTTGCCAAGGGACTGGGGTTTAATTCGTGGCAGTTGAACACATTAATGATAGGATTCCAACATATTCTTTTCTTAAAAACATATATCACACCTTGAGAGTATATTAAATTATATCCCAATGCAGTGTCTGGCATGTCACAAGCACTCAGCATGGGGAGCGATCTTTTTAAAGCTTCTCTTACTACTGTTGTTAGTTTCGGGGTTGTTTGAAAACTACATGACGTCTATGTATAAGGAACCTGGACCATAGGAGATGCTTTTAAAAATAGTTATTGTAACTACCCTCGTGGCATGGCCATATATCTGAATCTAGAAGGATCTAAAGACACCCCTGTGTGTTACAATCTTGTGTACCAAGGACCATGAGATACAGCTAAGTGAAGGAATTATTTGCTGAGCCTTAGAAAATAACTTTGGCATGAGTCTGTGTTTACTTGAAGTTTTTTTTTTTCCTTCTAGTATAATAATTCCTGTCAAAAAAAGAAGTCTTTGCCTTAAAGTATTTGTCATATCAGCAGACTCCTGAACTACCAATTTATTCCTTATGGACCATTAACCCAGCTAGATATTTCCAATCGGCTACTCCAAAAACACATTAGTTTGAATGACCAGCCTCCTTCCTGATGGCTCGCAGCCGAGGATGTTGCAGAAGGAAGAATAGATGACTTGAAATGTCTGTGCATCAGCACCAGCAGTTTCTCCACGAGGCTAGATTTGACCAGTCATTTTTGGAAATATAATATTATTTATTCATTTTGGCAAACCGCAGACCCCTGTCTGCAGTTTTGTTTTTATACGTCGTATTATTAGAGGTCTTTGGCCCTCTCCACTGGATAAAATTATCTGCTGCCTAATTGCTTTCTCAGACTCCTCCACACTTGGACCCCTGATGGCATGGACCATGATGGCTCCTCTGGTGCCCACTGGTATCTTGGCACAAGCTAATAATTAATGCAGCTAATCGTTGAATAGAGTATCTGGTTTCAGGCACTGCCTCTCTGATGTAAGACATCACCCTGAAAAATTGCAAATAAACCTAGAAATGTCAGAAATTCAGAATGTGGTAAGATCCATCAATCTCTATTTCTTTAGTAATTCTTTGTCCTGTGATAGTCCCCAACTTATGAAGTCATCTTAAATGTAGTCAAATATTTCATTGAAAGGAGAGAAGATCTATGGGGAAAAAAATAAAATGGAAAGGTGGAAAACATTCAAATGAGGTTTCAATTGACAAAAGCAAGAATGAGAACACATATTAGATCTCACTGTAGACAAACTCCTCAATAGAAAGAATTGAGTCATTAGAAACATTTTTCTCTGTTCTTTTAAGAGCTGTATTTACTTTCTTTGAATTAATTGATCTTAACATGTAAGCTATATCATCTGCTATTTCAAGACTAACAATACTAGAGTTGTGGAAACAGTATGTTGATGTAGCATCTCAAGGCCTTACAACCCCTTTTTAAAATACACATTCTATAGAGCTATAGCCTATATACCAGAAAAGTGCACACAGCGTAAGGATAGGGCTCAATTTCTTTTTAAGAAGGTGGATATACCCATGTAACCAGCACGCAGATCAAGAAATAAGACATGACCAGCACCAGAATGTCTACTCAAGCTTATTCAGGGAGTGACTGTCCTCCAACAGGGAATCTGTGACTTCTAAAACCAGAGATTTCTTTCACCTCTTTCTGAGCTCTTCATAAACAGACTCATACAATTTGTGTTCTTTTGTGTCTGGCTTCTTTTGCTCAACATTGTGTTGAGATTTTCCCATGTCATTACACTATTTATTCTCATTGCTTTCTAGGATTCCATTGTACAGCTATGGCACTATCCATTCTACTATGAACGGACATTGGGATTGCTTCCAGTTAGGGACTATTATGAACAGTGCCACTATGAACATTTAGCACGAGCCTTTCGATGCACAAGTTTATGCATTTTGTGGGGTTGCATACATAGAAGTGAATCATTAGGTCATAGGGTAGGCTTATGTTTAGCTTTAGTAAATATTGACAAAGAATTTCCAAAGTGATTGTACTTATTTGCACTCCTACATGAAAGTTCCAGTTGTTCCATATCCTTACCAATATCTAGTATTATCTCTCTTTTTAATTTAGCCATTCTGGTTGTGTGAAACAACATCTCATTAGCATTTAATTGCATTTCCTTGATGACTATTGAAGCTGAGCATCTTTTCTTATGTTTGGGTATCTCTATTTTTTTTGTCAACTACCTGTTCAAGTCTTTTGCCCAGTTTTCTGTTATGTCATCTGCTTTTTCCTTTGTTGATTTCTTGAGTGTCTTTGTATGCTCTGGTTCCCAGTCCTTTCTCTTATTTAGGTTCTGTGAATATCTTCCTCCACTTTGTGGCTTGTGTTTTCACTCTCTAAATGGTATTTCTTTTATGAATATAAGTTCTTTAAATGTAATGCAAATTATCTTTTTTCTTTTATAAAAGCACTTTTTGTGTTCTGCTTAAGAAATTTTTACCTACTCCAGGTCAAGAAGAACTTCTCCTATTTTTTTCTAAAAGCTTAATTGTTTTATCTTTGACATTTAGATCCCAAATCAATCTAGAATTAATTTTTATGTTTGGTGTGAAGTGCTAGTCAAGATTCTTTCATGGATATCTAATCCTGCACAGATTTTGTTCAGTTACTTAGACTGTTTCTCCTCTGAACTATTTAAGTCAAAATCCATTCTTCCCATCATCTTGCACAGAGGATAAATATTTACAAAATAGAATCACATTTTACGTATTTTCATACTTTATATTTGGTAACCTAGTTTTTATGCGCTTAGCAGTTCATAATGGATCTTATTAAAGTATAGATCTGCATTATCATTTTCGTAACTATGACATTCTATTGGAATGGCTGTGTAATAATTTATTTAATCCATCTTCTATTGGTAGATATTCAGGTTGGTCTAAACCTTGCTGTATCATAATCAAGGCTGTGAATGATCTTTGAATGTGTAGCTTTGCACATTTATTAGAATAGTTATTTTTAATACTATTGAGAATTAGTTTGCTGGGCCAAAGGGTATCCACATTTTAAGGCTTTTGAGCAGAAGGTGATGTCCTATGAAGCTTAAACTTCAGGGCCCCTTACTTACACAGGCACCATTCAAGTTCCTGTAGCAAATTTTCTAATTGGTAACTTTGTGTCTTTTAGCAGTGATTAAACGGGCTCTTTTTCCTTCATCTTTGCCACATACAGTATCATCAGTTGAAGGCATCATTTAAAGGGCCCATTGTTACTTTTGATAATGTCTATCTTTGGTTTGATAAAGTCCACTGGTTCTTTTCCCTGTGTTTATTGTCCAACTAGTTATTGGTAATGGGAAGAAGAGTTTCACTGGCCCCATGAAGTAAAGAGTGCCTCTAACAGATTTCTGATGACATTTTGGGTTGATCTTCCCATGGTAACAAAGAATGCTATCCATTTCGATCCCAAGTCAAGAAGGAAATAGCAAGTACAGAATTGTCCTTGTGTCCCAAGGAAATGATAGTATTTAGAGATGTATGTGTGACTCAGTATAAAGAGGAGGGGGAAAAAGTTGCAATTTACTATTTTTTGGCATTCAAGTGATCTGAACTTGATTTAAAATGAAAGTTAAGGTCAAACTACCACATCATCTGCTTAGGTTGCAGCTTTATGTCTTTACTCATAAATTTTTACTATAAAATGTTCTTCCCAGGCAAAGAAAAAGATGAGGAAAGAAAAAGGAAGGGCCTCGGTCTGTTTTTGCTGAGAGGCATGATAAATGCAGCATAATCGAATCTGATTTCCTCTTTTAGATCATTAAAATCGTCATCTAATCTCAGTGACTGAGTAATCAGAAATGAATAATAAAATTTCTCTCTGCCCATTTAAAACAAACAGGTATTCTAGCTACCTTTTTACTTAAAACTTTGAAAAGTAATAATTTAAATTTTGGAAACCCTGTTGATAAAAGGGGCATTACAGAAGTCGTTAGCATGGAATGTAAATTCAAAAGCTGCTACTAATGTCTTTCAATCCTTGCTCCTCCCCCATACTCGTATTTCCAAGTTGATGGCTTTCTTTTTCTTTTAAATGACCTTCTCCCCTTGATGAGTCTATACACAACACCCTTTAACATAACAGCTTGTTGGCCATTTCTGCAAGAAGTAAAACCACTTTCATGAATACAAGTTACTCATTTTTCTGTGTGGGGTTTGGCATTGCCCATAACTTCAGATAATCCTCGCAGCCTGCAGCTGTTAGAGGGGGCCGTCCATCACGCGAAACAATCCCATGCAGTCAGATTAAGTTTAGGCATCTGGAAAGAGCACATCTGAAAATAAGTTTTATGATGACACCCAGCAAGCAGCTTTCTTTTCTTGCAATACCTAAAAGTTTCTGAGCAAAGAGGGCGTTGGCTGATAAACTTGGCAGAAATGTCACCCAGTACTAAGAGAAGTAATTTCCTTCCAGAACAAAGATGCCAAAGGAAAAAGCAACTCAATTTAGGAATGATGTAAATAAATAAATAAATAAATAAAACCCTAAGTTTTCAAGGGGAGTCTTTGAGTAGAGTTTTTTTCGTGTCAGCTGAGCATTTCACAAGTTCTGCTGACTTTCTAGATCAAGTGGAAACAGAAATACAATTTTCTACTTGTGCAGCCAAATCCACTTGTATGGAGAGCTCCACTGAACAGGCGGTGCTCTGAGCTCAGGAAAATAACTGGAAAAGCGCTAAATCACACATTCCCTACCACCATCAGAAATTAAAAAAAAAAAAAGAAATCCCTGGAAACACATGTTTAATTTCCTCCAAGCACTAAAGATTCTTGATTATTTTTACATGATATTGTGAGATATTTCAAACATACAGGTAAGAATAAACAAAATTATAAGGAATGCCCGTATGTCCACTGGTCAACATTGTCAAGCTATTTCACTTGTTCATTATCTTAAAGAATTAAACAGGATATAATTGAGCCCTCCCTGTGAATTCCTCTCCTATCCACATATGCTTTTACAGTTCTACTAAATATTTCATATTGATAAACATTACAAACTATTCTGATATTTTATTTTATTTTTTACATTTGAGATTGATTTCTTGTATATAAATTATCCATCAACTTACATAAAAGGAAGAAGGAAAGAGGATATGGACATGGGAAAATATTAACTTAATTTTTGTACTTTGGCAAATTTGTTACAACTTACATTTTCCAAATTCATGAGAAATAATTGATATACATCACTGTATAAATTTAAAGCATACAGCATGATGATTTGATTTACATATATTGTGAAATGATTACTACAATAGATTTAGTTAGCATCCATCTTCTCATATAGATACAATAAAAAGAAAAGAAAAAAGGAAAAAAAATTTTCCTTGTGGTAATAACTCAAGATTTACTCTCTTAACAACTTTTCTATACACGATGCAGCAGTGTTAGCTATAGCTATCATGTTGTACATTACATCCCTAGTATTTATTTATTTTATAACTGGAAGTTTGTACCTTTTGACCATCTTCCTTCAATTCTCCCTCCTCCCATCCTCTGCCTCTGGTAACCACAAGTCTGATCTCATTTTCTATGAGTTTTTTGTTTTTGTTTTTGTTTTAGATTTCACAAATCAGTGACATTACACGGTATTTGTTTTTCTCTGACTTATTTCACTTAGCATAATGCCTTCAAGGTCCATCCATGTTGTCGCAAGTGGAATAATGTCCTCATTTTTTATGACTGAATAATATTCCATTGAATATATATACCACAACTTCTTTATCCATTCATCCATCGGTGGATACTTAGGTTGTTTCCATGACTTCACTACTGTAATGGCATTCTCAGTAAGATCTGATCCTCTTCTGCTTCATCCTTGTTCCTAGGGCATGGCCTTTCTGATGTTTATTTGCAAGCCTGACTTTTTAGGCCTAAAAAAATGGCAGAAGATTCAATCCTGCTCTTTGGGAGTTTTGCGCTCAGCTCTTTAAAATTCTATCTCTAAAGATTCAAAACTTGCAAATTTTGACAAAAAGAAAGTGGTTGTGTGTTTCAAGAAAGCCCCGTTTCTCCAACTTGTCTTCAAGATTACTGCAAGTTTCACTCTGACTTTAGGATCCTTTTGTGCAGTCTCCCAGCTTCCCATGTACACCCCAGAACTCACTGTCTGTCTTGTGGGGAAAACCAACCCCATTCGGGCCTTCTCAAGTTTCCAACTCATCAGCCAGGATCAAGTACCCACAAGTACTAGATCTTAAGTCTGCTCTTTCCTCAACTAGAGTTTCTCTGTTTGGATAAAGCATTAGCCTGACTGCTGCCTAAATCGGCAAATATCCCAGGAGAAAAAAAGGACTGGTGATTCTCAGCTCCCATTTGAAGTTCCCTCCACCCTACTCTGAGCTCCAGCTTCTCTCGTCCTTGTTATTTCTATGGCTCCCCTAGATCTTCAAGTATATGTCTTTGGTAACTCACCTGTCTTCGTTAGTTCTTGCAGTGGGAGTGTTGGCCTGCTTTGAGTGACTACATCCTGCCTGGAAGTAGAAGCATTCACTTCAATGCCTAAAATTTGAGGCCCTAGAAGGTTAAGGTAAACACTTTGCAACTGTCTCTGAGACTACCCTCCACCTTCAAAACCATAAGTCAATCTCAAAATTTGAGAATTATAAAAGAAAAACGTTGATTAATTGGGCTATAATCAAAATTTTAAAACTTCTGAGCTTCAAAAGATCTTTGAAAAAAATGAAAAGAAGCCACAGACTGGGATAAAATATTCCTGATAAATATATCATGTTAGTTTTTTTTAAGTAATTTCATTAATCAAATGACATCATCAAGAATTTTTCCTTTGGAGAAGTAAAAAGATCATTATTTACTCATTCGACATTTTTAAAACTTTTTCCCAATGTCCAATGTTCGAGGCATTGTCCTTGGGACTAGTTGAATGTACAAGGGTAACCAGACCAGGCGTGGTTACAGTCTTCACTTATGATCAAAGGACAAAAACAAAAAAATCTGAGTTTACAAAGACAAAAAAATTTCTGTATGGAATCATTATATTTGTTGATGAGTCTCTTAAACAGCTTGGAAGATAGTGATCATTGATTTTGATGAAGCACTTGGAAATAAGTTTTTATTTAAGAATATGCCCTCCTCTTAAGAAGTTTGCCTAGAGGAATGTTTGCTAGTTTAGGTAGAGTGCTGATGGCCACTGAGAAGCCTGGCGTTTTAATGCTGATCTCTGCAGCTGCCTTTGACAGTGCTTGGGATCATTTGATTTTCCTTGCATTCTCAACATCCCTTCTTCCTTACAAATAATCCTGAATTTAAGTATAGGGTGTTTAAGGAGCTCTAGTCTGATATTACCATCCACTTCCGGCTTTTGACTCTAGTAACACCAGATTGCTTATAATCCTCTCACCTGGATGATCCCTCTCCTTATTCAGTCCTCCATGCTTTGACCATTCCCTTCTTCACAATGCACATGCTTTTCTCCAATCTCCTTTTGCTGTTTAAGTACACTTCATAAAGACTTGGTGCAGGTATCGTCTCATTACTGAGGCTCCCAAATTAAAGAGGATAGCATTCTTCTCTGCCCACCCCTAAACACCTCTATGTGCTCAACTTTATTTTATCATTTTATTAAAATTCAACAGTTGAAAACAGACTCTAAGTACTCCACGATCTAAAGAGAGCTATCAACAGTGGGGGACAACAACTTGCAGCTCAGACTTTCCAACAGTTGCCTGAAAAGTCCCTACCACAGTCAACCAACTCAACTGGCTAGTTTCCGTTTACATAAACTGATTACTAAAGGGGGTAAATGTGGAGTTTAGCTAAGCTACTACATGCTATTGTGGCCTCAGCATCCATTTTGTTTGGCCAAGTGGCCTGCAGAGACCTTAAACTGACATTAGCCTCCTCATGTAAGCCCGTGTCCTAGTTAGCAGCCTGCAGAGTAACAAGCAAATGTAAATTCCTGATATGACTTCTCCAACAGCCCTTGCAATCAGCAATCTCCTCTGCCTCCCAGCACCTGTGTGCCTTAGGCACCACTTAGATGAGACTTTCGCGGGGCTTACCAAAACCCTGCTCTTTTGGTTTGAATTGACCAATCCGGCCCCAGCCTAGGAGCCCTAGATCACTCCACCCACGGATCCAAATAAAGGCATGTGCCCCAGCTCCTGCCTCTTTCTGGCTCTCTCTTTGTACTCTGCCTTGATCTCCTCATTTAGCCCCTTGAGGCATGCTATGTACTTCCTCCAGGACCTGTGAGTAATAAACTTCTCTATTTTAATTTCTCTTGTGGTCTGTTGTTGAACCATGGCTCACCATCCAGCACCCTGTGCTCCACTTAACAGATGTTAATTTAACAAAGTCATAATAGGAAAGGGGTGGAGAGAAAGTCAAATTCAGATGCCAAAGACTTTCCCCAATGCTCCAGTCCCTTCCTGCATTCTTCTCCCTCGGAACTTCACACTCTTCTCGCATGCAAGTGAGAAAGGAAATTTTGACACATCCACTCATAGAGAGAAGGAATGCATGAAATGAGGGGGAGACTGGAATTTCTTACTCCGGTATGATGTTTGCATAGGCAATGCACTTGAAGTTTCTTTCTGTTCTTTCTGCTCAAGGGAGAAGAAATTTGGGTAAAGATGACATGATTATTTAGTCCCCACAATTTGAGCCACTTTGCTGTTAAGGAACCCAAGAGGGCTGCCTGCCAACCAAGAGACTCCTACAGCTCTAGGCTGTGAGATGGGCCACTGGGAGCAGGAGCTAAGGAGGCAGGGGAAAGGGGTGGAACCTGAATTTGATCTGGAGTCTGCCTGGGCCTGCTGGTCTCCAGTACCGCTCTACTCTACATTGGCTGTAGGGACTTGGGCAAAATACTTAATTTTTCTCAGCCTTAATTTTCTCATCTATAAAAAGGGATAGTCTAAAAACTGACTTTATAGGATTTTAATAAGGAATACACAAAAGAGTGAAAGAAAAATGCTTAATATAGCACTTAGCATAAAGTAAAAGCATATTTAACGATAGTTAATAAATGTAAGCATTGATTTTTTTTTTCTCTGCTTCTAAGACTAGATTTCATCCCAGATCTTTATCAAAGTTGGATCCCCTGGCAGAGCCTGGTCCATCCAGCGCTCAGTTTAGTTTCAGGGTTTCAGTCTCTCCCATTCTACTATATCCTGCTGTATTTTAATTAGCTTTGCCTACCGGTGCCCAGATATGATTAAATAATTGGGTTTTGTAGTGCAAACATTTTTCTTTTTTAGATTGGCCCTGCATTAACATCTGTTACCAATCTCCTTTTTTTCCTCCCCCAAACCCCTGCAGTACGTAGTTGTATATCCTAGCTGTAGGTCCTTCTAGTTCTGCTATGTGGGATGCCACCTCAGCATGACTCGATGAGTGGTGTTAGGTCCATGCCCAGGATCTGAACTAGTGAAACCTTGGGCCGCCGAAGCAGAGGGCAAGAACTTAACCACTCGGCCATGGGGCCGGCCCCATAAAAATGAAAACTTTTTTATCCTACCTCTTAAAATATCCTAAATTGTATGATAAGGTATCAGGAAACTTTCAAAAGCCAGAGTTACAGCCAATCTCAGTGTTTGGATTGTGTAAAGAAAGCACACGCACACTTCAAGTATCTGAACTGCAAAACTCATAAAACCAACAGAGCACAGTAAATATACTGAGATATGGAATATACAAACATAGATTGGCCAGGCCATGTATAAAAATAAAACTCCAACTCACAATCTGCAGCAACCAGCCCAGGAAATCAGCTGGCTATCTGTAAGTCAGACTTCTATCTCCAGTAACAATCCAGGAAGCCAAACAATAACCCCTATAATGTTGGCCTAAAATGGTCAAGACTTGATTCTTGTTATTATTATTTGCTTTTACTGACAGTTTCCCTAATTTTTATCCCTGCTTCCAACTTTGGAACAATCAGAAAAAGCTAAATGTGCACCTTAAGCAATCAGATAGGATGCCGATCTTCTGGTTAGCTCACCGACAGCTTCTCCACACCACCAGCCTCCAATCAGGGTACACCTGAAGCCTTCCTTTCCTCTACTAAACTTCCCCCTCCTCTGCCTGCCTTTGAGTCTGCCAAAACACAAGGGATGCGGGCTGACTCTCTTGCTTTAGCAAGCTCTGAATAGATAGCTTTTGCTTGTTCTTGTTTGGGTGGTCTTTATTTCCACAATATTGAAGTGTAAAATCTTGTTTCCATTTTATCTTAATGAAATCTGGTCACATATTAAGCTATGGCTGTACGGTATCCTGCATAATGGCTGGTCTCACTGTGGGGTACCACTGAGGCTTAACCTCTGGCATCTCATAAGCACCCAGAGTAAAACATGGCACAGTGAGAAACAAGTCAAGGTCCAGAGTATGTGACAGGAAGCAATTAAAGATTTAAGAATCTCTAAAAGTGAATGAGGGCTCCGTCTGCCCCAACAATCTAGGTCAACTCTGAGAGGATAACCTGGTTGATCTGGAAGGCAGTTAGAAGTGTCACCTTAAAATTAATTACGTAGTCAGGTTAACCATTAACCCACTGACATCATCACAAATGGTCAACTCATTTCCTGTTTTCATATTACCCAGAAACTCCAAACGCGTTAGGAATTCCCAAACGTTCAGCAACAATTTTTGTTGACTATGTTTTCTCTAACCTATACATACATTACCTTTAAAAAAATAATGTAAATGTATACCAATATATTCCTTAATAAGTAGATTATTTTAGCCTACTAGAGAATTTTCAAGTCCTTAGCCCCCAACCCCCTTCAGTTCTTTTATTTTAAGCCCAAAGGAACTAAGCTGTTTCAGAAGCTTGAGCGGTGTGTTGGGTTAGGGGTTGGGAGAATGGAGCACCATCATACAACGACGGAAGAGGAAGAGAGCTGCTCTTAAACTTTTTTTTAAGTGCATTTTGACAATAACATCCCCAGGCTATAGAGCTAAATTGCTTTGTTCATTTATGAGTGTCTGTGTCTCCTCAATAAGGCTTTAACTCCCACAGAGGAACAACGAAGCCAGAAATAGCGATCATCATTAATCCAGGAGAACCTCACTTAGTGTGGAGTCCAAAATAAGGCTGGCTCGTCTTAGACACTGGTTTCATATATTAAGGTATTTTAGCTATGTGTATAAAGAAAGATTTCAATTTACTCCATCTACAGTCTCTTATGCCTACTAAGGGAGTGTCAGTAAGCTTGGGTTCCAGCTAAGACCACCTCCCACTCATTCTTCAGATCTCAGGGTGATCAACACTTCATCTGGGAAGCCACTCTGTCGCTCCCCACCCTCACGTCCCCATCTCCCTATTATATTCTCTCCTTGCTCTCTTGCCCCCATATTTCACATAGTTTCAATTTGGCATTTCTAGTGTAATTGTCTCTTTAACATTTGTTTCCCTAATAAGGCTATGAACTCCATCAGAGTAATGACCCAGCACAGTTTTGCTCATTTTTCCATAGTGCCAGGTTCTTAGAAGGGGCTCAAATATTTCTTGAGTGAGTAGATGTATTAATGATTGAAGTTCATGGCTGGGACGGTGGAAAGGTGAGACAAAGAGAACTAAACTTTTCTTCTCAAAAAAGCAAGAACTTTGGAGTTAATGCAAGCAGAACAGCATATAAAGCATGGTGCGTAGGTAACGGGTAAAGATGGTGGATAGGCAACATGACAGCCGGTGTGGGCACGCAGTGGAGGCCATGATGGTAGTTGGAGGCCCTTCAAAGACAGAAATATCTAACGGTCAATTTTTAGGTTCCTAGCTATGAATGACGGAAGGTCATCCAATATCACTGAAGTACTATCTACTATGAACATAGTCTTGAGTAAGTAGTATCCAATGAGAATGAAAAACACAGAGGCCCAGGAAGAATTGAGAGTAAAGTTCAGGACAAACCTCAGATGAATGCTTTTTTCCTCACACCCTCAAATATACTAGAAGGAGGTTTCCAGGGCTGATATTAAGCCAGGAAGTACTGGTACCACTTATTAAATATAAGTTGTATTGTTGTATTGTACCACTTCTTAAAATACAAAATTGCTTTCATACTGGTTAGTTGAACTACTGCCATTGGCCCCTTTCTCAGGACCTCTTGGAGTGCTTGGACCCCTTGTGATCCAGCAGGCTAGGGCACGGTACACCTGGTACAGTAGAAGGCCTCCAGGCCCGCCACCAGTTCTGAGTAGACAGTGACCCCGCCAGAGCAGTTGTTAAATATCTTTATCTCTCTAGATGGTGGCATTTGCAAAGAGAAGGGAGACGCTGCTTTCTGAGTTTTTCTCCAAGGCTACCTCAAACCTCAAACTTCAAAGGAAAGAGTACTAGTCAGTTTTTTAGGTACTCCCTACAATTCTTTCACTTGTTCAATTTTTAGAAATATTGCTCATCACTGTGATTGTACGATCATATTCCCACCTACAATCTATGAGAGTTTCCATTTTTCAATATCCTCATCATATGTCGACACAAAACTTGTGCATGCATGTTCATAGCAGCTTCCTACATGATGGCCCCAAACAGGAAACAATACACACAGCCGTGTACAGAGAATAAATGAGAATGAGATATACCATTTTTAAAAGAATCACGTTAGATTTTCCTAAACCTCTACCAATATCTCATAACATCCTCACGTTCTTGGTTTATATCTATGATAAACTACCAAGGTGGGGTACTACTTTACACTCCCACCAACCATGTATGCAAGTCCAAAAGGCTCATCGCCAACATTCGGTGGCATTAGACTTTTAATTTTAGCCGTTCTAGTGAACATGTTGTAATATCCCATTGTTGTTTTAACTTACATTTCCAATGATGAACAATAATGTAGGGCACTTTATAATGTGCTTATTAGTCATTTATATATCTGTTCAAAATCTCTCCTCGTTTTTTTAAGTTGGGTTTTGTTTTGTTTTTTTGAGGAAGACTGGCCCTGAGCTAACATCCGTGCGCTTTTTCCTCTACTTTATGTGTGGGATGCCTGCCAAAGCATGGTTTGACAAGCGGTGCATAGGTCTGCACCCGGGATCTGAACCAGCGGACCCCGGGCCACCGAAGCGGAACGTGTGAACTTAACTGCTGCGCCACTGGGCTGGCCCCTTAAGCTGGGTTTTTTATCTTCTTACTGTTGAGTTGTACGAGTTCTTTATACATCCTGGGTTGAGTCTTTTGTCAGATACTTGTATTGGGAATATTTTATCCCAGTCTGAGGTTTCCCTTTTTGTGTTTTCAAGGTGTCCTTTGAATAGTACAAGTTTTCGGCTTTTGATTAAATCTCAGCTTATCCATTTTTTTCTTTTCTAATTCTCAATTTTTGAGATTGGCTTAGGGTTTTCATGGGAGCGTTAGTCTCAGAGACAGTTACAAAGTGTTTATACTGACATTATATTAAAGACATCAATTCACAGATTCCATAAGCTCTGTGATACCCTTGAAGGATAAATAAAGAAAATAACACCAGGACAAATTGACGTCAAACTTTAGAAAACCAAAGGAAGAGAGAAAATCTTAAAATCATCCAGAGAAAAAAGACTCGCTATTTTTGAAGGAGAAGCCATAAGCTTAAGAGCTGGATTTTCAACAGAAACCATAGAACCTAGAAGAAAACGGAATGACATCTTTCAAATGCTGAAAGAAAGAAAAATCAAATTAGATTTCCATATCTAAGAAAAATATTCTCAGATACTAATATGAAATCCAAACATTTTTAGACAAAACCTCTGAGAATTTGTCACCAGCCAACTTCCACTTCAAGAAATTATAAAGGAAGTACTTTGGCTGAAGAGACTAGTTCCAGATAAAAGCACGGAACTGCAAGAGGAAGGAAGCTCACCACACAGGGAAAAAAGGGCTAAATCTCAAAGAATATTGACTGTTACAACATTAATACTGATAGCAGCTTGTGTAGCTCGTAAGGTATCATGTAAAATACACACCATCCATAGCACAAAAGGCAGGAGAAAGATAAAAGAAATTAAACTCTTAAATTTCTTACATAATTTGGGAAGTGGTAAAAGTACTAATTTGAGATAGACTGTCATAAATCAACGAGGCCTATTGGACTATAACCACTGAAAGAATTACATAAGAATGGATAATTAAAAGCCAATAAAGAGAAAAATAAAATATATTTCGGTATACCAAAACACAAACAAAGCCAACAGAAAATATCAGGATCTATCATAAATATACCACAAAGCCTGCCATAGCTAATGTATACTTTTATTCCTTTCTGCCAAAGCGTGAATTCACAGTCCTGATCCACCATCCACCTAATGGGTTCCATTTATTTCAGCCTGTTAGAGACATGTTTTTATACTGAACACATGAAAGAGGGTTCCTGTTTCCCAGCCACTCAGTGATAAATGTCATGGTCAGAGGCAGCAAACTAGCTAATCTTTTGGCCAAACTTTCCTATCAGTATTATATAAGTGTGGATTGAAGATGAAACAGGAGAGAGGGGAATAGAATAAGCACACTGCATGAGTTAGGTCTGACTAGGTTCTGCTACAGTAAGAACACCAAAGTCTTAATGGTTCCGAAAAATAAAGGCTTATATCTCACTCCTGTGAGATGGGAATGGCAGTCAACATCAGCTCTCCTGCATGTTGTCTTCATTTGTGATCCCAGCTGAAGGAATAACCCTTCTCTGAAGCTGGTCTCCTCTCGTGGCAGTAGGATAAGAATAATTGCAGGACAAGATGATAAATTTTAAAGCTACTGCTCCAAAATAGCACAGGTCACTTCTACTCACATTTCTTTGGCCAAAGCGAGTCCCATGGCCAAGGCTGATATCAGCAAGGTCACAAGTATTCTCCAGCAAGGACAGGTCATAGGGGGTGGCCTGAGAGGAATGGGTCTAGAAGGAGAAACAATGAATATTTCAAACAAATACTACAATCTACCACGTACATGGTATTTCCCAATCAATGTATATGTTATATCACCTTCCAACCACTATTTGGAAATTATCTCAGTTTATATGAGATGATCTGATTAATTTGCTTCTTCTCTAAGGCTGAGAATAACTTGACACTGTTTCTTATTCCTCTTTTTCTTTTTAGATTATAATCTGGTTATATCTATATCACATTTCCTCCTCATTTCTTCTTTTTTTTAGTTAAATCATTTTTTTCTTTCCTTCTTTATTTTTTTTAATTCAGATATAATAAACATATAACATTGGATTCGTTTTAGGAGTACAACATAATGATTTGAGATACTTACATATTGTGAAATGATCACTATAATGTGTTTAGTTACCATCTACCACCAAATATAGCTACAGATTTTTTTTTCTTGTGATAAGAACTTTTAAGATTTACTCTCTTAGCAGCTTCCAAATATATGATACAGTATTATTAACTATAGTCACCATGCTGTACATTACATCCCGGACTTATTTATCTTATAACTGGGAGTATGTACCTTTTGACCACCTTGACATATTTCGCCCACCCCCAACACCCACCTCTGGCAACAACTAATCTGTTCTCTGTATCTGTGAGTTTAATTTTTTTTTCCCTGATCCCACATATGAGTGATATCACACAGTATTTGTGTTTCTCTGTTTGATTTGTTCCACTTAGCATAACACCCTCAAGGGCCATGTGTGTTGCTGCAAATGGCAGGATTTCATTCTTCGTTATGGCTGAATAATATTCCATTACATATATATGTATATATATATATATCACCTTTCTTTATCCATTCTTCCATTGATGGACATTTAGGTTGTTTCCATGTCTTGGCTATTGCGAATAGTGCTGCAATATACATGGGGGTGCAAATATCTTTTCATGATAGTGATTTCGTTTCCTTAGGATAAATATCCAAAAATGGAATAGCTGGACCATACAGTAGTTCTGTTTTTAATTTTTTGTGGAGCCTCCATACTGTTTTCCATTGTGGTTGCACCAATTTACATTCCCACCAACAGTGCACAAGGGTTCCCTTTTCTCCACATCCTCACCAAGACTTTTTATCTCTTGTCATTTTGATAATAGCCATTCTAACGTGAAATATCTCATGGTGGTTTTCATTTGCATTTCCCTGATGATTAGTGATGTTGAGCAGCTTTTCATGTACCTGTTGGCCATCTGTATGTCTTCTTTGGAAAAATGTCTAATTAGATCCTCTGCTCATTTTTTATTTTGATTGTTTGAGGTTTTTTTCTATTGAGTTGTATGAGTTTTTAAATATATTTTAGATATTAACCCTTTATCAGATATATGATTTGCAAATATTTTCCTCCATTCCATAAGATGCCTTTTCATTTTGTTGATGGTTTTCTTTGGTGTACAGAAGCGTTTTAGTTTGCTATAGTCCTACTTGTCCATTTTTGCTTTTGGTGTCAAATCCGAAAAAGCATTGCCAAGACCAATATCAAGGAGTGTATCCTATACATTTTCCTCTAGGAGCTTTATGGTTTCAGGTCTTACACTCAAATCTTTAGTCCATTTTGAGTTGATTTTGTGGTTAGTATAAGATTGTTATCCAGTTTCATTCTTTTGCATATGGATTTCCAGTTTTCACAACACCACTTGTTGAAGAGACTGTCCTTTCCCTGTGGTATATTCTTGTCTCCTTTGTCATAAATTAATTGACCATATACTTCTGGGTTTATTTCTCGGCTCTTCTGTCTATTCTGTTCCATTGATCTAGATGTCTGTTTCTATGCCAATATAATACTGTTTTGGTTACCATAGCTTAGTGATATAATTTGAAATCAGGGAGTGTGATACCTCTAGCTTTGTTCTTCTTTCTCAAGATTTCTTTAGCTATTCAGGATATTTTATAGTTCCATACAAATTTTAGGATTTTTTTTTGATTTCTGTGAAAAGTGCCTTTGGAATTTTGATAGGGATTATGTTGAATCTGTAGATCTTTGGGTGATATGGGTAATTTGGGTAATATGGACATTTTAATAATATTAATTCTTCCAAACCATGAGCATGAACTATCTTTCCATTCATTTTTGTTTTCTTTAATTCTTTTCATGAGTGATTTATAGTTTTCAGTGTATAGGTCTTTCATCTTTTTAGTTCAATTTATTCATAAATATTTTATTCTTTTTGATGCAATTTTAAATGGGATGGTTTTCTTAATTTCTTTCTGATACTTTGCTATTAGTTTAGAGAAATACAAGTGATTTGCTTTACTGGTTTTGTATCCTGCAACTTTACTGAATTTATTTATTAGTTCTAGCAGTTTTTTGGTCAAGTCTTTAGGGTTTTCTATGTTGATATCATGTCATCTGCAAATAAAGACAGTTTTACTTCTTCTGTTCTGATTTAGATACCTTTTATTTCTTTTTCTTGCCTAATTGCTCTGGCTAGGACTTCCAGTACTATGTTAAATAAGAGTGGTGAGAATGAGCCTCCTTATCTTATTCCTAATCTTAGAGGAAAAGCTTTTAGTTGTTTACTGTTGAGTATGATGCTAGTTGTGGGCTTGTCATATATGGCCTTTATTATGTTGAGGTGTGTTCCCTCTATGCCCATTTTGTTGAGAGTTTTAAAAATCAAGATACATCTATGTAAAACATATAGAGTTTTCCAGGAATATATTTTTCCCTAAGAGATTTTATTGAACCAAATGTGTTTACCAATCAATACGGTTCAAAATCAAGAAATATTCATTGTATTTGTCAGTTCTAAGCTATGTGTACATAAAGCAGATGTATTTTCCTGTTTTTAAAAGAGCTATTGCTATTGACTGTAATTCATCATGGCTGGCTGAGAGCAGATTAGTTGTCATCTGAGGTCTTATACCTCATTTTCCACATAGTAGATGAATAAATAGAGCAGATTCAAAACATGGACTTCATCACAAAGGAAAATTTTGTAAGTCAACATTCATTGAAAGGGTTGAAGACAGATGCATCCCTTTTAGTAATCTACAATTACGAGCTTAAAACAGACTTCTAGAGTCAAGATATCAAACACCTCTGCAATTCTCTGCCCATGTTTTGCATGTAATTGCTGCCCATGGTATCACAAGCCAACTGAATGGATGAGGAGGAGGGGAAAGGCTACACAACAACCATGACAACAACAGTATCCTACACATACACCACACTTCGTAGTTTACAAAGCAGTCTCACATCTGTAACCTCATTTCAACTTGTACACCTCTTTGTTGTAAACAAGATTGGCGTTAATATCCCCATTTTATTCGAGTGAAATGAGACTCTGAAACATTAAGTGATTTGTCCAAGTTCACACAGCTATTTAGAGGCAGAGCTTGAAGTCAAGTATGTCTTTGTGCCCTACCCAATGATTTCAAACTTTGTATGCCTGCGCACCAACAGAGGATTTTGTTTAAAATGCAGATTCTTGTCCCTACCTCCCACAGATTCTAATTCACTATTTCTAGTATGGAGCCCAGAAATTTACATTTTTCACCAGAATCCTAGGTGATTCTGGCACAGGACAAACCCCATTTTACCTAACATTGGGAAGGATGACGAGGGATAGGAAGAATCTGTGGGTAGCATTTAACATTGAATATTCATCACTAGCCCAATAAGAAAAAACTTAGCCTACTCCTTATCATTGGTAACTTTAACCAGCATAGTAGTTAGTTAGGATGAAAGAACCAGTGATGTTGGTAGACGTGTTTAAAGTAACATGCTCGTAACATCATTCAACTTAGTCCCATTCGAGCTTTATGAACAGTTGATTTGGGTTAATTTTGCCTGGTTATGATATTACCATCCAATAATACTCATGTGCCAGTGTCCAGGGATAAGACCCTGTTGTTCCTTTGGGACAACTTTAATAAGACTGAACTAAGTCTTAGTCTCAATAGCATGACAGTTTGCCAACAGATGATACCAACCCTTACCTAACAATCTGCATTATAGGCGATTGAGTGCTGCAATTTTTTTGACTGAATTTTCTTATTTGGTTCTTTTAATATGACTTTGAGCATCAGGACTTGCAAACCAGGATTACAAGAACTGATTTATTTTGAGCAAGTGAAGTCAAGAGTCATGTTTTAGAAAGACTTTTTTTTGTATTTCAGGCAGGTCAATATCAAAGGACATTCACTTAGAGAGTGATGACCTGGTGGTTTTTTCACAAACGGAACAAGGATTTTTCATGTCACCATGAATTTAATACTGTCTCTTGTGTTTTCCTTTGCAATCTCTTTGATTGGATTACGTTCAAGGATACACAGGCCTCTTGCATTTTGAGTACATTTAAGAGTTCGTTCTCCAGCTTTGACGTTCAGCTCAAGAGTTTCAACAGCAATTAATCAGAACTATCCATATGAGAAACATCATTAATCTTTGCCAGACAGAAGCGGTTATGTTTGCAACTCAACTTCAGTGGACTCTTTGGCGGTAAGATTTGCCATTTTATAAATGTTTTGAAAGGGAAGACAAGGCTTTGAAGCAAAGTGGGAGAAATGGTTTCAAAGAGTTAGGAGCAGAATCCAAAAGTCTCTCCACCAGCCCTAGAGGAAACATTTGTTTCTGCTGCAGCTTATGAGAACAGTCACTTCCACGTTGAACACCATCCAGGTGTGCATTAGGGCATACGGTTATCCATCCTCCAAGTTTCAGTCCTCAGCTCTTCTCTGCCCTCTTCCCCTGGATGAGCTCATTTCTTCCTAATTTCAATTATCACCTCACTGCCTCCGTAGAGATGACTCATGGATGCATTCAGTTACCCAGGAGGTATTGAAATCCCACTGCTATAATAACTGTCATCAGAATAGCTTCCATTTATTAAGTTCTCACTATTGCCAGATGCTGCGGAAACTCTCTCTGCACTGGGGAGAGTCGGGTATGGCGGTTAAGATGGTGCAGGGTCTGGAGGCCAACTGCTTGGGTTTGAACAACTTTGGGCACTTACTCAGTTCTCTCTGGTTCTGCTTCCCCCTCTCCAAAAAGAGTAACTAGCCATAGAGTCTTGTTTGTTTTTTTCTTTAGAATTAAATAAAAGATTTCCTATAAAACATTTAATATAGTGCCTTACTCATAGTAAACTTTTAATCAACATTGGTTATAATAAATTAATTGTTATTATCTGTCTTATTTTTATATTTTAGAATGATACCCTTAGGATGTAGTTACTATTTTTTCCAATTTTTTCCATACCTGTGTTCTTAATCATCATGATAAGAGCATCTCTGGATTATGCCCTGTGAGAATAATGCATTGTCAGAAAAGATATCATTTCCTTAAGAAGGATCTTTCCGAATATCATGTCTTCTCAGACAAGGGAAACAAAAGAAAAAATAAACAAATGGGAGTTCATCAGACTAAAGAGCTTCTGCAAGGCAAAAGAAACTAGGATCAAAACAGAGAGACGACACACAAATTGCGAGAAAATATTTGCACATCATATATCTGATAAGGGGTTAATCTCCACAATATATAAGGAACTCACACAACTGAACAATAAAAAAACAAACAACCCAATCAAAAAATGGGCAGAGGATATGAACAGACATTTTTGCAAAGAAGATATACAGATGGCCAATAAACACATGAAAAGATGTTCAACATCACTAATCATCAGGGAAATGCAAATCAAAACTACACTATGATACCACCTTATGCCTGTTAAAATGGCTACAATCACTAAGACTAAAAATAACAAATGTTGGAGAGGGTGTGTAGAGAAGGGAACCCTTATACGCTGCTGTTGGGAATGCAAACTGGTGCAGCCACTATGGAAAACAGTATGAAGGTTCCTCAGAAAACTAAAAATAGAAATACCATATGACTCAGCCATCCCACTACTGGGTATCTACCCAAACAATTTGAAATCAACAATCTAAAGTGACATCTGCACCCCTGTGTTCATTGCAGCACTATTCACAATAGCCAATACATGGAAGCAACCCAAGTGCCCATTGACTGATAATTGGATAAAGAAGATGTGGTATATACATATGATGGAATACTACTCAGCCATTAAAAAAACCAAATTCATCCCATTTGAAATAACATGGAAGGACCTGGAGGGAATTATGCTAAGCGAAATAAGCCAGACTGATAAAGACAAGCACCAGATGATTTCACTCATATGTGGAATATAAACAAACACATGGACAAAGAAAACAGTTCAGTGGTCACCAGAGGAAGAGGGGTGGGAGGTGGGCACAGGGGGTGAAGGGGAGCACTTACGTAGTGACAGACAAGAAATAACGTACAACTGAAATCTCACATCAGTGTAAACTATTATGAACTCAATAAAAAGGGAAAAAAAGATGTCAGTTCTTGAACTCAGGTTGCACACATACGCAAAGAAGAGGACTGAGACAACCATAACAATAGTAGAAAGTGCTATGAGAGCTCAGGATCCTAATTGTCTGTCCAATAGCCTTGATCCCCTCACCTGGCTTTCCAAGTACTTGCAGAGTCGCAGAATGTCAGAACCGAAAACGCAGTGAACATCAAGACACAGAGCTGCAATCACAATAAAATGCTCCATTTACAACCAATGGCATTTGTCTCAGAGAGGTTAAGGGGTGGTTAAATGGTTAAGGGATGGTTAGTGACATGGGCAGAGTTCCTGACTCTTTACTCTGCCACTCACAGTAACATGTCACCACTTGGTGTCCTACCATCAACAATATTCACCATTTCAAAATGTAAGCTTACCATTCAAAATATTGATTACCTATTTGTTACTGTTTAGAAGGCCTGTGTTGACAAAACTCGCTCTTTCAGTGTAGTGCACATACCACATTGCAGTTAATCAGAACTCTCCATATCAGAACCATCCTTAAGATTTATGAGACAGAAGCTGCTATTTGTGCAACTAAACTTCAACAGAACTTACCATTTTGCAGATGCTTTGAAAGGGAAGGCAAGGCTTTGAAGCAAAGTGGGAGAAGTGATTCTTTTTTTAAGAGCTCAGTTAGGATATTTATCCAAAGAACTTGAAATCAATGATCCAAAGAGATTTATGCCCCGCTACGTTCATTGCAGTGTTATTCATAATAGCCAAGATGTGGAAGCAACCCAAGTGCTCTTCTACAGATGAATGGATAAAGAAGATAGATAGATAGATAGATAGATAGATAGAGTAGATAGACAGATACATGAAATGCTACTCAGCCATAAAAAAGACAAAATTGTTCCATTTGCAACAACATGGATGGACCTCGAGGGTACGATGTTAAGCAAAATAAGCCAGACAGAGAAAGACAAATACTGCATGATTTCACTCATATGTGGAAGATAACAAATACACGGATACAGAGAACAGATTAGTGGTTACCAGATGGGAGGGGGGTTGGGGGCATAGGCGAAAGAGATAAAGGGGAACATATGGTGATGGACAAAAATCAGACTGCTGGTGGTGAGCACGATGAAGTGTATTCAGAAACTGATAAACAATAATGTACACCCGAAATTACACAACGTTATAAACCATTATAGTCCCAATAAAATTACTTGAAAAAATAAATAAATAAATGTTTTAAAAAAGAGCTCATTTAGAACCAAAACCCAAGAGTTGTTGAACTAGTTCTGTAAGGAATCGTTGGTTACTACTGCAAGATCTGGCAGATTATGTCCTTTTGATACAGGAACCAGCGAGTTCCTACATTTATAGCTTCCCAGCAGACTCAGAAGAAAACTCAGCTCCCATGCAGTGGCTTAGGGCCCTACCCTATCTGGCTCCCTGCCCCTTTTCTCCCGACCTCGTCCTCGATTGCTCTTCCTCCATTCATTCCACTTCAGCTGCACTGGCTCCTTTGCATTCCTTGGAAGTCTTCAGGCCTTTGCCCTGTGTACTTCTCTGCCTGGAGCAATCCTCACTGAGGTGTCTGGGTGGCTCGCTCTCTCACTCCCTTCAGGTCTTTGCTCAGAAGTCCCCCCCTCAATGAGACTTACCTGGATTACCATGTTAAATATCGTAACGTGGCCCTCCAGGTGCGCACACACACGCATGCACACACATTAGGAACTATGGTTACTCACTTATATAGTGTCTGACCCAAACTGGGATGTCATTTAGAGTTAAAGGGGGTGCTATTAATAATGATGCTGGGACAATGGTAATAAACTGAGCCTGCCTTGGGCAAACAGAGACATACACCCACCCCACACCTAACCTGTTCTGGTTTTCCCCTTTAGTATTTATCGCCCTTTGACATGCTATAATATTTACATATTTATTATGTGTGTTAGTTATCGTCTGTCTCTCACTCTCTCAGGATGTAAGCTTCACGAGGGCAAGAATATCAGTCTCTTTTATTTATTGATACACTTTAATTGCCTAGAATAGTGCCTTACAGCCTGGCACATAGTAGATTCTCAATAAATATTTGTTGAATAACTATGTATGGGGAAATCAAAGATGATCTTGCAAATCCTTTAAACTGTAAGCATGAGATGAGCTTGTTCGTTGAGTTGTGTCAAAAAAGGTAAAAAATGAATGTGATGAATATGCAAACCCAAAACTTTAATGAGAGCCGTGAAATTCTAGATTTTAATACTGGGTCTAAAAGAGATGCTAATGAGTAATCTGGCTCTAACTCCCTTCCTTCAAATAAGCACACATTTACATTGATGCTCCCACATTATTTTCCTCTTCTCCATCCTTGAATGTCTCTGACTGGCTCTTCCTCATCTTTAAAAAGCTCAGGTGGAAATTTCTCCCTTGAGCTTTCACTTTCCCCACCTCCTCCACCCCTAAAGAAAAAGTCACACCCACAAGACAATGCTACTTGTTCCCTTATCATTTTCTTTCTCTACCTTGTACATGTCCTGGAATGGTATATGTCTCATTACATACATACATCATTTTCTGGCTTATTTCTCATATCTTAGGTGTCTTCCTTGTGTCTTTCAGAGGACTGTAAGTTTATTAGAGACAGGTGCTCTAACTTATTTATTTTTGGCTTCACAGCAACTAGCACAGTACCTGGCATACAGTGGGCACTGTATACATAACTTTTTGTTGTCTTTGGTGAGCCCTGAGCTAACATCAGTGCCAATCTTCCTCTATTTTGTATGTGGGACGCTGCCACAGCATGGCCTGATGA
Organism: Equus asinus; assembly: GCF_041296235.1. Taxonomy (NCBI): domain Eukaryota; kingdom Metazoa; phylum Chordata; class Mammalia; order Perissodactyla; family Equidae; genus Equus; species Equus asinus. Next base: position 28,339,119 of record NC_091810.1, read on the forward strand.
GCCATGTGTAGGTCCTCACCAGGGATCCAAACCTGTGAACTCCAAGCCACAGAAGCAGAGCATGTGAACTTAACCACTACACCACCGGGCCAGTCTGTGTATTTATTGATGTGAATTAAATTGAATTCGATTCAATGACAACTATATATTTCATCTCATTAACCACCCCATCTACACAAAAAGTGCTGTATAACTGCAACATTCCAGCTTAACTGTAAGATTTTACATCACTGTGATAGCAAAGGCCCTTTCTAACATGACATTTTCACTTACTAATAGTTTCTCAGCCTCCAACTGACCCCACTCCCAGCTATAAATGAGCTTCAAACCCTAGTTGCCAGCTTAGAGAAGGCTACCATTTTCCTTGCAAGATCACACATCAGCAGTCTAAACTAGGTGCTTGTATTTACTAGTGAATAAAAGAATGTCAACAATGAATTTGAGCCTATCAAATCCAATCTGTGTATATATGAAATCTTCCACAGTTGTCTTCTCAATCATAAGTTTCTGTATATATATATATATATATGGAATACATGCACACACACCCGTGTATCTATCATCCTTAAAATATATGGGGATAGATATTATTAAAACACATCTTCTGATTTCTGTGGATTATTTTTTGACCCTCTAATAGTTTGATGACGGTGGGCCAAGTCCTTTTTGATTCTGTTACTGAATGATTTGTCCATCACTGCTCATATTTTCTGCTTCTGAGCTATTCGACAGACTTCACTCTGAGATGCTTTTACCATCTGCGTAGTACCACGCATCTGTGTTTAACTTTGATTATACTCCATTTCTTAGCTTGCAACGAGTTCCTTTCCATACCTCCAAGCCTACTTTGGATTTGAATCTTTCAACAGTGAAATGCCTAGGAGTAAGTGAAATACAACAGATCTTCTAAGCAAGACTGTTCAGATTCGCCATTAGCTGTCAAATTTCTTGCGTTTTGCCCTCCACAAATCCATGCCCGGAGCCTTCTCCCATGAAAGCATCCAGTATAAATTGGTGATAAACTCCATCATTTAAAAATCTCCGCCCATTTTCTCCAAAAGAGGATGTAATATACGGCATCTTTTCCCCATCCTTTCCCAGCATGTTTCTTTTGTTCAGTCCAGAATCAGGCAATTCAGTTGACAGGTACACTTGATTTAAAGTGTGCTGACTCCCCTCCCCAGCAACAGCTCCAGATTCTAGCCCCCTAAATCACCACTGCAACGAGGAGAGAAATAGACAAACATCACTGAAAATTGTGAAGAACGCTTTCTCACCAGGTCAAGTCTATCGTGGGATGATCTTCACAAGGCCCCAAAGCTACCAGGGGTCTCTTGGAAATAGTTGCAAGAGTCAAGCCCTCTCAGTTACCAGAAATTCAAGCCGCCTTATGTATGTGTGGAAAAGATGTGTAACATAGTTGCTCTCTAAAGCACCTTAAGGATAACATCCTGTTCGCTTTTCGCTCAGTTGATATCTGTATTTCAGCAAATGTCAGCGAGTCCACATACTTTGGCAGAACAAATGTTATTTTTCCTTTCATAACCGTCCTAAGAGGAATTGTGCAATCCTGTAGATTATCGCACGGAGCTCTCGTTGGCACGTGGCCAAGGCGGAATACTCTTCTCCGGAGGAGGCAAATTGTGAATTAGGTTTGCTGCTGGCAAATTGCTTTTTGTGTTCAGTTTAATTTAGTTTTCATGATTTTTTCCTGCGGGCTCATCCGGCCTTGCTCAACTAACTGGTTTAACAGATCAGTTTAAGTTCAGAAACCCTCAATCTCTCCAAGATTTCAAAATGTCTTTTTATTTAATTCCTGATTAGGACAAGTGAGAGTCACAAATGTTTTACAATTCTCCCAGACAGATATGGTATAGGAGAAAGAGCGGGGGCGGTGGGGGGGGGGGATTACAATAAATGACACCAGGCATAATTTTACTGCACTTCAGAGGAAAGAAAAAAAAATGAAGAGGAATGAACAGCTTTTCACTTAAAGTGAAAGTTACATTCTCTGGACAATGACTTCTTTGAAAATATATTGGGTAACCCATGAATAGCAATAGCAATGCAGCAAAGAAAATTGAGGGTCTCTGTTGAGAATAAGAGAGCAGGACCCAGGACCTGAATGTTCAGGAACTCAGTTTCTGCTCACACTAACCGGCTGGAACAGTCAGCTGTGAGTAAACTCAAGATCCCAGGTTGGCTCATTAATGAAATGTTATTAGAATAACACAGTTTATAGGTTTCAATAATACACCTGAGGGATGCTCTAGTTATAATTATGTTCAACCACATAGGACACTCAAAAAAACCAAAAATTAGAGTAGTTCAAATCAGGTAGGCATTTCTATCTTACCTGAAAGAATTCTGGAGGTAAGTAGTCCAGTACTGACAGAATAATTCCCTACTCACCCAAGCTTTTTCTATCTTTATGCTCTACGGTCTTATCATGTGACTTCAGTTCCATGTTGCTTCATGTTCCAAAACAGCTGCTGGCGTTATGGCCTTTATGTCTGCTTTCCGGGCAGGAGGGAGAGGGGAAAGCAAAAGGCAAACACCTACTGGCTGAGTCAGCTCTCTTTGAAGAACCCTCCTAGAAGAAACTCACGGCTGGGTACTAACCAGTACACACACCATTGGCTGGATGCGTGGAGGCTGGGAAATGCAGTCTTTTAGCTAGACACATTTTTGGCATCCTAACCAAAATGTTGGTTAACTTACTAGAAAATACAAGAAGAGTGAATATTGACTGGGTCACTTCAGTCCGTCATACGGGCAAAGTAAATTTTCCTGAACCTGGAGAGAAGACACTTTGAAACCTCTTGGTCTGTTTTAACCATTATCTTATACCTTATGTAAATATTTCACAAATTATTTTCTTGATGCAAATACATACTTACTTGGTTCTTTTTTGTTTTCTGATAAAATCCTGCAATTAACAAGTAGAATGACATCATGCAGGATGACACATTGCTGACTTCTCATAAAATTTGGGAGGACACTAAGAAAGCTCATCTGACCAAAACCACCCATGATATATTTCCTGAAACATCCGTCATGAAAGCCAGTCCTTCTGCATCGTGATGGTGTAGTTCTAAAAGATCTTTCTTGAAGTGAATATATGTTACTTGGAAGGAGTAACCATTATGCTATTCAAGATCTATTAATCTGTTTCTCCGTATTAGTTTATCAAATTAAGTATTATCACGGAAAGTGGAGAGCAAGGCTCTGAGGGAGTAGAAACAAGCTGGGTACATTTTCAAGAGGTGGGTATGGAAAAGCCAGAGCAGGAGGGGGTCCTTTGTCATCAGAGGACACAGCTCCTGTGAGAAAGATGGAGAAATTTAGGAGAGCCTGCCTAGGAAGAGAGACCATGTAGCATGAGTTCCATAATTACTTTGAATGAATCGAAAAGTGAAGTAAAACACACGCACAGAATAAATTCTCAGTAAACCTTTCTGGCTGACTATTAATTTATGAGTAGAATAATGGATGAATAAATCCTCAAAGGCGAATTTGATCTAGGAAGAGTCCTTTGTTTCTTCAAGCTATTATTCTTGCTAATTTTGGAAGTTTTTATAATAGCAAATTTTGGACCTAACTAAAAAAAGGGAATGTGTGCTCTATGTAGCCAGCCTTGGGAACTGTTGATTCTGGGTGAAGATTAGAGTAACAAATATCAAAGGGACACTGAGAACCACAGGTCACATGCCAGACCAGGCCCTGTGAACACCAAGGAGGCCGGCCAGAGGAGCAGGCACTGGGCTATTAGTGTCAGCCTTAGCATGTAATTATTTCATCCAGCCCTGAAGCAGAGAGGGCCTGGAAATATAAACACTCAGCCCAAGACGATCAATGGACAAAGATTTTCGTCACTTGACCACAATCAAATGGGTATATCCAACTTAACCTTAATTATAGACCATATCATAACTCTGACTATGCTTTTCTTTCCTGCTCTGGGGGCAGTGTGGTATAATGGTTAAGAATATCAGCCACTGGGCCAGCCCGGTTGCGCAGCAGTTAAGTGTGCACGTTTCGCTTTGGCGGTCCAGGGTTCACCAGTTCGGATCCCAGGTGCAGACATGGCACCCCTTGGCAAGCCATGCTGTGATAGGCATCCCACAAATAAAGTAGAGGAAGATGGGCACAGATGTTAGCTCAGGGCCAGTCTTCCTCAGCAAAAAGAGGAGGATTGGCAGCAGATGTTAGCTCAGGGCTAATCTTCCAAAAAAAAAAAATCAGCTATTGTTTCAAGAAACTTTGAATTCAAATGCTGCATCTCCACTTACAAGTTGCATGGCCTTGAGTAAGTTACTTAACTGCCCTAAGAATAGGAAGAATGCAGTTGCTGACCATGTAAGTAACTTGGAGGATTAAGGGAAGACTCAGTGATGTCAGCCACTGTTCTTAGTTTTTTTTGTTGGTGTGTTAAAAGGCCTGTATTAGCTGGAGTTGTCCAGAGAAATAGAACCAATAAAATACACATGTAGAGAGAGATACAGACAAACAGAGAGACAGAGACAGAGAATAGAGACATGGAGAGATCATTATTTTAAGGAGTTGGCTGCAACTGTGGGGGCTAGCAAGTACAAAATCTGGACGCCAAGCTGGCAGGTTGGAGATTCAGGCAGGATCCAATGTTGCAGACTTGAGGCAGAACTGCTTTTTCTTCTGGAAAACTCAGTCTTTGCTCTTAAGGCCTTCAACGAATTAGATGAGGCCCACCCACATTATGGAGGCTAATCTGCTTTACCTGAAGTCAACTGATTTAAATGTCAATCACATCTACAAAATACCTTCACAGCAACATCCAGAGTGATGTTTAACCAAACAACTGGGCACCATAGCCTAGCCAGGTTGACACATAAAATTAACCATCACAGGGACCCAATAAATGTGACCCCCTTCCCCACCTGGATTCTGAACAAATAGAGAAATAAGACAAAAGAGCTCCGGCTTGGAAAATCCACTGTCACTTGTATGACAGGCAAAGGCTAGGATGGAAGACGTGGTTTGTATTTTCAGGTAAGTGGGTGCAGTGGAATTGGGAACCCCCAACGCGCCACCCTCTGCCAGGTAGATTAACATAACCAGCCCAGGCAGTGTTGCCAGATAAGATTTACAGCATGGAGTTGCGGAGAAGGACTCATGTTTCCACTCATAGGTTCACACCTGGAAGGACGAAAAGGAAGATCTAGTTTTTTCTTCCCAAATTTTCCAATCAGAGAAGTCCCTGCTGGGTGGAGGCAGTCCAGAGGCAGAGAGGCCAGCACAGCTTCTGTCCGTTGCGTGCCCTGTCTGGGAAGGAACTATCAGGAGTCAGGAAGAATCATGTCACTACCAAACATCCTTCTCTGCTCACCACCATCATCGTTTTTCTTCCTGATGGAATGGCGCCGAAGGAAACTCTGCCCAAGACATAGCGAGGGCCTTGTACAATCCCATACTCTGCCAGCGGCTTATTTCCTCGGCGCTAGGAACCACCAATTCGTGTCTCCACCCCCAAGGGCTTCAGTTGAGCGCCAGCTGGGGTTTAAAGCGTCAGGCCTGGTTTGGATCTCTTGACACCTCTGAAACAAATTCCCCATCACTTGGGAAAACTGCTCTGTCCCTCCGTAAAAGCTTTCAGAGCCTCTGCCAGCTTGATGCTGAAGGACTCTGACACGCCCAGGGTAGGGGGAGAGCCGGGCTCTGTGGGGCACCCGTCCCTCCTGTGTAGAGAAACCTGGGGGCTGAAACCTGATGTGCTGACCTCATCACTCTCTCCCTGGCTCAGGATCCAGGGTTGCTCACTTCCAGTCCTCTTGAAGCGGCTTGCCTGGGCAGGGTTGGTGTCATACCTCGTATCGATCAGAGCTAGGGAGTGGAAAGTTGCCTTAAAAAGCAGATGAAAAATTAAAGTGATCTTTGGCTGGCAGACTGGTTCAAAATGCAGAGCCTCTTGGCAGCTTGGGAGCAACGTTATGTGGTCCCCATGTGAGAGAGGGTAGTGAGACGTGACCACAGTTCTTTATTCCAAAGCCAGCAAAACTGGCCAGGCTTCGCATTTATCTGAAATAAGTCTTTTGGTTCTAAAGTGAGTTGGGAAGATGCCTGAATGAGTCCCTAGGTCCCTGGTGACTGGGGAAACCTGAGGGAGCCTAAGGAGCCAACATTTGGACGGAGTTTCAGCCTGGTTTGGGAGGCTGCGCAGAATCAGGGCAAGAACGCGGGCTTTGGAGACAATGCTCCCCATTAACTAGCTGCGGGACCGTCAGCAAATTATTTGATCTCTCTGGGAAAATTAGTAACCTCTCTAGGCCACATTTCAAAGGGACTCTGAGCTGACATTTGAGAGCTAACTTTTTCCTGGCAGGAGAAATTGTATGCTATAGTAGAAAAAGCTAGTCAGGTATGGTTTAAATTTGAGATCTGCCGTGTATCTTGCGTGACCTTGGACAATTGCTTAACCTCTCTGGGCCTCAGTTTCTTCAACTCTAAAATGGAAACAAGTAGAACCACCTCACAGTGCAGTGTCTAGAGAATTCAATAGAATAATAAAGTGTGTAGTAGCCCTCCAAAAGATGTGCTTTCTCATCCTTTGGTGTCTTCATTGAAGACTGACATTTGGGGAACTGGGGTTCAAGTTTTGGGTATAGACAACCCTCTCTGGACTTCCTGATTTTTTTTCTTTGCCTGCATCAAGTATCTTATTGTCGGGGATCTTACTTATCTTACTTATCTTACTGCATCTACTTGTCAGGGATACTCATAAGATCTGTGGAAAAAGTAATCTGCTTGATTTCCTGGGGTCAATGTGTTCACTGGTTCTCGGGGAGGATTTGGGTAGATAAGGCTAAAGGTTTCCCATAATTCTCCTTAAGCGGCTTGGCTCTGATCAGCGCTGGCAGGGGCTCCCTGGACCGTGCTGTACATTTCTGACTGCTGCACAGACGTGCATGTGGATCAAAGATCGCCAGAGCTGCCAAATTCTCGGAACAGTGTTCATCCTCATCAGAAAACACCACGGAGGCCTGGAGCCCTGACCAGGGTGGTTTATATCCAAGAAAGTCGTAAAGTCAGAACATTTTATGCCAAAAACAGGCTCAAATCAAGTGATAGTGATATTGGTCAGCAGGGCTGGATGATTATGTGGTTTTTGTTCTTTTTTTTTTAAAGAAAAGAATTCCAGTATCTACATACTAATACACATACAGATTCAATGCTATCCCAATCAGAATCCCAAGAACATTCTTCACAGAAATTCAACAAACAATCCTAAAATTCATATGGGGGAACAAAAGACCACGAATTGCTAAAGCAATCTTGAGCAAGAAAAACAAAGCCGGCGGAATCACAATCCCTGATTTCAAAACATACTACAAAGCTACAGTGATCAAAACAGCATGGTACTGGTACAAAAACAGGTGCACAGATCAATGGAACAGAATTGAAAGCCCAGAGATAAAACCACACATCTATGGACAGCTAATCTTCGACAAAGGAGCAGAGGGCCTACAATGGAGAAAAGAAAGTCTCTTCAACAAATGGTGCTGGGAAAACTGGGCAGCCACATGCAAAAGATTGAAAATCGACCATTCTTTTTCACCACACACCAAAATAAACTCAAAATGGATCAAAGACCTAAAGATTAGGCCTGAGACAATAAGTCTTTTGGAAGAGAATATAGGCAGTACACTCTTTGACATCAGTTTCAAAAGAATCTTTTCGGACACTGTAACTCCTCAGTTGAGGGAAACAATAGAAAGAATAAACAAATGGGACTTCATCAGACTAAAGAGCTTCTTCAAGGCAAGGGAAAACAGAATTGAAACAAAAAAACAGCTCACTAATTGGGAAAAAATATTTACAAGCCACTTATCCGACAAAGGGTTAATCTCCATAATATACAAAGAACTCACACTGCTTAACAACAAAAAAACAAACAACCCGATCAAAAAATGGGCAGAGGACATGAACAGACATTTCTCAAAAGAAGATATGAATATGGCCAATAGACACATGAAAAGATGTTCATCATCGCTAATCATCAGGGAAATGCAAATCAAAACTACACTAAGATATCACCTTACCCCCGTTAGATTGGCAAAAACATCCAAAACCAAGAACGACAAATGTTGGAGAGGTTGTGGAGAAAGAGGAACCCTCATACACTGTTGGTGGGAATGCAAACTGGTACAGCCACTATGGAAAACAGTATGGAGATTTCTCAAAAAGTTAAAAATAGAAATACCCTATGACCCAGCCATCCCATTACTGGGTATCTATCCTAAGAACCTGATATCAGATATCTCAAGAGTCCGTTGCACCCCTATGTTCATCGCAGCATTATTTACAATAGCCAAGACGTGGAACCAGCCTACATGCCCAGAAACTGATGATTGGATAAAGAAGATGTGGTATATATACACAATGGAATACTACTCAGCCATAAAAAAAGACGAAATTGGCCCATTCACAACAATGTGGATGGACCTCGAGGGCATTATGTTAAGCGAAATAAGTCAGTCAGAGAAAGACGAACTCTATATGACTCCACTCATAGGTGGAAATTAGTATATTGAGAAGGAGATCTGATCGGTGGTTACCAGGGAAAAGGGGGGGTGGGGGGAGGGCACGGAGGGGGAAGTGGTGTACCCACAACATGACTAACAAAAATGTACAACTGAAATTTCACAAGCTTGTAATCCATCATAACATTAATAAAAAAAAAAAAAAAAAAAGAAAAGAATTCCAGTATCTACATACTAATACACATAAAAATATTTTTAAAATACAGATGCCACATTTCTTGAGTGCTTTATTTGTGTGAGGTGCTTTTCGTACGTAACCTCATTGAACCATCATAGCAACTTTAAGGAGCAGGCACAGTGAGTTCCCATTTTTAAGATGAGGAAATCGAAGCTTAGAGAGGTTCAGTGACTTTCCCAAAGTCATCCAGCTACTTGCAAGCCCACTTTTATAACCACTAAGAGGTACCACCTCCCAAACTAGCAGCTTCAGTTGATGGAGACCTTGCACTTTACACATACTAAGTTCACTTAACGCAATTACCTCCGCAAACCCATAAGACGGTGTTCTTACTCCAAGTTACAAATGGGGAAACTGAGGCACAGAGAGATGGTACACTCACCCAATATCACACAGTAAAACACCTGCAGACTGAATCCAGGACAAAAGCCTGACAACTGTGTCCACAGGACATCCTGAACCGCATGTAGACTTTGCTGCCTTCACGTCCCTCACACTGAGTGCTCTGTCACTGTAGATAAGGTGTCCGTGAAAAGCCCAAAGCAATCCTCTGCTCACGGCCCAGGGCAGGTTTCCACAACTAGACTGACAGAAGGAGCCAGTGGTGCTCACTAAATATTCCTCAGCCTCTGCCTTCTGCACATGTTGTAGGATTACAGCCCCACGCCCCCTTGAGGTTGGATGAGGCCATGAGACTAGCGCTGACCAATGAGCTTGAGCAGATGCCACGTGTGTCACTTTCAAGCCAAAGCATTTCATTGTCAGTGTGAGACCATCCAGAAGTCTTGCTGGGGGTGTTTGAGGTGGTAGCTCCTCCATCAGTCTGGATGCCCAAATGACTATAACAGCAGGCTTCTGCCCCAACCCTGATGGACGTGGAGCATGAGCAAGAAGGAAACACTTGTTCTAAGCCATCATGATTTGGGTTTTGTTTGTTTTTATATAAACCACAACCATCCTGATACAGAACCAGACCTAAAGGAGCTTTGTAAACCTCCCACAGGCCCCAGCAGGTGTCAGGAGTCTCTGTAACTAGAACCATGAACGCAGGTGTTAACACAGATCAGGCAGCGCAGGGTAAATAAGCGAAGCAGCTGAGCATACGATAGGAGAGAGTGGAAGGGACTAGATCAAACCGGAGGGCACATGCTCAAGAAATGTGGGCTCCCTCTTGCCAAATTTTGCAACTTTTGAGAAGCAGCTGGATATTGGTGACTTTTCCTAATGCATTAAAACACCGTGCGGGTGAAACAGAGCTGGACTGTGGGCTAAGTTCACTCTAGGGTTTTCACTTCACAACTCCTGTTCCATCTGCCTCAAGTTCACAGACAGGTCCCAGCTGTCAGCTGTAAGCCAAAGACTTGGAGCTAGTTCTTTGAGTAACTCATGGTGTGACATTGGGCACGTCAGTGATCTGTAAAATGGGTCTAGTGGAGAAAATTCACGACTCCTAATCTTTCTCAGGGTCTTCTGCCCAATAAAATCTTATATACGCGCAGACACAAAATCTTATTTATACGTTTCACGGGTTCCAAAGATGCTGTAAACCTGAACCACTGAGCCCTTCCACCCTGCAACAGATTTTTGAAATCAGAGTTAAGGATTTCTGGGCTATACGATGCTTAAGTTTTCTTCCATCTCAAAAGATGTGTCATTTTAGCAGGAGGAACGGAGAATTTTCCTCCCTGCTGGAAATCCTCAGCCTCTTTTCTTCCACTTAGGGAACCCACGGCTCTGATGGAGCTGTTGATGGTGATCACGTAGAGTGAAATCTGTGGGGGTATAAATTTTGTCATGATGTTTAAAATGGGATGATGTGTCTCACCCTGATATTTTATGGGCATCTAATCAGAAGGAGACCTAATATATGAATGCATGCATTTTTTCTTCTGGCTTGTAACTTTCTAAGTTCTAACTTAATTCCACTGGTTTGAATATAGTTATCTTTGGCCTCCTTCAGCTTTATAATTTGAACCATCAATGCAATGCTGCTTTTAAAAGTAATCTTTCAGGACTCACGTCCAAACGGCCTCCCTCTCAGCACAAATGATGGGTGGTTCCCACTGAAAGCCTTTGGAATAAATCTTTTTCTGTGGTTGTGTTGTCAGCTCTAGTCTACAACTCTTAAAAATCCATCCAGACAGACCTTCAGATGCATTTTTCCAAAGGAGCCATTGTAACATTTGTGGGGCCAAGAACGTGAAATCGCCCAAGTGCGCATCAAATACATGAAGCCAAATTCTGTTCCAGGTGGGCTCTGATTTCCTTCCCATTTTGATAGCGTGTGCTGTTAATGCTTTCCTCAGTAGCACCTTTGACTGCGTGTCTTTAATAAGAGAGGATTCCTACCCCATTTATCAGGATCCTGAACGTATGAAACTGTTTTTTCTGGGAACCTCTTGATGTGGTTGGACTGAGACCGAAACTTCTATTAGACAATCATTCAGCTGAAATAAAATTTATCATAAAGGTCAACTCTAACATGAAATCTTTATATGTAGCAACGAGGTCTTAATTTGAAACAAAAAACCCAAAATGCAGTATTAAATTATGTCAGGAAACGGGTCCAAGGCCATATGATGAATGGATCACAACCAAAACATTAAAGCTAGAAAAAGAAAGTGAAACAGCATTTTAAATTTGTATTAAATTAATTCAAGCAAGGTAGCTACCCCAAAATGCTAGAAATTTCTGGAAGTAATTTGATTCTTTTTAACTATCCTGCCAATTTCATATAATCAGCCTATCAGGATAATCTGTCCTGTCTCATTACTCATGTTCTTGGAATGTGCATTCAATTCAACGAATATTTTAATGGGCTAAGATTTTTAATATTTAAGGCATTCTATGTACAGACCCTTTACAAGGTCCTGGAGGGATGGCCAAATAAAGAACTCATAATTTAAGGAAGCAGTTCCCTAAAGCTCATGTATAGGCTGGTGACATCTGAGTCATTTAGGCTCCTCTAAAAATACATATTCCCAGGCCCTACCCCAAGCTAACAAAATCAGAATCTCCAAGGATTGAAGCAAGCATCTTTTAACCACATTCATCAGATGAAACTAATACAGAGCAGTTTTGGGTCCTGCGTAAGCCAGGACATCTCTGTTGCAAGTGACAGACATCCAATTCCAGCTGGCTTAAAGCAAAAAGGGAACCAGTCAACTCTAGGAACTAAAAAGTCCAACAGGGAGATGGCTTCAGGCACAGCTGGATCCAAGTGCTCAAGCAATGTCATCAGGAATTGAGTAGCTCTCCTGTGTCTCAACTCTGTTTTCCTCTGCATTAGCTTTACTCTTAAGCACAACCTAAAGCAGCAGAAGAAGTAATAGCAGCAGTATTAAGAGTAATAATAGGGCCAGCCCCGTGGCCAAGTGGTTAAGTTCGCACACTCTGCTTCAGCGGACCAGGGTGTTGCCAGTTCGAATCCTGGGTGCGGACATGGCACTGCTCACCAAGCCATGCTGAGGTGGCATCCCACATGCCACAACTAGAAGGACCACAACTGAAAATACACAACTATGTACCGGGGGGCTTTGGGAAAAAAAGGAAAAATAAAATAAAAAAAAATAAAAAAGAGTAACAATAGAATTCTTACTATGTTTCAGACACTGTACTTTACCTATATTGTCTCATTTAACCTTTACAGAGATAATATGAGGCGGGAAATATTAACTCCATTTAACCCACATAGAAACAGAGGCTCAGAGAGGTGAAGTGATTTATTCAAATCACAGTTATCAAAAGAGGTGAGAGGAGAATTAAACCCAAGGCCATCTGGTTGTAGCTCCCACTCTCTCACCCCTTCTCGTATACACAGAGGTAAAATAGGCCAAAGAGAAGTCATTAAAATACTGAAAGAAAAATCAGTGTCAGAAGGCAGAAGAAGGGCAGGAGGGTATAGTTCAGAGAGCAGTCTTTATTTGTCCTCATGAAATGCCCCATATGCTCTCAGCTTGCTGTGGATTAAGTTTCGATAGGCCCAGGAGTCTGCACTTCAAATGTTCCCCCCAGTTGGTCTGATCCTCACCTCCTACAACTCCATAAAACTTTTGCCAGTCCTTCATCACAGCTCACAGGAGATCTGCTGAAGTGTTTGAATCCATGGACAACACGTGCAGGACTATGGCTAAAGTTTTATTTTACCAAAAGGGCAGAGAAAATGACTCCAGAGCTGCCAGAGGCAGCAGGCTAACAACGTCTTTGAAGTCCAAGTGATAGGAGCTGATGATTTCACTATAGAAAAAGCAATGTAATACATGGAAGCAAGATTTAGTAGTAAAAAGGATATGAAACACAAAGAGAGCGGTTCAAAAAAAAAAGCAACAACAAACAGGTGGCAACAAGTCCCAGATTTCCAAATTGGCCTGTCCTAAGAAACCGTGGTAGACCATGGACCCCATGATCGTGCCTTCGGACATTCCTACCTTGCATTCCTCTGGGCTGGGTCATAGGACTTGTTTCATCAATGGGACATTAGCAAGCATGACTGAGCAGAGACTGGATGAGCACTTGCATGTTGAGGCTCGTCCTATTGGAGTGCAGCTTTGAGACTGCCATGCTGTGAGGAGGCTCAAGAGGCTGTGTGGTGACAAACCAAGACATCCCAGTGAACAGCCCCAGTCAATCTCAGCCTCTAGTGATCTTCCAGCTATGAGTGGCCACGTGTGTGGGCCCAAGCAAGACCAGCCAAAGAATTACCCAGCCAACCAAAGAGCCCTGAAAAATCATAAATTGCATGGTTTAAGCCACAGGTTTGGGGTGGTATGTTATGCAGCTATCTGTAAGTGAAACAAACCAGAGCACTTTCTTCAAGTTGATGAAGTAATCCATTGTTTCATCCATTGTGTTTTCTCTCTGCCCTGGCTGCCGGGAATCGCAGAGCTAAGTTTTGTGCTCATTGCTCTATTTTTCTTCAAGCAAGAATTCTCACTCGAATTCATCCATTTCTCGTTCAGATTTTTGCCTTTTATATTCATTGATTGGTCTTATCATATCCGTTGTTTCATTTTAAACTGAATGAAATTACTCTTAAAGTAGTTAGGGTATGTGTAAAATAAATAAAAATTTGTGGTAGACAAATTTTAAGAAAAATTCTTTTTAGTAAAAGAATGACCCATAAGGGAGAAATAATAGTAATTAACTTCTGATGTGTGAATTAAACAAACATAGTAACCAATTTTCTAAGCCAGGACCTGTTCCAAAATATTTACATGCATCCTATCATTTAATTCTCCCAACAACTATGCACAAGCACTGCTAGTTCCCATTTTACAGAAGCAGAAACTGAGGCACAAAGTTTCGTGGCTTGCCCATAGTCTTGCTGCTGGTAAGTGACAGAGCTAGGGTACAATTCAGGCCCACTCAATCTCAGAGTCCCCCTTCATAACCATGACAGAGCACTTCTTCAAGTATTTTTTCTATTGTATGCAGCCTATTTTGTCATTATATGCAATATTTAAAGGAGAAGAAATTATCTTCCAAGTACTTTTAAGTCCAAGAGCTGTCACCAGATTAAGTAGTTTTATAAAGAAAAAAAAAGTAGAAAGATGGAAATGAAGATGCTGTTGTCTGAATTGGGCAGACATTGCATTCAAGAGAAAATTAATTTTCTCCACATTCCAGACAGAATCTCAAGCCCCAGCATCTGATGCCACGGTCATCGCACTTATCAGAGATAATTCACTAACCTCATTTTCTCCTTTCATCAATGTATGTTCTTTCAACCGCGTATTTTCACAGAGAAATAGTACTTTCATAAGAGGCTGTCTGAAATGTTTCAAAAAAGGTAAAACTATTATATAAACATAGGGTATTATTGCACACACGGTCCTCAAACATCATACAACCACTACATTCACACATTGGTAACCTTAAAGCACCCAAGAACCAAATACATCCTTTGATACATTGACTGAAGGAACATTTCCTAATATTCTGTTTGCTCTGCCTTTTGGCTCATTGAACCATAGTATCAACAACTTTGCCTATAAAGCAGAGCTTATGGAATACTTTAAATGCTTTACTGAATTCCAGAGTTAAGCTTTTATTTTTAAATGATTGCAAAATGGAAAGCGAGAGTATTGATTCTAATGATCAAGTATTTTGAAAATTAATTAAAACCACAAAGTTAAAAGAAGTTCTTAGACATGCCAAATGTGGACTCCTTTTAGCCTCAGAAGGATGATTTTTGCTATCGGTTGGTCAATTGAGAAGGAAAGGAACAAAATTTTTAATTGTTTATTATGGAACTTTGTCATTGAATTTCATATCTAAGAGGTAAAGTATAATTCAGAATTTTATTATTTTTAGTTTTTACATTATAAACTGAAAGTTTGGAATCACAGAATTCTTTTTGTTTAGCTCTAACTCAAAAATTAGACAACATTAATGAGCTATTCAAAATTACACTTGTCAATTTAAATGTAAGTTCAGTCCCAGACTGTTATTTCATTGAAGTTAAATGCTACCTTTTCAATGGAGAGATGCCTGCCATAGGGCATTCACTTTCCTGTGTCCTCTATTTACATCCTTCCCAAAGGCAGAAGACTAGCCAAGTTGACATTGTGAGATTCAGTCTGTCTGAATGATTCCCTTCTCCAGTCTGTGAGACTGGGTTCCAACGCCCCTGAAGAAATTTGAACTGAGCCCAGAAAGGTGCAAACCTACTGTGTTCTGATTTGTTCCTAGCAACCACGTTCCCTAGGGCTGCTGGCCCTGTGAGGCAGACACCCGCCCATCCTGTCCACACAAGCACTGATATGGATCACCCCTACGTCTTTGGCTTCCTCCAGGCTGCAAGTGAGAGTTTTCATTGCATGAGGTCGATGCTCTTTTTCTTCTTAAATCTAAATGACAAACACACTGACAAAAATACTTTGGTAGAGTTCTGTTAAATGTTCACTCAATGTAGTGTGAGAGCAAATCTTTGCTAACACAAACATGGCACTAATGAAATCCTATCACCAGCAGCCTCATTACCCTACAGTTAATAACTCACAACTTGGCCACCTCATAAATAATTGTGAGTCTTCTGATCTGAGTGTGCTGATGGTGAGAGGTGGACTGTTGCTGATTTCTCTTTCTGTTTGTCATCTCTCCTGGCCTGTTTTCTCCCGGCATCAATACTTTTTGATCACCAAAGATAATGAGACAAAGTTCTGTTTAGAAGCCTTTTCCTTCTTCCCAAGGATAAAAGAATTCAAAAAGATAGAAAAACTATCCTGTCCTTAAAGCATGCTTCACTACTCCCCATGCTGAAGAGAGCAGTTTCTTATATTGGGGAGGAACAAATGCAGGAAAACTTAAGTAATTTCCCAAGGTTCGTGACAGCTTTTGCTCCCATCCTAGACTTCAAACCACAACAAAGAGGCACTTCAAAGTTACCATACTACAGAGTTCTCAAATTTTAGTTAATGATAAGGTTCCTGCCTACCCTGAGTCCACTGGGTACCAGAAAGCTTTTCTGTAAATGAAAAAAAATCACATTTTAAATATGTATTCTTCCCCATGCCCCTCAAAATATAATTTACTTCAAAATATAACATTTGAAGAGAAAACAAAGACAGCCCCCAAGACTTGATTGTTTTTCCTACATGGTTTTGGAAACTGATAGCTTAATTCAAACCCAAAGAATTTGTTGAAATTTTGCAATCTAAGTGAAGTCACTCACTATTTGGGAACTTTTTTTCTTCTAAAATTATAGCTATTGTTTTCAGGGTAAAGGGTTTAGAAGTGGGTGAAGGGCTCCTAAAATTGCTATTTGGTGTAACTTGGCTAAACTTGAAAGCTGAGCAAAAAAATCTGTGCATGCAGGTGCGACTGAAGTAACGGATACTAAAATGGTGAGCATTTTAAATCATAATGGCAAAAGTAATTAAACAGAAAAGTGACCAGCGAACTTAGAAAAGGGTCAGAGATAAGATATAAATAATTTCCTGCAGCTGCTGACTCGCTCTCAGAAGAAGCAGATGCTATTTTTATCTCAAAGGAAGAGATTTTTTCTTCCTGTAAACCTTTTTTTTTTAATTGAGTGTGATAGTTTTGTCTGGGTTAAAGAGAAAGGAAAATACAAACTTAACAACCGATCTCACAACTCAGTTTTCCTTGGCGGGGTGGGGTCACTGAAAATTGGAAGGACTTTATCTGGCCCATCAGAGGCTGTGGGCATATTAAGAAGTCCAAACCCCGACCACTTTTCTGGCACTAAAGGCAAAGATACTATTGTCGAGCCACGCTTAAGGGAACAAACATTTTGAATTGTTTGGAAATATGATACACACATATAAGTGGCTTGTGTAATCCTCCTCTTCTCCTCTCCCCACTCAGAACCCCCCCAACCCTTCCCCTGAGCCCCATTTCCACCCCCACCCCCACCATCCCTGCTGCAGACCCAGATAGCGCAGCTGCTACAGTGGGGTCCCCAGTCACCACATAAAGCCACAGAGAAGAATGTCACGATGTAGATTTACACCCCAGTTCTGCCTCCTCCTGTTAGCTCTGTACCACATCAGTGAAGTCACTTTCTGAGCCTCAGTTTGCCATCTGGAAAATGGAGAAACTCTAAGTTGGAACTTTGGCGGTTGTGGGGAGGATGCAGTCCCACAAGCCAGATAAAGCTCTGACATGGGCCTGGAAGGCAGGAAGGGTTTCAAGTTGCCTCCTGGTCCCAGCCCCTATCTCCGCTCAGCGCCTGACTCCTCTTTGATCAATCCCAGCAACGCTGAAGTAATTTAAGGGGGAACATGGAAGAAAAGAAAAGAGATGAAACAGGAGGATGAGAGCAAACCCAGAAACCTTGCAGTCATCAACCCTCTCCCCTCTGCTTTTCGCCCTCCTGTCAACAATAGCAAACAGTAGCCATAGCAATAATAATAGCTAGCATTTATTGAGCACTTAATATATTCCTGGCGCCGCGTGTGGTATCTCATTCAATTCACAAGCGATGCTATTGTTAATTCGTCACATATAACATTAGGTTTTCAACAGCCCTGTCCACTATTCACTCAGACTGAGTTTCCTGTCTATTTAAATTCTGGAGTCTCTTCACTGCTTGTACTTGCACAGTTAGTGTTTCGACCCGAGGTCAGGACTTGACCCTCATCCATGAGATCCGACATTGCTAGATTGTGTTCGCTGTTCCAGCCTGCCAAATTCCATCAACATTCCAGCTGTATAGTCACACATTCACTCTACCTCGCGGCCTCATGCCCCTCACAGATTCATTAAGCGTGTCTTTTGAATGGTCAGCTAAGTCATTGATGAGATAGATCTCTTTCTAAGCGTTCATTCCTCTACTCCTTCTCCCACCAGGTGAGTTCTTTTGGGTCTCCGCTGGAGTTTAGGGGATAGTTTCCACAACGTGGTCCCACTGTTTACAGCAGTGGTCTGAGAGTGCCAGCTGTATACTCCTAGAGACCTTGAGGCCAATGGGAAGGTACAGCCTCTCCCTGGCAGAAGGGGTCTGCCGGCCCCATGAGAAACCATGTGCAGGTGCACCCCCTCTCAGTGCGGGAGGGAGGGACCTCGGGTCTAGCTGCTCCTTGTCTGGTCAGCCCAAATGGAGCTCCCAGTGCCACATTCGGACAATTCTCCCATCTTAAACACTCCAAAAATAGTTAGAATTCTGACGGATTTTCTTGGCCCCTAGAGAGAGCTCATTTCTGCTCTCTTCCTTCCCCCCTGCTCTCTCCCGTGTCACACACACGGTCACACCTGTCCCTCCCTCAGTCCTCCCTAAAGGAGGAGCCTGATCTGCCTCTCCTTTGCTTTCCTCTCCTGAGAGTCTCTGTCTGCTTCTCGGGGCTGTGAGAGCATAAAGACAAGCCTCAGCTCTCCCTCTTAGGGAGACTCCGCCAGCATCCCTTCCCTCTGCTTCCCTCCTCTGCACTCTCTTTGGACAATCCTTCTTCCCTGTGGCAGGTAGAATTAATTTCCAAACTCCAGACACATATTAACATTAGACATTAAAATTGGAAAAAAGATTGGAATTCTCAGAAATACCTCAAATTTAATCACAAATTGTTATTAAAATACCTCCAACATTCTTCATACACTAAATTCATCATTAGGAATATCCAAAAAAATGTTTAATAAGAAAGATACATAAGTTTAGCAATATTCATAAAGAACTAGAGTCCAGATTGAATACTCAAACACTGGAAAATGTCTGGGGACATTATTGGGTGGTTTTTAAATTATGTAACATTCTAATATTCTAGTAAGATGAACGGCTCTACACAGAAGCGTGTGTAGAAATTGCCAATTTAAGAACTTATTTTTCTTTCAAAACTTTGTTGTTTCTTGGAACACCACTCATAGGTTTAGCATAGAGGCTACCATGTGACTAACCTTAGCATTTACTTTATTTGTAAGAAGAGTTCACCATTAGCAGCAGACAGGGTCATGAATGTATATTTACAACATGGACACGAGCTAAACTGATTACATTGTGACCGTTTCTCTCCTTGCCCCATCCTGGTTACCAGAAATGTTGACTTTGACCTTCAACTCTGCGTGTCAGCTTTTCTTGCTCTTGCTTTCTTCTTGACATCACTGGATTCCTTTGAAGAGTAATGTCTTTACATTGAGTAATAATCTTTTATTCCCACAGAGAATTATAATACTTTCCCCCATCTTCCTAACTTCTAAAACTCATTTTTCTCAGGATATGAGATTCAGAAAAAAATGACTTTCCCAAGAAATGTCAGGAGGAAATCTCCACAAGAAAACTGTTATGATTGTGGCTATCTATATTGTTTTGGCCTACCCAGGAATATTTTCTCCTGGTTTTTGTTTGTGGAACTTCCCTGGCCCACTCTGTGGCTGTTGACCATGGTGCCCCACTTCTCTGTCTGGCAAACAGATCTACCACACTCTTTCTAATGGCTGCAGCCTAGTCATTGTGCGTATCATAACATAGTTGACTGGTCCCTTATTCAGAGCCATTTAGCAGTTGTTGATTGCGGGCATGGATCTCCAGCTAAGATATCAAAGACTCAAAAGATACTTGATGTCGTGTCTACTTGTTGGCAAAACCAAGATTCCTGGAGTTTCACTGGTTCCTGTTCTTCCCAAACTCCCAGTTGTTTAATTGCAACATTCCAATAAGTTGGAATGATTAGCAGTCATTCTTTTGCTAGGAACTGGGGAAACTTAACTGATTCCACTGGCAAAGAGAATAGGCTCCAGAACTACTAGCTGGGCCCAAAAATGTTTGATCAAGTGGCCCCACCATGTCCACTCAAGCCATTAAGCAAGCTGTCTTGTTTTGGGCTTGCAACTCTTTGCTGCCCATATACGTTTAGGCTGAAATAGGCTTATCTTGAGGATAGTCATCTGATTAGATTGCCAGGGCTTTGGCCTAGGACCTCAAGGAATGACAAAAAAGTCCACCAAACCTCATGGCTTTGATTCTAGATCCCAGACTAACTTTTAGCTCAGGGCTCAGGGCCCTGTCTTCCAGAAATATTTTCTTTGATGCACATGGCATTTTCTCTTTAAAAATCTTTTTTAAATTAGCCTATTAATTAAAAATCTATGGATTTCACTTTCTAAAACTCTAGATTTGCATTTTCTTTTGAACAGATAAAAATATCAAAAATACTGAGACCCGTGTTTCTGAATGACAGTCCTTTTGGTGGATCACGTGTTCTCCACTGTGCCCATCTCTACCCAGTAAGCTTGCTTCTTTGCATTTACCTGCGTGGCCCCTATTGGGGACTGAGTTTGTAACATCTGTTTTACATGATGCATCCAAGCTCAGTAAAGGACCCAAGTTTGAGGCCAAACCCTCATCTACATATGTAATTCACTTCTGGATCTAAAAGGGTAGTAGGTGGCCAGTTGATAACAGGATTCAAAAATTCAGTAATCTGGATCCAAGTCAACTCTTAATCTTTTCTTATATCCTGTAGGTTATTGTTTGGGGTATAAAGTAAACTACTAAAACAAAGAAACAAACAAAGCAGTAACAGCAACAAAAACATAGCAGCTTGAACAAAACAAGAGTTTATTTCTCTTTCTTGAGGTATTTCAGAGGCAGGCACGTGGTCCAGGTTGTAGATAGCTCCTCTCCAAGAAATCATCCAAGCCTCTTGTTTCCTTCTTCCTTTTCCCGTGTGGCTCTGTCATCCTCTGATTAGAGGTGGCTCACACCACACATCCAAGGTCCAGCTCATGGGAAGAAGAAAGAGAGAGAGTGTAGAGGAAACAAATTGCATTTAAGGAGGCATCTCAAAAGGTCCACCACTACTTCTGCTCTTACTCCACTGGGACAGCTTGGTCTCAAGGCCTCATCCAGCTACCAGGAAGCGTTTCTGTATTTCTGATTGGCAGCCATGTGACTTGCTGAGAATGAGTGAGTTGTTGTTACTAAAAGGAGGCAAGAGCAAATTCACACTGGAAAACAATGACTATGCCCTGCTCTAATAGGCCTTTCGGAAACAACTGGGAGATAGAAAGGTCTTTCTTCTCAGAGACCACACACACATGCAAACATACTTACAAACAATCCCACTACAACCACCACAGCCAGAGGCATCTATCTATAAGCCCTGGATAGTCCTTATTTTTTTAACCAAACAGCAACAAATAGTGAAATCATGAGGAAACAATCTTTCTAACAACTGTGAATTAGACACCAAACTCTGGCCTTCAAAATCTCTCTCCAGTTCTTCCTTCTATTTATTCAACTGATGGGTGAGACTTCTAATATTACCACGGAAATTTTATGCATTTTCTGAAATGTTTAGAGTAGAAGAAGCCCCTCCTCACCTGATTTTTATCTTAAAAAAAAAAAAAACTGTCCAAAATAAAAATTAAACCTCAGGCCATCCATACGTGTATGTGTGTTTGTGTGTTTGTGTGTGAGCAAACAGAGTATGCCATATGCATTAGGAAAGAGGAGAGAGAAAAGATAGACACACAGTGGTCTCCCTCCGTGCATTCTCCAAATCTTTGATCAGCGTTGCCAAACGGTTCCGCAGATCAGATGGTGTTCTCATCCAATAGAACACTCACACACACCAGTTATCTCTCAGAATGTTAAAACTATCCACTAGGGTTTTAATTCCGCTGAGAACTTTTCAAGAAACCTTGCATTTAAACCCAAATTTTTAAGATGGCTCCAAGAATGTCTTTATTTACTATTCACAAGGAGCCAGAGCTTTAATATCTTTTTCCACCTTTGTGCTGGTCCCAGAAATCTCATTTTCAGAGCCCCAGTACATAAGACAGATAAATTCACTGCTGCTGTGGTTAAAGCAGGGGTGGGTGGCCTGGAGCTCTAACTACTGACCCTCCCTGTCATCTCCCACAGAAGTCCTTGAAGCCTCAGTGACAGAGGAACCCCCGTCACTCTGTGAACACTGTCTGAAAACCACGCTTCATTGACCCTTTGCTCATGGCCTGAGGTTCAGCAATGGGTAAGATAAGGGGAAAACATTTGGGAAAATGGACACCTCTTCTCTGTAGTACCAACACGACCTGCCAATTCTGCTAATTCAGTAGAGTAGGGAGAAACCAACCCGATCAATCACAGTACGGACAAAGCAGTGGTGTGTTTTTAAAAGACTCTGCAGTTTTTAGTGCCAGACCTGCTGGCCTCTTGTAGTCACAGCTCTCTTCCGACCTGCATCCTTGATAATGTGAAGCAGATGCTGCGCTGGCATCTAGTGGGATCATCATAGCCTATTAACGAAGAGACCTTGAGAAGCTCAGTCTCCACATCTACAGAAAAGGCAATATGGTGGCTTTCTCTGCTGAGGCACCTGGCTCTCTGTCTCTTGCTTCTTTGACTTCAGCAGAGAGGGCTCCCTGACCGCCCTGTTTAAGTAGCACCCACTTTTCTTTCTGGCATTCTCTATCCCCTCGTCCTGCTTTCTTTTTCTTCATGTGCTTACCACCACCTGACATCATAGATATTTATCTGTTTATCATCTCCCACAGCCTCCAGGATTCAACCTTATGAGCGCAGAAGCTTTATTTGGTTTTGTTTGCTGCTATCTCCCTGGAGTCTAGAAGACCTTTTGGCATTTAGTAGGTGGGCAATAAAATGAGTTAGCTGTTGAATGAATCATGAGATTGTTGTGTAAATGAAAAGAATATGTGTAAAACATTCCACATGGTACCTGGCACATGGAAGGCACTCAAAACAAATTAGTTATTTGTGTTGTTGTCATCACCTTCCACACAGACTCCAAGGTGATGATGGACTTAATGATCTCACCATTTTTTCGCTTCTTGGAGCATCTCTTTACGATGCTCCCCAAGGTACAACAGAGATTCCCACAAGGCCAAGAGGCATATGCAGTAGGTAGAGCAGTGCCACATTCCTAAGGTCAGCACATGAGGCAAAAATATCATATAGAGTTTGGGGCCAGCCTGGTGGCATACTTGTTAGGTTTGCATACCCCACTTTGATTGTCTGGGGTTCATGGGTTTGGATCCCGGGCACGGACCTAGCACTGCTCATCAAGCCACACAGTGGTGGCATCCCACATGAAATAGAAGAAAATTGGTTCAGATGTTAGCTCAGGGCCAGCCTTCCTCACACACACACAAACACATAGAGTTTGAATTACCCTCGAAGGCTCTTCAGGAAGACATTTTCTGCAAGCCTAACCCAGCTAGGTTTTCCTCCAGCATCACAGCATCACGACTCTTTGGTTGAGCATCAGATGAAGTACCTGGCTTGCATTAGAGCCTGTGTTGTACCAAAAACAATAATAAAAATGTAAGCCATTATAATGTTTAGCACTAGTCTGTGTAAATGCTAGCATTTCTCAGCAGTGTGCTCATAGGCTGGGAGGCTCCTGGCATCTGAGACCAAATGTAGGAGATGGAGATTTGTGTCTTTTCTAAGTCACACTGGCAGGACCGCACTGACTTGAAGGCGGCCAGAATGCTTCCGTTACGTGTTTGTTCTGTCTTGGTCTTTGTCTCCCTTTACCCTTCTGTCCCCTAGACCCCATTTCTGTTCTACCACACCTGTAGCTGAAACAGTACAAGTTAAATGTGTTCGTAGCATCCTAAGTAGTGACAAAGAACTGCTATGCTCAGAACATTTTCGGAGTTGGAAGGATCTTTAGAAGACATCCAAGCTTTTTTATTTTACACTAGGTATATAAGAAAAATGAAAATAATCTGTCAGTCACACAGTGAATGAGTGCCAGTACTAGAACCCAGTTCTGCGGTTCCCAAATCTGCTGACTTTTCTCCATCTTTTTCGACTGCCTTCTAGCGTGTCACATACAACACCTTCATTCTCCCTTCTCCCTTTCCCACTCCTAAAACCATTCACTGCAGGGAATTGCAGTGGTCTTTAGCTCCTCTTCCTCTTGGCTCAGGACCCAAGCAACCCTTGGTGAAGGCGGTGTGCTTCTTTCCCCTGTTCCTGCTTCAGTCTCTTGCCCACTTCCCCAGGAGTCGGTTGCATCTCCGCGAAGCCTCTGCAACTCTGACTCACTGCTCTATAATCAGGCCAGCAGCCGCCTCCAGCATCACTTGGCAGCTACTATAATTCTCGGTGGGAAATATCATTCATGAAACCCCTGGCATGGGAATCATGATAACACACAGGGCATCGGAGTCTAATATTTTCTTTTTGAGTCATGTTGAGCAAGGGCAACTTCCTCACACAAAGATCAGGAAACACATCCAGACAGACAGCACGAATGGATAATGAAAAGGACTTAGAGACTCCAACAGTATAAACAGAACTGCATTTTTCAAATAATGAGTATTCGCCTATAATGCCAGAGTATTGTTGTAGATGAGATTGTGGCTCAGAATGACCTCACATTGCACTTACACCCCAAGGAGGGTTTCGATGGGGTAAGATATTACACAGAACAACAGTTTATTGCCAAAGAGCCAACAGAGTTCTAGAAAATGTTTGACCACTTGTAAATTGAGCCCTTCTTTTGTGTTTTGATGAAGCCATTGGGCTAATTTCCCAATGATCAAGCACAAATCCACCACTCCCATCAGCCCACCTCACCCCCGTCTCTCCTCTATTTACTCCCCCCATATGACATACCACACACACTCTTTTCAAAATTTTGCCAACAAATATATGCATCTCATTTCCTCCTTCTCCAGATGTGGTCTTTTAAATACTCTCAAGGGATATGACTATGGAGAAAATTGTAGAAACCAAGGAGGAGGTGTCTTGAAGGAAAGCATAAATTGGAGCAATGCTGTCCCTGTGCTCCCCCAAGGTCATTTGATGGTGCTGGGTGTGAAGTACCCAGTGCCTTCTGCCCCGAGAGTTCTCTTTCCTTTCGATTCCTGCTAGTGACCTTAAGTCTCTCCACATGTTTCACAGACTCTCCCCACTCCCTTCCTCATGATATTCATTCAAGTTGGGGGGAGGAGGGGAGAAGAAAAGGAAGAAACTATATAAAATTTCTATCTGTACAAGCCTCCCTTCCATCTTTTGGCTAATGCCTGAGGTAACAACTTTAATGGCCTTTGAAGTTGAAAGTGGATCTGAGTATATTTTAGTTGTTGCCTTTACAGTCTAACTGAGACATTTCATGTTTGAAAATAGTTTTGCTCCAGTGGTTTCTTCTTCTGGCAATAGGATGGGAAAACCTTAATATATGAGGATATCGTATGATAAGTGGATAATAATCAGTGGGGACACGGAATGGTGCACAAATGAACCGTGTGTGTTATTTTTAGAGCATTCACATGATATGATTCATCTTAAAAGCATATCTAAGTGTTAGGATCTAAAACCATCAGCATGATTTAGTGAAGTCATGGAGAACACATGTGACTCTTGTTTTGGAAATGACAGTATGCGGACACCATTGCTTTTTTTCTCCCCTTTCAATTTCTTATAGAATTGGTGGGCAAAACCAAAAGACCAACATAAATTCTCCCTGGTACCCTGCTGTCCACGTTCAAAGGCTGGGAGGATTTGGTGTACATGATATATGTACCAAGGTGATATTCTAACAGAGACAAATTATGTTCAAACATCTGAAAGTCATCATTTCTACGCATATGCAGGCGTTTTGAGAAAAATCTACAAGAGGATCAAAAACAAGATTAAACCACATCTGTTTGGGTTTAAACGACATTGTCTATGTAGTTCAAAGTTGTTTCCTTTTGTGTAAAAAAACCTGCCCAGCTGTTTTTTATCTTAAATTCTTAGGCGTTATCAAAGAAGTGTTTTCATTGGCTAGCCAGTGTTATTTCTAAAAGTTGAACTAGTTAGGAAAGAGGCTAAGAAAAAGAAAATATGCTTTTTTCATCTTGGTTCTATCCCCAGAGCCTTTTCTTGGCACTGGCAGAAAACTAATACAGGGGTTTTGTTCAATTCTAAATAGAAATGCTGTTATCTACTGTGTGTCATCATGTCATAAATTAACTCTTCCATCATTTTATACAGGTAATTGATTACAATTGACACTGATAAGAAACATGAAACAAAAAATGAATCCTCAAAGGCATGAACTATATAATAAATACACATTTGAGTGCATGAATGTTAGGCACTGATGAATAGAAAGGGAATGTTTTTGAAAGCCGCCGTCTATCAGTAAATTGTCTTATTTAATGGAGCTGTGGGTGTGGAATGATACTGCCCCAGTAGTGTGTGGCTTTTGGACAGCAGACACATTTACACATTAAAAAAAATCACATCTGATTACAAAATCCTCCTGTTCTATGAGGCATAAATAAGCTGCACTATGAAGACCACTAAATGGTTCATTAGAATGAAATTTGAAAGCAAAAAATAAGAATGAGTCACAAGAATACGATATGACAACCAAACCGTTCTAAGCAATTGCTGCGCTGCTCCCTGGTTAGATGATTCCTCGTGTAGTTTCCAGCTGTTTTTAGCAGAATGGCTAGACAACGTCGTAGAGGCGGGGAGGTTTCCGTATACGTATACACAAATGGACTCTCTTGTTCTTACCATATGTCGGCAATCAGCAGGTAACTTTCAAAAAGATTGTTACTGAAAAGACAACTTTTCATTGTCGCATTTACAGTTGGTTCTCCCTCAGACATATACAGAACTATTCTTTTTCCTTATCTAACAGGGACAGGTTTAAAGCTTTCTGTCCCTAGTTGGTGAAGAAGAAGTGGTTCCAGTTTCCCTCAGTTTTGACTGCTATAAAAACATATTTTTGAGACTAGATAAATAAATATTAAGTCCTGGGTATGAAAGCAAAATCCACTGCGCTTTCTCCTTCCTTGAGTTTTATCTACTTCTCGATTCCTTAATATATTCAAAATGCTCAGTTCAGCACAGCACTTGGGCCCCAGAGTCATACAGCACTTGGGCCCTAGAGTCATGCTGCCATGTTTCAAATCTTGGTTTGACCTTTTACAAGCTAAGTAATTTTGGGTGACTTAATCTCAGCTTCCTCATCTACAAAATGGAGGTAATCATAATAATATGACTAACTTCATAAAGTTACTGGAAGGATTAAATGAAAAAGGACAAGCAAAGCACCTAGCAGAGTGCCTAGCTCGCAATAATCACTGAAAAGAATATTTGTCAACATTTTTCTGCAGAGACTGGTCAAAATCTTCTCTTTGCTCCTCACCTCAGCTGCTCCCACCCCATGGCTATCCCTTGAGCTCAAATCCTAAGCCAAGTTCCTAACGGAACAGGCAGTTGAGATTATCCAGCCATTTCCATCTTCAGATTGCTCAGTGTGTTTACCCTCCCTCTCTTGCTTAGCTCCTACTTCCAAAAAGTCCTGCTCTTCCCTTCTCAGACTAACCCCTCCATCTCTAAAGAGGGCACACGGAGTGTGCCAAGTGTGAGCCAGTAGCAATGACCCCTACTGTGCTTGCTCAGTGGGAAAGACTGCCATGACCGCATGGTGCTGTCTGCTCTGGTCCGCAGAGAGGAGATGGACAGAAAGGGTGGTGGATGTATACCACCCTGTCCTGAAATCTTGGTCCTAGCCCCTCTTACCCTCTGTGAGCCCTGACTTCATCATTTATCATCTTTCTCAATCACATTTTCCATGCCTCCCTCTCGGGGATCATTAAAATAACATCTTAATAGGCCTCTTAACTACTGCCTTACCTCATTCCATTCTCTCCCCAAACTGCTGCCAGGTTAATCTTGGGCAGCTACTCCTGTTCAGAAACCTTCATGGCTCTTATTAGAGAAAGAAAAAACCCACTCTTCTTAAAGCTGATAGAGAGGAAAAAATATCAGGACTTTACTGCCTTTATTGAGGAGAGAAATTTAAATAGGCTTATAAAAAGTAGATAAAATTTCTGGAGCTTTCTGTGTGCCAGGCACTGTGCTAAATGCTTTGTCCATTCTCCCTCTTTTGATCTGCACAAGAATTCTATGAGGCAGGTCTTATCATGGTCCCCAGGTTGTGAATAAGGAATCCCAGGCATAGAGAGGTTAACTTTACTCAAAGAAGCATAGTGCAGTGTATGGCTGTTTAATCATTCTGTTTGTGTGCTTCTTGTCTTCCCATCACTCTCACCCCCACCTCAAGCTCTTTGGCACCAGGGAAAGCATGCTAAATGCAGAGTAAGTGCCTGGTAAATTTCTTTTAAATCCAGTTGGGCTGCAGGCTTCAAACATATCCCTCCTCATTCCCAAAATGTGGCTGCATCGCTCCTCAGAGTCTTTCTGATTTTAAAAGCTTACATCACATTGAGCCTTTTAGTTCTCAAAGCATCTTCCCGTGCCTCCTATTTGATCCTCAAAACAACCCCAAATCTGAATATTTCCACTTTGCAGATGTGGAAAATAAAGTTCAGGAAGGTCCCGTGATCTGCCAAGGCCTTATGGCAACAAAATCGCTGGAGTAGGAAATGGACCCAAGATTCTCTCATCTTACCTAAAAGTTTCTTAAGCTAAAGCTTTAAGTACACCTCTGTGGATGCCTGGAACAGTAGCTGAAAGTCTTCTAAAAGTTGGTAAGCTACATTATTTTTAAGTAAAATAGCCCTTGAAGATCCTGAAAGCTGAGTCAGTAGTTGAGAGGGTCAGCGCTCAGCACGGGCTTCTCTGCCAACTTCTTGCCTGGGAGGTGAGCTGAGGACAGAGCCTCAGCTGAACAGTGAATGTCTTGGTTTTCCTGAATTTATTTAACAACCGCCCTGAATGTTATTTCAACACAGTTTATCTTCCTCACACTAACATGTCCCTTTATAATTTCAAGGCAAATTGACAAGGACTGAGACTTTTGAGGGTTTTGGACAAAGGTGGCACTGAGACCTACTCCAGGGGTTTGAATTTCAAGTGGGCAGAGGCGGGCTTGGCCAAACGCCTGCCTGGGGACGTTGGACGGAACTGCCAGCAAAGGGACATTAATGCTGCTTCTGTGTGTGGCTGATCTTCATCTACGGAAGAAACAAGTAAGCACAGAGATGCTTCTCAAAGCAGTGAGAAGTAATCCAACGGTTTTTTAAGAGTATTTTGGTCTCTCGGTTCGAGAAAGACTTGATTAAGTGGATATTCAAAAAAGAAATAATGACCAGAGGGAAAGGGGGTGGGGAGAGGGTTAAGGGGTAAAGGGGCACATATGGATGGTGATGGATGGTGGCAAATGCGATACAGTCTACAGAAGCCGAAATATAATGAGATAAACCTGAAATTTATACAATGTTATAAACTAATATGACCTCAACAGAGTAATTAAAACGAGAAGAAAAAAAAAAGAGAGAGAGAGAGAGAGAGAAATAATGAAAAAGCCAGGCAGCAGGATTTAAAGCCTGGCCAGCTATGGAACAAGGAGCTGGCCAAAACACCTTGTTGGTCTCTCAAATGTACGATTCTACACAGAAGCGCTGGAGCTCAGCACTGGCTCTCTTCCATTATTGGTTGTGAGTCTTCTGTTCATGGTTTCTGTATTTATGTTGTACATTTGGGGCAAGTACACTCCTTCATTGATTCAGCTATATCCATCTGTCATCTGAAGAGCAAGGAAAAAAATTCCAACATATCTAACTCCAAAAGCATAGATTTTCTGTTCCTTTGTAGGAAATTTTCTGTAAGCCTTATGTTTGACAAGGAAAAAAGAATTGATTTGGACGAATCAATTTTCCCCCTCTGGCTAGTAAGTCTTTAAATGTGTTTTAAAAAGTAAAACAAAAAATAAATAAAAATTTGATACTTCCCCCATAGTTTCTCAGGACTGGCTCCTTGTTTCACTTGGATCTCATCAAAATATACCTCCTCCAATAGGCCTTCCCTCAAACCTAAAATCTAAAATCACACCACAAATTATTAACTTCTCTTCAGGTGTGATAATGGAGGAGCGGTTTTGTATAAAAAGAAAAAAATGGGTTTTTATCTTTTGGAAATACATCACGAAATACTTTTAAATGAAATAGCCAGGCAGAATCGGTGGAGATAGAGAGGAAACAACCATGAGCTGACATTGTTGAAGGGGCCTATGGTTACTTGGGGGTTTGTTTTACTACACTCTCTACTTTGTATATCTGAATTTTTCCATAACAAAGAAAATTTTAAAGAATTTTTTAAATGAATATAAAATAGTCTTTCCTTAGTCCCACTACCCACACCAGGTCACTCTTCTCTGCTTTGTCCCATTTGATATTTTTCCCAGCACCTAGGTCCCTGGGGTCATCTTGTCAATGCATGGTTTTCTTCCTCATCCCCCACAAGAATATAAGCTCCATGAGGGCAGACGCTTGGTCTGAATTATTCCTGTCTTAGTAAGAGCACAAATGATGAAACATTCAGATGCAGGTGTCTGTCTCAGACTCACAGTTTTCTAATTAGAAGATCTGAAGCAAGTTACCCAATTATTGAACCTGTTTTTCTCACCTTCCATACGGAGATAATTCTCTTCTTCAGGAACGTTGTGAGTATTGAATAAAAACGCCTATAGAGGGCCAATCGGAGGACTTGTCACTTACTGATTTAACAAATTAACTTCTTTTAGCTCATTCTTCATTTTGAATTTGGGATTTTAGTTGACATTCTAATCATGTCAACCATTTTGGAAGATTAAGTAACTAAAGGTCTTACTCTTCACTTTAAAAATAGACTGAGACAGCAAAAAGTCTATTCTTGGCTCTACCGGTTCTGACTTGATCTGTAAATTTCTTTTTGCTGATTTCTTCTGCAAAATGGAAAACCAGAGGACATGAGTTGGGGTGATCATTAAGATGAGAGAGATACTATTTGGAACCCCATATAAATGCCAAGCTGAACTTTACAGAAATCCAAAATGCATTTGCGATATTCAGCATTTCTCCTAAGGCCTGATTACAGGCTTGTTGGCTTTAATTTTTCTCTAATATGTAATTCTCTGTTATAGTACTCTACAAAATGCTGTAGCATGTCATTAATGCTTACAAAATGTCTTAAAAGTACACAGAGCAGAAAACCTCCCAGCTAGAGAAATTTTACAATCTGAAGATAGAGGCAGTTGACTTTGATCTAGGGAGCTGGAAAACAACCACGGAATGGGTGGGTAGCTTGTAGAAAATGTTCCTCCTGGTTCTTTTGAAGTAGGGGACAGTATTTGAGAATTGAGTGTTTTAACTGTAAAGGAAATCCAAAATAAAGTCCAAAAAGTCCATATGGTAAAAGGGAGGAGAAATAGGAATGAGGGAAAGAAATTTTGAACAAAAGAGAACCCTCTGTTGAAATTGATTAAGAAAGAAAACAGAGAAATAATTTGTCTGCACATAGATTTTTTTTTTAAAGAGAAATCTAAGTTTGAAGTTGGAAATAAAAGACGAAAACAGTATTATAGAAATTGGGGAAGCTGTATGACATTGCCCACTAAATGTACTGGAATACAAATTAGATCAGCGTGTGATTTTGGAGCTTCAAATAATCCGAGCTGTTAAAAGCCTGTGACGGTTCTTCCTAGAGTTAAAGAATAAGTGTATCCCAATTGTTGAAATCAATCAGTGAATCAGCAAATATTTAGTGAGAACCTGCTGTATGCCAGGCCCTGGGGATACACAGAAGGGAACCAGGCAGACTGAGTCTCTGCCCTCATAGCATTTATAGACCATTAGAGGAGACAAGTCATCAGTAAGAATAAGATAAGTGCCTATCGATAATTAATTAAATTATGGTAAATTAGCAAAATAACTGTTCAGGAAGCCTCAGGAGCATTTAATAAGGTCTACCCAATCTAGAGGCATGGAAAGGGATGGAGGAGACACAAACAGTAACCCTGAGGAAGGGTTATCTATTCCAGCTTAATCCTGAGCAATTGAGAGTCAGCCAGGTTACCAATGGGGAAAGGCTTTCTACAAATAGTAAACAGCTTACGCAAAGACCTCAAGGCAGGAGAAAGAAAGCTGAGTGTGTAAACTGAGGGAAGTTCAGTGTAGCTAAAGTGGAAAGAAATTGGGGAAAGAGTAGCCAAGCCAGTAGGTAGATCAGATCATAGAGGGCCTTGTTAAGGATTTAGGACATTATTCTATGAGCATCAGGAAGTTATAGGAGGTAAGTCTAAAGAAAGCTAAATGATTCTTCTTGTGAAAGTCATTTCATAGTGAATTATAATTGAAATGTGCTAGAAAACAAGCCATTTGTACAGTTTGGCCAAGACATCCAGACACCTCCAGAACTATAGGCTGCTTAGAACTCTTTGTGCCCTAAGATTGAAGAATCACAATGTGTCCTGCCAAAGGGAAGACTGACACACACACACAAACAAAACCCTGGAGATCATCGCTGGAAAACAGACAGAATAATTGCAAACCACATCTAAGGCACAAGTGCTTATGAACAGAAGTCAAACGGGTGAGGTCGATCCACCCAGAGGCTTATTGGGCAATTGCAATGAACAGCTTGGGGTGGAGGGATAATCTGAAAGGTTGGCATCTTCTGAAAGTGCCACAATAGGAGTGGCGGACTACCATCCCTAAAAACTTTGGCTTGTGGTCAGTGGCAGAGGAATCTGCTTAGTGTATCTTGTGAAGGTTCCACCCATTCGCTCAAGACAAAAACCTGGGAATCATTCTGATTCCTCCTCCTCCTTTATTCTACACATTGAATCCATCAGCAAAGTACTTATTCTTAACTTTCAAAATATATCTTGAATCCGTCTCCACTGCTACCACCCTGGACCAAGCCACCAGCGTCTCTGGCCTTGACTACGGATATAGCATCCTAGTCCTTTGTGGTCCGTTCTCCATGTAGTAAAGAACGACCTGATGAAACTTAAATCAGATCTTGGCACTCCCCTGCTCAATATTCTTCACTGCACTTTGAAGAATATCATTCCTTATTCTAGCCTACAAAGTTCTGCATGATCTGGCCCTCTGCCTACCTCTCCATCCTTATTCCATGCCTCCCAATATCCTCTAAAACTAGGCTGGCTTCAGTTCCTTGAATGTGCCCAACTCTTGCCTGCCTCAGAGCACAAGAACAGCGTTTCTCCAAGTATGGCCTAAGACCTAAGGCATATGGCATATGGCCTAAGGGTCTTCTGCATCATCTGGGAGGTTATAGAAAATACAAATTCTCAGGTTCTATTCCTAACCTACCACATCAGAATTTCTGGGGGTGGGATCCAGAAGTTTGCGTTTTAACAAGCTCTCCAGGTGATTTTTTTTTTTTTTTTTTTTTTTTGAGCACTAAAGTCTGAGAGTCACTACTCTAGAGAATTCCATTCCCTGGGTCTGAAATGCTCTGTGAGTTCAGCTGCAAGTTTACCAAAAATCAAAGTAGCAATGGTTTAAAATGTAGAACTATATTTATTTGTCATGGAAAAGTCCAGGTGGGTAATCCAAGCCTGGAATGGGATTCTACATTTCCAGTAACTCAGACTCCTAGTATCTTGTTGCTCCACTATTCTGGGCCTCCGTTCTCAAGTTCACATCATGATCCAAGATATCTACTCTGATTCTAGCTGTCATGGCTTTATTCTAGGTAACTGGAAGGAGAAAATGAAAAGATCATTACTTTTCCTTTAAAACACTTCCCAGAAGTTGCACACACCACTTCCATTGATATCCCTTTGACCAGACTCTGGTCACATGGTCATTCCAACTTCAAGGAAGGCTGCCATATACACTGCTTATTCTGGGTGGTCTCTCTGCCCAGCTAAAATGTGGGCTCCTATTGCTAAGGAAGAAGGGAAGAATATATACTGGGGGACAGTTACCCGACTCTCCTGCATCCCCTACGCTGCATATGCATTAACTTAAATTCATCCTCAAAAAGCCCAGCCACCAGGTTGGAGGAAACCCTATTCCATTGTTTTCTCTCACTGCACCCAAACCATTTCCTTTACAGCTCATTAAAAAAATTGTAATTATGTACATATGTGTGCATTAAGTGTCTCCCCTGCTAGACCATAAGCCCAAGGAGGGCAGAAATCACATCTATTTTATTCAACATGGACCATCCAGCACCTGGTACAGAACCTAGCACATTGTAGCCCTTAGTCAGTATTAGATGAATGGATGGATGAATGGGTGAACAAAAGAATGAAGAAACAACCAAATGAAATAACCTTCCTGTGGCCATTTGAAAGGGTTGTGCAGAGAAAGTGTGAGTGCCGCTGGGGAGGAGCCACTTATCGCTTGTATGTATTGGCA
This sequence comes from Equus asinus, assembly GCF_041296235.1. Taxonomy (NCBI): domain Eukaryota; kingdom Metazoa; phylum Chordata; class Mammalia; order Perissodactyla; family Equidae; genus Equus; species Equus asinus. The sequence goes on from NC_091810.1 coordinate 28,373,412, forward strand.
CACACTCAAGTTAGGGGACCACTTGTTCCAGTAACATGAAGAACAAATCCCACTTCTGCTATAAACCTATATACTCTCAACCAGTCTAAGAGAAGTCAGAAAGAAAAAACAACAAAAAATCATAGTAAAGAGAAAGCTCAAAGAAATGTGATACAAATAAATCTGTTAGGAATCATAATAATATAGATGAACAAAATTTGCCAGTCGAAAGGCACAGGTTCTCAGGTTTAGATAAAATTAATTGATTAATAAAATAAAATCTATAGTTTACAAGAGACACATGTAAAACAATGACATAGAAAAGTTGAAACTAAAGCAATACAAAAACACATACAAGGCCAACTCTAGTCAAAAGAAAGCTCTGTAGGAAATGTGAATATCACACCATACAGACAAGGCTAAGAGAATGATTAAGTGTAAATAAGGATGTTATGTAATAGTAAAAAGAAAATGTAACTCTTGAGAACCTGTACTCACATACAGAATTTCAGAATATATGTCAAAAATTGGTAGGACTAAAAAGAGAAATTATCCATTCTGCGATCATTGAGGGAGATTTAGCACAGCTCCCTCAGAAAGTTCTCTATCAAGAGCTAAAACTAATCAGGATATAAATGCTATGAACACAATTAACAAGCTTGATCTGAGTCCTCTTTAGAACCCTGCACCCAACAATATGAGGCTTTTAATTCTGCTCAAAAGTACATGCAACATAGATTTTTGAAAATTCAACATACATGAGGCAACAAATATTAAAGAATCTACATCACACAGACACTGTGTTCTCTGATGAGAGCACAATAAAATTAGAACTCAGTATAAGAGGATAGTCATCCCCTCAAATACAAGCATTCTCCTATTAACAATTTGTAAAAGTAGAAAGCAAAAGAAAACTATTTAGAAAAAACTGATCAAAAACCCCATATGTATAATAGAGTAGAAGCTGTGCATGGAGGAGAATGTATCACCTTAAAAACATGAATTAAAAAGAAGGAAAACCGAAAGCCAGTGAGCTACACGTGCAGCTCAGGAACCTGGAAAAAGAATAATGAGCAAACTCAAGTAAGGACCAGGAAGGAAACAATAAAGATAAGAGCAAAACTTAGGAAAATTTTTTAACAAACAAACAGTAATGAGGATCAACCCAACCTAAATCTGGACCGTTGAGAAGCTAATAAAATACACAAACTTATGGCAAAATCTATGAGGAAGAAAAGGGAAAAGCCTATTGGTAAATGTGATGAATGGATGATCACCAACAGTTGAAGACTTCGGCAATTATAAGGAAGAAATGGGATTACACAGGTAAAGAGATGGTCCAGTGCCTGCAACTCAGTAGGAACCCAATAAGTATCCATTTCTCTTCTCTAAATAAATGAATTTAAATGAAGTGTTAATGGACGATGATGATTTAGTGCAATGCTTTTGAAATGCAGTATATAAAATTATAATAGCAGAAGGGTTCTGAATAAAGGTGGTGGCAGAGGAAACCCCTTCCTCATTGTCTCCCAGTAACCACTTACACACTTCCTGGGAGTCCCTGGGGCTGCTGAGACCCCGATTTCAAAAACAATGATTTAATTTCTTGCCCATCTCAACAAATACCTTTTGAGGGCCGACCATGCTCAAAGCACTCTGCTCTCCAGGGTCTTCATATGTAAATGCAAGGAGTAATTTATATGTTGGAGATATGAAGTAGGCCAATTGCCTGACCTCTCCTTGGACTTCATGAGCCTTCTGGCTTTACTAAAAGCATAAAGGTATTTTCTCCCTCATCCTTCTCATAGCAGTACACAAGGCTGGACCACATCTACCATCATTAGTGCCTCTGTTAGAGTTCTTAGGTTGCAAGTAAGAGAAAACTCTGGCCAACAACCATAGAAATCATTTATTGGAAGAATACTGGGTAATTCACTGAATCTGTGGAAGAGATGTACAACAATGCACAGGGAAAGACAAGAATCAGGACAGTTCCAGCCTTTGGATGGTAGAAATCAAGGAGCATTTATTCACACAGGTGCTGCCATGAGATGAATCAACTCCAAGACTCATCTTCATGTGTCTCTGCTCCAGATGCACTTTCCAGGAAAGGGACATTAATGGGTCCAGCATCATGACAGGCTGAACTTCCTGCCATGGGACCCCTGCTGTAGTCCTTGATGCCCAGCCCTCTGCAGCTCTCTGGATTCTGGCCCATTTTCCAAGTCTAGCCCCCAGCCTACCACTGAGTCTGTAAGCTTCTGATATTCTTTAGATAAATTCCCTTCTTTAGGATAACTACATGTAGTCAGGGCCTGTCGCTTACAGCCAAAATCCTGGCTAATACAAAGGGTTTTCCTTCAAAAAGTTGTGGATAGTTAACATCCATATCTTTGGGGGCCTGGGGACATTATGACATTGGTACAATAGTCTAGAATCTTATCATTCTATTATAGTTTAAAAGCTAAGAATAGTAGAGGTTATGGACTGAACCTGACTGAAAGCCTCTTAGTATAAGGAACCTTTGGCAAAACCCAAAAGCAAGGCTGCAATTTCTGTTATTGGTTTCTGCTGTATATTTGTACCCTACTCTGCATTCTGAGTGTATGGTTTTCATTGATTACAACTGTCTTCTTGCCTCTGATTATAAAATCTTGAAATTAAAGCAGAAAGGCCTGCAATAAACCCTTTTCCCTGCCAAAGTGAGTTTGTCAAAACAACAGACAAAACAGAACTCAATTTGATCATCCCAGGAGACTGGAACTTGGAAATCCTGTGCCAAAAATATTTTCAGAGCAAGCCTTCAATCAGAAGGTAGCTTTTATCTTTGGAGACATCAGTAAGCTGACCTCAAGAAAATGGAGCTATGCTCTCTCTAGCCTTAAATGTGTGGGAACCAGACGTGTGTCTCCATATGCCAGAATTTTTATTACAGAACTAACCCAAACCCCTCAAAGAGCATCGTAAATTCACAGTAACATGTCCATTGAGACTTTTACCCAGAGAATGTGTGGGAAAATACAAATACTGTCTAGGCCAGCATTCACCAAAAAACATCCAAGAGACCATTAGTGACCCAGCCAAGGGCCTTCAGAGGCTTTCCTCTCATTCTGTCCTTGACTTCCTACATTTATTGGACCAACTCTACATATAGAAAGTTTGCCCCAAGAGAGCCACTTCCTGAGAAAAAACAGAGTCCCACAAATCTAGAGGGTGGCTATCTTAAGAAAAATAATGAAAACCATGCACTTGGAGAAACAAAAAAACACTGAACTATCTTTGGGAATCATATGCATTCATCCTGAAGGCGCTTAACCCTGAAATACATGCCAAGAAACGGCTATCTGATAAATAGCACTGGGGAAATGGCCAATAAACATATGCGATGTTGCTCAACATTCCTAGTCATCAGGGAAATGCAAATTAAAATCACAATGGGATAGCACTACACCCACTAGAATGTCTGAAGTTGAAAAGATTAACCAGACCACATATTGCAGAGGATAGAGAAATTGGAACTTTCATAAACTCTAGGTGGGAACTTAAATTGGTTTCACAATTTTGGACAACCTGTTGGGTATTATTCACCAAAGTTCCATCTACACACATCTGTGACCTACCATTCTACTCTTAGGTCTATGTCCAACAAATTTATTCACACATACAACAAGAAACATGGATGAAAACATCTTTAGCAACATGAGTTGTAATGGCCACAACCTGAAAACAATCAAATGCCCATCAACAATAAAAGATAAATAAATTTATGCAATGAAGACCCTACAGCAATGCAAACGAACAAGCTACAAATGACGTACATGAAATTTAGAAACTTAATGTTGAGTTAAGGAGGCCAGACACAAAAGAATACTACAGTATTATGCCATTCATGAAAAGTTTAGAGCCGGGTACTACAAATATGGTGTTAGGATCAGGGTGATAGTTACCTTTGGAGACGAAGGAAGAGCATTGATTAGAAGGGGCCAGAGGGGAATTTTCTGAGGCAGCCAATGTTCTAAGTCCTTGATCTCAGTGGTAGTTAAGGAAATGCTCTATAATAATTTATTAAGCTGTATATTATGGCTTGGACTCTTTTCTGTATATGGACATTTCAAAATGAAAACTTCTTTTAAAATCGTACTGGATACCACTGGAATCAGTATATTCCCAGGCCTCGATTGGAAGACAGCCACGCTGGCTGAACTCTACAGTCAGACCTGGATTTGCTGCTCATTAGCCTCAGTTTCCTCATACGTAAAAATGTTCCCTCTGCCCGTTTTCCTTTTTCTGGCCTCTTGCCCCAACGCCTTTACCCTGGATAACGCCTGCTTGTCTTTGAGACACAAGTGTTGATGTAGCTTGCTCTTTAAAAACATACAGTTTGTATAAGATGAAGCAATGGATCCTTTGAAGACTGGGACCATTTCTCATTCTGTTTTGTGTCCCTGGCAATATACCAGATAGTATGTGTTCCGTAATGTTTGTTGAATGAATAACTAAATCAGTGAATTAATGAAGATGTAGCAATGTATGTAATTCATCTCTAGTAGAGTATATCCAAGGACCTGCTTAAAGCAAAGACTGATTAGGTGCTTGAAGGTTGAGCAATGACGCAGCAAGGCAGCTAGATCCTGGAGGGGAGAGCTCAGTGGTTGGCTTCCTACCATCAGTCACTAAAAGCCCACTGAAGCTCATATCTGTGTATACAATCTGTCTATGAACCAAAGACAGTAGAAATGCTCCTTTTCCCTTCTTCATATACTTCTCAAGGCTCATATTGCTTCCCTTACTCCCAACCACCTATACATGTAGGGACCGAGAGATACGTACTTTGCTTCTCAACTATAAAATCACCAGATATAGTCTAGATCCCTCTGCAGAGAGCCCAACTCAGAATATCAAAATCCCACATCCCATATTGCCTTTGGGCACTTATGGCTGATCAAGATGGCAGCATGAATTCTGATTTCTAGCAGACAGTATTGGTGAACCTACCCCAATTGGTTATAACTGGAGCTTTCCTTAAGATTTCTTTAGGTTAGGAGCATCTGAATCAGCACTATCTCCAAATCCCAAAGTTTGGCCCAACCGCATATCTTCAGGTGCAGCCTTCAACACTGATCTGGAAACAGACTTGATCCAGAGAGGAAGAAACTCTACAGGACCTGATAAAGGTCCAGGATTATGTGTAGTCCCGTCAGAATGCAGCCTGATGCAGTCACTTGTCAGGAGATAGAACGTGAAAAGCCAACTAAAACTATGATCAGATTGTTTTAGCAGGCAATTCAGCTAAATGAGGTGCAGGAAGAGGGGGAAGAGGCGGAGAGGGAGTTGAAAAACTCCAGATGGTTATATTTATTTGCAAAAAGGGGAATTTTGAAGCATGGAAATTTTTTTCTTCAAGTTTAGAATAATTTTGAAATTATTTTTAATGTGTAAGGCTAAGTAACATCAAATTTAGAAAATAGGTAACTCGGATTACCCACTGCATCTGGAATCTTTTTGAAGCTCTTGAAACACCAGTTAACTGTGAATGGTTACCAGTAGATGGCAGCATTACCTCCACCATTTTGCTCTTCATCTGCCAAACTCTGAGTCTATCAACATTTGAAAGTTAGCAATCACAAATTGCACACCAGCTGCCCAATTTGTTGGCTGTTGTAACCTTTCTTTTACGTTACACTCTTTTAAAAGAGATCCATTTAGCTAATATATCCTCTAAATACATGCACAGTACTACAGATACATAAGCAGTGTGCCAACTTGTTTTTTTCTTTCTTTCTTTCTATTGGCTTTTGCATGAGCAAGTCTTTGCATGTCTAATTGTATGGAGACAATTAGCTGTTCTATAAAACGTTGCCTCCTTCTATCTTGTATGTGCAACTACTTACATACGAATTTACTCACCAGGTACCAAAGCACTGCCAGTGGAAACAGAAAGGATGGGGAATTTATTTTAAACAGATTGTGGTTCAGATCCTGGCTCCATCACTTAACTTCACTGAGACGCATTTTGCCTTTGTTTTGTTTTGTTTCTGTTGTGCATAAAGTTGAAATTACACAGTTAGTAATATCCGCTTGGTGGGATTATTGTCCTAAGTATAGACGACAGTTGAATTCAGTAAATGTTGCCTGAGCCCCTACTACGCGTCAGGTGCTCCGCCAAGCACAGGGAATAAGTAATACACTGGCTTCTCCTCTGGAAGCTCACAGTCTATAGCTGTGCTGTCTAATACGGTATCCACTAGTTACGTGCAGCTATTTAAGTTTAAATTAATTAACAAGAAGTAAAGTTAAAAACTCAGTTCCTTGAGTGCACCGGCCACATTTCAAGTGTTTGATCCCCAGATGTGACTAGTAGTTACCAGAATGGATAGGTATATGGTAGTAAACCATAATGCGGGCGTGGAGCATTTCCATCACTGCAGAAAGTTCTGTTGGACAGCACTGGTCTGGAAAGCTGAACAGACTCATACAAGTTTCTAATCAGTTTGAAAAGTGCTATCAGAGACCAATATACAAAACAGGGAGGTGACACAAACAGGAGAGTGATGAGCTCTTTCCAATGATGTCAAGGAAGATTTAGCAATAGAGAGAGAGATCACTTTAATGGAAGCCTTTCACGAAAGGTGACCCTTAAGGAGTAGTCTGAGCCTCAAGGTGCTTTCAGGAAGACTTGAGGGGAGGAGGAAAGGTCCACAAAGAGGCACATCAGGTACAAAGTCTTTAAGGAAGACAAAAAACCACAGGGTGTGCCCGGGAATTCACACGGTTCTATACTGTGGAAGGATAAGACTGAGGGGCAAAGAAGGTTAGATGGAAGGAGATGAAACTAAGAGAGACTCACCTGCTAGATTCTGAGTGTTTGTAGTGAACACTCAGTGTGGCTTAGCTTTTCTTTTCTCGGTGGAAGAGAACCAACGGTGACCCTTCTTTTTACATCTGAGCTCAGGGAGAGGGAGTAAAGGAAGAGGGAGAGGTTCCTGACTGATTCCTTCCACAAGATCCGAGTGGAAAATGAAACTCACTCCTCTTCCAGCCCCGTACAGTACCTCCCAGAGCAAGTGCTCTGCTCACACATCCCTCAGACTGTGAGAACAACCCCCCCAGCATGTCACCAATAACACAGCTGCCCCCACCAGCCCCCGTGGATGCACATTCCCTCCGCAGGAGTGAGGAATGCCTTCTGCCGAGATTAAAACATATTCAAGCCTCCTGAGTCCTGAGCTTTGAACCAATCTCCAACTTTTTGTGGTTACAGTTCATAGTCGGCTGGCAAAATGTGACTTCCTGGTTCTAAGATAAAAGACTTGGCGGTGGGAGGAGGCAGAAGACTAAAAAAACTTACTTGACATCAAATGGCTCTTGCAAAATAGAACTTTGATGAGCAAAGCACAAATGAATCCTAATCATCCCGATTACATTTCAGAAAATGTACACACTTTTAAAATTTCAGAGGAGGTTTGGCGGAAATAAGTTTGGGGTTTCTCTAGCCTCTAGACATTTGGGAAAAAGTTGGAGGTCTACGCTGATTCGCAGCACACAGCTGGGAGTACAGGGCCTCCTTTCAGGGGAGTGGGAAAAAGAAAGTTCTGTTGTAATAGATGTTCCAAAACTCGCCGGGTCTTTCACAAGAGATGAGGTGGGGATGGTGGGGGAGGGACCAGCTGAGCTCCTCATACGGTTTTATTTAAACTTGAATAGAGATAATCAGCTTGGCTGTTTATTCCTATACCAGATGCGTGGGGGCCAGCATTCTGTCACATTCCTAACCCAGATAGTTTTAGCAGCAATCTTTCTAGAATAGAAAATGTACCAAAGACACTCGCTGGTAAGAGTTACCAAGAGAATCGAGCAGAGCCCATCCTGGATCCCAACCAGCAAACAGCTCGCCTTCTTCCTCCTGGGTGGGTGGCCAATTATTCCTGTGACAACACCTCATAATTTCCATGTGATGCCATTTGGCAAAGGAGAGCCCAAGCCAGGCTAAAGGCACACCAGCTTGACACTCAATCTCCATCTCTTTATCATACCAATTAGAGAGTAGGGGGAGGGGAGCTGGCCCCAGGGGCCAACTCTAAACCTTGCTTTAATGGTGATGAGTGGATAGGGCTAGTTTTTACAAGCAGAGGGTTTTGGCACTAGACAACTCCCTCTAGAACACACTAGGTTGGCACCTTGGACACATTACTCGACTCCTCCTAGCCTCAATTTCTTCATCTGTAAAATGTGAAATCTCATGTTTACCTCCCAGGGTCAATTTCGAAATTATGTGAGCTATGTCAGCTGGGTGCCTAGCAAAGAGCTTGACACACACAGGAAGTGTTTGATTGATGTTAGCTATGGCTTTCGTCATCATGATGTCATCCATAAACTGATTAATATACAGCCAAGCCTGGAGGGATGATTGCTCTCCCCTCACCAAGGGATTTATTTTCAACCTCCTTATGAACAAAGGGTGCATCTGGGCCCCAATTTTTTTTTTTTTTTTTTGGTCTTGGAAAGAATACTTGACATGAGATCTACCTTCTTAACACATTTTAAAGTGTATAATACAGTAGGGTTAACTGTAGGCGAATCTCTGGAACTTGATCATCTTGCATAATTGAAACTTTATACCAGTTAAATAGCAACTCCTCATTTCCCCCTCTCCTTGGCTCCTGGAAACCACCATTCTACTCTCTGCATTTGACTATTTTATGTGCCTCATATAAGTAGTATCATGCAGTATTTGTCCTTCTGTGATTGGCTTACTTCCTTAGCATAATGTCCTCAAGTTTCAGCCATTCTCTTGCATATGGAAGAATTTCTTTCTTTTTTAAGGCTGAGTAATATTTCATCACAGATATACCGCATTTTCTTTATCCATTCGTCCACTAATGAACATTTAGTTGGTTCCACATCTCGGCTATTGTGAATAACGCTGCCGTGAACAGGGGAGTGCAAATCTCTCTTCAAGATCCTGATTCAATTCTTTTAGATAAATACCCAGCAGTGGGATTACTGGATCATACGGTAGTTCTATTTTTAATTTTTGGGGAAACTCCATACTGGTTTCTATATTGGCTGCACTATTTTACATTCCCACCAACAGTGTACAAGAGTTCCAATTTCTCCATATCCTGGGCAACACTTGTTATCTTTGGGATTTTTTGTTTGTTTTTATAATAGCCATCCTAACAGGTGTGAGGTGATCTCATTATGGCTTCAATTTGTGTTTCCCTGATGATTAGTGAGGCTGAGCACCTTTTCACACGTAGGTTGGCCATTTGGATGTCTTCTTCAGAGAAATGTCTCTTCAAGTCCTTTTCTCATTTTTTAATTAGGTTATTTGGTTTTTTTGCTAATAAGTTGTTTGAGTTCCTTATATATTTTGGATATTAACTCCTTATCAGATATATGGTTTGCAAATATTTTCTCCCATTCTGAGGGTTGCCTTTTCATTTTGTTATTAATTGTTTCCTCTGCCTTTTCACTTTGTTAATTGTTTCCATCAAGCTTTTTAGTTTGATGTAGTAGCACTTATCTATTTTTGCTTTTGTTGCCTGTGCTTTTGGTGTCATATCCAAGAAATCATTGCCAAGATTGATGTCAGAAAGCTTTTTCCCTGTTTTTTTCCTAGTAGTTGTACAGTTTCAAGTCTTAGTTTAAGGCTTTAATCCATTTTGAGGTGATTGTCGTGTACGGTGTAAGATAAGGGTCCAATTTCATTCTTTTGCATATGGATATCCAGTCTTCCCGGCACCATTTGTTGAAGATATCCAGCCCCGAATTTAATCTCTCAGTACCTGGGAACTTTAAGGGAGGGCGAGTCTGTCCCCACTGACATGAACCTCAAGGCTGGAAATTTTGGCCTGTAACTTCCCTTATTAGACTCGGATCCTTCATCAAAACCTTTCTTAAACTTATTTTCAACCTGTATCACCTTAGCAGATCATTCTATACCTATATTATAGGGCAGCCTTCCTTTCATTGGAATCAAAGTGGTTTTCTTAAGGTGCGATGGGGCTCCCCTCAGCAGAGGATGTAGGGCCTTGAGAAAAGGGTTGCATGTTAATCCTGGTTTTGGCTTTGCTGTCTTAGACCCCACCCTTCCAACTTGGAAATGATACAATTACTGTTGTTGTTGTTTCTGTTCTTTCCTCATATGGAAAGCTCCTTCCCAATTCCTGGTTTACTTTCCTTTGTCTTGGAGTTTTCCAGAGCAACACCGATTTCATGAGAATATTTTTTTTCTCCAATTTATAAATTGGCTGCAAATTAAGCAAGAGGAGACGACTATTGCTGCAGAGCAAAAGAGCCGCCCTCAGAACTGAGGTCTGGACGTGGTCATTCCTGATCACCTGCCCAGCTTTCTTCCTGTGTTTGGTTGTACCACGCCCACACCCCCTATAAAAACACCTAGCTGTGCCAAACAGAGGAAAAGGAAAAAATCTGTTAAGAAGTTGAATCTGCATTCCTTTGCACTAACCTTGACAAGTCTATTTAACCACTTATTTAGCACCCCCAAAGCCAAATTGTGAGAGTAGGAAAAGATTGTCCTAGCTTCCATTCTGAAGAAGTATTTGAGACCCTCTGAGGTTGACAATTATATGGAGAATCCTCAGGCTCGAAGCAGGGCTCTCAAATTTAAATGCCTATATGGGCCAGGCATATAATGTAAATGAAGGAAGCAGGAGAATACAAGAACTGTTTTGACTTAATTCCATTTAATTCTCAATTCTATTGTTAGCTTCTGGTGCATTGATTAAAGACAGTTGTGACTAGCTCTACGTGCTGGAGTAATAGGGAGTGGTGGGGACTGAGGCAAACTGGAGAGGAAATGCCTTATTAAGGAAGGCAGTCCTTCCTCGTCTCCAGCTGATTGTTGCCTTGTGAGAACATGAGCCCAATGTTGATCAATGCTTCAGTTTTTCAAGAGAAGCCAGAAATCTCAGATTTTTATGTTAAACCATCCAGTTTTTTGATGTTGGCGAGTAAAACTAATCAAGGCAATTAGAAGTCAAGACGTCATTTACCTTTGTGTAGAAAGCACAAGCAGAATTTTAGGGTGCTGGTAATGTTCTATTTCTTAATCTTGGTGCTAATTATTCAGGCATGTTCTTTGTGAAAATTCACTGAGCTGAGCACTTATCTATGTAGTGCTCTGTGTATATATTATACTTTAATGAAAAGTTTTTAAACGAGTGGGCAGGTACTTCAAATTTTAGGAGAATATTAAAACATTATCTGGGTCAATATCACGTTGGTCAAATAATGCCCATCTGTGGGCTGAATTAAGTCCTCAGGGTCACTCTTTATGAACTTTTATTTAGAGGACTTAGAAAGAAAATGCTGATTTTTCTACCACTAACGTCAAAGACAGGGGAAGAAGGAAAGGGCCAGACATGGCTGGAACGTTCCAGCATGCACAGATATATTTCCAGGGCGTACTACCATGGCCTGAGTACGCACAGAGAGCAGCCCAGATCCTCAGGCTGGGCCCTGCTCGCCCCCTACCTGTGAGAGCCTGTCTTCATTCAATTTGCCTAGTGGACTTGATCCACCATTACTGGGGCCTCCAAGTCTTGCTCACTGAGTCTCCCCCTGTGGAAATTCAGGTCTCATGTTTCCTCTCACTGAAATGAAAGCAGCACACTGCAACCTAAGCTTTAGGAAAAACTGAAGGCAATGAGGGAGAATAGAAAATAGACAAGCTTTGAAGTCAGACCCAACAGAGTTCAAATACTGGCCCTGATACCAACTAGCTGAGAACTTGGGCCAAGTTACTTAACCACCCTGAGCTTTTCTTTTCTCATTTAAGTAACAGTGACATGAATACTTGTTCCCTAAAGGTACGAAATGCTTAAATAAAGTGCCCAGCAGAGCAGGGCTTCTCAAACTTTAATATGTGTGAAAAATGTTCCAGAAATCTTGTGACAATGCAGATTCTGACTGAGTAGGGGTGGGATCTGAGATTGTGCATTTCTAACAAGTTCCCAAGTGTGCCAAGGCTACTGGTCCCTGGACCACATATTGAGTAGCAAGGCTGTAGAGTGCTTGAGCACAGTACTTAGTGGATATTAGTCCCCAACTCCCACCCTCCATGAAGACATACACCCCCAAAGGAGTCTGAAACAGAAAGTGGGAAGAGGTAGCTATAGGCACTGACTTTGTGCACTCTGCATGTGATTCCAGTAAGCATCGGGCAACTGGTTTCCTTTGTGACGCTGACAGCAAACTCCAAGTCCCCGCCAAGATGACTTTCACATGCAGACACTGGAATCCCTTTCAGCCCACAGCGGTCAGCAGGGCTCTCTAATTAGGAAATGAGACAAGAAGAGTTAAATGTCCTTCTCTCTAGGAGGCTTCCCTTTGTTTCCTCAAGACAACTAGCAAGCTCGCTGGTTTGTTTTTTCATCCGAATGTTTTATTCCATGAATAGCCTAACAATATAAATGTGTTTCAAGCACATGAATAAACAACATAATAATAAAAAGCACATGACTTTCCCAAGAATTTATCCCTGCAGTTCTGAGTTAACCAAAAGATAGCAACTTTCACTTTGGGGGAAGGGAATGAGGGCAAAGTTTCAAATGTGCTTAAGAGACCAAAAGATGAGGAAGCAGGAGGAGAGATGGAGATACTGGCCCATGCTACGTGTACGTTCCCCAGAACTGTTTTGACGGGACTGGGGAGGAAGGGGGAAAACTGTTAGAGAAGAGATTAAAGTGAAAAGAAAAGACACATCGCGCTTTGTACTGGTTTTGAAGATAGGAGGAGGAATACCTCTTCCCCAGGAGGATGAGAAAGAGCATGAGTTTTAGAACAAGCACGGCCTGGTGCAAACTGGCCTCGTCCCTTCCCTACTGGACAACCTGTGTCAGTCACTCACCTGAGTCTGAGTTTCCTCATCTGTGATACAGGCAGAGTAATACCTACCCCATGGAATTATCCTAAGAAGGTACACAAATCACACAATGGAAAGTACCCAGCTCAGTGGCCACTTGGCTTAACAGATGCTCGCTAAATGTGTGTTTCCCACCTTCCTCCTCTAGGGGACTGAGGCTATGGATCACAGACCCTGAGCCTAGAAAGTTCTACGTAGAAAGAACACCGTATCCTAATTCCCAGACCCATCGAAATCATCGGGACACCGTTTTCGCTCATCAGATATTCTACCCCAAGGCGGCAGACCTTGGGACACATTCCTGGCATGTGTTCTAAATCATCACTGCCATCACTTTTGCTCAACACCTACTTTGGTCCCTGTGGCCAAGCAGCCCCTCCTTCAAACCCACCTTTATCAGGCCCCACTTCAACTAGCACTTACCCACCCCCACCTCGCAGGCCTCTGACACTGTCAGGACGGCATCACAAAGCACTAGGTTTGAATTGTAGCTTTCCTACTCGCTAGCGTGGGAACTTAGGCACATCACTTAACTTGGCTAAGTCTCAACTTCTCCATTTGTGCAACGAGTATAAAATGAGTATGTAGCTCAGTACCTGACATAGGAAATGCACTTTGACACGTTAGTTGCTGTTGCGGTTGTTGTCACTATTATTTTTCACAGTGGGACTTGCTCTTGTTTATAGGAGAGGAAATTGGCATTCTAGGTGAGTGACTCATGAAGCCAAGCTTTAAAATTAGCCAGTCCCATGGGGGCAGGGCACCTGCAAAATGCAGAATAAAAGGTGTTTGAGCCATTAAAAAAAAATTTAAAAATCAACTGGCTGCGAAGCCCATGGCAACACACTGCTTGGCTCTGAGGAAAGTACAGAGAAGGTTAAGAGACAGATGCTGCCTTCCAAGGGTTCAGGTAGCAGTCCTGTATGGAGCAGAGAGCTGTGAAGGAAAACAGCAATGTCTTGCTTGATTTACCAGATGCCAGTGTCAATGGATATTCTTATCTCTGTCCTTTCAGTCTACCCTCTAGCCAAGGGACTCCACATCCCTCCACCTACAAACCCCCAGGCTTGTTCTGCTATAGCAATTGGTTTCTCTCTCCAAACGAAAGACAGAAAAGTCACCTGAATAAGGCAGGATGAAGCCTCATATATCCAAAGTCATTTAACTGATTAATTGATGTCACTGGGTCATCACCTCTGTTCAGCTGGTGTTCCTGCTCATGTCCTCGGTATTTATTGGGTCCCTAGATTTGGACCTCCCACCTTCTGTTTCAGGATCTTGGACCCGCCAGACCCTTATCTAATAGACTTCTTGCCCAATGCTTCCCCTGACCCAGGGCTGGGTGTCCACTCATTTCAGGTCGGCCTGCCTTCATGGTTTTGACTCCCCACATGGCTCTAATACCCAACAGATTCCTTGAAACTTGCCTTAGTTTTCCCAACACCTGCCCTTCCTCCTGCATCCACAATTCATGGCAATAGAGACTGTATCTTCGTGAAGGCCAGTGTCCTATGCCTTGATTTAAATTTATCATTGAGCAAAAGAACTCTGCTACAGTGATTCTGTATGCTTACAATCTGACTTTCCTGCTATTTAAAGAAAAAGTCCTGTGCTAAGTGAAAGGGAAGTGGTATTAGGTAAAATAGAGAAAACTAGAAGCACCAAGATTTGTCCTTTTGTTTTGTACCTGGTTACAAAGCACTGTGGCTCAAACTTTCCATCTCAGTTTCTTTTCCAGGACTTCCTCTTCTTCCTGACCTCTAAATGATGGCGTATCTTACGATTCCATTGGCCCTGTTTTGTCTTCTGTCTATATTCACTTCCTAGGTGATCTCACCCAGTCTTAGCTTTAAATGCCTCTGTCCACTGTGTCTCTCAAAGGTGTATCTCCAATCCAGACCTCTCCCTTGAACTCTGGACTCATGCATCCAACCACCCACCTGCTCCACCACTCAAGTGTCTACCAGGCATCATATGTATAGCAGGTCCAAGCCAAACTCCTCTCCCCGAGTCTTCCTCATCTTGGTTAAAGATGGCTCTACCCTTCCATTTGTTCCTCCTAAACACCATAGTTTCTCTCTTGTGTTACATCCAATATATCAGCAAATCCTATGGTTCTACCTTCAAAATACATCCAGAATCCAACCCCAACTGCTAACCACCATCAGTTCTTGCCAGGACTGTTGCAATAGCCACAAAATCGGTCTTCTGTTTCCACCCCTGTCCTCCAACAGTCTATTCCCCAAAGAGCAGCCAGGGTGAGCCTAATAAGTCAGATCATGGCACTCCTCTGGCTGCTCAATGCTCTCCATGTAAAAGCTAAAAGCCTACATCCTACAGGCCCTATGTGATCTGACTTCTCCCTGACCTCATCTCCTTTCACTCTCCTAATTTCTCACTTCTTCCTGACACACTGGCCATCTTGCTGCCCCAAAACATGCCAAATATTCCATCCCAACCAAAGGCCTTTGTACTTACCATTGCCTCTGCCTAGAACACTTTCCTCCAGCTATCTGCATGGTTCATCCCACATTTCATCCACATCTCTATTTACATTTTCACTTCACTCTACAGGCCTTTCCAGGCCTCCATATCTAAAATGGCACCCGTGTTTTTTGGCATCCATCATCACTCTGTAGCTCTTACTTGCTTTGTCTCTCCTGGCACTTGTCCCCACCAGACTTATCATACACTGATAGACTAATTATCATCTATCTCCCCCAAATAGTCTAGACTCACATATACTCCATGAGCACAGAAACGTCACCGTGTCCTCAGCACCCCCAAACAGTTCCTGTGACTGTTGGAAATTAGTAAGTGTTTGCTGAATGAACAAACGTTATTAACATCCTGGCTCATTTTCTCACCTGAGTCTGGGTGGACCAAGAATCACCCACTGAATTCATATCAGTAGTGACAGCCCTGAGTTGTCTCCCGAGGACTTAGCAACCTGGAGACCTGCTTGTGACCCTCTCCTCCAGCTCAGCTAGGCCTGTCTCCAGGCCGGCTTCGCAGGGTGCTAGCTCTTTCAAATTCCTACATTTTCACATCTTTCTTATTGCTTTATTCTGGGTTATTTCAGTTACAAGTTACAGAAACCCGATTCAAACAGGCGTAAGATTAAGAAAGAAAAAAAAGGGGATTTATTGGCTCGTTGAACTGAAGACCACAGTTCAAGAGCAGTTGAAGAAAGGTGCTGGAAACATTTTGTCAGGAGTGTGCTTCTTTCCTTCTCTTGGCTTTGCTTTCCTCTATTTGGTATGATTCAAATGGATTCTCCCCAGGGAAGGGGTAAAGATGGTCACCAACATCCCTAAGCTGACGTTCTACCAAGGTAGCAACCTCACTGTCAGACAGCGACCCTAAGACGGGATCAGTTCCCCCCAGACCAAAGGGGCCCAGGAGAGGTCGGGGTAGTTTCCTCGAGAAAAGTCGGCCTATTGAAACTAAAAGGATAAGGATGGTTGCTGAGCAGATGGAAACAATCATTGTTCACTACATTTATTTTACCTCCTGTTCTCTTTTGGCATCTGTGTCCTAACCTGCAATATGTAAGCATAGACACTAAGGCTTGCCTCTTAGCGGCTCTAAGATCTCACAGGGGGCCATACTTAGACTAAACATGCAATAAATGTTTGATAAGAAGGAAAGAATTCTCTCAAAACCAAGCAGCCCAGCCCAGAGCTGCAACTCGATTTTAAGGATGTTCCATCCCAGAGGAATTTGAATTTCCTTTCAGAGACTAAGTTTCCTTATTCTAATGTCTCCTCTCTCCCTGCCTCATTCCTTTCATGGAGTCTGCTAACATCTTGCTGCATTAGCTATCTACTGCTGTGTAACAAATTCTCCCAGTACTTCATGGCCTTAAAGCAACTGCATTCATTATCTCATAGCTGTCCTGAGTCAGGAGTCTGGCCTTCTAGCTGCAATGAAGGTATCGGCCAAGACTTCAGTCATCTCAAAGCCCAGCTGGGGAAAGATCCACTTCCAAGGTCACTCACAGGCCTGTTGGCAGAAGTCAGTCACTTACTGTCTTTTGGCCTGAGAGCCTTAGTTCCCCGCTAGCTATTGACTGGAGGCCTCCCTCAGTTCCTTGCCATGTAGGCCTCTCCATGGGACTCCCAACGTGACAGCTGGTTTCCTCAGAGTGAAAGGGCAAGAGTGAGTGCCACCAAGATGAAAGTCACAGTCTTTTGTATGACAGTCTCAGAAGTGACACCCCATCATCACTTTTGCCATGTTCTCTTCACCAGAAGTCAATCACTAAGTCCAGCCCACACTCAAAGGGAGGGAATCACACAAGGGTATAAATAGGAGGAACACTCTTGTTGGTAGAAAGCTATCAAAAATGCAGGACACTTTTGTGTCACCTGGGGACAGCCAGATTTTCACGTGATGACCATTCCAACACTGATAGACTGACTATCTGGCACCTCATTTTGACAGGATTCTGAGGCCTCGTGGGCCCAGTGGGAAAGAACGCCATAATCAATTAGTGATGTCTGCCATGGGCGAGAGATGGAAGAACGGCAGCGTTAGGCCCCCATATTGTTCAGCCCCATTCCAACAGCATCAAAGCGCGTTTGTCCAGGCATAATAGACATATCAATTTCTCTAAGGCATTAATCAAAGGAAAAGATGAGCTGGCTAAAATTCAAATTCTGCTAGCCAGGGCTGAGTGTGCTCTGATCAAACGGCACAGCTTGAGTTACTGTTAACAACCGATGCCTTGTCTTCCTGGCTCTTTTTAACATACGCCCAAATCAATATTGAACCGTTCTGTGCATTGGCATTCTGTTTCCCACTACAAACATACTTAAGAAATGGAGCAGGACCGATTCGTTCTGTTGTTTTGGTTTGGTTTCTGAGGTTGTGTGAGGAGCTTGGCCCAGCTACAGCAGTCGGTCCCCAAGTTCCACGTTGGCTTCACAATGGTGGGTGACCAAGTCTACCCACTCTCAGAAACGGCCACTGGAAAGGCTGGGCCGTGGGTGGAACAGCACAGAGAAGTGAATCACGTTTCACCTGGTACCTTCTCTTCCTCGAAAGAACTAGCAGTGTGTTTGGTAAATGCCAAAAAATAAATAAATAAAAGAAGTCTAATTAAAAACATGTTTTTAAACACTGCCTTTTTCGCTTAAGGAAAAGAATAGAGCTGACTTATTTGGACTTTACCCCAGAATAAGTTTGTTTGGAATAATGTAACAGATGGAAAAAAAGAGCGAGTATCTGTTGCTTTAAAATATTAAATGATATTCCAGAAATGAAAATATTGCTTTCTTCCCTGAAGGTTGGGGCCACAGGATTGTGTTCCATAAACTTCTTTAGAAAGTCAGCTGTTTAAAATTAGTATTGTAGGGGCCGGCCCGGTGGCACAGCAGTTAAGTGTGCACATTCTGCTTAGGCGGCCCGGGGTTCACCAGTTCGGATCCAGGGTGTGGACATGGCACCACTTGGCACGCCATACTGTGGTAGGCGTCCCACATATAAAGTAGAGGAAGATGGGCATGGATGTTAGCTCAGGGCCAGTCTTCCTCAGCAAAAAGAGGAAGACTGCCAGCAGATGTTAGCTCAGGGCTAATCTTCCTCAAAAAAAAAAAATTAGTATTGTAGCTTCCTTCCTTCTTTTCCTTCTTTCTTTCTGTCTACCAAAATTGTATTCAAGGCCTGGGTGTTGACAGTGGAGTTTACAAAATACAAAGCAAAAAATCAAGACCCAAATAAGTTGTAAATATGCTTTCTTTCAGAGTTTATTTTTGCCCCTTCTGTTTGGATTCGTTGGTTTGCTGTGCGGGGACCAGCGCTGTCCTGAGACTAAAATTTGCTCAGAGAAGGAACTCACCACTCCACAGTCCTCGAGGCCCTGCGGGCAGCCAGTCTCCCCCAGGTCCATGCGTGAGGACGGCCACACGTCAAACTCTGCCTGTGACAGAGGATTACAGCCCCGACATCAGCATCTCCGGAAGCGTGGCCCACATCCTGTGGCCATCTGGAGCCTGCTGCCGGCCGTCTATTTTTCACCGGAGAAGCTGCAGAAAGGGTTTATCAATCACCGAGCCGGTTCAAACACACAGCCCTCCTCCCGCCGGCTGGGGCTCACACCCCCTCCCGCAGCCCCCCAACGAGGCCCCACATCAAAGCCGGAAACAGAGCAAACGCGCCCAGAGCCCAAATGGAAGGGGCCGCGTTGGAGGAGGCTTGATTAAGTGTCGCTTCTTCATACTGCCCACGAATTGGGCGGAGGTGACGACTCTCACACCCAAAGCCGAATTCAGGCGGCCAGCGCAGGCGGAGAGGGGGCGCCCCTCCCCACCCCCCCAGACCTCCAGTCTCCCCTCCAAGTCGCCTCTTTTATAACTCACCTTGAAAATGCGGCAAAGCGCCCAGAAGCGTCGCTTCCCCTGGGACGCCAGAGCAAGCCACACCTTTGTGCTGCTTCCTGGACCTCCACGACAATGTGCAGCCGCCCGCCCTGCCACCCCTTTCTGAACATTGCTCCGAACTGGACACAGGTGACAACACCTTCATCGTTGCACAAGTTCTCCAAGGACATGAAGCCGGAGCAGCTCTGTTCTCTTTCTTGACCTGGCTCTTTGCCCTTTGGTTAGAACATGCCATTATCCTTCAGGATAATAAATGTGTAATTCAATCCTCCAGTTTCCTCATATCTGGCAAATAGTGGCTTCAAAGTCGGATGGGCCTGGGTGACAACTGTGGCTCTGCCACAGACCAGTTGTGTAGCAGCGCACCTGTGGGCTCACCTTTCTAAGGCTCCATTGTATCATCTGCAAAGTGAGGATATCTTCCTTGAAGAAGATGAGCTGGTGAGATTAGCGAGGGAATGCATAGAAAGGCTCAGCACAGTGTCGGCCAGATAATAAGCTCTCAATATATGCATTTCACTGCTGCTGTTCACCATGTATTCATTCAACAAACATTCTCCTCTCTGTGCTAGGCACTATCCTGGCCACCATGGGCAGTGATGAACAACATAGACAAGCTCTTTGCTTCCATGGAGTTTATGACCCTATCAGAGGAAAAAGAGATAAAAAGTAAATGAATTAGTGATGAACAAGATGAGAGTGATGAGGGCAATGCAGAAACGGACAGGAGTTAATGTGATGGAGAGGGGCCTAAGGTTGGGAAAATGAGATTAGGAGCTCTGAGACGTCCCTCTAAAGATACGAGGACTGAACTGAGATCCCAAGAACAAGAGACACCAAGCGTGTGAAACTCCCGGCACAGAAGATTCCCGGCAGAAGGAACAAGCGCCGTGCATCGGGGCTGAGGCTGGTATTTCTGTGTGTGGACAGGAAGAAGGCTGATCAGGTCAGAGCATCATGAGAGAGGGCATGGAAGATGGAGGCAGCGCTGTGTGCTGGTGGCCTCATTTCTATATAAGTCCGAAGTGTTCACACAACTCCAGGAGGATTTTTGCATTTCACTCTGCTCCCTACATTCACGAGTTGACTAGTCCATTGCACAGAACAGAAGAGAGTTAATTTATTCTCCCATAGTCTATGAGCCCCCTCTCCCATTCATCAAGGCACAGATTGTTTCCAAGAAAGGCAGAAATCTCTGGAGAGAAGTTTACACACAGGCCAAAGAAGGCATAGTGGAAACGTGTCTTTTTTTTTTTTCCCTTCCCCAGAGCTGAAATGGACATTGTAAATGCAAGAATGCGCAGTGACCAAAATCTCATTTTAACTCCATTAGGTCTTTTGTGCTTTGGGTAAAGGGCTAAATGTCTGATTATCATCTGCATGTCTCTTCTGTGAGGCTCAGTGTGTTGTGATATAGCATGCCATGTGGAATCTTGGTTCGTGATTGGGTTCTCAGTTCTGCGACTCAACTGCTGTGTGACCTGGGCAACTGACTTACCCTCTCTGGGCAGAGCCTCTACTTTTGCATCTGTAAAATAGAAGTTATAGTATTTGTGCTATAATAGTGACGTTTCTGTAAAATAGAAGTTATAGTATTTGTGCTATAATAGTGACGTTAGGATTAGTACGAGAAGCACCAAGCCTGGTTCTGGCAATGGGTAGGGACATTCGATGGATAGTAACTTCTACAGAACTGATAGAAATACAAGTCTCTAGCTCAGGGGACACCAAATTACTGCCTCTGGGCTGAATCCAGACTGCTGTCTTTTTTTACAAATAAAGTTTAACTGGAACGTTGCCGTGCCCATTTTTCACACATTGCCTATGTCTGCCTTCGCTCCACAACAGCGGAGTTGAGTAGTTGCGGCACAGACCGAGGGGCCCACAAAGCCTGAAATATTTACTCTCTGGCCCTTCACAGAAAACATCTGCCACCCCTTGCTCTTGATTCCAAACATCAGGGCTCCTTCCAGGACTTCAGGATGCCTGAAAATTGGCTCCAGATCCTAAAATTCTCTTGTGTTCCCCACTGTGACCTGCACGTAGAGGGCAGTTCCTACATAGTGTGTGAATTGAATTAAATGCATATATACACACACACATGCACACGTGTACACACACACACCCCTTTAGAACTGTTGTTGCTCAGCCTCTTCTCTCCCCAGAGAGCCCTCCCTCAGCTGCACGTTCAGATTCTTCGGACCATTTTTGTCCCCTTCACGGTGCGTGGCTGACAGACGTGACAGCCACCCGGTAACCTTTGCCCTTTGCAGGACCTCACATTCACGGGTGGAGCAGACCCTGCTGACCAGCTGGCACCTGAGCATTCGATCTCAACTCTCTCGTCCCCAGTTGTCAAACATTGGAAGGGGTCACTGGGACCTCCTGACAGACCCCAGGCAGGAATTGCAAAGACTAGCCCAGCCGGTAGGGGTCAGGGTGTGGCTCCTCCCTCCAGCAGCCTGGACCAGGATACCGACACCAGCCCCACCCTGGCCTCTCCGATTTCATTTCCTGCCTCTCAAGCCCACCCTCACTCCAGTCTAGACACACTGGCCTCCTCGCGGGTCCCCAGTCACCTGAGGGTTCTTGCTCTAGCTGTCCCCTGTCAGGAGAAACTCTGCTGTCAGAGTTCACCCTCTCCATACCTCCCACCTGACCATCACATTGAATCCTGCAGCCCACCACCCCAGGGGCTGGCCCTGCTCCGTCTCCCATGCCCTGCTCTGTTTCTCCACAGCATTTGGGACCTTCCACCGTACTCCACTACTTGTCCACTAGGTTCACTGTTTGTCATCTGCCCTTTCCATTAGATGGGCGATTCACAAGAGCAGGGACTGTAGTGTGCTTTGTTCATTGACATAGTCCAATCAAGCCAAGAACTCACCTATTTATTAATTTATCAATACACACACAGCCCTTACCTTATGCCTGACACTGTTCTAACCTCTTTAAAAATATTTACTCAATGGTAGGTACTCAGTAAATATTTACAGAATGGGTGAATGAAGGGAAATAGCAAGGGTATGGCTCTGAGTGGTGTTCCAGCCCTTGCTCTGATACTTTCCTGCTGTGTGACCTTGGGCAAGTCACTTAACCTCTCTGAACATCAGATTTTTTTTTTTCCACTGAGAAAATAGGAATGAGAATTCTCATTCATAGATTTGATGGGAGAACTAAATATGGTATTGTTTAAAAGGTCTTAATATAGTTTGCTGCACAGAGAAAGAGTTAATGGTGGTGGCAGGTGGATGGGGATGGTGCCGTGTCGCTAAGCAGAGTTTTAAAGGCCAGGCTAGCCATAACTTCCTGTTCCATTGCTATTTCTCTTTCTTTAAAGAGCAAAAATGGCCCATTAGGGTCATCCATAAAATATCACTACTTCAAGCCAAATTAAGGAAGGAATTGAAATAATTTTCTCGGGCAAAGTTCCCTTGAAATTAAGATAGGAACTATTTCAAAAATTTCAGTTCTAATACATTCTTTTTTTTTTTTTTAATATTGCGGTAAGAACACAACATGAGATCTACCCTCTTTTTTTTTTCAAAGATTGGCACCTGAGCTAACATCTGTTGCCAGTGTTCTGTTCTTTTTTTTTTCTTCTTGTTAGTCCCCTCAAAGCCCCCCAGTACATAGTTGTATATTCTAGTGGTGAGTGCCTCTGGTTGTGGCATGTGGGACGCCGCCTCAGCATGGCCTGATGAGCCGTGCCACGTCCGCACCCAGGATCCGAACTGGAAACCCTGGGCTGCCAAAGCCGAGCACGCGAACTTAACCACTCGGCCACGGGGCGGCCCCAAGATCTACCCTCTTAACAAATTTTTCAGTGCGTAATACAATTATTCACTAGGGGCACAATGGTTGTACAGCAGATTGCTAGAACTGGATCATCTCGTCTCGCATAACTAGGACTTTCTAGCCATTGAACTGCACTTCCCCATTTCCTCCTCCCCTCGCCGCTGGACACCACCACTCTCATCTCTGTTCTGTGAGTTATCCATTCGTGGGTATTCATAGTTCACGTAATGTTTCTGCCATACCTGTGAGGTAGTTTCAATCATTATCCAATTTTGCAGGGAGAAAACGAAGTTTAAAGAGCTTAAATTGCCCAAGATCACAGTTAGTAAGACTGAGGCAGGAATTAACCCAAAGTCCCGGCTCTTGAAGCAGGCAGAGATTTGTGAGTAAATGGCTGACACTAGCCCTACCGACTTACAGCTGATGGGCGCTTTCTGAGTTCATTGCCATTTTAGAATTTGTTTTCTCATCTGTGGAGATAGAATCTACCACTGTAAGACTATCAGAAGAACTAAGAAAGATAATAAATAGAGAGACTCAGCTAAGAGCCAGCCTGTGGTATGCAATAAATGTTAGTTCTCATGCTTCTTTCTTTTTAAATAACCTTATGATTGTAGAGTCCTGGGTGGATGTATAAACATACACACCAAATAATTACATTAATAATAGCTAATCAGTGAAGCCCTTATTATGTGCCGTGCACTGTGCTCAGCTTTTTTCAGGGATTAACCCATTGTATCAGCACAATAACTTTATGGATAGGTACTGTTTTTATCCCTGGCTTTCTGCAAAGGAGACAGAGGCACAGAGATGTTAACTAAGTTGCCCAAAGTCACAGAGCTCATCCCTGGCAGACCAGGATTCAGTCCCTGGTGGCCTCGTTCCAGAGCCTGCTCTTGACCCCTCTGCCATCTAAATGCCATCAAAAAGAGGACTGCAAATACCTCTGGAAGTGGTGACTGGAAGTAGTGGTGCCATAGCTGGTGTCATTCCAAAAGCCGGGTGCTTTATTCTCAAAATAGTGAAATAACAGTTATGCCTTTATTTTCAAGTTGGATAGATTTTCCATGTCACCGATAGCCTCATGTAGCTGAAGGTCCCGTACATTTCCCGTTGTTAGCATCAGTCAATGCCAAGATAAGTCCTGCGTTATCTTTCTTAGAATGTACTTGGGCTTCTCACTGCCTTGCTCAGCATCAGTACCATCCAAGTACAGCAGGCAGCCCCCTGGACAATTAATTTCAGTGAGCTTGCGATGCCTACAACGATTTGCGATGGAGCTGATGATGTAGTTTTGGAACGAAAGACCAGGAGGCTGTCTCTGTACTGCTACTCCTCAAAGCTGCTCAGATCTTTCCATTTCATTAACTAATGTCACATCAACTTGCTCAATGACTCTGTCCAACTCGATAAAGCATGTCGTCCAAATTGTAGAAAATACTCGCTATTCTCCAACAGAATTACCAAAAGAAGGCTTCAACACAAATCAAGAGAAGGGGGAGTTATTCTTTTGTGCTTCTTTTCAAAGCTGCAGACCTGGGCCAGGGACCCCAAAGCTTGAGTGACCTCATCTGGACGCTGCTTTGCAAAGGAATTGGTCTTTTCTTGGGCAATGAAATATTTGCTAACTTCTTGTAATGAGTGTGGTTTGCAGACTGTAATTTTTATGCAGCTACATTGCCAGGGCAGGTGTGGACAGAAATATGCGAACAATAAAGCACGACAGGGCACGCAGAGTTGGGTCATAAAACGCACGTCCCCTGTGTGTTGTGAGGCAAGACGCCAACGGCCTTGTGCCCTCAGCCACCTGTGTGCTATTCCAGCCGATCATCTGTGACTCACTGGAAGCTGATCAGATTGTTTCTGTCCCGAGGCCATTTTATTATAACGTTTGGGTTGTGAATTTCATTAAGTTTTACAGTCATACACGTGTGTTTAAAGCAAGAGCTATCTCCCCTTGTGGGATGACATTTGTTTTTATAAAACAAAAATTAAATCAAATTCTAAGCTTACAAAGCTTAAAAAGAAAAAAAGTGTGTGAAAAACAACAGGCAGAAAATAAATCATCCGCATAAACCAACGTGAAATGTAAATCCATGTCAGTCTAGGGGCTTGAAGAGCTATTTTTGGCATTATCCAAAATGCAATATGAAACATATATGGAGATGACATAGAGACAAGCTCAATAAACCACTGAAAAGCTGGATATTTAACTCTGGCCAGTGTTGAGACACAACTCGGGAGAGGAGGATGAAATTCTACCTAGGCAACAGAAAGGAAGTGCTTCTTTCTTTGTTACAAGAGGTGGTGGATCCAAGTTGCCGTCTGCCGAAAGTGGTAAGGGACAGTCGGGGACCGCAACATCTGGCTTTCCTGCTTTCTCAGAGTGATGGAGACCCAGGGGGCAAATGGACCCATCGAATCTTGTGTTGCCCTCTCTGTCTCATGGGACAGAACTGCTAGGCCTCAAACCTTTTAAGAACCATATAGAATTACGCATTTTATATCTGGGTGAATCATTTAGCCCAGAGGTTGGCAAATGTTTCCTGTAACGGGCCAGTATAGATCTAGTAAGTATTTTCAGCTTTACAGACCCTGCGTTTTCTGTCCTAACTAGTCAACTCTGCCGCTGTAGCCCAAAAGCGGTCGGAGATAATAGACAAATGGAGGAACATGGCTGTATTTCCAGGAAGACGTTTTATGGCCACTGAAATTTGAATTTTGCATATTTTCACATGTTGCAAAATGTTATTTTCTTTCATTTTTACAACCATTTCAAAATTTAAAAACCATCCTTAGTTCACAGGCGGTACAAAAACAGGCAGTCGGCCAGATTGGGCCCACAAGCCATTGTTTGCTGGCCCCTGATTTAGTGCAAGAGCAGAACCCCCGGGGTGGAGGTAGGAGATGCCATATGCAACCTGGCCAGCTTTGTTCCTTTGCCCCATGGTGGCTACTTCTCCAACAGGCTGGAATAGAGACATTCAAGAGGCTGAAAAGCAAGGGCAACTTTCTCATTGACATTCTGATATTTAATAATATACTCAACCTAAATTATGATTTTTATAGAGATCATTAAGTTTATTTAACTTCGACTTTTCAAAGGCGTAGTTAATAATCATTGTTTCCTGACTTGATCTTCAGCAGGTTAGATTTCTCTCTGCCTATGTGGTCCAAAGTCCTATTTTACAAATTTTGAAAACAGACATAGAGTTGTTACTTGGCATCAAGTGGTGGAGAATTCTATCATGGTTCAGCCAGCAGTCACTCCTCACCCCTCCAAGGGAGACGCGTTCTCCCCTCACCTCCACCCTCTTCTGTAATCTTAGATTTGGCCAGGTGACTTAATTTGGCCAGTCAAGGAAAGAAGGTCATGGAGGGTGGAAGCGACAGTGTGCCAGTCCCAAGCATAAGCCTTCAGAGGAATCATGTGTTTCCGTTTGCCATCCGGAAGTTTCTGACCTCCTCCATGAGAAGAATATGCCCTGGGTAGCTGCTGCCCCTTCAGCCTGGCCCTGGCACAAGAGACCCGTGGAGGAGGCCTGGCTGTGACTGACATCCTGGAGCAGGGCCACCCCAGCTGACCCACAGACTCACAGCCAGAAGCAGAGCTGCACCTGCCAACCCACATTCCAGGCAAGAACTAGATGTTTACTGTCGCATGCCACTGAGATTTGGGGTGG
The DNA here is from genome assembly GCF_041296235.1 of Equus asinus. NCBI lineage: Eukaryota > Metazoa > Chordata > Mammalia > Perissodactyla > Equidae > Equus > Equus asinus. Next base: position 28,400,144 of record NC_091810.1, read on the forward strand.
TTTGTTTTGTAGCGCGATTAACGCAATAGCTGACTAAGACACAAGTTAATGGCAGAGCTGGCATGAAACTCTGAATTTCCTGAACCCAGCCTGCTTTACTTGCCACTAAACTATAAGAAGAAAAATAAATTTACCTCAAGCAGCTCTTGGCTGAAGAATATCCTCTTGGTGTGGCCTTATAATCACAATTTCCAGAACAAGATAGGAGATCAAGAATTTATAGGGTGAAATTATTGATGAATCTTAATTCTGCGTGAAACTTCTGAGCTGCCCGGATGCCAGCCCTCAAGCACCTCCTGACACGCTGGCAGTTTGCTTTCTACATCGTCGCTCATCCTGCTTTGAATAATTGTTGCTGTATTTATTTTTCTTTCTTTCTCCCTGTGTTTTTATTCCCAACAAAACTTGGCACATTGTGAGACAGAAATCTCATTTTGTTTATCTTGAAAAAGGATTTGAGAGAAAAAGATCATGTTTCCTCTAAGTGGAAAGACAATGTTATAAAGAGAGGAGAAATATAAACTTAAATTGCTAAAGAATGATTCAAGTAGCATCTGAGAGCTCCAAAGAAACCCTTGGGTGGACTGCATTTCCACGGAATTGTGTATGTCGGAAAATTTTGAGATCATATCCACAGATGCCAAGTGTACCAAACCAGCTGGCTTTGTTTTCTTGAACAATTCTCATAAATTTGGTACCAGGCTCTATTTAATGGTTACCCTAAATAAGACCAAATATTTGGCATATCGAGTCTATACTTGAGGAGGACAATTCAGGAACAAAAGATCCTTGATTCAGTGGAACACACCGTTTTCCTCTATTGCCATTAACAATTTTCCCTGAGTGAAGAGGTTAGAGGGGAGAGCTTCCCTAGCAAACCGTCTTGTTTCCCCCTCAGCTCTTTAGCAACTAAAGTTATTTAAAAAAACAATTTCAAAAACTAAGCATGTTCAGTCTAGACTGCCACCAGCTTGGTCTTTTTAAAAGTATAGATGAAGAGCTGTAAATTGGGGTCCTTCTAGACCACTAATCAAAAGAAAGAAAAAGCCAGAAAAGCATCTGCAAAGAAAAGTTATGCTTCTTATACAAGGTAACTGAACGCTGTAAGAAAAGAGCCGGCTTCACAATGAACTGTCTCCTTAATCATAACTAAAAATGGACCACATTTGCTGAGTTTCCCTGTGGAAATAAGACATCAGTTGTGGAATATGATCTAATTGTCATCACTATGAAAATAAGACCAGGTTACATATTGGATCAAGTATTGGGAAAACGAAAAAACAAATAAATGAAGAGGTGGTTTTCCAAGCTTGCTTTTTTTTTTTTTTTCCATTTTTCACTTTTCCTTTGAAAAATCACCAAAATAAAGATAAGGCAAGCAGCCCAAGAGCTATGTCTCGCATCAAAATGAGGGTAAGGCAAAGCAGGACCAGTGACATGGTCTTGTTGATTGTGCCTGACACAAAAGTGCCCAGAGAAGGGGGCAGGGGAAGCTGAAGCGTACCCTACAGTCCCCTTACCAAGCCACACACTTCGGTGTGACACCACATCAATGGGGGCAAGGGGAGGTGTATATTTCCCTAATTCACACAGGCGCCATGTAAGTTCACCAAGGAAAGCATCTGTCATAGGGGGCACCGTATTCTAATTCACACAAATTTGCCTTAGGGCTAAGGCAAAGCAAAGGGATTGCTAAATAACACACTTGAATAGTAAATAGTATTTTCCTTAAAAGCCTTACCAGTATTGCCAACAAATAGCCATGTCCAAAAGACATGGAAATTTTCATGAAGCTATGTTCTAGTTCAACTTGTCCAAAAATATCATGGAGTTTTATCAACTGAGTGATAGCAGTCTTGCCTTTAGTCCACATTGTTATGCTCTGTAGATACCATGTATCTTTTGTTTGCTTTTTGTTTTTTTGTTGAGGAAGATTAGCCCTGAGCTAACATCTATTGCCAATCTTCCTCTTTTTTAACTTGAGGAAGATTAGCCCTGAGCTAACATCTGTTCCAGTCTTCCTCCACTTTATATGTGTGTCACAGCCACAGCATGGCTGATGAGTAGTGTAGATCCGCACCCAGGATCCAAACCCACAAACCCAGACCGCCAAAGCAGAGCACACTGAACTTAACCACTATGCCATGGGGCTGGCCTCTGTAGATACTATATTTTTGCTAGCTGAGAAAAGACAAGGCCCAGGATAAGCGAGTGGTGAAATGGTCCTTTGATGGGAGCCACCAAATGTGACTAAGCCATCTAGTTACTCTGCTGATTTGTTCAGCTGATGATATATGGGGCTCCTTTAAGCGTGGCCCAGACAAGCTTTTAGGGATGGGCTGTTAGGTTAAAAGGAGTCACTAACACTATAGAAGTGGTATTTCTTATACGTTTTTGCAGATTCACTCAGGTTTACTCAGCTTTCTCAGCACTGTATCTATAGTCCAACAGCTTTTTATTTAAATTTTCTCACTAGAATGGTTTAACACTCAACAGAATACTTAAAATGCAATACAATTAAATGTGATACAACATTTCTTAAGGGCAATTTTATGTAAAATAAGGCCTATAAATACTATATCCTTTTGAACCAGCAATTCCTTGTAACCTCCTGCTACACCTATTTTCATAATACTGATCTTCATTTAGTCTTCTGTCCTAGCATATTCCCTCCTGTCCTCAAGCCTCTGCACCTGCTGTTCCTTCTCCCTGTAATCCTCTTCCCTTCTCTCTGCCCCTAATGAACTCCTGTTCATCCTTCACATCCCAGCTCAAGTATTACTTCTTCAGCGAAATCTTCCATGACTTCCTCAGATTAGCCAAATCCCCACTCCAGGTCTCCATGGAACTATGCGTCTTCTTGGTACAGCACTTGTTACAGCCGTCACTTTAATGTTCTTTCTGTGTGGCTATTGGATCAGTGCCTATGTCTTCCGCATCTGTCCTCCCAGAACCTCGCCCAGGGCCCAACAGCGACGAAACATTCAGTAATTCTTACGATTGAAGACTTTGTGTCCCCGCCAAATTCACACGTTGAAACTCTACCCCACAATGTGATGGCATTTGAAGGTAAATCCTTTGGGAAGAATTAGGTTTGATGAGGTCGTGAGGGGGAGCCCCCAAGCTGCTATAGACGGCGACTATTTGTGGATGAACAGATGAACGAAAGGGTGAAAGGGGAGAGGGAAAATTTATCTGAAGGAAATAACCAGGCAAGTGTGCAAGATTTAGCTATCAGGATATTTAACAGACCAGTCATTATAATAGCAAAAGCCTGTAAATCAATGTGTCTGGTGTCAGTATTCTACATAGCTGCTACCAACGACACCCTCCAGTTAGAGAGATGGCCCCAGCATATTGTTAAACAAATGAAAAGAAATTATAAAGCAGTGTACACTGCATGGATCCTGTTTTCTTTTAAGTATAATAGAACAACACAAATGTGCACCATAATCTAGGACAAGGACCAGAAGACTTCAACACGTTAACAATAGCTATCTTAGGGTGGTATAAATCTGGATGGTTTCTTCCCTCTTTTTAATCACCCATATTTTCTCATTTTTCCACAACTAGCATGTGCCATTTGCACATACCATATGTCGGTTTCCTCCCACGCAGACTCTGTTTTCTCCTCACGCCTAGTTTGAGGCAGGCCCAGCACGTCTCTGTGTTCTCAAAACCATGAGCACTGGGGAGCAATGGAAATTCTGTAGAAGTTTTTAAGTGAGAGAATGCTTTAATCTCAGAACCCACAGTGTTTATCTCAAAAAGGTCCCCACGAGGCATTCTCCTGTAACGGGGCTCTTTTCCAAGTAACCACTGAGTATCCCTCTCTGTCTCTCTCTCTCATCTCTTTCCCCACGTAGCCTCTCAGTCTCCCTTGGCCCCTTGTCGCTACTCCAGCTTCTGGTTCATATAAACGTAGAATCAGTTACTTCTTCTGCTTGAAATCTTGTCCCAGCCCCACACTTTCTCCTACCCCACAGCTGGCTGAATATAACATCTCAGAAAAGTCCACATTTCCTCAGTTAAAAAAATCCTCAAACCAGCTGCTGAAAAGACACAATTTCATCCATATTGTTACATATAAACAGCAAAATTTAAACCATAGTTATCTAAAGATGAAAAAGTTTATGGGCAATTTATCATTTTCCCACATAATGCTCTATCAGTGCTTAGTGAAGATGATCACTAGCCCTTAGAGCAGAAACATTTCAATTAAGAACAGAAGTGTCAACCACAGCCTGATCTGAGATTTTGCTGATCTTTGGGGAACACTATCCTCTGCACATTGGTCTAGTTATCAAATTTAACATCGCGCTCTAGACATTGGTTTTCAAATTCTTTGAGCTGGTAGAACTCTGACAGTCGAATTCTTGGCAGAATTTTAGGGCATCTTGAAGGACTTGGCACAAACACAAATAAATGTATCTACCAGGATTCCATTTTCCTAGTGAGTCCCAATGATTGCCTTCTGAGACAAGGATTTCACAGAACCCAGTGTCAAACCACACTTCTTGGCAATTGAGCAGAAACCAGGAAGGGCATGGGGATGGCCAAGTTCTAAATCAAATTCCAACAATTCTAATTCACCCCAATCTCCATCCAGAGCCCCCATGTATAACTAAAGTCAGAACTCCTTTCCTTTTTGTAAATCATCAGAGGTAATATTTGTTAGTTTCAATAACAATAGCTTTCTCTTAACTGCAACATGCCAGGTCCTGTGCTAAAGCTTAGCGTGGGTTATCTCATTCAATTCTCCCCATAATCGTATCTACAGCAGTCCCCGTTCTCCACGGTTTTGCCTTCCACAGTTTCAATTACCCTTAGTCAACTGTGGTCCAAAAATATTAAATGGAAAATTCCAACACTAAACAATTCATAAGTTTTAAATTGTGCACAGTTCTGAGTGGTGTGATGAAATCTCACTCAGTCCCACACTGCCCCACCAGGATGTGAATCATCCCTTTGTCCAGTGGATCCATGCTGTGTATGCTAACCGCTCATTAGTTGCTTAGAAGCCCTCTCAGTTATCAGATTGACTGTTACAGCATCACAATGCTTGTGTTCAAGTAATCTTTATTTTACTTAATAATGGCTCCAAAGTGCACAAGTAGTGATGCTGGCCATTCGGAAACGCCAAAGAGAAGCTGCAAAGTGCTTCCTTTAAGTGAGAAGGTGAAAGTTCTCAGTTTATTAAGAAAAAAACTTGTATGCTGAGGTTGCTAAGAACTACGATAACTTTTATTTCAGTGTACTGTTATAATTGTTCTATTTTATTATTAGTTATTGTTGTTAATCTCTTACTGTGCCTCATTTATAAATTAATCTTGATCAGAGGTATGTATGTACAGGAAAAAACGTAGTATATATAGGATTCGGTACTATCCATGGTTTAAGACATCCAATGGGGATCTTGGAACATATCCCCCATGGATGGGGGGACTAGTGGATAAGGGTGGGGGGCTACAGTACTTCATACAGATACTGGTCATGTCACCATTTTATTGGAAAACTGTAAACCAGGGGTTAAACAATCTGTTCAAATTCCCACAGAAAGTAGTAAAGGCTGCACTTGAAGCCATGGCTGACATCAAATCCAAACTCCTAACCCTTTGAAACACTCCCGCTTCCACCACAAATTTAAGTCTTCTCTGCCTTCATTTTAGCATATAGCTAGAGAGAATTATATGACATTCTTACAACAGATGCACTAATATTACATATTCGCAAAAAGGCTTTCTGTTGTTTTGGCCCAGCTATTTTTTAAAATGACCTCTATTAGTTAGCAGTTAAACATCTGTGTTCCCAAATGGCTGGGAAGAACACCAGCATGCGTATTTCGGCCCTAACATTGTAACTACTAGAAATGAACAAGAGTAAATTCAAGGACTGTTATTATGAAATACGTTAATATTATATTGTTCCAAAGTCATAGTCTTTTGAGATTAAAACAGTCATATTACACATCTGGCAGAATGTGTATATGCCTAGACAAGAGCACAAAACTGTAATTTTCCTAAAAAATTATTAGAAAGTATATACTAGTACTTTATCCTTTATTAACTATTTAAGCTCAAAAATATCCTTAAAATTATTCGTCCTACAGAATCTATTGTTAAAAAACATAAAGGAAGAATATGCAATTTGTTCTTTGAGATAAACGTTTATGGGCACAAAAGTTCTCATCTCTCCATATATACACGTGGAAATTTTCTTCCAGGTCAGATTAAATTAACCCTCGTCATCTCTTCATCTTAGAACTGTTTGTAATTCAGTAAGAAATAAAACGCAGGCATAATGAAAGTGCTGAGTATTTTTGGTTTTATTTTTCAAGTGCAAAATCGAGGATAAAGTTTAAAGAGTATCCTAGTTACTCTCCAAAGTCTTGACTTCCAGGATGAAACATTATCTCATGCAGAAATAAATTAAGAAGAAGAAAGTTGTTCTTTGTGACCTAAGCAGTCCCCCTAAATTTTATTATATCTGTTTTTATGGCATTAAAAATTAGATATCCACAGGTACTTCTTTAGAGAGCACTGTTTTTTGCATTCTTTTCAGCAGAAAGCATGCCCATCAATCCAACTTAAGTTCTAATCTCAGCTTCATTGTATATTAGCTGTGTGACCTTGTGCAAGTTTCAGAACCTCAGCTTCTGTGCTTGTAAAATAGAGATAAGAATAGAGTTAAAGTGTGGATTAAATGGGATAATATCTGTAAAGGTAAAATGCCCAGCATGATGCCCAGCACACAGTAGGTGCTTAAAGTATAGTAGCTCTCATGATCATTTTCAACCTTCCTCCAGCCTCTTCTCGAGTATCTTACTGCCCAAAGATGAATGCAATCCCTACAGTCCTGCTACAGCCCTGCCACTCTGGGATACACAAAGTTACGGTCATCAACAGCCATGATTATCTACATGGTGTGGTTTAATGAGCCCCTTGGGTCCTCCTTGACATTCCAAATTTTCCACCGTCCATGTAACTCTTTGGGATGAAAGTACTATCTTGGGAAATCTCTAACATAATGCAAATGTCTGAGGTACCACCTTAGCACCCATTAACACTGGGTCGGTACTTTATATTACCTATCTCTCGTGAGGCAAGAATTCTTGAGAAAGAGGAACACAGGACAGATGAGTTTTGATGAGGGAAAACAACAGCAGAAAGTACTAAGCAAAGGTATCATCAAGGGAACAATGTCTGAGGGATCAGCGTGCCCACCATTTTGTGTACAGCAGAAGAAGACTCTTGTTTCCTACCTTACTGCTTGGACTCGTGGGTGCCAGCACCCTTCCGCTCACCAGACTGGCTCCCCGTCCAATGCTGAGTCTTCAGGACTGAGCCCATGTTCGTTTTCCCCAATACACACAGATATTATTAACAAATATTGCACCTTATATGGTATAGCCATTTAGAGTAGTACTTCTAAAACTGCTCAAGTGCGTGCAATTTGCATAAAGACCTTGTTAATCTGTCATTTCTGATTCAGGAGGTCTAGGGTGGGGCCTGAGACTCTGCATTTCTAACCAGCTCCCTGGTCATGCCAATGATGCTGGTCCAGCAATCATAAGGAGTATTTAGAGCTTAAAGGTCATTTTCAGAATGACCTCATGGATCTTAACAACAAACCAGTAGAAAAAGGGAGGGCAAGTAGTTATCTCTATTTCACAGGTGAGGCTACTAAGGTGCATGGAAGTTAAATGGCCTCAAAGTCAGATAGACTTTCAGAGGCTTAATCCAGTGTTCTTCCAGCAGCAATGTGCTGCCCTCACTTTAGTTTTCAGTGCTGACTTAAGATCAACTCACAAATTCATTTTAGAAGAAAGAGTGTAAATGATGTAGCTGGGTTTTCTTTCCGCTGACCCTGGGTCTGTTGTCTACTGCATCATATTCACCTACCCCCTACTTATGCCTCTTACGTCCTTCTCACAGTCCTTACTATATACAAGTATATCACACAGATGGACCTCTTCAATTGCACTTGGCAAATACATACTTATTGCTCTTTTGTTTGCGCTAGGCATTGAGTGATGGACATGGTCCCTGGTCTCAAAGAGTTTCACAGTAGCAGAGAAGAGCAGCCTCTATAGCACTTGCTGCAGTAGAAGGTATGCTATGCCAACGCAAGCCATGATTTGACGAAAAGAAGATAAACAAAGTGCTATGAAAGCACTGAGAAGGGAGCAATTAGTTCCTACTTAAAAGGATCAGGGAAGATTCCTCAGTGGAGACTGTACTTGTGGCTTAACCTTTAAAGTAAAGCAGGATTTCGACATGTGGGAAAAAAATGTGGAGGAGGGAGAGAAGGAAGAAAAGACAGATCGCAGGCCTGCATGAAGGCTCCGTGGAAGAGATCCGCTCGCTTGAAATGGCCTGTCTCCTGTGCTTCCAATCGCCCATCAGGCTTGTACCTCTGTAATGCAGTCCAGGGGAAACTCAATACCTGGCCTCTAAGGTACTGGCAGCAGAGTGCAGTCTGGTCTCACTCCCCCTCGGAATGGAACCCATCCAGGTTCCCACATCTCATTCTTCCTGAGTCCAATCCACCTCAGGAGAAGTATCACTTTTCAAGGAGGGCCTTAGAGGCTCAGATAACAAATCTCTCGTTGGTGAGTCATGTTCTTCTTGGCAATCCAACAGCCCATGGATATTTCCTTTCTAGCCTTTTTCTTTTCCAATCAAGCCTAATGGAAACATTGCCTCATGCCTTCCTTTGCCAAGCCCTCCAGCTTACCTGAAGCCCAGCTTCTGGGATTTCTGCTCGAACTCCATCCCTATCTCCTATAAACAAATCAGCCAGGCTGTCTTCCTTGAGCCATTTGGGCGCTAAGCACACAAGATGATACTAAGTCATTGCAAGACAGTTTTTATTTTTAGCTTTCCTAGGCTTCCCAGTTTAGAAACTGGCAACAAAGAGGGTGAGGCAGGCAAAGAACTAAGCAAACAGCAGACGCTCAATAATTGCTCATTGTTGTTATTATTGGCTTTCATTTACCAACTTGGTTTTGTGAACCTCAACATCAAGGCGTTTTTTATTTTGCTTAACAAATGTTCCCTTTGTGTATTCTTCTCCTGATATCTTCTTTCAGTAAGACGGGTCATTCTACACAATCTCTGTTATTTTAAAATCTTCGAGTCCTTGAACCAACCACTTCCAAAGAAATCCTCAATCATCACCAAGTGTGTCTGATTCCAAAGAAAAGGCTCTCAGCCTTGGAAACGTTGCTCCAACGTCCTTCACCATGACCTTTGTTAAGGTTTCAAATTACAAATTAATCTTCTCTAGTCACTTCTATAACTATGGAGACTTTTATATTAAAATACAATTAGGGCAGCCTGGTGGCATAGTGGTTAAGTTCACGTACTCCACTTTGGCTCCCCAGGGTTCATGGGTTCGGATCCTGGTGCAGACCTACACACCACTCATCAAGCCATGCTGTGGCAGCCTCCCACATACAAAATAGAGGAAGACTGGCACAGATGTTAGCTCAGAGACAATCTTGCTCAAGCAAAAAGAGGAAGATAGGCAACAGATATTAGCTCAGGAACAATCTTCCTCACCAAACAAAAGAAAGAAAAACAAAAACAACTTTGCATCACTAGCAACTCTATAAAATGTCTCTATGTGATTTTCAGTCAAGTTCTTCCCTTGCCAACATTTTATAAGCTCTTTAAATGAGAGAAAAATCACTGCTACAATCCCTATGGTGAAGTCTTCCATCCCCTAAAGAAAGCACCTGCCAGTTTACCAGAAGCCATCTCCCACCAATGGAACTCAGATTTTGGAAGGAGATATAATACACAGATTTTGCATTTAACCGAGGGAAGGCTAGTCTGAAATAGAGGAAATGTGCATTCCAGGAAGTTTAAGTACAGTCATATTACTTTGAAACACATGCAGTAAAAAATTAATTAAGGCACTCAAGGGATGACAAGTTGCAATTTGTAATTATAATGCTAATGTTTATAAATTTAGGTTTCTAAAGTGCACAGCATTGGAAGTAATTTTGTAGTTGAAATAGTTTTTCTATTTTTTGACTAGCAAATCCTTTTATTGAAAACCTAGCCTTTGGGGGCTGGCCCTGTGGCCGAGTGGTTAAGTTTGCGCGCTCCGCTGCAGGCGGCCCAGTGTTTCGTTGGTTCGAATCCTGGGCGCGGACATGGCACTGCTCGTCAAGCCACGCTGAGGCAGCATCCCACGTACCACAACTAGAAGGACCCACAACGAAGAATATACAACTGTGTACCGGGGGGCTTTGGGGAGAAAAAGGAAAAAATAAAATCTTTAAAAAAAAAAAAAAGAAAAGAAAACCTAGCCTTTGTTCAAATTAAGGAGAATCTCAAATTAGAAGGTATAAAAATAAATAGATTTTTTTCTCTCTCATCAGAAATACATTGGTTGTGAGCAAATTTGACAATCAGCACATATTTAAAAAAGTAATCTTTAGTTCTTCTCTTTAAAGAAATGTTCCATCAACTTATTAATGTACTTGTTCTTTAGGTTATATATATTTTTGCATAACTGAGTTCATATTTAATTACTATTATAGCATTTCCCATTTAATTCCCTACCTGAAAAACTTCATTTTACTAGCTACATAATATTTTTAAAGGCTTGTATCTAACCATTTAACCATTCTCTTATTCTATAGGTACACCGTTTCTAACTTTTCCTTATTATAAATAATGATATGATGAACATATTTGTACATAAATAGTTATCTGCATTTTTATATCCCTGAGGGAGATTCTTAGAAGTGAAATTATCCAGCCAAAGGTACATCTTTTTTAACTTTCTGTTTTGACCTAGCTTTAAACTTACAGACAAGTTGGAAAGATAGTACAAAGAATTCCCATGTGCTCCTTCACCCACGTTTGCCAAACGTTAACCGTTCACCTCATTTGCTTTTTGATTCTCTCTCCCTGCCTTTCTCTCTCCCCTTCCCTCCTTCCTTCGCTCTCTCCCTCCTTTCCTCTCCCTCTCCCATTTGAGAGTCCCTTGCAGACATGATACATCTTTACTCCTAAGTACTTTAGTATATTTCCTAAGATTGAGGATATTCTCCCACACATAAGAATCAAGATAGAAAATTAACATTGATAATATGTGTTATTTAACCTACTGAATTTATGCAGATGCCTCCAATTGTCCTGGTAATGATCTTTATAGCAAAAGAAAATCCTGGATCATACACTGTTTTCAGTAGTCATATGCCTCTGGTTTTCTGTAATCTAGAGCAATACCTCAGTTGTGTTTTATCTTTCATGATATTGACATATTTAAAGAATAAAGTCCAGTTATTTTGTAGACTGTCCTTCACCTTGAATTTCTCGGATATTTCCTCATGGGTAGTTTCAGGTTATTTGTTTTGGGTGGGAATCCACAGAGGTGACACTGTGTTCTTCCTGGTGCATCGTGTCATAAGGCCCCTGAGGTTTATTTGTCCCGTTATTCATGATGTTAACTCTGATCACTTGGTTAAGGTGGTGTTTACCAGGTTTCTCGACTGTAAAGATACCTTTTTTGGCTTTGTAATTAGCACACATTTTGTGAAACTATGTAAATATTCCATTACTCATCAAACTTTGACCTACGTTTTTAAAATTGACTATTTTAGCTTGAATTAATTGTTACCATGACGGTTGCCAAATAGTGCTTTTCTTATTCCATCATTCCTTCTGCAGTTATTAGGTGCATTTTCCTGTGAAGAGGAACTAACTTTCCTTTTCCTTGACTAATTAATTTACTTATATCCATACAGACTCATGGTTTCTTATTTTACTCAATAGAACATAATCTGTTATTATCACTATTTTGATGGTCAAATTGTCCCAGATTTAACCAGTGGGGGCTCCTTCAAGTTGGCTCCTGTGTACTTTTGACATGTCCCCATTATTTTTTGAGCACTTCCTACTTTCTGGCATAACATGAAGCTCGAGGTTCATCTTGTTTTTTGTTTTTGGCTGTCTTTTGCCTCTGCCCTAGAGTCAGCTATTTCTCCAAGAGGCCCTGGTTCCTTTTAGGGGGAAATGGTATTTTGAACAAAGATAGTTGTGCTTATGGAAATCAGGATATAATTGCTCCTAGGTCCTCTCAACCTACAGAGCTAGAAAGTATAAATATGTATTCACATACACACTCATATGTACTTGTGTGTATACACGCATACACACGTCTCCATTTGTATCCAACTCTACAACTGTATCCATCACTATATATATTAAAAATCATGAATACATCCAATTCCAATTTAACAGAATAGAATTTATTCTACCTTCTTCCTCTTTATGTTTATAACTCCCTTCTCCAACAACCAGAAACACGGCTACTTCTATCCACAATCTATTCACTTATTTGCTCAATCCTCGTGTACACAGAAAGTAGTTTCAAAATTGCTAATCCATAACTTTGTGGGCAAAAGAAAATCTATTAGATAGAGGGGAGTATTTGTTTATAATTTTTTTGTATCCAACCTAAGGATTGATGGTCCAAATACAGTGTTAAAGAAAAACACAAACTTTTGAGAATTCTCAGTGTATATTGTCAAATATATTTCTATTGTCATCAGCAGTAATTAACAGTAAATGTTTGATAACAACTTATCCAACATTGAATATGGTCATTCAAGAAAAGAAAGTTTACTAATTTGGTTAGTGAAAAAAATGTTACTATTATCCATTGTATTTCTTTTATTGCTAATATAAGTTATCATTACAGGGAAAATCATTTGAAACTCCAAATATTTTCTGTGAATAGGCTTGTATGTAATCAGCAGATGTTACTATTATCCACTGTATTTCTTTTATTGCTAATATAAGTTATCATTACAGGGAAAATCATTTGAAACTCCAAATATTTTCTGTGCATAGGCTTGTATGTAATCAGCAGATCAGCTCTTGAGCTAACATCACTGAGATTTCACCTAATACTGAGGAGACCAAGCCATAAGCAGTGCCTCTGGGAGGGGTAGGCGCAGAAGTAAGATGAGGTGAGGCTGCGCGGGAGGTAAGACTCACATCCACGCAGATGAAGTCACTGAGGGCACCATCCTCTCTCCTTCTCCACGCTGCCAAACTCCAGGCTAGGTGATTTGTTTTGGTGACTTTTATCACCTCTGCCCTAAAAGTTCACTTTAACCTGAAATCACTGACTTCAAATGTTGGGCTAGATGCAAGGCCACCTCCCTGCCCTATAATTTGCCACCTACCGCAACCCTCCTTGGGTAGACATCATTTAATAACTGGTTTTCAGAGAAAACCAATGTCATTCAAAAGTCCTGTGTATCTTACAAGCTTGATAATAAATATTCAATGAAATCACAGGTATATGAGAACTAGCTCCAGAATTCGAGCAGAGAGTATTCCTTCTAAGCAAACCATGTATGCCTGGCTAATGCCCTAGATGTCTCCCACAGGACCACCAGGACCTGTCAATTAAATGAGATCCACTCAAGTCTCCTGGATTTGCTTATATTTACATAAACTGCCCATTGATAAAGCTTTCTGGTGCTTAAAACACCAACACAATCCCAAAAGCCTAATAAAATCAGCCTCAAACCCAAACTATTCCTTACATACTTTAAAAAGGTGAATTCTATAGTAGGTGAATTATATCTCAATTAAAAACAAAACCAAGGGCCAGCCTAGTGGCGCAGTGGATAAGTTTGCACATTCTGCTTTGGTGGCCCAGGGTTCGCCAGTTATGATCCCAGGTGTGGACATGGCACCAATTGGAAGCCATGCTGTGGTAGGCATCCCACATATAAAGTAGAGGAATATGGGCACGGATGTCAGCTCAGGGCCAATCTTCCTCAGCAAAAAGAGAAGGATTGGCGGCAGATGTTAGCTCAGGGCTCATCTTCCAAAACAAAAAAAAAGAACCAAGAACGACTACTCCCTAAAGCCATTCCAATGACAAAAACCAACCTTCACAGTGTGGAGATGACATGCCAAGCTCTATGAGGCAGGGTCTCTTGTTGTTCCCATTTAACACGTAGGGAAACTGAGACTCAAAGAGTAAAAACAATTTGCCCAAGAACATGCAAGTAGTAAGTGGAAGAACCAAAACTCAAACTCAGCTCTTTTTCTTTCCAAAACCCAGGCTTTTAACCAACACACCACGACTTCAAGGAAGTTATACAAGGCGCATCTTGCTGTTCAGTCAACCACAAGTCAACGTAGCTTCCCGTCAGAACGAGGCTTTACAACGGGAATAATTCAATCACACAAGTGGGCATTTTGGTTGACCTTATGCTAGATAATTGTCTTGGTTAATGGTTTGGGAGTTTTGTGAGAGTGTATTTTTTCCTCCACAGGGTTAACCACTCACTTGACTGGCCTAATTGCTTCAACGAAGAAGTTCAGCATCATGGAGTCATAGTCCCTGAAGTGAGACTGAAAATATGAAATTATAGGATGTATTCAGCTGCCAAAAAGTACAATAAAATAAAACTAAATCAAATGGAGTTTGGGACGGCATAAATAGAACTGTATTATTTGTAACAAAGACAGTGGTAGTCATTACACTGGTCTGGAGCAGTGCTTCTCAAAGGTTAAAATGCACACGACTCACCTGGGGATGTGGCTCACGTGCAAATTCTGACTTGATAGACGTCGGGTGGGGCCTGAGAGTCTGTGTTTCAACCTGTTTCCGGGTGATGCTGATGCCGCTGACCATGGACCACCCTCTGAGCAGTGTAGATCTAGAGTGTGGTTTCCCCTATTGCCCCATCACAAGGATCATCTGAAGCACCTGTGAAAAATGCATAGCCCCAGGCACCGCTCCATCCTGCTGAATCAAAATCTCTAGGGGAGAGGCCAGGAAAGCTGTCTATCAGGCCTACAAGTGACTCAGCTCATCAGCTGGGTTGGAATTCCCGGTCTAGATGGACCTCAGAACCCAACCCTGGGACTCTCCAATACTGTGGATATACAAGAACAGCTACCAATTTTTAAAATCCAAGTTCTGGCCTCTTTCATTGTGTTGTTTCAACTTATCTATGCCATTTATGCTTAATGATTTATGGGACCTCGTTATATAATGGACTGTATGCATAGTAGGCAGTCTTAGTAACATGAGCCCTGTCTGTCTCAAAGACCTAGCTATAAAACTTCCCTAGGAAATGGACGAAGGTCGACAGATACACTACATATGCATGCTGGGTGTTGGTATGTATGGCTAGGGTTTTATTTGAACTGGAATGTTAGTTGGTCAGTGGTTAAAACTGGAGGGAAAGAAGGAAAAGAAAGAGAGGAGAAGTTATAAGACTTAAAAAAGAGTAAATGTTGGGGCTGGCCCCGTGGCCGAGTGGTTAAGTCTGTGCGCTCCGCTGCAGGCGGCCCAGTGTTTCGTTGGTTCGAATCCTGGGCACGGACATGGCACTGCTCATCAAACCACGCTGAGGCAGCGTCCCACATGCTACAACTAGAAGGACCCACAACAAAGAATATACAACTATGTACTGGGGGGCTTTGGGGAGAAAAAGGAAAAAATAAAATCTTTAAAAAAAAAAAAAGAGTAAATGTTGGTAATATTTGACTCTTTGATGCAAAATATTTTTAATCACAGACTGTCAGTCTTGTTTGAGATGTGCCAAGTTCTCATTGCCTAATTAATATATTTAAAAGCCCATCATATAATTAGCAAACTGATACACACACATATGTACACACACACACGTATACCCACACATATATACATATAATGGTTACAGAGAATGTTTTCTAGAAAACTAGAGTTTATTTGCATAAGTTGTATTTACGACTTGCCTATTTGGCTCTGAACCACTTTCCCACCCCCGCCACCCCCATCCCTGTAAAATAGCCTTGTTGAAATTAATAAAATTATCTGTGTTACATTACTTAAGTTGTACATATACTATTATTAACTGTATTCTTCAGCTTTCTGAGACAAGGGAAAAAATACTTTCTGGTATGTAAGTTCAAAGAAGTAGACCTCTTACCAGACGTGAGCAGTTGTCTTGGGAATGCAGATTTATGAAAATTGATAGCCTGTCTTTGTCTGGCAAAACAAAGTGCCTTTCTTTCCCATTTTGTTCTCTGCCTGTGTAGCAGAGGCCAATTTTTTTCCTCCTTTTCTTTTTTTCAGAGAGTGGGATGTGAATTTTTGAATTAAACATACCTCTCAAGCCCATTGCAAAGAAATATCTCTGGGGTCTCTGCAACTCCGTTAAGCCCCAGAGAAAAAGATATTGATTTCAAGTTCAAGCGAAAATGAAGACTGAAAACAAATAAGCTGGGGTAGAAGGAGACAGATGTTCGGATTGTATGTTTAAATTGATGATGAGTAAACAGGTTATTATAAACAAAGCCAGACAAGGCTGGATGTGGTTAGAGAGTGTTTATAAAAAAATAAGTAAAATAAATACATTTTAAATTCTATTTTTAAAAATGAGAACATAGGAAAATGTTGAAAGGAAATAATTTTGTTCTATTTTGGTGTCAGAGAGGCAGTATCCAGGATTTTATATTTTTTATTTCCATAAATTACGTTTATATGTGTGTTGCACTTACCTAGGCTTACTTAGCATATGCTAAAAATAATAAGGAGTTTTCATCTCTTGGGACGTGTCACATGTTCCTCCAATTGCCCTGCTTTCAGTTTCAGAGCAGTGAGCAGGGCTGCTAAAAAAGGTAAACAAGCAGCTGAGATAACACCACAAATTTAAAGCCTCACTTGAACGTACCCATTCAATAAGGAGACAAAGGGGTCACAATGGCCTTTTCTTTCCCGCCCTAAAAAGCTGGAAAGCAACTGGGTTTTCTATCACACTTTTGGGGATTTGAACAGCATCCAGACATCTGTAAGACGTGTATTTCTCATCACATCTGACTTTCACTCCCAGCCTTGTGTACCAAAACTGGAAACTGCCATGTGGCCCACAAGCCTGTAAAGGATCCCCGCCCCCAAGCATTTGTTCCCAATTTCCACAGTTTGGGTTAGAGTACATCCATCGGGTTCCTTGACTCTTGGAAAACTAGAAACCTGGCTTGATTTGGCAATGTTTCTGCTAGCTGCACCATCCCGGGGGGCTTGTCTTAACTCTCTTTCTGACCTAGTAAATTATATATATTTTTTCATTTGCCTGGAATGATGTCACCATTTTACTACTAAATGAAGAAAAGATTTATTGAGTATTTATTAGGTATGAGGCGTTGTACTAGCATTGATGTGAGGGAAGGTCAGTGGACAATATAGTGCCGGCTGTCCCTGAGCTTGGTGTCTGGTTGAGAAAGAAGACACAAGCAGATGAAATGGTCAATAACAATCAAATATGTAAATAACTATACGGAAAAGAACATGAAGCAAGATGTATGTTGCCAAAAGATGAAGTATAAAAATGATTAGAGTTCAAAATGGCAGCGAGAGTATTATAGAGGAGATGCAAAATGAGCAATGGATTGCAAGAGCTCGACCAGATGCACTGATTTGAGTGAGCCAACACATCTTTATACCTGCTGTGGCATAATATTGGCCCTTTTCATTCTCAAAAATGTCCCAGTTTGCTTGAGAAATTATATGGTCACCCTATTTATGGAAGACTGAATTTAAATTAAAGGAATAGAGAATGGGAAGGATATTCTAGAAGAAAGTAAATCAAGATTGTAAGGAAGATCAAAGAGAAAAGAAGATATAAAGCACAGCCAAGCCTCAGTGAGTAAAGAGATGTGGTTAACAATAACATAGAAAAGTAGTTATATAGTTTGTATATGCAGTTTATTCCTACCAATCCTCTGCTTCTTAAAATTATACAGAATAATACTCTAGTATATAATAGAATAAACAGAAAACAGAAATGCGAAAAAAAAGATTTGTAATCGTCTACGATTTCTAGCACCTAGTAGTGTTCACCATTGTTAATATTTAGTTGGATGTCATTTGAGAGTTTTTCTTTGCTGATGTAACCCCCCAAAATAACATATTGTCCATATTGACCTTAGAGATGCTTTATTCACTCAATTTCTACATTATGAATATCTGTCCATGTCACTGAATAGATTTTATATCTTTGATAATTGTTTCATAAAACTCCGTTATACAGATGAATTGTGATATCTTAAATAAGTTCTTAGGCTGGATGTTTGGGACATTCAGACTGTAATTTTTTGCTATTATAAAAACAGCATTGCAATGAACATTCTTATTTTAAAAAATCTGTGTTCAGTTGTCTGATTATTCCCACATAATACATGACTAGAAATGCAATTTCTAATTAGATTTTTTTTGGAATTTTTACACTCACAATGGAGAACTTGAGTCCCCCAGGCCATCAACCTATTGTCATTTTGTTCCCATGTGACCAGAAAGAATAATTTTGAGAAGTCTCTGACTTTTCTCCATTCCCATTACAGCCATCTTAGTTTTCCTGAGGTATGGTCATAGCCTTTTAACTTATCTTAATTCCTTCCACTCTAGCTCTGTCCGAAATGTTCTCCACACTATAGGAAAACAAGTTATTTTAAAACATTACCCAGATTAGTCCATTACTCTGCGTAAGGTGATGTGTTCCAGTGAACCTGCAATAAAATCCAAGCTCCCCAGCCTGACGCTGCATCATCTAACCTGTGCTTACCTCTCCATCGAAATCTCTTGCTTCGTCCCCACTGCCTGTTACACACCAGCGCCAGTGGCCACCTTTCAGTTCCTAGAACCAGCCAAGCTTTTCCCTGCTTCTATGTCTCGTCTTCACATGTTAGTCCCTGAAACACTCTTTTCCTTTATAGCTTTGCTCAAATTATAATTATACTGATCTGTTTCTATCTAACTTATTTTTCAACCTTTTCCAAATAGACAGTAAGTCTCACCACTTATTTGTTTTTTTCCACCACTGATTTGGCAGTGCCCCTAATAAGGTTGATTGGTACCTGATAGATGCTCAGGGACTATTAGAGAGATTGGTCAGTGATCAATGAGATCAGTGACCATGGACCTAAAGAACTGCCCCCAAATAAGCCTGTGTCCTTCATTCTTTTAGCATGATCTTCTAAAAGATCTAGCTAACCATAGAGTTATATGAGTATTGTTGATGTCAAATGATGAATGCCAAAAAGGGATGTACCTGGAGACAGACTAACATTATAGGTAAACGATCTAGAATCTGGCATCTTAGATACTCCTTTAGCCCATGCATAGGGTGTGTCTGCTGAAGGCCAACCCAAGGTCAAAATTAAAGCAAGCAGTCAGAGCACCATCAGCATGACTTTCTGAAGGAAACCCTCTGCAAGCAGAAGTCACCCCAAGGGCTGGGATGAGTGACACAACACAGCTGGCACCAGGATGACCAACAGGATTAGATGGGTCAAGGCATCGGCCAGCCAAAGCAGCCTCAACAGGCCCAGCAGATGCTGACGAGTGATCGGGTGTCACCTCTGCTCATCCCCATCTGTTTGTTTAGCTGACCCTAGAGCTGGCCCCAGCTTTCTTTCTGGGCTCACGGGCAGCTGGAACCAAAGGAAAAGGAGTATCATGCAAGAGCGTCTGCCAACTGTGTGTCTGATGTGTGCTCATAAGTCATGGAAGTGACCAGGGCGAGGTGTCAGCTTACAATTTCTGCATGCTTCTCATTATTACAGAGCCCACCCTCTACAGAGGGAAGGGAGGTGGTGGATGGTAGAAATCTCTACATGGGTAATACAGGGAGTAAACATCTCTGAGGGAGCTGGCCAGTAGTCTCTTTTGGGAGGTCCCTTTACATTGCCCCATGTTCACCCAGACTGAGGGAGATCGTCTTGGGCCCAAGGCCTCTGGATTTTGAGTGGAAGCTTAAAATTGATACTCTGTAGTCAAATTTCTTCAGTATGAATATTAACTCAGCCATTTTCTAGCTTTGTGGCCTCAGGCAAGTTTATTAACTGCTCTAAGCCTCATTTCCTTCATCTACAAAATGGGAATGCCAGGCCCTCACGGCAATGATGTAAGGATTAAATGAAACAAAATTGGCTCAGTGCACATTGAAAAGGTTTGATAAATAATAGTTGCTGTCATTATCAGTGATATACATTATCCCAGGTTGCTCACAGTCGTTAGACAGGAATCAGAGAATCCCCCAAGATTCAGGAAGCTTTGGAGCCATTCCATGACATTATCTTGTTCCTACATCTCCTCGAGTAAGAGATAGTCTCTCAGATCCTCCCTGGTAGAATACTTAAGTATCTTCTTCTATCTCATCTTGAGTGCTAACTCTGATCAATTGCTAATGGCTGCCTAGAGTGAAAAAGTGTGCTGTGACCCATTGGCAATGTCTGTTGTGGGCTAGGGTATAGAGAGTGGTGAAATGAGTTCCTGATATTTGCTAATCATGAAGAGCTGGTACCATTTCTGTCACTAAAATGGTCTACAGTTCTTCCTGAGGACTCTTCTGGCCTTGGCAGGAGGTACTTACCTGTCTGGTTTTCCCAAACACTACTGCATGTCCTATGTTCCCTCTTCTTGAAGCCTCAATCCCCATTCGCAGGAAGAAAAAGGCGAAACAACCATATGCTACCAAATACGTTTCTCCTTTCCAGCTTCTCTTTGATTTTCTTTCATGAATCTGAGTCATCTCTCCACACTCACCAGCAATCCTAGCTGAAATTACTGTTTTCCACAGCACTTCAACTTTTCACATCCCTGGGACCTGCTTTCTATCCGGTTCAGAAGCCTTTGGAGGGTGGGGGAGGGCACCCAAGCCTCCTCTCCGACAGAGATTTCTCGCTGAAATCTATTTTCTCCTCCACATCAAAGTCTACTGCAAACACAGAAACCTCAGCCCATCAGGGGTTATATACATATATAAACACATCCGTCAATTCCTCTAACCCTGGTCTTTTTCAAGATTAACTCCTTTATGAGGGCACGAGATGCACATTTCATAAGGCAGCTGGCATGATAGTGGCCCAACACCCTTGAGGGGTGACAATACATTGTCCTCTGGGTTGTCAAACTGTGCATGATTTCCATCCTGCAATTGGTGTGCTCCCAGGGCCTACACACCCGACTCCTAACCATTGCTCGATTCAGGCCAGTTCAGGGAAATCTTACTGAATACCAACAAAATCTGTGCACAGCGTGATGTAGGCCACAGGTTTTGCAGAAAAGGAAATTCCATTGCAGAGGGAATGTCAACCAGCCCCAGAAGAGCCAACTTCTCCGGCCCTCTGTGAGCAGCCAGACAGCACAGCTGACAAACGGATCCAAGTAAGCTTAGTGCAGCAGGAAAATGTGGTGGTGGTTTTTTTCCTAAGTCCCCCACCAGGAAAAAAGACGAGAATCATTATGTCTAAAGCAGGATTCTCAAAGCTTGAATCCAAGGGTGTCAAGCGAGTAGGGGAGGGAAAGGAAATGCCTCTTGTTTAAAACACAGGTTCCCAGGCACCCAGCAGACCTAGCAAGATAGCCATCGCTTAGGGCAGAATCTAGGAATCTGAATTTTAACCAAAACACGCACATGGGGCATGCACACACCCGCTGAGATTCTTATGCACACTGAAGTTTTCAACTGCAAAGAAAAGCTTAACTAGTCAACTCTAGAGCTATCTCATTCATCAGAGACCAGTGAAGAAGCGTGTTGCTTGATTGCTGAGTAGAAGAAAGTTTCATGGCGCTGACTTCCCGGGAGCAGGAAATATTTTCAGCTCTTACTTGTCCCGTGACGGCTCTTTTGTTGTGGGGTCTCTGCTGTCCACATGCAAGCTCTGTACCATTCTCAGTAGGAAAGTTCAGTTTCCCCATCTATGGTCGTATTCTCAGATGCATAAATTCCACACAACATCTGCTGCTGATAAGACCCAATGGGAAAAACGGGTTTAAATCACGTCAATGACAATCCCTCTTTAAGCTTATGAGAACGCCATACTGTTTTTTCCCATTAAAGTTATTTTCCCACCTGCCTTTGTTTTACTTCTGGCTTTTTTTGGTTGCGAATCTACTGAAATGAGTTTAAGCAAAAAAAGAAAGGGGGTTATCAGGTGACAGGGGCATCGGAAGCACTCAAGGTAGGAAAATAGGCTTTTCAGAGATCTAAAACCGGGATCTTGGCAAACACTAGAAACTATAGCAGACATGTGACTGTCTGCCCAGCATTCTCCTTGTCCTCCAACCTCATGCAGCCCCAGTTCCCCTCAGTGTCCAGACCTCCCCTCCAGGGCCCAATGGTCTCAGAAGAAGCCAGCCCAGCTCCCAATGTTGAACCCGAGGCATCCACACCACTGACTCTTATTCTATCAGGCTTATGTAATTTGTAGCATCTCCTGTATTATCATGAAATGAAATTCAGAGATATATATTTTATAAAATCAATATAATTCCCCAACTGCCATATAAAGGATAGATAAAAGTTTCATATAGTAAATTAGATGCCTTTCAATCAGAAAATACGCAGACACAACTCCACTAAAACCCATAATAAATATTGGGAAGATTGAACTCGAGTGAAGATGCAATGCGAATTTGAGAACTAGGAGTTCACGCCGGGGTCTGTCAGCCTCAGCACTATTGACATTTCATGCTGGATAATTCTTTGCTGTGGGGGCTGTCCTGGGCATTGCAGGATGCTTAGCAGCTTCCCTGGGCTCCACCTATTAGATGCCACTAGCACCTTCTCCCCATCTTCCAGAAAACCAAAAATGTCTCCCAACATTGCCAGTGACCCCTGGTAGGGTGGGCAATTCACCTCTGGTTGAGGACACTGGTATAAGGTATATTTTCTTGGCAACTCAGATACGACACACAGTGTGGTTGTCAGTGAGGCGATTCTTCTGAAATGGGGATCAACTCCCAGGAAAGTTCCAAAGTAGAGTCGTCCTCCCTCGTTCACACAATGGCTGTATTCCTGGAAAATTCAGTGTAGAGAAGTAGCTTGCAAAACAACGCTTTATGTTTATATGTAAATCAGGGTCATAGAATGCACTCCGATAATTAGAAACAGGGACATTCCCGTCTACAGATCAGGTAAGAATGTAAAAGCTTAGGAAAACGATCTGGCAGTTCTTCAAAAGTTTAAACAGAGAGTTACCATATGACCCAGCAATTCCACTCCTAGGTATATACCCCAGAGAAATGGAAACATCTGTGCAGGCACAAACTCGTACATGAATGCCCAAAAGAGCATTATTGATGACAGCCCCAAAATGGAAACAACCCAAATGTTCATCAGCAGATGAATGCATAAATAAAGTGTGGTATATCCATACAATGGATATTATTTGCACTAAAAAGAAATGAGCTATAGCTGCATGATGCAATGTGTGAGAACCTTGAACACATTATGCTAAGTGAAAGAAGTCAGTTACCCAAGGCCACGTATTGTTTCATTCCATTTATATGAAATATCCAAGAGAGGCAAATCTATAAAGACACAAAGTATATTAGGTTGCCCAGGGTGTGTGCGAGGGCGGGGCAGAGGCTGGGTGATTGCTTCAGAGGTTTATTTGGCAGGTTTATTCGGCAGGTTTATATGATAAAAATGTTCTAAAATTGATCGTGGTCATAGTTGCACAACTTCGAACAATCAAAGAAAAAAGTGGATTGTATACCTTAAATAGGTGAGTTCCAAGGTATGTGATATTGTCTCAATAAAGCTTGTGATTTAAAAATACATATATCCTGCAGATCAGAGGGCAATTCATTATTGCATGAGGCTATATTGCAGTCCTCTTTACGCTTTGCAAGACATTTAGCTTCTCATCCACTTGTTCCCCCAAATTATTGTGATGACAACAACAGCCCCTTATGTTTCCTCACAGGGCTAGTTTCAACCCCTTGGAGAATGATAAGCCACTGGTCTAAACAATTTATATAAATGAATTCTTCATTGCCAGTGATTGGTTCAAGAATTCGGACTTATGCCAATCAGTAAATATTTTTAGACCACAGTGGTCACATGACCTGTGTTGGCCCAATGAGACCAAAGGAAAGGTTTTTGTCCAGTGATTTGGGGTAGTCTGTTTTTCTCTCTGACTGAGCTTGAGTAAAGACATGCATACTCGGAATTGCCTCTGATGGCCATCTTGAGATGATGAGTGGAGCCAGCTGTACAATGAAGCCAATGGTTTGAATAGCAAGGCAGAAAGAAGGAATCTGGGTCTGTTGCTGAACTGCTAATTAACCAACCCTAAGGCCCAGCCCAACTTTTGATTTTCTATGTGAAATAATAAAGTTCCTTATTGTTTTAACCACTTAGAGGCCTGTTTTCTGTGAAATAGGAACCAAAGCGGACAGAGGGCCGGAAATGAGATTTGTTGCTCCCATAAGACCAACTGAGTCCCAGAATATCCATCCATTTGTGAGAAGATTTCCAACTGTGCTCAGGAAGTGCAGGAAGTGGAGTCAATTGTCCTCCTCAAGGGAAGGGAAATACCAAAATGCATGTTTTCGGGCCCAGCCACAAGGACTAGGGCTCAAGACAGGCTTAGACCTAATATTGGAAATCGGCAGACCAGGATGCGTAGAAGGCCAAGGTGAATGGAACAGCTAAAGAAAAGTTTCCACTACAAGAATACTCAGAGTTCATCTCTGCCATTTTGAGAGTTTGGTAATAGTTTGTAGCTATTCTCAAGCTTGCCTTTTACTTATTTAAACATTCTAAAATAGCTATTTTGTAATCTTTTATTGATGATCTGAAGCCTTCATAATTTTGTTATCACTCTTTGTTATTTCTCCTGGTTCTCACTCTTGGTGCCTTGTTTCCTTATGTGCTTGATCATTTTTAACTATATGTTGGTCATTGTCTTTAAGACGTGTCTGTGGGGATTCTCAGTGATTTAAGTTGAAGCTACCTTCCTCCAGAGATAATTTGGGTTTGCCTCTGCTACCCACCTAGATGCATTGTCAGCCCAGGACAACGTTAAAGTAAATTCCAGGACTGAAATAATAATGGACTTCACAGTTGAGAAGCATATTATCAGCATCACCTTTATTCCTACCGTTATCAGCCACTTATTCTGTGCATGCATTATTCTAAGTGCCACATGCATTATCACACTTAAACTTCACAGAAACCTCATGATGCAGGTATTACAATTATCCTCATAATACAGAGAGAAAACTAGGGCACAATACTAATTAAGCCATGCTCATATAGCGAGCTAGGGGCATGGGTACTAATGTCCTGCTTTCTAGAACCCGATTTCTAAGATAGTAAGTACTTAATAAATGCACGTTGATTAAAGCTATTGTTCTTGTGAGTTTAAAGGGAAATAGGAATAAAGATACAGACTCAGCTGGATTTAGGGTCTGAGATGAAGTCCTCTGATCCCCATTTCCCACCACACTACATAGGTGGATTGAGTATGCCTGGTCCTGAAACACCAAGCAACATTTGAAGACACAGTCAAATGCCATGCCTAGAACAGCAGACCTAGGCCAAATTCCACAAAGCGTAAACCTCTGAGAATCACAAATACCACTGCACTCACAGGTTAAATGTAAAGTTATTTTGCAGGAAGAGGGAAGTTTTGCAGAGGCACTGTCGGTAAAGCCTGAATGCGTTATCCAGGTGGAGAGAAACTTGTAGGACTTTCCTTCTAACATTAGGCCAGAGAATAACTATGAATTGAGGATTCCCAAGTGCAACTTCCTGAAGAGGCTTAGGCCCATTATCCTGCTAGTAAAGCGAAATTCTCGATAGCCTTTGGGACCATGCCCTCAATTACTCTGGAGGCTGCAATGGCGGGAAATTAAGCCAGTGAACCCACTGAATCAATGCATTATCACTGCCTTGGTTTGGCATTATTCACATGTGTTGTTGAAATGGATTCCAGACTGGACTCTACCCTCACGGCTGACTGTGAGCTCCCTGAGGGCAGGAACTGTTGATCTTTTCTTCATTAATACTCAGCACAGTGACGGCACACTTACCCATTGGTCCAGGCAGCAGTTATTTATTGAACTTCTGCTCTCTGCTAGTCACTGAGGACACGGTGGTGAACAAAAAACGGCATGGCCCTTGCTTTTATGGGGTACAGGTCTAGTGAGAGGCATACAGTAGTCAAACAACAAAAGCCAAATGCATCATTAAAATCTCTGATGGATGCTGTGAAGGAAAGAAACTCAGGACATTGAGAATCTGATGCATAGGTTTTTTAAACTTAAAAATGCCCTTATTAAAAAAAAATCACTGGTAAACTCTAAATTTGCAATGAAATATATAGAGAACAGTAAAACAAAAATACTGTTAACTAAATCAAAAGAAAACTTTAAAATTAAAATATTAACATAATCAGCATTATTTCTTTTGAATATCTTTTTCTCTTCTAGATGAACGCTATGAAATCTAAACATCATTTCTTTCCGTATTTTTTCCCCTCTCTCTGCCATCTACAAATGGACTCCAGTTATCATGTTGTCTCTCAGTGCAAGATGCCTTGAGAATTGGGAAACCCTGGAAAACCCCTCATTGCTTCACAATCATGATGCGCTGATGAGCCCTGCTGGGAAAGCCACTCTGGCTGTCAGCTGGGGCTGCTTCCTCTCTGATGCTCATATTTGCGTGAATCCAAAATCCAAGTTCTAAAGTCGTGGGATTAGGCAGGCAGACAGCCAGCAGCTCTGCCAAAGCCAGTTACCACTCACACAACCAACGGGCCTTCCACGTAAGGTTTGCCCTTGAGTTGTTCCACTGAAGTTTTTAGCAAGTCCAGCATTCTAGTACTTGGAGCAGCTAGTTTACTTTAAAATCTCTCTCCCTCTCTCTCTCCATCTCTCTCTCTTTCTCCGTCTCTATCTTTGTCTGGCTCTCTCCTGCGCCCCTTCCTCCTTTCTCTCTGCCTCTCTCTTTGTCTGGTTTTCTCTTTCTCAGCTTCTTTGCTCCTCTTGGCCACTTTTAAAGAGCAAGCACTGGCAGGCAATGAATCAAAGGGGGCTATTTTTGCTCTTGCTGCGAGAATGTTTACAACATACTGAAAACTCAGCCTGCGGTTTAACGTTGTATATATTTTCAAAAAAACTGAGTGGTTTCCAAAGTCAGTGGATGACTATGGAACCCACAGAAGGCTGTCCATGTATGAGCAATACCTGGGGCCGCTGTCCTGACCCTCGGCGCTCCCGCTGTCTCAAATATGGCCCCGCATGTATAGAATCGGAAAGATCAGGCTGCTGACCAGCTTTGTTTCCTAACAATGCTGATTTCGTGACCAATGGTTCAAAGCTGTGAAAGAAGAAACTCAAAGCTAGCTCTGTATGACCAGGAATTCCGTGAAAACTCTATCTATGGCCTAATTAAATTATTCCTCCTTCCCACCCAACCGAGCTGCCCCCAAATGTTTTGGATACATGTACCATTCCATTAGAATACAGTTAATCTTGAATATATTTTACCATGAAATATGAACATAGTAATTACAGAATTTTCCATTCAACATCCCCTATCATATTCCTAGCATATTGGATTCTCTTAGAATAGCATTTAAGTGTTTTCATATGGGCTTCAGCTGACATCCTAGAAGATCTGAAATAGCCAATAATTCTACTGCACTAAAACTTAGTCAAACTCTTTCTTCCAAAAAAGTCAAACTTTTTTTTTGCTAGAACTCCAAGCTTTAAAATAAGATTAAGTCCAACCTACTTTTCGAAACTCCTCCTGCTGATTTATCAGCTGATAGCCAGTCTGAGGGACTCAGGCCAATTCAGTTGGCTCACCGAGTATTGCTCAGTGGCTAGATATGAAGTGGAAATGTCCAGGAGGTCTCCCTTTATCTGTAGCTAAAATGAGAGGGAGCCTCAGGGCCGACCAGTGTTTCTCAGGGTGGTGGGGAAACAGCCCGCAGTGTTCACTGAAAACTGTGCTGACGACAGCTCTCGCTAACAGACGAAAGTCGCAAGCAGGGACGCTGGAACAGCAGTCAGTGCAGAGAGAGGGGGGCCGAAGTGGGGCTGGCCTGCTATTTCGGATGGAGGCTGACTCTCCAAGGAGGTTTCAGTTCTTAGCGCTGGATTAAGTCCTTGTTTTGTGGGTGACTCCTATTGTCTGGGTGTTCTGCCGGCTCACACCGGGCAACACTGGGCCTGTTGTTCCAATTCGCTTGGAGATTCTGTAATTTAAACAACACAGAGCGTGGGCCAGCCCCAAGGGTTATAGCCTAGTTTAACTGGATTTAGAAAACTGGTTAAACTAGGCTACAACTCTCCTGGTCTTGGACCTGCTGTTTATGTTTTATTTTTGTTTTTCTTTCCCCTCTGTTTGGAATATAAGTTCACTCCCTTTAGAAAAGCAGAAAGGATAAGAAAATGGGAAATGACAAGTAGGTTGGGAGGGTTGTGTTTGTCCTGGCACAGCAGTCTTACCTTTAACAAAGAATTTCTTTAAAAAGTCTCGCATGTGCTGATGGCCGTGGCCCCCACTGTACTATAATCGCTTGTTTGGGTCTAGAAACAAAGACCCCTCCAGAACAGTGGTTCTCAAACGCCACCCTGCATCGGAATTGCCAGGAGGGCTTGTTAAAACACAGACGGCTGCCCCACCCCCAGAGCTGCTAATTCAGTAGCTCCAAGTGGGGCTGAGAATTTGCCTTTCCAATAAATTCCCTGATGATTCTGGTGCTGCTGCTCCAAGGGCGCGTCAAGAACTACTGTACGAGACTGTGAGCTCCTTGAGGGCAAGAATTGTCTCCCTCACTCCTGTATTCATGGCACTTTGTCCTGTGCCTGGCACAAATACATATTCCAATGAATGATTAACTATATCTGCTCATTCACCTAGTATTTATTCACAATCTACTATGTGCCGGAAGTGGGTCTACACACTAGGTATTCCACAATGAATAAGACAAACAAGTTTCATGGGCTCAGAGAGTTTCCATTCTAGTAGGGCAGTCAGGGAAGAAACACATTTATTCAATGATTTCGGTTTGTGATAAGGGCTATGAAGAAAATTAAAGCAGGACAAGAGGATAGAGAATGATGGGAGTAGGAAGGAACTTCAAATAGGATGTCAGGGAAGGCCTCTCTGAGGAGGAGACACTTATAGAAAGTTGAATGAAATAAATGAGCAAGTCATGTGAAGATCTAGTGAAGGAAGATTTCAGGTGGAGGGAATAGCAAGTGCAAAGGCTCTGGGGCAGGAATAGTTTGGCATTTTCAAGATAGAGCAGAAATCCAGAGTGGTTAAAGGAAAGTGAATTAAAGGGAGTATGGTAGACTAATAAGATCAGCTAGGTAACAGGAAGACTCACAGAGAGCCTTAAAGGCAGTGGTAAGGAGTTTGGATTTTAGTCTGAGTTTAACAGGAGGACAATGAAGGGTTTTGGTTGGGGAAGCAATATTATACGGTTTTGTTTTCAAAGATTGTATTGGAGGAAATAGTGGAAGCAGGGAGCCCTGGCAGAAGCTGCTGCAATAATCCAGATACACAGTGATGATAATTTAGACTAGGATGTTGTTGGTAAATGAGACAAGATGTGGTGAGATTTGAGATATATTTTGAAGGTAGATCCAACTACAGTTGCTAGTGGATTGGATATGAAGTGTGAGAGAAAGCAAGGAGTCAAGGAGGACTCATAGTTATATTTTTTTGTACGTGAATGAGGATGACACTTGCTGAGTTGGGGAAGAATAGGACATGATTAGTTCTGTTTGGGACAAGTCATGAGCTGCCATTAGATATCCAAGTGGAGATGTTAAGTGAAGCTTAGAGGAGAGGTTAATGTTGGAATATAAATTTGGTAATCATCATTGGAGAGATGGCCCCAAAGCCAAGATCGCTTAGGACATGTATGCAGAGAGAAAAAAAAAAAGAGGATCAAAGGCTGATTCCTGGAGCATCAACATGTTTGGAATAGGAAGGGAAGTAGGAGCCAGAAGCCGAGTGTTTCCAGAAGGAAGAGGTGGCCAACTGTGTC
Source organism: Equus asinus (assembly GCF_041296235.1). Lineage (NCBI taxonomy): Eukaryota > Metazoa > Chordata > Mammalia > Perissodactyla > Equidae > Equus > Equus asinus. The sequence goes on from NC_091810.1 coordinate 28,429,978, forward strand.
CGATGTGGCTAAGTAATCAAGTAAGATAAATACTGAGAACTGACCACTGGGTTTGGCAAAATGCAGACCCTTGACAAGAGCAATTTCAGTGAAATGGTGGGGACGAAAACCCAACCAGAACGGGTTAGGAAAGAATGCTACCTGAGGAAGGGAAGACAGTGAGTAGAAATAACTGTTCCAATGAGCATTTTTTATAAAAGAAGGAGAGAAATGGGAAAGTAGCAGAAAATGGAAATGTGGACACTGGAGAGTTTTCAAAGGAGGAACACTGTTTATCCTGGTAGAGGTGATCCAGGAGAGAGGGAGAAATTGATTATGTAGGAGAGAGCAGAGTCTACCGCAGTATCGAAGTGCTTGAGTAGGTGAGAAAGGAAGGGCTACAGTATGCAAGAGGTGGGAGTGGCCCAAATAGCAACAGGAGGGCAGACTGAGAATGAGAGTACAGGTGCAGTATGTGTGTAGGAGTGAATGGGAAGGTGGGAGCGTTCTCTTCCACCTCAACACCGGGAAGGATGAAAGTTTAATGAGCACAAGAGAGCTGCCTAGATGAGTAAGAGAATAAACAAAGGGAATGTCATCACGTTGCTGAACTATGCTGCTTCCCATTTGATATTTGTGGCTATAAATGGAACGTGAAACCCATCAGTATGGTTATATGTTTCTGTAAATGGCATTTGCCTGCTGGGGATCAAACACGGAATAGGCAGAGAACTGGGTTTGGAATATAACCAGCGATGAGATGTGCTGAGTGAGGAGCAAGGAATTTGAGCATATATGCAAGGGAGTAACGATAATGATAGACCAAGGACCTTGACCTGGGCAAGCAAGAAAGGAGGCTATGAGAGGTTTCTCAGTGGGAGACAAAGTGGCAGAATCAATGGTTGGAAGTCTGGAAGGGGTGGTTGGGCTGCTGCATTGGGGAAATGAATTAGAAGGATAGGAGGAAGCATAGTTCTTGGGGATGATGGCAAATTCTAACATTGGACTATGGGAGTGCTTTGACTGAGGTGAGATAGGAGAAAAGATTATTGGGAGTGATGTGGTCAGTGAACAGGGAGGCCAGTGTGCTAGCTGGATCATGGAGCTGGCGGGGCAAACAATTCAAGGTAATGAGAAGTTATCATTCAATGTACACCCACTAATCGCCTACCATTTCGAAGTTGTATGCAAACCAGGAAAACAAATCAGGTTAATCGCTTAGCCTCAAGGAGCATATAAATGTTGGTACATAAAAAACAGTTTGTGAGGGTAAACAGAATCTACTTTGTAAACAACACACTTATGGCACAAAGCAAAACATGCTCATTAACTGAATGAAAATTGGAAGGTTTTTTTTTCACTTCAGTTCAAAAAACACCCACAAATATTTGTATGTTTATAATGTTCACAACCCTGGGAGGGGTGTGGATGAGCAATTTTTGTGATTCTGAATAATTCTACAAAACCAACTATTAGATAGACCATTGCAGGTAATTTCCTGTGGTCTCAACAACGAGAATGGTTGGGCATCTTTGTATAACTTGTTTGCACTTATTTATTCAACTTTCTGAGTGACTTACAAAGTTCCAGAAACAGATGATAAATAAAACCAGTCTCTCTACTCTGGATTCTCACAATCTCATGTCTTTTAGCTTAGGTATACTGTGACTTTTGTAACTGACTGCATTTTCCTTTTCAACCTTGGCTGTACAAAGATCAGAGCTAAATGTGTGACCACTAAAAATGTGCAAAACCTTCAGATGGATGTGTGTGGACTAATTCCCTTTACGTCTACCTTTTTTTCTTATCTTTTTGTTTTGCTCTTTTGCCTTGTTTTCCTCAATTATTTTTAATCTTACAATTGTGCATACCTTTGTAAGCCTCTTTAAGTCCTTTGTGAAACAAGATTGGGAATAAATGAATAGGATAGGGCACTGTACTATTGACTTTAGTAAAATTGGCATTAGGAAAAGAGGACATTTTGGCCCATGTAACTGGAAACTCTAGTGATGGACTTCAGGCACAACTGGATCCAGGTACTTAGAGAACATTGTCACAGATCTGCCACTCTCCAGCTCTGGACTCTGCTTTCCTCTGTGTGTTTTCATTTTCAGACAGGAGCCCAAAAAGTAGTGGCAAAAAGAAGTACTAATAGCTTCTAGCCACCTCAAAAGAAAAAGTGCTCTTTTTTCCCCAGTGATACCTGGCTTGAGTCAATAGACTTCCCCAAACCAACACCTGTTGCTAGCGTAACACCATGTTCTATTCAGAAAGGTCTGGGTCACACATCCATCCCTAGGGTAGGGAGTAATGTTAGTACAACCAGAATCACATGGATTGAGAGCTGAGGAAAAGATAGCTTCCACAAGGGAAAATTACAGTGCTGAACCAAAGAAGGTGAACTGGATCATTGGCAGAACAAAACCACAGATGGCCCCTCTCCAAACTTACAATCTAGTTGGGCAGTCAGGTCAGGTCTCCAAGAAATGAAATGAGACAGTGCTCATCTGACACATACCAAAGGAATGTTTCAGACATTACGTATACCATGGGGTGACATAGAAGGAGGAGGTCATTATGAAGAAAACACTCAAATCATTCAACGAAAACTTCTTGAGGACCTTCTATGTACCAGGCTCTGTCCTCAGTGCTTGGGACACATTAGTGAGCAAAACAGACAAATGCTCTTGCCCTTTTGGTGCTTCCATTCCAGACAGACCATAAACCAGAGACGTAAACACAGGTAAAGCAGAGAGTGTATTAGAAGGTGGTGCGTACTGTGGAAACAGGGAAAGCAGATAAGGTGGATTGGGAAATTTTCCAAGGTTAGGTTGGGCCTCATTGAGAAGACGACATTTGAGTAAACACTTGAAGGAGCTGAAAGGATTAGCTGGATGAATATCAGGGGGAAGAGCATTGCTGGCAGAGGGACCAGCCAGGCATAGTCCCTACAGCCTCAGCGTGCCTGGAATATTCTCGCAACAGCACAGAGGCCAGTGTGTCGGGAATAGAACTAATAAAGATGAGAGTAGAAAGAGATCAGGGTGCAGAGGCAAAGGCAGGGAGCTAGCAGGCAGAACAGATCTCATTGGGTCTCTCCAGGCTTTGGGTGCACTTTGACTTGTAACCTTCGTAACACGCAAGTCGTGGCAGGGTCTGGTAGAGGAACGATGTCTTCTACTCAACATTTGAAAGGACCACTCTGGCTGCTATGTGGAGGATAGATGAGAAGAGCAGAAGATGATCAAGCTGTTAGGAGGTTACTGTAGAAACTCAGGAGCGAGACGATGGAAGCTTGGACCTGGGCGTTAGCAGTGGGAGAGGGAGGCAGCCAGACTCTGAAATGTTTGGAAGATAGAGCCGATAGGATTGCCACTTCACACAGGACATGAGCTTCAAGAGATGGGCAGCGTTCGCAGGTAGAGAAAGGGAAAGAGCATTCGAAACTAAATGAAATATAAGGTAAAGCAGAGGGAGAGTGCACAATGAATTGGCAGGCCAACGACGCAAGGAGAAAATTCGACTGGAGCGGAGAACTGATAGAGGAAAGGAAGAGAAGGTTGGTTTGGGGTCCGATGTTAGATGCCTTCAGGGTGGGTTAAGGATTTTGCATCTCATGTTATCTCTAATGGGAGACATTTGAAATATTTTGAGAAGATCGACATGATAGAATTATGGTTTAGGGAAGTGAGTGGGACCCTGGCAGACTTTGGAGGGTGAAGTTCTGGTGGCAGGGAGATCTCTTTCAGAAGAGCTAATGAAATGAGTGTGTGAACCAAAGCAGGATTATGTAGGGACCAAGAGAACAGACTTTAGCATCAGACAAACATGAGTGGGATCCTGCCCCCATCCTATTTGCCAAGGTCAAATTATTTGGCCTTTCTGGGTCTCCATTCGCTAATCTGTAAAATGGAGGTAACTTTACCCAATTCAAAGGGTTGCTGTGGGCATTGAATGACAGTGAATGTTAAGTGCTTAGTCTAATACCTGACACAGAAAAAAGAAACTATTAAAAAACTATTGTTAATATTTTTAATTTCAAATGGAATAGAAGGAATTAATAAAGGTCAAAAGGAAGAAGGAAATAGAAAATCACCATTAAAACAGCACAGTAATAATATTACAGGCAAGACCTGGTGGTGAATGCTAAAATGAGTGGGCAAAAAACAGGAGAAATGGTACATCTGTAGAGTCTCAAAGTATCTCCTCGAAGATTTTTATTAATTACAAAGGGGAAAGCAGTAACTTCATAGTGGAGACACCCAGGAGATGTCATATTATCCAAGTGATTAAGATGAACATTGCCACTGTCACAGATTGGAGGAGACTAAGAATGTGTGACAACTAAATGCAATGTGGGATCCTGGAACTGAAAAAAAGGGGAAACTCGCGAAATTTGAATAAAGCCTATAGTTTAGCTAACGGTATTGTACTAACGTTAATTTCTTAGCCTTAATAATTTTACAATCATTGTGTAAGATATCAATATTAAGGGAAGCTGGGTGATGGATGTATGGGAATCCTCTGTACTATTTTGTGACTTTTCTGTAAGACTAAAACTATTTTTAAAAATAATTTTAAAAAATAAAATGGAAGAAATTGTCTTTGAAAGACGTCAGAAAAGTAGGCATCAACAGTACTTCCTGATTGGTTGGGTTTGAAGAATGAAGGAGTGGGAGGTCAAAGCTACCTTGAAGATTGTTCCTTGAGACATTGCGGTGCAGGATCCAGAACAGGGAAAAGCCATTAGTGAGGAGCTGCTTCTGAGGGTATGAGTGTGTATGGTGTGTGAGTGTGTGAGTGTATCAGTCAAGGTTCTCCAGAGAAACAGAACCAATACAATGACATAGAATATAGACAGAGAGAGAAAGAGAGACAGAGCCATTACAAAGAATTGGCTCAATTGATCAGGAGGCTGAGACGCCCAGACCAGGAGACCCGGTGGCATAATTCCAGTCCAAATCTGAAGGCCTGAGCAACAGGAGAGCCAATGGTGTATGTCCAGTCTGAATCCAAGTCCAAAGGCAGGAGGTGACTGATGTCCCATGCTCGAAGCCCAGCAGGAAGAGAGAACGAATTCATTCTTACTCATCCTTTCATTAGATTTAGGCCTTCAATGGATTGAATGGTACCCAGCCGCAGGAGGGGAGGCAATCTGCTTTACTCAGTCTACCAATTCAAACATCAATCTCATCCAGAAACACCCTCACAGATACCCTCAGGATAGTGTTACCCAAATATCTGGGCACCTCATGCTCCAGTCAAGTCGACCCATAAAATTAATCATCACAGTGAGTGTGTGTGTGCGTGTGTGTGTGTGTGTGGGAGACAAGGTAATCACTTCCACTCTGGACATGTGTGCCGAAGTCTTCTAGGCAGCTGATAACGAAGCATGAGGTGAGAACAGAGAAGATGCAGGGCAGAGAAATCAGGTTAGGAGTAAACTGCGGAGAATATTGGAAGACAAATATAGAGACAAGCTCCCCAGGGAGAGGATTTAGAAAGGTATGAGGAGACCTCAGTGGGCAATCGAGTATTAGTGACTTTCCATATAACAATAGAAGAGAATTCAGAAAATGGCAGAGATGAGGTCACAGGGGGAGAAGGAGAATCAAGACTGTGTAGCATTCTAGGAGCTGAGAGAAGAGACTGCGACGAGGTCAAGCCAACCTTGGCCAGCGCTATCGTCAGAGCACACAGAAAGAGGACTGAGAGAAGGTGAGAGGAGTCGGGGAGTGAGAGGCAAAGGGTGCTTTTCAAGAAGACCGTTTCATGAGACCGAAGTCAACAGAGCCCAGATATCAAAGGGGTGGAAGTGGTGAGACGGAGGCAGAGGTGGCTTCTAGGTCCGGGAGCTGCAGGCATGAGCCTAATTAGATCCTCAAACCTTAAAAGGAACTAAGAAATCTGATCTTCTTTCCCCCATTCATTCAGGAAATATTTGAGTGCCTACCACGTGCCTGGTGCAGCAGATGCCCACAGTGAACAAGAAAAATGGGCTCCCTGCCTTGGCAGAGCTTCAGTCCCCGTGTAGTCTGCACACTGGCATTCGGGCTCCTCAAAGACACGCTAACTAACACAGCACGCTTTGAATTTTCCTTCTGGGACAGACACTGGAGGAGTTAGCAGTAAGACATCTTTTTTAACCTGGCACTAGGAGGGTAGTTAAGATGACAGTGACTTTTATTATGCGATCCAAGCTTTGAACGTTTGAGCCACAGCTCAGTCTCTGAGGTACGAGTTCTGTTCCTGGATTTGAGGAAATCCCCTCTTTTGTTCTCCGTAGAAAACAAAGCCCATGACACTGTGCTCAGTCTGGCAAGACTTCCAGATTTCCCATCATGAGCTTTATGAGTAACATACTTTCTTTGAAACTCTCGCTCATAAATTGCTGAGTTCAATTTTATGAATAAGCATGAACTGGCATATTAAGACAACAAAAGGTTCTTATTTTTCCAGTGGGCAATTCACAAACGTTTAGTTTCGTAAGACAAAATTTATACCTGGTTTGACTAAAATAAGTACAGCTTACTTCTCACCCTGAGATGAGAACATGCATAAAGAAGGGCAAGGATTCTTTAGATCTTGATTTATATGAGCAAAGTACATACAGAGGAACCCAGCTTCAAGAAAAACACTTTGTCCATTGTCAGGCCTCAATATATGTTAAATTCAATGTCCAGGAATGAAGGAGATCTAAAGGTAGTTTACGATTTTTCTAAAGTTCTCAAAGGCTTGTAACTGCTATTTTATTGTAGCTTTAAAGCTCAATAATAAAGTGCGTGAGAGTTCATGCCAGGAGCTCATACTGGTCTGCAGGAATTTTACCATGCTAAGAGAAATGAGAGGCCCCAAGGGGTTATCAAGAATGGATATGTCATCTTCTATAAATTTCCAAGGACAATTCAACAGCTTTTGGAAATGCGAGGCTACTTTCTACGCAACTTCAGTCAAGTTACTTAACCTCTGTGAGCCTCAGATTCCTTACCTGTAACACAGGAATGATATTCTATTTCTTATTTCACGTGACTGTTTGACTGTCTAATGAGACGAGTTAGAGCACAAGGCCAGCACATAGTAAGGGGTCAGTAAACGATAATTACTTTGTTTCTCCCCCTTAAATAGATTTGGCATAGTTTGTTACTTTTATTAATCCTTTGGTCCTTAACACCAGAACCCTAAGCAATGTGTCCAGCTGAACAAACCACATTTCCACTCTCCCTTACACATGGTGATGGCCAATGAGATGGATGCTGAAATATTGGGCAGGGGGTATCTGACGGAGACCTTTTGCTCTTGCTCTTCTCCTCCCTCCTACTTGGCAAGCTGACACGGTGGCTGGAACTCCAGCAGCCATCTTGTGACCTAGGATGGAAGGCATGAATTGAAGCCAGCAGAGCAAAAAGACAGTGGAAAGCTGGATCCACAAGGATTCCATGGAACCTCCATACCAACCCTGGACTACTATCACCAACGTTCTTGTAAATGAGAGAATGCAAATCCATAATTGATTTGAGCCACTTAGTTGGGTCTCTGTTATTAAGAGCGAAAAGCAATTCCTAACTATCATCTCAAATAACTAAACCTGAAGATCTTCTGATTTTTCGTTCACTTTCGTGTTGACCTGCCAACAGACACTGGTACAGCTACCTCTGTAGTGTCTTCCATCACCCACCTCTGTGGGGACAAATTGCTCCTTCCCTTCAGCCTAGACTTCATTTTGGCTTTGGGGAGATGAACATCCCTCACTTACCTACAATTTTGCTCTTTGAATAAGGCACCCTCATCTTCCCATTCTTCCATTACTGCACACATAATACACAGAAACTTGGGCTCTGATCTAAACTTGCCAGGATGTCTTAAACAGGGAGATGAGTAGAAATTGGCCAACAGTTTCCAACAGTAGAACAGAAGACTTGGCCAAATGGATTTCTAGAAGAAAACAAAATAATTCAAGTGTGTGCAGATGTATTTTTACCCGAAGACTAGGCATTCATGGTGGTTTCTATCCACCATGTACTAACAGAAAAGTTAGTCTCTCTTGTGGTTGAGCACCAATGTCACTATTTCAAACCTGGAGTGATAGGAAAGAAAAGAGATCAAAGATAAGGATAGAGGAATCTTCCTGTAAAAACTGCACGATGGGATCATTTTTCAGAACTAGGGAGCAGAGAACACAGGTCACAAACTCTGTGGCCCACTTCAGCCAAGCAGGTATAAAAAAATCACACAAACACCTGGGTTATCTTGTGTTTTCCCACTATGATAGAGGCATGAATTTTAGGAACATTTCTGTATTCTAAGAAAATAAATATTAAGCACAGTAATAAATCTCAAGCCTCAGTGTCTGGGAGAGAGAAGCGGGAATGCTGGGGACCCTGGTGAACTGGAGGGCACCCGCCATCTCTAAGGGGGGCCTCATTTCTTAGCTCCAGCAATTATTTCCATGCCAGATCATCTCACTTTTCAAGAAAAGCAGGAACTCATATTTTTGTGTGAAATCTTCTAATTTTCAAATATTGGCTCAATTTTTAAAATTCTGTGCGAGCCAAATAAAACACATCAGTTGGCACAAATACGCCCAGCATGTGAGTAAGTTCTCGTGAAGAGCAAGAACTACAGAAGAGCAGCAGGGGAAGGAAATCCAGAGTTCATTCATTGAAGGTGTTCATTTGTGTAACGTGTGTTTATTGAGTGGCATGTATGTGCCCTGGACGATGCTGAGAACTAAATCTGAATGAAAACTAAGAAGTGAAGTAGAAGATAATAAGGGATCATTAAATCCCTCAAAGAAACTTAGAAATATGATAATTAAGAAAGAAATTATGAAATCTATTGGGAAAAAGTCTCTAAAAACCTAGGCAAGGAGGAGAAAAATTAAAGTGCTAAGAGGTAAGAAAGAAGTGAACAGCAGGTGTGGTGGCCAGCTTTCCGAATGTAGGTGTGTAGCCAGGCTCCAGTATTCTCGCTTGCTGGTGTGCACACCCTCATGGAGTTCCCTCCCATACTGAATAGAGTTGACCTGTGTAACTAACAGGATACTGCAGAAACAATGAGTGTAACTTCCAAGGCTAGGTCCTAAAAGTCACTGTGGCTTCTGTATTGCTCTCTCTTAGATCACTCACTCAGGGGAAAGCCAGCTGCCATGACATGAGGAAAGCCCTAGGGAGAAGTCCACGTGGCGAGGGAGGCCTCCTGCCAACAGCCATTGGCGAATTGAGCCTTCCTGGAATAGTCACATGAGTGAGCCCTCTGGAAAAGTGGATACTCCAGTGCTAGTCAAATTTTTAGATGACAGCAGCCCCAGCTGACGTGAGAGACCTTAGGACAGAATTACCCAGCTAAGCCACTCCTAAATTCCTGACTCAGAGAAACTGAGAGAGAATAGATGATTGTTGTTTTAATCTACTAAACTTTGGGGTAATTTGTTATGCAGCAATAGATAACTTATACTGTAGGAAAAATAGAGGCATTGAATATAAATCAAAGGTCCAAAAAACAGCAAAAAGAGAGAGAGTAAGCAGTGTGGAGGGGGCGGTTGTTGGAAGAGAATAGTATAATGATAAAGAGCATGGACTTTTAAAATACATCAGACATGAATTCAAAACTTAGCACCCACACCTATGTCAGTGCTATGTGACCTAGGACAAAAGCTTAACATCTCTAAACTTCTGTTCCTTCTTCTTTTATGTGAATTCTCAAAATAATAGTAACTACTTACTACAGTTGTTGTGTAGATTAAAAGACGGAATTCCCATGAAATACCGTTCTTGGCACATTGTAAACACTCACTAGATGTAAGTTATTATTATTAGGGATCATATTATGGAAGGCAAACATTGCATACTCTTTGGATCTGGCATTGACAATGTTTTCAGGGAAAAAAGTACCATTTTGACGCTCTTCTTTTTTCCTTTTTTCTTTTTTTTTTAATTCTGAAATAAATCAGAACCTTGATTAACTTTTTTAGCTGGATTATCTTAAAGTTAAGTTCTGGGCATCCAAAACATTCCAGAGAAGAAAAGCATAGAATACAAAGCAGAAGCAAATAATTCTAGAAAAAAAATGTATTTGAATAGAAATTAAAAAATTGTTTCAAGGAAGTGATATTCCTTTTTTTCCTTTTGAGCAGTGTAGACACCATGTTTAGTTCATACACAAAACCTCATCATACTGAGAGCAGATGGCTAATGTCAGTTCCATGTTTATTACCTTGGCGAAAGTAAATTTCTTCAACAAGAGCTACATACAGTGCACACTATACACTAAGGCATATTCTCAAAGTCTTCAAGGCTTGTTGTTCTCATTTATAGCAGCAAGTCATTTATAAGTGAATCAATGAATGAATAAACGAATAAAATAATTTTAAGTGAAGTAAATTAACTTCAGTGGTGTAAGACCTTTTTTTCCTTTTTTTCAAACTAATGATGTATTTCGTCTACCCAAAGTATGAGCCATAATCCTTGCACGGTCAGCAACAAGTCACCACCAGCAAGGATTAGTTCGTTGTTACCAAAGATTGACAAAGTTGACGCCCCGGTTGTCAGACGTCACTATTTTCTAGGTGTGGATGTGGGTAGCATTTGAAATATCTCTCCTATTTGCTCTTTTCTCTCCAGGCAATCAAGTCACTCTTGTAATAAAATAAAACCACTCCCTTCAGAGTGATTCAGTGGTTGGACCAACCTTACCCAGCTAGTTAATAATAGAGCCTGAACTAGAAACCTAGTCTTTTGTTCCTAAACCTAGTGGGGATTATTTTTGTTACTACAATGCAAATATTTTAACAGTCTTCTTAACTGGTGTCACCAAGCCAGTCTTCTTTTTCCTTCCAGTGATTCTGGTCATTCATAACATTATTCCCTTACTCAAGAACCTGCACCAGCTCCCTTTTGCCACCCCCATCAATGCCAGATGCTGTTATCTGCCTTTCTGGCCCTGTCTTACACAATTGACTGGTTTTCTAAATGCTCCTAAAAATTGATTTTCTCATTGAGCAAGATGGCTTTCCTTAGGCAATCAAATCCATTAAAAGGGACCATGCAATGTGCCCTAATTCAGGCATTTCTTACCACCTGAGTACCCTCCCCTCTCCTCCCTTTCTTTTGAAATCTTTATAATCCCTCCATTGAAATGCCACCTCCTCCATGAAGCCTTCCTCAACTCCTCCAGCCCGTTTGGCTTTCAACTGGGCTGAGACTCCCATTGCACTTACAGTCAGCACTTTTTGGTTCAGAATTTGTTGTTTTATTGCATACTGGGCCAGATATCTTCTGTTTGCCCCTCCAAATCTGTTCTTCATCCTTCTCCACTCTGCTCTGTGCCCCTGGAGACTGACCTGTTTGGTCTACTTTAGTGGTCCTCAAAGCGTATCACCAGACTACAGCATCAGACTCACCTGGGAACGTACTGCGTCAGAGACTCTGGAGGTGGCCCCTGCAGACGTGTTTCAGGAAGCCCTCCAGGTGTTTCTGGCACATGCTCAAGTTTGAGAACCACTGCTCTACATCCACAGGCTCTTCTGTTCTTGGCTTTGTAGTTGGGTTTGGTCAATGGGTAGCCCCAGCAGGAGATCAAATGGAAGGAAGACTGAAAGATGGGGACTATTCTGGTGGTGCCCCTATTCCTGGCACACACCTTTGAAACCCCTTTATTTTTATTTTATTAAACCTTCCTTCCCTCATCCTACCATCCTGTTGTGCCATCCATTTTCTTTTGGGACTTTGACCGGCATACCATCTATATTAATTTATAATCAACATAAATAAAATGTCCCAGTTATAATTGTCTTTCTTATCCTTCCCTGCCTGCCTCCCATCCCCTAAATTGTTGATCACTGCAGTCCAGGGTTTTTCCTAATTATTTTCTCGGAACCCTAGACCCCTTAGGTGGTGAGGTAGACAGAATAACGGTCTCATAAAGATGTTCACATCCTACTCCCCAGAACCTGTAGATATGTTACCTTTTATGGCAAAAGAGACTTTGCTGATGTGATTAAGTGAAGAATTTTACTGTAGAGAGGTTTGGATATCCTGGTGGGCCTAATCTAATCACAAAGTTCCTTACAAAAGGAAGGCGAGAGACTCAAATTCTGAGGACATAGGACAAGGAAAGCAGAGGTCAGAGACAGAGGGAGGGAGACATTTCAAGAGGCTATGCTCCTGGCTTTGAAGAGGGAGAAAGAGACCGTGAGTCAAGGAATGCAGCCGCCAGGAGAAGCTGGAAGAGGCAAGGGAACAGATTCTCCTCCACAGCCTCCAGAAGGAATGAAGCCCTGCAAACGCCTTGATTATAGCCTCCTAGGATTCATTACAGACTTCTGACTTCCAGAACGGTAAGAGAATAAATTTGTGCTGTTTTGAGCCACTAAGTTTGTGGTAATTTGTTACAGCAGCAACAGGAAACTAATACAAGTGGCTTATAGAAAATAGGTGTCTCGATCAAATACGTTTGGGAAAGCCCACGTACTATATCATGAGAAATACTGCACGAAAGAACTATTTCTAACTTCTCGAAACCCACTGCTCTCAAACTTATCTCTAGGAAGATCTATTAACATTCCACAGGCCCTAGTGCTAACTACATTCCAGAAGTTGTGCTACATGCTCTAAACATCATTTAATTCTCCCCATTACCTTAGGGGATCATTGTTACTATTATTCTCATTTTACAAAGTAGTAAACTGAAGTTCAGAAAGATTAGTAATTTAGTTCATGGCCACATAGCTCGTAAGGGGTAGAGCTCAGACTGGAAACATTGGCTAACCCCAATGCCCATATTCTCAGACCTCCACTCTACCTGTCTATTCTTGAGAAACACTAAATAGACCCAGGCTACTCTATGGCTAAAGGGAAAACGCTGTATGATATCTGACATCTTTACAAATACCAAATGCGCCACTTCTCATAATTTATAATATTCCATGTATTCCAAACATCTTATTGCCAATCCCTGGGCCAAGTGCAGAATGGAGCCTACTGCAGTCTGGTTTAAAAACAGTTAAACACTAGAGTGCGTGCAAGGTAGAGGAACTTCCTTCCCATGAAGAAGCAGCTTTCAGACATAAAGGAGCTGGTGTACGGATGTGACATGGTCACAAAGGATCAGTACCCTTGGATATAACTCAGTAGAGAGGCACCGTTCAGAAACGGCAAGCCTGCCAGCACTTTTCTTATTCTCCCATAAAAATTAATGGCTAAAACCAGCAGAGAAAATCTCGGACTGTTAAGCGGAAGATGTTTTTATAGGCAATTCTAATTATACATGATATTTGGGAATTTACAGAAGAGAGAAGCTCATGCAGGAGTTAGAAGAATTTTTTTTTCTAAATAAATGTTTATCACTCAAAAATAGTCTGCATAGGGCATTTCTTACATTTTAGGTGCACATTTTAGTGAGCAAACACGCTACTCTGTGCTGGAATATTTTATTGGCATGTGCTTGAACTTCTTTAGTGATTAATACCAAAAAACTCATGCTTTTAACTCTTCTAAAGAATTTTTCTGTCTTTGTCAGTCTCTGCGTTAAATATTGTGAATTATTTTGACATGCATCCGTTCTTATGAACACGAAGCAAATTTTAAATCAGTTGCTATATTTTAGCATGTTTTTTTACAAGTTTATACAGATGCAAAGCAATTTCAAAAGGTAATCTCCTATTCTGATAGGTTTTAAAAGAAAAAACACTCTATCTCATTTATAAATCTTTAACCCCAAAATGAATGACACTAAATAGAATACTTCACTCTGGAATGGGAAAAAAGGCATTAGTGGGAAAATTGGTAAAATGTGAACACAATTTGGAATTTCACTAATAGTAATGCACTAATGTTCATTTCCTGGTTTTGACAAATGGGCCACAGTTAGGGGAAATTGGACAAAGGATAAACAGAAACTCTCTGTACTGTCTTTGCAACTTTCATATAAATCTAAAGTTATTCCAAAATAAAAAATTTGTTTTAAAAATTGAAGAATGTCACCCTGTCAAATCACACGGCTTTGATAATGTTGTTACTTGTGTGAACTGACAAGGGTTCAGGTGGATTTGAGACCTAGCATTCCACTCTCCCCTTCTCCATAGCCTATGTTTAGATACCGAGCAGATAGTAGGTTTCTAACCAGGAAAACAAAGCCAATCAGCAAAGCAATAAAATTAAAAAAAAAATGTGGTAGACATTCCTAAGAGGTGATGTCTGCTTTGTTTAACCAAATTCTTATAACTTGATCAGCATCTTCAGTAGAGAACTGGCTCCCTGTGGGTTCTACCTCCTTATACAAGGTACCATTCAAAAGAAACACACAAACAAAACTCAGCCTCAAAATGAAGCTCATGGCCCATATGTATAGGACCACTTGGAATTTATTTACTTGTCGTCTCTCTCTCCATCTAGATTGTGCATCCTTCTCAAACAGGATCAGGAATCACCCATGAACCCCACACTTTGCCTGACACAGTGGATGCTCAAACACTATTTTATAATGGGTGAGTTAATAAATTAACTAGCTGAGGCTGGTCCAGTGGCATAGTGATTGGGTTCACGTACTCTGCTTCAGCGGCCTGGGGTTCACGGGTTTGGATCCTGGGCATGGACCTAAACACCACTCATCCAGTCATGCTGTGGCGGCATCCCATATACAAAACAGAGGAAGATTGGCAACAGATGTTAGCTCAGTGACAATCTCCCTCAAGCAAAAAGAGGAAGATTGGCAACAGATGTTAACTCATGGCCAATCTTCCTCACCAAAAACATAAATAAATTAATAAATAAACTAATTAACTAGCTGGTATTTATATGAGAGGAGTCTTGCAGGATGTAAAGAAAGGATTGGATAACTCTGGATATGCAGTGAAAATAGAGTTCTTGTGCCCACGTGTATATTTTTCAATCAATTTGGGGATAAATTTCCCAGTGGCCTGAGTCATGAATGGGAATTCAGAGCTGAATGAGCCCTTGAAGCACAATGAATATGAGGAATAACTCTCCCCTTAGGAAAACAAAGTAGGTAAACAATTCAAACCAGTCCCCAATACAATGAGAGCAAAGAACATGACTGCCACATTGAGAAGAACCACATATTTTCCACTGTGGGAGGGCTCAAAGTCATTCACTCACTCATCAGGCAAACATTTTTTGAGACCCAGGGATTCAGTAGTCGGTGAATAAGAGAGACAGGATGCGTGACTCCTGAGGCCTTGCACTTAACCCCTGCACCCCACTTCTTCAACTCCATCACATGTTGGCCAACACAAATAACAAGTGTTACGGTCCAATTCCTGAGTCGGCCATCATATTGGCAGCTTTGGTCACGGTGACCCTGGTTCTCAGGCACATACCAGAAATGAGCCTCAGCCTTTGAAATTAGCAAAGGCAAACAAGCCTGCCACTTAATTTCCCTTTTCTCCTCCATATTAGGAATTACTGTCAGTGTGAACACACAATTTCCCAGAAATTGACAGTTCAACTAGCTTGGCATTTGAAAATTACCATTATTAGTTTTAGCACGTGAGCAATTTCTTCCAGCCTCGTGGTTTGCAAAGTTTTTTCTCTATCTTTTAACTAATTGTGGGGTGACATTTTATTCATTTCAAAATTCCTCACATTCTATTAATAGTAAGACACCTGAATTTTAAAAATTGTTACTGAGAATAATAAACTCTTGGTTTAATCTTCCTACATCTCTACTCCCTCTGTTTGGATGCTACAAGGCTGGTTGTGAAGATAAAAGAAAGATTAAGTCAATATTCTTTTCTCTTATACTTTAAAAAATTGGTGTTCTGAAGAATCTGGCAGGTAAGTCAGGCTGAGAGCTAATTTCTGTTTAACTCTTGGCTGATTATTATCCTTGTCATGTGGAGATGAAAAATGAATGTTAATTTGTGTAGCATTACATGCGGCTGATGCACAAAGATGTTAGTAAATAACAATACTGATAACCACTAGAATCATTGTCTTCATTATCATAGCAAAGGCTTATACCAAGTGCCAGGCAGCACTCTCAACACTAGACACATTAATGCTTTTTTATTGTGGCAAAACATACATAACATAAAACTGGCCATCTCAACTATTTTGAAGTGTACAGTTCTGTGGCATGAAGTACATTCACATTGTTGGGCAATGGTCACCACCCTCCATCTCCAGAAGTTTCTCATTTTCCCAAACCGAAACTCTGTACTCATTAAACACTAACTCCCCATCCTCCCTCCCCGCCCCTAGCAACCACCGTTCTACTTTCTGTCTCTATGAAGTTGGCTACACTAGGAACCTCATAGTAGAGGAATCGTACAGTATCTGTCCTTTTGTGACTAGCTTATTTCAACTTAGTATAGTGTCCTCAAGGTTCACCCATGTTATAGCATCTGTCAAAATGCCCCTACTTTTCGAGGCTGATAACACTCTATTGTATGTACAGACCACACTTTGTTTACCCGTTCATCTGTCGATGGACACTTTCATTGCTTTTACCTTTTGGCTGTTGTGAATAATGCTGCTATGAACACAGGCATAAAAATCTTTCTTCAAATTCCTGACTTCAATTCTTTTGAGGCTGTACCCAGAAGCAGAATTGCTGGATCATATAATACTTCTACATGTAACTTTTTTAGAAACCACCATACTGTTCACCACAGAGGCTGCGCCATTGTACATTCCCACCAATGGTGCAGCAGGGTTGCAATTTCTCCATATCCTCACCAAGACTTATTTTCTGTTTTTTTATAACAGCCGTTTTAGTGAGTGTGGGGTGTGAGGGGTTATTTTTATCTCTATTTTGTAAGTGAGGAAACTGAGGCACAGAGAGATTAAAATAACCCGCCCAAGGTCACATATTTGTTATGTGACAGTAGAAACAGGATTGCCCCCCAGGTTGTGGAGCTCTGGAGTCCCAACTGTTCTCCACTGACCTTTTAAAACTAAGAGCAGATACCATTTAATGAGCACTGATGATGTGCCAGGCACTGCTCTAAGCATTTTACATGAATTATTTCATCTAATCCTCGCAACAAACCTGCAAGATGGTTCTTATCATTGTCCCTACTTTTCTAACAAGGAATACAGAAAAAAGTTAAGTATATTGTCCCGGCTTCTTTAGCTAGTAAATAACAGAGCTTGTATTCGAGTCCAGGTCTCCAAATCCAGGGGTCGAGCAATTAAGCTCTATCCCATATTTCGTTTTAGACAAATGATCATCCCATTAAATTCTTTATCTTTCTGTGCACCCTCAGCAGAGATATTTTCCCCTCTCTGTAGCTAATCAAGGTCCTTCAAATTGGATTTCATGGTGATACGGATCTGTTCCCTGGCTCAGGGAGGCTTGTGCTGGCATTTGAATGCAATTCCTCAAGGCTTTCCAATGAGCTAAGCAAGTTGAAACATGCACACCTAAAGTAACATTTCTTCCCAGATGGCAGAACTCAACCGTTCATGGAAGGGCTATGACTCTCAGAAGAGGCTCTCATTTACCACTTATTCCTTCCCACTTACATCGTTGTTGTTCTAAAGATATTTTCTTCCAATTGGTACGTGAAAACCAAAATTTCCTCCCAGTGTCTCTTGCTAACTCTGTCCCCAACCTATTAGCATGTCTTTGGAGCTGACAAGCAAATTTTGCCTTCACTCTTTGGTGTGCCCCAAAGACCAATGTCTTGGTGTCCTTCGGAATCTCTGCTACATCTTCCCAACTATGTGTGACTCGGCTTTGTCAAATATAAGTCCCCAAAGAATTGGGAAATGCCATTCAGAATAATGGTGAGTAAGCACAGCTGAGTGGTTACGAGCACAGACTTTGACATTCACTTAGCCTGGGTGAATCCACTCAACCACTTAACAGATGTTTTACTTTGGGTGAGCTATTTTAACTGCACTGAACATCATTTGCTCAATCTGTAAAGCATGGATTAAAAAGTTTTTGAGTCATGGGGGTTTAAGAGGATAAATGAGATCAGATTCATAAAAATATCAGCATAGTATTTGGCATATAATAATCTTTCTATAAATGTTAGCTGTTCTATTAAATCTCACCAACTAGAGGGTGGCATTCCAAGGGTAGAGATTAATTCTTACTGACACATCTAGCATAGAGCCTTACACATAAGAAGTGATCAAGAAATCTTTTTGGAGGATGACTGCTCATTTCTTTGATGGGATCGCCAAGATGCTTTCAACGTCATGACTATACACTCCAAATCACAGGTTTCAAGACTAAGGAACAGGAAGGACAGGGATAAGGAGGGCAAAGAGGCTAGGGGGAGCAGGCATGGGAGACAGGCGCACACAGGAATTTCAGAAGTCATCATCCTGTGAGAGCCAGCCTCAAAGAGTGCGCACACTTCACGCCAAAAGAAGTTGGCTAGAGTCTCTGTGTGAAGAGATGGATTGTTGAGCAAGGATCTGCATGTCTAAACGATTCCAGCATCTTGCCCACCTGAGGAGATGTCCTGACTCTTCTCATCAGTAATTATTCTGCTTTTCCACACGCACACATTAGGAAATGTCTCCTCTCCAGGACGTCCTTGGCCAAAGCATCTCCATTTGTACTTTTGAATGCAGTCAGGCCTGGAAGCATTTTGCTTGTTATTGGAATGTTGTAGGTTGTACTAGAAACCCTGCCCAACGCTTACATCACTGTTGGAATTTGAACTTTATTCACTTACTTATTGTTCTAGAACTGAGCTGCCCAATATAGTAGCCACTGTACCCAGGCATCTATTAAATTTTAAGTAATTGAAATTAAATAAAATTTAAAATTCAGTCTTATCAGCCACATTGCAAGTGCTCAATAGCCACATGTGGCTACTGGCTACCATATTGGACAGCGCAGATATGGAACATTTAGAACATCATGGAAAGATCTGCTGGACAGTGTTAATCTAAGTTCAAGCATCATGGAACAAATAATTCATATGACAAATCGTGTCATGGCAAAATGAGAAGCATGGGGAGCTATGATTCCTCATGTACACTACAGTGGTTTTAAAACAGGTCACAAGTTCTTTGACATACCATCTATCAAAATGTGGAATCTCATTCCCCTTTTCTTGAACATGAGCCAACCTTAGTGATTTGCTTCTAATGAATTGAATGAGATGGAAGTGAAGCTGTGGAATTTCTAAGGCTATGTTAGAAAAGACAACAGAGCTTCTGCATGGCTCTCTCTCTTACAATGCTCACTTTTGGAATCCACCACGCTATGAGGAAGCACAGGCTATATGAAGAGGTCATGTGTAGGTGCTCTGGCCAACAGCTCTCACCACAGCCCCAGCCGACACCCAACAGTAAACTCTAGACAAGGGAGCCTTCTGAGGACTGCAGCTCCCAGCCTTTGAGTCACCTCAGCTACTGGGTGAAGCAGAGACAAGATGTTCCCAGCCTGAATTACAGATTTGTGAGCCAACTGATGTTGTTTTAATCCACTACATCTGGAGTGCTTCATTATACATAAACAGATAACTGGAGTATACGCATCCTCAAAAAGTAGCACGTTTGTGATGAAACATCTTTAGTGAAGTATCTTTAATGAAGTTCAGAACATGATGAAAAGATGTTAGAGGAGGCATAAGGGTCATTCTCTTCAGTACCTAATTGAAATGTCAATGGTGAGAACATGAGACAAATAGAAAGAGTAGGAAAATCATAATTTGCTTTTAAAAATGGTAACTCCCTCCAACATCCAACTGCATAAACTCCACCTTCCCCCACCCTCACTCTCAATGGCTAAAGTGATGGCAACACTTTCGGTACTTGCTCCCCCAGACTCAGAACTTCCGATTCAGTGGCAGCTCCACAGGTCTATGTAGGGCTACAGTCTGGTTAGAAGAGTGCTTGTCTTCGTACTCTATCTGCTTAGAACACTTGATGCTTTCAGTAATATTATATGTGACAGTTAAAACAAAATGGCAGAGATTCCTAAGATGCTTTTATTCTTAATTTATATAAAATTGAGAAAATATTAATTGTCCATATAAAGTTATTTTTCTTAAGCAGCTTTGATTTTGATTAGTTTTAGATTTCCCCAAGAGCAAGACCCTAAGAAAAAGACTATGTGCAAGAGGCTTATTTGGGAGTGTCGGATAGAGAGATAAACACAGGGAATGAGTGAGACCCAACACAAAGATGCATTATCAAGTTGTCAACTGCTAGGGGAGTGTGCATCCTTAATCCCATGGGACTTTCAGAGAAGCTAAATGAAATGCTTCTTGGGTCCATTCACCCCAGAGGAATGAAGGAGGAAGCATTTATCCATTAGCTCCTATTGTCTAGGGATCAACTGTTGCCCCATGGACTGTGTCTGCGTGAGTGCCAAATGGATTCCTAAGGGGATCCCACACCACAGCATGAAAGAAATCTTACAGCAGAAAGCAGAATACATGCAGTGGAAGCCCGAGGTAAAGCACTGTCAGATTGTACCTACATAGAGCTGGTTGAAGCATGAATGGAGCCGGTTACCTCAGATTGGCTAAAATAAGAGGTGAGGATAAGAACAGATAAGAGGCTCTGAGGTGGTACACAGGATGTATCTGATACAGTCTACCCTTTGAACCACTCAGCCATGCTTTTGCTCTCTCAGTCCAAACAATTACACAGTCTCCTTCAAAGTCACAGCCACCACAATCTCTACAAAGACCATACAAAGGGGTTAGCGAACCAGGCGACATGGGTGCTGCAGCCAGTCCTGAGGCTCTAATTGATGTTCCACCAACCATTCTAGACGCCCTTCTCCCTTGGCTGGCACTTCAGCTGGGATGTTTGCTAGGTAACGATCCAAATATTCGCCTTCAGAAGGGCTGAGCCCTTAGTTTCCTTGCCGTATGGGACTGCGGGTGTTGCACTTCCCTATCCATCTTTATCAGCAGGCATGGAAACAGCGAGAAACACCCCTAATGAATGCCCTGGGTTTCAGGCTTACTTCTCACCATCTTTATTGTGCAGCAGCACCTCTAGCTTCTCATAGTGATGACAGTCAATTACACTCATTGTCACAGTCAGGCTTTCTTTTGCCTTCTGGCCTACCATCATGAGAAATTGCAAGTAACCCACACCTCAGTTAGACAACTGAGTTGTTTGGACGCGCTACGACTAACTGATCTTTCCAATAACTGTACTCCTTTGCACACTTAATTTGCAGGGGAAGCATGAGACATAAATGTACACAAGGATATAACTGAGGCGACAGGATTTGGGAAAAATGGATATTCAGAGATGACCTGCTAATTTCTCCATGTTCATACAAGGAATCAGCTCATTCCCTGTGTTGTACTGCCTGTGGAGGTTTCAGAATTTGCATCTAGGAGTAGCCAGCTGAGTGGAAGTGAACAGCCAAAGAAATGGTTTTGAAGCTACAGACCATAGCAAGCACACTGGTTTCACTTAGTATGTTTCTTTGAGGTGGCCTTCAGCATAGTGAGGAGACATAAATAGCACCCCTTGCACTATCCAGGTATACTGCTCAGGTGGGAAAGTGGACTGATGTATTTTAGAACAGTTTTCCCCACTTAGGATGGCAATAGGAACCCATCACAGCAGATACCTTTTTGTGCTCCGCATCTTATCAGCTTGGCCTGTTTCCTGTTCCACACACAGCTACAGTGGACAGTTCCACCCACCTTGTGCTGGCAAGCGACACTCACCTCAAGCACATGCCGGCACCTTACATCCTTGCTCAGCACCTTCTGGGGCACTGCTAGAGTCTATTGGACCCAGAGCAGCCTAGCCCCTAAGCATGGGAAAGTTAATATCTCCAGGGACCACCCTCATCCCAAGGGAGGTGGGAGCTAGTAAATAAATGTGCTAGCCTCCTGTCTTTGGGGTGGATAGTTCTGGGAGGCATTCCACATGCTTCTCAGCTGTCCCCCCATAATCCAGCCCCCATTTCCCAAAGTGACAGCCTCAAAAACTACTATTGGCTTTTTTATATATAGTTTTTATTTCTTTGTTAATTTTAGATTTATTAATATTAGGTGGTTTTACTATTATCCATAACTGGTTTTTTTTTTTATTTTATTGAGGTCATAATAGTTTATAACATTGTGAAATTTCCATTGTACATTATTATTTGTCAGTCACCATATAAATGTGCCCCTTTACACCTTATGCCCACCCTCCAACTCCCATCCCCTCTGGTAACCACTACTCTGTTCTCTGTATCCATGTGTTAGTTTATCTTCCTCATATGAGTGAAATCATACAGTGTTTGTCTTTCTCCGTCTGGCTTATTTTGCCTAACATAATGCCCTCAGGGTCCATCCATATTGTTGCAAATGGGATGATTTTGCCTTTTTTTATACCTGAGCAATATTCCATTGTATATATATACCACATCTTCTTTGTCCAATCATCAGTTGATGGACACTTAGGTTGCTTTCATGTATTGTCTGTTGTGAACAATGCTGCAATGAGCATAGGGGTCCATAAGTCTCTTTGTATTGTTGATTTCAAGTTCTTTGGATAAATATCCAGTAGTGGGCTAACTGGGTCGTATGGTATTTCTATTTTTAATTTTTTGAGGAATTTCCATAGTGTTTTCCATAGTGGCTATACCAGTTTGCATTCCCACCAGCAGTGTATGAGGGTTCACTTTTCTCCCCATCCTCTCCAACATTTGTTGTTTTTTGTCTTGGTGATTATAGCCATTCTAACAGGTGTAAGGTGATATCTTCATGTAGTTTTGATTTGCATTTCCCTGATAATCAGTGATGGTGAGCATCTTTTCATGTGCCTACATGTGTGTGTATCTTCTTTTGAAAAATGTCTGTTCATATCCTCTGCCCATTTTTTGATCGGGTTGTTTGGTTTTTTGTTGTTAAGTTGTGTGAGTTCTTTATATGTTTTGGAGATTAACCCCTTGTCAGATATAAGATTTGAAATTATTTTCTGCCAGTTGGTAGTTGCCTTTTTGTTTTGTTCCTGGTTTCCTTTGCCTTGCAGAAGCTCCTTAGTCTGATGAAGTCCCACTTGTTAATTTTTTCTTTTGTTTCCCTTGCCTGAGTAGACATGGTATTCAAAAAGATGCTTCTAAGACCAATATCAAAGAGTGTACTGCCTATATTTTCTTCTAGGAGTTTTATGGTTTCAGGTCTTCAAGTCTTGGATCCATTTTCAGTTAATTTTTGTGTATGGCGAAAGATAATGGTCTACTTTCATTCTCTTGCATGTGACTGTCCAGTTTTCTCAATAGCATTCATTGAAGAGAATTTCCTTCCTCCTTTGTATGTTCTTGGCTACTTTGTTGAAGACAAGCTGTCCATAGATGTGTGGTTTTATTTCTGGGCTTTCAATTCTGTTCCATTGATCTGTCTGTGTTTTTGTACCAGTACCATGCTGTTTTGAGTACTAAAGCTTTGTGGTATATTTTGAAGACAGGGATTGTGATGTCTCTAGCTTTGTTCTTTTTTCTTGGGATTGCTTTAGCTATTCAGGGCCTTTTGTTGCCCCATATGAATTTTGGGATTCTTTGTTCTGTTTCCATGAAGAATGTCATTGGGATTCTGATTGGGATTGCACTGAACCTGTAGATTGTTTTAGGTAATATGGACATTTTAACTATACTTATTCTTCCAATCTCTGTGCATGGAATATCTTTCCATTTCTTTATGTCATCACCGATTTCTTTCAATAACGTCTTATAGTTTTCATTGTATAAGTCTTTCACCTCCTTGGTTAAATTTATTCCTAGTTATTTTATTCTTTTTGTTGTGATTGTAAAGGGGATTATATTCTTGAGCTCTCTTTCTCTTAGTTCATTATTACATTATAGAAATGCACCGGTTTTTGTAAGTTGATTTTGTACCCTGCAACTTTGCTGTAGTTGTTGATTATTTCTAATAGTTTTCTGATGGATTCTTTAGGGTTTTCAATATATAAAATCATGTCATCTGCAAACAGTGAGAGTTTCACTTCCTGCTTGTCGATTTGGATATCTTTCATTTCTTTTTCTTGCCTAATTTCTATGACCAAAACCTCCAGTACTATGTTGAATGAGAGTGGCAAGACCAAGCACTCTTGTCTTCTTCCTGTTCTCAGAGGGATGGCTTTCCATTTTTCCCTGTTGAGTATGATGTTGGCTGTGGGTTTGTCATATATGGCCTTTGTTATGTTGAGGTACTTTCCTTCTATACTCATTTTATCAAGAGTTTTTATCATAAATGGATGTTGGATCTTGTCAAATGCTTTCTCTGCGTCTATTGAGATGATCATGGATTTTTTACCCTCATTTCGTTAATGTGGTGTATCACATTGATTGATTTGCAGATGTTGAACCATCCCTGCATCCCTGATATAAATCCCACTTGATCATGGGGTATGATCTTTTTAATGTATTGCTGTATTCAGTTTGCTAATATTTTGTTGAGGATTTTCACATCTGTGTTCATCAGTGATATTGGCCTATAATTGTCCTTCTTTGTGTTGTCCTTGTCTGGCTTTGGGATGAGAGTGATGTTGACCTCATAAAATGTGTTAGGACTTATTCCATCTTCCTCAACTTTTTGGAACTGTTTGAGAAGGATAGGTATTAACTCTTCCTTGAATGTGTGGTAGAATTCTCCAGAAAGCCATCTGGTCCTGGACTTTTATTTTTTGGGAGGTTTTTGATTACTGTTTCAATCTCTTTACTTGTGATTGGTCTATTCAGATTCTCTGTTTCTTCTTCATTCAGTTTTTGGAGGTTGTATGAGTCTAAGAATTTATTCATTTCTTCTAGATTGTCCAATTTGTTGGCATATAGTTTTTCATAGTATTCTCTTATAATCTTTTGTGTTTCTGTGGTATCCATTGTAATTTCTCCTCTTTCATTTCTAATTTTATTTATTTGAGCCTTCTCTCTTTTTTTCTTAGTGAATCTGGCTAAGAGTTTATCAATTTTGTTTATCTTCTCAAAGAATCAGTTCTTTGTTTCATTGATCCTTTCTGTTGTTGTCTTAGTTTCAGTTTCACTTATTTCTACTCTAACTTTTGTTATTTTCCTCCACAGCTGACTTGATGCTTGGTTTGTTCTTCTTTTTCTAAGTCCGCTAGGTGTAGTTTAAAATTGCTTTTTTGAGGGGCTGACCCAGTGGTGCAGCAGTTAAGTTCACATGTTCTGCTTCAGCAGCCTAGGGTTCACCAGTTTGGATCGCAGGTGCGGATGTGGCACCACTTGGCAAGCGATGCTGTGGTAGGTGTCCCACATATAAAGTAGAGGAAGATGGGCACAGATGTTAGCTCAGGGCCAGTCTTCCTCAGCAAAAAGAGGAGGAATGGCAGCAGTTAGGTCAGGGCTAATCTTCCACAAATAGTTAATTAATTAGTTAGTTAATTAATTAAGATGTTAAAAAAATATTGCTTATTTGAGATTTTTCTTGTTTGTTAAGGTGGGCCTGTATTGCTATGAATTTCCATCTTAGGACTGCTTTTGCTGCATCGCATATGAGTTGATATGGTACAGTTTCATTTTCATTTGTCTCCAGACATTTTTTATTTCTTCTTTAATTTCTTCAATGATCCATTGGTTGTTCCATAGCATGTTGTTTAGTCTCCACATATTTGTGATTTTCCCAGCTTTTTTCTTATAATTTATTTCTAGTTTCATAGCATTATGGTCAGAAAAGATGCTTGACATGATTTCAATCTTCTTAAATTTATTGAGGGTTGCCTTGTTTCCCAAAGTATGGTCTCTCCTTAAGAATGTTCCATGTGCACTTGAGAAAAATATATGTTCTGCTGGTTTTGGATGGAGTGTTCTATAGATATCTATTAAGTCCATCAGGTCTAGTTTCTTGTTTAAATCCACTATTTCCTTGTTGACTTTCTGTCTGGATGATCTATCCATTGATGCAAGTGGGGTGTTGAGGTCCCCTACTATTGTTGTATTGTTGTTGACATTTCCTTTTAGGTTTGTTAATTGTTGCTTTATGTAGTTTGGTGCTCCAGTGTTAGGTGCATATACATTCATAAGTGTTATGTCTTCTTGGTGGAGTGTCCCTTTTATCATTATATACTGCACCTCTTTGTCTCTCATTGCCTGTTTTATCTTGAAGTCTACTTTGCCTGATATAAGTGTGGCAACATCTGCTGTCTTTTATTTGCCATTAACTCAGACTATTGTCTTCTACCCCTCACTCTGAGCCTGTGTTTGTCTTTGGATCAGAGATGTGTTTCCTGGAGGCAGCATACTGCTGAGTCTTGTTTTTTAACCCATCCCACCATTCTGTGTCTTTTGATTGAAGGAGTCAATCCATTTACCTTTAGAGTGATTATTGCTATATGATGGCTTAATGCTGCCATTTTATTACTTGTTTTCTGGTTGTTCTGTATTTCCCCTGTTTCTCATTCTGTGTACTTCACACTACCAATTCAGTTTGGTAGTTCTCTATGATGGTTTTCTCAATTTTCTCTTTATAATTTTTGTCTCTGTTCTGATTATTTGTTTAGTGGTTATCATGAGGTTTACATAAAAAACCTCATAGATGAGATAGTCCAATATCCGATAGCCTTTTATCTCCACAGACTAAGCTGATTCCATCCCTTTCCTCTTCCCCTGTAAGTCAGTGTTGTCATAACTTATTCCATCTTGTGTTGTGAATTTGTGGTTAAAATTATGAGATTATATTTATTTTTTATGTTTTCCTTCCCTTTATCTTTAATTTTATAATTAAGTGTTTGCTAACCTGTTCAGATCAAGAGCAGCAATTTTCTGATTTTGTCTGCCTATTTATTTCCTTGCTCAAGGCTTTGTAACCTTTTCCTCTTTTTTTGGGATATGAGGGCATTTTTGAGCATTTTTGTATGGGAGTCTTGTGGTGATGAACTCCCTTACCTTTTGTTTACCTGGGAAAGTTTTTATTTCATTGACTTTTGCCAGTCTTACTACTATATGCCTTGGAGAAGTCTTTTTACATAATTAGGAGTTCTATGAGCTTCTTTTACTTGTATTTCCAGCTGCTTCCCCATGTTTGGGAAGTTCTTAGTTATTACTTCTTTGAACAAACTTTCTGCTCCATTCTCCTTCTCTTCTCCCTCTGGAAAGCCTGTAATTGTTATGTTGCATTTCCTAATAGAGTAAGATATTTCTCAGAGTTTCTTCATTTCTTTCTAGTCTTAGTTCTCTCTCCTCCTCCATCTGAAGTATTTCTATATTTCTGTCCTCCAGACTGCTAATTCTGTCCTCCATAATATCAGCTCTGTTATTCAGGGAGTCCAGATTTTTCTTTACCTCATCCATTGTGTTTTCCCATCTCCAACATTTCTCATTGGTTTTCCTTTATAGTTTCAATCTCTTTTGTGAAGAATTCCCGCTGCTCATTAATTTTCTTCCTGATATCATTGAACTATCTATCTGTATTTTCTTGTAACTCATTGAGGTTTTTTTATGATAGCTATTTTGAATTCTCTGTCATTTAGATTATAAATTTCTGTACCTTCAGGATTGATTTCCGGGTGCTTGTCATTTTCCTTTTGGTCTGGAGAATTAACATATTTCTGCATACTGTTTGATGGCAAGGATTTGTGCCTTAGCATAGTGATAGTATCTAGTTGCAGCTTCCACCTGCCAACACTGGGGGGACTGTCAAGAGTTGTATACTCTGAGCCTGCCCCAGCACCTGGCATCTGTGCTTGTCCTTTGGAATCTATGCTGACAGGTCCCATCTGTGATTGCCAGTTTGTTCACTCACAGCTGCTGCTTTTCTAACCTACGCATGGGCACTCTGGCCAACCAGCTGAGCTGGAGCACCAGGTCGGGGGAGGGGCACTTTCTTTCACCTGCATGACCCTGGGGGCATTTTCACTCTGCCCTCACTATCTGCTCTCCTGGGGTGCTGGCTTCATGAAGCCACCCCCGCAATAACTTAGCCACCTCTGTATGGGGCTTTCCCATGGGCTGTGAGGGGACTTGGAGAGTGAAGACGTTCCTGTGGAGAGTCACCCCTTCATTCTCTTTTCTCAGAGCCACAGGCAGTCACACACCCTGAAAAACTACCATTGGCTTTCGCTCCTTCCTTATTGTACCCTCTTCACTCCCTTACCCTTGATTCTTGGGACCACTTCCCACATAAAAAATATGAAGATGACTTAAGAAAAGGAAAATGATCAAGGATAAATAGGGGCATTTCATAAAGAGATCAATTCTCTAAGAAGACAAAAGAGTCCTGAACATGTGTGCACCTAAAAACAGCGTCAAGCGTGTGAGGCAAAAATTGATAGAACTGCAAAGAGAAATAGACAAGTCCACTATTATTACTGGAGACTTCGATACCCCTCTTTCAGTAACTGATAAATCAAGCAGGCAGAAAATTTA
The DNA here is from genome assembly GCF_041296235.1 of Equus asinus. Classification (NCBI taxonomy): domain Eukaryota; kingdom Metazoa; phylum Chordata; class Mammalia; order Perissodactyla; family Equidae; genus Equus; species Equus asinus. The sequence continues at coordinate 28,458,226 of NC_091810.1, forward strand.
AGATATAGTTAACATGATGAGCACTATCAATCAACTTGATCAAATTGACACCTACAGAATACTCCACCCAACATTATCAGAATACACATTCTTCTCAAGCTTGCATGGAGCAATCACCAAAGGAGACCACATTCTGGGCCATAAAACCATATCTTAACAAATTTAAAAGAATATAAATTATGCAAACTATGTTCTCAGAGCACAATGGAATTAAACTAGAGATCATTAATAAAATCTCCAAATACTTGGAAATTCAACAACATACTTCCAAATAGCACATGGTCAAAGAAGAAGTCTCAGGAGAAATTTCAAGATTTTTTTAACTAAGGGAAAATGAAAATATAACTAGTCAAAATTTCTGGCATACAGTGAAAGCAGTGTTTAGAGGGAAATTCATGGCATTAAATTCATATATTAGAAAAGTAGAATAACCTAAAATCAATAATTTAAGCTTTCATTTTAGGAAACTGAGATAGATGAGCAGTTTAAGCCAAAATGAAGAAGAAAAAAAGAAATAACAAAAATTAGAGCAGATGGGGCCAGCCCAGTGGTACAGTAGTTAAGCTTGCACATTCTGCTTCAGTGGCCTGGGGTTTGCTTGTTCAGATCCTGGGTGCAGACATGGCACCACTTGTCAAGTCATGCCATGGCAGGCGTCCCACATAGAAAGTGGAGGAAGATGGGCACAGATGTTAGCTCAGGGCCAGTCTTCCTCAGCAAAAAAGAAGAGGATTGGTGGTAGGTGTTAGCTCAGGGTTAATCTTCCTCAAAAAAAAAAAAAATTACAGCAGAAATCTTTGAAATTGAAAACAGGAAAACAATAGAGAGAATCCATGAAACCAAAAGCTAATGTTTTAAAAAGTTCAATCAAATTGACAATATTCTAGCCTGGCTAACCAAGAGAAAAAGAAAGAAGCTACAGATTACTAATATTGTAAATGAAAGAGAGGACATTGCTAGTGATCCCACAGACATTAAAAATATAACCAAGGAATACCATGAACAACTCTATGCTCACAAATTTGACTGCTTACTTGAATTGAACCAATTCCTTGAAAGACACAAACTACAAAAACTCACATGAAGAGTAATAGATAATCCGAATAGCCTATGTTTATTACAGTAATTAAATTAATAATTAATAACCTTCAGGAACAAAAAGAACCAAACCCAAGTGATTTCACTGATAAAATTCTACTAAATATATAAGGAAAAAATGATACCAATTCTCCACAATCTCTTCCAGAAAATAGAAGTGGAAAGGATACTCTCTAACTCATTTTATGAGGCCAATATCATTCTAACACCAAAAAAAGATAAAGACAACACAACAAAGGAAAATTATAGACCAATATCCTCAAAAAATATTGCAAATGAAATCCAACATATAAAATTATATACAATGAGCACATGAAATTTATTCCCAGTATGCAAGGTTGGTCCAATATTCTAAAATCAATCAGTGTAATCCACTGCATATATAGACCAAAGAAGAAAAATCCTGTGATTATATCAACTGATGCAGAAAAAAGCATTTGACAAAATCCGACACTCCCTCATGCTACTCTCAGCTAACAAGCACAAGAGGGGAATCTCCTCAACTAGATAAAGAACATCTACAAAAAAAAAACCCTGCAGTTAACGTCATCCTTAATGGTGAGAAATTCATGCTTTCTCTCTAAGATTAGGAACATGGCAAGGATGTCCCTTCTCACTACTCTTATTCACATCATACTAGAAATGCTAGCTAGTGAAATAAGATAAGAGAGGGAAATAAAAGATATACAGGTTGGGAAGGAAGAAATAAAACTGTTTTTTTCACAGATGATATGAATACCTATGTAGAAAATCCCAAAGAATTGAAACAAACAAACAAATAAAAAACAAATAAAACAAACAAATAAAAAACACCGAAAACTCTCCTGGAACAATAAGAAAGCATAGCAAGTTTGCAGGATACAAGGCTAATATACCAAAGTCAATTGTTTTCTTATATACCAGCAATGAACAATTAATATGAATTTTTTTAAATACCGCTTATAGTAGCATCAAAAAAATAAAATACTTAGGTACAAATCTAACAAAGTATGTACAGGATCTATGTGCAGAAAACTACAAAACTCTGACAAAAAATCGAAGAGAATATAAATAAATGAAGAAATATTCTTTGTTCTTTGAGTTGGAAAACTCAACATTGTTAAGATAGCAGTTCATCCCAACTTGATGTAGGGATTGAACAAAACCTCAGTTAAAATCCCAGCATGCTACTTTGTAGATATTAACAAACTGATACTAAAGTATGTATGTATGCATACATATATGTATACATACGTACATATGTAAAGGCAAAAGACCTAGAATACCCAACACAGTACTGAAGAATAAAAACAACTTTGTAAAACAGATCACCAAATTTCAAGAGTTACTACAAAGCTATAGTGATCAAAAAGCATGGTATTGAGGAGAGAATAGACATATAGATCAATGGAACAGAATAGAGAGTCAAGAAATACATTCACACAAATATAGTAATTGATCTTTGACAGAGGCGCAGAGGTAATTCAATGGAGAAAGGGTAGTCTTTTCAACAAATACCGATGGAACACTTGGACATCCATATGCCAAAAAAAAAAAGACAGAAAAAGAATCTAGACACAGATTTTATGCCTTTCACAAAAATTAATTCAAAATGGATCATAGACCTAAATTTAAATGCAAAACTATAAAATTTCTAAATGAAAATATAGGGAAAAATAACTAGTGACGTTGGGTTTGACAATGAGTTTTTAGATACAACACCAAAAGCATGATGTGTGAAAAAAATTTTATAAGTTGAACTTTATAAAAATTAAGAACTTCTGCTCTGTGAAAGATGCTCTTAAGAGAATCAAATGACAAGCCACAGACTGGGAGAAAATATTTTCAAAACTCATATCTGATCCAGGACTTGTATCAAAAATATAAAAGGCTCTTAACACTCAGCAATAAGAAACCAAACAACCCAAATTAAAAAGGTCAAAAGACCTGAACAGACACCTCACAAAAAAACATGTACATGACAACTAAGATATATATAACAAATGAGCATATGACAAGATGATCAGTGTCATTTTTCATTAGGGAATTGCAAACTAAAACAGTGATGAGATATCACTACACACCTGTTAGATAGGCTAATTTTTTTTTAATTACAACACCAAATGCTAAGAATGGGAAACAACAGGAACTCTCTTTCGCTGCTGGTGGAAACACCAAATAGTACAGCCACTTTAGAAAATAGTTTGGCAGTTCCTTAGAAAGCTAAACATAGTCTTACCATAAAATTCTGCAGTCATGCTCCTAGATATTTACCCAACTGATTTGAAAACTTATGTCCACACGAAAACTGCATGTAAATGTTTATAGCAGCTTTATTCATAATCACCAAAAACTGTAATCAACCAAAATGTCCTTTAGTGGGTAACGCACAACAAACTGTGGTACAGCCCTACAATGGAATATTAGCATTAAATGCATATATTTGAAATATGCATATATTTTGAAAAATGCATATAGTTGAGCTCTCAAGCCACCAAAAAGAAAGGATGAATCTTAAATTCACATTGCTAAGTGAAAGAAGTCAGTCTGTAAAGGCTACATCCTGTATGACTCCAATTATATGATATTTTGGCAAAGGCAAAACTACAGCAATAGTAAAAAGATCAGCGGTTGCCAGAGGCTTGTTCGGAGGAGTAGGGTTGAAAGGGTGAAGCACAGGGGAGTTGTAGGATTGTGAAACTATTCTATATGATTCTGTAACGATGAATACACAACTCTGCATTTGTTAAAACCCATAAAACTTTACAGCACAAAGAGCAAATCATAATATACAAAATTTTTTTTTAAATCCTTTAGAAGGTGGGAGATCCCAGGATGAATGTCAAATGTGGTAGAATAATCTACCTGTATCACAAATGTATGAGACAAGGAGGTCTCTAAGGAGGTTGAAAAAAAAAGCTGCTGATTTTAGTAACTTCGGAAATGTACAGAATCTGTAAGATAATGATAAAGAAGGTAAAAGAAACTGTACATAGCACTGTACTCTAGTGACAAAGTTGTTAAACACAGGAGCATAGGGTAACAAGTCAGATATAGCCATACACGTATACTGGGATTGAATATAGTTAAGTAAGGGGATGGGGGATACTGAGAGCCAGCTTTCTTACTGTTGAATTGGAACTTTACAGACATGTAAAGAAAGGAGGCCAGAATTATCCATGTGATGATGGATTAGAGTTGGAGACATTAGTATGAACTCATGCTCACCTTACTATAAATACAGAAAGTTGATTATAGAAATATTTATAGATATGCATATGCTCAGAGGTCAGTAAACACACATATATTTCCGTGCTCTGTCAGTTGGGACAGCACAGAAGCAACAACACCCCAGTAGCAATGAGCACATCTAGGGCCCAGATATTGGTTTCCAATATCCTTCTCCCATAAAAGGAAACAGAACTCCTTGGAGAAATGGCTGCTTCTAGGATTGGGACAGAAAATACACAGGATGAGTTTAGAGAATCTCGCAGTGCCAGAAAGTAAGGAAGCACTAAACAAAACAAAAAACCAGAAAAACCTCCCATTGGTGAAAGGATGTCAAATGAACAAGAGCCAACTAAAAGAGCTCTCAATGGCCAAAGCTGAAACAATTTGAGCAACAAAATAAGAAACAGTGTTGGATTATAACCCAAAGTATGAAATAAGAATCCATGAATCCATACTGATATAAATAAATGATTGAATAAATAAATGGAGGCAAAAAGAAGTTTCCTGTGCAGAATTTCAAACACTTCCCGTAGATATCCCCTGACAAGCCCGTGGAGCATAACCCCCCACTTCTGAAGTGCGGGCTGCACATAGTGACTTCCTGCCTGCACATAGCTCCCGTCCTTTCCAGCATGGAAAGGGGAGAAAAGAGTGAGAAGCCTGGCAAATCTGCCCTCAGCCCTGTGATCAGAGTCAACACCAACAGTGATACACCATGTCGATAGTATGTATCTTTAATGTAATGTGTAGAAATGGCACTGGACCTCTGTGGTCTTCTTCTCAAAAAACCGCAACCCCAGTCTAATCACGAGAAAAATATGAGAAAAATCCCAATTGAGGGACATTCTACAGAATACCTAACCAGTACTCCTCAAAACTGTCAAGGTCATCAAAAAAAGGAAAGATGGAAACATTGACTCAGCCAAGAGGAGCCTAAGGAGACAGGATGACTAAATATGGTGTCCAGTATGGGATCCTGGAACAGAAAAGAACATTAGGTTAAAAAAAAAAAAAAGGGAAATCTGAATAAAGTATGAACTTCTGTAGTAAGTAATCATTTATCAATACTGGTTGTATCAAATATACCATAATAATGTAAGATGTTAATAATAGCAGAAACTGAGTGTGAGGTATACGGGAATTCTCTGTACTATCTTCACAATTTTTTTTTATAAATCAGAAACTATGCTTAAAAAATAAAGTTTGCTGGGGCTGGTCCCGTGGCCAAGGGATTAAAGTTCCGTGCACTTCTCTACAGTGGCTGGGATTCGTGGGTTCGAATCCCCATGCGAATCCACTCCACTTGTCAGCCATGTTGTGGAGGTGGCCCGCATACAAAACAGAGGACAATTGGCACAGATGTTGGCTCAGGGCAAATATTCCTCAAACAAAAAAGAAAAAAAAAAAAGAAGAAGATTGGCAATGGATGTTAGCTCAGGGCAAATCTTCCTCACCAAAAAAAATAATAATAAAAAAGAAATAAATAAAATTTGTTTTAAAAAAAGCCCATTTCTTAAAGAAAAGTGAGGGTGACAAACTGAGCAGCAGGCAGCACAGTATAGGGTAGGGGTAGGGGAGAAGTCTGGGCATCCCAGGGCTGGGCTGTCCTTTGAGCCCTTTTACAAATTGGCTGCATGACTCAACTTCTTAGAATCTCTGTTTTCCTCATTTATTATAATAATGGTAGTTAACATTTTAGTAAAATTCATGAGATCAGGAACCCTGTCTTGTTTATGACTGTATCCTCGGTGCTGAGAACAGTATAGGCATGAAATAATTATTCGATAATTGTTTGTCTAGTGAATGAATGATGGAAGGAAGGGAGGGAGAAAATAAGAAAATAGCGAGGGAGGAAGAGAGGGAAAGAAGAAGGAAGGGAGGGAGGGAGAGAGGAGGGAAGGAGAGAGGTGGGCAGATGGCAGACTGGCTCTTACTCTGTCAGGCACAGTGTTCTGTGCCTTCCATCTATTACTTTAGGAAATACACTCAGTAATCCCTGATATACAGACTACTGTTCTTCTCCATTTGACAGCTGGGGCGGCATGGCTTAAAGGAGTTATATTTCTTGCCCATACACAACCAAAAAGTGACACAGGCAAGATTCAGACCGAACTATCTGACCCCAAACCACACACACTTAACCTATGACCTCCTGAGTCCTTAAATTCCTAATGTAACGATATGGAAGAAATTTCCTCTTTCCCAAATCTCCCATGCGGCACTGCTTCTGTGCCCTGATGGAGTCACACTAGACCATGTCTAGGGTTCCTTCTATGGTGCCAACTACAGGACTCGATAGAACAGAATCTCCTCCCTCAAGACTCTCCCTAGCTCCGTTCTGTGTCTATTTGCTCCCCACCCCAACCTATTTTCTCCATCTGAGCTTTGCTTGGATAAAAACGCCTCATCCATAATTTGTCTTTCTCTGGATCCTGCAAGGGAGACAAAGAGATAAATGCATGACCTCCACATTCATTCTTACGATAACAATATCTTGTCCTGACACACACAGGCCTGGGACTACTCAGCAGGTTCAACTGCAAAGAATAATAAGGTGGAGGGCGGGGGTGGAAGGCAATAGAACAGAGACCTTTCCCTTTAAACATGAGGACGATAAAAAGCAGCTGAATCCAGATAGCATCAGACAACTACAGCCCAAGAAAGGTCTCTGTGTTGGAGTTCCTGGTTTGTGTTGTTATTTTACCTCTAAGTTCAGACCTAATTGTAAGATAATGACTTCAGAGTAAGATAAAACTCAAGGCGAATGTCAGATTGTGGAGGAGAAAGCTTTTATTCAAATTAAACATCTTTGATGGTAGGAAAAAAAAAAACAGGGCAGATGTCAATTGCTATTTTACAGCAATCATCTAATTGCTAAATTCCTCCTTAAGCATTGTGCACTTTTTTGGGGGGAAGAGAAAAGAGCAAAGATGAGTTCTTTTCAGCAAAGATTCCAAGCCAGTTATCTAGTGTGGTTTGAAAGGAGTTGACATTTTAGTAAAAAATTGGGCTTTCAATATAGTACTCAAGATAAAAGCTTGCATCCTGCATAGTCTGTGAGTGCAGTTTGAATTTTTTTTTTAATGCTTTTACAGTTTTTAGAGCAGTTGTGAGCTCCACACATTTTTTCCTGAGTAATAAAACCGGGGGAGACGTTTGTAAGTCATAATGTTCCATAAATGGTTCCAAATTTATGGTTGCACTATAAACTGTATTAGGTGATCCAAAAGCTAGTTTGTTGCTTTCACCGGTGCTTTCAGAGTCTATAAATTAGAGTTAAGTCGTGTAAACAGCAAATGAACAGTCATGAGATCACCCTGGGACAAGATGCACACGTCGACTTTTCAGAACATTTGTCTCTTCGCTTCCAGGCATTTCTAAATAAATCATCAGTGGAACGGAGTCAAGACTCCTCACCCCTAAAGGCACCCGGCAGGCGAATCGACTCTGATGCCATATTCCAACCAACTGGAAGAGGATGACTAAGGTGATCCATATGGTGGAGAAGCTTTATCATGTGACAACTACATCGTCCTCAACAGAAAACTCTGCCTTTCCATCAGAACACTTCTTTTCACAAGGCCTAAGGCTGCCTTGCAGAAATTGCTATGGAATAATAAAAGATGATATTATTCCTATTATTATTATTTATTAAAATCTTACAAGGTCCAGGCACTGTACTAAGCACAATAGATGAATTGCTCATGGTATTCTCACCACCCTGTGAGGGTTGTTATACAGGGAAACTGAGGCTCGGAGAGGTTAACTACTGAGATTACCTGGTCCCAAATGAAACAGCTTAGTCTTTCTGCACCCAAAGCCAAGCAAGCTATTAGCCCAAGCAGACAATAAAATATCTTGAGTCAGCCTTGTGTGCATTTTACCACTCACTATGAATCCAATTTAGCCAAAATAAGAGCAATAATGACAAGGAGGAGGACGAATTATCACTCTTATTGAGTGATTACTATGTGCAAAGCACTCTGATAGATTCGGTGCATGCGGGATGTCATGTGGTTCTTATTATAGCCCTCTGAAGGAGACTCCATTAGCACTCCCACTTTGCAGATGAAAACTCTGAGGCTTCAGTGGTAAAGAAACCCTTCCTGAGTCACATGGCTAGGACGTGGCAGGACTATGACTTGAAACCATATCAGACTGACTGTGAGACGCACATTTCAGTGCAGCCGCTCTATTCCGAACCACTGTTTCTTTCTGACAGCTGCCATAGCCTCTTGACTGCCTTCTTTGCTCTCTCTCTTGCCTCCTAGAATCACTCCTCCACCCAGAAGGCAAAATGATCTTTGAAAAATGCAAATCAGCTTATTTCTCTCTTGCTTCTGACCCATTTACTTTCCACCACATAGCCAGAATAAAATCCAAAGTCCTTAACTTGGTCTACGTAAACCTATGAGGCCCGCCTGCTTCTCTTCCTGACCTCATCTCCTGCTGGTGCCCATGCCCCGCACACATCCTCTCCCCCAGACTTTCAGAGCTCTTAGTCCTTGAATGGGCCAAGCTCATTCCTGCCTTGGGGCCTTTGCTCTTACTCTTCCCTCTTCCTGGAAATCAACTCCCCACTTACTCATGTGACTGACTCCCTGCCTCCCTTTCTTTAGGCCTTTCTTCAGATGTTGCCTCATCACAGAGGAGTTTCTTGTCCACACTATTAAAATAGCGCCCCCAGAGCTCCCCCTACAAACCTAACCATTCCCCATCCCCAACCTTACCTCCATTCACCATTCTCGATGGCACATATTACCTGTTTATTTTTAAGATCTATTTACCTGTTTCCCTCACTAGAATGCAAGCTCCGTGAGGGCAGACAGTTGCTTTTTCTCCCCCCTGTATCACTCATGCCTCCTTATAGCAGAACTCGATAAGCATGCATTGAATTAATTAACAACCAAGTGCCAGCTTCAGCCACAGCAGCCCCAGTGCCCCCATTTTCACCCCTTTCTCCTGTGCCTTTGGGAAAACACACCCTTTTCTTGGAATTTCCCCAGAGATAGATGTGTTAATCTTAGTTAAAGAGGGAAATGATTAGGGCTCACATTTTGTGAGCATCATTACACGGCAAGTATTAATGCTAAGCCCTTGACCCGCAGATCTCATGAATTCTCAGAACGATGCTATGAGGAAGTGAATTATAATTGTCCCCATTTCAGTGATGAGGAAACTAAGATTTAAAGAGAAGTGCCTCGTCCAAGGCCTGGATGTGGAAGAGTCAGAACTGAAACCAAGGGTTCTGACATCAAAGTCACACTCCTCCCTTTCTACATCCCTCCTTTATCCCCAGGGTGCTGAACAAGCTTCTAGAGTTGGAAAGAAAAAACCAAAAGCATGTAATATATATATACAATGGAATACTACTCAGCCATAAGAAAGACAAAATCGTGCTATTTGTAACAACATGCATGGGCCTTGAGGGTATTATGCTAAGCGAGTTAATTCAGATAGAGAAAGGCAAATACTGTATGATTTCACTCATATGTGGAAGATAAACAAACACATAGATAGGAGGACAGACTGGTGGTTACCAGAGGGGAGGGGGGTTGAGAGAGGGCAAAAGGAGTAAAGGGGCACATATGTCTGCTGACAGATGAAAACTAGACTTTTGGTGGTGAACACAATGCAGTCTATACAGAAGCTGAAATATAACGTACACGTGAAATTTACATGTTAGAAACCAATGTGAGCTCAATAAAATAACTTTTTAAAAAGCAGCCTATTTCTTATTTTTTCTAAGTTGTTGATATGTTTTGTTTTATCTTGTTTTTGATGAAAACATACCAAAAGAAGGTGAAAAAAATGTGGAAGAGTTTAAATGTGTTCAGTGAGCAAACTTACACCTCTAACATACAACACACACAGAAACCACAATGAGCTGTAACAGTACTATTTACAAGGCGATAATAGGATTATTAAAAAGAAGGTGCTAATTCACAGTGAACTGCAGGTGAGGAGATGGAGCTGCAAGATTGCATTGAAAAAATGGCATCTTCTTTTGATCCCGACACTACAGCTCTGGGACCGTCTGCACGTTCTCATTTGGCGGTAATAATCTGAGGCTCCTTATTGCTGGAGGCTGAGGCTAAACAGCTCTCCTTCAGCTGCCCTCCACCTTGTGAGAGGCCCTGACAGTGCTGAGGAGAGCTTACCCAAGAAGTCCACAGCACCTGGGGGCCCAGAGGCAAAGCCAAACCTTCATCATTGAGTTCCGAATCCCCATCCAGAGGCCTCTGCATTAGTGCAATTATGCAAATCCAACATGGGACGTGTGTACCATTTTGATTGAGTTTCAGGACAAAGGGAATTTATTCTTCTGAGTTCTCACCTGCTTAGCCATAGAGCCAAGCCCTGATGACCGAAGCTGATTCAGACTGTGGTCACACCCAATTCTTTTCCATTCAGGAAAGGGCTCGGAGAAGGAATGTTTTAAGATTTACCTTCATGATGACTCATGCCTTTCAGAATTTTCTCTTGCTCTTCATTTTACGCTTTCCTTAGAGCTGCATTAGGAGTCAAGACTAGGTGCCATCCATGAGTGTGCAGGTAGCACATTGCACACCTCCGGGGGTCACCATTCATGAAGATCATTGCTTAGGAGGCTTTGGTGCCCTTTAAGCTCTCTGAAGCCTCATTTTTTTTTCATTTGCAAATTGAGGATAAAACCTGCCTTATTTACTTCCTAAAGTTGTTTGGGAGTACAATGAGATAATAGAGGTAAACATGCCTCATGAATCGCAAAGTTCATTCGGAGTGTGTGGAGTGTGTGTTGGGGCTGGGGGCAGGGAACTGACGAGCTACCTTCATGCAAGCAGACTCCATTGCTATAAATGGCTCAGTTGCTTTATCCATAGAGCAGAGGTTGTAAGACTGTTCTCCAATTATTTCATAGGAATGTTTATTCAGACCACAAACTAATCTAAAGAATTGAAATTCTTATTCCACCACATCAAAAAACATAAGCCAGGGGCCAGCCCAGTGGCATAGTGGTTAAGTTTGCACACTCGGCTTTGGCAGCCCAGGGTTCAGGGTTCAGATCCTGAATGCAAACCTACACACCACTCACCAAGCCATGCTGTGGCAGTGTCCCACATACAACATAGAGACAGGTTGGCATAGATGTTAGCTCAGAGACAATCTTCCTCAAGCAAAAAGAGGAAGATTGGCAACAGATGTTAGTTCAGGGCCAAACTTCCTCACTAAAAAAAAATATATATATATATATATATGCTAGATAAAATAAAACAAAATAGCATAAGCTTGTTTTCTTAGTAGGTGCTATTTAAGCATTATGTTAAAAGGCAAACTGAACCCCGTGGTGATCCTTGAGCAGGTAAGCCCATATCCACATAAACTGACTCTAAAATTGTAATCAAGGAGATGTCTCTTTCAATCAGATTTTTACAGTAAAATAAATGTTGGTTTCAGAATACATTTGATGAAATGGATATACTAATCAGGAGAAAAGTGAAATAGGCAAGCAAATCAGACATTCCATCTTAGCCCAAGCAAGACCAGCCCAGAAGCAACAATAAAATCCTGCCAGCAGACCTGATGTTATCACTAGGAAAATAGGAATTTCTTGAGCCATGTTTTGACTTTCCTTATGGAAGAAAGAACAGTGTGCTGGACCCAGGAAATGATTCCGATACAAGGCTTGGGCCATCTGCGTGATCTGTGAAAATTAAACTACTCTAAAATTACATGGAGACAATCACAGTCTGGATTGCCTTCATTTAGTATTTTCAATTAATGAAAGAGTAGACAATTTTAGCTGCTTAGAGTTCTCTGCTCAATAAAAGCAATTCACAGTTACATTATTTTTTTAATTGATCTTCATTCATTAGCGCCAAATGAGAGAAATAATTGGGCTCTAATTACCCTGGCATCTGAGTAAGTCGTAGTATAATTTTCTATTTGGCTCCAAAGTATTCTCAATAATTATGTCATGTCTCTCTTGCTATCTAATTTAAGAAGCTGAAAGAAATGAAAGAGTGGGGGAAAAAAACAAAAGCAACAATATTTAATCGCAACCCTTATCGATATGCGACTTTTTTCAGATCTGCAGCTTCATTTCGGTTTTAATCAGAGCTGAGGCCTCATGCCAAGTTCAGGGGAAATGGGAGCAAATAGCAAACTACATACGAGAAGAAGCCTCCTCCATTGTTTATTTGAGATGGAAATGCAACACTTGCAAATGTTTATTGCTAAGATGGACAGCAAAACAGATACCATCCCACGACAAGCTGTGTTTCTGCTTTGATTAACATCAAGTTGATTGCTATCCAATCTCCTCAGAAACCTAGATAAAGATGTAACACTAATAATTATGATAGTTATTAACTTGTGTTTATATAACCCTTTATAGTTTTCAAAACACTTTAAAGTTCATTATCTCATAGGAACCAGAGAGAAAGTATAGCTTCCTGCCTAAGATGTCAGCCCTGGGATGGGACTGCCTGGGTTCCAATCTGGACCCCACCGTTTCCCAGCTTAGTACAACCTTGTGCAAAATTAGTTCATCTCTCTGTGGCTTGTTTTCTTCACGTCTAAAATTGAGATGATAAAAGCATCTCCCTTGTAGGGTGGCTATGCAGATTACATTAGTTAATATATGTAAAACATTGAGAACATTGGTGTATAGTATGCTCACCATAAATGGTAGCTAATGGGTGAGGCCCTGAGAAAAATTATAAACCCAAAGTCAAATAATGTGATATAGAACAGGAGTTGGCAAACTATGACCCGGGGTCCTAACATGGCCCACTGCCTACTTTCGTATGGCTCACATGCTAAGAGTAGTTTTACATTTCTTAAAAAGTGAAAAAAATAATAACTAGTGGTGTGAAAATTATATAAAATTCCAATTTTGGCATCTAAAATAAGGTTTTATTGAAACAGCCACACCCATCATTTACGTATTGTCTATGGCCACACTAAATGTGGCATTGTCTATGCCATTGTCTCTGGCAGAGCTAAATAGTTGTGACAAAGACTGTACATCCTGCAAAGCCAACAATATTTACTGTCCAGCCCTTTACAGAAAAGGTTTGCTAACCTCTGGTATAGATGTTAAAGTCAATTGTACGATGAGGAAACCCAAATCAGTACAACTAAGGAAGAAGGGAACAGGAATCAATTCCCCGTAATAGGAAGAAGGAATTAGAGTAACACTTTGGAGCCAAACAGACCTGGTTGGAACCCTAGCTCCAAACATTTTCATCTGCGTAACTTTGGATGAGTCCTTTAAACCCACGGTGTCCAGCCTCCTCACTGGAAGTCGATTATAAGAATAATACTACCCTCCTCACAAGATTGTTTTAAGGACTCTATTAGATGAAATATAAAACACTGAATGTCCAGTAAGTATTCAAAGGTCAAGGATGACATAGAACTAAAAAATATGAAATCTAGTTCAGGAAATCAGGTCTGAGAATCAGAGAAAAAAGTCAAAGTTCAGGTGAGAAAGAGGTCAGAGTTAGGAAGGACGGGAAAGGCATGTCCTCAAGATCATAAACTGGACCAGGCTAAGGACAGGGAGACAGAATTCACCTGGATGTTCCTGACAGAGTGGCCTCCACCCAAGCCTGCAGCTGTTTCCCCACTGGGTGTGACATGTGCTGTGGTTTCAGCTGTTTCGATGATCCATGTTTATCTCCAAGGGTGTAGTCAGGATGAAGAGCATAAGGAAAGAGGTGGAGGAAGTTGATGTGTCCTGTTGGGTTTGAAGCACCAGTGGGACATTCAGGTATACCTGAGCAGCAGACAACTGGAAAAGAGAAATTGAGACAGAGCTATAGCCTGCAAGCCACTGGGGGAATAGTGGCAGTTAAAGTCCTCAAGGATGAGATCAAGAAGAAGAATGCATAGGGAAAGAAGATTAGGAAGCACAGAACAGAACTGGGATGGATATGGCTGTCTACATAAAAGCCGTTCCCAACATCTTGTTCCATTGCTTCCTCCCACCATAGAATCTGTAGAAGCCAAATGCTCATCTAGCTGACTTAGTCAAAAAACTCCAAGTTTTGGGGGTTTCTGGGTAACAGAAACTCACTCAAATTAGTTTCAGTTAAAAAAGAGGATAGACCATAAGGACACAAGGTCATTTCAGAGAATTCAAGGGTAAAAAGGAGTCAGATCTTAAAATGGACTCTATTGGGAGGTTGATGGGCTCCAATAAATAGAACTCCTCTTCATTCCCTGAATTCTGAATCAATTGAGAATTAAGGCCAAAGAGTCAACAAATGAGACCAACACTCATCATTTGTTCATTCCAATATCCTGGAGCCTAAGACAGTACCCAGCACAAGACAGGTGCTGAGTACATATTCATTGAATTTGACTAAATGAATGAATGATATTTTTGCTATTTCAGGCAAGAAGTACTTTTTTTTTTTTTTAAAGATTTTATTTTTTCATTTTTCTCCCCAAAGCCCCCCGGTACATAGTTGTGTATTCTTCGTTGTGGGTTCTTTCTAGTTGTGGTATGTGGGACGCTGCCTCAGCGTGGTCTGACGAGCAGTGCCATGTCCGCGCCCAGGATCCGAACTAACGAAACACTGGGCCGCCTGCAGCGGAGCGCGCGAACTTAACCACTCGGCCACGGGGCCAGCCCCAAGAAGTACTTTTTAATGTAAAAGAATAAGGCCCAAATGATTGAATTCCAAGAATCAGTGGCAAGTGATGAGCACAATAAAACTCATTGACCACTCTGCTATGCTTTCCTCTCCTAGCATGTATCAGAGGTTTTAATAATATAGCGATTATTTGATTAATTTGTCTCATGAGATAGTAAACTTCATAAGGGTAGTGGTTATGTCTGTTTTGATCATTATCTAGCACAGGGTCAACAAACATTTTCTATAAATGGCAACAGAGTAAATATTTCCATTGTTGCAGGACATATGGTGTCTGTCCCAACTACTCAATATTGCTGTTGTAACACAAAAGCAGCCACAGACCATATGTAATGAATAGGCCTGGCTGTGTTCCAATAAAACTTTACTGACAATGACAGGAGCAGGACATATTTGGTCCATGGACCGCAATTCGCTGACCCCTGATCTAGCATATAGTTGGAGTTCAGTAAATACTGAATGAATGAATATTCTTTCTGCATCAACGTATCACAGTGATCTCATGCTGTCTGTGCCCTACAGACATCAGTACAGATGACGTCATTCCCTTCCCCCTCTGCTACAAATTCCATTTGGTTTTGTTCACTGGCTTTGGTGGTCATTTAAGAGCTAGACAGAATAGAGTAGGACAGGCAAGATGAAAAGGACAATTTTTTTAAAAGAAAAGAGGAGTTAGGGGTTCTAGTTTAAATCTAGAGCTAAAGCAAGACTAATCTGTCTGAACTTTGGTGGCCCAAACATGAGAGAGTCATAAGTGATTTTATGAGAGACCACTTGAACTTGGAAACCCAAAAGGCCTGAGTTTCAGTCTCTCTTCTGTCGCTCCCTAGCTGTGTGATGTTGAGTAAGTGACTTCTTACAACTAAGCTTCAGTTTCCCAATATCCTAAATGGAGATAAGGAGACGTTTCTTGCAGCGTGGTCGTAAGGATTAGATAATGTGTGTAAATGCTTAGATTTGTCTACGATAAAAAAAAGACACGCTCAGCAAATATCATCCTTGTTAGTGCTTATTCTATTATTGCTTTTACTCAGTTCTGAAACCCCTTCAAAAAATGACTTGTTGTTCTCCCGAAGATTTGCAAAATGCCATTTGGCACCAACAACTTCCATGAAAAATTCAAGACCTTTTTACAACGTACACATTTCCTTTGACATCACTACACAATGCAGAACATGTGTGTAGTTACAAAGGAGAAAAGGCTTTGCGGCAGAAATTATTGATATGTTTTGGAGCATATGCAAAATGAGACATGGGGGAGGGAAATAAAGTGAATAAAGAGATGAATTTGAAAGAAACTCAATTTACAGGCACAATTAAATCCCTATGAAATAATCCTGGCCAAATAACAGTAATTTAAACAGGCTGACTATAAATTAGAAAGAATCGAGTTTACTAAACTTGTTTATTGTCAAGGGTGATGGCGGTTATTCTAAAGCCATATACTTCATGTTACCCACAGCAAATAACTGGGCTTATCTTTAAAGTGAAAATAACATTGATGTAATTCAGCCTGTCTTATTGGAGAACAGAAAGACTATTCGCCTTTTGGGTGTTTCATAGAAGCAAGCCAAATAACATATTCTAAGAAAATAAACCATCATTTGGTTAATGCCCCTCTTATGCGTACATGGAAAGGCACGTGCACACGTGTGCACACACTCTCACACCCACACACACATTTTACCATTGTGATTAACACGTTATGTTGTTTCCCTTGAGTGTTTCTAGCTAGTTTCTCATTAACATTGGTTCCTGTGACGAGTATGCTGTGTAATCCTTACAAGCATCCTCGTGTTCTCTCGCTTCCCTTTCCATTGTACATTTCATCTATCCTTAGAAACAAATTTCAAACTTGAGCCATAGAAATTGTTTCTCCCTAAGTAGACATTTCTCCAAGTTAAGAACAGGTGAATTTGACCAAAAGAAATGGATTTCCAAATAAATACAGAATTACTAGTCTTGGCAAATGTAGAATATCATTCATCCTAGTTTTGTTTTCGAGTTTGTTGTCTAATTCCCATTATTCTTCGAATCTGAGTGACAATATGGTGAGAGATTCCTATAATTTCTTAACCTGAAATTATGAGAAATAGAATTGCTTCAAAAGCGACGGGGTGTATGAGAAACTGGCAGAAAAGAACAAAACCAAGTCTCTGTCTCTTTCCTTAATCCTAACTGCTCAGAACTCATGTACAGACAGCACGTCTCACAACTATCCTGATGCATATCAAGTTCCACACTCACTTAAAAAAATTTTGGACGTATCGTCAATCTGCAGACTTCCTATGTACACACGTTCTTGCCTATGGAACTGATTGTCTTTCATTTTACTATTTGTTAATGAGACTGTCTTGCCCATGGCAGTAGGACCTTAAACTCGATTGCCAATGGGGGGCCAACAGAGTATAAATTAATGAAACAGATATTTCCACATTAGACACATACAAGTATTCTTTACTTCTACAAAGAAATATGCTCTTCCCATCTTTCTTGAAAGATGTGGTCATCCATACTTTGTTTTCACATTTCTGAGTCATGGATACAGGGAAATATTTCTTCACTCTGCATAAAGCGCTTGCGCAAGCTCAATGACAAATGGCAGCTTGCGCTGTGGTGTGGGAAAGACAATGGTGAGTGGCAGGCTCTGTGGTGAGCCAGAGAATGGATTGGCCTCGCCCAGAGAAGACAGAGGCTGCTCAGCAGCATGGGAAATAAGGAAACAGGGAGGTTTGTTCCTTAGTTAGAACAGTACCTGGCATCAACCAATCAGTCAACAAATATTAGCTGTCATTATCATTATTATTGTTATCATTGTCATTGGCTCAAAACGGGTGGAGTTGGAGATGAGAATTAGTGCTGAGTTGGGTCAGTTGTCAGTGACTGAGTTGGATCAAAGAAACAATTTACTCATTTTTTCCATTCATGCCCCAAGCTTTTTGTCCTGGGTTCCTTCTCCTAATTTCCTCTCTCAAGAATATGTCTCTTCCCTCCACCCCGGGGTCCAGAGGCTAAATCCTACATATACTTTCAGGCTCCTCTTGATTTATCCCTCCCTCAATTAGAATCCAAATTTTTATAGCCCTTTACTCAGCCACGTGCTCGAGCAGACTTGTACCAGCTTGAGACTAGCAATTGTTAAATTTTCAGGAATTTTCTAAGCCAGTTGCTAAACAGAGCCATTATTAAAAATCAACTTATTCAAACTTAGAATTCAATGAATTATATTAAAAACAAAGATAATACTCTTTATTTTACTACATTTTATTAACATCTATGTTCTTGAGGTCGTCTAAGTGTATCCTATCTGGATGATGGACATACTATATAATGGTGGGCTACTACACATCTCTTCCTAACTCTGTATTCAGTGATTTCAGATTGGTAGGTTGAAATTGGCCATAACAAGAATACTTGCATTATGGAAATCAGCAATCACTGCAAATCAAGGCTCCTGCCAAATCCACAACCCAGAGCCAGGTGTTAAACATTTACAAGCACAACATTGATTTTATCCTTCTTTTGAATGCTTATAAATTTTTATAAAAATCTTTACCTCTCTTAGGACACTATTTCTCTATCGTATTACAATCATTTGTTGTAAGTCCTGAAACTCCTTCTAGACCGCCTATTCCTTGAGAGCAGGATAGATACCTTGTACGTATTTATATTCCACAAAGTATCTCAAACACTGTATGTTTAATATTTACTTATCAAATGGAATTAATTAGAACTCACACTCAGCTCTCAGAAGTGGAAAACAAGCATCACATTTAAGTAAAATAATATACTCTTCTTGTGCGTAGACCAAATCAGAAGACAGAGTTGGCTGCAAGGAGCCCAGCCAGGAGCTTACTACCAGAGAAGGAATCTGTACAACAGGGTGAAGGGTGGTACATCAGCAGTGATATGGATAGAAATGGCAGAAGGGGGAGATCAAATTCAGACATAATTAGTTTGACGGGCGCTGATAATATTAATGTCCTTGTTTTCTTCTATTATATCAGGATAAATAATTCTCCTTTGCAGGGGCTGGCCCCATGGCTGAGTGGTTAAGTTCGCACGCTCTGCTGCAGGCAGCCCAGTGTTTCATTGGTTCAAATCCTGGGTGTGGACACAGCACTGCTTATCAAACCATGCTGAGGCAATGTCCCACATGCCGCAACTAGAAGGACCCACAATGAAGAATATACAACTATGTACTGGGGAGCTTTAGGGAGAAAAAGGAATAAAAGAAGATCTTTAAAAAATGATAATAATAATTCTCCTTTGCTAATAATCACTCTGCTTCTTCAGAAAGTTCTTCTAAATCTTTTGAGTGATTTGGTCTACAGTATGTCAGAATAGGAGCAACAGCAGTATTCTATGCCAGTCAATAATGTTGGTAATAAGTTTCTTCTCAAAAGTGAAAAAAGAATTAATGAAATTAGTCATCTGAAATCCCAATTAAATGTCCAATAAGCAAATTTAAAATATTTTTAAACAGGATCTGGGCTTGTAATTTTGGTCAGCTATAAACGTCTTAGATTCTTGCTCAAAAATGAAAAGTATTTTAAAGACAGAGACATGGTAAAAGAAATTAATCCCATTATAAAAATTGTGCTAGAAAATCATGAGGAATGACAAAAAATATATAAAAAGTGAAAGATCTTCAGTGAAACCAGAAAACAATTGACAATAGAATGAAAAACTTTTCTAACAGTATCGAAGATCAAATGACTCAAAGTAGGAAGACATAGCAAATGCTTTTCTGTAGCTTTTAGTGAGCTGTATGATATATATAAGATATACAGCCCACTTAGTACTCTGGATATGTTTTGTCTTAAAGAACTTCCAAATTTACTAAGAAATGTCAGATAAAACCAAAAAACAATCAACCTTGTATAGGTATTTTTCAACTTTTTATATCAAAGAAAAATTTCAGCTAGACATGAAAAATTAGTTTCTATCGAGATGTACAGTATTCCAGGTATGTTAGGCTAAAAATCCAAAGTTAATGAAATTTTAAAACAAAAGACAAATGATTTCTTTATTGCTTTACTGTACTGTAAGATTCATACTGAAACTATGCTCAGTTTTCTAAAGCAGACTCTATGAAAAGTATCATGGGTACAGTTGTTAAAAATCATTCAATATATGTACAGATGCTAGAAATCATTACCAGTTTATAGAATTGCTGACAAGAATAGAAGACAATGATTTTAACTTTACGTACTTTGTCAATGCACACTAGTTGAGGCATGGAAGAGTTTTAAAAGATTTAACTCCAACCCAAGATTTTCTTGAAACAAAATGAATGCTTGCCAAATATTCAATAATCAAAACCAAAAAATGGCAGAATTATTTGTTTTTCACTACTATCATGCTACATATGAACAAGCTAAATCAGAAACTTCAAAAGCTTATTTGTATAAACCTGACATAATTGACATCTGTAGACTATTTCATCCAACAACAGCAGAATACACATTTTTCTCAAGCTCGCATGAAACATTCACCAAGATAGATCACATTCTGGGTCTTAACTCACACCTTAACAAATTCAAAAGAATAGAAATCATACCACAATGGAATTAAACCACAAATCAACAACAGAAAGATAACTAGAAAATCCCCAAATATGTGGAGATTAAACAACACACTTTTAAGTAAGACATGGGTCAAAGAAGAAATCTCAAGAGAAATTTAAGAATATTTTCAACTAAACGAAAATGAAAACACAATTTATCAAAATTTGTGGGATGCAGCAAAATCAGTGCTCAGAGGGAAATTTATAGCATTGAATGTATTAGAAAAGAAGAAAGATCTAAAATCAATCATGTAAGTTTCTACCTTAGGAAACTGAAAAAAGAAGAGCAAATTAAGCTCAATGTAAGCAGAAAAAAAGAATTAGACCAGAAATCAGTAAAATTGAAAATAGGAGATTAAAAGAGACATTCAACAAAACCAAAAGCTGGTCCTTTGGAAAGATCAATAAAGCCCCTAGCCAGACTAAGTAAGGAAAAGAGAGAGAGGATACAAATTACTAATGTTGGAAATGAAAAAAGGGACATCACTGAGGGTTACGTTAGAATAATCTACAAGGGACTAGAGGAAATCATTCCTGAGAGCTGTGATAACTGTAAAACATGTAGCTCACTGGGCCTTTCATAATCGCCTCTTAATGGTTGGAATATGCGTGTGCTGGCTTGATAGAGGAGAGTAGCATTACTTAGTCAAAAAGTGAAATTAAGATGAGCAGATGTTGCCATTATATTACATCCATCAGCATTCTCTGCTAGGAAGGAAGATGATGGATTAGATTAGATCTAAGTTTACATAATGTATATGTAGGCTGTGGTCTGTTCACATTATTTCACCTTTTTATTTTTTCCAAGAGAAAAGTCAGATATTTTTAACTACATCAACAACCAACTCATTCCGTGATTATATGTTTTCTTGACTCTACAATAATTGTGTACATTATCTGTGCCTGTAAACACTTAAATACAAGTTTGCGTGTTTATAAACAACCAAAAAACGAAAGGACAATGGACCAATGTGAGGAAAATCAATAAACCCCTAATTAAATCCCTCTGGACAGACATCTTGCCTTGGAGGTTAACCAGAGGCTAAAAGAAATTTGTTTTGAAACAGGGGAGAAGGTGAGATGATATGGGAAAAATACTTAACTGTTTCAAATTAGTGCAAAAAAAATCCCATTAACTTACGGAAAATGAAATAAGAAATGGTGGAATGGTAGAAGTGAAAGAAGAAAAGGAAGTGTCTCCTAGTAGTGACGAATTATAGAACTAGAAGAAAACAGTATTCACATCACAATTTGATATTTCATAGTTGAAGCCGAGGCTGGGGGGAAGGTATATGGGATCCACCCAAGGTCATAGCTGGTGATAGAGTGGGGCCCCAAGCCAGTGGAATTGTATTTTCCCTCTATCCCACATTGTACCCAGCCCACATCTGGTCAGGCAAAACAAACAGAGCTTTCATTTATTTTTTCCTTCATCAATGCAGGAAGTATCTGCATTTCCAAGGAAAATATTTACGTGTTTTTAAAGTGGATTCTAAGACCAAATGAGTACACAAATTAAAACAAACGAATATATTTGCCTGCTGGCCAATGCCTTTCTAAGGCCCCAGTTTTGCTTTACACATGAAAAGAGGCTAAAAGCTTTAATTCTGACGAAAGCCAGTTTCGTTTGATTCTGGTATCTTGTTTTTGAAGGAATTTATGCCCCTCCCTTCCTTTTACACACATTTCATCAAATGGTGATACTGCATTAGCAAAAACCCAACACAATAAAACAAAGCACAAGGCAGAAGTGATTTGAAAACCTTAAAGTTGTATTTCAGTTATTTTTGAAGGAAAATGGATGGGTGGGTAGTAAGCATTTTCATGCTTACTCCATTTTCATGTCAACACAGGATTGCAGATTTGTTAACCCAAAGTTTTGGAATAAATTGGGAGAATTATTTTTCATTTAAGAATAGCCAACCTAGCTTTCGTTTTCCATTTTAATGGAGTAAGCACAAAAGCCTGTTATGGGGCCACTACAAAAGGAGCTCATTATCTCAAGACCATGTGCCAGCCTCAGCTCCATAACCAGAATAAGCTAAAGAAATTAAAGAAAAGTCATGGTAGCTAGCTCAGCGCACTTTATGCACATGATTAAAGTCAATGTAGGTGGGGATAAAATAAGCTTGGATCTCTGAGGTTTCTAAATTTGGATGGACTGTTGACTTTGTGGCTATGAGAACATGCAGCCCTGTATCTTCCCCATAGTCATGTTGATTAATTGCTAATGTAAATTCTAAGGAGTCTCATTAGTTAGATTAAAGAAATAGCAGTAGGTCATGTTGAGTTTAAAATTAATTACGGAATTTAATCATCAGTAACAACCATGAAATTCATCACTGTAATATTTTCCGAAGGCCAAATAAAATAAAATGTAATAAACAAGAACCACTATAAATGTTTAAATGCTGCATCTCTAGTCTTGACGATCTTGAAGCTCTAAAAAGAACCATTTGACTAGTGTTTGGGTAGTTTTCTTCTGCTGTTTTCCCTTAACAAGCTTGTACTCAGTCATCCAGTCCAATGAAAGCCTCTTTATTCTGCTTATATTCATTGTCATCTGACTGCCACCGAGTCAGGACAAAGGACAGCCATCAATAATTGCTGTCATTGGTGGCTTTGGGCCACAGCTGCAAGTTAGGCTCTTCCTCTGACCCCATCCACAAGGTTCGCTGCTGGATGACCTTGATCAGCCTGAAACCTGCTCTGCAGAGCTCTCAGTTGGCTTGGTCATTAGACTCCAGGCCTGAAAGCTGTCAGGGTCAGCACCAAAAATCTTGTGTACAACTTACTGCTCCCACTAGTGTGCTTCCTTGAGCATTCCCTTGGCTTCACAAGAAACCATCTTGCTGATAAGAGAAGTTTATGATATCAACAGGTGTTTTCAGTGTCGAACTTTAGTCTTGTTGGCTCTGCCACCAAAAATATATCTCAACTCTATTCCTTCTGGGACCTAGAGTCTTCAGTTTCCACAGTCTATCTCAATCCACTATCCTCTCTTATCTAGATACTAAAATGACCTCCTCTCTTACTGATCTTTTTGCTTCCACTATTCTTCCCATTCACCCATGATCTATTCTTACCCAGCAAGAAAAAAAAATGATCTCTTCAGAGTATAAATCAGAGCACACCTATATTTAAAACCCTCTGATGGTTCCCCTAACAATAAGTTACAATGTTGCTCATAATATCCCATCCTCCTCTACATCCAGGACAAAGCATGGGGCCCAGTGCAAAATGAAAATGCAGTGTTTTTGTTCAAAATTATTAAAAATTTCGAAATGGCAACAGAAGAGTATTAAAACAAGTGTGGCACCCTTCTAAGCATGGGGCCCTGTGCAACTTCATGGGTGACATAAGCATGAAACTAGCCCTGTGTCCACCCCACCATCACCAACCTTCTGACATATTACAGTCATGCACCACATAACAATGTCTTGGTCAATGACATAGCGCATACATGAGTGGTCCCATAAGATGAGTACCATATAGCCTAGGTGTGTAGTAGGCTATACCATCTAGGTTTGTGTAAGTACACTCTGTGACATTTTCACAAAGACAAAATGGCCTAATGATGCATTTCTGAGAACGTATCCCCATCGTTAAGCAACACATGACATATATCCTTTTTGCAACCAGTACATTGGAGCGCTGAATCCTGATTTGGAAATGGGGCTATGCATATACACAGCTCCCATCACTGTAGAGTAGCTGGGTTTCAGAACACATCTTCCCAGCCTTTTTCCCATTCTGTAGTCACTGTCTTCAAGTACCACTTTGGAATATCAGAGCAGTCCCAGTGATATCGCCTTATATGGGCATGGGAAAATAAAGAAAAATAGGAATATCTCACTCCATATTTTTACTGGTCTTTCCACAAGGAAATATAATTTATGGTAACAAAGTAGTTTTCATGATGTTTAGCTTTAAATAAAAAAAGGGCAAAATGCTACAGAGAATGAAAACAAGGAAGCTGCAAATACAGCAGGATGGACTGGCCAACACAAGCGGTTGATAGTTTGTACATAGTCTATCTCTCAGCCATCTAAAGCACTCTTCTTGGCCTGGCCCCATTCTCTGCTTTGCAGGCATGTGTCTAGTCTTTAACTCACTTCAGCACTTTCTTGAACATGATGGTAAAAAATAACGGTAGTAATAAGAATAATGGTGGTGATTTATTGAGCTCCTATCACTCACGCAGCAGTGCACTAGGTGTTTTTCTGACACCAATACACACTTCGGGGTTGGGGGAGCATTATACTGATTTTATAGATGAGCAAAATAAAACTTAAAGAAGTTAAGGAACTTGACCAATAAGCAACACTCTGGCCAAACTCATGCAGCGGCCATGTCTGAGTTCTTCCCTACACCGCGCAGCACTTTCCAAGCAGGTATTTTTGAAAGTATGGTCAAGGGACTACATGCCTCCAAATCTCTTGGGAGCCTGTTAAAAATACAGGGAGCCTCACCAAAAATGTCGAGAATCAGATTCTCCATGGTTAAGGCCTAGGATGTTATGTGTGTGTGCGTGTGCACATGTGTGTTAGCAAGTCCCAGGTGAATGTTATGCACAGTAATTTGAGAATTGCTGCTCCAAGTATTTGCCTTTTTCACCCATTTGTCCCCTTGAGGAATCCTCCTCCTCATCTGGAGGCACTTGAGTGCCCTAGTCATTTTCCCACCTTAGCTAAATGATGTGATAGAACTTAGCATGGCGTAGCATGTTTTAAATGGCAGTTATCTCTGCAATTCAACCACACACAGTAAACAAAATTAAATAATCTCATACAACAAAACCTAAAGCAGATCACTTTCCCACACATGACATGAAACAAGATATACAAAGCAGGGTCCTTAGTGCTATGACATGCACTTTGCATCTGCCGCCATGCATGGAAGGTCATTTGTTAGAGCACATGTGACATTCCGCAGTGCAGCCTAGGGCTCTGAAGATCATCAGCTGCATGGAAGAATGAACCAGAGAGGATGATACAAAACAGACCCAGAGATAAGAGCCATCTCTGACCTAAGGGCCATTCACAAGATTGCATGATCAGCACCAAATTCCATAAGTTATCCTGAGCTTAAATGCGTTTTGAAATCCTGCCACTAAAAAAGATTGCGAAGTCTTACTATGTAACCTCTCAGTCTATATTTTTCTTCACCTCATTCATACTTTGTCATTAAATTCCAGCCTATATTTACTTTCCAAATACCAAGTCATGATGTCATGTTATTGAAACTGCATTGTGTTTTAATTAATCATACCATTTCACATATATATTTATATATAAGTTCACTTGGGTCTCGTCTTCTAGAGAAACTTAAGCAGGTTTTGATCCCCTCTTACTAGTAAAAAAATGGAAAGGAGAGAGGAGACCAGTTTACGAGAATAATCATTTGCCTTGTGAAGTCAGAAGAGAAAGATGAGATAATGGAATCCAGCCCCAGGATGTTTAAAAAGTAGTACGGAGGAAAAAATAAAAATATTGCCCATACAAAGAATCTTACACCAAAGCTTAGAAGCTCGCCTTGTGAGATCAGAATTCATCCAAGTACAAATAATAAATAGACAAGAGAGAAGGATTATCAGGTTTACATTTTCCAATTAGCATTCAGAACGTAGAAGCTCTGGAAAGACGTGGAACCCCTCCCATGCCTGAGGAACAGGGACCAAGGTGAAATGTCATCATGTCTCTCCACAGGGGGACAGCCTCACTTTCAAACGCCTTTGTCTAGAATCCTTTTGTCACAACTCAACAAACCTCACTACCCTCCCTGGCCCTTTGCTGTAACATACACGCCCCATCCTGAAAATGCCTCTTGTCACAATGGAGCATTTCTTATCTGGAGGAGGATTGAAACCAGAGCGCCCTCAAAGGGCCCAGGGACTGTTTCAGAGAAGCAGAAATTTAGCTCCGTCAGACCTACAGCATGGGGAATTCTCAAAGCAAGAAGAAAGGATCTGCTAATGGTCGGCATTGACCCTAAGCTCTCGCTCATGCATTCAGCTGTGCATTCTGCCTTATCCCATGAAAGCTCAGTTATGGCTATAATCATTTTTCTTTGAGGACCAAGGCCTTGTTTGGGGGACAAAGGCCTTTAATCAGTTCTCTAAGGTCTTGTAAAGTGCCTGCATTTGGAAGGCCAGAAAAGTATAATCTAATGAGTTTGATAACTGACGATAATGTTCATTTTTGAACAGAACAAAAAAGCCATTTACTTTGTTCAGATATATAAACGATAAATGTCAATATGAAAGATTAATGGAAAATGCATGAACATTTATAGTGGCATTGGAAATAGAAATAAAAAACGATACTGCCAGTATCAGACAACACATTAGGCACCTAGGCATACCAATCATGGCTTAAAGCACATAAATACATAATATCTTTGTACACTAAGACGTCTGTATTTTGTTTAATATGGTGAAGTGAATTTAATTCTGGTTAAAAGAACAGTAGTGCTAAGGAGTTTTGTTTGGCATCTAAGTAAATTTGTAAAAAGGTGAAGGACAAGCAGCCAGCAGGCATACATCATTAATATATTCTTCATAGAATATCAGTGCTCTGCATGGTTTCCACAGAAGAAGCTGAAGTTATGTAAATAACATTACCCTAAATCCCTAACCAGAGCTATGCACATAAAGTCTTTATTGTAACTATCTCCATGGCCATGACCGTGTAGAATAGAGAGATTGCGTTGTTGACAATCAGATAATGTAAATTACATTTACTCTGAAATAGCCCTGGTTGTTGCTTTTGAAGCCAGCCAAGGTCAAACTTACAAGATGGAGAACATATGCCCATATGGCTTAAGAACTAGATTGCTGTCTGTTTAAAATCTAAATTCCCTGAAGCTATCAGAAGACTGATGCTAGGGAAAACCCCACATATTCTTGCTTGGAACATACTTAAATTCCCTTACTCTGGGAGGGCATACAGCATTATTTTACCTAGTAGAACTGAAACTAGAAGAAAAAATGGGCATATGCCAGGAAAATGGAGGCTATGCTAAGTAGTTTGCATCCATCACCACTTGGGAAGACACAAATGATAACTAAAATAATACCTCGAATTTGTGTTATGCTGCATATTTGCAAAAGATTTCGTATACAATTTCTCTTATGATCTCAGTTAATCTGGTAATAAATGTGCAGGTGACACAAAGCTAAAAGGTCTTATTAGAAGATAGAATCCAGATTTCAGAATTATGGAGGAGACGGGAGTGATGGGTCATTATCTAACAAAGTTAAGTGTCATGGGGTAAGTGTAAGAACCAGACAATCAGCTGTGTTAGTGAGGAGGGGGACCCAAGAGCTGATGGGAGCATCAGTGGAAACAACCCAGGGGTCTTGGTTAACAAGCTGAATTAGAGTCAGCCACTACTGTGGCTGGTGAAAATGTGCATTCCACTCTAGCCACTGTCACTAGGTCTGAAATTTGGAAAAGGGCATCTGACTCTACCACACCTAGAATTAAATTCCATTCTGGGTCCCCTACTTGCTGTAGGCTTACTGTGATTACTGTGTGCCAGGCACTATGTTAAACCCTTTGTATATATGATCCTGTTTAAGCCTTGGACAACCAATGAGAAAGTCAGTGTTATCCCCCTTTCACAACTTAGGAAACAGAAAGTTAGAGAGTGGAATGGGCATCTGCCCATTGGCCTGCCCAATATCCATTCCACTCTCTTTCTTTGGGTAACTACCTCTCCACCATTATGTACAGTCTTGATTGTACATCAGTCAAAATCCAGGCCAAAGGGTAGAAATGTGAATCACACCAAACATAGCATTACTTCTTCCAGGTATTGGAATCAAAAATGGAGTATAACAAAGGACAGAAAATAGTGAAGCTGTTAGGACCGCAACATCAGTGCTCTGAAGAAATAGCCCTTTGGTCCCCAAGCCTTTATTATTTCTGACTTTTCCAGCTCTTATTTTTTTCATCAGATCTCTCAACCAGTCCATATACTTCTGATCAATTCATGTTTTTATTGTTTAATTTAGCCACTTACTATCGCTTATTACTAAAGAACATCAAGTGACTTGCGTCAAGGTAAACAAGTCATTAGTAGTAAGATAAACAAGTCATTCAAACTTTTCAGGCTGACTCCAGAAGCCACACACTTAATTGCTACACTGGTCCAGCACCAGCGCCTGTGAGAGGAGAGCTGGCAGACTAAATGGAGGAGAGAAAAAGGAGACCAGGAGAGAAGAGGATTGGAAACCAGGTGTAGACCAGTGAGGGAATGGGATTGTTTATTCTGGAGAAAGATTGACATGGAGATAAGTAATTATCTTCAAATGACTGAAGGACAGTTGTTTGGAAGAAAGATTAAAGATGATCTATAGTCATTTATTCATTTAGTCTTTTCATAACAATTTTATTGAAATGTGTCAGGTTACAGAAATGGATAAACACAAAATCCGTGCTCTCATGGGGCTTGTAATCTGGTGAGGGGTTACAGACAATAAACATGTTTTAGAAACAAATACGTCAAATGTCAAGAGATGATAAAAACTGTGAAGATAATCAAAGCAGGTATCTATGAAGATAATCAAAGCTGAAGATAAAGAGTGGTGGTGATATCTGAGACTGACTGGTCAGAGAAGACCTCTCTGCGCTGGGAACACTTGAGCAGAAACTAGTATGAAGTGAAGGAGCCAATCACAGAGCTGCCCAAAGGAAGAGCATTCCAGGCAGAGGAAAGAGCAGATGCAAAGGCTTGTTTTTTTTCAAGGGAGGTCCGGAAGTGGGTAGAGAGCAGTGAGTGAGAAGGAAAGAGGCGGGAGAATAGGTTAGAAAAAGAGAGATCAGAACCCTTTGAGTCTTGGATGACTACAGTTTGGCTAAGTTGGAAAGCTGTCAGCAAGTTTTGACCATGGGAGTGACATGATAGAATGTATTTTTAAAAAGCATCCTCACTGGGTGCCATATAGACAACAGGTAAAGGCAGGCAAATATAAGAGCATGGAAACCGGTTAGGGAATTATTGCAGTAGTCCAGGCTAGAGAACAATGGGGCTAATACCAGCGCGGTAGAAGCGGAGATGAAAAGTAACAATGCTTGGTATAATTTGGAGTGTAGATCTGATGCTGTTTGCTCACGGATCGGAAGCGAGTATGAGAGAAAAAAAGAGTAAGGAGTGACTCTCAGATTTTTGACCTGAGCAACTGGGTGAGTGAAGATTCCATTTACTGCATGGCCTTATGAGGTAGAAATAGGACTGATGGTAGATGGAGTGGGATGCTATATAAATAAAGACTTTCCAGTCCTCGTACCCAGAGGAAAGAATGAAGTGTCTTTAAAGATGATAAGTTATCTACACAGGAGGTTGGCAGAGGTAAGCCAGACAATCCTGTTGTGGGGACTTCGTAAAGGGATTCAAATGCCTCTCAGGGGTGGAACTAAGAGATCTGAAAGAGTCCTTCCAATCACGAAATTCTGCCAACTGTGAGGTCTACAAAAATGATAAGTAATCACTGTCTATTACTGTTCACGCCTGTAGAAGGGAATAAAAACATACAGTCAAATTGTCTTTTACTTGTTTCAAACTTGGGCAAATTGGGGAGAGCGAATGTTGGTATATCCATCCCGTGACACACTGTTTATTACGTCAGTGTAAGACAATCCCTTTTCAAAGTCAGAACATCCTGGCAAAACAACAGGGTGTGGTTTGTTATTGTTTCTCTTTCCTTTTCTTCTCTCACTTTACAGCTGGAAAGTTCTATGCATCTATGGAGTCTGGTAAGGTAGCAGACTATTCAAGCAACAGCTGGGATCCAGTTACGCTTCATTCCTTGCGTGTGCCGTCCTTGGAACTGATAGGGATTATAAAGGGAATCCCAGACAAACCAAAGGGAAAAAATAAGAGCCAGGCTTGCTGACTTTTTGTTTTTTCCAAGATAAATAACTCTTATAATTCAGCAAAAGGGCACCTAGACTTCTTTAAGGCACGTCGAGAGTTGATTCCACATATCCGGGGAGTGGAAAGTTTCCAAATTCTTTATTTCCCCTTGATTTAATGTTTTCCCAAGTCTACAGTTCCCTCTCCAGACACGCCACATGTCCCACTCCCAGCGGAAGAGGCCTGGGACAAATCTCAAAGTAGAAAATGCTCCCCAGTCCCGTCCCATTCATATCTAAGTACAGCAGAAGTCAAGGGGAAAACATGCACCTAGATTTATTTAATTTTTTATCTTGGCTGTCCCTGTCTTCCTTCGCTTGTTTCTGAGAAAAAACATTCCCTTTTCCTCACCCAGACTAACCTGAGAGTCTGTATTTATCTGTGCTTGACTCCTATGGGAACTTGCCACCCCTATCACCAGCTCTTTCGGTCTCCTTCTCATTCCATTTGCGCTGTTATTAAACACCTCTGAGTGCCTGTTCGTGTCTAACACTGTGCTAATCA
This sequence comes from Equus asinus, assembly GCF_041296235.1. NCBI lineage: Eukaryota > Metazoa > Chordata > Mammalia > Perissodactyla > Equidae > Equus > Equus asinus. The sequence continues at coordinate 28,489,171 of NC_091810.1, forward strand.
TGTAAGAGGAAAGACACGTGGTTCCAGCCCAGCACTCCCTGTTCTGGGCAGTAGAGAAGGGATCCCCGCTTGAGTGTCTGATCTCTTCATGTAAAGCTCCTTCCTGTTCTTTGTAGTGCTAAGGCTGGACACCCAGTGTCGACAGTCCTTTGAGTAACAGAGCACCGCCAAGACATTTTGGAAATGCAAAGGAAAGTCCAGATATGACTTACAAGTCAGCAGAGAGGAGCTCACCTGCTCGTCATGAAAAACTCACCAGGATTTGTGAGGAGCTGGGTGTGTTGGGGAGGAGGTGTCATTATGACCTGCATGAAAATTCCCTGGAGTGAGGAGTGGTCAATAAGATGTCGTAAGAGGGATGTCAAACACTGGATCTGGAATCATATCTGCCTATGGTCTGTGATTACCCAAAAATTCAGTATATTTCTGTTTAAAGTGCTTTGGGGGAAGGAAGAAAAAGATAACCCAGTCTGGGATAGAGGTGGTGACAGAGGATTACCATGCCAAAAGACAAGACCAGAGACTACACAGAGACAACGCAGCAAGAGAGACCATACTGGGGCTGAGCCAGCAGCCGCTGTGAGCACCAATGCAATCCCCCCTTTTCCATAAATATGCTTTAAAAGAGGGATTTGAAAGTGGGAGGAGGATCACTTTATATGGGGGATACAAAAAGTAATAAGATGTTGGTCCTGACCTCCCTAAACAGACTGGTATCCTCCCTGTCTTGTGCACCCGCCCGAATTTATCTTCTCCCTCCGTGAATGACACCTATCCCCTGGTGCAGCATTTACACCTGCACATATTTGCCTATGCCATTATATCACGAGAAGGGGATTATTCACTTATTCAACAAACAGTTATAAACGCCTGCTATATACTAGGCACAGAGATAGGCTCTGGTCATGAAAGATGCATAAGAGACAGACTATGTATTTGTTCTCGAAGAGCTCTCGATCTGGAAAAACAAAAGTACAAAGGGAAAATGTTTTCAAGTCTTTATGTGCCCAGAAGAAGGTGGGCTCACAATAAATACTTGTTAAGCAAATGTCTATGCTGAAAAGGGACATAAATTAGGCTACAAATACACCCAGTAGGAGAAACCATTGGAAAGAAAGAAACCTAAGTTACTGGATGACGCTCGAATTCACTTGCATCTATTCTTTGCAATTAAATAGAGTGGAGACTACTTTGTGTGAGGGAGTTGATCTGTGTGTGTTTTACGTTTTCTTGACTGTGCTTCAATATTTCATGAGACAAGAGTTTATCCTCATTTCTTCTCCAAATACCACCCCCAAGAACCCAAAAGGATATGCTTTCTGTGTGCAACTTAAAAAATCCAAGACGATAAGGAAAATTAAAAGTTAAAAACCATGCATGGAATAGATGACACAATGCTACCAAGTCACTGAAAATTCAATAAAGAAAATGGGACCGAATTCTTTCCTGATATTGTTCCTTGGCTTTGTCTAAAGAAGTTTGACTTACATTTTTAATAAAAGTTTTTCTCCCTCCTGCTGATTTATTCCTAGGCTTCCAACATTTTTGAATTTTGTAAACCAGATGAATGCTGTATGGGCAGAAAGGAATGTGGTTTGCAAGAAAAGCATGACAAATAGCAGAAAATTATTAATGTGGCAACAATGATTATAAAAAGTAAGACAGCTGGAGTAGAAATGTAGGTCATTGCGCTCCTCAGGGAGCCTCCCAGTAGAGATTCTGGTTCCGTGGTGGGAGAGCCACCAGGCTGGCTTAAATATAATTGTGGATTGTCACCTGCGGTCCAGTTCCCCAACTGGTGCACTAGTCAGGGTTTTGGTTACAAACAATGGAAGCATCTCTGGTTAGTTTATTCAGAGAAGAAATTTATTGGAACAGTATCAGATAGCTCACAGGATCAAAGAAGGCAGAGACCTGGTTCAGGCAGGAACCAGGGCAGGCGCTGCAAAGCCAAGGCTAGCCACAGAATGATCCTCTTATGTGCTCCACCAGAGCCATTGTCACTACCACTGGAGCCATCGCTGGTGATGGCTCCCTGCATGGCCCTGGGCTCTCAGTGCTACAGCAAACACTCTCTATCTGGTCCTGTGCCTTTGTGTCACTCCACCGAGATTCAGAGACCTAGGCTTCCATACCTGATGGACTGTGCTGCCAGGGAGCAGGAGACGGAGTACCCGTCCCACCCTCTTAGCTTTTGTAGTGAGAGATGGGCTTTGCTTTCCTCTTATCTTGAGGTCCCCCAAAAGAGAATATTTAAATGTTGTGCAGCCAAAGTGTCAGAGAGCCACTCCCTCTGGCCAGCAGGCTGGGTCCAGGGACAGGATCATATCTGAGAGAGGGCAGAAGGTGAGCCAAAGAAGCTTCTGCATGATGGGGGTTGAAGTGGCATTGACAGCAGCTGAGCACTGGGCGCAGGAGTGGCTTACAGTCAGGCCAAATAACCAAGACAGACGTGCTCAGGGACCCATGGGTCACGACAGGCCACGGTCAGAGACAGGTAGCCGTCGTCATGCATAGTGCTTCTCCTGTTCGCAGACATGTTTGGGTAGATCTCGATGATTAAAAGAGCAGAGACAAGCTATTGCCTGTTCCCCTTTGCCTTCCAAAATTTCTGCCGTCCATCTCTCAGCAGGTCGGGGTTCCCAAATTGCAGTACATGTACCACTGGGGCATGAGAAGGACTTTTAGGCAGTTGTTGAGTGAACTCTTTTTTTCATAATTATACATTTATTTTAATGGTGTTCAGAGATATGGTTTGGAAAGTAACATTTACTTACTCTGAGCTAGACATTGTTCTAAGTCCTTTACACACATTCAAACTCATTTAATCCTCACAAAAATCCAAGGAGATCATCATTATTATTGTTACCTATATTTTACAGATGGTAAAACTGAGGCCCAGAGATGCTAAGGAACATGCACAAGGTCACACGGCTAGTGAGTGAAGATGCCCAGATTTACACTTGGGCAGGCACCTCTAGAGTCCTTGCTTTCTGGACAACATTGTGAAGGTCCTTACTGTGAGATGAGCAGCTATTTGAGGCATTTTGAACAAAGACCATGACTTTGCCTTTCTTCTTTTTAATAAACATGAATGTTTCTCCTCGCCACAACCCTGTGAGAGCAGCAATAGATAACGTTACCCAGCACTTAATACATGTCAGGTTCTGTTCCAAGTGATGCACATGTTATGCACTCATTGCCACGAGGCAGAGGCTCAGCCCGTCCCCATTTCACAGACGCAGAAACTGAGGCTCTGAGAGACTAAGTTACTGCCCCAAAGTTACCCAGTTAGTAGGTGGCAGACCCAGGATCTGAATCCTGATTGTCTGGTCTCGGAGTCTCTGCTCTTGCCCACATATTATTATACATCCTTAAGCTGCCCGCCTGGGAGGTAGGTACCATTATTATTGCATTTTACAAATGAGAAAAGTGACACTCAGAGAAGCGAGTTGTCCTGGCTCAGGAGTCAACGACCTTTTTCTGTAAAGGGCTAGATAGCAAATATGTTTGGTTTTGGGGGCCTTAAGTCTCTGTGGCAACTATGCAACTCTGCTATTGCAGTCACAGACAAAACATAAACAAATGGGCGTGGCTGTGTTCCAGTGAAACCTTATGTATAGACACCAAAACGTGAATTTCATATAATTTTCATATGACATGGATTACAACTCTTCTTTTGACTTCTTTTCAACCATTTAAACATGTCAAATTTATTCTCAGCTCACAGGTCACCCCAAAACAGGTGGCAGGCAGGATTTGTCCACAGGCTATAGCTGGCCAACCCTTGGCCTAGGTCGCATGACTGAATCATGTCTGCATACAAACCGGGTCTCCTTCCACTGAACCGTGAAGCTCCCACACAGAGAAAGGGAAAAGAGAAGGGCATTGCCATGCTGGGGACCAGCCAGAGGCTAACACAATGACAGCTCCCTCCTGGCCTGTGGCACCCCTGTGGGTCAGCTGTTGACAATCAGTAAAGTTGGAGCATTCTGGTGGATGGGAAGAAAAAGAGACAAACCTTACCAATCCTCCGAAGAAGGCTGTGTGTTTCCAGAAAGAGCTGACTGTGAAAAGCAACACTTAAAACCCAAACGTAATACTTTTAGAGCATGTTTTACAAAACATCCTCTCTGTCACAAAAATACTGCAATTTTTTTTCAGGATCACGATGAAATGAATGGTTTTGAACCACAGCTTGCATTTTCCCCTTTACCCCAAATAAAATCAAACTGTAAAAGCATGAATTTCCCCGAGAGGGCTCTTTGCCTATTCAGCCATATCTTCTAAGGGGTTTGACTTATTGAAAAATAGAAACCACTCGTGGTTGTAAAACCAATGAACCTCTTTCCTTTATTTAACCTATTGCCCTTGAAAATGTACTTTTTTATGGTTCGCACGTGATCCAACCAAGCCTGCTCTCAGCTCTCCTTTCGCATGAGTTATATGGAGAAGCACTTCAAAGAGAGAAGAGAAATGCTGCATGAATAAAGGTAGTAGTGTACTCAAATCTAATCTTAACTCAAGGGAACCCTATTGCCAAGTACAATAGTCTGCGATGGAGACGGGAACTTCCTGGTTACGCTCTGTGGGGTTCCTCTCCCTTTAATCCCTTTACCATTGCTGCGCACACTAGCTCTTGGAATGCTATCACACACCACAGCCAGCACTTGTGGTTCACTGTCAGAGAGCTGCCCTCGGGCTATTGGAGCCGCTTTGCCTACTTAAGTAGAAGTACCTGGGAATCCAGCACCTACACCCTGGGGGCAGCTCTGAACCAATGAACCAATGACTGATGGGTGTGGGGCTATTAACTCTCCTGCTCCTTCTCCCCTGACTGGGACAACTCTGAGGCATGAACCTTGCTGTGTCCCGACCTCCCCTTTGGGACTGAGTCACCTTCAACAAGACAGTGCATAACGGCATCATTGTGGTACCTCCTTCTCTTTCCTGTTTCATGTTCCTACTCCTCCACTCATTTTTCCTGAGAACACTTCCGAATAAATCCCTTTCACACAAATCATCACCTAGGGCTCTGCTTCTGGGAACTCCCTAAACCATGGGGTTACAACAAGCATCTTTTTTTTTTTTTAATTTTATTTTCTCCCCAAAGCCCCCCGGTACACAGTTGTATATTCTTCATTGTGGGTCCTTCTAGTTGTGGCATGTGGGATTCTGCCTCAGCGTGGTTTGATGAGGAGTGCCATGTCCGCACCCAGGATTCGAACCAACGAAACACTGGGCCGCCTACAGCAGAGTGCGCGAAGTTAACCACTCGGCCACGGGGCCAGCCCCTACAAAAAGCATCTTAAAGTTCTGTCTTCGGATATACAGTGTATTGAAATTGAAACCCATTATTTTGCACAGCTCTAAAGAGTTTGCCAAATGTTTCTAGAGCGTTATCTGCATAATCTTCCCAACTAATATTATAACCTCCATTATACAGGTGAGGAAACTGAGGCTCAGAGCGGGTAACCACTTGCCCCAGGCCACACTGATAGGGACTAACAGAGTTGGGTGTTCCTGCACCTGTGGTAGTAGCGCTGGAGTGACCAGCCACCAAAGTATTATTGATGGAGGTGTGATGGTTATTCAACATTAATTGTAATAAGATATTTTCTCAGACGGAAGTATGCTCCCTCTCTTAAGGCAAAGGGAAGGAAATGTATTGGAATCATTTACTCATACCGCAAATATTTCTTGAGCACCTACTACGTTTCAGGTGCTGGGATAAAGGCTACAGACATGACTGTGAGCTCCTGGAGCTTAACCAGCAGTGGGAGGATGAACAGGGGAAAAGGAACTCACGATAATGCCGTAACTGCTCTGAATAAAATCAACAAGGAACCGAGGCAAGGAACTCAGAGGGCGTCCTCTTCAGATGAGAGAAGGCCTGCTGAGGAGGGGACAGGGAAACTGAGAACTCAGGATGAGCAGCAGCAGAGAAACACAGAGCTGAGAAAATGTGCTCCAGGAAAGAGAACCCTCTGTTTAAAAGGCAGAACGCAGAAATTTGGTTTTATTGTTGGCTATAGGCTCAAACACCTTTGTAAGCAGAGCAGGTGCTGAGAGTTGAGGTAGAATTTCAGGGCTGTCCATAGGTGATTAGACAGAAGTATCTACCACTTACTGGCCTGGCCCTTGGACAGAAATAGCCAGCATTTGTTCTGTTCTTGAAGGATTCCCCGGAGCGGCTCAGTCGGTTTACTTTGGCTCCCCGTCCACTGTTAACTGGGAAAGGAAACGCGTTTATTAGCTAAGGTTCAGCAGCAGTCGGCCTGTCAGAATAACTCTTGACAAACCCCCTCTGCAATGGGAGTTTTGTGGACGGCCCAGAGACAACCATCAGAGAGGCAGCAGTGGGAGGGGCGGGGGGCGGGATGGGAGACCTGGGGTGACTCCCTGATGTGACATCTAGTCCCTGTGCGACCTGGGGCAACTCATCTCTCTGAATCTCTGTTTCCTCCTCTGTTAATCATGAGAAAAACAAATACACTTGCAGGCTGCTTGTGAGGATCAGAACTAATGTGTGTAAAGAGAACCTGGCTCAGTACGTGGAACTCTGGAGATCAGAGTTAGGGTTGTGGCAGTAGTAACAAGAATTGTAGAGTGAGAGTAGTTGTGATGGCAATAGTCGTCGTAGTACTAATGGTCCCATCAGTGAGCATTGATATTATTATTATCACAGTCTCTGTCTATGCCTCAATCATTCTGGCAACAAATTGGGCCCTAAAGGGTGAACGGTAATCTCACATCCATCTAAAATACCAGTTGTCGCCTATTGCTATTAGGAAGTGACTTGAGCTTTGGAATGTGTCCAGAACAGAACAGCACTGTCCAATTGAAATGCAAGCCACATATGTAAGTTGAAATTTTCTAGTAGTCACAGTTTTAAAAGTAAAAATAGGTGAAATTAATTTTAAAAATATTTTTCTTTAACCTAATATATCCAAAATATTATCATTTTGACATGTCATCAATCTAAAGGAAATTATTGCTGAGATATTTTGCTTTTTTTCCACACTAAGTCTTCAAAATGCAGTGTGTACTTTACACTTACGGTACATCTAATTTTGGACTAGACACATTTCAAGTGCTTAATACCCATATGTGGCTAGTGATCACCATTTTGGATAAGCACAGAGGTAGATGATAACAGTATATTCTGTGTGACCAAAATACAGTGTCAAGGCAATTCACAGGACAGGGTTTACACGTTCCCAACTCTACAGAGGAAAAAATTGCAATAATTAGAAACATAATGTAATGATCGAAAGAACACAAAATCAGCTGTGTAAATTGTGAACATAGGAAGCAACTCTGTCCTTTCTCCAGCAGTGGAAAATTTGTCTTTCCATCCTCCATCACGATAGATAAACAAACCAACCAACAAATAACAACTCTGAGTTTTTGATATAACCTGGCTGAAATGTACCCTTTCATCTCACTTCTTCACTTCACTCAAGTCTCCTCTCCATGCCACCTTCTCAGAGAGGTAACCCCTGCACGGCTGCAGAACTGTGCATGGCTTCGAACACAAATCTCTTCCTCTTGCTCAGTTGAGATTTCAGTGGTGTGGCTTCTTGGTAACTGTTAACACCGCAAGATGCCATCAATACAAATGTGTCTCTTTTTCCTTTCTGGCAATCTCTCAGAAGTAACATCTTTGAATGTATTCTTCTACCACATTTTGTTGGTAGCATTTTTTAGCAAACCCAGTTATGCATAAGTTGTATCTCCTTTGTCTATTTTCCATACCTATCATCTTTTCTGCAACCATTTTTATATCTTTATTATTTTTCATTTTATTTTGCAGGATCTTTTTGTGCCTATCATCAGTTTGGAGTCATGATTTTTTTGTTTTGTTTCATCTAATATGAATTTCACTGTGCTTTTTTTCTCTTCCATTTCTTTCCCAAACTTTGCCAACCCATTTGTCATCTTCTGTTGTCTTATAGCCTCTTCTATGAATCTTTGTATCTCTTCTTTGAGATATTTTCTCAGTGAGATTATATTGTATATAATTCCTTTGAGATTGTTTCTGTCATATTTTGCATATTTCTTACCTTTAGAGAGAAAAACATATAGATAACATATATAATTTTTCTTGCTTATATTAATTTGCTTACTTTTCCAGTTTTTATGCATAAGCTCCATGTTGATCCTTTTCTCATTATCAACTTTGAATAAGTCACACAACCTGTTGAAGGCAGTGAGCAGTGGTATAATGATTAGTGTTGAAACAACCTGCAGCTTCCATTCGGGTTATGGTCTGTTATCCTTTCTCACCAAGACTATAATTTTTTGTTTCCTGAGGGCACATCTCCCTCATTTTTGGCAATCCCCAAATTAGAATTTGTCGTCATGAAGGCCCTAATGAGGACCAATTTTTAACCTTAAAAGAGGGCTCAGGGAGTACAAGGGGATAGGCATGTACAAATTACCAGGGCCTGGTGGTCAGGAGGTAGAACAGGGGAAAATCTGATGTAAAGAAACCCTGGGTTAAGAATATATCTAAAGGGGCTGGCCCCATGGCCTAGTGGTTAAGCTCGGCACACTCCACTTTGGAGGCCTGGGTTTGATTCCTGGGCGTGGACCTGCACCACTTGTTGGTGGCCATGCTGTGGCAGCAACCCACATATAAAAAATAGAGGAAGATTGGCACAGATGTTGGCTAGGGGCCAATCTTCCTCAGCAAAAGAAAGAAAGAAAGAAAGAAAGAAAGAAAGAAAGAGAATATATCTAAAGACAAAAAGCCAATATAAATTCACTAGCATTGTAAATGAACTTCTATTTTGTACACACAATAGCATCTGCAAACATTTGACAAAGAGCCCATGTATGTGCCACACATGTTATTTATTCTGTCTGTAGAAAATGCCTTGTCTGCTCATGGATTCACAGAACTCCTTTTCATTCAATTATATTTATCAGGTGCTCACCACATAGCCTCATGGAGTTTGCTCAAGTGGCAAGACAGATAGCAAATAGGTAAATCAATAAAGAAGTAGTTTCGAAAGTGGAAGTATGTGAAGGAAATAAAGGAAATGGAGAATGACTTGCACACAGAATGGCCTTATCTTCAAGCTGGGACCTGAAGGACAAAAAGGTCAAAGTCATGTGAAGAGCTGGAGGGGAAGGGTGGCACGCTCAGAAGAGGGAAGAACTCCAGGAGCTTACCCCAAAGGGGCCTGTATATGTCCTAGAAAGCAAGACAAACCTCGTGGGGTTGGCGCTGCGGTAAATGAGTTGGTACAGTAATGACCTGGGGAATGACACTAGAAATGCAGATGGGGTCAGAGCACACAAAGCCCCTTTAGCCACAGTGAGAAGCTAATTCTCCATCTAATGTGAAGCAAAGTGTTTTAGGCAGGGGTGTGCCATGATACAATCAAAGCCATTTTTAATGGCTATTGTCTAGAGAATGGATTTGAAAGTGACTGTAAAAGAATCAGAAAATAGACTTAGGCTGCTTTTAATCCTGGAGAGAGTGGTGATCCTTGGACTAGAGTGGAGGCAGCAGAGATGGAGAGAAGTCTGCCAATTTGAGATATATCTAGGAGGTAGAACAGACAGGACTTTTTTTTTTTTTTCTGCTTTATCTCCCCAAACCCCCCTGTACACAGCTGTATATCTTAGTTGCAGGTCCTTCTAGTTGTGGGATGTGGGACGCCGCTTCAACGTGGTCTGTTGAGTGGTGCCATGTCCCCGCCCGGGATCCAAACCCTGGGCCGCCGCAGTGGAGCGCGCGAACTTAACCACTAGGCCAGGGAGCCGGCCCCCAGACAGGATATTCTGATGGTTTGAATGTGGAAAGTGAAGGAGAGGGGGGGCCTCAAAGCCGTCTCTCCAGTTTCTGGCTTGGATAATGGAATAGACGGCGATGACCCTTACTGCTGTGGGAATGACCAAGGAAAGAATGTGTTTGGGAGGAGAAAGCAAGGGTTCCATTTCGGAAATGTAACATTTGAGATGTTTCTGCGCATCGTGGTAAACAGATTAGGAAACAATTTAGAAAGATTTGGGCATGGAGGAGAAATCCTGGCAGCATGTATACATTTTGGAGTCATCACGGTACAAAAGATATTTAAAATCATGTGAGTGACTGAGGCAACATAGAAAGACTAAAGAAAGGAGTCTAATGAACCTCAGCAGCTTTAAGTCTCTCTACAGCCCACGTGTTGAAAATAATTGAATATAGCTACATTGGCCTTATTTTAATTAACTCCTTTCGTCACCCGTGACAGCAATCCCAATTAAGTTATATTAAGCAAAAAGAGAATTATTGGTTCAAACAGTGGTAAGGCCAAGAGTCAATATGCCTTCAGGCATAGATGAATCCAGGAGATCATATGTGTCATCAGGACACAGTCATTCATTATTTCTTGGCCCTCTTTTCCTTTGTGTTGTCTTCATTCCAGGCCAGCTCTCTCTCCTTGGTGCCCAACAGGGCCAGAGTTACATTCTTCTAATAGCAAACCCAATGTTAAAGAGAGCTTCTCCATTCCAACAGTTCTAGAAAAATTCATGCATTTCTTCTGATTGTACTACCTTGGTGTTTGGGCCTATTTGGGCTACTACAACAAAATGCCACAGACTGGATGGCTTATAAATAACAAACATTCATTTCTCACAGTTCTGGAGGCTGGGAAGTCCAAGATCGTGGCACCAGCAGATTTGGTGTCTGATGAGGGCCTACTTCTTGCCTGGCCATCCTTTTGCTATAACCTCATATGGTGGAAGGGGCAAGGGGACTCTGTGGGGCCTCCTTTATAAGGGCACTAATCCCATTCGAAGGGCTCTGCCCCTATGACCTAATCACATCCCAAAGGCCCCACCTCCTAATGCTATCATTTGGGCATTAGGATTTAACATATGAATTTTGGGAGGGACACTAACATTTAGTCTATGACACCTTATACTAATCACTGTGCCCAGAATTGGCCAGGCTGGGTGTCATGCCCATCCCTAAATCCAAGAGATGTGGACAACGACTTGGCCTAAAAACAGGGTGTACAATACCTCAAAGGAAAAATCAGAGTGCCACTTTCAGAAGAAGAAGATGTCGGTGCTGGGCCACGAAAGGCAACAGCCGTGCTTAAAGATCACTTTTGTGTCTCAGATACACTGACTACACATAGGTGTCTGAAATTTCCATCTGTCCCATCAGGCAATTCACATAAAAGTCACCTTATCTTTTAGTGGGTGGACATTAGGTGCCAAACCCTGGAGGTAACGCTGGGTGGGGATGGGAGTGCGCTGTTGCAGGATGACTCCAAAATTAAGAGGTCAGTATACTGAGGTCCAATCCCTACCCTCACAAGTAAGGATACAAGTGGACAGATGTAGCGGAAGTCAGAGAAACAAGGATGGCTGTTTATGGAAGTGGCCCTTCTCAGGATTCTAACAGGAGTGGTGACATTATGTTAGGTAGAATCACTGTTACAGCTTTTCCTTGCCGCAAGGCCAACAGCTGAGAAGTCTATCAGGGACAAGAGCCTGGGCCCAACTAAGAAAGCTTTGAATGTGAGTACGTAAGGGGTAAGTTTACAAGACAAAGCTTACAGACCCACTTCTAACCTTGGCAGGAAAGGGCTTTGAGCTAGGTGAAATATTTGTAGCTTTTAAAAATGGAGCCTGACCGACATTTCCGCGTGGGCGTGATAGCTTGGAAACTGCAATGGTGGTAATGAGTCTTAGCTGTGCTCTCCACCTTCTATTCAAAGACGCTAAATCAAACCCAGGAACTGCAGCTTGTGAGTGGCACACACGGAGTAATTAGGCTCATGTACTAGCTGTTGTCTCTGTTCTGAGCCTGTCAAATAAAAGCACAAAGCCAGAACCACAGGGGGCTGTCACTGAGTGCCACACCAGCATTCTAATTCCATGCACTTTCCCCGTCTCCACCGAAGTACCAAGTACAGAGCAGGAAAAACAGCAGAGAGTTTGTCTGCAGTTGTCTGGGAATACACAACAGGCACCACCTTCAGCAAAGGTAGCTCTTTACCTTTATGCTTTCAGGGTTTGGCAGATAAAATATGAATTTCCAAACATTTAAAATGAAATGGTTTAGGAATGGTAAGTAGGGAAGTTAAATGTTAAGGTTGCAGGAGGTTTTTATGCTTGTTTCCCGAGAAAACGACCTCATTTCTGTTTGGTGGTGTGCATGGAGGTGGGGGGTGGGGGTGTAGGTAGATGAGGCGAGTCTAGAGGTGAGGAGAGGAGGCTGAGGCTCCACAGCTCTGTGTGACCTTGCAGAAGTCACTTAATTACTCTGGGTTTCAAACCACCTGGAAAATTCATAAAAGACAAGCTGGCCCAGAAAGCCAGGCACTCAACTAAATAAAGTGTGACTGAAGAAAATGAGGAAAAACAATCCCAAGCCAAAGGAAAAAGATGTTAATAAGTTTTTAAAAATAGATACTTCATTCTCTTGTTATTAATTTGACATAATTTAATAGTCAGAACACCTTTTAGAGTTTGAAATATTATTGGCACTGTCTGCTGTCTTTTCACATTTTCTCTACCAAATAGCTCTCTTGCTTTATTTGAAGGCAAGGGGATAGGGTAAAAACAGTTTTAAATAATAGCCACATCTAATAACTCATGATTGAACTAATTTTGCCTCCAAATTACAGAGAAGTTTATTTTACGGAGCTGTGATTCCTTTTCCATTTACTCACGCTGTCTGGGGGCTGCTTTTTAGCTGGTTAGACCAGTAAGGGGCAATTTTTATTCCTTAGAGCAAAGAAAGAAGTTGAATTAGTTAGGATAGTCTGATGGCTGTAACAAAGAAGGCCTAAAAATTATGATGATGTAATCACAATAAAAGTTCATTTCTTACTCATGGAATCAGCTTCACTCGCTTCCACACAGTGATTCAGAGACCCAGCTTCCTTCGACCTCCAAGTTCAGCCATCCTTTAGTGGTCAGTTGCCTCGTGAATCCAGCTAGTGGAAGAAGAAAAAGAACATGGAGGAGGCATGCCTGCCTCTTAAAAATGTTGGCTCCCAAGTGGCACAGATCACTGCCAGTCACACTCCATTAGTAAACTTGAGTGACATGGTACACCTCAATGCAAGGAGCATCAGAAGTGTTGTGCCTGGCTGGGCAGCCACGTCACTGCAGTATCACCATGCCATAGATGGGGAGAATGGATGTGGAGTGGCCACTAGCATCCTCCACCACAGAAATCTTCAGCCCTCCCACTGTGTAGAGTCCACTGTGTATCATAGTGAGTTCAGGGTCTGGTATCAAACCCCCAGGAGTTAGAAATTCTGCTTGGTCTCACAGGTCAGCAGGAAGTCTAGGGCAAGCAGGAGCCTCATTTTCCTCATCTGTCAAAAGGAAGTAATAATATCTATCACATTAGAGTTGTTGTGAGGATTAAATGACGTAATTTGTATCTTCTTTGCTAAGCTTTTGTCATAGAGTAAGTGGAAGGAAAATCGCTATTATTATCATTACCCAGCTAAGGACAAAACTCCTGGATGCTTAGTCCTGCTCAGCAAATCTACCGTTTGAGATACCTTGACGCTTTGTTTTTATTCCTGTCGTCCTAGCCCAACTCCACTCTCATGTGACACCACAATCTGTCTACCTTAAGTCATTATGGGCTTTAAACAACTTTAGAAGAGAGAAGCAAGCCTGTGAACCTGGGCAAAGCATCTCCAGCTTCTTCAAAAACTGACGTGGCTTAGCCTAGAGCTCTACACAGAAAAGTCACAAGGTAAAGATTTTTTGAGTAGGAATCCAAGGTTCTGGGGATGTGTATGCAGGTGGTATTTTTGTGTGCACACAAGCATGGGCACAAGCTTGCACACATGTACTCATGGGTGCACACATGCAGAGAGAGGGAAGCTCTATAAAAGTGCAAGTGTCAGGACACGAGGTTACTGCTTACCTCATGGAAATTAGAGTTAGAATAAGAAAGATATTCTGTCCCTTACAACATCTGCCAGGGGCTACCTCAAAAGGTTGGGTCAAGGTAAAGTGATGAAGTCCCACGTGGTCTGGTCAGCAGAGCACAATCGCTGTTTGTCCCATGCACCAGTTGGTCATCTCAGGAAGGTCTGTGAACCGTCTCAGAGGTTCTAGGAAAGACAGGGTGAATTGGCCATAGAAATAGCTAACAGTCTTCAAATGCCTGCTATGTGCAAGGTGCTGTGTTATTCAGTCCACGCAAGGTCTCCTTGAGGTAAGCAGTACCGGTCCCATTTGAAAGATGAGGAAACTAAGGCTCGGAGAGATTATGTATTTGCTGATAGTCATCCTAGCATCCTAATAACTGGTGGAACTAAGTCTTAAAACCAGATCTGATTGCAAAATATGTGCTGTTGGTATGTTGGTGAAATATCTCTTGCAACCATTACACACACATGTGCATACTCACATGCACATACCTAGAGCATGAGGAGGGTGCCTGTATTACAAACAGTATATGGGTTCACTTGCAGAATGCTAGGGATCTTGAGAAAGAGATTCTGGCTTTGAAGGCACGGAAGTCTAAAGAGAAGGATTGAGACAGCAGATAAATTCTAACTAAACAGAGAGAAAAAATATAAAGGAAGTAAGTAGACCACACATGTCTCTCTTTACGGCCTTGTGCTAGGAAGCATCTAGACCTGTCTGAATGTTTAGGCTCTTAGCTTGGATGGTGGGAGGGGCTGGAGAACATAGGTCGCACGTATTTATCTGCATCTGAATCTAACATGTGATTGTAGGGACTGTTTTTAACTTCACTTAAAGGAGGGTGGTGCGAGGTTAATAAATCATATCACATACAACTTAACCTGAAAAGTACGGGGTTAAAATGCAAATAATTTCAAAACCAAAGGCCAAGTACAAATCCATATGTTGCTCTGAAATACAGAAATGCACTAACTTTCACAGATGTTTTGGCTGCTGCAGAAGGAAGCCAAGTCTCTTTGTTTAGAGGAATTCTGGGGCTGAGAACTAAGGAAACCCCATTTCTCTCTGGCTGCTTCTCCCTCATTCTGGAATCAGCAACATGAGCCACTCCACCCCAAATCAAGACCATGGTGAGACTCATGTTTGCTTCCCCCGCCATCACTAGTCTCTTGCTTTCCCCCCAAAATTACGTCACTTCAGTAAGCCAGTCAATAATCATTTATTGGGTGGCCTTAGGTGTGTCTGTGGATGGTGAACAATATAGCAAGAATCAAAATACTGTTACATCGGACAACTACAGGTGACTCTCAGAGCCTTTATTTGGTGGGAGGATGAGTGGAGGCTTCCCTGAGGAAGTGATGTGGAAGCTGACACACGACCCTTAAGTAGGAGATAACTAAATGGGGAAGGATAAGAGTATTCACACCAGACGGAAGGGCGAGCAGGAGTCCGTAGGGATGGAGGAGAGGATCCGGCATGTTCAAGCAGAGAGAGATGTTTAGCAGAGCTGGTTAAGTTGTTCTCACACAGTGGTTCTCAACCAGGAGTGATTGTATCCCCTAAGGGACATTTGGCAATGTCTAGAGACATTTTTAGTTGTCACAACTTGGGGGGGGGGGGGGTGGTGAGTATTACCGGCATCTAGCGGCTAGATGTCAGAGATGTTGCTTAACATCCTACAATGCACAGCACAGCCCCCTGAAACAAAGAATTGACCCAAAATGTCAATAATGCTGAGACGGAGGAACTCTTCAATAGAAGGCCCAAATACAGAGGCTTAAACAAGGTAAGTTTATTTTTTATATTTAATAGCCCAAATGGACTTATTTGGCTGATATGGCCAGCTCTAAGTGCCAGGAACCTAGGCTCCTTCTATTTTGTTGCTCTGCATCCTGTAGAGCAGGAGTTGGCAAACTTTTCCATAACGGACCAGATTGACAATATGTTGGCTTTGCAGGTCATATGGTCTCTGTCACAACTTTTCAAGTGTGGTACTGTAGTGTGAAAGCAGCCAGAGACTATGCCTAAGTGTATGGATGTGACCATGTTCTAACCAAACTTCATCTACATAAATGGGTGGTGGACTGAGTTTGGCCTGTGGGATATAGTTTGGACCCCCACCCGGTCACATGTGTTTGGTCTGCATGCTAACCAGTAAGAGGGGAAGCAATGGATATGGAGGGCAGGCTGATTTCCTTTTGAGAGACAACACCGCTTCTGCTCGTGTCCTATCGTCCGGAACTCAGAAAGGCTGGAAATGTAATTCTTGGCTAGGCAGTTGTGGGCCCAGGGGAAATTCAGCTTTTTTTTTTTTTTTTTAAATACAAAGGAGAATGGATATTGGGGGACAATTGGCAATGTCTTCAACATCTGGAATATAGAGCTAGGAGAGAAACACAAAATGAGGCTGGCAAGAGAGGCAGGATGAGATCACACCCACCCTCGGAGGTGAAATGAAGTAGAGGGTTATAGTTTTCCTCAAGAGAAATGGGAAGTTATTGAATGGTTTTAAGCAGCAGTGGTTCAGAGCCATTTTTCCATTTTAAAAAGATCACTCTGGCAGCAGTGTGGAATTGGAAGGGGCATGTAGGCATGTGGGGAGAAAACTTTGGAAAATATTGCCATCATCCAGGTAACAGCGGCGGTAGCTTGAATGGGGATGGAGGCGGAGACGTGAAGTAAAGGGATGGGAGAGAGATGCAGAGGGGAGAATCCAGAGCACGCTCCAGATTAAAGTCCCCTTTTAGGAACTGAGGAAAAGCAGCTTTATGATTAAGCATTTTTTTAAAAAATTAAAAGAGCACTCAATCACCATTGTCCACATTGGGCATCTCATCCAGGCCCAGCTGGTTCTTGTCTGCCACCTTCCTCTTTTTCCTCCAGGATTCAAATGCCCATCGTTCATCATCTTCTCTGGGGAACAGCCACCCTTGTTCTCCCAAGCATGAGACTCTGGGCTGAAGTGACTCAGGATGTGGACAGAGAGTTCACAAGTCTCAAATGTAATGAGTGGGCAACCCCAGCACTTGACATAAGCAAAGCATGTGTTTTGAGACTCACTGGCACCAAACGAGACAAGAGCCTACAGTATAATTATGCCAAGCATATAATATGATGCAGTTACTGTCTCCAATATGCCCTGCAGTGCAGTGCAAGGGCTTTGAATAGTAGAACGCTCCAGACCTGTGTGTCTGAGCCACTGGAAGCCTGAGAAAGCCACGGCACCTTCTCTTTTTTCAGTCAACAATGCTGTGGGCATTTGTGGAACATCTACTGTATGCCAAGGACCGTGCTCAATCTTGGGGACATAGAGGTGAATAAGACATGACCTATGACTTCCTCAGTCAAACAGCTCTCCAGTTTCTGCCTCTGGGCCCTGTAAACAAAGGATGAACAAATGTTTCCCTGATTTGTTTAAAATGGGCTTCCCGTAATGAGGCCTCTTAACTGGCAATCTCAGTCATAGGGCTTCTGCACAGATATTTTGGTTTTAACACTTAGTATGGTGGACGAATTTCACCTTGAGAGACAATGCTATCTAGTAATTCACTTTCAAGCAATTGGCCAAAGGACTATTGGCATCATTTTTTCTAAAGAGAGAGGACATCACATTCTTCGTATCTTCCTTTGTTTTTTGGGTTGTCAAAATTGTTATAGTGACTAACTGGCTAATTCAACAGAATAACAAATAACTCCAAGAGGGAGATGACTAATATGTAGTTCTGATATAGCCTCTTCTTCCTCTAATTCCTTTCTGGTGAAGTTTGCCAGCAAATTGCTTTTCAGTATCACTCCCTCTGTTGCTCCATATCCATAGTCTGTTTTCACACGCATTAGGATCCTTGAATTCCAAGGCTCTAGGGAAGAGAATCTGGGCCTCGTTTGCAGGCGATCACTTCAGGAAGCATAGCAATGCCAGGCCACTAGAATGCTTGCCCTCTTTACAGCCATTAATTCAGTCTTAAGGTTATTCAGCTCAGTATGTGCCCAGCACTTTCCATGGGTGTCCTAATTTAAATACGATCCCATTTAATCTACATCAACTCTCTGAAAGAGGCACTAACGGCATCTCCCTTTTACAAATGAGGAAACTGAGGTAAAACGAGGGACTCGCAAAGGTCGTACAGCCAATATATAGCAGAACCAGGATTGGAACGTAGGTTTTTCTGACTCCCGAGTTCATAATGCTCTACTATGCCCTTTGTTCAAAGTGTTATCATTTATGGAGCATCTATTTATTATGCAGCCCATATCACTCTGTCTCATTATGATGGTCTTAATGGGTTCAAGTTTAGTTGATTTCGTCTCTCCCAAAAGGCAGTGTGTTCATGTATGACAGGCGTTGGCAAACTAAGGCCCGTGGCCAAAATCCAGCTCTTTTGCAAACAAAGTTTTATTGAAACACAGCCACAGCCATTCGTTTACATATCGCCTATGGCGGCTTTTGTGCTACAACCTTAGAACGGAGTAGTTATGACAGAGACAACGGGGCCTGCAACGTCAGAAATATTTACTATCTGGTTCTTTACAGACAAAGTTTGCCAAACCCCAATATAAAGCACGATTATATGTATTGTTTCTTTGATGAACTTCTTTTTAATGAATAGACTAGTGTTATTCAATGACATAGGGTCAGTGTAACTCTTAAATTTATATGTATACATTATTTGTTCAATTCAATAAATTTTTATCAACTACTCCAAAATGAAAAGGTCAGGAGTCCCCTCTTCTCTGGGCAGAAGGGAGGATTTCTACACAGAGAAGAAAATGCACCGTTCCCAATTAAAGTGTGAAATGGGGAACTTCTTTTGACGTTTCCTCAAAGGCACCCCTAAGATTTTGCTACTGTCTGGAGTTGTGTGCAATTCTTGGACCGTCACTCCACCAACTCCATTTACAAGCTGGGTAGTCCCCACCCTGGCTAGTCGGTTACTGCCCTTCCGGAAAAAGCAAAACAAAACACCTATTAGAAATACACTTTCACTTATCTCCTACAATTTAAAGAACCATCAGAAACTTTGTAGTTCTGGAATAGGAAGAAAACCAGTATGAGCTCTCCGATTCCAGCTTTATCTTCATCTTTAAGCTTACACAACCCACAGATAAATTATAAGTTACTACAAAGATTCCCACCAATGACAAACTGACTCACTGTCCTCAAAATCCTTTCATCTTTCTGGATTCCACTTCTAAGGCTCTTTATATTCTGTCAAGATGGAGTGTGCTATTTGCCAAAATTACAGAGAGTAAGCCAGCATTTGGACATATTTTCCATTTTACCTGTGCAGAAAAATGTTACCATTGCTGAAGTTTTTTCCATGATTGCTTTTTGCCCCCGTGAAAAGAAGCTCATGGCCAGCTTTGTGAAATGTTTCATGTCTGTTCCTGTACAGTGATGAAAATAGAATGAAAGTTTAAAGTGACTTTCGTTTGTTAAAATATAACAAACGATTATCCTAGAAACACCATACCATTGTCAGACTATTTTCGTTAATGTTTTGTTTTGCCTTTTTCATTGCCAAGTGCTCGCTTGATCTGGGTACCAAAACCACAGTTTCAGGACAAGATTTCAAAGAACGGTGATGTCACATTTCCCTTGGTTGGCTGACATCTCAAAAATGTTTTGCCTGAAGCCCTCCCAGAAGAAAAGAAGATATTCTTTGATTGTAGAAATGATAAAAAGGCAAGAAAGAAACCCCAAACAATGGGCGAGCCTCTTTTTTAATACAATCAAATGCTATTTAAATGAAAGCAATTATATGTTATATATTATAGGGGAGAGGGGACACTCTGGAAATCACTAGTCTGAGAGCCCCAACTCTCCATCATTTGAGCTCAGACCCCGGCCTGTTGATGCCAGTGCCAAAGTGCTGTATATTTTGCTGTACAGAGGCCTCCATGGGTGAAACGTGGACCCCAGTTCTGGCTACTTGAGGCCCGAGGTGACAAGAGAAAGGGATATCATGCTGCAGGGTTTTGCCTGTCAAATCAATCTGCAATGGATAATACACAGAAGCAGTTTATAATCTTGCACCCCAGTGGAGCGGACAGCATTGAGGCGGGAGCCATCACACCTGCAAACAGAAAGTTGTATCTTCCCCACCAGCCTAAAAGAAGACTATTTAGCTCCTGAGTAAAGTCTTCAGGGGTTTCTACATATAAAAATTAGTTAATTAGCAATTATTACTGTATGTTAGGTAAGCATGGATTATTATTATCATAATTTTACGGAGTAAATGAGAGTGAAGGAGAAGGTGCCAAGAGAAAAATTAAAATTAATGAGTTCCTAGATCATAGGCCTGAGCTGCAAGGGTTTAAAGAGCTTGCTGACTTTAAAGAACATGCCAGAAAGTGAAGCTTATATATTGGAAAAGCAGCTCTTCCAAATTAAAAATGTCCCATTTATGAATGAAATCGGTGCTGAGATTCTGTTTTTTATTTACGAATATTTCTTTTTATGATTTTATAATTTTATCCCTTGCCATAATCTGTAACGATGGAGCCATCTTCTTTCTGATGGGGATTCCATGTGATCACAGGTCTCGCTCTTCAAATTGCATTCCTTGCTTTTTTTCTTCTTAGGAATAATCAAGGGTCTCTGAGGTTTTAGAAACCTGAAAAATGTGTTTGGAGCAGTAAATATTTGGGTAAGTTACACAACCAATCAACATGTTCAATGAGTGTCCACTGTGAGTGTCCACTGCCCTAGGTCCTGGGGGTCCAGCAGTGACCAACATGACAGGTATCTTTTAAACTTTAAAAGTTTAAATTCAACTTTAGAAACTGTACCTTCATGTGATTTAGCTGAAGGAAGAGGGCTTATTGTTGCACCAAAGTCATTTTGAATGTATTTATTAAAAAGAGCATTATATTGCGTTGTTACTTGTGTCTGTTTTTCCTTCACAGATGATTGCTTCAAGTCAAGGTATAACTGATAATGGTGAGGGAGGGTGACGAGCATTTTTGCAGTTTATTCCAAGACAATTGGAATACATATATTTTACCCGTAATGCGTCTTTCCCCTTTAGGATTAGCGATGCCTTCTGCAATAAGACTGTAGGCGGCGTATATTTTTTCCCTATCTGGCATCTCTTTGGGAAACCACTCCCTCTCCAACCTTTCTTGAGGTCTGAGTGAAGTTGTCCTCAGTCCCTGGTTCAGGAATGGGCAGATGACCAAAGGCCGGCCAAGAATCATGCCTTGGATGTGTATTAGAACTCTTAGGAAAAGGATGCTCTTTCTGCTGGGGTTGATAAGCTTGTGAGATGCAAATGTGGACTGTAGGGTCTGTCTGTGTCACCATCTGGGGAGAGCCTGCCTGAGAAGGAAACCAAGCCAGAGGAAAGCAGAGCAGATTCTTAATGTGTTCATGTGCGCACCTGGATTCAGCCATGCCTGAAGTCATTGTTACCTCCCAAACTTTTCAAGGATATGGCCTAGTCCTCTTTTTTTTTTTAATGCCTGAGTCACTTTGAATTGAGTGTCAGAAACTTGCAGGCAAAAAGAGTTTTAATGCAATTCAAGTCAATAATTTTTTAATAATATAGCCTTCGGCAAGAACGAGAAAATAAACCCCAGTGTTATAGACATAATTTTGGGAAAAAAGCTTATGCACATATATGGACACATGCAGAGTGCCACCTGTGTATCTAACATGTCTCATTCCCTTCATCCTTATTAACAGAAACCTACTAATATTCTTGTGTTTTTATAACAGCTTTATTGAGATATAATTCATATACCATGAAACTCACCCTTTAAAGTGTACCATTCAGTAGCTTTTTACTATATTCAGAGGCATACAACCATCAGCACGATTAATTTTAGAACATTTTCACCACCTCAGAAAGAAATCCCATATCCATTAGCAGTTACTCCCTACTTCCCCCAGTCTAATTTCTGTCTGCAAAGATTCCAGATAAACCAAATCATACAATATGTGGCATTCTGTGTTTGGCTTCTTTCACTCAGGATAATTTTTTCAATGTCAACCCATGTTATAGTAGGAATCCGTACTCTGTTCCTTTTTATGGTGAATGAGATTCTACTGCACGGATATACCACATTTTGTTTATACGTTCATCAGTCGATGGATGTTTGGGCGGTTTAAACTTTTTGGTTATCATGAATAATGTTGCTGTGAACAGTCATGTACAGGCTTTTGTGTGGACATATGTTTTCAGTTCTCTTGGGTATACATGACTGGAATTGCTGGGTCATATGGTTACCCAATGTTTAACATTCTGAGGAACTGTTTTCCAAAGTGGCTGTCCCACTTTACAATCCTGCCAGCAATGAATGAGGGTTCCAATTTCACCACATCCTCGTCAACCCTTGTTATCGTCTGTCTTTTTGACATTAGCCATCCTGATGGATACGACGTGATATCTCATGGTAGAACCTTTTAATATTCCAGGAAGCAATGTGCCTCCATAAAAGACTATATTTCACAAATCCTCTTCCTTGCATGTACGGGTTGCTGTTGAGATAAGAGAAAATAGTTGAATAGGCTTCCATGAAAGCTCCTAAAGAAGGTAGACTACGGTAGGGGCAGTAATTTTTGGCCTTTCCCTCCTTCCTCCATTTTTCTGCCTGGAATGGTTGGCTCTGCAGTGAACATCTCGGTCCATGAAGTGAGCATAGAGGCCAGTCCTGATAGACAACAGAGCAGTAAGATAAAAGAATCCTGAGTCCTTGAGGACTTGGAAGCCACTATACCAGTGGTGATACGATCAGTGTGGCCCTGTGACTGAGTTATAGCCAGTAGAACATGAATGAAAGTACCAAACGCCCTTCCCAGGCCTGGTTCACAAACACCTTCCGCGGGCAATCTTCTGTTCTTTTCCCCCCTCCACTGACGGAATGGAGAGGACCCTGAAGAGCGGACTTCCAGCAGGGTAGAGCCATGAGACAGAAGGACCACATGGACGTCTACAGCAGGACAAGAGTGATCAAAAAAATTCTTCAGGATTAGGTCTAAGAGAATTTGAGGCCTGCCTGCACTAATCACATTGCATACACACACACAATCATATTTATATAAAATCACTCAGTGAACAGTGTAATGCAGATCTCCTGACACTTAGTCCAATCCTTTCTCCACTGTACTAGGCTGCAGGGGTATCTGAGTGTCCACAACTACACTATGTTTCATCATACGTATTTAGAAATTCTTCTAGCTTCTTTGAGCTTTCATTTCCTCATCTGACAATGAGTCATTTGGACTGGATAAGATACTTAACACATTTGTTTTTATATTAGGACTATTTTTATATTAGGACTATTTTTAATTAGGACTAATTGGCAACCTTGGGACCCTGTAAGCTCTCGAAAGGTAAGAGCTAGCCTAGGTCCTGTGTCTTTTTTCACATTCTTACCTTCTACTTTCCTTAGATGATAGTGGTTCAGTACGTATTTGTGGAATGAAAGAGAACTTCTCTTCTAGCTCCAAACGTCTACAATGTCACAGGTCTTTAGAATCATACTTGCCACACACACAAACATTTTTCTGTACAAGGCCTGCCAATTCACAACCAGACAGTGATCCAGCTATTCCTATGGGAGTGGGCTGCCCAGAATTCAGAATAGATTGTGTTACGGGAACAAAGTTCTAAACGATGACATATACTCTAGATAGGCCACACAGCCATATTTATTTAACCCATACTGTGATACAGACACCTCCTGCTGGTAGCATCAACCTGAGCTTAGCAGCCTAGAAGCAGGAACTTAAATGGAGCAGGGAGGGCAGCAGTCATACGCTTAACGTGTATTAAGTCTCTACTGAGTGTTAAATACGCGAGATTTAATGTGGCCAAGATGTCCCTACTGTGGAATAGATGCTGGGTGAGAACTAGATATTGATCAAGCTCTGCGCTTCGGCTGCCCAAAACCCTTGAGTACCATCCAGCACCCTTAAATCAGTTCAAACTCCTTACTAGGTATGCCCTGCAAGCCCCTGGATGTCTGGCTCCTGCCTACTTCTCTCCCCTTATTCGATTCTGTTTTCCCCTTTTCTCCCTGTTTCAAGTTCTAGGCATGCTCAGTCTAACTTAAATAAAGCTAGTGCTTGACTCCCTCTGGACCGCAACACTTTCTGTTGCTTCTGCCTGGAATGTCCTCCTGCCGACTATTGCTGGCTTGTTCTCATCCTTTAAGCAACAACTCATAATTCCTCTCCTCAGACTCCCCTGTTTGGAATGGGCCCCTCTAACTGCTCTCCAGCACGTCTGCTTGTTCCACAGTCTTTACAGCAGCGCTTCTCAAACTTTAAGTGCACACGAATCACTCGGGGATTGTGAAGATGCGGATTCTAACTCGGGAGGTTCAGGGTAAAGCCTGAGATGGTGCATTTCCAACAAGCTCTCATGTTATGCCCAACCTCCCTGGTCACACTTTGATGGCACTGCTTTAGAGAACTTGTCACATCCCCTCGTTATCTCACTACACCGCCTGTTTACTGACACTCGCCTCTCCTCACCCTGGAATGAGGGCTCACTAAGGCAGCATTGCCCACCTGTTCAGCCCCGGAGCCCGAGGGCCAGAACGGCACCTTCCTAGCATGCGGTAGCTACTAAATAAATAATTACTGATTAAGACATTTCAGGTATGACAAATGTCACACAAGGGGACACAGACGGTGCTACGGAAGCTACTCCCACCTGGAGGGACAGGAAAGGAGGCCTCAGCAATGTGCAGCACCAGACTTTTGCACAAATTTGTAGGAAGCATTTTCCCAACTCTTCCTGTTCTCTGTGCAATGCCCCCACTGTGATGGCTCCTCCTGACTTAGCCAAGTCCTCCAAAGTCTCCAGGTTCAAAAATTACCTATTCTTCTCCCCACCCAAGCCCAAATGAACCTCCCGGCCCTCAGAATGGCTGACACTGGTGATGCTAGGAGGCAAGCGATCTGACTGAGATGTTTCACACTTGTTTGGGGGTGAATGATACAGTTTATTACTCTCTGGAAGTACTTCCATTTGTTTCTTTTTAAAAAGGTGCTTATTAATCTAATTCTATGGTTCTATTTCAGCCCGTGGAGTACAAATATTTAAGCCTGGGAAGCCACCAAAAAAGGGAAAAAACCTTGACTTTTTTCCTGTTTCTAGTATTATACCCACAAATTATCCAAAGCCAAGGGGAGGTTGAGGATTGATACAGGAGAAGGGAGATGAGTAAAGAAGGAGGAGGGGGTGATTATCTGCATCACTTGTAAGGAGATAACTCCTGAGTTAGGGGTCATGGAGGAGGCAGCACAATGCTCTCAGAGGTGGAGAGTGAGGGGTCTGGAATCCTGTCGACATTCTTGACCGCCATTTTGATAACTTACATAACCTCTGAAAACCTCAGTTTCTTCATCTGTAAGTTGAGGCTAACAATACATCTACCTCTTGATGCGCTGCAAAGATTAAGGAAATAATGAAGGTCAAGTGGTGAGCACAATGCTTGGCACCCAGGACCAGCTTAAAAAATGGCAAACATTGTCATCTTTTGATTAAACAGTCTGATGGAAAGGACAGTAAGAAGAACTTAAAATCAGAGTAATGGTGAATATAGCATTTCTGTTAGGCTAGGGACCACATTTTGGTTAGAAAGTGCAGAACTGGACTGACTGTAAAAGGAAAGGGTGATAGCAGAGGTGGTGGAAGCTCTAAGAATCATTTGCAATGTGACCGACCCACGTGTCCACAAGGAAGCATGTGTTTATAAACACTCAGAAGCTCTGAAATGGTTGAGTAATCGTATCTAATTCATGTCAGAAAAACCAGCTACTTTTCTCAGACGGCCTGCCATACCAAACAGTCACCTTCCTATGGTTTGGATTCATGTTTCTTAGTGTGGCGCCTCAGTTTTCAATTTAACACCCACTCTCACTGTGCTGCATTCTCCAGGTCATTCCACAGCCAGCAGAAGACGTAGGCTACTAGCATGGCCTGACTTTAGCAATGAACCAAAGGTTGCCCTAAACCCGTAGTTGTCAAAGTGGGGCAATTCTGTCCCCAAGGGATGTTGGAAATGTCTGGTTGTCACAACTAGGGTTGGCGGTTGCCACTGGCATATAGTGGGTAGCAACCAGAGATGCCGCTAAACATCCTACAATGAACAGGACAAGCCCCACTTCAAAGAATTATTTGGCTGAAAATGTCAGTAATGCCAAGGTTAAGAAACCTTGCTCTGAAAGGTTTCTTTTTTTTAAACTTTCTGGTTCTCAGCTCCCCTATTAAATTCAGAAGGTCCCACAACTCTGACATTCTAGGAGGGTTTTTTTTTTCCCTGATCTCCAAGAATTTCAATAGTAAAATTAACCAACGAGGAGTGGCTCAGACAGACTTTCCTTTTGCCTAAAGAGGCTGATCCACAGTAGGCTCCAGCTTCTCGGAGGCCTCAGCTGTGGCACTTCATCAACAACCTCTCAGTCTACTACGGGGGTGGGACCGCTCTTAAGAGAAGTGTGCACCCAAAGTAAGCACTAATTTCCCACTTGCGGTGTATGACGAGCTTTCCCTGTTTTTCAAAACCAGTTTGAAGATTATGAAATTAACAGGCCCACACACCTTTGTTGAAAGAATTTGTTTCTTACCCATTATCTGAGAACCTGTGAGCAGCTTAATAAATATACTGATGGAGAATTCCTGGCACATGCTTATCTGAACAAAGGCCAATTATATTCCACCCCACATACTATCAAAGAAATGCACTAATTGATTAAAGCAATTAAAAGAAAGTCTCTACCACAAATAGGCAACAAATGCCACCAACAGTGATTAAAGAACACTGTCCAATGACCTCAACAATGCACTGAAAAATCTCGTTAGTGTCAACCTTTTAAAGGTCAGTTCAAAACAAGTAATCCTTATGGACATCAAGGCAATCCTTTCACTCTGATGAAGCTGTTAAATAGTGAAGGTCACCGGGCTTAGCAGCTACAGAAGGGAGAGAAGTAAAAGCAATTAGACAAAATGGATGCTGTAATCCCACTTTCCAGGCCCCAGAGCCACACTAAACACAGAGATCCAACTTTTCCACTTCACGATTCAGAAATTGGCAGTGGGTTCCAAATGAGAATTCCATAGCTTGAGTTCCTTCTACCAACACTGCCAGCATGTTTCATAGTAAAGTCTACAGCCTTAGAACAACAACAAAAATCCATGGATGATGCTATGAATTTATCATGTAGGTTGGAATCCCAAATAATTCTTTCAACACTCAGGAGTGTTGCTGAAATCCCCTCAGTCAGGCTCACTATACTGCTTTGAAAAGCTACCCCAGAGTAGAAGAAAAAAGTCCAGATTTATGGGTGGCCACTTTCCAATCAAGTGGAAATCCACTGACCACCGGCAGCATTAGCATCACTTAGGAGCTCTTTCAACATGGAGATTCTCATGCCCCGCTCCCCCCACCCCCTACCCAGACCCACTGGATCAGAATCCGCATCCACATTAAAACTTAAGAAACACTGCTCTATGGGACCCTACAGGACAATGTTTTTTTTTTTGCCTTCTCCCAGCCTGAGTTTCCCCAATCTCAAAATAGAAATATAACAAAATATACAGATAGGAAAAAACACAACTGAAGGAAAGCGGTTCACATGATCGCGGAGGATTATGGGGAACTTCACAAGTTCGATACTTGTGCAGTTTTTAACACGGTACGACCAGCGGTACTTCTGTAACGGGGAAAAAGTTTTTAAATGGAACTAACTCTCTCACAACATTGTACTGATGATTTTATAGGGACCGATTTAGAACACAACGCCTGCCACACTGCAAGGCAGACACTTCAGAGGCTTTAGGTGAAGTGGACGGAGCCAGCACGCCAGCCTCGCCCACCCCGACAGCAGGCGAGCAGCTCTCGTCCCCGCAAATAAGCCCCAGTAGATTCACCCTCCGGTCCTCGAAACCTCGGGCTGCCAAACCCTGGGGTCCGCAGAGCCTCTGGTCACACTGCAGTTGCAGGAGCGTCCCGCAGGCTCCGTGACTTTCCCTGGAATAAAATAAATAAATAAAGCCCGTAAGTGCTGAGATAGCGCGGCCCAAGATATTTTTCACTCTCTGCAATCAGCCACCAAAAGAGGGAGCGGGAGGGGGAGTAAAAAGTCGCGATCTGTCCCGGAAGGCGCTCCAGGAGAACTCGTCTGGGCGACAGCAGCAGCCTCGGCTTCAACTCAGTGTGCTTTTCTTGGCTCGCGTTTTGTCTCCTATAGCGAAAATCGCAAAAGAGCAGAGGAGTCCCCGGAGAAGTGGGCTCAGGCTGGCGTCCTGGACGGGCTGGTCCCCTCGGCCAGCCTCCGGGTCTCCCTACTCGCCTCTACCTCCCGGCCTCCTCCCTTTTGCAAGGGGTGGGCGGGAGGTCGCCGAGGCAGGATGTTCGTGCGCATGCGCTCGCGAAAATACGGCTGGAGGAGTCCTGTTCCTCGGGCATTTTCCGAGGAAGTCTGAAGCAATTAGGCTCAGTCCGGGGAGAGCAAGCGAGCGGACGGGCGGCGCAGCCGGCGCGTCTGGGCTGCCTCGCAGGAGGGAGGGAGGGGGCGGCCGGCCGCCCGGCGGCGACCCCGGGCCCCGGCCGCCACCATGGGCTTCGAGCTGGACCGCTTCGACGGCGACGTGGACCCGGACTTGAAGTGCGCGCTGTGCCACAAGGTCCTGGAGGACCCGCTGACCACGCCGTGCGGCCACGTCTTCTGCGCCGGCTGCGTGCTGCCCTGGGTGGTGCAGGAGGGCAGCTGCCCGGCGCGCTGCCGCGGTCGCCTGTCGGCCAAGGAGCTCAACCACGTCCTGCCGCTCAAGCGCCTCATCCTCAAGCTGGACATCAAGTGCGCGTACGCGGCGCGCGGCTGCAGCCGGGTGGTCAAGCTGCAGCAGCTGCCCGAGCACCTCGAGCGCTGCGACTTCGCGCCCGCGCGCTGCCGCCACGCGGGCTGCGGCCAGGTGCTGCTGCGGCGCGACGTGGAGGCGCACATGCGCGACGCGTGCGACGCGCGGCCCGTGGGCCACTGCCAGGAGGGCTGCGGGCTGCCCCTGACGCACGGCGAGCAGCGCGCGGGCGGCCACTGCTGCGCGCGGGCCCTGCGGGCGCACAACAGCGCGCTGCAGGCCCGCCTGAGCGCGCTGCACAAGGCGCTCAAGAAGGAGGCGCTGCGCGCCGGCAAGCGCGAGAAGTCGCTCGTGGCGCAGCTGGCCGCAGCGCAGCTGGAGCTGCAGATGACCGCTCTGCGCTACCAAAAGAAGTTCACCGAGTACAGCGCGCGCCTCGACTCGCTCAGCCGCTGCGTGGCCGCGCCGCCAGGCGGCAAGGTAGGCGCCTGCCGCCCGCCCCGACCCCCTGCCGGGACCCCTGGGTGCCCAGGGCGCCTCCCCGTCCCCTTGAGCGCTGGGATGCCAGGAGCTCCCCAGCAGCATCCCTGCCTCCCTCTTCGTCCACTGCTGGCCCGCTGTATCACCGTGAACAGGTCGCTGAGTCAGTCTAAGTTTGGAAACTGTGGCCCCTACAGATTAGATGCACAGTGTAAAATGTAGCTTCAGGGGTTCTGGAAAGACTAAAAGGAACCCACAACCAGCCTAGAGTAAGAATGAAGAGTGCGGCTTCAGCATCGGAACTGTGTTCAGAGGCGTTGCTGCTCAGCCCAGCTAGGTGATCTAGGGGGCAGTCGCTTAATCTCTCCTCAGGTTGGAAAACGTCCCTATACACGTGGCATCCAGGATGAGATCTTGACACGCAGGGCGAGCTATATCCCTGCATCCTCAGGAATTCCAGAAAGAATAAAAGGAACCCACAGCCAGAGTAGAATAAGAAAGATGCCAGAAGACAGGCCCCTGGAGTAAAAGCTGGATTCAGATGTGCGCTTTGCTGCCAGCTAGCTGGCTGACCTTGAGCAAGCTGTTTAACCTCTCTAAAGTTGGAAACTGTGGTCCCTAGAGATGTAACACATGGGATAAAACACAGCCAGGCACCCTCTGAGTTGTTCATCTGGGGATTCCAGAGAGAATTAAAGGAACCGTCACCACCAATAAAGTAATCATTGAGAGTGAGTCCTCTGGAGTTAGAACCGTTTTAGAATCTGAGCTGTCTGCTAATTAGTTGGGTCACCTTGTAGCTTAACTTCCAGGTGCCTCGGTTTTCCTAAATGTAAAACAGGTTGTTGCCAGCCCTCAGGGAGAGACTACATGAAAAGGACCTGGCGCTCTGCCTGGCGCAGAGTAAATGCCCAGCAAGTGTTGCGTGCGATTATCTTTCACTTCTTCCCCTGTGCCACCCCCTCGTCCCTGTCGCTGGTATGATTATACAGCCAGCGCTAGTGAAGGCTTACTCTGCTCTAAGGCCTCTAGGCTATGTGCTTCTTGGTCGTTTGCCTTTCAGTCAAGTAAGGGGGGGTGTGACCTCATTTTGTAGATGAAACTGAAGCTCAGTCAGGGCAGTCACGCGTGGGTCTCGGCTTTTAGGAGCCAGAGTTAGGTTCTGAACCCATATATTCCCATGTCTCCAGGCCAAGCTCTTAACCACTACTGTGTTGCCTCTCTGTGTAACCACAAGTACCATTTATTGAGTGTTGACTACGTCCTGGCAACTGTGGCAAGCACTCTATATGCATTATTTAATCCTTTGAGATGAGGAAGCAGCCTCAGAGAGGTCATAGAATTTGTCTAAAGGCAAACAGCGACTCCGGACAGAGTGGGGATTCAGGTTCTGCCTCAGAGTTCTCAACCTTGGGACATACAGAAACTTTGGGGCCCGTGATTCTTTGTTGTAGGGCTGTCCTGTGCGTTGTAGGATATTTAGCAGCATCCTTTGCCTCTACCCACTAGATGCCAGTAGCATTCCCTCCACAAAAGTTGTGATAAGCAAAAATGTCTCCAGATATTGTCTACTGTTTTCTGCGGGGGGCAGAATCCTCTGTTGAGGACCAGGGTTTCCCTGATTGCAGAGGCCACATTTTCAACAACTGGGGAGGCATGTGGGCTGTGTGGCTGCTGCTCCATGGTTGCCTGCTCCATATGGCTCAGCAGAGAAGAACATATTTGCCTGGGGGCCCCCAGGGCCCTGCATCTGCTATGCCTCTCCCAACCCCCTCTTCCATACTTGCACACCAGGCCTGCAAGTTTTCCGACTCCCCCCTCCCCACCCCCACCCCTTCCTGGCCCCCAGCCTGTCTGTCAGCTGCAGCCTCAGCAGCTGGCGGCTCTGGGCGAAGGGCAAATATTTACAGCTCCGAGGCTCACCCGGACCGCACAGGCGTACAAAAGACTGGTGTGAGCCTGCGAATCACCAAAACAGAGGGCAAAGCTTGGTCTTCAAGCCGGCGCCGGGTTTGGGGGAAGGAGTTCCCAAGTGTCTCCTGTTTATGCTGTCATCTGGACTTCCTGCATAGTTTTAAGTGATGCTTATTTATAAATAAGCCATTCACTCCCCTGAGTTTATATATCATTCATTGTTAAGCTAGTTTATTATTTCTCCTTGCCTTTCTGTTTTCTTTCTGGAGTGTTTGGGTAAACTCTCAGAATCAAAAATATGATATTGAATCAAAACTGTGGATGTTTGTAAAGCTCTGTTGGTGAGCGGGTAGGATAATCAAGGGATTAAGCTTAGGGACAAGTTGTTGCTTTTTTGAGCTTACAGAGAAAGTTTCCTTCTGGAGCTGGAGTGCCGCTCGGGACTTTTATGCACCTCAGTGCTTGCCTGAGGACAGCCAAGAACGGCCTGGCCTGAAAGCCTGCTGGTTCCTTTTTCTGGCCTCAGACCCTGGCTGGCCTCAGCTGAGGCCTTAGGGAAGCTTGCTTTGCTTGCTCCGAAGTTAACCCTCAGTGGCCCTGGCTGAAAACTTTTGCTGTTCCTGCATCAGCCAGAAAAACCCCTCCCACTGCGAGCTGTTTTAAGGACTTGTTTATTTCATTGGGCTGACTCTCCGTTCCCGCTGGGTACTGTTTTTTCTCTTCCAAGAGGCAGAAGGATTTATATCGCTTGGAAACTCATGCACAACATTTTTATTTTTTTTATGAGTCCGATGTTTACATCTCTTTTACAAGCTGAAGTAGATAAACACTCGGAAGATTTCCGATACCAGCTCTTCAAGGCCTAGACCTTGTCCGTAAAATGATGTGGCGTTGTTGAAAGGATCTTAGGTTTTGGATTTTTGGCACCAGCTGAGCGTTTCAGATTTGTAAGTCTTGCCTAGATAGGCGTTGTTTCTCCTGTTCTAAAATGTGAGCTGGGTCAGGGCTTCTCAAACCTCCACGTGATCGGAATCAGCTGGAGACCCTGTTAAAACGCAGATTCCTGACTCTTAGCCCTAGAGATTCTGTCTGATCCATTAGGGCTGGCATTGGGCCTCAGATTCTGTGTTTCTAGCAAGGTCCCAGGTGATGCTGGCCCACCTATCACACTTGGAGTAGCTACTCAGCTAGACAAAGAGTTTAGGCTCAAGTACAGACACAAACTTCCGTTGGTTTCCTCCATATAGTTATGATTTTACTGACCATCATCTAAACATCCCTTCCTAAGCACTTTAAGAAAGACCAGGGCAAAGTTCTAAACCCAGCCCAGCAGTTGTGATAGGTAACTACAGCCTCAAAAGGCATGTTTAACCCACCTGAGGCCGCATCTGGGCTGCAGCAGACTTGGTGATGCTATGCTTGAGTAAGTTAAAGAGTTTGGCTCCCAGCCTCAGTTTCCCGGACTGACTGACCCAGTTGATTCTTGGAGCAAAAGCATTCCAGAGCAAAAACTTCTTTGGCTTTCTGAGAAAGGGAAGGTTCTGGGTGTAACTTCACTTGGAATTGTTGAGAAACTTGAGATTCATCCTTGATACCTTCTGCTTTTTTACCCCCACATCCAGTCTGTCGTTGAATCCTCTTGATTTTACCTTCTAAACACTTCTTGATTCTATTTACTGCTCTCCAGCCGCATCCAGTGATCGCCATGCTCCAAACTAGGATTTCCTGACCTCAGCACTCTTAACATTTTGGGTTGGATAATTCTCGGTTGTGTTGTGTTGAGGGGAGAGTGTTCTGTGCATCGTAGGATGTTTAGCAGCATCCCTGGCCTCTGCCTACGAAATGCCAGTAGCACTCTCCAAGTTGGGACAATCACACATATCTCTAGGCACTGCCAAATGTCCCCTGGAGGACAAAATCAGCCTTGGTCTCAGTTACCATCGTGTCTTGCCTGACCACAACTGCTCCCTCTACGTATCTTCTTGCTTCCCTTCAAGTTGTTCTGTACATAGGACCTGGAATGATCTCTAAGAAATGTAAATCTGATAGCACTCTTCCTTCTTAAACTCTGCTATGCCTACCAGTTTCTCTTGAGTGGCTATAAGGCCCAGTGGGCTCTGTATCCTGCCAGCTTCCACCTGCCTGTATTCTTCTCCCCTTTGTTCTCTTGTCCGAGTTTCACTGGTGTCTGGTAGTTTCTTGAATATGCCCCTTCGCTCCATCCTGCCCCTGGGCCTTTGCACTCTCTCTTTTCTCTACTTGGAATAGTCTTTCCAGCTACTCATCATTAGATAACCTGCAGGTTTTCCAGCTCTCTCCTCCTGCTCTCCACCTTTCTGTCAGCACTTAGGGTTTTCTCGTCACTAGATAGCCTTTCTATCCTTCTCATCCCAGCTCAAGCATCACTGCTTCCGGGAAGCCCTCTCTGACCTCACACACTAGGTCTGGTACCCTGAGACATTCACTCTGGTTTTCCTCGTGCATGTTGTTTATCACAGCTGTGACCGAATAACCAAGGAAGAGCTGTTGCTTGTCTGTTTCCCCGAGAGGGACCACATCTGTCCTCTTCACGGCTGTGTCCCTGGCACTAGGTTGATTGCCGTGTTCACTGTAGGCTCTTGATATGTGTCCATTTTCAGAGGATGCATTGAGATCAAAAGGCCTGTCTTGTCAGCCATCGAAACTTCAGATTGCTAACCAAGAGTGAGCTTGTTTTTAAAAAGAAGGAGTTTTTCTGTGACCCTTAAGTTAACAAAATTGTTTCCAGGTTTTTGGGAGACATTATTTTTGTTCCACTAGATCCACCCAGATCAAATTGTATAAAGCCCCAAATCCCAGAAACGATTTTGTCCACTTCGAAACTCCTGGAGATAAGTGAATTTAATAGACAATTGTATCACAAGGTGTTCCAGATGTCCAAACACTTTGAAATGTATCTATCAGTGTTCACCGTTCAGTATACTTTCTGTTTCTGAAAAGCTGCAGCAGCTAGCCATTCCCTAGTGCCTCTAACTAACAGCCCAGTTCAGCTGATTGTGGGCTGTCACATCCATTTCATTTCAATGATTTATTAAGAAAATTAGGATTTGGTTTACAAATATGTTACCCAGCTACACTGGATTAAATGATCATAACTAAAGAATTTTAATTGGGAATTCTGTTGACATTTATCTGTTATGTGGTTCTTTCTGTGCTTGCCTCTCTGTAAAAATATTTGATGAGAGAGAGTGTGTAAGGCAGTTACGTGTTGGACTATAGACTAAGGAGCTTAAAAGGAAAGGAAATACTATTTATTGAGTTTTACTGGGTGCCCTACACTTAGGGTGCTTTATGTCTGTACATAGATTTTATGTCTGTACATAGGCAATGAAGACCTCCATTTTCATTGGGTAGACCTTTTTTTTTTTTTTTGTAAAAGGGACAGATTATGAAAGAGCTACATGAAGGCCAGAAGTTACTCAGATTCTAAGTGTGGAACTGAGATTTGAACCCAGCACCTGACTCCGAACTCATACTATTTGTTACCAAAATAGAAAAGTCTTTTCTCCCGAGGCAGTGTCCCCTCTGAACTCTCACACAGCCTTCCAAAGGACCGTTATTATATATATATTTACATGTTATATACGTAAGTATCTTATATATCCAGTCCACTCTGTGGGTTGGAGGTGTAGGTGCATCATTTCATTTCATCCTCAGAAAGACCCTGTGAGGTAGGTACCCACAACCCATTACCCTCCATGTTACAGATGGAAAAATGGACTCATAAAGTTAAATAACTTCCCCAGTGTCCTCCTTTGGCTTATTTTTGTTGGTCTGATGGCTCTGGTCGATGGCGTTGAAGTGCGTTCATCACATGCCATCATTCCCACTTTCCTAGGTCTGGTGTAGAACACATGGAGTGTAAAACAAAACAGATCCTGGCTGGAAAAGAGATTTAGACAAAATAGATAAAAAGGAAACAAAGAGTTGGTGTCCTGCATGGAATAGTGGCTCATCTCTTTAATTTTTATCCTAGCACTTTAAAGAGTAGTTGACGGTAGGAATAAAATGAAATCCTTCCAAACGTCCTGCGGTTGGTTCCCGACCTTCGTTTTTTTTTTTTAAAGATTTTATTTTTTTCCTTTTTCTCCCCAAAGCCCCCCGTACATAGTTGTATATTCTTTGTTGTGAGTCCTTCTAGTTGTGGCATGTGGGACGCTGCCTCAGTGTGGTTTGATGAGCAGTGCCATGTCCGCGCCCAGGATTCGAACCAATGAAACACTGGGCCGCCTGCAGCGGAGTGTGCGAACTTAACCACTCGGCCACGGGGCCAACCCCAGTTCCCGACCTTCTTACATGCTGTGTCCCAGCGCTGTGATAGGCGACACTGGATACAGAGATAAACTTGAGCGGCTTTCACCCATGGAGTCAATCAGACACCCACTTGTGCCTTAGGAAACACAAGTCTTACTGTTCCTTGCTCACCGAAGCTTTTTAGCCTGGGTTAGCCTCTGCCCCCCTTGACTAATGGTGTTCTAATAAGCCTGTTCCAATAAGAACTGGAAGTGGTGTAACATAATGATGACTCTTGTAAAGAAAATAGCTAACAGATGACTCGAGCATCTATCTTTCTCACCCATTCCGTAGGTATATTTACAGGGAACCTGGTGGGCAGAGACCCCTTGTGAGTGGGCCCTGCAGCAGCTCCCTCTCTGGGAAGAGGGGTGGGGGATAGCTTTTTCCCTGGCGGTGAGCAATGGGCATGCAGAGATGAGTCCCGCGCAGAGAGGTCACCCCTAGAATTTTGCTGGAAGCTGTTTTCAGATGCCCTGTGTCTTTGCTGCACATGGATCAGGAGGGGGATGAAGGCCATTCAGGTTGCGGGTCAGGGCTGGATGTGGGCCTTGTGTCGGTGGGCAGGCTCCAGAGTACCCTGAATAGAGCTGGTATGTGGTTAGTATCAGACACTGGAATTGGTGCTATCGGGGTTCATGTGCTCCTCTGCCTCATTGTGGAGGGTCTTCTAACCTCCTCTAAGCCTTAATTGCCTATCTCTAAAATGAGATAATATCCCTGCTGATAAGGTTGGCAGTAGGATTAAATGAGATGATGCACATAAAATGCAGAGTGAGGTTTACCAAGCATTTATTGAACACTGGTACCTGTAGGTTTTTAGATCTTTTTCGAATAAATCACTGAAGAAACATTAGAAATTTGGAATGGTTTAATGGAGAAGAAGGAAAGAGATTTGTACTCACAGGGTCCAAGTTTCATTGTGAACCTCGTGCTGCCCCTGCGTGACCCGTTCTCTGGGTTTCTGTCCTCTGTCAGTGGTGGAAACCATGTGAAAGAGGGATAGTCAGTCAGTGTCACTCCATCTGGGCAGCAGCTCTGGGCTAAGATGTAAAGGGTAAAGCTCATGACTAAGAGGAGGCTTACTGGGTTGTTGGGTGTATTCGTGTTTGTCCCATGGAAATTAACACAACTGAGCAGAGGTCAGCCCGACAGAGCGCCTGCCTTCCTCCTGGCGAGAACCTAGCGTGTCACAGCTGGGTAGACTTTCTGATTCCCGGAGGTGGGGAGGGGGGAGAAGATGCTTCAGGCTGGGTAATTGGATGCTTAAATTTCAAAAACTGAAACCACTTTGTAGTCCATCAGGTGGAGGTGTGAAAATGCTGTGTAGCACCTTAAGTGAGCTTTGTTGTTGGTTTGTTGGTTGGTGGAGTGTTGCTTGTGGACGTTCACCAGAAAAGCAGATGAGTTCATGGTAAAAATCAGAGATGCAAACTTGAAATCGAACTCATGGGACCAGAGGAGTAGACACTTAGGGATTTCTCAGGTTATTTAAATATAGTAGCAGACTGAAAATGTCTGTGTATTTTTGGCCTGGGGAAGTACTGTAAATCTTTGCTTATTTCTCTTACATTATTTTTCAAAAATATCTTGTTTGGCTTATGGATGAGTATATACTATTCTACAGATATTATGACTCTGGAAAAGCTATTTCTTTGTTATTTTCTGCCTGTTCCCTCATGCCTTTTGTCTCTTTTCACCCCCTCTATACCTATTTTGGTGAGAGAGCCGTGCCGCTAGTACTTCCGTTGACTGTCTCATCCATTTCAAACATCATCCCCATGACTGTCTTCAGTCTTGGGCTTGAACAGAAGAGTTTCCTCTTCTGTTCTTCCTCCAAGAATCCTTTCTTTAGAACTGGAGGTTGAATTACAGGGAGGTTGGTGCAAGCCGCTTCGCCATTAGAAACATAGTTTGAATGACAAAGAGGACAAAAACATCTTCGTGTAGCAAGTGAAGACATCCCCATTTCCTTCGCAAGGGAATTTCTGGCAGCCAGCTCTGCCTCCTGGTCTCCCCAGCCCCCACCCCTGCACATTTTTGCGCTTTCTTGTCACTAGTCAACAGACAGAACTGTTTCCCAGCTGTGTGAGTCTCTGAGAGCTTTGCATAATCTGAGGCTGAGAGGTGTCATGTCAGCCCAGATAGACAGACTAGCGGTCAGTCAATTATAGTTCTCAAAACCCGCTGGGCAGCTTTCCAGTCTAGCCAGTTCTCAGCTGTGAGCCCCACAGCAGCAATAATCGGGCAACGCCCGTCACTGGGCGGAAAGGAGTTTTTAGACAGAATCCACATTGACAGTGGCAAGGACGGGCTCCGGGGGCTGCCACACCGATTAGGAGATGGCACGGGTCCAAGCTTCTGAGGCCAGATTGTTTGGAGGAGAACGGTGACAGAATAATACTAAAAAGAAAAGAGACTTTGCCCATAAAGACAGTTTTCATTCTTAAATGCTTAAAAAGAAAAACAGTCACCGTGAGGTGTCTTTTTGACAAAGAACATTTGATTTTTCCTTTTGCAGGATGACTTTTATTTTCCTCCCGAATTCTTGTCCACTTAGACCTTGAGTTGAAAGCTGAGCAGATTATGAATCGGGTAATTTTAACATTGATCCAGTAGTTATGTGTTCGAATATGATAGCAAAGCTCATTTTAAGCGAAATCGAGTGTATGTTCTGAACACTGAGCTTCCATTTCTGCTTGTGTCTGACTGGCGTAGGTGCTGTGGCTGGCTCATGCCATTATTTAGGTCTTGATGCCACATACCCTTCTCCAAGGTTGATATCTCTCTGCCTTTTCTCAATCCTGAAGACCGAAGCACCTCCCAAGGAGACCCTAAACGGTGCCAGGGGCCCAGCTACCCTTGAGTTGGGTTCTGGGGTGGAGACTGGAGTGCTGAGGATCTGTTAGGGCTTTCTGCTCTGCCCCAAGATGACAGGGATGTCACTGAACTCCAGAATATGATAGGCATCTTCCTTTTCCATTGCCCACCCCAGGCTTGGTGAGAGCTCCTGGCTCCCCTAGGTGCTGGCTCCTGAAGGAAAGAGACATGTGCCTTCTGGGAAAAGTAATAGAATAGGGGGCAGCTCCAGGAAGAGCTGCCGAGGAGGTGCCATCTCACTTCCGTTTTTGTTGTTGTTGTGTTTTCTCTATTCTTCACCTTTCTTTTCTTCCCATCCCACCAAGACCCACTGACCTGGCAGAACTCGGAGTTGTCCCTAATGTCTCGGCAATCCCCAAGTAGCTCGTGCTGCCCATCCCTCCAGCTTCTTCTCCTGCCGCTGTCCACGTCCATGTCCACAGTTTCTTGCACTTGATGTTTATCCTGTTGTGAGCCAACATCTATTTCCCCATCCCCTTTGTTCCTGTGGCCTTCTCCCTCCAGGCCTGGGTGTGTCATGTGTCTGATTTCCCCTCCTCTTGGCCCACAGCCCACCTAGTCAGTGTCATTTGCCTGTCTCATCTCTGCTCCACTGAAGGTCCGCGCTAAGCTGCTCCCACTGTCGTCTTTATCATGTCTCTCCCTCCCACCACCTCCAGAAGAAAAACTGTCACCTGGCTCTTCACCAGTCTTCTTGGGAGGTGTCAGTTTTCCTGCAGACTTGGGAAAGAGAGAAACGTGTCTGTGGCAGTAGCCCCCGTCAGATGGCCGGATGTTGCAATGAATGTATAACTCTCCTTATTTGCTTAACTTCAAGGTCCCAGCCCTCCCAAACTTGCTTTAGATTGACTAAGTTGATTTAGGATTAGACGTTTTCCGTTGCTTGGATTTTGTGGCAGAGTAGTTTATGAGGTAAAAGAAAGCACTCAAATGCTCAATATAATTTCCGGCACACAGTAAGCAGCCAAGAATTGTTAGCTGTTATCATTGTTCCTGCAATATAATAAGATTTCTTTGTTTTCCTTTCATTTTTGGCCTCAGTGCTGAGCTCTGCTAATGTCCACCCCATACTGTGTCCTGCTTGTGTTCTGAGCATGGAGTATTGGCCAGGCCCTGTACTGAGGCACGGGGCAGCCATCATTTGTTTCGTTCATGCTTCGTAGTAACCTGTGATGTGAATAGAAACTGTTATCATCCCCATCCATAGAATGAAATCGATCTCGGGTTCTGACTCTGGAGTCCAGGACCTTAATCATTACCCTGTTCCTGGCAGGGGCATAATACTCTTATGATGCCCTTCATTAAGATACTCTTAAGCTTTGCAACTATTATTGTGGAGTCCAAAGAAGCCTTGCTTAAAACTCTGATTACAGAGACTGGCCTGGTGGCATAGTGGTTAGGTTTGTGTGCTCTGCTTTGGCAACCCAGGATTTGCAGGTTCAGATTCCAGGTGCGGACCTACCCACTGCTCATCAAGCCATGCTGTGGTGGCATCCCACATACAAAATGAAGAAAGATGGGCACAGATGTTAGCTCAGGGACAGTCTTCCCCAAGCAAAAAGAGGAAGATTGGCAGCAGATGTTAGCTCAGGGCCAATCTTCCTCACCAAGAACAAAAAATCCCCCAAAAATTCTAATTACAAAACTAATTCGATGTCTAATCCTTTATGACATTTTAATGTGAAGGCTCAGTCTTTTGAGGCAAAGGGTTTTAGGATAGGATGCAAAAATATACCAGCAGAGTACAAAGAGCATGAGCATTGGAGTCCCATAGGCCCTGGTTTCAGTCCTGGCTCTCCCACTTTGCAGGTGTGTGATCTTAACCAAATGTATGAATTTCTCTGAGCCTCAGTTTCTTGGGTGTAGAGCATTGATACAATGCCTGCTTCAGAAGCTGATGTGTTGGTTAACCTGTTCTTTATGTGAAGTAGAGCTTTCTCCTCTTTCTTTTACTACATCAGGCCATAGAGAAAATTTCAAAGCATAGGTTATGATAAA
This sequence comes from Equus asinus, assembly GCF_041296235.1. NCBI lineage: Eukaryota > Metazoa > Chordata > Mammalia > Perissodactyla > Equidae > Equus > Equus asinus. Next base: position 28,529,499 of record NC_091810.1, read on the forward strand.
CTACCAAATCAGAAGAATATTGGTTAAATTTTCCCTCAGGTGAAAGATGCCACTGTTAACGTAATGTCTGTGAACAGTTGGGAAAGCGGCGTTGTTGAGAGTATTTGCCCGTATCCCATTTTTGCGTCTCTTCAGTCGGTGGAATATGATTGATGAGAATTACTAAAATCCATTCTATCCTGAGCCATTTGGAGCCCAGGAACAGGTTAAGCAGGAATTCATGTCAACATGTTAAATATCTTGTGTGAAGTCCAGTGTTTATGAATATTTCTTCTGAAAAATTAGAAATTAAACTGAAGGAATTAAGGTTGTTTGGGGTGAGGGGAGTGGAAAGGAAAAACCAGGATCAAGCTCAGGGTGTCAGAGAAGAGAAAATGACCTTTGGTAGTTAGATGGAGAAATGGAAGGAATTCAACCCAGACAGAGCTTAGAACTTCTCTTATTTTATCGCTCCCAGCGTCATGTGTTGAATCTTCCACATGTTGGCTCGCTACTGAAAATCATTCCTAAAATAGGCAATGCCACCGAAAGCCAATCTAACCCTCCTGGACAGCGCACTAGGTCAAGAAGCTTGTAGAAAATGAGAACACCCCTTCTTTCTTGCCAGTGATTGCATCTGGCAAGGAGGTGTAGATGGTCAACTTGATTGTTCCAAACTGTTCCTTGCAAACTACTATTAGGCTGAGGAGTATTGTTTTTCAGACCTTGTCTCATTTGTCTCAAGAGAGATCTTTGAGGCTGGGGCTAGATTTAGGTATCTTGGGGCCTTTCATATTGGGTCTTCTGGAGAGAAATAGTTCAGTGAACAGTTTGGAGTTTTGTTCTGACATTGGTGTCCTGTGTTAGACCTCCTATAATGAGTTCCTTTACGGAACCTTTTGGAACTCCAACAATTGAACCATCTTGGGAGGGACCGAAGCTAGCCTACATGGCATTCTGTTCTACATTCCACGCTAAAATGGAGTAGTATACAAGAGGAATTAAGGTCTGGATTTGCAGGACATGGGTTCAAATCCCAGCTGGACCGCTTACCAGCTCTTTGACGTGGGACAGCTTTCGTAATTCCTCTCCCTGAGTCTTCCCACCAGTATCACGAGGATGGGAACACTGCCCGTTGACAAGATTGGTTGGATTTTTAGATGAAGTAAAGCACTCAAATGCTCACTATAATTTCTGGTATTTAGTAAGCAGCCAAGAAATGTTAGCTGTTATCATTGTTCATGCAATATAATAAGATTTCTTTGTGTTTCTTTTTCTTTTTTTAAGAATAAGTGTTTTTGACGCAGCAGATTGAAAACTATTCTTTTTAATGATTTGATGGTGTGTTCTCCTCTGTGCATCATGTGAGATTGTCAGACTGGAGCCATCTGCCTTGGATTACTGTATAACTGTGCAGTTTCTACCACTGATTAGTTATGAAAACCAGAAATGGAAGATGCGTACACTAACTCACTCAAATGCCCGTGTATTTCTAACTTTTCACCCCTCTCAGAAAGCAAAGCAAGAAATGGACTTACCAAGATTTTCGGTTTCCAGGGCAGAATGGTAGAAACTGTTTCAGTTTGCAGATCCTCGTGTTTACATTTCAAAACTATTTGATTGATTCTGAATGTTTATTCTCTTACAGCAGTGAAAGTTTCTGCCTGTTAGCTTGTTGCAGCTCAATTATCAAGGTTGATGGCTTTGATACATGCTTTGGATGGTGATGCTGTGTACTGGAAAAACTGAAAAAAAAAATCAGTAAATAGATTATCATTGTAGAGGCCCTGCTGTTTTTTGTTAAGTAGGGTAGCTTAATAGACACTTGTGTCTCTTTTAAATTAAAATACTCCATTATATATATCAAGGAATGACCCTGCAGAAATGAATATTTTGTTGTGTTGTTCTTATAGGATGCCTGGTTCTTTCATCAGAAACTGCCTTTTTCTAATAAGTTATCATTTTTTTTTGTTTTTACAGGGTTTTAGTAATTGATGCTTAGGCTTACATGAAATTTTTGAGAATATTTTGAATTCTGTATACTAACTAGTCATGAGGAATAGCTAGGGTTACTAAGAATCTTAAACGTGGAGATAATTCTACACCTTGAGGCCTATTAGTCTTTTTATATATATATATATATATATATAAATTTATGTAGGCCATGTTGGGCACATTTCTCCTGACCAAATATAGAACCAGAGTTGTCTATCGACAACTGTAGCAATAAATGAAGCAAGGCTCCAGAAAAACCAATGGGCACTGCAGGTCAGAAAGAGTGGTTTTCTTTCCCAGTGTGGCCGAATCAGATAAGTTGCATTCATGCCATTTAAATGTTGCGACTTATTTCCTCAGAAAAAGTAGAAGGGAAGAGTTTAAATCAGGAAGCAGTCAATACCAAAATCAAATCTCTTTTGTGATAAGCTGTCAGTGTTGTTTTTAAAAAGCCCATAGTTAAATTATTTCATATTTTTAAAAATACCGTGTTTAAATAATGCCATCTTTAATGAGAAAATGTGAGTGAAGCAATTGCAAGTTTATAGTCAGTACATGTGAAGTTTTGTGTACCGTTCCAGTAATTGGAAGCATGTCAGAGGTGTATCAGCCAGTTTAATGTGTATGTGGAAGCCTGTTAAGTGACAGTTCGCGCATAAGGTGAAATCTATTTTTATTCATCTGTTACTTGAGAGTGTTAGTTGAGGTGCCCTGGCCTCTCCATCCCTTTGACTATTGAACATTGCTCCTGTGAGACCTTCCTGGGCGACTTCTACCTGTTTGATTTAAAGCGGTTCACGTTGACCAGCCTCTCTTAAACAGAGTGTTTTCTGTTTAACCGCTCTGCATCTCCTATATACTGGACAGTAATTACTTTGTGAAAATGCTTCCTCCCCCGTTTCAGTAAGATTCAGGATTTTACTGTTCCCCCTCCATGTTGCATCTGACTTTTCATGAACTATTTTTCCCCCAAGTCTCCCAAACACAGATGACTATTGACGGGCCGTGCATGCGCTCAGACTTCCGAGAGGACTGCCATTTGAACCTTTCGTGACATAACATGAATGCTGCTGTGGAGAATGGCCCAGAAAAAGATAGAAAGTAGCTGTCTAGACAGCCAGCATACAATGGGGAGGTCAGAGGAGAGATGCATTTGCAGACTAAGGAGTCATTGGTGGAAAATGTTCATTAGGCATGTCTGGACATCTCCCAGGGTTCTTAGGTGGTCACTCCAGGGCTAGCCAGTATCTCGGAATGTGTGTAACCTCCCCAACACAGGACAGAGTTTCAGCTTGGGCACCAAAAGTTTCCTTAGTTAAACTTCCCAAGAGATTCCCAATTAGGATTTTTAATGATAGCTTGGTAGTCCATGAGTCCACTTAGATAGAAAGAAAATTCTTACCGTCTGTTTCCTGTTTATAAATACAATTTTGAACTTATTTGTTCCCTACAGGGTGAAGAAACCAAAAACCTGACGCTCGTCCTGCATCGGGACTCTGGCTCCCTGGGGTTCAATATTATTGGTGGCCGGCCGTGTGTGGTATGTTAATTGCTGAAATGTGTTTTTCCTTTCCCCCATGTAACTGGAAGAGGAGTCAAGGCTTGGGGGGTTAGGATAGGAAACCTCACTCACCTTGTTCTGCTCTCTGTAATTAGAGAGTTCATTGTTTATCTAAGATCTTCACACTCAGGCACTTTTGTTTAGTTGTGGTCTCCTATAGCATTGTCCTGGTGGTACAAAAGCTAATCTACACTGTTTAACTTTTGAGTGCTTGTCTGGTTGTGTAGCAAATGAGCTGAAGAAAGTTGTGTGAGATGTGTGCGGTTGTGACTAAGTCTCTGAGCTGGAGAGTGGCTCTAAGTCTGAAAGTCTGGTCTGGGGTTCTGCTCTGTCAGCTCTTCACTAGTCAGGGACGGTTTGCTAATTTGTGGGTTATTGCATCCCTTTGCTTTTTCCTCCCACTGCAGCTTTTTGTCCACCCCATTTGTCGTTAGCCCCTCCTGCAGAAAGAGGAGAACAAATTCAAATCTGTCAGTTTCACCGCGAGGAAAACGTCTGCTGAGGGCTCTGGGGAGGTGGCAGAGGATGTGTTTCAGGATCTCCCCTTTCAAGTGGGGTTATCTGAACGAGTGTCATCTCTTGCTTGTTTCTTTTGCTGGCCATTTCCTCATTTATAGGCTTAAAAGGAAAATAGTCAAAGGAAAAGAAAAGAAAATCAAATTCACTCATTCAACAAATAAGTATTGAACATGGGCCGCTTGCTAGGGGCTGGGAGATACCATGGAGGCCAGGGACATAGGTCCCTGTGGTCCTTGAGTTTATGTCCTGGCGGGGACGTCAAGCAAGAAACAAGTAAATACAGTAGTTACAGATTGGGAAAAGTGATGATGGTGAAGGAAAAAATGGGAGGATGGCATACGGTAGATACCCAGGAGCAAGGTGCTTCATTGGCTGGGGTAATCAGGCAAGAGAGAGAGTAAGCTGAATTCTAAAGAATGAGATGTTAGCCATCCAGACGCGGCTAATGCTTGCCCCATGCTCATGAAGCTCCCGTCTAGATGGGGAGACTCATGAGTTAGGAGAGGATGGCACTGCTGTCAGTGGTATACTCTGTGTCTGGGTCTGCCTAAAGACATCTTAGGGGTCACTGAATTCTAGGGGAGGAGGTGTCCTGGGACCAGGGCCATTGGAGATGAGTTCTTTGTTTTTTTTTTTTTATTCTTTTTTTTTTTTTTTTTTAAAGATTGGCACACATCTGAGCTAACATCTGTTGCCAATCTTCTTTTTTGTTTCTTCTTCTTCTCCCAAATGCTCCTCCCCCCCCCCCCCCCCCCCCCCCCCAGTATATAGGTGTATATTCTAGTTGTAGGTCCTTCTGGCTCTGCTATGTGGGACGCTGCCTCACCATGGCTTGATGAGCGGTGCTAGGTCTGCACCCAGGATCTGAACCGGCGAAACCCTGGGCTGCCGAATGGGACCACATGAACTTAACCACTCAGCCACGGGGCCGGCCCTGGAGCTGAGTTCTGAAGGATGAGTAGGAGTTTGCTAGATCAGAGGTCTATATATAATATATTGACTTGAGCTCTCTTAACTGTAAAAAAATTGAGCATATTTAGTTAGCTATAAATAGTATATATATATTCACTACTAAACTAATGTTGGCTGCCTTCTGAAAGTTACATGCAAAAGGAAGCATTTTAAAGAATGAAACTAAAATGGGTATGAGTAAAATTTCTGAAATGTTCTTTTGTTGTTCCAACGTGTTTTGGGCATGTACCCATCTTTTCAGATCACTGACCTAAAAGAAGGTAGGCGGGCCCAGGGAAGGCCATACAAGGCCTGGAACAGGGACAGAATTGAGACTTGGGGGAGCTGCTGGTAGCAGAGCATGGCTAGAGTTGAGGGGGGCAGTAAGTGGTCAGACAGAGGCTGCAGAAGAAGACAGGGTCCTGATCCGAAAAGTCTTGATCCAGTAAGTCCTGGGGTTAGGAGTTTGAACTACCTTGGCAGTGAGTGGCCAACACCTAGCTTCAGTGGAAGGGAGAGACACGAGGAGAATTATGGGTAAATCCCCCTTGCTCTTGGCCAAGCCAAAGCCAATGGTTTCAAAAACAAATAAACAAGCACAGTTTATTGTAAGAAATGACAGCTCAGTATAGGTGATACGTAGTCATTAAACTGTTGAACCAATCCATTATCTGCCTTATAAAACAGTCACGTGAAGGACATTTTAGAGGATGAGATTAAAACATGTGAATGAAGGTAGGTTGGGGGGACAGGGGACATTCCCACTTTGCTGAGCCCCAGCCATGCACACATACCATGTTGTGTTTCTCCCATCATCTGGGTGGAATTCTTTTTTTTTTTTTTTAAAGATTTTATTTTTCTCCTTTTTCTCCCCAAAGCCCCCCGGTACATAGTTGTATATTTCGTTGTGGGTCCTTCTAGTTGTGGCATGTGGGACGCTGCCTCAGCGTGGTCTGATGAGCAGTGCCATGTCCGCGCCCAGGATTCGAACCAACGAAACACTGGGCCGCCTGCAGCGGAGTGCGCGAACTTAACCACTCGGCCACGGGGCCAGCCCCTCGGTGGAATTCTTAACACACTGTAGAGTTATGTCAGGTTGGTATTTTTTAACTTTTCCCTTCTACCAGTTGACTGATGTGTGCTACTCTGATTTAGTCCTGGCTGCCAGGAGTCGGCACTTTCCAGCTCTGGGAGGGGGCAAGGGAGTGAACTGGGACTGAGTCTCTAATTGGCCTCAGCAAACAAGAGGACCGGGACCTACCATGTTTTCCAACCTGCCAGCCAGAATGGGAATGGCATTTTTGCCGTTTAGCATGAATAACAGAGAGTTGGCTGTACTTGGTTTACTCTCATAATTATTATTCCTCCTCTCCCCACCCATGTTGCCAGTTTTAAGAAACAGCTTCAGTAAACTTAAGATTCCCTTCATCGTAGTTGTTTCAGAAGCTCGCACAGCCAAAAGAGCCCAAACCAGGAAGGTCTGTATTCTCTGTCTCACACCAAAGGGTTTGTAGGAAAAGGGAGCTCCGTGTTGGTAAAATGCTTGAACTGGAGCCCTGTGCCTCTGGCTCTGTGATTGCTGGAAAATCTACTATGTTGGAGTAGTATGTTTATATGTGAAAGCTGGTGAAGATGGTGTTTAGTTTCTGCACCTCCCCGGGGGTGAAAGGAGACTCCCGGCCTCCCTGGAATATGGAATATGGTTCTTTCTTGTGCTTATCAAAGGACATGTTTTAGGTTATTTTCTTTTTCTTTTAAAAAAGTGATTAAAGTACAAACCAGACTGAATTCTGTAGCATTCGTAAGTGTTCTCAGTTTATGTGGTCTTTTTGCAAGAAGTACACCCATGTCCCCTGGAGGAAAATTTAATTCCATATGCATGTGTTTGCCATAGTGTTTTTTAAAACTTGTCGTGATGAGTTGAAATAGCGTAATGAAACCTAAATGTGTTCTGCATTGTTGCCTGGAAATCTGGCAGGTCACTGAGAACGTGTTACCACACCAAGATGAGCAACACTGCACACTCATTGTTAGTTGCTGGAAGTAGAACGCAGAACAGATGACGTGTGTGTTTCCCAAGGAATTCCTGTGTTAGATGCTCGGTTGGGTTGTGACAGAAGCCCAGCCGGGGGGCACTGACATAAGGCTTTTCATTGCATGATGCAATACGTAATGCTCTTAGCAAAATCACATGATTCATTCCTTAGTTCTCATATCCCTAAAGAAACAGCAGCCAGCCTGGCGCATCAGACTTTGCCCTTCAGCCTTTGGCAAGTGTTTTTCCTTATCAGGTACCCCTGGGATGAAAACGGTCCCTTCCATTTTTCCTTCTCTCAAGCCAGCAAAACAAAACAAATCCCAAGTCATGTTCGTTCCCCTTGATAAATAGCTCTAACTTAAAATGTGTGAGGAGAGGAGCCAAACACGCTAAGAATAGAGAGATATCTTTGAAGAGAAAAATCTAGCTCTCAAGCATGGACTTGATTTGGTTTTCTTTGATTTGGGGCTTTCTGTATTTTTTGCATTCTTTTCCACCCCCTGCCACTGTCTTCATTTAACCTAAATTGTGGTGTTTGCTCCTGCCTGTTCCTCTCTGTTTTTTTTTTTTTGCTTGAACTTTCTGAAGTTCCTTAAGAAAAATTACTTGTGCACGATGTAGTATTCTGCAAATCGAACTAAAGCCAAAATCCCCTCCCCTATCTGCCTCTTCTTCTCCAGCCAAGAAATGCAAAGCAGTTAAATCGGAGTAAACACAGCTCTCTTGTTTGATATATTGACATCACCTCTTAGGGAACTCAAGCTTGTCCATAAATCCTTCGTGCTCCATTGAGACTCTTCAAGCTCCTCTGGTGGAATATTCCATAGTCTGGAATGTTAGACTTCTGAATTCATGTATATTTTTGAGATTTTTCTCAATGGGAGATAACGTTGAGTCAGCCTATCTTTAATTTGAAAGTGACTTGTGCCACTTTTTAGCTGTGTTGATCTTAGGTAAGTTACTTAACCTCTTTGTCTCAGGTTTTTAATCTATGAAATGGGTAATAGTACTGTCATGTATCACTTAGCGACGGGGACATGTTTTGAGAAATGCGTTGTTAGGCGATTTTGTCATTGTGCAAACATCATAGACGGTAGTTACACAAACTAGATGGTGTAGCCTACTACACACCTAGACTATATGGTACTCCTCTTATAGGACCCCTGTCGTGTGTGTGGTCTGTCATTGTGATGCAGGGCTTGGCTGTACTTCCATTTGTGGTGGTTGTGAGGATTAACCGGTGGATGTAGAGCACCCGCTACCCGCTCGTTAGTATGTGCTCCAGAACTGGAAGCCGTTGTGCAGCTTTGTACTGACGTTCGAGATACGCACGTGGGGAGCTCCGCACATGTGTGGGGACTAGGGCGTTAGGAAGGCAGCTGTGAGAGGGAAAGGAGACAGACAGACATTCAGACGGTCAAGGGTTAGTGTGCAGTAGGCCTGTGCAGAGCGCTGTGATGCTGGGCAGGGATCTCTTTGGTGGAGAGCTGATCCAGCACAGCACCCACAGTCTTGCTGGCCCTTCTCTCTTGGAAGAGTGTTGATAGAATCCAGATGGCAGTTAGAGACCTATCCTTGTCATGTGGGGAAGAACACCTAATGCTCATTTTAGGTTAGGGTTTTGGTTTCTTTTGAATTATATTTATAGCATGGTATTGTGTGTGTGTGTGTGTGAGAGAGAGAGAGAGAGGGAGAGAGAAGGGTGGGGAGTGTGCGTTTTCCTTCCCTTGCTTACTGAGCCTGTGCTTGAAGGGGTGGTTTTAACCACATTCAGAGTCTTCTATTTCCCTCTTCAGACTATAGAGGGTTTTTTTGTTGTTGTTTAAAGAGGAGAATGTATTTTCACAGTTACTTTTTAACGAATGGATTTTTTGTATATTTGCACGCAGAGAAATCATTATATGAAATAGATCTTACGGCATTATGGCAAGGAATTTACCATGATGGTACATCTTGGAGCTTTTGTGGAATATCCTGAACTTACTTTTCAAATGTTTTTGTTCAGGAACAATATGTGCTTGTGTCATTTGATTTATAAATTCATCTCGCTAGAAATTTAATCCGCACACTTGGAGAGAGTTCATCCCAGTTCTGTTTGGAAAGAAGTTTGTGAACAAGCTGTGAGGGTTTTTTATGAGCTTGTTAGAGCCTTTTGACTTTAAATAAAGGAAGGAGTTTGAGCAGGGAGCTGTCTTCTCTCCCAGAAAGTTTCAGTGTGGATTTTGAAAGATCTAAAGGGATTTGAGTAGATTGGAGATCAGAAGTTATTAGGATTGGGGTAGTGGTGGTGGGCTTTTCTGATGCAAATCAGAACAAAAATAAAATACCTATTTTCACTGTCAGATTAGTGAATGTTTAAAAGCTTAATAATCCTGTATGCTGGTGAGGAGGTGGGAAAAGCGTGTCTAATGAGCTGTCGGTACCAACACTCTGAAGGGTACTTTGGCAGTCTCCATCAAATGTACATGTCCTTTGACCCAACAGTTCCATTGCTAGGGATTCACCCCAGGCATATACCAGCAAAGATATTTCAAAATACTGGAAGGTTTTAGAGACAGCACTGTCTCTAATAGCAACATCTGGAAACAGTGCTGATTATCCCTGTGTTGGGATACTGTTCAACCGCTTAAGGGAGTAAGGTAGACGATGGCACTAATAGTGAAAAAATCTCCAAGACTTTTAAAGTTAAGTGAAAGAGGCAAGGTATGCAAGAATGGGGAGCGCATACACATTTACACGCATAAAAAAGGAATAGGTATGTGTTTAGGAAAATGATACATTCAGATGTTTCGGAAAGGATGCATAAACTGCAAATAGATGCTATATAGGGAAAGAAGGACAATGGGTGGGAAATGGCAGCGACTTTTGGTATGGTTTGAACTATTTCACAATGCGTATGTGTTAATTTTAGTTTAAAATAGAAATTAGGGGAAACAAATGGCTTTTACCGCAAGCCACTTTTGACACCAGCAAGAGTCCATTACTGTCTTAAGAGTGTAAGCTTTATTTTCATGACCAACTTAATGCCTAACATTCATGCATGTGTTTTTTTAACCCAAAGGATAACCAAGATGGATCGTCCAGTGAAGGAATCTTTGTATCCAAAATAGTTGACAGTGGGCCGGCAGCCAAGGACGGAGGCCTGCAAATTCATGACAGGATTATTGAGGTATGTGAACGCTGGCCAGTGTCTGTTAATAGGCTGAATGCCATCCCGTCTTCGTCCGGCTCAATACAGGATGTTTGTTAGGGGAGGAAGGCCTACACTAGTGGATGGTTGCGCAGGAGGCAAGATTCTCTGATTGTGTGGGACCAGATTGAGTGTTGATTGCCTTGGTGTTAAGTTTTTGTTTATATTAAATATAGAGAAGCCAGATCATGAGTGGCATGCACACAATTTGGCTCTTTTCACGCAGCCTCGCATCTGTTTGGATGCTTCAGTTATAGCTTTGTGTGAAAACCGTTGGAGAGTTGTATGTTAGTTGAAACCAGATGAGCAATCCCTGTGCTACGAATTGTGACTCGGTTCATCTTGGTTACCAGGGTATAAATGTGTCAGCATTGGAGTCGTTCTAATGTCCTCAGAGCTCACAGCACACAATTATTTCTACGAATGCATCGTTCTCTCTTTTGTCTCTGTCTTCTTTGCCTGTTGTCAGCTGTACGAGTTGACTGTCCTGTGATGTGCAGGCAGAGATTGATGTTAAGGATGGTCTCTCACATCGCCACCAGCTTCTTCATTTTCAGTACTTCTCTCATCATTTCAAACTTTCGTATAGCTGGTTTATAGATTTACGCTGGGAGAGGTGGCTCTCTCAGCCCCACTGTACAACACTATGGAATAGGGTCACACAGTGTCCTTGGATGCTCCAAGTTGCTGAAAGGAAAAGAAATATTCATGCCTCCTTATATGGGCTCTTGTTGCACAGTTTGATACAGATAACTCTTTTGCTGGTAGTTTTGACTGTTTTGATCGCTCTTGTAGTGAGTAAATACATGGGTTAAATTTGTTGGATCTCCTAGTAGAAAAAAGTTAAATATGAGAATCCAAGATGATATGTGAAATCTCACCAGAAACTCACCCGTGGGCCATAGCCATAATATGGCACATTAAATCGGAAACTGGAAAAACAGCATGGATGCCACTGGCTGTTTGTTCTTCCAAACACATTTGTGTAGCGTCTGTATTTCATGAGTCTTTTTATGGCCCATTTCAAAACCTTGGACCAAGTGGGAACTCTGACCATGAGATAAGCCGTGAGTGAAGTTTCATGGAACCCACTGGAATTTGGCCATGTGCTTCTCCTGGGGAAAGGAGCATTGGGAAGACAGAGAACAAAGGCTTGCTTTTCCAGTCTCATTTGGATGAATTCCTCGATGTGCAAAGCAGGCTAATTTATATCCTCAGGAAAATATACAGTTAAATCTCGCAAGGAAAACAGACTGAACGAATTAGGGTGTAAGAGTCATTTTTCTGAGGGAGTGGGTGCAGTGTGGTAACTTACATATTAAAAGGACACTTGATTTTGTTTTAAGGATGTTATTAACATTGTTCCATCCATGTTGACTCTTTGAAGCATTCTTAAACTTGAACTTTTTTGCTGCGTGTCTTAGGGTCAGTCTTTGTACTTCCCAGGTCAGGGGTCAGGGGAGTGGATTTTTCTCTAAGAGGAATTTGTTGGGCAAGAATGCTTTCTCAAGAGCTCAAATGTGTACTTACTGTCTTTTTCTTTGAGAGAATACATTATCTGAGACTATTGTTCAAAAAGATAAGTACAGCTTCCGTTGCCAAGGGTTTGGTGGAACAGCCAGTTTCTCTAAGTAATGGAATTTCATTGCTCTTATGTTTTGCAAATGAGAAATCTACAGCTGGGCAGGATTTTCTCTTGGCAAAGGGTGATCTTTATTTGAAATGTTCAGTATGGTTTCTGGTAAGTTATATTCCCCATTTGGATAGTATGTAAATATTAATCATGTCCCGGTGTTGAGATGGAAAGAAGGATGATCACAATAGAGAAATAATATATGTGTAATTGCACTTGACATACTGTGCCCTTCGCAGTCAAATTCTAATCTCTTTTGACATGATGCAGTGATTCCCATGACTGGAAAACATGTTCTCTGGTTCACCTTGTCTGTGTCTGAGTTTATTACCAGGCACAAATTTGATTATTTTAAGTGTGCGTGTGTGTTTCATCAGTAAGAAGAGTTGGGTTTTCTAGTTTTCCACTAGATTTCTTCCTTTTCAGGGGAGGGGGAAAACTACCCCCAGACCTCCTTTGCCATAAGGACTTTAATTCTTGCAAAATGGTGCTTACATGAAATTCATAGAGACTTAATGGGTCTTGTCCTTACAGCGATGTCTTCAACAGTTACTCTGCTGCTGCTGCTGCTATCTGTGCCTTGAGACCAGAGCAGGGGTTCCCGTCCACAGCACAGCCAGGCCTACACCTTCTTTTAATTTTTTTTTTTAACAGATATTTTGAAATGCCACCAATACTATTGTGAAATGAAATTCATAAATAATATTTATATACATATACACTTAATTGTAAAATATATATGCTGTAATGTAATAGAAAAATAAAAGGAAGATAATTTATAATAAAATGTATGGATCAGTATGTAAATGCTTGGGCACAGTGACCTTGGAAAACACCATGATGCCACCAGGTGCTTGCGCCTCCTTGTAGACTCACCCTGATGCCCCGGCTGTGCGTGCTGCCGGGTGCAGGAGGGTGGTGCCGGTGACTCAGGCACCGTGAGCAGCAGCACTGTCCACGATTCGACTTTCCACGGTAGTGAACAGATTGTGGTTAAGTTCTGACACAAGAAGTGCAGACTTCCTTTCATTTGCACACTTCTCTGTGTGTGTGTGTGTGTGTGTGATTTTAATTGTGCTAAAATATACATAACATAAAATTTACCATTTAAACTGGTTTTAGGTGTACCTCTCTGTGGCATTAACACATGTACCTTATCGTGCAGCCATCTCCAGAACTTTTTCATCACCCCAAACTCAGACGCTGTGCCCATTAAACAACAACTCCCCCCGCCCTCTCCCCCCACCTCCTGGCAGCTGCCATTCTACTTTCTGTCTCTGTGAATCTGACTACTCCCTGTTCCCCATAGAAGGGGAGTCATACGGTATTTGTCTTTTTGCATCTGGCTCATTTCACTTAGCATGATGTCCTCCAGCTTCATCCATGATGTAGTCTCTGTCAGAATTCCTTCCTTTTTAAAGCTGAATACGATTCCACTGTATGTATAGATGTGTATACCATAGTTTGTTTATCCGTTCTTCTATTGATGGACACTTGGGTTGTTTCCACCTTTTGACTGTCGTGAATAACGCTCCTAGGAACATGGGTGTGCAATCTGTGTCTGTTTAAACTGCAAAAAAACCCTTAGTGTTTATATGTAAAACAGAGTTAGGGTCTACACTCAGGTAATTATAACAAGTTTGTTATTTTACTTTCACAAATATCTGGCAGGATATGTGAAAGTTATGCTGGAAGCAGAATAATTCTTCATGGCATGGGACTCTGTGCATCGTGGAACTTCTAGCATGTCTGGTCCACACCCTAAACACTGTGACAGTGAAAAATGCCCCTGCAGATTTCCAGCACTCCCTCGGAGCATCATAGGGGCATCCGAGGAACGGGGTAGAGCTTTGTCTTGTTCCCAAACCTTATATGCAGGGTGAGCTGCTGAGGAACAGAGTTATCTCCGTCCCTTCCTTTCCAGCCTGACTGTCTAAGTGATAATAGCCACTGACTGTGTTCCCTTCCTGGGGGCTCTTGAGCCCGATAAGAAAGCCTGAGCTGGCCCATCCTGGGGCTTGGCTGGGAATCTTGGCCCCCTTAGTTCAAGTGCCCTCCCAACCCACGTGGCTGCACCTTTGGAGCCTGGCTGATCGAGGAGCCCATGCTCTCCACTCACATCTTGTGCCCTCAACTGCCCTGGGTTGGGACAGACAGGCTGTTGTGCCCATCCTACCTCACATCTGGTACTGAGATACAGCAAATTCCGACTTATTCAGTGTTTGTTTCTGATTTTTTTTTTTTGAGGAAGATTTTTTGCTGAGGAAGATTGGCCTTGAGCTAACATCCATGCCCACCTTCCTCTATTTTATATGTGGGATGCCTACCACAGCATGGCTTGATAAGTAGTGCATAGGTCTGTGCCCAGGATCTGAACCAGTAAACCCTGGGCTGCTGAAGCGGAGCAAGTGAACTTAACTGCTGCGCCACCAGACTGGCCCTGACTTCTGATTTTTTGTGTGTCGTCTCCCTGCCCCAGGGCCTTTTCACAACTTCGCATCTCACCTTTGATTACATCTACTCAGCTCCTATTTCGAAAACTAAATTTAATTTCTGCGTAGTACCTTTTGTACTCATTCTAAACCATAAATACCACAGTGGTTTTAGTTTTCTGTCTCACAGCCTGCTTTCTAAACTCCCTTTTGAAGACAATGCGATGCTCCTATACTTTAATGCCACTAGATTGCTTAGAGGAGTTAGGCTTTAGTTCTTTCTAACAGTTTAAACCTTTGGAAAAATCTTCCCCGTGCCCCCAGGTGTGGGTTAGTCAACATAAGCAGGATTTGTCACAAATATAGCACCTTTCTCTGTGACCTCTGGACTCGACTCTGGAACAATCACATTCTACCCAATTCTACCGTAAGTTATTTAGGAGAGAGCAAAAGGTGAAAAATCACGTATGGTCAATATTATCCTCAAAAATCCCTCAGGGACGGGCCATGTGGGGAACATACCATCTCTCCATGTCCAACGCACAGGCTCCCCAGCGTTGGAACATCTCCCTGTTTGCCCAGTGGACTTGCTATACAAACACCTCATTTGGTGAAATGCTCTCCCCAGGAAAAGCATGGGGAACCAAGACCTACAAAGAAACCCACAAATTCATTTTGGAGGCTTGTGTTATCAGTATAGTAGTTTCTCTCTCCAGCCAATTGTTTTTATCCACATGGCTTGCATATATGTTAAACGACCAGGCGATGCAACTCCGCTGAAATTCTTTCTCAAAGATTTGTAGAGGCCACCCATATTGATATTTATGTCTGTCTTCAAGCTTCTTGGGTTGGAGACCTGGGCTCCTTTTTGTGTTATGCTAGTCTCCCATTCGGTGCTCAGGGAGTCTCTAACAACTGTCTGGGTTAAATGCAGTGTCCTGTTCTGCTTTGAGAGAGCAAGTGGGATTCTCTGAATGCAGTGAAAGTGGGAGACTTAAGCCCTCTGTTGCCAATAACCATTATTTTGTACAATCTTCTGTAAATATGTGTTCATCTTGGAAGTGTTATGATTTGAAGACCCAAGGATGTGGTCACAGAAGCTGTGTAACCTCAGAGGCTTTTGTGTAAATCCGTCATTCTCTGTTTTTGTTTGCTCTCGGTTTAGTTGGTCTGTCATTGCTAACAAGGCTGGGTTGCAGGGTTGACTAGAAAGGATTAACAATGCCTTCCCTCCCAGACCCAGGCTACTTGGTGGGGCAAAGTGAGTTTTCACCATTTGTTATTGTTAGGCCAAAGATAATGTTCTGAGTTGTCATGTTTAGTTTAGTTGTCATATTTCTTTAGTCTCCCTTAGAACAGTTAATTTTTGTCTTACATGCTATGTTTTTGAAGAGTACAAAACAGGTCTTCCGTAGTGTCTCTCAATTTGGGTTTGTCTGATGTTTTTTCATGAGTGTGCATTCAGATCATACATTTTGGGCAGGAATACTACAGAAATGTTGGTGCCTCCTTCTTGGCGCATCGTCTTGGGAGTCCCGCGATATCAATTTGTCCCTTTATTGTTGATATTAACTCGGACCATTTGGTTAAAGTCACATCTGCCCGGTTTCTGCCCTGTAAAGTCCCTGTTTTCTCCTTTATCTTGTATCTTGTGTTTTTGTAAATATCCTGATACTCCTCAAACTTTCATACACTGGTTTTAGCATCCACTTAGGGTTTTTGATTGATGATTATTATGATAGTTGACAAATGGTGATTTTCTAACTGCATTCCTTCTACATTTATTAGATGGCTTTCCACTATAAGAAAGAGCGTTCCTTTCTCCCCTATTTTTATCTACCTATTTATCTCTCTCTCACTATCTCTGTGTCTGTCTATCTATCTATTTCAGTATGGACTCATGGATTCTTAAAATTTGGCGTTCACATTGGCTAGTTTTGACCAGAGGAGCTTTTTCAAGCTGGTACCTCTATCCTTGTGACATCTTCCATGATTTTTTGAGCACTTTCTTACTTTCTGGAATCACAAGGTGTTCCCGGCTCATCTTGTGCTTTCCTTACCCCAGCTCTGGAGTCAGCTGTTTCTCCAAGTAGCTCTAGTTCCATTTAGTGAAGAATGGTGTTCAGAAACCAAAATATGGGTGCTGGGTGATCATTATGATTGGGGTTTCATTGTTTCTGGGCACTCTCAGTCAACAGAGCTAGCAAATGTAAATATGTACATATGAACACACACACACACACACACAATATCTTCAACACACCTCCATCTAGTTCTCTATTCATCCTTCTGTATGTTTTGAAAACTATAAACTATGCCTATATCAATACCTCCAGTTTCATTCCAAGTCTGAATAGTTAATTTTATCCTTTCTCTTTAAGTATTTGCAACTCCTAAAGAGTCCCTTCTGAAATAGTGATGAATGTGCTCTTTCCCTTTGAATCAAATCTCTGATCTTTGCTTAGATGTTATCAGTGAGTTAAAAATTGTTGATGAAAGTTGTTTAAAATATTTCTATATTATTTTCGGTTTGATTTTGGAGAATAATAGCCTATAAACTAGGTGTTTTGTAGTTATACTTTCATTTTCATTATGGGGTAAGAAGGTCTCAATATTTCTTGTGTAACTATACACAGGAAACTTATTATTGCTAAACAGGCACACATATGCACAAGCCGCTTTTGGGTAATGTTAGAAATAAACACATGAGGCTCTACTGCTGTCCTCTTTAGTGACTGATACCCATTGACCACATTTAACAGACGAGAGTGAAGAATTCTGTCACAGTTATCCACTTAAGAAGTGAAAAGTATTTGCGTTAATTTGACATCTCTAACTAATTACCTCAGTTACCCAAATAATCTTTTTTGATGGAAGAGAGTTGGTATAATTCTGGCTGTGTTGAGAAGACTTATTCTTAGCTGCAAAACTAAGCAGATCTTAAAGACCAGTTATTGGTGATAGACTTCAACTCTCCATTTCCAGAGGCAGAGATCAGAGCTTCATCATATGTACCAGTTTCCATCAGCCGCCTGTGTTGTTACCTGGATTATGATGTGGAAGGTTCTGAGACCATGTCTGGATTAAGTGGGGACGAGTGTGGTGAACATTGAGCGATGTTTGCCACAGGCACGAGAGGAGGGGGTGACCTTTTGGCTGTGTATTTGCTAGCCCCAGACAGACTCACTTCGGTGATGTTTTTGGAATGCCTGCATTATCATTTGGAAGTAATGACTCTCCTTTCCTTGGTGTAGTGTGTACTCAATAGTAATGTATCAGTCGGTCTTTTTGGTCGTCAGATGTGAAATAAAGTGAACACCTTTATAGTATCTTGGTTTTTTTCCTCCTCCTACCTCTCTATTTGAGCATTCTTATCACTTCCATCTAATAGCCTATACTACAGCAATAGAAGATCCTGGCAAAACTACATAATGGTCTTCTAAAATGTAGCTGCTTTCGGTAGTATTAGAAGGTGCATGTTAAGGTGGAAAGAGCCCTGAAATTTAAATCAGGAGACCCAGGTTTAGGTTTCTACCCAGTTACTCTCTCTACGGTCTTAGTATCCTAAATGCTGAGCCTTGATTTCTTCATCTCTCAAGTGGGACAAGCATAACCATCTATCTCCCCTACCTGTCACGCTGTCTGGGTGGATCAAGAAGATAATGTAGGTCAAAGGTTTTTTGCTATTAAGTGTGAATATGAAGAATTGGTATTTCAAATTAAAATTTTGGTATCTGATGCCAGAACTTAATACCAAAGCTAAATATAGAAGTCAGCAAAATACTCCTGAGATCTCTTTTCGTCTTCTTATATGTTTCAGCAAGAGTATAATGCTGCTATGGGATTATTGAGAAAACCCTGAACTATTTCAGGGAGACTTACTTCCCAGAATTAATAATGTGACCAACTGAAACCAAATATTCCCTCTTTACTCCCTGGTTATCTTTAAAAAAAATGTGCATTATGTATTAATTTCTTTCTAATGACTGTACTGATGTATTTATTACTATTGTTGTTACTTTCTTCTTACTATTTTGCTATTAAAACTAACAAACCAGCTTTTCAGAAAAAACCCAAACAACTAGCTTTTCAGTGAACATCTTTGTAACAGACATCACTACACATCAGCCACAAACATGCAAGTTAGGTGAAGAATGGAACATATGTCATGATGCAATTTGTTTATTTTAAAGGCGTTTATATATATTAGTCTTTTCGTAGGAAAAATACTCTGAGCTAATCAGCATTTTATAGCTATTATAATTGTTTTGTGCAGTGGGATTATAGGGAAGACTTGACATTTTTAAAGTCACGTTTCTGTAATGTTGGATTCTCCAAAGAAAAGAAGAGTATTATTATTATTTTTTCTTTGAGGAGGATTAGCCCTGAGCTAACATCTGCTGCCAGTCCTCCTCTTTTTGCTGAGGAAGACTGGCCCTGAGCTAACATCCATGCCCATCTTCCTCTACTTTATATGCGGGATGCCTGCCACAGCATGGCCTGCTAAGCGGTGCCATGTCCACACCCGGGATCTGAACCGGCAAACCCTGGGCCGAAGCGGAATGTGCACACTTAAGTACTGCGCCACTGGGCCAGCCCTGAGTAGTATTATTATTTTTATTGAGTTAATGATAGTTTACAATCTTGTGAAATTTCAGTTGTACATTATTGTTTGTCAGTCGTGTTGTAGGTGCACCCCTTCACCCTTTGTGCCCACCACTGCTTTCCCCTGGTAGCCACTAATCTGTTCTCTTTGTCCACATGTTTAAATTCCTCATATGAGTGGAGTCATACAGAGATTGTCCTTTTCTATCTGGCTTCTTTCACTGCCGGCCCCGAGTATTATTTTCATAATCCAGAAAACAGTAAAGATGAAAAATGTGATGTTAGAAGTTTCTTTTGAATTTTAAACATCACCAAGCTGACTCCTGGTTGTGTGTTGCCTTTGAGACATCACTTGACATTCTCATTTCTAAAAGCTTGTAGCATATGGCCCCAGGTCTGGAAATGTGTGGACAGCTCATGCTGAAACCCTGGAATCAGGAGGATGGATACGGCTCTCTGGCAGAGCCCCCCCTCCCATTCTCGGCCTAAGTTCATCAGAGTTCACTTCACGTTGACGCTGTATATTTTTGTGGGAGTTCTGGCTCCACGGGAGTTTTAAATCTATCCCTCGTTGTCCTCCCTTAATAAAAAGATTTAATTAGATCATCCACAAAGTGTTTAAAACTCAAGAATAAATCAGAAATGACTGGTGTCCCCATTACATTTTTCAGATAAAGATTAGGTCAAAAAACGAAATCTTCGGTAATTTCCCAAGGACAAAAAAACAAAACAAGAAAGCCTTGACAACAGTCCAGATAAGATGCATTTTAAGTCATCTTCCTTACACATGATATCCACACTCTTATCTTTAAGTATGGGAGTTTTGAGTACAATAACTCATATCTGTCTTTTAAAAAATTAAGTTTTTGTCTTCCTGTCTGTTACTATAATACAAAAAGAGCCAGATGAACTTTTATCGAATTTGGAGGGTATGTTTGGGATGGTCTCACTTAATTTATAAACTGTGAAGTGAATGGAAAATGAGCTTTGTGGGAGAGGCACTAAGGGAGCTCTTCTAAGCACTAGGTCGACGTCATTTTGGAAACAAACACTGAACACAGTGCCTATAGGTTAGGGTGCTGTGAACAGAAGGAGGGAGTATTGAATTAGGAATTGTCAGTGGGAATGGCAAATGGGAAGACCCAAGCGCTTTTGGCATCAGCGAGCACTGATTTGCAATTATGCCACTTTCGCTGGGAACTCTGGGTACCCCAGGGTGGAAGCTGCCGCAGCACGATCTCTGATGATGATGATGAGTGATTCCCATGTGCCTCCCACGGGAGGGCAGCTGGTCCGGAGTTCGTCTGCCTCTGCCACGCCGCTCCAAGGAGACCGTTGCCTTTTCCCATCTTTGTCTATTTTGATAGTCATTTGAACTGCCACGAGTGTGGGTCCCACCCCTTTTCTCCTGAGGGTGGCACTCCCTGCTGCCTTTTTGGCTCTTTGGATTCTCTTCGTTTCCATCTTTCATCACTTCCTCTTTTCCTGCTCGTCCTCGTGAGTCATTTGACAGCTCTGGGGATCAGGAGAGCTGTAAGCCTGACAGTGTTTGGTTTCATAGCCACTCCTCCACCTCCCTAAAGGGACATTCCAGTCTATTTTAAAAAGAGCTAAATATATTTATTTTTTGTTTTTCAGTATTTGGAGAAACTCTAGGGTGGAACAAAATCTGTGCTGACATTCCCTAATCAAAGACAGTTTTTGTTCTTTTCATAGAATGACTGTTGCTAGGAAATTTACATTTCCAGACCCATTGCTTTGAGAATTCATTAGCCAGACACATGCAACTCATATTCAAAAAATTATTAGGTGTTTGTTTAAAAAATTGGGAGGAGGATAAATTATACAGAGTCATCTCTGGTTGTGGCTTGTTGAAAATCTTCATCTTGCGTGAGTTCTTAGGATGAGGAAAAACCTCCAGCAGGCATACTGGATGTGCATTGAGTTCTCCCTAATATGGGATAGGTCAGGAGCCATAGAGAGCTAACATGTGGCCCCTGGCTTTACGGAGTTTATATGTAAGACCTATGTAGCGGGACGATGATTGACACTAGGGTCACAAGAAAAGCAGTCAGTATACAGAGTGGTTAAGAGTCATGGACTCTGGAATCAGACCAGATTCTGAATTCCGGTTCTATCATTTGCTAGCCTCACAGCCTTGGACAAGCGTCTTAGCGTTTCTGAGCACTGCTTTCTTCTGTAAAATATGGTCACCATTACATATATCATAAGGTTGCTGTAATAAAGAAAATAATGCATGTGTCTGAATACTGTAAATTTGGCCCCAGGATAAATGCTCACCAGGTGGTTAGCTGTGCTGTGTTGTTTCCTGTAGTTCTGTGGAGGCTGGGCTCGGGGGACCTTCCAGCCAGACAGGGCTTTGATGACAGTTGTATGGCACAGTTTCATAAACCTGAAATCACAGCTGTGAATAGACCATTTTAATTTGTTTTAGATTTCTTTTTAAAATTAGTGACCTTTTGAATCTGGATTGAGAAAGACCTGCCACTTCCTAAGGCCATATAAATCACAATAATTGATCAATCAGGAGTAATTCTTAATTTACATCTTAGTGTGAACAAGATGGTAATTCATTGCATATGTGCTGACTTAAGTGTTCTAAAAATAAAGTAAAACAATTGTGTGTTCACTATCAGCTATTTTTAAAGGGCCAGAACGGATTAAGATTTCCACTTTTATACTGACTCATGAGGAATATTGGGATTGTCTTAAAATTATGAAGAGTTTGTGTTTCTTTGACAAAATCTGCCCTTAAGATTGCAGGTTACATTTAATTTATTTTTAGGGTAACATTTTTATATCTTGATGTTAATATAATAGACCAATGTAGAAAAATTGAAAAATACAATAAAGTATCAAGATGAAACTAGAAACCCTTACAGATAGTTTTTTGTCAAGATAATTCTTACTATCAGTTTGCTCAATCAGAAACAGACACAATGGCCTGTGTGCTGGAATCTGATGAGGCATGGAAATTAGATTTGTAACGCATAATATTTTTGTTACTTGTTCTAAACTCTAGCTTCAATGAAATGGGAGGAGCTCAAGTAAAATAGGATTAAGTATGATT
The DNA here is from genome assembly GCF_041296235.1 of Equus asinus. NCBI lineage: Eukaryota > Metazoa > Chordata > Mammalia > Perissodactyla > Equidae > Equus > Equus asinus. The sequence goes on from NC_091810.1 coordinate 28,551,493, forward strand.
TTGTTGCAGCAGTGTTATTGGATTTTTAATGCTTTTATCATTCTTTGAACTATCAAAGAGTCTGTGTGCTTATAAGAACCTCAGGTGAGGTGGTAGTAACATATGTTGGCGACTTGGAATAGAATTGCTGGTTATAAAGGAACTGTAGAAGAGAGGGAATCAAGCAAGAAAAAAAATTCATCATGTTTTTATTGCAAGCCTGAAGAATCTTAATAACTGTCACTGGTGCAACATCTTAATTTTCTTTGGTGATTAAAAAGGTAAGTTTGAAAACTAGAAAGAACTCCATTCTTCTTTCCTTCTAAAGGACTGATGATGATGGTAACAAAGGTGGTGAGGTTTGTAATTTCTCCATTCTGCTGCCCTAATCAGCATCTGCTATCTAGGGGACTAATTCCGTTTGGTGTATGAAACAGCAGAGGGAAACTGATCAGGCAGAGGAAGGACATTAAACGCTACTTTTGGCGGAATCATTTTCAGAAAATCTTTACCTTACCTTGGTATTTATGTTTTAATCAAGTTCTAAACTACACTTTGTTTTATTAGCCACAGTCCTTTAATTTGCTGTGTTTTGACAAATCAGACTTAGATTGCTTTGAGTTAAAAAGCTTGTAAAAACTCTGTGTATATGTATGACTTTATATATGAATCTGTGAGTGAAGGGTACACCTGAATACATAAGCACTTCATTGACTTCACATTAGTAATTTTCGAGATTTCACCTTTATTTTGTATGAGTCACTCAATGGAGACCCAGGACAAATTGGATGAAGGTCTAAGCTGTTTTGAATATAGTCCCTGTTTAATAACCTTTGTTTATACTTTGTAAGAAATGAAAGGAGAATCCTTTGGGCAAGTAGTGGTTTTGTAAAGTGGAGGCGAGGAAATTGTTATTTTGACAAGGTGACTTAATTCCTACGAAGTCTATTCATAGGTCAGTTTAGGTTAATTTGCTTGATGTGTTAAAATCTTATATGTGAAATGCAGAGAGTCTCACCTGCTGAATTTATTAGATTTAATAGAACATACGGGGAATTATAGTAATTCAGAGAGAAGAGGACAAGGAAGGAAGTTGCTGTTTCTATTGAAATGATATTTTCCTTTCTCCTTCAGTATGTTTGAAAGTTAAGTCCATGTAAGGTTGTTTTTTGCCATAATTAGAACATCGAAGGCCTTCAGCATGAGCTGTTTGTGGCCTTTTGTTAAAATTGATCCCAGTTCTAAATGATCTTTTACAACTTAAAGTAGTAGAGATTTAAGAAGAGAAAAATTCAATATGCTTCCTTTCATTCTTACTCTAGTCTTGATTAAGCATGATGCATGTGAGAAATATAAGCCAGAAGGGTGTAAAAATACGTCATATCATCTCTCAGGAGCACTCACCATTAATCTGTTTTAAGATTGTGCAAGAGAGGAAATTAGTCCTTTTGATATACCTTGGGGCAGGAGAGAGAATCCACCCTCATCCTCAGAAAATCAGAGTGAGGGCCTGTGGGTTAATCCTGTTTACCATTTTGCACTGATCAGCAAACCTGAACAAGTGTTTTTCAAACTTAATCAGTCATATACCCCCTGCTCAGTTTTTGCCACATATGCATCAGCTGTTTTGTTAAATACTTAACATTTTTCTTACAGCAACGTACTTTTGTTTAACTTAAATTTACTTTAAAAGAAAACTGCAGGTCATCATTGTAAGTGGAAAGCCATTTTCATCTGCTATAAATAGAAGATAAAGGTAGAAATAAATACAATAAAGGCATAGTATTGGTAAATTTCAGCTAGCTACTGTTGCTTACTCAAGACTTTGATGCTGAGCCTTGCTTTCTCTTTAAGAAATTATTCTAAGGGATTAGAAGTAAGGATTGTGATTGGGAGCAGGCCACAGGAGAACTTTTAGGGTTCTGGTCCCATTCTGTTCTTCGTCTGGGTAATGGGAATGAGTGTGCTCATGCTGTGAAGATGCGTCAAGATGCACAGTTAAGATTTATTCACTTCCTGTAGGTATGTTACACATAAAGTTTTGTTGTTGAAAAGTGTTAGAAACATTTAGGTCCAAACTGAATCTGTCCCCTAGATGCAATCAGACTGGTTGGAGATTGAAGAGGGAATGGCTTGCTCATCATGTCAGTCAAGGTCCTTTAATAGCACAGCCCTGAGCAACCCACAATAGTATCAAGTGCTCCTGACTTCATCTTGCCTACTGCGGCCGTTTGCCAGTCTGAGCTAAAGGCTTTGGGTAGCCAGTTTGGTTTGGTTGGTTGAGGAATGAAGGAGCTTTTAGAGATTAGAACCCACTACGGAGAGGACTAACTCCATCATTGTTAAAGAATTTCAGAGGCAAAAAGGTAAATATTGGTGTCATAGGCCAGAAATCAGGGAATTCATCCTTGATAAACAAAGTTTTATATGTTTTTGAAAAACTATGCTGTCATTATCCATTCCAGTTGTAGCTGTTATAAGTATGCATATTTGTCTATTGATGCAACCCAAACATAGATAGAAGAACGGCTCAAACAGTTCCTCTTGCTAGACTGCTCTTCGAAAGAGCATTTTGCAAACGTTTTTGGTACTGACCTGCAGTAAGAAATATGTTTTATATACAGCCCAGCGCAGCACTCCCAAATGTGAGTGGGTCCTGGTATATATGTATAAAAATTGAAGAAAGGTTCATGAGAGACGTTTCTCCTTACTACGTGCAGCACTGTCTGGCATTTCTATTTTATTTGTTTCTTTTAATGCTCTTAGCCACCCAGTAAGTTGATTTCATGGCTCACTAAAGGGCAGTAGCCAACAGTTTGAAAACGTCCTGCGTTGAAGGACAAGCTGTACCTTCCGTGTTGACCACAGATGTCTTTTTCTGATATTAAACCTTGGAGTCTGTTGGATCTGCTGATGGCACATCTAAGTCCCAGCCTCTTGCCAAAAGAATGGAGTCAGATCTGATATTAGAATATATGACTGTATTTGCAAAAATAAGTCCTCCTACCTGTCACCTTTCCACTTAGGAACTTCTTGCCTGAGGACGGCGTCAGATAGCGGTCACTTGTGTCGTAATGGACTTACCACAAGGCGCCTAGGTCCATCCTTTGGCATCTAATTTGTTTCTAAGTGTGGCACTCTGGGGTACAGGGCAATTTCTTCTCTCATCGAGGAGATTCGTATCAGCCTGATGTTTGAAGTGGATGTTTCATGTGGCATATGTTGTGATTGCTTTCCAGAGTCTGTGGGGAAGTTTGTAAGTTCTACCCACATAGGCTTCTGAATCCAGCATCCCTTGAACCCTGCTGGCCAGGTGTGCCTTTGAGGTTTGCAGTTCGTTAGGGAAGGACCGCACATCCGAGAGCAGGGCCACATGCATTGAACTCTGTATTTGCAGTGTTCCCAGGACCCAGCGCTGGGCCTGTGTGGAGTATTCGATCAGTAAATATCTGTTGCCTGACTTGGAAATAGATTTTCAAGTCACATGATCAACTTCTGAGGATAAAACTGCAGGAGGTCTAACATTAGAAGCATTAAAGGCAGGTGACAGTATGTCCTGAGGTCTTGGGGACATTTGATACTTTGACAACACCTCCTGCAGACAGGTGGAATCTGCCAGCTGTCTGTACAGAAATAGCAGGGCCTTAAAATAGCCATCTGTGCCAGTGTCAGGGGGAATTTCGGAGCAGAGAGTTCCTTTATTTGGAAGCAAGGGAGTAAAGGGGCCTGCCAGAGAGAAAGCCTGAGGAAGCCCTAATTTTGGTTTATTTTAGAAAAAAGATAAATATAATGGTATCATAAGAAAATCAGGAGTTCAATTTTTGATATACCACATTGGGTTTTATAAACTAAACTTAAAAAAATCTGCATTTATGAATTCCAATCTTTATATTTTAAGTAAACATTTTTCTTGGTCATATTTAGCAATAAGATTTAGGAAATCATGTTATCTCCGGTTAACTCACTTTATGTGAAACAGAGCATACGTTTCCTCTAGTAGTGGCTCTTTTTTGCTTGTGAAGCTGCAGGCTTTGCCACCCTATTTGGAAAATATTTAATGTTGGTCACCTTTGTCTTCTCCTGTCTCGTTGACCTTGGTGTTGTCTTCCTGTAGGACCCCGCTTTGGCAACATAAAATCAATAGCAACTAAGTTCTGGAAGGTGCCTTCACTCACTTCTATGTGAGTGTGTCATATTCTTCAATGCAAGGTGAGCCAAGATTGTTGCCATGGAATTTACATACATTTTCCAGGAAATAATTCCTTTGCTCCAGTTGCCTGATTAAACCAGGTTGTTAGTGAAGCAATAAACCTCAGTGGAGCTTTCTGAGGGCTTCCTTGGAGGGGAATGCAAATGAGAGCATTAAGCGAGGCCCTCGTGAAAGACCTTCTCTGCTTCTCGCCCCCAAGACCACACCCTGGAGGGATTTGATGAGCTGGAGATGTCTAAAGCCTGTCATTGTAAACAGATTTATTGTACCTTTTTTACTGTTATCTTTCTGCCATAATTTTTGAGATTTGTGGTCTCTGCTGAACTAGAGGGAAAAGATGACCAGTGAAAATAGATCAGTACCCAAATAGAATTAATATTAAGCTAAAAACAATGTAAATGTTAATAGCAATCAGGTAGAAACTACATAACAGATATTTCCTGATCTGTATTCTGATAACATTTGCTAACAGAAACTTTAAAACTTGAATTCGTGAGCTTTAGAATAGTGAGACTAACATAGAGCAACTGTCTTAATTTTCGCTTTAAACACGAGCCAAGAGAGGAAACTAAAATTGTCTAGAATTGGGCATTTGCTTGTGTGTTTATATGTCAGCCAGCTTAAAACTGAAGTGTTCCGCCTCGAAGGTGGAGGCAGCCTGGACTCACATTAAACAGTTTATTTTGAAAAAATAATTTTTTGCTTAAAGATTTCAAAAGGAGATAAAAACAATGCAGGTTCTCTCTCCTTTCGGGATGTGGGATGGCAGAATTCATTCAAATGGATGTTTTAAAAAATAAGTGATATTTCTATTACGTAAGTTGAAAGAATCGTGGTAAACTCTGTGCATAATTAGCCACTTCTGTTAACATGTATCAGTGATTTTGGTTTTAATACAACATTTTGCTTCACTTGAGACCCAGACAAGAATGCACAGTAGTAATAATAGAATGCAATGTAGTGTTTGTATTTACTTTAGAGAAACTGCCATGAAATGTTGTTTAAGGACCTCCCATAAGTAACACTAGAATCTAAACCAGAATAACTCTAGAAGAATCCAAAAAAAAAAAAATATTTCAAGGGGGCCGGCCCAGTGGTACAGTGGCTAAGTTTGCATGCTCCACTTCGGCAGCCTTGGGTTTGCAGGTTCGGATCATGGGCACAGCCCTAGCACCACTCATCAAGCCATGCTGTGGTGGCATCCCACATAAAGTAGAGGAAGATTGGCACAGGTGTTAGCTCAGGTACAATCTTCCTCACCAAAAATAAATAAATAAGTAAAATGTTTCAAGGAACTTTAAGAAAACAAAACAAAAAAACTAGGTTGTTTTATTAGTAATTTTTTTCTTTTTTTCTAAATCAGTTTCCATTTATTTTCTCACACACACACCCCACATTTAATGGAGCATCCAAGTAAGGAGTAAAAGTTGGTAACTTCTGCTGGAAATGTAGCCATTGTCTTAATTGAGCAAAACATGTTGTTACTGCTCAAGCTCAATTCAAAAGTGGAAGGGGTGTGTCCGCCAGTATCCTGTTTCCTGGGCAGAAGTGGTTGTTCTTCTCTCTTCCTTCTTTTTTCCCTCCTTCCTCACTTCACCCCTGGCCACCTGAAGTTCATGAGCGATGGAGGAAGAGAGTCCTGTAACAAGGATGCCAGATTTCGCTCCTTAAGAGCATTGACGTAAACTCTTGGCTTATAAATGGCCTGCCTTTTTTTCTTCCTTTCATTTTTCTTCCCTCATTTACCACACCAGACAGAGGGAATGTCCTGGCCTTGTCAGAGACAGAATAGAACTGCAGTGGCATTGGCAGTGAAGGCGTGAAGCTAATTGTTGATGGTTTCACGTTACAGACTAGCTACGAGACAAAGCTAGAACTTGAGGTCTTTTAGACCATTAAGGAAACAGGTGCCATTTTGGTTTAATTTTCGAGAGTACTGAAAGTGATAGTAGACACATTGCTAAATGTCCCTGGTTTCTGGAGATTGGAAATAAGCTATTTCTTCCTGACATTGGGGTCGCCTGTATGTTAATAAGCTGATCCGTGATCAGAGCCTAACGTGGGACCCTTCATTCCATCATAAGCTAATGAGATATTCAGTGTCACGAGCTGCCCACCTGGGGTGCAGACACCTGTCGTGACCCAGCGAAGGACTGTGATGCAGGTAGTGCAGACTTGACGCCAGTTTGTCCTATTTTACTTGTGGCATTTTCTCCATTTGTTTGGTTAAATTTTGTTTTGGGGCTGGAAGTGCTCATGGGGGAAAGGGAAGCTCCTGGCTTGTGAGTGTCCTTGTCAGAGAGTAACTGGATGGACACGGGGTAGAGAGTGTTGAACGTCACGGGTGGGCCAGTTTGTGAGGTCCAGGTGAGTGCACACATATATGTCCCCAGGTGAAAAAGTCTTGGAACTAGTGCTGAGAAGATCAACCACTAGCCTGAGGCTGTTTTGCTAGCATGGTTAATCTTTGTTCCAGGGTTCACACAAATGCTCCTGTAGAACTTGCTTCCGTAAAATTCTACCACAATCACAGCATCAGGCCGCAGTATGTGTGGTGGATAAGGGTGAGCCAGCCTGGGCTCGAATCCCAGCTCTGATACTATTAGCTGTGTAGGCTTGGACAAGTTACTTCACTTCTCTGGGCCTTCATTTTCTCATCTGAAACATGAGGATGATAGCATCTGTCAAAAGTTAGGTGTGCAGGTTGAATGAGTGAATATATCTCAAGATCTTAGAAGCTCTGAGAAGAGTTCTTAGTACATAGCAAGTACTCAGTGACATTATTTTTATTACATCATTCTTATTGATAGTTTCCATTTGTTGAGCACCTGCTGTATGTCAGGCAATGAGCTTGGTTATCCAAATGTGTTTCATTTCATTCTTCCCACAACCCTGCAATAACGGATAGTCTTGTTCCTGTTTTACAGTGGACACCGCTGAGGCTCAGGTTAAGTGTGTTATTGGAGGTCTCACAGCTGGCAGTTGAGGGCGACGGGATCCCAATTTCCATGTGGCTCTGCATGCTTGCCTTTATGTCAAATTTCTGCCCAACCAGACGGCATGCCATGGAGAGACGTTGAAGCCTCATTAAATAAACAAGCATATTACAAAACTATATATATGTGTGAGAGAGGTATATACACACATAGATAATGTTTATATTTTGTTTAAAAAGTTATTTCAGTGTAGGTATGGGGAATATTGGGAATTTGTACACAGCAGGTTGTCAGCAGTGGCCTGATTTGGAGGGTTAAAGGCAGTGGATTCTTAGATCATTTTTTTTTATTGTAATATTCAGTTCTCTCGCTCTCTCTTTAAGAAACATCTTTCATTGGATAGTCCACTGCCCAAATTGTAAAGTTATGTGTACTTGTCCCAATCTTTGAAACAATAGAAATTTTAAAACGAAAAAGAGGGGCTGGCTCCATGGCCGAGTGGTTAAGTTCGCGTGCTCCACTGCGGTGGCCCAGGGTTCGGATCCTGGGCGCAGACATGGCACCACTCGTCAGGCCACGTTGAGGCGGTGTCCCACATCCCACAACTAAAAGGATGTGCAACTAAGATATACAGCTGTGTACGGGGGGGTTTGGGGAGATAAAGCAGAAAAAAAAAAAAAAAAACGAAAAAGACCAATCTCCGCCTCCCTCTCGTTTCCCTCCTCCTGTGTCTTGCAGTAAGCGGTGGTTCAGCCTGGCTCATATCCTTCCACAGCCTTCTCCATGATCGTACAGAAACAGAAGCACGTGCACACACATGGGATATTAGATTTTTCTTTTCTTTTCTAGATCATTGTCTTTACACAAGTGGAATCCTACAGTACTCATATGCTGACTTTCTTTCTTTAACAGTGTATTGTGCCCATTGCTACAGTAGATGCAGATATTAACTCATTGGTTTTAATAAATGCATGCTATTTCATCATATGGATGTGGCCCCAGCTTCTTCAGTGACACATGTATTGATATATCCTTCAATTATTTTGCATTTTTGGACCTGCAAACACTACTGTTGTAATGTCCCTGTACATATTCCCTTTGGTCCTGGGACTAGGACTCCAAGAAGTTGAATGTATACTATACACGCATATAATGTAAAAAATTTTATCTTCCACAATGAGTAGCTATTTCTCTATAATCAGAAATAAAATTTTAAAATATATAGAAATGGATGATCACACATTCACAGACGCACCACACAAATTCCAAGGCGGGTGTTGAAAGATGTACCTTCCAAAAGCAGAGTCACATTTTTTCAGAGACTCATGTAACAGAGTTGAGTGCTCATTGGTGATCTGGCGGGGTTCTGCATGAAAGATAATATTTAAGGACATATGCTCGTGGTATGGGGGGAGTGTTTTTGTTTTAAAACATAGGGGGAACTGGCAGTCATTCTGAGCAAACCGTCAGTTCTCTTTGCCTCCTTAGCTGACTGGGAGAAAGCCGCACACACACTCACCCTCATGCACATATTCATGCGCGTGCACACACACGCTTCTTTCTATGACGAGAATCCCAAAGGAGTGTTGCTTATGCTGTTGCATAGGTCTGTTCTTCTGTATGTAGGAGTGTGTTTGAACCTTGAAAATTTATACTTGGATAAACCTCAAACCCCAGAATTCATCCCCTCTCCCCTCAAAAGGCATTTTACTAAAATAGAACCAGTTGCTGGTTGCTTCTGGTGCCTTATGTGGAAGTCATTCACTGGATACTGTCAAGGCAGCTGTATTGTATTTCAGAATTAGTTTGAGGTAAATTTTATTGTTATGAAGCAAGATATGATTCAAACCACTCTCTGGAAAAATAACAACAATCACAAAACATAATCATTTATGGAGAATTACCAAACCACGGATATGGTATATGAGGCAGTCCACATGTAGTTTTTATAGTCAGACTGAAGTCAAGATGAAATAAAAGCCCTGTTTGGAGTCTTAGGCTGGATGTCAAGAAACTGCCTCACAGGTGAAAGGGCCACAGAAGGGGCCCCGGTGTTACTTGAGTAACTAACCCATTTGGATGGAGTCCAGTCCAGCCTTCTCTTTGTGTCGAATTCCACTCTGTAGGGAATAGGGACGTCACAGGGTTGTTTTGAGTAAATGGTGAGTAAGGCATATTGCAAAGAGAAATGGAAAACAAGCTGTAGGCTCATGAGGAGGAGGAGGAGGAGGAGGAACAGGCAAAATACTGGTGGCTTTGCTTCTCTACTTAGAGGAGCATGGCTGTGTGAGCTGATGGGAGGGGGAGAAGAGGACTGTGTTTGCTCTCATCTCAGCGGCTCTTTGTGGTTTGGGGGAACAGACCCCCTCCTCGTTAAGGATCTGATGAGAGTTCTGGATCTTCGTGCCAAAAAACGCGTCTTCTCATATTCTGTCATTCCCTCTCTCTCCCATGTGTGCACACACACAATTTCATGGGACTCATTGACTCCTTGGAACCCTTCCATGAGCCTCCTGTTAAGAATTCTTAAGTTTGCAGGGTCCTAGACAAAGCTCTGAAATTCATTATTCTGCCTCGGTCAAGATCAACTCAGTCTTAAAATGTTCTTTCAGTTTTTCAACCGGATAAACAAACATCCACAGGAGTACTTCACAGAATGTAGACTTTGAGGGTATGAGGTGCCAAATAACGTGGAAAATGATAGATGGTGATTTAGGGAGAGGTAAAGGACTTTCCTTTTGTGGGATAAGTTCATCTGGAGTCATAGTTTCTCCAGTAGGTTTTGAAACTTGTAGCTTTTTCTTTATAGGTCTGAAAGAGCTTAGTCTAAACATTATGATGTAAATATGCCCCCCCCAACCCCCCAAGTACACATACGCATGTTCTATATCTAATAGCATGGATCCCATGAAGCCAACCCTCTTCACGTCTGTTCAGGGTTGGGGCCACATTAATAGTTTCAGACGACCAGGAGCTCCAAGAACCGTGGTGCAGTGATTTATGAAATAACCTCTGAGTTGATCTTTCATTATAGTCAGATCATCAGTGGCAGGTGTTTTATTTCTCTACGAGTGACAGCACCTCTCATGTGGGGACAGTTTTCGGCATGCCTCATTCAGAAAGGCTGGTTAAAGTTCAGGCTTTGTCACTTACAAATTTGGGCCAGTTCTCAATACTGGTTGGCCTTCATTTTCTCATCCGAAAAAATGAAAGTAATAGAGAGACTTATAGAACTAAGCTGTTGGAGTCAGTAAATGGAAAAAAAAAGAATATAAAGTGTTCGCATAGGCGTTGGCACATCTGAAGTGCGAAATAACCAGAAGTTTAAATTGCCGACAATTTATTATTATCTAGCAGTAGCTGTTTATTGGTCTCAGACTCCACAGAGTGAGGCCTTCCAAAATCAGTGTGTCTTGGAAGATTTTTGTCTTCAGATATGACTCAGATTTTACTGAGTTAGTTTTCAAAATCTAGGGAATAGGGGCTGGCTAAGAGGAGCTGTGTTTAGCCATGTAGCACTCTGTTCACCAACCAAGAACCCATGTAATAGTTTTCACACTGTTCATGAATGAAGAAAGAATTCTGTAGCAGAAGCTTTCTGGTTCACACATTGAAGTATTAATGTTTTTCATATCTAAGCAGAAAGAGCAGACAATGGCAAGGGAGGCAGGATCCTCATCAGTCACCAAAGCCAACTTGCTTTCTTGTCTGCTATTAATTTATCTTTTAAATAAGGGGGAAAGTATCCTTTGGGGCCTTAATGTATTGACAGATTTTAAACACTTCACTCATACATCCATCCATTCATCCATCCATCCCTCCCTCCCTCCATCCCTCCATCCATCCATCTATCCATCTATCCATCTCTCTCTCTCTCTCTAAACGCCTTTTTGGCAGGCCTTGTTTTTTTCCCAGTAACTCGTTCTCACTCCCTTTCCCTTTCACCTAAATATTTCCTCCTAAAGGAATCTTAAATGTCCTTGTCCTCTGTGAAATGGGAATAATTATAGTAACAAAGCTACCTCATAGGAGTAGTTGAGGAGTGTCTCATTCAGGATCCCGGGAGTAAACAGATGGCACACCTCAGATAGGAGAAATCAGGAGAGGTTTGTAAAAGGACTGTTTCCAAGGCTGTGGGAAGAGTGTAGGGCAGGGGTTGGCAAACTTTTTCTGTAAAGAGCCACATAGTAAATATTTTCAGCTTCCGGAGCCATGTGGCCTCTGTTTCAACTAGTTAACTTGGCTGTTCTAGTGCTAAAAGCAGCCATAGTATGTAAATGAACAGGTGTGGCTTCCAAAAAAAGTTTATTAATAAAAACAGGCTTTGGGTTGAATCTGGTTCATGGACCATGCTTTGTCTACCCCTGGTGTTGGGGAAGCATAGGAAACGGCAGTATCCCGGGCTAGGAGCAGTGCTGTGACCGAGTTTGGCTTGAAGGACAGGGCGGGAAAGAGTTACAGAACCTAGAAGAAGGGGACCCTGTGGAGAGGGCTGCCCAGACAGGAGCTATGGTCTCTGGAGGGACACTGCTGTCAAGAGGCCACCCCACAAGGTGGGAGCTGGGGGACAAATATCCAGGTCTCATTTCTCCTCCCGCTCTTGCTTCTCCCCTGGTGTACCCCATTGGCTGAAGCCAGCTAGTAGCCAGCAGAGCAGAGCACATTGACCTGTTCTGTAAAGCGTGTCCTACCTGGGAACAAAGACCAGGGTGGAAAAAAGGGAAGTTATCTGGCAGGAGGAGATAATGAGATACAGCACAAAAGATACTTAGCATGGATTCCCCCAGCACCAAGGGCTCTGTATAACATTTTTTTCCTGTTGCTGTTTATTAATGCTAGTCATCGTAAAATCTGTATCTCTGATTGCATGTGGGGTTTACGCACATTCCTTCAATTTAGAATCTAGAGAGTAAATGAGTAAAGGGAGTATGAACAGCACTTTCCACAGAGACCTACTCAGTACAGAAGTTAGTCATATAATAGTTTCTAATCCCTAAAGCTAATCAAACTCTCCTCCAGATCCTTCTTTCCACAAGGATGCTTTTGGAAAGACATACTAAGCTCTCAGTTGGGATTGGAAAGCAGGGAAACCCTGTCTGCTGGAATGAATGAGTGAAAATTGACCTTTTATAGAATGATTCATCACTCATGCATGAGTGAGTGACTCCATTTAAGGAAAGTATTAATTTAGTCATATCCCAAACATCACATCCCACTGTGGATTAAAGTCAAGTCAGCAAAAATGAATGTCTTGATAGCCTTGCAGTTCACACTAATAGAGGCATTGCCACTAAGTATCTTGAGAATTTGTGGTGTTCTTGATTTAGTCTGATTTTTTTCTTTTTTTTTTTAATCTTTGTAATTTGGCTTCCTGATTTTTTTTCTCCAGAAATTTCCTTTAGTTCTAAGACTTTGACTTATTTACCTACAGCTATCACTCTAAATGAATAGTAACCCACACCAGCACAATATCAATTCTGTTAAGTCCCACTTTTGCAGGACACAGGATAAACAGGTGTTGGTTTCTATCAACAAGTGTATTAGTCAGTGAGTTTAATCAAGCAAAATAAAAAACGGTAAAGGTTGACGATTTCAGCAGGTGCTTCAGGGAACTTGTGTTTGGTGCTGATGCTTTTATTCTGACAAGCAAATTGTCTTGAAAGGATAAATTTCTTAGTGTTTTCGGGGGGTGTTAGAATTGTACTTCCATCACTCTGAAAACTTGTTTTTCTTTTTTTTTTTTTTAAAGATTTTATTTTTTTTTCCTTTTCCCCACAAAGCCCCCCAGTACGTAGTTATATATTCTTCATTGTGGGTCCTTCTAGTTGTGGTATGTGGGACGCTGCCTCAGCGTGGTTTGATGAGCAGTGCCATGTCTGCGCCCAGGATTCGAACCAACGAAACTCTGGGCTGCCTGCAGTGGAGCACGCGAACTTAACCACTCGGCCACGGGGCCAGCCCCTGAAAACTTGTTTTTCTACATTTGTCTAGTTTGGATCAGATATTTATTTTTACATTCAGAAAAAAGTACGTGAAAAGTCCCTGCTAAAAAGTCAGGGTGATTGCTGTTTGGCACACTGCAAGCTGGAAAGACCCATAGTTGTCTTGACTTAGAGATTGGTGATGGGAGAAAATGCCACTCAGGTCTTGAGGATGCGGTTCAGCTCAGCCTGTATCACTTACTTAGGTAGGTGACTATCCTTTTATATCAGCTTTACTTTTGAATGGCATTGGGTAACATGTCTGGTCAGGTATATTAATTGCATTATTTTAATCAGTCTCAATTTAGACTTTGTTCTCCCATCCTTAACACCTGATAGAGCTCAACTCCCCATTTCGGGGATGGTAAAGGAGAGATTTTGGCAGAAAATAGGTGGCTCCCTACCACAGTGTGTATACGTGTGTGCTCGAGAGTGTGCATACACTTGTGTAATTTCTTCTAACAGACACATAGTTACTCCTTGCAGAATGATAAGAAAAGAACTAAAGGTGATTTGGTTTGCTTTTTCTCTCCTTTTCTTCCCTTTCTTCCTTCCCCATCCTGCTGCTGCTCTTGTCCTTTTCTGTAATATTTTGCTCTTTCAGATTACGTGACTCTTTAAGTGTTTTTGGCAGGCAAACATATATTTGTTGAGAGTTACTGCTGAGTTATTATACCAGAATTGATCTTGAGCAGCTAAGTAGAGAAGCACAGAAACAATGTGATGATCCTTAGAGATTGGTCCATTCGGTCTCCTGCTTGTATAGTGAGGCCACAGAGACACGGAGTCCTGAAGGACTTGTTCCCATCCCATCCCCTGATGGGGGCAGAGCTGGACTGGAACGTGGCTTTATTTGCTGTAGTGCACTTTCCACAACCCAGCACGTGTTCGTGTCAAATGTTTTTCTCTTTCTTAATTCTGAACTTTTTGTTATAAAGTTCTTATGCTTCTGTAAGCACTTTGTCTTTTAAACACACATTCCATTTTTGGCCAAGCTGTAAACATTATCAGGTTGGATAATTAGTTTTCTATTTGACTTGACTGACATTTCCCAAGTTTCTACTGGAGAGTCACTGTGTTCGATTTCTGAGAGAAAAGATGAGCATTCTAGGAGCAGCTTTTTCTTGTGTAGAGCTTCATTGAGCTGGTCACAGATGTTAGTCCGGAAGGGAGACTCGCCTTGGAAATGGGATCTCCAAGTGCTCTTAGAGGTGGAAGGTATTACACTAGAGTTAGTCATGAAAGGATGCCTTTTCCAGAAGGTTCCAGGCACCTTTGTGATCTGTGAACAGCACACATATTGTATTTGCTCTGTATTTGTTTGTGGGCTATCTCAAGAATTAGCCGTGTAATTATAAACCCCTGTTCTTCCTTTGAAGGACAGTATAATGCCGGTTGTGTTCATTGTTTTCACAGGCGATCACGTTGAGTTACAGAAGTACTAGTTTTTGCGATAAAGATGAAATCTTTCATAGCGTGGAGATTTTCTGTGTATTAAGTTATTAACTTTTTTTTAAAACCACCACTCTGCTCTCCTGTACTGCACTTCAAAGGAGTGACATCTTATCGCGCCCTTTCGGGAGCTGAGAGGTATAAAACTGAGTTCTACTTGACAGCATGCCCCAGTAGGACTTGTGTTGTAAATGAAGTGATTGTTTAGCACAGGACTGAACTGCCAGATAGAAATGGGCTAGATGAGGGGAAAAACTTGAATTTGTTTTAAAAATCACCTTCCTGCGTCTGTTAGGTTGAGTCAATATCAGTTTCTGCCTTTGGCTATTTTGCAGTAATAAATGTGCTTGTTTGACTGAACTCATTGACTTCGCTTCTGTTTTTAAAGTAGTCTTGGAGAAGGGGGTTGGGTAGAGAAGGATTTCTCAGCTACACAGGCTCACTGCCTAATTAGCGCGGTCAAGTACTCAGTTTGGTTTTAGAAGCTTTGTACAGCTTTAGCCAAGAAGGCACTTCGATCCTGGGGCAGGTTTTCTTGATGAGGAGATTAGCAGTCAAGAGGCTCAGATAGAGAGAGTTAGAATGTTAGAGGGCAGGCAGCCTTTAGCCCTCGAAGGTAATTAACGTTGGACATTTTTTCCTTGAGTGTCAAATATCGGACAGGGCTAGAGCCAGCTCATTAAGCCTGACAACTGTTACTTCTCTGGGATGTTAGAATAAAGGACACTTGCCCTTTTAATTTCAGCCTTCTTGCCTCCCGCAAACCGCTCATTTCCAGAGGATGCACTAAGAGTCTATGACATACTCTTCCTGGCAGCCAAATGTTGCATTTACAGCAAGGCAGGAGTGAAAAGCTCATCTTGAGTGGGGTGGAAACACCCTTCACTATTGGCTGTGATTGTTTTTAAGTGTTACAACATGGGTTAATTATAGAGCTGAATGTGATATGGACCCATGTGGGGAGTCAGTTTTGTACACACACACACACAGACATATATATATTTTTTGGCTATTTTTAAAGCCTTGTAAGATATTTTGGAGAGCTTGAGTAGATTTGGAAGAGTGGAAATGGCCCTTAACACGTTTTACTGTTGAGCAGGGGTTTACTCTCTGTAAAGGGCCAAATAGGAAATGTTTTTAGCTTTGAGAGTCATATAGTCTCTGTGGCAAACACTCAACTCTGCCATCTTAGTGTAAAAACAGTCGTAGACAATATTTAAACGGATGAGCATGGCTGTGTTCCAATAAAACTTTATTAAAAAAAAAACAGGCAGTGGGCCAAATTTGGCTTGTAGGCTGCGATTTGCTCACCTCTGCTAGAAAGTGCTTCTTCTGATACATAGCTTTGGCAGTATGGCAAGATTTCATCTTTAGAGGCCAGTTTGTCCCTCGTTTTGTCTCCTGGTTCTCCCAAACACCTACATTCCAGATTGTCACTTGCTACACCCTGTAATAAAAACAATCAATCCTGGGGTGCATTGTACACGTTGTCCTTCCCTGGCAACCGAAAGCCCTAGGGATGCCTAGCTGTCTGCTCTGGGGCCCTGTACTGCCAAAGGTGTTCACCTTAGGACCTCAGGCCTTTGGGGCAAGTAAGACTGATCAGCATTTCTACAAGCCACCACTGGTTTCCAGCCAACTATCTGACAAGCTCTGTATCTTGCTGTAGGCTCTGAGATAAGCCGCAGGCCAAGGGGCACACTGTGGGACACAAAAGAAGAGCTGAAACCTCCCTTTTGCAAATAAGCTTCTGGCATTTTCTCAGTTTATCTGAATTCTCCAGCAAGAAAGCTTTAGAACTATCGTTTCAAAACTCCAGAAGTTTTTCCAAGTTTCCTGTTAAACCGTTGACATTTTTTCGAGTGCAGGAAGGAATTTGCATTTTTTATTAGAAACTTGCGAGGGAGGCTCTTGCAAAATCAAGTTTCTCCCTCTTTGCCTGACCCATCTTGGGTTGGTATGATTATTTCCATTAGTACCTGAGTAGTTGCCGTCTTGGGCCAATTTGCTCCTTTTCAGTACCACTCTCCCATGGCTCGGGTGACTCCGTGTGCCTGGAGCTGGGACACAAGCAGCTGTGGTTGAGTCAGATGCTGTATGACAGGTGGAATGCACAGCGTGATTTATGGGGTTGTTCACACAGAGATCACCAGATAGCCTGATGCCTGACATCCACGCAAGGTCTTGAGGCCCATGGAAGAGGAACACGCTCCAAGAAGCAGATGGAAGCTAGTGATATTTCTGATGAACTGATCCAGGACGTCTTTTATTTTTAATAAGTCAGCTAGAATAGAATGTCGCATTAGATGTCCACAAAACTGAGTTAGCAACCAGCAGCTTGACCACATGGACTTTGACACTTTGGAAGAGCTTATTAAAATCTTTGAAAGAAGGATGAGAAATAGAGTAGGGTAATCCATGTCTGCACATTAAATGGCTCAAGACTTAGAAAGCACACGGCTGTGAGCAAACAGATTTGATGTTTTATTATTTTTTTATCAAGTTTGAACAAAGAGGAAAAAATGGCTTTAGAGACTTGAATTCTAGCTATTGACTCCAGCTTGCTTGTTTGTAAAAGGAAGATGCTAAATAAAGTGATTTTTAAGATCCTTTTGTATATGCGTCAAAATTTTGTTGAGACAAAACTAATTAATTTTCTGGAAGCTATCATGTTGTCCCTCGCTCAAGTTAAGTACAGAACTGCCCAAGACATTTTCCCCAAACCTAACCCCTGCCTCGTTCTTTGTCTTGCCCTGTCCCAGCCTGAGGATTGCCCAGGGCTGCCAGGGAGGGCAAGGTACCTTCCTGTCTTTTCAAAATAGAACTCTGGGGGATGTGTCACCATAGCAACTTCCGTGGCTCTGCCTCTGATTTCTGGGTTCTGAGCAGCCCCTTTAGAAATGAGCTCCTGGAGCAGAGTCTGTCCATGAGGTGGGGCCACCTGCTCCATAGAAACAGTCCCCGTTCTCAGGGCTCCCCTTCCGGGGCAGGGCTCTCATGGCAGCTGTGGCTTTGATGGAAGAGGTATGCAGCCCTCCGGAGCTGACTTCAACCAAAAGGCATTGGTCTTTGAAAGATGGCCCTCAGCACCATGCCTGCGGAACGTGTTTCCTTAGGGATTTTGCCCTTGCTTAGAAGTGAGAATGCGCTTGAGCTGGATTGCGCCTCACTAAAGGCATTTGCTGCAGATGTGTCTTCTACTAATATGTTTAAGGATTTATAACGAAAACAGAGTCGTTCTTAAATAAAAGGACATTGACATAAAAAGCAGAAATGGTTGATACTATCTGTTTTTTGAGATAAGGGTTTTGTCACAAAGGCACGATTTATGGTGGGAATGCTGAGTAGTGGTGCTGTGGCAGGTGATAAATCACTTTTCTCACCCCTGGATATTGAGAAGAAAGGGATACAAAGACCTTTTAAAAATAGGAAAAGTAAAAGCACTTCAGAGCATATCGTTAATAGATGATATAGAAAGTTTGCAATAGAACTGAGATTGTGGGTCTGTGTGTTGTTGAATGAAATGTTTTAATTTCCTTATGAGGAAAGCCATAGTTAAGGGTTACTTTTAGAAAGAGGAATCTTGAAAAACTCAGTTCATACATTAAGTGGAGTAAAATGATGCTTTTTAATTTAGGATTTTCATGCAAGTTGAACAGGTAACCATGGTGATAAAACTCAGGACCTTTATCTTCTGCGTAAGTTTTCTTGCTTTCTTCTGTCCAAAGCCACGTAGATAGGAAAAAACAGGAGCAAATTCACTTATAAGATGTTAAGGGCAAGAACAAAGCAAGTACCTTAAGAGACTTTGTAGGAATGGCTGGGAAGGTGTGGGTCCAGAGAGGGCTCATGGAGCTTGGGGTCTTCTTTCCTGGGCACCTTCAGATCCTTTTCTTCCCCCTTCTTCTCCTTCATTCGTGGTCCTAGTAGAAACGTAATACCACTGCCTCTTGGATGGATGGAGGCTCCTTCTGGCCTCTGCTAATCCTTCCTTGTGGGTAGGAACACTGGTCAAAGACTAGCCTTTGAGGAAACCTGAATCTAGGCAGCTGGCAACTGGAGCAATACATTTTCTTACAGAAGATTCATTCTTTTCTAGAGGGCTCTGTGAAAAAGCATAGTTCCATCAGTGAGTGAGTGTGTGGGTTCACACCGCATGAATTACATAGTAGAGAGTCTGGGGACCTGGAAGGTGCAGATGTGAGGACTCCTGTGCCACCTAGCGTGAAATCAACAATAAATCTGTTTCCAAAAATGTTATTGACATACAGCGTTTTTTGCGACCAGCACAAAAAAAGGAAATATGCCTGTAATTATTTCTGTCAAATATCAATTCGTAGTCTTGCATTTTGTTAATGTTCATCAAGTCTCTTTTAGACTGTAGGCTCCGTGAATTGGTCAGTCAGCATTCATTTGTTTAGTCATTCATTCAGTTGTTCATTTGCTCATTCGTTCATTCAAGAAATACTTGAGGCTTCTACATGCCAGTTCCAGTCCTCGGTGCCAGTTCATCACAGAAGGAAACAAGCGTCCAGTCCTGATGGGCTTACATCCTCGTAGGGCAGTGCCTGGCAATAAGCAAAACCGAATATACAATGTGTCAGGTACATAGGAAGTGCCTGGAAGAAAATGAAGCACGTTAGGGGGAACAGAACGTGATAGAAGGCTGAAGTAGCACCCTTTGTGTTCTCAGCCACTCTCGGGTTAGGTGTCTCCTAACCTTCTCTGCCTAATATCCTGACAGCAGCTCCATGAGGGGCCAAGCAGGATTGTCATCCCCATTTACAGATGAGGAAACAGAGGCACGATGTTTTAAGAGACGGCCAAGGTGACACAGAGGGCAGATGTTGGGTCACCCAGAGTGCCTGCTCTCAACCCCTTGAAAGCCCCTCGTCTCTGCTGCTGCTGCTGCCCCAGCCCAGCCCCTGGCCTGTTTGGCCAGGTGAAGGCTCAGTAAGTATCTGTTTGAACATACCGCTTGAAGGCACTGTGCTAAGCACGAGGGAGGAAGAAAAACTTAAACTCATGTCCTGCCTGAAGAAGTCCTAGACCAATGAAGAAGGTGACTGGGAACTCTGCCACCATGCTGTGGATATCCCAGGAGCCCTGAGTACCAGGGGCTTTGGGGTGCAATGCTACGGGGGTGTCTGTCCTAGGGTGTGGTGGTGGGGTTGCTTTTCAGAGGGCTTCGCTGAGGAGGGGTCAGTTTCGGTAGAGAGCAGAGAAGAGAAAGGCATTTGGTGCAGTGGGAATTGTTAGTGTGAAGCCTAGAGGCTTGAAAGAATGTGACCTCCAAGAGGCAGGAATGTAAAGCACGGTACATTGGCCCTCTGTATCCTTGGGTTCCACATCTGCCATTCACCCACCTGCGGATGGAAAGGTCTGTGATGGTTGCATCTGTACTAAACATGTACAGACTTTATTTTCTTGTCATTACTCCCTAAACAATACAGTGTAACAACTAGTTACATAGTCTTTACATTGTATTAGATATTATAAGTAATCTAGAGATGATTTAAAGTATGTGGGAGTATGTGTCTAGGTTATATGCAAATACTACGCCATTTTATATAAGGGACTTGAGCGTCCTGGGATATGGATATCTGCAAGGGGTCCTGGAACCAATCCCCCGTGGATCCTGAGTGAAGACTGTTCAGGTATGAGGTGCATGTCCCCCCACCCGCGCTGCTCTTCCTTATGAGAGATCATTAACTGCTTCCTCTGATTTCACCTGAGGCTGTTTTGAGGGAAATTCAGTCTTCGTTTCATACAACATTCTTCAGGTGCCTCTTGTTCATCTTTAGGGACTGAAATTTCTATGAAGAACCTTCACATATCTTACTACTTCTGTTTAATCAAGGAGTAAGGAAGAAGCAAATGTGATTATCAGGTGCGGCAGTCTGATGAAGAAAAAGGGCACGTGGTCTGGAATCGCCAAAGTTTGGTTCAGATTTCAGCTGCAGCACATACCTTGGGCAAGTTATTTTCTTCTGAGGACCTCAGTTTTACATCTGGAGGTGGGAAGGATCATGCCTCCATCACGGCTGAACAGGAGTTTGAGCTCTGCTCTGCCATTCCCCTTGCGGTTCCCCTGCTGCAGTGCAAACCCTTTAAACAACTGCAAATCTGGCCCACCCTCAGCAGATGGAAACAGTTTCAGCGTAACGCTGTGTTGCCCTGTGACATGCTTGTAGATGTGCTTGTCACTTGTTTTAATCGCAGGATTCCAGTCTCCTCTCACTGCTGTGGCTGATTATTTCATTTTTATATAATTGTATGGCAAATACCATGCATTAGGAGCCAGGGCTGTAGAAAGAGTATGCCACAGACAGGGTTGGGTTGTCAGCCAGCGAATTCCAAGCTGCCTTTGCTGCCGCGTGCTCCCGGATCAAACAAGTTGCCCAGGAATCCTCAGCCTGCCGTGAATTGGTCTTTTTCACCCACGTGGCTGTTTAGAAGGGAGTTTTGCAGTGTAATTGTGTTGCTCATGATAGTAATGACATGCATGTACCAAAATCCTAGAGGAGAGTGGTTCCCAGCTCTGGTGTGGAGAGAGCCCTGTGGATTATCCAGGTATCTCAAAGGCTATAAAACTTTTCAGGTCGAAACTCGTTTTAATTTACTGCTTCAGAGATGCCGTATGAAACATAAGACAGCAATGAGTGTTTATTTCTGGAGCAACCACAGCCTCCTGCTTTTCCAAAGGAAGGTGAAGACGAAGGGCACTTCGTCATTTGGAGGGCTTTTAACCTTGAATTGAAAAAGAAGAGGCTTTCCTTTCTGTCATCATAACCAGCTCTCGCGAGACAGGCTGGTTAGTGACGGTCTGCACCGTTTCACAGATGAGATCACTGAGGTGGTTGGTGGCTCGGGTACCAGCAGCCGTTCCTTTTGACTTCTGGCTTTGCATGGCTCCTCCCTTCGCTGGCTCCTGAATCCCGGAGATCTCAGCTGATGTATCACCTGTCCAAGAGGCCTTGCTTAATTCTCCTTTTGGAAGTGAAACTGCCTTCCCTACTCGTTGTTTTCTTTAGCCCCGACTTATTCCCTTATTAACGTTAGTCACGTTTTAATTTTATTTCTTAAAATAGAATTTCTTCATTTTTTTGTTACTTTTCGTTAGTATCTCCACCGTTAGAACGTGCTCTCCATGAAGGCCTCGCTTTTGATCTGCTGCCCTGGTACAATGTCTGACACACTGAGGCCCTGTGTTAATCTTCGTGCAAGGAGGGTGGGAGCTGAAGTTTTAAAGGCTAAGCTGTTCATTGAATGTTTGTGTTCAAAGGCAGAAATCAAACTGGAGGAAGGTCAACTGAGGTGTGAGAATTGTCGTAAAAACACATTTTCACAAATGAACCAGTTTGTACTTTACTGTGTGTAGACCTCTCTGAATAATGTCTGGCAGATAAGTAAGACTTACTTCTTGGGGGGATTTTTTTTATTCCGTGGACTTTGAATTAGAAACAATTTCAATGCCTGTTCTACTTGAGTAGCATTGATAAAATCTGTTAATTATCAGTTTTACTTTAAACCCTTGAGGAATTTATAAACTTTGGAAATGAAGGTCATGATTTTGAACTTTTATTTGTAATAAATCTCCCTGGCATTTGTTTAGAGATTTTGTAGTTACTAATTTTTTTGAGCCATATCATATCCATACGTATTTTAAAGGCTTTTTCTTAAATCCTCATTTGACAGATTGCAGAGTCCGACATGGGGATGATGGACATTTTCCACTCGTGGTGGAAGTGGCCGTATCACGGTGCGCTGTGAAAAGCTCCCTCCTCACTGATAGGTGGTCATGCTGTTCAGACCACCAGATTCGTGACACCTCTTCCTTTTCCATTTTGCCATTTGGGTGAGACAAAAAAATCCAGTTCTGGATGAATTTTCGAGCGCATGTCTAATGAACAACTAGATTTTTCTCTTATTTTTCCACTGGTTCAACTATGTCTTTACTATTTTCAGCTATTAGTAGAATTTTCAAGTCAAAACATCTTAAACATGTTATTTTAGGTGATTCCTGGGTCAGTGAGTTGAGTAGCTCAGTGACCTTGTCAAGGACCCAGCTTCTTCTTGGTCATCCTTATCATGGCAGCTTGTTTTCTTCATCGTCAAAGGATGGCTGCCACAGGTCCTGACATCACATCCAGGCATGACAGCCTCCAGAGACAGCAGCAAGACTTTATTTCCTTGTCTCTCTTTATAAGTGTGAAAGATGCTCTCCTAGAAGCCTGGAACAGACTGTCCCTCCAACGCAGCTTGCTGGACGGAATGCCCCACACCCCTCACACAGTTATGTAACGTAAATCACCGTGATTGGCTTGGACCACTTGGGATTTCTTCCCTTTCTTTGAGAATGACTAAAATGTGGATGGTGCTGTCAAAGAAAAGGGAAGAAGAGAAGAGTAGGCAGTAACTGGTCACTGCCATTCCAGGTTTATCCTGTTGGAAGCCCCCTTCATGGATGTGTTTATTGCTTTCGGATAATGGGCGTTTTACAAAAGCAGACAAAGCGATGATGCTTTTGATGGAGCATTCCCACCATAGATTCAGATTTTCCTCCTGGGAATTTTGTGATAAAGCCACTCCTTCAGGCTTTTCTCATCTGAGATGGATGCTGTGCTCACAGGTCATGGGGATGTTTCAGTAGGATTTTAAAATCACGTTTTAGTCCAGATGTGGTACACGGGCGTGTTTGTTTACCCGTTGAGGCTTTCTGCGTTCCTTGTACTAGGAGATGCCATTTTGTGTAAACCGGGAAAGGAAATTGTTTTGAGAAGTCTGACTGCAAATTGCAAGATCAAACTCTCTCTCCTTCTCTCTCTTACAACAGAAATTTGACATATACCTTAAAATTATCAAATAATCATCATGTGGCATCTAGATATTTCAAGCTTGTGTTACCTTGCCTTTTTCCCTAATTGTGTTAATACTTTGAACATCTAGGCTTTCCAGTGTTAGACTTTTCTGAAGTTGAGCAAAGGTATCGAGTTTAATTTTACTTTTCTCAGATATCACATTCCTTTGACATAAAAATCCTTAGCTCAGAGGATAAACTTCAGGAAATGATTTGAAGAATGAAGACAGACCTGGCTTTTGGGGATTTTTTGATTGGAAACGTAGTTTTCAACAGTGGCAGTTTGGAAACTTGTAGGATTTCTCCCATCTTCTTAGGGCGTTGCTGGAAGTTGAAATCAGCATACGGCTTTATCAGCCTTATTTTTAGAGACAACATTCGGAAACATGAACCAGCAGTTCATTCAGCTTTTTCCTTTTCAGATGAGAAAACGTAGGCCTAGAGAGATTAAATGACTTGTTCACTTCTGTTGAGATTGGTGGATACAGTATTTCTTTTAGCCCCAGAGAACACGCAGCCCATACAGTATTGTATACCATTGTTTACACAGTGACTTTAACAATTCTATACTTTGGTAACTTTGGTATTGTAAAAGTAGTAATTGGTAGTGGTGGTAAATAGTGATGATGGGGATAAAAAGAATCATAAAATAGAAGCTACCTAACATTTATTGAACACTTACTGTGTGCTGCGCAGCATGCTTAGAGCTTTACTGGCATGATATCACTTCAGCCTCCCAATAATCATATTATTCCTCATTTTACAGATGAAGAAAGTGAAGTTTGAGGTTAGACTTGCCCAGTGTCACACTGGTAAGTGGCAGAGCTAGGATTCCAGCACGTGTTTGGCTGATTTCGGAGCCTGACTTCTTAATGACGAGGCTTACCACTAGTCGTGGGGGAAGGGGTGGTGGTGGTGGCACTGAGAAGGAAAGTTCCCGATCGGCATGAGGCATGCCCTGGAAGAGTGAGCAGCCCTAGGAAGGACTGGATCACCCAATGGGCAGAGGGCATGGTGTGGATCAGGTATAACCTGGAGCTGCCTCTTCAGCCCATCAGAGGAAGAGCAGGGGAGCAGGGGAGAGAAGCAACCTCAACTCAGGGTTGAAGCTTGGAAACGAGAAGTTGCCTCCAGGTGCTGGAGCAGCCGATGGAGTGCAGATGCTGCCAGGGTTGAGATCCCAGCTCCCAGTGACACACACTCCAAATGGAGGCCATATGGCTGCTGGTGAGAGGAGACCCAGACGCTGCCTTATGAAGAGGTGGGACTAGGACACGTGGACAGATAGAGGCGGAGAGACGACAGCTGAAGTCTGAACAGCCCTGCAAGGCAGGCGAGTGGGTCCCAGGATTATAAAAAGCCTTTTCAGATGGGGAAACAGAATTGTAGAGACATGAAATGATAGCCCCAAATCCACAGCTCGAAGTCATTCAGCTGGGGTTGTCAAGCCCCAGATTTGAGATAGTGGATGCAGAGTTAAACAGATTTGTCTCTAGAAGGCATAGCTCACAAAGCAAGAACTCGAGGAGCCAGGAAGAGGGCAGAGTACCAAAGACTGTCAGAGGCACAACCTCTAAACCCGCAATCTCTGTCACATAGCTCAAAAGCCAGGGAAGAAGATGTGGGTTCCAGACAGTGCGTGTCGATGATCATAATTACAATAATACCATTAACAACGAGGTTACATTGTGGTTATGAGCCTGGGGCCTAGAGCCAGACTGTCTCAAGTCCTAGCCTCTGCATCTTCCTGCTGTGTTACTTCTCGCAGCTTGCTTTACCTCTCTGGGCCTCAGTTGTTTCTTCTGTAACATTAGAATAATAATAATACCTCATAGGATGTTGTCAGAGTTCAGTTAGCTTTTAGAGCAGCAGTTGGCAAATCTTTTCTATAAAGGACCAGATGGTGAATATTTTTGGCATTTGGGACCATATGGTCTTTGTCAAGCCTAGTCTATTCTGCTGTAAGTTCATGGAAAATTCAGGCATTTGAAAATCTATTATTCATCATAGAAAATTTTCAGAAAAGCCCACAGTAGGCAAGTGGCCCTTGGTTTATAAATGAAATTGCATAAAATGGTAGCTATAAATGTTAGACTTCAGACTCCTAATTGTCAACACGATAAAATGCAGAAAAACAGGTAACTTTTTTTAAATACAGGGTTTTAATCTGTGTAAATGTGATTATAAGGACCATGTTCCTCCTGCAAGTCTGCTCAGCTTTCTCCTAAACACTACTTTTGATTTATCCAGTTCATCTATCCTTTTTTTTAAATATAAAATATAATTTGGCAAGTTGCAGCCCATGGTTAAATAAGTACCACCAGAAAGTCTTAAAACAGTGTTTTCCATTTATAGAAAGAAGGGGTAAAGTGACTTAGAAATGCCGCACGTTAACAGCGTTTAAAGGAGGTACCATTTGAAGGTATCTCCTCTTAAAGCAGACGCCCTTCCTTCTTAAGGTGAGAAGTAACTGAGAAGTGTGTCTCAGAACCTTTTTTGGTAAAGAATTCTCTTCCCTTCTCCTCAAATTAAAAAGAGAAAAAAAGTTAAAGTGCAAAAAGCCACGCCGTCGTGCTCTCTCTTCAGACTCTGATTTGGAAAAAAAAAAAATGCCTGTGAGCATCCATTATGCCTCCGATTCTGTAAACTTCACATGCTATTGCACTCAATGAAGGCCAGAAAAAGTACATGGCATGCCTGGAACAGGGCTGACCTTGGTAAATATAGGTTTGTGGGCTTGGAGAATGGTTTTGTAACACGGTTCTCCAAAAGCAAATTGAGGTCTGAGTAATGACATATTTTGTCTGTAGTTAACAGGGAATGGGGCCTTTTTTGTTTATTTTTTCAAAGGGACTCTGGAAACCCTGTCTCATTTCGATCCAGTGAAACACCTCCTAACGTCAGGGGTTTCTTGGGTCAGTGTTTTATAGGAATCACATCTCATGGCCATGTTGTAACAGTGTCCTGCATTCACACACCCTCTACATTACATCCACCTCTGAGATTTCTTTTATTAGTTTTGATCCCGATTATTATTATGAAGTTCTCGTGACTATTTTATATCTGTTTGACATTAATTTATTAAGCGTCAGGTAACACCTGCTGTGTGCAGGATATAGAATGAGGGAGGGCATACAGAGCTGTCAGTTCTCTCATCTCTGAAAATGTGGAAGTCATGAGGATTCAGTCTTTTCTGTGCTGCTTTGGTGGTTAGAAATCGACTCAGATTTTTTTGACCAAAATTTATAAATCTCCCAGTGGATATTGGCAGTGGAGTTTGGAGAGCCAAATGGATCTTTTTGAAATTCAGCAAGCTCGTACGGATGCCTAATGAAAACAAAACAAAACAGTTTTTCCAGTAGAAAAGATGACTTGGGTTGCTCTGTGATATTAATTGTACCAAGTTGTGATTATTTGTTTAAAACTGCACCAAGAGATGAGGCATGGGGACACAGGACTCAATGAGTTCAGGCTGAAATTTCCCAAACCCGGGCCTCATAAATAGCTAGACAAGTGCCTGCATTTGAAGACTGACTACAGCATCCTTTCCATTGTTCACCATGTGAAATGCATTGGTTTTCAGCAGTAGTTCAGTTCGGTGTTTCTCAGATAATACTGGTATCCTGGCAAGTGAATAGGCTAGTAATGTCAGACACCGAGAAATAAGGCTTCCACACTCAGGCGCCCACATGTTTAGGACACACTTGAGGGGTCTCCATTAGTGAATAGAAACAGTGTTTATTGTCCAGGAAGCCCGTGTTCCCTGCGCTCTGGTGTGAGCAGCATCCTGTCCTTCTGCGAGGGCTGAGTCATCGGAGCCAGGATGCTCATTCCACTGGAGCCACCGGACAAAAAGGCCATTTGCTGTGGCCACAGCAATTGTGAAGGAGGGAGAAGGTGCCACAGCTCGTCTAAGTGGGGATGAGCCCTAATGGTTGAAAGGTTGGGAGGTCTCAGAATGTTTGCCACTTCTGTTAAGAACAGCTCCACAAAAGCAGTTTAGCAGATGTAGAAACAAAACATTATCCTGCCCACAGATCAATCAAATCTCAGACCAAACACGTATTTTATTCAAGTATCCAGTTGACCAGTGAGAAGTAGAGTTCCTAACCCAAGGTAAGAAAGTCACTGTAGGAAGTTCACTATGTGGGGCCCTTTAGTTGGCTGTGTTATGCTAATAGAGGAATTCAGTGATTTTTCAAATGGTTTCCCCAGATGGGCTGTTTACATATTTGCTTGTCCTCTTTCCCTTGCTCCTCCTTGGTGTTCTCCTGTTTCTCTCAGTCAAACGTCATTTAGACCTTGCAAATAGATTTGAGTGTACAGGTGTGCCAAACCGACTTTGTACCCATGAGCCCTGACTCTTGTTTACAATCTCCGGGAGCCAGGGTGCTTCTGCATTAAGAAGCCTTAATCCTAATAATGCACTTTTCCTGACCGTGAGTGAGGCTCAGTCCTGGTTGTACTAACCCAGAAATATCCCTGTTCCAAAGCCTCTATCTCTGTATAATTCATCTGATGCTGATGTAAAGGGATCCATCTGCCAAGGGCCATTTCCATCCCAAGATGATGAGAGAGCGGGTAGATAGGATTGGCAGAGCCTACGAACTTGTCTTTAAATTCCTTTGAATGAGTAGGTTGAGTATTCCCAGCTATGGAGCAAAGTGCATCTGACCTGCCATTGAGCAGATATGTTTAAATAATTTCCCAGTCCTTCTACCATATAGATGTGATGCAGGTTTTCTTGTGTAACGTCCTGTTCCCAACCTGTATGTAAAAATTGGGCTTCAGAGATTGTATTCCCAAACAAATCCTTGTGTGGTGGGGGAGCTCGCTGGGAGGGAAATACTGAGCTTCATGGTTGAATTCTGGACCTGACCCTTATCCCAATCATTCCATTTTTCTTAGCCTCTTTTTTCATCTGTAAAATGGGGACGTTAATAATACTAAGTGATAGGAGCCTTGTGATCATCAACTTTGGAGGATATGTGTCAATTGCCCAGCACAGCACTTGGCACATAAAAGGCACTCTGCAAAGTGTTTTTCTTCTCTTGAGGTTTTAAGGGAAAAGATGGTAAGGTTTTGAGGAACAGAGTTTTAAGGCTTACTGGGTTCAAGTCACGTTAACACCTACAGATTGTTGGTTCCCTTGAGAGCAGGTGCTGTCTGGTGCAGACTCTGGGGAGATGTCCCCGGCAGAGAGAGCCCCCTATGCCGACTCCATCGTGTGAGGGACAGTGGGCCGGGCTGCCGCTGCCACCCGTGGCAGAAGATGCTCTGCATGATTTGTAAATGAACCATCTGCTCCCCTGTCCTCCATGAGTGTAAACATTGATTCTAAGGAAGCACTACGATAATACTGGGGTGGGTCATTTTCTAGTTGTTTAGGTTTTTGTTTTGTTTTAATTGCACGCGTGTTGAAACTATATGCCAGCCTTGCCAGACTTCAGTCATTCACACACCACCTTCAGTTCTTCTGCTATCCTTACTGTTATTAATATTTTTATTTAAATGACTCTTTTTAAATGTAGATTTATATTGGAAGGAAACAATCTCTTCCTTACCTAAGTGGGAAACTGTCACATGCAGGGACTATTTGGTGGCTTTTAGGTGCCATGAAAACAGTGTCTTCACATTACCTGAAGGCTCATTTAAGGCCTGCACTCTGGTACAGAAGGGAGGTTAACAAGCGTGAGACATGTTTAAGATGTGTTAGCACCAATTGGAGAGCTTCTCCTCAATGTAAACTTCTTAGACAACTTCTGAAGGGTTTTGTTTGGATTCCTGTGTCAACATATTTTGTAGATTAGACCCCGTTTAATGCCGTAACCTTGTCTTTTATTAACATCCTTATCATTAGGGGTCCCATTCCTCCCTCTCCTGGACCATAAAATAACATTGGAAAGACGAGGAAACAAAAGTCAACGTCTTGCTGGGCCAAAACTGTGAAACTGTATTTTTAAGAAACACAGATTTGAGTAACCCATCCTCAGTTAAAGCCTTCAGGCTGGGAAGGACATTGTCAACCAGGCAGAAATGTATTCCTTCCAAACTCACTGAAAGACATCAGCCAGAGAATGGCCATGCGCAGCCCCTGGCTATCTGTGGCCCCCGGGCTGTTCTGATGGCCTGGTGTACCTGGGGGCTTCTGGAGGATAGGAGCCCGTCTCAACACCACTCTAGCATTTGTCTTGCGTTCTAAGCCTTAGTGATATGCATGGAGCAGACTCCAGAATTGAGTATTGGGCAAACTTGGAGCATCCAGCAGCTTGCCAAGCAGACCCGTCCCGTGTCCTTGGAAGGATTTTGTGTTCGTCTTGCACAGGCTCTCAAGCAGTACGGATCTCAGGTGTTTCTGCCTTGTGGGGTCAGTGATGAAACTCACAGGCTCATGAGAGCGTACAATTGAGGAGGTTATTGTAAAGCTTGCACAGCATATTTAGGTGAAGTTTGAGCTCCCCCCCCCCCCATTTGCATTTATAAGGGTTGAGGGAGCCGCTGTGTTTGCCTTGGAATGCATTCTCCGCAGGCTGGGGGCCTTGACCTCTCCCCTCACCTTACCAGCCCTGGGGGCCCAGCCCATGACCCCTGGAGAGAGACTGGACAGGACAAGGAATAGGAAGGACAGTGTGCATGGTCACACTTGTGGGCCTGGGCGAAGACCAGCGAGGGATGAATCGTTTAATTCATTTTGCCTGCTTTTCTATTCTGATTGAATGGTACTCTGGTTACTAGAATCTGGGGGGAGGGGATTATTATGTTAGATTAAAAAAATGTAGTTTCCAAATAATGATATTTTTAACCATGCACTGCTAGTTATATCTTACAAAGAATTATCATACTGTGTAAAAATTAGGATATTTAAACTAATATTTCATAACTTTTCTTTTTTTTAATTGCCTGCTGGCTTTCCAGATACGCTCCTGAGATTTCTCCCCCGACGTGTCCACGCAGCGTTCCCTGTTCAGTAAAGAGCTGGCCAAGGATTTTCTATTCATCGTATAAAAATAACTGGTTATACTGCAGAGGGCTGCTTTTGGAAACAGAGTTCAGTCCTAAAGAAAAAACACATATTAAAGATATAAACTTTTTTTACAGTTTGTGAAAGAGCACATACAGAAAAATATGTGACAGAGTGAGATTCCACCAACTAGAGATAACCCCTGTGGATATTTGGGTGTTCCCTCTACTCTTTTATTTTTATGCATAGAAAAAAGGATTGAGATCAAACCATTTAACTTGCTCTGTGTTTTCCTATTTTTGCTCTTTCTCCTTGTCTGTCAGACACAAGTTGAACTAAATGATGTTTAATGTTCTAAAACTCACTGATTACAGAGTTAATTAAATGATTTAAAATGCAGTCTTAAAACCTCACTAAACTGTCTGCCTTTTTGAATCAATATGACAACATAGTCTCCCATATCTTTAAACATTCTTCAGAAATATGTCAATCATTAGATATAAGATATGACATTTAAATATTAAATGGAAGAAAATAGCCAATGAGGTTAATTGATTAAAAATGCTGAAATACATTCTAGATTTGTTACTTTTATTTATAACCACTAATTTGACTACATAGTTTTCAATATGAGGCCTTGGGTTTAAAATCTATCATTATTGGGGCTGGCCTGGTGGTTTAGCGGTTAAGTTCGCATGCTCCACTTTGGCAGCCCTTGGTTCACAGGTTCAGATCCTGGGTGCAGACTTACACACCACTCATCAAGCCATGCTGTGGCAGCGTGCCACATATAAAGTAGAGGAAGATTGGCACAGATGTTAGCTCAGGGACAATCTTCCTCAAGCAAAAAGAGGAAGGTTGGCAACACGTTAGCTCAGGGTCAATCTTCCTCACCAAAAAAAAAACTATCATTATCAACCTAAATTAGGAATAAAGAATAACCACACACTCAATTTTTATTACCACCACAAGAACGAAGGATTCAAACCATAAGATGAGAAATAGTCACAGAAATCCAGTTTCCTAACTTAGTGATGAGGTTCCAAGCAAAGATAATTCAGATTTTATTAACTTGAAGCAGCTGTTGTCTTTAATACGGTACTTCCCCCCCCCCCCCCGCCCCCGGAAATCGAAAAGGTCTTATAAAATAAAGAATACTTGTGTTGTTTCTTTTTAAAACCAGCTGGCTTTCCATCATTGAGCTGTTTTTGAGTTCAGAAACCCCAGGCTCTGATGTTTTCCTTGTGAAGGAGCGGAGAGGGAGGGAGGGGACAGGGAACAGGCTTTGACCACCCTGTGCAGGGTCCAGCCACAGTGGTGGGGGCCTGGGGGAAAACAGACAGACAAACCCTCCTACCTCTGCCTTTTTCTGATTTCCCCAACACCAGCCCTGCTGCTGTGTGTCTCACCATCATAAACCCTGCCCTGTACGGGGACTCAGTACCAGGCACTGAATCACTGCCCCAGCATCTCCGCAGGGACAAATGGGGAAGACCCTTGGGGCTGGCAGGTACAGTTCCTGGGCTGCTTGTGCAGCCTCACTGTGTGACTTTAGCCTCCTTCAGAGAGCCGCTCAGACCACATTCTGTCCGACTTGCCTTTGATTCCTGGCATGAAATCATCTCAAGCACTGGGTAGTTTTCCTTGCCCTGGGTAAAATTTAATTAATGTCTTCTTTGTCCACCTGTTTTGTCCACCATTTTATCCTCAGCCCTGGGCACCATGGCCGGTCCACAGGAAGCCCTTAGTAAATATTCAGTCAAGGAAAAAAATGACCTTTGGACAGGTCATTTTACCTCTCTTTGCTTTATTTAGATATCTTAAATCTCTTGATAAAAATATGTAAATTTCAATAGCTGTCTTTGGGGAAGCATCACACTACATTTGCCAACAGAAAAGGGACAAAATTATAGTATTCTTTATATTAAATATTTACTATATTTTTATATAATTTTTATATTATTATAAAATTATATAGTCTTTTATATAAGTTTTATGTTATTAATGTCTGAAACCATTTTTGGCAAAGTCTTAACTTTCTGTTCAAGTTTTTCTTTTTTTTTTTTCCTTTTTCTCCCCAAAGCCCCCCAGTACATAGTTGTATATTCTTCGTTGTGGGTCCTTCTAGTTGTGGCATGTGGGACGCCGCCTCAGTGTGGTTTGATGAGCAGTGACATGTCCGCGCCCAGGATTTGAACCAACGAAACACTGGGCCGCCTGCAGCGGAGCACGCAGACTTAACCACTCGGCCACGGGGCCAGCCCCACAAGTTTTTCTTTTAAATGAAAACATTCATAGATTATTATATAGATAATAGATAATGTAGCCATAGATAACATTCATATGTTTATTATGTTTATTTCCTTGGTGTTTAAGCCACTCTTAAAAATTTCAGAGAGCAAAGAGAGTTTGTAATTATTATGTTCATTTTTAAAGATGAGGGTTTTGAAAGTTAAGAGGATTTCTGATGTCAGTGGTGGATTTGGGAAAGAAAATTGGGGGTTGGGGGGCATTTTCAGGAATTTTCTCTTATGAATCCTTGAGTGTATTTTGGAATTACTGCCTTTTCTGAACCCCTTTGCCCTCTTCAGTGATGAGCACAGCCCCCTGCATGTAGTAAGTGTTGGACATAGCTTTGAATTTATGTATGTATTTAGTTATACACAAGGATGTGGAAGAAAGATGGAAATCCAGCTATAAATGGTTTCGTAGTTCAGCCTATTCTTTTTACTTTTATACATTTTAAGCAATAGTTGCTTTAAATTGAGAAGTAGAGAACCAGGATTATCATTCGCCTCATGTCCTGAGCTTGATTCTTTTCATAGAGTTTCCCTTCTCCTACTATGTAAATTCATTGTGTATATTTTCTGTCAGCTTTATCTTTCCAAAGTTTAGGACTTTGAGACATGGTCTTGATTCAGACTCAAGTGATATGGAATTGGAGGTCATCATGCTGGAGCAAGTCTGGAGACAACCCTTATTTTTCATAAAGAAAGGGTATGCCAGGGAGAACAATCGTTTTTACAAAATCTTAGTGGGAAAATTTTAATTACAAGAGAATTGAACTGTTTCTAAACATCCTGGACTGTAGGAATCTCTGCAAGTAAGGGTTCTCCCTATGGGTTTGTGGGTTCAGAGTTTGGCTCTGCGTTTCAATAACGTTTGCAGCTGTTTTATTTCCTTGTTCTACTCCGAGAACAAAGGTGTTCCTTCTGAGAGCTTCTCCAAGCCCTCATACTCAAATTTTCATCATCGTCCCAAGGGACATGGCTAGGTTTTAGTACCTAGTGCTTGTTCTAGGAGAACAAAATGGTGGCTCCAAAATGTTTCTTAAAAATGTCAGTGATTATGCTATAATCATCTCCCCTGAAAGAAAAAAAAAAATTGCTGGCTCTGATTCAAAAAAATAACACTTTGGCTATAAATCCCTAATTGCCTCTGAAAAGCAAAAACAGATATGTTTAATTTTTCTATCCCCTCTGCAACTTATCTGCTTTGTCTAGTGATTAAGGCAGGCGACAGCCAGTCAGGCCTGTTGGAATCTGGTCCCTTCCCCACCACTCAGGGCTTTGGCTCAGGCCTCACAACGTGCTTGGCCCTGCTAAATGCATCAGCTTAGAAAACTGTGGGTCTGCCAAGACTCCTTCTGCTGAGAAATCACCAAGACACTGAAGAGGATTGTGTGAAAGACGCCGTGGTCACTGCCTTGTCACAATTAGTGAATATGGATGTGATAGTTGGGAATTCTGGAATCTGGCATATTTATTTCTCTTACCTTTACGTCTTGAAAGTCTTTCCAGGTTGGGATGTATAGAACTCTACCTGAATTTTTTAAACCACTGCATGGTATTTCATTGGATAGCCATTTCCCTATGAATGTGCATTAAAACTGTTTCTAATTTTTCACCGTTACAAGCAACGCAGCAGAACATGCTTACATGAACAATGATGATGATGACAGCAACAACAAGCAAACACATGTTCTTATAACTGGTGTGTGTGTGTGTGTGTGTGTTTTAATCCTCACAACAATCCTGTGAGATAGGTATTCTTATTATCCTCATTTTATATTTGCGTAAAATGAGGCTCAGAGAAGTTTTTTAACTTGACTAAGGTAAGAGAGCTAGTAAGTTTCATGGCTGGGATTTGAATCCAGATAGAACCTTAAAGCTATGTATAAAACTGTTAAAATACACGTTCCTCTTCCCTGGTTTTCTCCTGCCCTAAATGGTGGCCGTTACTCAGCCTCAGTCGTTGGCACTCTGTTCTTCCATCTCGAAGCTACGTCTAGTCTTCAGCCAGCAGCTCTGTGCTGGTGCCGCCCAGACTCCTGGCTCCGTTTGCCTCTCTGCCTCTCCAGCTGCCAGTGAGATATTTGCTTACACTGGTAGGTTTCTTGCTCCGCAGCGCCCATTCTCTCTCGTTCTTGTTGCCCATGTGCCCCCTGTGGCTCTGGTCAGAATGAGCTCCCTTGTGTGTAGACGTGTGCCATGCAAATGTCAGCATCTCTCCTCACCTGGCCATGCCCTTCTCATCTATCCCAATCCTACCATTCCTTTGTCAGAGCTCGAGATACCCAGCTCCCTGTCACTTTTGCCAACCAGCCTCTCCAGCGTGTATTGATGTTTCTCTCTTTCTGTCCTGAAATCTTGCAGTGGAATGTGAGCTATGGAGTCAGAGGGCCTGGGTTCAAATACCAGGTCTGCGTTACTTAGCTTTGCTGACTTTTGCCTTCCTCAACTATCAAATGGGAATAACACTTCTTACTTCGTGGAATAAATGAGATAATTTTGTAAACAATGCTAATTATCTTTTCACTGCTATTTTACATTCTCAAAACACTTTCCCCTCTTTGTAGCCTCTGTATTAGCCCTGAATTATTCTATTTTGCATGTTAGTTTTGGCTCTTTAATTTGCTGGGGCTTGAGTCACCTGATGCTTCTCTGTCCACAGAGAATCAAGCCGCAGTGGTGAGCAGAGAGAAGGTCTTGTTTATTCCTGAGTACTGATGGCTGAGGCTGCATGGGTCATCCTGCCGGGCTACTGTGCACCGCTGTTTATCCACAAATGGAAACATTTACCTCAATTCAGAAGAACTGTTTTCCAAATACCATATTTGAGTATCTTCAAATTCCAAACAGTTTATTAATCATACTTCTTCCAAGCAATGGCACCTATTTTCCCTGGGCAAATATTCTGTAGGCAGACATCTGGATCATTCCAATTAGAATTTGCTAAATAACACAGTGATGACTTAGCAGTAATATTTTGCATAATCTTTCATTTTCTGCAGAATCTAGTTGATAAAAACGAACAGTCCTTTTGAAAGCTAATATAGACACACACACACATACCATAAATATCTGCTCTTTATAGTTTATACTTTCCCAGGGAAGAAAATACCCTAATTTTATAGGATCATGAGGAATAAGTGAGATAATTGTGTAAGCTCCTCAGTGAACCTACTGTTTAGATCCAGTTATTACCCAATTAAAGTTAGTCATTAAGACACTTCATGAAGGGGAAAATTTTGCGCTTTAGGAAGTAACGAGGGTAGATAAAGTATGATGGTGATGACTTTGAGAGCCCTTACTCTGTCCAGGGACTGTTCCACGGTATGTAGGTATTCATGCACACGTTCACACCTTTAATTCCACGAGAAATCCAAGAGGCAGTGTTCAGGTGAGGAGACTGACGTCCAGAGAAGATGTGTAACCATGGGGACAGAAGAAGGGAGCTTGAGAAGGAAGTCAGCACCTGACTGTGCTCCAGGGGACTCAAGTGTTTCCCTTTGTAGAATGGACCCTGAACTCAGAGAGGACTGTCCCCAAGGAAGGAGAGAGAGGCACTGCGGGGACTGGAACATCATAGGCATCAGAGTCACTTGGACATGGTTGAGTGTTTTAGCTCAGCCGCTTCCCAGCAGTGTGGCCTTAAGTGAGTTACTAACCCTCTCTGGGCCTCAGGTTCTTCAGTGAGGCATTAGGGGGAAGATAACAGCCATTGTGTTGCTATGAAAAAGTAAATAATTGTATACTTGTTAGTCTACTGCTTCAAGGTCGTAGCACCCAAGTATGTCCCTTTACCACTTTCAGGATTTTCTTTGTGTCTTCTAATATTGGAATTAGGAAAATTATTATGTAAGTTTCAAATGTAGCCAAAGGAATATGGAACAACCATAGCGGTTACTTACATTCCTTGGAGATCATGATTTTTGCTACATTTGCTTTTCTTTGCTTCCTCCCTCCTTCTTTCTACAATGAAGTATCCTTCAGTATCCATCTCTAAAAACACATAAACACTGCCTTACCTAGGCACAGTACAAGTGACAAAATTAAACCTAAACTGAAAATGAGAGATACTATAAGTTTGGAAAATATTTAAAAACATGATTTCTCTACAGTTTATGATTTTGTGTTCATTTTTTTGTTGTAAGAATGATCAAACCTAAAGGTATTGTGTATGCCTTTTTGTTGTGCTTGCTTTCCTTAAATTTATTTTTCATCCGATACTATATTCAAGTTTTCAATGTGTTCAAGATCATTGAATAGTGACTAAAACATAGATTTGGGCATATTCTAGTAAGTGCTGACGTTTTACCATAATGGACTGGAAGTTTTTCAAGGAGTAAATACTGTGGAAGACAGACACCACCCCACTCCCAGCTCTGGTTCATCCTGTTCCCTCCCTCCCCAGGTGCCTAAGAGCTATTCTGAAGTTGGGGTGTGACTTTCCTATCTCTATGCATTATTAAAGACTATTTCTGGAATTGACAGACATTTTCTTAGATTGGTAACAGTCAGATATGAAAAACAATATTCCTTCATTTCTTATAGTAGCCCTTGAGTAGGTAATATTACTATCCCCATTTTACAGATGCAGAAACTGAGGCTTCAGAAAGTCAACATGACCTGACTAAGATTACAAAGCTTGTAAGTGGAGCAGCCAGTGTGGGGCTCTGGTGGTCTGCCTTGAAAGTCTGTGCTCCAGTCACAAGGCTGTACTGTTTCTCTTCCTTGTGACCTGTAAGGTTAAGATGAACATGAACCGTAGTGGAACCTCACCTGAAGAGCATATAGTGGCAAGTTTACAATCTTTAGTCTGGGGACAAAGCACGTTTTTAGTGGAGTGGAATATTCAATATGGAATTGAGGGCATTGGTAAAGAACGATGCTAAGAAATAGTGGGGAGAGCTGTAATGCAGAAATGCACATTTGACCCTGTTTTTTAAAAAACTTGAAGATGAAAACTTTACTATTTAGAGTAGGGCTTCCTAAGCATGATCTCCTTTGTGTTGAATTTAAAGTGAGGCCTCTATCCCAGCTTACAGATGAGGAAGCAAAGTCCAAACAGAGCACCAGTTTCCTCGGTGTGATTGGCATTTCCAGTGGGTTGTGTTTCCAACTGCTGGAAATGGGCACATTCTGCTGTGCACGGCCTGTGGGAAGGTGAGGTTGTAGCCATCTCTGCTCTCAGTTGCCTGAGACCCTGTGAGCCAGAACCAGTCTCTCACCAAGCAGTAGCCAGGTGGACTACTGTGCATGCAGTGAGGTTTAACTGGCGTGCTTGTTCTAAGTGATGTCGCTTCACCTTGACAGTGAATGACGTTACAATTCTTACCACTTTAAACGTGAATTGTGATGATGACAGACGCAGAAAAATAAACCATAGTTCCTTGAGAGGCTCTGCAACTCTTTTCTGTACTGTTAGACTTTAACTAGTTTTCTTTCTGATACTCTCATGATAAACATTGAAAAGAAGAACATTTCTGCAAATTCTTCTTCTGCAGGGCAGAGACACTTTGGGGCATCATTGTCCATAGGACCCTCGACCCAACAAATCTTCTGATTTCTGAGGCAGACCCAGATGCTGACTTTATTGATTTTCTTGAACATCATCCATCCTTTTCTTGCCGTCATCAGTGGCACTTGTATTTCTTTCTAATACACAAACTTGATATTAGAGAAAGACATCTTTGGATGGCAGCTGCAGGATACAGGTTGGCCTTTGTTTTTAGAAAGTAGTACTTAATGCACAACAAGAAACTTGCTCTGGGGGTCGCTGCTTGCAGTCATGGAAAATGTCTGCTGTGGTGAGACTTAGCTTGAAGCTGTACAGGGCAGGTCTGCTCTCGGGCAGCAAGTGGTTTTCAGTTTTGAACAAGCCCTGAATCAGCTGGGGAACTTTGAAATAAAGACTGAAGCCCAGGCCCCACCTTTGGAGATTTCTGCTTTAATTGATCTAGTGTTGGACGAGGTATTGGTAGTTTTCAAAGCTCTCCGGGTGTTTATACTGTGCAGCCAGGACTGAGAACCAGTGTGCTAGAGCAGTGGCTCTCCAGCTTGACCGTGCAGCAGAATCTCCTGGAGGGCTTGTCAAAACAGAGACCACTGGGCTGCACCCGCAGAGTTTCTGGTTCAGGAGGTCTGAGGTGGGGCCCAAGATTGTGCGTTTGTAACAAGTTCTCAGCTGATGCTGCCAGTTCTGGAACCCGCTTTGAGAACCACTGGCCTAGAGGAATCTTTCTAGTAACTTTATATGATTCTATTACAGGAAAAAAAAAAAGTGATGTCAACACAAATACCCAGTGTTGCTTTTAGTAGGTAACTGCTTTAGGCACAGATATTAAAATATTATACTTTCTCATTCCTAGGCAAGTTGGACCGTTAGTTTTTTTTCAAATCAGTATTCTCTCTAGCAGATAGCTAGAGACCTAAGATCCAAAAGGAACTGGATTAAAGGCAGGTTAAACGATTAAAAAATGAAAGAAAGAAAATGTCGCGAGGGTCTATAGAATGTTACTCAGGCTAGCAAATTACGCATGGGTTGTGCAGCTTTGCTGAGACACGTAGCTTGGGAAAAGATGAGTGAAAACACTTATAATCTTCTAGACAGCATGAAATATGGCACAGGAGTACAAAGATGAAGATAAACATGGGACTTGGGCCCCTAAAGGGGGCAGTTTAGCTGCAGAATGTACAGTGTAGGGCTGGATGTATGTATTTATTTAAATGGACACCCTAAATTTCTTTTTATCCGATTGCTTGGATTTCTCCTAGTCCTGTTTCCTTTTCCAAACACTTCCCTCAGTCTTCAAGTGGAACACCCATGATGAACCATTTGGCGGTCCAGGATGCCATCTCTTCTGTGTACCAGGGGTGCACTTGCTGCCTTGCTGCCCGTTTGTCTTCGCCTGACCTTTATGGAAGAGTGAACTTGTCAAAGCCACTGGTCTGTGTCCATGTCGTTGGCCTTGCAGGATTGGGCTTTGAACCCAAGCAACGGAGCAGCTTGACTCACTCTTCCTTCCTGCCATGCAACTTCGCTCGGGTAAAGTGCCCCGTGCTGGCTGATAGAGAAGAAAAGAGCCCATTCTATCCGTCTGACAGACCTTAATTAATAGTAATCATGAAAATTGAAGTCGTGCACTGCCGTGGCATTCACCATTGTTGTATGAGCAATTCCTGGACCTCGCAAACAGAGCACCCCTTCTTCTGCAATTAAATGAAAAATAATGCATCACTTCAGCTTTAAGGAAGGAAATGTTCAAGTGCAACCTCTGTATAATTAAGCTTAACATTCTTATCAACAGAAAGTGATTGTACTTGTGTTCAGAGGCGAGAAGAGTGATGCCACCGAGCATTTGACCTACCAAAAGAAAATGGTTCTCGTGATGTTTGCCGTCCCACTGACAGCCAGCTTTGTGCTTGATGTGGGGCAGGTGCCATTTTGTCTCTTTTCCGGCTGTTTGACAGTTCTTTCTCGTCAGTTCTCGGGACTGTCTTTGTAGCATTTGCCTGTCTGTCATTTCTTCTTGTCTTCCGTTACCTTGTCTGCTTTCCTGCTTTTCATTTTACTTTTTCTCTTCTTTGGTAAGAATCGCTTTTCTCAACTTGGACATGCTGGTTTTCTGACAGGTAAAACCAAAACAGTCCATTTAATTTCTAGCCGAAACAGGTGTTGAGTGATTGACCCTATCAAGTGGCTCACTCCAGAAACCTCATTTACTCCTAGCTTCTTTATTACCCCTCATAATTCATTAGCTTAATAAAACGCACGTGTGAAAGGCAGAGGCGGGAAGGACCGCTACACAGTGTGGACGTCTGCCCACTGCCCCCCGCCACCGTCCTATCCCAGGGATGGGAGGGGCTGAGCTCCCGATGGGAGAGTCAAGCCTCCAAGATCTGATGCTATGAAGAGCTGAAAACCAGGGAATGCTCCAGAGTCACCTTCCTTCTCTGCCATGGCACATTGAGTGTACGCCTCTCATGGAAAAGCCACTTGCATTCCCTTCAGTGGAGTCCTAGAGACATAAAATGTTTCTGTATTCTGCTTCATGATTCCCAGCAGTCCCAAAATATCCAATATTTTTCGGCTGGTTACAGAAAACTTCCAAGTCCCCAAACATCATCAGAGAAAGCCCCAGACCCCAAGTTGCCAGTTTGGGGCATAGAGTACTTTCTCTCTCTCACTAGCATCTGTGGTTGGCTGGTGGATACCAGAGGCCCATAGAAGAAGAGGCAGGGGTGGTGGTGTCCTAGTCTTAATTTAGGTCTAGCAAATGTCTGAAGCTCCCCACCCCGTTAACCTTTTCGCCAAAGCCCAGACTCCTCTTGCCACGCACTCCCCCACCTCTTCGTTCCTAAACCCCTGTGTGTTATGAAGGAAATGAAATCCATATGTTTCTGATTCATTTACATGTAGCTCATCAAAATGTAGTTTTGTAAGAGCTCTTTGGTGTCCAAGAAGCATTTGGAGGCTTTTTATGAGACTCTTAACCCCCCTCTTACCCCCCGCCTTTCCCCTTAGGAACCAGGATGTTGGGACTTGCCAAGAGTAAATAAAATCAAGCCTTGGGGTTAACTCTGTCGTTGGTGTGACCCACCAGGCTTCAGCGGACTCACAGCTTCAGCAACAACAAAAAGACTCTCTTTACCCTTTTTAAGGTGCCAGGGAAAGTGGCACTAATCCCACTTAAACCCCACGTGGCAGTGAGTTTGGTCTCACCCTCAGCCTCTCTTGGAAGCAGGCTGTTGACTCCACACGTTGTTTTCCAGCTGAGTCTCTTCCCTCTGGCCCGTGAGCAAAGAGCAAGTAGGGGAGCAGATGGCTGCTGGCTGGACCAGCTCGGAGGAGCGGCTTCTGACAGTGATTCCACCTCCCTCCGCGAACGGTCACTAAGTTATAGCTCTGTGACTTTCCCAGCCACAGATGGTGATCGAGGGGTTTCCTTTGCACCAGTGACTTCAGTCTTTTTGCTGGGACGGTGACAGAGGCGCCCACAACTATAAACTGGGCTTCAGGACAGCATTGCCCTCATTTAATGACATTTTTGAATGTTTCGTTTTTCTTCATCAAGAAAGGCTTATAAACTTTAAGGAAAAAATGACCTCCTGCCTTTAAGACTCCAGTGCTTTTAGTCTGCAAAACCACAGAAATGAGATGAATCAACCCATTTCCAAAGTTGGGTTAGTGAGAGGTTGTGGAGTGTTTTTCTCCTTGATCCTAAAGATGATGAATTCTGGAAAGCCATTCAAGAACTTAAGATTCCTCAGTCGGGCTACTGTCGTGAGTAGGGTGGAAGGAATTCTGCCCTCATCTTTCACGTCCTGGCTTGTTTCCCTGACTCCAGATGGTGCTGGGCCTTTTGGGAGCCAAAACCTGGGCACATGGTTAGGCGGAGGCCTGTTGTAGGGAGCGAAGCTGGGCCTGACTTCACCCTGCCTTCCAGCTGCTGAACTCAGGCTCTTTCCAGAGTGCGTGTATTTCTTCACGTGGACGCTCACAATGCAATAAAAATCATCCGCTCATTCATCAGTTACATCGACAAAGGATGAGTCTGCAGAAGCGTGCTTCGTCTTCCAGGACATAGAATTTGATAAAGTCGGTGCTTGGTGTCAACATGAAGACCATACAATTAAATATTATACATATACATTTTGTGTCTGTGTAAGCGGGGGAACCATTCTCAGCGGAATTTTTAAGTCCTTAACAGCAACTGTAAAACGTTTTAGGCAAATTGGAGAAGAGTCTGGATCATGTCTTGTGAGACCTTGAAATCTGAGCTTCACCTGAAGTCCTATAGCAGGGAAAACCACTGCTCAAAACTCTTGTGTTGAAGCTGTTTTCTCACTGGTGGGAGGGCGTGGCAGAAGTGTGCTGGGTTTTTGGGTTAGTTATTTCTCAAAGTGAAGAAGCCAGTACTTCTGTGATCTTAGGACTGACAGCTGTCAGTCCATCACAAAAGTGTCTTCAAGTGGCTTAAAGTTCACCTAACAGTGAGGACCATTGGCTGCATGAGTGGTGGGTGAGATTTTCTTCATTTTGCACTGCCTCCAGCTGGCCCTTACTTTTCAGTAGTATATATCACCTTAGGTTTACAGATAACCAAGCACTATATGCATTATCTGTTTAATTCCCTCTGTGTCTCCTAGTACTGTCATGTCAGGTGGAGAGAGAGAAGTTGAGTTCATCCAGTGAATTTTACCCAGGGTTATTCACTGACCGAGTTGCTCATTTATTCAGTAGATATCGAGGGCCTTCCCTGGGCGTGGCCTTCTTCCGCGTGCTGGGAATAGTGTCCAGATGCGCTCTCTGCCCTCACACAGCCTCTGTTATTGTGAGTGGAGCATACATTCCGGTGGTCACACAAGGAGTGGCAGAGCCAGATGGGAAACCTGGACCTTCAGCTTTGTTTAGAAAGTGGTGACTTTCCTCCCCACTCACACCGTAGCTGACTTCCCTCAGAACAGCCTTTCTACCACCACGTGGAAAAAACTCTGCATTGCACTCAGCAAAACCCCCACACTAAAATCTAAGGCTTTGAGAGAAAAGCATTTTCATCAGAATTTTGTGGTGGCCAAGAAGTTTAAAGACCCGGGGATTTTTGTCCTCATGTTCAGAGTGGTTTCTCGTTGAGACTGTCTCCAGGATTGGAACTTCTAGGGTGAGCGAAATGCAATTTCCTTTTGTCATAGGGCAGAATCGTGGAATATTGGCCATTCCTTATGGCTGAGTCTGGTGCATTTCTTTCCTCTTTGCACCTGCTGTGTAGCTGCTTAATAACCATAATCAGAATTGCTCTGTATGTCCCAGGTATTTTGAGCAGTCTAAAGTATTCGCCTTTTGTCCATTTTGTATTTTTCTGGATGTAGTTAAAGTTCTGTAAAACTTTATTAAAACTTGGTGTTTGTAACCTTTTCAGCAGTAGCTA
Source organism: Equus asinus (assembly GCF_041296235.1). NCBI lineage: Eukaryota > Metazoa > Chordata > Mammalia > Perissodactyla > Equidae > Equus > Equus asinus. Next base: position 28,595,085 of record NC_091810.1, read on the forward strand.
ACAGGATGGTTCCCAGTGCGATCCTCTCTCCTCCCTAGGGTTCTTAGGCTCTCTGATCCTCAGATTGTGACCTTACTGAGGCAGAAATTGCTGTTACCACCACCTCTTAAGGTGTTAATGAAAGGGGTCCTGACGGCACAAGAGATAAGCAGGTGCCTATTCCACATCAGCTCTGGGGTGAGCGGCCTCAGCCCACCTGCCTCCACGCCCTGTCATCAACACCAGGGGCTGGACACCCAGTAGGCTCAGTAGAAGTTAGCAGTTATTTTTATGATTGCTATTAAGTGCCAGTGAAGGTAGGCATGCTGTAAAATGAACAGGATGATCTAAGTGGAGTTTTTCTTCAACTTTTTCCCTTGCAAAGCATTTTTGCCATTTTATTGTGATTTGTATATATATGTGTAAGTATTGGAAGTGGGAATATAGCTGTGGAGATTTTAATGGAAAGGTACAGTATTGAGTTCAGTTTTCATATCACATCTCACACAGCTTCTGAAATCTGTGAAGAAACCTGCGGCAGGTCAATGCCTAGCGATAATAAACTCCCCAGAAAATGTTGTTATTAACGGTAACTCCAATAGATATGTCCTTCCTTCTCAAAATAAAATAAATAAAATGATTCTATAGTATTTTTTGTACATTCTTTCCAAATGCCAAGGCATCTCATTGACTCAGTCTTTTCAGGACAAAATCCAGATAACACAGACTGAGGGTAGTTAGTGGAAAAAATTCAGTAAAATCGAGTATCTTAGCACCAGAGAGTGATGGTACTTCTGAGTGTTTGTCTCTCTGAGGTAACCCTTGGCGTTTACAATTCAAATATACACAACAGTTTAAGATGCACTGTTAAGGGGCTGGCCCCGTGGCCGAGTGGTTGAGGTCACGCGCTCCGCTGCAGGTGGCCCAGTGTTTCGTTGGTTCGAATCCTGGGCGCGGACATGGCACTGCTCATCAAACCACGCTGAGGCAGTGTCCCACATGCCACAACTAGAAGGACCCACAACGAAGAATATACAACTATGTACCAGGGGGCTTTGGGGGAGAAAAAGGAAAAAAATAAAATCTTAAAAAAAAAAAAAGATGCACTGTTAAGTGAAAAGAGCAAGTTTTAGAACATTGTGTGTGATGTGGTCTCATCTGGGTAAAGCCACAACACCACACATGGGGTAGATTGTGCAGAGGATGATTTGAAGAAGCCCACGGTCAACGGCAGGTGGGGGCGGAGTTGAGTGAGCAGAGGGAACCTTAGTTTGTTATCAAGCTTTATTCTTAACTTTATTAATAAACATGTACTTATTTTGATAACAACAGAAGGTACTGAACCTGAGTTAGGCAGGTGAATGCTCTTTCCTTTCAGCATGCTTGTGGGTCGTCCGGCAGTTTTGACAGGCTGTTTTAGATGTTCAAGCATCAGATATCCTGTGTTCGAGCCCCAAGGATTGACTGGGCTGAGCCCACCCCCTACAGGGAACTGCATTTTTCAGTTGAGTAGTTGGTCTGGTTTTATAAGATATTCCTGTGGGGTCTGTCAGTGCCAGCTGCCCTGAGAACTCTCCCTGGAAATAACTGTGGAAGAGGTGAAGGCCTGAAGGAAATACTGAATCCTTTGTCTGTTAGAAATGCCTCCATATTTAAGTCTGAGTTAACGGCCAAATAGCATTTGTGAGCTTGCGAGAATAAAGTTGGGGCCTGGATGTGATGCCTTTCTTGTTGTCAATACAAGACTCCGTCCTGCCTAGTGTGTGTAAGAGGGAACGCCTCGTCTCGTGCCGCCCCCTCTCCCTGCAGGAGCCACCCTTTCAGTTCTGGGGAGGAGATGGACCAGTTAAATGTGGAGAAAGCAGTTCTGCTGACTCCTGGAAGATGCCGTAGGCTGGGGCCCTGCCCCCCAGGGCTGGCCTCTCAAATGCAGGGCTCTGGACTTGCTGGCTGGCCGGAATTGGATCCTGGGACCCCTCTAGGCTCTGGATGCTGTTTGTCATAGCAAACCACTGCTGGAGATGCTTGGAAATGGAAAGCATGTCTGAGCCCTGGGAGATTCTCTCGCGATGTCTTCTTTACCTTCTTAAAGGTGTCCATGAATATGAGCTGTGCGTATTTGCATTTATACAGGTAAAATGTGAGTCCCCAAATAGCACTTGGAGTGGCCAGAAGTGCCAGCTACTTATAGTGCACGTAGCAGGAGTGTGCCATTCACTTGGGCCAACTACAGTTTTGGAAGTGATGTGAGTATTGGGCGTTCGTGAAGTACCAGTTTTGATGACATTCCCTATAATCGTATGACGCTAATATGTGTGCTGTGTTTTTTCATACAGTGATGATCAGCAAGCAGGTTGTAGGATGCCGTTTGATTGTGCCTTGAGCCACGTGATTGACTTGTTTAGATTTAACTTATAAATCTGGTAGGAAAAGATCGGTTGCTGAGATCCACTGATACAGTGTGGTCAGGCTGGGATCAAAACCCAGGCGGTGTGATGGTGGGGTCATCGCTCTTAGCAACACAAACACACCAGTGTGTTCCTGCCCGGGTGCTACTGACTCGCTGCTTTCTGGTCATCCAGAGACCTGTAAAAGATTTCTGCTGATTTCCCTTTTGCTTTACATTTCTCTGTCCATAATTATTTAATGATGTCTTCAAAGTGGGAACTTCAGTGTGTGCTTTTATCCCCAGGTCATTTATAAAACTTTGAAGACCTGTCCCAACACTGACCCCATGGTTAATAGTTCCCTCTCCAGAGAAACTGCAGATTATTCTTATCTTCTGTTTGTTTTCCTCACAAATTTAGTTTCTGATGACATCTCTTTCATCAGTAGCTCCGGGTCTAGGATATTTCCAAAGGGTTTTTGGAAACTAGTTACTCAGATACTCCTGTGTTAGGGTACCGTTCTGCTGAAAATATGTCAAGCACCCAAATGTGTCCAGCATTTACAAAACCTTAGATGGTATCAGAAAGTTGGGAGATGAAAATAAAAGATGTCGTCCCTGCACTCATGACCTATGAAACACATGAAACTAAACACCACAGTGTAAAATACTCAATATTTGAAATGGCAAAATTAGCCACTTAAGAGAAATTAGTGTGGGTTTGGAGACACCTGGAGAGACTTTCTGGTAACAATGAGAGATTTCTATGTGGTTATTAGGTCAAAATCTCAATATAAGTCCAATATGTGTGCATCATATATATGATATATAATCATGAAAATATATATATTTCCTACTATACTATATATGTGTGTGTATATATAGATATAGTAGAAAAAAGACTAAAGTAGCAGGGTGCCGGCCCAGTTGCAGGAGCACATGTGGCGATTCAGAGCTTGAGTCTTGAGCCAGAACACCTGGATCTTCCTTTTACTGGCTATCGGACCATGTAACTAAAATTTACTTAACCTGTCTCTGCCTCAGTTTCCTCATTGGTAAAAAGGAGATAATTCTTGTACGTAACTCATAGGCTTAGGTAGATTAAATGAATTGATATACGTAAAGAATTTAGATCACTGTCTGAGCTACAGTGAATGCTCAATAAATACTGGCTGTATTGGGTGTATCAGAATGGTGAGATTATGGAAGTTATATTTTGTTCTTCATAGTCTTAAGTTTTTCCATATTTTCTGCAATGGACATGTGTGCCTCTGGTAGTCAGAAGAAAAATATTTTTAAAGTAGGGTCTCTTAGTAGGGTTTTCAATATATGTATACCACAGGTGAGTCATACTTAGATGACTGAACAGCCATTTAGAGCATATTTTCATGAGGTTAGGCAACATTTTTTGCTGACATTCAACTCAAATTCCTTATGAACCTCCATAAAAGGAATTATCAGTTTCACACAAGTTCCCAGAACCTCTTTTGTCCTCAAGAAGTTTTAGTGTATGCTAGGATAGACTGTTTCATTCTCTGTATCACTTGTAATGGGATAGTCTGTTTTAAGAATTGGATAAACAGGCATCTCAGTCAATAATTTTAAGTAGCTGCCATTGTTTCCAGAAAATAAATGTAGCTTTTGTACCTCCTTAGAGTAAATTTCACCAAGTTGTCGTCTCCAATCATTTATTATACTTTTGTGCTTTATCATTTTATAAAATACCATATATACCAAATTATAGGACAATTCCCTCATTTCTCCAATTAGAAAATTCAAAAACAAGTCCTGTTTTGTTTCATTTTGGAAGGGGCCAACCTCAAGATGTAAGATTTTATAGATGCAGATGAAATAGTCAAATGTCCACTCATAAAAGTTTTCAGCTGTATATATTTAAGATCTCAGATAAATCACACATAAAATAATATGCTGAATTAGAAATACTGGCCTTTTTACTGAAACAATTTTATTAAAACTTCACTTGCATATTTAATACCCGTGTCTTTGTCATTTCATGAGAACTACTTTTTTTCATCCAGCAGTTTTTCAGAGCACACCATCCTCACTTTTCTCTAAGTCATTAGAGGCATGACACTTCTCAAATCATTTATGTCACAGGAAGTTTCATCCCAAGCCATAAATCCTCAGCCATGCAGCATTTCAACATTTTTTCCCATTCATTCTATCAAAGTCTATTTGTGCTCTTCAAAGTTAACCATTTATTGACTGCTTTCAAAATTAATCTTTAAAAGACTTATTTCCAGTGACATCTGACACTTGGAATTATATAGCTATCCTCGCCAGGAATAAATAATCTCTGTCAGTTTTTTCCCCTTGGTTTCAGTTATCTATTGCTGTGTACCAAACCATCTCCAAATTTGTTGCTTAAAACAACAATGATTTATAATTCCTCATGATTCTGTAGATTATGTGGGCTGTTCTTCCATTGTCTCACTTGGATTCATTTATGTGACAGCTGAGATGGCTGGGTTGTCCCAGATGACCCCACTCACGTGGCTGGCAGTTGGTGTTGGATGTTGGTTGGGCCAACATAGTATAGTCTTTCCTGCTCAAGGAGGCTGATGCAGGCTTGATATGGCAGTCTCAGAGCATCAAGAGTGAAAAGTAGAAGGCACAGGGTCCTTGAGATGTCAGTCAGAAGTCACCCAATGTCACTTCCCCCACATTCTATTGGTCAAAGTTAGTTACAAGACCAGCCAGATTTGAGGTGAGGAAATAGATTCTACGTCTTCATTAGAAGAGAAGCAGAGAATTTGTGGCCATTTTTAACCCACCACAACCTCATTTTTAACTGATTCTCTCTAGTGACTTCTATAGGCATCTCAAACTTCACTTGATTAAAAATGATTCAAGCTAATGTATCTTCCCCAAACAATATTTTGTGGTTCAAAACTAAGTAAGGAAGAAAGTGACTTGTAATATGCAAATATGTTTAAAGACTCAAATGTGAAGGGACTGCCTAGTCTGAGGAATAATTTCCTTACATTATATTTTAGTAAATGTGGTAATGTCAGTGAAGCTGACCTTTGGAGAAACACAAGTCTGTTGTCAGTCAGCCTTGAAGGACTGAGTGGGAAAGATTTAATGAAGTGGTGGTGCTTCTAATAAAGGCAATGGGGAGTAGGGGGACAAAGCTGTATACTGTTATTGTCAAAGCCCATAGGGCTATGTTACAAAAATAACATTTCTTTGGGAATATCCTTATTTGAAAGCAGTTTGGCTAGCGTGTGCCTTTGCATAAGCAATTAGATTAAGGAACTTCTGAGACTCCTTAAGAAACGTAATGGGTCCCCCAGAGGAGGAGTGCCATCCTATCTCCGTGATTAGCAAACGTCCATCTGCATCTGTTGGGCTGCCATGAGGCCTTAATTACCAGGTCTTAAGAGTTTGCCTTTACCTACATCCTTGTATAAGATTAAAACCAGATGAAAAATCACATGTTCTATGCAGGAGAAAAATGGATGCAAAACAAGGCTTGCAAAATTCTCAAGTGTTTTATATTGCTGAAGGTTAACAGCACTGCCTCACGTGAGGAAAGACCAGGAAGCTACTCCAAATGAGTGGTAGCGTCAAGAAACCACAAGAGAAAGGGCTCGACGTCATAAGTACATTTTTAAAATGCACAATACACAGTGTAAAAGTCAGCTTGCAATTTTTGAATTATGTTTCCTATAAAACTACATCAGGTAAATACGTGTAATTGGAGTCCCTGGTGTTCTGGCTAAGCTCATTTTGAAGACCTTCAAAAAACTAGATTACTTTTTTTGGGAGTATTATTTTGATTTGAAAAGGCTCTTCTTTGCCAGTGAGATGAAGTACAGTATTTACGGAAAAGGAGACAGCCGCATTGTGCTTGAAGTGTATGTAATGCGTGCATGTTCTGTGCAAGGAAATTATGTCTCTGCTTTTCATTCAGAAGCAATTAGAGGATGTCTTTTGTGGCCGCTGGAAAACAGATGCAAGACTCCTGGAAGTCTGAAGTGCAAAGCGAGGGTGGAAAATTAAAGTAGAATGCATCATTGCAGATCCTAAATCTTCAGGTAACGGCCCAGGCCTTGGACAAGTGAACACAGTTTATGCATCTCCTGTTAAACATTCTTCATGGATTCTATGACCATCCCCACTCAAGATTTGATAGAGCATTAAGGAGTCATTTTGGTCCAGAAGTCCCTTAGAACAGGAAATTGAGTGCTGATATTGAACGTGACTTGAGACAAAGTTTCCTTAAAACAATATCCATAATTTAGAGACTGGAAGGAGGGTCCTGGGTCTAGAATGCCACATGTGTTCTTCAGCTGTTCCTGTCCTTAGATCCCCCATGGTGGTGGGTCTCTACTCAAGGAGAACGTGAACTAAAAGCCTTCTGTCATCTCTTAGAGAAGAGAATAGTTGAATCTTGGTTGGAAGATAGTAGTCAGAAGATAATAGTTGGTTCATTCTTTAACTAGTATTGTCCAGATTCCAAAGTGATCCAGAGAAGATGGAAAGTCAGGACTATCACCTGGGTTTGTTGATGCCAAGAATCAACACGTTTCCAAATATGAGACTGTTCAGCATTGTAGGTTTAAGCCATTTGGTTGATTAAAGTGAATTTATCACTGTATGAGAGTAGGCTAACTGTTGTAACAAACATCCCCAAAACTTCAGAGGCTTAACACAATATATATTTACTGTTCAAGTCAAGGGCCAGATGTGGTTCAGCAAGGGCTGGGGGCTGGGTTCTTTATAGCCATTCAAGGACCCAGGCTTCTCCCATCTTGGACCCACCTTCTCCAGGATTCCTGAATCTCTCCACTTGGAAAGCAAGTGAGGATCGAGCCATAGGGGAGGTTTCTATGGGCTAGGCTTGGAAGTGATGCGTGCACATCACTTCTGCTCACCTTCTGTTGGCCGGAACTCTGTTACATGACCTCAGTTAACTAAGCAGAGGCTGAAAGGAGTGGAGAGATGAGAGCACAGCAGTATCTGTGAGCACTGGCCGTCTAGAACCTCGCTTTTCTGTTGAGGACCGGAGGAGAGTAATTGCACCTGGGACTCTCAGATGTGTACCAGTCTTAGCATCAATGATAGGAGGCCTCTGCAATGGCCCTGGGATGGTAGGTAATGAAAATGATTCTTGCAATACAGGAGAAATTCTCTATAAGCATAAGGTGTTCCCTGGAGCAATCAAGACCCCCATTTGCACTAACCCCACCACCCAGCAGAAGTAGGGCCCCTTGGTTGTATTTCTCTCTGGGTCCATTCCCTCTCTTGTCTCTGATGCTATGGTTCTTGAGTGTGGAAGACATGTTCTCCTTGTGTAGAAACCTGTCACCCCAGGAAATTTAAGGACAGAGACAGCTGAAGAACATGTGTGGCATTCTAGACACAGGGCCCTCCTTCCAGTGTCTAAATTATGGATATTGGTTTAAAGAAATCTTTGTCTCTTAAAATAAGTTCTCAATGCTCAGGATTAGAAGCAGCTGGAAATCTTTGCGAAGGGGCAGAGGTTTCAGATGTGCGTCTGAGTGTTTTTTCCGGTGAGCACGACAGATGCTCTGAAATGACACACATACCTGTCATGCCAGCAAAGCCACATCCTCAGGGTGTCTGCCTGGCAGAAGCGATGCCTGGGCTGTCTGGGCAGTCTCTGGACCACCGCACAGTTTACTGCTGGGGATACTATCGTGGGAACCTTTCCTCCATTTCCATACAGTTACCCCTTCTTGCAGAGAAGCTGAAAGGCCTCGAGGAGAATTTGATATGGAGCCCTGAATCTTGAGATCTAATTCATCAGTTTGATGGAAACTTTCAACATCTCTGGGATGCATACTTGGTGCCTGCGAGTCTTTAGGGATAGCAGATGCCATGATCTGTCAGAAATGGCTCACTGTGGAGTGTGGTGGCATAGACATTTGTATTGATTACCATGAGCAAAAGTTGTGGCCCAAAGGAGGAAATTACAGTAATATTCCTTGGGGTTTTTTTGAATCAAGTTAGCATCAAAAAAAGATCCTGGCTTTTATATCTCAGTCACATTTATTAAATTCTGTGTGTGTGTATGTGTCTGTGTTTAAGGGAGTCTGTCTAGATCATATCATATTTTCCTCCTATATTGATGTTACATAATTATGGAGAAACCCCAAATTCATATCCTTGTAAATTCTCCTTTTACCTGCAATTAAATCCTAAGCTGAGTTACTTCAGGGCACAGCTGGAGTCTGCTCTGCTTGTTTGTGCAGTGTCGCTCACATGTGGGTGCATAATAAATACTATTCCATAATCACCTTCAAGGTGTCCATTATGTGCGAGGTCTACACCGTACGTAACAACAGACAACGAGAACGACGGTTTAGGAAATGCAGGTAATAAGTGTGCAATTACTCTAATTATGGACCTACATGGAACTGGATTTGTTTTCATGTTGCTGTCTGCCCATGTGAATTGTCAGGTGAAACTTTCCTAAGATATTCTTTCCACAGAAAGACGGGTCTGTGGATGTGTGTCTGTTTTTATTTTTCCTAGGGCCTTCGCTTTCATTTCAGACTTCTTTTCATCATCAAGAGTGGGATTACAAGGACAGATAGTCTGTGACTTGGCCAAAATATGTTAGCCTTTGCTATTCCTGGGCGTGTGCATGACTGATGCCACAGTTGGTCTCTATTCAGGTGTCGAGAGAGGAAGCCCTGGTTGCTGTTCAGGCATTACTGAGTCATTACTTACTTGTCTTAATAATGGATTGGAGTGTGAGGAGATGAACGATCACCACAAAATGATTCTCAGTGTATCATTGCACTGAAGCTAAGTTCCACTGCAGTAACAGCTTTTGAACATCTCAGCGGCTTGCAGCAAAATAGTTTATTTCTTGTTCCTGTTGGTCAGCAGCAGCTCTGTTCCATGTCGTCAGAGCTCAGGCTGAAGGAGCAGCCCCCTACCTGGGACATGGCTGGTCACAAGGGAGAAGGAAAAGTCAAGGTGGCAGAACCACATGACGGTCCTTAATCGGCTCAGAAGGGGCACGGTCCCTCCTAGTCACGTTTCATCAGTAAGTGACATGATCAAGTCTGACATCACCAGACAGGGGAGTATAATCCTCCCACAGGAAAGAGCAGCAAACATCCTGGGCAGTGATACATCCTGCTGTAATCGGCAAGGCAAAATTGATCTTCTCAGCGCTGCCTTTGTCAACTGGAAGTGTTTTATATTGGCCAGTGGAGACTGGATGACGTACTATTGGAAAGACAGAAGTGGAACCCTCACTCTTTTCTGATCCTCACTGCCATAAAGGTGGTCAAGAATCTTCAGTGTCAAAAGATATTATCTACAAGATGTGAGGAGAAGAAGGGCGAATCTCTAAAAAGTGTGGCAAAATGTGAGCTTACGAGGGCTGGCCTGGTGGTGTAGTGGTTAAGTTTGCATGTTCTGCTTCGGCAGCCCAAGGTTTGCAGGTTCAGATCCCAGGCACAGACCTACACATCGCTCATCAAGCCATGCTGTGGTGGCGTCCCACATACAAAATAGAGGAAGATTGGCACAGATGTTAGCTCAGGGGCAATCTTCCTCAAGGAAAAAAAAAAAAGTGAGCTTATGAGAGAAGTGGGCTGCCCGGGTGAGGCCTAGGGACTCCTGCTTCGAGGTTCACAGACTCCTTGTAAATCTTGACCTTTGATTTTCTGAACCTCCTGAGATCTGGTCATTGTTTATTCTTGGTTCCCATAAACTTTCCTCTCCAAAAACATCCCATCCCATGAGGCGACAGGAATGAGTCTGTTCCTTTCACCAGCACTCTTTTTTAAGAGTTAAAATAATAAAATTAACACATAAAAGATGAGATTAACTAGCTGCAGAATTTACCTCCAAAGATGTGGAGATATCCTAATCCAAAAAAAGGAGAAGTGGAACTTCAACCTCCGCTGGAGTTGTGACTGAACTTGGAGGAATCCTGCCGCCTCAGCTGTGCATTAGCATAGCTGCAGAGTAAACTAAGATGTGTCGTTCATTCACCCTGGATTCATTCGTTCCAGGTGTTGTTGTAGGTATTGGGGGCTGGGGGGGAGACTAGGACAAACAGGAGCCCTGCTTCTGAGGCATTTTCATTCTTGTGGGTGTGATTGTTAATGATCTACCATTGTTCACTTGTATATTAATTAGTTTACTCAAAAGATATCTATTGATTAATTATTAGGTACTGGAGACTCAGCAGCGAACAGAACAAGCAAAGATCCAGCCCTCATGCACCTGCCATTCTAATGAGGGGGGGTTAAATAGAATATAAACTAATTAATCAGTATACAGGACTTCAGGTGGGAATAAGTACTATGATAAAGAATAAAGGCAGCTGGGGTGGGGGGTTTGGTGGGTGAGGGGCTGGGGGTGCGCATTGAATATGCTATTTGGCATAGGGCTGTCAGGTTAGGGCTCATTGAAGAGGTGGCATGGAAGCAGAGACTTGAGGAAATGAAGGTAAGATTTGGTGAAAATATTCCAGAGTGAGGGAACAGAGTAGAAGTAGAGAGTGGAACACCATCCATAGCTGATTGCTTTGGGTATCTCCATCCTGGGTTTCTTACTTTGTATATTACACCTTGGTAAGACCTTCCCTCTTCTAATGCAAAGGCAGCTGATGACTTTGACCAAGATAGTGGTGGTTACTCTGGATGTTTGGTGGATATTCTGTCTGCTGTGAATTGTCACCTAGATATTCCAAGAGGCCGCTTCTGTTATAAAGCATAAAGTATGCATGAATGCAGCCCCACATGATTCCAGGCTGTTTTTTAAAAATAAAAAATTACCCTTTGAGTTCATAATAGACCATGGAGAGATGTTTTCTCAATTTATTTTTTTGCATTTGGACTTGGAAATTAGTAATGGATTGATATGCAGTTAAAAACTCCTTTAGTTGTGCAGCTCTATGCATAATTTGAGTTTTTTCTTGAAAATGGTTAGAATAGAGGGTGGAGGTGGAAGTTTTGTGGGGAAGTTGAATCCTTCACAATGGCTCTATTGTCAAGTGAAATTAAAGCAAGTAAAAATTGCAACTGATCTGTGCACTAATTTTGGATTCTGCTGCTTTTGCTTTAAATTTTGCCAAAAATAAGCATTAAGAAATATGGAAACTTGATTATGTTAACTTAATTAAGAAAGAGTGCTGGATGAGATTATTGGACTTTTGTAAAATACTTCACTTCTGACCCATTTGATGTTGACCCTTTTTCTCTCTTTGATGTTGAAATAGTAAGATTAAAATCAACTTGTGAAATGTGAAACCTATAGACATAAAGAAGATTCATTGAGTAAAGCCTTCTAAAAAATTTTTCTGGTTTAACTTTTTAAACATTGTTATTATTAAGAGCAGTTTTGCTTGCAAATGAAGTTAGTGGCCAGATTTCTGTCTTCTTCTGACCATGGCACACCGGCCAGCAATCATTACTCTGAAGGACTGAATCATAAAATTGAAACGTGGTTGAATACGGTATTATTCCTCATTTATTAGATGACCACGTTGGATCACTGACCCCCAAAACAAGAGGCTTGGCAGTGTATACCCAGCAAATAACAGAGATCCATAATGCCACCTCAGTTGTTTCTCCAGGACCTACTAAGCCTCTTCTGCAAAGTCTGCTTTGTTCTGTGTTTATTGTTATTTCCAGGTGCAAGTCTTGTGGTTTAGTGGAAAGCTGGTGGAGCTTAAAGTCATGCAGACTCAAGTTGAAATCCTGCTACTGCCTGGCTGTCAAAATTTAGACAAGGTGTTAACTTTCCTAAGAGCCTGCCTTCATCTCTTCAGCCAGGGTAATGATATTACAGTCAGTTTGTAATGAGGATCAAAATGAGATGACATAGGGAAAGCAGGTAGCACAGTGCCTGACACACAGTAGCTGCTCATTATTTGTTATTCCTTTGCAAATGCTGTAGAGATAGAAATTATTACTATTTTCTGAACTTTTTTGGGAATCTTCTCTACAATTGGCAGCTTGTAGGCCGGACGTGGTGAAGAGAAGTGTTTGGTTGAACTACCACTGTATTGAAAAATGTTTGGAATTTGTTGCTGATGTTTAAAAATCAAGAGATCTTTACAGAGAAGTCTAGATTCCTGGCTTTGTTGGAAAGTTGAGGCATCTGGCAACACTGCACTTCCCCCACTCTTCCCCACATGGTCAACAATCAGCAGAGCTGAGAAGTGGTGGCTTCCCTTAGGTAAAATGTGTGCACTGACCTCACTTCCCTTCTTCATGTCCCTGCCTGCTTCCTGAGGGTACCCATAGTATTAGCAACTCCCAGTCTAGACATTAGGCTGATTGGACTCAATGAGTGAATGTATATGTTTTTGTGTGTGGCATTGGGAATTTGGGAGGCTACTTAGGGCCTTGAGATACGTTTGGCTCTGGCAGGGAAGGTAGTCCCTTGCATACCCCTGACTGAAGAAGAGGCACCTGCTTCTTTCCAGGGAGGCTATCTGTTTGATTGAGAATACAGCTTTGGCAGCAACTAATTACAAATAGCATTTGGAAAGGGGATTGGGACATTAGTTCAGGCAGGAAGATCAGCCCCTACCGACCAGCCATTGAGTGGGGTTATAGATACACACCTAAGTCACTCTCAAGTATAACACAGACAAACATGGTAGTGGTAGAGATTATGACTGGGGCGGGGGGAATTATAGCAACAACATTCATAGACTAGGGCACGTGGCTTACAACGGAGAAGCCAGGGAAAAAGGCAAGATTCAGCTGATCTAAAACAAACAGGATAGTTCATTACCAAACATATTTTGAGACAGATCAGCACTCTTGATCAGGTTAACATAATTAAAAATTATAGTCCAATAATAAACTTTTGCATTTCCATGGTTTTCTTCTCTTCGAAGCTTTATCCTTTATCTGATCTTCATCACAACCTGCCAAGCTTGTCACAAAAAGCAACAGAAAAGTTGTCAATTGATGCACTGGTCTAGTCAATGAATTAGTGACATCTCTTCCCTATAATGCTGAAGTTTTGATTGATTACATTTTGAGGTACATAAGAAATTAAGACAAACCAAAGATTTCCCTGATTTTCTCCCTGAAAAATCAATTCAAGACTTCTTGCTTAAATTCACTTAAAAAAAAAAAGAAGAGATTTGATCTGTATTGTTCTCACTACAGTTTGAGGCTAGATTCTGCTTTGAATGACATGTACAATTTTGTAAGCCATTTGGCTCTTATATCTGGCCCAGATTTAGCATAACTTTATGCAGGACTTTTTACAAGATCACTTTGATGATTATTTTGATTTCTTTTTTAATTCTCAAGGAACCAAGAATTACCTCGGTTTTCATAAAAATGTGACTATGTTGGCATTGATGTTGAGGTTATTCATGTTTATAACTAGCTCTCAACTAGCGTCCATTTCTGTGAAGGATTTTATAGCGAACCAATACATAATCGTGGTTTTGTCATTTGCTAGTGGTCTTATATAACCACTTAATTTTTATTGCATAAGTATTAAGTCATAAAAAGTGTCTACACAGTGCTCAGTAAAAGAACCAGACCTCTCTAGACATCTTTGTGGTCATTGTTCCAGCATTCCAGAGGTACAGGCTGATAGGGAGTACACTTGAACAGAACCACTGTGGAAAGGCCAAAATTTGACCCCCGGGGTGTAAAGAAAAACTATGTTCTGTGGCTATGCATTAGGCTTTTGTAGTGGTTATCAGAAGTTTAAGGAATTATGGTTAAGGAATGAGGTAAGAAAGAAAATCAGGCTGCGGCTGCTGCTATGTTGATAGCTAACATTTACAGAGTGCTTTACATGTGCGGGGCTCATTCTAAGGGCTCGCTGTTCATTAATTCACTTAATTTTCCCAACAGTCCTATGAGGAAAGTACTGGTACTCTCCCCTATTTACAGATGAGGAGCCTGAGGCATAGAAGGATGAAATGACTTGCCCGTTCAGTGACGTGGCAGAATTTGGACAACCCAGCCTGGCCAATGTTCTTAACTCCTGTGTCTCCTTTTAAGAGCAGCTGGAGAAAAACAAACACACAAATAAAAGCATTAATTTCACCTGTTGATTAATTCATTCCGTGGCCCAGACAGTTCTTAGACAGTGAAGCAATTCTTATCTTGCACGTCAGGAAATTCATGGAAACTTTCTCGTGTAGTGCATCAAATATTAACTGTTTTATGAAACTCTTCATAAAGCACGTTAGACTTTCCTGTTGTCTTAAAGAGCCTATAGGAGGTAGGATGTGAATCTATTTAGGTGACTGTGAATCTCCAGGAAGGACAATGGCTGTCCTACTCTTCTGAAAGAGTTACAGAGTCTGACTCTTTCTTTTACTTTTTAGAGCCTCAAACTGTACTTTGGAGTTTTCAAATTTACAATTTTTTGTTTTGTGTTGTTTTTTCAGTCTTCTCTCAACTGATCGACTATTAGCTACTGATGGAGTTTTAGTGCAAATGGCCCCCTCCCTTCATCTCTCTTCCCACTTCTGACTTTTAATCTGTTGAGAGGCAGGAAAGCAGGTGAACTGGCTTGCTAAAAGAAGAAAGTTGGGCCGGCCCTGTGGTGCAGCGGTTAAGTGTGCACCTTCTGCTTTGGTGGCCCGGGGTTCACCAGTTTGGATCCCAGGTGCAGACATGGCACCGCTTGGCAAGCCATGCTGTGGTAGGCGTTCCACATATAAAGTAGAGGAAGATGGGTACAGATGTTAGCTCAGGGCCAGTCTTGCTCAGCAAAAAGAGGAGGATTGGCAGTAGATGTTAGCTCAGGGCTAATCTTCCTCAAAAAAAAAAAAAGGAAGTGATCACTAGAAAATAGCCTGGGTTCCTCAGGGAAAAACTAAGCCAGGCCCCATTTCTTTCATTGCTTGCTTTTTCCTTTTCATACTCCTCCTCCTTCCTTTCCCTACCCCCCCCCTTTTTTTTTTTTTTTAAAGATTTTATTTTTTCCTTTTTCTCCCCAAAGCCCCCCGGTACATAGTTGTATATTCTTCATTGTGGGTCCTTCTAGTTGTGGCATGTGAGACGCTGCCTCAGCGTGGTCTGATGAGCAGTGCCATGTCCGCGCCCAGGATTCGAACCAACGAAACACTGGGCCGCCTGCAGTGGAGCGCACGAACTTAACCACTCAGCCACGGGGCCAGCCCCCCGACCCCCCCTTTTTTTTTGAGAGAATTAATAAGTGAGTCCATCAAGATGATGTAGTTAGACCAGGCATTTCAAAAAAAGAGTTCTGATTTTCCCAGCCAATGCCTTGCCATCCCCTGTAGGACAAACTCTGTCCTACTGTTTCTGTATCTTTCTTTCCTGCTTCCCAGCCTTGCAGACAGTAGAGTCGGTATGTGCAGCTTGAATTGGAAATGGACATCACTGGTGCGCAGTGAGGCTGACCTAGCACTGGGGGTGGCAGTGCAGGTGTCCTCACAGTGTGACCAGGGGTGTAAACCAACAGAGGGGGTGGGGACTCAGTGTAGTGAAGAGCATGCCGCAGACACCAGAGGCCACCTGTCTGCATCTCTGTCTCGGGGTGGGTCTGTGCCCTGGCCTCGGTTCAGTGTCATCTTCATGCCTTGGATGAGCACACTAACATGCCGATGGTGAGGGGCGGAGGCCACGGTCTGAACACCTCCAGTCTCCACCTGGCAGGCCCTGAACAGGGAGCTGGAGCTCTGAGCAGCCCCGCAGGCCTCGTTTTTGAGGTTTCTAAGTCCGTGTTTAGTAGGAAAATGAATGAAACCCAGCTTATGCAGAAACGCAATGGGTAACATTTTTTCCAGAAGAGGTGCTTAATTTTTACTTGGACTCATGGACCCCAGATCTAAAATCCTTACTCTACAGCCCTAGCCGTGGGGACATAAACCAAATCAGAAACCTCTGAAATGTTTTTCAGTATGTATCATTCTCATCACAGCTCTTTTGGTGAACATAGATTGATCAGCAAATTTTATCTCCCATTGCGTTAGACGTTACTTACAAGGTTTTAGCTGTTGTTTCAAAAAGGTCCTTGAGACTAAAAATATCCACGTTTCCTTGTTTCATGCCGTTTCACTGGCCCATCAAGATGGTTCATTTTTTAGCATTTTTGTTTTGATCCTCGCTACACGGCCCTATTATGCCATGAATGTAATTAAGAATGCAGCCAGGAATAGAGTGAAGAATGGCATTTAATGTTTAAATTAGCAGAATTTGGAATCATCTCTCTTACTTCATAATTGCATATAAAAGATGCTCGGCTTTCTGAGTCATTTGTTTATTCTTGACAGTGTCCCCGAGAGCCTCTGCTCTTCCTTGGGCTGAAATTGGGCTGCGTTGTCTTTTTGTGGCGTTAAGCTACATCTAATAGAGTTCTACTGTGTATTTATTTCATGACTTATCTAATCCTTATTGGAAATTGCTCGCTGCCTGCCCCTGTTGGCTGTTATTCCCATTGAAATGGTTTTCTCTACAGGGTAGTCTTCAAACTTAGCAAGCTTCCGCTGACCTTCCGTCGGGAGGTCATTTAGTTTAAGCTTCCTGGCACAGTGGATAAAAGCAGGCCTGGGTGTTTGAAGGATTAACCAGCATGTTCTTAAACCAGCTGTTCCAGAATAGCCGTTTCTCAGGCAAGTCTAGGCCGGGGGGGGGGATCCAAGGCAACTGACCACATCAGTAATGAGGAGCCATCTCCCCAGCGGCCTCTTTAGTCTGTGGTAGGTGGCCCTTGACCTCTGAGCCCCCTGCCCTTTGACCTTGACCGTCCTAGTCTTGAGTGTCAGCAAGAGTGATTTGTCCAGGTTTCCTGTGTGTGGACGTAAGCCGGTGGGCAGGAAGCCTTTCTGAATGGAGCCTTACTCGTCTGCCCATCACGTGACACGAGCTATCTCTCGTTTGTATTTTGCCCAATCCAAGTAAACAGGGGTTTACTTCCGTCATGTGGCTTTTAGGTCAAGTGGTCTTTGTGGGTGGCCTGGGACGTGACAGGAAATGTGATTGTTTAGGATACCCCTTGTCTTTCTTGTAGCAGTGCTAGTCCCTGTTAACTTGAGTTCTAGTGAATGAATCTTTCTCATATTAGGAGTAGGAAAATTCTTTTAATAATTCATTGGGCCACTTCAGGTAGCTCAAAGATAGACAGCCACTTTCCCTCAAGCGACTTTATTCCTGAGGCTGAGAATTCTAAGAATATCTTAGAATGTCTGATTTTTTTTCATGCCCTAGATTTAGGAATTGGAAGTGGCCAGGCTGGCAGTCAGATTCTAATACTGATGGGATTTTTGATTCTTCATATTGTATCATAAGAGAATTTAGAAATTTTTGGGAAGAATGGCCTACCTAACATATATATCTACTATAAATTCAAGGTTGTAAACTCAGCATTAAGAACAAGCCTATAAACTCAGCATTCTAGCTGCCCTCTACTTTGAAAGCAAAATAGCTCCTTCTAATGGATTCTTAACCTTGAATTGATGAGATCCAGGATAAAGTGTAGCTCATGGCCTTACAACTCATTTACCGGTTCACGTCCTCTGGGAGGAGGAGGTGATGAGTAACAGGCGCTGCCCTTTTTTGAGCACCTACTTAATGCCAAGCCCTGTGCAGGCCCTTCTCCATATATTACCTCCTTTCATCCTTATCATCCCCATTTCACAGAAGGTAAAACCTGAGGCTCAGAGGGTTTATGGGACCGGACAGGAGAACATCCACATCCCACCATATTTGTAATCCAATGAACATTGTTTCATGCCTTCAGCTTTGGTCTTACTCAACTCTGGTTTACTTTGGTTCTGATTACTCTTGCCCTCAGCAGGCTGAGATGAAGACTGCTCAGGAGAGATGTAGTAGAAATAACATCCTGAGGTTTTTCTGGTGGGGCGGGAGCTCAGGAAATGGAAGTTTCTAGAGTGCTGTGAGACTTCAAGGAAGACACTGACAGTCTCTCCTGTTCCTTAACTGTGAAGTGGGTGTAGAAATACTTCATGGGTTCTTGCAAGAATACTCTGATATAATTATATTAAAGTGCATTGATTTAGTAAGTGTTTATTCAGTGCCTTTTAGTATGAGAACTGTGTGTGGCACTAGGTATACAGTGGTGAATATTAATCGTGCTCATTTATGAAGTGCTTATTGTGTGCCAGGGGTCATTTTAAGTGCTGGCCTTGCGTCATCACATTTGATTTTAACCATAGAAAATATGAAATAGGTACAGTTAACCTTCTGTCTATAAGAGGAAGAAACCACTGCCCAGAGAGGTTAAGTGACTTGCTGAGGTCACACAGCCAGTACATGCTGGAGCTGGGATTGGAAACCCAACCGTCACCTCTAAAACCTGCATTTTAACTATGACACCCTAATTTCTATGCTTTCCTGGCACAAAAGGTCCCTGCCCTCAGGAAGCTCGGAGTCCACTGGGGAAAGGACAGAAATGAAACACACACAAAGACCACACAGTCTGCTAGGCGCTCTGAAGGAGAAGAACGGGATGAGTTGAGAAGGACAAGCAGGGGGGAGCTAAGTGAGACTGGTGAATCTGGGAAGGCCTCCCTGAAGGGGTGACATTTAAGCTGAGATCTAGAAAATGAATTGCAGTCAGCCAGGTGGCAGTGGGGAGCAGAGTGCTCCAGCAGGGGGCCCGTCGCGAATAAGCCTCGAGCTGGAAAGAAGCTGGACACTGGGGGCGCAGAGAGAGTAGCTCTCAAAAGGAGCCCACATGGTTATTGATAAAAAATACTTTGAGCTTAAAATGTTCACACTCAGTTGAAGAGAGATTCTGCAGCTGCCTGTGTGGCTTTAGTGTTTTCTCTGTTTTATTATATATGTTCAAATTTATAAACATGACAGAGATGCAGCTTTTTCATGGCCACATTTCCCAGTCCCCTCCCCTTTCCCAAATGTGGGAAAACAGAAGGAAAGAGAAGTTTTGAAGTTCTGCCTCCAAATATTTCCTTAGTGGTCTTTTATGGGGCTTGGTTCCTTAGAACCTGACATGTGTTCATAAAACATGATGTTCCTCTGCCTTTATATACATTCTTTTTTTAAAAAAAAGATTTAACAGAGTCATAACTCTGAGCAAGGAGCCCTGACAAGAGCGTGCTAACTGTAAATGCATGAAATGGATGAATGCTAATTTATTTGCTCTGCTTTTAACAGAGCAACATCATGCAGACCACCCAAAAATTTCATGAAAAACCTTTCTGCTAGTACCTTACCCATATTTTGTTTCTGCCACAGAAGGCAACATTTGTTTTTTAAAAAGTTTATTGAAAATCACATGTCTCTTGTCCCTCTGTGATATGTTTCACCTCCTGAGACAACACTGGCTGTTTTCCCAAAATGTAAACTAGGATTATGTTCCCTTTTAATTTGCATGCCTGGTTAATAATGTCACTAACCTTTGCTATTCCTTTATAAATCGAAATTAATTAAACTAGAGCTTGCCAGTGAAAACATACCCTTCTAAATATAGATTTCTGTTCTGTAGCCCTGTCCAGGCAAAAAGAAATCCCTTTTATTAGATATTGCTGATCTCACATCAAAGCAGCAAGAGAAGACCAAGTTCTCTTTCATTTTTAATAAAGAGGTCTTCTGATCTCCCAGGGCCACACCTGACCATGCCGTGTCGAGCGCAGGCAGCCTGTGATGAGCGGCCCACGGAGGTCACAGCCTCCTTGCAGAGGTTACCGCCTTCTCTGAACTTGATGTGTTTACAGGGCTAATTCGTTAATCAGAGAGGACTTGAAATCTCCCCATGATTTCCGTCAGGCTGCTCGCGGTAATGTACATCGCTGCAGTTTTTAAGCTTTTTTAAGAGACTGATTTTGAATATCTGTAGGAGAAAGCAGTTTTGTATTACAAGAAGGTAAAATATGTACATGCTCTACTTTTACTT
Source organism: Equus asinus (assembly GCF_041296235.1). Classification (NCBI taxonomy): domain Eukaryota; kingdom Metazoa; phylum Chordata; class Mammalia; order Perissodactyla; family Equidae; genus Equus; species Equus asinus. The sequence continues at coordinate 28,615,297 of NC_091810.1, forward strand.
AAATTAAATCTCCTTTTTTTTAAGGTCTGCCAGCTAGGCTGTCTTCTAGTCCCCAAAAATCTTTGATACATTTATAACCTCGACTATCAGAGGGGCTGGTGGTATCTTGCCATGTCTTCCTTTTGCAGTATTACGTATTTTTAGTAAAAGGCAGCCCTCCTAGTGCAAAAATGTTTCCCAAACACCCAGCCTATCGTGCCTCGTGAAGGGAGGGGTTCCGGAGACGGGAGAGCCTGCCCTCTGGTCTCTGCAAGAACACTGGAACTAGCCCTTCCCGATTTCTAAATACAGTGAATTGCCTCCCGGACTCCTTTTACAGAACCCAGTGGATCCTTTGCCGAGGTCTCAGAGAATGTGTTCCCTGCGTGTTCATTTCCTGCTGCTTTTCCAGAAGCCTCCTGCTTCGTTTCTGCCAGTTGCCTCTGCTCACTTCTAAATGGGAGCAGCTCCCAGAGAGCGCTGGCCCGCATCTGAGCCTGGGGAGGGCTGCGTGCTGTCCCGCTGTGGGATGTGGAGCCGAGGTTTGTTCAAAGCCCTTCCATCCCTGTTTTCAGGCCGCCGGCTTTCTCTCTGGACCTTTAACCAACTATTTTGCTTTTATGGTCATAATTTTTCACTTATTTGAAGTGTTATGATCCCTATTTTTTCATGACACTTCTTTGTGTTCCTCAGTAAAATATTGTATTTTTCTGCAGAGAATCGCTTTTCTTTTGCTGTTTGATATTTTATGTGTGTGTGTATCCATATGTGTAATATGCACGTGTGTATATGCATACATATTTAGATACATATACATATAACTATTGTAATTGGTAACTAAATAGTTTTCTAGTTTATTCTAAGTTTTTTTGAGGTAGTCTATCACGTCATCTCTAAATAATGAGAATCATTTCTTCCTTTAAACTCGCTTACCTTTTATTGCTTTTTTGTTCTATTTCATTAGCGAGAACATCTTGCTCTATCATAAAAATCTAACTTTTTATTCAGACACACATCATTGAGGTTGGAGGGCATTCATAGTTAGCAATTATGTCCTAGAGTAGTAATTCAAATTTTGTCATTAAACATAAAAACTGCAGGCTGATATAAATAATTCATTTTAGAGGCAAGTATCAAGGAACCCAGCTTTCACAAAGTAAAAATTCTTCCGAAGGCAATGAGGAAAATTATTGTATTTCCATTTATCAAATGCTTACTAGATGTCACCAGGTTAGGAGGTAAAAATACACTGTGTTATTTGATTCTTAGAACAGCTCTCTGAGAAAAAGTGTTATCTTGAGCCCATTTTACCGCCGAGGAGACTGAGGCTTGGAAAGTAAGTCAGTCACATGTTAGACATTCTCACAGCACAGTGGTAAATGCAGATTCCCCTGAGTCCAGAGCCTGCGGCCTGACACCACTGCGCTGTTTAGCTGTTCATGCCCCATGTGGAGTCAAAATGCTTTTTGTTTTCATGTCCGTAACTGGAAAGCCTTTAAAGTAAAAAGAGCTGTACTCATGAGGAACAACACATTCTGATGATTATCTCATGTTTATCTCCTCACGTCATGTTACTCTTTGTCAGAGGTCAGCAAACTTTTTCTGTCAAGAGCCAAAGAGTAAATATTTTAGGCTTTTTGTGGCTATGCCATTTCTATCACAACTAGCCAACAATACTGATGGAGCCCAAAGGCGGCTGTTGACGATACGAAAATGAATGGGTGTTCATTCATTCATCATTCATCGTTCATTATTCACTGTGTTCCAATAAAATTTTATTGACGGACGTGGAAATTTCAATTTCAACTAATTTCACACATCACAAAAAAATTGTTTTTCCAGTCATTTGAAAGTTCGCAAGCTTTACAATCACAGCCCACGGGCCAGAGTTGGTTGGCAAGGTTTAGTTTTCAGCTCTGCTCTACATCCTTAAGTGTTAGAACTCGGATAAATGAGGAGTGTGTATTCCACCAGCATGTCTACAAATCATCCTCCCCATGACGTTTATTTAACAAACATTTTGGAGGGCCGACTGCTGCCGTGGCAGCCCCACCATGGGCAGTAAGGATGCGAAGATGAGTAAGATGATCTTGGTTTTCAGAGTTTACAGTCTAGTTGGAGAGAGGGGTAGCAGGGTGGGAGTGGTAAAAAATAAACCATTGCGACACGATATGAAAAATGCTTCAGACTTACTGCAGCATATGCACATGATCATTGACTCCAGCAAGCTCCCTGGACCGAGGGCTTTCGAGAATCTCAGACCCTCTGGAACTGCCTGGCTTCCCCCTTCGGTGTCTGGTATGGGGCGAAGCCTTTTTGGAGAGACTCACAAGTTTTCGGTCATATGATGGAATTCCTGATCCCACACTGCTGTGCTGGAAACGATTCAGAGACTGCAGAGCAGGGAGCGGACACAGCGTCTGTCTGATCCGGCGCCATCTGCCCGCCCACGTGTCCCAAATGCACATTGTGATCCTCTGAAGCTTGGCGAAGCTTTCCTCAGCTGAGCTCGCTCCTCAAAAAGGAGAAGTAATGGGGAGCGGGGGGCTGTGCGCTGGCCCCAGGAGAGATGTCCAGAAGCATGAAATCTTACTCGAGGCTGAGCGGGGGTGAGGGGTTGATGGACTTGCATGCACACTGACCAGTTTAGAGAGCCCGCTGGCAGCCACATACTCCCCAGGGACAAGGTCCATTGGCAGCGCTTCCCTCTGTTCATCTCCTCCTTTTTGTGCTTGCTCACACGTCTCACTTGAATTAAGTTCCTGACTCTTCCATGCCAAGAGTTCTTTGGTTGTGTTTCTGCTGGCTTTTTCCAGTCTCCTTGTTTCCTAGCCAGGTGCAACCCACTTCTTCACCAACCCATGTTCTTCTTCATCATAGAGGTTCTCCAGGGCTCAGTGCCCCCCGGGGCTCTATTTTTCTAGCATCTACCACCCCCCACCCCCCACCACCACAGTGAACTCATCCTTGTTTGTAGTTTTACAACCATCTGGCTGCTGATGGCTTTCAGGAGCTCATCTCTTCCTCAGCAAGACCTGCTTGCCTTTACTCTGCCTCCATTTCTCTCTCTCTCTCAATCTCCCTGTGCTAAAGTAACCTGCACGTCTTTCATGGTCTTCCTTTTTCCTTCCCCTGTTCCTCTGCTAATCTAGACCCACGTATCTGGTACTCTGAATTTGAGGTTTGGCTATAAACACAATTTGGATTCCATTCAAGGTGTCTGTTACTTTAGTTCATTCTTGATGCAGCTCATAAGCAGCCCTGAGGATATACACGAGACAGAGTGGCTAGATGCAGCTCCTCATTGCCTCACTCTTATATAACCCTGTGCCAGTGGTATCTTTTCAGATACAAATCTGATCATGTCTTCCCTCTGCTTGAAACTCTTCTGTGGGTTTCCCACAGCTGTAAGGACTGCCAGGTATGGTATGCAGCTTTTGCACCACACAACCCTAGGAGGCACCATGCTCATCATAGTCGGTGTGAATAGGGCGTCCTTCAGTTGTGCAGTGTACAGCCTGTACTACTGTACATGGCAGCTCTGGCTCACAGTGTCCAGCAACAGCTGTTCTTGAACTCCTGTCCCACCACCCTTACAACTCTCTCCCTGAACCCCAATCCCAGAGTTTCTGATTCAGTCAGTTTGAGGTCAGGCCTGAAAATCTGCATTTCTATCGACTTCCCAGGTGATGTGATGCTGCTCATCCAGGGACTACACCTTGAGAACCCTGGTATAGACATCACTTGAAGCTTTCTCTGTTGGAACACTTTACTCAATTAATGGCTCCTGGGACATGCCTGGGCATGGGCTACCTAATCCAGTTTCATAAGAGTTAGAGGTGTCTCCACTTGATAAAAACAAATCAAATGATTACCTTTACTCATTTTCTTATTAATATTGAACTGTACAAGTGGCACATGAGCACATTCTTCTTGAAAATCTTTGAAACGTTACAGATCAGTCTAAAGTCCCTTTTGACTTCCCCTCATCTCTGCCCCAGATGTCTCTTATCAGTTTGATGGATAGCCCTTTTGCACTCTATTCTGCACTTATGGGTAGAATGTACGCTTTTTGCTGGTGTTTTCCCTCCCTGAACCATAAGTCACATCATGTTGGATCTTCTGGTCTGCAAGTTGCTGTTTTTCATTAAACAGTGCTTTGGCGTCCTGTCTCTTACGGTACATGGAAATTTGGCTGAATCGTCCTGCCTCTCACATCTGTTCCTTTCTTCCCCACCCTGCTCTCTGCTTGGGGAACCCTATCAACAGTTCCAGTGCTCTCTGGTGTCTGTGTAGGTGTGGCCATGGGGCGGTTGGCAGGATATCAGAGTGAGGAAGGAAAATGAGGTTGGGGACTCCTTCCTCACCCTCTCCCTGTGCGGCGCTCTCAGGCTAGCTGTGGCTCAGGAGGACAGCTCCCTGTACTTCTCGAGGCACACTCTGCGGGACGTGCTCCCCGCTGGGCCAAGGCATGGGAACAGCCACACTGCTGTTGGTCCTTATGGTCCCCTACACCCACGTTGCAAGTCAACTCAATTTGTCTTAAGGATGTCAGCCTTTTCCTTCTCAGAACCTCACTGAAGAGGTATGCCTCACTCTTTGCTTTTTTTTTATTGTGGTAAAATATACATAGCATAAAATTTACCATCTTAACCATTTTCAAGTGTGCAATGCAGTGGCATTAAGTACATGCACATTGTTGTGCAGCTGTCACCACCGTCCATCTCCAGAACTTTTTCATCATCCCAGACTGAAACTCATTAAACAACAATCCTCTATTCCCCCTCCCCAAGCCCCTGGCAACCACCCTTCTCCTTTCTCTGTATGAATTTGACTGCTCCAGGCACCTCATAGAAGTGGTATCATATACAGTATCTGTCCTTTTGTGACTGGCTTATTTCACACATGGGTAAACCTTCACAAGATTCATCCGAGTTGTAGCATGTGTCAGAATTTCCTTCTTTTTTAAGGCTGAATAATAGTCCATTGAATGTTTATACAACATTTTGTTTATCCATTCATCCGCCAGTGGACACTAGGGTCGTTTCCACCTTTTGGCTGTTGTGAAGAATGCTGCTGTGAACATGGGTCTACAAATAGCTCTTCAACATGCTGCTTTCAGTTCTGTGGGTCTAGAGCCAGCTGTGGAATTGCTGGATCCTATGGCAATTCTATTTTTAATTTTTTGAGGATCCACCATACTGTTTTCATCTCCTATGATTTATATTGTTTGCTTTGCCCTGAAAGACTAACTTTTATAGTTGCTATATCTTTATGGTATCCCACATCAAAGAAACTTATTTTAGTCATGTCTGTGAGGGCAACTGCTTTTGTCTTAATACATTTATAATTTTGGTGCTGGCAAGTATTTTGGTCCAGAAAAAGTATTAGCAAAGTGCATTGCAGAAACTCTGCATCATCTTGTTTGTGAAATATGAAGCCAATTTTCAAAGCAGATGTGTAAATTACAGATATGGATTCAATTATATGGCAGACTGAATATTTTGATTGCCATGGCTGCAGATTCTACAAATAGGCTCTGAGTTCCTCCCTGTTGTTTTGGGAGTATCCTCCTGTATACACCTCAGTCGTCCAGCCTGTCCAGCCTTTTAAAGAGTCTCTCAGCATCCATTTGGGCTTAGACGTGGCTGTGAGATTAAGTTTGGTGGTTTTTGGTTGTTTATCCCATATCTATTCTTCTATAAGTTTTAGGTGCCAAAAATAATAGCATGTTATGCAGTAGTCAAGTTGAGTCCTTTTCATGTAGGAAGAAGACTTGTTTGGAAAATCATTGGTAAACCAGGATTATAAATTTAAAAGAAACCGTAATTGGTTTGGAATTGTATTATAACTTTCCTAAAAGTTGGTCACGTGTGAATTATTTTACATAATAATAACCAGTAACATTTATTAAGTGCTTACTATAGCCTAAACATTTAGCCTGAGATCTACATGTCTGGTCCTGTTACTACTCCCATAACCCTGAAAGAGAACAGAATTATCATCTTCATTTACCAGATAAGGAAATTGAGAGTCAGAGAGATGAAGCTACCCAAAGTCACAGAGCTAGTGAATAGAAGGTACAGGACTGAAGTCCGAGTCTTTCCACTTCATCACACTTTTATTCTTCGACTTACAGCCATGTGCGGTAGGATCAACACACACACACGCCCCTCCCTTCAGACATCGGCACTGCCTCAGCACCCCTTCCTGGCAGCCGATGGACACTCCGCTCAGTGTTAATCAGTACTCTGTATTTCCTCCACGCTGCTGGATTCGAGGAACCAGGGTGGATGGGAGATCCCCCAGAACTCCAGCACGGCTCCGGTCACGGCTCCGTACAGCAACTTGAGCTCCGCATTTCCAGTGTTTCTGCTGTTTGCTTTGAGCTGAAAGTAATCTGCAGAGCACAAGTCTGTAGGCAAAGGAGCACAACCCGCAGCACATTCAGACCATAAATGGATTTGCAGAGTTCTGCTCTGGAAGGTTTGGGCAGGGGTCCAGAACTCTTTGTACTGTAACAAGTGTAGACCTCTTTCTGGAGTGTTTGTTTTAAGTGTCAGAACTCGAGGATCATTTTGGCCAGGGTTGGTTTTACATTTTTCACGGGTACCTATTTATAGATCTGAACCTAAATCTGTTTTTTCACCCAGTCCACCTAGAAGCCATAAGGAAAAAGACTGATAATTTGACTATACAAAACTTAGAACTTACATATGGTGGCAAAAATCTAATAAAAAAATAAACTGGCAAGAGCAGACGAAGCCCCGATTTCCTCCTTTCCTAATTTGCTCTTAAATGTCAATAGGAAAAAGACAAACGACCCAGTAGAAAAGTGAGCCAAGAACACCAGCAGTAAACCTATGAAAAGGTGCTCAACTTCATTCATAATTAAGAAAATGTAAAACGAGATGATGTTGGCAAAGATGTAAAAGTCTGATAATATGCAGCATTGATGAGGGTGTTGACATAGCACCCTAATAAACTGTTGGTGGGAGTTTAAATTGGTGCAGCTCTTGGCAATATCTGTTAAAATTAAAATGCATTCTGTCTGGCTCATAAATTCCATTAGTAGGCATCTACACTGTAGATATAGTCACAAAAGAGTTTGCCAAGATATGTGTACACGCACATACACACAGGCAAGGATGCTACTTGTAACGTTATGTGGTGGAAAACCAACACCATCAGGAGATATCCCTTCCTCCCCAGGTAGAAACAAGCTCAATGTTAAATAGACAGCATCTATCCAATGAGCTGCCCTATTGACGAGAATGAGGGAGATCTGCAAGGGTACAGTTGGACAGGTCTGCAAGCTTTATTAATGAGACAGCAAGTATTTGTGGACATCATCTCTGAAAGGATATCTCCACACCAGTGTATGCTTTTATCTGCAGGAATACACAAGAAATTGTTAATAATGGTTAAACTTTTGGGACTGCCGTTTAGGGTGTGGACAAGCTTTTGTTTTTTTCATTTTATACTTTTGAAGAAACTTTTCACCCATGCATCCTGCTTATTTTAAAAAAATTACAATTTAACTGAAATCTGTTTGAAACTGGGTCTAACAGTTATAGATAAATTTAGCTTGGTCTTGATCTAATCTATGCAATACAATTGTCCAGAGCTATTCTTTTGGAAGGGGAAAAATAGGGGGTTCACCTCTTTGGGGGCTGAGAGCTGTTTTCCAAAGTAGACTGTGATCTGGATATATCCTGGGCTCTGCTTTTGTGTGGAAAGCCATCTTTTAAGTCTTGGGTGGAGTTACATTTGAAACAGAACGTGTCGGTGAGGTCATTTCCTCAGGGGGACTTTTTGGAGGTGGGAGGGAAGCACATTTGGTTCCAGGCTTCACGCAGGGCTGACGTTTGGTGGAAAAGGAGACACACCTGCTTGCCTGGTCAGAAAAGAACTCCTAGGCTTTTGTATCTCTGGAGCCTTCCGTGTCAGACCAGTGATGAGCATGTGAGGGTTAACTCTTCTTTCAGAGGTTGGTTTTTCATGTTGGGAACGAGAATAGGGGGACTGTCTTTGCGGTCACATACACTAGATTTAAATACGGCCTCAGTGCTTTCTCACTTTGCAATCTGGCAGAGCTTATTTCCTCATCAGTAGAATGGGGTTAGGATAATATCTCGCCTACAGTTAAATGAAATAATGCAGGTGAAATGCTTGTCTTCATACCTGGCCCACGGCAAGCCTTGGTTGATACCAGTTATTATCGTCGGGCCACAACTCCACAACGTGAGCTGAAGAGTACGTGCGGTTCTGCCAGGATGAAACCCAACCGGCCCAGGTGTCATTGCTTGGGATTCTGACAGTTAACTGGGTTATACAACCAGCACCCAACGACCAGGAATGCGCGTCGAAGGATCAGAACTCAGAACTGTGCCTGACATGATGTGTAAAATATGCAAGATCCAGACTTGTTGGTTGAAATTTCTTAGGTCAGATATTTACTGCAAGTGTAGGAATATATTTGTGTATTCATGGCCCTCATAGCCCAAATCAAGAGCAGAGAATTTGCCCAGATAAAAAGACCTAAGTAAACTTACAAGTGCCACCCCCCTGCTACCCTGCCACACCAGTCCTCCAGCCTACCCCTTTTGTCATATCTGTTTCAGCCAAAAGCCTGATAGAACCATATTTCATTATTACACACATGTACAGATACTCCTTATTTGCCTCCGGCCTGCCCCAGTGAAAGAGTAGTTTAGGGTCATCCCAAACCTTTAAATGCGTCAATTCCAACTTGAATCAAGTAGGACAAACAGACCCCACACCTCCTACTCTAGAGACCCAGCTCTTCCATCTTTCTAATCTGCCTTTCAACATGATCAGAGCAGCATTCCTCACCTGAAGACAGCGCCAGTACTGCTGAGCATCCTTTTTTGTCCTGTATCCCAACCAAAGGTGATTTTTCCTTTGCATTACAAATCACCCTTTTCAAATGCATTGTTCCTAAAATTAGATTAAATGTCCCTAAATGGTCCTCTTGTATTTGACCAAGGCAGCCTGACCCTTAAATATGGGTTGGCGTCTCTGTGAGTATACCAGTAGAAGGTCACAGAAGGTTTGTATCTAGAAACAAATGGATTCTTCTCTTTACGCCTTTATCTTAAAAATAATCTCTTCAGGGAGCCTAAATTTTGTGGGTGTCTATTCTCGATAAATATTAGTTCATTCAAGAACAACAGACTAAGCTTTTGTCGGTTACCACTCAACGGTGGGTCAGAAGATTTCCTTTTGGTGGGAGACCAGTATTTCTTTGGTTAATTGTTTCAGTAAAGGTCCAGGGATTCTGAAGAAGTCGCGGGAGCTTCCTTCTTAGGTCTTAGTTCAGGATGTGGGTGTTAAATGTCCTGCTTTGAGGCAGGGAGGGTGAAAACTTTCTCGCAGTTCAGTTCTGTGTAGATGGAGGAAAACAACAGTGGCTGTCGCTCGGGACATGTGAATGCTAACAGGTTTGCTTCTCCAGGGCGCTGGTTAAACAACTTCTTAACTGGCCAGAGTCCAGCACGTTAATCATTAACCTGGGACTGAGCGTCTGCTGCCCCATGTATTCAGAATTCGTTTATCATTACCTCTAACTACTGCCTTTTATGGTTCTGAAGAGCTTCTATGAAATCTCTTATCACCACCAAGCCTAATCTTCATTAACTGGGGGGCAGTGCACTGATATTTCTTAGTTGGACCAGAGTAAGCATTTTATGGTCAATTGAAGAATTTTTCATCACAAACGCTTTAAAAGAAAAAAAAAAAAGAACAGCAGCTCACTTTGCAGTCTTTGGACCGTGCTTAGAAGTTTATATTCTCATGACCCACTTTCCCACTTAACTCTTGGTAACCCTGGGTCGCTCCAGTTTCCTTTTGACTTCGAAGAGCTCGAGGTCGGTGGGGTAGAGTCGGGGCGCCCTGGCAGGCAAGGCTGGGTTTGAGGCTCCAGCTGGCATCTCCTTGGAGCCCCATCTCAGTGCCTCTCGTGTTAGCTCTGCTCCCAGACAGGTCCCCAACTCACCGGAGAGCCCCTGCCCCGGAACCCGCCCTGGGGGAATTCTCAGAGATGCTCTCCAGCACTCCTGAGTCTCCTGGGTCGCTGCACAGCATCTCTGAACTGCTCTGAACAAGTCGCCTCTTTTTCCTTTTCTCTCCTCTCCTCTTTGTATGGCTAAATGTGTGTGTCTATGACATTTTCATTTTTCTGAGTATTAAAGTAGTCATTAAAATCAATGAAAGCAATACATATCCACATACATGGTGGAAAATCTGGAAGGGTCTAAAAATATGAAGAAAATAGCTCTTAAAAATCAAATTTTAAACATGACCTGAGCTAATTTTCATTTCAGTGTCTAAAAACAGCTTTAAAAGATTTTAAAGGCTCGACATGTCAAGGTATGTTCTGGTATGAATGTCTGGCTATGAGGCCTATAGCTGGAGGTTTAATAATCAATTATATTAAAGCTTTTCTAAGCCTCCAGAAGGGTTTGTCTGGGTCTTATTTACTCTAACAGGCAAATTAGGGAAACTTGGGTTTAATTTATATTTCAATTCAGTATTTAAAAAACTTTTTTTTTTTAGAAAACAGTTATTATTTATGGGAGGAGAGAGTTGCCCCCAAAAAGCTGAAATTCCCTTATGACGCTATTAAGTGCCTTTCTCTGGGTTTTATGTTTCCAGGATATTGTCCACATAAATATATGCAATGTTAAAAGAATGTGGACGACTAGTAGCGTGTATGTTTTAGCCTTCTGAACCGAGGGTTTATGAAACTGGTTGAAGAGTGTTTTATTGAAACAAGACAAATATTTATGAACAATCCAGAATCTTCTGTTTTGAAATGTAAAGTGCGGTCCGAGTGGCGCTCAGAGTTCCAGGTGTTTCCTGTCTGCGTTTGGCAGGGTTCACGGCTGCTCTGGGCTGACCGCGCTGTGCTTTCCTAGCTTTTAATAAGAAGCTGAGAATCACGCAGCTTCCCTGCTAATGCCCGAATGGCCAAGAACGATCCCGGGAACGTTCTCGATTTAATGAGCGTAAAGCCATCTCGAGACTTGTGTGTAAGGGTGTATTCTGATCTATTACGTTTGTCACTTAATTTAAAAAAAAGAAACTTGTTTACAGAAGGAGCGTGTGAACTCCTGCAAGTACAAAAGCTCTGGTTCTTAAACACATTCATACTAATCAGAGGTTTACTTTCTGGTCTCGCCGGCTTCTGTCTTGTTACCATCCCTGGTTTCTGTGAAATAGAAATATTATGTATTCGCCCAGACGGTTGGAAGCCGTTCGTGTAAATACCGGCCGTTGTGATTTAACTGTCAGCCTGAAAGGCCCCCGCTTCGGAAGGGCTCCTTTTAAAACTGAGCACAATGAGATGTCTGTTTTAGATGCGGCTGCCGAGCCTCGGTCCAAATACGTGGATTTGGTTTCTGCTTGCCAGCAGAACTGCTTTTTACAGCATGCCCTGCTTTGTCTGCTGGTGCTGTGGACGCCACTTCGTGAGAAACGCTGCTGTTTTCTCCTTCCATTTCCTGATGTGCCCCAGGCCCACCACCCTGGGGACAGGGTTTCAGGGCCAGAGGTGGCAGCAAAGCCATTTCCTCTAGGAACAGTTGGAGGATGAGAGAGAAACTTGCCCCACAAAGACTGTCCAAACGCACAAGCAAGACCAAGTGTGGAATCTACCCAGATTCACGCAACTAAAAGCCAGCTCTGAGGGCCCCCTGGCTGTGGAAGGGGGTCCAGGGATACCCCAGGGCTGGGGGGGTGGTTTGGAAAGGAGGACCATTTTTCCAGCCTGGACAAGGACTGAGAGAATAGTACCTACTCTCTGCTTTGGCCCTTTATTTTTGTGTTGGCTTGAAGCTCCTTCAGTAGACTTCATTCTCCCTAATGATAGGCGTCCAGGAGGCCACGTAAGGAGAACGGCTGGCTTATGTGTTTTCTTATTGGAGGTAAGGGACAGGTGAAAAAGAGATGCACAAAGGAGAAATTAAATCACCCATACTGCTGCCATCTCAAAGCCACTGGGAACATTTTGCCACACCAGCTTTCAGTATTTTTTTCCTTCCTCTGTTTATATATCCAAAATACCTGAATATACAGTTTCCTTCATATTTTAATGTTAGAATTGTAGAAAGTACGTATGTAACTAAAGCCTTCCTTGGCTCTGACGCCCTCTCCCAAGCTAGACTCCTCCCTCTTGCAGAGGTCCAGCCCCACTGTGAATTCATCTATGTCCTTTCCGTCTGTATTTTCTACTTAGGCATCTTTTAAATTTCCCTCTGGTTCAGGCCTCTTCACCGGCAAAGAGCACACACCTTACCCATTCCCCTATTATTGGATATTTAGGTTGTTGGCAGGTTTTTTTTTGCTTTTCCAAGCAATGCTGCTCTGAGCTTCCTGGCCCAGTTTTCCTTGTGGCTACGTGCCAGCATTTCTTCTCCAGTAAAGACCCAGGAATGGAATTGCTGGTTGCTGGGCAAGACCAGGCTTTAAACGTTGTATGCAAGAGCACTGACTTTACATACGTACCCGTTGACTATACTTATTATGGTTGTGCTTGGTTTCTGGCCAATGGATTAATCAACAGGACGATGGACCGAGGAGACAGAAAGAATCCAGTCGAGATCCTAGTGAATCCTTGAGCTAAGTAGTGTACCAAGCTGGTTGCACATCTATTTGATGTTTTCCTGATTATCAAAATACTTGCCTCTGATAGGAAACATTTGTTTCAGGGCCTCTCCCCCCCCCCCCGCCCCCCCAACACACAACAAATGAGTCAGTCATGGTAGAAGAAACAAATGGCTTTCTGTTGTTGCTGCTGCTGCTTCTTTAAAGATAATCTGTTGTTTTCAAAACATTTGCACCTATTGCTTTCAAGGAAAGGTGGCAGGAGGCCCAGGGCCCTGGTTTCCCCAGGTGGAACATTTGCAGCGGTTTCAGAGACGTCATAGAGAAGAGCTGGCGGTGCCAGGACTCAAGGCAGGAAGTTGTCTGTTTGGTATTTACTCAGGCGTCTTCTGGCAAGAATCGATTCTTCAGTTGAGCTGAAAGTTGCTGCTTGCAGTTGCTTAGGTGGTTAGGGGAGAAGCTGTTTTCCCTCTAGAGGGCTAAAAGCCTGAGATCCCACTTTTTTTTTTAACATCTTTATTGAGGTATACAAAACTGCACATGTTTACATAATTTGATGAGTTGGGACATATGTGTCTACCAGTCAAAGTAATAAACATATCCATCACCTCCAAAAGTGAAAGTTTCTTAACAATAGAAATTCAACAAAGGACTAAGAAGAGAAATGAACAAGATTCTGTCTGTCTCCCAAGCTGGCCCAAATAAGTGTCCTCTACTTCCTTTAGTTGTATCATAACCTCAGCTGAGCCAGATGGGGATCCCAATTTAAAAGGAAATTTTGGTGTGACTCTCCTGGGGAGCTACTCTGCCTTACAGGGCTCAAAGGCTCGTTTATGAGTAAGTTAATAAATCCTGATGGAGTGCCCCCTTGAGCCACAGCACAAAGAGGTCCAGAAGGGACTTTAGCCATCATCCAGTTCAACGCCTGGGTTTTTTATAGATGAGGAAACTGAGGGACAGGGAATAAAATGATCATCCTCATTCATACATGTTGGAGAAATTAGGGACAGACAGAATGTAGAGGGCCAGTCCCTCTGCCTTCCGAGGGCAGAGACCACCACTTGGATCTGTGACCCCTGGGTCTACCCGCGGAACCTAACCAGCGCTGTCAGGTGGTGGGTGCTCATGAGTGCGTTATCCTCTGAGCATCCTATCCCCGGGATGGCTGGTTTCCAGCGGGAATATGAAGGCAAAGGCCCTTCCCTATGGGGTTCTTGGAAAATAAGAAAGGAAAAGTCAAACCCATGAAAAATGTAAACAGCAGAGTTTTAAAAATTATTTATAGCTCGCCTTCTTCCACAAAGGATTTGCAGCTTATGAGTGTTAAACACTGATACCAGAACCCTCACGGGGTGGTAAGTAACTAATTGCCACGTGAGGCTTGCAGATGACAGATGCTGAGAGGCCTGGGGTGGGTGAAAATTGTCACTGCTGCTGCAGAGCGTTTTTAGGTCTGTTTAACCACAGTGGTAATATATAAATAGAACCTCAGAGGGACACTAGAGGGTCTGTTGCCAGAGGTTTTATTTATTTATTTTGTCTTTTGGAAGAGGAAGTCTTGGTTATGGCTAGGGAAGTGGAGAGGGGAGAGAAAAAATATTTATTCTCCAACTTACCAATTTTGTGTACCATACTCTCCCCTTTCTTACATCTCTAGCAGAAAGCCCTTTATGCTTACATTTCCAGAGAAGTTAAAAAGAAAGACCCTGCTTATATTTATAATAAAATTTAAAACAGACCTTACCTGAGAGTCAGTTCCCTCCAGTAACTAGAGGTTGGAAATTATAGGCTGCTTAGCTGATCTTCCTTATGCGTAGAACACGCTTCACTCCTAGATCGCCCCCTAGTGGTCCCATGGGTCATTGATGGCCTCATACTACAAAAGGGGCTGCAGACCTGGTCCCTGTTGGAAGCACCCCCATCAGCCTGTTGTGTTGCTCAGAAGTGAAACTGGCCACCACGAAGACAGAATTCTGCATGGGGCAGCTGGTTGGCTTTTCTTCTTTCATTCCCACGGTTTTCCTTTCCTTCTCCACTGCTGTCCCCAGAATTCTAGAGATGATGCAAGACTGATTTGATGCGCAAAGCTCTGATGACAAAAGGGTGGGAAGCCTTCCTTGGCAGTTCCTCTGTCCAGGGCCTTGCTCGTTCAAGGCTGCGTGGTGGGAGAAGTTGTTTGGAAGTGACTGCAGCTCGGCTGGGGGTCCCCCGTGTAGAGGAAGAGAGGTTTTTCCAAGTAAATTTCTAATCCATAGCCACACCTACTGTGAAGAAGGAAGATTGGGGCTGGCAGTAGCTGCATGTTAATTTCAAATTTTTGTTAAAATCCAACCTGCGGTTGCTAATGACTGAGCCCTCTGTCCCAAGTACAGTTTTAGAAGATTGGTTAAAGCTTCCTTTAAATCCGTCCTGTCTTTGCCAGGTGTTCAGCTGCCGGTAGTGATTTCTCATTTAGCTGATTCTAATTAGACCTGACATTATGAAACTCTGTAACTTCTCCAAGTTACTGAAGTAATACAATCTCATTTCTAAAAGCACTGAAAAACCCAGAGTGAGAAGTCACGTGTCATCTGACAACGCATAAAAAAACCATTACTCTTTTAGTGTATGCCTTGTTTGTACTTTGTGTGTGTGAATAAGTGTGGAGAGAAAATGAAAATGAAAATGTATGTTTATACACACACACACAGTTTTTGAAAGAGATCATCTTTTTCCTAGTGTATCATAGCCCGTTTTTACTTAGCAGCAGACGATAAACAATATCCTTTGTTGTTAGATAGTTTTTGGCCTCAGGCTTTTTAATGGCTGTGTAGTTTTCCACATGTGGCTGTACTGTAACTTCCCTTGTATGTTATTATTGTCTTTTTTTTTAAACCACTTTTTACCCTACAGCTTTTTACCATAGACAGTGCTGTATTGAAGATCCTTATGTGTAAATCTTTCTATCCATTTAGGCATTTTTCTTTAAAGTTTCTAGAGTTAGAGTGTTTGTACCATTATTATGATATCTCCCTAGAAAGGAGAGGCCTGCTGATTCCCACAGGTACTATCTGAGCAGCTCTTTTCCCTGCCCCTTCATGAGTAATGGGTCATTTTTAACCTTCGCTATGGTGGTAAGTGAAAAATAGTACCTTGTTATTTAAATTAGGGCTTGCTTTATATCCAATCAAGTTGGACCTTGTTTCATTTATTCATTAGCCAATTGAATTTCCTCTTTGGTGCAAGACTTCTTGCCTTCCCTGTGTTTTGATTTGTATGTTCGTCTTTTATCTTACTGATGCAGAAAAGCATCATTTATATTAGAGATATCAGTATTTTCATCTTTGCAAACATTTATTTCCATTTGGCTTGCCTTTTCCTGAGATTTGAAAGATACAAATAAACAACCTTTATTTAATAAATTATTTAATAGTATTTAAGTAAATAATTTATTTAATAGTATTTGTATTAAATAATATATTAAAGAATACATAAAGTTTCAAGCTTCAAAGATTTGATAAATTTTGTAGAATACCTTTCACAAGATGGACAGTTTGAAAATTCTGATTTTCAAGTCGATAGGTCTACAGGCTTGTCCAGTGAAATGTTTTCTCTGCTTTGATGAACTGATGTTCTGTAATGTTTGGGAGTTTTTTGTGTGCTGTTATTTCTAGCCAGTGCATTGTGGTCCAGTTCTATTAAGACCAGCAACAGCAAGCCTGATAAAGTGAAGAAATTGCATGAATTAAATTCTACGGCTTTTAATTCTGAGCCAAATTTTATGCCTTGAATCTGAATCAAAGTCTATAACTTAAAGGGACTTGGGCTTATTAAAAGAGTTTTGTCAGGGGGACGGTTCATATCAAAAGTGTCCAAAATGATTATTCGTGGGACACTGGTTCCATAAAATGCCATCCGTGTATGGAAGTATAGCTTAGTTCTTAATTAAAAGAGCAAAATCTCTGCCTTCCGTTCCGTCATCTCATACCCTTCAATTCCGAACTACCTCCCTAGGGTGCGGAGCTATCTTAGAATAGGAATGGGATTTGGCTGTAAATCAAAAACCTGATAGAATATGATTTGCAAAGAGCCAAGAGCACTTGTTAGAGTTGCTGCAAAAACTCTGCATATCGCAAACACATTCATAGAAGAATAGCTTTGTTTTGTTTTTCCCCATACTTATTTTGAGAGAATTTCCCAGAAAGCCTTTTTGTGTATTTCTCCACATATCAATCAATTGTGTTAATTAATATCTGATAAATTAAATTATATGCACGCATGTAAGTAGTACTAAATGGTTATCTTTATACATAAAATCTGAAGACGTATGTGGGTGTAGGCCTGCTTAATAATAAGTACTATACTTTGGAGATGGGAAAAGTGGTTTGTAGTTTCAGCGAGTTGTTGAGTCAGAGCATTACTTCATTCCTTCGAAATGAAGTGCTGGGAGATGGTGTCATTATGAAATACGTCAGCTCTGTAATCACCAACCAATAATGACTTGGCAGAATAAGCGCCCATGAATAGTGGCTGCCCAAGAAAGAGTGTTCAGATGTACGCCAGGCCCGAACTGAGTCCACTAGAGTGGCTGAGATGTTGACTCCAGAAAAAGAACGCTCTCTGTTTGGAACCAGGAAAGTTGTCATGGAGATGAAAATCTTCCTGGTACCGTAAAAACCCTGCTTGTCATCTGACTTGAGCCCCATATTTGCACAGGTGGTTCTCCTAGCTGAGAACGCCTGAGTGAAAACAAAGCTATTCTTCCTGAATGGAGCCTTTATATATCCGAAAGAATATGTTTCCTTTCTTTAGCCCCTCAATTAATGACCTGTTATCAGCTAATTAAATTACATGTAAATTTTATATGAATTCATTTGTTACACAACACTAACTAACTTATATATTCCTGTGTGTTTAACCATAGAACTGTTTTAATGAACAAGGTGCATTGGGTGGTCATCTGGGGAAAAGAAGAATGTACCCACAAAAGGCAGACACACATACAGAGCCACTCGTGTAATATTAATTTCCATTTAATAAAGAAGGCAGAAGTCTGAATATATGAACATCTGACATGTGCGATGAGACTTTGGGTCACTGTATTCACTTCTCTGTTCTCTTCGGAAAAGGAATAACATGGCTGGGATTTCTGTTTCACTGAGTTACGTCTCAGATGTGGAAGCCGTCCTCATAATACAAAAACTCATCTGTCCAAGTTTGCTCCCTTCCCCCTGCCTTTTTGCCTATGTGTCAGCAGAACTTGATCCATGTGTAAATTTTGCATGAAAGCTTTAATTGTAAGTTTCTTCCTTCGCTCTGTGATGCCTTTCTGCCCCAAAGAAGTTCAAAGCTTTTACTAAGTTTCTTGAGAGACATTCATGGTTGCGCTGAGACAGTTGAGTTCAGACGTAATAAATGCTGTGTTATGTTTTTGGAAATGTACTTGTATTCTGTCATTTAAGACCTTGCAAAGAGCATGGGGAAAAGCATTAGATGATGTCCTCTCTAACCAAAATACCAAACTAAGCAAAGCAAGGATTTTTCATCATTTGTTAGCTGAAGCTGAGTAGACAGCAGTGGGAATGGTCTTTGGAGTACAGCATTATGGATAAAGAATTGATTTAAAATGAAGACATAGCCCTTTTTTGCAGCCTGGTATTTAAATATGAAATCATACTTCCTTGAGGTTTAAAAATAAAGAATTATCCTTGAGTAATGTTAGAACTTGGTTATGCATTCCCAGATGTTTAACTCACCTGTCGCTTAAATGGAACTCACATCGGATTTATGACCTCAGTAGAATCTTCTAGGTAAATAATGGGCCACTTACACATTTGCTTGTAAAAGTAGCACCTAGTAGAAAAAATTTTGAAGGAACCATTATAATAAGTCTAGATTTTGCCTATAAAGGAAACACAGGTATCTAAAACTTGTTTGGTTTCTTTTAAAAAGATTGAGTTACCAAAATTCTTTGTGATGATATTGCATGTTTATAATAGAAGGTTAAAGTTTTAAAGCTGAGATCAAGATAAAATTGCCTGATGTAAAACAAGATAACAACTAGCCATGGTATAATGTTCTCTGACCGATAGAATCTGTATACCCGTATACCCAGCCCAGTAGTGCAAAACCACAACTGTGTTTTTGAGTCTGGCCCTTTTGTGCATAGGAAGAATTTCATTTTTCTTACTATTTAAGCGGGATCAAAGTGACTGCCCTCTAGAAAGAAGCGTTGTGTGTAAGACATTGGCATAGCTCTGCCAGAAGGTGGCGCCCTGACACCATACGTCTCGATCATTCCTTTGCTCTGAAGAGCCGGGCTGTAGTCACAATGTACCACATTCCAGGATTTTCCATAGGATGCCTCACAGCTGATCTTTAGAAATACCTGGATCCCTGAGGGATTTGCCTTCCATCTGACCACTTTACATCCTTGACTGAGCTGCCTTCTCTATGGCTGTACATTGAAAGTTGTCATTTCTTCCGGTTGCCTGGTTTCATGATGCCAATTTCAGAAGATAACATACCACAAAATAGGAACTCTAATCAAGCAGCCTGACTTATGTGTATGTGGTGATAGGGGAACTTCTTTCATAAAATAACATTTCTAAAGATGAATATTGAATCTATAATGAATATTGAAGAAAATAATTTTACTTGTTGGTGGTCTAAACTTATGGAAAATTAACGATCTTCCTTTCCCTTCTCAGATCCATCTGACAGTTCCCCTCTTTTGGGAAGCCATTTATTTAGACACTAAAGAACACCATTATGGAAGTGGAATCTTCTCTATAAAAACCTATCATTTGGGCTGCAACCAAGTTATAATTTTGACTGAAAACATAATAATTACCTTAGACAAAAGGTTTTACACTTGCTTCTGTGCTTGATGAGCCAAGTAAATCAAGATGCGTGCATAGTAACACTTGATAGTCTCTCATATTGTCTGCTGTTGTGTTTTTGTCTTTGCTTAATAACATAGCTCTAAGAAAGGGTCTCATTCAGTCTGAAAGCTGGAGTCTGTTCACGGAGCTTCATTTTCTGACGGCTTGTTTTAGAATTTAGATGACAGTGTCACCCCACCTTGTTCTCACCAAATGTGGAGCCAGAGGGTCAGATTTAACAAGGCTTCCCTTTGATACCCCGAGAGCCGAGGGTTGTATCCTCCTTTCTTTCCAACGTTGTTTTTTATGCTTGTTACATAGTAGGCACACAGTAGATATTTGTTGAATGAATCGTTGCTAGATTAGATGTGGGAGAGACTGAAGGTAGAGGGAATACTTAGGGTCTTCCACAGTCATCAAGGTGAGCGGTGATGGCGGCCTGTATAGGCAAGTGGCAGGAAAGTGGGAGATAGGATGACTGTGCTCTGTTTGGGAGGCAGATTCCATAGAACCTAGGAACAAACAAGAAGATGTTTACTAAGAGTAGCTGGGACCCTGTGTAGAGGGCATCATCTCTGGAATCTACTTCCCAGTTGAAGGTAGAAAGGACTTGGAAAGAGAGCTCTGGAGGGGAGTTGGCACAATCTTGGTCAGAGATGGACGTCAAGTGGAGAGATTGGTTCTATGGTTAAGAGCCCTACAGCAAATCAAGGCAGCTGTGGTTTGTGTCTGGCTTTTGCAACTTTAATCCAGTTCATGAAATCATAGCAAAGTTTCAGCAAAAGTTTCTAATGATAACCTGTTCCAAAGATGACGAGACTTCTGAATCACCTAACTGGACTTTGGTAGGGAAAGAGAAGAGAAGGTGGAGTACAAAGGGAACGCATGACATCATGCTTGCTCCTGAGAAATTGAGAGTCTGTCTTGGGAGACCAGACTTGCATAGAGGAGGCAAAACCCAAGCAAACTAAACAAGAAGAAAAGAAATGGCATAGCCTCAAAATGAGCACAAGAGTCGATGGAGAGATTCACAAGGGCTGCAGGGGATCGGATAGGCTTCACGAAGAAAGCAAAGTCTTAAGATAGACAGATTTAGACAGAAAGAGAAGAGGCTCCTTTGGAAGGTGTGGCTGTGGTGGACAAAGGTAGAAATGGCCTCGAATATATGTGTAGGTGGTCTAAGGGGATGGCCCAGCTTGGGTGGAGGTGGGAGCTAGCAGGTGGGCTAGGCTGGGTTAGTGAGATGCTGAAATGAAAGGATGAGGAGGTTGCCCTTAATCCAGTCTACAACAGAAACCATTGTTGGGTGGGGGAAGAGCATGTTAAGGCTGTGTTTTAGGAGGATTACTCTGGCAACAACGCTGATATAGACTGGAGCCATGGTGATTAACAGTCGGCAGTCCTCGTCTTCAGCTCGGAGATCCTCAGTACCCAGAGTGAAACGTGGCACACCTCAACGTGGAAATCAGAAAGGGTGGGGGTTATCAGAAAGAAGTTTAAAAGGCCACGTTCAAGTTCAATCTTAATAACAGACTTTAAAAGAAAAAATGCAAGGGCTTCCCCTGATATTCTTTGTAACCCCCATTCCTATGGGCATGGGGTTTTCCAAACAATAAAAGACATCTCCCACAATCAATAACAGTAACAACCACCACGTAATATTAGCTAATACCCATTGGGCCTTCCGTGCCTGCTCCATCGAGGCACTAAACAGGTATTAAGTCATTTAATTATCACAACACCGTAGAGGGAGCTACTGCCCTTGTCTTTATTTTATAGGCAAGGAAATTGTGGCAGCGGGAGGTTCTGTAATTCGTCCAAGAAGATGCAGCTGGTGAGCAGCAAACCTGGATGTGAGCCAGGGAGTCTCCCCGGGTCCCCAGCTACTTTTTGTAATATAACAGAAGGTCTCTTTGCCCTTCATCCTCCCTGCTCCCAGGCATTGGGCATTTGGGAGGATGTCACTTGGATGCCACAATGTTGACATATCAGTGGCTTTTTTTTTTTTGACCATCTGTGGAGTCATTGGAATCAGGATAGTTCCAGAAAATCCAGTACTTGTGGTCATTCAGGTCTAGAGCGCCCACCCGAGAGCTTTACATCGATAGTGATAGATGCTTCTAGACGGTGTTAGGTGATGAGTTGGTGTGAGGACTCACCAGCAAGGCTGTGACTGCAGGGCAGGACTGAGAACCTGGGACCATGGTGGCACGTGGCTCAGACTCCAGGTGTGACAGCGACGGCCTGTAGCTGTGTGCATTACCAGCATCACCGGGGGCAGCTGGGGCTGTGCAGGCTTATGCCTTGGTCGTGAGGGTTCCCTAATCACACTGTTGAGGTTTTAAAGGCAAACTGGATGGCATCAGGACCACGTCGGTCTTGTCCACAGCTCTGTTGCTGTGCCTGGAACCATACCCAAGACCTGTGTGTGTTTAAGGATGTAAGGCAGGAAGCATGCTATTGGAGGGTAGAAAGGTGTCCAGGAAACTCAGTCAAATTCTTGTTGAGCATAAGAACAAGCTGTGTGGTCATTTGTCCCTTTTGTGGTGTCACTGGCCACTGGGAAACTTCTGTTTGCAGTTCATCCTCCTCACGCAGGAAGAGAGCTTGGTTTCAGTGCTGTTAGTTAGGATGGTGCCACCTCAGCTTTTACCTCAGAAAACAGCAGGAAGTCTAACCAAGGAGTCACACAGCCACCATCTGGTCCTAGCCTGTCTGTGTTGTAAAAGGTTAGCTTACGTTGAGAACATTTCCACTGCCTTTCTACTGCTGGTATGAAAAGATAGGTTATAGTTAATAGCAAATCATTCATTGTTTTTGATGTAGCAATTAGGGAAAAGTACTCAAATGTTTACTTTACATTTTTCAAATATCTAGTTGGTTTTTTTTTTTTTTTTTTGGTAAGGAAGATTTGCCCTGAGCTAACATCCATGCCAGTCGTCCTCCACTTTGTATGTAGCATGCCTCCACAGCATGACTGATGAGTGGAGTAGGTCCACACCCAGAATCCAAACCCACAAACCCCAGGCTGCCAAGGTGGGGTGCACAGAACTTTAACCACTCGGCTGTGGGGCCGGCCCCGGGTTTGTTTCTTTTGAAAATTTTGAGTGAAAGCAGTGTTTAAACTCTTATCTCCTCTTTTAATACCTAGCTGCCAGCAATAATTTTGGTACACTGTACCACCAGCTGCCCTTACAAGACTAACCCCTGAGAGTTATACTTACCCCAGCAGCAAAGGCAAGGATCTCCTCAAGTTAATCAGGGCACAAATGGAGTCACCCATTGATGGGGCCTAAAGAAGGAAAGAGTGGTGTCAGGAGGATGGAGACAGGGGGACAAGTCTAGGAGGTATTTTCAGGTAAATTCACATTGATTTGCCACATCTGGAAAATGAGGGGAGAAAAGGTGTTTTTTGTGTTTTTATATAGGACAGAGTTAAATAACATGGATCCCTGGCCTTACCTTTTCTGAGAGAACTTCAGAAGGAACAAGTCTCTCCCTGGAGGAGAGGAAGGAGTTGGAGCCCGGCAAGCTCAGAGACTGTCCTCTCTAACTCAGCATCTTCCCAGACCCTACTACCCTTTCTTGTCTCTCTTCAAAATCGACATATCACACCTACATCACTTCTTGCTCTGGGAAGGAGGCGGGGTTCTAAGGGGCTCCTGATGCATTCGACAAATGTCGGTGCCCATTATGGGCCCAGCGCTGAGCTGGTCTTAAGAGGTGCTATGCTTTCTCTCCTTCCTTATGCCCCAAAGATACTCATGGAGGCAAATCAGCTCCCATGTGTTGTCAGCATTGTAAGACTAGTTATGATGTAGTTGAAACAGGATTAACAATGAGTCAATAACTGTTTAAGCTGGGTGATGGGTACATGGGGTTTCATTACACTATCGCTCTACTATTATATATGTTTGAAATTTTCCATAATAAGAAATATGTTTTACAACTTGAATAATCACCCTTCAACTCTTGAGCCTTTTCGATTTTGAGTTTTCTTAAATCTGGATGCACCTATAATGTCAGCAGTGATAATGAGGCATTTGCTATAGAAAAGTAGCTGAATGCACTGAAAATCTGATCATTCAGCTTCAAGATAATTTTCACGTATTTCCTCCCTACTGATAAATACACCGATAAAAGCAGGACCCAAACCCCACAGAAACAATTTCGCCATTGTACCTAACAGTTTTCTTGTCAAATGCATGTGTGTTACTGCTTTCCAAAAGTACTTCTTTTTTTCTTTCTGAGCATAAAGAGCAAACAGCACAGGGAAACAAATGTTTCTGAATGGCTGCGTTTAAGTTAATCATATGCTTCCTTAAAGAAAGCAAAATAAACAAGCTCCAGACCCAAATACTCTGTGGTGTCTACCCAATTATTTTTAAGCTTGGAAAATAAGGCCCAGAGTGTCTATTAGTCACATTGTAACACTGTAGTCACCATATAATTTAGTTTATTTGTTAAACGCATCAATACACTTGTGAATCTTAAAACCCTCCCCGTTGCTTGGCCCACACGGTAATGGTTCTGCTGTGTGCTGTGGCAATATGGTGGGCCAGGGGGGAGACACTGTGTCATTGGTTACCTTCCTTGTCTGTACTTGGTAATGCTTGCTGAGTTATTGAGTATATAGTAAAACCTCACCATGGCATGCTAATGTGAGGGAAAGATTGGTCATTTAATGACTTTTGAAGTAAAATTTTTTTTTAAATAATGTGGGGTTTGTGGTTTGTATCCTAATTTAACTTTTTAAACGAACTCTCTTACTAACTGTAAAAAGACATCTTTGTGCATTGAGGAAATTTGAATATGGATGATGTCAGATGAAATTAAGGAATTACTGTTAATTGTGTTGGGTGTCATAATGGCATGGTAGTGTTTTTTTTTTTTAAGTCCTCTTGACTTAGAGCTACATTATGAAGTATTTGTGTATGAAGTAACGTGGTCTCTGGGATTTGCTTTAAAAGACCCCAGGAAATAAAAAGAATGGGGAGGGCGGGGTAGATGAAACAAGAGTAGCAAAAAGGTTGATAATCGTTCATATTGTGTTGGGTACATGGGAGTTCATTAAGTTATTCTCTCTACTTTTTTTTTTTTTTTTTGAGGAAGATTAGCCCTGAGCTAACTGCTGCCAAACCTCCTCATTTTGTTGAGGAAGGCTGGCCCTGAGCTAACATTCTGCCCATCTTCTACTTTATATGTTTGCTTGAAGATTTCCACAATAAAATGATGATAACAAAACCAAGGATAGATAAATAGAACAATTAGAATAAAATTTACCCCTGGGAAGAAGTAGAATGGTTTAACTGGGCTGGAACTTTGAAGAGGCATCAACAGTTTGGAGAAGGCTCTTAAGTTGAATGGTGGGTACATGGGTATTTAATTTATTCTTTGTACCACATACACTGTGTGTGTGTGCATTACTCTGTATATATCATACATTCCACTTTATTTATTTTGAGAGAGATTAGCCCTGAACTAACATCTGCCGCCAATCCTCCTCTTTTTGCTGAGGAAGACTGGCCCTGAGCTAACGTCTGTGCCCATCTTCCTCTACTTTATACGTGGGACACCTGCCATAGCATGGCTTGCCAAGCAGTGCCATGTCCGCACCCGGGATCCAAACCGGAGAGCCCTAGGCCGCCAAAGTGGAATGTGCACACTTAACCTCTGCGCCACCAGGCCGGCCCCTTATACATTCCACTTTTAAAATGTTCATCTATATGGCACAGTTTTGTTTTTTCCAATACTTATCTTGACTATGACTTAGTAAAAGTCTTGAGGACTGTACTTTGATGAATCAACAATCCTTATAATTAACACATCAACTAACAGCATATATATAATGCTGAAATTCTTGGGAGGGGGGAGAGCAGGGTATTTAATCAATTAAAACATTGCTTTTGAGTACCAGCTATGGTTTCTGTCTTAATTGGATAGCTTTTCTTGAAGCTAGAACAATTCTTGAAAATCAGAGAAAGTGATCTGATCCTTAAGAAATGGAGAGAAAAACAACTTTGGTTCGTGGCGGTCTTTCTTTGGAGCTTTATTTTGGTTGGTTGCCAATATCCTCACAGTCCACCTTGTTTTACATAACAGCTCTCTGCCTGAAAAAGTAAGTCAGCCCAAGAGAAGTCCTCGCTTGTGTGTGGATGTCCATTACAGCCTTGTTTGTACAAAGGAAACAAACAGAGACATCCCAATTGCCCATCAGTAGCAGAATGGTTAAATAAAGTATGGAATTAAAAATAAGACAAAGATATGTGCAACTAACAAGGAAAGATCTCTGAGATCGACTATTGAGAGAAAAAAGGAAGTCACAAAATACTACATAATGTTTGCCAGCATTTATGGAAAAAGACATCCATACCAAGCGATATAGGTCTGTAAGTAAAAAGATCGGGAGGGCACACCCAGACAGCTGACAGTGGTTTCCTCTTTAAAGGGGAGGTGATCAGAGGAATTTTAGCTATATCAGGCATGTTTTAATTTTTTTTACAAGCAAAATATATTCGTGTATTGTGTAATTAAAAATTATATAAAAGGCAAACCACTTGCTGAGTGAATGTTGCTATTGAAAGGCGTTCTTAAGTAATTCTCTTTGTAAAGTGGTTGATTTTCTTTGATTTATTTGTTTTGTAATGCTGGGTTTTTGCCTATTTGGTTTTTGAAGAGTAAGCTGTATCTTGTATATTGTGGCATGTTAAGGAACAGAAATCATATTCTTGATTAAAATATATGTGTACGTTATAGTCTTTAGATGTTGTCTTTTTGGCATTGAATAAATCAATAAGGTTACGTAAGTATCCTTAAAATAACACAGAAGAAAAAGATCACAGACAGGCAAAAAGTACTTTAAAATGAAGCTTCTTAAAGAAGCTAGAGAATCATGTCCAAAACCAACAGCTCTTAAATAGTCCATTTCAATAAAAACAATTCATAAGCAGTTACCATGAAACTTTTTTTGCAAGTGCTATTTCAGAGGTTATAAATATTTCACTCGATAAGTGTTATATGAGGTATTTGAGTTCCTTTATTGGTGTTTTGGATGAGAGCAAATGACCTTATGTGAGGCAGACATGGATTTTATTCCGATTTCTTCCCTGTATGTAAATGTGTCAGGGCTTTCCTGCTCTGAGCTTCATAGTTAAGCAAGGAAAGTGAGCTGTATTAGGGAATAGTGGATTTGGACATATGGTCAAAATTAGTTTTTTAGTGAGTAATATTAAAGATCTTTACTAATACAGACATAATGAAAATAGCCTTTTACTTTATAATTCTCTGATTTGATCTTTTGGTTTTATAGTAAGAAAGCCTTACTATGAATTTAAGGTATTTGACAAACTTAAAGTACGGTGATGGTCAGTGGAGAAAGACTATATTGGTCAGGATTCTTTGGAATGCTTGTGTCAGAACCCCAGCCCAAATTGGCCTCAGCAGTAAACAAAACAAAACAAAGAACAAATGGCAATTCATTGGCTCAAGCAATGGAAAAATACAAGCATATCTAGCTTTAGGCTCAGCTAGATCTAGCTATTCAGATCTTGTCATCCAGCATGGGTCTGTTTCCATCTCTTCGTTGTGCCTAACTGTTGGCTTCATTTTGGGCCATTTCTTCCTACAAGGTGGTAAAAATGGTCGCTAGGATCTCCAGGATTGATCCTGTCAGCCCAGAGACCCCAGGGTAAAGCAAGTTCTTTTCTTGATAATTCTAGTGAAAAACTTAGGGCAGCCTTTCATTGCCCCAGTTTACGACATGTGCCATTCCCCAACGAATCACTGATGCCAGAGGTTTGTAACAATCTGATTGGCCGGGCCTGAGGCACATGCTCGTCACTGGAACTGGTGACAGAGTCAAGTTCAGCTGGACCATATTGAGAGAAGAAGGAGGGATGGTTACCCAAGGGAAAATGAGGAGCTATTACCAAGAGAGGGGATATGGGGCAGGCAGAAGGAGATGCACATTACAGAGACACCAGGTATTTGAGCCTGCAGTCCATCTGGGTTCCCCAAGTGCTCATTTTGTGTATGTGTGTGTATGTGTCTGTGTATACAAACGTAAGACACACACACGTCCTCCTCGTCTATGAGAGTGCTGTTTTTGAGTGGAGTCATGCTCCAGTCATGAGTCCCACTCCACCAGCTTTGGAGATGCTGCTGAGATGATGTTTGCGCTTCCATGTTTCGGTTTCAGGGTCACATGCTCCATGTACACGAGGTCATGAGTATTGTTATTGTCTCTCTTTCCATTATTTTCTTCCATCAGGAACTAGGGAATTCTCCCATGTCACACCTGCCCTCCCATTTCCATGTTCTTCCTATCTCAGAAGGATAGGTAGGACGTAAGTGGTATGGAGAGACCTCAGGCATCACGCAGGCCCTTGAGGTCCAACCTGGGCTGGATAGGGAGCCTGAAGCTCCAGGAGAGGTCTCTCTGGGACCATGGAGAAGGTACTGAGTAGCAAGGGAGAGCCAAGGAGATAGGGACCCAGGACATACCCTCCCCTACCCTCTTCAGATTTTATTCTGTGTAAAATTTTGCATGAGAAGGATTTCCCAAGGTTTAAGTAACAAAAGAAAGGGAACCGCTTGTTGTTAAAGACGCCTCATCTTTCACCTTGCTGTAAGCTCCTGTGAAGGGCAGCTTTCTCACACCCCTCTGCGGTCCCAGATGGCTAAGAACAGCCCTACACACATAAACCCAGTGAGTACCCTTCGCTAGTGCTTTGGACAGTTGGCAAATCACATGTTTTCCAGAGCACGTTCAGGACAAGGGTCATAAAGGCAAGTGCTTCCTAGGCCATGGAAGCAAAGGACAAGGGCGAGGGAGGCGGGGCCCTGTAAGGAACACAGGCACACAGCCTGGCCTCAGACATCAGCCGCTGCTCAGCGCCGCCAGCTCCAGCCACCAGGAGATGCGAGCCTGCGGCTGCCTGCACTTCTGCATTTTTGCAAGAGAAGACAGAAAACTGGACTTTTCTTTGAAATGTTTTGGTTGCTTAGTGTTGGAAACCAATTAAGAAGTTTCAGAGATCCTTTGAAATAGCCATAGGGGCCACATAGGGCCGGGAAAGGGGATTCTAGGATGAGAAAGCGTGAGAAACACTGGTTGAAGGTTTCTTCACTGCCAGGTCTCAGAATCTCTGAGATTGCCCTTTGCAGTGGTTTGTGTGTTTTTCTTTTGTGGGGAGAGGGTCTGGAGAGGCTTATAGTGGAGGCAGGGGTCCCCAGATTCATCTGTTGCTAAAACCGTGGAGCATCTTGAGAGACTCTTGGAACACTGGATCTCTGGTCTAATCAAGAACTTTTCAGATGAGGTTTTGTTCTTCCCAATAACTGGGACTCCACCTGAATTAACAGCCTTCTGTCATGACCTCACCCTCGAAGTTTAAAAATCCGTGTTTGAGCAACTGTGCAAAGCCCAACCAGCAGTATAAATTTGCGTCCTTGCACATGGGCTCCAAGAAGCAAGTTTATGGCAGGCAGAGCCAGCTCAGAACCCAGGAGAGGGGCGAAAAGCATTCAGACATCAAGATTCCCCTCCTCGCTGCTTGTTCCGTGGGGAGACTGTGAAACGGGCCCCTGGTGAACCATTGAGTCATTTATAGGCTAATCTTAGTGCCGTCCCTGAAGTAGGAATGACATGGGCTGCCGGAATTCCTCCTAAGCACCCCGGAGAAGATTTCACTGATTGAAAGGGTGAGTTTGTGTAACGTGAGCAGGAGCCCGCGTGGTGCCAGGCTTATGCAGGCTGCCTGCCGGGAGGCCAGAGGGTCGTCACATGGGAGCTTGAGCAAACAGCGCTGTTGGGAATCGCAGCCGCCTCCCCAGCTTTCCTGGAGCTTGCTGAACTGACCCTGAACTTGAAGAGCTTGCCTGGCAGGATTTTAGTGGCTCCTGAGACTGTCGCTTCAGCCTGAGAGGGGCAGGAGAGGGAGGTGCCTGTAAGGACTCTTGTAGCTGCACTTACCTCTGGCCAGGGAGTCCTTGGACGCTGTTTTCTTTGGCAGCTGACTGGGCTGGGTCACTTGAATTCCTTTGAGGTTTGTGGGTGCAGAGACCTGTGGCCACTGCCCGCGTTCCTTGTTGGGGAAGGCAGGCATGGCTTCTGCGGTGGTGTGCCTGCCCAAGAAACAGGCCTTTGCTAGAAAGGTGGTTTTGGTCTGAATGAACTTTAACATCAGCCTGTTCTCCCTTAAGTGGAATTTCATGCTGATTCAGCAGTAAAGTAAACGCTGTACCCCTAAATTTTGCTGACTTGGCTCACATTTGAATTTATAGCTACAGAGCTGATGAAGAAAAGAGCCTTTGGTACACATGTGGCCAAGAGATGTTGCCCCCCATCTGCCACTCTGGAGGGTACAGGTGCTCATGCCGAAAGGGGGAGGAACCGATCTTGCAGTGAAGGATGAGAGAGGCCAAGAGTCTTTGTCAGCTGAGTGGAGCATGGATCTGAAAACCTTTAGGATGTGCTGGTTTTACATAAGCAATCCTAACAAGGCCCCGGGTTTTCTCTCCCCTGGGTGGGCTGGAGGGGCCCTGGGCTTCCATGTGCAGCAATGACCCTTGGTCCCTGAGATGGGAGGGCCATTGTTATTTCAGCCGTGCAGAGCGTTCTGTAAGGGGCTCTCCCTGTAAGCCCTGGAAAGGGAGGCAGACTGCTGCTTACTGGTCCTCACAGGGGTGAGGTGTGTCCCTCCAGGGCTGCAGGTGTGCTGGGGCGTGAAGATGAAATTAGTTGTTTGGAAAAAGTAATGTCTTTAAGGTTCTGCAGGGAGGATAGTGCAAACTAAAATCCTTTCCTCCAAGGATTTTTAGTCAATTCATAGGTTCGCATATGAAGAGATGTGATCATGAGTAACGTGGCTGATGCCACAAGCTGCTCATGAAACCGTATTCTTACTTTGTAACCACATCTGTGGGTTTAGATACATGGGAAACATTCCGAACCATCACTGCTGCGGGCACCTCAGGAATATTGGAAACTGCCCATGAGTCCAGCTAGGACAGCCTCAGATATTGTACTTAGTCTTCTGTGGTGCAGCTTCAAGAAAGCCCTTATCTCACACTCTGGAACAGCGTCTGACACCGTGGGGCAGAGGGTTTTATTGAACAGAAGCTGAGTGTCTGCTCTGTGCTGGATGCTGGGGATACAGTGGCCAACAGGATCAGCCTCATGATTCGCAGGGGCCAGTGCAGACTGAAAATGTGGGGCCCCGTTGTTTGAAAAAGCAGGAAAAAAGTGTCGTGAAAGGCCCTAAAATCTCAAGCTTTTTCTCGTCTTCTGTGGTCCCTCTGTCTACCTGTCCTGGTGTTTTCATTTGCTGTTTAATGTCCTGCTCCCACAGGCATGGAGCTACTCACAGGACAAGTCCAAGGGCAGACCCTCACAGGCTTTGAGGGGCCCTACTCCACAACAGGGCAGACACACAGCCACCACTGCCAGGGCCCCCTCCTGCCAGTCGCCTGCCCAGTGCCCTGTGTGTCAACCAGGGGAGGGAAGTCAAGCCAGGCATCTCCCCATTTCACGGGCCCACAGCCCTGATCCACAGCCAATGGGCAATCCAATATGCCAGGATGTGCTCAGTCCACCGAACACACTGTGGAATGGCCAGCCCAGGGAGGGGACAGCCACCGCCATACCCCACCCCAAGATGCCACAGACACACACAACTGACTCCAGCCCTCCTGTTCCCAGTCCCCACCAAGGATGGAGGTCATTAGCAGAGGCAGGGAGAAGAAGGCCAGGAGAGCCCAGGGGACTAGTGTGAGCTGAGTCTCCAAGCCCCCAGCACATGCTCCATTGTTCCATCGGGTTTCACTTACAGAATGCAAATTCCAAGGTAAAATTATGAAGAATTTCGAGACAGTGACCACAGAGCATTAAACCCCAAGCATGGGGCCCTTATGAGTGCATGAAGCCAGGCCTACAGGTTAAAAAGAGAAAGACAGTCAGGAAGACACCCACACCCCCTCCACTGAATATAATTTCTACTAAGGTAAGAAAGAAGAAGGAGCCCAGGGCAAAGAAAGACCAAGGAAGGTGACAGACTTTTAGAGATAGCAGGCAGGCAGCCTCTTGGATAATGGGTCATTTAAACCAAGACCCAAACAATGAGAAGGTGGCAGCCAAGGGAAGAGTGGGGAAGAGTGTTGTTATAAGCACAGCATGTGCAAAGGCCCTGAGGCCAGAAAGAGCTTGGCTTCTTGAAAAAACTGAAAGCAGGTGTTGTGGCTGGGGCTTGAAGAGTGACAAGGAGAGCAGCATGGGAGAAGGTGGGAAAGAGTGATAGAGCTATTTGGGGAAAAGATAAGTTTTGTTCCTCATGTCCCTCTTTTCCTTTAATGGTATCTGTGTCTCCTACACCTCATTCTCGTGAGTTAATTCCTGACTAAAGGCTCAGCTTTTTTACCCCAAAAAGATTTAAGAGAAAAATTTAGGTTATAGTTCGTTTCCTTCAAAGGAGGATTTCATCCAGTTGCTAGAGGACCTTTGCTGGCAGATGTGTTGATAATTAATCTAAAAATCAAACCACATTTCCTGCCTTCCATTTGCCCCCATGAAATATAAAAGCCTAATGCCCCCATCATGACCTTACTGAAAAGAGCTTATCTCAGATTGGGGGGAATCAGTCTACAGTAGCCGTGTGATGTGTTTTTGTCTGCGTGCTGCTGTGAGGTAAGAAAAGGGTTTCTGGGGTTCTCATTAGGCGGTGTTTCTGGGAGGCCTTGCTGTGTTGTGGCCTCAAAAGCGAACACTTTTAAGTAGTGAGCCGTAGAAGGCCCTGCTTCTGGCAGTGAGTGAGAGGTCGCTGGAAAGGTCAGATAGGTTCCAGAAAGTTTCTGCACTTGCCTCAAATACCTATACAGAAATTATTCAGCTTAAACAAGGGCCATTTTTAGCTACTTGCAGAAATTCAAGATTGTGAATGTTTTGGCTGTTTAATGGGGGCACATTTGTTCTGAATTTGCAAAAAAGATAGTTTTCTTTTCAGCCAGAGAAGAAAGCTTGGGTGTCGTAAGAGAGGAGAACTTGGAAGTGGCCCAGACGCTCTCAGCAGTAACGAGCTGGGATCAGTAATTGTGACGTCTCCATCTTGTATGTTATAATGGAGGGATTAGTCTGGCTCTCCGAAAACAGAGAAGGCAGCCTTCCCCTGGGAGTTGCACAGAGTGAATGTATAAAATTACAATGCAGGTTCCTCTGCTCCATTTTGTTATTTAAGTACTTAAGGTATGGGTGATATTTTTCCAGTGGTAAGTAATCGTTATCTTCTTCTTAGAGAAGAACGTGACCTTCTAATAATATGACACAGAATTAAATGCTACTGAAATTCAGTAAAACAAAGTTTTTTGTGAGAAAGTGCCTTGAATTTCAAAACTTGAAACTGTCACTTAGGAAACATCTCTATGAGCTTAAAGATATTGAAGTTATTGA
Source organism: Equus asinus (assembly GCF_041296235.1). Taxonomy (NCBI): domain Eukaryota; kingdom Metazoa; phylum Chordata; class Mammalia; order Perissodactyla; family Equidae; genus Equus; species Equus asinus. Next base: position 28,648,207 of record NC_091810.1, read on the forward strand.
AAAACAGTACAGCAGGTTAACATATATTCTTCCCTTTTCAAAGTCAATATTGTAGAATCTTTAAATTATATTTGCTATGAAAATCCATTTGATTCCCATGTAGATGGGAAATTTTGAATATTTGGATGTTTTAACCAGTTTATTGGTGGCAAGGGGGAAGAGTATGAAATACAGTGGGTGTCAACTTTGGAGCAAAGACATTTTAACTACACAGGGCACAATTACCTTGTAATAGACCATAGGTTTAAAACTATTTCTTAGGTTGATTTATTCATATCTTTCCAGAACCTTCAAAATATTTGCTTTGCCTGATATGAAATAAACATCTGACCTTTGACACATCTGATGATAAAGTTTAGATGCTATGTATGCCAGTCTGCAGCTTCACAAATAATCAAAAACCAAAATATCTAGTCAGCTCTGCCTCCCAGTGGGGCCAGTGCTACACTGAGGAAACTTTCATGGACTGGATAAATTAAATGTAGGGCTTTTTCTTATTGTGGCAAAATATACATAACCTGGCACTTGCCATTCTAACCATTTTACATTCACACTGTTTGTTGTACCATCATGACTATTTCCAAAATGCTTTCCTTACCCCAGACAGAAATTCTGTAACCAATAAGCAAATGTGGCTTTTTTTCGTTGGTTGGTTTCCTGAGGTCGTTTTCAGTTTTTTAAAAATCACACTGATTGACCTAGTGATCTTTTTCTTTCTACCTCATGCTCCCCTCCAGTCTGAGGGTGCCCTGCCAACTCTAAAGCCGTGGAAATTCCCAGTGGTATACTTGTGCCTGGATTGTTATCCCACCCCCCCCCCCCCCCCCGTCCATGGGCCCTTACACAGGCCATAGAATTGGCAGTTATTGCCCATTAGAGTCAGATTCAAGCTGTTGACCCAAAAGCAAGCCATTCCCAGCCACTGGCATCTCCCAGACCCTACCGTCTGGTAATGTGCTTATTATTTTTCTGTTTCCCTCTCCACACACGTCTGTCCTTGCAGTGTGCTGTTTCCCAGCTTCCTGTCAGCTTGATCCACTTACCTTCCTCTGATGAAGATAAAGTTTTTTTGCACAAAAGCTGCTCAGCCGCATCTCATGCTGTGTGTTGGCAAGGGCATTGGTAATAGCTTTAAAATTCACTTAAAGAAATTGGAAACAGTGAGTCACGTGCAATCATTGCCAGACATGTTGTTAATTACTTGATAGAGATGCTACATGGGCCGCCTTTTGGTTGTAATTAGAGGTTTTTATCATCCTTGCCTTGCCTGTAAGTTTTTCCAAATTTCTTTCTGAACATTACAAGTGGAGACAGATAGGTTAACGCACATCAGATTACCTGCCAATTTCCCTGAAATTAACTTATTTAATTGTCATCCTTTGCACGCTAGCTACATTTCTCTGAGTGCCTGCATTAAAAAAGCCATTTTTCATGGTCTTATAGTATAAAATGAACATTTCCTGCTACCAATGAGTTTGGACTTGACAAAGACCTCATTCAGGAAGTTGTTGGAAGATTAAAATACTACCACCTATCCTAAAATTAGAACTTAATTCTTTGTGATGCAGTCAAACTGTATTTGACTTTGAAGCTGCCCGACATTTAGTAGCCAGATAGTGGTAGGAAAACTCCTTCTACATGGAGAATCTGAGTTAGGAGCAGTATCTAAACCACTGAGAAATCCTCCTGTCATTGGTTTGAATTCTGTAAGGGTCTCATTCCGCAAAGAAGTAAAGAGAGTTTGGAGAAAGTATTTCTTATTCCATGAGGAGGATGATGCTGTTAAAAATTAAATTTATTATTAAATGATTCTTCCTTATCCTTCTTTTACAAGTCAGAGAACTGAGACCCATAGAAAGCTCATTTTAAAAACCCATGTATATTCGTTGGAAATTGGGAAAAGGAAGAAAGGTGAGACTGTATGCCTCTTCTGGCTTCATTTTAAAGTTAAGTTCACTCCTATTTTAATCTCATCTCACTCCATCGAGGGGAATGTTTGCTCACCCTCTTTCTAGGTGCCTCCCTTTCTGCTCACAAAGGAAATGCAGCCCTCCTTTATACCAGCTTCTCAGACCTTACTATGCAAACAAATCAGCTGAGGATCTTGCTGCGGTGCAGATTCCAATTCATTTACTCTAGACAGGGGCCTGAGATGCTGCATTTCTCCAGCCCCACGGGTGATGCTGATGCTGCTGGTCTGTAGACTATACTTGGTGTCACAAGGCTCTAGACTTCACTCTTTTCCAAGGCCACACCTTCTTCCCCTTGAAGGTACTGCCTCATCTCTCCTTTCTCTCTCTCTCTCACACATTTAATACTAGTTATCTTGAGAGAGCAATCCTTGCTTTCTTTTCTGACTTTCTGCGTCACAGTCTGGCTTCCTCCCGCAGCGCTCTGCTGTAGCTCTTCTGGCAAAGGGCAGTGTAGGACCTTTCTGCCATCATATCTGGCAAGTACTGTCAGTTCTCACCTGGGTCCTTTGGGGCATTCGACCAACCACTCCCCTTCATTGGGAAATGATCCTCTGACCTCACTCACCTCTCTCGGGAGTGCTCCAGCCAGTCATGACTTATGCAGTTCCCAAATCAACATGCCCCTCTCCAGAACCCAGATCTGCATTTCCGCCTATCTCTGGGACATCTCTGCTCCAGTGTTGAGGAATCTCAAACCTAAGGCATATAAATTCAGACTGCTCCTGCTCTCCCTCCTCCTCCTCCTCCTCACCCTCCCAGTCTTACTTAACATCATCGTCATCCTCCCAGTTGCTCAAGTTAGAAACCTGGGAGGTGTTCTGGACTCTCCTTGCTCACCCACCTGTCAATGCCTGGAGTTCTGACTTCGTATTATCTCTCATATCTGTTCCCTCCTCTGCATTTCCAGCCCAGGCCCCCGACCCCCAGTCACCTTTGCCAGGACTGTTAGGCCTTCTTCCTTATTTCCTGCCTCCCCTCAGTTTTCTCCTTTCTCCATTCCTTTTCTTATACTACCTCTGAGCATTAAAATTTTTCTAAAATCCTGATCTGATGTATTTTTTCCTTATGAAAAAAGTTATACTGCCTACCAAATAGTTCTAGTAACTTAGCCTGGCCTTCAGGACCCTTCCCAGCCTCTCCCAGCCCCCACTTACCTCTCTAGTTTCTGCTCTAGCCCAAACTTTACATGCTAACCATGCCATGTCCCAAGTATGCCTGGGGATGTCCCGCTTCCATGCCTTTGCATCCACTGTCTCCTCCGTCTGGGATACCCTTCCCAGCTTTGTCAACTCATCTTTTAACTGATGGGGTTGCACTTTTCATTTCTAGGAAAGGGACTAAGAGAATTCACTTTCTGTCCATCCTCTGAAAACAAATCAGGGAAAAGCAAAAACAGAGGGTGTTTCACTATGACTTCTGAAGCATAAGCAGGTCATAGTTCACGGATATCATTCATGGTCAGCTTTTCCACCAAATTCTTGATTAAGCTGTTGTTCCAAGAAAGCAGGCCCCAAATGGTTAGTAGACACAGTTATATTTGTGACTGCATCCTAAATCCTTCCACATTGTTCTGTGTAGCTCTGTGTTGTGAATAGCATGATCAACCAGAATATCGACCTCACTTTATAGCATATGCAGTTAACTTATTCTACCTCCATACTTGGCTTTTAAAGAATAAGTGAATATATATTGGCTTAATTACATGACAGCCACTTTGCTCAGATAAGAGAGAGTGACAGGAAACTTGAAATAGCATTATGATAGTTTGCATGATAGCAGCTGGTAAACTAAAAAATAAGTTTATCCTCCTCTGTAGTGAGCCCAGGACACATTTCTTCCCTGGGGTGACCGACAGCCCTGTGAAGACATGGTTGACAGAGCATCCCAATGGCAAAAGTGCATCCAGCTGAAATGCTTTGTGTTAACTGCTCTTTCTCAAGTCTTCATTATGTTGACTTTATAAGTGGGAAAAAGTGCGTTCGAGAAGGAACATCTTGGTGGCTTCTTATGGACTGCTTTAAAATGAAGCTGTTCCCTCAAGGCTTGTAGATTTTTCTTGATAACATTGTCCCTTCTGTGTGCTTTGATCAGCCTGGCTGCCTGATACCTTTGTGACAATCACAGTCATCTTTTCCTCTTTAATTGACCTCCTCTGAAATAGAAAGTTTCAGCTCTACTCTGGATTATGAAGCGAAGACAAGGCATGCATGTTTGGTCTTTTCTGTTTTCTAACGCCCAAGAGTGTTAATTTACCATAAAATAAGAACCATCAATAACAATTCCCTTAGCCCTGTGGTACCCAAAGAAAAATCATGCCGGGGTCATGAGGAAAGTTGGAGAGCTGTGTTTACTTTGGATTGACCCAGGTCATGTAGGATAGCTTCTGAATCGGCCCAACTGAAAGACAGGATGTGGTTTAACCTCAGAAACAGTGCACTTCAAGACCCCCTTAGTGCTGTATTTCTATGTAGTGGTGTCATGTGGCAACGCAAGGTCCTTTACTTTTATTGTGTCCCAGACCAGCCCTGTGCACGTCCTAGGGCACTGCCCCACTCTCTGCAGTGTCTTTAAGTACTTAATTGAGCTTTCTCAAGAGAATCCCGTAAGAGACGAGAGCTGTCTCTTAGTATATTCCATGGCTTCTTTAGGGTGCATGGTGTTTTTTAAAAATAGAGCTGAAGACTGTTAGTGATGTTTAAAGGAAAAAAACAAAGCCTCAAATGCTTTAAGGAGCCAGGTAGTAAATATGTGATTTGGCCATTCTGACAAGCCTAGCTGAGCGATGGCCACTGTGGCAAAGTGTCAGAGGGTGTGTCCATCTAAATAGTCCACTATTTTTTTTTGAGAGAGAGAGAATGAAGCATTGAGACTCTCCAGTGGATCCATCTCCAGTGAGTTCCAGCTTCATCACCCTTTCTGAGGGCTTTCCTCTAAGGATCTGTGTTGCAAATCAAAATGTGTTTTCTCTTACAAACAGCATTGTGACAATCTCATGAACTAGACTTGTGATGATATTAATGTAATTGCTCTTGAGATAAATTATGAATTCAGTACAATTAAATAGACACCTTTCTGTGAAAAAGGAACTTAAGGGAGCAACTCACTTCTCCGTGCTCTCATCCCATACCTGCGCAGGCGTGACTATCAATCATCGCCGGCTTATCCTCAGAGTCCACCTGTGGCTTCAGAGTGTTCTCAGTGTAGTGTCACTCCAGGCGGCTACTACCAGTCAATCAGAGTTACCCTTAATGTTGAGAACGATTTGCCATGCTTGGATAATAGAAGGAACATAGTTGGAATTCAGAACACCTGCGTTTAGTCCTGATGCCACCACTAGCTAGCTCTGTGGGTCTGGTCAAGTCTTTGTCAGTCTTCTTAGGCCTTCCTATTCTCTATCAAATGAGGGAGGTGGATTGGATAATCTCTGAGGTCCCTTATATTTTTTAAATTACACTCTAAATTTTATGAACAACCTGTTCATAAATTTGAATATTTTCTTCCGTTTTTTTTAAGGGTAAGAAATAAGAATAGGCACTTTGCTGCTTCTGAGCTCAGTGGGTGTCTGTGTGTCCAGCTCTTCGTCCTGGAGGAGACAGACTCCTATGATCAAACCTTTTTATTAAGTTTAGTTGATCATATTATCTCTGTTCTTTATTATTTTAAGATTATTCTCCAACGCGGCACACTCCTGGATGGGCACGATGACCCGTTTACCCGCTGGCACGTGTAATCACCATACTTAGGCCTTGTGTCAGAGGGCTCAGAGCCGTGGGAGAAGCCCAGTAAGAATGAGAAATCTGTATGCCTAATGGTGAAGAGCACAGGTTTCAGGGTCAGGACAGACTGGGGCCAAATCCCAACCTTTCCATTCAGTAGACTGTTGTGACCTTGGGCAGGTCACTTACCCAAACCCTAATTCCCTGGCTATAAATTAAGACCATGAGTGCCTAATCCTCAGGGGCATTAGAAGTAAACAAGATAGTGCATGTAAATAAGCAATCAGTAACCCCAAGAAAGTAAAGTACAGAAGCTGCTTGTCCTCTTATCATGCTGGAGAGAAAATGTTGTGGAACATGTGGTTAAGAAATCCAGGGATCCAGGGGCGGCAGCCACTATCCACATACTGAACTGAGAGCAAGGGCGTGGAGTGGGACAGCATTTCTTTCGGCTGAGCCATCACCCGGTTGTACAGCTGTGCTGGGCATGCAGCTCGAGGAAGGGAAAGTCCCTACTCTTAAGGAGCACAGGTGCTGTGGGCGGAGAGAGGTGGAACTATCAGCCGTCCTCAGTGGTCCCAGTGCTATTAGAGAAGCAAGCACGGACTGTGGCTAACAGGGCAGGGAGGCGTCAGGGGAGAGCTTTTGAGGTCAGACTTGAAGAGCTGAGTAGAGGCAGTGTCCAGGGAAGAACAGAGCAGAGTAGGTCTTTCAGCATGGTTTAGAAGAGAGCTCAACTAAAATTAGGAAGCGTTGCCAAGCGGAGGCCCGCGTGGGCAGAGGACCAGGCATTTGAGCCTGCTTGCCTGCATCTTGCACGGACGCCGGTTCAGCAGAGGCAGAATACGGAGGGTCGACGGGGCTCTCGGCAGCACAGCACCACATCGCAAACGGCTTGTGGGCTGCTCAGCTCCAAGAGATTTGAAGTCTTCTGGACTTTATAGCATGTTGGCCACAGTTTTGACAACAGTGGCTTCAGCCATACCAGACCTCAGGCTGGCCTTCATGCCCCAGTGGTTTGAGGATTAGGGCCCTCTCTGGCGGGCAGTCCCAACAGCCAAGGGCAGACACGGCTTGTCTGGTGAAGAGGAGTATTAATAGAGTTATTAATAGTTAGACCCAGGCCTCAGGCCTTCCCCTAAAGATGGTGTTTTGAACTTCTCCGTAATTGGATTGCCCCCAATAAAATCACATTACGAACAAAAGGGCTTATTGGAACACCTGGTGCCAGCGTCTGTATTGGAAATTGTATTCCAGTGCACTACACTGTCTCTTACACCTAACCTAATTTCCTTCTCTTCCTCCCATCCTCTACCCCTCCCACTCAGTCCGTCCCTTCAGCTTCCCCAAATAATACCACCACGCACAGCCATGTAGGAATCACGGCTCTTTTTTAGAAAACATATGAGAGCCCACAACATTTGTGAAGGCTGAGCTGAGCTCCCATGCAATGAATTGGGAGCATGGGCATGGGCAGGGTAGGGGGGGAGACAGGGTTGCTTTGGGTTGCTCCATCCATCTAGTTATGCTGGTTGAAGAGGGGAAAGGGGAAAGACTTGGGCCCTTTCGTCAAAGCTCTCATTACAAAGACCATTTCGAAGCACTTCCCAGTGGCCACACAAATGGTGATCAGCATCTCAGGCTGAGCCCACGCGTGGATCTCAGGTTTGAGCAATTCCAACAGGTGCCTGCCCGGGGCTACAGCAGGCTGGTGGATGACTCCCCCTTGGTGTTCTCAGAGAGCTACTGGATGTGGCCAAGCTGTGGAGGGAAGGTGGAAAGGGAGCTCACCTGGTCGACTGTGGGGAAGTGTACGCTGGCAGAAAGGAACCCCTGCTCGAAGGAGAGGCGCTCCAGGTTGGGTTCTGCTAATTGCTCCCTTCACGATTTGAACATACTGAAAAACAGAATTTAACTGTTCGTCCTTGGGGCCCAAAGAGCATGGATTCTCTCAGTGGCAGTTTTATTTGAAGTTGCTGGGTTACTTTGATATATAATATTAGTATCATAAAGAAATGAGATCTTAAGACGCCAGGCCCTTTTTCAAGCTGCCTGAGCTCAAAGGAGCAGAGAAGTCTTGAAGGTAGAATAGGATTCAGGCCACATTTCTTCTTTTCCCATCCCACGAGTGCTCATGAGAAGTAAGTCTTGATAGTGAACAGATGTTCATTCAGGGGCGAATTATATAGAACCTAAGGTTCTGCTCCAAAGATAAAAGCTGTATGTTCATTAATCAATTCTATAAGACTTGGTCGAAATGGATTTTTAAAGCAATATCAGCATGCAGTTTCTGTTAATCCGTGTTAATCTTTTAGAGGTTATAACCCCAGCTGAGATCCACTGAAGAAAAAAGGCAACATTGGTCAGAGGGCTGGACCTCTCTTGGACTGTTTAAAATTCTCCAACTACTCCTGAACCCAGTAGCCGAAACTTTTAAGTTCCAGTTTCTCTGCAGGTTCAGGATTTAGTCACAGTAACAAACATTTACCCTTCTGTGCTTTGATTTTGTCTTAAAGATAACCATGAGTTAGTGACGCCGGGCAGCATTTAGCCAGTTCCATGCTCTAAATGTCATTGGTATTCAATAAATTTTTGCACCAAATAAAAAATCTTGATTTGTTATCAGCTTTTTGGAGGCTCATGAGTCCTTGCTTTCCTGATTTGGGGATGTTTGAGAACACTTTTGGAGCATTAGGAAATATTATTGGCTCAGTCAGCAACCCACACAAAGAGGATTTTACTGTGCATCATCCAAGACTGTGGACAATCTGGGAATTATTTACCTTTGCTTTTAGCATACATTTTATTTTATTTTGTTATTGAAGACTGCTCTGTCAGAGGAGGCATCCTGGGTTAAGAACATGGGCCTTGGAACCAGAGAGACCTGGAATCTATCCATGATTGCTCGTCCCAGCTGTGTGGTCTAGACCAAGGCACTTTCTCTTCCTGAGCCTTGGTTTCCTCTTCTATCTAATGGGAATGCTAATTGTCTTAATAGCTAACGTTTGGTAAGTGCTTACTGCATACCAGGCACTGTTGTAGTGCTTTACATGTCGCATAATACCCATTGCAACCCCATGAAGTACAACTGGGAATAATAAAATGGGACCTTCCTAATAGGGTGTGACGTATTATGAAGTGAGATAGTTCATGAAAAACATTTCACACACTATCTGGTACATTATAAGACCTCAATAAATACGTGTTGTCAACAGTGGTTGTAATAGTTATCTATTGCAGGGTAACAAATTGACCCACAATTTAGTGCTTTAAAAAATAAAAACTTACATCTTACACAGTTTCTGAGGGTCCAGAATCTGGGGGAAGCTTAGCTGGGTGGTTCTGGTTCAAGGTCTGTCTCTCATGAGGTTGCAGTCAAGCTGTCGACCAGGACTGCGGTCATCTGGAGATGCATTTCAACAGTGGTTCACTCACAGGGCTGTTGGCACGGCTTCAGGTCTTCACTGGCTGTCGTCGGGAGGCCTCAGTTCCTCACCATGTGGGCCTCTCCCAAGGGCTGCTCAAGACGTGCCAACCGGCTTCCCCCACAGTGAATGATCAGAAAGGAGGGGACGGGGAAATGAGGAAAAGATGGACACTGCAGTGTTTTTTATAACCTAATCTTGGAAGTGACCTACCATCACTTCTACCACATCCTGTTAGTCACACAGAACAGCCCTGGCACAGTCCAAGAGGGGACTACACAAGGGTGTGAATACCAGGAGGCAGTGGTCGTTGGGGCATCTTGGAGGCCGATTCCCACAGTGGTACTTGAGTACTGTTGGGTACTCTATCTCTAAGTGTGTGGAGTCACATCCCAAACCGTGAAGGTGGAGAGCTCACCAGAGACCCTAGGAAGACTTCCCTGGAATTAAAGATTTGCACTGAATGCCTACCCCCTGAGCAATCAGTAATATGGGTACATTTTGTAGGGTAAGTGTAACCCCATACATGAGTGGGGAGTATTGTCTGTGACTTTTTATCTGCTTGCCCCGAGATGGTGCCAAACACTTGTGTTTGCCCCTCTGCCATTTGAGCATCCTACGTTTTACTTTAATATTCCGGTATGTATTTTTGATCTCCCCCTACTGCAAGCACAGCTCATCTTACAGTCTGTTCTAAAAGTATATAGCAACCCCTAGCTAAAGGTTCATTTCATTACAAACTGGCTGAAGGCACTGAATTTAGATTCAATCCCCAGTCTGAGTGTTTCCCCCCAATTTTCTGGGGACAGATTCACTGCAATATTCCCTTAAATGGATTTTTTGGCCTTTCTCTCAGGCCTGCATTTGACATTTTCTCAAGAATGTTTATTTTTTAATTTACAACTTTGAGAGGTTTATTTTATGAGATGGGTTTTATGCAACAAAATCTAATGGGTTCAGAGAGGGGGAAAATCCCTGTGAATTTGAAATTGACTGCCATGAGGAGGAATTATTCATTTCATTTGTTGGAGAAAAATGACAGCTAACATGAAAGCAGAAAGGTTTCAGGTCTCAATTCACAGATGGAACAAATCGCCTTTCATAAGTCAGCACGTTGGGGTTTCGTGTTTGCTGTAAATATCTATTTGTGAGGCTTTTGGAAGGACGTGATTAGGGTGTGAGCTCAGTGGAGGATTTTCACAGGGTCCACTTGGCTAAAGGGGCCCTTTGAATTAAAACAAAAGAAAGTGAAGGCTCTTGCCTCATCAGAACATCAGAGCTTGGAATCCGATGAGCATGTCTTGTATTCCCTTTCTTCTTTCTGGGGCTGGTGATCCCTTCTGTTTTTCAAAAAGAAGATGCCTGGATACTTAATGCCTGGGCTTGCTCCTTCTAATAATATAATGGTGAAATATTAACTTATCAAAGTGCTGGGAGCTTTAATAACCGTTCTCCCCTGACTCTTTGAGCAGAAAGGACTGGAAAAATCGCCATGCTCCCATTTTCACCCTAGCTCCCCATACCACTCCATTAATTTCCAGGCATCGGCCTTCATTAGCGACCCCGTGGCTGAAGGACTGTGTTATGAGGCTGCAAGGTCGTGAACCGCACCATCTACCCCTTGGTTCATTTCACAGCTTGCTCCTTTCTTAATGCCTTACGGCTCATTTTTCCCCCTTCACTTGGCAAGAGGGACCTTTCCCAGGGCCTAAAATGGATGGGTCTCCCGCTGGTTCTCTTTTGTTTAATGCCTCTCTATTCTCTGAACTTAAAAGTGTACGCCGTCACCATAATAGTAGCATTTGCTCTGCACTCTCACCACAAATGAAGGTTGGGTTGCAAGGAAATTATGAACCCGCGGTGTTTTAACATAGGCATTTTTCTTACCCAGTCAATTTTTAAATGAAGATGGAACACGAGAGGATGACCTTATTATGCAGTATGTTTACTCTAATCTGTAAACCCCATGGTGGAAGATGGTACTTGGTGAGTTTAATGTGCTTGACCTTTTTTCATAAAGAGGGTAATTATGAGATGTGATTATATTTTCCCACTGACCGCTGTGGTTGGCAGTTTGCTTTAGAAATCCTGTGTGTATAAAATAAACTTCCAAAGCTGATAGAAACAGGGGAGGCACACCTGCTAAGCGCTGGGATTTCTCCCATCTGTCTGGATGGCAAGCCATTGTTACCTCTGACCATTTTCTTTGGCGATTGGCAAGCTGGGGAAGACCATAGCCACTTCTAAAAGTGCCCACCAAGGTGGCAATGCAAGCAGACCTAAAGGATTTTTCCCTTAAAAGAGGTCCTAGGTGCATAAAGGAGTGATTTAGAAACATTGGTGATAGCAGGGTAGCATGGTGGCTAAGAATATAAACTCTAGATCCGGGCGGGTTTGGATTTGAGTCCAAATTCTACTACCTATATATGTGTGACTAGTATATTAGTTATCTATTGCTATGTAACAAATTACTCCAAAATCTAGTAGCTTAAAACAACAAACATTTATTATGTCACACAGTTTCTGGAAGTCAGGAATCCCGAGTAGCTTAAGGCTGAGTGGCTCTGGTTCAGAGTCTCTCGCAAGGCTATAGTTAGCTTGTTGCCTGGGGCAGCAGACATCTGAGGCTTGCCTGGGGCTGGAGGTTCCACCTCCCAGTTCACTCTTAAGGCTGTTGGCTAGAGGCCTCAGTTCCTTACCACATGGGTCTGCTCATGACATTACAGTGGGCTTCTGTGAGAGCAGGTAATCCGAGAAACAGAGTGCCTAAGGTGGAAGCCTTAGTGTCTTTTATACCATAATCTCAGAAGCGACATACAGTCACTTCTGCTGTATTCTGTTGGTCACACTGACCAGCCCTGGTACATTATCCAAGACTGTGAATACCAGACAGGGCCCATTGGGGGCCATTTGGAGGCTGGCTACCACAATCAGGCAAGTTACTTCTCTGAGCCTCCATTTCTTCCTCTGTAAAATGAGGAAAATAATACTTCAAGGGTTATAGTGAAGATTGAATTTTAATGAAAGTGCTTAGCACATCATCTGACTCTGGATAAACTCTATTATTTTTATCATTGTCATCATTGTTGTCAATATCTACTCTGTAAATGTCTATAGTGTTTAAGTGGGCCTATAGATCTTCAGTTCCTGGTTTTTTCCCTTTCTGCTGCTAATAATCCTCCCACCTCCTTGAATTTCACACTCTTTCATTCTTTCTTAGCTGCCCATAATTGAACCCATCAGAATGTCAGTACCTAAAGTCAGATGGCCAAGTCTTCACTGGCTGACATTGAGGACATGGTTAACAGTAGAATTTGCAGAGAACTTGCACAAAACATTGGCCATATCATTAAAACAATGAGAAAAAAAATTTTCTGCAAATGAGTTTTTGGTTAGAGAACTAATACTGGAGTTTGAGAAAAAGAGAACAAGGGCAAAGGAAGAAAGTAACAGTGGAAAGTTGTAGAAGATGCCTTCTCTTACTAAATAGGATTCATCTGTATGCACATACCCCTTTAAGGATCTGATAGGATCTTTGGACTTTCTTCCTGGAATAAAGCTCATGTGCATACATCCAAGCTGTCATAGAATTTTAAGAGATTCCTGGCTCCCATCTCTTCACTCCAGGTTAATCAACTCAATCTATATAATAAGAGCAAGAATGCAATAAAGGCCAACATATTATGTGGAGTTCTAATGCATATTTTTTTGTAAAGTGAATAGTGATTTGGTGTTCCTTTGTACCCGTCAAACCATCATTTATACAGCTACATGTATCAGACTTTGGGTGTTTTTGACCATTTACTTGCTACTCCAGCTTTCCAAACGATGCCAGCTACCCATAATTTGTTTTTCTCAGCCATGATGTAATCATTAAGTTGCCATAATGAAGATTGAAGGTTTAATAATGGGAAGTGTTACAAATTCCAATTTAATCATTCCTAAATTGATTAGTGACTTTCCCCAAATGCCCGGCCGTGGAAAAACAGAGGGCGAAGAGAGACGAAGTGCTGTGGTCCGAGTTTGATAAATGGCGCTTTGGTGCAGCCGTAATTGAGTTATTGAATTTACTCATCTTCCAAATGATGTTTGCATTGTCTCGGCCATATGTGTTGAGGGCCAGAGAAAGGTCATTAGAAGCTTTAGGCCGGGGGCACGTATGGGTTACAGCAGTTTTGAACAGCGACATAGAGGTTAGTCAATTAAAAGAAACACCCAGCTCAAGGTGTCCCGGAGCCTCCTCCCACAGAGTGGTCAGTGGCGAAATCCCAAAGGCCTCTTTAAAAGAGTCTGAAGATTCTGTAAGTAAATATCTACTCTTGGCCTCGGGCTATTTAGCCCCTGACAAATGACATGAGAGAGCCCCTGCGGGCGGATTTGAAGGAAAGGACACCTATAAACAAATCCAGCGCTGGCAGCTCTAACAAAGCCAGAATTGAAATAATTAAACAACAGCCCTGGCCTAGCTCACCAAGAGATGAGCTGTGTTGTTTTCCGCATTGCTTCACTAATGCCAGGTGTGAACTTTTTAACTCTTGACATAGATTTTTCTCCACAATGGTATCTTAAAAACAGTAGATCCGTGATACACTTCAGTTTGAAAAGTTCTGAGAAAAGTTCTTGGTTTTTTCCCCCTGTAGCCCACTCACTTAACCCTGTCTTTGCCCATATTCCAGTCAGGTGTGAACATTAATGCCATGTGTTTCAATGTTTAGTAAATAGCCTGCCTTTTTCTCTGAGCCTATGTATATAGCTGTCATACAATAGAAATTTTAATCTAAGGTTATTTTTACAAATCCTTTAGAATTCATATAAATAAGCATTCCAAACCATAGGGGCTAAAGCCAGGAGCCGTTTTGCCTGGGACCTAGAAAAGACATACCTTGAGAATGTAGACCACAGAGGTCCCGAAGAGGGGAGAAGGCAGTGACAGACAGCAAGGGAGTCCCAGCCCTCTTTGAGAGTTAATCCAGTGAGGAAGGCTGAGTGAGTCCAGCTGCCACTTGGCATGGTGAGGGCCGTGTGACTACATGGCACTGGGCCAAAACGTGCATATGGCGGACACAACTCATTTGACAAGCCACCTCAGAAAACTGTCTGCTTTACCTTCATACAAATACAGTATTCTAGAACCCCCTGAAAACACACCATATGCATTTCCCCAAATCAGCTTATGGATTAATTTGTGAAACATAGATACTGTATAAGTTCCCTAGGGCTCCCATAACAAACTGAGTGACTTAGAAAAGAGAAATTTATTGTCTCAAAGTTCTGGAGGCTGGAAGTTGGAAATCAAGGCGTTGGCAGGGCCACGCCTTCCCCCCTCCCCCCCCCCCCCCGAAAGCTGTAGGTGACTCCTTCCTTGCCTCTTCCCAGCTTCTGTGGTTTGCAATTCTTTGGCGTCCCGCAGCTTGTAGATGCATCCCTGCCATTCCCTGTCTTCACATGGCCTTCTCCCTCTGTGTCTTCACATCCTCTTCCTCTATGTCCAGAGTTCCCCTTGTTTATAGGGACATCGGTCATACTGGATTAGGGCCCACCCTAATGACCTCATCTTAACTTGATTACCTCTAAAGACCCTATTTCCAAATAAGGTCACCTTCTGAAGGACTGGGGGTTAGTACTTCAGCATCTTTTTAGGGGACACATTTCAACCCCTTACAGATACTAAGTTTAAAAATTACACAACTATCTAAATTCTTTCTTCTTGTTATCCAGGTCAATTTGGAATGTGTTTCTCCCAGATAGTTCCATTGATACTTAATTTTCTGGATGTTTAAGGGGAAAAGAAAGAACAGCGAGTGCTAATGATTGACCCTAAAAATGTCCCTTGGTGATTTGTTGGTTTGGATGGTTGGCTCAATGGGTCTTGGGTCCCTGAATTTAGGCCCAAGTTACCCAGTTCAGATGGCTTCAGCTCCAGGTTATAGATTTCACTCCAACCCTGGCTGGCTTCTCTAGATATATGGACCATTGTTTCCAGAAGGGCTTGTCAAAGAGCGTATAAGTTTCTCCCTCCCATTCCAGAATGGCATCCACAGCATATGGCAGGCAGTAGGTGGGAGAGAAGAGCTACAGACCTAGATTCAGATCCTGCTGCTGCCTCTCATCCGCTGAGAGACCCTGGTCCTGTTACTGCTGAATGACCTTGATCATGTTACTCAGCTTTCCTGAGCCTTTGTTCCCTCATCCGTAAAAATCAGAGGATGAGGTCCAAATGAGATGGTATGAGCAAGGTACTTAGCAAATAGCACAGGTTAATCAAAAGTTATTTTCTCAAGCAGCCCATCTTTTGTATAGTCCTAGAGCATGCTGCTATAAGTTTAACTGTCATTAACACCATACTTTACAGTTTACAAATCATTTTTACTTATTATTATGTTTAATTTATATTTATTGGATTGATGGACACTATTTAAAATATAAAAATGCTTCTTTCCGATTGTTGACAACTAGTGGCCATAACTGTGAATCTTCCTATGTTAAATATTTTAATTATTTTTTTTAGCAAACAGCCACAGTTAGCAATCTGAAAGCTGATATCATACTCCCATGCAGTGGTTCTCAGCTGGAGGGGATTTTGCCACCAGGGGACTTTTGGCAATGTCTGGAGACATTTTCAGTTGCCACACCTTGGGGGTGGGGGTAGTAGGTAGATGCCCGTAGTAGGCAGAGGCCAGAGGTGCTGCCCAGTGTCCTACAAAGCACAGGAGAGCACCTACAATATAGAATTATGCAGCCCAAGATGTCACTAGTGCCAAGGTTGAGAAACCCTGCTTTAGGCTCCCAAGATATTTTCATGAGTAAGTGCTCCCCTTTAATCAATGAATCCAATCAGAAAATGGATGCCGTGTAAATAGCACTTTGTTTTCTTTCCATCCTGCAAAGAAAACTATTTAAATCAGAGGCAATATTTTCTAATGTTAGGAAAGAAAAAACACCCTGCAGCTTAAGTCAATAAGCATTTGATGAATACATTATCCCTGGGGTATTGTGTTGCTGATAAATGACAGCTGTGGATGAACCTGGCACTCAGGCCAGGCTTTAAACATTAAATGGCTGAAGCTTTTGGGCTGGCTCCTACATTCAGGACGATTGCACAGTGAGCAAGCACACAGCATTGGTGAATTTCACTCAGAGCTGACCAAATGGTAGAGCCATCCCCAGGAGCACACCTGCCCCGGCATGGTGGGAGAATCCGAGGTCACCGTGACTCCAAATAATGTGACCTTCAAAATATCGGAAGGCTGGTGGCTGGAGTTGCTCAGACTTAATTTATCTTAAAGTGCTAAACCCTTTTTCTCTTTTTCAGAAAGAAAATAGATATTTGGTAGAATCAGAATGCCTAGTAATAATAATACTAGGAGTCAGGCCCCAGCCAAAAGTTGATGTGCTGCTGCTTCTTTGAATCTCACAGCAGCTCTTTTGATGGAAGTGCTGATGATCCCATTTCACAGTTGCAGAAACTGAGGCGCTGAGATTAGGTGACAAGCCCAGGTTTATGCAGCTGGTAAGTGGCAGAGCCACGATTAAATCTAGGATTGCTGCCTCCAGATCCCCAATTTAACTCCTGGTTCAGATTTGCATCAATTGATACAATGAGAGAGTTTGGGAGGGAGCTTTTAATAATTAAAGACCGCTGTCTGCAGTTGAGTTATATGCACAGCATGTTAGACACCTGTTTTCGTTCTATCCCCATGGTCGTGGTGCCTCTTATGCATGATAAATCTTGGAAAACTTGGTTTGCCTTTTACAGCCTAGAAGATAGGGTGTGTGTTTGCCAAACATGAGGCGTTCAGGTGCCATCTTCACTGTGTGCCAGTTTCCCATTGACATGTACCTGTTCACGTTCATTTCCAGATAGTTTTAAGTGACTCAAAGCCAGAAAACTGAGTGCCTATTTTTCAGGGTGAGAGAGAGAGAAGAGGCGCTTAAAACAGCACAAATTTATCTTAAGGTTCTGGAAGTCAGTAGTCGAAAATGTGTCCTGCTGAGTTATAGTCAAGGTCTCCGCAGGGCCACGGTCCTTTCTGGGGGCTATAGAGGAGAATCCACTTCTAAAGGCGGCCTGCGTTCCTTGGCTCATGGCCCCTTCTTGCATCCTCAAAGCCAGCAACGTTAACGTCTCTCTCCCACAGTCACATCTTCTTCTACGTCTGTCTTCCATTTTTCTTCTGTTGAAATAAAATACACACAACATAAAACTTACCATTTACCCATTTTTAACTGTATGGTTCAGTAGTGTTAAATATATTCACATTGTTGTGCAACCAATTTCCAGAACTTTCTCATCTTGCAAAACTGAAACTCTGTCCCCATTAGACAACTACCCCTTCTCTCCTTCCCCAGCCCCTGGCAATCGCCATACTACTTCCTGCTTGTAGGAATTTGACTACTCTAGATACCTCATATAAGTGGAATCATACAATATTTGTCTTCTTGTGACTAGCTTATTTCACTTAGCTTGAGTAGCTATATTTTAAATGGAAATTTTCTCTAACTTCTGGAAATGGAAAATTAGTAATATTTGTCGTAAAAGAAGGAATAACCGTGAGAATGAAACCAGCCCATTATTAGATGCTTGCTGGGTTCTGTTGTCTGTTGTGCGCTAGCATGTCCTTATCTCCCTTTGAGATGAGCAGATATTAGCGAGGTGCAAGATATATCAGCACCAAACTGAGACACTCACCTTTTCATAATCTGGAGGATAGCAAGACGTTTGAGAAAGCAAAACTCGCTTGTTCTGCGATTCAGTGTTCATTCAAAGCCTGTGCCTGTACGACTTAGAAAGAGCTCAGGTGCTACTGAGAAGCACCACTGTAAAACATCCAGGTTGGAAAGAAGAAATGGGCAGGAACAGTGAATAAGCAAACAGTCTCAGCGGAGAAACAAATCCCGTTCGTGGAGCATCGGAGTGTCTGTGCTGTCGAGTGCACTGAAACAAGAGAGTGGCTCTACCATCCTTCTTTCCTTCACCTGTGCAGATTCTGGTTGATCGTCAGCTATGTGTCTCCAGGTGGTAACAAAAAGCAGTTTAATTCCCCATGAAAATTAGGACTTGACCTGACTCTCTGCCTTTACTGTGAGTACCTGGTGGTTGGAAGCTGCTCGTTAATCCCTTCGTGTCATCCCTAGAGATCACCAACCTTAAAATGAATCTCCAGTCGTGCACCATCTCTGCAGCGGGGATCAGATGGGGTCTGGTGACAGGCCCTGGATTATGGCTGTAGACAATAAACTGTGGGTATTTCAGCAGAAAATCCAAGATAAATTCCTGGGGACCCATTTTTGCCCCTCTTTAGAATCTACGCGATGCCTTACCAAGACAGAATGAAATGATGCGGCACTTAACATGCTGTAGGAGAAAGGGGAAAAAAATCCTTGTTTTTCTTTTCCTAGAAAGTCTACATACATTTCTGCGTAGTTTTTTTATGTACTAGAATATTCTTCCATTCCTTTGTTAGTTAAAACTGAATCCAGAGACCTTATTAGGGGTGAATGGTTTTAAACAAGAATTATGTTGCAATGAAGTTTTTGAATTCACATCAAAGCAATGTGAATGTCACTAAAAATTCATTCCAGAGTTTCTGCGTGTTTAGGGAGAAGACGAAGATAAGTCCAGAACCATTTCTAGGTCCTGTGCATCTTTTAGGACTCCCTCTTTCACTCACACTGTGGACCAGCCCCACCCCCAACTTAATGGCCTCACTAAGGATTCTCTCCTGGGTCTGAATCCTCACCTTGAATACCCTAGGCGAGATCAGAGGTCATTAAGGAAGCCCGTTGTTCTAGGTGAGGTTTCCTTGTCATTTCATTCCCAACTCTCCGAGACACATCCACCCTGAGTCTCTTGCCTTTTGTTGTTACTAATTGGCTTTTTCTTATGATCACAGATTTACCAGCCCTTTAAAAGAACTCCAGGGGCCCTTACCTCCTTTTATCACACTCTCTTGTAGTCCTACCCAGTGATAACTGTTTGCTTGGGGAGAGAAGGAACTTACTTTTGTTGGTCTTTTCAGATAGGATACCATATGTCAAATTTGTAAAATCTTGTTAACATTGTGTTTTCCTCGCTAGAGAATTACCCTCTAGTAGGGGAAAATGGAACTGCCAATTACAGCAGACTCCTGCTGTGAATAAACTGGTGTTATAGTCCCAGACATCAGGCTGTGCAAGGAGAGAGCCCCTAGTTGCCTTTCCTTTCTTGCCCGATAGACAAAGCTTTAGCGTAAAGCATAATTAGCTCAACTGACATTCAGGAAAATACAGTCTTCAGTGTCTGTTTATATTTTAAGGTATTCTTATTTTGGAGACATAGTCCAAAGCCTTCTTACAATTTATTCGTTGATGTAAAATTCAGTCAACTGGAGGGCAGAATTTGCTTAAAATGTTCAGTGTGTATTTCAAAAGAAAGTTAAAGGAATCTACCTAGTGACCAAAGAAACTGATGGCATATCAGCCTGCAACTATTAAACAAGAAACCATAAATCCCCATGGCAGTAGAACTAGTAAATTTTTTAAGCTGCCTCCTTGGGGGGGAATTTTGATCCTACACTAAGTTCTTAATTTTATTGGGACAGAGATATTGCAAAAGGAAAATTGTTTCTCTGGCACTAAACACAAATAATGTACAACAATAACCGTGACTTCCCAGTCGCCGTTTTCTGATCTTCAGACCAGGTTCACCTCATCATTGTGTGGCGGCCTGGTCTTGCTCCTCAATTTTGGTCCCTTCAGAGGTTTTTCCTTAAAAAAATTAGAAAGGGATGTTTTGTTTTGTTTCATTTGGGGTTTTGTTTCCCAAATCCCCTCCTCGAATTCTACAGCCTGGAAACGAGTGATTTGGTGGATGTTCAGACCACGTTCTCTATCACCAAGCCTCAGGAAGGTGTTAGAAAGAGGATGATTGATCTGAGATGAAGGAAGGAAAATGTATAGAAAAAGAGGAGAGGCTGAGATTGAAAATGCAAAAACTAAAGAACACAAAAGAAGGTATACTTCATCATTCGTGAAATATTGAGTATGTACCAGGCACCCGGGTAGGCTCTGGGGGAAGCAGTGGATGCTGCATCAACTCTGCCTGTGAGCACTTCCGTTGTAGGTTGGGAAAGAGAGGATGCATACTCTATTCCAACATCACTAAGACTCCTTCCATTACAGTTAATCAACCTAGGGATACTTAGCAGCTGAAACTGTGATCAAGGGTGTCCAGAAACCTAGGAGAGCAGAATCTGTGTTCCAAATAAAGAAAGAGACACCCTTCTCTAGGTTATAAATCCTCTTACAGTAATTTCCAAATAAGAGGAATATCTGTCATCAGTAGCAGCCAGTGTGATAAACTGGCTCCTCATTCTGCTGGTATCTTGGGTTGTCTTAGGGACAAAAACCTCTTGACACTGAGAAACCAGGCAGCTTCCAAACACTGTGTCATGAGTCAGTCTTTTCTGTCTGAGGGTCTCAGCTGTCTGCTTCTTGATTTTGCTAGATCTTTTCTTCCCAAGTCTGACAGAGGAAGAATGGGCCCTGCTTGAGGTCACAATGCAGTGAGCCCCAGGAGAGCAGGAATTCTGCCACTGCTCCCCCGACGAGGTGGCCACTTCTTTCTGTAGCTGGCCTTCTCTCCTCACATGTAGGCACACCTCCCTTGCAAGGCTCATACTTTGTCCTCACGTGGCTCTTTGCCTTTTCTTTTCCGTCGTTGTTGGTCCCAACAGGGAGTAGTCACAAAACAGCAGAGCAACCAAAGGCAGTGGTCTGTTTTAGTGGTCAAGAACACAGCTTGGAAGCAAGACAGACCTGGGCATGAATCCTGATGTGGGGCATAATACTTAGTGCCTCTAAACTTCTCGTTCTCATTTGTAAAAGTGTGACCAGTAATGCTCATGACAAAAGGGTGTTGAAAAACATTCAACGTGATAGTGTGTGCAGAATGCTTAGCATGGTACCTGGTGTCTGGTGGTGGCCACTTAAATGGTTGCAGCCACTGATATTGTTAATCGAGAATAGGGATAGCTGCCTAATGGTACAGGCAGAGCCATCAGGAGTCCAAGAGCGGAGGCTTGATTTTCTCTTAACGTGCCATTATATCCAAACAAAAATGCTGTAGACTTCTTGTTACATTATACCATAGGAAGACAACTTCTTGACCTTAAATGGAATCAAGTTCCTTTTTAAAGGTTCACAAGCTATATAACACTTTAGTGATGAAATTATGATTTGACACCTCTAGAGCTAAATTACCATTCAGATTGTTTTGAGCTGATTACCCTTGCCTCTCAACGAGAGACCTTCGTGATCAAAACTATGAGCATGAAGAACAGCGTTGTTGCAAACGCGTAATCTGTCTGACACCTTGCTTTTTATATAATTGAAAGAACACATATCCCAATTTACGCTCAAGCAAAAATGACATACAGTATCAATGTGAAACATGAAAGATGAACTCTAATTTTTTTTCCTCGTTAATGAATATTGAGCAAATAAATAGAGCATTTCAGGATCCCGGAATATATGGGATTCTGTGTATTTATTTTCTTCATTACTCTGGCCACAATGTCACCCAAGAGTATCTCAGAGATGACAAGCAGGCAGTTAAAGACAGCTCTGTCCAGGCCCTGGCCCTGCCAGAGTGAATTATGGCCGTGTCTCTGGCTGCCTCACGGCCGAACCTCTGTCCTTGGGGAACATCTGGCTGTGGATGACTCGGCAGTTGCTGTGACATGTACTTTTTCAGGCGTGTGTGACATGTCTGTGATATGATGCATCCACTGGCCACAGAACCATCCAGATGACTTAATATTGTCTCCAGATCTCTCTTTGAAAGAGCAAATCAATAATCTACGTGAAAAGTTTGGGATTTCGTGTCCAGATTATCTTGAGAGCTTTATGGTTGGGGGTTGCTGAGGGGGAGATGGTGTCTAAACAGATGAATGAAGCAAACTACCTGTTTTTAACATAAACTCATGAGGTAATCAACGCCTCATACACTCGTGCGATGGGTTCCGTTAACACAGATCTTTCTGGGTTTATTCAGTTAAATGGGGGGACGTGTCTGAAGGATTTCTTTTAAGATTTCTGGGGTCTCCAAACTCATACTGCCTCTCCTAAGTTTATACAGCTTCCTGAATTATGTGCCAAATTAGCTAAGGATGGCTCTTAAATGCTAAAAATAAAAACATACACATGTAGCATAGGCCTGACAAATGGTTAGCTCTTTTCAAGCCTGACTGTTTTCACTGAAATGAATTATAGGGTTTAGATTTTCAACCATTTCCTAACATGATCGGACGAGACCCAGTGCTGGTCTCTGTTGATTCATTCGTTCTGAGACCAGCGACACAAATTATAATGAGTAATAGTAAATATAACGTGAATCCCTGTATTCATGCCTAATCCATGGACAAGCTGTGTTAAATTCATTTACTGGTGAAAAGAAGCGTTGTTAATTTGTTTCTTCGTTCTTATCAATTAAGAAAGCTTACGAAGAGTACACCATATCACATTCAATGTTAAAACTCTTCATTTAGAAAATACGGACGTCATAAAGAAAGAAAATGATTGGGCTACACTTGCCAGATAGATAATATGCTCCCTGAGGAGAAATTAAAAATTCCTTCATTTGTAAGAAACCTGTAGTTTCCAGGGGATTGTCAAGATGAATCAGGATTGGAGGCCTCAAACTGTTGGTCCTATTTACTTTGGTTTTAATGACTCCCAACAGATGAGGGGCTAGTTGGCTTGCTGACTGGGTCAGTAATGACCTTCGGCCATTGCGATGGAAAAGAAAGGTCATCCTGTGGAGGACACAACTCATAGCTCAGGCCGTAAAGATCACGGAGAGAATGTTAGCGTAGAGCATTGTTTTCCAGTCATCATTCTCTCACCTATTGATGTTTTTTTGGTCAGTGACAGGATTCTTTTGCTCATTTTCTTTTGCTGTTAATTCTCAAAAGCGACAAACTTTTAGTTGCATAAAACAACAACAACAAACAAACACCCTCTATGTATGTATGAGAATGCTAACAATAGTGCAGTCTGCCATCTTCCATACATACATGTTGTCATCTGCCTTTCTTTATTGAAATGGGAGATGCGCGGAGCTCTCGTGGAAAGGGTATGGGTGGACTTTCACAGACCGACATCTGGATGTGATTGCTGACCACCACATACTAGTGGGGTGACCCTGGAAAATTTGCTTAACTGCTCTGAGTCCCGGCTTCCCCATCTGTGAACTGGGAATAAAAGAAAGTGCATAAGTCCTAAAGTTGTTTTGAGGACTAAGTGAGATCGTGTAGCTAAGTCTTCTTGCACTGTGCTAGTATATGGTAGGTGTTCGGTAAATCCTCCTTTGCCATGAAAGCCTCAAATAAACACCAACGTTGGAAGAAAATTACTTTAAATGGAAAAAAGATTCAAAAATATCTGCACTAAGGCATAGGACCCATTCACAGGGAATTACCTGAACCTGTAAGATAAACTCATTTAGATTTGTTCAAAGCAGCAGAAGAAACCATCACTCGGAGGTGGCCAGTCTCTGAGACAGGTGTTGGCCTCACATTTGGGAGCAGTCAGTTAACAGCCCTTATAGCACCTGCTGGACACCAGAGTTGAGTCCACCCACTAGACTACCATGGTGCCTCCTTTTTTCTGAGTGTGTCAATAAAGAAAGCAAAGCCACCCCAAAGAAGACTGCACCCAATGGCTGAGGACCCCATTTGGAGGGTCCACTACATTCAGTCCTTCAAGGGAGAAAAAGGTAAAAAGCAAGGGCAGGGCACGTTTTTCTCCATTGATAACCATACTCTAGGTCTGTGCACCAGAGTGCCCCTCCAATTTCCGTGGCAGAGCTGCTGCTGGCTCTGCCGTTCCTCATTCCTGGGATGGCGGGCACTGGGTTAGCAGGATGATGGGAAACACTGCCCATAGGACAGGGGCCCGGTGTGGAAGAAGAGGTCAGTGGGAGCCCAGGGGGCACCTGGGAACAGCAGGCACTCTAGCAATATGACTGTCTCCAACACCCCCTGAATTAGTTGTAGTTAGAGTGGAACAAAAATGTATTGGGTCTTTCTTCACCCAACAAATACCATTTATTCACCAACACTATTCTTCTGTTCTTGAGCCTTGATACCTCTCTGAATTTGAGCTAAGCTGAAATTTCTCCCCCATCTCACTCCACCTCACCCCCCAACAAGAGACTTTTTCAAAATAGGCATTTTACTTTAGTGTCCTAGCAGGATGCATATAATTTATTTATTTACTTATTTATTTGTTTATTTATAAATGTGTGGAGGTTTCCCTAACAATGGGCCGCATCAGAGCTTTTCTTTCTTTTTTTTTAGTGATTGGCACCTGAGCTAACAGCTGTTGCCAATCTTTTTTTTCTTTTTTCTGCTTTTTCTCCCCATATGCCCCCAGTACATAGTTGCATGTTTTAGTTGTGGGTCCTTCTAGTTGTAGCATGTGGGACGCCACCTCAGCATGGCCTGATGAGTGGTGCCATGTACGCGTAGGATCCAAACCGGTGAAACCCTTGGCTGCCGAAGCAGAGCACGTGAACTTAACCACTCGGCAACCAGGCCAGCCCCCCTATAATTTAAATGTTAGTATGTAAGTACTGTGATTTCCTTTTTAATTTTTCCACTTCAAGTGTGTGGAGACCATCCTCTCAAAATTCACAGAAGAAATTCATAGCCACGTCTCTGTGGCTCAATTTTACATCTTGCTAGGTGGTGGTGGTATGATGGTCGTAGTTGTCTTGAAAGCAATTGGCCTAACCTATCAAAGGATGGATAAATGGATGCCCTTTCTCTTAACTTCCATTTATACATGAAAGTGTTATTTTGGTTGGAGACCTATGTCTCTTTACTGTCTATCAGCAATTCGTTCTTCCAGAAAAAAAGGTCGGTGTCATCTGCTTCAAATTCGAAAATATGACCATTTATTTAAAATGTTAGTAGTTCTTATAGCAGATAGTTTTTTAAAAATATGATTCTCTTTTTTTTTTTTCACCGATAGACATTATTTTGTTTTACTTGTGTCACATCTTTACTCAACCATAAATGTAAACCTTGATTGCATCTTAGGAAAATAAGATTGGTCTACTCACCCAGGACTTTGTTAGGGTGGGCAAAGCTAAAATGAAAGCTGCTCTGATATCATAGTGAATAAGTCAATATTTGCCAACTCTGGGCAAGTCTCACCATCTGACCTTAATTACTCCTCCGGTGGGGAGGGTCTCACCATGATACCGAGGGAAACATACACAGCTTTCTTTCTCCTAGATATCCAAGAAGCTAACGTTTATATTAGACTGTATGGACAGTGTATTGCGTTTTTACCCTAACACCGTTCCAAGAAAGCAAAGAACATCTTCTGACTACTACTAATTTAGTTTTAAATGTATTTCTCCCTACCACCATTACTGCTGTTTTTTAAGCTCAGAAGAAATGGTGATTATTTATGCAGGGTTTGTGCTCCCTCTGCTGGTTCTGTAATTAACTAATAAGTCTAATTCCCATAACTATGCTGATGTCATCGATTATTTTTGTGCATGGATGTGGAATTACCCAAATCAGCATGTTCTGTTCAGACATCATCAGGAAAATTAGGAAGAGGTCAGAGGAGGACAGTTGGTCTAGTGAAGAAAATGTATGTTTTGACTTGTCTGCATCTGTGTTTGAAAAACCTAAATGCAGTTTTATGCTTTTATTTGCTCAATGCTAGCGAAAAATGACCCATCGTTGTTAAAACTGGCATATTACATCTCACCCTCTCAGAGGATTTTGGAAACAAATAAGACTTTTTCATTCTTAGAACAAGATTAATTATGATATCTATTTTGCAAGTGAGAAAAACAGAAGCTCAGAAATCATATTCCTTGCTCCTGAGAGCCTCTACAGGCTAAGAAAGTAGACTTCCGCAGGTGGCACATAGTGGCCAATGTCTTGACTGCCTGGATCTGAAATGTCTTTCTTTACAAGTGTGAGGATAGTGGTGGAGCCGTTTCTTAAAGTCAACGTAGCATCATGTCGTCATTAAGAGGTCAGGCTCTATAGTTGGATCAACCGAGGTTGGATTCTGGTTCCAGCACTTACTGTGTGATTCTGAGTAGGTTACCTAACCTTCTCAACGTCACCTTTCTTGTCTACAAACTGGAAGGAATATTCTAGGCAAGAGTTTTTATCTCGTGGGGTTATTGTAAGGATTAAATTAAATAATGCAGAGTAATGCTTAACGCATATTGATGATGATGATCTGAGAATAGGGTTTGGTCATTACTCATGGTGATTCTTTCTTCTACATGAAAACAGCCTCTTTTCCCAATTATAAAAACGTAAACTTATTGTGAAAACTGAGAGGGGGACTCTCAAATGATAAGAGTTCAATTCACCAAGAATATGTGTACGCTACCAAACAAACAGCTTGAAACAGGAGGTACAAAATTGGATGGAACTCTAGGAGAAATCAGCCTGTGCACTAAGAGTGTAGAAGTTCAAGACATATTTCCTAAAGATGATAACTCAATCAGACCAAAACATCAGTGCCAAAAAAAAAATCTTAATAATGAGGAAACTTAAAATCATTTGATATCCCAGTACACAAGAGATGAGATCTGGGTAAACATCCTCTGGATGTTATGTATTCATTTATTTATTCATGCATTTTTTTAATCCACCTGTTTAGTAATGTATACAATAATGCCACACTGTTCCTGTTTATTCTAGAATCTCCTGTTTCTCAGTCAGCACCATGTTCTAGTCATCTCTCCATGGCTATAAATGTAGATCTTCATCATGGTCATGGGCAATGTTATTCTTGGCCTGCTTGGTCCTTAGCATTTATAGATGCTGCTCCACCCACCTTAATGACTGTTCTTAAATAATGCAGATTAATTCCAGTAACAAGCTAGGCAAAGCAAACAGAAGAAGTAAATCTGGAGTGAAGTAGTCCTTCTCGAAGCTAGATATTAGTAACTCTTGGGCTATTCACATCGGCCCCTTTCTATTACCTCTCTGAAGGGACAGTTTGGAGACATATTGATGTCGCCATGCATCGCCTTGCTCAGGTGAGGGAGTGGCAGTCATTGCTAATGGGCTTTGGGTTGGGGAGGGGAAGAGACAGCTAGAGTCTAGGAGAATCACTGCCTCTCCCTGCCCTGAGTTCCTCTGGGCTCTCATTCTCTGGCTCTGGTAGATTTGGTGAGGACTCCTGCGTTTGCATAAGTAGTTATAATTTCAGCAATGTGTATGAAACTCTTCTGAAACATACCTACCTGTGACATGAAGCCCAGGCTTACTGTCCTGCCCAAGGGGCACTGTCTTCTATATTTGTTTTCAAGCTGGTTTAGAAATGGGGAACCTTGGGGCCAGCCCCGTGGCGCAGCAGTTAAGTTCTCACATTCTGCCTCGGAGGCCTAGGGTTCACCGGTTTGGATCATGGGTGTAGACCTACGCACCGCTTGTCAAGCCATGCCGAGGCAGGCATCCAACATATAAAATAGAGGAAGATGGGCACAGATGTTAGCTCAGGGCCAGTCTTCCTCAGCAAAAAGTGGAGGATTGGCAGCAGATGTTAGCTCAGGGCTTATCTTCCTCAAAAAAAAAAAAAAAAGGTGGGGGCAGCTTGTGCTGGAACAGCTTGCTGTGATCTGATCATTTAACTGTAATTTGTACCTGTACTTTTCACGGGCCTTGGCCACCCTCTGCCGTGAAAATATTTGGAATTTATTCTTTAAACAGAGTAGGCCACTTTGGTTGTTGATTTAAAACATGCTAGAGGTTTTATAATGGTTATTTATCTTGGCCAACACTGACCCCTCTGCGAATGACCTGTTGATGTTGGACAAGGATAAGAGGCACTGAATACAATGCAGGAAATGGAAGGAGATCAAAAAGAATGAATATGTTAGCTTAGTAACAATGCTTCGTGGATTCACACGTGCCTGGGAGGTTTTCAGATTTCCATTGTTTGACCCACTTGTAGGAATTAAATTTCTCTTCAGAGAAATTTAAGTTTTTCAACCAGTGCTTTTCATTATAATGTCAACATTGTTGACTTGATAAAATCATTGTAGATTATATAAATTATATGTAGATTTATATGTATGCTAAAGCATAAAGAAATGACTTTGTGTATTTTGAAATTACTATACTTTAAAAAAAAAAAAGGCCTAAGCCATTGTGAAGTGATTCTGTGAAGTAAGTCAATTTCTGTGGACTGTTCAAGAATTAGCAGTAAAATCGTTCATAGGCCTGTCTGCTGGACAAGGGTGTAGCATACTTTCTCCCAACTGTTTTCTCTCATCATCGTACTCCTTTTCTTTCACTTATTCAATCAGAGTGTCTGTTTGTTCGTAGCCCATTCCGATGTCATTTCTCACTGTACAAATGTCAGATATGAGACAGGAGGGCATGCATGTTTGACAGCTGCCCAATAAATTATGCAGAAGAACACATTAAGGACAACTGCAGTGGACTTTCAGAAAAACAGATATGTGGCTGGTTAAAAAGAATTTCCTTTGGAAAGCTCGCTTTGTTGGCGCCAGTTGTTATCTCATGAATGACTTATAAAATTATTCAACCGTATCCTTTTAGTAAAATGTTAGCCTGGTTTTGGGGGGATAGCATTGGGGTAACTCAAAACTTAAAACCAAGTAAAATATGGTGCCCCACAAAGAAAGCTGAAAGGAAATGCCTCTGCTTTGGAATTCCAAGTATTAAATCAATGCATGAATAATAGTACCAGTTGGGGTGGCAGTGGGATGGTCTAGAAGCCTGGCCCAGCCAGAACTGACTTGACCTTACATTTTGTCCCCTGTGAGCATGGAGTTCCCAGCACATGGCTCTGCCCTCAGTGAAGTTAGAGAGAAGCACATTTAAATAAAATTACACAAAGCGTGTATTCCCATATTAGTTTTGGAGAATTCTGTGTGGCAGATATTTTCTGGTTTCTTGGGAGAAAATAACAAGTGATTGTCATCATGTTGGTGGCAGAGAAAAGAAATGTATTTGTTGCTCAACTCTAAATTCACCCGCCCCGTCCCCCGTCTGCCTGAGACCCCACTACTAACCTGCCACATTGACCATGTCTTTGCTTTTATCATGTGTATATTTGTGGGATGGTGGATGGAGATAAGGATTGATTCTGTAGCCGTGAGGCCATTTGTCCTCTTCACAAGGGAATCAGGCTCACCACCGAGGCCTCAGCTGCATCCACGTCCTAACCAGACAAGCCAACTGGCCCGTAAAAACATGGCAGTTTATTTCTTCCATATACTAGTAAAGATGCAATTGTATTTGTCTCTCACAGTTTTCTCTTTGTGTTGACTGTTCGTGCTAGTGATGGATTCCTGTTACTTATGAGAACCATCTTCCCAGTAAACAACATGAGCAGAGTTATCTTTAAATCTATGTTTATAGGGCTGTGTGTGTGATGAGAAGCTGGAATGTCTGTGGGATTCAACAGAGGGAAAGCTGATGACCTAATGTAATATGAAGTGATTACGGTGTGAGTGAGAGTTAGCTGGCGTCGGCAAGCTGGTAGTTGTTTTAAGAAAGGGGAAGTGCTGCTTGAACACAAGTGGGCAGATGTGCTGGAGAAGGAAAGATATTTACCCAGTCAAGCCAAGTCACATTTAGACAGGTAGTCGGCAGCTCAGCCCCTCTTTGAAACCAATTTTGCTTTGGTCTTTTTCTCCTATTTATTTACTCTTTTTAGTGACCCAGTTTGGCGCGTCTTTGCACCATGACCAAAGTGACAGACTTTGGTCTCTGTTGGATTAATCAGTGTGTTCTTTGATCCGTGGCATATGTTCCCTGTAGACATTTAAAGTCAACATATTCAGCATTTGTGGTCTGGTGGTTCAGAGTTGTTAACCGGGCTGACGGACTGGTTTGGGTGTTTGCATCCAAAAGACTCTTCTCCTCTTGGTCCCTCTTAATCCCTCTCTTCCTCTCTCTCTCTCTTCTTCTTCTTCTTCTCCTCCTCTCTCTCTCTCTCTCCTTCTCTTGTGCACACACACATACACACACTTATACATATCCACTCCCAACAACACAAATATTGACTGTACCAATCATTCATTAGCAGTAAAAATTTGAGAGCAATTATTTTTTACTGCGCTTGCCCTGAAAGATACCAGTAATTACTTTATGGCCTGTGGATTTGAGCCAGTTTCGGTGTCCCCAGAGTCTGCTCCCCACCCAAAGAAGTATTTGCAGCTCCGAGGAACACAGCACAGGATGTCGTCTGGCAAGCGGTGCGTTGACATTGTGCGTTGGCTTCTGAAGTGAGACGTCAGGACTCTCCCTGCCACGATAGTGGGTTCTTCCCGACACGGAGTGTACAGGTCAGGCTGGGCGGTGACGGGAGGTCTCCCCGGTGGGCTAGCTCCAAGTAGAGGTGGGCGTGTGTGAAATTGGAGTGTGTCGGCTTTTCTTTAAGAGCATGAGAAATGTTCCAAGTCATCCTAGAAATAAGGAGCCGGGGGAGAACCTTTTTGACCGTGAATTGTGATGGTCTCATCCAGAGGGGCTGGAGGAACTAAGGTCCCTGATGAGCAGCATCAGCCGGTCTTTCCTCTTTAGCCTGTTAGTTATGTCTTTCACAGGTGGGCATGACCCAGCCAGAGTACTCTTGATGCTGTGGGATGGTTTTTATCCTTCTCCTAGTCTAGGTAGAAGAAATACATGAATGCCCCTGGCATTTAGACTTGTACCCTGAAACAACATGAATTTCTTTCAATTTGCAAAGTCCTACAAGTCCTTTGGAGTGTATATACTTATTTTTTAGGAGTAGGCTATTCCTTTATTAAAAATGTATTGATTAATATGTGTGGTATGTCCTCTCCCCTGCCTCAAAAAAAAGGAAATGAACTGTGACTTATTAATGTGTCAGATTACATGGTGGGCCTCAATATCTGTTGGTGGAATTGATCAGCTGGAGTCTAGCTGTTCCACACCATTTGTATTCAGTGTGTGTGTGAATTATGATCCCAATCTGCACATTCATTAGCAGTGTCACCCATTTTTAATATAAGTTGAAATAGCTTAGTAATAAGTTTAGCAAGGGCTTGGGAATGTTTAATAAGCTCTATAGGATAAAGAACTGCTAGAGAGAAGGTTTGTGGGATGTGTGGCATCTCAGTCCAGGATAGAGTAATGTGGGTGAACTTATACCATGTGAAGTAAGGCTCAAGTTATAATTTGGGAAATATTTTCTAAAAGCCAATGCCATCAGAATGCACAGTGGAACTCAGTTGAATTATTTTCTTCCTTTAAAGGCCTTTAATTAATAAAATGTGAACTGAGAGCAAAGGAAAGGCCTGGTCAGTCCAGTGCCTCTGAAGGGCCCATCCTCATGTCACCATCTTCTGCAACCCACAGGGTGACCTGCTCGGCTGTTCGTGGCTGGGAGATAGAACAGGATCTTCTGACCCTCTGGACCAAAACATGTCGTTGTCGAGGGAAGTCAGCATGAGGGAGGGAATATATAGTTTTGCAGCCGGTGCTGTAAGAGTAAAAGTCCAGGTTGCCACTTACTATAGCTGAACTAACTGATCGATTCTAGCTTGCTTTGATTAAATTATATATTCAATTATTTTTGTTTGAGATTAAAAGCTTGATTATATTACCGAATGCTATGTAATTTTACATGCATCGTTCGCTTCTTTAACAGTGAGGCACGGAGTGTGATTAACAATGTGGCTGCCAGTAGAAAGAAGCAAAATAATTATTTTTTCAATATACAAGTCCTCATCATGATGCAGAAATCAATATGCATCCATGGAGGATTTGCCCTCGCTGTGGATTCTGGACTTCAGGGTGGCCTTCTCTCATTTCCCTATGAATGTAAAACCTGGAGACTGGCTGGCCAGGCAGGTTTTGATTTCTCTCTGTCTTTTTTAAAGACTGATGTTTAACTACAACCACTGGGACCCCAATCAGAGCATCCAATGCCCAAGTATGAATATTAATCAGACACCAGGCCATGGAGTTCCTCTCCGAGTTTGACAGTTTAAAGGATCAGTTAGTTAATTAGAAGATGACATGGCATGTGAGTCCCAAGGCTCTGTCCTGCCTTCTGTCTCCTCTTTTCATTTTCCTTTTTGACAAGTTGGATTACATCATTACTTGTAGTTTCACTTGTTAGCACCACCATGAAATGAGAATATTTTAAGCTCTCATTATCCGCGATTTCTTCCCCCTATCTCTTAAAGACCAGGCTTCAAATGAAATTCAAAGAAACATACAAGAATTGGAGGTTCAAAGGGCCATGAAAATCAGCCCTATGACCCCAACCACACCACACAGCACACTGCAGCGAGAAAGCGAAGGTTCTTAATAGCATTGGAAGCTGGTAGTTGGAGTCATTGTGGTTGGTTTTCAATATGAAGGTGCCTGTTCCGACTTTGGTGCTGCAGGTGTGGCTGTATCCTACCAGGTGTTTCCAGGCCTCCTCTGGCTTAAGGTTTTAGATATTGTGAATGCCTCAAGGGGGTGGCTGCGAATTATTTTGGCCTGTGCATCTTGCCCACCACTGGTAGCTAGAATTAAGCAGGGAAACTTGAGCTCATTTCCTCCTGGAGAAGAGACTAGGCAGGAGCGGAAGGCCACAGGCAGAGCTTCCTCAAGCAACCCAAAACTTTTTATGGAGTAAACTGTCAAAGCAGGGAACTGTTTACTATACCATGATGTTTGCAAAATGTAGCTTTTTCTTTCTGAATCCAAAAGCAAGTTTGCCACCCAAGCCGCAGAGGTCACTCCTAGGAAGAGATGAGAGCCTGCGTGTAATGATCATCAGAAGCTACTTTGGTTCATCTCCATCATCACATCCACTCTTCCTCCCAAACGGGGTGCTCATCGTGTGATTCATGGACCACCTGCATGAAAAACAAGGGTGCCCAGGCCTACTGAATGGTTGCCTCTTCAGGTGGAGCTTAGGAATCCGCATTTAACAAACACCAACACCGCACTCTCTAGTAGGGGAGATTCTCATGCACCCCAAAGTCTGAGCAATTCTGTTCTAAATGTTTTCAGGTTTTTTCCTTGCCGTGTTATTGCTCTTTTCCAAAGCTTCCTTTTATATAAAGCTTACATGTGGTGCATACAGGAGCTTCATTCCCAGGAGGGAAAACAAGATTCGGATCGATGTTCAACTCTTCAAGTGAAGCTTTTTCTGATGTGCTAAGTAAAATGAGCTCTTCACTCCTTTCTCCCCACACTACCTCTGCATACATTTGTCTTAGCACATCTAAAGTTGATTGCACCATTTAGTTGATGCATCTCCGGGCCTTACAGACACTGAGCCTACTCAAGAGAAGGAACTATGGCTTGAGTCATCTCTGGCACACATTAATACTGAAAATTTAAGTAAAAAGAAAAAGGCAAAATCTCCTGAGCATTTACATGAATGCTATGAGCCAGCCACTCTACTAATTCAAAAAAGCTTTCTCATTAGTCTTCACAACAATCCTCTGTGGTGAGATGAGGAAATGGAGACCTAGGGAGAAACTTGCAAAGTCCCAGTGTCATGTCCTCAAGAGATCGAGCTGGGATTTGAAATTAAGCAGTCTGAGCCCTGATCCCCAACTCATCTCTACGTTCTGTTAACTCTCTCATGGTAGGTGCTTATTTACCAGTGATGGAAGGGAAGGATAATTTTAGATGTCAGAGGGCATTTCTAATATGCTGAACTCCCATTGATGGAAGTACGTAAAGATAGAAGAGAGGTGGAAAAGAGGAAATTACTATCTTTGCTAGATGTTCTGCTTACTACTAGGAAGGCTATGGTGTTTGGAGGGTATCTACATTTATTTAGAAGGTAGAGGAAGAAGAGGAACCAGCGGGAGTCACCAGAGCGATCCCGGGAGATCAGGAACATGTACTATCAGGAAGACTAAGGAAGAGCTGAGAAGGAGTGGATGGTCAACAGGGTCAGAGCTTATAGGGGAAGGCAAGGCAGATGGTGGTGTTTAGGAAAAAGCACACTAACATGGCGGCCAGAAGGCTGAGGCCACATCCCAGTTGTGCCACTAAGTAGCTGGCTGGCTGACCACACGGCCTGCAGTCTTTTTGGACTATGATTTAATTATTTCTAAAGTTGGTGGAAGTGAAAGTTAGACTATGGATCTTTCTGTCCTCCTACTTAGATAGTTTGAATTAAGGACTTACAAGAGGCTTTTGGCTGTGACAGTTGAGAGGTCATTGTCACCCTAGATGGGATAGTTTGAGTAGAGTATGTTTGGTTGTGAGAAGAAGGGTTGAGGACAACCCCTCAAAACCAGAGTGTTGAGGTGAGAAAGAAGAGATGGTACATGTGGACTCCTCTATCAAGGAGTGTCAGTGAATGGAAAGAGAAAGAACAGGTTAGGGGATGGCAGACTGGAGAGTCTTCAGGATGGGGAAACCTCTGTAGGCCTGTGGAGGGAAGAGACAGGCAGCAGGGACTAGAGTAGACCGCACAGTGCAAGGGATCATAGCTTGGCAGACCGTCTCTATAAGTGCAGAGAGTCTGAGTTCAGAGGGAGAGGGGCCTCCGTTTCCTGTATAAACTGAGGGAGCAAAACAGTGCAGGGAGGATAGGACAAGGGTATATAGTTTAAGAAGTCCACAAAGTCTGCTTTTCCACCAATGCAAGTAATTTGGGGAGCTGAGTTAACAGAGAGACAAACACATGGATTGCAAAAATGTGTGTATTTTCAAGAGATTGGCAAGAAGCAGTGAAGGTTCAGCCCACATCAGTCTGAATCAGTCAGGAATCCTTCTGTACTGTTTTCTGACTGTCAGCAGAGAGCTGCAGCAAGCTGGGAATAAATGAAGTGGGAGAAGGCGGGGACCAGGAGGTAGCCCCGCCTAGCATTGTTGACATGGGGAACACTGAATGCACAAGTCAAGAGGGCAAGAAAATAAAACTGACTGGCTTGACAGAGTACTATTCAGTATTTTCAAGAAGGAACGGAGCAGAAAAGGTGCTTGGTTCTCCATTCTTCTGTGCCCTCTACATAACCAGAGAAGTTTCGTGTCACCAGAAGCAGCCTGGTATGCACATTCTCTTCCAGCTTCCCAGGGCCATGTCAATGTCTGTACCTGCAGTGGCCAAATACCTGTAAAAAGAGTCAAATAAGACAGTAGTGAGTTTTGTAAACATAAATTTATTGTTAAAATTCTTCGATTATGTCCAGTCATCCTTTCAGGGTTTTTTCCAATTAAGGTACTAGTAGAAATTATTTTAAAGATCCTTATAAGACAAAATATGTATTTGGCCACTCTCTTGGTCCTCAGACATTTTTTCGCTTTAATTTCACTCGTCTGTGAACTGCAAGTGACAGAGAGCAGTGTACACGGTACGATTAATAGCTTAGCTGACATGGCTGGCGAGTGGGGCCATGGGACAGCTTGGTCAAGCAAAGCTTTGAAGGAATGCTCACTGTCTAGGTAACGGTGTATTTGTTCCTTTTCCTGTAATAAAATGCCTCACCCTAACGTAGTTCATGGCAGAGGGACACAAAAAAATGGACAGAACTCAGAATGCTGATGGGGACACCTCTGCAGTGAAAGGTGTGAAGTGAAAGAAGCTGTTAGTGAGTGCTCCTCAGTTCATCCCAAAAATAAATCGTGGTTTCAGAGCACCCATTCGTCAGCTTTCTCGTTCATAGCACCCAGCACAAGTCTGCCTCTCCCGCGGGTGTATCGCCTGAAAGATGTTGAGGTCCAGGCATCGAAACATTTGGACGCACGTTAATAGGTTTACTCCTCTGTATCTCTCTGAGATTACTGTTTCGCTTCAGCAAGCCCACTAATATCAGATATATCCTATCAGGGACCATTTTAAATCACTTCAATTTTCCCTGCCCTTGGGCTCTGCCCGTAAGACCGGAACCCGAAGCCTGAGGGTAGCCTGTGATCTAGTGTGTTACTTCCCCCGGTTTGTATTAGAGAACTGTATTAGCTTTTGGACACAAGTCTATCAGTTTTAAAGATTAAGTACAATGTCAATAGTTCTTACCCAGGTCTCAAGTATATCGAGTTGTTGTATTTTCCCAGAGAATGTTAAAAATTAGTATTGCCATTTGTGAGAACATTTTTCTCTGAAAACAAACCGTTGGTCATAACAGTGTTTACTTACGTATTCTCTGAAGTGCTGTTTTGTATAGAAAGTAAATCCAGGGTAGAAGCTTGATAAGTAATTTCAGACTTGATAGCACATGAACCTTATAGCTCCCAGTGAATTATGAAGCCTCACTTTGCAATTTTTTTCTCAAGTGAGTCTCTTCATCGCAACTACTTGCTTATCTTCTGAGTGGTTTTAAAGTATTGAACTAGCTTCCCTTTAGTGCCCAAGTCATCCATCCAGCTCCTGCTTCTCCTGTCCTCCAGATTCCTTCTGACCCAAGCAGTCCAGGAGCCTATGGCTCAATTACGGGCTGTCTGAAAGGACAGTGTACTGCAGGGGCATGTCCTGAATCCTAGACTCTTCCAAGAATGAAAAAGAGATGCTGTGGTTTCCAAATCCACTTGTGGCTGTAGTTCAGCCTGACATCAACCAAAGTCATTTGCCGATCGGGACACCCAGTTCTGAATTTGGACATGGGCTCTTTCTCCCCACTCCTTGCCTCTACCCTCGTCTCACCCTCTCGCCATATTATACCTTCCCCCGTTCATGTCAGCGTACACACCAGTCCCAGGCCACTTTCTCAGACATCCGTTCTGTCCCATCATTCATTTGCTTTAAGACCACAGTCCCATGGACTTACCTTTCCTGGGCACCATGGCCCTGGCTCCCAGCTTCATCTCCAGTCAGGAAGTTCTCCCTCCAACTTTTCAAAGCACATGTGGCTCCACCTGGGTTTTTTCCCCTATCTCCAAATTCCCTTCATCTTGCAGCAACCAGCTCACATTGCACCTGCTCCATAGAGGCTGTAGTAAGCACTCCGTGGCCCCGACGAGCTTTGTTGTAGTCATCTCTTTGGGATCATTAGGAGGAATATTCCTCGCTCCGCTCCGCCTCTGCTCTCTGCAGCGCTGGCTTCTCCTTTCCCCCCTTAGAGTCCAGTCCTGTCTCCCAGGAGAGGTTGTTAACCTCCCTGAGTACAGAGACAAGGTTTTACAATTTTTCTGTGTTCCCTCACCTGCTGCGATGTGTGGCGCAGATGCCCAGTAGATACACGCTTATTGATTAATCACTGTAATGAAACTGTTTATTGGTCATAAAACATTGTGTGGTTTCTGTCTTCAGAAACTTGTGGCTGTCCTCCTAGAAGGAAGAAGCCGGTCACAGTCACCATTCGAGCCCAAGCACTTAGTGTAACGTTTGCCAGCCTGAGTTAAATGGTTGAAAAGACAGACAGGCACGTCCCCAAGAAGCTAGCGCAGGACAGATTATAGCAAATGCTCTGACAGAGCACCTAAGAACGAGAGATGAGTTCTGATGGGGGAAATTGGAGCGGGCTTCCATATGATGGGTTGAAGGATGGAGTTCAAATTTCAGCAAGCTTAGGTGTATGCCGAGGGTATTCCAGTTAGTGCTAACAGGCTCAATAAAAGCATGATGGAGTGAAGGGATTGGGGGCATCCATCAGAAAGCAGACCCGAGCACAGGAGGGGTAGTGGGAGATAGAGAAGGCTGCAAGTCAGGTGTTCGCAAGGTCACAGAGAGGCTGAAATTCGGTGCCAAGTGGAGGTTCGCTCCAAACACTATGTTAAACATGGTGGGGCATAGTATGGGCATAAACGCTTTTTTAATTTTGAAATTCATGTGATTTTTATAGTAATTTTTTATACAGAGCAAGTGATAATGGTTTCCCATTTATAGTAGGGATTAAGCTACCTTTTGAAATACGTTTATTTAAATAAAACCAAGTTAGTAGCTTTAAAGAAAGATATCAAATAAATAGTGTTGAGGCCATACATCAAGAATCATGGCAGCTCCCTATGGCTGGAAGTTTGGAATGCACACATGTGTAGACATGGGAAGGCCTCAGAGGGGAGGATGCTGCAGAAAAGTTACCCGGGTCAAGGACTGAGGGATTGTTGGAGTTTGACAACTGGGAAGCCATGGGTGAACTTAGCCAGAGCGGCAGTAGTCCTGGGCTGGCCATAAGTCAGATGCACGGTGAGTATTTGATGAGGACAGGGATTTCATGTGTTTTGTTTATCACTAAACAACAGTGTCTGGCTCACAGCAGGTGATTAATAAGGAGTGTGAATCAATAGGTGGAAGGTATGAAGCGAGGCTTTTATTTCCACTGATGGCAGTGACTCCCGCTGCTGTCTTCCTCCTACCACCCCTGAGCTGGACTGGTGAGCTGGGAGCAGCCTCGTTCCCACGCCCCCTCATGAAATGAGCTCACGGGAGACCCAGCGTTGGTGGGCACTGCCTCCCCATGGGTGGAGTGGGGCTTCTGAGCAGCCTGGCCTGTCATCTCCCGCTGTGGTCTTAAAGTGAGACTCTCATATTTCATATTTTAATATATAACCAAGGCCACGGGGACCTGGGTGTCTTGGTGTACTCTAGCTTACACTGGGCCAGTGAGGAGACCACGTCCCCCATCTCAGGGGACATCCTTTACTCTGCTGCTCCTCATGTTTGTCACAGAGGCATGCAAGGCCCTGTGTGCCACATCGTGGGAATTTATCAAAAGATGTCCAAAAAAAAAAAAAATTTATACATTTTGGGTGAAAGCTCCTGATTTATTAAATTAGTACCTAATCCAAAATTTTGAAGATGCTGCACTGGTCCAGCATACAGTTTGTGACCTCTAACTTTGAGATGAGATTACATCTCCTCCTCTGTCCCTCTAGGGTGTTGTAATATTCAGTTGTCCCTTTAGGTACATTTTTTCTGGCCTTTTTTTCTGGTCATCTCTCTCAATCCACGTTAATACAATTGGTGCTGTTTTCACGTATCCCTCAGCTCCAGTTCCAAATCTCCCCTTTGCTCTCCCCGAGTTTTCTTGTCCTGGCTGTTACGTACTGGTGCTTGCTTTCTTTCTCTAAGTTCTCTCTTGTCGAGGCTAAGCCTGGCTTAAGCCATCCGGGACATTGAAGGATGTGTGTGGCGCCATCTTAATTCCTCAAATCCTGTCCTGACACCCGTCCACTCATCTTCCCCTTCTCCATCTCCATGTTCCCCCGTCTCTCTTTGTCACATCTCCTGTTCTTCTCTCTCTCAGGTGGAATCCCA